>NC_092724.1:146705179-149105179 GCF_047496885.1 Scyliorhinus torazame | reverse complement strand
ACTAATTTATACCAGTGAATGCTCCACATGTTACATTTTCCACATTACACCCCATTTACCTATGGTACTTGGTGTTACCTGTCAGTCACATGGTCAATAAGATACTGTTTGAATAAAAGGCTCCAACGTTTGATGAGGTTCAGAAGTGCCTGCCTGAAAGGTCTGCAGTCAATTTTAAACCAAGAATCTAATATCTTCACGAGTTCAAACTTTAATACCTCTTCATATAGTTTTTCGTAGGAGTCAATCTAAAGAAAGCAGATTATACATTTATTTATAACCACTTTCCACCATGTATACATGCTAAAATGTAAATGATGTACATCAATTAGAAGCAAATTATACATTTTAAAACACATCAGCAGAGAAATTTCTTTGTGTAGCGCAGTTCCCTGCAGTGTTATGCAGATTTACGTCAACGTGGGCGGCATGGTGGCACAGTGGTTAACACTGCTGCCTCACAGCGCCAGGGATCCGTGTTCAATTCCGACCTCGGGTGACTGTCTGTGAGGCGTTTGCACATTCATCCCATGTCTGCTTGGATTTCCTCTGGGTGCGCCAGTTTCCTCCCACAGTCCAAAGATGTGCAGCTGAGGTGCATTGGCCATGCTAAATTTCCCCTAAGTTTCCATAGGTTAGGTGGGGGTATAGGTATAGGGCAGGGATTGGATCTGTGTTGGGTGGTCTTTCAAATGGTCAGTGCAGACTCGATGGGTTGAATGGCCTCCTTCTATACTGTAGGGATTCTATGATTCCATCAACTTACCAGGGACAGGCAGCCTTTCAGACAGACCGGCGGGAAAGACAGTGGGGGCAGAGAATTCAAGGGGGGGTCCCAAAACGACTTTCACGCTGGTGGAATTTCCCCACTTGCTTGTCCCCGATCCCGCCTATTAAATAATGGGGATCATGTCATGAAAGATCGGGAACTCCCATCGCCACATATTTAAATGCCATTAGCAGGCTTCCCCAATATATTAGCCCCCCCCCCCCCCCAACTCCGACTGACATTTACAGCAGGTCTGGGCCAATGGGGAACGGACGAATGGTCCCTGCCAGGGTTGCACAGGTAAGTACAGCCTCTAAGGTAGACAGGATCATGTATGGGCAGAACCGTGGCAGTGCCCCCTAACACTGGCAGGGGCTTTAATTGGAGAGGTTCAGGCTGAGGGGCTTCCCTGGGGAAGGTCCCATATCCATCGGGAGTTCATTTTAAAAAATCGGCCGTCCTATAAAAAGTGGGCCCCATACGTTAGGAACTGAGGTTGCTGGCTGTCAAGCGCAGGTCCCGCCCCTTGCATTTCTTTTTCAGAGTGTTTGAAAACTTGTCGGAGGAGCCAGCAAAGCAGTTGGTGAGCTGCCCTCTGCTTTTCCCGCTCGAGACAACACTTTGAAACAAAATGAGAGGATTACACCCTCTGTTCTTCAGTAATATCATCATTATAAGTGGTGCTATGTGGACAAATTTCTTCCCTATAATCACAAGACAAGAAATGTCGTGCAGCAGTTCCTGGTCCACTGGCATTACTTCATTAGAAGTGCAGCAAGAACTCTTCTTATACATTTTTGGGATAATGGCAATGTAACAACAGTTGAAATGGAACAACTTTATAGAATTTCCCAGCTTCTATAGGGCAATAGGATTTAGTGGAACAATGCTGTGCATTTTGTTATCTCACTTTGCATAAAAATTCAAACTAATTTGTAAAACCTCCATCAATTTCCCAGTAGGCATGTGTGAGCAGTTCAAAATTGAGGCTACTGGGTAATAGTTATCCTCTTATTTAGTTATCCCTTTTAAAGCAACCCTCATTTCTCCTCAGATGATATTTGATAGTGGTGACTGTGGTGATGTGCATCACTGTAAATACATGTAAGCTAGACAGACACTAGAGGGAGCACCAGAAACATCACACACACACACTCAACCAATAGATAAGTTAGATGGGAGGCGACTAATGGACATTCACAACACACAAGGAGGTGACACGACCACAGGGGGGCATTACACCAACCCATACATAAAGGACACCACACACATGATCAGCCCCTTCGGCCAGTGGAGACAGTCAGTGAGGAGAAGCACAGGGTTGATTCATTATCACACCCACCACGTGGAAGACAGCAGCTGGTTCGTCAGTTTAGGTAGCTACAATAGGATTAGCAGTAGTGTCGTACTCAAGTTATAAAAGTGTACATAGTGTAAATAAATGAGTTGAAGTTATTTACACGTCTCAACCTTCCTTGACAAACGCAACACAAGGAAGCCGCTTCTGTTACAAAGGAAACATAACAAAACATGGTACCAGTAGTGAACTGCTTAAATCCAGATAGCCATACCTCAGCGTACAGTGACAACCAGCAATACCCAGGCAAGGTGTACGAGCTCCGGGTTCCGCAGCCGCTCCACTGCCACGGCGATCTCCGCGAAAACTGGCAGCGATTCCGGCAAACGTTTGAACTCTTCCTGGTGGCAGCCGAACTTAAAGACCTGGCCGATGATGAAAAAATAGAGTTTCTCCTCCCCATCGCCGGTGCAAGAGCAGAAGAAATCTTTTAAAAACTCAAGTTCTCCAAGGGGCAAAACAGGTACGACTTCCAGGACAAATTCGCCAAATACTGTGAGGAAAACACACTCCAATCGGCAAGGAAAGGTAAGAAAAGCGCCAGTACTCACCGCGAGGCCGAGATCCCGGACCAGAGAGCAATTTGGGTCGAGGTCGGCGGCCATCTTGCTAAAGGGACTACACTAGCACAGTTGCGCGAGAAGTGCGCAGAACCGGAAAGTTCGTTTGCGCATGCGCGAGACGCCGTGCATGCGCAATCAAGAAAACGGCCATCGGTAAAGGAACAGCGATCTGCGCATGCGCAATCACTTCCTACGTGCTACGTCACGCGCGTCATGACGTCAGAGGCCCCAGACCGCACCAATTTAAAGGGGAAACGTCCCAAATCCAACATAAAGGGGAAACGTCCCAAATCAAAGAAAAAATCTTTTAAAGATGTAAAACAACCTTCCTTCACCTGGAATGACAGCACAATGCCTCAAATTGAACCAGGAAATGAATTTAACCTCCGAAGAACCCTGCAACAAGCAGTTACCTACGCACAAACCGATGATTCCGACCTCGAATACTTCGATACCGACCTTTACATTTTTTCTGGACCTCGCGAGCCCAATGACAGCTCCATGGTCCTAGACGACTACGACTCGGATGAACCTTTCGTGTTCCACAGTGGCGACCCCCGCATTCAATCCGACGCAGATTCGGATTCATTTTTCAGATTTGAGGTTCTTCAACCCAGCAGATATGACGTCCTAACTCATCAGTGCAGGGTGATGCTGCAGCCTGAAATTAAGAGACAGAAAGCGGTACAAGCCCACAAAGAGCGGCCTGCTGCCACACAGAGCGTGGTCCACGCCCCGCTCAGGGTTCCCGACTCTACGAAAGAAGAAACGCATGACTCCGATGCACAGTCCTTGCAGGAACAAGACCATGAGGGTCTAGCAACCTCCTCTGACCAACTAGCAGCAGACGATGCAAGTCTGCCATGCTCACAAAACAGCAAGAAGGCTATAACAGTCTACCACGCTCCACTGCACAGCAGGATGATCATGCTACAATGAAGGGCACAGCGCTGATGACTGTTCAAGCCCAAATGAAGACAAGCCAAAGGAATCGCCTCTTCCAAGCCCGAAGAAAAAAGGATTATGCGCTGATCTTCAGGATCATTCTAGCCGAAGAGATATTAATAATGCTACACAGTCACAGAAGGATGCTGAGGATTTGCTAAAGAAATTGCTTGTATGTCTAACTTGCAAGGAGCAGACTGAAAATTGCCATTGCTTTAGTACGGATTGAAAAAATGGACAAGACATTGATCCTCATTTAATGGAAATAACACAACCTGAATCATATCTACAGCAGGGACAACTGTCTCCCTTCAACACAAAACCGCAAAGTCCCAACTACAGAGACCAGCAGTTAGTCAGTAATGACTCTTCAACCCCTGATGGGAATATTAATCGCATTGAACCTCTGCACACTCCACTGATAAATTAGCAGAACATTGGAGCAAGAATCCTGAGGACACCGACATCGAGTAGCCAGATAAAGCACTTAAAACCCGCAGCAGTTTCAAGGGAACCAATTGTGCTTTCCAGTGATGGTGACGATGCAGATAAGGTCGACCCGATTATCCATTGTACCACATTAACTCCAGAGATTAAGCATTTATGTCTGGGGAGTAGAATGTGGGTAATTGAGAACAGTAAAAGAGAGACTGTGACTGTGCCAGTCCCAGCAAAATCAGAGCCAGAGACTATGAAGGCATGTACATTAGAAAAGGATGCATATGAAGTAACTGAGAAGAAAATTGAAACTGACTGTTCTTTGGAAACTAGTACAATGACGAAAGAAATATTGGATTTAACATTTGATGCCCTACATATGGGAGAAATTGAGGGAAATGAACAAGGTTCTGTAATGTCTGGAGGAAGATTTAAAATTCCAAAGAAGAAAAGCCCAAATGAAGGACAACGGCAAGACAATGACAGTCCACCCACATTGTTTGCACCACCAGATGAAAACTCTGACAATTTACCCAACCCTAGTGAACAGCAAGCAGCTACTGAGGATTTACCCACGGTATGTGAAACGAGTGACGACAGCATTCCACTTCCCATGCAAAAGGTGCAAAGTGACAGACCTCAGCTAGTGCGTACAGAGGCACTCGACGATCACGGTGAGACCACTGGTGACTCCGGTGACACCACACTACTTCCACCCTCAATTGCTCGAACCTCTCCACTAGTCAATGCATTCCTGCATGTTCCGACTCCAGACGTGCAGCTTCAAGAAATCTCAGCTAACACCAGAGAACCTGCTAAGACTCCGGACGGGGAGCATCAACAAAAAACAGACCAGACTCCAGATGGGGAGCAACTAAACGCCGACTCTGATTCAAGTAAGCCAGACTTTACTCCAGACAGGCAGTGTCGCAACCTCAGTGATGGCACGCTCAGGGTGACAGCAGATGCCACAATGACAGGAGATGGATCACATGACAATCACATTGGGTCAGCAATAACAAGCAGCAGCTACAGTCCAAGAGGAATACACCAATCTTCACCACAGCTATGTCCACACATTTGTTCCACACCGACAGTGCGGCCACTGACAGCTCATGCTGGACAAACCCAGTATTCAAGCCTGCAGCAGCCAGCAGTCTATGCAGCATATTCTCAAACAGGCCAGCACTACGGATTGCCCACTAATGGAATCAAGACTGAAGGAGGACTACCACCAACGGCAATCTGCACTACAGGCTGGATGCCTTAGTTACTGCCCAGGATTTGCTGCACCACAGCCTGGCCAGACAGCATATTCCTATCAGATGCAAGGTTCTAGTTTCACACCATCACCAGACATTGATGCGAGCAGCAATTCTGTCTCCAAATCGACATGCTTCAACGCTTCTCAGCAGAATCACCCTTCCAGCACAGCATGTGGCCAGAACCAGTATGCACAGTCTCATCCGACTTCAACATCTGGCACATCCATGACCTCGAATGATACTGTTGATGGTACCTCTTCAATATCAATGACCTATCAGCTACAAGATGCCAGCCGACAGCACCACCACAAATATAAAAAGAAAAAAAGAAAAAGACTCCAAATCGGACAGCGCAGTGATTCGACCACTTCTTGGTTCCCGTTGATGGCGTTCATAACCAAGAGAGACATTTGACCATGATGTTTGATGGTTTATGGACTCACATGAATGATTTGGACTTATTGTTTAATCACCGTTCCCATGACTTGTATATACCTTACCTTCTCTACCTGTTCTTTGTTCAGTTTTTCTTAAAGTGTACAGAAAATATGAACATATAAAAAGGGGAGGATGTGGTGATGTGCATCACTGTAAATACATGTAAGCTAGACAGACACTCGAGGGAGCACCAGAAACATCACACACACACACTCAACCAATAGATAAGTTAGATGGGAGGCGACCAATGGACATTCACGATACACAAGGAGGTGACACGACCACAGGGGGGCATTACACCAACCCATACATAAAGGACACCACACACATGATCAGCCCCTTCGGCCAGTGGAGACAGTCAGTGAGGAGAGGCACAGGGTTGATTCATTATCACACCCACCACGTGGAAGACAGCAGCTGGTTAGTCAGTTTAGGTAGCTATAATAGGATTAGCAGTAGTGTCGAACTCAAGTTATAAAAGTGTACATAGTGTAAATAAATGAGTTGAAGTTATTTACACGTCTCGACCTTCCTTGACAAATGCAACACAAGGAAGCCGCTTATGTTACTAAGGAAACATAACAAAACAGTGACTAAAACTGAAATTCTTCTTCAAACCATGGAGTATGTCTGAACATTAGCCCTGAAACATCTTTTTGTGATCCTTGACCTCAGTATCACTTAATATCTTTTCTTCTTCTCAGGTAGGTTGTTTCGACACCCAGGGCGTGCGTGCGGTCAATTCCAACCCCGCAGACCCCAGAGTCCCAACAAAAAAGAGTTAACCAATAATTTGTGATTTCCGAAGATCTTTAACTCGTGACTGCACCAATGAGTACAGACACCAGATTTGTAAGTAAAACATGAACAAACTGTTCATTAATACGAGAAAAAGATGAATTTATAAAGAAATAACAGATCTACCAGTCTACCTAATCCCAAAACCCCATCCTACCCTCCACCCAGACACATACCAGGCAAACATAAGGTAAGGGCAGGAGAGGATTAAAAGCTGGGGATCAGCAGGTGCAACCCATGCTAGCGGTACGTCCAATGTCCCCTGTCCTGCGTCCCCATGTAGGGGCTACTGTGGGTATTGCCTTTCGGTGGACCGTGTGGTGCCATGCCAATGTGAGGTGGCTGGTTGGGTGGGCAGAGGGCATGGCAGAAGATGGGCTGCGGAGGTGGTGAGGGTACCTTTATGGCAGTGGGGCACTCACCCTTGCATCATCTTACTGAATCTGTTATGTTCTGCCTCTATGGTCTTGACAAATTCCTAAATTCCAACTCTCAACATCATACTTTAAGTATGTTTTAGCCACTGATTTATCTGAAACTTTGTAACATACTCCAAGCCACTTAGAAGACCAATAATTACAATCTTACTGCATAACCATCTAATGCATTTAAAGTTCTGCTATTTTAAACCATAGGTGACATTCTCTGGTCTCCCCCCCCACCACGGCGTGTTTCTTGACAGCAGGAGGCAGCCCACCATTGACTGGCGGCAGGATCTATTGGTCCCACCGCTGTCAATGGGATTTACCATTTAATCCACCCCACGCTGTCGGTCAGGCTGGAAGATCCCACTGACGTGAACAAGCGGAAGATCTCGCCCCATATTAATGCACTTAAAATAAGTTGAAAAGGAAATGTAATTAACATAGAGATTAAACATTCACATGGGAATATATTTCTTTCGTGCTGCACTTTTCAGGCTGATATATGTATATTTTGAAAGATAACATAAAATTACCTGATTCTTAAACTGTTCAAGAGTTGGTGGAGTTGGAGGAACACCTCCTTCACCATAAGACTCTATTTCTTCCTGGGTGAGCACGCGCCCATATATCAGAAATTCTTCCAGAAATTCATTACGATCATCCACCCACAAATACGAGAAACTATCAAATGATTCTTCATAATCCTCTGCCTGTTTCATTGTGGTTATCACCTGAGACATTATTTCTTCTCGCATCTCGGACAAATCTGACATCTCTTCAAGGTCTATCTATAATTAAAGAAAGAAGATAATAATTTAGATAGTTTGCTGCTTTCACAGATGATGGATTAATTGCCCTGATTCTATATGAAATAAACTCAAATTAAAATGATATATGCAGTTAAAGATTAATCCAGTAGTTTTAAAAAGGAAATTGATCAAAGAAAACTTGCTTGCATTAACATTTTTCCAAAGAACATATACTGTCATGGCAAAAACAGAAAATACTGGACAATTTCAGCAGGTCTGACAGCATCTGTGGAGAGAAAAAGAAGCTAACGTTTCAAGTCTGGATGATTCTTTGTCAAAACTAGAGAGAACTGGAAATGGGGTCAGATTTATACTGTAGTGGGGGGGGGGGCTGGATAGGGGGCCAGCAATAGAACAAAGAAAAGAACAAAGAAAATTACAGCACAGAAACTGGCCCTTCGGCCCTCCCAGCCTGGACCGATCCAGATCCTTTATCTAAACCCGTCGCTTATTTTCCAAGGATCTACTTCCCTCTGTTCCCCGCCCGTTCATATATCTGCCGAGATGCATCTTGAATGATGTTATCGTGCCCGCCTCTACCACCTCCGCTGGCAAAGCATTCCAGGCACCCACCGCCCTCTGCGTAAAAAACTTTCCACGCATATCTCCCTTAAAGTTTCCCCCTCTCACCTTGAAACTGTGACCCTTCCACCCCCACTCTTGGAAAAAGCTTGTTGCTATCCACCCTGTCCATACCTCTCATAATTTTGTAGACCTCAATCAGGTTCCCCCTCAACCTCCGTCTTTCCAACAAAAACAATCCTAATCTACTCAACCTTTCTTCATAGCTAGCACCCTCCATACCAGGCAACATCCTGGTTAACCTCCTCTGCACCCTCTCGAAAGCATCCACATCCTTCTGGTAATGTGGCGACCAGAGCTGCACGCAGTATTCCAAATGTGGCCTAACCAAAGTCCTATACAACTGTAACATGACCTGCCGACTCTTGTACTCAATACCCCGTCCGATGAAGGCAAGCATGCTGTATGCCTTCTTGACCACTCTAACGACCTGCGTTGCCACCTTCAGGGTACAAAGGACCTGTACTCCCAGATCTTTCTGTACATCAATTTTCCCCAGGACTCTTCCATTGACCGTATAGTCTGCTCTTGAATTAAATCTTCCAAAATGCATCACCTCGCATTTGCCTGGATTGAACTCCATCTGCAATTTCTCTGCCCAACTCTCCAATCTATCTATATTTTGCTGTATTCTCTAACAGTCCTCCTCACTATCTGCAACTCCACCAATCTTAGTAATCTTAGGTGGAGATAGACAAAGATGTCGGGGCAGCGATAGGTGGAGATAGACAAAGATGTCGGGGACAGAAGACAAAAGGAATGTAAATAGGGGTGATTAAGGCTAAGAAGGGTGCTGATGGTGGCACATAAAGAGATTAAAATATGTGAATGGCAGATCAAAGGTGAGCAGTGTGTTAAAGGGCAACTAGGAACAGTTGACCCAAGGAGTGGGGGGAGGTGACAATGATGAGGGAAAAACAGGTCAATGGAAGAAATGAAAATAAAAATAAATTGATAGAAATAAATATGGGGTGAAGGTGGAGGAGAGAGGTGGAGGAGACAGACTATGAACTCTCTCCTCCACCTTCAACCCATTTTTATTTCTTTTTTAAAAAATATTTTTATTCTCCTTTTTCACATTTTCTCCCACATTTAAACCCATCAACAATAAACAATAATCAGCAAGATATGTCAATCCCCATAATAACAACGATCCCATCCGCCCACCAACCCCCAAACATCAGCCCGCATGTTTACATAAACAAATGACAAAAGGGAATCAGGGATTACCCGTAGTCACCCTTAATCTACACAGCCCCCCCCCCCCCAACTAATGTTCGATGTTATCCAGTTCTTGAAAGTGCACAGTAAATAGTGCCCATGACTTGTAGAACCCCTCCAAGCTTCCCCTCAGTTCGAACTTAACCTTCTCAAGGGTCAAGTATTCCAACAGGTCCCCCCGCCACGCCAGGGCACTGGGTGGAGAGGCTGCTATCCATCCCAGCAGGATCCGCCTTCGGGCGATCAACGAGGCAAAGGCTATGACATCTGCCTCCGCACCCGTTTCCAACCCTGGCTGGTCCGACACCCCGAATATGGCCTCTTGGGGACCCGGGTCCAGTTTCATACGCACCACCTTGGAAATTACCCTAAACACCTCCTTCCAGTACTCCCCTAGCTTTGGACAGGATCAAAACATATGAACGTGATTCGCGCCCCCCCCCCCCCCCCCCCCCCCCCCGCGCAACGCTCACACACATCCTCTACTCCTTCAAAAAATCAGCTCATCCTCGCCCTCGTGAGGTGTGCTCTATATACTACCTTCAGCTGTATTAGCCCCAACCTCGCACATGAGGTGGAGGCATTCACTCTCCGGAGCACCTCACACCAGACTCCCCCCTCTATAACCTCTCCCAGCTCTTCCTCCCACTTTGCTTTGATCCCTTCCAGTGGTGCCTTATCCTCTTCCAGAATAGCTCCGTACACCGCTGACACTGCCCCCTTCTCCAGTCCCCTTGTCGTCAACACCTCCTCCAGCAATGTGGAGGCCGGTTCCTCTGGGAAGCTCTGTATCTCCTTCCTGGCAAAATCCCGAACCAGCATGTACCTAAACACTTCTCCCTGCTCTAGCCCATACTTCACTTCCAGCTCCCTCAATCCTGCAAACCGACCCCAAAGAAACAAATCTTTTAGCGTCTTAATCCCCTTCTCTTCCCATTTCCGAAAACTTCCATCCCACCTCCCTGGCTCAAATCTGTGGTTCCCCCGAATCGGCATTTCCCTTGGCCCTAAACCCAACCTGAAGTGTTGGCGAAACTGCTTCCAGATTTTCAATGAAGCTATTATTACCGGACTCCCTGAATATTTCCCCGGAGCTATCGGGAGCAGTGCTGTTGCAAGTGCCTTCAGCCCCGACCCCCTGCACAAACTCTCCTCCATTCTGACCCAGAGAATCAACCCCTCTGACCCAGCTCCGCACTTGCTCCATGTTCGCCGCCCAGTAGTAGTACAACAGGTTCGGGAGACCCAAACCCACTGCCTGCCTTCCCCTCTGTAGCAGCACCTTTCTCACTCTGGCCACCTTCCCTCCCCATATGAATGAGGTAATCCTTCCCTCAATCTCCCTGAAAAAAGACTTTGGCAGGAAAATCGGTAGGCATTGAAAAATAAACAGGAATCGCGGCAACACATTCATTTTAACCGCCTGTACCCGACCCGCCAGTGACAGAGGAAGGCCATCCCACCTTGCCAGATCGGCTTTCACTCTCCCCACCAAACTAGTGATGTTGTACCTGCGAATCCTCGCCCACTTCCGGGCAACCTGCACCCCAAGATACCTAAAATGAGTCCCTGCTCTACGGAATGGCAGCCCCCCCACCCCTGCCCCCACCCCCGGTCGAGACACCACAAAGTACTCACTCTTGTCCAGGTTCAACTTGTACCCCGCGAAAGACCCAAATACCCGCAGTAGCTCCAATATTCCTGTCGACGCACTCGGCTCCGACACATACAGCAGCAAGTCGTCGGCATATAATACACCCTCTGCTCTATCGCCCCCCCCCCCCCCGCACTATTCCTTTCCATGCTCCCGAACTTCTCAATGCGATGGCCAACGGCTCAATCGCAAGTGCAAACAGCAGGGCATAGGACATCCCTGTCTCGTCCCACGGTGGAGAGAAAAGTATCTCAAACTGATATTATTTGTGCGGACACTCGCCTTCAGTTCCTTATATAATAGCTTTACCCAGTTCACAAACCTTGGTCCAATCCCAAACCGCTCCAGCACTGCCATCAGGTACCCCCATTCTACCCAATCAAACGCCTTCTCGGCGTCCAATGCCACAACTACCTCTGTTTCCTTTCTTTCCACCGGTGCCATAACAACGTTCAAAACCCTCCTAATGTTCGAAAACAGCTGCCTCCCTTTCACGAACCCCGTCTGATCCTCCCCTATCACCTTCGGAAGGCACTCCTCCAGCCTACCCGCCAGTACCTTTGGCAACACTTTTACGTCCACATTCAGAAGTAATATGGGCCGATATGACCCACACTCCGTCGGATCCTTATCTTTTTTTAGTAACAGGAATATCGATGCCTGCCCCAAGGTTTGCGGCAACACGCCCTTCCCTATCGCCTTCTCAAACATCCCCACCATCAGGGGTGCCAACCTATCCTTAAATTTTTTATAATATTCCACTGGAAACCCATCCGGCCCTGCCACCTTCCCCGACGGCATCCTCCCAATCGCATCCTTTATCTCCTGCTCCACTATTGCTGCTTCTAATGTGGCCCTGTCCCCCTCCCCTAGCCTCGGGTACTCCAACCCATCTAGAAATTCCTGCATCTCACCCATTTTTATTTCTAGCAATTTATCTTTATTTTCATTTCTTTCATCCGGCCTGCCCTTCCTCTCTCTCTGGCCTCCCCTCCACCCTCCACCTTCCCTGTCCGTTCCTTGCGGTCTCGTAGGCTCCCGTGTGCCCATAACCCCCCCCCCCCCTTGCTCTATGGCTGTTGGCCTCGAACAGGTTAATGCAAGCAAGTTTCCCGTTCCAGCCTCCCCGAACAGGTGCCGGAATGTGGCGACTAGTGGCTTTTCACAGTAACTTCATTTGAAGCCTACTTGTGACAATAAGCGATTTTCATTTTCATTTTTCATTTCACAGGTCCTGGAACAAGTTGGTGAATGGTCTCCACGCTTTGTGGAAGCCAGCCTCTGATCCTCAGATAGCGAACTTGATCTTCTCTAGGTGGAGAAGACTGCCACTCTTGGGCATAACTCCACCCTCACAACTTTGGACATTGCCTCAAAGAAGGCTGTCCAAAACCCGTCAAGTCTGGAGCATGCTCAAAACACGTGGGCGTGGTTGGCCGGGCCTCTCTGGAACCGTTCACATTTGACCTCCACTTCTGGGAAGAACCTGCTCTTTCGGGTTCTTGTCAGGTGTGCTCTGTGCACCACTTTCAGCTGCATGAGATTTAGCCTTGCACTTCAGGAGGTGGATTGGCCCTGCTCAGTGCTTCGCTCCAGAGTCCCCATCCAATTTCCATCCCTAGCTCTTCCTCCCATTTTTCCTGTGTTTCATCCAGTGGGGAGCGTGTCCTTTTTAATAGTCGTCCATACAGGTTCCCGCAGTTTCTCCTCCCCAGGTTGCCCACGTCCAGTAGCTCCTCTAACATTGTGTGTCTCGGTCCACCAGCATGTGCTTATGTCCTGATCCTCATGAACCAGAAGTCCAGCTGTGGGTCAATAATCTCAATGCGTTGTGGGTGCCGCGGGAGAGAAGAAAGTGAAGGGAGTAAACCCCAACAGAAAATATGGAATGGAGTCCCATTGATGGTTATCTGTTATTTATCAGGCCGCTTCCTGGCAACACCTGCAGCAGAGTTCATACCAAAGGTTTCTGGTTTCCTCCATTTCTCTGAACAACAATAGCAATGAGAGGGGTGTCCTGATGTGAGGGAATCTCTAGATCTCAATATCATTTTCCCAGGGCTTTGTCCAGGAGAGGACTTGTTTTTCTGCCAGGGGAAATCCCAAGACAAATATGTGAGCATGGAGTGGGTTTCACAGTAGAACACATGCTACCTGTGTGTGGTATTATAGGTATTACGGTACCTGATAGGCTGGAGCACCATTGGTGGAAACTGTAGGCTTTCAATTGGTTAGGATGTATGGTAGCTCCGCCCTGCTAGGCGGGGTTTAAGAACCCGTGCCGCCCCAGCAGCCTTCATTCTGTACCTGAGCTGCTGGGGGAAACACCTAGCTTATTAAAGCCTTCAGTTGGACTACAACCTCGCTTTAGTGGTCATTGATCGTGCATCAATTTAATAAGCTAGTTTCTTTCAGAAGAAAGGATGGAGCTCCGAATCAAGCCGGAGTGTCTGCAACTCAGCCACCGCGCGGTGAACTCAGCGGCAATCTTCAAGCACTGGCTGGCATGCTTTAAAGGGTATCTCGGGACGGCCGAAAACACACCCATGGGAGAGCAGAAACTGCAAGTCCTGCACTCAAGGGCGAGCCCGCAGATTTACACCCTCATCGAGGAAGCGGAAGACTTCGATGCAGCAATAGAGCTGCGAAAAGGACACTATATTCACCCGGTAAACCAGGTCTACGCCCGGCACCTGCTTGCAACAAGGCGACAAACCCCTGGGGAATCACTGGAAGAATTCTACCATGCACTCCTGGTGTTGGGGAGAAGCTGCAGCTGCCCGCAAGTTTCGGCGAGCAAACACACTGAACTCTTAGTCCGGGGCGCTTTCGTGGCAGGTATGTTGTCCTCAGAAATCCGCCAGCCACTGTTAGAAAAAGACACTCTGGGTCTCAGGGAGGTACGGGCCCTTGCAGTCTCCCTGGACATGGCCTCTCGGAACGCCCGCGCTTACATTCCCGACCGCGCGGCAGCCCCTTGGGCAGCGAGGAACCCCTCCGCGGCCGACCCCGAGACTTCCCCCATCCCTCCACAGGCCTGCGATGCAAGGCGGCCTGGCAACCCTGGGGGGCCCCGCTGCTACTTTTGCAGGCAGACAAGCAACACCGCCAGCGCTGCCAGGCCCGTGCATCCACCTGCAAGGGATGCGGCAAAAAGGGCCATTTCGTGAGGGTATGTCAGGCCCGTGCGGTTGCCGCGGTCTCCGGCGGCCAATGCGGACCGCAACCACAAACTTCTCCACGGTCTCCGTGCGGCCAGCGGTCGCCGCCATCTTCCTATTCTAGGGCCACGTGCGGACCCCGGCCGCTGCCATCTTGTTCCGCAAGAGGGATGGGGGCCGCCATTTTGTGCACCCCAGCCATGTGCGACCAATGGGAGCCGCCATCTTGGATGAACCCCCAGGAACCCAGCTCGGCTGACCAAGCACTGCCCGAAGAGAACTCTCAACTGCTGCGATTAGCCTCGGTGACCCTGGATCAGTCCCGGCCTCGAACACTCTCAACTGCTACAACGACCGTATTCATCAACGGGCACGAGACGCCCTGCCTAATCGACGCTGGGAGCACGGAGAGCTTCATACAGCCCGACACGGTAAGGCGCTGTTCTCTCCTCATCCACCCCGTTAGTCAAAAAATCTCCCTGGCCTCCGGTTCACACACAGTGGAGATAAAGGGGTTCTGTGTAGCAAACCTCACAGTCCAGGGAAGGGAGTTCAAAAAATTCCGTCTCTACGTCCTCCCCACCTCTGCGCGGCTACACTCCTTGGTTTAGATTTCCAGTGTAACCTCCAAAGTCTAACCTTCAAATTCGGTGGCCCTATGCCCCCCCTTACTGTCTGCAGCCTCGCGACCCTTAAGGTCGACCCGCCTTCCCTGTTTGCGAACCTCACCCCGGATTGCAAACTCGTCACCACCAGGAGCAGACGGTACAGTGCCCAGGACCGGATCTTTATTAGGTCAGAGATCCAAAGGCTACTGAGGGAAGGGGTCATTGAAGCCAGTAACAGTCCCTGGAGAGCTCAAGTAGTGGTGGTAAAGACCGGGGAGAAGCATAGGATGGTCATCAACTACAGTCAGACCATCAACAGGTTTACACAGCTGGACGCGTACCCTCTCCCCCGCATATCCGACCTGGTAAACAGGATCGCGCATTATAAGGTCTTCTCCACGGTGGATCTCAAGTCCGTCTACCACCAGCTCCCCTTCCGCACTAGTGACTGCAAATACACTGCCTTTGAGACAGATGGGCGGCTCTACCACTTCTTAAGGGTTCCCTTCGGTGTCACCAACGGGGTCTCGGTCTTCCAGCGCGAGATGGACCGAATGGTTGACCGGTGCGGTTTACGGGCAACATTCCCGTATCTCGATAATGTCACCATATGAGGCCACGACCTTCAGGACCACGACACCAACCTCCGAAAATTCCTCCAGACCGCAAAAACCCTTAACCTTACATACAACAAGGATAAATGCGTGTTTAGCACCGACCGCCTAGCCATCCTCGGCTATGTAGTGCGAAATGGAGTTATAGACCCCGACCCTGAACGCATGCGCCCCCTTATGGAGTTCTCCCTCCCTCACTGCTCCAAGGCCCTGAAGCGTAGCCTAGGGTTTTTCAGCTACTATGCCCAGTGGGTCCCCAACTATGCGGACAAGGGACGTTCCCTGATCCAATCCACAGCTTTTCCCCTGTCGATAGAGGCCCGCCAGGCCTTCAGCCGCATCAAAGCACTTTAAAAGCACTTGTCTTTGCAGGGGCAGGCCAGTCGATTTCGGCGGGAGAACAGCTGGTGAGTGGTGAGTCAGTTTCAGCGGGAGCATTGGGGAAGGAGGTTGCTGGGAGGTAAGTCAACCTTTAAAAGCACTTGTCTTTGCAGGGGCAGGCCAGTCGATTTCGGCGGGAGAACAGCTGGTGAGTGGTGAGTCAGTTTCAGCGGGAGCATTGGGGAAGGAGGTTGCTGGGAGGTAAGTCAACCTTTAAAAGCACTTGTCTTTGCAGGGGCAGGCCAGTCGATTTCGGCGGGAGAACAGCTGGTGAGTGGTGAGTCAGTTTCAGCGGGAGCATTGCGGAAGGAGGTTGCTGGGAGGTAAGTCAACCTTTAAAAGCACTTGTCTTTGCAGGGGCAGGCCAGTCGATTTCGGCGGCGTGAGAACAGCTGGCTGGTTAGTCAATTTCAGCAGGAGCTGAGAATTTTTTATTTTTTTTTTATTTTAAATTAGTTTTTTAGGTGGGAACAGGAAGTCGACCCGCGGACGTCTGGGAAGACCCTCCCCAATAAATTCTGGTGGAGAGGAAACCCGAGACACTACACGTGTAGTGTCTCCCACCCGCCCTCCTCCTCTAACCTAATAATAAAACCCATTGGTCTGAGGTAAGTACCATATTTTATTATATTATTATTATTTTTTAGCCAGATCTTGGTAGAAAGTTGGAGGAATGGCAGGGAAGGGAGTGCAATGTTCCTCCTGCAGGATGTTTGAGGTGAGGGATGCAGTTAGTGTCCCTGCTGATTTTACCTGCAGGAAGTGCTGCCATCTCCAGCTCCTCCAAGACCGAGTTAGGGAACTGGAGCTGGAGTTGGAAGAACTTCGGATCATTCGGGAGGCAGAAGGGGTCATAGATAGCAGCTTCAGGGAATTAGTTACACCAAAGATTGGAGATAGGTGGGTAACTGTAAGAGGGACTGGGAAAAAACAGTCAGTGCAGGGATCCCCTGCGGTCGTACCCCTGAGAAACAAGTATACCGCTTTGGATACTTGTGGGGGGGACGACTTACCAGGGGTAAGCCATGGGGTACGGGCCTCTGGCACGGAGTCTGTCCCTGTTGCTCAGAAGGGAAGGGGGGAGAGGAGCAGAGCATTAGTAATTGGGGACTCTATAGTCAGGGGCACAGATAGGAGATTTTGTGGGAGCGTGAGAGACTCATGTTTGGTATGTTGCCTCCCAGGTGCAAGGGTACGTGATGTCTCGGATCGTGTTTTCCGGGTCCTTAGGGGGGAGGGGGAGCAGCCCCAAGTCGTGGTCCACATTGGCACCAACGACATAGGTAGGAAAGGGGACAAGGATGTCAGGCAGGCTTTCAGGGAGCTAGGATGGAAGCTCAGAACTAGAACAAACAGAGTTGTTATCTCTGGGTTGTTGCCCGTGCCACGTGATAGTGAGATGAGGAATAAGGAGAGAGAGCATTTAAACACGTGGCTACAGGGATGGTGCAGGCGGGAGGGATTCAGATTTTTGGATAACTGGGGCTCTTTCTGGGGAAGGTGGGACCTCTACAGACAGGATGGTCTACATCTGAACCTGAGGGGCACAAATATCCTGGGGGGGAGATTTGTTAGTGCTCTTTGGGGGGGTTTAAACTAATGCAGCAGGGGCATGGGAACCTGGATTGTAGTTTTAGGGTAAGGGAGAATGAGAGAATAGAGGTCAGGAGCACAGATTTGACATCGCAGGAGGGGGCCAGTGTTCAGGTAGGTGGTTTGAAGTGTGTCTACTTCAATGCCAGGAGTATACGAAACAAGGTTGGGGAACTGGCAGCGTGGGTTGGTACCTGGGACTTCGATGTTGTGGCCATTTCGGAGACATGGATAGAGCAGGGACAGGAATGGATGTTGCAGGTTCCGGGGTTTAGGTGTTTTAGTAAGCTCAGAGAAGGAGGCAAAAGAGGGGGAGGTGTGGCGCTGCTAGTCAAGAGCAGTATTACGGTGGCGGAGAGGATGCTAGATGGGGACTCTTCTGCCGAGGTAGTATGGGCTGAAGTGAGAAACAGGAAAGGAGAGGTCACCCTGTTGGGAGTTTTTTATAGGCCTCCTAATAGTTCTAGGGATGTAGAGGAAAGGATGGCGAAGATGATTCTGGATATGAGCGAAAGTAACAGGCTAGTTATTATGGGAGATTTTAACTTTCCAAATATTGACTGGAAAAGATATAGTTCGAGTACAATAGATGGGTCGTTTTTTGTACAGTGTGTGCAGGAGGGTTTCCTGAAACAATATGTTGACAGGCCAACAAGAGGCGAGGCCACGTTGGATTTGGTTTTGGGTAATGAACCAGGCCAGGTGTTGGATTTGGAGGTAGGAGAGCACTTTGGGGACAGTGACCACAATTCGGTGACGTTTACGTTAATGATGGAAAGGGATAAGTATACACCGCAGGGCAAGAGTTATAGCTGGGGGAAGGGCAATTATGATGCCATTAGACGTGACTTGGGGGGGATAAGGTGGAGAAGTAGGCTGCAAGTGTTGGGCACACTGGATAAGTGGGGCTTGTTCAAGGATCAGCTACTGCGTGTTCTTGATAAGTATGTACCGGTCAGACAGGGAGGAAGGCATCGAGCGAGGGAACCGTGGTTTACCAAGGAAGTGGAATCTCTTGTTAAGAGGAAGAAGGAGGCCTTTGTGAAGATGAAGTGTGAAGTTTCGGTTGGGGCGATGGATAGTTACAAGGTAGCGAGGACGGATCTAAAGAGAGAGCTAAGACGAGCAAGGAGGGGACATGAGAAGTATTCGGCAGGAAGGATCAAGGAAAACCCAAAAGCTTTCTATAGGTATGTCAGGAATAAGCGAATGACTAGGGAAAGAGTAGGACCAGTCAAGGACAGGGATGGGAAATTGTGTGTGGAGTCTGAAGAGATAGGCGAGATACTAAATGAATATTTTTCGTCAGTATTCACTCAGGAAAAAGATAATGTTGTGGAGGAGAATGCTGAGCCCCAGGCTAATAGAATAGATGGCATTGAGGTACGTAGGGAAGAGGTGTTGGCAATTCTGGACAGGCTGAAAATAGATAAGTCCCCGGGACCTGATGGGATTTATCCTCGGATTCTATGGGAGGCCAGGGAAGAGATTGCTGGACCTTTGGCTTTGATTTTTATGTCATCATTGGCTACAGGAATAGTGCCAGAGGACTAGAGGACAGCAAATGTGGTCCCTTTGTTCAAAAAGGGGAGCAGAGACAACCCCGGCAACTATAGGCCGGTGAGCCTCACGTCTGTAGTGGGTAAAGTCTTGGAGGGGATTATAAGAGACAAGATTTATAATCATCTAGATAGGAATAATATGATCAGGGATAGTCAGCATGGCTTTGTGAAGGGTAGGTCATGCCTCACAAACCTTATTGAGTTCTTTGATAAGGTGACTGAACAGGTAGACGAGGGTAGAGCAGTTGATGTGGTGTATATGGATTTCAGCAAAGCGTTTGATAAGGTTCCACACGGTAGGCTATTGCAAAAAATACGGAGGCTGGGGATTGAGGGTGATTTAGAGATGTGGATCAGAAATTGGCTAGCTGAAAGAAGACAGAGGGTGGTGGTTGATGGGAAATGTTCTGAATGGAGTACAGTCACAAGTGGAGTACCACAAGGATCTGTTCTGGGGCCGTTGCTGTTTGTCATTTTTATCAATGACCTAGAGGAAGGCGCAGAAGGGTGGGTGAGTAAATTTGCAGACGATACTAAAGTCGGTGGTGTTGTCGATAGTGTGGAAGGATGTAGCAGATTACAGAGGGATATAGATAAGCTGCAGAGCTGGGCCGAGAGGTGGCAAATGGAGTTTAATGTAGAGAAGTGTGAGGTGATTCACTTTGGAAGGAATAACAGGAATGCGGAATATTTGGCTAATGGTAAAGTTCTTGAAAGTGTGGATGAGCAGAAGGATCTAGGTGTCCATGTACATAGATCCCTGAAAGTTGCCACCCAGGTTGATAGGGTTGTGAAGAAGGCCTATGGAGTGTTGGCCTTTATTGGTAGAGGGATTGAGTTCCGGAGTCGGGAGGTCATGTTGCAGCTGTACAGAACTCTGGTACGGCCGCATTTGGAGTATTGCGTACAGTTCTGGTCACCGCATTATAGGAAGGACGTGGAGGCTTTGGAGCGGGTGCAGAGGAGATTTACCAGGATGTTGCCTGGTATGGAGGGAAAATCTTATGAGGAAAGGCTGATGGACTTGAGGTTGTTTTCGTTGGAGAGAAGAAGGTTAAGAGGAGACTTAATAGAGGCATACAAAATGATCAGGGGGTTGGATAGGGTGGACAGTGAGAGCCTTCTCCCACGGATGGATATGGCTGGCACGAGGGGACATAACTTTAAACTGAGGGGTAATAGATATAGGACAGAGGTCAGAGGTAGGTTCTTTACGCAAAGAGTAGTGAGGCCGTGGAATGCCCTACCTGCTACAGTGGTGAACTCGCCAACATTGAGGGCATTTAAAAGTTTATTGGATAAACATATGGATGATAATGGCATAGTGTAGGTTGGATGGCTTTTGTTTCGGTGCAACATCGTGGGCCGAAGGGCCTGTACTGCGCTGTATTGTTCTATGTTCTATGTTCTATGTTCTAAAGCAGACATTGCGAAGGCCACGATGCACGCCATCGACGAGTCCCTCCCCTTCCAGGTCGAGAGCGATGCGTCCGACGAAGCTCTGGCGGCCACCCTCAACCAAGCGGGCAGACTGGTGGCCTTCTTCTCTCGTACCCTCTATGCTTCCAAAATCTGCCACTCCTCAGTCGAAAAGGAGGCCCAGGCCATAGTAGAAGCTGTGCGACATTGGAGGCATTACCTGCCGGCAGGAGATTTACTCTCCTCATGGACCAACGGTCGGTGGCTTTCATATTTGATAATGCACAGCGGGGCAAGATAGAAAACGACAAGATCTTGCGGTGGAGGATCGAACTCTCCACCTACAACTACGAGATCTTGTATCGTCCCAGGAAGCTAAATGAGCCTCCTGACACCCTGTCCTGCGGCACATGTGCCACCGCACAAGTGGACCGCCTCCAAGCCCTCCACGAGGACTTCAGCCACCTGGTGGTCACTCGCTTTTTCCATTTTGTCAAGACCCGCAACCTGCCCTACTCCATCGAGGAAGTCAGGACAGCCACCAGGGACTGCCAAATCTGCACGGAGTGCAAACCGCACTTCTACTGAGCAGAGAAGGCGCACCTGATAAAGGCTTCCCGTCCCTTTGAACTCCTCAGCATAGACTTCAAAGGCCCCCTCACCTTCACCGACCACAACACGTACTTCCTGAACGTGATTGATGAGTACTCCCGGTTCCCATTCGCCATCCCCTGCCCCGACATGACCGCAACCACCGTCATCAAGGCCCTCCATAGCATCTTTGCACTGTTCGGGTTCCCTGCTTACATACATAGTGATAGGGGGTCCTCTTTTATGAGCGACGAACTGCGTCAATTCCTGCTCAGCAAGGGCATCGCCTCGAGCAGGATGACCAGTTACAACCCCCGGGGTAACGGACAGGTAGAGAGGGAGAATGGAATGGTCTGGAAGACCGTCCTACTGGCCCTACGGCCCAGGAACCTCCCAGTCTCCCGCTGGCAGTAAATCCTCCCGGATGCCCTCCACTCCATCCGGTCACTGCTTTGTACGACCACCAACCAGACACCTCACGAACGTCTCCTTGTCTTCCCCAAGAAGTCCTCCTCTGGGACCTCGCTCCCGATCTGGCTGGCAGCACCCGGACCTATCCTGCTCCGAAAACACGTGCGGGCGCACAAGTCGGACCCGTTGGTCAAGAGGGTCCATCTGCTCCATGCTAACCCTCAGTACGCCTACGTGGCATACCCCGACGGCCGACAAGATATGGTCTCCCTACGGGACCTGGCGCCCGCCGGAACCCCACGCACACCCCAGCCACCAGTCCCACACTCCCCTCCACCGGGGCATGTTACAGGAGGATCGGTCCTTCCGCCGGCCCCGTCTAGGGCCCCCCACCCACCGACGCTCCCTGCAGGCGCTCCCTTCCCAGGCCTACCGTTTTCCCCACCAGCGCCGTCTAGGGGTGCCGAAGCTGCCATGGAGATCGAAGCCACGCTCCCGGAGTCACAGACGCCCGCGCCTCCACCGGAGTCACCGCCGAAGCTCCGACGATAACAGAGGACGCCCAGGGCCCCCGATCGACTGGTTGCTTCATTTTAAATTGTAGACTGTAAACTGATTGCTCCATTTTGAATTGTAAACTGTAAATGTAAATCATCAAATGTACATAGCTATCAGAATTGTAAATAGTTACAAAACACTGTACGGAGGTATTATGGTACCTCCATAACTAATTCTACCACGTTGCCATGTTTGTAGTATGGACTCTTTTTTAACAGGGGGTGAATGTGGTATTATAGCTATTACGGTACCTGATAGGCTGGAGCACCATTGGTAGAAACTGTATGCTTTCTATTGGTTAGGATGTATGGTAGCTCCGCCCTGCTAGGCGGGGTATAAGAACCCGTGCCGCCCCAGCAGCCTTCATTCTGTATCTGGGCTGCTGGGGGAAACATCTAGCTTATTAAAGCCTTCAGTTGGACTACAACCTCGCTTTCGTGGTCATTGATCGTGCATCACTGTGACAATTGAAATATCCCCCTCGCCCACAGAAGGTTCTGAAAGACTTCTTATTCTTTGTTTGTAAACAAGCATGCGCCCAGTTAACCTCATACATCTAACGTTCATCTCCACCCCAGATGTCAAGATATTGAGACACTATATTGCCTCAGTAAAATTCCAGCGCTGAGGGACTGTATCCTCTCGGGTAGGGGTTCCCAAACTGGGGTCCGCAGACCCCCAGGGGTGGGTGAAGAGCTTCCAGGGGGTTTGCAAACTGGCAGTCACAGTGTGACTGGCAAACGGCAGTTCGAATTCAGGGGCAGCTGACCAACTTTTTTAAAATTACAGAAATTAAATAGGCCAACCAGATCAAGGCCTCTTGGAGCCCTGGATGCTGGTAGGCTCATTGATCCGCTGCTCAGCATCCAGTACTCCTAGAGGCCTTACACTGATTGGCCATTTTGATTTCTTTCATCTTGCTGTTGCTGGGGATAAAAGCCCTTAGCCAACAGCAAAGATTGTAGGTGATGCAGCATGAGGCACCATTGATGTGGTTGTCATGAAAGTGACCATTGCTACCAACTGTCCCTCCATGGGCCATGGAATATCGAGTAACAGGCATCCACACTTGGAAAGCCACATGGGAACTCCCTAGTGGTCTCCCCACACAGCAGAGGGCCTTCCCAACACAGGCATGACATGTTGGTGGATAGTTTAAGTAGCCACCCAGTGAACAGTCAGGCTGTAAACCTTTCCAGTACTGTAATATGGTATGGTGACAGAAAGACTTAAGGCTATGCTCCTGAAGCCTCACCCTGCCATCAAAAGCAAGGTGCCAAAGGGTTGGGAAATTCAGCGCTCTTACTTCATTGCTATTAAGCATTTCAGTGTGGCCTCCGTAATAAAGAAATCACACAATTAGATTATTGCTTACAGATGTATTAGTTTGTCATCATTTCCAGAGTGTTAAAATAATGGTAATTCAAATGAAATACATATTTGAATCAGACCACAATATATAGTTAGAACCCTGATGATTGCAATATTGGATGGACAGAAAGATAAACAGGCAACAATAATATGCATCATTTTAGGGAGAAAAGATTCTCCTCAGGAAGGGCCTCAATAAAGTATATTAGTTAGCAGATTACATTTGCCATGGAGGGTCAAGAAGAACATCAATGAACTAATTTACAGTTTTCATCAAATATCAGTTACAGCAAATTCCATAACAATCGTTATTAAAAATTAATTATAGCACAAATAAAAATATTCACTAGCATTCACTAGAATGCAAAAGATTCCTGTATTTTCAGATTTTTTAAATAGTTTTCTCATTGATGCTTATAAAATGAGAAAACCAATCTTTCCACCGTAAATCTGTGTAACAGAATTATATTTTAAAATGTGATTATGTAGCTACTAATTTCAGACATGTATTCTTTTCAACATTGCAGTATTATATGAAAGAGAAATTTGAATGCACAGCTCTGTTTCTGATTTACCTTGATTCTCTGGGTGCAATCAGTGTTGCGAGCTACTACCAGTATGGGGGTCTCCAGTTATATTACTGAAGAACACCATATGCAGGCCGGACAGGTAGTAGTCTACAGCACTGCCTGTCCCCGGGATATTGATGAAATCTGCATAGTGAGGATAACGGAAATGAATTTCTCTCCCATAATCTTTCGCTAATCTACGATTAATTGAATGGTCTCACCTGATATTTTTTTCGAGTAACATGCTTTGCTAAACGTGGGACAAGGCCAACTAGTTTGTATATATCATTCATCAAAGTGTCTATGAGGTTATAGAATTCACTGCCTATTCCTATAGTTGGACGAAATTCAGTATCAGACTCAGTGAGCTCAAGACGTACTTCAAACAGTGGTGAAGTGTGAACCTAGGGATCACAAACATAGAAGAAAATAATTTAGTTTCAACAATTAAACGTCACTGGTTGTAAAATATGTTGGGAGAAAAATTGCCATTGTTTCTCACAATGGTGAAAATTTTGCAGATTGTTAAATTGGTTTTAGAATGCTTTTTTATAAATTTGTTACAAAAACAATTAGTGGGCATCTTTCCACATCATGTTATATCTATGAGAATATTCAAAATGAATTTCTACTTTTAACAATTTATGTTTTACATTATAGAATGATAAGAGAAAAGTGGGCCATTCTACCCATCACCCCTGTGCTGGCTCTTTGAAAAAGATAACTAATTACACTTCTGTTTTCCATAGGCCTGTAATACTTTTCCTTTCAAGTGTTTATCCACTTCCTGTTCAAAAGGTAATACAAAGAAATAAAATTATACAGACGATGCACTATAAAGGCCATTGGGTCTAACCAGTCCTCTCAAGCCTCCTCCCATTCTTCCTCAGCTAATTCAATCGACCAACCCCTCTCATTGCTTTTCCTTTATTTGCTCAGCAAGCTTCCCCTTTAATGCATTTACTGTATGCCTCAACTATGTCGATAATGAGGTTCCACAGATATTGGTCTAGCCAATGATGTACTCATTACCAGTGAGGTCAAGGAGATGTTGTCAATGTTGAGGATGATTATGGCAAACTGCAAGACAACCTCAGTAAACCTGCAAAAATTAGGACAAAAGTAGCTGATGTCTTTCAACGGTGTGAGGTATTACATTTGGTATTAAAAATATTCTGGCCCGGCTTCACTCCCTCACTTGTTAGCACATGTCCTAAGTAGTTGATTTCATGAAGACCTGTTTTACACTTTTCCTTCTTCAGATTTAAGTTCCTATCTCTAGCTCTTGCCAGCACCTGCCTCAGTCTGTGTTTGTATTCTTCTTGTGTGGCTCGCCAGATTAGCACATCATTAATATAAGTTCCCACTTTCTCTAACCCTTCAAATAGCTGTCTCATTGTTCTGTGGGATACCTCAGGAGCTGAATCAATACCAAAAAATAAATGTAAAATCGTGCAGCATCCGAATGGTATGTTGAAGGTCCAGAGATAACAGATGCATTCACCCAGCTTGACCTGCCAGAAGCCTGAACTCACATCCAAGGCTGAATAATGCAAAAACATTAGCCAGCTTACATGTGACCTCTTCTACAATGCAAATGACAGTGCTCTCTTTGTACGGCCTGGTTTTGGTCTCTGGGAACGAGACAGACTCGCAGATACTCATCTCATTTTTCCGCAATGACAATTGGATTAACCCACTCGACAGTTCTTCAGTTTTCTTGATGATGTGACGTTTCTCCATTCTGTCCAACTCTGCTTTCCGTTGGTCTCTAAGCATTACTGGTACTTTCCTGGGCGGTGTATTGGGGTCACAGTTTAGTCTATCTTGATGATGTGTTCTCCCTTCAGTCAACCAATCCCCTTAAATAAATCTTTGTACTCAGGATATCAGGGGAAGCAATCATTATACTTTTGATAAGCATCAGATTTTAACAAGATTTGATTCCAAGAAAGGTTATTGCACATTTTTCATACTGTATATGGAGGTACTGGAGACTGTTTTCTGCAGTTCACATAAGTGCGCATTGGCCTTCTACAGCAATTTCATCACTTGTGTAAGTAGACACCTTCAGTTTGTTTTAGTTAGCTGCATTCCTTTACTTACCTTAAAATACAGGCTTATGCGCCTGTGTCAGGTTTGACATTCACCAGCATGTTGGCAATTTTAAAACCAATCTCCATTCACCTTCTTTCATATTTGCTGTTACTATTCCAATGAAAAGTTCAGATTCAGTGTCTGTGTCATCATGTACAATCGTGTGCATTTTCTTCGATTACACATCTTAGCGGAGTTTATCACAGTTCTTGCACTGCTTTTTGTAGGCTGGATAGCTATGTGGGAAGTGTGGTTATATGCCTATGGGCTATATCATAGGTGGCAGTGCAGACGCACCATGCGGTCTCTAGACCAAGGTCATGTGACCTGTGACTCTGATGTAAGGGGAGACACATCCGGCCATTTGCAGAAGATGATTGAGAGGGTAATAAGACATACATATGACTGGTCAGTGCTAGGTGCAAGTTCCAGAGGAGTAGTTAGCAGACTCCATGATAAGGTGTTCTGTATCAGATTGCTATCTTACCACACGAGACTCAATAAAAGATTCTGGTTTGGACATGTTGCAGCGTTTGGTGGATTCCGGAGAAAAGTACAAGGACCAAAGACAACATGGTATCACGAATGATGAAGATTTAAAGATAGCATCAGCAGTGACAACATTAGGTATTCAGCTTAAAGACCGGGTCTGGTGAACTGCAGCCTGAGGAGACCCAACGCGTAAGAAAATGCTGAAGCTCGAGATGGACAGACTGGGGGCCGCCCCACCAGCTTCAGATGTCCAGTAATGTAGGTGAGAATTGGGGGCTGTTCAATCAGCAGTTCAAACTTTATGTTGCGGCCGTGGGCCTACAGGCCCAGCCTGATGAAAGGCGAATTAAATTGCGGCTAAGAGTGGCAGGTCCATAAGCGCTTGAACTGTACAACTCATTTGTGTTCGATAATGAGGAGGATCACAAAAAATGTGATGAAGTGATGAAGCACTTTGATAAGCATTGTTCCCCTAAGAAGAATGAAATGTTTGAGCGTTATATGTTCCGTATGCGTACCCAGAGACCTAGCGAATATTTGAGTTTTGTCACAGATTGAGGCTGAAGCCCAGTCATGCAACTTCAGTGACCTGAAATCTTTGTTAATCCACAACCAAATTGTCTTTAGTTTACTTGATGATAATCTTCAGGCGATATTATTGCGGGAGGAAGATTTGATGCTGGAAAAGGCAGTGAAGATTTGCCAGGCAAGCGAGATAGCTGAACAAAGAATACGCTCACTCTGCTCAAATAATTTGGCGGCAACATGGAAGACGAAGCCAGCGTCATTAGTGCTGTGACGCAAATCTTGAAGAAGCGTGGTCTCAGTGCGGGTGGCCATTTTAAGTGGCCGACAGGAGCCGCCGCCGCCATCTTGTGCCAAATGTGTGGTACTCGACATGCCCCGCGGCAATGTCTGGCATTTGGAAAACAATGTTTTACATGCTCCAACATGGAGCATGCACGAGCGGTGCATGCAGTCGATGAGATAAACACGGAAGAGCAGTTTTTCGATACATCGCAGCGAGAAACCAGAAAACTCTGAGAAACAAAGATGAAAACAAAATCGGAACAAAGACTGAAGATAATAAGAACACTCTGAAAACCTTTACGTCCCTACTCAAATCAAAGGTAATGCTGAATGATGCTTTCATTCGTTGTGACTTTGACCCTAAAGCAACGGCCAACCTCATGAGTTGACATGCTTTGCTAAAGCTAAACGTGCAACGGGACTTTGCTGATCGGCAAGGGCTGATTATAGACTTCGGAACAAGAACTCTGGAGACATTCGATGTTTGCAAACTAGTGCTTTCAGGGGCGGGCATGAAGCACACAATACTCTTTCACATTGCAATTTAAAAATGTTTTTAGAAAATCATGAGGCTTATTTTCTTCTCCGGGGAAAGCGTTGGGGCCACAGAGGCTTTTCCCCTGACCATTGGCCCATTTGTGTTCCATTGAGCTTGCCTCACTGGGTAAGTAATGGGACTGCATCCATGCAGCTGTTGACTTCCACAAGCAGAGTGGGGTATCCAATGGCTGACTACTTGGCAAATGGTACTTAAGAGGGTTTTTAATTATTCAAATTAGATGTGCACCTAGTTCTGCATGACCTCATTGGGGAACAGCCCCATGTGGTTTCACATTTTACCAGCCCACCTGTTTCCCAACTTGTTGCTCTGGGGTGGGCAAAATGCTTCGCTATAACTTCTGCTGAGTTTAACTAACCTGGCTTTCCATGTTGCTGAGAAGGAATTGTAAAGAATTATGAACTACTGCATGGAAGCCTTCTACAACCATCTTATCAATGTAGTTCACATAGCTCTCCCAGCTTGTAGTTTTCTCTTCTGCTCGAAAAAGTATTCTGTTTTCCTGCAACCAGAAAACAATAAAACATTTAAATTACTTATACATTTTAAACAGCCATGATTTTCCTGGAGGTCCAATTTCAGGCTGCTGAACAGGAAAAGCAGAACTAAAGTACTGCCCTATAAACCGGAACCCACTTGTCCCACACCAGTTTTTGAGCCACACATTTAAATCTCTAATTTGATTTTTCCTATACCAATTCGTACATGACTCAGGTAATAATATTAACTTTGAAGTACTGCTTTTTAATTTTGGACCTAGGTTCTCATACTGACTGTGTAGAACCTCCTTCTTTGCCCTGCCTATGTCGTTGGTACCTACACAGACCACGATCACTGAGTTCTCACCATCCCATTGCAAGTTACTCTCCAGGCCTGAGCAGATGTTCCAAACCCTGGCCCCAGGCAGTCGATGCAGCTATCCGTACTCATGCTCTTTGTTGCAGACAATGATGTCAAGCCCTCTGACTATACTATCCCTTATAATCCTTTTTCCTCCCACCCCATGACCATCCACCAATAGCATCCCCCTCCCAATCTACCTGCTCCTCTGAATTCTCCCTCGGCCCTTCAACTTCCCCTTGACAATCTGGCTCCCAAGCGAACTCTACAACTCCTCCTTGATCCAGCCTAACCTGACCCACTGACTCCCCCTGACCATCGATTCCCCCACGACCCTCCTCTGACTTTTCGTGAAACAGCCAAACCCTCCAATTCACCCCACCCGCTTGACCCGCTCTACGACTTCTGACTCCATCCAGGAACATCCAACACACACTCACCCCTCCAACTTCGCCCCAATCCTCCGATTCCACTTCAGCATCCAACTCCTATCCGACCCGAGCCCCAGCCTTCTTACTCCACAATCTCCCATGATGTCCAACTGTGCCCCGACCCTCCTATTATCCCTGACTTTCTGATTCCCCTGTGGTGCTCAGCATTCCCACCGACTCTCCAATCTCCCTCTGATTCCTTCAATCCATTGAATCCCCCCGATCGTTCAACTTTCCCTCAAACCTCCAATTTCCCCTGCAACCATCTGAACCAACCCTGATCCAACCCAAACCAACTCTCTGGTTTCCCCTCGACCCTCTGACTTCCCCCAACCATCCAACTCGCTCATGAATCTCTGACCTCCCCTGACTTCCCCCATCCCTCCTGACCTGCCGACGCAACCCCATGACCCGCCAACCACTTCCCCCAACCTCTCCAATCTCTTCCCCGAGCTCTCCCACATCTTTCCCTAACATCTCCCATCTCTTCCCCCGACCTCTCTCACCTCTTCCCCCAACCTCTCTCACCTCTTCCTTGACCCTCCAGCCTCCCCACCCAACCCTCTGATTCCAGCCGCCTCTCACATCGTCCCTGCGACTCCAACCCTGACTGTCCATTTCCCCATTGACTCTCCTGATGCACCAAAACTACACGACTCAGACTCTGTCTAAGGACCTTCGATGTTCCCAGCCCACTGACAGCCTCCCCCGACACTTTTCACTCCGTGACCCTCCGACTGCTATCCATCCTCCAACTTAAATACTTAGGTGGTTGTTTTTGACCGGTGCAGACAAAATGGGCCAATTGGCCTTTTCTGTGCTGTAGACCTTTGATTCCCCTCAACCTTAGAACTCCTCCCTGATCCAACTCAATGCAACTCTGACGTCCCCCCCCAACTTTCTGACTTCCCCATCCATGCAACATCCACATAACCCTCTGACATACCCTGACTCTGATTCCCCCATCCCTCCTGATCAGCCAACCCCCAATTCTGTCTTGCCCCACTCCCCCCTAACCAACACTCTGAACGTCCCCAAGCCTCCAACAACTCCTCAATTCTTCCTGATCATCTAATTTCATCCTCAGCCCACAATTGCCTCCAGCTATCTGACTCCCCACAACCACTCCAAGATCCAATGCTGCCCGAACCTCTGATTCCACCGACCCAGCGATGTCTATTGCAGACCCTCTGACTTTCTCCCAACCACTTCCTCCAACTTCCCAACCCTCTGATCTCCTTTGACCCTAAGCCTTCCCACCAGCCCCTCCAACCTAGCCAATTTCCCCAAGCCCTCCACCTCATCCTCTGAATTCCCTGCCCTTCCGGCATCCTGACTCCCCATCCAAACATCGAGCAACCTCCTGAACTTTGGACTCCCAACCCCACCCACTGACTTCCCCAACCATCCAGCGTCCCACCCCGATCCTCCAAATCTGCCTCTGACCGTCTGACTCCCACCTGACCATCCGACTTCCCCCAACCCTCAGACTCACCCTTTCCCTCTCATTCATCCAACTTTGTGATTTTCCCATTCAGACTCTCCAATGTTTCCTGACCATCCAACTCCCCCTGATATCCAATTCCCTTATGATTCACTGACTCCCCCATCCCCAACTCCCCCTGAGCCTCTAACACGCCTCTCACCCTCTCCAACACCCTCACTCTACGACCCTCCAATTTCTCACTAATCCCCTGATGACCCCCGACTCGCCCAACCTGCTGGACACGCCCCTACACCCAGAATCCGATTCCCCCAGAGCTTCTGTCAGCCCCCTGACTTTCCAACTCCCCCCGACGGAGGAGATTCAGTCCATTCTTTCTACTGATTCCCAATTAATAGGCCTAAAAGTTTCCTGGTTCAGATTTGTCTTGGCAGTGACAATATTTTTCAGATATTTATTAATGTAGCATGAGAGCAATGTGAATGAGTCAATGTTGTTTCACTTGACCTTTGAAGGGGGTGCACAAGAAATTTAGAAATTTTCAAGTAGCTGTCATATAAACCATCCAGCTTCCCATCCCAATCCGCCACTGACCATCTGACTCCCACCTGACCCCCCAACTTCCCCCCACCTCAGACTCACCCTTTCCCTCTCATTCATCGAACTCTGTGATTTTTCCCCCTCAGACTCTCCACTGTTTCATGACCATCCAACTCCTCCTGATCATCCAACTCTGTTGACTAGAGGGCAGCACGGTAGCACAGTGGGTAGCACAGTTGCTTCACAGCTCCCAGGTTCGATTCCCGGCTTGGGTCACTGTCTGTGCGGAGTCTGCACATTCTCCCTGTGTCTGCGTGGGTTTCTTCCGGGTGCTTCGATTTCCTCCCACAGTCCAAAGATGTGCAAGTTAGGTGGATTGACCATGATAAATTGCCCTTAGTGTCCAAAAAGGTTAGGTGGGGTTACTGGGTAACAGGGATAGGGTGGCGGCGTGGGCTTAAGTAGGGTGCTCTTTCCAAGAGCCGGTGCAGACTTGATGGGCCGAATGGCCTTCTTCTGCACTGTAAATTCTATGATTCGCTGTAAACAACCTTCTCAATTTTACTGAGAAAGCACACTCTGTTATGCACTTACTTGATGCTGGAAATAGATAGGTTGGTTAAACCATCATGGTTGGTTAAACCATCAGTTAATTACCTTATGCATATGACATCTATGCTTACTCAACAGTTTCAGGAAGGTTCCCAACTCACCTGCAAGCTCGCCAGAGTTCAATCTGGAAATAGGCAGGATGAGCACAGGACTCTGACCCGGCATAACCCTTAGATGAGTTAACTCCCTACATGCACGGTGGCACAGTGGTTAACACTGCTGTCTCACAGCTCCAGGGACCTGGGTTCAAATTCAGCATCGGGTGACTGTGTAGAGTTTGCACTTTCTCCCCGTGTCTGCGTGAGTTTCCTCTGGGTGCTCCGGTTTCCTCCCACAGTCCAAAAATGTGCAGGTTAGATGAATTGGCCATGCTAAATTGCCCCTTAGTGTCCAAAAGGTTAGGTGGGGTTATTGGGTTACGGGGATAGGGTGGAGGCGTAGGTTTAAACAAGTTGCTCTTTCCAAGGACCGGTGCAGACTTGATGGGCCAATGGCCTCCTTCTGCATTGTGAATTCTATGAATCTATGATTCTCTGCATCCAAACCCACTTGAACTTGGCTATAATAATTCCACCCATTCTGTTCACTCTCACAGGAGGTATGATAGTATTCATATTTTTTTAATACAGTATCAAGTGAACAGTGTTCAGTCTCTTTTTACCTCCAATAATGCATGAAGCTTGACACCATCTTCGCTAACAGCTGCATATCTTCTGTTTAACAAGTTTGGTCGTCCATCAAGGTCCAAGAATGAATCTTTTTTATTGCCACCCCTTTCAAACAAAGGGCTTGCTGACCATTCCTACCAAAAGAAAATCAATAAAATATAATCTGAATTGAACCAACATAGTAAACACAACTATTTAAAGAATGCCAAGTATTAGTACAGTCAGCACACTGAGCAGCTGCAGAAAACTCTTGAGAGGGGATGTGAAGCGGACTTGGTCCACATCAGTACCAAGAAAGAGGAATATATTGTGTCTTTATAATGATAAAAGAGCACCAATCACTCATGGATTGGGTAAACACTTTGGGAGTTCATTTATTGAGACTAGGCGAATGGGGACATATATTCAGAGGTATAAAGCTTGAAGATGTCAGCAATAGAGCTGTGTACCTCTCACAGATCAAAGACTGGATGGCATGATATGCTTCCCTTCAAGTGATGGATACAGCTTCAATGCAGATTACAGCATTCCGCATTCTTTTTACAGATACTTATTCCACTTGCAAAGAAATATAAGTATTTCACGTTAATGCTTAGTTACCATAAAAAGTATAAAAGTAATCTGCTGGCATGCCCAGATATTGCAATGGTAACTTGTCTGGAGGTTTCTATAATGACTCAGTCATCTATGAAGCTGTCTTTATCTTTTATTAATTTACGGGATGTGGGCGTCGCTGGTTAAGCCAGCATTTATTTATTTTATTGTAATAAATTTAGCGTGTCCAATTCATTTTTTCCAATTGAGGGGTAATTTAGCATGGCCAATCCACCTGCCCTGCACATCTTTAGGTTTTGGGGGCAAAACCCATGCAAACACGGGGAGAATGTGCAAACTCCACACGGACAGTGACCCAGAGCCGGGATCGAACCTGGGACCTCGGCGCCATGAGGCAGCAGTGCTAATCACTATCCAGGGCCAGCATTTATTGTCCATCCCTCATTGCCCTTCAAAAGGTGGTGGTGAGCTGCCTTCTTGAACCGCTGCAGTCCGTGTGGTGTAGGTACACCGATAGTGCTGTTAGGGAGGGAGTTCCACGAGGGGCATGTTGTACCTGGTTGCATTTGGGGATCTATCCTCTGCAGGTCAATCGAGCCTGCAGGATTGCCCAGATCTTGTAATGGTAAACTGTCTGGAGGTTTACTCACAGGGATCTGTGGGGCCGCCATCCTTGCATGTTGTGCCTGGTTGCATTTGGGATCTGTCCTCTGTGGATCAACCGAGTCTGTGAACATTAGGAGCACATCTACAGCTGAGACTGGAAGGAACATCCTAATACTTGGCTCATGCAGAACCAATCCTAACAATCTCCTCTGCAAGAGGTACAGGAAAGGTTAAATGCGGATAGAATCTACCTGGCCCTGGTGCACTGCGCTCCCAAAATGAAGGGGTACCTCAGAGACCCATTAACCTTAATTAGACACTCTGCAATGGCAGTAGAGCGACAACTCGTTATGTCACAAGAGGGCTATCTCCTCAGTCAGGATACTCTCCCACAGGACCCATGTGTAGTTGTTTCCCCAGGTCTTCCCAGAATACCCTGAAGAACTCCACGGTCAACCCGTCCAGCCATGGGTCTTGCCTCTGCAGAGGCTGTTGAGGGTGCCTACAAGGATATAGAGGCATCCGTTTTTCCAGCAACCGCCAGGTCAACCTGTGCCAGGTCCTCCCACAAAACTCTGCAAGTTTTGGATGGATCCAGAGAGACAAACGGAGTAATAGGCTCATGCTAGGGGGCATAGCCTCAAAATAAGGGGAAGTAGATTTAGGACTGAGTTTAGGAGGAACTTCTTCACCCAAAGGGTTGTGAATCTATGGAATTCCTTGCCCAGTGAAGCAGTTAAGGCTCCTTCATTAAATGTTTTTAAGATAAAGATAGATAGTTTTTTGAAGAATAAAGGGATTAAGGGTTATGGTGTTCGGGCTGGAAAGTGGAGCTGAGTCCACAAAAGATCAGCCATGATCTCATTGAATGGCGGAGCAGGCTCGAGGGGCCAGGTGGCCTACTCCTGCTCATAGTTCTTATGTTCTTAAAAATTGCATAATTGAAGTTGGTTGCAGCCAATGGAGTCACCCATAGTGATAGGATAGATGCAGGCAGGTTGTTTCCACTGGCGGGTGAAAGCAGAACTTGGCATAGCCTCAAAATAAGGGGAAGTAGATTTAGGACTGAGCTTAGGAGGAATTTCTTCACCCAAAGGGTTGTGAATCTATGGAATTCCCAGCCCAGTGAAGCAGTTGAGGCTCCTTCATAAAATGTTTTGAAGGTAAAGATAGATAGTTTTTGAAGAATAAAGGGATTAAGGGTTATGGTGTTCGGGCCGGAAAGTGGAGCTGAGTCCACAAAAGATCAGCCATGATCTCATTGAATGCCGGAGCAGACTCGAGGGGCTAGATGGCCTACTCCTGCTCCTAGTTCTTATGCTCTTATGCTTTATCTCCTACTCCCTCCAGATCTGGGACAAAGGATCTGTCATCAGCCAGCATCTCAAGGAGTTGCTTACCGACCCCCTGCTATTTTTCCAGTGAGTAGAAAAAGGGAGAGCCTCTGTCCAGGTCATTGAGGAACCAGATCTGCGAACTCAAATATGTGCCTTGGGACCCGACTGACACAAGATCCCAGGGTGAACACTTCATTATACAACTCCCTAGACCCCTCTGCGTACTCCTGACAGAAGACTCAGATGCAAATCTTTCCCATGTCCCACAGTAGCCTCAATGAGTGGAAGCCTCCCTACTTCCTTCTCCAGCTGACCCAGAAATGACAGAAAGATTCCTGCAACCGGGTATGCTCCAGCAACAGATTGTTAAAGTGCCAGTATATGGACCCCATCCGGGTATAGAACGGAATGAATTCCGCCCACCATCAGACGGTGGTTTGAGCAAAGCACCTGCTGCACAGAGCACTGGAATGCAGGTCATGTACACCTTATAAATGTAAAAGGTGCTAAATTCTGGATGCTCTGACTCCAGGCAACACAAGAGTGAAAATTCTGGTGTCCAGATGGAAATGTCGGCAGACATCCACCAAGATGAAGTTCAGGTCCCTCAAATTCCCCATGAATATTGAACGGAACATGGGTACCACCACAGTCACTGGTCCCGACGCACAATTATAAACCCCCCAGGACAATGCATTCAACAGCATCAGTGGATCCGAGATGAGCAGATACTTCAAAGAAGCTTATTTGCCTGAACGATGCAGATTTCCTGCAAGACGCACACCGCAAACCTCCTGTCCCTAATGATTGAGAAGTTATGGAAACTGTGCTGTGTTTATATGCTGCCACTGATGAGAAGGCTAGCTTTTGTTATCCTCACTGTCAGAAGTAAATACAACCATCATCAGCACCCAGTGTACAGTCTGGATGGAGTTAGAAGACCTCTAATGTTCCCACTCCCTCAGGAGGCTAGAGAGAAATGTCTGGAACCACTGTTTAGCATTCTGGTCCAGCCCAGGGTCTGCTTCGGTGGACCAGAGTACAAGCAGAAATTAATGCCACTCATCCAGGGCTGACTGGACTCTGTCTCAGCAACTACAATTTCTCAATAAAACATCCCATGCAGGAATGAGAGGAGAATGAGTTGGATCACCAGGGCATCCACACCTCTCCAGACAGCAATGTCATGTTCTGTAGATTGGCTGCTATGAATGATGCACGACAGAACATCTAGTTTAAATAATTTATTATAAAATAACTGCATGGTAAAGATAACCAGAATAAATAAAATAACAAACTACTAACACTAACTAACTATTGTAGAGCTACTGCAAAATATGTCTATCCACCAACATAACTTACTCCCAACTCCCCAGTGATACAGGGTCACGTGGTGGGTTTACACTGCCATCTGTGGTGGTCGGAGATTATGTATAATATTATCAATATTTTATGCATATCATTTCCCCTTTCCTTTGGAAAATGTAATTATTTACATTCATTGGATTAATTTTACAATTCAGCATGATATGCATAACTATTTACATCTTTAGAGTATTTACAGTCTGTCACAAGTTCAATCTTTTGGGTTTGCCCCTGAGCCTTGTTGATCTTCTAAGTGACTGCTGAACTTGCAAAGTTGCTTCATCTTCTTTAGGGTTTGTTGATGCTCTTTGTTGTTCTTCATGTATTGTGGTGTCTTTATCATGTTGTAGTTGTTGTTCCGTATGTTGCACTGCGTGTTCTTCAACTGTTTGCGGACTGTTGCATGCTACTTCTGGTAGTTGTATTACAAAAGGTTGCCTAACTTTAAGTGGAGCTCTTCTGTTCCTTCTGAAGACAGCACCTTCATCCGTAATGATAAGATACATGTTTGGACCTGCTTGTCGTAGTACCTTCGCCTGCTTAGACCATCCATTTCCTTTGGAATCTTCCAGTGTAACCGTGTCCTCTGGCTGCAAAGGTTGGAGCTTTTACGCTGATCTATCATAGAATCCCTCCTGCCTCCTTTTTTGAGAGATCAGTTGTCTCTTTAACGTATGGTTCACTGGTTCTTGAAGAATGTAGACAATGCCGTTCTCAGTTGCCTGTTCATCAGCACCTGAGCTGGCGAGAGCCCATTGATTACTGGAGCCAAACGATAACTTAGGAACGCAAGATAGGTGTCATCACGGCTATCTAGTGCTTTTTTTCAGGGGTTGATTAACACGAGATATGCACGCCCTTCTCAGCCTCACCATTCGACAGAGGGTAGAGAGGACTGGAGATACCATGTTGGAATTCATACTGCCGTGCAAATTCAGGTCACTCATAATAATCAAAACAGAGCCCATTGTCACTCATGACCACATTCTATCTCCGGGTAGTTAGAGAAATAGTCTATGACCAGAAGGTATTCCTTTCCATTCAAGTGGAAGAGATCATGCCAACGTTCTGACACAGAGTTGTGACTACCTCACTCATCTGTATCGGCTCCTTGCTCTGCCTGCGCTTAAATTGTTTGCAGGTTTCGCAGTTATCCACCATAAGTTCGATGTCATGCTACATGCATTTCATCACAAACGACTCTAGGTCACCGAAACTCCATCTTCTGGCTTCTGACCCCTCTCCTCTTCAGCCATTGGGGCAGAACAGTAGCACAGTGGGGCAGCACGGTAGCACAGTGGGGGCAGTACGGTAGCACAGTGGGGACAGCACGGTAGCACAGTGGGGCAGCACGGTAGCACAGTGGAGGCAGCACGACAGCACAGTGGGGGCAGCACGGTAGCACAGTGGGGGCAGCACGGTAGCACAGTGGTTAGCACTGTTGCTTCATAACTCCAGGGTCCCAGGTTCGATTCCTGGCTTGAGTCACTGTCTGTGTGGAGTCTGCACGTTCTCCCCGTGTCTCCTCCGGGTGATCCGGTTTCCTTCCGAAAGTTAGGTACTTTGGACATTCTGAATTCTCCCTCTGTGTACCCAAACAGGTGCTGGAATGCGGCAACTGGGGGCTTTTCACAGTAACTTCATTGCAGTGCTAATGTAAGCCAAATTATGACAATAAAGATTATTAACATTTTTTAAATCTCAAGAGCGGAAAGATGATTTTCGGTGAGGGCCACGCCCTTTTAAATTAGGGAGGAAACATACCTGATGGTACAAGCAGTAAATTCCTCCCCTCCAAGATTCCTTAAGAGATAGAGGTGGGTTGGGGCCAAGGAGTCTTCCTTATCCTCCCGCCCATTGCTCCACCCTTAGGGTTTTTGGTGTGTCAGCAGTTCGATTTGGCACTTGGGGTGAAGGGGATAAAGGATATGGGGGAAAGAAGGGTTAGGCTGGATGATTGTTGTTCTGTTGTTCAGTTGGATGATCAGCCATGATCATAAGAATGGTGGAGAAGGCTCGAAGGGTCTAATGGCCTGCTCCTATTTTCTTTGTTTCTGTGTCCTGTAGCAAAGTTCAAATACCAATTCATATTAATATTAAACTACGGCTATTTACAGCACAACAGGAGGTTATTCAGTTCTATGTGCCAGTGTTAGAGCAATCAAAAATTAATTCCATTTCCCTTCTCCACTACACTACAGCCCTGTGTCCTCTCTTGTTTAAAATACTTATCTATTTTTTCCTGAAGAGATGGGATGATTTATCCCAACAGTTTCCTTGACAAAACAGCTGGGAGTTTGTCAACAGCACGTCATCCCTGATATTTGAATCACCATTTCCACTTTCTCTTTTTCTAACATTTCCAGCGTGATTGTAATTAAACTTTGAAGTGCCAGAAGCATGCATGGAAAACATATGTAATTTAGTGGGAGAAAAAGCTTTCCATTGGTGAAATCTGCCATCAGCTAACAATGCTGCATCTACAGGCAGCCGATTAAAGAGTTCAAACAGGGAGGCTGTGCTTCAATGCCAATTGGCCCACTGCTTCGACCAGACCAGCAATGCCTTCCTACAGGTTGTATTCCAGGCTGCCAGGGAAAAGCAGCTCTTTTCTGAAGTTAGCATAAGAAGACCCTCCTGCCAGACCAAGGCAGCCTGGATGGAGGCTTCAGAGGAGATGAGCAACGCTGAGTGTCACAAACCGAGACTGGTGCAGTGCAGGAAATGGATCAATGGCCTGCTCTGATCCACAAGGGCAAGTACCAGTGTCACATCTACAACAGGAGTCTCTTGTGTGATCATCAATAATATATGTGTGAGTGGGCAGCTATGCCAGAAGAGTGAATGTGTGGCCAGTTTTAGTGCCTTATCGTAAAAGCCTAGAGGTTTACCCATTGTGTGCATTTTGATGCAATATGTTAATGAGAGGCCCATATGTGTGATGGGAATGATGCAGACAAGGGGGTTAGTTGTCATTTTGAAATGTCACTAATTCTACCCTCTGTTATGCAGGACAAGAAGACCCCAATTCCCGCAAGAGAAGGCACACAGGAGGAGTCGCTACTGATCTTTGGCTCCAGAGAGCAGCCGAGGGGGAAGGTGATGGGGATTATTGGTGAGGAGGGAGTGCAATTGGTGACAGACAGCAAGGCTGGACCATCAGGAGTAAAGAGGAAGAGGCAACCATCCTGCCAGTGAGCACACAGAATGGATTAATGAAATGTGAAGCGCTCAAACTGTGATTCTTGTGGTTCTCCACTACAGGTCTCACCATCCAAGAACCAGGCTGCAGCCATGGAAGGGACCCAAAGACTCCACCTCTAAAGATTAAATACTCAGTGCCGAGAGGATATTTCATTTTATGCCTCATCATCTACTTACGGCAGCACAGTTACACCCACACAGTATGTGGTGAAGTTGCATGTAGATTCAGGAGCATAATCTCGTGAGCACAGTGCCGTCACGTCCCAGCAGCTGAGGATGAGTGTGACAGCTGAGCCCTCGGATGGTTGGATGAATCCCAATTCAATACGGGGACTTTTATGGACATTTTGAAAATATCGCTTTGACCTTCCTCCCTGTTTTATTCAATTCAGCAACTCTTGAAACCACCCATTTTCATCACATCCTTCTCTGGACCGATTTTTATGAAGTCTTCGTTTGTTTCATTTTATTTGACTCTCACTCACTCTTGATCTGGGCCATACCTTAGTCACTTGCATTTCCTGACTGAGCTAACCTGGTTCTGGTCCTCTTGATGCGTGGTCCCATTCAGAGTCTGTGTGCTGTAATCTCATTATTGGATTGGATGTTTATTGTCACCGAGGTACAGTGAAAAGTATTCGTTGCGTGTTCTCAGACTTTTGTATCTCCTGCCCGATGGAAGAAGTTGGAAGAGTGAGTAAGCTGGGTGGGAGGGGTCTTTGATAATGCTGCCCGCTTTCCCAAGGCAGTGGGAGGTATAGATAGAGTCAATGGATGGGAGGCAGGTTTGTGTGATGGACTTCCGAGGGTTCACTTTCAGGAAGGCTGATCTGACTTTGGAAACTATGACGGTGGGCACGGGTGTGTTTTGGCCTGCTGGGGCACTCAACAGCGAGTGGTCATGAGGGATCTTTCTGCTTACCACTTCTTTCCTTGCACGCTCTCTCTGCACTGTGTCTTCTAAGCTTTTCTGCACAGTCAACACCCTCTGGTTTTAACACTCTCCAATGCTGCAGACATGTTGAGGTCTGACCAAAACGTTGAGGTTCATTTTATGTCATGCAGCATGATCTAAGGCTGTTCACAATGCTGTACCTGTAGTAAATCTTGTTGCCATGCTGTTTGACCAACATTGAACATCATGTCATGTTTTTATAAAGGCATGGATCATTCGTAAGGGGCTGGGTACACACGTTAAGAGATTTGTTTATTGGGATTAGGCACATGAGAACATATACACAAAAATATAAATTTTGAAGGCATCAGCAGCAGAGTTGTGTGCTATTCACAGGCCAAAGTAAAACTGAGACTAAACCACGTGTCACACTTTCCTTCCAATGATGGCACGCTGCTATCCCTTCAAGGCACATTGCGACAGGCTGTGGTTCTGCAGTTGCAGACATTGAAAACAGCTCGAGTGGAGAGTGAGCCGGGACATTGAAAACAGCGCGAGTGGAGAGTGAGCCGGGACATTGAAAACAGCGCGAGTGGAGAGAGAGCGGGAGATTTTAAAAGCGCGGGAGGAGAGAAAGCCGGGACATTGAAAACAGCGCAAGTGGAGAGAGAGCGGGAGATTTAAAAAGCGCGGGAGGAGAGTAAGCCGGGACATTGAAAACAGCGCGAGTGGAAAGTGAGCCGGGACATTGAAAACAGCGCGAGTGGAGAGAGAGCGGGAGATTTTAAAAGCGCGGGAGGAGAGAAAGCCGGGACATTGAAAACAGCGCGAGTGGAGAGAAAGCCGGGACATTGAAAACAGCGCGAGTGGAGAGTGAGCCGGGACATTGAAAACAGCGCGAATGGAGAGAAAGCCGGGACATTGAAAACAGCGCGAGTGGAGAGAAAGCCGGGAGATTTAAAAAGCGCAGGAGGAGAGAGAGCCGGGAGATTTAAAAAGCGCGGAAGATTTAAAAAGCGCGGGAGGAAAGAGAGCCGTGACATTGAAAACAGCGCGAGAGGAGAGGGAGCGTGGAGATTTTAAAAGGGCGGGAGATTTAAAAAGCACAGGAGCTGGGAGTCAGAGTGGAGATTTTAAAAGATCATGGCTTAGTTTCGGGAGGTGTTCGGACGAGGAGGAGCAGTCTCTGTCAGGGAGAGAATCTGAGAACATCTAAGACACTCAGAAGGTAAGAAGGTAAGTAAGTGATTTTTACTCATTTTTACTTTTATACCTTTTTCAAATTGTGTGTGTCGGGGGGAAACTGAAGTGACATCACAGAAAAGCTGTGACCTGAGTGGCTGGTTGGGAATCTACACTAAATTAAAAAAATTAAGCATTGGTAACTAATTAAACATAATTACTTAATTATAATTTAGAGGGGTACCTAAGCCAGAGATCGGAGAGTACTATATTTAGCTTTCGCATTTATATTAGAAATCTAGTGCGAGGAAACAGATAGTTAACAGTAACTTTAAAAGAAATGTTTTTAAAATATTTTTTTTAAATTTTAACTTTTAATTTTAATTAATTGACGCAATGTCAGTTAGAGGGGTGCAGTGCTCTGACTGTGAGATGTGGCAGGTCCGGGAGGCTTCCAGCCTCCCGGATGGCTTCATCTGCAGAAAGTGCACCCAACTGGAGCTCCTCACAAACCGCATGGTTCGGTTGGAGCAGCAATTGGATGCACTTAGGAGCATGCAGGTGGCAGAAAGCGTCATAGATCGCAGTTATATAAATGTGGTCACACCCAAGGTGCAGGCAGAGAAATGGGTGACCACCAGAAAGGGCAGGCAGTCAATGCAGGAATCCCCTGTGGTTGTCCCCCTCTCGAACAGGTATACCCCTTTGGATACTGTCGGGGGCGATAGCCTATCAGGGGAAAACAACAGCAGCAGCCAGAGCAGTGGTACCACGGCTGGCTCTGATGTTCAGAAGGGAGGGTCAAAGCGCAGAAGAGTAATAGTAATAGGGGACTCTATAGTCAGGGGCACAGATAGGCGCTTCTGTGGACGTGAAAGAGACTCCAGGATGGTATGTTGCCTCCCTGGTGCCAGGGTCCAGGATGTCTCCGAACGGGTAGAGGGCATCCTGAAGGGGGAGGGCAAACAGGCAGAGGTCGTTGTACATATTGGTACTAACGACATAGGCAGGAAGGGGCATAAGGTCCTGCAGCAGGAGTTCAGGGAGCTAGGCAGAAAGTTAAAAGACAGGACCTCTAAGGTTGTAATCTCAGGATTACTCCCTGTGCCACGTGCCAGTGAGGCTATAAATAGGAAGACAGAGCAGCTAAACACGTGGCTAAACAGCTGGTGTAGGAGGGAGGGTTTCCGTTATCTGGACCACTGGGAAATCTTCCGGGGCAGGTGTGACCTATATAAGAAGGACGGGTTGCATCTAAACTGGAGAGGCATAAATATCCTGGCCGCGAGGTTTGCTAGTGTCACACGGGAGGGTTTAAGCTAGTATGGCAGGGGGGTGGGCACGGGAGCAATAGGTCAGAAGGTGAGAGCATTGAGGGAGAACTAGGGAATAGGGACAGTGGGGCTCTGAGGCAGAGCAGACAGGGAGAAGTTGCTGAACACAGCGGGTCTGGTGGCCTGAAGTGCATATGTTTTAATGCAAGAAGTATTACGGGTAAGGCAGATGAACTTAGAGCTTGGATTAGTACTTGGAACTATGATGTTGTTGCCATTACAGAGACCTGGTTGAGGGAAGGGCAGGATTGGCAGCTCAACGTCCCAGGATTTAGATGTTTCAGGCGGGATAGAGGGGGATGTAAAAGGGGTGGCGGAGTTGCGCTACTGGTTAGGGAGAATATCACAGCTGTACTGCGGGACGACACCTCAGAGGGCAGTGAGGCTATATGGGTAGAGATCAGGAATAAGAAGGGTGCAGTCACAATGTTGGGGGTTTACTACAGGCCTCCCAACAGCCAGCGGGAGATAGAGGAGCAGATAGGTAGACAGATTTTGGAAAAGAGTAAAAACAACAGGGTTGTGGTGATGGGAGACTTCAACTTCCCCAATATTGACTGGGACTCACTTAGTGCCAGGGGCTTAGACGGGGCGGAGTTTGTAAGGAGCATCCAGGAGGGCTTCTTAAAACAATATGTAGACAGTCCAACTAGGGAAGGGTACTGGACCTGGTATTGGGGAATGAGCCCGGCCAGGTGGTAGATGTTTCAGTAGGGGAGCATTTCGGGAACAGTGACCACAATTCAGTAAGTTTTAAAGTGCTGGTGGACAAGGATAAGAGTGGTCCTAGGATGAATGTGCTAAATTGGGGGAAGGCTAATTATAACAATATTAGGTGGGAACTGAAGAACATAGATTGGGGGCGGATGTTTGAGGGCAAATCAACATCTGACACGTGGGAGGCTTTCAAGTGTCAGTTGAAAGGAATTCAGGACCGGCATGTTCCTGCGAGGAAGAAGGATAAATACGGCAATTTTCGGGAACCTTGGATAACGAGAGATATTGTAGGCCTCGTCAAAAAGAAAAAAGAGGCATCTGTCAGGGCTAAAAGGCTGGGAACAGACGAAGCCTGTGTGGAATATAAGGAAATTAGGAAGGAACTTAAGAAAGGAGTCAGGAGGGCTAGAAGGGGTCACGAAAAGTCATTGGCAAATAGGGTTCAGGAAAATCCCAAGGCTTTTTACACGTACATAAAAAGCAAGAGGGTGGCCAGGGAAAGGGTTGGCCCACTGAAGGATAGGCAAGGGAATCTATGTGTGGAGCCAGAGGAAATGGGTGAGGTACTAAATGAATACTTTGCATCAGTATTCACCAAAGAGAAGAAATTGGTAGATGTTGAGTCTGGAGAAGGGTGTGTAGATAGCCTGGGTCACATTGAAATCCAAAAAGACGAGGTGTTGGGTGTCTTAAAAAATATTAAGGTAGATAAGTCCCCAGGGCCTGATGGGATCTACCCCAGAATACTGAAGGAGGCTGGAGAGGAAATTGCTGAGGCCTTGACAGAAATCTTTGGATCCTCACTGTCTTCAGGTGATGTCCCGGAGGACTGGAGAATAGCCAATGTCGTTCCTCTGTTTAAGAAGGGTAGCAAGGATAATCCAGGGAACTACAGGCCGGTGAGCCTTACTTCAGTGGTAGGGAAATTACTGGAGAGAATTCTTCTGGACAGGATCTACTCTCATTTGGAAGCAAATGGACGTATTCGTGAGAGGCAGCATGGTTTTGTGAAGGGGAGGTTGTGTCTCATTAACTTGATAGTTTTTTGAGGAGGTCACTAAGTTGATTGATGCAGGTAGGGCAGTGGATGTTGTCTATATGGACTTTAGTAAGGCCTTTGACAAGGTCCCTCATGGTAGACTAGTACAAAAGGTGAAGTCACACGGGATCAGGGGTGAGCTGGCAAGGTGGATACAGAACTGGCTAGGTCATAGAAGGCAGAGAGTAGCAATGGAAGGATGCTTTTCTAATTGGAGCTGTGACCAGTGGTGTTCCACAGGGATCAGTGCTGGGACCTTTGCTGTTTGTAGTATATATAAATGATTTGGAGGAAAATGTAACTGGTCTGATTAGTAAGTTTGCAGACGACACAAAGGTTGGTGGAATTGCAGATAGCGATGAGGACTGTCAGAGGATACAGCAGGATTTAGATTGTTTGGAGACTTGGGCGGAGAGATGGCAGATGGAGTTTAATCCGGACAAATGTGAGGTCATGCATTTTGTAAGGTCTAATGCAGGTAGGGAATATACAGTGAATGGTAGAACCCTCAAGAGTATTGAAAGTAAAAGAGATCTAGTACAGGTCCACAGGTCACTGAAAGGGGCAACACAGGTGGAGAAGGTAGTCAAGAAGTCATACGGCATGCTTGCCTTCATTGGCCAGGGCATTGAGTATAAGAATTGGTAAGTCATGTTGCAGCTGTATAGAACCTTAGTTAGGCCACACTTGGAGTAGTGTTCAATTCTAGTCGCCACACTGCCAGAAGGATGTGGAGGCTTTAGAGAGGGTGCAGAAGAGATTTACCCGAATGTTGCCTTTTATGGAGGGCATTAGCTATGAGGAGCGGTTGAATAAACTCGGTTTGTTCTCACTGGAACGAAGGAGGTTGAGGGGCGACCTGATAGAGGTCTACAAAATTATGAGGGGCATAGACAGAGTGGATAGTCAGAGGCTTTTCCCCGGGGTAGAGGGGTCAATTACTAGGGGGCATAGGTTTAAGGTGAGAGGGGCAAGGTTTAGAGTAGATGTACGAGGCAAGTTTTTTACGCAGAGGGTAGTGGGTGCCTGGAACTCGCTATCGGAGGAGGTGGTGGAAGCAGGGACGATAGTGACATTTAAGGGGCATTTTTTTTATTTTTTTTATTAAATATTTTATTGAAAATTTTTGGTCAACCAACACAGTACATTGTGCATCCTTTACACAATATTATAACAACACAAATAACAATGACCTATTTTATAAACAAAAAATGAATAAATAATAAAAAACAAAAATGAAAACTAGCCCTAATTGGCAACTGCCTTGTCACAAGTAACACTCTCCAAAAATATAATTTAACAGTCCAATATATAATTATCTGTAGCAACGACCTATACATACTATACAGTATATATTAACAACCCTGAGAGTCCTTCTGGTTCCTCCCCCCCCCCCCCCCCCCCCCCCCCCCCCCCGATCCTGGGCTGCTGCTGCTGTCTTCTTTGTTCCATTCCGTCTATCTTTCTGTGAGGTATTCGGCGAACGGTTGCCACCGCCTGGTGAACCCTTGAGCCGACCCCCTTAGGACGAACTTAATCCGCTCTAGCTTTATAAACCCCGCCATGTCATTTATCCAGGTCTCCACCCCCGGGGGCTTGGCTTCTTTCCACATTAGCAATATCCTACGCCGGGCTGCTAGGGACGCAAAGGCCAAAACATCGGCCTCTCTCGCCTCCTGCACTCCCGGCTCTTGTGCAACCCCAAATATAGCCAACCCCCAGCTTGGTTCGACCCGGACTCCTACTACTTTTGAAAGCACCTTTGTCACCCCCATCCAAAACCCCTGTAGTGCCGGGCATGACCAAAACATATGGGTATGATTCGCTGGGCTTCTCGAGCACCTCGCACACCTATCCTCCACCCCAAAAAATTTACTGAGCCGTGCTCCAGTCATATGCGCCCTGTGTAATACCTTAAACTGAATCAGGCTTAGCCTGGCACACGAGGACGACGAGTTTACCCTGCTTAGGGCATCTGCCCACAGCCCCTCCTCGATCGCATCCCCCAGCTCTTCTTCCCATTTCCCTTTTAGTTCATCTACCATAGTCTCCCCTTCGTCCCTCATTTTCCTATATATATCTGACACCTTACCATCCCCCACCCATGTCTTTGAGATCACTCTGTCCTGCACCTCATGCGTCGGGAGCTGCGGGAATTCCCTCACCTGTTGCCTCGCAAAAGCCCTCCGTTGCATATACCTGAATGCATTCCCTTGGGGCAACCCATATTTCTCGGTCAGCGCTCCCAGACTCGCGAACTTCCCATCCACAAACAGATCTTTCAGTTGCGTTATTCCTGCTCTTTGCCACATTCCATATCCCCCATCCATTCCCCCCGGGGCAAACCTATGATTGTTTCTTATCGGGGACCCCCCCAAGGCTCCAGTCTTTCCCCTATGCCGTCTCCACTGTCCCCAAATCTTCAGTGTAGCCACCACCACCGGGCTTGTGGTGTAGTTCCTCGGTGAGAATGGCAATGGGGCTGTCACCATAGCCTGTAGGCTAGTCCCCCTACAGGACGCCCTCTCTAATCTCTTCCACGCCGCTCCCTCCTCCTCTCCCATCCACTTACTCACCATTGAAATATTAGCGGCCCAATAATACTCACTTAGGCTCGGTAGTGCCAGCCCCCCCCCCTATCCCTGCTACGCTGTAAGAATCCCTTCCTCACTCTCGGGGTCTTCCCGGCCCACACAAAACCCATGATGCTCTTTTCAATCCTTTTAAAAAAAGCCTTCGTGATCACCACCGGGAGGCACTGAAACACAAAGAGGAATCTCGGGAGGACCACCATCTTAACCGCCTGCACCCTCCCTGCCAGTGACAGGGATACCATATCCCATCTCTTGAAATCCTCCTCCATCTGTTCCACCAACCGCGTTAAATTTAACCTATGCAATGTGCCCCAATTCTTAGCTATCTGGATCCCCAGGTAACGAAAGTCCCTTGTTACCTTCCTCAACGGTAGGTCCTCTATTTCTCTACTCTGCTCCCCTGGATGCACCACAAACAACTCACTTTTCCCCATGTTCAATTTATACCCTGAAAAATCCCCAAACTCCCCAAGTATCCGCATTATTTCTGGCATCCCCTCCGCCGGGTCTGCCACGTATAGTAGCAAATCGTCCGCATACAAAGATACCCGGTGTTCTTCTCCTCCCCTAAGTACTCCCCTCCACTTCTTGGAACCCCTCAACGCTATCGCCAGGGGCTCAATCGCCAATGCAAACAATAATGGGGACAGAGGGCAACCCTGCCTTGTCCCTCTATGGAGCCGAAAATATGCAGGTCCCCGTCCATTCGTGACCACGCTCGCCACTGGGGCCCTATACAACAGCTGCACCCATCTAACATACCCCTCTCCAAAACCAAATCTCCTCAACACCTCCCACAAATAATCCCACTCCACTCTATCAAATGCTTTCTCGGCATCCATCGCCACTACTATCTCCGTTTCTCCCTCTGGTGGGGCCATCATCATTACCCCTAACAACCTCCGTATATTCGTGTTCAGCTGTCTCCCCTTCACAAACCCAGTTTGGTCCTCGTGGACCACCCCCGGGACACATTCCTCTATTCTCATTGCCATTACCTTGGCCAGGATCTTGGCATCTACATTTAGGAGGGAAATAGGTCTATCGGACCCGCATTGTAGCGGGTCCTTTTCCTTCTTTAAGAGAAGCGATATCGTTGCTTCAGACATAGTCGGGGGCAGTTGTCCCCTTTCCTTTGCCTCATTAAAGGTCCTCGTCAGTACTGGGGCGAGCAAGTCCACATATTTTCTATAGAATTCGACTGGGAATCCATCCGGTCCCGGGGCCTTTCCCGCCTGCATGCTCCTAATTCCTTTCACCACTTCTTCTACCTCGATCTGTGCTCCCAGTCCCACCCTTTCCTGCTCTTCCACCTTGGGAAATTCCAGCCGATCCAAGAAGCCCATCATTCTCTCCCTCCCATCCGGGGGTTGAGCTTCATATAATTTTTTATAAAATGTCTTGAACACTCCATTCACTCTCTCCGCTCCCCGCTCCATCTCTCCTTCCTCATCCCTCACTCCCCCTATTTCCCTCGCTGCTCCCCTTTTCCTCAATTGGTGTGCCAGCAACCTGCTCGCCTTCTCCCCATATTCGTACTGTACACCCTGTGCCTTCCTCCATTGTGTCTCTGCAGTGCCCGTAGTCAGCAAGTCAAATTCTACATGTAGCCTTTGCCTTTCCCTGTACAGTCCCTCCTCCGGTGCTTCCGCATATTGTCGGTCCACCCTCAAAAGTTCTTGCAGCAACCGCTCCCGTTCCTTACTCTCCTGCTTCCCTTTATGTGCCCTTATTGATATCAGCTCCCCTCTAACCACCGCCTTCAACGCCTCCCAGACCACTCCCACCTGGACCTCCCCATTATCATTGAGTTCCAAGTACTTTCCAATGCACCCCCTCACCCTTAGACACCCCCCCTCATCTGCCATTAGTCCCATGTCCATTCTCCAGGGTGGGCGCCCTCCTGTTTCCTCCCCTATCTCCAAGTCCACCCAGTGTGGAGCGTGATCCGAAATGGCTATAGCCGTATACTCCGTTCGCCTCACCTTCGGGATCAATGCCCTACCCAGCACAAAAAAGTCTATTCGCGAGTAGACTTTATGGACATAGGAGAAAAACGAGAACTCCTTACTCCTAGGTCTGCTAAATCTCCACGGGTCTACACCTCCCATCTGCTCCATAAAATCTTTAAGTACCTTGGCTGCTGCCGGCCTCCTTCCAGTCCTGGACTTCGACCTATCCAGCCCTGGTTCCAACACCGTATTAAAATCTCCCCCCATTATCAGCTTTCCCATCTCTAGGTCCGGAATGCGTCCTAGCATCCGCCTCATAAAATTGGCATCATCCCAGTTCGGGGCATATACGTTTACCAAAACCACCGTCTCCCCCTGTAGTTTGCCACTCACCATCACGTATCTGCCCCCGTTATCCGCCACTATAGTCTTTGCCTCAAACATTACCCGCTTCCCCACTAATATAGCCACCCCCCTGTTTTTCGCATCTAGCCCCGAATGGAACACCTGCCCCACCCATCCTTTGCGTAGCCTAACCTGGTCTATCAGTTTCAGGTGCGTTTCCTGTAACATAACCACATCTGCCTTAAGTTTCTTAAGGTGTGCGAGTACCCGTGCCCTCTTTATCGGCCCGTTCAGCCCTCTCACGTTCCACGTGATCAGCCGAGTTGGGGGGCTTCCTACCCCCCCCCTTGTCGATTAGCCATCACCTTTTTCCAGCTCCTCACCCGGTTCCCACGCAGCTGTATCTCCCCCAGGCGGTGCCCCCCCGCCCATCCTCCCCCATACCAGCTCCCCCCTCTCCCCAGCAGCAGCAACCCAGTAATTCCCCCCTCCCACCCCTCCCGCTAGATCCCCCGCTAGCGTAATTACTCCCCCCATATTGCTCCCAGAAGTCAGCAAACTCTGGCCGACCTCGGCTTCCCCCCGTGACCTCGGCTCGCACCGTGCGACGCCCCCTCCTTCCTGCTTCTCTATTCCCGCCATGATTATCATAGCGCGGGAACCAAGCCCGCGCTTCTCCCTTGGCCCCGCCCCCAATGGCCAACGCCCCATCTCCTCCACCTCCCCTCCTCCCCCCATCACCACCTGTGGGAGAGAGAAAAGTTACCACATCGCAGGATTAGTACATAAAACTCCTCTTTCCCCCCTTTTTAACCCCCCTCTTTGCCCCCCACATTCGCCCCACCACTTTGTTCAAACGTTCTTTTTAACAACCCACTCATTCCAGTTTTTCTTCCACAATAAAAGTCCACGCTTCATCCGCCGTCTCAAAGTAGTGGTGCCTCCCTCGATATGTGACCCACAGTCTTGCCGGTTGCAGCATTCCAAATTTTATCTTCTTTTTATGAAGCACCGCCTTGGCCCGATTAAAGCTCGCCCTCCTTCTCGCCACCTCCGCACTCCAGTCTTGATAAACGCGGATCACCGCGTTCTCCCATTCACTGCTCCGAGTTTTCTTCGCCCATCTAAGGACCATTTCTCTATCCTTAAAACGGAGGAATCTCACCACTATGGCTCTGGGAATTTCTCCTGCTCTCGGTCCTCGCGCCATCACTCGGTATGCTCCCTCCACCTCCAACGGACCCGCCGGGGCCTCCGCTCCCATTAACGAGTGCAGCATCGTGCTCACATATGCCCCGACGTCCGCTCCCTCCACACCTTCAGGAAGACCAAGAATCCTCAGGTTGTTCCTCCTTGCGTTGTTTTCCAGTGCCTCCAACCTTTCCACACATCGTTTCTGATGTGCCTCCTGCGTCTCCGTCTTCACCACCAGGCCCTGTATGTCGTCCTCATTCTCGGCTGCCTTTGCCTTCACGACCCGAAGCTCCCGCTCCTGGGTCTTTTGTTCCTCCTTTAGCCCTTCGATCGCCTGTAGTATCGGGGCCAACAGCTCTTTCTTCATTTCCTTTTTGATCTCTTCCACACAGCATTTCAAGAACTCTTGTTGTTCAGGGCCCCATGTTAAACTGCCACCTTCCGACGCCATCTTGGTTTTTGCTTGCCTTCCTTGCTGCTGTTCTAAAGGATCCACTGCAATCCGGCCACTTTCTCCTTCTTTTCCATCCGTATCCAGGGGGGATTCCCTTCTGGTTTACCACACAGTGTTTTTAGCCGTCAAAATTGCCGTTGGGGCTCCTATCAAGAGCCCAAAAGTCCGTTTCACCGGGAGCTGCCGAAACGTGCGACTCAGCTGGTCATCGCCGCACCCGGAAGTCCTTAAGGGGCATCTTGACAAATACATGAATAGGATGGGAATAGAGGGATACGGACCCAGGAAGTGTAGAAGATTGTAGTTTAGTCGGGCAGCATGGTCGGCACGGGCTTGGAGGGCGAAGGGCCTGTTCCTGTGCTGTACATTTCTTTGTTCTTTGTTTTGCAGTCATGGTTAAGGGTAGCTGGGAAGAAAATGAATGAGGAGCACCTCAGATGCTCACCTCAGCTTGATATGTGTGATCTGAAGCCCCATTCAGTTATGTCATCTTAGGAAAGCGACAAGATCAAAGTATTACTTTGAGAACACTGACAAGAAAGGAAAGAAACTTTCATCTTTTAAAAAAAAAATTATTCCAATTAAATATAAAAAGTTACAGCATATCCAAAATTCGGGAAACAAACTTTCCAACACACAACTGCACAGTTTATACAAGTTATTCCCCCTTTTTCGACCCCCCTCCCTCCAACCCCACCCACACAACCCCTATCCCCGCGACGAACAACTCCTCAAACACAGTCGCGAACATCCTCCACCTTGCCTCAAAACCCTCAAACCCCTTAACTCGTATTTCCCCTCCCAGCTCCCCTTCCCACTTCTTAACCTTCACCACCTGCTCACATCCCTGTTCTCCCAGCCACCTGTATTTGTCTCCGGACCTGCCCACCCCTTCCACATCCGGAAGCGACAGTCTCTCCAGCAGGGTATACCTCGGCAACCTGGGGAAACCTTTCCAAACCTTCCGTGCAAAGTCCCTTACCTGCAGATACCTAAACTCACTTACTCTCGGGAACTCTACTCTCTCCTTCAATTCATCTATTCTTGCAAACCCTACTTCCAGATACAAATCCCTCACCTTAACCAGCCCCACTTCTCTCCACTTTCTATACATGTCATCTAACACCCCCCTGCTCAAAACCGTGGTTTTCACACAATGGCGTTAACACTCTATCCTAAAGTGCCTCCTCAGCTGTTTCCAGATTTTCACCATGGACTGCACCACAGGGCTCTCTGAGTATCTGCTTACCGCCATTGGCACGTCACCGTTACCGGAGCCCTTAAACTGGACCCCCTTCAGGACTCCTCCTCCATCCTAACCCATTCTATCCCTTCTCCTTCCAACCATCGCCTCACCTTCTCCACATTTGCCGCCCAATTGTAATGTAGCAGGTTCGGCAACGCTGCAGATTCTGCCTTCTTGATCTATTTTCCTGCTCCTCCACCTTTGCTCTCAACTTCTTGCAAAGTTCTCCTCAGAGCCCGACCTCCGCTTCCAATGCCACCACCCAATCTCTGTGGTCCGACATCACCCTCTCAATCTCTTGGATCTGTTAACCCTGGGCCTCCAAGCATTTCTCCACCCTCTCCATCGAGCCCTTCAGGGGTGCCACAATCCCTTTGGTGGCCTTCGAGCGATCCTCCTGCATCTCCTTCCGCTGCTGACGGAACTCTTCCTTGATGAAGCCCATCAACTGTTCCATCTGGGGCTTTGCTACTTGCACTGGCCCTTCCCCCTCTGCCATCCTTCTACTGGCTGCTGCGCCACAGGTCTCTTCCAACTCCTTGGCCAGGTATTGATGCACTATCAATTACAACGAGACGAGAGTAGAATGTAATCGAGGCTTTATTACCCAGAGATGTGTGGCCTCCTACAGCAGCTTACGAAATAGCTGCTGTTCGGAGAGCACACACATTTATACTCCGCCTCCTGGGCGGAGCCAGCAGGCAGGGATTTACCCCTGTACCTGTAGTACAGGGGCGCTACAGTAATACCCATATATACAATATAATACAACAGTGGTGACTACCACAGGTATTTCACCTTCTTCTGCCAGGTTTGGTGACCAGCAGACATACCACTCCCGGGGGGAACTTCTCCTCCAACCTTCAGCTACACTTTCCTGTCAAAGTTACACCCAATTTCGGGTAAAAAGAGCTCTTTTCTATGCCTTAAAGCAGGAGCTGCCCTGTGTGTGTGACCTATCACACCATGGCCGCCACCGGAAATATCAAAAAGAAACTTTTATCCATGTCACATTTTATACAACCTCCTCAAATGATCATAGAATTAGAAGTAAACCGCAGATTAATGTGTGGCAGGAGATTGTGCAGGAGAGAGGGTTTCAGATTCTTGGTACGTTGAGACCAGTTCTGGGGGAGATAGGAGCTGTACAGGTCAGATGGGTTGCAACTGAACAGAGCCAGAAGCATTATCCTTATGGGATGATTAGCTAATTTAATGAAAGAGGGGTGTGTTAAATGAACTTCCCACTGGTGTGGCAACAAGGATGTAACATCACAGAGAAACATCAAGATGCACAGACAATTGAGAGATAGGTAGCACTAAAGAATAAAATAGTCAGGGAGTGGAGTTGGTATAAGATGGAATGTAATAAAGTTGAAATTAGGGATCCTGTGCATGTATCACAGATTCACAGAAAAATACACTACAGAAAAGTCCATTTGGCCCATCGGGTCGGAATCGCCACGTGAAAGGCACCTGATCTTGCAATCCTAATCCCATTTGCCAGCACTTGGTCCATAGCCTCAAATGTTAAGACGTTGCCAAGGGCTCATCCAGACATTTTTTAAAGGATGTGAGGCAACCCACCTCTACCACCCTCCCAGGCAGTGCGGTCCAGACTGTCACCACCCTCTGGGTAAAACGATTTTTCCTCAAATCCCCCCTGAATCTCCCACCCCTTACCTTGAACTTGTGTCTCCTCATAACCGACCCTTCAATTAAGGGGAACAGCTGTTCCCTATCCACCCTGTCCATGTCCCTCATAATCTTGTACACCTCAATCAGGTCGCTCCTCAGTCTGCTCTGCTCAAGCAAAAAAAAACAAGCCTATCCAACCTCTCTTCATAACTTAAATGTTCCATCCCAGGCAACAACCTGGTGAAACGTCTCTGCACCCGCTCCAGTGAAATCACATCCTTCCTATAATATGGCGACCAATGTTCTATATAACTCCAACATGGCTTCCTTGCTTTTGTAATCTATGCCACGATTGATAAAGGCATGTGTACCCTATGCCTTTTTCACCACCCTATTAACCTGCTCTTCTACCATCAGAGATCTATTTACAAACACATCAAGGTCTCTTAGTTCCTCAGGACTTCCCAGTGTGGTGCTATTCATTAAATATTTCCTTGTCAAATTGCTCCTTCCAAAGTGTAACACCTCAGGATTTAATTCCATCTGCCACTTTTCTGCCCATTTGACCATCCTGTCTATATCTTCCTGTAACCCAAGACTCTCAGCCTCACTGTTAACCACCCCACCTATCTTTGTGTCATTTGCAAAAGTACTGTTCCTACCCCCACATAGTCATCTATGTCATTTATATAAAGGGCGAATAATAGGGGACCCAGAACAGATACCTGTGGTACGCCACTGAACACTGGCTTCCAGTCACTAAAGCAGCCATCTGTCATCACCCTCTGTTTCCAACAGCTCAGCCAGCTTTGAATCCACCTTATCAAGTTCCCCTGTATCCCATATGCATTTGCCTTCTTTTTAAGTCTCCCATGTGGGACCTTGTCAAATGCTTTGCTGAAATCCAAGTAAACAACATCAACTGCATTACCCTCATCTACACACTTAGTCACATGCTCAAAAAATTCAATCAAATTTGTTAGGTATGACTCCCTCTGACAAAGCCATGCTGATTATTCCTGATCAAACCTTGCCTCTCCACGTGGAGATAGATTCTCTCCTTCAAACGTTTATCCATTAGTTCCCCTAACACTGACGCGAGACTCACTGGCCTGTAGTTCCCTGGCTTATCGCTACAACCTTTTTCTTAAATAATGGGACACCATTTGCGTTTCTCCAGTCCTCTGGCACCTCTCCCGTGGCCAGAGAAGAATTACAAATTTCGATTAGGGCCCCTGCAATTTCCTCCCTCTCCTTCCATAACAATCTAGGACACAATTCATCAGGACCTGGAGATTTGTCCACTTTTAAGCCCGCCAACACCTCCAATACCTTGTCCCTCCCTATGGCAACTTGCTCAATTGCCTCACGGTCTCTCTCCCCAAGTTCCATATCTGCCTCCTCATTCTCTTGGCTGAAGACAGATGTGAAATATTCAATGCCAATGCCAATGTCCTCTGGCTCCACCCATAGATTCCCCCCTTGGTTCCTAATGGGCCCTACTTTTTCCCTAATTATCCTCTTCCCATTGATATACTTATAGAATATCTTGGGATTTTCCCTACTTTTACCATTTAGAGATTTCTCCTATCCCGGCTTTGCTCTCCTAATTGCTTTCTTAAGCTTCATCCTGCACTTTCTGTACTCCACTATTGCCTCTGTTGATTTGCTCCCCTTGTACTTCTTGAAAGCCTCGCTTCCTTCTCATTGAATCCTGAATATTACTGGTCATCCACGGTTCGCTGGGCTTGTTACTCCTTCCTATTACCCCAGAGGGAACATGTTGGACCTGTTCCCTCCCCATTTCCTCTTTGAACACCCCCACTGCTCTTCTGTAGATCTGCCTGCCAGTACCTTGTTCCAATCGACCTTGGCCAGAATCTGCCTTAGTTTACTAAAGTCTGCTCTCCCCCAATCCAAGTCCTTTTTCTGCAATTTGTCTATTTCCTTGTCCATAACAAACTTAAATTGCACCATGTTGTGGTTGCTATCACTGAAATGCTCCCCCACCATCACATCAACGACCTGTCTGGCTTCATTCCCCAGAATTAGGTCCAGCACTGCACCATCCCTTCTTGAACCCTCCATATGTTAAGCTAAAAAGTTCTCTTGTACACAATCTCTGCTCCATCTAAGCCCTTAAGACATGTATTTGTGGTAAATAAGGTTGCTTAGTTGCAGGCGCAGATATCCATGTGGAAATATGATGCTGTGGAAATAATGGAGACCTGGCTCAAAGAACAGCAAGACTGGGAATTAAATATTCCTGAGTACAAGATGTTCAAGAGGAATAAGGAAGGAATGGAAGCATGAGGGATGGCAATGTTAATTAAAGATAATATTACAGTGCTGGAGAAGATGTCGCAGAGTGGTCAAGGACAGGATCTATTTGGCTACAGCTAATAAACAATAATGATACCATAACATTGCACAGGTGTATTCTACAGACCACCAACTATTGGGAAACATGTACAGAAACAAATTTGCAAAACGTAAACAAATTTGGCCCCAGCGGTTGGAAGGCCTATTGGCAGGGAATTGCTCTGAATACGTAACGGCAGGGTTCTGGCCTATTTGCATGTCCTGACTCTGTTACCGAATAACGCCCCCAATGAAACGCAAACCACATGCAATTCACTCCCAGCTTCAACAAAGGGACAATTCTGCCTAATGCCCCGGCATCCACCGCACTCTGGGGCAGTAAATTTCAGATTCACAACCTTTTGAGCGAAGTAATTTCGCATTTTCTCTGTTTCAAATCTGCGACCTTTATCCTAAAACTATAACCTTTCATTCTAGATTGCCCCACAAGAGGATGCATCTGCTCTACGTCTACTTTGTCAATACCGTTTATCATCTTATATAGCTCAATAAGATCTCCTCTCATTCTTATAAACTTGAGAGTATACGCTTAAACTGCTCAATCACTCCTCATAAGACCCCTCATCTCTGGAATCAATCCAGTGAACCTCCTCTGAACGGCTTCTAATACAACAACATCCCTCCTCAAATAAGGGGACCAAAACTGCACACAGTACTCCAGGTGAGATCTCACCAATGCCTGTGCAGTTGCAGCAACACTTTCCTACTTTGATACTCTTTTCCTTTAGCTATAAAGGCCAAAATTACATTTGCCTTCCTTATTACCTGCTGTACCTGCATATTAGCTTTCTGGAATTCATGCACGAAGACACCCAGTTCCCTCTGTACCGAAGCACTCTGAAGTTTCTCTCCATTTAGATAATAAGTTGCCTTTTTCTTTTTTCGACCAAAATCGATAACCTCATGCTTATGCCACATTAAACTCCATCTGTCAAATTTTGGCCCACTCATCTAACCTATCTATGGGCCCGATTTAACCAAATGGAAACAGAGTCCCAGAGCGAGTGTGTTCAGTTCTGTGTTTCCCGGCACTCGCAGCATCGAAAAACAGACAACTATCTAACATCCATCCCATTAGATATGGGGCCTCAGCGGAGAACGCGTGGCAGAAGACACATTCATCCTGCAGAAAGGAGCTCCGCTTGCCGGAACTCCTCAGTGCAGTGAGAGATGGGGACTCCATTTTTAAATGGTGTCCCGATCTCTCGAGCTCCTCACCCGACACCAGAATCCTCAAGCCCCTACTCATTACAAGTGCGTCCGCATGGCCCCCGCACCACCCCACATGGACACCTCACACCACCCTGGCCTGATCACCTCCAGGCAGAAATTGTCAGCTTGGCACCTTGGCAGTGCCAGGCTGGCACCCAGGAGGCATTGCCACAGTGCCAAACTGGCAGTGTCATGGTGCCAGTGCCAAGGTGCCCAGGTAGCACCAGATTGCCACCCTGCCCAGAGGGCAAACACCTAGCAGCCTCCAATCCCATGGAGACCCCCAAGAGTGCTATTCCGTCTGGTTCACATTTGTGGAGAGCAGCACTGAACAGTGCTCGTCCAAGGTCTCAAAGGCAAAGGGAATAGATCTGAAAACCTTGGTTACCTCAGGGAACTGCATATTAGAGTGAGACTAGCTGTCTCGCTCTAATATGCAGATTATCCAAAAAGTGATCCCGCCCATAATGCATCGTGACGTTAGATCTCACGAGGCACAGTGAGCCGGATAGATCCCGGGAGCAAGTTTTCCCATCATTTACCGGCCATGCTACGCCGCAGCACGCTGCCTTTAGGTGCAGCGTGGCTGGTTAATCATGCCCTATATCTATTTGTAAATTTGTTATTTCCTCATTGCAACTTTCTATTCCACCTATTTTAGTGTAATCTGCAAATTTGTCTCTAGTACCTTCTATCCCTGCATCCAAGCCATTAATATATATCATAAATAGTCCGAGGACTGAGCCCTGTGGCAACCTTCTAATTACATCATGCCATCCAGAAAAATACTTATTGATCCCAATTCTCAAATTACCCCAATCCCATGTGGTCTTACCTTGTGTATTAACCTTTTGTGCAGAGAGGCAATGGCGTAGTGGTATTGTTACTGGACTAGTAATCCAGAGACCTAGGATAACACTCTGTAAACCTGGGTTGGAATCCCATGGCAGATGGGGAAATTTGAATTCATTAAAAATCTGGAATTTTAAAAAAAGGTCCAACGATGGCCATATAACCATGGTCAACTGTCATTAAAAACCCACCTGGTTCACTAATGTACTTTAGGGAAGGAAATCTGCCAGCCTTACCTGGTCTAGCCTACATGTGACTCCAGATCAACAACAATGTGGTTGATTCTTAAATGCCCACGGGGATGGGTAATAAATGCTAGCACAGTTAGCAACACCCACATCCCATGAACGAAGAAAAAACCTTATCAAATGTCTTCTGGAAGTTCAGAAACATTACATCTGCAGGATGCCATTTGTTACATCTTCAAAGAACTCTAGCAAACTAGTCAAACACAATTTATTCTTCATAAAGCCAGGCTGCCTCTAACGGATTGCATTTTGACTTTCTAAATTGCCTGTTATTTCATCCTTAATAATAGATTCATACAATTTCCCAGCGACAGATGTTAAACTAACTGGTCTATAGTTTCCTACTTTCTGCCTGCCTCCCTTTTTGAATAAGGGCATTATAGTAATACTTTTGCAATCCACTGGAATCTTTCCCACATCCAGGACTTCCATTCGCCAAGGCTTTGTTCAGATTGGGAACAAGACAAACGATAGTGTGAGAGAATGACTGTGCGCCATTTCTAGTTAAGAGCGGTTTTACTCACCTTTCTCATATCTTCATTTTTGTGGCACTTTACTACCACAGAAAAATAATCTTTTGTGTATAAGTTAATAAATCATATAACTAGAACAGCAACATGTTAAGACTGCTTGGCTTGATTTGTCATTATTACTGTCAGCATAGCATTCTGTACAGTCCAGTGGCTAGACAAAAAATCAAATTTATCTTCTCTTAAGGACCATGAATGCTGACAAATGTAGGATTTGGCACAGTAAATACCTTATTTAAGCTTGCTCTCTAAGTAATAAGTTTCTTATTATGGGAAGGTTGCAGTGCATCAAGATTTTAATTCTTATTTTAAAAATCTAACCGTGGGCTGGATTCTCCTCCACATCGGGAACTCCGCTACAGCCGGTGGGCAGAAAACGGTATTGACTCCAATCGAGCTTCACACCCCGCCAGTGGGAGGATGCAAATAGGTCTCAGATCCATTTGCATCCTATTAACGGGCCGGGCGCCATATTGTCCGAGCCCTCGTGATTCTCCATTCCTCTGGGCTGGAAACACATGGGTGAACATTGAGGCAGGTCTCGACAAGCGAGTACCTAACTCCGTGGACCTGCGGTCAGCCAAGAGGGTAACTCTTTAAGGGAGTTGTTGCCAAAGCCCCTCGAAGGGCCACCCTTCCCCCCCCCACACACACAATGCAAGACTGGCCCACCCCACACCCACCAGACAGCCCCCACAAGAGGGCCCCTAATTAAAGAGACCCGCAGAGATACCCCAGAAGAGAGACCCCTGTCTGTAAGCCCCTGAGAAGAGTGACCCCTGTCTGGAAACCTTTGAGAAGAGAGGCCCCTGAAAGAAATCACCTCCTAAAACTCACTTCTGCAATAAACCTGTTGGCTCAGGCAGAGGATTTTGAAGTAGTCAGCTGTGAAGCTAACCACAATATTTATAAACATCAAATCTTTGATTGACAACTCGTGGTCTACATCAAAGAGAGTTAAGTGCTTTCTGTTACTTCCTCAGCTAACTATTTCAAAGTCACTCAAGCAGGAAGGGAGATGAATGGAACAATGCATTCAGCTGCGGTGTGTGGAAGTTGTCAATCACAGCCTAATAAAATCAATATAGAACATAGAACATAGAACATAGAAAATACAGCACAGAACAGGCCCTTCGGCCCACGATGTTGTGCCGAACCTTTGTCCTAGATTAATCATAGATTATCATTGAATTTACAGTGCAGAAGGAGGCCATTCGGCCCTTTGAGTCTGCACCAGCTCTTGGAAAGAGCACCCTACCCAAACTCAACACCTCCACCCAACACCAAGGGCAATTTGGACATTAAGGGCAATTTATCATTGGCCAATTCACCTAACCCGCACATCTTTGGACTGTGGGAGGAAACCGGAGCACCCGGAGGAAACCCACGCAGACACGGGAAGGACGTGCAGACTCCGCACAGACAATGACCCAAGCTGGAATCGAACCTGGGACCATGGATCTGTGAAGCAATTGTGCTATCCACAATGCTACCGTGCTGCCCTTAAGAACAAATAAATCTACACTATATCATTTTCCCGTAATCCATGTACCTATCCAACAGCTGCTTGAAGGTCCCTAATGTTTCCGACTCAACTACTTCCACAGGCAGTGCATTCCATGCCCCCACTACTCTCTGGGTAAAGAACCTACCTCTGATATCCCTCCTATATCTTCCACCTTTCACCTTAAATTTATGTCCCCTTGTAATGGTGTGTTCCACCTGGGGAAAAAGTCTCTGACTGTCTACTCTATCTATTCCCCTGATCATCTTATAAACCTCTATCAAGTCGCCCCTCATCCTTCTCCGTTCTAATGAGAAAAGGCCTAGCACCCTCAACCTTTCCTCGTAAGACCTACTCTCCATTCCAGGCAACATCCTGGTAAATCTTCTTTGCACCTTTTCCAGAGCTTCCACATCCTTCCTAAAATGAGGCGACCAGAACTGTACACAGTACTCCAAATGTGGCCTTACCAAAGTTTTGTACAGCTGCATCATTACCTCATGGCTCTTAAATTCAATCCCTCTGTTAATGAACGCGAGCACACCATAGGCCTTCTTCACAGCTCTATCCACTTGAGTGGCAACTTTCAAAGATGTATGAACATAGACCCCAAGGTCTCTCTGCTCCTCCACAATGCCAAGAACTCTACCGTTAACCCTGTATTCCGCATTCATATTTGTCCTTCCAAAATGGACAACCTCACACTTTTCAGGGTTAAACTCCATCTGCCACTTCTCAGCCCAGCTCTGCATCCTATCTATGTCTCTTTGCAGCCGACAACAGCCCTCCTTACTATCCACAACTCCACCAATCTTCGTATCGTCTGCAAATTTACTGACCCACCCTTCAACTCCCTCATCCAAGTCATTAATGAAAATCACAAACAGCAGAGGACCCAGAACTGATCCCTGCGGTACACCACTGGTAACTGGGATCCAGGCTGAATATTTGCCATCCACCACCACTCTCTGACTTCTATCGGTTAGCCAGTTCGTTATCCAACTGGCCAAATTTCCCACTATCCCATGCCTCCTTACTTTGTGCAGAAGCCTACCATGGGGAACTTTATCAAATGCCTTACTAAAATCCATGTACACTACATCCACTGCTTTACCTTCATCCACATGCTTGGTCACCTCCTCAAAGAATTCAATAAGATTTGTAAGGCAAGACCTACCCCTCACAAATCCGTGCTGACTATCCCTAATCAAGCAGTGTCTTTCCAGATGCTCAGAAATCCTATCCTTCAGTACCCTTTCCATTACTTTGCCTACCACCGAAGTAAGACTAACTGGCCTGTAATTCCCAGGGTTATCCCTAGTTCCTTTTTTGAACAGGGGCACGACATTCGCCACTCTCCAATCCCCTGGTACCACCCCTGTTGACAAAGAGATCAAAGAGAAATGAACGAATGACTTGCAGATCAAAGATCTATGGGGGTTTAAACCCGGCTGACTGGTTTTCTTTTTTCAGGGCGGCAGAGTGGCACAGTGGAAGGACTACGCCCTCACAGCATCAGGGACCTGGGTTCAATTCCAACCTTGGGTAACTGTTTGTGTGGAGTTTGTGCGTTGTCTGCATGTACGTTTATGCCAGGTGCTCCAGTTTCCTCCCACAGTCCAAAGATGTACAGGTTAGGGGGATCAGCCATGCTAAATTGCCCCTTAATGGCCAGGGATGTGTAGGTTAGGTTACAGGGATAGGGCGGGGTGACAGAGGAGTGGACATGGGTAGGGTGCTCTTTCGGAGGGTTAGTCTAGACCCGATGGGCCAAATGGCCTCCTTCTGCCATTGGCCAATTGGATAGGATTTCTATGATTCTAATTGACAAATGCTGCTTCCTCTGCCTGAGCCAGCAGGCATATTGCACAGTTGAGTTTTAAAGCCGTGATTGTTTCCACTGCCTCTGAATGGACTGCTTTCTGGCTTCCAGACAGGGGCCTCTCTCTTCTGGCAGGACTTCCAGACAGGGATCTCTATTCAGGGGTCTCTGGGGTGTTTCTGATGGGATTGGGGTGGGGGGAGAAGAGCATGGCTGAATTCCGTTGTGCGGGTGGCTGAATTGCATTGCGGGGGGGTCGAGGGGCAGCCACAGGACCTCATTAATCGGGCCATCTGCTAAATGCCGTAATCCTCGCCATGAAAACATTTTCATGGCTAAAGATTAGGAATCGCTTCCTGACTTACACTCCCAGCGTGATTTGCAAATCAGGTGCAATTCAGTTCCGGTGGGAGAACAGTCTCCCAAATGGAGAATCCTGTCCCGCGTTTATCAGATAACACTCATCACCATCATGATAATACTCACCAACATCATGAGATGCATTGTTTCTACATTGTTCTTAGATTTCTGAATCCTACTCTCAAGATCATGCAAAATGTTTCTCATCTCTTGAATATATTCCCAAACACCTGACAAGAAACAAAAGCATACGAAAGTAACACTCATCCTGCTGTATGACACATCAATCTTCTTTAGCCAAGATTTTCCAAACCCGCTGAGGCAGGGCCCACTGAGGGGGGTGCAGCGGGCCAGCCAAAGTCCAGTGACTTTCAGCAGGACCAGAAATTTCCGATAGCAACTGGGGTTGGAAAATCCCAGCCTATGTTTTATGACGTCTTTGTAAAATCTAAACAGACAACTAAGGTTGGATCCAAATTTGGTTGATAAATGCATGTGAGAGCCTGGAGTTTCCATCTGTTTTCCACTCAGATTGCATTAGAATCTGAAGGGAATTAAATGAAATACTGCAAAAAGAAAAATCTCATGCGGGATTCTACATTCCTGTGACTACGTGCTCACGCCAGAGCAGGATTCGTGTAGTTCCACAACAGCAAAACTGGCGGCGGACCTGGAGTGATTCAGCTACTGTTATGGGGCTAGCACTGGTGCCACATGGAACATAATCGATTCAAATGAGAAACGGTGCTGGATTGACAACTCAGGAGGCTGACAAGCTGCAGTCGCATATACAGACTTCACTCCCCATACACACCAGCCCAGCCAACAAGATGGCAGCGAGGAGAATGGCACCCCATTTCACGGGCACAAAGCTGGAGACCGTCCTGGACGTGGTGGAGGAGAGACGGTTGACCCCGGTCCAGGAAGGAGGCTGTCAGCTGCCGTGCCTGAGTGCAGGTGGCAGAGCTGGTCAGCGCCATGAGCAATGCCGTCCTGACTGGCCAGCAGTGCCATAAAAAACTGCACGGCCTCCTCAGGGCGTCCAGGGTGAGTAAACAACACTGTGCCCTTGGCACCAACCACTGTCCCACACAACTGCGATCCCATCCCAGCCCCCCCACATAGAGGGCGGATGAACCCCCACCCTGCACCACATGCCGGCACCCATACCGGCCGCCATGGCCGGGTGCCCTGGCCACTGAGGCCACCAGCTACCCACCCTCTGGGCTCTTTGCGTCGGACAGTCTAACACTGTAAATTTCTGTCCCCTCCCCATCCCACACAGGAGAAGGCTGCTCATAACCGCTGGGAGCGGGAGAAAACTGGAGGGCGACTGCAAGACCTGCGGCCCCCCACCGTTGCAGAACAGAGGGCCTTGGACATGGTTGGGGCCCAGAGGAAATGGAATTTGCCTTGGTGGAGATCAACCGTGGGCAAGGAAATGACACCACTGCTGAGTTGCGGCTTGCCATGCCATATGTGACAACCATCACCCCCAACACCACCCTCACCCTCAAATCACCCTCACCCTCACCCCGACACCATCCTCACCAAGCCTCCCCCCCAACCCCCTGACCGCAGTTTAAACATGCATCTTGTCTTGTGTCTTGCAGGACCTTATGGTGATGGGGCGCGTCCATCCGGTAACACACCCCCCCCAGTCGGTGCCACAGCCGGAGCCCCCCCCCACGAGCCTAGCAGTGATGAGGAGAGCAGAGTTCAACCCGAGATTCAGGTCACCCCGGACCCATCACAGCTGTCTCCAACACCCTCCACCATCCCAGAAACACTCACTTCGATTGGGCACTTTAGTGAAGAGGCTGCTGGGGCACTATCTGGTGTGCACCACACAGCTGATCCGGTACAGCAGGTGGAGGTATGAACTCCCGAGGGGGCAGGTGGTCGGAGGGAGGGCCGACCCCAAGAACTAGCTTCCGTTGAGATGGGTTTTGGGCTTCTGGGACTACATGAGGGATTGTCGGCAAGCATCCAGCACCTACAGGTGCAGTTGGAGGAGTCCTGCAGGAGCAGGTGGTGGTGCCGACAATGCATGCCACCCAGGCCAACACTGCATGGGTGATGTCCATGGTGGAGGCATTGGGGGCGACGGTCATGGCTATGAATCTGCTTGTCCAAGACCTGGGGCAATCTGTGCAGGCACTGAGCGAGGCTCAAGCCAGGGTTGCTGACTCACAGACAACCTGGTGCCAGAGACAGCTGGACATCGCAACGGCGTCCCAGAGCATGGCACAGTCACAACAGGCCATGGCTGGGAACGTCTCCGGCATTGCCCAGGCGCTAACTGACGTGACGAACAGAGGGAGGTGGTCCAGTCCCAAGGGAGAGATGGTGCAGTCACTCGCTGATGTGACACAGACCCAGAAGGTGGTGGCATAGTCAATGAGTGATGTGGAGCAATCCCAGGAAGAGATGGTCCACTCCCTGTGCCCCATGGCTGCGAGTTTGCGGACCCTGGTCGGGACCAGAGCAGGTATCCAAGACTGGCAGCGCCAGGTGGCAGCGGAACATCAGGGGATAGCTCCACCCGCACCCCTGTCCCATGGAGTAGCCCGAGGCCACAGGGCACCACGAGGGAGGAGGAGGTGATGGAGACATGCCAGTGACTCCCACAGGGGAGTTACCAGAACACCGCAGCCTCTCGGACTCTCCCCCTTCTGTCCCTGGTGCATCTGGTGGGCAGTGGGCAGAACAGGGCAGCACCATGCCACCTGGGACACCTGAGCAGCAATCAGACCCATCCAAGCTCGGTCGCGCCCCAGAAGACACCGGCCAATGGGGACCTAGGTCGCAGGGCAGAGATCCTAGCAGGCCGCCTCCACTCCTGCTGTAACGTCTGTAACTGTAGCCCGTAAGACCAGAATGTTATACACCAGTTGAGTTGTTACGGGTGCAGGGCAGTTTAGTAATAGTTGCTAGGCCACCATCTGTATATGTGCTGTCACAATAAACACCTGTTCACACTGTTACAAAGCTGCCTCGATGCTCTGTCAGATAGGTATGAGGGGTGGGCTGGCCTGGGCTAGCCGATGCGGTTTGGGGGGGGGAATGGGCGGACATTGGGGAGGGATTTGGCAGACCCTGTGGGTGATCTGGGCTCCATACCACCCCCGCCCCCGACTGTCCCCACCACCGTCACCCCAGGTCACCCAGGTGGATGGTGGACAGGGCCTTCATGAATAACCTCAGCCGGTACACAAAAATTGAACCCGGGCGGTTGGCATCACATCGCATCACAAACCAGCCTTCCAGCCAAATGAGCTAACCGTTATGTGCATAATATTTTCGCTGTTGACTTCCGTTGGAGGCCATGGAGTGAGCAGTCGCTCAAGGTGGTAATCTGTGGTCTTTTCCCCACCTGAAAGGCAAAGTATTTGATGGCAAGAGGTGCAGGAGTGCCTGTAGAAGGTGTTAGTCCTATGGTGTGGCTGGTGGCTTGATCCACAAAGTAGAGTGGGACAAGAAGAAAAGAGCTGCTGGAACAGAAAGGTCTTTGTGGTGCGCCACAGGATAAGATGGTGGAGGGCAAGGGGGCTGTTCTGCCTCCAGTAGTCAACGGAACATCTTGTGGAGTTTCTGAATTCAAAGTTCAGTTAGCAGAGGAAGAAGGCTCAGGAAGACCTGGCCAAAATGGTGGAACTGATTAAATTGGGGATCGTACGAGTGGAACAGAGGCTGGAGTCCCAAGGCCGGGCAACCCAGAAAGTGGAGGAGGCAGTGAGAGAGCACGAGGAGCAGTTGGCCTCATTGGTGGCAGAGGTGGGGGTGACACGGGAAGCCCAAAAGAGGCTGAAGGAGAAGTTGGAGGATCTGGAGAATCGCTCCAGAAGACAAAACCTAAGGATCGTGGGAATGCCTGAAGGCATCGAAGGTATGGAGGCTGGCATGTACGTGACCAAAATGTTGGAGAAGATGATGGGGAGGAGGCCTTTGATTGGTCCCTGGAGATCGACCGAGCGCACAGGGCACTGATGAGGAGGCTGCAAGCGGGCGAGCCGCCAAGGGCGATGGTGATGCAGTTCTACCACTTGCTGCATAAAGAGAAGATCCTCCGATGGGCGAGACAGATGAGGAAATGTACGTGGAAAGGAAATGAGCTGTGGGTGTACCAGGACTTGGGAGCAGAACTGGCCAAGAGGAGGGCCGGGTTCAACCGGGTCAAGGCTGACCTCTTCAAGAAGTGGGTGAGGTTCGGAGTGCTGTACCTGGCCTGCCTCTAGGTGACTTTCCAGAAGAGTGAATACTATTTTGGCACGCCAGAAGAGGCAATGGAGTTTTTGAGGAACAATGGCCCGGGAGGTGAGAGAGGAAATTGAATTTTGGAGGAGTTTGTGTGTGTGTTCGTTTGTTGGTTTTCTGAATTTATTTTCCCTTTTGAAGTGTTTCCTTTGTTTTGGTAGCGGGGCTTTTGGAGGGCAGGCTGTCAGGGGGGAACATTGATGTGAGTGCAACTTTTGCTGCTCTTTAGGGGAGTATCGACGGGAATTGAGGGGGTAGGGAGGCTGGAGACCTTGGGCGGCACAGTAGCACAGTGGTTAGCGCTGTTGCTTCACAGCTCCAGGGTCCCAGGTTCAATTTCCAACTTGGGTCACTGTCTGTGCAGAGTCTGCATGTTCTCCGTGTCTGCGTGGAGTTCCTCTGGGTGCTCTGGTTTCCTCCCACAAGTCGAAAGACGTGCTGTTAGGATTCTCCTTCTGTGTACCCGAACAGAGGCCGGAATGTGGCGACCAAGGGCTTTTCACAATAACTTCATTGCAGTGTTAATGTTACCCAACTTGTGACAAAAAAGATTATTATTATTATGCTCGCTGGGCGGGTTAGTTAATGGGAGTGCAATGAGGGTTTGTTAGAAGGGAGGCATAATGGGGTTGACGTTTTGTTTAAGAGTGGGGGAGGATTGCTGATAAAGGTGTGGTTGATGTGGCGTGGTTGGAAAAGGATAGATGATAGTGGAATCTGAGGGTGAGCCTGGAGAGTGGCAACACACGGGCCGGGAGCCAGCCCAAAAAGCGATATGGCTTATCGGCTGGGGGCGGGGAGTCCCCCGACCAGAATGGTCGCCCCCCCATAACCAGGCTGATCACGTGGAACGTGAAGGGGCTGAATGGGCCGGTCAAACGGTCATGTGTGTTCGCACAGTTGAGGAATCTGAAGGTAGACGTGGCCTTTTTGCAGGAGATGCACTTAAAGATAGGGGACCAGACATGGTTGAGGAAAGGATGGGTGGGGCAGGTGTTTCACTTGGGACTGGACATGACATCGAAGGGGCTGGATGTGTTGGTGAATAAGCAGGTGGTGTTCGAGTTGGGGAGCATTGCGGCAGACCCGGGGGGGGGGAGGTTCGTAATGGTGAGTGGGAAGCGGAAGAGGATACCGGTGGTCTTGGAGAATGTTTATGCCCCAAATTGGGATGATGTAGATTCCATGAGGCGGGTTCTAGGGAAGATTTCTGACCTGGACTCACACCGGTTGATTATGCGGGGGGGGGGGGAGGGATTTTAATACGGTTATAGAGCCAAGCTTGGACCAGACGAGCCCAAGGTCGGGGAAGGTGTCAGCAGTGGTGAAGGAGCTGAAAGGATTCATGGAGCACATAGGGGGGGTGGACCCATGGAGGTTTGGGATGCCGAGAGAAAAGACATTTTCCTACTTCTCCCACATGCACCGACCGGGTGTACTCCCGGATTTACTTTTTAATGCTGGATAAGGCAGTGCTGGTGTGGACGTTTGACGTGGGACTGTTAGCAGATGAGGAGTTGTGCAAGTGGGTGATGGCTGCCATTCGATGGTACATGGAGCTAAATGATACAGGGGAGGTCACAGCCGCCTCACTGTGGGAGGCGCTCAAGGCGGTGGTTAGGGTGGTGTTTATCTCAATTTGGACGCATAGGAAGAGTGTGGAATGGGTGGAGATGGCAAGGCTAGTGGATGAGACCTTGAGAGTGAACAGAGGTGTTTGGAGAACCCGGAGGCAGGGATGGAGAGGCAGTGGCTCCAGGTGGAGTTTGGGCTGTGTCCACAGGGAAGGTGATGGGGCAGTTACGGAGGGACAGAGGGACAGTATACGAGTACGTTGAGAAAGCAAATAGGATGTTGGCCCACCAGCTGAGGAAGTAAGATTGGCGAGGGTAGATTGGCAGAATAAAGGGTGAGATGAGTAGGGTAGTGTTGGACCGGGGGGGGGGGGGGGGGGGGGGTTAAATGGCGTGTTTGAAGCGTTTGAGGGGATTATATGAGTTGGAGCCCCTGGGCAGTGGGGAGGGAATGCGGCGGATCATGGACAGGCTGGAGTTTCCCAAGGTGGAGCAGGGATTGGGGGCCCCAATCGGATTGAGGGAGGTAATGGAGAGCATGGGGGTGATGCAGGCACGGAAGGCACCGATCAAGACGGGTTTCGGGTGGAGTTTCATAAAAAGTTTGGGGGGGACCGTGGCCACTGCTGGTGAGGGCATATAACGAGACTATGGAGAGGAGAGAACTTCCCCCTACAATGCCGCAGGCTTCCATCTCCCAGATATTGAAAAAGGACAAGAATCCAGAGAAGTGTGAGTCATAGCGCCAATGTGTTGGCTTCGCGAATCGAGGATTGAGGATCGGGAGTGATAGGTGAGGATCAAACAGGTTTCGTAAAAGGGAGGCAGTTGTTGGCAAATGTGAGGAGGCTACTCAATGCAATTATGATGCCTTCGGCGGTTCAGAGTGGCAGGAGGTGGAGGTGGTGGTGCTGATGGACGAGGAGAAGGCATTTGACCAGGTGCAGTGGGATTATCTGGGGAGGTGCTGGGTTGGTTTGGGTTCAGGCAGCTGTTTGTGGACTGGGTCCCGTTGCTAATACAGGCACCGTTCGCAAGTGTGCGGACGAACCAAGTGAGTTCGGGATATTTTGGGTTGTATTTAGAGGTTGAGGCTGGGGTGTTCGCTCTCCCCATTGCTCTTTGCTTTGGCGATAGAGCCACTGGCAGTGGCGTTTAGGTCGTCGGGGGATTGGAGAGGGATTATGCGGGGGGGACGCCAAGCATAGGGTCTTGCCATACGCGGACGACCCGATGTGATACATTTCGGACCTATTGCCGGTATTGGGGGCGTCATGGGGATTTTTGCCAGTTCTTTGGTTACAAGTTGAATAAGGGAAAGAGTGAGGTGTTCCGGATTGAGACGAGAGGACAGGAGACGAGATTAGGGAGCTTCCGTTCAAGGCAGTGGGGGCGAGTTTTAGATATTTGGCATCCAGCTGACGCGGGGCTCGCCACAGTTGCACAAGCTGAACTTGACTCGGAAACCCGGGAGTCCAGGGGGTGAGAGAGGCCGATGTCTTGGCCTTTGCCTCCCTGATAGCCTGGAGATGGATCTTGCTCGGATGGAGGGACTCGGAGCTGTCAAACGAGGGTGTGGGTGAGCAATCTGGCGGAATTCCTGTGGCTGGAGAGGGTCAATTTTGTTCTGAGGGGGTTAGCTGATGGGAGGTGGTGGCCATTTTGTTTAAGAGTGGGGGAGGATGGTGGAAGCCATTTATTGACTTCTTTAAGGAGGATTGAGGGGTCCACAAAGGGGGTGGGAAAGAAGGGGGGTAAAATGGTGAAGGCAGGATGGGGCCAGATTGGGGAAGCGGGGGTAGTGGGTGTTGGTCATTTATAATGTTGTATGATTATTCTTCTGCTTTTGTTTGTTTATATGAAAATGCCTTAAATAAAATATTTTTTAAAAATATTTTCCCTGTTGAAATACTCATCACTTGCAATATGCTGTTCTGCCACCAAAGGTATTTTAAACAATAGGCATATATGAAATCCAAATGCCAATAAAGTTAATTAAAGGATGGTATGATTGAATTGGGGGTTCATTAATATATAGGGTCAATTAAATGAAAGACAAAATAAACCTCTCTGTACAATAAAAAAATTAACATGGGTAAGAAAAATGGAATGTACATAAATATGAGAAATGCCAATAAAAAGATTTTAAAAAAATAATATTGTTAATCACGCTACATTACTTTTAGAAGTAAAGTGAAAAAAGCATTTTAGAAAAAGTGCTTAACAAAACATAATCCTGTGCAATTTTATTTCTGCCTGCAATGATATTGTAATTAAAACACATTAATTTCAAATTTTGCAGTAACATAAAACTTACCAGTGCTATTCCAATGTAAATTTCGTTCAGCTTTAATCAATTTAAAATCTATATCATCCACTTCACTTCTTATCAAAGGTTTTTCAACATCAAGAACCGTAAGCTTTATCTGAAAATTGAAAATTATTTTAAAGCAGAATTGTTGCTGCAAGGTTTTTTTCAGGCACCAAAAGAGGAAATACCATCCCATTTTAGAACAAAGAACAAAGAAAAGTACAGCACAGTAAAAGTAAACTACAATCTTCTACACTTCCTGGGTCCGTATCACTCTATTCATGTATTTGTCAAGATGCCCCTTAAACGTCACTATCGTCCCTGCTTCCACCACCTCCTCCGGTAGCGAGTTCCAGGCACCCACTACCCTCTGTGTTAAGAACGTGCCTCGTACATCTACTCTAAACATTGCCCCTCTCACCTTAAACTTGTGCCCCCTAGTAATTGACCCCTCTAGCCTGGGGAAAAGCCTCTGACTCTCCACTCTGTCTATGCCCCTCATACATTTGGAGACATCTATCAGGTCGCCCCTCAATCTCCGTCGTTCCAGTGAGAACAAACTGAGTTTATTCAACCGCTCCTCATAGCTAATGCCCTCCATACCAGGCAACATTCTGGTAAATTTCTTCTGCACCCTCTCTAAAGCCTCCACATCCTTCTGGTAGTGTGGCGACCAGAATTGAACACTGGACTCCAAGTGTGGCCTAACTAAGGTTCTATACAGCTGCAACATGACTTACCAATTCTTATACTCAATGCCCAGCCAATGAAGGCAAGCATGCCGTATGCCTTCTTGACTACCTTCTCCATCTGTGTTGCCCCTTTCAGTGACCTGTGGACCTGTACTCCTAGATCTCTCTGACTTTCAATACTCTTGAGGGTTCTACCATTCACTGTATATTCCCTACCTGCATTAGACCTTACAAAATGCATGACCTCACATTTATCCGGATTAAACTCCATCTGCCATCTCTCCGCCCAAGTCTCCAAACAATCTAAATCCTGCTGTATCCTCTGACAGTCCTCATCGCTATCTGCAATTCCACCAACCTTTGTGTCGTCTGCAAACTTCCTAATCAGACCAGTTACATTTTCCTCCAAATCATTTATATATACTACAAACAGCAAAGGTCCCAGCACTGGTCCCTGCGGAACACCACTGGTCACAGCCCTCCAATTAGAAAAGCATCCTTCCATTGCTACTCTCTGCCTTCTATGACCTAGCCAGTTCTGTATCCACCTTGCCAGCTCACCCCTGATCCCGTGTGACTTCACCTTTTGTACTAGTCTACCATGAGGGACCTTGTCAAAGGCCTTACTGAAGTCCATATAGACAACATCCACTGCCCTACCTGTATCAATCATCTTTGTGACCTCTTCGAAAAACTCTATCAAGTTAGTGAGACACGGCCTCCCGTTCACAAAACCATCCTGCCTCTCGCTAATACGTCCATTTGCTTCCAAATGGGAGTAGATCCTGTCTCGAAGAATTCTCTCCAGTAATTTCCCTACCACTGACGTAAGGCTCACCTGCCTGTAGTTCCCTGGATTATCCTTGCTACCCTTCTTAAACAGAGGAACAACATTGGCTATTCTCCAGTCCTCCGGGACATCACCTGAAGACAGTGAGGATCCAAAGATTTCTGTCAAGGCCTCAGCAATTTCCTCTCCAGCCTCCTTCAGTATTCTGGGGTAGATTCCATCAGGCCCTGGGGACTTATCGACCTTGATATTTTTCAAGATGCCCAACACCTCGTCTTTTTGGATCTCAATGTGACCCAGGCTATCTACACACCCTTCTCCAGACTCAACATCTACCAATTCCTTCTCTTTGGTGAATACTGATGCAAAGTATTCATTTAGTACCTCGCCCATTTCCTCTGGCTCCGCACATAGATTCCCTTGCCTATCCTTCAGTGGGCCAACCCTTTCCCTGGCTACCCTCTTGCTTTTTATGTACGTGTAAAAAGCCTTGGGATTTTCCTTAACCCTATTTGCCAATGACTTTTCATGACCCCTTCTAGCCCTCCTGACTCCTTGCTTAAGTTCCTTCCTACTTTCCTTATATTCCACACAGGCTTCGTCTGTTCCCAGCCTTTTAGCCCTGACAAATGCCTCCTTTTTCTTTTTGACGAGGCCTACAATATCTCTCGTTATCCAAGGTTCCCGAAAATTGCCGTATTTATCCTTCTTCCTCGCAGGAACATGCCCGTCCTGAATTCCTTTCAACTGACACTTGAAAGCCTCCCACATGTCAGATGTTGATTTGCCCTCAAACATCCGCCCCTGATCTAGGTTCTTCAGTTCTCGCCTAATATTGTTATAATTAGCCTTCCCCCAATTTAGCACATTCACCCTAGGACCACTCTTATCCTTGTCCACCAGCACTTTAAAACTTATTGAATTGTGGTCACTGTTCCCAAAATGCTCCCCTACTGAAACTTCTACCACCTGGCTGGGCTCATTCCTCAATACGAGGTCCAGTACAGCCCCTTTAACTTTTATAATAAATTACAATGAATTCAAAACACATAGACAAGCATTTAGAGAGCACCCACTTCTAACTTGTTGACAACTTGGTGCATGATAAGGACTTCCAAAAAAAGATCCTGAGTAACTCCATTAAATTACTATGAATCATGTTCAAGAAACTAAAAGCACACTAACATTTACATTAACTAAACATTGGTATTTCTGTTTAACCAATCGGATTAAAGAAACCTCACTGAGACGTACAGGCCACAAATTTCAGCTCCTCAGTACTGGTTTCTGTTATGTTTCAGAGAATACACCCCTGCTGGTGAAGCATCACATTATCTGCAGTGACATCATCAGGTGTTAGCACGGGCTTCTGTCTTCCATCTTAGATTGTATGAGCAACATCCTTCAATAAAACCCCTCATCATGTTTTTAAGAATCCAGGGTGTGAGCACCTCTATACCTTTTCTCTTTGCAGCAAAGTAAAAGACAAATCAAAAAGGAAAACTGGCAATGAAGATTGAGGCAAGGAAACGTAATGGTGCACAGAAAAAAACAGTTGACTCATTGGTGGAGATGCAGTTGAGAGCAGAGAAGATTCTCGAACAGGACTCTCACACATCAGGCGAAACCAGCCGCTGATGACCTGGTATTGGGGAATGAGCCTAGCCAGGTGGTAGAAGTTTCAGTAGGGGAGCATTTCGGGAACAGTGACCACAATTCAATAAGTTTTAAAGTGCTGGTGGACAAGGATAAGAGTGGTCCTAGGTTGAATGTGCTAAATTGGGAGAAGGCTAATTATAACAATATTAGGCGGGAACTGAAGAACCTAGATTGGGGGTGGATGTTTGAGGGTAATTCAACATCTGACATGTGGGAGGCTTTCAAATGACAGTTAAAAAAAAATCGACTGCAACCATGAGGAACAAAGAATGACAGTTCAAAAAACCTGCTTGTCGTTGAAAGAATTGTTTGGGTTGCAGAGGCCGCACACGTGGCAAAAATAAACAGGCTGTGGGAACGGAAGTTCATAAGTCTTCCGACTCTGTACAGGAAAAAGTCAAACCACAGTAAAGCATAAATGTAAACATTTGCAGCTACAGTGTGGATAAGGGGATCATTTCTGCCGTATATCCAAAAGAATTGGAAGGGAGGAAGTTACTTGAAGTATAGACCCTAGGAGCCGAGATCTGAAATGGCAGGAACAATGCCATGGATGCATTTGATGAAAACTGTGAGACTTGGAACTCATATCAGGAAAGATTCCAATTATATCTCAAAGTGAATCAAATACTGGAGGACCTAATGGTCGTTTTGTAAGGGCCACGAAGAATCCAGCACGAGTTTTAAGGATACAAAGTAATTAACGTTTATTTACTATAATAATATATACATAACAGTAGCAGTAACTTACCTTGCTACCTTCTCCTTTCTGCTGGTTCCTGAACTGGCCAGCTTATTTATACTAGGAGTTTCTCCGCCCCCCTCATTGGGGAAGTTCATACTCCCATCGGATTGTGGGATAGTCATTAGTCCCCAGCCAATCGTAAGTAGGCAGGTTATAACATCCCTCCCCGCCAAAGTCCAAGGAATCCACCGAAGACCCTGGCGAAGGAAGGCGTTAAACTCGTTTGGCCGCAGGCCGGACGCCATTTGCACGTGGCGCTGGATCAGGCGGCGTGTAACGAGACGGAGACCGGCGCTTCCGTGATGAATGGCGCGGTTGTACATCCACGGCCTGTGGACCCGAGGATTCCCCCTCTGATGCATCCTGTGTCTCCATCTCGGAGTCAGAGTCTGCTGCCTCCGTCATGTCAGCGTCTCTATCTCCATTCGGTCCCGTAACGACCTGCGCAGGCTTCGAGTGAGGCACCAGTGGAAGATTTTGAGGACTACCTTCCCTTGTCTCTGGTCTTTGCGGCTGTTGAAATGAGCTCCGGGGACGGGGAATCATTTGAGTGGATGATCTTCTGGACCGGACGTGGTCTACATGTTTTCGCTGGAGACGACCCTGGGCTTGCACTTGGTAAGATATAGGGCCCGTTTGGCGAAAGATTACACCAGGAACCCATTGGGCACCACCAGCAAAATTCCGCACGAATACTGGGTCACCGGGCGCAAACTGCCGAATCGGACGATGCCGAGACAATCCCTGTCCCTGCCGTTCTTGTGTGCGGCGTACTTTTGCGCCAATGTCCGGGAAGACCATACTAAGGCGGGTGCGAAGTCTTCGGCCCATTAGGAGTTCTGCGGGAGCTACCCAGTCACTGCATGGGGGGTGGTCCTGTACGTAAACAAAAAGCGAGCCAGTCTCGTGTCCATTGATCCGGAAGACTGCTTATTTAGGCCTCTTTTGAATGTTTGCACTGCACGATCTGCCAACCCATTTGAAGCCGGGTGGTAAGGGGCAGTGCGGATATGGCGGATGCCGTTCATCTTTGTAAACCTAGCAAACTCCTCACTCGTGAATGGAGTGCCATTATCCGTGACCAGCACCTTGGGGAGGCCATGCGTACTAAATGATAAACGCATCTTTTCAATTGTTGCGCAGGACGTTGTCCCCTGCATCTTATGCACCTCCAGCCATTTGGACTGGGCGTCAATTAGTAGAAGGAACATGGATCCCTGAAAAGGGCCTGCGAAATCTGCATGTAAGCGTGCCCAAGGCCGCCCTGGCCATTCCCAGTGATGTAGGGGCGCGGCCGGCGGAAGCTTCTGATGCTCCTGGCAAATGGAGCAGTTTTGGGCCACCTTCTCAATGTCGGTGTCGAGGCCTGGCCACCAGACATAACTCCGGGCCAACATTTTCATCTTGGTCACGCCCGGATGCCCATTGTGCAAGTCTGATAATATCAGCTCCTGGCCTTTTTCCGGGACAATCACACGCGTCCCCCACAAGAGGATGCCGTCTTCCACGCTGAACTCTGACAGCTTGGAGGAAAATGCCCGCAACTCGCCTGGGAGCTGTCTATGCTGCCCACCATACAGGACTATGTGCCGAACCTTCGACAAGACTGGCCCCGTCTGGGTCCACTCACGGATCTGTGATGCCGTGACAGGCAAGGTGTCCATAAAATTTAGGGTTGCAACCACCTCACCGGTCGTGGGGGTCGACATGGGGCCGGTCGATAAAGGCAATCGGCTCAGTGCATCGGCATTTGCTATCTGTGTACCTGGTTTGTGCTCCAGAGAATACTCATATGCAGCAAGCAACAAAGCCCAGCGCTGGATCCGTGCAGAAGCAATGGGCGGTATTGGCTTATCCTCTCTGAAGAGTCCCAGCAGGGGCTTATGATCAGTCACGATAGTGAAATGGCGGCCGTACACATACTGGTGGAAGCGTTTCACCGCGAAAACCACTGCCAGGCCCTCCTTCTCGATCTGCGCGTACTTTTTCTCCGCTGCAGTCAATGTGCGGGAGGCGAAAGCTATCGGTCGCTCGGCCCCGTTCTCCATCTTGTGGGACAGGACGGCCCCAATACCATACGGGGATGCATCACATGTGACGAGCAAAGGCTTTCCCGGATCATAGTGGGTTAGTAACCCAGACGACGACAATTGTTGCTTTACCCGCCGGAAAGCGGTTTCTTGCGGCTGACCCCAAACCCAGGAGTGATTTTTCTTTAGCAGCAGGTGCAAGGGGGCCAGCGTAGTTGCCAGATTGGGGAGGAACTTCCCGTAATAGTTTACGAGACCGAGAAAAGAACGAAGATGCGAAGTGTCAGTCGGGGTGGGGGCATGTTGAATTGCACGCACCTTCTCTGCGACGGAGTGCAGACCCTCGCGGTCCACCCGATAACCTAGGTAGACTACTTCTTTTGCCTGAAATACGCACTTTGTGTGACGTAAACGGACTCCAGCCTCCGAAAGGCGTCTAAGGACAGCCTCCAGATTTTCCAAATGCTCTTGCTCCGACGTACCTGTAATCAACACGTCATCTAGGTAGACAGCCACACGTGGTAAACCTCTCAAAATGCCCTCCATAACACGTTGAAAAATTGCGCAGGCAGAGGATACTCCAAAGGGCAACCGTATATATTCATACAGGCCCCGGTGTGTGTTAATTGTTACATATGGTCGGGAGGCAGGGTCCAGCTCCAACTGCAGGTAGGCGTGACTCATATCTAATTTTGTGAATGAGAGTCCACCTGCAAGTTTCGCGTAGAGATCCTCTATGCGAGGCATTGGGTATCGGTCGAGTCGGGAAACTGTATTCACTGTAAGTTTATAGTCGCCACACAAGTGAACTGTGGCATCTGGCTTCATTACTGGTACAATTGGTGCTGCCCAGTCAGCAAAACGGACGGGCCTGATAATACCCAAACTCTCCAAACGAGTGAGCTCCCCTTCTACCTTCTCGAGCAAAGCGTAAGGCACTGGGCGTGCCCGGAAATAGCGCGGCGTGGCTCCTGGTTCAACTTGGATACGGGCTACGTCCCCTTTTATTTTCCCCAAACCAGGCTGGAATACCTCTGGGTATCGTCCTAGCACCTCAGTCAACCCTCCAGAAACTGTTTGGAGGATGTGCTGCCATTGCAACCGCAAATGGCGCAACCAGTCCCGACCCAACAGGCTGGGCCCATGGCCACGCACTACGATAAGTGGGAAACGCCCCTCCTGGCGTCCATAGACAACAGGGGTCATTGTAGTTCCTGCAATGTCCAGTGGTTCCCCCGTGTAGGTGGCCAACCTGGCTTGTGAGTCAGTTAATGTAAGGGTCTGTATACCCTGCTTGATGCGGTCGAATGTCCTCTGGGCGATCACGGAGACCGCTGCGCCAGTATCCAACTCCATCTCCAGCGGGTGGCCATTGACCCGTACTGTCACCTTAATGGGGGCCACACAGGGAGCTGCCACACAATGCAGCTGCAGGCAGTCGTCCTCCGGCTCCACGTCCTCAGGAGTGGTCGCCACAGGTTCATCCACGTGGTAGGTACGGCCTCTGGGCTAGTCCCAGTTACGGCCCCTGGGCTGGTCCCAGTTTCGGTCGGAACGACGGCGCCTCTGGCGTCCCCAGGACCGCCGTCCGCGACAGGGTCAGCGCCTACAAGTCTGACACGGACATGGCTCCTCATCCATTGGCTCTGGAGAAGGCTCCCTTCGGGGAGGAATGTCCGATGGCCACTGACGTCGGTCCGGTCGTTGCCTCGCCCAAGGTACCGCAGGAGTGCGGGGGGACGTTTTTGGGCGGAAAGGGTTGCGCCCCAAGGCATGCACTTCCATTCCCTGTAGCTCCTGTACTCCTCGCTCTGCGCTCTCTCGGGACAAGACTATTTGTATTGCCTGTTGAAAAGTCAATGTTGGCTCCGCTAACAACTTTTTCTGGGTTAATACCGCAAACCAAACGGTCGCGTAACATTTCTGACAAGGTCTCACCAGTCACAGTATTCCGCAATCCCGCGTAGCCTGGATAAAAAATCGGCAAGGGATTCTCCAGAGGTCCTCTCAGCGGTATTAAACCGGTAATGCTGGACTATCATGGACGGGGTTGGGGTAAAGTGTTGCCCCACTATATTCACAAGTTCGTCAAACGTTTTGGTGTCCGGCGCAGCTGGGTACGTAAGGCTCCTAATCACCCCAAACGTATGCGGGCCGCAGGCGGTGAGCAATATGACGACCTGGCGCTCTTTTCCAGTGATATTGTTTGCCCGGAAATAGTAACGCATCCGTTGTGTGTACTGGTTCCAGCTTTCCAGCGCAGCATCAAAAACATCCAAACGTCCGTACAGAGGCATGGTATAATAGAAAACAACTTCCAACCTGTATCCAACAAAAATCCAGGGAGGTGGCTTCAGCAGTGTAGACAGCTATTCACTTTTACCTTCGTCGCCAGTTTTGTAAAGGCCATGAAGAATCCAGCACGAGTTTTAAGGATACGAAGTAATAACGTTTATTTACTATAATAATATATACATAACAGTAGCAGTAACTTCCCTTGCTACCTTCTCCTTTCTGCTGGTTCCTGAACTGGCCAGCTTATTTATACTAGGAGTTTCTCCGCCCCCCTCATTGGGGAAGTTCATACTCCCATAGGATTGTGGGATAGTCATTAGTCCCCAGCCAATCGTAAGTAGGCAGGTTATAACAGGTCGCAACTTTTCTCAGTTCGGTTAGGCATAAAATTTTATGCTGCTACAAAATTTATTTCATCCAGAAAAACCGGGAGAAATCCTGTACTGAACTACTGAAGATTTTAGAAGGACATTTCTCACCTAGACTGCTATTAATTGCAGGAAGGTTCTGTTTCCACCACCAAAGTCAGGAAAAAATTAAAGCATTTTACAATTCAAAGCAACTTTAAGGTTAGCAAAATACTGAGAGTGTGGGGCAACACTGATGATACTCTTTGTATAGGCTAGTTTGTTGTCTCTGTAGTGGAGTAGAGGAAGCTGCTTACATCTATGGAGATAGCAAAGAAAGAAGCTTCACAGATAGGCACTGGAGGATCCACAAAATGGATATCACAAGAAAAAAGGCTGCAAGGGGACAACCATGTCACCGAAGTACACTAGTTGGACACTCAGCAGAGAAATGCTGGAGTAGAGAAAATAAGTGCAAAAATTGTGGCAAAAAGGGACATATTGCATCTTGGGCTCAGAAAACATGATCGCCACCAAGCAAGTGCAAGAAAAAACACATCTAAACACATTGTGTCTATAAATTAATGATGATGTGGAGGTTCCGGCATTGGACTGGGGTGAGCACAGTAAGAAGTCTTACAACACCAGGTTAAAGTCCAACAGGTTTGTTTCAAATCACTGGTGTTCGGAGCACTGCTCCTTCCTCAAGTGAATGGAGTGGTGGGTTCCAGAAACATTTATATAGACAAAGTCAAAGATGCAAGACAATACTTTGCGAGCATTTGTAGGTCTTTACAGAGCCAGAGAGAGGGGTAACCCCAGGTTAAAGAGGTGTGAATCATCTCAAGCCAGGACAGTTGGTAGGATTTCGCAAGCCCAGGCCAGATGGTGGGGAGTGAATGTAATGCGACATGAATCCAAGGTCCCGGTTGAGGCGGTACTCAGCGGAACTTGGCGATAAATTTCTGCTCTGCGATTCTGCGTTGTCGCGCGTCCTGATGGCTGCCTTGGAGAACGCTTACCTGAAGATCAGAGGCTGAATGCCCTCGACTGTTGAAGTGTTCCCCAACTGGAAGGGAACATTCCTGCCTGACGATTGTCGCGCAATGTCCGTTCATCTCAACGTCTGCATGGTCTCGCCAATGTGCCACGCTTCGGGACATGCTTTCTTGCAGCGTATGAGGTAGACAACATTGGCCGAGTCGCACAAGTATATACCGCGTACCTAGTGGGTGGTGTTCTCATGGGTGGTATCCATGTTAATGATCTGGCACGTCTTGCAGAGATTGCCATGGCAGGGTTGTGTGGTGTCGCGTTCGTTATTCTGAAGGCTGGGTAGTTTGCTGCAAACAATGGTTTGTTTGAGGTTGCACGGTTGTTTTGAAGGCAAATTACACTCAGCAAGAAAGAGAGCCTTTGAGCATCATTTTTGGAGTAAGGAGGTTCCACCATTATCCTTATGGATAACATCGACAATGGGTCATAGAAAGGTATTCCTTCGTTAGCATCGTGATGAATGTCAGAAATTGGTATGTAGATATATATATTGTATTACATGCATCTGATGCAGTAATGGGTTTAAAAGCCTGGGTTAGGGTGTGTATATATCTGCTGCAGTGATATTGTTAAAAATCTTGGTTCAAAAGACACTGTCAAAAGAAGGTACAACAAAGATGTCATAAAATCATTGTTATTTCAAACCATGCTATGTTTAAAAGGAGAAGCCTAATGGTTTTTTGTTATGATTTCTGAGGAGTAGATATGGTGGAGAATAGGTTCCTATGCCAAAATCGCGGCAGGCGCCAATTTGATGCCAAATTGCGATTCTCAGTCACCTCGACAGCAGCGTCAATGCGTACCAGAATGCACGTACAGTAAACACCGTTTGCATATCATTAGCGGGCCCGACCCGGTATTCTCCGGGGCCTCCACGATTCTCCTCCTCCGAAGGGCTAAGTTCCAAATGGCACGGTTCACTTGTGCTTTTAAAAATCATGCAACCGGATTGATTGTGTCCGGCAAGCGAGCGGAACGGTCGCTTTGGAGCGAGGCTCCCGCCGGTCGGCGGTATTTCGCCATTTTCTGGGGGTTTCCCGGTGGTTTCACCGGTCGTGATTTCTTCAGCCTTTGGGACCTGAGGGATGGGCGCCAGGTCGGGCTGGTTTGGACCCCCGTGACCAGAGGAACAGGGGCATCGAGCCCAAAGCAAGCGGCGGGGAGGAGCGAGGCCTGAATCTAGCACAAATGTAGAAAAGGAGCAGCGCACATCGGGTGGCCCCCCGCTGAAAATGAATGTTTGGGATGTTTGAAGTCCGGTCCCAGGAGAAGAGATTTTTTGAACTTTGATGTTTTTTAAAATTTATTATAATTTTTATTTAATTTTAATTTTATTATTTATTTATCTCGAGATTGAAGAAAGAAGGAGAAAAATACTAAGTGGTTAAGGGATGCCAAAAACAGTTTTGAAGAAGGGAGGAAACGCGGGTTTGCTGACAAAGGAGAGGACCAGTAAAAGTGCTGACAAGATGGCGGATGCCGGACCGCGTGGTGGGGCTGCACTACTTACAGTGAAAAGGATGACCGAGGCGATGGCTATGGAGCTGGAGAAGCAATTTGCGAGACACAGGGAGGCATTGAGGAAGGAGATGGCTGTCGCACTGAGATCATTGGTGGAGGAGGAAATCGCCAGGGTGAGGGTGGATATGGCAAAGACACCGGCCGAGGTGAGAGGACAGGGTGAAAAGATGAAGGAAGTGGAGGAGACCATGTCGCAGCACAGCGACCAGCTCACCTCGATGGGAGACGAACTACAGAAGGTGGTGTAGGTCAACAGAGAACGCCGAGCAAAGCTCGAGGACTTGGAGAACTGCTCGAGGCGTCAAAATGTGAGAATTGTGGGCTTGCCTGAAGGGGCAGAGGCCTCAAGGCCAACTGAGTACTTTGCTAAGAGGCTGGCGGAGTTGATGGGGGAGGGTGAAGATGTGGTATTGCGGTACCAGAGGGAGGAATGACCATTGGCTAGACCGCGGGGTCTATCATTGGGCAATGTACATAGCCCCGCCCTGAGAGGCGGGGTATAAGAACCGTTCCAGCAGCCTTCACTTCTGTAACTTCGCTGCTGGGTACAGTTCTATCTGATTAAAGCTGAATCAATATGACTCCACGTGGACTCAAGCGTATTGATTGCGTATCAATTTAATCAGATAAGTACTTTGTAGGATGGATCTCCGCATCAAGCCGGCGTGTCTTCAGCTCAGCCGTCACGCAGAAAACTCTGCCGCGATTTTTAAGCATTGGCTGCCATGCTTCCAGAGCTGCCTCGATACGGCTGCTGACACCCCCACGGAAAGGCAGAAAATACACCTCCTACGCTCGCGGGTCAGCCCGGCGATCTACCCCCTGATCGAAGGGACGGCGAACTATGATAAAGCCATGGAACTGCTGGAAGGACACTACATTCGTCCACTTAATCAGGTCTACGCCTGTCACCTGCTGGCAACGAGACGGCAGAGCCCAGAAGAGACGCTAGAAGATTTCTACAGGGCACTGATCGTGCTGGGCCAAAGCTGCGGCTGCCCAGCGGTGACGGCGAACGAGCACTCCAAACTTTTAATTCGAGACGCTTTTGTGGCAGGTATGATCTCCCCCGACATTCGCCGAAGGCTGCTCGAAATGGACACGCTGGGCCTCACTGAGGCCCGGGACCTGGCAGGGTCCATGGACGTGGCGTACAAAAACGCCCTTGCGTACGCCCCCGCGCGCACCGCGCCCCCCTGGGCTGCGTGGCACCCCGCCGCGGCAGCCCCCCAGACTTACCCGCTTAACCCCCAGACTTACCTGCTAACTCCGCAGGCCTGCGCGGCAAGGCGCCCCGCTACCGCCGCCGGCCAACGCTGCTTCTTCTGCGGCCAGGCGAATCACCTGCGCGCACGCAGCCCGGCCCGCACCGTCACCTGCAAAGGGTGCGGCAAGAAAGGCCACTATGCCGCGTTCTGCCTTGCCCGGGCGGTGAACGCAGTATTCAATGACTACCCTCAGCCGTTCCTCCAGCCGCCCGCTGTGCAACCACAGCCGTTATTCCAAGTCCCGACCGTCCCAGGCCCACCGCCGCACTCCCTTTTCCCAGCCACGCCGGCCCAACGTGCACCGCAGCCTTTGCCCCTCCAGGCAGCGTCACAGCCGCAGCCATTCATCCCCCCGGCAACCATGCTGGAGGAGTGCGCGCAGCCATTTTGTCCCTAGCCGGTCCAATCGTCGGGGTCTCCGTCCCCGAACTCCATGGGCGATCCCTGGCCGGCGCCATCTTGGATGGGGCCTCAAGCCCCCAGCATGGCTGGCTACGTGCTGCTGGACCAAAACCCCTTGCTGCAGCTGGCCTCCGCCACACTGGAGCAGCATGCGCCGCCAGTTTACTCCTCCCCGCCGCCATCTCCGGAGTCCCCGGACTCCACGTGCGATCCATGGCCGGCGCCATCTTGGATGGGGCCTCAAGCCCCCAGCGCGGCTGGCTACGCGCTACCCGACCAAAACCCTTTGTTGCATCTGGCCTCCGCCTCGCGGGAGCAGAGTGCGCCGCCATTTTGTCCCTCCCCGCTGCCATTTTGTTCCTCCCCGCCGCCATCTTCGGAGTCCCCGGAGTCTCCATGTGCGATCCGTGGACGGCGCCATCTTGGATGGGGCCTCAAGCCCCCAACACGGCTGACGATGCGCTGCCCGATCTTCACTCCTTGCTGCAGCTGGCCTCCATTACCCTGGACCAGAGTCGGCCCTGAACGCTAGCAAAGGCCACCACGACGATCGGCATCAACGGCCACGTGACGTCATGCCTCATCGACTCCGGGAGCACGGAGAGCTTCGTCCACCCCGACACGGTAAGGCGCTGTTCTCTGGTCACCTATCCCACCCAACAAAGGATCTCCCTGGCCTCCGGGTCACACGCGGTGCAGATAAAAGGGTTTTGCCTCGCGAACCTCACCGTCCAAGGCAGGGAATTCCGCAATTTCCGCCTATATGTGCTGCCGCACCTCTGCGCAGCCACCCTTCTGGGACTGGATTTCCAGTGCCACCTACAAAGCCTTACTTATAAATTTGGCGGCCCTATACCCCCCCTTACTGTTTGCGGCCTCGCGACCCTTAAGGTCGACCCGCCTTCCCTGTTTGCGAACCTCACCCCGGATTGCAAACCTGTCGCCACCAGGAGCAGACGGTACAGCGCCCAGGACCGGACCTTCATCAGGTCCGAGGTCCAAAGGCTGCTGAAGGAAGGGATCATCGAAGCGAGCAACAGCCCCTGGAGGGCTCAAGTAGTGGTGGTAAAGACCGGGGAGAAGCATAGGATGGTCATCGACTATAGCCAGACCATCAACCGGTTTGCGCAACTGGACGCGTACCCCCTCCCCCGTATTGCCGACCTGGTAAACAGGATCGCGCAATTCAAGGTCTTCTCCACGGTGGATCTCAAGTCTGCCTACCACCAGCTACCCCTCCGTAATAGCGACCGCCAGTACACTGCCTTCGAAGCAGATGGACGGCTCTACCACTTTTTAAAGGTTCCCTTCGGTGTCACAAACGGGGTCTCAGTCTTCCAGCGTGAGATGGACCAAATGGTTGACCGGTACGGCTTACACGCAACGTTCCCGTATCTTGACAGTGTCACCATCTGCGGCCATGACCAGCAGGACCACGACACCAACCTCCGTAAATTTCTCCAGACCGCGCACCTCCTGAATCTGACCTACAATAAGGAGAAGTGCATGTTTAGCACCGACCGTCTAGCCATCCTAGGCTACGTAGTGCGAAATGGAGTCATAGGCCCCGACCCCGAACGCATGCGCCCCCTCATGGAGTTCCCCCTCCCTCACTGCCCCAAGGCCCTAAAGTGCTGCCTCGGCTTCTTTAGCTACTATGCACAATGGGTCCCTAATTACGCCGACAAGGCTCGACCCCTGATCCAATCCACAACCTTCCCCCTGTCGACGGAGGCCCGCCATGCCTTCTGCCGCATCAAAGTGGACATCGCAAAAGCCACGATGCGCGCCATCGACGAGTCCCTCCCCTTCCAGGTCGAGAGCGACGCGTCTGACGTAGCTCTGGCCGCCACCCTCAACCAAGCGGGCAGGCCCGTGGCTTTCTTCTCCCGCACGCTCCATGCCTCCGAAAGTCGCCACTCCTCGGTCGAAAAGGAGGCCCAGGCCATAGTGGAAGCTGTGCGACACTGGAGGCATTACCTGGCCGGCAGGAGATTCACTCTCCTCACGGACCAACGGTGGGTGGCCTTCATGTTCGATAATGTACAGCGGGGCAAGATTAAGAACGACAAGCTCTTGCGGTGGAGGATCGAACTCTCCACCTTCAATTACGAGATCTTGTAACGTCCCGGGAAGCTGAACGAGCCTCCTGATGCCCTATCCCGCGGCACTTGTGCCACCGCACAAGTAGACCGCCTCCGTGCCCTCCACAAGGACCTCTGCCACCCGGGAGTCACCCAGTTCTTCCATTTTGTTAAGTCCCGGAACCTGCCCTACTCCATCGAGGAGGTCAGGACTGTCACCAGGGACTGCCGAATCTGCGCGGAGTGCAAACCGCACTTCTACCGACCAGAGAGGGCGCATCTGATAAAGGCTTCCCGTCCCTTTGAACGCCTCAGCATGGACTTCAAAGGCCCCCTCCCCTCCACGGACCGCAACACGTATTTCCTGAACGTGATTGATGAGTACTCCCGGTTCCCATTCGCCATCCCCTGCCCGGACATGACCACAACCACCGTCATCAAGGCACTCTGAACTATTTTTACACTGTTCGGTTTTCCCGCATACATCCACAGTGATAGGGGGTCCTCCTTTATGAGCGACGAACTGCGCCAGTTCCTGCTTAGCAAAGGCATCGCCTCCAGCAGGACGACCAGCAATAACCCCCGGGGAAACGGGCAGGTAGAAAGGGAGAACGGAACGGTCTGGAAGACCGTCCTGCTGGCCCTTCGGTCCAGGAATCTCCCAGTCTCCCGCTGGCAAGAAGTCCTCCCAGTGGCCCTTCACTCCATTCGGTCACTGCTATGTACTACCACGAACCAGACACCTCATGAACGTCTCCTTGTTTTCCCCAGGAAGTCCTCCTCGGGGACCTCGCTCCCAACCTGGCTAGCAACACCCGGAACCGTCCTGCTGCGGAAACATGCGAGGGCGCACAAGTCGGACCCGCTGGTCGAAAGGGTCCACCTGCTGCATGCCAACCCCCAGTACGCCTACGTAGCGTTCCCCGACGGACGCCAAGATACGGTCTCCCTCCGGGACCTGGCGCCCGCAGGAGCCCCACGCGCGCCCGAGCCACTGCCCCTCCCCCCCCCCACCGTACCTGACCGGTGGGTCAGTACTGCCGCCAGAACCCCGACCCAGAGCCGAGCAGGCACCGACGCCCCCTACAGGCACCCCTTCCTTCTGCCCATTTTTCGACCTTACAGCGCCGCCTAGGGGTAACGAAACTGCCTGGGAGGAAGACACCACGTTCCCGGAGTCACCACCGCCGGGGCCCTCACCAGGATCGCCGCCGAAACTTAGACGCTCCAGTAGGACGACCAGGCCGCCCGATCGTCTGATTGCAGCACCATGAAGAGAATTAACAATGCAAGAACTTTCTTCGCAACATTCGATAGCATGGTACCTGCAATACCTGGTCCTACCATGAAAAGGCGACAGTAATACTGGCCATCACCCCGCTGGCTCTTTTTTAACAGGGGGTGAATGTGGTAATACCAGGTATTGCGGTACCAGAGAGAGGAATGACCATTGGCTAGACCGCGGGGTCTACCATTGGGCAATGTACATAGCCCCGCCCTGAGAGGCGGGGTATAAGAACCAATGCCGTCCCAGCAGCCTTCACTTCTGTAACTTCGCTGCTGGGTACAGTTCTATCTGATTAAAGCTGAATCGATATGACTCCACGTGGACTCAAGCATATTGATTGCGTATCAGAAGACCACTCCCAGTGTGAACTTGCCCGAGCTCATCGGTCGTTAAGGCTGAAACCCAAAGTAAATGAGCCGCCGAGAGCAGTAATTATCTGCTTCCATAAATACCATATGAAGGAGGTGTTAAAATGGGCAAAGCAGAAGCGGGAGTTGCAGTGGGATGGTGCTAGAGTTCGGATTTACCAGGACTTGACGGTGGAGTTGGCAAAGAGACGAGCGCCGTTCAGCCGAGTGAAGGCGGCACTGTGCAACAAGGGACTGCGATTTGGTATGGTATACCCGGCAAAGCTGAGGGTGACGTACAACGCCAAAGATTTTTATTTTGAAACGGTGGAGGCAGCTGAGGCGTTAGAAGGCTTGGGACAGAAGTGATGAGTGGAGCTGGAAGAGGGATCGTGGACTGCGATTGGGGAGCTGGAAAATGTATAAATGCTATAACTTTCTTTTCACTGACCTGTGTTGTAACTTAATTGACTTCACATTGTTATAGAGTTTAAGTTTTTGTTGGGTTTGATTGGCATTTTTGCTCCTTTTTTTGTTGCAACGGTTATATGTTATTTCATTGAATTGCATGGGTTAGATTGTTTTTCTTTTTCTTCTGGGACTGGGTGGGAGGGGACAGTATGCCTTTTGGGGGGGGGAGGGGGACCACCCGCGCTAGCTAACTAAAGTCGGCTAGTGAACGGAGGTGAGGTGAGAGGAGGGCTGCAGACATTGGAGCCTGGTTAGCAGGTTTTGATGGGCCTACGAAGCGTGCAAGTTGGGGGGGTGGGGGGAGGATTGATACTGGGTAAGACTTTTTCAAGGGGAAGTGCAGGGGGGGATTCTGGGAGGGGGTTCGATGTTAATAATGGAAAGGGACGGGTCAGGCTCATAGGGCAGGGCCCAGTGGTATGATGATAGTGGTTAAGAAAGGTGGGGGGAGTGAGAGACACCCAGTTAGGATAATCACGTGGAACGTGAGGGGACTGGGAGGCCCAGTCAAGAGGTCAAGGGTGCTTGAGCATCTTAAAAGTTTGAAGGCTGATATAGCAATGCTGCAGGAGACTCACCTGGGGGTGAAGGACCAAGTGAAACTTAAAAAGGGCTGGATTAGTCAGATGTTTCATTCTGGATTTGACAGAAGAGCTTGAGGGGTAGCAGTAATGGTCAGCAAAAGATTACGGTTCCAAATGGAGAAGGTGGTTGCAGATCAGGGGGGTAGGCATGTGATTGTGACAGGGCTGCTGGAGAGGAGGCTAGTGGCGCTGGTAAGTGCATATGGTCCCAATTGGGACGATGTGGGATTCGGGAAGAAGGTGAGTGGGGCCATCCCCGACTTGGACACACACAAACTGATAGTGGGGGGGGGGGGGACTGGAATTTGGTGCAGGAGTCAAAATTGGACAGGTCACGGCCGCGCTCACTGGTCCCGTCAGGGAGGGCGAAGGCGCTGGCTGGGCTAATGGTGGAAATAGGAGGGGTGGACCCTTGGATGTTTCTGCACCCAAGGGAGCGGGAGTACTCGTTTTTCTCAGCGGTCCATAAGGTGTACTCGCGGATTGATTTATTCATGGTGGGGAAGGCGCTGTTGGCTGGGGTTAAAGGGTCGGAGTACTCGGCAATTGCAATATCAGATCATGCTCCGCATTGGGTGGATATGGCACAGGAGAAGGGTATGGTACAGAGACCAGGGTTGAAGTTAGCTGTGGGACTGTTGGGGGACCGAGGGTTCTGTGACAAAATTGAAAAAGTAATCGAGGAATATGTAGGTTTTAACTGCACGGGTGAAGTGTCGAAGGCAGTTGTCTGGGAGGCTTTAAAGGTGATGGTGAGGGATGAGGTGATCTTTCTCAAGGCTAGGCTAGACAAAGAGAGGTTGGAACATCAGAGGGGAATAGATGAGATGCTGGAGGTAGACAGGCGGTATGCAGAAGAAAGGGACCCAGCACAGTTGGAAAAGAGGAAGGAACTCCAGGCAAGCTTTGATAGGCTGGAGTACCCGAGATTAGGGGAGGGGGACAGGGCTACATTAGAGGGGGCAATAGTGGAGCAGGAGATAAAAGATGCGATTGGGAGGATGCAGTCGGGAAGGCAGCAAGGTCGGATGGGTTTCCGGTGGAATATCATAAAAAATCCAAAAATAAGCTGGTACCGCTGATGGTGGGGATGTTTAAGGAGGCGATAGGAAAGGGGGTGTCACCACAAACTTTGGGGCAGGCATCGATTTCCTTGTTACTTAAGAAAGAAAGGATCTGACGGAGTGTGGGTCGTATAGGCCCAAATCACTTTTAAATGTGGACGCAAAGATATTAGCGAAGGTACTGGCAGGTAGGCTAGAGGAGTGCCTCCCGAAGGTGATAGGTGAAGATCAGATGGGGTTTGTGAGGGGAAGGCAGCACTTTTCGAACATTAGGAGGGTATTGAACGTGGTTATGGTACCAGCGGAGGGGAAGGAAACAAAGGTGGTTGTGGCATTGGACGCCGAGAAAGTGTTTGACCGGGTAAAATGGGGGTACGTGTTGGCAGTTCTAGAGCGGTTTGGAATTGGACCCAGATTTGTGGACTGGGTAAAGCTATTATATAAGGAGCCGACGGCCAGTGTCCGCACAAATAACATCAGCTCAGAATACTTTCCTCTCCACCGTGGGACTAGGCAGGGATGTCCTATGTCCCCCCTGTCAATTGAGCCATTGGCCATCGCATTAAGAAGTTTGGGGGTATGGAAAGGGATAGTGCGGGGGTGGGGATAGAGCATAGGGTGTCCTTATTTGCCAATGACTTGTTATTATACGTGTCGGAACCGAGTGTGTCAATAGGGGGAATACTGGAGCTGCTTCGGGTGTTTGGGTCTTTCTCGGGGTACAAATTAAATCTAGACAAGAGTGAATATTTTGTGGTGTCTCGGCTACGGGTGGGGGCGCTGCAATTCTGTAAGGCAGGGACTCACTTTAGATACCTGGGGGTGCAGGTTGCTCGAGATTGCGGGGGGGCTCCGTAGGTACAACATTTCTAGTTTGGTGGGGAGGGTGAAAGCTGATCTGGCAAGGTGGGATGGTTTTCCTCTGTCACTGGCAGGTCGGGTACAGGCGGTTAAAATTAATGTGCTGCCGCGATTCCTGTTTCATTTCCAATGCCTGCCGATTTTCCTACCAAAGGCATTTTTTAGAGAGATTGAAGGGATGATTACATCATTCATACGGGGAGGGAAGGTGGCCAGAATTAAAAAGGTGCTACTACAGAGAGGAAGGCAGGCAGGGGGTTTGGGCCATCCGCACCTGATGCATTATTACTGGGCGGCGAATGTGGAGAAGGTACGGAGCTGGGTCAGAGGGGTTGATTCCCAATGGGTCAGAATGGAGGAGAGTTTGGGTCGGGGGCCGTGATTGAAGCCGCTAGCGACAGTGCCGCTCCCGACAACCCCGGGGAGATACTCAGGGAGTCCGGTAGTAATGGCTTTGTTGAGAATTTGGAGGCAGTTTCAACAGCACTTCGGGTCGGGGGCAGAGTCAAGAGAAATGCCGATTCGGGGGAACCATAGATTTGAGCCAGGGAAGTGGGATGGAAATTTTCGGAGATGGGGGGAGAAAGGAATTAGGACATGATGCACGATCAATTACTATTAAAACGAGGTAGTAACATAATTGAAGGTTTTAATAGACTAGAACTGGTTCCCAGCAGCTTCGGTACAGAATGAGGGCTGCTGGGACGGCACCGGTTCTTATACCCCGCCTGTCAGGGCGGAGCTACATACAAAACAGCCAATGGTAAACTCCTAGGTTTAACCAATGGTCTTCAGCCTCTCGGGTACTGCAATACCTGATAATACCACATTCACCCCCTGTTAAAAAAGAGTCTGGCGGGGGTGGTGGCCAGTGGTTACAATTGCATTTAACATGGTATGATCAGATATGGAGGTGATACCGTGATACCTACTTACAGGGTTGTAGAGAATATTTACAATCGTGGAAGATATATACATTCAGTGTTTATTTACAGTTACAGATCGGTTATACTGAAGCAATCAGTCGGTCGGGAGGCCTGGTCGTCCTCCTGGATCGTCTGAGCCTCGGTGGTGATTCCGGTGGGGGTCCGGGCGTCTGCGACTCCGGGAGCGTGGCTTCGGCCTCCATGGCAGCTTCGTCACCCCGAGACGGCGCTGGTGAGGCAAACGGTTGACAAGAGAGGGGGGCACCTGTAGGGGGCGTCGGTGGGTGAGAGGGCCTAGGCAGGGGCGGCGAGAGGACTGACCCTCCTGTGAGGTGCTGTGGAGCGGGGTGGGGGTGGGGGTGGGGGTGGGGGGGGGGTGGTAGTTCGGGTGCGCGTGGGATTTCGGCGGGCGCCAGGTCCCGTAGGGAGACTGTATCTTGCTGGCTGTCAGGGAACGCCACGTAGGCATACTGGGGTTAGCGTGCAGCAGGTGGACCCTCTTGACCAACAGGTCCGACTTGTGCGCCCGCACGTGTTTTCGGAGCAGGATGGGTCCGGGTGTTGCTAGCCAAGTCGGGAGCGAGGTCCCGGAGGAGGGCTTCCTGGGGAAAACAAGGAGACGTTCGTGAGGTGTCTGGTTGGTAGTTGTACAGAGCAGTGACCGGATGGTGTGCAGGGCCTACGGGAGGACTTATTGCCAGCGGGAGACTGGGAGGGCCCTGGACCTCTGTAGAGCCAGTAGGACGGTCTTCCTTCCCATTTCCCCGGGGGTTGTAACTGGTCGTCCTGCTTGAGGCGATGCCCCTGTTGAGCAGGAATTGACGCAGTTCGTCGCTCATAAAGGAGGACCCCCTATCACTGTGTATGTACGCGGGGAAACCGAACAGTGTAAAGATACCCTGGAGGGCCTTGATGATGGTGGTTGCGGTCATGTCGGGGCAGGGGATGGCGAATGGGAACCAGGACTACTCGTCAATCACGTTCAGGAAGTACATGTTGTGGTCGGTGGAGGGGAGGGGGCCTTTGAAGTCCATGCTGAGGCATTCAAAGGGACGGGAAGCCTTTATCAGGTGCGCCCTCTCTGGCCGGTAGAAGTGCGGTTTGCACTCTGCGCAGATTTGGCAGTCCCTCGTGGCTGTCCTGGCCTCTTCAATGGAGTAGGGCAGGTTCGGGGTCTAAATAGAGTGGAAAAAGCGAGTGACCCCCGGGTGGCAGAGGTCCTCGTGGAGGGCTCGGAGGCGGACCACTTGTGGACTTGTGCGGTGGCATATGTGCCGCGGGACAGGGCATCAGGAGACTCGTTTAGCTTACCGGGACGATACAAGATCTCGTAGTTGTAGGTGGAGAGTTCTATCCTCCACCGCAAGATCTTGTCGTTTTTTATCTTGCCCTGCTGTGCATTATCAAACATGAACGCCACCGACCGGTGGTCAGTGCGGATCGTGAATCTCCTGCTGGCCAGGTAATGCTTCCAATGTCTCACAGCTTCTACTATGGCTTGTGCCTCCTTTTCGACCGAGGAATGGCAAATTTCGGAAGCATAGAGGGTACGGGAGAAGGCCACGGGTCTGCCCGCTTGGTTGAGGGTGGCGGCCAGAGCTACGTCTGACGCGTCGCTCTCTACCTGGAAGGGGAGGGACTCGTCGATGGCGCGCATCGTGGCCTTTGCAATGTCTGCTTTGATGCTGCTGAAGGCCTGGCGGGCCTCCATCGACAGGGGAAAGGTTGTGGACTGGATTAGGGGAAGGGCTTTGTCTGCGTAGTTAGGGATCCACTGGGCGTAATAACTGAAAAACCCGAGGCAGTGCTTCAGGGCCTTGGGGCAGTGAGGGAGGGGGAACTCCATGAGGGGGCGCATGCTTTCAGGGTCGGGGCTTATAACTCCATTTCGCACTACGTAGCCGAGAATGGCTAGGCGGTCGGTGCTAAATACGCATTTATCCTTATTATATTATAAATCCTTATATGGATTTTCGCGGTCTGGAGAAATTTTCGGAGGTTAGTGTCGTGGTCCTGCTGGTCATGGACGCAGATGGTGACGTTATCAAGACACGGAAATGTTGCGCGGAAGCCGTACCAGGCAACCATTCGGTCCATCTCGCGTTGAAGACCGAGACCCCGTTAGGGACACCAAAGGGAACCCTTAAAAAATGATAGAGCCGCCCATCTGCTTCGAAGGCAGTGTATTTGCAGTCACTAGTACGGAGGGGTAGTTGATGGTAGGCGGACTTGAGATCCACCGTGGAGAAGACCTTATATTGCGCGATCCTGTTTACCAGGTCGGATATGCGGGGGAGTACGCGTCCAGCTGCATAAACCTGTTGATGGTCTGACTGTAGTCAATGACCATCCTATTTTTCTCCCCGGTCTTTACCACCACTACTTGAGCTCTCCATGGACTGCTGCTAGCTTCAATGACCCCTTCCCTCAGTAGCCTTTGGACATCTGACCTAATGAAGGTCCGGTCCTGGGCACTGTACCGTCTGCCCCTGGTGGCGACGGGTTTGCAATCCGGGGTGAGGTTTGCAAACAGGGAAGGCGGGTCGACCTTAAGGGTCGCGAGGCCGCAGACAGTAAGGGGGGGTATAGGGCCGCCGAATTTGAAGGTCAGGCTTTGCAAGTTACATTGGAAATCCAACCCCAGGAGTGTAGCCGCGCAGAGGTACGGCAGGACATAAAGGCAGAAATTGTTGAATTTCCTGCCTTGGACCGTGAGGTTTGCTAGGCAGAACCCCTTTATCTCCACTGAGTGTGAACCGGAGGCCAGGGAGATCCTTTGGTTTACAGGGTGGGTAACAAGTGAACAGCGCCTTACCGTGTCGGGGTGTATAAAGCTCTCCGTGCTCCCAGAGTCGATTAGGCAGGACGTCTCGTGGCCTTTGATGAAGACCGTTGTCGTTGCTGTTGAGAGTGTCTGAGGTCGATTTTGGTCCAGAGTCACCGAGGTCAGATGAAGTAGTTGCGGGTTTTGATCGGGCAGCGTGTAGTTGGCCGTGCTGGGGTCCTGGGGCCCCATCCAAGATGGCGTCTCCCATGGGTCGCACATGGTGGTCGGGGATGGACAAAATGGCGGCGCCCATCCGTCCAGCGTGGTGTCCGAGGAACAAGATGGTCGCGTCCGTGGGCCGCACGTGGCCCTAGGATAGGGGGGGTGGAGGTGAATGCTGGCTGCCTGGGGCCCGCAGAGAAGATTACTGCGGCGGTCCGGAGTCGCCGCTGGAGACCGCGGCCACCGCTCGTGCCTGGCAGACCCCCACAAAATGGCCCTTCTTGCCGCACCCTTTGAAGGTGGAGGTGCGGGCCGGGCAGCGCTGGCGGGGGTGCTTCGCCTGCCCGCAGAAGAAACAGCGGGGCCCGACGGAGTTAGCGGGCCGTCTTATAGCGCAGGCCTGCGGGGACACGGGGGAAGTCTGTGGGGCTGCCGTTGTGGGATGCCATGCTTGCCAGGGGGCCGCCGCGCAGTCAGGCACATAGGATTGCGTGTTTCTGGAGGCAACGTCCATGGACCCTGCCAGGACTCGTGCCTCTCTAAGTCCCAGGGTGCCTTTTTCTAAGAGCCGCTGGCGGATCTCTGAGGAGCTCATACCTGCTACGAACGGAGCCCGGATTAGGAGTTCCGTGTGCTCGCTCCCCGAAACTTGCGGGCAGCCACAGTTTCTGCCCAGCACCAGCGCGCGGTAGAACTCCTCCAACGATTCCCCGGGGCTTTGCCGTCTTGTTGCAAGCAGGTGACGTGCGTAGACCTGATTTACAGGGCGGATATAATGTCCTTTTAACAGTTCGATCACTGCATCGAAGTCCTCCGCCTCCTCGATGAGGGTGTAGATCCCAGGGCTTACCCTTGAGTGCAGGAGATGCAGTTTCTGCTCCCCCGAGGGTGTGCCTTCGGCCGACTCAAGGTAGCCTTTAAAGCACGCCAGCCAGTGCTTGAAGATCGCCGCCGAGTTCTCCGTGTGGGGGCTGAGTTGCAGACACTCCGGCTTGATTCGGAGATCCATCCTTTCAGCTTAAGTAGTAGTCTATTAAATTGATGCACGATCAATTACTATTAAAACGAAGTAGTAACATAACTGAAGGCTTTAATAGACTAGAACTGTTCCCCAGCAGCTTCGGTACAGAATGAGGGCTGCTGGGATGGCACCGGTTCTTATACCCCGCCTGTCAGGGTGGAGCTACATATAAAACAGCCAATGGTAAACTCCTAGATTTAACCAATGGTCTTCAGCCTCTCGGGTACTGCAATACCTGATAATACCACAGGACACTAAAAGATTTGTTTCTTGGGGGTCGTTTTGCAGGATTGAAGGAGCTGGGCGCGAAGTATGGGCTGGAGCAGGGGAAAATATTTTGATACATGTAGGTTCAAGACTTTGCCAGAAAGGAGATACAGAGCTGCCCAATGGAGCCGGCTTCCACATTGGTGGAGGAGGTGCTGACGACAGGGGACTGGAGAAAGGGGTAGTATCAGTGGTTTTCGGGGCTATTTTGGAGGAGGAGAAGGCACCACTATAAGGGACCAAGGCTAAGTGGGAGTGTTGGGAGAGGTTATAGAGGAGGGGTTCTGATGTGAGGTGCTCTGGAAAGTGAACGCCTCCACCTCGTGTGCGAGGTTGGGGCTGATACAGCTGAAGGTGGTGTATAGAGCGCACCTTACAAGGGCGAGGATGAGCCAGCTCTTTGTGGGGGTAGAAGATGTGTGTGAACGTTGCGCATGGTGGTCGGGGATGGACAAAATGGCGGCGCCCATCCGTCCAGCATGGTGTCCGAGGAACAAGATGGTCGCGTCCGTGGGCCGCACGTGGCCCTAGGATAGGGGGGGGGTGGAGGTGAATGCTGGCTGCCTGGGGCCCGCAGAGAAGATTACTGCGGCGGTCCGGAGTCGCCGCTGGAGACCGCGGCCACCGCTCGTGCAAACCACGTTCATATGTTTTGGTCCTGTCCAAAGCTGGAGGATTATTAGAAGGAGGTGTTTAGGGTAATTTCAAAAGTGGTGCATGTGAAACTGGACCCGGGCCCTCGGGAGGCCATATTCGGGGTGTCGGATCAGCCAGGATTGGAAACGGGCACGGAGGCAGATGTTGTAGCCTTCGCCTCGTTGATTGCCCGAAGGCGGATCTTGTTAGGCTGGAGATCAACCTCTCCACCCTGTGCCCTGGCGTGGCGGGGGGACCTGCTGCAGTTCTTGACGCTTGAAAAGATCAAATTTGAACTGAGGGGAAGGATGGAGGGGTTCTACAATTCATGGGCATTATTCGTTATGCACTTTCGAGAATTGGATCACATCAAACATTAGGGCGGGTGGGCTGGGAGGATTGGGGGGGGAGAGGGACTGTATGTGTTAATGGTGACTATGGGTGATTCCTGATTCCTTGTTGTCATTTGTTCATGCTAACGTGCGGGCTAATGTCTGGGGTTTGATGGGAGGATGGGATTGTTGTTATTGATGTGGGGATTGACATTACAGTCGTTACTGATTTTTGTTTATTGTTGAGTGTAAATTTGGGAGAAAATGTGAACCAGGAGGAGAATAAAAAATATTTTTTTAAATCGTGAAACCAGCCCACAGTGCCAACTGGGGCCACCATGTAGTCCAGTGGACCTTGTTGGGCTCGGGGGTAGGCACCATGCTTGTGTAGTAACAAGTTTGCAAAATCACAGGTTAAGACAAGAGGAGAAATCAAAGAGTGAAGATTAAATTGAAGTTCAATTATCAGAAACGATTCTTGATCAGATGTTTGGAAAAGAACAAGAACATGTGGAGTATGAGGTGGATATTTTTAGTTCAAGAAAATTGGCAGTGTTATAACAGAAATACATAGAAATAAAACAGTGATCAGAAAGCATACATGGAAGAGGAATCTGAGTGTGTACCAGAATGTTATTACCTTAAAAATGATGTCTTAATGAGAAAATGGAGACCTTTAGATTTGCAGCTGGATGAAAAGTGAGCAGAAGTTCATCAAGTGGTATTGCCAGTAGGGTATAGAAAGGAGGTGTTGCGAGTAGCACATGAGGCACCAGTAGGAGGTCATCTGGGAGTAAGGAAAACTCAAGCTAAAATACAAAAACATTTTTATTGGCCTGGACTACATAAAGATACGTCGATATTGTCACACACGTCAAGTGACAGGGAAACCTCAAGCGGTGATAAAACCAGTGCTCTAAATACCTATTCCAGCATTTGAGGAACCTTTTACAAGGTCTTAATTCATTGCATAGGACCACTTCCTAAGACGAAAAGTGGGAATCAATATCTTTTGACTATAATGGATGTGTCTACAAGGTATCCAGAGGCCATTCCAGTACGCAATATTACAGCTAAAACAATTGTGGAGGAGTTACTTAGATTTTTACGAGATATGGAATACCCACAGAAATACAATCGGATCAAGGACTTACCTCAATGTCATTCAAGGAGGTTATGGCTACCTTAGGAGTAAAATAATTTAAATCAACTGCATACCAAAACCATCCAGAATCGCAGGGAAACGTTAGAACGGTGGCATCAGACGTTAAAGACAATGTTGAAGGCTTATTGTCAAGATTATCCAGAGGATTGGGATAAAGGAATTCCATTCGTACTGTTTTCAATTAGGGATGCAACTAATGAGTCAACCAAATTCAATCCTTTTGAACAAAGTTTTGGTCGAGGTAAGAGGACCACTTAAACTGATTAAGGAGAAATTGGTGTGTGAGCAGTCTGAAATTACATCATTGTATTACATATCAAATTTTAGGGAACGATTAAATAGAGCAGGTGAATTGTTTTAAAGGTTGCACAACATGTGATGAAACAAGTAGCGGCCAAGAAAGCAAAGGTTTGTAGTTTTGCCAGTGGAGATAAAGTTTTCGTATTGTTACCAGTGGTCGGTGAACCTTTAAAAGCAAGGTTTTGTGGGCCTTATCAGATTGAAAGGAAATTGAATGAGGTGAATTCCTTGGTAAGAACGCCAGATAGAAGGTAAACTCACTGAGTGTGTCATGTAAATATGCTGAAAAGGTATTTTGAAAGGGAAGGAGAGCAAAAGGAGGAGGTTTTAGTGATTCTAACTCAAAGTGAAGAACCAAATCCACATGACTCTGAATTTGATATTCCTCAAATTAAATTGGATAACGAGCATGTTCTTACAATTGAGATAAATTATTGAGTTACCTTCCAGAGGAAAAACAAATTGACCTGAAAGAATTATTAATACCACATGGGCAAGTTTGTGGAAATAAGTTGGGAAGTACTAAAATGGTTATACATGATGTAGATGTGGGAAATGCTTTTCCAATTAAACAACATCCATATAGACTTAACCCTCTAAAATTAGCATAGGTTGGAAAAGAATTTGAAAGTATGCTTGAAATTGAAAGTATGTGCAGAGGATACCGTAAGTCTGCAAAGGAATTTGGATAGGTTAAGTGAATGGGCTAGGGTCTGGCAGATGGAATACAATGTTGATAAATGTGAGATTATCCATTTTGGTAGGAAGAACAGCAAAAGGGATTATTAATTAAACGATAAAATATTAAAACATGCTGCTGTGCAGAGGCCTGGGTGTGCTAGTTGTAGCCATGTAAAATGGCTGCGTTCCGATTAATCTGGCCAAAACCCAGTTTAGAACAGCTAACCCGAAAGACTGCTGGGAAAAGCAGCCAAGAAGACACAAGCAGACAGCTGCAGACAGGTTTGCAGCTTCAGCTCGGGGAACGTAGCCCAGATCGATATTCAGGGCTATCAACAGCCCATCAACCCAGGTATCCTCAGCTGCATTCAGGACTGTTTACACCCAATCTACTCAGACATCCACAGTTAAATCGGCTATCCCCGGGAACAATTGCAACATATTAGCAATTGAATACTGGGCCAGACCTGTCGGCGCCTTCAGTGGCCGAAACAAAGACAGGTGAGCGACCACCCCCCGATCGAGGAATCGCCTCACCATTGGACACATCGACCCCAGAGACTGGGGACAGAATCCAATCACTTGGGACTCAGGGTCAAGGGCCGCCCCGGGAGGCGGGAGGCACCTGGGCCCTATAAAAGTAAAGGTCCAAGTTCAGATCTCTCTCTCTCCTCTTCGCCTGCTCGAGACCTTCGCAAGACCAGCCACCGGCAAGTGTAAGTTTGAATCCAACGATCGCTATCCGGTAGAGACACCTAGCCACCGACCTGTAGCAGCCTTTTGAATCCCGCGGGCCAGATTTGATTGGACAAGCCATTCGTTTCCCTGACCTGGTGGGCTCTTCCTAAGTTAAGTATTGGCCAGTAGTGATAGGTTTATTATATAAATAGTAGTATTAGGGTATTAATATTGCTTGTTGTATATAATAAATATAATAAAATGTTGTTTTAATCCTTATTAAGCGGTGTGCTGTGTTATTAATCATAACCTGAACTTGAACCACGTGGCGGTATCATAAAGATACCTGGCGACTCATGAGCAAAGGTGACCTAAACAGAGCAAATAGACTAAAGCTAGAAAGAGCATCATAGTGCATGAGTCGCAAAAAGTTGGTTTACAGGTGCAACAGGTGATTAAGAAGGCAAATGGAGTTATGTCCTTCATTGCTAGAGGGATGGAGTTTAAGACTAGGGCGGTCATGCTGCAATTGTATAAGGTGTTAGTGAGGCCACACCTGGAGTATTGTGTTCAGTTTTGGTCTCCTTACTTGAGAAAGGACGTACTGGCACTGGAGGGTGTGCAGAGGAGATTCACTAAGTTAATCCCAGAGTTGAAGGGATTGGATTATGACGAGAGGTTGAGTAGACTGGGACTGTACTCGTTGGAATTTAGCAGGATGCGAGGGGATCTTATAGAAACATATAAAATTATGAAGGGAATAGATAGGATAGATGAAGGCAGGTTGTTTCCACTGGCGGGTGAAAGCAGAGCTAGGGGGCATAGCCTCAAAATAAGGGGAAGTAGATTTAGGACTGAGTTTAGGAGGAACTTCTTCACCCAAAGGGTTGTGATCTATGGAATTCCTTGCCCAGTGAAGCAGTTAAGGCTCCTTCATTAAATGTTTTTAAGATAAAGATAGATAGTTTTTTGAAGAATAAAGCGATTAAGGGTTATGGTGTTCGGGCTGGAAAGTGGAACTGAGTCCACAAAAGATCAGCCATGGTCTCATTGAATGGCGGAGCAGGCACGAGGGGCCAGGTGGCCTACTCCTGCTCCTATTTCTTATGTTCTTAAAAATTGCATAATTGAAGTTGGTTGCAGTCAATGGAGTCACCCATAGTGATGGTACCTAAACCGGACGGTACCCAACGATTGTGTGTAGACTATAGAAAGGTTAATGCAGTTACAAGAACAGACTCTGAACCTATCCCACGCTTGAAATACTCCATTGGGAAGGTGGGACAATCAGCTTTTATCTCCAAATTGGATTTACTTAAAGGTTACTGGCAGGTACCTTTATCCGAGAGAACAAAGAAGATTTCAGCTTTTGTGACTCCAGATGGTATATACCAATTTAAGGTTATGCCATTTGGCATGAAAAACGCCCCAGCCTCATTTCAACAGTGAACTAACAAAGTCATTTCAGGATTACCCAATTGTGCATTGTGCATAGACAATCTGGTGATTTTTAGTCAGACATGGAAAGAACATTTGAAGCATCTGATGGAGTTATTCGATCGACTTCAGGATCAACATCAGGAGGCAGGTTTGGTGGTAAAAAGTTTGGTAGCCAAAAGTGAGTTTGGAAAAGTCCAAGTCACGTTCCTTGGTCATACAATTGGGCATGGACAAATGGTCCCACGGGATGTGAAAACAAAAGTTATTGGGGAGTTTCCAATACCCTCGACATGAAGGGAAACAATGAGATTACTTGGCATGAGTGCTTTTTACCGTAAATTTGTGCCGAATTTTAGCAGAGTGAAATGAAAATCACTTATTGTCACAAGTAGGCTTCAAATGAAGCTACTGTGAAAAGCCCCTAGTCGCCACATTACGGCGCCTGTTCGGGGAGACTGGTACAGGAATTGAACTGTGTTGCTGACCTGCCTTGATCTGCTTTCAAAGCCAGCGATTTAGCCCTGTGCTAAACAGCCCCAGTGGATGCTCCACTGACGGACTTCCTGAAGAAGCGTAGCAAATTTCAGTGGAGTGTCAACAGGCATTTGACGGCCTGAAGGCAGTGTTAACCACTGTTCCTGTGTTGGCCACCCCATTTTCACAAAACCGTTCAAGGTGTCTATTGATGCGAGTGATGTGTGCTCTTGCAAGAAAATAATGAAGGAATAGAGCGACCTATTGGATATTTTTCCAAAAAATTAAATGATCACCAGAGGATGTATTCACCAATTGAAAAGGAAACTTTGAGCTTGTTGCTAGCTTAGCAACATTTATGTCACCAGCAATTCACCTGAAACAATTCTATATACTGATCATAATCCATTGACGTTTTTGGAGAAAGGAATAAAAATGCCAGACTGTTTCGATGGAGTTTATTATTACAGCCATTTAATTAAAAACTTATACATGTGGCAGGATGAGAAAATGTGATAGCCAATGCTTTGTCATGAATGTGGTGAAGAGAAGCAGGTCGATGGTGGAAGACAAGGAACTAAAATGGACTGTAGTATTGGAAATGTTTGCTTGTTTTAATGTTTTAAAATGTATGTTTATTATCAAATGTTAGGAATGGACAAGTGAAAAGTTGAAAAATGAAACCATTTTGAAGTAGATAGTTTATTTTGTTTCTTGGGGGGAGGTGTCATGGGAGTGTCCCTTTAAGAAAGGATTTTGTCTTCTCACGTGGCTTCAGAGTTGTCATTCTGTGGGTGGAACTGAGCTGTGGATGTGAGGTTTTTTTAGTTTCACTTTCAGATTTGATTGCTGTGGACTCAGGGAGACAGAAGTGTTTTGTTCCTGTCTTTCTATTTTCATTTTAAAGTGTTGTTCAAGGGAGAAAAAAACATTGATTATTGCTACCTGCTGTTTTAACTTAAAAAATATTGTTTGCTTTCCATAAGGGCTTCAACCTGCTAGTGAGACGGGGTCAGAATCTCAGGAAAAGCCAGCCTTACTCAAGTTAGAATAAAGAATGCTGGGTCACGCCCTTGAAAAGAGTTTTTTGGGGTTTATGGGATTTTGTTTTTGAATTGGAACAGTAAAAGGGGCATTCATCAAGTGTTATGTATGGATTACTGTCGCTGTGGGGTATCTCTATGTTTGTAATTGATAAAGATTCTTGCTGTTTGTTTATATATAAATGTTAACTAAGTTCTTAGAATAAATAATTTGATTAAAATGTCTAGGAAGAGAATTGAATCACACCTCAAGTGAAGACTCTTGTGCTCATCCTCGCCAAATTCAACAAAAAGTTATAGATCAGGTAAACTCCATAATACACTTTGGAGTTTTTAAACCCTGGCTCATAACATCAGTGACACCGGCTGTATGGGTGCGCGCACCCCCTGGCCTCAAACACCCCGCACAACAGCCGCCACCCACCGGCAGACCACCCAGGGCCGCACGCAGGGCAGCCCCCAGTGAGGGCAGTGCCTGCCATTGGTACCCCTGGTAGCAGGGACATGTGTGGGCGGAGACCGCAGTGCCAACTGTGGCCACCGTGTAGCCCATTAAACCTGGCTGGGCACGGGAATATGTGCCATGCTAACATGTTGGCCTTACACCCCCTGCAGACAATGGAGTTTGTTGTTCATCTAGCAATGCTGGCCACCGTGGTGATGGTCGCAGCTCTGTGAGATGGGCCACTTGGAGAGGAGGGGGAAGCTGCAGCAGTGGAGCGAGCAGCAGCAGAACGGGCAGCAGCAGAAAGGGCTGCAGAGGACCGGGCTGCAGAGGAATGGGCTGCAGAGAAATGGGCTGCAGAGGAGCAGGTGGCGGCCGCACAGACTGGTGGGCCGGCCGTCCAGCAGGGAGAGGAGGAGGAGGTGCCAAGTAAGCGCCGCATGATGACTCCTGTGTACCGGCACCGCCTGTCATTTGAGGACCTGCTGGACAGGGCATGCCGTCGGAGACTCCGGATGAGCAGAGTGATAGTGCAACACATCGACGACAGATGATGGTATACCTGGTACCGCAGGGGTATGGGGTGGGCACCCGCTCCCGGTGACCGTCAAGGTGACGGTCTTCCTGAATGTCTACTCAATGGGGTCCTTCCAGTCGGCAAGTGGGGAACTGTCCGGGATCTCACAGACCTTGCCGTATGGAGGCCCTATATGCCCAGGCTGATCATTATATCCATTTTCATGCGGACCGAGTCCACCAGGGTGCCCGGGCAGCAGGGTTCGCTGCCATCGCCGGAATGTCCAGGTCCAGGGGGTGATAGACGGGATGCATGTCGCTCTACGGGCACCTGCGGATAACAGGCCATTCTACACTAACCGATGGTCTGTGACCATCAGCTGCACATCATGCACATCTGCGCCCGATACCTGGGCAGTGTGCACGAATCCTTCGTCCTGGCACACTCAGTGATTCCTGACATGTTCGAGGGGCATCCCCCTGACTGAGGGTTTGGCTCTTGGGCGCAGGATGAGCAGGACATGCAGGGGAGGCCGGACGATGTCATCACCAGGGACAACGCGCTCGGGACGCTCTGATCGCCTCCAGGTTCACCGACTAGGGGGTAGGGGCTAGGGGTGCTGGCCAGAGGCACGGACACCACATCCCAGACCCACCCCACACACTTGCACACCCCTCCCTTGCACATACCTGTGGTGCTACGAGCTGGGGGCCCTGGGTTGACAGTGACAGTGGGACTGGTCCTTGGAATGGAGGATGATGACAACCTGCTTGCGATTAGTTCTGGTGCTCCACATTGTATGACAACGTCTGACTCATGCCGCAGTAGCACCTTCCACCTTGGTGATCCCTGCATGTGAGCTGGCCAATCCATCACACAGTCCCGTCGACGGAAACTCTTTGTCATCCTCCCGGACCTGAACTCCTTCGCTGGCGATGGCACTTATGACGTCTATTGGTTAGAGAGGGATTGAGCAGGTGATGGGAGTGAACACAGAGTTTTGCTGTATGCAGACGATCTTATGTTACATATTTTGTACCCGGTGGGCAGCTTTGAAAGGATCATGGAGATCTTGAGGGAATTTGGGCTGTTTTTGGGGTATAAATTGAACATGGGGAAGAGCGAGGCATTCCCGATAAATGCTAGAGTGCAGGGGAGTTGCAGGTCAGGCGGTGGGGGCAATTTTTCAGTGTCTTGGGATTCAGGTGGTGTAGAGCTAGGCACAGCTGCATAAATTGAATTTGACACGACTGGTGGAGAGAGTGAAGGTGCCCTGGCATATGCAGAAGGTGAAAATGACGGTGCTGCCCAGGTTCTTGTTCGTGTCCCATATCCGCCCCATCTTAGTCCGTTTTTAGGAGGGTGAATAGGATAATTTTGGGGTTTGTTTGGATGGGGAAGACCATGCGGGTGAGGAGGCTGTTTTGGGAAAGAATGCAAGGGTGGGGGGACTGACCTTGTCACGTTTGATGAATTATTACTGGGCAGCGAACATCTCAATGGTGAGGAAATGGGCTGTGGAGGAGGGGTCGATGTGGGGGTGGGTGGAGGCGGCGTCATGTAGGGGATGAGTCTGTGGGCACTGTTGTTGGCGCCCCTTGCGTTTTCACTTGTCCGGTACTCTGTAAGCCGGGTGGTGGTTTTAGAGTTGTGATGTGGAGCCAGTGCAGGCAACATTTCGGGTTAGAGGGCATGTCATTGTGGCCACTGATATGTGATAATCAGAGATTTGTGCCGGCGGGGCTGGAAGCGACAGGTGGGGATAGAGTAATTTAGGGACTTGTTTGTAGGGGGCAGGTTTACAGGTTTGGAGGAGTTGGAGGAAATGTATGAGTTACCCCAAGCGAATGGTTTCAAGTACCTGCACGTGAGGGATTTTGTGAGAAGAGAGGTTCTATCCTTCCCGGAGCTGTCGCCTCCAGTGTTGCAGGACAAGCTGTTGTCGGAGGATGATATTGGGGAAGGGAGGGTATCAGACATCTACAGTGAGTTGATGGAGAGGGAGGGCGCTGTAGTGGAGAAGATTAAGTGTAAATAGGAGGAGGAGTTGTGTGGGGAGGTGCGAGCCGGGACATGGAAATAGGCCCTGCGGAGAGTGAACGCGTCCTCGTCATGTGCGAGGTTAAACCTCATGCAGTTTAAGGTGGTGCATAGAGCCCACATGAGCCGGTTCTTTGCAAGGGTGAAGGATAAGTGAGGACGGTGCACGGGAGCTGGGGCGGTGCCGCAAATCATGTCCACATGTTCTGGTTGAGGGGGTTCTGGCGGGGGTTCTCGAATGCGATGTCCAAAATTCTTGGTGTGGAGGTGACCTCGAGTCCGGAGGTGGTGATATTCTGTATGTTGGAAGATCTGGGAGTCCAGGTGAGGAGAGAGGCCGATGTATTGGCCTTTGTCTCCCTGATAGCCCGGAGATGGATCTTCTTGTGCTGGCGGGACCCGGAGATGCCGAAGGTGGAGGTATGGGTGAGTGACCTGGCAGAATTCCTGCGTTTGGAGAAGGTCAAGTTCACCTTGCCGAGATCGGAGTAGAGGTTCACCCAGAGGTGGAAACCATTCATTGATTTCTTCAAGAGGAATTGAGGCGTCAGCGGAGCAGTGGGGAGGGGGGGGGGGTGGAGTTAGGGGCGAGAAATTGGGAAGCGGGGTGGATTGGGTTGTTGGTCTCGGGGGATGTTGGGGGCCTGCAGTTTCTGTTCATGGTGATGTTTGGTCTTCTGATATTTTCATGTATATATGTAAAATGCCTTAATTACAAATATTTTTTTAAAAACCTTAGCTGCTGAAACACTGGCACTAGTAGCCAGAATATTTGGACCAAAGCTCCACGCAAGGGACTATCTAATCAACGTTTGCCCATCAGATGCTCTGTTTAGACCTGTTCTCTTTAGGGTAATGTTCATTAAAGAAAGGATGTCACTGAATAAAAGTATAAAGATTGATCATGCTACCATAAAGGAAATGCTGAAAGAAGAGAGATTTCCAAAATAAAATGGGTGGAGAAATTATTAGATGTACAGGAAGAGGAACACCTTGCATTGTAATGTAAATATGGAAAACTAATATTTTCTTTCATCGCTTTATAATTATTAATACATATTAAAGAAACTTTTTCTGGTTAGCTGTGCTATAATGTCAGACGGAAGGTGAAAAATATTTATATATAAAATGTTGTTTCTTTTTGATTAGCTTTTTATTGAAAGATGGTGCTTGTGTTTTTAAAAGTTTTAATTTAAAGAAAAGAGGGGAATCTGTTAACACATTGTCAAAATGTATTAATTACATTGTTAAGAATTAGAGAATAGTCAATGGGTATTAATTGAGCACTTATAAATAGAGGCTAGTTGGGACTCTGGGCGGTATGGGAGGCGAGCTGTGAGATTATACAAGTCAATTAAGAATGTCTAGTTCCTGCCTCAATAACAGGCTTGGATTCTAGTAACAGTTTTGCTCATCTTACGGAAGGAGGGACATCCTTGTATTCGAGGTAATCCAGAGAAGATTCACTCGGCTGATTCATGAGATGAAGGGGTTGGCCTTGGCCTATGTCGAAAGGTTGAGCAGATGGGCCTATACTCAATGGAGTTTAGAAGAATGATGGCGATCTTATTGAAATATATACCATTCTGAGAAGTTGACAGAGGCGCCAAGATGGTGTTTCGCCACAGAGGAATCTAGAATTAGGGGCCACAGTTTCAAAAGGGGTCTCCCATTTAAGATGGAGATGAATAGACATGGCCACAGAACAGAGATGGGCCTTTTAAACAGACTCCCATGGCAGTTAGAGTACCCTGTGGTCTTCTTTGATCTGCGCCTAGGGGCGGCGGGCCCAACTCCATCTCACTCCATGGGAGCAAAAACATCCAGCACCTAATTTTAAAACTTTCACACAAAGTTTGCAGAATTCTACTTTAAAGTGTGGAACTCACCTTGTTATACCATCCAACAATGAGATCTAAATTGTCAACAAAATTTCTGAAAGTTTTGTTCATTGAAAAAACATCAAGTCCACTCTCTGGGATGTCTTCCCTTTCCTGAATGCTCATATAATGAACTTCTCGAAGAACTGCAACCAACTAGATAAGACAAAATATATGAAACTATCAAAAAAACATCTAAAAGATATAGCCATAGCATTTTTGAATTTAAAAAGATGATGAGGAAAATCTGGAAGACCATTGAATAATAAATAAGGATTACTTTCTGTATACTAGACTTTAATGCATTTTGTGCTTTCCTTGCTGATTCTAACCCAAGATGACCTGGTGAGATATGACAAGTGTGCCCAATATTGCAATACAGCAAGTTATAACTGTAAACACATAATCCAATAATTTATCACATAAAATTAATAGCATAAAATGTACAAAGTTACACTACCAAATGTTCTTAACAGCTGTATCTTGGTACAGAGTTACAAATAAATTATAAACCACTACGATTTTTAGAAATCAAGTCTGGAAAGTATATACTAGAACCTCACTGGTACTGTTTCAATTCATCAGTAATCTCAAAGTTTTCCTACGCTCCGCAATATATTCTGACCAAGAAGGTTAGTAATCGGAGGTGCAAATCATGATCCTGCTATTTTGAGACAGGGTGGAGGAAGCAAAACTTAACACACCAAATTTGCATTAGTTGGATGGTAACAGTTTCAAAATCGGGTAAATCGACTTCTGACTGGTTCTTTGGATGCTGCTACTTTTACACGGAGCCAGCACTCGTAATACAAAGGACTCTGATACCCGTTTTAGGAAAATAGTGGTGTGCATGCCTTGACCAGGTTAACTGGTAATGCAACTGCGGGGAGCCCAAAAGTTTAAAATAATTTTTCTTGGTCCAAGATCATGCATGCTTCCCTGCACTTCCAAAATTGATCCCACGCTGACATTCTTGTTGACTGGGTCAGTATCTGACAGAAAATATTGTGCAGCATAAAGCAAATGGCTCCCCCATATAGGTGGCAAGCAAGGCGCCAGTGTCCCGCAGAACCAATGTCTGGAGGCCTAACTGAATTTTATCGAACATTCGACGGCTGACAACATAGACCGCCATTCCGGTATCGAGCTCCATCTGGATGGCGTGGCATTCACCTGCAGGTTAATCTGGATTGGAGCAACCCGTGGCGCCATTATGCAATGTAGCTGCTGGTAGGTGTTCTCATCGTCTACATAAAAATCCTGGGGGGCAGGGGGGATGCATGGGTATGCACCCTCATGGGGCTGTCTGCCGCCTCTGTTTCAGCGGCCAACTGCTGCCGGCCAGTACCTGATATCTAGGTCCTCTTGGTCAGGGGAGTATGCGCGGCAGTTTTCTTGGTTTTGGCAGTGGCAGCTTGCGTCCCTGCGGACATTGCCCCGTCACTGAGCGCCACTTCTCTTCGTGTCAGGGCAAAGTCGAAAGGTGGTCAGTCAGGCTGCCTAGTGTCAGGATCGCCACGCCTTGGAGTTCCCGAGTGACCTGTTCAGCGCTCTTGCAGGAGATGACTATCTCAACCACCCATTGCAGATCCAGGTGGGTTTCTGCTAAAACATTTTATGTGTTGTTGGATTGTGGATTCCACAGACCAAGCAGTCTCTCAGGGTCTCATTCAACGTGGTGCCAAAGTCGCAGGTTTCAGCCAATTTACGCAACCGGGCCAAGAAGTCGTTAGTCAATTCATCCAGGGGCATGGAGGTGGTGGCAAATCAGAACTGGCAAACAATTAGCGGCACTTGGGGTTACAGTGGTCCCCTAAGGCGGCAAAAGACACAAGTGGGATTCTCCGTTCCTGAGACTAAGTGTTGATGCCAGGGCAGGATTCGTGGACTTCTACAAAAGCAAAATAGCACCGGCACCATGTGGAACACAATCGATTCCAATGAGGAATGGTGCAGGATTCGCAATTCACACTCAGCAGGCTGACAAGCTGCAGCCACATATATACTACACTCCCCACACAATCTCATCACAGCCAACAAGATAGCACTGGTTGCGTGGAGTGTGCCCATCCCACGGATGGGCCGGCTGGGGCGAGAGGGCACTAGTGGCCTGGGGGATGCCCATATGACCCATGGCACTACGTTCACAGTGGACAGTCAGTGGTGTGCGCAGCCGCATGGCTGCCTTGCAGGCTGTGTCAATGGTGTTCCATTCCCGTCCACCCAGACCCAGAGCCCACCTCCTAGTCACTCCCTGCTACTCACCCTGTCCCTGGCAGAACCCCGCTGGTCAGCGGCGCGACTGTCAGCAAACTATGGCAATGTTTTTTTTAAATTTAAAGTACCCAATTACTTTTTTTTCCAATTAAGGGGCAATTTAGCGCGGCCAATCCACCTAACCAGAACATCTTTGGGTTGTGGGGGTGAAATCCACGCAGACACGGGGAGAATGTGCAAGCTCCACAGTGACCCAGGGCCGGGATTCGAACCCGGGTCCTCAGCGCCGCAGTCCCAGTGCTAACCACTACACCACATGCCGTCCCTGGCAATGTTGGACACTTTCTGTACCCCCTCTCTCTTTCTCAGCAGCCTCGGTGCCTGTTTCACAATTTTTAAATGCACAAGTGAACCTCGCCGTCAGGAATTCGCCCCTGTGGAGGGGGAGAATGGCAGAGGCCCCAGAGAATAGCAGATCAGGCCCACTAATGATATTTCAACGGCGTTTACTGTATGTTCAGAGTGGAACGAATTGACGCCGTTGTCGAGGCACTGGAGAATTGCGATTTGGCATGAAACCAGCACCCGCCACAATTTCGGAGTCAAAGACAATTCTCCACCCAATCATATTTCCCGATTCTGGCCTCAGCCGATGGAGAATTCCGCCCCACATATCCGCTGCATCTGCATGGGTCAAACATTTTTTGATACTGTAGGTTGTACCACAACAAGGCGTTAGTGGAATAATGGTTTGCCATTCATCCCCAACCATTGCTTTTGTCGCCAACAAAATACAGCATATGTTCAATGTACTGCCCCAAATCATCAGTACCTGCATCATAAGGCTCCAATTTTCTGATGTGAGGCATCTCTGCCAGTGGGTTGGAGGTCTCCTGAGGCCTAAACAAAGTGGTCTGGGTACGCACACTCAGCATTGACGGCAGCTCCACTTAACACCCATCGCCAGTGTAAAATCCGCACAGAGTGAATAAACATGGAACGGTAGGCGGGATACAACAATATTCATTTATTCTGCAGACAAAATAACTCTCCACTCCCCGTAGGGTCTCTCTCCTTGACCTGCACCCAGACCTGGGTTTTTATACTATGAGGGCTCCCCTGGTTATAGGGTAAGCCCCGCCCTGTTACCAGGGAAGTTCGTATTGCGTGGAGATCACGGGAACCGATTGGTCCACACCCTGTGAACTCCATGAGGGATATAACAGTATGTTAATACTCTCATCACTGATTGCTTCAACATCACCAGTAGCCATGACCTTAGTGTCTCTTCTCATGATAATCAATGCCATCTGCTTCATGCCTTTGAACTCTTCCAATTGAACCTGAGGCATGACTGCTGTGCGGGCAAAGCCCATGGCCCAGGCATCCCAGCTCACCTGATCACAATCAAAGTTGATGTACATTTGGGCCCAGTGCATCTGGGACCTTATGCACTTGTGTGCTGCTGACTGGGATATTGTTACAATCCCAGTTATGATATAACTGGACGGGAAGATCCCAGAACCCTGGCTCAAAAGACTGAAACCTCTTCTAATGAATGGCTTATCACGGGGCCCAGAGACACTGGATGACACATTTCAGCTGCTACTGCCTCCTCCAAGGTCAGGGGTCCTGGTGTTTTTTTTCCAACTACGTATGAGGTGGACAGCTGTCAACACATATTCAGCCCTTGGCATCCTCATCACTAGAGAGTACCCTCAGATATTGAAGGTCTAAGCATTGATGTTAAGATGGGGGGGGGGGGGGCGGTGCTTAAAGTTCCATGGATGCGGGGTGCCATCAGTTGTGCGTCTTTTCTGCATCATCAATGTGGGAGGTGGGAGAGACCATTCTCACACTCCACAGGATGAAGCACCGAGTGTGGGCGGGGGTTTGTCCTTTTTTAATTAATTTGTTTTACAGGTTGTGGGCTTCACTTGCTCGGCCAGCATTTATTGTCCATCACTAGTTGCCCTTGAGAAAGTGCTGGTTAGTTGCCTTCTTGAACCACTGCAGTTCGTGTGGTATAGGTTTACCCACTGTGATATTGGTGAGGGAGTTCCAGGATTTTGACCCATACTTTTGATATGTGATATATTTCCAAGTCAGGATGGTGATGACCTGGAGGGAAACTTCCAGGTGGTGGTTGTCCCATGTTTTTTGCTGCCCTTGTCCTTTTAGATGGTAGTGGTTGTTGGTTTGAAAGATGCTGCCTAACTTTTGGTGAGTTCCTACAGTGCATCTTATATATGGTACACACTGCAGTTCCTGTGTATCAGTGGTGGAAGGAATTAATGTTTGTGGAAGGGGTGCCAATCAAGTAGGCTGCTTTCCCCTGGATGGTGTCGAGCTTCTTCAGGGTTGTTGGAGCTGCACTCATATAAGCAAGTGAGGAATATTCTATCACACTCCTGACTTGTGTCTTGTAGGTGGACAGGCTTTCGGGAGAAAGATGAGTTACTTGATACAAGATTCCTGGCCTCTGGCCTGCTCTTGTAGCCACAGTTCACATTTATATGGTTAGTCCAGTTCAGTTTGTGGTCAATGGTAACCAGGATGTTGATAGTCGGGGATTCCGTGATGGTAATGCTATTAAATGTCAAGGGGCAATGGTTTGATTATCCTATTGGAGACAGTCATTGCCTAGCACTTGTGTGGCATGATGTTACTTGCCAGCCCAAACTGGATATTGTCCAGATCTTGCTGCATTTGCGGGTGGACTGCTTAAATGTGCAAGGTGGCGCAAATGGTGCTGAACATTGTGTAATCATCAGCAAACATCCCCACTTCTGACCTTATGTTGAATCAAACCTTAAAAGCAACCATTAGGAAGATGGTGCAACAGAACAATACCACGTGGGACACGGTCCTCCCATTTGCTCTCATGTTTATTCAGAACACCGTTTCCAGTTCAACAGGTTTCACCCCCTACACTCTCATGACAGGACGGCCCATGAAGGGTATTGAATATTTATTAGGCCTCGATCTGGCAAGCCCTCTTGTAACCGCCCTCACCCACGAAAAAGCAGTCCAACAGGTTACAGATAACATTAAAGCGACACAACTCGCTGCAGCTGTCCGATTAGGCGCTAGAAGGAAGCAGAGTAAAGCCCACCACGTAGAGTACACAGTCAGTCAGCAAGTAATGGTTTCACTTTATAACCCCAGTTCTTTCCTCTCCCCCAAATTTGCAGGACCCTACTCCATTTCCGACAAAGTGAGCCCCTCTGTGTACAAGATAACGTACCCCAAAGGTAAAACTGGTTGGTTCCACATCAACCAACTCAAAGTCTACTGACCCCAATGTAGCCACTCCCACCACATCTCTCTGGCAATAGGAGACGATCACGCCCCGCCCATCGACAACCTAGTCCAACCCTATGCCAACCCTCCCCCAGCCATGCCGGCATTTATCCCTTGTCCACGCCCACAGACCCGAACTTCTCTCCGTCCACAGGTACAAACTTTCACCTTGAACTTGACTCCGACGACAGCGAGAGCCTCCCGGATTTGATTACTATTCCTGAACACTGGCGCGATCTCTCTGCCCCCAGTCACCCCAGCCCCCGGAACCATGACTTAGATATCTTTGACCCCCTATATGCCCTTCCAAAGCCACCGCCACAGCCACTGCCCGACCACAGTACCTTGCCCTCCACTCCCACCGTCCCTACACCTCACGACAAATAAGCCGCTCTTTGGAACCGCGACAACTCTTGCAGACTAGTAAGGCACGACGATTCGGATTATCCGACGGCCCACGCGGCCAAGGCACAGAAACGAGTCTGACAACCGGGAGATGGTGATGATTCAGATACTGACTCTCGTTTCGGTAATGCTTTTACAACACAGTTTGGTACAGAACTCTGAGGTGTCCAGATGATGAGAAAGTGACACCGCCTAAGTATTAAGGTGACCAAGTTCTGATGGAGCCTGCCCCCCTTGTTCCTTCTTCTTTTTTCTACTACATGGTTTTAATTCATATCGTCCGACACAAAATTACTCCTCTGATTCGAGGGTACGATGCCCTATGACAGTTAAAGGCACAAGCTTGTCGGGAAATAGGTCACGGTTCTCCCAGTCTTTATGACAAGTTTCCACATGACTACAAACTCTTACCGTCCACCCAGGTCACCCAGGTAGGGAGTAACGGCACTGGTCCCTGCCCTACCTGAGGACCCCAAATGCATCCGGTCAGTTAAGCTTGGGTAGTGGAGTAACGGCACTAACCCCCGCCCTACCCGGGGATTCCACCCATTCTTATCCTTCAGTGGCCCACATGCACCTCATGTTCCCGTCACTTCATACACTCTGGAATGGTTCTCTACACTGTCTTTGGCAGGCCTTAGTTTCACCTTCTCTGCTCTCCCTTTGGTTGTGATTTAAAGAATGCATTTTGCCACATTCTGTATGCTCATCTCTTCTTCCCTTTACCTTCCGCGACCCCCTGGTTGCTCCCCACTGCCAGTCACACATATGACACAATTGGTTGCTATACACGCTGCTACACGTGAATTACCTCTGACCCCTGGGACGAAACTCTATATAACTGGCTGCCCTGAAATTCGGCTGGTTAAGATCAGCCTCAACCTTCCATGGTTGTGATTTAAGTAAAGACTGGTCAAAGAAATTGTCCGCCCACTCCCCGCATCGACCACAAACTGTGAGAGTCTCTGTACTTTAAAAATTTGCATTTCTTCTCTCTCCAAAATGGTATTTCGAAAAAAAAAATGAGGGAGTCACACATGGTGACAATCATAATGGGTAATTGGAGTAAGTAGAGAAAGACTAATAAAATGAGATATTAACCAAAGATAATAACAGATACTATGTTTGCACCCCAGGATCACCAGGAAAACAGAAAACACAGGATGAAGCAAGGACTGCTGACAGGCATTTGGATCATCGCTGGACTTCTGCAACTGCGCGCACAACGGACTTTTGTTACAAACCCCACACCAGCCCCGAACACTACCACACAACAGGCCATCACCAGCCCGGACACTACACCACACATAAAGACAGACATTCAAACCCCCACTTGGTGCGAAAACATTGCCAAATGGAACCCCCTTTCACACATAGTAGAGGCCCTTTTAGTAATTGCAATAATCTACAGTGTCATTCAGACACTTCGACTCCGTAAATGGCGATCAAAAACTTCCCGCTCCCCGATATATACAGTCCGAACCCCTTCTTTGGAATTCAACAAAATTAAAACCATGTACCTCTTTAACTTTATTAGGGTTAAGTAGAAATGTGATGCTGCTGTTTTAAATTTTGTACTGTATATAAGTTCTTTGATATTTACCAGCAGCATGAGAGTAGATTAGATAGTGTTAGCTAGAGATCAACTGTGCGGATAAATGAAATGTTTTATAGTGACCTGAATTATAGTGCCCGTTAGAGATGAATTAATTTATGGATGTATTAATGAAATATTAATTAAATATCCCAAACCATAAGATAGAGTAGAGTAGAACCGTGCCTTGACCAAGGGTGACCAGTCCACCAAGGATGAACAGGGATCGATAGTGTGATCCACCACGCTTCGAGTTCAGGATCCAGAGGACGGGATGTAGCCATCTAAGATGGCCACCTGCAAAGGACCATGGGAATTATGGCCAACCCAGGACTCAGACAGATACAGAGCCTATGTGTGTTTGAAACACAGGTAACCAGACCTGATCGAACCCCCCCCCCGTTTGCATTTTAATGGGCCATTTGCCGAGGACAATAGAACTTCAATCAAGCAACCGGTATAGCCACAGACTGATCGGCGCCACTCCCTTTACTCAGAAAGCCCAACTGCCAAGGTCAATGACCGCTAAGGACCCGCCCAGTTACCAAGGCACCCGCCCCTTTATTGATCGAAATCGAAGGCAGTGATCAGAGCCTTGTAGAACTATTGGGTCCAAGGTTAAGGACTGCCCCAAAGAGCGCAAAATCCCAGAGGAATAAAAGAGGACACAGCCATGTGTTCTGTCTCTTTTGGATCCGGCCTGTGCCAACCTAATTGTAGCAGGAACAGCCAGCCAATTTCAAGACCAACGATCACTACCTGACGGATGAGCCCAGCAGCGACAGAGCCACTTTCTTCGAACCAGCCAAGTGAAATCCAGATAAAGACCTTATCCATTTGCACAGTGCCGGTCACCCTGAAGTTAAGTATAGGTTATTGTAGCTGATCGGTGTAGTTTAACGCGTAGTAGATATTGTGTTTGCAGGTCGAGATAACTCTTGTGTATGTAAATAATCATCTTTTGAATAACTAACTGGTTGTGTGGTCATTTGATCGATATAAGGGAAGGCTTGTGGTTCACCAACATCATTAATATTAGCAACAGTATTGGCGACGCTGTTGGGATCGAAACGGTCAACACCAACCATCTTCCTTTGTGCTGGGTATGACTCCAACCAGTGGAGAGTCTTCCCCCCGATTCCCATTGACTCCAATTTTGCTCCAGCTCCTTGATGCCATACTGGATCAAATTCTCCCTTGATGTCAAGAGCAGTAACTCTCACCTCACTTCTGGAGTTCAGCTCTTTTGTCCATGTTTGAACCAAAGCTGAAATGAGGTGAGGAGCACAGTCGTCCTGGTGGAACCCAGACAGAGCAGGTCATTTTGAAGCAAGAGTTATTTGAGAGCACTTTGAGAGCCCTTCCAACACTTTACTGATGATTGAGTGTCGACTGATGGGGCAGTAATTAGTTGGGTTAGACTTGTCCTGCTCTTTGGGTACAGAACCAACTTAGGCAATTTTCCCACTTTCATGTCCTGGTTATCCAAAGCAGGAAACGTTGTTAGGTAGAGGAGCTCCAGGTCTGGATTTCAGAGCTTGCACAGCAACTTAGGTCACTGCAGCAGATCCATGAGAATGAAAGTTTTGTGCACAGCAAGATTATAGATGTGTTCAGCCCACAATTTAAGGGTTTGTAGGTAGAAAATGAATGGATGACCTCCAGGCTTCAAGAATGACCAGGCACATTGAGTATGAGCACCATGAGTTTATTTCGCTCTCCAATCAATATCCCATTCTGAATACTGGTGTGTGTGACGGATCTTTTGTAGTAGGAGCCTAGTCCATAAGACCATAAGAAATAAGGACAGGAGTAGGCCATTCAGTCCTTCGAGCTTGGAATTGCTTGGTCCTTTTTCACCCGGTTTAAGGGGTGTTTGATGGTGTGAGGTTCGTGAACACTGAGAAATAGAAGTGCTCCATCAGCAGGGGCCGGTTTATGGCATACCAGATGACGAGTGTGACGAGTAAGAGGCAGCAGCCTGGACAAAAGATTATTCGAGGTGTGACAGAGGAAAAGATGGCAGAGGGTTCTGGAATGTCATTGCCCGCCCAGTGATCTACTGACCAACTAGTGGACTTTTTGAACATTACGTTTCAGCAGCAGAGGCAGGAGGCTTCAGAGAACCTGGCAAAAATGGTGGAGCCTCGTAGGGCGGCTATTAAGAGAGTGGTGCAAAGGCAGGAGGTGCAGAGACTGGCACTTCAGAAGGTGGAGGAGTTGGTGTGAGAGCATGAGGACCGGCTGGCCTTGTAGAGGCAGAGGTGGTACTCATGGCGAAAAGCCATAAGCGGTTTAGGGAAAAAGTGGAGGACCTGGAGAATCGCTCCAGGAAGCAGAATTTCTGGATCGTAAGGCTGTCTGAAGGGATTGAGGGAACGCAGGCCATAAAGTACGTGACAAATATGTTTGAGAAGTTGGTGGGAGAGGGGATCTTTGACCAGCCCCCTGAGAAAGATCGAGCGCTCAGGGCATTGAGGAGGGAGCGGAAGGCGAGGGAACCGCCGAAGGGAATGGTGGCGAGGCTGCATAATTTCCTTGACAAGGAGAAGATACCGAGGTAGGCAAAGAAAATTAGATAGTGTACCTGGGAAGGAAACGTGCTGAGGATTTACCAAGACTTGGATGCAGTGTTGGCCAAGTGGCGGCCAGTTTCAATCGGATCAAGGCGGTCTTCCAGAAGGAAGGAGTGATGTTTGGGGTGTTGTATCCTGCTCATTAGAGGGTCACGCACCAGAATCAAGAGTTTTATTTTGATATGCCGAATTTATGAGAGACCATGGACTGGGAAGTGTGTGAGGACATTGAACTTTGGGGATGCTAATGTGGGGAAAGTGAGTCTGCGCGCTGGGCGGTTGTTGTATTAAATGTGTCTTGGTGCAGGGTGGGTAAGTGTGTTTTACTCTTTTTGGAGAATTGCAGGTGAAGGGCGGCTAGGAGCAAGGGGGGTAGGTGGCAGGCGGCCTCAAGTGGGAGCCGCCATGATTGTTGGTTGGCTAGTGAATTGGGTGATCGATCTGTGGAGGAAGTGGGAGAGGGGGTACTGTTTGATTTTCTTTTTCTTTGTTTATGGGGCGAGGGGAAGGATGGGGATGCTGACGTGGGTGGAGTTGATGTGGCACAGCTGGTTAAGGGGAGATGGAGTCAGACATCTTGTGGAGGGCCTGAGGTTGAGCGAGGCGTGGACCTGGTGATCTGGTTAAAAGGGGCTATGGCTGATCGGCGAAGGGGGGTGGGTGCGGGGAGCTCCCGACCTGGTTGATCACGTGGATCCCAAAATATTTAATTGAGGTTCAAAATCATTAAGAGTTTTGATAAAGTAAATAAGAAGAAACAATTTCCAGTGGCAGGTGGGTCAGTACGCAAAGAACATTGATTTATGGTAATTGGAAAAAGAACCAGAGTTAGGTGACACAAGATGAGTCATGATGATCTGGTGTCACAAAAAGGTGATTTATGCCAAAGAATGATTTTGAATCCAACAGCTGGAAAACCAAACTGAACATTTAAAAACAGACTATTTAAGACACAGACTAAAAGTGTGACTTGAGTGTGCAATAAAGGTTTACATTACTGAACCTTCCACGATCCAGTCCATTGAGGTGGATACACCGACTGGGATTATGTGCTTCCATTGCATTAGTAGATCAATAATCATGCATCCCTACCATTTGCCTTAAGCAAGCTCTCGGTTCCTTGTATATACCTCACCAAAAGCATGTCAGCAGCCAAAAATGTCCAAGATACTATGATACATCAAATATAATTATATAACTTACTTATTCCATAATATCCATAATTTGGTGGGATACCTTTGTTAGTACGATATGGAATAAGTGCAATAACAAGAAATATCTTGGATCAGAATATGTAGACTCTATATGGGTGTCGGTAAGAAAGAACAAGGCAAGAAGACACTGGTGGGAGTAGTTTTCAGGCCCCCAAACAGTAGCTATACTGTAGGACGGAGAATAAATCAGGAGATAATAAAGGTATATAAAAAAGGCAGTACTTTAATCATGGGTGACTTTAATCTTCAGTAGATTTGGAAAATCAAACTGGCAGAGATAGCCATGAGGAAGAATTCATCAAGTGCATTTGGGACAGTTTGCTAGAACAATATGTTGTGGATCCAACCATGTATCAGGCTATTTTGGATTTGGTAATGTGGAATGAGAAAGGTTTAGTAAACAATCTCAGAGCAAAAGATCCCTAAGGAAACAGAGGCAATAACATGGTAGAATTTAGCATTCAATCTGAGTGAGAAACTTGGGTCAGAAGCAACTTTGCTACACTTAAATAACAGTAATAATAAAGGAATGAGGGTAGAGTAGGCTGGAGTGGATTAGAAAAGGGGTTTACCAGAAAAGACAGTGTGGTAGTATGTATTAGGGGTCATGTGGGACTGTGAAGCCGTGATGCTATTGGCTGACAGATCCCGGGTCCTGGTTGGCTGTTGACTCCTGGCTCCGCCCTGAAGGCGGAGTATAAGAACCCGAGCTTCTCCCCGCCGCTCCATTCTGTTGCTGAAATGCTGGGGACAAGTCTCGCTCAATAAAGCCTCATCGACTTCATCTCTACTCGTCTCTCTCGTAAGTCATTGTGCGCTACAATTTATTGAGCGAGCTTAAAGGACTATGGAGCTCCGGATCGCCCCGGAATGCCTGCGGATCAGCCCCCACGCAGCGAACTCGGCAGCAGTTTTTAAACACTGGCAAGCTTGTTTCGAAGGCTACCTCTGAACGGCCCCTGGCCGGATCACAGAAGACCAGAAAATGCAGGTCCTGCATTCGAGGGTAAGCCCGGAAATTTACCCTCTCATAGAAGACGCAGAGGATTTCCCGACGGCGCTCGCAGCACTGAAGAGCATTTACGTTCGCCCCGTGAACCAGGTCTACGCACGCTACCAACCCGCAACGAGACGGCAAAGTCCCGGAGAATCGTTAGAGGAATTCTACGCCGCGCTGCTAATTTTGGGACGGGGCTGCAGCTGCCCGCCGGTGAACGCGATTGAACACACGGACATGCTAATTCGCGATGCGTTTGTGGCAGGTATGAACTCTCCCCAAATCCGCCATAGACTTTTAGAAAAAGAGTCGCTAGGACTCTCAGAGGCACGGGCCATTGCAGCTTCCCTAGATGTGGCCTCGCAAAATGCCCGCGCCTACGGCCCCGACCGCGCGGCAGCCCCTTGGGCTCCGTGGACCCCCGTCATGACAAACCACCCCCCCGCCCCTCCCTCACAGGCTTGCGCGGTTAAAGCGCCAGATCATCCCGGGGGGGCCCGCTGCTATTTCTGCTGGCAAGCGAAACACCCCCGGCAGCGCTGCCCGGCCCGCGCAGCTATTTGCAAAAGCTGTGGCAAGAAGGGCCATTACGCGGCTGTGTGCCGGTCCCGGGGGGTCGCCGCAATCCCCAGAGAAGAACGAGCCCAGCGCATCCCAAACGCTCCCCAACCCCCCCCCCAGCGCCCCATGTGCGACCCGCGGGCGCCGCCATTTTGGGTCCCGGGCACCACGAGGGGAGGATGGGCGCCGCCATCTTGTGACTCCCCAGCCACGTGCGATTCATGGGGTGGCCATTTTGTCCATTCCCGACCACGTGCGATCCATGGGGGCGGCCATTTTGTCCACCCCCGGCCGCGTGCGATTCATGGACGCCGCCATCTTGGATGACAACAAAGGACCCCAGCATCGACGGCTCCACGGGGTCCGAAGAAGACGCCGAGACACTACGACCACGACTGGCTTCAGTGACACTGGATCAATCACGGCCCCGGACGCTCCAGACGACGACAACGGTGCTGATCAACGGACACGAGACATCATGCCTGATCGACTCCGGGAGCACCGAAAGTTTCATTCACCCTGACACGGTAAGACGCAGTTTTCTGACCATTCATCCAAGTATGCAAAAGATTTCCCTAGCTGCAGGATCCCACTCCGTAGAGATCAAAGGGTTCTGCATCGCGAACCTAACGGTGCAAGGAAGTGAGTTTAAAAACTACAGGCTCTACGTCCTTCCCCAACTCTGCGCGCCCACATTACTGGGATTAGATTTCCAGTGTAACCTGCAGAGCCGAACATTTCAATTCGGTGGCCCAATACCCCCACTCACTATCTGCGGCCTCGCAACCCTCAAGGTTGAACCGCCGTCCTTGTTTGCAAACCTCACCCCGGGTTGCAAACCCGTCGCCACTAGGAACAGACGGTACAGCGCCCAGGACTGGATATTTATTTGGTCTGGAGTCCAGCGGTTGCTGAAGGAAGGCATAATCGAGGCAAAGACTATAGTGGCGGATAACGGGGGCAGATACGTGATGGTGAGTGGCAAACTACAGGGGGAGACGGTGGTTTTGGTAAACGTATATGCCCCGAACTGGGATGATGCCAATTTTATGAGGCGGATGCTAGGACGCATTCCGGACCTAGAGATGGGAAAGCTGATAATGGGGGGAGATTTTAATACGGTGTTGGAACCAGGGCTGGATAGGTCGAAGTCCAGGACTGGAAGGAGGCCGGCAGCAGCCAAGGTACTTAAAGATTTTATGGAGCAGATGGGAGGTGTAGACCCGTGGAGATTTAGCAGACCTAGGAGTAAGGAGTTCTCGTTTTTCTCCTATGTCCATAAAGTCTACTCGCGAATAGACTTTTTTGTGCTGGGAAGGGTGTTGATCCCGAAGGTGAGGGGAACGGAGTATACGGCTATAGCCATATCGGATCACGCTCCACACTGGGTAGACTTGGAGATAGGGGAGGAAACAGGAGGGCGCCCACCCTGGAGAATGGACATGGGACTAATGGCAGATGAGGGGGGGTGTCTATGGGTGAGGGGGTGCATTGAAAAGTACTTGGAACTCAATGATAATGGGGAGGTCCAGGTGGGAGTGGTCTGGGAGGCGTTGAAGGCGGTGGTTAGAGGGGAGCTGATATCAATAAGGGCACATAAAGGGAAGCAGGAGAGTAAGGAACGGGAGCGGTTGCTGCAAGAACTTTTGAGGGTGGACAGACGATATGTGGAAGCACCGGAGGAGGGACTGTACAGGGAAAGGCAAAGGCTACATGTAGAATTTGACTTGCTGACTACGGGCACTGCAGAGGCACAATGGAGGAAGGCACAGGGTGTACAGTACGAATATGGGGAGAAGGCGAGCAGGTTGCTGGCACACCAATTGAGGAAAAGGGGAGCAGCGAGGGAAATAGGGGGAGTGAGGGATGAGGAAGGAGTGATGGAGCGGGGAGCGGAGAGAGTGAATGGAGTGTTCAAGACATTTTATAAAAAATTATATGAAGCTCAACCCCCGGATGGGAGGGAGAGAATGATGGGCTTCTTGGATCGGCTGGAATTTCCCAAGGTGGAAGAGAAGGAAAGGGTGGGACTGGGAGCACAGATCGAGGTAGAAGAAGTGGTGAAAGGAATTAGGAGCATGCAGGCGGGAAAGGCCCCGGGACCGGATGGATTCCCAGTCGAATTCTATAGAAAATATGTGGACTTGCTCGCCCCGGTATTGACGAGGACCTTTAATGAGGCAAAGGAAAGGGGACAACTGCCCCCGACTATGTCTGAAGCAACGATATCGCTTCTCTTAAAGAAGGAAAAGGACCCGCTACAATGCGGGTCCTATAGACCTATTTCCCTCCTAAATGTAGATGCCAAGATCCTGGCCAAGGTAATGGCAATGAGAATAGAGGAATGTGTCCCGGGGGTGGTCCACGAGGACCAAACTGGGTTTGTGAAGGGGAGACAGCTGAACACGAATATACGGAGGCTGTTAGGGGTAATGATAATGGCCCCACCAGAGGGGGAACCGGAGATAGTAGTGGCGATGGATGCCGAGAAAGCATTTGATAGAGTGGAGTGGGATTATTTGTGGGAGGTGTTGAGGAGATTTGGTTTTGGAGAGGGGTATGTTAGATGGGTGCAGCTGTTGTATCGGGCCCCGATGGCGAGCGTGGTCATGAATGGGCGGGGATCTGCATATTTTCGGCTCCATAGAGGGACAAGGCAGGGATGCCCTCTGTCCCCATTATTGTTTGCACTGGCGATTGAGCCCCTGGCGATAACGTTGATGGGTTCCAAGAAGTGGAGGGGAGTACTTAGAGGAGGAGAAGAACACCGGGTATCTTTGTATGCGGACGATTTGCTACTATACGTGGCAGACCCGGCGGAGGGGATGCCAGAAATAATGCGGATACTTGGGGAGTTTGGGGATTTTTCAGGGTATAAATTGAACATGGGGAAAAGTGAGTTGTTTGTGGTGCATCCAGGGGAGCAGAGTAGAGAAATAGAGGACCTACCGTTGAGGAAGGTAACAAGGGACTTTCGTTACCTGGGGATCCAGATAGCCAAGAATTGGGGTACATTGCAGAGGTTAAATTTAACGCGGTTGGTGGAACAAATGGAGGAGGATTTCAAGAGATGGGATATGGTATCCCTGTCACTGGCAGGGAGGGTGCAGGCAGTTAAGATGGTGGTCCTCCCGAGATTCCTCTTTGTGTTTCAGTGCCTCCCGGTGGTGATCACGAAGGCTTTTTTTAAAAAGGATTGAAAAGAGCATCATGGGTTTTGTGTGGGCCGGGAAGACCCCGAGAGTGAGGAAGGGATTCTTACAGCGTAGCAGGGATAGGGGGGGGGCTGTCACTACCGAGCCTAAGTGAGTATTATTGGGCCGCTAATATTTCAATGGTGAGTAAGTGGATGGGAGAGGAGGAGGGAGCGGCGTGGAAGAGATTAGAGAGGGCGTCCTGTAGGGGGACTAGCCTACAGGCTATGGTGACAGCCCCATTGCCGTTCTCACCGAGGAACTACACCACAAGCCCAGTGGTGGTGGCTACACTGAAGATTTGGGGACAGTGGAGACGGCATAGGGGAAAGACTGGAGCCTTGGGGGGGTCCCCGATAAGAAACAACCATAGGTTTGCCCCGGGGGGAATGGATGGGGGATATGGAATGTGGCAAAGAGCAGGAATAACGCAACTGAAAGATCTGTTTGTGGATGGGAAGTTCGCGAGTCTGGGAGCGCTGACCGAGAAATATGGGTTGCCCCAAGGGAATGCATTCAGGTATATGCAACTGAGGGCTTTTGCGAGGCAACAGGTGAGGGAATTCCCGCAGCTCCCGACACGAGAGGTGCAGGACAGAGTGATCTCAAAGACATGGGTGGGGGATGGTAAGGTGTCAGATATATATAGGGAAATGAGGGACGAAGGGGAGACTATGGTAGATGAACTAAAAGGGAAATGGGAAGAAGAGCTGGGGGATGCGATCGAGGAGGGGCTGTGGGCAGATGCCCTAAGCAGGGTAAACTCGTCGTCCTCGTGTGCCAGGCTAAGCCTGATTCAGTTTAAGGTATTACACAGGGCGCATATGACTGGAGCACGGCTCAGTAAATTTTTTGGGGTGGAGGATAGGTGTGCGAGGTGCTCGAGAAGCCCAGCGAATCATACCCATATGTTTTGGTCATGCCCGGCACTACAGGGGTTTTGGATGGGGGTGACAAAGGTGCTTTCAAAAGTAGTGGGGGTCCAGGTCGAACCAAGCTGGGGGTTGGCTATATTTGGGGTTGCACAAGAGCCGGGAGTGCAGGAGGCGAGAGAGGCCGATGTTTTGGCCTTTGCGTCCCTAGTAGCCCGGCGCAGGATATTGTTAATGTGGAAAGAAGCCAAGCCCCCGGGGGTGGAGACCTGGATCAATGACATGGCAGGGTTTATAAAGCTAGAGCGGATTAAGTTCGTTCTAAGGGGGTCGGCTCAAGGGTTCACCAGGCGGTGGCAACCGTTCGTCGAATACCTCGCAGAAAGATAGATGGAATGGAAAAAAGAAGGCAGCAGCAGCAGCCCAGGATGGGGGGGGGGGGAGGAGGATGAACCAGAAGGACTCTCAGGGTTGTTAATATATACTGTATAATATGTATAGGTCGTTGCGACAGATAATTATATATTGGATTGTTAAATTATATTTTTGGAGAGTGTTACTTGTGATAAGGCAGTTGCCAATTAGGGTTAGTTTTCATTTTTGTTATTTATTATTTATTCATTTTTTGTTTATAAAATAGGTCATTGTTATTTGTGTTGTTATAATATTGTGTAAAGGATGCACAATGTACTGTGTTGGTTGACCAAAAATTTTCAATAAAATATTTATTAAAAAAAAACTACAAGATCTTGTACCGCCCCGGAAAGCTGAACGAGCCGTCCGATGCCCTATCCCACGGCACATGTGCCAACGCACAAATAGACCGTCTCCAAACCCTCCACGAGGACCTCTGCCACCCGGGGGTCACTCGGTTCTACCATTTTATAAAGTCCCGCAACCTCCCCTACTCTGTGGAGGAGGTCCGTGCAGTCACCAGGAACTGCCACATCTGCGCGGAGTGCAAACCGCACTTTTTCAGGCCGGATAGAGCGCACCTGATCAAGGCTTCCCGCCCCTTTGAACGCCTCAGTCTGGATTTCAAAGGGCCCCTCCCCTCCACCGACCGCAACACATACTTCCCGAACGTGGTGGACGAGTACTCCCGTTTCCCCTTCGCCATCCCCTGCCCCGACATGACAGCGGCCACAGTCATTAAAGCCCTTGGCACCATATTCACACAGTTCGGTTGCCCCGCATATATCCATAGCGACAGGGGGTCCTCCTTCATGAGTGACGAGCTGCGCCAGTTCCTGCTCAGCAAGGGCACAGCCTCGAGCAGGACGACCAGCTACAACCCCCGGGGGAACGGGCAAGTAGAGAGGGAGAACGGCACGGTCTGGAAGACCGTCCTACTGGCACTACGGTCCAGGGATCTCCCAGTTTCCCGGTGGCAGGAGGTCCTCCCGGACGCTCTCCACTCCATCCGGCCGCTGCTGTGTACCACCACTAACCAAGCGACCCATGAGCGCCACCTTGTCTTCCCCAGGAAGTCCTCCTCCGGAACGTCGCTGCCGACCTGGCTGGCGGCCCCAGGACCCATCTTGCTCCGGAAACATGTGCGGGCGCACAAGTCGGACCCGTTGGTCGAGAGGGTTCACCTCCTCCACGCGAACCCGCAGTACGCCTACGGGGCGTACCCCGACGGCCGACAGGACACAGTCTCCCTGCGAGACCTGGCGCCCGCCGGCAACACACACACCCCCCCGACACTGATCATCCCCTCCCTGCCACCGGCGCACCCCGCGACCACCCCCTTCCCGGGAGGATCGGTCCTCCTCCCGTGTCCGCCCAGGAGTGAAACAGGAACAAACACCGAAACGCTCCCGGAGACGACAACGCCGGAACAAGCACCTGCACCATCACCGGGGCTGAGGCGATCGACGAGGAAGACCAGACCGCCCGCTCGTGGCATCGGCGTGACACCAAGAATGTTGTTGGACTGTAACAAAATTTTTTTTTCTCTTACTAATATTGTAAATAGTTTCACAAACCTTGTACATAGCCCAGTGTAGGGCGAAAACTGTAATGACATGCCCGAAATTTTCCTCCCAGGACCAGCCTTGTAAACCCCTACCACCATGCGAACCACCACCCCGCCGGGTTCATTTTTAACAAGGGGTGAATGTGGTAGTATGTATTAGGGGTCATGTGGGACTGTGAAGCCGTGAGGCTATTGGCTGACAGATCCCGGGTCCTGGTTGGCTGTTGACTCCTGGCTCCGCCCTGAAGGCGGAGTATAAGAACCTGAGCTTTTACCCCGCCGCTCCATTCTGTTGCTGAACTGCTGGGGACAAGTCTCGCTCAATAAAGCCTCATCGACTTCATCTCTACTCGTCTCTCTCGTAAGTCATTGTGCGCTACAGACAGTTGATCACCAATGGTAGATGATTCTAAAAATAGCTCATGACTCACAACAAAAATATATCACTGAGGATGAAGGATTCTCGGAAGGGGATAAATCAATCATGGTTGACCAAGGAAGTGAATATACTGAAAGAAAAGAACATATAATGTAGCAACGATTAGTGGTAAACCGGATGATTGGAAAAGTTTTAAAAATCAACATAAGGTGACCAAAAAATAATAAAGAGGCAGGATATAAACTATGAGGGTAAACTAGCAAGTAATATAAAAATGGACAGCAAAAGTTCTTTAAATATTTAAAAAGGAAGTGAGAGGCCAAAGTTAACATAGGCCCCTTAGAGAATGAGACAGGGGAAATAATAATCAGGAACCAGGAAATGACAGAGGAGTTGAACAAATACTTTGCGTCAGTCTTCACGATGGAAGACACTAACAACATTCCAAAAATACATAATAAAGATGCAAAAGGGGGGAAATAAATACAACAACAATCACTGGGGGAAAAGTACTGGGAAACTAATGGGGCTAAAGACCGATGGGTCCCCTGGATTTGATGGGTTGCATCCCAGGATACTAAAGGAAGTAGCTACAGAGATGGTAGATGTACTGGTCGTAATCTTTCAATAATCCTTATATTCTGGAAAATTCCCTGAGGATTAAAAAACTGCTAATGCAACAGCTTTATTCCAAAAAGGTGGGGGACAAAAGCAAATAACTACATGCCAGTTAGCTGAACCTGTCATTGAGAAAATGTTACAGTCCATTGTAAAGGATGTAACAGCAGAGAATTTAGAAAGGCATAATATAATAAAGCAAAGTCAGCATGGCTTCATGAAGGAAATATCATGCCAGACAATTTTATTAGAAATCTTTGAGATGGGAACGAGCAGGATAGATGAAGGGGAACCTGTAGATGTAATATACTTGGATTGCCAAAAGGCGTTTGAAAAGGTAACACACAAAAGGCTAGTTAATGAGATAATGGTGTAGGGGGTAATACATTAACATAGATAGAGGATTGGCTAACTGATAGAAGACAGAGTTGGGATAAGATGAGCTTTTTCAGGATGGCAACCTGTAACTAGTGGAGTGCCTCAGGAATCCATACTGGGCCACAATTATTCATAATATACTTTAATGACTTGGATGAGGGAAGTGAATGCACTATTGCCAAATTTGCGGATTACACCAAAATAGATGGGAAGGCAAATGCTGACGGTGACACAAAGTTCAAAGGGACATAGACAGGTTAGGCGAGTGGCCAGAAACCTGGCAGATGGAATATAATGTAGGAAAATGTGAAGATATGCACTTTGGTAGGAAGATTAAAGGAGCTGAATATTATTTAAATGGAGAGACAGCAGAAAACTGCAGCACAGAAGTATTTGGCGGTCCTTGTGCATGAATCACAACATTTAGCATGCAAGTTCAGCAGGAAACGGCAAAGCATATGGGGGGATATGGGGGAAGGGTGATATGGGGGAAGGGGGATATGGGGGTAGGGAGATATGGGGGATGGGGGAAGGGGGCTATGGTGGAAGGGGGGATATGGGGGAAGGGAGGATATGGGGAAAGGTGGGATATGGGGGAAGGGGGTATGGGGGAAGGGGGGATATCGGGGATATGGGTGATGGGGGATATGGGAAAAGGGGGGATATGGGGTAAGGGGGGATATGGAGGAAGGAGGATAAGGGGGAAGGGGGATATGGGGAAGGGGGGATAGGGGGAAGGGGGATATGGGGGAAGGGGGGACAGACCCGACCCATCAGGCGGACGCCGCCCCCAGGACGTTCCTGGGCGGTAACGAGCCAGGGACAGACCCGGAGCACCAGGCGGACGCCGCCCACGTCTAGTGTGAGTGCAGCGACGCCGGCGGGCCACACCCAGCGACAAGGAAGGCAACCACAGCAACAGGCCCCCATCGCAACCGACCCAGGACACTGACGCACAGGACACTGACGCCCAGGACACTGACGCACAGGACACTGACACACAGGACACCAACACACAAGACACCTACACACAGGGACCTTAACACACAGGACCCTAACACACAGGACCCTAACACCCAGGACCTTAACACACAGGACACCGACGCCCAGGACACTGACGCACACGACACCGACACACAGGGGACGGATGGACAGGAATCGCCACTCCAGGGGACCCAGGACTTCGGGTCGGATGAGGAGCACGCCATTACGCCACTGCTATCTCCTACACCCTCCACGATTGCAGAGACACTCACCTCGGCTGGACACTTTAGCGATGAGGCATCTGGGACACTAACTGGTGTGCACAACACAGCCGTCCCAGTACAGCAGGTGAAGGCAGAAGCAGCCAAGGGGCCGGGCGTCGGAGGGCAGCCTGGCGCAGGCATCCATCTGCCGCCCAGACGGGTCTCGGGTTCCTGGAGTTACCACACCCACCCATAGACCAAATGCAGGCACGGACCAAGGGACGACCGAAGGGGGTGACGGCCGGCTTGCGGCAGCTGCAGATGAAGGTGGAGGAGTCCACCCGCGTGCAGGAGCAGGTAGTGGTGCTGGTCATGCATGACACCCAGGCTGACACCACATGGGTGGTGTCCGCGGTGGAGGCAATGAGTGCAACGGTGTCAGACATGGGTCGCAGTATGCAAGGTATGCGGCTTTCGTGGCCCAGGACATGGCTGCCCTCTCACAGGCGCTCAATGCCGTGGCCCAGTCTCAGCAGGCAATGGGCCAGTCTCTGCAGGCCATCGCTGAGGGCACCAGCGCCATTGCCCAGGTGCTGGCCAGTGTAGCCCAGACAGACAGGATTGGCCAACTCCCTGAGCTCCATGGCTGCAAACTTGCAGACCCTTGTTGATACCAGGGCGGGCCTCCAGGACTGGCAGCGCCAGATATCGGGGGGGGCGTCGGGTGCTCGGTCCGTGCGCATCCCCGACCCATGTAGAGGCCCGGGGCCATCGGGCACCCCGAGGGAGGAGGAGGTGCTGGGGCCTGTTCCGATTTCCCCGGTAGGGGAGGTCCCGGAACACCGCGACACCTCGGACTCCTCACCCTTCCGTCCCAGGTGCATCTGGTGGGCAACGGGCATGACAGGCTGGCAGCTCGCCATCCCAATTGTCCGAGCCGCAGCCTGGCCCATCTAGGCTGGGCCGCACCAGAAAACGGCCGCCAAAGGGGTCCCTAGTCACAGGGCAGGAATCACAGGAGTCCACCTCCAGTTCTGCTGAACTGTCTTGGGAAGCACCTAGACGTAGTCATAGGGCCCGTAAGGCCAAGAAATTAGACACTGAGTAAGTTGGCACATGTGCAGGGCACAGATTAGTTCTGGGGCAAGGGCATGTGTATGAACTGTTTGTTATTAAAATCACTTTCACACCTACAGAAGCTGCCTTTGTGCTCTGTCCGATGCGTGCGGGGGTGTTGTGTGAGGTGAGCGTCAGTGGGTCTGTCAGGGGTGATAGAACATCGGCCTCAGGTGAGTGTGCCCCCCCCTCCACCCAAGTCACCCTCGCCATCCGCCCGGGCAGACGACGGGACCGTGCGTTGCAGTGTCACGGCCTCATGCAGGGACGGTCCGGGTGGAGGATGGAACTGTGGCCATGGGTCTGACATTGTCCAACGATGTAGAGCCCAGAGCTCATCGCAGGGCGGGGTGTCATCATCCTCCATGGCCTGCAATAGACACGCTTCCACCGGCGACCGTGTGAGCCCGGCCCGTTGTGCCGCAGGTGGATGAGCAATGGAGGGGTGGTGTATATGCGGGTGGGGTACGGGTGGTTGGTGTTGGGTGGGCGGGGTGAGGGTGGTTGGTGTTGGGTGGGTGGGGTGAGGGTGGTAGGCTGGTGCCGTAGTGTGCAGTCTGTGCCCATACTCAGCGATTCCCACGCCCCCCCCCTAGTCCGTGAACCAGGCGGCTATCAGCCTGCCCCGTGCCCGCTGGCCCAGCCGGTAACGGTGGGAAGCCTCCCGTCCACGTCCAGCCCATCTGTCCTGACCATTGCCCCCATCCGCCTCATCTGGGGAGGTCTGCACCTCGTCTTGCTGCTCCTCCCCTTCCCCCTCTTCTGCCTGCAGCACATCGCCCCTCTGCTAGGCCATGTTGTGCAGGATGCAGCAGACCACAACGATGCTGCCGACCCTATCTGATGGGTACTGGAGGGCCCCTCCAGAGCGTCCAGGTACCTGAGGCACATCTTTAGCAGCCCAAAGCACCTCTCTATCACACCCCTGGTCGCTGCATGGGCATCGTTGTAGCGGTTCTCCGCCTCAGTCTGTGGCCTCCGTAGAGGCGCCATCAGCCACAACCGCAACGGGTAACCCCTGTCGCCCAGCAACCAGCCCCTCAGCCGGGGAGGGGGGGGGCGTCCCTCGAACATGGTGGGGATGAAAGATTGCGCCAATACGAATGAGTCATGTACACTGCCCGGCTACCGGGCGCAGATGTACAGGATCATCATGCGATGGTCGCAGACCATCTGAATGTTCATGAAATACGTCTCCTTCCTATTTGTAAACACGGCCCTGTTATCCGCAGGTGGCCGCACGGCGAAGCGCATCCCATCGATCGCCCCTGGACCATGAGCAGCCTGGCCGCCGCAGCGAAGCCTGCTGCCCGGGCATCCTGGCTGGCCCAGTGCACAGGGAACTGGATGTAGCAGTCCGCAATGGCATACAGGGCGTTTGATACTGCACGAATGCATCGGTGCACCAATGCCTGCGAGATGCCGGACAGGTCCCCACTTGGCGCCTGGAATGATCCCATGGCATAGAAGTTCAGGGCCACCGTAACTTTGACGGCCACGGGAGAGGTGTCCTCCCCCAGTGCCACGCGGTGCCAGGTGTGCCATCAGGTGGCAGATGTGTGCCACGGTTTCACGGCTCATCCGGAGTCTCCTCCTGCATGCCCGGTCTGTGAGGTCCTGGTACAATGAGCGGGGCCGGTACACACGGGGCCTCATCGGGCGTCTCCATCGCCGTGGCACCACCACCTCCTCCTCCTCCTCCTCGTCCTATCGTGCGGGCGGCCCTCCAGCCTGGGCGGCTGCCACCTGCCTCCCTGCGGCACTCTCCTCTGGGGCAGCCTCCGCCGCCTCCCCGGCACGCTCCTGCTCCAGCTCCTGGGTGATTTACGTCGCCCCCTGCCGATTCTTCGACCAGCCGGGTGGGTCGGAGAATCCCGCCCCACATCTCTCAAATCACATCCAATCTACAACGATCTAGACACTGGAAGATTTGGGTTTCACCCTCAAAGCATTCATCTGATTTTTCTTGTTCTATTAATAACAAACTTTGACAGCAGGCATTAAGACATCATTATAAATACAATTTAAAAAATGTTTGGATTATGGCATCATTTTTGAATTTATAATTTTCACACAAGAATTTTACATTTTATGTAAAATAACATTTTAAAGTCAGGTTCTAACCTTTTTGCTAAAGCTGACGCTGATGAGGTTTGTGCTTGGATTACGAACTATAAGAGGTTGATTTAAGTTAAATCGGCAGTCTTCGTCCACTTTCACAGCCCACTCTGCGTACACTTGCTCTGAGAATTTCTGAAGTAGTGATTTCATCTCCATGTATTTATTTGAAACAAGTTTGCCATCATCGTCTGATATATAACTGCTCCAAAGGAAAAGAAAATTAATGGAAAATGTGAATTTGGGAACAACTAAAGGTACACTTAACCGTTTTCAGTCTCATTTTAAACGCACGTACAAAGTTTGTGTTTTTCGGTAAAAGGGGCGGACGTCGGGACATATGTGAGCACGATGCTTCACTCGCTAATGGGATCGGAGGCCCCGACGGGCCCTTTGGAGGTGGAGGGAGCTTATCGAGTTTTGGCGCGAAGACCGAAGGCTGGAGAAATACCTCGAGCTATAGTGGTGAGGTTTCTCCGCTACAAAGACAGAGAGACGGTCCTCAGATGGGCGAAGAAAACTCGGAGCTGTAGGTGGGAGAACGCGGTGATCCGCGTATACCAGGATTGGAGTGCGGAGGTGGCGAGAAGGAGGGCAAGTTTTAATCGGGCTAAGGCGGTGCTTCACAAAAAGATCCCGTTTGGAATGTTGCAACCGGCGAGATTGTGGGTCACACACCAAGGGAAGCACCACTACTTTGAGACGGCAGAAGAGGCGTGGACATTCATTGTAGACGAGAAGCTGGAATAGTCTGGCGAGAGAAAGAACTTTTGGGACAAAGTGGTGGGGTGATTATGTGGGGCGAGGAAAAGGGGGGGGGATGATTTTTCAATTTGTTAATTTTGCGATCCTGTAACTTTTCTCTCTTCCCCATGTTGGGGGGGGGGGGGGGGGGGGGTGGAGTATGAGGAACTGTGGGCGCCGGCCATTAGGGGCGGGGCCGAGTGGGAAACGCGGGCTTTGTTCCCGCGCTATGGTAATTATGGCGGGAACGGGACGCAGGAAGGAGGGGGCCTCGCACAGTGGGGGCCGAGGACAAGGGGGGAAGCTGAGGTCAGCCAGAGTTCGCTGACTTCTGGGAGCAACATGGGGGTGCAACTACGCTAGATGGGGATCTAGCGGAGGGGGGGAAGGGGGGGGTTAACTGGTCGCTGCTGCTAAGGAGAAGGGGGAGCTGTTATGGGATGGGGTGGTCGAGGCGGGAGGGCGCTGTCGGGGGGATACACGGGTACGTGGGAACCGGGTGAGGAGCTGGGTTAAAAAAGGGGATGGCTAGTCGACAAGGGGGGCGGGGGTAAAGAGCCCCCCAACCCGGCTGATCACGTGGAACGTGAGAGGGCTGAACGGGCTGATTAAAAGGGCACGGGTACTCGCACACCTAAAGAAATTAAAGGCAGATGTGGTTATGTTGCAGGAGACGCATCTGAAACTGATAGACCAGGTCAGACTACGTAAAGGGTGGGTGGGGCAGGTGTTTCATTCGGGGTTAGATGCGAAGAACAGGGGGGTGGCTATCTTAGTGGAGAAACGGGTACTGTTTGAGGCAAAGACTATAGTGGCGGATAGTTGGGGTAGATATGTGACGGTGAGTGGCAGATTGCAAGGGGAAGCGGTGGTTCTAGTGAACGTATACGCCCCAAACTGGGATGATGCAAATTTTATGAGGCGTATGTTGGGACGAATCCCGGACCTGGAGGCGGGAAAGTTGATAATGGGGGGAGACTTCAATACGGTGCTTGATCCAGAGCTGGACTGTTCGAGGTCCAGGACCGGGAGGAGGCCGGCAACGGCCAGGGTGCTCAAGGACTTCATGGAGCAGATGGGAGGGGTAGACCCCTGGAGATTTAGTAGGCCTAGGAGTAAGGAGTTCTAATTTTTCTCCCATGTTCACAAAGTATACTCACAGATAGACTTTTTTGTCTTGGGAAGGGCACTGATTCCGAAGGTGACAGGGACGGAATATACGGCCATAGCTATTTCGGACCACGCTCCACATTGGGTAGACCTGGAGGTAGGAGAGGAAAAAGAACAGCACCCACTCTGGAGAATGGATATGGGCTTATTGGCGGATGAGGGGGTATGTTTAAGGGTGAGGGGGTGCATCGAAAGGTACTTGGAGCTTAATGACAATGGAGAGGTTCAGGTGGGAGTGGTCTGGGAGGCGTTGAAGGTGGTGGTTAGAGGGGAACTGATATCCATAAGGGCACATAAAGGGAAGCAAGAGGGTAAAGAAAGGGAGCGATTGCTGAAAGAACTTTTGAGGGTGGAAGGCAATATGCGGAGGCACCGGAGGAGGGACTGTACAGGGAAAGACAAAGGCTACATGTGGAATTTGACTTGCTGACCACGGGTAAGGCAGAGGCACAGTGGAGGAGGACACAGGGTGTACAGTATGAGTATGGAGAGAAGGCGAGTCGGCTACTGGCCCACCAATTGAGGAAGAGGGGAGCAGCGAGGGAGATAGGTGGGGTGAGAGATGAGGAGGGAGAGATGGAACGGGGAGCGGAGAGAGTGAACGGGGTGTTCAAGGCATTTTATGAGAGGTTATATAAGGCTCAGCCCCCGGAAGGGAAGGAGGGAATGATGTGTTTCTTGGATCAGCTGGAATTCCCTAAGGTGAATGAGCAGGAGAGGGCGGGACTGGGAGCACAGATTGAGATGGAGGAGGTGGTAAAAAGGATTGGGAGCATGCAGACGCGGAAGGCCCCGGGACCGGACGGATTCCCGGTGGAATGTTATAGGAAGTATATGGACCTACTGGCCCCGCTTTTGACGAGAACCTTTAATGAGGCTAGGGAAAGGGGGCAGCTGCCCCCGACTATGTCGGAGGCAACGATATCGCTCCTTTTGAAGAAGGAAAAAGACCCGCTGCAGTGTGGGTCCTACAGGCCCATTTCCCTTTTCAATATAGATGCTAAGCTCCTGGCCAAGGTGATGGCGACGAGGATAGAGGATTGTGTCCCGGGGGTAGTCCACGAGGATCAAACTGGGTTCGTTAAGGGGAGACAGCTGAACACGAACATACGGAGGTTGATACGGGTAATGATGATGCCCCCACCAGAGGGGGAGGCGGAGATAGTGGTGGCGATGGACGCCGAGAAAGCATTCGACAGAGTGGAGTGGGATTATCTGTGGGAGGGGCTGAGGAGATTTGGTTTTGGAGAAGGGTATATCGGATGGGTACAGCTGCTGTATAGGGCCCCGGTGGCGAGCGTGATCACGAACAGACAGAGTTCTGATTACTTCCGTCTTCATAGAGGGACGAGGCAGGGGTGTCCCCTGTCTCCGTTACTGTTTGCATTGGCGATTGAGCCCCTGGCCATAGCACTGAGGGGCTCCAGGGAGTACTCAGGGGAGGAGAGGAACACCGGGTATCCTTGTATGCAGATGATTTGTTGCTGTATGTTGCAGACCCAGTGGAGGGGATGCCTGAGATAATGCAGACACTCAGGGAGTTTGGGGAATTTTCGGGGTACAAATTGAATATGGGTAAGAGTGAGTTGTTTGTGGTGCATCCGGGGGAGCAGAGCAGGGGAATAGATGACTTACCGCTGAGGAAGGTAACAAGAGATTTCCGGTACTTAGGGATTCAGATAGCCAGGAGTTGGGGAACCTTACATAGGCTTAATTTAACAAGATTGGTGGAACAGATGGAGGAGGATTTTAAGAGATGGGACATGGTGCCCCTGTCACTGGTGGGTAGGGTGCAGGCGGTCAAAATGGTAGTCCTCCCGAGATTCCTCTTTGTGTTTCAGTGCCTTCCGGTGATGGTCACGAAGGCTTTTTTCAAGAGAATTGAGAAAAGTGTCATGAGTTTTGTGTGGCCCGGGAAGACCCCGAGAGTGAAGAGGGGGTTCTTGCAGCGTAGCAGGGATAGGGGGGGGCTGGCACTACCGAGCCTAAGTGAATACTACTGGGCCGCCAATATCTCAATGGTGTGTAAGTGGATGGGAGAAGGGGAGGGAGCGGCGTGGAAGAGATTGGAGATGGCGTCCTGCAAGGGAACCAGCCTAAAAGCAATGGTGACGGCGCCGTTGCCGTTCTCCCCGAAGCAATACACCACAAGTCCAGTGGTGGTGGCAACACTAAAAATTTGGGGGCAGTGGAGACGACATAGGGGAAGGACGGGAGCCTCGGTGCGGTCCCCGATAAGAAATAACCATAGGTTTGTCCCGGGGAGAATGGATGGGGGATTTGGAGCATGGCAGAGAGCTGGGGTTGTGCAACTGAGAGATCTGTTCGTAGACGGGACGTTTGCGAGTCTGGGAGCGCTGACGGAAAAATATGGGTTGCCCCAAGGGAATGAATTTCGATACATGCAACTGAGGGCTTTTGCGAGGCAGCAGGTGAGGGACTTCCCGCAGCTCCCGATGCAGGAGATTCAAGATAGAGTGATCTCAGGGACATGGGTGGGGGGTGGCAGGGTGTCGGATATATACAGGGAAATGAGGGACGAGGGGGAGATCATGGTGGATGAGCTGAAGGGGAAATGGGAAGAAGAGCTGGGGGAAGAGATTGAGGAGGGGCTGTGGGCTGATGCCCTACGTAGGGTAAACTCGGCGTCCTCGTGCGCCAGGCTAAGCCTGATACAATTCAAGGTTTTACACAGGGCGCATATGACCGGAGCAAAGCTCAGTAAATTTTTCAGGGTAGAGGATAGGTGTGGGAGATGCTCGAGAAGCCCAGCAAACCACACCCACATGTTTTGGTCATGTCCGGCACTGCAGGGGTTCTGGGTGGGGGTGGCAAAGGTGATTTCGAAGGTGGTGGGGGTCCGGGTCGAGCCAGGCTGGGGGTTAGCAATATTGGGGTTGCAGAAGAGACGGGAGTGCAGGAGGTGAAAGAGGCTGATGTCTTGGCCTTTGCGTCCCTAGTAGCCCGGCGAAGGATATTGCTCTTGTGGAAGGAAGCCAAACCCCCGGGCGTGGAGACCTGGATAAATGACATGGCAGGGTTTATAAAACTAGAATGGATAAAGTTCGCACTAAGGGGTTCGGCTCAAGGGTTCACCAGGCGGTGGCAACCATTCATTGACTACCTCACAGAACGATAACGGAAATGGGAAGGTAACAGCAGCAAAACGGGGGGGGGGCGGGCGGGACCTCAGGGGTGTTTGTGTATAGATATTTGTACTAGGTTATGTATGTTGGATTGTTTGATTTTATTTTTGGAGAGTTATTATTTTTGATATGGCAGTTGCCATTTAGTTTATATTTTATTTATTTGTTAAAACGGCCACTGTTATTTATACTGTTTTATTGTTGTAAAAAGGAAAACCTTTGTATTGTTTTGTTTGGCCAAAAAATGTTGAATAAAATATATTTTAAAAAACAAAAAAAAACAAACACACAGTCTCACCCTTCACAGGTTCAACAGAAACGGAGGGTAAGCCTGAGAATGTGTTATCATGTCCAGAACCTTATTGTAGAAATGATCTGTCCATCAATGTGTTACTTGTTCCACGTATCACTGCCATTCTCCGTCCAGGAGCCACAGCTCTACAGGCCCTCACACACAGCCCAATCTCAGTGGAACCAAACCCTGGTATCCACATATTCCATTGGTGCTCAAGCTGCAAACTGCGGAGCGAAGGTAGATCACGGATAATTACCGACAACTGCAGTGAATTTGACAGTTTTTAGCAGCGAGTGGGACTGACAGGCAACAATTGTTATCAGCTTCTTAGTGATGAGACAATATAGTCAAATACAGACATGACCAATTCTTCTTCGTAGATAACTCCCATTGGCAGGGTTCTGGATAACACAATGTTTATGTATTCACATAGTACAAACTTCCGATGGCGGCCATGGAGTGAGTGGCCGCACATTTGATGGCTCCTGCTCAAGATGGATTTTTCTGGTCTTTTCCTGCCCTCAGCGTGTAGTATTTGTGGACAAAAGGTGCAAGAGTGCACTGGGAAGATAATACTCCTCTGGTGTGGCTGGTACATTGATCCGCAGACGAGGAGCCCCGCGAGAAAGCACAGTTGGAGCAGGGGAGACTTTGTGGTGCGCCACAGGTAAAGATGGCGGTGAGTAAGGGTGGCACACTGTCGGCCAGTGGTCGACAGAGCAGCTGGTGGAATTCTTGAATCGTAAGTTCCAGCTGCAGAGGAAAGAGGCCCTGGAAGACCTGGCCAAGGAGGTGGAGCCACTGAGATCTGGGATTGAGCGAGTTGAGCAGAGACTGGAGTCCCAGGGCCAGGCGATTCAGAAATTGGAAGAGGTGGTGGGGGAGCACGAGGAGCAGTGGCCTCATTGGTGGCGGAGTCAGAGTGATGCAGGGAAACCAAAAGAGGCTGAGGGAGAAGGTGGAGATCTGGAGAATCACTCCAGGAGGCAAAATGTGAGGATTGTTGGGATGCCTGAACACAGTGAAGGTGCACAGGCTGCTGTGTATGTGGCGCGTATGCTAGTGAGTTGATGGGAGAAGGGGCCTTTCAGGTATTTGGGTATCCTGGTGGTGCGGAGTTAGGCGCCGTTGCATAAACTGAACTTAGCTTGGCTGGTGGAGCAGGTGAAGGCGGATTTCAAGAGGTGGGATGTGCTGTCACTGCAGGGCAGGTGCTTGAAAATGACAGTGCTGTAGAGGTTTTTGTTTGTGTTTCAGAACCTCCTAATCTTTGTCCCCAAGTCATTTTTTAGGAAGATTTCTTTGGTCTGATCTCTGGGTTTGTGTGGGCTGGGAAGAGCCCGCAGTTGGGGCGGGCATTTCTGGAACACGGGCGAATGGGCGGGGGGGGGGGGGGGGTTGTGGGGAGGGGGTTGTGGCTGGCCTTTCCGAATATGATAGATTATTACTGGGCGGCGAACATTGCCATGGTGAGGAAATGAGGAAATGGGCCGTGACGGCGGGCTCGGTGTGTGGGCGGGTGGAGGCAGCATCGTGTAGGGGAACATGTTTGAGGGCTTTGTTGTTTCTGCCTTTAGCGCTCTCGCTGGCCAGATACTCCGTGAGCCCAGTCGTGGTGGGGGTAGTGGAGGCAGCATTTGGGTCTGGGACGTGCCTCGATGTGGGCGTCGATCTGTGATAGTCATACATTTGCCCAGCAGGGCTGGATGTGAGGTTTAGGGGGTAGCAGCAGGCGGGGATTGAGCGCTTTGTGGACTTGTTTATAGAGGGCACATTTGCGGGGCTGGAGGACCTGGAGGAAGTGTATGAGTTGCCCAAGGAGAATGGCTGTATGTACCTGCAGTCTTGGGCCTTTGTGGGGAAAGTGGTGCCGATCTTTCCAGGGCTGCCACTCCTATGGTTGCAGGACAAGGTGCTTTCGAAGGATGAAATGGGGGAGGGGAATGTGTTATATATATAAGGATTTGATTAAGTGGGAGGGAGTCCTGTTGGGGGATATTAAGTGTAAATGGGAGGAGGAACAGGGGAGGGAGGTGGGGGCCAAGATTTGGGCAGGGGCCTTGCGGCGTGTGAACGTGTCTGTTATGACTGTCCACTACTGGTAGCATGTTATGTTCCTTGTATTGTTCTCCAAGATAGCCAAAGTCGTAGTATGACAAAGAATATAAAGCTCTATGTTTAAATCAAAACTAATTTATTTTACACTTCTTAAATTGGTTTGCACACTCTACTGAGTAATAATTAACAAGATAATAGCACTGACTTCCGGGTGCGGCGATGACCAGCTGAGTCGCACGTTTCGGCAGCTCCCTGTGAAACGGACTTTTGGGCTCTTGATAGGAGCCCCAACGGCAATTTTGACGGCTAAAAACACTGTGCGGTAAACCAGAAGGGAATCCCCCCTGGATACGGATGGAAAAAGGAGGAGAGAGTGGCCAGATTGCAGTGGATCCTTTAGAACAGCGGCAAGGAAGGCAAGCAAAAACCAAGATGGCGTCGGAAGGTGGCAGTTTAACATGGGGCCCTGAACAACAAGAGTTCTTGAAATGCTGTGTGGAAGAGATCAAAAAAGAAATGAAGAAAGAGCTGTTGGCCCCGATACTACAGGCGATCGAAGGGCTAAAGGAGGAACAAAAGACCCAGGAGCGGGAGCTTCGGGTCGTGAAGGCAAAGGCAGCCGAGAATGAGGACGATAGACAGGGCCTGGTGGTGAAGACGGAGACGCAGGAGGCACATCAGAAACGATGTGTGGAAAGGTTGGAGGCACTGGAAAACAACGCAAGGAGGAACAACCTGAGGATTCTTGGTCTTCCTGAAGGTGTGGAGGGAGCGGACGTCGGGGCATATGTGAGCACGATGCTGCACTCGTTAATGGGAGCGGAGGCCCCCGGCGGGTCCGTTGGAGGTGGAGGGAGCATACCGAGTGATGGCGCGAGGACCGAGAGCAGGAGAAATTCCCAGAGCCATAGTGGTGAGATTCCTCCGTTTTAAGGATAGAGAAATGGTCCTTAGATGGGCGAAGAAAACTCGGAGCAGTAAATGGGAGAACGCGGTGATCCGCGTTTATCAAGACTGGAGTGCGGAGGTGGCGAGAAGGAGGGCGAGCTTTAATCGGGCCAAGGCGGTGCTTCATAAAAAGAAGATAAAATTTGGAATGCTGCAACCGGCAAGACTGTGTGTCACATATCGAGGGAGGCACCAATACTTTGAGACGGCGGATGAAGCGTGGACTTTTATTGTGGAAGAAAAACTGGAATGAGCGGGTTATTAAAAAGAACGTTCGAACAAAGTGGTGGGGCGAATGTGGGGGGCAAAGAGGGGTTTTATGTACTAATCCTGCGATGTGGTAACTTTTCTCTCTCCCATAGGTGGTGATGGGGGAGGAGGGGAGGTGGAGGAGATGGGGCGTTGGCCATTGGGGGCGGGGCCAAGGGAGAAGCGCGGGCTTGGTTCCCGCGCTATGATAATCATGGCGGGAATAGAGAAGCAGGAAGGAGGGGCGTCGCACGGTGCGAGCCGAGGTCACGGGGGGAAGCCGAGGTCAGCCAGAGTTTGCTGACTTCTGGGAGCAACATGGGGGGAGTAATTACGCTAGCGGGGGATCTAGCGGGGGGGGGGGGTGGGAGGGGGGAATTACTGGGTTGCTGCTGCTGGGGAGAGGGGGGAGCTGGTATGGGAGAGGATGGGCGGGGGGGCACCGCCTGGGGGAGATACAGCTGCGTGGGAACCGGGTGAGGAGCTGGAAAAAGGTGATGGCTAATCGACAAGGGGGGTGGGTAGGAAGCCCCCCAACTCGGCTGATCACGTGGAACGTGAGAGGGCTGAACGGGCCGATAAAGAGGGCACGGGTACTCGCACACCTTAAAAACTTAAGGCAGATGTGGTTATGTTACAGGAAACGCACCTGAAACTGATAGACCAGGTTAGGCTACGCAAAGGATGGGTGGGGCAGGTGTTCCATTCGGGGCTAGATGCGAAAAACAGGGGGGTGGCTATATTAGTGGGGAAGCGGGTAATGTTCGAGGCAAAGACTATAGTGGCGGATAACGGGGGCAGATACGTGATGGTGAGTGGCAAACTACAGGGGGAGACGGTGGTTTTGGTAAACGTATATGCCCCGAACTGGGATGATACCAATTTTATGAGGCGGATGCTAGGACGCATTCCGGACCTAGAGATGGGAAAGCTGATAATGGGGGGAGATTTTAATACGGTGTTGGAATCAGGGCTGGAAGGAGGCCGGCAGCAGCCAAGGTACTTAAAGATTTTATGGAGCAGATGGGAGGTGTAGACCCGTGGAGATTTAGCAGACCTAAGAGTAAGGAGTTCTCGTTTTTCTCCTATGTCCATAAAGTCTACTCGCGAATAGACTTTTTTGTGCTGGGTAGGGCATTGATCCCGAAGGTGAGGGGAACGGAGTATACGGCTATAGCCATATCGGATCACGCTCCACACTGGGTGGACTTGGAGATAGGGGAGGAAACAGGAGGGCGCCCACCCTGGAGAATGGACATGGGACTAATAGCAGATGAGGGGGTGTGTCTAAGGGTGAGGGGGTGCATTGAAAAGTACTTGGAACTCAATGATAATGGGGAGGTCCAGGTGGGAGTGGTCTGGGAGGCGTTGAAGGCGGTGGTTAGAGGGGAGCTGATATCAATAAGGGCACATAAAGGGAAGCAGGAGAGTAAGGAACGGGAGCGGTTGCTGCAAGAACTTTTGAGGGTGGACAGACAATATGCGGAAGCACCGGAGGAGGGACTGTACAGGGAAAGGCAAAGGCTACATGTAGAATTTGACTTGCTGACTACAGGCACTGCAGAGGCACAATGGAGGAAGGCACAGGGTGTACAGTACGAATATGGGGAGAAGGCGAGCAGGTTGCTGGCACACCAATTGAGGAAAAGGGGAGCAGCGAGGGAAATAGGGGGAGTGAGGGATGAGGAAGGAGTGATGGAGCGGGGAGCGGAGAGAGTGAATGGAGTGTTCAAGACATTTTATAAAAAATTATATGAAGCTCAACCCCCGGATGGGAGGGAGAGAATGATGGGCTTCTTGGATCGGCTGGAATTTCCCAAGGTGGAAGAGCAGGAAAGGGTGGGACTGGGAGCACAGATCGAGGTAGAAGAAGTGGTGAAAGGAATTAGGAGCATGCAGGCGGGAAAGGCCCCGGACCGGATGGATTCCCAGTCGAATTCTATAGAAAATATGTGGACTTGCTCGCCCCGGTATTGACGAGGACCTTTAATGAGGCAAAGGAAAGGGGACAACTGCCCCCGACTATGTCTGAAGCAACGATATCGCTTCTCTTAAAGAAGGAAAAGGACCCGCTACAATGCGGGTCCTATAGACCTATTTCCCTCCTAAATGTAGATGCCAAGGTTCTGGCCAAGGTAATGGCAATGAGAATAGAGGAATGTGTCCCGGGGGTGGTCCACGAGGACCAAACTGGGTTTGTGAAGGGGAGACAGCTGAACACGAATATACGGAGGTTGTTAGGGGTGATGATGATGGCCCCACCAGAGGGAGAAACAGAGATAGTAGTGGCGATGGATGCCGAGAAAGCATTTGATAGAGTGGAGTGGGATTATTTGTGGGAGGTGTTGAGGAGATTTGGTTTTGGAGAGGGGGATGTTAGATGGGTGCAGCTGTTGTATAGGGCCCCAGTGGCGAGCGTGGTCACGAATGGACGGGGATCTGCATATTTTCGGCTCCATAGAGGGACAAGGCAGGGATGCCCTCTGTCCCCATTATTGTTTGCACTGGCGATTGAGCCCCTGGCGATAGCGTTGAGGGGTTCCAAGAAGTGGAGGGGAGTACTTAGGGGAGGAGAAGAGCACCGGGTATCTTTGTATGCGGACGATTTGCTACTATACGTGGCGGACCCGGCGGAGGGGATGCCAGAAATAATGCGGATACTTGGGGAGTTTGGGGATTTTTCAGGGTATAAATTGAACATGGGGAAAAGTGAGTTGTTTGTGGTGCATCCAGGGGAGCAGAGTAGAGAAATAGAGGACCTACCGTTGAGGAAGGTAACAAGGGACTTTCGTTACCTGGGGATCCAGATAGCTAAGAATTGGGGCACATTGCATAGGTTAAATTTAACGCGGTTGGTGGAACAGATGGAGGAGGATTTCAAGAGATGGGATATGGTATCCCTGTCAATGGCAGGGAGGGTGCAGGCGGTTAAGATGGTGGTCCTCCCGAGATTCCTCTTTGTGTTTCAGTGCCTCCCGGTGGTGATCACGAAGGCTTTTTTTAAAAGGATTGAAAAGAGCATCATGGGTTTTGTGTGGGCCGGGAAGACCCCGAGAGTGAGGAAGGGATTCTTACAGCGTAGCAGGGATAGGGGGGGGCTGGCACTACCGAGCCTAAGTGAGTATTATTGGGCCGCTAATATTTCAATGGTGAGTAAGTGGATGGGAGAGGAGGAGGGAGCGGCGTGGAAGAGATTAGAGAGGGCGTCCTGTAGGGGGACTAGCCTACAGGCTATGGTGACAGCCCCATTGCCGTTCTCACCGAGGAACTACACCACAAGCCCGGTGGTGGTGGCTACACTGAAGATTTGGGGACAATGGAGACGGCATAGGGGAAAGACTGGAGCCTTGGGGGGGTCCCCGATAAGAAACAACCATAGGTTTGCCCCGGGGGGAATGGATGGGGGATATGGAATGTGGCAAAGAGCAGGAATAACGCAACTGAAAGATCTGTTTGTGGATGGGAAGTTCGCGAGTCTGGGAGCGCTGACCGAGAAATATGGGTTGCCCCAAGGGAATGCATTCAGGTATATGCAACTGAGGGCTTTTGCGAGGCAACAGGTGAGGGAATTCCCGCAGCTCCCGACACAAGAGGTGCAGGACAGAGTGATCTCAAAGACATGGGTGGGGGATGGTAAGGTGTCAGATATATATAGGGAAATGAGGGACGAAGGGGAGACTATGGTAGATGAACTAAAAGGGAAATGGGAAGAAGAGCTGGGGGAGGAGATCGAGGAGGGGCTGTGGGCAGATGCCCTAAGCAGGGTAAACTCGTCGTCCTCGTGTGCCAGGCTAAGCCTGATTCAGTTTAAGGTATTACACAGGGCACATATGACTGGAGCACGGCTCAGTAAATTTTTTGGGGTGGAGGGTAGGTGTGCGAGGTGCTCGAGAAGCCCAGCGAATCATACCCATATGTTTTGGTCATGCCCGGCACTACAGGGGTTTTGGATGGGGGTGACAAAGGTGCTTTCAAAAGTAGTAGGAGTCCAGGTCGAACCAAGCTGGGGGTTGGCTATATTTGGGGTTGCACAAGAGCCGGGAGTGCAGGAGGCGAGAGAGGCCGATGTTTTGGCCTTTGCGTCCCTAGTAGCCCGGGGGGGAGGAGGAACCAGAAGGACTCTCAGGGTTGTTAATATATACTGTATAGTATGTATAGGTCGTTGCTACAGATAATTATATATTGGACTGTTAAATTATATTTTTGGAGAGTGTTACTTGTGACAAGGCAGTTGCCAATTAGGGCTAGTTTTCATTTTTGTTATTTATTATTTATTCATTTTTGTTTATAAAATAGGTCATTGTTATTTGTGTTGTTATAATATTGTGTAAAGGATGCACAATGTACTGTGTTGGTTGACCAAAAATTTTCAATAAAATATTTAATAAAAAAAAAAACAAGATAATAGTCCTGAATCTATGATAGTCATAGCTGGTTTAGCACAAGGCTAAATCGCTGAATTTGAAAGCAGACTAAGGCAGGCCAGCAGCACGGTTCAATTTCCATACCAGCCTCCCCGAACAGGCGCCGGAATGTGGCGATTAGGGGCTTTTCACAGTAACTTCATTTGAAGCCTACTTGTGACAATAAGCGATTTTCATTTCATTATCTCTAATTTATAACCTACACTCTAACTCAACTTCACACTATCTTTCTCCAACAGCTTCTCCCAGAATGCCTAGAGATGCAGCCTTTTATCACACTACTCAGTGATGCCATCTAGTGTTGATATACATGAACATCATCTTGTTAACCCTTTACTCTCGTAGATTATACATATCATTACAGTGTCCTCATCAGGTGCAAGTTTAAGCGTAACCCAGTTTAAGGTGGTGCATAGGGCTCATCTGACGGTGGCATGGATGAATAGGTTCTTTGTGGGGATAGAGGACTGGTGTGGGCAGCATGCAAGGGACCCGCGAATCACATCCACATGTTCTGAGTCTGTCTAAGATTGAGGGAGTTCTAACAGGGGTTCCCGGATATCGCAGCTTTGACATCGGACTCGAAACGTTAGCTCCTTTCTCTCCGTACAGATGCTGCCAGACCTGCTGAGATGTTCCAGCATTTTCTCATTCGTTTCAGATTCCAGCATGCGCAATAATTTGCTTTTGTTCACGGATATCTGAGGTGTTGGGTGTGGAAGTGGTTCTGAGTCCAGAGGTGGCAACCCTAGCATCTGCCTGTCTGCCCCACCGACCACACATAACACCCACCGACTGCCGAGGCCTCTGGCCGTGCTAATAGAGAATTGGCAATCGTGGTTAAGTGAGCACTTCACACAAACCAAGTGGATTGCCGTGGGTGGGTCGGGCCATGTAGCATGTGGGAGTATTTGCCGAGCATCCCAATCAGACCATGATGCCTAGGCACTGCCTCAACACTGCGGAAGACAACACCATGGACGCGGCAGCCAACATCTGAACACCCAGGGGAAGGGCACAGACCTGAGGACAGATCCACAGCCAAATGGTGGGTGGGTGCAACGGGGAGGGGACGAGCGCCTGGTCCAGGTGAAGTTATGTGTGGGTGTCTGGGGTACAGGGTGTGGGATCCGTTAAGGGGAGCCCAGTACGGCCAGGAGTGCTTGGGCTGGGTCTTCCGGGTGTGGGGGAGGGGCGAGATCAATGTGGGAATGGAAGGTCTCGGAGTAGGAGCCACCGTTCTTTGTCAGTCTAATACTGTCTCCCAATTCCTTACAGATATTAAATGCTATGGACAGGCCCCAGTCGTTTTGCTGGTAGGCCGTGCGGCCAGACACTAGAGCCGATAGGAGCAGCAGCGTCTGCAGAGTCTCAAAGGGGTGGCCCACGTGCATGGACCTGCACCACAGCCTGAGGACCTGGCTGCCCATCAGGCCAGGGAGGGACCTAGAGAGGGAGCCCCGTGATGGCCCAAGTGTACAGGCGTCCCTGGTCCTTTGAACAAATGACAGACGTGTCGCAGGAAGCTCTGCCTCAACAAGGAGACGGTGCAGCACTTGTGTCGTGTACTTGTGGACTTGGCACCACATGGAGGACGAGGACCCCCGCTCTCCGTGGCCGTCAAGGTCACTGCAGCCCTGAACATTTACACCTCGGATCATTCCAGGGCTCGAGCGGGGAGCTGTGTGGCATCTCACAGCCCACAGGTGCATCTGACAGGTCACAGATGCCCTGTTTGCCCTGGCAGAGAACTATATAAACTTTGACATGGACCAAGCCCACCAAATGCCCGTGCAGAGGGATCTCTGCCATCGCCGGAATGCCCCAGGTCCAGGGGACGATCGACTGCATGCATATAGCCTTGCGCTCAACGGGCCATCTGGGAGTGCCCTACATTAACAGGAAGGTGTTCGTCCCTAAATATACAGCTCGTGTGTGACCACCACATGAAGATCATGCACGTGTGTGCACGCTTCCCAGAGAGTTTGCACGGCATCTACATCCTGGGGCAGTCAGACATCCCCAGCCTCTTCAAGGATCACCCCAGGATGAAATGAAATGAAATGAAAATCGCTTATTGTCACAAGTAGGCTTCAATGAAGTGACTGTGAAAAGCCGCTAGTCGCCACATTCCAGCGCCTGTCGGGGGAGGCTGGTACGGGGTGGGCGGCTGGCACTTGGGGGATAAAGCGTACCCACTGAGGACCTGGCTAATGACACCAGCACGGACGCCAGAGACCAAGGCGGAGACCTCCAGCCCATGAGGATCTGGCTCATTGCCACCAGTGGGGTAAAGGCCAAGACATCTGCCCCACCCCCATCTGGAGTTCCGGCACAACCAAAATTCCAAACATGGCACCCAATGAGCAAAGCTCCAACCCAATGTTCAGGTTTGCCAACATAATCTCAAAATAGGATTTCCAGAAGTTTGCCGGCTTTGAGCATGACCATAACCTATACGCATGATATGCCGAACATTGATCACATCTATCACCCACCCCTTCAAAAAATAGACTCATTCTAGCATTTGTAAGGTTTGCTCGAAACACCACTTTCAGCTGGATGAGACTCAGTGTCCCACAGGATGAGGTCGAGTTCACCCTCCTCAACGCCTTACTCCAAATCTCCTCTCCTCAACGCCTCACTCCAAACCAACTCCTCCTAGAGCGGACCCAGCTTCTTTGTCCACTTTGCCTTCACATCTTCAACAGAGCCCGTCTCCTCCCCCATCATCCACTGGTAGATACACGACGCGCTGGCCACCTCCGAACCAGAACAGGATAAGATCCTCTTGAGCAGGTCAGAAGGCTGTCTCAGCGGAAAGGCGGAAAATGACTTTTTGACCCAGCTGCGTACCTGGAGATACCTGAATCCATCAGCATCTGTGAGCCCATATTTTTCTTTCAGTTCCCCTAAACTAGTGAACCAACTTTCCAAAAATAAGTCTCCCACTTTCTCGAAACCTTTATCCTTTCATTCCATAAATTTCACATCCAACCTAGTAGGTTCGAATAACTGATTCACACAGGTAGGGGTCAGCCTAGAAGCGGCCCGCAAGTTAAAATGATGGCAGAGTTGTCTCCAAATTTTTTTTTTTTTTAATTTAGAATACCCAATTCATTTTCCAATTAAGGGCCAATTTAGTGTTGCCAATCCATCTACCCTGCACATCTTTGGGTTTTGGGAGTGAAACCCACGCAAACACGGGGAGAATGTGCAAACTCTACACGGACAGTGACCCAGAGCCGGGATCGAACCTGGGACCTCAGCACTGTGAGCCAGCAGTGCTAACCACTGCACTACCTGCAGCCCTGTCTCCAAATTTTTTATGTGGCTACTACTACAAGTAGTTTGGTACTGCTCGTAACGGAGCTGATACCGGCGCCGCACGGCTTGCTTCCCTCACAGACTCTGCTTCCACCTGAACCCAAAGCTCATTCGAATCTCCAAACCATTCTAGCACCTTTTCAGCATTAGCTGCCCAATATTAGTATTGAAAGTGTGGCATGACCAAACCCCTAACTGTCTCTCCCTCTGGAGCAACATCCTCCTGATCCTTGGGGTCTTACCTGCCCAAATAAACCCAGTCACCAAACAGTCAATCTCTCTGAAAAAAACCTTGGGTAAGAATATCAGAAGGCACTGGAATAAGAATAAAAATCTTAGTAGGATGTTCATTTTAACCGATTGCACTCAGCACACCTTTGCCACCAGAGTTGTATAATTCAACCTATGGAGTTTTCCGCAGCCCCTTGCTATCTGGACACCCAAATATCGAAAATTACTTCCAGCTAGCCGGAACGGCACTCTCCCAAACCCCCCCCCCCCCCCCCCCCGCCCCCCCTCCTTTATCAACCCAAACCACAAAGTATTCATTCTTTCCTATATTTATCTTGTAACCAGAAAAAGCCCCCAAACGTTCAGGACTCCCATAATGTTATCTATTGGCTCTTCCGAATCCCTCACATATAAAAGTAAGTCGGCGGCATACAGCGAGACCCTGTGTTCCACCCCACCTCGAACTATTCCCATTTAGAAAATAGTATATGCTAAATCCCTCCTTCCAAAGTGCATAACGTCACACTTTCCCACATTGTATTTCATTTGCCACTTCACTGCCCACTCTCCTAGCTTGTCCAAATCCTTCTGCAGGCCCCTTGCTGCCTCAATATTACCTGTCCCTCTACAGTTCTTTGTATCATCTGCAAACTTAGCAACAGTTCCTTCTTCCAGATCATGAATGTATATTGTGAAAAGTTGTGGTTCCAGCATAGACCCCAGAGGCACACCACTAGTCACTGGCTGCCATCCTGAAAAAGAGCCCTTTATCCCCACCCTCTGCCTTCTGCCAGGCAGCCAATCCTCTATCCATGCCAGGTTCTTACCTTTAACACCATTGCCTCTTAACTTCTCCTATGCGGCACCTTGTCAAGGGCCTTTTGGAAATCTAAATAAATCACGTCGACTGGTTCTCCTTTGTCTCACTTCCTTGTTACCTCCTCAAAGAACTCTTAACAGATTTGTCAGACATGACCTCTCTTTAACAAAGCCGTGCTGACTCAGTCCTATTTTACCATGCACTTCCAAGTATTTCGCAATCTCATCTTTAATAACAGACTCTAAAGTCTTACCAATGACCAAAGTCAGGCTAACCGGCCTATAATTTCCCATCTTCTGCCTACCTCCCTTTTTAAACAGTGGTGTTACATTAGCCACTTTCCAATCCTCTGGGACCCTTCCTGCCTCCAGTGATTCTTAAAAGATCACCACCAATGCCTCCACAATTTCTTCAGCTATCTCTTTTCGGAGTGTAGTCCATCCGGTCCAGGTGACGTATCCACCTTCAGACCTTTCAGTTTTCCCAGAACCTTCTCCTCAGTGATGGCCACTGCACTCACCTCTGCCCCCTGATTCTCCTGGAGCTCTGGCATCCCACTGGTGTCTTCCACCGTGAAGACTGATGCAAAGTAACTATTCAGTTTGTCTGCCATTTCTTTGTTTCCTATTATTACTTCTCCAGCCACGTTTTCCAGTGGTCCAATGTCTATTTTTGCCTCACTCTTACCTTTTATATATTGATAGAAACTCTTCCTATCTTCTTTTATATTATTCGCTAACTTGCACTCATATCTCATCTTATCTTCCCTTATTGCTTTTTTAGTTGTCCTCTGCTCGCTTTTAAATGATTCCCAATCCTCTGGCTTCCCACTAATCCTTGCCACTTCATATGCTTTCTCTTTTGCTTTTATGTTGTCCTTGACTTCCCTCATCAACCATGGATGCCTTGTCCTGCCCTTAACATGTTTCCTTCTTCTTGGGATGAATTTCTACTGTGCCTCCCGAATAACCCCCAAAAACTCCTGCCATTGCTGTTCCACAGTCTTCCCTGTTTGTCTCCTTTTCCAATCAATTCTGGCCAGCTCCTCCCTCATGTCTTTGTAGTTACCCTTATTTAATTGTAATACTATTACATCTAACTCCAGCTTCTCCCTCTCAAACTGCATGGTAAATTCTATCATATTGTGGTCACTGCTCCCTAAGGGTCCCTTCACCGTAAGATCCATAATCAAGTCTGCCTCATTACACATCACCAAATCCAGAATTGCCTGTTCCCTAGTGGGCTCTACCACAAGCTACTCCAAAATGAACTCTTAAACATTCCACAAATTCCTTTTCTTGGGATCCACTACCAACCTGATTTTCCCAGTCCACGCGCATATTGACGTTGCCCATGATTATTGTGATATTGCCTTTTTTACATGCTTTCTCTATATCCTGATTTATTTTCTGCCCCACATCCTGACTACTGCTAGGGGGCCTGTACATAACTCCCAACATGGTCTTTTTTACCTTTGCGATTCCTCAACTCTACCCACAGAGATTCTATGCCTTCTGATTCAATGTCGCTCCTTGCTATCGATTTATCTTCATTCCTTACTAACAATGCAACTCCGCCCCCTTTGCCCATCTGCCTGTCCTTTCGATAGGACACATATCATTGTTTTATTTAGATCCCAGCCCTGATCCCCTTGCAGCCACGTCTCTGTGATGCCCACAAACTGTTCACAATTGCTTTAACTATCGATTCTCAGACTCTACAGAAATGGCATCAAACTTTTGATTTACCTCTGTAGTCTGCTTACTGTAGCTGTCTCTTTCACTCACAACACTTTGTCTGCTTTTCCCTTGGATTCTCCTCTCAACAATACCTTGTTCAGCTTCTGGATTTCTGTTCTCTTAACTTCAGTCTTCCTAAGGCATTCTTTATGTCCCAATAACCTGGTTATCAAGACAGTATGTTTCTTTGAGAAGTCTGCTTCTTTGCAGCTCCCTTTGCCCTGTCCAGCTTCTCCTGGTAGAGTTGAGAGATCTTCACTCCCCAGTGTCTTATCTTCAACTGCCAACAAATTCAGCTAAAACTAAACTCAAAGGCCTGTCTACTTTAAAAGGACTGAGATGCTAAGACTGCTACTTCCGTCAGCCTTCATTTACTCTTCATGGCATAACCGTCTCCAAGCACAATAGAAGCACAGTTGGAACTGAGCCAACGTCCACACATACAAGCACTTTTGTTCAGCATTACTGTAACTATAGGTTTCCCCTTCCGCACACAGAAACACTAAATTAAACCCACTTAAAATTATACATTGGGTGAGATCTTCCAGCTGTTTGCACTGACAGGATCTTCCAGTCATGTCAACGGCACACCACACTGCGGTTTCCTGGCGGCATGTGGTGGATTCAATGGAAAATCCCATAAACGGCAGCAGGAATGGCAGGTTGCCTCTTGCCACCAAGCAAACCGCCACGGCGAGGCCAGATACTCTCACCCTTTATTTCTAATGTTTGCCAATACAAATATAAATTCCTTAAAATTACCTTTGTTTTCCTGACGAAATTTGTTTTTGCTAGCAATCCACTCTTCAAAAGTAGAAAAAGTTTTATTTAATCTTCAATGTAGCTTCAAGCCTGGTATTTCATGTATTTTATGCTTATACTCCAAATCAAATATTTGCATCTATATAAAATATATGTACTAAAAATCTACCTCAGCATTTAAACACTTACGAATGATCAATAGATTTGAAACTCTTCATTGATGCTTCCATTCTTTCATTAACTTCCTGTGCCCATTTCAATTCACCAGCTACATGTGGCATATTGTTGTTGACGGTAGGAACACCACCCCTGGCTGCAGTTGCAATCAAATGTGTGTCATACACTGACTTGATATTATCTAAATCGCTATTAATCATATCAACTAGGACTAGATATTTTTCAGATCCTTCTTGTTTTATCAATGGCCGCTTGATGTAAAAATTAAACATGTTCAACATCTGAAACAACAGAAGCATAATATTACAAAACTGAAAATATAACAGTTAAAAGTCAGCATAGTAATTGAAGATCAACTTGTCAACAAGTGTCTTATCTCTGTAACATCTACCTTCACTTCTACCTCCGTCCATTTACCATAATAATCATTCACTCAAGCTATTTTCACCTCCAGATCCACCATTCCAAAATATTGCAAGTCTTTTTTCTATTCTCAAACATAAATAAACTTCATCTCACCCAAACATTTGTCAACACTCTCATTATCATTTTGACTTGGCATCTATTTAAAGATGCAACATAAATGTAATTAATTAGCGTAATCCATTGCAATCAATATGAAACTGTTTGACATGTTCCATGTATCATTGGCCATGCTGAAGATGAGTAAAATATGTGTTTATTTGAATGTTTCTAAAATAATTACTTATCCAAGAGCCTCTACTTTTAATGTCTGTATCCAAAATTACTTTGTTTGACTCTCTCAAACTCAATATGAATCTATGTAAGCTGTTTTCTTACATTTTGAAATGTCTGTCTATATGCTTCTGGAACCAACTCGTATTCACCGAGAATAGCTTTTTTTTTAGTGCAGCATATTCCTCAGATATTTCATCTGAGAGTGATGCATAGAGATCTCATGGTCTCTACCTACCAACATATTGCAATGTCCAAATCTCTTTTGGCTATTTCATTTGGTTATCTATCTACTCAAATGAAATAAAGAATGATTCAACATCTATTTCGTGTTAGGAAGAGGTGGTACAAATGTAATCATTTCCCCACTGGCTTCGATCTGAAAATAAGTTCATCTTCAGCGTCTCGTGTCTCTCCTTTCATTGTCAGCCTTCTCAGCTGTTCTTCTCTTTCTCTATCCTCTTCGCTTCCTCCTTCTTATCAACTTCACCATTTCCAATTCTCTTTCCTGTTGTTTTTCTTTCTTGTTTTTGTGCTGGTTTGCTTTGAAATACTCGGTAGCTTTCCATTCTTCCAATTAAAGTTTTTTTAATTAATTGAATCTTTTGTGCAAATTGTAGCCAGTCATGGCTTCAGTCAGTGTATGAACAGACTGTGTAGAACATAAGAAGATAAGAACTAGGAGCAGGAGTAGGCCATCTGGCCCCTCGAGCCTGCTCCACCATTCAATGAGATCATGGCTGATCTTTTGTGGACTCAGCTCCACTTTCCGACCCGAACACCATAACCCTTAATTCCTTTATTCTTCAAAAAACTATCTATCTTTATCTTAAAAACATTTAATGAAGAAGCCTCTACTGCTTCACTGGGCAAGGAATTCCATAGATTCACAACCCTTTGGGTGAAGAGGTTCCTCCTAAACTCAGTCCTAAATCTACTTCCCCTTATTTTGAGGCTATGCCCCCTAGTTCTGCTTTCACCCGCCAGTGGAAACAACCTGCCCGCATCTATCCTATCAATTCCCTTCATAATCTTACATGTTTCTATAAGATCCCCCCTCATCCTTCTAAATTCCAACGAGTACAGTCCCAGTCTACTCAGCCTCTCCTCGTAATCCAACCCCTTCAGCTCTGGGATTAACCTAGTGAATCTCCTCTGCACACCCTCCAGTGCCAGTACGTCCTTTCTCAAGTAAGGAGACCAAAACTGAACACAATACTCCAGGTGTGGCCTCACTAACACCTTATACAATTGCAGCATAACCTCCCTAGTCTTAAACTCCATCCCTCTAGCAATGAAGGACAAAATTCCATTTGCCTTCTTAATCACCTGTTGCACCTCTAAACCAACTTTTTGCGGCTCATGCACTAGCACACCCAGGTCTCTCTGCACAGCAGCATGTTTTAATATTTTATCATTTAAATAATAATCCCTTTTGCTGTTATTCCTACCAAAATGGATAATCTCACATTTGTCAACATTGTATTCCATCTGCCAGACCCTAGCCCATTCACTTAGCCTATCCAAATCCCTCTGCAGACTTCCAGTATCCTCTGCACTTTTTGCTTTACCACTTATCTTAGTGTCGTCTGCAAACTTGGACACATTGCCCTTGGTCCCCAACTCCAAATCATCTATGTAAATTGTGAACAGTTGTGGGCCCAACACTGATCCCTGAGGGACTCCACTAGCTACTGATTGCCAACCAGAGAAACACCCATTAATCCCCACTCTTTGCTTTCTATTAATTAACCAATCCTCTATCCATGCTACTACTTTCCCCTTAATGCCATGCATCTTTGTCTTATGCAGTAACCTTTTCTGTGGCACCTTGTCAAAGGCTTTCTGGAAATCCAGATATACCACATCCATTGGCTCCCCGTTATCTACCGCACTGTTAATGTCCTCAAAAAATTCCACTAAATTAGTTAGACACGACCTGCCCTTTATGAACCCATGCTGCGTCTGCCCAATGGGACAATTTCCATCCAGATGCCTCGCTATTTCTTCCTTTGTGATAGATTCCAGCATCTTCCCTACTACCGAAGTTAAGCTCACTGGCCTATAATTACCCGCTTTCTGCCTACCTCCTTTTTTAAACAGTGGTGTCACGTTTGCTCATTTCCAATCCGCCGGGACCACCCCAGAGTCTAGTGAATTTTGGTAAATTATCACTAGTGCATTTGCAATTTCCCTAGCCATCTCTTTTAGCACTCTGGGATGCATTCCATCAGATCCAGGAGACTTGTCTACCTTTAGCCCCATTAGCTTGCCCATCATTACCTCCTTGGTGATAACAATCCTCCCAAGGTCCTCACCTGTCATAGCCTCATTTCCATCAGTCACTGGCATGTTATTTGTGTCTTCCACTGTGACGACCGACCCAAAAAACCTGTTCAGTTCCTCAGCTATTTCCTCATCTCCCATTATTAAATCTCCCTTCTCATCCTCTAAAGGACCAATATTTACCTTAGCCACTCTTTTTTGTTTTATATATTTGTAGAAATTTTTACTATCTGTTTTTATATTCTGAGCAAGTTTACTCTCATAATCTATCTTACTCTTCTTTATAGTTTTTTTAGTAGCTTTCTGTTGCCCCCTAAAGATTTCCCAGTCCTCTAGTCTCCCACTGATCTTTGATACTTTGTATGTTTTTTCCTTCAATGTGATACTCTCCCTTATTTCATTAGATATCCACGGTCGATTTTCCCTCTTTTTACTGTCCTTCCTTTTTGTTGGTATAAACCTTTGCTGAGCACTGTGAAAAATCACTTGGAAGGTTCTCCACTGGTCCTCAACTGTTTCACCATAACGTCTTTGCTCCCAGTCTACCTTAGCTAGTTCTTCTCTCATCCCATTGTAATCTCCTTTGTTTAAGCACAAAACACTAGTGCTTGATTTTACCTTCTCACCCTCCATCTGTATTTTAAATTCCACCATATTATGATCGCTCCTTCCGAGAGGATCCCTAACTATGAGATCCTGAATCAATCCTGTCTCATTACACAGGACCAGATCTAGGACCGCTTGTTCCCTCGTAGGTTCCATTACATACTGTTCTAGGAAACTATCGCGGGTACCTTCTATAAACTCCTCCTCAAGGCTGCCTTGACCGACCTGGTTAAACCAATCAACATGTAGATTAAAATCCCCCATGATAACTGCTGTACCATTTCTACATGCATCAGTTATTTCTTTGTTTGTTGCCTGCCCCACCATAATGTTACTATTTGGTGGCCTATAGACTACTCCTATCAGTGCCTTTTTCGCCTTACTATTCCTGATTTCCACCCAAATGGATTCAACCTTATCCTCCATAGCACCAATGTCATCCCTTACTGTTGCCCGGATGTCATCCTTAAATAGCAGAGCTACACCACCTCCCTTACCATCCACTCTGTCCTTCCGAATAGTTTGATACCCTCGGATATTTAACTCCCAGTCGTGACCATCCTTTAACCATGTTTCAGTAATGGCCACTAAATCATAGTCATTCACGATGATTTGCACCATCAACTCATTTACCTTATTCCGAATACTACGAGCATTCAGGTAAAGTACACTTATGTTGGCTTTTTTACCTCTGTTCTGAATCTTAACACCTCGATCAGTAACCTCTCCTAAGTTATATTTCCTCTTAACCTTTCTCCTAATTTTCCTTGTCGTTGAACCCATATCTTCATGTAACAACCTGCCGCGTCGCTTACCATTAATGTTTTCACTTCCCGTTTTATTCCTTTTAGTATTCCTGGTCCTATTCACTGAGCTCCCCTCAGTCACTGTACCATGTACAGTCGCCCTTTTTGATTTTTGACTATGGCTTCTCTGCCTTACACTTTCCCCCTTTCTGCCTTTTGTTTCTGTCCCTGTTTTACTACCGTCCAACTTCCTGCATCGGTTCCCATCCCCCTACCACATTAGTTTAAACTCTCTAGCAAACAGCTCTAGCAAATACCCCCCCTAGGACATCGGTTCCAGTCCTGCCCAGGTGCAGACCGTCCGGTTTGTACTGGTCCCACCTCCCCCAGAACCGGTTCCAATGTCCCAGGAATTTGAATCCCTCCCTCTTGCACCATCTCTCGAGCCACGCATTCATCCTAACTATCCTGACTTTCCTACTCTGACTAGCTCGTGGCACTGGTAGCAATCTTGAGATTACTACCTTTGAGGTCCTACTTTTTAGTATAACTCCCTAAATTCAGCTTGTAGGACCTCGTCCCGTTTTTTACCTATATCGTTGGTGCCTATGTGCACCACGACAGCTGGCTGTTCACCCTCCCCCCCCCCCCCCCAGAATGTCCTGCAACCACTCCGAGACATCCTTGACCCTTGCACCAGGGAGGCAACATACCACCCTGGAGTCTCGATTGCGTCCGCAGAACCGCCTGTCTATTCCCCTTACAATTGAGTCCCATATCACTATAGCCCTGCCATTCTTCTTCCTGCCCAGTTGTGCAGCAGCGCCAGCCATGGTGCCATGAACCTGGCTGCTGCTGCCTTCCCCTGGGGAGCCATCTCCCTTAACAGTATCCAAAGCGGTATATATGTTTTGCAGGGAGATGACCGCAGAGGACACCTGCACTGCCTTCCTACTCTTGTTCTGTCTTTTGGTCACCCATTTTCTATCTCCCTCAGTACCTTTCACCTGCGGTGTGACCAACTCGCTAAAGGTGCTATCCACGACGTCCTCAGCATCGCGGATGCTCCAAAGTGAGTCCATCCGCAGCTCCAGAGCCGTCAAGCGGTCTAACAGGAGCTGCAACTGGACACACTTCTTGCACGTGAAGGAGCCAGGGACAGTGGACGTGTCCCTGAGCTCCCACATCGCACACGAGGAGCATGGCACGGGTCTGAGATCTCCTGCCATGTCTTGAACCTTCGGTTAACTTCAACAATTACAATTTACCCCAAAAAATTAAATAAATAAATAAACAACAAAGAAAAAAATATATCAATATGCCAATGAAAAGAAAACAGAAACACTACTTACCAGTCACTGACCTCGAGCCTTCCTCTTGATCTTCACAGCGGTTGGTTTTTTTTTGTTAGAGGAGGGGGTAGGGAGGGAAACACTGAAGAAGTGTTTCGGGTTTAAGTGTCACTTGACAACAGCTCCTCCACAAACTACCTTCAAATTAGGGTGACCACGACGGAGGTATGCAAATTTCCCTTGCAACACCAATTAGCAGCTCCGCTCTACTGCCCTCTGCTGGATGCTTGTCTTCACTCGAACAGCTAGGGTCTTTAGCTCAGGTACACCTGCAATTTAGGGTGACCACGATGGAGGTATGCAAATTTCCCTTGCAACACCAATCAGCAACTCCGCTCTACTACCCTCTGAGAGGTACGTGAAATATGAAAAGGCAGATTAGGTAGAAACTATTGTCACCCCCATTTCAGGCCCACATTGTCCACAGCCTCAGTCATGGCTATAACGATGGCCAGCATTGTTTCTGCCATGATAGGAAGGACATACAGCCACTCCTGTCATCCATTAGTTCGCTAATTCCTGGCTCCACGCCAGCCACGCCGATCTTGACTCGACGCTCCGCGCATAAACACCCTTCTCTGCCCGGCATACGCCTCCAGACCCCGCACAATCGAAGCCCATTGAATATGAACTTCCACGATTACGGGGTGGGGCTTCCCCTTTAACGAGGACCATTCTGTTCAAATGCACCCTCTGCATCAGGCCTCCAGTACAGCATCAGTAAACATGAAGCACACTCAACACCCTGTTCTCCCAATTTCATTCTTGTTCCTGCTCATAATGTCTTCCCCAGACACTTGCTAGACCAGTTACAGCCAGAAAGCATGTTCCTCTTTAAGAGATGCACAGTGGTTTAAGTGAGGAAGATCAGCTATTAGTGATTCCTTCGCACAAACTAAGGCCCTCTTTCTAGGGTGTGCAGCCACACAGCAGAGCATTATGGGATGCATGCTAGTTAAATTAGCAGGCAACCCAAAGGTTGTGTGCTGTATGAATCGTAATAAACAGGTGTCGAGTATCTTTGCATTGAAAATTCAAGTCTAGTTTGGGGCTTATGCCAAGCAATCCCCTCTAAATTTTACTCAGACACAACTTTTCTTGTTTGCCAGTGGTGTGATCCCTAAATCCACTGTGTTTGCCCCTGGAGTACTGGATAACTATGCGAATGGAATCAGACTACAAAATGAAATGCCATTAGTACTTGGGGTTCAGATTGATCCTGAAGCAGTGTATTACAATAAGAAGAATAAAGTTGTTCAACTATAGCTGTGAAACCCGCAATTTGCCTTTGTGAATCCAGCATAACCATCCCTCAGTGATGTTCTAAGGAATTCTCTCATTTAAATGTAGCATATCTTACATCAGTTGTTCCTCGGTTGGAAATTGTGAAATTTAAATAGGGTAATATCCTCCATTCAAAATCTATCATTTGCATGACTGTACTCATGATATGGCAGACATGTCTTCTCCCACCTTCCCTCAAGTCAAATTTGCAACAGAACTTTATTGAAGTAAAATAAAACTGGCAATTGTACCCTCTCCAATGATATCTCTCCATAGATAATATCTTACCAGATCACTGGAATTCTAAAGCCATTACATATTTTTGTATGGAATAATAAGAAGCATGTGAGATATCTTGTTTTCTTATCCAAATTAGTATAACCAAATTGAGAGAATCGAATGGGCTGATCTGACTGAATTAATGGATCTGTGATGCTGGTAACTTCAGGAGGAGGCCAAGGTGGACCATACGCTCTCACTTCTGGCTGAAGATGGTATTAAATGCTTCAGTTTTTTTTGCACTATTATGCTGAACTCCCGCATCATTGAAGATAGGGATATTTATGGAGCCCTCTCTCCCAGTTAGTAGTTTAATGATCCACAGCCATTCTCGATTGGATGTGGCAAGATTGCAGAGCTTTGATATGATTCAATAGTTTTCGGGTTGCTTAGCTGTCTATTGCATGCTGCTCCTGCAGTTTGGCGTGTAAGTAGTGTGTGGTAGTTTCACCAGGTTGGTACCTCATTTTTAGATATGTCAGGTGCTGTTCCTGACATGGTCTCCTGCACTTTTTTATTGAACCATACAAATTATCAAATGACAAACCAAACATACAATTTTAGTTCATGCATCATCTCAAACATAATTTTCATAATCCAGTTTACCTTCACAGCAGATATAATACTTGTACAGTCACTAAATCCCTGGCAAATTATCATTCCCAATCTTCGGTCAAAATCATCAATCTTGCTTTGAAACACTGCATAGTCTTCTTCAAATCTCTGTATGTAAAAACAACCAAATAAACAATTATGCTTGTACAAATATCGACTAATTAAAAAGTATAAATGTGAATAGAATAAAAAAAGTTATTTAAACAAATTGTTCCTCCATATAGAATAAACATAACTCATAGCTTCACACACGGAAAATCATGTCACTTCCGGCTAAAAGGTTGATATGTAATTCTCCCCAATAGTTCAGTTCATAAAGCTGGCATGAGCAAGAACAACTTGCTTTGTTTTTAAGAATTGTTGGGATGTGTCTTTCCTTGGCAAGGCCAGCATTTGTACCCATTCTTAATTGCACTTGAAAGGGTGAGGGGAAGGCCTCAGGAGAAGTCAATACAGTTCCAAAAACAAGTAGTAGGGCAGAGTGTAAAGAAATAGTCAGGAACACAACTTCAGGAACTGCAGGTAATGCCAAAACTACAATAAATATACTGGTTAAACCAGAAGAAAAACATAATAAATAAGTGAATAAATCATCAATTCTTGAGAGACAGGCTAGGGAGTATAGACCAAGTAAGAGCTCTATGTACTAATGTACGGAGCGCAAGGGATAAACTAGATGGGCTGCAGGCGCAAATACAAATTGAAGATTATGATGTAGTAGCTGCAGGTTGGTCGAGACTGGGAGCTAAATATACCTGGTAATTAAGTTTACAAGAGGGACAGGGAAAATGGCAGAGGGGGTGGAGTAGCCTCACTGATTAGAAATACTATTACCTCAATAGTGAGGAAAGATATAATGAGGGGAAAGCATCCAGTGGAGACCATATGGATAGAACTGAGGAACAGAAAAGGATCTAAAACTGGAATGGATATTGTGTATAGATCGCCTGGTAGCGGTTCTGAGGTGTTAGGTTGTATAAATGCAGAAATTAGTTAGTATAGTTTCTTTTAAATTAAAAAAACATATATTTTTTTTATTTTTCCAAGGGCCAATGCAGCATGGCCAATCCAACTACCCTGCACATTTTTAGGTTGTGGGGGTGGGACTCACGCAGACACGGGAGAATGTGCAAATGCCACATGGACAGTGACCCAGAGCCGGAATCGAATCCGGGCCTTCAGCAAAGTGAAGGAAGTGTTAATGGGTGATTTTAAATTACACATAGAGGCATAGAGGTGATAGAGTCATAAAGGTTTACAGCATGGTAACAGGCCCTTTGGCCCAACTTGTCCATGCCACCCAGTTTTTACCACAAAGCTAGTCCCAATTACCCACACTTGGCCCATATCCCTCTATATCCGTCTTACCCATATGACATGGGAGTGTCCCTTTAAGAAAAGTTGTTGTCGTACCACATGGCTTCAGTGATGTCATTGTGTGGGTGGAGCTAGGCTGTGGCTCTGTGAGCTGTTTTTGGTTTCGCATTCACATTTGGCTACTGTGGACTCAGACAAAGAACAGAAGTGTTTTGGCCTGTCTCTCTCTATTTTCATTTTAAATATCTGTTCCAGTAAAAAAAAACATTGATTATAGTTACCTGCTGTTTTGGTAAGTTAAAAGATATAGTTTTCTTTCCGGAAGACTTTAAACCTGCTGGTGAGACGGGGTCAGAATCTCAGGAAAAGCCAATCTTATTCAAGTGAGAATGCAGAGTTCTGGGCTACGCCCTTGAAAAGGGATTTTTGGGTTTTGGGATTTTGTTTCTAAATTGGAACAGTTAAGGGGGAATTCATTAAGTGTCATACATAGACTACTGCAGCTGTGGGATGTCTTTATGTTTGTAATTGCTAAAAACCCAAGGGAATATATACCCAAAGGGAAAAAGCGCCACTTCACAAGGAAAAAAAACAGCCATGAAAAGATGTGATTTTATATGAACATAAAAAAATTGCACAAGCATCCAAAGAACAGCTAAAGTACAGTTCGTCTTTTTCCACTTTTTAAACCTCAACCCTCCCTCCCCGCCCCCCCAAGAGACCCACCACCGCCACCGCAACCCCACTCCCCCCCGCCCCTCCTTACTCGCCGGCAACAAAAAATTCTTTAAACACAGACACAGAAACAGCTTCCATCTCACACAAAATGCCTCTCTGACTCTTTTCAAACTTAATTTTCTCCAATTGTACAAATTCCCCCACTATGTCACCCAGCCATTCTGATGCTTTCAATGGTGCCACCGACCTCCAGCCTAGCAGAATCTGAAACTGAGCAATCAGGGAGGCGAAGGCCACAACATTGGCCCCCTTCCAGTAGCTCCAACATGTCCAACACTCCAAACATCGCCACCAGCGGGCATGGCTCCACCCTCACCCTCATTATATCCAACAATGTCTCGAAGATGTAGAAATTGCTTTCTCCCTCTCTTACGAAGAAAACTTCCATTGCAGCTGGCTGGTTGAAAAACAGAGGAAAGGCTTGCTATATCTACAAACAGACATGTCTCTAGCACAGGCCCTGAAACAGGGCGGCACGGTAGCACAGTTGTTTCACAGCGCCAGAGATCCAGATTCAATTCCTGGCTTGGGACACTGTTTCTGTGGAGTCTGCACATTCTCTTCGTGTCTGCATGGGTTTCCTCCGGGTGCTCCGGTTTCCTCCCACAGTCCAAAGATGTGCAGGTTAGGTGAATTTGCCATGCTAAATTGCCCCCAAGTGTCAAAAGGTTAGGTGGGGTTAAGGGGTTACAGGGATAGAGCTGGGGATTGGGCCTAGGTGGAGTGCAGTTTTGGAGAGTCAGTGGGGACTCGGTGTGCTGAGTGGCCCCCTTCTGCACTGCAGGGATTCTAAAGGTTGACCCCTCAAACGTCCTGGAAAGTAACATTCCTGGCATCACATAAACATTTGTTAAGTCATGTCATGAGAATGTCACTTTAAGAAATGTTTGTCTGCTCAAGTTACTGCAGTGGTGTCAGAGTGTGGGTGGAGCTGGGCTGTCGGTCAGCTTTTAGTTTCACTTTGAAAGAAGCTTGGGTGTGTCTGTGTTTTGTGGTTTTGTTTTAATGTTGGAGCTACAGCCAGCCAAAGAAGTTGTAATGTTGTTCTCTCTGCCATGTAAAGACTATCTCTTGATCATTTGGTAAATTCAGAGTGATAACTGTTCTCAGTAGTAAATTTAAACCTGATGTGCTTCTGTTAAAATGTTTTTTTTAATGTCTTATGGATGTTAAAAGGAAAGTTTAAGGATTACTTAGTGTTGTATTCTTTGGGGGTTGTATTTGAATTGATAGTTGCTAAGATGTTCACTGTATGTTTTAAAAAGGTTAACTTGAGTTCATAGAATAAACATTGTTTTGCTTTAGGGGCTGGTTTAGCACACTGGGCTAAATAGCTGGCTTGTAATGCAGAACAAGGCAGCAGCGCAGGTTCAATTCCCATACCAGCCTCTCCGAACAGGCGCTGAAATGTGGCGACTAGAGGCTTTTCATAGTAACTTCATTGAAGCCTACTTGTGACAATAAGCGATTTTCTATTTCAATTTCTATTTCTTTAAAAAATACTGTTAGATGTCTGCTGCACCACACCTGTAGAGTGGGTTGTGTACACCCATACCACAATGTAGTAAAAGTCGTGGGTCAGGTGAACTCCATGATACACTTTGGGGTTCTCTAAACCCTGACCCATTACAGTCAACTTGAAACTAGTGTCTCCAAGAACAAAAGGAATTCTGACTCATATTAAGCGCCTCGAGATTCCAGCCTTGGGAAAATACATCCTTTTTCCAAGATGAAGGAGGAATGGTGGAATGTATGTCACAAGACTTGCAATATTGTCCTCTGGATGTGAACTCAGGCAGTTACTGTTCGACCTCCGAAACATGTGCTTGTTAAGTGAATGGGACATTCTGAATTATCCCTTTGTGTACCCGAACAGGTGCAGTAGTGTAATGACTAGGGGGTTTTCACAGTAACTTCATTGCAGTGTTAATGAAAACCGACTTGATTATTAGATCGATGTCCAAAGTTCTACTCGCTTCGGCAGGACCAAAACATATGCACATGATTCACCGGCCTGCGCACCTCTCGTACCTATCCTCCACCTCGGGGAAGAACCCATTCATCTGAACTCCATAAAATATCTGGAATTAAATGTCAAATGCTGACCATGACACCATTGTCGATTGTCGTAAAAACCCATCTGGTTCACTGATGTCCTTTAGGGAAGGAAATCTGCCAACCTTCCCCTGGTCTGGCCTACATGTGACTCCAGACCCACAGCAATATGGTTGACTCTTAAACACCCGCCAAAATGGCCTGGCAAGCCACTCAGTTGTATTCAAGCACTACGAAAAATCAAAAAAAGAAATGAAACCGGACGCACCACCTGGCATTCAACCAGGCATCCGAAACAACTGGAAACCGAGCCCTGTCGAACCCTGCAAAGTCCTCCTTACTAGCATCTGGGGGCTTGTGACAAAGTTGGGAGAGCTGTCTCACAGACTAGTTAAGCAACAGCCTGACATAGTCATACTCACAGAATCATTCCTTACTGACAAAGTCCCAGACACCATTATCATCATTCCTGGGTATAACCTGTCTCACCAACCCAGGACAGACCCAGCAGAGGTGGCAGCACAATGGCACGCAGCTGGGAGGGAGTTGCCATGGAAGTCCTCAAATCGAGTCTAGACCCCATGATGTCTCATGGCTTCAAGTTAAACATGGGCAAGGAAACCTCCTACTGAATACCGGCCACATCAGCTGATGAATCAGTACTCCTCCATTTTGAACACCACTTAAAGAAAGCACTGAGGGTGGCAAGGGTGCAGAATATGCTATGGGTGAGGGGCACCAAGAGTGTTTCGATAGTACAATCACATGCTGAGCCGACCGGGTCCTGAAGGACATAGCTGCTAGACTGGGACTGAAGCACTGGTGAGGGAACCAACAAGAGGGAAAAACATACTTGACCTCATTCTCACCAATCTGTCTGTCGCAGATGCATCTGTCATGACTGTATCGATAGAAATGGCCACTGCAATGTCCTTGTGGAGACAAAGTCCCGTCTTCACTTTGAGCAAATCCTCCATTGTGTTGTGTGGCACTACCACCATGCTGAATGGGATCGACTTCGGACAGATCTAGCAACTCAAGACTGGGCATCCATGAGGCGCTGTGGGACATCAGCAGCAGCAGAATTGTATTCAACCACAATCTGCAACCTCATGGCCCGACATATCCCCCACTCTACCATTACCATCAAGCCAGGGGATCAACCCTGGTTCAATGAAGAGTGCAGCAGAGCATGCCAGGAGCAACATCAGGCATACTGGAAAAGGAGGTGTGAACCAGATGAAGCTCCAACACAGGACTACCTGTGTGCCAAACAGCATAAGCAGCAATAATAGGCAGAGCAAGTGATTCTACAACGAACGCATCAGATCTAAGCTCTGCAGTCCTGCCACATCCAGCCGTGAATAGTGGTGGACAATTAAATGACTCACTGGAGGAGGAGACTACACAAATATCCCCATCCTTAATGATAAAGGAGCTCAGCACCTATCTGCAAAAGACAAAGCTGAGGCATTCGCAACAATCTTCAGCCAGAAGTGCCGAGTGGATGATCCATCTCAGTCTCCTCCGGAGGTTCCCAGCATCACAGATGTCAGTCTTCAGCCATTACAATTCACTCAACATGATATCAAGAAACGGCTGATGCACTGGATATTGTAACGGCTATGGGCCCTGACAATATTCCGGCAATAGTGTGCTTCAGAATGTTCCGCACCCCCCCTCCAAGCTGTTCCAGTGCAGCTACAAAACTAGCATCTACCCGGCAATGTGGAAAATTGCCCAGATGTGTCCTGTACACAAGAAACAGGACAAATCCAACCCAGCAAATTACCACCCTATCAGTCTACTCTCCATCATCAGCAAAGTGATGGAAGGACTCATCAACAGTGCTATCAAGCAGCACTTACTCAGTAATAACCCGCTCACGGTTGCTCAGTTTGTGTTCCGCCAGGGTCAACTCAGCTCCTGACCTCATTGCAGCATTGGTTCAAACATGGCCAGAAGTGCTGAATGCCAGAGGTGAGGTGAGAGTGATTGCCTTTGACATCAAGGCAGAAATTTACCGAGTATCGCATCAAGGAGCCCCAGCTAAACTGGACTCAATGGGAATCAGGGGGGAAACTCTCCGCTGGTTGGAGTCATGCTTGGCACAAAGGAAGATGGTTGTGATGTTTTGAGGTCAGTTATCTCAGCTCCAAGACATCATTGCAGGAGTTCCTCAGGGTAGTGCCCTAGGCCCAACCAATTTCAGCTGCTTCATCAATGACCTCCCTTCCATCATAAGGTGAGGAGTGGGGATGTTTGCGGATGACTGCACAATGTTCAGCATCATTCACAACTCCTCATATAATGAAGCAGTCCATTTCCAAATGCAGCAAGACCTGGACAATACTCAGGTTTGGGCTGACAAGTGGCAAATCACATTTGCGCCACACAAGTGCCAGGCAATTACAATCTCCTACAAGAGAGAATCTAACCATCAGCCCTTGACATTCAATGGCATTACCATCACTGAATCACCCACAATCAACATCCTGGGTGTTAGATTCTCTCTCGGTAGCTGAGGGTAACGAGGGAACTCCTTTCACGCAAAGTCCTGCACCTACATGTATCAGAATTCACTTCCCCAAGGCAACTGGTATCTCCACCGCAATTCCTCCACTCCTCCGAACCTCCCTTCCACGAACAAGTCCCTAATCTGCTCAACCCCCTTCTTATACGTGGCATCCATCCTCGCTGGTGCAAACCTATGATTCCAACATATCTGGGCCAGTACCGACATTTCCCCACTTCAAAGTGTTGCCTAAGCTGGTTCCAAACCTTAAGGGATGTCACCACCACAGGACTTATTGTATACCTGGCCAGCAAAACCAGGAGAAGGGCTGTCACTAAACCCTTAATCATGCCCCCAACAAGAGACCTCCTCCATCTGTACCCACTCCAACGCCCCTCTCCTTCCCACAACTGCAGCACATTTTCCACATTTGCCACCCAATAATTAACAAAGTTGGAAGCACAAACCTCCCGCCCTTCCGCCCGCCATCCCCTCTGCAAGACAACCCTCTGTATCCCAAGCGTCTTGCCTGCCCACATGAAGTCCGAGAATAGCTCATCCACCCTCCGAAAAAATGCCGTGGGAAGGAATATCGGGAGACTGAAATACAAACAAAAATCTCGGGAGAATGTTCATCTTTATGATCTGCACTCTCCCCGCCAAGGACACCTTGGGTGACTGTCTGTGTGGAGTTTGCATTTTCTCCTCGTGTCTGCATTTCCTCCAGGTGCTCTGGTTTCGTCCCACAGTCCAAAGATGTGCAGGTGGATTGGACATGCTAAATTGACCCATTTGGTGAGGTTACAAGGTGCGGGATTGGGCCTAGTAGGGTGGTCTTTCAAAGGGTTGGTGCAGACTCGATGGGCCGAAAGGCCTCTCTCTGTACTGTAGGGTTTCTATGATTCTATTACAATGGGACGGCTTCCCAGCTCTTTATATTTCCTCTCACTACCCCCCCCCCCCCCACCCCACCCCCCGCCCTCTATGAAACTGGCCAAGTTCCCCTTGTGCACTGTAGCCCAATCATGAGCCACCTGAATCCCCAAATACCTAAATCGTGTTTTGGCCAGCTTGAATGGCAGGGCTCCCAAATGAACACTTCTCCCCTGGGCATTCACCTGGAATATCTCACTCTTTAGCACATTGAGTTGTACCCTGAAAAGGCGTTGAACTTCCCTGACAGGCCCGTTACCTTCTCCATGCACTCCAGCGGGTCTGAGACTCATAGCAACAGATCATCTGCATAGCGGCACTCTGTGCTGCCTATCTCCCCAAACAATATTCTTCCATTCCTTTGATGCGTGCAACAGGATAGCGAGAGCCTCAATAGCCAACGCAAACAACAGTGGGGACAGCAGGCATCCACTTCTCTTGCCCCTCTGTAGCTGGAAATATTCCAAGCTCATCACATTCATCCTTACACACATCATGGGGGCGGAATACAGCAATCTCACCATAGAAATGAACACGAGCCCAAACCCAAACCAGGACCTCAAACAAGTACCTCCATTCTACCTGGTCAAAAGCCTTCTCCGCATCCATTGAGATGATCATTTCTGGCACCTTCCCCCCAGTTTTAGTTGTCACCACGTTCATCAGCTGCTTGACGTTGCTTGGCAATTGTCGCCCTTGACAAAACCCGTCTGATCCTCAGAAACCACCTCCGGCACATAGCCCTCCAGTCGCCTGGCCAACACCTTAGTCAGCACCTTCACATTGGTATTCAGCAGAGAAATGAGCCTATACGACCAACACTCCACTGGATCCTTATTCTTTTTTGGAATTAAAGGGATCGACACCTGTGCCAACGTAGCCAGCAATTCCCTCCATGTCAGCGAATCATTGTACATCTCCAAGAGATGGGGTGCCAACGCCATCCTGAATTGTTTATAAAATTCCACCGGAAAATTGCACTCTTTTGCTATCCCATATCCCATTTGGGTGGCACGGTGGCAAAGTGGTTAGCTTTGCTACCTCATAGTGCCAGGGCCGCGGGTTCAATTTAGCCTTGGGTCACTGTCTGTGTGGAGTTTGTACGTTCTCCTCATGTCTGCCTGGGTTTCCTCCGGGTTTGTCGCACAGTCCAAAGATGTGCAGGTTAGGTTGCTAAATTTCCCCGAGTGTCCAAAGGGTGAGGTGGGGTTACTGGGTTATGGGGATAGGAGGGGGGCTCTTTCAGAGGGGTGGCGCAGACTCGATGGGCTGAACGGCCTCCTTCTGCACTGGAGTGATTTTATGCTTCTATCCCCTGTCATGTCAGAGTACCTTTAAGAAATGGATGTTTAAGCAATGTACCTTTAAGAAATGGAGCTGATCATATTACTGAAGTGATGTCAGAGGGTGGGGGGAGGTGAGCTCACTTCTGCTTTTGGTTTCAGTTTTGAGGAGGCAGCTGGGAGTGTCTGTGTGTTTTGCTGAGAGCTGCAGGAAGAAAACACAGAGCTGGTCTGTTGATGTCTGCAAATCCAAAGACTATAAATATATTGAATGTAACCTCATGTCTGTTTTTGAAGGTTTGAAGTCTTTTGGATGTTTAAAGGAACAGTTTGAAGGATTATTTAGTGTTGTGGTCTTTTGGGGTTATCTTTGAAGTAATGGGTGTTAAGATATTCAATGTTTGTTTTTAAAAGGTTAAATTGAGTTCATAGAATAAACATTGTTTTGTTTTAAAAACCATTTGTCCATAATTGCTGTATCACACCTGAAAAGTACGCCGTGTGCTTCCCACACCACAATCTATTAAAAGTTGTCAGCCGGTTGAACTCCATGAAACACTTTGAGGTTCTGTAAACCCGGACCCATAACAATTGGGGGCTCGAGGGGGATAGAAGTCTATCTATTAGATTGGCTTAGTGAACTTAAAAACAGTGAGGGGTGAGCATATTGTGGTTGCTTTTCAGGTGTGGTATTCCAGTTAAAGTGGGGAGTGTGTTGTGGACAATGGCTCTTTCAGAGGCTCAGAAGATTTTGGGGGTGGAGACGGTCACACGCAGTACCTTACGGACAGAGACTAAAAGCAGACTGTTAGATTTGGCAAAAACATTGCAGTTAACATTACCTGACAAAATGCAAAAAAATGAGGTAATTATGGTGGTGGTTAAGCATTTAGAGTTGCCTGAGATACCGTTTGATTCATTGGAAATGGCAAAAATTCAGTTGCAAATTAAACAAATGGACCATGAGAAAGAATTAAAGCAGCTTGAATACGAAAGAGAGCGAAAGAGAAAGAGAGAGAGAGGAAAAAGAAAGAGAAGAAAGGAAAACAGAAAGAATAGCCCTAGCAGAACAAAAAGAAAGAGAAAGGGAGATACAGATCAGGGGAAAAGATAAAGAGAGAGAGTTTGAACTTCAGAAATTGGCCATGAAACATGACAGTCAGTTAAAATTGGCAGGCGTAAAGGGAAACATACAGTTGGATGATAGTGATGAGGATATTGATAAAGAGCGTCATAGTCGAAAGCTTAGTGGGGATCTATTTAAATATATCCAAGCATTGCCAAGGTTTGATGAGAAGGAGGTAGAAGCCTTTTTCATTTCATTTGAGAAGGTAGCTAAACAAATGAAATGGCCACAGGAGATGTGGGTATTACTGATTCAAACAAAGCTGATAGGTAGGGCTAGTGAAGTGTATGCATCACTATCAGAGGAGGTATCTGAGTCGTATGAGGTGAAAAAAATCCATCTTAGGTGCATATGAATTAGTGCCTGAAGCCTACAGACAAAGGTTTAGAAATTTAAGTAAAGAATTTGGTCAAACATACATGGAGTTTGAAAGGATCAGAGTAATTTTGATAGGTGGATAAGGGCTTTGAAAATAGACCAAACGTATGAAGCTCTCAGAGAAATTATACTTTTGGAGGAGGTTAAAGGTTCAATTCCTGATGGAGTGAGAACTCATGTGGAAGAGCAGAGTGTTAAAACTGCGAGGTTAGCAGCAGAAACGGCAGATGATTATGAATTAGTTCATAAATCAAAGCTTGGTTTCCGACATCAGTTTCAGACTGTGAGGAATAGAAACTGGGGTCATGAGAAATACTCAAGTGATAAAGGTAAAGGTGATCTGATGGGAGATAATAAGGAGAGTGTACCTCAGATTAAAAAAGAAATCCAGAAGAGTGGAAAAGAAATGAAAAGTTTCAAATGTTTTCACTGTAATAAACTAGGCCATGTAAAGTCACAGTGTTGGTGGTTGAAGAAAAGCACTGGGATGGCTAATGTGGTAAAACAGGATAAGACAGTAGGGTTTGTTAAAGTGGTAAAGGAAAGCCCAAGTGAAGCAAAGGAGGTGGAAAGATTGTAGCCAGATCAAGAGGTGATTGATAAGAAGGTGCCAGATCTCTTTAAAGAATTTACTTGTGTGGGTAAAGTTTACTCATGTGTATCAGGAGGGGCAGGTAAAGAAGTCACAATTTTAGAAGATACGGGAGCTAGTCAATCTTTAATGGTAAGAGATGAGGAGTTATGTAGTTTGGGAAGAACGTTGCCAGAAAAGGTGGTAATATGTGGAATTCAGGGTGAGAGGTGTAGTGTTCCATTATATAAGGTAAGGTTGGAAAGTCCAGTGAAGAGTGGTGAAGTAGTAGTAGGAGTAATAGGGAAACTATCTTGTCCAGGAATACAGTTTATCTTGGGTAATGATATAATTGGATCGCAGGTGCAAGTGATGCCTACTGTGGTTGATAAGCCAGTGGAAAATCAGACAACTGAAGGGTTGAAGGACGAATAACCTGGGATTTTTCTGGATTGTGTCGTAACAAGGTCGCAAAGTCACAGGTTAAAACAAGAGGAGAAATCAGAGAGTGAAGATAAAGGTGAAGTGCAATTATCAGAAACGATTTTTGATCAGATGGTTGGAAAAGAACAGGTGGAGGATGAGGCGGATATTTTTAGTTCAGGAAAATTGGCAGAGTTACAACAAAAAGATGTAGAAATAAAACGGATGTATCAGAAAGCATACACGGAAGAGGAATCTGAGTGTATAACAGAGTGTTATTACAGGAAAAGTGATGTCTTGATGAGAAAATGGAGACCTTCACATATGCAGGTGGATGAAAAGTGGGCAGAAGTTAATCAAGTAGTATTGCCGGTAGGGTATAGAAAGGAGGTGTTGCGAGTTGCACATCAGGTACCAGTGGGACGTCATTTCGGAATAAGGAAAACTCAAGCTAAAATCCAGAAACATTTTTATTGGCCTGGACGACATAAAGATGTAGTTAAATTTTGTCAATCATGTCACACATGTCAAGTGAGAGGGAAACCTCAAGCAGTGATATAACCAATGTCCTTAATACCCATTCCAGCATTTGAAGAACCTTTTACTAGGGGCCTAATTGATTGCGTAGGACCGCTTCCTAAAACAAAAAGTGCGAATCAATATCTTTTGACTATAATGGATGTGTCTACTAGGTTTCCACAGGCATATATTTCCAGTACATAATATTACAGCTAAAAAGATTGTGGAGGAGTTACTTCAATTCTTTACTAGATATGGACTACCCACAGAAATACAATCGGATCAAGGATCAAATTTTACCTCAAGGTTATTCAAAGAAGTTATGGATACCTTAGGAATAAAACAATTTAAATCAACTGCGTACCATCCAGAATCGCAGGGAGCGTTAGCAAGGAGGCATCAGACATTAAAGACAATGTTGAGGGCTTATTGTCAAGATTATCCAGAGGATTGGGATAAAGGAATTCCATTTGTAATGTTTGCAATTAGGGATGCACCGAATGTGTCAACCAAATTTAGTCCTTTTGAACTAATATTTGGTCATTTGGTAAGAGGACCACTTAAATTGATTGAGGAAAAATTGGTGAGTGAGAAATCAGAACTTGCATTATTGGATTACGTGCCAAATTTCAGGATTAAATAGAGCAGGTGAATTGGCTAGACAACATTTAAAAGTTGCACAAAATGTGTTGAAACGGGTAACGGACAAGATATCCAAAGTTTGTAGTTTTGCCAGTGGAGATAAAGTTTTAGTGTTGGGACCAGTGGTAGGTGAACCTTTAAAAGCAAAGTTTTGTGGACCGTATCAGATTGAAAGGAAATTAAGTGAGGTGAATTATGCGGTAAAAACACCAGATAGAAGGAAGATTCACCGAGTGTGTCATGTGAATATGCTTAAAAGGTACTTTGAAAGGGAAGGAGAGAAAAAAGAGGAGGTTTTAATGATTCTACCTCAAAGTGATGAACCAAATCCAGATTACTGTGAATTTGACATACCTCAAAATAAATTGGAAAACGAGGATGTTCTTAAAAATTGGGATAAATTGTTGAGTTACCTTCCAGAGGAAAAACGGACTGACCTGAAAGAGTTATTGATATCACATGGGCATATTTGTGGAGATAAATTGGGAAGTACTAAAATGGCTATACATGATGGAAATGCTGTTCCAATCAAACAACATCCATGCAGACTTAACCCCTTTAAAATTGGCACAGGTCAACAAAGAGATTGAGAGTATGCTTAAAAATGGCATAATTGAAGTGGGTTGCAGCCAATGGAGCTCACCAATAATGATGGTACCTGAACCAGATGGTACCCAACGGTTGTGTGTGGACTATAGAAAGGTTAATGCAGTTACAAGAACGGACTCTTATCCTATCCCACGTTTGGAGGATTGCATTGAGAAAGTGGGACAATCAGCTTTCATTTCTAAACTGGATTTACTTAAAGGTTACTAGCAGGTACCTTTATCCAAAAGGGCGAAGGAGATTTCAGCTTTTGTGACTCCAGATGGTATATACCAATTCAAAGTTATGCCATTTGGCATGAAAAACGCCCCAGCCACATTTCAACGGTTAACTAAAAAAGTCGTTTCAGGATTACCCAATTGTGCGGTATACATCGATGATCTGGTAATTTTCAGCCAGACATGGACAGAACATTGAAACATCGATCGACTTCAGGAGGCGGGTTTGGTGATAAATCTCGCCAAAAGTGAATTTGGAAAGGCCCAAGTCACTTTCCTTGGCCATACAATCGGACAGGGTCGAATGGTCACACGGGATGTGAAACCAACAGTTGTTGAGGAGTTTCCGGTACCCTCAAGACGAAGGGAAATAATGTGATTTCTTGGTATGACTGAATTTTACCGGAAATTATACCCAATTTTAGCAGTGTGGTCGCTCCACTGACGGACTTGCTCAAGAAGCATAACAAATTCTAGTGGACAGCAGAGTGTCAACAGGCATTTGACGGCCTGAAGGCTGTGTTAACCAATGCTCCTGTGTTAGCCATCCCAAATTATACGAAACCATTCAAAGTGGCAGTTAATGCGAGTGATGTGGATGTAGGTGCGGTGCTTCTACAAGACGACGACGAAGGGCTAGAGCGGCCTATTGGTTATTTTTCAAAGAAATTGAATTCTCACCAGAAAACGTATTCCATGATTGAGGAGACATTGAGTTTGATGCTGGCTTTACAACATTTTCACATTTATGTGACCAGCAATCCGTCTGACATCATTATATGTACTGATCATAATCCGTTGATGTTTTTGGAGCGATTCCGGAATAACAATGCACGGCTGTTTCGCTGGAGTTTATTGTTGCAGCCATTTCATTTAAAAATAGTACATGTGGCAGGATGAGAAAACGTGATAGCCGATGCTTTGTCATGAATGTGATGAACGGAAGCAGTTTCAGTTGGAGGAAGAAAGAAAAATGGACTACATTATTATACCTGTTTGCGTGTGTTGTTTTTTGAAACAAAAAAAGTATCTTTACTGTGTGCATTTCTTAAAGGATAATGAAAAGGTGAAAAATGAAACCATCTTGAAGTTGATGGTTTATTTTTTTTTCTTGGGGGAGGTGTCAAGTGAGAGTACCTTTAAGAAATGGGTGTTTATAAATGGGTATGTATATAAATATCTGTAGTGAGAGTACTTTTAAGAAATGAGTGTTTACTACTGCAGTGATGTCAGAGAGTGGGTGGAGCTGGACTGTCTGTCAGCTTATTACTTTTGTTTTTGAGCAGGCTGCAGGGTGTGTTTTAGTTTTGTTTTCAGTGTTGGGGCTGAAGCCAGACCAAGCAGGGGTACTGCTGTTCTCTCTGCCATCAAAAGACTATCTCTTGATCATTTGGTGAATTCAGAATTATAAATGTTTTCAGTAGTGACTTCAACCTGATGTGCTTCTGATAAAGGTTTTGTTTTTAAGTTGTATAGCTGTTAAAAAGGAAAGCTTAAAGCATTACTTAGTGTTGTATTCTTTGGGGGTTGTATTTGAATTAATGGTTGCTAAGATGTTCACTGTATGTTTTAAAAAGGTTAACTTGAGTTCACAGAATAAACATTGTTTTGCGTAAAAAAATACTTTCCCATTTCTGCTGTACCACACCTGCAGAGTGGGCCGTGTGCTCCCCATACCACAATCTATGAAAAATTGTGAGTCAGGTGAACTCCATGATATACTTTGGGGTTCTCTAAACCCTGGCCCATAACAAGGACACACAACCTCACTTAGAGATTAGGGCACCATTTCAAAACGGCGGCTTGAACTCTGAGAAGCCGGTTTGGCCATGAGATCAGCTCCTTAGTAATGAAAATAATTCCAAAGACGCGATCGAACAGCCATGCTGCCACCGAAAAGCAGCTCGCCGCAGCGCTGCGTGGCTGATAGAAGTCGTGAAACCCCACTCTCGGGATCTAGCTGTGTCGCAAACAACGCCTCGCAAGATCTAACGTGATCTCACGAGACACTGCAATATAAATCCAGCCCATTGTGGGCGGGGTCACGTTTTGGAAAATCTGCATATTAATGCGAGGCAGCTAGTCTCACTTTAATGAGCTGACACCTGAGGTACCCGAGGTATTGGGATCTATCCCCTTTGCCTTGGAAACTTCGGGCAAGCGTGGTTAAGTATTGGTCTCCACAAATCGGGACCAGTCAGAACGGCTCTTCTGGGGGTCTTCCAGGGGATCGGAAGCCTTTGGGCAGGGTGGTATGTGGGCATTGTTGGTGCCACTAGGGCACCCTGGTAGTGCTGGCCTGGCACCCTGGCAGTGTGACCTGAGTGCCAGCATGGTACTACCCAGGTGGCTCTGCCAACTGCAGGTATACAGCCAGGGTGCCAAGTTGGCACTGCGTGGTGGGGAACAGGCCAGGGTGCCCTGTGGGAGTGCAGGGGGGGTGCCTCGGGATCCTCCCATAGTGCATTGAGGGGGGGTCGCTTCGAGAGCTCCCCAGCGAGTTCCTCAGTGCACAAATCGGGGCTATGTGCAACCTTGGCCACGGCATCCCCACTGAAGCCCCCTAAAGGCAGCATAGTGGTTCGAACTATGGCTTCACAGCGTCAGGGTCCCAGGTTCGATTCCCAGCTTGGGCAATTTGGACATTCTGAATTCTCCCTCTGTGTACCCAAACAGGTGCCAGAATGTGGCGACTGGGGCTTTTCATAGTATTTTTTTTTAACACTCAAGATCAGCGAGATCAGCGCCCTGGACATTGTCGGGGGCAGCCCCCCCCTCCCCCCCCCCTCCCCCGCCCTCACCTCATTGAAAGTCCTCACTAGTAGTGGGCCAAACAGGTCCATGTACTTCCGGTAGAATTCCACCGAAAACCCATCCGGCCCCGGGGCCTTCCCTGCCTGCATGCTCCCCAACCCCTTAACCAGCTCCTCCAGCCCAATCGGTGCCCCTTGCCCAACCACCTGCTCCTCCTCCACCCTCGGGAACCTCAGCCGATCCAAAAATCGGCACATCCCCCCTCCCCCATCGGGGGCTCAGACCTATACAGCTCCTCATAAAAGTCCCTGAATACCCCATTTATTCCCACCGCACTCCGCACCGTGTTTCCCCCTCTATCCCTAACTCTCCCAATCTCCCTCGCAGCCTCCCGCTTCCGAAGCTGATGTGCCAGCGTCCGGCTTGCCTTCTCCCCATATTCGTACACCGCCCCTTGCGCTTTCCTCCACTGCACCTCTGCCTTCCTGATAGTCAACAGGTCGAATTCGGCCTGGAGGCTTCGTCGTTCCTTGAGTAATCCCTCCTCGGGGACTTCTGCATACCTCCTATCCACCCTTAATATCTCCCCCACCAATCTTTCCCTCTCTCTCCTCTCCTTCTGGGCCTTAGTGGAGATTAGCTCTCCCCTGACCACCGCCTTCAGCGCCTCCCAGACCACCACCACCTGCACCTCCCCATTGTCGTTAGCCTCTAAATATCTTCCAATGCACCCCCGAATCCGTCCGTTCACCTCCTCAATCGCTAACAGTCCCACATCGAGGCGCCACAGCGGGCGCTGGTCCCTCTCCTCCCCTAACTCCAGCTCCACCCAATGCGGGGCATGATCTGAGATAGCTGTGGCCGAATATTCCGTGCCCTCCACTCTCGGGATTAGTGCCCTACTCATAATGAAGAAATCTATCCGGGAGTAGGCTTTATGGACGTGGGAAAAAAAGGAAAATTCCCTGGCCCCCGGCCTGGCAAACCTCCATGGGTCCACTCCCCCCATCTGGTCCAAAAAAACCCTAAGCACCTTGGCTGCCGCTGGCCTTTTACCCGTCCTGGACCTGGAGCGGTCCAATGCTGGGTCCAACACCGTGTTGAAGTCCCTCCCCAATATCAAGCTCCCTGTCTCCAGATCCAGAATCCGACCCAACATGCGCCTCATGAATCTGGCATTGTCCCAATTTGGGGCGTATACATTCACTAGTGCCACCCGCACCCCCTGCAGCTTACCACTCACCATCACGTACCGGCCTCCATTATCTGCCACGATGTTCAGCGCCTCAAACGACACCCGCTTCCCCACCAAGGTCGCCACCCCTCGATTCTACGCGTCCAACCCCGAGTGGAAAACCTGCCCTACCCACCCCTTTCTCAGCCTAACCTGATCTGCCATCCTCAAATGCGTCTCCTGGAGCATAACCACATCTGCCTTCAGTCCCTTCAGGTGCGCGAACACACGGGCCCTCTTGACCGGCCTGTTCAGGCCTCTCACATTCCAAGTTATCAGCCAGATCAGGCCCCCCCCCCAAAACCCCCCTCACCCCACCCCCCTCCACCAACCCCCCCCCCCCACCTGACTAGCCATCTCCTTTCTAGGCCAGCGACATGCCCGCGCCTCCCATTCCCCCAGGCGGTGGACCCCCGCCCGACTCCCTCTCCAAACTCCAGCTCCCCTTTGGCCAATGCAGCAGCAACCCAGTTCCCCGCCCCCTCACCCCCCCCCCCCAGCTAGGTCCCCCCCTAGCTGTATTGCTCCCCCATGGCACTCCCATAAGTCAGCTGACTCCTGCTGACCCCGGCCTCTCCCGCCACTCCGACCCCCCAGTGTGAGAATCTCTCCTCCCCCTCCTGGCAGTCAGCGTGCGCTCCTCTCCAACACCGCCCTTCCCCCCCGGCCCCGCCCTCTTCCTTCCCTAGCGCGGGAAAAAACCCGCGCTTTCCACCAAGCCGGCCCCGCCCTCTCTGGCACAGCTCCCTTTTGCGGCCTTATCTCAGCTCCCCCACCACGGGCCTCCCATTCCCCCTCGGCAGGGCCCCGTCCTTCCAACCACCGACGCCCACACTCTCACACAACCCTCACTTTGAACCATGTACCCAACACCACCCAGCACCAAAGAAAACAGAACAGAGCATCCCCCAAAACACAATAACCCCCCCTCGACACCTCCTCCCAACAAACACTCAGTCCATGTCCAACTTTTCGGCCTGGATAAAGGTCCACGCCTCCTCCGGCGTCTCAAAGTAATGGTGTCGGTCCTTAAATGTGACCCACAATCGCGCCGGCTGCAGCATCCCGAATTTCACCGCGTTCCGATGCAGAACCGCCTTAGCCCAATTGTACCCGGCCCTCTTCTTGGCCACCTCCGCGCTCCAGTCCTGATATATACGGATCTCTGCGTTCTCCCACCTGCTGCTCCGCTCCTTTTTAGCCCAACTCAGGACACACTCCCTGTCAACAAAGCGGTGGAACTGCAGCATTACCGCCTGTGGCGGCTCGTTGGCCTTGGGCCTCCTCGCCAGGACTCGGTGAGCCCCATCCAGCGCCAGGAGCCTCGGGAAAGCTCCCGCGCCCATCAGCGTGTTCAGCATCGTGACCACGTATACTCCAGCATCCGACCCTTCCACTCCCTCCGGGAGACCCAGAATCCGCAGGTTCTTCCTCCTCGACCGATTCTCCATGTCTTCGAACTTTTCTTGTCACTTCTTCTGCAGCGCCTCGTGCGCCTCCATCTTCACCGGCAGGCCCAAGATCTCGTCCTCGTTCTCCAATGCCTTTTGCCGCACCTCCCGGATCGCCGCCCCTTGGGCCTTCTGGGTCTCGACCAGCTTATCGATCGATGCCTTCATCGGCTCCAGCAGCTCTGCCTTCAGGTCCGCAAAACAGCGCTTGAGGAACTCCTGCTGCTCTTGCGACCATTGCGCCCACGCTGCCTGGTCTCCACCTGCCGCCATCTTGGTTCTCCTCCCTCGCACTTTTTGCTGCACCAAAATCACTTTTTTCACCGCTCCACTCCTGGTCCAATTCATACAATGCTGGGGGAATCGTACTGTCGCCTTCCCACACTGGGAACCGTCGAACAAATTCCGCTGGGGCCCCTAAAAAGAGCCCAAAAGTCCGTTTCTGACGGGAGCTGCCGAACGTGCGACTTAGCTCAGCTTAGCCGCAACCGGAAGTCCGGGACTTTTCATAGTAACTTCATTGCAGTGTTAATATAAGCCTACATGTGACAATAAAGATTATTATTATTATAAACCCGGGTGCCATTTTATAGCATTGTATTCCAGTGAAATCCCTCCCTAGGTGGGGCTAAACCAGTGCAAAACTCACGAGGGGCCCAGAAAAATGAGTAAGTGTGATTAGATAGCGATGGGGAACTTGCCCACAGAGCCGGCGGGAACTTCCAGCAAAACCGTCACAAATGACACTTAGAAACCTTTCCGTTAGCTCGCATGTCAAATCTAAGCCTTACAGTCCTGGGTATAATGGTGGGCAAGTAAAAGATTGAACTGAATCACAGAATTATTTCAGCTCAGAAAAAACACATTTGGCCCAACATGTCTGCATTGTTCTCCAAATGGCAAATTCACTGCATCATATCGGGCAGCACGGTAGCACAGTGGTTAGCACTGTTGCTTCACAACGCCAGGGCCCCGGGTTTGGGTCTCTGTGCGGAGTCCGCACATTCTCCCTGTGTCTGTGTGGGTTTCCTCCCACAAGTCCCCAAAGATGTGCTGTTAGGTGAATTGGACATTTTGAATTCTCCCTCAGTGTACCCGAACAGGCGCCGTAGTGTGGCGACTCGGGGCTTTTCACAGTAACTTCATTGCAGTGTTAATGTAAGCCTACTTGTGACAATAATAAAGATTATTATTCTCCTGCCTTCTCAATGTAAACACTGAATATTGTTCCTTTTCAAATAATCTTCTAATTCCTTTTTGAATACATCAATTAAATCTGCCTCCACCCAATTGAATCTGCCTCCACCACACTTTCAGGCAGTGAATTCCAGACACTACTAACCACACCCTCTAAGAAAATGTTTTTTCTCATATCACTTATGCTTCTTTTTGCCAATGTTTTAAAGTCATGCCCCTCGTTCTTGATCTTTTCACAAGTGGGAGGTTTCTCCCACTTAGTCTGTCTTACCCCTCATGATATTAACATATCTATGAAATAGAAACATTAAAACATAGAAAATAGAATCAGGATGCCCTTTAAGCCTGCTCTGCCATTCAATAGGATCATGGCTGATCCTCTATCTCAATGCCATATTCATGCTTTCTCCCCATGCCTCTTGATGCCATTAAAATCTAAAAAAAAAAAATCTCTTCCTTGAATACATTCAGTGGCTTGGCCTCCACATTCTTCTGTGAATTGAGCACTTTCACTACCATTTGAGTGAAGAAATATTTCCTCATCTCAGTCCTAAATGGCCTACCAAGTATCCTAAGACTATGGTCCCTGGTTCTAGATTCTCCAACCAGGGAACATATCCTCCCTGTATCTAGTCTGTCCAGCCCTGTTAGAATTATATAAGTTTCAACCAGATCTCCTCTCATCCTTCTAAGTTCCAGTAAATACAGGTCCAGTCAAGCTCTCCTCATATGACAGGCCCGCCAACCCCAGTATCAGCCCAGTAAACCACTTCTGCACTCACTCTATGTTAAGTATATAATTTCTTTGGTAGGGAGACCAAACTGCACGCAATACTGCAGGTGCAGTCTCACCAATAACTGCAGTAAGACATCCCTACTTCTGAACTCAAAGATCTTGCAATGAAGGCCACATTTGCCTTCCTAATTGCTTGCTGCAGCTGCCTCTCCACTTTCATTGACTGGTGTGCAAGGACACTCAGATTCATTTGTAGACCGACAATTCCCAATATATCACTATTTAAAAAATACTCTTCCTTGCTGTTTTCACACCAAAATGTAACTTCGCATTTAGCCATGTTGTACTGCATCTGTCATGTGTTTGCCCACTCATTCAACTTTTCTAAATCACCTTGAAGCCTCATTGCATCCTCTTCATAACTCAAAATTCCACCCAGTTTTTTGTCATCAGCAAACTTGGAATTTTGCATTTCTTTCCCTCTTTATATATATCGTGAACAGCTAAGGTCCAAGCAATACCTGTGGTACCCCACTAGTCACTCGGAAAAACACCCATTTATTCCCATTCCCTGTTTCCTGTCTGTCAACCAAGTCTTGATCCATGCCAATATATGACCCTCTATCCTATGTGCTTTAATTTTGCCCACAAACCTCATATGAGGGACCTTATCAAAAGCCTTTTGAAACTCCAATTACATCACATTCACTGGTTCTCTCTTATCTAGTCTATTAGTTACATATTCAAACAACCCCAGTGGATTTGTTAAGCTTGATTTGCCTTTCATAAACCGATGCTGGCTTTGTCCAAGTCTGTTAATGTTATCACGTCTTTTATAATAGACTCTGGCATCTTCCCCACTACTGATGTCAGACTAACTGGTCTGTAATTCTCCCTTTTTTCTCTCCCTCCCTTTTTAAATAGAGGGGTTACATTTGCTCCAGAGGCTATAGAATTTTAGAAGATGACAACACATCCAATATTTTCAGGGCCACTTCCATTAATACTCTGGGATGTAGATGATCAGGCCCTGGTGATTTGTCAGCCTTTAACTCCATTAATTTCCCAGCACTATTTTCTTTGTTCAATTCCACCCTCTCACTAGATCGTTGGTTCCCCAACATTTCTGAAGGTTATTGTGCCCTGTTTTGTGAAGACAGAACCAAAGTATGTGTTCAATTCTTCTGCCATTATAATTTCCCCGGCTTCTGATAAAAAGGACGTACATTGGCCTTCATTAAACTTTTCTCTTCTATTTATAGAAGCTTTTGCGGTCAGTTTGTATGTTCCCTGCAATGATACACTCATAATCTATTTTCTCTCTCTTATTCACATTTTTTGTCCTCATTTGCTGAATTCTAAAATGCTCCCAATCCGCAGGGTTGCTGATTTTGCTGGCAATTTTATATATTTCTTCTTTGGAGTTAATATTATCCCTAATTTCTTTTGTAAGCCATGGATGAGTCACCTTTGCTCTTCTATTTTTGCTCCAGACAGTAATGAATAATTGTTGTAATTCATGTACACTTCTTTAAATATGAACCATTGCCTATTTACCGTCAACCTCTTTAGTAAGGTTACCCATCTTGCCAATCTTTGCCAATCCTCCTCTCATATCCTCATTGTTCCCTTTATTAAGATTCAGGACCTTGTTTCGGACACGACTACTTTACTCTACAACTTTTTTTTTTTTTTTTTAAATAATATTTTATTGAAAATTTTTGGTCAACCAACACAGTACATTGTGCATCCTTTACACAACATTATAACAATACAGATAATAATGACCTTTTTTATTTAAACAAGAACAAAAGAAAACAACAACAAATAAATAAATATTAAATAACAAAAATAAAAACTAGCCCTAATTGGCAACTGCCTTGTCTCAGGCCACACACCCCCCCCCCCCCCCCCCCCACCCCCCACCCCCCAAGTTCTGGGCTGCTGCTGCTGCCTTCTTTGTTCTCCCCTATCTATCTTTCCGCAAGATATTCGACGAACGGTTGCCACCGCCTTGTAAACCCTTGAGCCGACCCCCTTAGGACGAACTTAATCCGCTCTAACTTTATGAACCCCGCCATATCATTTATCCAGGTCTCCACCCCCGGGGGCTTGGCTTCTTTCCACATTAGCAATATTCTGCGCCGGGCTACTAGGGACGCAAAGGCCAAAACATCGGCCTCTTTCGCCTCCTGCACTCCCGGCTCTTGTGCAACCCCAAATATAGCCAACCCCCAGCTTGGTTCGACCTGGACTCCTACTACTTTCGAAAGCACCTTTGTCACCCCCATCCAAAACCCCTGTAGTGCCGGGCATGACCAAAACATATGGGTATGATTCGCTGGGCTTCTCGAGCACCTCGCACACCTATCCTCCACCCCAAAAAATTTACTGAGCCGTGTTCCAGTCATATGTGCCCTGTGTAATACCTTAAACTGAATCAGGCTTAGCCTGGCGCACGAGGACGACGAGTTTACCCTGTTTAGGGCATCTGCCCACATCCCCTCCTCAATCTCCTCCCCTAGCTCTTCTTCCCATTTCCCTTTTAGTTCGTCCATCATAGTCTCCCCTTCGTCTCTCAATTCCCTATATATATCCGACACCTTACCGTCCCCCACCCATTTCTTTGAGATGACTCTGTCCTGCACCTCTTGTGTCGGGAGCTGCGGGAATTCCCTCACCTGCTGCCTCGCAAAAGCCCTCAATTGCATGTACCTGAATGCATTCCCTTGGGGCAACCCATATTTCTCGGTCAGCGCTCCCAGACTCGCAAACTTCCCATCCACAAATAGATCTTTCAATTGCGTTATACCTGCTCTTTGCCACATTCCATATCCCCCATCCATTCCCCCCGGGGCAAACCTATGGTTGTTTCTTATCGGGGACCCCCCCAGTGCTCCGGTCTTTCCCCTATGTCGTCTCCACTGTCCCCAAATCTTCAGTGTAGCTACCACCACCGGACTCGTGGTATAGTTCCTTGGTGAGAACGGCAATGGGGCTGTCACCATAGCCTGCAGGCTGGTCCCCCTACAGGACGCCCTCTCTAATCTCTTCCACGCCGCTCCTTCCTCCTCTCCCATCCACTTACTCACCATTGAAATATTAGCGGCCCAATAATACTCACTTAGGCTCGGTAGTGCCAGCCCCCCCCTATCCCTACTACGCTGTAAGAATCCCTTCCTCACTCTCGGAGTCTTCCCGGCCCAAACAAAACCCATAATACTCTTTTCTATCCTTTTGAAAAAAGCCTTCGTGATCACCACCGGGAGACACTGAAACACAAAAAGGAATCTCGGGAGGACCACCATCTTAACTGCCTGCACCCTCCCTGCCATTGACAATGCTACCATGTCCCATCTCTTGAAATCTTCCTCCATCTGTTCCACCAACCGCGTCAAATTTAGCCTGTGCAATGTGCCCCAATTCTTAGCTATCTGGATCCCCAGGTAACGAAAGTCTCTTGTTACCTTCCTCAACGGTAGGTCTTCTATTTCTCTACTCTGCTCCCCTGGATGCACCACAAACAGCTCACTCTTTCCCATGTTCAATTTATACCCTGAAAAATCCCCAAACTCCCCAAGTATCCGCATTATTTCTGGCATCCCCTCCGCTGGATCCGCCACATATAGTAGCAGATCATCCGCATATAAAGATACCCGGTGTTCTTCTCCTCCCCTAAGTATTCCCCTCCATCCCTTGGAACCTCTCAGCGCTATCGCCAGGGGCTCAATCGCCAGTGCAAACAGTAATGGGGACAGAGGACATCCCTGCCTTGTCCCTCTGTGGAGCCGAAAATATGCCGATCCCCGTCCATTCGTGACCACACTCGCCACTGGGGCCCTATACAACAGCTGCACCCATCTAACATACCCCTCTCCGAACCCAAATCTCCTCAACACCTCCCACAGATAATCCCACTCCACTCTATCAAATGCTTTCTCGGCATCCATCGCCACTACTATCTCCGTTTCACCCTCTGGTGGGGCCATCATCATTACGCCTAACAACCTCCGTATGTTCGTGTTCAGCTGTCTCCCCTTCACAAACCCAGTTTGGTCTTCATGAACCACCCCCGGGACACATTCCTCTATTCTCATTGCCATTACCTTGGCCAAGACCTTGGCATCTACATTGAGGAGGGAGATTGGTCTGTAGGACCCGCATTGTAGCGGATCCTTTTCCTTCTTTAAAAGAAGCGATATCGTTGCTTCTGACATAGTCGGGGGCAGTTGTCCCCTTTCCTTTGCCTCGTTGAAGGTCCTCGTCAGTAGCGGGGCGAGCAAGTCCAAATATTTTCTGTAAAATTCAACTGGGAATCCGTCCGGTCCCGGGGCCTTTCCCGTCTGCATGTTCCTAATTCCTTTCACCACTTCTTCTACCGTGATCTGTGCTCCCAATCCCATCCTTTCCTGCTCTTCCACCTTGGGAATTTCCAGCCGATCCAAAAACTCCATCATTCTCTCCCTCCCATCCGGGGGTTGAGCTTCATACAATTTTTTATAAAATGTCTTGAACACTTCATTCACTCTCTCCGCTCCCCGCTCCGTCTCTCCATCTTCGTCTCTCACCCCCCCTATTTCCCTCGCTGCTCCCCTTTTCCTCAATTGGTGTGCCAGCAATCTGCTCGCCTTCTCTCCATATTCATACTGTACACCCTGCGCCTTCCTCCATTGTGCCTCTGCAGTGCCTGTGGTCAGCAAGTCAAATTCCACATGCAGCCTTTGCCTTTCCCTATACAGTCCCTCCTCCGGTGCTTCCGCATACTGTCTGTCCACCCTCAAAAGTTCTTGCAACAACCGCTCCCGTTCCTTACTCTCCTGCTTCCCTTTATGTGTCCTTATTGATATCAGCTCCCCCCTAACCACCGCCTTCAACGCCTCCCAGACCACTCCCACCTGAACCTCCCCATTGTCATTGAGTTCCAAGTACTTTTCAATGCATCCCCTCACCCTTAAGCACACCCCCTCATCCGCCATTAGTCCCATATCCATTCTCCAGGGTGGACGCCCTCTTGTTTCCTCCCCTATCTCCAAGTCTACCCAGTGTGGGGCATGATCCGAAATGGCTATAGCCGTATATTCCGTTCCCCTCACCCTCGGGATCAATGCCCTACCCAACACAAAAAAGTCTATGCGTGAATAGACTTTATGGACATAGGAGAAAAACGAGAACTCCTTACTCCTAGGTCTACTGAATCTCCACGGGTCCACCCCTCCCATCTGCTCCATAAAATCCTTAAGCACCTTGGCTGCTGCCGGCCTCCTACCAGTCCTGGACTTCGACCTATCCAGCCTTGGTTCCAACACCGTGTTAAAGTCTCCCCCCATTATCAGCTTTCCGGTCTCTAGGTCTGGGATGCGTCCTAGCATTCGCCTCATAAAATTGGCATCGTCCCAATTCGGGGCATACACGTTTACCAACACCACCATCTCTCCCTGTAATTTGCCACTCACCATCACGTATCTGCCCCCGTTATCCGCCACTATAGTCTTTGCCTCGAACATTACCCGCTTCCCCACTAATATAGCCACCCCCCTGTTTTTCGCATCCAGCCCCGAATGGAACACCTGCCCTACCCATCCTTTGCGCAACCTAACCTGATCTATCAGTTTCAGGTGCGTTTCCTGTAACATGACCACATCTGCTTTAAGTTTCTTAAGGTGTGCGAGTACTCGTGCCCTCTTTATCGGCCCGTTAAGTCCCCTCACGTTCCACGTGATCAGCCGAGTTGGGGGGCTTCCCCCCCCCCCCCCTTGCCGGTTAGCCATCATCTTTTTCCAGCTTCTCGCCCAGTTCCCACGCGGCTGTATTTCTCCCAGACGGTGCCCCCCCGCCCATCCTTTCCCGCACCCACTCCCCCCTTTCCCCAGCAGCAGCAACCCAGTAATTCCCCCCTCCCCCCCCCCCCGCTAGACCCCCCGCTAGCGTAATTACTCCCCCCATGTTGCTCCCAGAAGTCAGCAAACTCTGGCTGACCTCGGCTTCCCCCCGTGATCACGGCTCGCCCCGTGCGGTGCCCCCTCCTTCCTGCTTCTCTATTCCCGCCATAATTATCATAGCGCGGGAACCAAGCCCGCGCCTCTCCCTCAGCCCCGCCTCCCATGGCCAACGCCCCATCTCCTCTCCCTCCCCACCTCCCCCCATCACCACCTGTGGGAGAAAGAAAAGTTACCATACCGCAGGATTAATCATACAATACAATCCCTCTTCGCCCCCCCCCCCCCACTCGTCCCACCACTTTGTCCAAACGTTCATTTTCGTAGTCCAATCATTCCAATTTTTCTTCTACAATAAAAGTCCACGCTTCATCCGCCGTCTCAAAGTAGTGGTGCCTCCCTTGATATGTGACCCACAGTCTTGCCGGTTGCAGCATTCCAAACTTTATCTTTTTTTTGTGAAGTACCGCTTTGGCCCGATTAAAGCTCGCCCTCCTTCTCGCCACCTCCGCACTCCAATCTTGATAGACGCGGATCACCGCGTTCTCCCATTTACTACACCGAGTTTTCTTCGCCCTTCTAAGGACCATTTCTCTATCCTTAAAACGGAGAAATCTCACCACTATGGCTCTGGGAGCTTCTCCTGCTCTCGGTCCTCGCACCATAACTCGGTATGCTCCCTCCACCTCCAACGGACCCGTCGGGGCCTCCACTCCCATTAACGAGTGCAGCATCGTGCTCACATATGCCCCGACGTCCGCCCCCTCCACACCTTCAGGAAGGCCAAGAATCCTCAAGTTGTTCCTCCTTGCGTTATTTTCCAGTGCCTCCAACCTCTCCACAGATCGTTTCTGGTGTGCCTCCTGTATCTCCGACTTCACCACCAGGCCCTGTATATCGTTTTCATTCTCAGCTGCTTTCGCCTTCACGACCCGAAGCTCCTGCTCCTGGGTCTTTTGTTCCTCTTTCAGCCCTTCAATCGCCTGTAATATCGGGGCCAACAACTCTTTCTTCATTTCCTTTTTTATCTCCTCCACGCAGCGTTTCAAAAACTCTTGTTGTTCAGGGCCCCATATGAAACTGCCACCTTCCGACGCCATCTTGGTTTCTGCTTGCCTTCCTTGCCGTTGTTCCAAAGGATCCGCTGCAATCCGGCCACTTTCCTCTCCTTTTTCCATCCGTGTCCAGGGGGAACACCCTTCTGGTTTACCGCACGGTGTTTTCAGCCGTTAAAATTGCCGTTGGGGCTCCTATCAAGAGCCCAAAAGTCCGTTTCACAGGGAGCTGCCGAAACGTGCGACTCAGCTGGTCATCGCCGCACCCGGCTACTCTACAACTTAACGAAGACTCCTATCATATTATCTTCCCCAAATTACCCGCACAAATAGATTGTTAATTAATCCTTTCCAATTGCACAGTACGCAATCTAGAATAGCCTGTTTTCTGTATGGTTCCTCAACATGTTGTTCTAAAAACCATCATGCACTAACTCCAGGAACTCTTCCTCCACCATATTATTGCTATATTAGTTTGTTCAATCCATGTGAAAAGTAACTTCACCTTTGATTACAATCGTGCCCTTATTGCATGCGTCTCTGATTTCTTGTTTAATACCTTCCCTTATATCTCCATTACTATTTGGGAGCCTATTGACAACCCTCAACATTTTCTGTCCCTTTGTTTTCCTATCCCCACCCATGCAGATTCCACATCATAATTTTCTGAGCCAATATCCTTCCTCGCTACTGCATTGATTTCCTCCTTTACACAAAATGCTATCCCATCTCCTGGCCCTTTTTGTCTGTCCTTCCGAAGTAATGATTACACCTGGATCTTCTGTTCCCATCCTTGGTAACCCTACAGCCATGTCTCTGCAATTGCAGCTATATCATAACTGTTTATATCTATTTGAGCTACTAATTCACCTACCTTATTGCGAATGCACCATGCATTAAGACACAATGCCTTTACACTTGTCTTATTATTTTTTATTAGTGTTTAAAAAGTTTTGAAATTAAGGGGCAATCTACCTTTCTTGCACATCTTTGGGTTGTGGACCCATGCAGACACAGGGAGAATGTGCAAACTCCACGCGGATAGTGACCCAGGCCGGGATCGAATCTGGGTCTTGGCGCCATGAGGCAGCAGTGCTAATCACTGCGCCACCATGCTACCATGCACTTGTCTTTTTAACCATGTTGGTCATCTTAGCTTTAATTTGAATTCTGGGCCCATTTGTTTTACGCCTTTGTTTTGTGCCTTTCACTTTTGCTTCTTACATTTCTGTCTCTTGTTTCTATCTTTGTTTCTTCCGCCTCTGTCTCCCCATTCAGGTTCCCATCCCCCTGCCATTCTAGCTTAAATCCTTCCCAACAGCACCAGCAAACACGCCTGCCGAGGATATTGGTCCCAGTCCTGCCCAAGTGCAATCTGTCCTGCCCAGTTGCAACCTGTGCAACTACCCCAGAACCAGTCCCAATTTCCCAGGAATCTGAATCCCTCCCTCTGACACACTTTCTCCAGCCACGTATCCATCTGGTATATCCTGTTATTGTTACTCTTGCTAACATGTTGCTTTGATAGTAATCCTGAGATTACTATCTTTGAGGATCTACTTTTTAATTTACATCCTAACTCCCTATATTCTGCTTATAGGACCACGTCCCTTTTTTTAACCTATGTCTTTGGGATCGATATGTACCACAACAGGCTGTTCACCACCCCACCCCCCTTTTTCAGAATGCCCTGTACCCACTCTGATACATCCTTGACCCTGGCACCAAGGAGGCAACACACCATCCCGGAGTCTCTTTCCGGCCACAGAATCCCTGTCGGTCCCCCTTACTATTGAATCCCCTACCACTGTAGCCCTGCCATTCTTCCTCCTCCCTTCTTGTGCAGCAAAGGCACCCATGGTGCCATGGCCTTGGTTTTTGCTGTAATCCCCTGAGAAGTTGTCCCCTCCAACAGTATCTAAAACAGTGCATATTTTAGAAAGGGGGACAGCCACAGGAGTCTCTTGCACTACCTGCCTTACTCTCCTCTGCCTGGTGGTCACCCAAACCCTTTCCGCCTGTTCAGTCTTTACCTTTCAATTTTGACACACTTATGAAACATTTTAGGATCAATAATTACTATTGCTTTTACTATTTTACAGAACAATTTTTAATACTTTTACAACAGTATTATGTTACTCTGTTAGGTAATTTTCCTTACATGGTCTGCTATATCCAAAGTATTGTATGTGCATTCAGCAAAGATTTTAATAACTTCTAAAAACTCCATATAGATCTGCTGCACCATTTGGCCAAGGAGATTCCCTCTAACGCCACCTACTTCAATTTTTTCGAGCTTTAAGAACTCAACAGTAGTGGAAAATATCTCCTGTATAAAACAAAAAATTTGATATCACTTTATGATACAATAACGGTTAAGTATTCAATTCAAATGATGATCATTCAAGTTTATGATGTTCGTTAACTATTAAAACTATTTATAATATATTACCATCATCTTTATGTGACACAGTCAGGCTAGCAGCTTCTCAGATCTACCATTAGATTGAACATGATGAACTGTATTTTTCTATGCTCATGTCTAGTGTCACTAATACATTCTGAACCTCAGCATTCTCCTACCCAATTATGGACATTTCCGACTCCACCGACACCCTCCACCACCACTACTAATTCCTCATATGCATTGCTGGATGACAGTTCCAATGGGTTTCTGGTAGCGCCTGAACACCCCTCCTCAAATTTTGATCTGCATCCACACCAGCTTCGGTAGCAGTCAGTGGCAGAAAATACCAATGAAATCCAGTCGTTACAATCATTCAATCATTCTCTTCTTCATTTAGCTCTGTTGCTCCATTAAGCTCGACATCCTTCAGCTGAAGTTCATTTCCCTTTCAAGTGTAATACTGTGCAGAATGTAGCATAGAGCAATAATTTTACATTCGTCAGTATTCACATGTATGCCGATAACCCCCAGCACTACCTCATCACCACCTCTCTCAACTCCTTCACTGGTGCTAAGTTAGCAGACTGCTTATCTGAACTCAGTACTGGATGAGCAGAGATTTTCTCCAATTAGGGGGAAGACAGAAGCAACTGTTTTCGGCCCTCGCTCCAAACTTCATTCCCTAGCTTCCAACTCCACCTCTCACCCTGGCAACAGTCTGAGATTAAGTCAGCTTATTTACAACATTAGTGTCACATTTGATCCTGTGATGATCTTCCAACCTCATATACGTGCCCTATCTTTTAAAAAAAAATTTTTTTTAGAGTACCAATTCATTTTTTCCGATTAAGGGGCAATATAGCATTACAAATCCACCTTTCCTGCACATAGAATTTACAGTGCAGAAGGAAGCCATTCAGCCCATCGAGTCTGCACCGGTTCTTGGAAAGAACACCCTACCCAAGCCCACGCCTCCACCGTATCCCCATAACCCAGTAACCCCACCCAGCACTAAGGGCAATTTTGGGCACTGAGGGCAATTAAGCATGGCCAATCCACCTAACCTGCACATCTTTAGACTGTGGGAGGAAACCGGAGCACCCGGAGGAAACCCACGCAGACACGGGGAGAACATGCAGACTCCGCACAGACAGTGGCCCAGCCGGGAATCGAAGCTGGGACCCTGGAGCTGTGAAGCAATTGTGCTAACCATTATGCTACCGTACTGCCATCTTTGAGTTGTGGGGGCGAAACCCACGCAAACACGGGGAGAATGTGCAAACTCCACACGGACAGTGACCCAGAGCGAACCATTGCACCATCATGCTGCCCGTTATGTGCCCTTTCTGAGACCCTGTTTTTCCACCTCCATGACATTACTGAGCTTTACCCTGTCTCAGCTCACCTGTTGCTGAAATGCTCAGCCATGCATTAATTTCCTCTGGACTCCAACACACTCCTGGCTATTTTTTTCACATTCTATCCTCCATAAATTTGATGTCATCCAAAACTCGATTGCTTAGGCCTTGGACCTGGGTTCGATTCCCAGATTGGGTCACTGTCTGTGCAGAGCCTGCATGTTCTACCCATGTCTGCGTGGGTTTCATCCGGATGCTCCGGTTTCCTCCCACAAGTTTCGAAAGACGTGCTTGTTAGGTGAATTGGACATTCTGAATTCTCCCTCAGTGTACCCGAACAGGCGCCGAGTGTGGCGACTAGGGCATTTTCACAGTAACTTTATTGCAGTGTTAATGTAAGCTTATTTGTGACACTACTAAAGATTATCATTAACTCGCAGCATGTTCAATCCTCTATAACCCGCGTGCTCGCTGAAACAACGGCTCCTGATCAAGCAGCATTTTGATTTTCCTTCAAGTTCTCAATTTTCCTTCAAGTTCTCTGTGACTTTGCCCCTCTCTACATCTGTAATCACTTCCAACCAAAACACTGAGACACCTGCGCTCCTCTCATGGTGGCCTTTTGTGCTTTCCAAATCAAAATTGATCCAAGGAATGCCAACCTTCAGTTACCTGTGCCCCAACCTCTGGATTTCCCTCCTCTCAGTCCATCTATCTCAATGTCTACCTTTAAGATACTTCTTAAAACTTACATCTTTGACCAAGCTTTTGGTTATGAGACCTAGTATGTTCATATGTGGCTCAGTATCGTACTTTGTTTTATAATGCCCTGGGAAGCACCTTGGAATAATTAATTGTGTTAAAAGGTATTGTTGTTCTATTCTTTATGTAAACTGTAAAACCAGTCCATTTAAGACTGTTTCCACCCACAGGTCCCCAAAGATGTGCAGTTAGGTAATTTGCACAATCAGTGTACCCGAACAGGCGCCGGAATGTGGCGACTAGGGGCTTTTCACAGTAACTTCATTGCAGTGTTAATGTAAGCCTGCTTGTGACAATAAAGATTATTATTATTAAACCATGGAGTTCTTGATTCAGCATCCTCGTTCTGTGTTGAATGCAATGTGGGTGATGGCATGGAACTCATTCATTTCAATGATGTGTGGAATGAGAGGGGGTTTCAAACCGAGCCTTACTCACAAAGCATTTGCAGTCATCTTTAGTCAGAATTACCAAGTGGATGATCCATCTCGGCCTGCTCAGTTCCACCACATCACAGACGCCAGACTTCCACCAATTTGATTCACTCTGCATGATATCAATGGCTGAAGGCACTGCATATTGCGTATTGGGTGAGTGTAGTCCCACGGTTAAGGTGCTAAATTGGGGGAAGGCAGGATTAGGAGGCTGTTGGCTGGGAGAGGCTGTTTGAAGGTAAATCCACATTTGGCATGTGGGAGTCTTTGAAGGACCAGTTGATGGGAGTGCAGGACAGGCATGTACCGGTAAATGGGAAGGCCAGGAGAGGCAGGATTAGAACATAGAACATACAGTGCAGAAGGAGGCCATTCGGCCCATCGAGTTTGCACCGACCCACCTAAGCCCTCACTTCCACCCTATCCCCGTAACCCAATAACCCCTCCTTACCTTTTTGGTCACTAAAGGCAATTTATCATGGCCAATCCACCTAACCTGCACGTCTTTGGACTATGGGAGGAAACCGCAGCACCAGGAGGAAACCCATGCAGACATGGGGAGAATATACAGACGCCGCACAGACAGTGACCCAGCAGGAATTGAACCTGGGACCCTGGTGCTGTGAAGCCACAGTGCTATCCACTTGTGCTACCATTCTGATTCAGGAACCATAGATAACCAGGGAAATTGTGAATCTTGTCAAAAAGAAAAAAGTTGCATACATGAGGTACAGCCAACTAAAATCAGATGCAGCACTTGAAGAATACAAGGAAAGTAGAAAAGAGCTCAAGCAGGGAGTTAGGAGGGCAAAAAGGAGTCACAAAATGTCCTTGGCAGACAGGATTAAGGAGAATCACAAGATATTTTATACGTATATTAGGAACAAGAGGGTAGCTCGAGAAAGAGTTGGTCCACTCAAGAACAAAGGAGGGAAATTATGTGTAGAACCATAGGAAGTAGGGGAGATCCTTAATGAGTATTTTGCATCGCTATTCACAAAGGAGAGGGACACGTTGATTGGTGGTGTCTCGGAGAGATATATAAACACTTTTGAACAGGTCGTTATTATGGGGGAGAAATTGTTAGGTGTGTTAAAAAGTATTAAGGTAGACAAATGGCATTTATCCCAGATTACTGAGGGAGACAAGAGTTGAAATCGCTGGGCCCCTAACAGAAATCTTTGTGTCCTCGTTGGCCACAGGTGAGATCCCAGAGGATCTGAGGATAGCCAACGTTGTACCGTTATTTAAGGACGGTTGCAAGGATAACCCAGGTAATTATAGGCCAGTGAGCTTGACGGCAGTGATAGTGAAATTGTTGGAAAAGAGGTAGGATCTATGCACATTTGGAAGTGAATGGTCTTATTAGCGACAGACAGCATGGTTTTGTACGAGGGAGGTCATGTCTCACTAATTTAATTGAGTTTTCTGAGGAGGTGACAAAAATGATTGACAAGGGAAGTGCTGTGGATGTTGCCTACATGGACTTTAGAAAAGCATTTGATAAGGTCCCTCATGGCAGGCTGGTGCAAAAGATTAAATCACATGGGATCATGGTGTAGCCACCTAAAATGGCTGATTCCCGATTTATTTGGCCAAAACCCGATATAAAATGGCTAACCGAAAAGGCTGATGGGAAAAGCAGCCAACAGGGCACAAACGGACAGCTGCAGACAGAATAGCGTATTCGGCTCTGGGGAAGTCGGCCCAGATCGATACCTGCGACCATTAGCAGCACATCAACACAGACATCTGCAGTTTAATCGGCTATCCCCGGGAACAATTGCAACATATTAGCAATTGAATGCCGGGCCAGACCTCTCGGCGCCAGCAGTGGCCGAAACAAAGACAGGTGAACGACCACCCCCCGATCGAGGAATCGCCCAATCATTGGAGCGTATTGAACCCAGTGATTGGGAACAAGTCCAATCACTTGGGACTCAGGGTCAAGGGCCGCCCCGAGAGGCGGGAAGCCCCTGGGCCCTATAAATTGAGGGGCCAAGTTCAGATCTCTCTCTCTCTCCCTTCTTCTCCTGCTCGCAACCTTCGCAAGAACATCGATCAGAAACCGTAAGTTTGACTCCAGCGATCGCTACCCGATAGAGACTCCTAGCCATCGACCCGTATCAGCCTTTTGAATCCCGCAGGCCAGACCCAATTTGATAAACCATTCGTTTCCCTGACCTGGTGGGCCATCCCCAAAAGTTAAGTATTGGCCAGTAGTGGTAGGTAGTGATATAGAAAGTAGGATTATTGTGTAAGTATTTATTGCTGTACATAATAAATGACCGTTGATTTCAATCTTACTAAGCGGTGTGCTGACTTATTAATCATAGCTCGAGCTTGAACCACGTGGCGGTATACGAAAGATACCTGGCGACTCGTGAGCAAAGGTGACATAATCAGGACTAATAAAACTAAGGTTAATAAGAGCAACAATGGGTAAACCAGCTGGATGGATTCAGAACTGGCTTGGCCATAGAAGACAGAGGGTAGCAGTGGAAGGGTGTGTTTCCGAATGGAGGTCTGTAACTAGTGGTGTTCTGCAGGGATCAGTATTGGGACCGTTGCTCTTTGTAATATATATAAATGACTTGGAAGAAAACGTAGCGGGTCTGATTAGCAAGTTTGTGGATGATACTAAGATTGCAGAAGTTGCCGATAGTGATGAAGATTGGCAGAGAATACAACAAGATATAGATAGGCTGCAAAATTGGACAGAGAAATGGCAGATGGAATTTAATCCGGACAAATGCGAGGTGATGCATTTTGGTAGATCCAATTCAGGTGGGAGCTATAAAATAAATGGCAGAACCATCAGGAGCATAGAAACACAGAGTGATCTGGGCGTGCAGGTCCTCAGATCCTTAAAAGTGGCAGCACAGGTGGAATGGTGATAAGAAAGCATATGGCATGCTTGCCTTCATTGGACGGGGTATCGAGTATAAAAGCTCGAAAATTATGTTAGTTATATAGAACGTTGGTTAAGCCACATTTGGAATACTGTGGAGGCTTTGGAGAGAGTACAGAAAAGGTTTACCAGGGTGTTATCTGGTATGGAGGGTATTAACTATGAGGAGATACTATGAGGTCAATCTTGAGGACTCCCAGGGCAACTCCCTCCGACTGAATACCACTGTGCTGCCACCTCTGCTGAGTCTGTTCTGCCCGTGAGACAGGACATACAGAGGAATGGTGATAGTGGTGTCTAGAACATTGCTCTCCCAAATTTGGCTCAAGCCCCCAGATGTTGGTAAGGAGGACTTTTCAGGTTCGTGTTCGGTGCCTGATTCGATGCCAGGTGGTCCGTCCGGTTTCATTTCTTTATTATGTTTTTGTGGCGGTTGAATACAACTGAGTGATTTGTTAGGCCATTTCAGATGGTGTTTAAGAGTGAAACCCATTGCAATGGGTCTGGAGTCACATGTAGCCCAGACCAGGTAAGGATGGCAGATCTCCTTCCATAAAGGACATCAGTGAACCAGATTGTTTTTTACGATAATCTACAATGGTTTCATGGTCATCATTAGGCTTTTTTAATTCCAGTTATTTTACTTAGTTGAAATTCCATCACCTGCCATGGTGGGATTCAAACCCAGGTCCACAGATCATTATCTTGGGTGTCTGGATAACTAATCCAGCGATAATACCACTATGCCACCGCCTCTCCATATAACTGACCTCCTGATTCCTTAAATCATGTTCACCATCATCTAGAAGGAACAAGTCAGGAGTGCTCCACTTGTCTGGATGAGTGCAACTTCAACAACACACAAGAAGCTTAACACCATTTAGGTTAAAGCAGCCCACCTGACTGGCACCCCATCCACCACCTCAAATATTCACTCCCTCCCCCAACCAGGCACAATGGCAGCAATGTGTACAATCTACAAGGTTTACTGAAGAAACAGCACCTTTTAAACACAGAATCTCTGCCACCTCGAAGTGCAAGGATAGCAGATGCATGGGAACACCACCGCTTGAATGTTGGCCTCAAAGCCATATACCATCCTGTCTTGGAATTGTTCCTTCACAGTAACTCGGGCAAAATCTTGGAACTCATTTCATAACATACAATGGGTATGGGTACACCTACACGACATGAACTGCAGTTGTTCAAGAAAACGGTTCACTACCACCTTCTTAAGAGTAGTTCAGGAGGGCAACAAATGCTGGCCTAGTCATTGATGCCAACATACGCTGAAAAGGATAATTAAAAGGGTAGCTCTGGTCTCCGGAAAGCAGCTAAGCATGTTTTTTTTAAAACAAATAGCTACATCAAAGGAAGTATCCAGATTGCTCCCTGGATGGCTTGCAAAAAACATTTTTTAGGGTTTGCGAGCACATTAAAGCAGAGGCATCTCTTTCATTCATGTGTCATGAAAATATCTGATGGTCTTCTGGGTGCTATCTGTGATGTTCTAGAAGCTTCAATAAAGAAAAAGAAAATCACTATTTGCACACTGCCTTTTTCATCCTCATGATGTTGCAAAGCATTTTCCAACCATAGAAGTAGTTGTAAAGCATAAATACAGCTGTTATTTTTTGACAAATCCAAATGCAAAATATCACAAAATAGGTTCCCACAAACAATGGGCAGATTTTTGCACCCCACCCCCGTCCCCACCGCATGCGGAGGCGGCTGGTCATTGGCTAACAGCGGGTTCTTCCAGACCACCTTTATCAACGGGGTCTCCCATTGTTTGTGCTCTCCGTTACCGGGGAACCCACAGCGGGGGTGGTGGGGTCACCATTGGTGGGACTAGAAGCTTCCGCCCACCGGAACAACCGAAAATTTCAACCAATGTGTCAATGTCCATAATCTAATCCGTTTTTGATCACCTTTTGTTGAGGAATAAAGGTTGGCTAGGACACCAGAAAAATTTCTCATATAGCCACATAATGTTTAACATTCACATGAGAGGGGAGACAGAGTACCCAATTATTTTATTTCCCAATTAAGGGGCAATTTAGGTGACCAATCCACCAAACCTGCACACCTTTGGGTTATGGGGGTGAAACCCAAACAGACACGGAGAGAATGTGCAAACTGTCCCCAGAAAAGGAATGAAAAGCAGAATATATATAAAATACAGTACCTCAATAGTCTGTAATCGGTGCATAAATCTGTCCAACCTTGCAAACACAAGATGTGAGGGGAATTCCCAGTATTTTGGTTCTCTATCCTAAAATAGAAGGTAATATACTTTTCAGTGACAGTTATCAGAGAAACATTTGGTAGCATTCTCTCACAGGTTCTTTGCAAATATATAGTGTTCCTTTCTGTAAGGAACACAAGACTTGGAACCTTTTCTGCAGGATAAAAGCAGGTAAATCGATAACGATATTACTATAAAAGTATTCAAATTTATTGTTTTAAATCGCTCAATGTAAAACATTCTGAATGTACAGTACCTTAAAGAATGTGTGCATTTCAGACCGGTTATGATCATAAACTTGGTAAAGCTTCTTCAAGACAGATATTGTCAGGTGGATTGTTTGCAGAACCTCCTCTATTTCTCCCTGTAATCCTTTCATTAACTCATCTGGATTCAAAAAGTGACATGTCTACAGAAAAAGATTTTCATTGTGTTAATTACTCCTCTTAAAATGTAGGATGAGAGCCCAGCATCCTCGATTGAATATACATTTAAACAATACCAAAATTATAACTGAAATTTGTCAACATTCTCACAAATTCTCACGAAGTGTAAAATCATGAACGGCGAACTTGTTCATGCGCAGAGTCAGCACTTACGCAGTTCGTGCTTTCTACATAGGAGTGGCATAGAAAAGGTGAGAGTTCATCATTCTTACTAGTGGGTGAGTGAAGGGTTGGGGCTGCGTACTGTGATCAAGTGTACAACTACATTGGCAAGGTTTGCGACAGTGGGGGTCATAAAGAACGTGAGTTGACTGTCATTGGTTTTGAGCAAGGGGTGGATGGGAAAAGGACAAAAAGGTTTGTGATAGGGTGGAAGACAGGAGAGATTCATTGACAGAAGAGTCCTACAAGGCAAAAGGGAATGGTGACAGGGTAAGAAAGGAATCAAATGATGTGCCTACAGATGGTGTGCTATTTTCTGAAAACTAAAATACGCTGTTAGAGAAAAACTAAAACATGCAAAGAAAAGAAAAAAAGGGGGGGGGACAGAGTTTATAGCCTGAAATTGTTGAACTCAATGTCGATCCAGAAGGTTATAAAGTGTCCAATTGGAAGATAAGATGCTGTTCCTCAAGCTTATGTTGAGTTTTACTGGAACAGTGCAGCAGGTCAAGAATTGTCAGTGTGAGAGCAAGGTGGAGAATTAAAATGTGAGCCGCATGGTAGCACAATGGTTAGCACTGTGACTTCACAGTGCCAGGGTCCCAGTTCGATTTCCAGCTGGGTCATTGTCTGCACGGAGTCAATACGTTCTCCCTGTGTCTGCGTGGGTTTCCTCCGGGTGCTTCGGTTTCCTCCCACTAGTCCCGAAAGACGTGCTGTTAGGTAATTTAGACATTCTGAATTCTCCCTCCGTGTACCCGAACAGGCGCCGGAATGTGGCGACTAGGGGCTTTTCACAGTAACTTCATTGCAATATAAGCCTACTTGTGACAATAAAGATTATTATTATTATTAAAATGACAGGCCACTGGAAACTCGGGATCATGTTTGCGGACTGAATGGAAGTGCTTCCACAAAGGAGCTTTGACAAAGAATCATCCAGACTCGAAACGTTAGCTCCCTTTTCTCTCCACAGATGCTGTCAGACCTGAGGAAACTGTCCAGTATTTTCTGTTTTTGCTGTTGAAGCAGTCACCAATTTGCTTTTGGTCTTCCCAGTGCGTAGGAGACCACATTGTAAGCAGCAAATAAAAATTGAAAGTGCACAAATCACTGCATACCTGGATGACGTATTTGGGGCCTTGTATGGTGAGGAGAGAGGAAGTAAAAAGGCAGGAGAAACATCTCCTGCTTTTGCTTGAAAAAGTGCTGTGGAAAGGGGATGGGAATTTGGGGTGATTGTGGAGTAGACAAAGGTCTCATGAAGGGAATACTCCCTTCGGAATGCTGAAAGTGGAAGGGAAGGGTGAAAAAGATGTGTTTGGTGGTAGTATCACACGAAAAATGATCCATTGAAAATAGGGGTTAATGAGGTGGTGAGTGAGGACAAGGAGAACCCCCGCCCCCGCTCCTCCCACTCCACTTGGGCCAATTGTTCCTAGTTTCCCTTTCACATACTGCTCACCTTTGTTCGGCCATTCACACATTCTCTTCATGCACCACTATCAGCATCCTTCTTAGCCTTAATCATGCCATTTACATTCCTTTTATCTTCAGTCCTCGACATCTTTGTCTATCTCCACCCTATCCAGCCCCACCAGCACCCCCACCCCCCCACTTACAGTATACATCTGACCCCATTTCCAGTTCTCTCTAGCTTTGACAAAGAGTCATCCAGACTCAAAACCTTAGCTCCCATTTCTCTCCACAGATGCTGTCAGACCTGCTGAAATTGTCCAGTATTTTCTATTTTTGTTTGTGAAGGCGAACCATAACACAGTTCTGGGATGGAAGGAAGGGGCAAAGGCTGAAGAAATGTGGCGGACACAATCATGGACCCTGCCAATCATGGTGGGGGGGGGGGGGGGGGGGGGGGTGGAGTCTTTGGTTGAGGAGAAAAAGGAGGCATCTAGAAATGCTGGTGTGGAAGTTTGCATCTTTGGACCAGGTGTGACACCTGGGATACTGTGTGAGGAAGTGTAGTCGCAGTAGCTATGGGAGTCATTGGGCTTATATGGATATTAATTGACAGACTTTTGCCAGAAATTGAGACAGAGAAGTCAGCAAAGATGTTACAACCCCAGACCAGGGGCGAAATTCTCCTGAAACGGCGCGATGCCCGCCGACTGGCGCCCAAAACGGCGCCAATCAGACGGGCATCGTGCCGCCCCAAAGGTGCGGAATGGTCCGCATCTTTGGGAGCCGAGCCCCAACATTGAGGGGCTAGGCCGACGCCGGAGGAATTTCCGACCCGCCAGCTGGCGGAAACGGCCTTTGTTGCCCCGCCAGCTGGCGCGGAAATGACATCTCGGGGCGGTGCATGCGCGGGAGCGTCAGCGGCTGCTGACAGTTTCCCACGCATGCGCAGTGGAGGGAATCTCTTCCGCCTCCGCCATGGTGGAGACCGTGGCGGAGGTGGAAGGGAAAGAGTGCCCCCACGGCACAGGCCCGCCCGCGGATCGGTGGGCCCCGATCGCGGGCCAGGCCACCGTGGGGGCACCCCCAAGGGGCCAGATCGCCCCGCGCCCCCCCCAGGACCCTGGAGCCCGCCCTCGCCGCCTTGTCCCGCCGTTCAAAAGGTGGTTTAATCCACGCCGGCGGGACAGGCAATTTATCGGCGGGACTTCGGACCATCCGGGCCAGAGAATCCAGCGGGGGGGCCCGCCAACCAGCGCGGCCCGATTCCCGCCCCCGCCGAATATCCGGTGCCGGAGACTTCGGCAACCGGCGGGGGCGGGATTCACGCCAGCCCCCGGCGATTCTCCGACCCGGCGGGGGGTCGGAGAATGACGCCCCAGAACTCCGAATATTGGTATGATCCCAGACCAAAGACCCCCAAAGTTTGCTCAAAACCGGTTAAGGGCCTATAACCTGTTTTTTGTTACAGTAGATGAAATTTGAAATCCCAGTTACATACCAGAGAATAGAACCACAAGATTCCATTTAAACAAACAGGAAGTTTTATTATTAAAAAATCAACAAAGCAAACAGTCATTAATCTATCCTTTCTTATACAAACAGATAGAATTGTTATGAGATTAACAATTAGCAGGCAAAGTGTGGCTGAACATGCCATAAACTACACATTAAATGGAAGGCATCTGCAAGACATGCTCCCCAAATGTCTCAGCAACTCACCCAGGCGACAGTCATCACTGTGAGCTACAAAATCGTTTAAAAGCTGTCTCCCTCATGAGGTATTTTAGCTCCTCTTCCCAGAGTGAGTCTGATCCCCAGACATCAGAAATTCAACATCACCCGAGTTCGATGGTACAATCTTCACCCAAAAGGTACACTATTCCAGATCTCTCTCAAATCTGGTTTCAGGTCCATCCACCTTAGTCACTTTTCCAGCTGAGTTGACCTACTTGCAAGAATGCGATCACCTGTGACGGCCAGGTTACGTTCTACCCGGGGGAGGAGGGTATCCTGTCTGGCCCTCACTGTATCTAGCAGTCATTCCAGGTCGGTGACCATTCCAGGTTGCGGCTGGTCTCCATGGAGGCATGGCTGTGAGGGGAGTGGGGCTGACTGTGTAGAAGTGGTTTAAGTGCGGCTGTCACTTGCTAGCAGGGGGCTGGCAAGAGCGGTCCCAGGCGAATCAACCAGCGAACCATGAATTGCGGTGTGAATCCCTTGGGGCCTCGTTAAGTGGACTAATTAACATATTTTCGCTGTGACGGCCTTGTCGCACCAAGCACTGGGGATCTCGCAGCATTTCCCGCTCCTGCACAGTCAACTCAACTCCGCTCACAGCCATGCCGCCATGATGACCAGCCCCACACACTTTGGCAGCTCAGGCTTGGGACAACTGCTAGACACGGTCGACAAACAGGATACCCTGGGCAGGATTCTCCGACCCCCCGCCGGGTCGAAGAATCGCTGGGGGGCGTCGTGAATCCCGCCCCTGCCGGCTGCTGAATTCTCCGGCACCGGAGATTTGGCGGAGGCGGGAATCGCGCCTCCAGTCAACGGCCCCCCCGGCGATTCTCCGGCCTGCGATGGGCCGAGTGGCCGCCCATTTTTTTCCCGGTCCCGCCGGCGTAAATTAGAGTATGTCCTTACCGGCGGGACATGGTGGCGCGGGCGGCCTCCGGGGTTCTCGGGGGGGCGCGAGGGGATCTGGCCCCGTGAGTTCCCCCACGGTGGCCTGGCCTGCGATCGGGGCCCACCGATCCACAGGCGGGCCTGTGCCGTGGGGGCACTCTATTCTTCCGCACAGGCGGCTGTAGCAGTCTGCCATTGCCAGTGGGAAGACGAAGCCCTCTGCGCATGCGCTGGGATGACACCAGCACATGCTGGCGCTCCCGCGCATGCCCCAATTCGCGCCGGACGGCGGAGGCCCTTCGGTCGGCGCGGCGCAAACCACTCCGGGACCGGCCTTGCCCCTGAAGGTGGGGAGGATTCCGCACCTTTGGGGCGGCCCGACGCCGGAGTGGTTAATACCACTCCTTCTCGCCGGAGTTGCCCGCACCGCCGATTACGGCAGAATCCCGCCCCCTGGTCCCATGGTGTCCAGGAGGGACAGCCACAGGACAGTCACTGTCGCCTGAGACACCCAGTGCCGCAATAACGTCAACCGGGCTACTCGGTTGAGTTTGCACCAGACACCCGACTGCCACCCCCCCACCCAACCCATATTCCCCATCTCCCTAAACCCCCTTACATTACCCCCAAGCCCCTCCCCCCAACAATGAGCAAAGCATGTGGTTAATGATACCCTCTCTTATGTCCCCGCAGGAGAATTGGCCCACAACTGGCGGTTGAGGGCCCAGAGGGGCAGCGGGATGCCGGACATCAGAGTCCTCACCCCCCATGAGAAACCGGCCCTGGAGGTTGTGGGGGTGGCCGAGGGCCAAGCAGTGACCACCATGGCGGTTGGTGCACAATGCAGGGGTGAGGATCCCCTGGCCCACACGCTGATGGCCTGTCAAACGTGAGTTAATACCATAGAGACTAACCCATCCCTCCCTAACGTTTCGACTCCAGATGACCCTTTGTCAGCTTTGACAAAGGGTCATGTGGACTCGAAACGTTAGCTCTTTTCTCTCCCTACAGATGCTGCCAGATCTGCTGAGATTTTACAGCATTTTCTTTTTGGGAACCCATCTCTCCCACTGACCACATGTCCACTCTCCCACAGGACTTGCAGCCGACCACGGCCCATTCGGGATGGCCCCACCTCACCTCCCAAGAGAACATCTCGGAGGAGTTCTGACGATGGCACCAAAATAGTCGCGGAACAGCTGTCATCCCCACCCTCCTCCAGCACAGAGACACACACCTTGGTGGACAAAAGTAGTGGACAGACTTCTGGGGCACATTCTGGTGAGCACCACACAGTTGCTGATGCACATCAGGTGGGGGCAGGAACGCCCATGTGGATCCCAGGATCCAGCTGGATCCCAGTTATGTGCTGAGCCTCTGGAACAGATTTACCCAGACCTGATGCAGATGCTAGGGTGCGGCCGTGAGATTCAGATGGGGATGTCAGTGACTGTTCTGCAACTCCATAGCCAATTGGAGGAATCCCAGAAGCTACAAGGTCAGGAGATGACATCGGCAATGTGTGGCACGAGGCCAACACTGCCAGGGTGGCAACCGCAGTGGGGAGTCTGGTGTATGACATCAGCAGCATGTGGAGGTGTCCTAGGCTTGGCTCAGTCAGTGAAGGTCATGGCAGAGCTCCTCGACAGCATGCCCCAATCGCAGGGGGACATATCCCAGTCACTCAGAACTATCGCCCGAGGATGTCGACACCATGCTGTGGACACTGGGGAGCCGCCGGGGCTGGTAGAGCCAGTTGATGCAGGGAGTAGCCGGGGCTGAATCAAGCTGCCCCTCTGTTCCAAAATGCAGCCCAGAGCCCTTTGGGCACCGAAGGGGAGGAGAGGGTGCTAGGTGTCAATGCGGAGCCATTCTACGGAGTGTGACGGTTCTAACGAGCCCCTCCAAGTTTCACCGCCCCTGAGAATGGCGTGTAACGCAGCCTGCACCCGGTACACTGTAGCACGGCAGGGCATGTACCACCGGCAAGGGCGCCGGGCCCTCCGGCCCCAGAACCCGCAGAAGACACCTACCAGGTGCATTGAAGGCCACAAGACGTGACAGACAGCAGACTGCGTCCACCTCTGATGGGCACACCTAGACATAGTGGTAGAGCATTGAAGTCTAAGCACGCCGAGGATCACTGAAAGGGCACCGGGGGGTGGGGCAGAGAGTAAGGGGGTGCAGGTGGAAAGATGGGGGTTCTGGGAGGTGTGGGATGAGTGGGGCGGCACCATCAGGAGTGTGTGGCAGTTGGGGACACTTCTGTTCAGTATTAAAGTCTGTTGGCCTCGATGAGTATGACGCCTCTGGCACTTTGACCAGCATTGCGGGCAGAGCACCAATCCCATCTCCCCGGTCATGGGCGTCCTGGGCTCCTTCCCCCCCGTGGCACACCACGTGTAGCCGATGGTTGTGAGCAAGCACTCAGCAGACAGGCATGGGTCATGTGATAGTATTGAACGAGGAGCTCCAGCGCTCAGCTCTCTGTGGGTTATCATCACCCGCCTGCCCTCGAATATGACCCGCTGACAGTGCTGACACAGTCCCATCACCTTGAATTATGTTAAATGGCCCCTGGGAGAGTGGGAATGGAGGGGGGAGGAGGATGGTGAGGGGAGGGGTGCAAAGGGATGGGGTTGGGGAACTGACAGATGAGGTCACGTCCTATATGAAGCAGGCGAGTGTGAGGGCCTCCCTGGCCCTCCGGGCATGCTGGACACTCGGCATTCCCGTCTGTCGTCCATCCTTCAGTGGTCCTGCGGGTCTTCCCTGGGCTCCTTCTTCAGCCCCTCCTGGTCCGGCGCCTCCTCATCCTCAGATGTTCCCACATATTCCTCCCTTTTGTAAGGGCCACGAAGAATCCAGCACAAGTTTTAAGGATACAAAATAATAACGTTTATTTACTATAACAATATATACATAACAGTAGCAGTAACTTCCCTTGCTACCTTCTCCTTCCTGCTGGTTCCTGAACTGGCCAGCTTATTTATACTAGGAGTTTCTCCGCCCCCCTCATTGGGGAAGTTCATACTCCCATAGGATCATGGGATAGTCATTAGTCCCCAGCCAATCGTAAGCAGGCAGGTTATAACACTCCCCCTCCACCTCTAGTACGTCGGCCCGCTGCTGTGCCAGGTTATATAGGACACAGCAGATCACCACAAAGTGGCGACCCTCTGGGGAGTTTACTCCAGTGCACCACCAGAGCGGTCAAGGTCCAATCTGAGGAGTCCACTGCATCGCTCATGACAGCCTGGGCGGTCACATGGGCCTCATTGTACCGAGTCTCCGCATCGGTCACCGTACTCCATTCTGCCGTCATTAACCCGATCCTCAGTGGGTACCCCTTATCCCCCACGAGCCAATGCGCCATCTTGGGGTGGTCCTCAAAGAGTCCGGGGATGTTTGACTGCCGCAGGATGTAGCTGTTGTACACACTCCCTGGGAAGTGTGCATACACGTGCATGATCTTCATGTGGTGGTTGCACACGAGCCAGATGTTCAGGGAATGGAACACTTCTGTTGATGTAAGGCACTCCCTGATGGCCCGGTGAGCGTAAGGCAACATACGTGCCTTCTACTGTCCCCTGCACCTGGGGCATCCTGGAGATGGTGGAGAATCCTGCTGCCCAGGGATCTTGTTAGGCTTGGTCCATGTTAAAGTTTATATAGTTCCCTACACGGGCAAACAGGGCATCCGTGACTTCATGGATGTACTTGTGAGCTGTATCTTTTGAGATGCCACACAAGTCCCCGCTCGATGATCCTGATGCGTAGAAGCTCACGGCTGTGACCTTGACGGCCACCAGGAGTGGGTATCCTCCTCCTCCACATGGTGACAAGTCCGCAAGAATATGGCACAGGTACCGCACCGTCTTCTTGTTGAGGTGGAGCCTCCTACGGCACATGCTGTCCATCATCTGTTCGAATGACCAGCGACGCCTGTACACCTTGGGCCACTGTGGGCCTCCCCCTCTGGGTCCCTCCCTGGCTTGATGGGTAGCCAAGTCCTCAGGGTGTGGTGCGGGACCCTGCACATGAGCTGCCGCCTCCAGTCTCTGTTGACGGTGCTGGCGCTGCCTTCTCCGGCGTCTGGCCTGCTTCTAGGGCAGGTTCCGAGGGTCCAAGATAGCGTCCATCCCGTGTAATTTCTGTAAGGATTTGGAAGAGGGTGTGAGACTAACAACCAGTGGTGTCTTCTACCCTGGGACCCTCCATTCCCCCATTGCTCCCCGCAGCCCAGCATGCCCTGCTACACCCCACCAGCCGCAGTGAGGATCTTGCTCACTTGACCTCACAGCCTATACCCAAGACACCTACACATTACGTTACCTGGACCGGGTGCTGGCCCCCTCCCTGGTGCACTCACCCACTTTCCGGCCACGTTAATTTCCCCGGACCCAGCCCCTGGGTGGTCGGACATTGGTCGCTGCATGCGGGGTATTTCTCACCACGCTGCAGCGGGATCCGGATCTCGCCAACAGGAAAGGGCTGGTTAGATTGGAAACCGATTGGCGCCTAGCGCGGTTCCAGACTGCGTACTCTCCCACTATCTAACCGTCTCGCTCGGAATCACACCTGCCACAACACAGCCGTTAGATCGCGCTCTTAGAATTATTTTCATCACTGGGGAGCTGAACCCACTAGCCAGACCGGCTCCTCAAGAGATCGGGCCACCATTTTGAAGGGGTGCCCCGATCTCTAAGTGTGCTTACTCCCCACTCATGGGCAATGTCACCCCCCCCCCCCCCCCCCCCCCACACACACACACACACATATGGGCAGCACCTCACAAACCCCATTGAGGACTCCCCGCTGTGGGATCGCTGAGTGCCCCTCCTTTCAGATCTTCCCGCGCCCTTTTGGGACCACCCCCTACCAGGACCCCCACTCTTCACCCCCAACCTTCCAGAGGCCCCTTCATACCCTTCACCCTCCTTTCATGGGCATGGTCCCTATCAGGCTCTGACCCTTGGCAGTGGCACCCTGGCACGTGGGAAACCTGGCAATGCCACCTTGGTAGAGCACCGCCTGGCTTTGCGGTGCCACCTGGTCCCCTTGGCAGTGCCTGGGTGGCAGTGCCAAGGTACCAGCCAGGCAATGTCAAGGTACCCACGTTCTAGGTGAAAGGCCAGGGGCCACCCTGCACTACAGCTGGCCACCCAGGGGCCTCCGATTGCCCGGGAGACTCTCCGGGTGCCATTCCGCCTGGCCCACGTTTGTGTGAACTGTTGCTCTTTTTAACCTTAGTCTATTTGCTCTGTTTACGTCACCTTTGCTCATGAGTCGCCAGGTATCTTTATGATACCGCCACGTGGTTCAAGTTCAGGTTATGATTAATAACACAGCACACCGCTTAGTAAGGATTAAAACAACGGTCATTTATTATATACAACAAGCAATATTAATACCCTAATACTACTTTCTATATAATAAACCTATCACTACTGGCCAATACTTAACTTAGGAAGAGCCCACCAGGTCAGGGAAACGAATGGCTTGTCCAATCAAATCTGGCCCGCGGGATTCAAAAGGCTGCTACAGGTCGGTGGATAGGTGTCTCTACTGGATAGCGATCGCTGGATTCAAACTTACTATACACAGTGGCTGGTCTTGCGAAGGTCTCGAGCAGGCGAAGATGAGAGAGAGAGAGATCTGAACTTGGACCTTCACTTTTATAGGGCCCAGGGGCTTCCCGCCTCCAGGGGCGGCCCTCGACCCTGAGTCCCAAGTGATTGGATTCTGTCCCCAATCTCTGGGGTCGATGTGTCCAATGGTGAGGCGATTCCTCGATCGGGGGGTGGTCGCTCACCTGTCTTTGTTTCGGCCACTGCAGGCGCCGACAGGTCTGGCCCGGTATTCAATTGCTAATATGTTGCAATTGTTCCCGGGATAGCCGATTTAACTGTGGATGTCTGAATAGATTGGCTGCAAACAGTCCTGAATGCAACTGTGAATACCTGGGTTGATGGGCTGTTGATAGCCCTGAGTATCGATCTGGGCTACCTTCCCAGAGCCGAATATGCAAACTGTCTGCAGCTGCCTGCTTGTGTCTTCTTGGCTGCTTTTCCCAGCAGTCTTTCGGGTTAGCCGTTTTAAACTGGGTTTTGGCCAGATTAATCGGAACGCAGCCATTTTACGTGGCTACATTACCAGTACTGAACGGCACCCAGCTGGGAACTCCCTGGGGAGGCCGTTAGATCACGGGTGAGTACACTTGCGCCCGTAGCTTGGTCCCGCCTATGTGGGCCGGATCCTGGTTGCTAAGCCTCACGGGCTTCGTTAGATCCCGCAAGACGTAGTGGCTGCCAGGAAGTCTGCGGGGGCCTCACCCAGCATCAACCAGCCGGGCCATGCTCCCAGTCAAGTGTGACGTGGCTGGTAGATTGATCCCTATGAATTAGGAAGCCACCAAGGGAAGATCATTGGAGCAGATGAGGTCAGTGACTGTTTTGGAACATATGGCTTAATGTTCGGTGATGGGATGACCATCAAAGCAGGAATGTCAGATGCATTCGGTGTCTGCAAGGTAGAAGTCAGCTCAAGGTGCAAATTTATTTGCTAACCAGCCATGGGTCCCAAGATGCTGGTGAACGACTTGTTTTAAGATTCTTTTCAAACTTGGGGAGTGAACCAGGAAGATGAAAAAGACCAAAAAGATACAGCAAGGAAACCAGTGTATTTTAAGGGCTGATTGCTAATGGAGCGATTAAACAGGTTCCAAAATAATGTGTAAATAAGAAAAACAGAATCAATTGTTTCTTAAGTAGCTAATTTCATTGTAACATATTATAAAACTATTTGAAACATGCGGTTTGAAAACTACAATGCCATCAAAAATGTATACGTACCATATCAATGAAGAGATTGAAAATCTCTTGTAAAATAACTATGATTCTTGCAGGGGTGTTGTAATATCGAGAATTGGCCCACACTAAACAAACGGTATGCAGTATTACATCAACATAGGGAGACACCTAAAGTCAAATGATCTTAATATTAATATTAATAAAGATAAATGTTTCAATTGCTCGTTTCACAATCAAACCTAATATTAACAAATAAAAACACAAATGCTGTACTTAGTATGTATGACAGCATCTGTGGAGCGAGAAATAGAGTTAAGGGACGCAATCTACTGACCATATCGTGGCCGAATGGGGGAGCAATGCAACCGGTAGATGCCACCCCCATGGGCTGGGATTCTCTGGGTTTGCCCGCCAGCAGAGGGAATCCTGATGGCCTGGTGAATCGGACATTGGGCCAAAAACAGGTTTCACGCCGGTCATGAAACCCGTTGTAAGTCTCTCAGCCTGCCCTGTCAAGCTTTCCAGACACAGTGGCAACATGCAAATGGCTCATTGGTGCTGTTTTGCATCTAATTTACGGGCAGGGTGCCCAGTTTATCTGATTCCTGGGATCCTCCAGCCAAGAGCCATACCGCCGTGAATTTGTGAAAGTCCTGAGAAATGGGGACTTAGCGGCTTGAAATCCAAGGGGTGACAAGTGGGTGAGTACCCTGGCAACAAATGCCTCCAGTGTGTCGAGGGGAGTACTTCATGGGAGGTGGGGGTTCAAGGGGGCTTGTGATGGACTGGAAGGGCTCAGATCAGGGGACTTGCCTGGGATGGGGGTCATTTGATTGCTCTTTCCATCTGCAGTCTTTGAACTCTGCCTGTCAATATCTCAAAAATGTTGTTCAAGATAATAAAGTGAAAGTGTTTCCATCTGTACACCTAAATATTTTAAACAGTCTGTCATTATGCCAAGTGCAATGATCTTAGAGATGAAGGTAAAGGTTTAATGTGGTGGAAACCTTTGAAATGGTTTTTTCACAGTCAATTTCGTTGCTCTAACTTTTTCTAGCCTGTTTGTATGCCTGGAAGCTTAAACGCTTTGAACTGCATTGTTTATATTCAATTTCATGAACTATTGCCTTTTACAGGCTTTCCGATTGACAGGTCCAGGCAGTTTCAAAGGGAGGATTGAGATTGTTTACCTTTATAATTCTGCAATGATCCATTAACTCAGAGGAGCAGCTTTTGTTCTAACGACAGTTTCATCTTAAGAGGCTGTCTCTTTGTTCTAGGCATCTGGAAGCTCTTGAGAACAAAGAGACAGCCTCTTTAAAAAAAAACTGTGAATAGCTGGATTTATGGATAATTAAAGATGGTTTGCTGAGGACTGTGGCATACATATGGATGCTTCCTACAGAAGTAAATTAGTCTTAAGGATGATTGTCTTAAAGAAGATTCTTGGAGAGGATAAGAAGCAAACCTGAGTGCCTAATGTACATAATTATAAATCATATTGTTGCTAATAGTGATTGTCTTGTTTAGATCTATTATATACAATGAAGTTTGTTTTGTAAAAGAAAATTGTGGCATTGTTCTATATTAAAATAAGATGTTCAGGTTTCTCTTTATTTGTCAATGGTCCCTAACTGGATCATAGCACAATTGAGAACAGAAATGTTTTAAGCCAGACCAGGTTAAGAAAAGAGTGAATGATCAACTTGAAGAGAGCTTTATATGAACAATTTGAATTTACTCAAAAATAAGCAAGTCTATGGACAAGATCTTCCAGCCTTAGACACCGTTATGATCTTCCAGTCCTCCACAGGAGGTGGGGGTCAGGTTTCCCGATGTCGTGGGGTGGATTCAATGTGAAATCCCATTGACAGCGGCAGGACCGGAAGATGCTGCCGCCCACCTTGGCGGGATACCTAACAACATGCCACATGGAGGCCAGAGAATTTCACCCTATATCTATCAGAGAGAATTCAACATATTGTAACAAAATTAAATTGGCAACACTAGTCTCAGAAACAACAGCTTTTACCAGTTTGCAACTCAGCAGGAACAATACAGTAATGGTGTAAAACAAAATTTGTTGAGTTAAAAGTTGCCAGGGATATTTTCTAGTAACTCCTATTCAGATGTGCACTCTGAATACATAGTTATGAACATGGGAGAGGTGGTAGGGTGGTCTTCCTTTTTCCACCTCTCACGTGACCAAAGACAGATTTGTTCTTAACCCCGTGTTTTAAAGTGTTTTAACTCCCCGAGTGCTATGACTGTCAGTAACATGCAAATGACAGGTATTTTCATAAATCACAGATACACACACTGCTACAAAAGAGGTGGCATACACTTTGGTTTTAAAAGAACAGGCATGCACTTAGGTCTTAAAAGTCCAAACATTCGCAGTACCACTTGCTTCCCTCTAGGCAAGGTCTTGAAATGTTGCAGGCATTTGATTCTTTTTTTTAATCTACTAAAGAAAGAGTCTGGAGGTTGACGAAAACAGATTTTCAGTGTCTTGTCCAGACTTGCCAGCTAGCTTCATGGCCTTGCATTCTTCCATATCATTGACAGGAATGAAACGGTCACCTGACTTCTATTTTTGTTCATTATCCATGAATCCATGAGTCTATGTTGCATGACTGTGACAACATAAAGAAGTATATTGTTTACCAGTTAACTGTTCCTGGCCCTTAGAGATGAACCAACTTGCCAGGTTGGTAAGCAATGCGTTTGCCACATTCTAAACGCTCATTAGCTCAGTGATAAACTTAACCTTCAGACATCATAAAATAATTCACATTGACAGGTAAAGCTTGTCAATGTGACAAAACAATTATCATTGACATATGTTGCATTTATATATATATATTACTTTCATTTATATACCACTTTAATGAAATAAAATGTCCAATAGCACTTCACAGGTATGTTATCAAACGTCTAATAGCAAGACATAGATGTTTGGATAGGTGACAAAAAGCTAAGTTGAAAAGATAAATTTAAGGATTGTCATAAGGGAGAGAGGGGGAAGAAGTAGGGAGAGTTTATTGAGGAAATTTCAGAGCATTGGACTGGATACAGCTGACGGCATAGCCACCAATAATAGGGGTAAAAGGAAGAGGGGCCAGGATTTTCCAATAATGGGGCTATGTCCCCATGCCTGCCAGAAAACGGGCGTGAATCATTCCGGACATTTTTCTAAAAAGTCCAAGGGATTTCTCCGTTTTTAAGGGGGCTAGCAGGGCCCTGGCATGCGCCACACAGCTCCTGCTACCGATACGGGGCACTGCACTTTCGGCTGTAGGTCCAAGCATCCGCGCTTTGGTGCCGGCCCAGCGTGACATGGCGGACCCACACTGTGGGCGGGTGCGGAAGAAGGTAGGACCCCCAGATCACACACGCCCGCCGATCGGTGGCCTCCGAACGTGGGCCTAGCCATCGTGGAGACCCCTCTTGGAGACTGATCCCCCCGCCCCCCACCAGGACGGCCACCAGAGCCGCAACGCCGAGCTCCTGCCGGGTTGAACCATACGAGAACCACTCTGGCGGGAACTCGACCGGGGACAATCGCTGCGGGGGCCTCTTTCAACGGCCCCTGACTGACGCCGCATCGACCGCACGAGCGTGGCTGGTGGCGATTCTCCGGTCGCCAGAGAATCGCGCAAAGGTGTCACGGGTCCAATGCCTCATTCTCCGCCCGCGCGCCAGGCTCGATTGCAACGTGGGGGCTCAAGAATCCCGGCCAGGGAGACCAAGAGGTCACAGTATTTCACACCAAATTAAACCTGGAATTGGTGAACTTAATAAATAGGTAGATTTCAAATTATTGGGCTGTTGTAGTGACAGAAGTGAAATACAGGGCTTAAATAGTAAATTATAGACTGTATCTGGTCGTTAGAAAAAAATCATTCTTGAAGATGCATCACTGGTTAATAAGGACAGTTAACTGATTATAAAGAACACAGCGCAGATATCTGTTGCAATAGTGAATAAACCATGATTAACTGAAGTTTTAGTTTATGGAGAGCCAATTGCTTGCATAATTGACATCTTCCAACACAATTCTGCTTACCTCTGCATATTCTGTTTGCTCTAAATCCTCTATTAAGGACTTGAGAGGTATCAGATACAAAACAATATCACTTGCCTCTTCCAGGCCTATATTTAGTAGAAATAGCACACAGCAGAAAACAAATTTAGAGTTAATCAGTTACCAATGACTTTTACTGAACAAAACTCAACAAATCACAAAATACATTTCCAATACATAAATATAATGCAAGTATTTATCAAACAGCACAGAAAAACAGAATCAAAATTTTGTTACTCTGATAGTACCTGCCCTGATGTCGTCATGAAGGCTTTTCAGAGCTGGCCAGTAACTACTCTTGGATTTCTCTAGAACTTCAGAAATTTTGCGTACTTTCGGCATCCACAACTGAAATACAGAAACATTTTTAAAATTATTTTTCAAACGCTGTATGCTTTACAACAATGGCCTGGATTCGCCATTCCGGAGATTAATTGCTGCCGCCAGTGGAGAAACGCAATAAATGCGCATCGGCAAGGAGCAATAGATTAACATAGAATTTACAGTGCAGAAGGAGGCCATTCGGCCCATCGAGACTGCACCGGCTCTTGGAAAGAGCACCCTACCCAAGGTCAACACCTCCACCCGATCCCCATAACCCAGTAACTCCACCCAACACTAAGGGCAATTTTGGACACTAAGGGCAATTTATCATGGCCAATCCACCTAACCTGCACATCTTTGGACTGTGGGAGGAAACCGGAGCATCCGGAGGAAACCCACGCACACACGAGGAGGATGTGCAGACTCCGCACAGACAGTGACCCAAGCCGGAATCGAACTTGAGACCCTGGAGCTGTGAAGCAATTGTGCTATCCACAATGCTACCGTGCTGCCCCAAATACATGTCATGCAAATGAACCAGCAGGCAGTCCATATTTTTTTTTGTTTTTTATTGAGTTTTTAGTACACAAAACAAATATACATATGAACCAACAGTCGGAGTTAAACAGGAAAATATATAAGAATATATTTAAACCAAGATTGGTTTTGACTATTTATATAAATACATCGCAGTTTAGCCTTCCTTTTCTTTTATTCCTTCCTTGCAGTGTTTGCCGTGGTAATTGTGGTCCCCTGCGGTTTTCCTTTTGCTTTTCTTCCTTTTGGTTCGGTTGTTGTTGCCCCTGCACCCCCCTCCTCCTTCCTTACTGTGTCGTGGCCCCCTCCTGATCTTTGGCTTCCTAGTTGTTGGCTACAAACAGGTCTTGGAACAACCGTGTGAATGGCTTCTGCGTTTTGTGGACACCTTCTTCTGACCCTCGGAGGGCAATTTAGTTAGGGCCCTATGTACTACTTAAGCTGCATTAGGCTTAACCTTTTGCATGGGGAGGTGGAGTTTTGCTTTTATATAAAATTAGTGTACCCAATTCATTTTTTCCAATTAAGGGACAATTTAGCGTGGCCAATCCACTTACCCTGCACATCTTTGGGTTGTGGGGGCGAAACCCACGCAAACACGGGGAGAATGTGCAAACTCCACACGGACAGTAACCCAGAGTCAGGATCGAACCTGGGACCTTGGCGGGGAGGTGGAGTTAACCCTATACAGTGCTTCGCTCCAGAGTCCCCACCCTATTTTGAACCCCAAGTCTTCCTCCCACTTCTCCCTTGTCTCATAAGAACATAAGAACTAGGAGCAGGAGTAGGCCATCTGGCCCCTCGAGCCTGCTCCACCATTCAATGAGACCATGGCTGATCTTTTGTGGACTCAGCTCCACTTTCCGGCCCGAACACCATAACCCTTAATCCCTTTATTCTTCAAAAAACTATCTATCTTTATCTTAAAAACATTTAATGAAGGAGCCTCTACTGCTTCACTGGGCAAGGAATTCCATAGATTCACAACCCTTTGGGTGAAGAAGTTCCTCCTAAACTCAGTCCTAAATCCACTTCCCCTTATTTTGAGGCTATGCCCCCTAGTTCTGTTTTCACCCGCCAGTGGAAACAACCTGCCCGCATCTATCCTATCTATTTACTTCATAATCTTATATGTTTCTATAAGATCCCCCCTCATCCTTCTAAATTCCAACGAGTACAGTCCCAATCTACTCAACCTCTCCTCGTAATCCAACCCTTTCAGCTCTGGGATTAACCTAGTGAATCTCCTCTGCACACCCTCCAGTGCCAGTACGTCCTTTCTCGTCCAGTTGGGTGTTGGACCCCCTTAGCAGTTGTCCATACATGTCACTGCAGTTCACTTTTCCTAAGATGTCCGCGTGCAGCAGGTCCTCTAGTAGTGACTGTCATGGTGGTCATGGGTACCTCCTTGTTTCTTTTCTTTGGAGGTTTTTGAGTTGTAGGTACCTAAGTTCGTTGTCCCCCGTTAACTGGAATCTTCCTGTCAGCTCTTTGAGCGTTGTTAGTCTGTTGTTGGTGTATAAGTCCCTAACTGTCAGCGTCCCACCTTTTGAAGGAAGTTTCCATGGTCCCCGGAGTGAACCTGTGGTTGTTGCAGATGGGAGCTTTATCGGACATCTCGGTTAGCCCGAAATGCGCGCGACTGCAAGTAGCTCAATCACTAGGGCGAACAGCAGCAGGGATAATGGGCATTCCCTGCCTTGTGCACTAATGCAGCTGGAAGTACTTAGAACTGGTGGTGTTTGTCTGCACGCTCGCCATGGGAGTGTTGTACAGGAGTTTCACCCAGGCGGTGAACTCTGTTCCAAGCCCGAACCGCTCCGGTACCTCTATGAGGTACTTCCATTCGACTCTGTTGAAGGCCTTTTCAGCGTCCAGGGTGACAGTCACCTCAGGTGTTCTCTCCCCGGGTGGGGTCATGATCACATTCAGCAGGCGCCTGATGTTCTAAGTTAACTATCTACCCAAGGATAAAACAGGCCGCAAGGATAAAGGAGGCCGAAACATTGTGGCCGGTGTGCTCCGTGGGTCAACACCAAAATCAGGAAAGGTGCTTAAGCGGAGAATCGGTTTTGACACCGAAATTGTGGCGGGCGCCGGGTTCACGCCAAAATCGCAGTTCTCCGGTCTGCGGCGTCAATGCATTCCACTCCGCATGCAGTAAATGCTGTTTGCATATAATTAGTGAGCCTGACCCGGGGTGAGGTGGGGAGGGATTTCCAATAGCGAGGTTCATTTGTGCTTTCAAAAATCGGGAGAGAGCGCGGGGGTGATGAGGAGAGAGAGGAGGTAGGACACGGAGAGACGCGACAGTGGGCTGCTGCTAATGGCCGGCGGGGTAGTGCCCTGCTAGGGGCGTGTGGTCGGGGCCACTCCCCATGGGACTGGGGCAGTGTCCGGGCACAGGCCGCCATTGCATGGCCTCCAATGCAGTCATCTTGTTGTTCACCCCACTGACCAACTATCTTGGCCCCTGGTTCTGCGGAGTGCGATCGGCCACATGGGTGCCGCCACCCAACCACCCCTGCACCCCAATCCTAACCACCGCACCCCACCCTCCGCCATACCGCTCACCCCCCAATCGGCCACCACCTGATGGGGCATCACGCGGCCCGTAAAAGGGCAATGCTCACATTAGCCCCTACAGGGGAGCACTGGATGGGAGCCACAGAGACAACCACTGGCAAGGGCCCCTTGGCAGCATGGACGGGCACCAGGGACAGGGAGCCAGGCACCGACGGGGCCAGGGTGTGGGGATGGACACGCGAGGGGAGGGTCCACAGTGCCAACCAGAGCCACCATGTAGCCCGTTGGACCTGGTTGGTCACAGGGGTAAGCACCATGCTAACATGTCAGTTTTTCATCCCTGCAGACAATGGATATTGGAATTTAACCAGCCTTCCTCCTAGTCGCCGCAGCCCGGGGGGATGCACTGCGGCTGTACGATCTGGAACTGGGCATGCGGTCGAAGACGCCCACTGAGCAGGGGGACAATGCAACATATCTGCCGGATCATGGTGCACCTGGCACCGTGGGGCAATGGGGGACGACACCTGCTCCCAATGGCCCACTAGGTGACCATTGCCCTGAAGTTTTATGCCTTGGTGTCCTACCAGGTGCCGAGTGGGGATCTCTCCGGGATCTCACAGAGCTCTTGGTACAGGTGCATCCATGCTGTCACGGAGGCCCTATGTGCCCAGTTGGCAGAGTGCATCCGTTTCAATGCAGGCCGCACCCACCAGGATGCCCGGGAAGCGGAATTCGCCGTCATCGGCAAGATGTCCCCAGTGCAGGGGTAATTAACGGGATGAATGTCGGCCTACGAGCACCTGCACATGACAGGCCGATCTTCACATAGTGAAAGGGGTTCCACTCGATGAACGTGCAGCTGGTATGACAATCAGCTGTGCATCATGCACGTCTACGCCTGATACCTGGGGAGTGTGCACGACGCCTTCATCCTGGCACAATGGTTCCTGGCCTCTTCGAGGTGCACCCTTGCCCATGCAGCGACCAAGGGCATGATCAAGCGGTGCTTCGGCATCCTGAAGATGCGGTTCAGGTGTCTGGAGCGCTCTGGAGGGGCCCTCCAGTATAGCACTGGGAGGGCCGCTCACATTGTGGTGGCCTGCAGCAAAGAAATGACATGCTGGAGGAGGAGCATGAACGTCCGTCCTTGTCCGACAAGGAGGATGTGGGGCAGGGCAAGGATGGGCAGGACATTGTCACGTGCAGGCACAGCAGTCTGCACAACATGTGCACCAGGGCCAACGCACAAGGGACGCTCTGATTGCCTCCAGGTTCATCGACCTTATGGGGGGGGCGGGGGGGACAGACACACAGGCCAGAGGCATGGACACCGCATCCCCCTGCCCCACATGGGATACAGTTGCAATGCCTGGGACATTCTGTGCAGGCAGGGGCCGAGGCCCAGGACAGGGCTGCCTCCTCATAGGCAACCATGTGCTGGAGCTAGCTGGACATTGCAGCGGCGCTTCCCAGTGTGGCCCAGTCACAGTAGGCCATGTCTGAGAGCATCAGCGGTATTGCCCAGGTGCAGGCCGGCGTCGCACAGATACAAGGGAGTTGGCCCACTCACTGGCTGATGTGGCACAGTCGTACAGAGATATGGTGCAGTCCCAGACGGAGATGGCCCATTCCCTGTGCTCCATGGCCGCTAACGTTCAGCGGTTGTCGGTACCAGAGCGGGCCTCCAGGACTGGCAGCGCCAGGTGGCGGGGGGGGCCTCGGGGGATGGCCACTTGCACCCCCGTCCCATGGAGAAGTCCGGGAGCCATTGCCGGTGACTCTTGCAGGGGAGGTCCCAGAACACACCAGCATCTCGTACTCTCCACCCCCGCCCCGGTGCATCTGGTGGGCAGCGCGCAGAACAGGGCGCCACCACGCCACCCGCAACGTCCGTGGAACAGCCGGGCCCATCCAGGAAACGTGCGCGCACCGACACCCTCGTCGCAGGGCAGGAGTCACAGGTACAACTGTTGTACCGTCTGGGGAACCACAAAGGCGTAGCGGTAGAGTCCGTAAGGCAAGAAAGTTAGACACCAGTTAAGTTGGGATGGGTGCAAGGCACAGCTTAGTTATAGGGGCTAGGGCACAGACGGTATATATTTCTTCATAATAAACACATGTTCACACCGTTAAAACCAGCCTTGGTAATCTGTCTGATGGGTGTGGGGGTAGAGCGGTCAGTGATGGCCACTGGGGGTGAGGGGTGGTGGACGAGTGAGGCCAGTGGGTGGACCGTGCAGCCCCCCATCCTCCCCTGACCGTCCCCATCACTCCGTCCCGAGCTATTCGACAGAACCGTGTGATGGACTGGCCAGGTCGTATGCAGTGATCACCCAGGTGGAAGGTGCTATTGTGGGCATGAGTCAGACAATGCCTAACGATATTGAGCATGGAGCTCATCGCAGAGCGGGCTCTCATCATCCTCCATCCCACGGACCAGACCCGCTGTTACTGCCAACCCAGTTCCCCCGGCTTGTAGCCGCAGGTATATATAACAAAGTGGGTTGTACATGCGGGTGGTTTGATGGTGTGGGAGGTGAGGGTGTTCAGTGGTGTGGGGGGTGAGGGTGTTCGGTGGTATGGGAGGTGAGGGTGTTCGGTGGTGAAGGGGTGTGGTGTTGTGGTGTCCGTGCCCCTGCCCAGCAACCCCTCCCCCTAGTTGGTGAAACGTGTCTCGATTAATATGTCCTGTGCGCGCTGGCCCTGGCGGCACCTTTGTGCGGCCTCCCGTGCCTGGCCAGGGCCCATGTTTCGTTCATTGCCCCTGTCCTCTTCATCCTCCTTGTCTGACGATGCCTGCCCTTGCCCCTCTTCCTCCTCCAGCACATCGCCCCTCTACTGGGCTATATTGTGAAGGACGCAGCAGACCACCAGGATGCGGCCAACCCTCCATGCTCGTACTGGAGGGCCCCTCCAGAGCGGTCCAGGCACCTGAAGCGCATTTTCAAGACCCCGAAGCACCTCTCGACAACACCCCTGGTCGCACAATCTATTGTAGTGGTGTTCCGCGTCAGTCTGTGGCCTCCGTATAGGCGTTATCAGACACGACCATAACGGGTAACCCCTGTCGCCCAGCAACCAGCCCAGCAGCCGGGGTGGGGTGTGTCCCTCGAACATGTCGGGGATTACAGATTGTGCCAGTATGAAGGAGTCATGTACACTGCCGGGTACCAGGCGCAGACGTGCAGGATCCGCATCTGTTGGTCACAGACCACCTGAACGTTCATGGAATCGTACCCCTTCCTGTTCGTGAACAGCAGCCAGTTATCCGCCAGTGGCCGGTTGGTGACATGGACCCCATCGATTACGCCCTAGACCCGGGGCATCCCGGCGACAGCAGCGAAACCCGTTGCCCGGACATCTTGATGGGCGCAGTCCACTGGGTACTGGATGTACTTGTCTGCAAGGGCATACAGGGCATCCGTCTGGGAGATGCCGGACAGGCCCCCACTCGGCGACTAGAAAGACCCCATCGCGTAAAGGTTCAGGGCGACCGCCACCTTGACAGCCACCGGGAATGGGTATCCTCCCCCATTCCCATGTGGTGCCAGGTGTGCCATCATGTGGCAGATATGTCTGACAGTCTCCCTGCTCATCCGCAGTTTCCTCCTGCATGCCGGGTCCTGGAGTTCCTCAAAGGACAAGCGGTCGCGGTAGACATGTGGCCTCATCTGGCGTCTTCTTGGCACCACCTCCTCCCCCTCATCCTCGCCTTGTTGGGCAGCCGGCCCTCCAGCCTGAGTGGCTGCCACCTGCCTCTCTGCAGCCCGTTCCTCTGCTGCAGCCTCCGTCACCTCTCTGAGCCGCCACCACTCATGCTGCCACAGGGCTGCATGCAGAGCAGCAGTCGCCACCACGGAGGCCAACATCGCTGGTTGATTACTGGACATGTCATCATGGCATACACCCGTGCCCAACCAGGTACCATGGGCTGCACGGTGGCCCCGGTTGTCACCACGCGCCCCAGCCACGCATGGCCCCCACCCCCGCCCCGTCGGTACCCCAAGTCCTTGCGCCCGTCCCTGCTGCCCTCACTGATCCCCCGGTGGGTGTCGCCGGTTGAGTGGGGTGACTGGGGAGGTGAGGGGCACCCACCCATACGGCCGCACCCCCCCCAACCCATAAGGCCGTATACTCTGCGTCCACCCAGGGGCCGGGGTGAGTGGGCGCGCTTGTCCTGTCGGGGGCTCCGCGGCTGCTTCGACTTCCCCCCCGTTCCCCGCCCCTCCCCCGGCCCTGGCAGCGCCCCTCCCCGCAGAAAGCACGGGCAGTGTCCGATACGGGAGCCCGCAGACCCCCACGCCAACTCCTACCTCCTCTCGCAGCCGCCTCAGCCAGCATGTCAGCATCACAATTTTTTATAGGACATTAGAAACACGCTGTCGGGAAATCGGCCCATAGGCAGAATCACTGAGGCCCCGGAGAATCAGTCATCAGGGCAGATAATGAGACGCATACAGTACCTCCTGGGCCCCGCGGCAGGCACGCAATTTAGACGATCCGGAGAATGCTGATTCGGCGCGAAACCGGAGCCAAGCCAGATTTTGGCTTCGGAGCTAATTCTCCGGCCGATCACGTTTCGCGATTTCAGCGTGATGTCACGGAGAATCCAGCCCCAGGGTATCTCTGCACGCGGACGATTTATATCAGAGCCAAGAACATCGGTGGGGAACATCATAGAACTTCTCCGAAGATTTGGGGGTTTTTCAGGATACAAACTGAACCTGGAAAAGAATGAAAACTTTGTGGTGTCCTGGCCAGGAGTGGGGGGGCGGGGGGCTGCTATTGCGCAGGGCGGCAACCTCACTTCAAATATTTGGGGGTGCAGGTGGCACAGGACTGCGGGGGGGGGGTCCATAGGTACAATGTTACTAGCTTGGTGGGGAAGGTGAAAGTAGACTTGGCAAGGTGGGACAACCTCCCTCTGTTGCTGACAGGTCGGGTACAAGCGATTAAAATGAATGCGTTGCCGCGATTTCTGTTTTTATTTCAGTGCCTGCCGGTCTTTTTGCCGAAGCCAATCTTTAAGGAAGTGGACAAGTCGGCCACTTTGTTTATTTGGGCGGGAGGGTGAAGGTAGCCAGGGTCAGGAACGTGGTCCTGCAGAGAAGACGGCAGGGGCGTGCGATGTTGGGCCTCCCGAATTTATATTATTATTGGGCGGCAAATGCGGAAAAGGTGAGGAGTAAGGTTGGAGGGGGGGGGGAGTCCTGGTGTGTTAGGATGGAGGAGGGTTTCTGCAGGGAGTCGGGATCGAGGGCGCTGGCAACAACGCTGCTCCCGATGGGCCCGGCAAGTACTCTGGGAGTCTGGTGGTGGTAGCGACAGTGACGATTTGGAGGCAGTTGAGGCAGCAGTTTAAGCAGGGGGCTGGGTCAGAGGAGATACCAATCAGGGAGAATCACAGTTTTAAGGGGAGGCTGGATGGGAGATTCGGAGATGGGAGGAGAGGGAGGTCAGTGTATTAAAAGACCTGTTCCTGGGGGGACTTTTTTGCGAGGTTGGAAGAGGTGGGGAGAAATATGGACTGGGGCATGGGGAAGGGCTTAGGTACCTGCAACTTCGAGACTGTGCTCGGAAGGAGGTTCAGAGCTTCCCGATAGCGCTGACCCTCGCGGTATTGACGGCAGAGGGAATGGAGAAGATGGGTGGTGTTGGCGATCAACAGGAGGATTTTGGGGAGGATGGGGTGTCCATGGAGGGAATTAAAGCCAAGTAGGAGAAAGAGTTGGGGGAGGTTATGGAAGAAGGTCTGTGGTGTGAGGTACTGCGGAGGGTGAACGCCTCAATCTCATGTGCGATGTTGGGGCTGATACAGCTGAAGGTCGTGTATAGGGCACACCTCACAAGGGCGAGGATGAGCTGACTCTTTGAGGGAGTGGAGGATGAATGTGAACGTTGTATACATGTTTTGGTCCTGTCCGAAGCTGGAGAGGTATTGGAGCGAGGTTTTCGGTATCATCTCGGGGTACTACATCTGAACTTGGAACCAGGGCCCTGGATGTCGGACTGGCCCGAGCTGCAGGTGGGTGCGGAGGTAGATGTTTTGGCATTTGCGGGTCCTGTTAGGATGGAGGTCAGCTTCTCCACCCTGTGCCTCGGCTTGGATTTGAATTTCTGACTCTTGAGAAGGTGAAATTTGAGCTAAGGGGGATGACGGAGGGGTTCTACAATTCATGGGGACTGTTTATCATGCACTTTTGAGAATTGGTTGCCATTAAACATGAGGGGGGAGGGTTGGGGTTACTGCTGTTTTTGATTGCACTGTCTACTGATTGACTGTTAATTATTTTACCTGGAACACACGAGTGGCTGTTTTGGTCTGTATATTGAGGGGGGGAGCTGGTTTTATTTGGGGGATTGTTATTGTGTTTGTTTTTTGTTTGTTTGTTCTTTTGTTGTTTATTTGATGAAAATTTTGAAAATTAGGAGAATAAAAAGATTTTTTTAAAAAGATACGGACCCGATGCAATGTGTGTCACACCGCCCGATAGCATTGTTGAATGTTGATGCCAAGTTATTGGCAAAGGTGCTTGCATCGCAGATTGATGACTGTATGCCGGGTGATTGAACAGGATCAGACGGGTTTGGTGAAAGAAAGGCAGTTGTTGCCAAATGTCCGGAGATTATTGATTGTGATCATGATGCCCTTGGGGGGCAGGAGGTTGAGGTAGTGGTGGTGATGGACACAGAGAAGGATTTTGATCAGTTGGAGTGGGCATATTTGTTTGAGGTGTTGGGGAGGTTCGGGTTCGGGCAGGGGTTGGGTCCGGTTGCTGTCTTAGGTGCCGGAGGCGAGTGTGCAGACGAACCAAGTGTGTTTGGAGTACTTTGGTTTACACCGTGGGACGAGACGGGGGTGTCCGCTCACCCCACTGATTTTTGCTTTGACGATAGAGCCACTGGCAATCGTGCTCAGGGTGTCGAGGGCTTGGAGAGGGATTGAAGAGGGTGGTGGGGAGTCGAGTATAGGGTTTTGTTGTACGCAGATGATCTGCTATTATGTATTTCAAACACGTTGGGCTGCAGTGGCGGGGGATAGTGGGGATTTTGGCAGGTTTTCAGGGTATAAATTGAATATGGGAAAGAGTGTAGTGTTCCCGATCAATGTTAGGGGGCAGAAAAGGTAGTTGGGGAGTTGCTGTTTAGTGTGGTGGGGTCAAGCTTTAGATACCTCGGTATCCAGGTGGCGTGGAACTGGGCCCTGCTGCATAGGTTAAATTTGGCTCGATTGGTGGAGAGGGTGAAGACAGATTTTAGGAGGGGCTATGTTTTGCCGTTGTCATTGGCAGGGCGGATGCAGACAATTAAAAGGAACCTTTGTTCGTAAGTAATTTTTCAAAAAAGCTAATGGGTTGATTCAGGATATGTGTGGGTGGGGAAGGCCCCGCTTGTGTGACGGGCTTTTCTGGGTCCTTGAGAGGTTTGATGTGATGGTCTTTTGTTGCTGTTTGATTGCTTCAAAAAAGTTTGTATATTTACATTTTGTTGAAAAGCCTTGAATAAAAATATTTTAAAATAAAGCTGTGGTGGAGGCCCACTGTGATACCTGCCCTGTGACATGGGTCCCCTTTGGCAGCCGTCTTCTGGGTGACCGGGCCTTGTTGGGTCCGGCTGCTGCTCGTGTGTCTCAGGTGGTGTAGTGCCACCCTGTTCTTCCTGCTGCCCATGTGATGCGCCAGGGACAAGAGGGGAGGTTTCAGAGGTGTCTCCGGCACATCCCTGCGGGAGTCACCAGCACAGGCCCCCATCACCTCTTTCTCCCTCGGGGTGTCCAGTGGCCCCTGGGCTACTCCGAGCAGAGCTAGCCACTGAGGCTCTCCCACCACCTGCCGCTGCCAGTCCTGGAGGCCGGCTGCCCTCTCAACCAGGGTCTGCATGCTCGAGGCCATGGACGACAGGGTGGACCACCTCCGCCTGGGACTGCGCTACATCATGCTGCGACTGATCTCATTTCACAAATTACACACTCCTGTTTGCTTACTACATTTGGTAAGTTTTGCGGTCACAGAGGAATCAGGCATGAGAGGGTAATAGAAACGATTTATTGTTTAAAGCAAATTAGATACAGGTCACAATCCAGGTCCCAGCCAGGACTTCTCTGTCCAGGAGCCTTTCTGGGATGGGTTTTATATCTGGAGTCAATTACTCCACTGAAGGACCCCCGCCACTCAGCGAGGAGCACATGTTCCTCGAGGCTCATGGGAAGCTTAATCGGTCCCGCCCCATAGGTCTTGTGAGGGTGGTAATAGTAAGCAATATATACTCCAGTAATGCATAGTACACTGACGGAGCACAACATCACACGTAATTGGTCAACATGTTTTCTCTTACACAAACTATTAATATGAAAACCAACATCAATGAAAAACAAATGTCAGGCCATTTTACTTCTATATCAAATTGATGTTGATTTTCACATCTGTAGGTAAATTGGCCAGAGTAATTCTATTAACATTTTACAATAGCATCGCAATCATTCTAAAATAGCAATGTTGCAATGATTTATAGGGCTCGATAAAATTGATACTCGATTTACTGTCTTATACTTTTTAAACTGTCTAATCGTGCATAATTGTTATGAGCACCTGTTCGTGAAGGCATTTTAGATCTTTCAGTCTTAAGTCCCAGAAATCAGTCTCTTCTCTAGGCAAAGGGTTCAAGCCATCCAGCAAAGCTTGTGCTGAATCCTTGTTTAATACATCTTTGACTTGATGTGTCCAATCAATGACGACAGATTCAATAGCATGTAAAGTGGCACCATCTACTTGAATGGTTGAGCTGGAATTTTAAAATATACATTAGAATGCAGTCACTATGGAACAATTTCATTTTCAAACAATATTAGTAGAAAACCTTAGTTCCTGTAAAAGATGTTCATTTCCCAATCACGTGATGCCAACCTTGACAGTGGGGAACCTGAAAAATAAAGGGGAGTTGCAAAGTGTCACGGGTGAGATGTGATGGAAAATATATATTGATTTCTGTGCTGGTAAAAATGGCGATTTGCTGAACTAACAAATAGTTCAGCCAGTTGCCTTGCAGCAGTTTCAAGGTAACAATGACCACAGCAACGAGGGGTCTGGTCCAGCCACCTCCACACTAAGGAAAACCTTGCAAGATGTAATCTTCCATAATGGTGCAAATGGCAAAAGCATTATCAGACCTGACACCAGTGACTCCAAAAACAAAAGGATTATTTTTTAAAAAGATATTTTATTCCAAATTCAAACAAGGTTTGGTCACAAAAAAACACCCACAATCACAATAGTTATACTCAGTTTGTAACATGTTTCCCCTTACACCACCCCCCCCCCACCCTCCAACAACCCCTTCTCCCTCCCCCTCCTCAGCCCCAGCGCCAAACAGATCTTTGAACATTGTCATGTGAGTGTCCGTTTAAGAAAGATTTTGTTTTTACCACTTGGCTTGTAGCCCAGCTTCAGTGATGTCATTTGTGGGTGGAGCTGGGCTGTGGCTGTCAGGTGATAAGGGGTTTAGGTTTTTGGGTTTCAGTTTCGGATTGTTGCTTTGGACTGCAGAAGAAAAAAGCAGTGTTTCACTGTTTTCTCTGTTTTTCTTTTCGAGCTGTTCCAGTGAACTGAAAGCACATTGGGTGTGGCAAATTGCTGTGGCCATCTAAAATGGCCGCCTGCAAAGAGTGATTGGAAGTTTGGCCAAGCTTGAACACAGACATGTTGCAACCTGCAAATATACAAATTGTAGCTCAGATTATGCAGAAACAAACACAGGAAAAAGGCCATTAAAAGGTCTTCTCAGGAACAATAGAACTATCCTGTCAATCACATTGTCTACTAGACACAGCGGCACCCAAGCCCTGCTCTTAACACTTCCAGGCATGGCCACTGAATGCCCACTCCAAAATCGATGTGGCAGCCCTTGATTGGACTTGATCAATTGATTGACAATGACCTAGAGACCGCCCACAAAAGGGGCAGGGAAAATCCAAGCCGGTTAAAAGGCACTGCGCAGGCCATCACTCGCTCTCTCTCGACTGCAGCATCAACAGCTACTAACAAAGGCCAAGAACCCACGCCATCCACAGAAGGATGACTATAGAGAACACAGACTACCTACAGGAACTGCAGCCTCCACCGGACTACTAGAATCAGATACGGTCTTATCTACTCTGTATCTGCCAGTCACCTGGACGTTAAGTCAAGGTCGTTTAAGTGTGTTAGTTATAGTCCAATGTGCATGAACGTGTAATTAATTAAGTAAACAATCTTGTGTATGTCAAATAAACTATCGTTGTACTCACCAAACTTGTGTGATCATTTGTCCATCATATACGGGTTAAACACACACTGTGGCAATTTTAAAGACAGAGTTGCTTTCCAGAAGGAGTTTTGAATCTGCTGGTTGCAGGCTGGATCTCAGGGAAAGGACCAGTCCCATTCAAGTGAGATTACAGTGTGCAGGGACACACCCTTGAAAGGGGTTTTGGTTTATTGGATTTTGTATTGAATTGGAACAGTTATTAAGGAGGATTCATTAATTAACATTATACATAGATTACTGTAGCTGTTGTGTGTTTTTTTGATGTTTGTAATTGATAACAAGTTCTTGTTCTTTATATGTTAACTTACATTCTTATAATAAACTTTGTTTTGGTAAAAGCACCTAGGAAGTCTGATGAATCGTACCCGAAGTGAAGGCTCTTGTGCTCACCCTAGCCAAATTCAACATAAAAGTTATAGGTCAGGTGAGCTTAATAATACACTTTGGAGTTTCTAAGCCCTCGCCCATAACAACATGGATAGGAACTGAAGCCACCACACGTAAAACCCTTCCTCCAACCCTCTCAGGACGAACTTGACCACCTCCAGGCTCAAATATTTGTGTGGGTCCCCCAACACCGCGCCTTCCCCCAACGGCATTGCCGACCGCCAGTTTAGCAAAATCCTTCGCCGAGCAATCAGGGAGGTGAAGGCCATCACATCGGAACCCTTCCCCTCCTGTAGCCTCCCAACCACCCATAAATGTCTCCAATTTTCCCTTCACCCACTTGTCTGGAGCTAACAGCTTTTCTCATAGCATATGCTCTGGTATTTGGGGGAAAGTGGACAGGGTAAGAGTAGGGCCAGTCAAGGACAGTAGTGGGAAGTTGTGCTTGGAGTCCGAGGAGATAGGAGAGGTGCTAAATGAATATTTTACGTCAGTATTCACACAGGAAAAAGACAATGTTGTCGAGGAGAATACTGAGATTCAGGCTACTAGACTAGAAGGGCTTGAGGTTCATAAGGAGGAGGTGTTAGCAATTCTGGAAAATGTGAAAATAGATAAGTCAACTGGGCCGGATGGGATTTATCCTAGGATTCTCTGGCAAGCTAGGGAGGAGATTGCTGAGCCTTTGGCCTTGATCTTTAAGTCATCTTTGTCTTCAGGAATAGTGCCAGAAGACTGGAGGATAGCAAATGTTGTCCCCTTGTTCAAGAAGGGGAGTAGAGATAACCCCGGTAACTATAGACCAGTGAGCCTTACTTCTGTTGTGGGAAAAATCTTGGAACGGTTTATAAGAGATAGGATGTATAATCATCTGGTAAGGAATAATTTGATTAGAGATAGTCAACACGGTTTTGTGAAGGGTAGGTCGTGCCTCACAAACCTTATAGAGTTCTTTGAGAAGGTGACCAAACAGGTGGATGAGGGTAAAGCAGTTGATGTGGTGTATATGGATTTCAGTAAAGCGTTTGATAAGGTTCCCCATGGTAGGCTACTGCAGAAAATACGGAGGCATGGGATTCAGGGTGATTTAGCAGTTTGGATCAGAACTTGGCTAGCTGGAAGAAGACAAAGGGTGGTGGTTGATGGTTCAGACTGGAGTCCAGTTACTAGTGGTGTACCACAAGGATCTGTTTTGGGGCCAATGCTGTTTGTCATTTTTATAAATGACCTGGAGGACAGCGTAGAAGGAGGGTGAGTAAATTTGCAGATGACACTAAAGTCGGTGGAGTTGTGGACAGTGCGGAAGGATGTTACAAGTTACAGAGGGACATAGATAAGCTGCAGCTCTGGGCTGAGAGGTGGCAAATGGAGTTTAATGCAGAAAAGTGTGAGGTGATTCATTTTGGAAGGAATAACAGGAAGACTGAGTACTGGGCTAATGGTAAGATTCTTGGCAGTGTGGATGAGCAGAGAGATCTCGGTGTCCATGTACATAGATACCTGAAAGTTGCCACCCAGGTTGAGAGGGTTGTTAAGAAGGCGTACGGTGTGTTAGCTTTTATTGGCAGAGGGATTGAGTTTAAGAGCCATGAGGTCATGTTGCAGCTATACAACACTCTGGTGCGGCCGCATTTGGAGTATTGCGTGCAATTCTGGTCGCTGCATTATAGGAAGGATGTGGAAGCATTGGAAAAGGGTGCAGTGGAGATTTACCAGAATGTTGCCTGGTATGGAGGGAAGATCTTATGAGGAAAGGCTGAGGGACTTGAGGCTGTTTTCGTTAGAGAGAAGAAGGTTAAGAGGTGACTTAATTGAGGCATACAAGATGATCAGAGGATTGGATAGGGTGGACAGTGAGAGCATTTTTCCTCGGATGGTGACGTCTAGCACGAGGGGACATACCTTTAAATTGAGGGGAGATAGATATAAGACAGATGTCAGAAGTAGGTTCTTTACTCAGAGAGTAGTAAGGGCGTGGAATGCCCTGCCTGCAACAATAGTGGACTCGCCAACACTAAGGGCATTCAAATGGTCATTGGATAGACATATGGACGATAAGGGAATAGTGTAGATGGGCTTTAGAGTGGTTTCACAGGTCGGTGCAACATCGAGGGCCGAAGGGCCTGTACTGCGCTGTAATGTTCTATGTTCTATGCTCCTTGGTGGAAATTAAAGGCCCACGATTCACATTTTGGAATGCTGATAGATATGTAAATTGTCATCTCACAAATTTCAAATTAGACAGGAGCTTCTGTAGCGGCCCTGTTGGAAAAGGAAGCGTGGCTAGAAGACCTCTGGCTACGTATGATAGACACACCTATTTCTGGTCCTGGAAAAATCCAACCACCCATCATATGTATGATTCCAGAGCAGTTCATGTATGAGAACAAGCAAATTATTAAATTCTATATTGTCATGTTGGGTGTTCTGATTCACAAATGATCCAACACGGCTGTAGATGGTACAACTCTGTTTTATTGTCTAATCAACGGTAATAATTAACTACTGGCTTGGGTACGTGCTTCACCAGAAAACCTGTGGACCCAGCCCTATCACTATCTCAGTGAGGCACTCAGCACATGGTCTATGTCTGAGTGGCACGCTGTGAGCTCTGTGCTCTGAGCTATCTCCTGGTAGAATGAACGGGAACTGTGGTGTTCCCTGTTTTATAGTGCGTGTTCTCTCACTGGTGATTGGCTGCGATGTTATGTGTGTGCTGGTTGGTCTAACTGCCTGTCCATCAGTGTGTGTGTGATTGCACCATGATATGCTGATCTGGATATCATGACATCCTCCCCTTTCACAAAGGATATGTGCCGACATGATAATAAATAGAAATGTGTACTGAGTGCATCTGAGTATGTGTGTGCAATATTTACAACATGTACATGAGGCTAACTATATACAGAGGAAGGTGTCAGGTGCACCAGAACAACGACGTTGTACCAAGAACATAACAAATGCAATCAACAAACGATGAGAGAAAACTCTGGAACAATGAACGACAAGAAAAAAAAACCCGTTAACAGTACTGTAAAATAATTCAGTGAGTCCAATGTGCTAACAGGCTCATAAGTCAAGTCTCTCAGGTGGGCGACGAATTTGGGGACCGTTAGGGTGGCACACCACTCATCGCCCGGATCAATGCTGTGCACTGGCAGCAGCTGGTGGTTCCGACTTGGGGACATCCGGTTCTTGTGGATTACCGCAACGCGGAAGGGCTCCCTGTCTTCGGTATCGCTGGTCTGCATACTATCTGGATATGACTCAGTGAAGGTGGGCTGAATCGCCCGCACGTCCCTACGAGGCTGGCGGAATTGTTGGGAGTTGGCAGGTTGAGCTGCTCGACAGCAGGCAGCGTAGTGGCCCATCCTGCCACATCGTAGGCATTGTCGCGCTTTGGCCGGACATTGCCGCTTTAAGTGGGTGGACTCACAGTCGTGACGTCATAGCGTTCGTTGCGCCACCGCGCATGCGTGGTGCGGTCGTGTGTATAGCGCGCCCGCACATCACGTTCCTGTGCGTCAACGTCCCCTCTTTTGCCGCGTACAAGTGTGGGAGGCTTCGGAAAGCGCGCAAAATGGCCACCCTCGTCTGGGCCACGGGCCGGGAGGTACTCGATCGACTGGACCCGCTCCGCCTCGTGGGGCCCGTGCCGTGCCGTTTCGGCTGCCTGGATTTGGGAGTACCGGCTGGTCGCGTTCTCATGGAGGACACAGGTCTCGATAGCAGTCGCTAGGGTGAGTCGCTTTATTGTAAGGAGCTGCTGGCGTAGGGTGTCCGAGATGACCCCAAAAACTATCTGATCTCATATCATGGAGTCGGAGGTGGCCCATAGCCGCAGGACTGCGCGAGGATTCGGAGGTGTGTTAAGTAAGATTGGAAAAGCTCATCCTGACCCTGCAGGCTCTGCTGGAATAGGTATGTCTCAAATCTCTCATTGACTTCCACACTGAAGTGTTCATCAAACTTCAGAAGCACCGTCTTATATTTTGTTTTGTCCTCGCCTTCCGCGAATGCCAGGGAGTTATAGATGTGGATGGCCTGTTGCCCCGCCGTGGAGAGGAGGAGGGCAATCTTCCTGGTGTCCGATGCATTCTCCCTGTCTGTGGCTTCGAGGAAGAGCTGGAAGCGGTTTAAACAGCTTCCAGTTTACGCCGAGATTGCCAGCAATTCGGAGCGGCTGCGGCGGGCTGATGTTTTCCATGGAGCAGGATGGCGGATCTTTTTTTTAAAAAAATATATTTTATTGAAGTTTTTCATTCACAATTTTTTCCCCTTACACATCAAACAAAAAGAAAAGTTAACAGTACAAGTAACATGATAACTACAATCTAATAATGAGTAACTAACATGGTAAACTAACCAAATAACATAAAATGAAACTCCCCCCCCCCCCCCCCCCCCTCCCTCCCTTCCACCCCCCACCACCCCCCTCCCCCCTGGGTTGCTGCTGCTGGTCGTCTATCTTCCCTCTAACGTTCCGCTAGGTAGTCGAGGTACGGTTGCCACCGTCTGGTGAACCCTTGGGCCGATCCTCTCAGCGCAAACTTAATCTGCTCCAGTTTTATGAACCCTGCCATATCGTTTATCCAGGCCTCCAGTCCGGGGGGTTTCGCTTCCTTCCACATGAGTAAAATCCTACGCCGGGCTACGAGGGACGCAAAGGCCACAACATCGGCCTCTTTCGCCTCCTGCACTCCCGGCTCATCCGCAACTCCAAATAAAGCTAACCCACAGCCTGGTTTGACCCGGACCTTCACCACCTTCGAGATCACTCCCGTCACTCCCCTCCAATACCCCTCCAGTGCCGGGCACAACCAAAACATGTGCGTGTGGTTTGCCGGGCTTCCGCCGCACCTCTCGCACTTGTCCTCCACCCCGAAGAACCTGCTCAACCTTGCTCCCGTTTTGTGTGCTCTATGCAGCACCTTAAATTGAATCAGGCTAAGCCTGGCACACGAGGAAGAGGAATTTACCCTGCTTAGGGCATCAGCCCACAAACCCTCCTCTATCTCCTCCCCGAGCTCTTCTTCCCATTTTCCTTTCAGTTCGCCCACCAGCTCCTCCTCCTCTTCTCTCATCTCTCGGTATATCTCTGACACCTTGCCCTCCCCGACCCACACCCCCGAAAGCATTCTATCCTGGATCCCCCGTGTCGGGAGCAATGGAAATTCCCTCACCTGTTGTCTTGTGAACGCCCTCACCTGCATATACCTAAAGAAATTTCCCCGGGGCAGCTTATACTTTTCCTCCAGCGCTCCCAAGCTCGCGAACGTCCCGTCTATAAATAAATCTCCCACCCTCCTAATTCCCAACTGGTGCCAGCTCTGGAATCCTCCATCCATCCTCCCTGGGGCAAACCTATGGTTGTTCCTAATTGGGGACCCCACCAAGGCTCCCAGCACACCTCTCTGTCGCCTCCATTGCCCCCAGATATTTAATGTTGCCGCCACCACTGGGTTCGTGGTAAATTTGTTTTGGTGAGAACGGTAGTGGCGCCGTCACCAGCGCCTCTAGACTCGTCCCTTTACAGGACTTCCTCTCTAATCTTTTCCACGCCGCTCCCTCTCCCTCTATCATCCATTTACGGATCATCGCCACATTGGCGGCCCAGTAGTAGTCACCCAAATTCGGCAGCGCCAGTCCCCCTCTGTCTCTACTACGTTGTAAGAACCCCCTCCTTACCCTCGGAACTTTCCCTGCCCCCACGAAGCTCGTGATGCTCCTGTCTATTTTTTTAAAGAAGGCCTTAGTGATCAGTATAGGGAGACATTGGAACACAAATAGGAACCTCGGGAGGACCATCATCTTAATTGCCTGCACTCTGCCCGCCAGTGACAGTGGCTGCATGTCCCACCTCTTGAAGTCCTCTTCCATTTGTTCCACCAGTCTTGTCAGATTAGTCTGTGCAAGGTTCCCCAGCTCCTGGCTATCTGAATCCCCAGGTATCGAAAGTTTCTTTCCACTCTCCTTAAAGGCAGGCCATCTATCCCTCTACTCTGGTCCCCAGGGTGTATCACAAAAAGTTCACTCTTTCCCATGTTAAGCCTATATCCCGAGAAATCTCCGAACTCCCTCAATATCTGCATGACCTCTGTCATCCCCCCCACTGGGTCCGTCACATACAGCAGTAGGTCATCCGCGTAGAGTGACACTCGGTGTTCCTCTCCCCCTCTAATCACCCCTCTCCATTTTCTGGAGTCTCTCAGCGCCATGGCCAGGGTTCAATTGCCAACGCGAACAGTAATGGAGATAGAGGGCATCCCTGTCTTGTTCCCCTGTATAGTCGGAAATACTCCGATCTTTGCCGACCCGTGACCACACTTGCCGTTGGGGCCCCATAGAGCAGCTAACAAACCCGTCCCCGAACCCGAACCTCCTCAGCACCTCCCATAGATACTCCCACTCCACCCTATTAAATGCCTTCTCTGCGTCCATTGCCGCCACTATCTCTGCCTCCCCCTCTGCTGGGGGCATCATTATCACCCCTAATAGCCGTCGCACGTTGACATTTAGTTGTCTCCCCTTTACGAATCCTGTCTGGTCTTCGTGCACCACCCCCGGGACACAGTCCTCTATCCTCGTTGCCAGTACCTTTGCTAGCAATTTGGCGTCCACATTTAGTAGTGAAATAGGCCTATAGGACCCGCACTGCAGCGGATCTTTATCCCGCTTCAAAATTAGCGATATCGTCGCCTCCGACATTGTCGGGGGTAGAGTCCCCCCTTCCCTGGCCTCGTTAAAAGTCCTCACCAACAGCGGGGCCAGCAAGTCCACATATTTTCTATAAAATTCCACCGGGAACCCATCTGGTCCCGGGGCCTTCCCTGCCTGCATGTTCCCCAGCCCCTTGGTAACCTCGTCCACCCCAATTGGTGCCCCCAGGCCTTCCACCTCCTGCTCCTCCACCCTCGGGAACCTTAATTGGTCCAAAAACTGCCGCATCTCCTCTTTTCCCTCCGGGGGTTGGGACCTATAAAGTCTTTCGTAAAAGATCTTAAACACCTCGTTTATCTTCCCTGCTCTCCGCACCGTAGCTCCCTTTTCATCTCTAATTCCCCCTATCTCCCTCGCCGCTGTCCTCTTTCGCAGCTGATGGGCCAACAGGCGACTAGCCTTTTCCCCATATTCATATCTCATCCCCTGTGCCTTCCTCCACTGCACCTCCGCCCTCCTAGTGGTCAGAAGATCGAACTCCGTCTGGAGTCGTCGTCTCTCCCTGTATAGTCCCTCCTCCGGGGCCTCCGCATATTCTTTATCCACCCTTAAAATCTCCCCCAGTAATCTTTCCCTTTCCTTGGCCTCTGTTTTCCCTTTGTGGGCCCTGATGGAGATCAGCTCTCCTCTGACCACCGCCTTTAGTGCTTCCCATACTACTCCCACTCGGACCTCCCCGTCGTCATTGGCCTCCAGGTATCTCTCGATACATCCCCGCACCCTTCCACAGACTCCCTCATCCGCCAACAATCCCACATCTAATCGCCAGAGTGCACGCTGCTCCCTCTCCTCTCCTAGTTCCAGGTCCACCCAATGTGGGGCATGATCTGAGACAGCTATGGCTGAATACTCAGTTTCTTCCACCCTCGAGATCAACGACCTTCCCAAAACAAAAAAATCTATCCGGGAGTACACCTTGTGAACATGGGAGAAGAAGGAGAACACCTTGGCCTTCGGTCTAACAAATCGCCATGGATCCACTCCCCCCATTTGGTCCATAAACCCCTTAAGCACCTTGGCCGCTGCCGGCCTTCTTCCGGTCCTAGATCTAGATCTATCTAACCCTGGGTCCAGCATGGTGTTGAAGTCTCCCCCATTATCAAGTTTCCTACCTCCAGGTCCGGGATACGTCCCAGCATCCGCTTCATGAATCCCGCATCATCCCAATTCGGGGCATATACGTTAACCAACACGACCTCCGTTCCCTCCAGTCTGCCACTCACCATCACATATCTGCCTCCACTATCTGCTACAATGCTCCTAGCTTCGAATGATACCCGTTTCCCCACCAGTATGGCCACCCCTCTATTCTTTGCATCCAGCCCTGAATGGAACACCTGTCCCACCCATCCTTTCCTTAACCTAACTTGGTCTGCCACCTTCAGGTGCGTCTCCTGAAGCATAGCCACGTCTGCCCTCAGTCCTTTCAAGTGCGCGAACACTCGGGCCCTTTTAATTGGTCCATTTAGGCCCCTCACGTTCCACGTGATCAGCCGCACTGGGGGGCTAGCTGCCCCCTTCCCGTGTCGACTAGCCATCACCCTCTCTAGGCCAGTCCCACGTCCCGGTTCCGCGCTCCCCCCCATTCCCCAGGTGGCGCATTCCAGCCCCGACCACCCTTTCTTTAACCAGTTCCTCTTTGATTTCTGCAGCAGCAACCCAGTTATCCCCCCCCCCCCGCTAGATCCCCATCTAGCGTGATTGCCCCCCCATATTACTTCCGAAAGTCAGCTGAATTCAACTGACCCCGGCTTCTCCCGCTCACTCCTTGACCCCCCCGTGTGGGGAACTCCCATCTACCTTGCGCCTATCTTCCCGCCATCACCTTTCTGGCACGGGAGCAAGGACAGTAGGCCCCATATTCTCTGTAGTTGTGCGCCCCTTGTGGCGCAGCTCCCTCTACCGCCCCACTCCCATTCCTCATCCCCCGCCTATGTCTCTTCTTTCCCCCCACCGGCGCCCACATTCCTTAGTGTGTCCCCCCCCTTCCCAATTTACATCCCTATATACATCGACAGTGTCATTTCCCCTCTAAGATCAGTCCCTCAGTTCCGATCCAGTTTCTCGTCTTTAATAAAGGTCCATGCTTCTTCCGCCGTTTCGAAGTAGTGATGTCTCTCCTGGTACGTGACCCATAGTCGCGCCGGCTGCAGCATCCCGAACTTCACCTTCTTCTTGTGTAGCACCTCCTTGGCTCGATTAAAACTCGCCCTCCTTCTCGCCACCTCCGCACTCCAATCCTGGTACACCCATACCACCGCATTCTCCCATCTACTACTCCGTACCTTGTTGGCCCATCTCAGAACCACTTCTCTATCATTGAAGCGATGAAATCGCACGATTGTCGCCCTAGATGGTTCTCCCGCCTTTGGTCTCCTCGCAGGGACCCGATGAGCTCCTTCCACTTCCAAGGGGCCCGAAGGGGCCTCAGCTCCCATCAGCGAGCTTAGCATCGTGCTCACGTAAGCCCCGCAGTCCACTCCTTCCACTCCCTCGGGGAGACCCAGGATCCGAAGGTTCTTCCTTCGTGCTCTATTTTCTAGGGCCTCAATCCTTTCAATGCACTTTTTGTGGAGCGCCTCGTGCGTCTGTGTTTTGACCGCCAGGCCCAGGATCTCGTCTTCATTATCCGTCACCTTCTGCTCCACCATGCGGAGCTCCGTCTCCTGGGTCTTTTGTGCCTCCTTAAGCCCCTCAATTGCCTGTAGCATCGGTGTCAGCACCTCCTTCTTAAGTAGCTCCACACACCGTCTTAAAAATTCGTCTTGATCGGGTCCCCATGTCGCCTGGGTTTTCTCCGCCGCCATCTTGCTTTTTTTTCCCCTCCTGTCCCTATCCTCGAGGATTCTTCGCGATGTAGCCACCGCCGCCGATATTTTTCTCTTGCGTTGGGGGGGACTCCCTGTTAGCTCACCCCACACCGGGTTTCGTCCTGAAAAAATTCCCCGTTGGGGCTCTTAAAAGAGCCCGAAGGTCCGTTTGAGCTGGAGCCGCCGAAACGTGCGGCTTAGCTGGGCATCGCCGCAACCGGAAGTCAGGATGGCGGATTTCTGAAAGGGTGCAGGTAGATCTCAGTCGCTGGTTTGCGTCCACTACTGGTATCATGTCGTGTTGGGTGTTCTGATGCACAAATGATCCAACACGGCTATAGATGGTACAACTCTGTTTTATTGTCTAATCAACGGTAATAATTAACTACTGGCTTGGGTACGTGCTTCACCAGCTAACCTGTGGACCCAGCCCTATCACTATCTTAGTGAGGCACTCAGCACATGGTCTATGTCTGAGTGGCGCGCTGTGAGCTCTGTGCTCTGAGCTATCTCCTGGTAGAATGAGCGGGAACTGCGGTGTTCCCTGTTTTATAGTGCGTGTGCTCTCACTGGTGATTGGCTGCGATGTTGTGTGTGCTGGTTGGTCCAACTGCCTGTCCATCAGTGTGTGTGTGATTGCACCATGATATACTGATCTGGATATCATGACACATATGCCATCCGCAATCAACTTTTTTTCTCCTGAACAAAGTTGGCTTGTAACATAAGACTGATCTCCCTATTATCCGCAGCAAGTTTCTTTGTTCCTGGGTTTCAGCCGCAGCTATCCTTTTACTGTAAGATACTGTGGAGTGTGTTAAAACTGCCACTTGACACCTGAATAGTGGCTGCGGGGTTGGTTTAGAACAGGGCTAAATAGCTGACTTTTAAAACAGACCAAAGCAGGCCAGCAGCGCACGTTCAATTCCCGTACCAGCCTCCCCAAACAGGCGCCGGAATGTGGCGACTAGGGGCTTTTCACAGTAACCTCATTTGAAGCCTACTTGTGACAATAAGCGATTTTCATTTTTCAAATAAGATTCCAGTTGAGTTCCTCTACCCAAGGTAACCCACATGGACATTTTTCTAAACTGAAGTGTTTACTAAGACTTCACCCTTCCTCTTTTTCAAGGCACTTTTTTAACTTAAATAAAAGGAAAAAATTTGATGACAGTTGATATGATTTTGTTTACATATACATAGAAGCTGAATGAAAGAGGAAACATTTGTTTTCAGAGCTAAATAGCACTAGGTAAAATAGCAAATCATACCGCAGCTATAACTATGTGTCTTGATCTCCATTATAGATGCTGAAAATATATTTTAAATTGTGATTTAGGTTTGACAAAGGCTTCCCAACTGATGCCAGAACCATTTGAAGCTGACAGCATGGAAAACTCGGATCATAAAAGGAAATTATGATCTAACAAACTCCTGGCTAAAGTCCGTCACCACCATCAATGATTTATCTTATGTATTTTTTCCTGTTGTTCACATATCCTTAGTAGTGTATATGAAATGGATATTAACATATAGCGCTAACCCTCCTTTTATTAAATCTATTAATTTCCTCTACCACTTGAAATCTTCAGTTTTGTTTTATCATTAGCTTAATATAAAGGTTAGGTGGATTGGCCATTCTAAATATCCCCTAGTGTCCAAAAGGTTAGGTTAGGTGAATCAGCTCGGATCAGATCTTATGCATGTCTACTCTATGAAGGGAATAATGAATGCTACAACCAGATAAAAGGTAAGAAACTATTTTACACTTTGAAAAAATATAGTGGGAAAAATCATTATCAAATATTAGTAAGTTTTTCTGCCATCATACCTGTCTGACTCCTCATCTGAATTTTCCAGATCATCAGCACTTTTTGGAAGAGCAAGAAGTGCTTTCCCTTTTAGTTGTCCACTAAATACGAAGACATCATTTTTAAGTTGTTGAGCATGTTTCACTACATCTTCTGATACGACTTGAGGCCATTTAGTCATATTATCAGTGTTGGTGAAAAGTGCACACACCACCTAGAAGACAAGCATCATCCTGAATTTTGAAGAGTTTACGATCATACAAACATGAAAGCTATAAAATGCAGCATACAAATTGCACTACAATTTTAGAGATGAGTCTTGTAAGTTTTGTTTAATATTCCATCAGTTTGAAAAGATATCATAGATGACAAAAAAGTGCATGAAGTTGTAATTTACACACTTAGAATTTACACTATTTCTCAAAACGAAGCAACTTGCCATCATATTTACAAATGTGGAATGAATTTTTTAACTTCAGTCATCACTAACTCAAGTAACTTCACAATGGAGAACAAAAGTATACGTCAGGCAATACTTAAATATAAAGTAAGTAGAAAAGCATACTCGACAATATGTTACTACAAAATTAGAATTTAATCATTCAGGAAAAGATTAGTAGGTCCTCTGCATATTTTGAATTTTAGGTATTTTCCACATACCAACTTCGACAACAATTGCCTGTTAGAATCATAAATTGATTGACTCCTTTTAGAACACTGTGCACTTATGAGACTCGGTGGATCTTTGAATATGGCAGATGGGACCTGGGTCCAGGAGTCCCACTCCCGTTTCCAGCAGATCCCATTTTCACTGGTAGGGGAAAGGGGAAACACACGAGCACGAATTAAAGATTGGCTGGACCATTTAAACTGAATGCGCATGACAAGCAGATAAGACTTTTGATCCAGGAACAGCCACAGCATGCAAGATGTGTTCCACATTCTAACCTTCAACAAATTTTCAATGATCTTTGGCAAACTGTTCACTTGCCCTTCTTCCAACTACTACACCTGGTGTAGTATCATTGACGAGCATTTTTAAACCAGTGCCTCTGGTCATTGATCTGGAAAGGTATATAAAGGTGATCCACTACAGTTCACCTTTCGCTGCAGACGCCATCTCCATGGCCCTGCACTCTACCCTGGAACACCTAGATAACAAAGACAGCTATGTCAGACTCCTATTTATCGACCGACTACAGCTCAGCCTTCAACACCATCATTCCTACAAAACTCATCTCCAAACTCCGTGACCTTGGCCTCGGCTCCTCCTTCTGCGACTGGATCCTGAACTTTCTAACCCACAGGCCACAATCAGTAAAGATAGACAACAACACCTCCTCCACGATCATCCTCAACACCGGTGCCCCATAAGGCTGTGTCCTCAGCCCCCTATTATACTCCTTATACACCTATGACTGTGTGGCCAAATTCCCCTCCAACTCGATTTTCAAATTTGCTGATGACACCACCGTAGTGGGTCGGATTTCAAACAATGACAAGACAAAGTACAGGAATGAGATAGAGAATCTGGTGCGACGACAATAATCTCTCCCTCAATGCCAACAAAACAAAGGAGATTGTCATCGACTTCAGGAAGCGTTTTGGAGAACATGCCCCTGTCTACATCAATGGGAACGAAGTAGAAAGGGTCGAGAACTTCAAGTTTTTAGGTGTACAGATCACAACCTGTCCTGGTCCCCCCATGCCGACACTATAGTTAAGAAAGCCCACCAACGACTCTACTTTCTCAGAAGACTAAGGAAATTTGGCATGTCAGCTACGACCCTCACCAACTTCTACAGATGCACTATAGAAAGCATTCTTTCTGGTTGTATCACAGCTTGGTATGGAGCCTGCTCTGCCCAAGACCGCAGGAAACTACAAAAGGTTGTGAATGTAGCCCAGTCCATCACGCAAACTAGCCTCCCATCCATTGACTCTATCTATAATTCCCGCTGCCTCAGAAAGGCAGCCAGCATAATTAAGGACCCCACGCACCACGGACATACTCTCTTCCACCTTCTTCCGTCAGGAAAAAGATACCAAAGTTTGAGGTCATGTACCAACCGACTCAAGAACAGCTTCTTCCCTGCTGCCATCAGGCCTTTGAATGTACCTACCTCGTATTAAGTTGATCTTTTCTCTACACCTTGCTATAACTGTAACATTATATTCTGCAGTCTCTCCTACCTTCCCTATGTACGGTATGCATTGTGTGTACAGCATGCAAGAAACAATACTTTTCACTGTATACTAATACATGTGACAACAATAAATCAAATCAAATATCACTTTGTAATTTCAGTACATTCTGTTGACAAGACGTAATTTCAAATTTTGCTGGTGCTTAAGTTTTTTATTGTCCTACTAAGTTTGAAATATCAGTAATATTACTTGAATAAGGGGCATGAATCAGCAGCCTCACCTTGCTTGGGGAAATACCGGACCTCGACTCACATAGGCTGATGGCGCTCACTGTCATCAACCTCCAATTGGTCTCCATGCGCCAGTCCCGTCCCTGTCAGCAGAACAATTCCCCGCCTCCCTCCCCCATAACAAAATAACAATCCCAACCCCCCTCAACAAACAAATCACCTGCTTGCCCCCCACTGCGCTTCCGTGAGCTAGCCTGCCCAGCTAGACTGATAGCCCCCGCCCATGACGCCAAGCATCCTACCGCCCACTGATCTCACCCCCCCCCGCCCCCCCCCCGCCCCCCGCTTGAACATACATATGCAAACATTAAAATCCACAACAAACACAAAAACAAAAATTCCACCCACCGTCCCCCAATAAGAACAAAGTTAACCGCATACAAGCAGAGCCATGGCCCAAAACTTAGTGCAAAACAACACATACAAAACCCCCCAAAAAAGAAATTTAGCAGCATAATAGGAGCACAGCTACTCGCCCCAAATTTCAATGTCTTCCATCACCTGCCAGTCCCTTGACCTTAACAAAGTTCATCGCCTCATCTGGCGATCCAAAATAAAGTTCTTGGCCCTCAAAAGTGACCCACAAACGAGCTGGGTTCAGCATGCGAACTTTACCCCCTTCTTAAATAGGGCTGATTTCACTTTATTGAAACTCGCCCTTCTTTTGGCCAGATCCGCACCCTAGTCCTGGTAAATACGCAGCTTGCCACCTTCCCATTTGCAGCTCCTCGCCTGTCTGGCCCACCTCAAGATTTGTTCCTTGTCCAGGAACCGGTGCATTTGTACCACCATCGCCTTCGGCGGCTTGCTCGTCAGCGCTTTGTGCGCCCTGTCCACCTCCAAGGGCCGATTAAACGCACCTTCCTCCAGAAGTTTATCGAACACACGCACCACATATACCCCTGCATCCGATCCCTCGCTGCCCTTCGGGAGGCCAACAATCCTCAAGTTCTGCCTGCGCGACCAGTTCTCCAGATCCTCCACTTTCTCTTGCAGCCTTTTCTGGTGATCCTTCATCAACCCCATCTCCGCCGCCATCGTGGCTAGTCATGTCATCATGCTCAGCAACCGCCTCTTCCACCTCCTTAATCGCATGGCCCTGGGCTTCCATCTCTGCTCCACACGGTCAATCCCCATCTTAATTGGATCCAGGTATTCTTTTCTTTGCTGAACAAAGCTCTCCTGGAGAAAATCCACCAGCTGCTCCGTTGACCACTGGACTGGCAATTTCGGACCCTGACCCTCCGCCATATTATTCTGTGCTAGAGACACCACTCCACTCCCTTCTTCGACCAACGATCTCTCCTTTTCAGACCACTTCTGGTCCACAAATCCATACACTGGTGGGGAATCCTATTCCTCTACCTCACCAATCTCCTGTTTTGTTGATCAAATCTCCCATAAATTGGGGAAAAAGGTCCCAAATGTCCACCAAGAGCAGGGGCGACCAAATAAGCGACCACTCACTCCATGGCTGCCATTGGAAGTCCTTTCTTGAAACCATTTAATGACTCAGATTCCACAGAACCATAGAATCCCAATAGTGTAGAAGGAGGCCATTTGGCTGATAGAGTCTGCATTTTCGAAAGAACCGCCGACACAGGCCTATGCCTGCATCATATTCCCGTAATCCTGTAACCCCACCTAAGGGTCACTAAGGGGAAACATAGCATGGTCAATCCACCCAACCGGACTTTGGGATAAACCGGAGCACCTAGTGTAAACCCAGACACGGGGAGAGTATACAAACCCCACAGTCACCCAAGGTCAGAATCAAAGCCAGGTCCCTGGCGCTGTGAGGCAGCAGTGCTAACCACTGATCCACCCTAAACAGATTCCACCACATTATGAGGCAGTGAGTTCCACAAATTCATTACCCTCTGCGAGACTTAGTTCCTTCTCATCTCAGTTCAAAATCTACCACTTCTCAACCTATATCCGTGACCTCTCGTTCTAGATTGTCCCACAAGAGAGAACATTAACTTACATTTACTTTGTCAATTCCTTTTAATATCTTATATACCTCAATCAGATGCCATCCTTCTAAACTCCAGTGAGTAAAAGCCCAAATCATTCAATCTCTCCTCATACGTCAACCCTTTCATCCCCCAAAGCAATCTAGTGAATCTCCTCTGAACTGCCTCCAATGCCACCACATCCTTTCTCAGATAAGGAGACCAAAACTGGACACAATACTCCGGGTGTGGTCTCACCAACACGCTATATAACTGCAACAACACTTCTCTACTTTTATACTCCAGTCTTTTTGCAATAAACGCTAATATTCCATTTGCATATTTAATTACATGCTATACCCGTATACCGACCTTCTGTGATTCATGAACAAAGACACTCAGATACCTCTGCCCAGACGCATCTTGAATCTGCTTTTCATTCAAATAATTTGCCTTCCTATTTCTTTGGCCTAAATGGATAATCACACACTTATCTACATTAAACTCCATCTGCCAAATTTGGGCCCAATCTCCTCATCTATCCATATCTGTCTGAAACTTTTATCTTCTCCTCACTGCCTATTTTTCCACATATTTTGGTATCACACGCAAAGTTGTTACTGTCCCCGCTTGCAGATCAGTAATATAGGTTTTGGACAGTTGAAGTCCTAGGACTGGCCCCTGTGGCACCCCACTAGTTACAGTTTGCCAGTGAGAGAATGACCCATTTAACCCGATCCGCTGCTTTCTGTCAGTCAGCCAATCCTTAATCCAATCTAGTGCTCTACCCCAATCCCCTGTGATCTCACCTTCTGGATCAGTCTTTTATGCAGCACCTTGTCAAACGCTTCCTGGAAGTCTAGATATACCACATCCACAGGTTCCCCATTATCCACCTTGCTGGTTATGTCCTCAAAGAACTCAAGCAAGTTTGTCAAGCACGACATATCTTTCATAAATCCATGGTGACAATGGTGGATTGAGCATTGCCTTTCCAAATGCTCTGTCATCTCCGTAAGGATTTATTCCAACAACGTCTCCACCACGGAGACTTCCGGTTGCGGCGATGCGGAGCTAAGCCGCACATTTAGGCGGCTCCCACTAGAACGGACTTTTGGGCTCTCCAGAGAAGCCCCAACGGAAATTTTTCGACGACTTCCCGTGTGGGAAGGTGAGAGCAAGGTCCCCCTTCCATAGTGTATGGAGGGGACCAGAAGTGGAGCGGTAAAAAAAGCGGCTTTGGAGCAGCGAAAGAAACGAGGGAGAAAAAACAAGATGGCGGAGATCGAGCAGCATGGGGGGTCGGAGCAGCAGGAGTTTCTCAGGCGCAGCGTGGAGGAGCTTAAAAAAGAGGTGCTGGAGCCACTGCTGACGGCGATCGAGGGGCTGAAGGAGACCCAGAAGTCCCAAGAGGTAGAGATCCGAAAGGTGCGGGAAAAAGCCACCGAGAACGAGGACGAGATTTTGGGCCTGGCGGTGAGGATGGAGGCGCACGAGGCGCTGCACAAGAGGTGGGCCGAAAGATTCGAGGACCTGGAGAACAGGTCGAGAAGGAAGAATCTTCGGATTCTGGGTCTCCCTGAAGGGGTGGAGGGGGCCAATGCCGGGGCGTATGTGAGCACGATGCTCCATTCGCTGATGGGAACGGAGGCCTCTCCGAGTGCCCTGGAGCTGGATGGGGCTCACCGGGTCCTGGCGAGGAGACCCAAGGCCAACGAGCCGCCAAGGGCGATAGTGGTGAGGTTTCATTGTTTCGTGGACAGAGAGTGTGTCCTGAGATGGGCCAAGAAGGAGCGGAGCAGTAGATGGGAGAATGCGGTGATCCGAATCCACCAGGACTGGAGCACGGAGGTGGGAAAGAGGAGAGCTGGTTTTAATCGGGCCAAGGCGGTGCTGCATAGGAAGAGGGTGAGATTCGGAATGCTGCAGCCAGCGCGACTGTGGGTCACATTTAAGGATCGACACCACTACTTCGAAACGCCTGAGGAGGCTTGGAACTTTATCCAAACTGAAAAATTGGACTCAAACTGAGGGTCTGCGGTTGTGGGGGGGATGTCGATTGTATACAGGGTTTTAACTATGTGTAAGGAATGTTCCACGGGTGGGGCGATGGATGGGGATGGGGGAAGAGATTTGATGGGGAGACTGTGGGGAATGTGGGCGCCCGTGCTGGAGGAATTGGGATAAGGCCGCAACAGGAGCTGTGCCACAGGGGGCGGGGCTGGCTCAGGAAAGCGCGGGCTTTTTCCCGCGTTAGGGTAGTGCGGAGGGGGGGGGGGTTGGAGGAGCGCAAGGAGGAGGGGGGATTTCCACACCGGGGGGGGGTCAACGGGAAGGCGGGGGAAGCCGGGGTCAGCAGTTGACAGCTGACTTACGGAAGTGTTATGGGGGCAGCAAAAGAGCTAGATTTGGATCTATAGGGGGGGGGGGGGGGGAAATAGGGTTGCTGCTGCATTGGCCGAGGGGGAACTGAAAACGGAAGAGGGGGTTTCCCGTCTAGGGGACTGGAGGGTGCGGGAGGCGCGGGCACGGGACTGGCCTAAAACAGGAGATGGCTAGTCGGTGGGAAGCCCCCCCAATCCGGCTGATAACGTGGAATGTGAGGGGCCTGAATGGGCCGGTTAAGAGGGCTCGAGTGTTCACGCACTTAAAGGGACTGAAGGCAGACGTGGTCATGCTACAGGAGACACATTTGAAGGTGGCAGACCAGGTCAGGTTAAGAAAGGGATGGGTAGGACAGGTATTCCATTTGGGGCGGGATGCGAAGAATAGAGGGGTGGCAATACTGGTGGGGAAGCGGGTGTCGTTTGAGGCCAAGAACATTGTAGTGGACAATAGAGGTCGATACGTGATGGTGAGCGGTAGGCTGCAGGGGACGTGGGTGGTATTGGTAAATGTATACCCCCCGAACTGGGGCGATGCTGGATTTATGAAGCGTATGTTGGGGAGCATTCCGGACCTGGAGGTAGGAAGCTTGATAATGGGGGGGGGATTTTAACACGGTTTTGGACCCAGCATTAGATCGTTCCAGATCTAGGACTGGAAAGAGGCCGGCTGGAGCCAAGGTGCTTAGGGGGTTTATGGACCAGATGGGGGGAGTGGATCCATGGAGATTTGCCAGGCCTCTTGGCCAGGGAATTTTCTTTTTTCTCCCACGTACACAAAGCCTACTCCCGGATAGATTTTTTTGTTCTGAGCAGGGCGCTGATCCCGAAAGTGGAGGGAATGGAGTATTCGGCCATAGCCATCTCAGACCACGCCCCGCACTGGGTGGAACTGGAGTTGGGAGAGGAGAGGGACCAACGCCCGTTGTGGCGTTTGGATGTGGGATTACTGGCAGATGAGGAGGTGTGCGGGAGGGTACGGGGTGCATTGAAAGGTATTTGGAGGCCAACGACAACGGGGAGGTGCAGGTGGGGGTAGTATGGGAGGCGCTGAAGGCGGTGGTCAGGGGAGAGTTAATCTCCATCAGGGCTCACAGGGAGAAGAGAGAGGGTAGGGAAATGGAGAGGTTAGTGGGGGAGATTTTAAGGGTGGACAGGAGATATGCAGAGGCCCCTGAAGAGGGACTACTTAGGGAGAGGCGAAGTCTCCAGACGGAGTTCGACCTGTTGACCACAGGGAAGGCAGAGGCACAGTGGAGGAAAGCACAGGAGGTGACGTATGAGTATGGGGAGAAGGCGAGCCGGATGCTGGCACATCAGCTCCGTAAGAGGATGGCAGCGAGGGAGATAGGTGGAGTCAAGGATGGAAGGGGAACTATGGTGCGGAGTGCGGTGAAAGTAAATGAGGCATTTAAGGCCTTCTATGAGGAGCTGTACAGATACCAGGCCCCAGCGGGGGAAAAGGGGATGCAACGATTTTTGGACCAACTGAGGTTCCCGAGGGTGGAGGAGCAGGAGGTGGCTGGTTTGGGGGCGCCAATTGGGTTGGAGGAGCTGATTAAAGGACTGGGGAGCATGCAGGCGGGGAAGGCTCCTGGACCAGATGGGTTCCCGGTTGAGTTCTACAGGAAGTACGTAGACCTGTTAGCCCCGTTGCTGGTGAGGACTTTCAATGAGGCAAGGGAGGGGGGGACTCTGCCCCCGACAATGTCTGAGGTGATGATCTCTTTGATCCTGAAGCGGGATAAGGACCCACTGCAATGTGGGTCATATAGGCTGATTTCGCTCCTTAACGTGGATGCTAAGTTGCTGGCAAAAGTGCTGGCTACGAGGATCGAGGACTGTGTCCCGGGGGTGATTCACGAGGACCAGACGGGATTTATAAAGGGCAGCCAGCTAAGCACCAATGTGGGGAGGCTCCTAAACGTGATAATGATGCCATCGGTGGAGGGAGAGGCGGAGATTGTGGCAACTATGGACGCGGAGAAGGCCTTTGACCGAGTAGAGTGGGAGTATCTCTGGGAAGTGTTGCGGAGGTTTGGGTTTGGGGAGGGGTTTATCAGTTGGGTTAAGCTCTGAGACAGAGCCCCGGTGGCGAGTGTGCTTACGAATCGGCGGAGGTCGGAGTATTTTCGGCTGTATCGAGGGACGAGGCAGGGGTGCCCCCTGTTGTTTGCATTAGCAATTGAACCTTTGGCCATGGCATTAAGGGAGTCCAGGAAATGGAGGGGGGTGGTCCGAGGGGGAGAGGAGCATCGGGTGTCGCTGTATGCAGACGACCTGTTGCTGTATGTGGCGGATCCAGTGGAGGGGATGGTGGAGGTCATGCAGATCCTAAGGGAGTTTGGGGACTTCTCGGGCTATAAGCTCAATGTAGGGAAAAGTGAGCTCTTCGTGGTGCATCCAGGGGACCAGGGAAGAGGGATAGACGAGCTACCATTGAGGAGGGCGGAAAGGAGCTTTCGGTACTTGGGCATCCAAGTAGCTAGGAGTTGGGGGGCCCTGCATAAACTTAATTTGATGCGGCTGGTGGAGCAGATGGAGGAGGACTTCAAACGATGGGACATGTTGCCACTCTCGCTAGCGGGCAGAGTACAGTCGATTAAAATGATGGTCCTCCCAAGGTTTCTTTTTGTGTTCCAGTGCCTTCCAATTATGGTCACCAAGGCCTTTTTTAAGAGGGTAGGCAGGAGCATTATGGGTTTTGTGTGGGCAAACAAGACCCCGAGGGTAAGGAGGGGGTTTCTGGAGCGTAGTAGAAACAGAGGAGGGCTGGCGTTGCCGAATCTGGGTGGCTACTATTGGGCAGCCAACGTGGCGATGATCCGTAAGTGGATGATGGAGGGAGAGGGGGCGGCATTTAAGAGGTTGGAGATGGCGTCCTGCAAAGGAACGAGCCTGGGGGCGCTGGTGACGGCACCGCTGCCGCTCTCGCCGACAAGGTACACCGCGGCAACGGTAAAGATCTGGGGGCACTGGAGACGACACAAGGGTGCGATGGGAGCCTCGGTGTGGTCCCCGATCAGAGATAACCATCGGTTTGTCCCAGGAAGGATGGACGGGGGGTTTCAGAGCTGGCAGCGGGCAGGGATTAGAAGAATGGGGGACCTGTTCATCGATGGGACGTTTGCGAGCTTAGGGGCGCTGGAGGAGAAGTTTGGGCTACCCCCGGGAAACGCTTTCAGGTACATGCAAGTGAGGGCGTTTGTGAGGCGGCAGGTGAGGGAATTCCCGCTGCTCCCGGCACAGGGGATTCAGGACAGGGTGATTTCGGGTGTATGGGTCGGAGAGGGCAAGGTGTCGGCGATATATCAGGAGATGAAAGAGGAGGAGGAGGCTCTGGTAGAGGAGCTGAAGGGCAAATGGGAGGAGGAGTTGGGGGAGGAGATCGAAGAGGGTCTGTGGGCTGATGCCCTAAGTAGGGTTAATTCCTCTTCCTCGTGTGCCAGGCTCAGCCTGATACAGTTTAAGGTTATTCACAGAGCGCATATGACAGGGGCGAGGCTGAGTAGGTTCTTTGGGGTGGAGGACAGATGTGGGAAGTGCTCAGGAAGCCCGGCTAATCACGCCCATATGTTCTGGTCGTGCCCGGCACTGGGTTCTGGAGGGGTGTTGCGAGGACTATGTCTACGGTGGTGAAAGTCCAGGTCAAGCCAAGTTGGGAGCTAGCACTATTTGGAGTGGCGGACGAGCCGGGAGTGCAGGAGACGAAAGAGGCCGGTATCCTGGCCTTTGCGTCCCTGGTAGCCCGGCGGAGGATCTTGCTAATGTGGAAAGACGCGAAGCCCCCCAGTGTGGAAGCCTGGATAAACGGCATGACAGGGTTCATCAAGCTGGAGAGGATAAAGTTTGCCTTGAGAGGGTCTGCGCAGGGGTTCTTCAGCCGGTGGCAACCGTTCCTAGACTATCTCGCGGAGCGTTATATGGAGGTCGGTCAGCAGCAGCAGCAACCCAGGGAGGGAGGGGGGGGAGGGGAAGGGGGGCCGTTTCTTTTGGGGGGGGTAGAAGGGTGGGCGGGGAAAGTGTTTTTTCCTAGGGGGCACTTGAGAAAGGAAAAACATAAACATATGGGAAAGTCAATATGTGCGGGAGGAACCCATTGTACAAAGTTCTGTATTATGTTGGATTGATATGTTTATGTCTTGCTATGCAACTTTTCTTTTCTTTTTTGTTACGGTGGGGTTTGAATGGTTGAAAATTTTTGTTGAAAAATCCTGAATAAACATATTTAAAAAATAAAAACTTTTCCACCACAGAGGTCAAGCTAACCAATCAATAGTTTCCTATTTTTGCCTCTCTCCCTTTTTGAATAGGGGCGTCACATTAGCCTGTTTCCAATCCACTGGGACCCTACCAGAATCAAGGGAATTCTGAAATATCACAACCAATGCATCCACTATCTCTGCTGCCACTTCCCTTAATACCGTAAGGTGCAAGGGTGCAGGCCACCAGGTCCCGGAGATTTATCTGCCTTTAATCCCCTTAGTGTATTCAATATCGTTTTCCTAATGATGGTTATTGCTCCAAGTTCTTCTGCATTAGCTGTAGTTTCTCAAAATTTTAAATTTATTCTACCATGAAGACAGGCAAAATATTGGTTCAGTGCCTCCGCCATCTGTGTTCCCCATTAATACCTCACCAGTATCATACTCTAAAAGGCCACATTTACTTCCTCTTAATATACTTACAGAAGCTTTTGGTATCAGTGTTTATGTTTTCTTTTTTTTTGTCAATATTTTTATTGAAGTTTACATTTTGACTGTACAGATGAATGAAATGGTTATTATTTACAAGTTCCATGCCGTTCCTTTTCAGCACCCCCTCTCTACCCTTAATCCCCCACCTTGCTCCCCTTTTCTACTGTCTCTGGGTCCCATTTTGGCTCTTTCCTTCACCATAGATGGTTTCTTTGTCATTTGATTTGCTCCTACAGCTTTGTGCGGGGGGGGGGTCCCTCTGCTCTCCGTGTCGGTCTCTCCCTGGGTTCCCTCCTTCCGTTTCCTTGGGTCTCTCCCCCGTTGCCCCCCCCCCCCCCCCCCCCACCACCACCCCCCGTCCCCCCCCAGCCCTCGTTCCTGTCTGCATTCTGTAGCCCTGGTGGTTCCCATGCGTCCCACTGCCCCCATCCCTTTCTATCTGTTGTTGGCTTCAAGGAGGCCCTAGAACAAGCAGATGAATTGCCCCCACACTTTGTGGAAGCCATCGTCTGACCTTCAGATCGTGTACTTGATCTTCTCCAGATGGAGAAATTCCGATAGGTCTGCCAGCCGTCTGCAACTGTGGGTGGTGCTGCTGAACGCTGGCCGAGCAGGATTGTTCGGGCGGATCATTAGGGAAGCAAATGCAAGGGCGTCGGCCCTCTTCCCCATATGAAGTTCTGGCTGGTCCGATACCCGGAAGACTGCCACTCGCGGGCCCCGCTCCATTCTCACCTCCCACAACCTTGGACATCGCCTTGAAGAAGGCTGTCCATTCCTAGGAGACTTTTGTAAAACGCTGAGGGCAAAGGTTGAGGAGCAGAATACCTCGAGAAGACAGAACCTGCGAATAGGAGTGGAAGGTGTGAGTGCCACGAGGTACGTCTCGAGGATGCTGGCAGGACTGGTAGCAGAAGGGGTGCTAGATAAGGCACCTGAAGTGGACCGAGCGCATAGGTCTCTGAGGCAAAAGCCTAGAGCTGGGGTGCCGCCGCGGGCAGTGATCGTGAGACTCCATGAATTTGTGGAGAAAGAAAATTCTACAGTGGGCCAGGGACAAGCGTAGCTGCGACTGGGAGGGGAATAACATCCGGATTTATCAGGACATCGGAGCCGAGATGGCAAAACGGCGGGCAGGTTTCAACAAGGCCAAGGCAGTGCTGTACCGGCGGCAGATCAGGTTTGGGGTGCTCTACCCGGCGAAAGTATGGGTGACATTTAGAGGCCGGGAGTATTATTTTGAGACCCCAGAAGCGGCTGAAGACTTCATTAAGGAGCATAAACTGGGGGAGAACTGAGTGGACAATGCTTGGGAACCGGGGTGCTGCCACTATGTAACGGTCGGGAGCATGTATGAAATGGGTGTAGGGATTGGGGGATTTTCGCCTTTTTTTGTGTGGGGGGGGGGTTCTGTTCAATGTTGAGATTGTAAGGAGTTGTTGGGATGAAACGTTTATGTGGGGATGGATGTTCCTGTTTTATGGGACTGTTTGAGTTTAACATCCGTTTGTTTGCTTTTGGAGAAGGATACCTGGAATTCAGGAGAAATTCTTGTTTGGGTGGGGGAGGGTAAGGCCAGCAGGAGGCCTTCTTCTTTGAGCTGAGGAGTGGGGGGGGAGTGGGAGGGGGAGGTCATGAGGATGTGCATTTGGGCAGGGGCAGACGCGCTAGCAGGTCATGCTGGTGAACGGAAGTGAGGTGGTGGGGGAGAAGGCCAAGAGAGGTGGCCGGGGGAAAGGGGAAGTGGGGGGGGGGGAGAAGAAGAAAAGCTGGGGGGGGAGGGGTTTCTGCGACACGGCAAGGGGTGAGAGATGACATGGTTAAGGGCAAAGAAAGGGGCCATCTGGGATGGGCTAGGTACAGAGTGGAATTAAAGGTGCAGGAGTTAAGTGAGGAAGATGACGGATGGTAGAGGGGATTGGAGGCGCAAGCCTCCGGTAAGGTTGGTAACGTGGAACGTCCGGGGACTGAATGAGCCGGTTAAAAGGTCACGGGTGTTCGCGCACCTCAGGAGCTTGAAAGCGGGGGTTGTCTTTTTGCAGGAGACACACCTCTGTGTGAAGGACCAGGTTAGGTTAAGGAAGGGGTGAGTCGGGCAGGTTTTTCACTTGGGGTTTGATTTCAAATCGAGGGGTGTGGTGATTTTAATGAGCAAAAAAATGGGATTCGTGAGTGCGAAGGAGGTGAGGGATCCAGGTGGGAGGTATGTGATTGGGAGTGGGGTATTGGAAGGCGCACCGGTAGTGTTGGTAAATGTGTATGCCCCAAATTGGGATGATGTGGGTTTTATGAGGGGGTTGCTGGCAGCAATCCCGGATTTGGCCACGTACCAGTTGATCATGGGAGGAGATTTTAACTGTGTCCTGGAGCCGAGGGGGGATAGACCGAGCCCCAGGTCGATGGGTAGGGTACAAATGGCAAGGGAGCTGGGGGGTTTATGGAGAGGATGGGTATGGTGGATCCATGGCGCTTTCAGAACCCAGGGGGAAGGGAGTATTCCTTCTTTTCACAAGTCTATAAGGTGTATTCGAGGATTGACTACTTTGTAGTGAGTCGGGAGATTTTGGATGGGGTGGAGGGGGCACAGTATGCGGGGATAGTTATCGCGGACCAATCACCCCACTGGCTGGATATTCGGTTCAGTATGGGATGAGAGCAGAGGCCGGGGTGGAGGTTTGACTCGGGGTTGTTGGCGGATGGAGGTTTTTGTGATAAGATGCGGTTGCCGATTAGGAATTATGTGGAGTTCAATTAGAATGGGGAGGTGTCGGCGGGCATTTTTTGGGAAGCACTGAAGGCAGTTGTTCGGGGAGAAATTATCTCATTTACGGTTTGTGCGAATAAGGAAAGGAGGGCGGAACATGGCCGCCTAGTGAGCAAGATAGTGGAGGCGGACAGGGAATATTCGAGGGTGCCCACCGTGGAGGGATTGGCGAGGTGGAAAAAGCTGCACGGGCAATTTGACAGGCTGACAATGGGGAGGGCGGGAGGCAGGTTGCGTCCAGAGAAATATTGAAGATCCGGACTGGGGCTGGGGATGTGGTGTCAGAGTCAGGGAAGATAATTGAGGCATTTAGAGAGTATTACCAGGGACGTTATGAGGCAGACCCAGGAGAGAAGGGGGACATGGGGTGGTTTCTGGACGAGTTGGAATTTCCCCAGGTGGAGGAAGCAGAGGCAGGCTTTAGAGGAGCCCCTGGGGCTGAGGGAGGTGCTGGATAGTATCAGGGGTGTGAAGTCAGGGAAGGCCTCTGGGCCGGATTGGTACCCGGCAGACGTTTATAAGGAATTTGCGGCGGACCTGGCATCGCATCTGTTGGGGGCGTTTAATGAAGCACTGGAGAAGTGGGAGTTGCCGGAGACCATAAAGCAGGCAGTAATCACACTAATCCCCAAAAAAGAGAAGGATCCGGTGGAATGTGGGTCACATAGACCCATATCACTTTTGAACACGGATGTGAAAGTATTGGCTAAGTTGTTGGCGGGGAGGATGGAGGATTATGTCCAGAGGGTGGTTGCAGAAGATCAAACGGGCTTTGTGAAGGGCAGGCAGCTCGCGAGTAATATAAGACGGCTGTTGAATATGGTGATGAATCCGTCGAGAGCTCTGGTACCGGAGGTGGTGGTCTCCATGGACGCGGAGAAAGCCTTTGATCGGGTTAAGTGGCGGTACTTGTTCGAAGTTTTGAGAAGGTTTGGGTTTAGGCTGAGATTTGTGGCATGGGTGCAGTTGCTGTATGTGGCGCCAAGAGCGGGACTGAGGACGAATGATATGAGCTCACGAAGCTTTGACTTACAAGCTGGTGGAGGAGGCCAGGGAGGATCTTAAGAGGTGGGATACACTGCACTTAACGTTGGCGGGGAGGGTCCAAGTGGGGAAAATGAATATTCTGCCGAGGTTCTTGTTTATCTTTCAGGCTCTCCCGATCTTTATGCCAAAGACCTTTTTTTCGGAAAGTGGACACAATCATCTCTGACTTTTTATGGGCGGGGAAGATGCCGAGGGGTTGGCGTTACCAATCTTGCTTCATTATTATTGGGTGGTGAATGTGGACAAGGTGCGGCGGTGGTGGGAACGAGAAGGGGTAGAGTGGGTTAGGATGGAGGAGGAATCTTGTAAGGGGTCTAGTTTGAGGGCTATGGTGACGGCAGCATTGCCAATGGCTCCAAGTAGGTATTCAGGGAGCCCAGTGGTGCAGTCCATGGTGAAGATATGGAATCAGCTGAGGAGGCATTATAGGGTGGAAGGGATGTCGGTGCGAACGCCGCTGTGCGAGAATCATGGGTTTGAGCCGGGGGGGATGGATAGTGTATACAGGAGGTGGAGGGAAATGGGGTTGGTCAATGTGAGGGATTTGTATTTGGAGGAAGGGTTTGCCAGTCTGGAGGAGCTAAGGGAGAGGGTAGAGCTGCCGAGGGCAGTGAGTTCAGGTATCTACAGGTTAGGGACTTTGCACAAAAGTTCTGGAAGGGGCTCCCTAGATTGCCGGGATACACCCTGCTGGAGTGACTGCTGCTTCCGGATGTGGAAGGGGAGGGAAGAATTGGGGATATATATAAGTGGCTGGAGGAGCAGGGAGGCGAGCGGGTGGGAGAAGATCAAGGAGAAATGGGAAGCAGAGTTGGGAATGGAGATCAATTGGGGAGTACGGAGTGAGGCTCTGCGAAGGGTAAACGGGACCTCCTCTTGTGCAAGGATGAGCCTGATACAGTTTAAGGTGGTGCTCAGGGTGCATATGTCTCGGACGAGAATGAGTGGGTTCTTTCAGGGGGTAGCAGATGAGTGTGAGAGGTGTGGGCGGGGGCCAGCGAATCATGCGTAAATGTTTTGGAGCTGTGAAAAATTGGGAAGATTATGAGCAGTAGTGTTCACGGTCTTAGCAAGGATAGTGGAGGAGGGAGTGGACCCAGACCCTTTGGTGGCGATATTTGGGGTTTCAGAGAAGCCCAGAGGAGCTCATGGAGGGGAGGAAGGCTGATGTCTTGGCCTTCGCCTCTCGGATTGCATGGCGACGAATTTTGCTGGAGTGGCAGTCAGCATCGCCACCGGGGGTAGCAGTATGGTTGGGTGGCCTGTATGACTTCCTGCGGTTAGAGAAGATAAAATATGAGTTAAGGTGCTCAGCAGGGGAGTTTGAGAAAATGTGGGGGATGTTTGTGTCACCGAGGAGCTGTTCGTTGCAGTGGGGTGGGGGAGGGGGTAATGGGGAGGAGGGGGGGGGGGGGGGGGGGGGGTGTACAAACTATATAGTTGATTGTTGGGAAGAATGTTTCCCGGGGTGTTTATTGCTGTAACCTACTTTGATAAAGTTTGAATAAAATGCGTTTAATAAAAAAAGGCTGTCCATAACCAGACAAGCCTGGGGCAAGCCCAGAATATGTGGTCTTGGTTGGCCGGGTCTCCCTGGCACCACTTGTCCTCCACCTCCGGGAAGAACCTGCTCATTGGGGTCTTGTCATGTGTGCTCTGTGCACTACTTTAAACTGTTTGAATGTGGGGAAATATTAAAACCAAGTTTTGAAAATATTGTAACTATGGGAAAGTCAAATAAAGAATGAGCTTGGTTATAGATGAAATGCAAGCCTGTATTGTTCTGAGTCAAGGTCAGTTTATAAGTTTGCAGTTTGCCGGTGATAAAAGTGAAATGTTACACCAGACTTTCAGGATCCAGAATGCAAATGTGTAAGTTAGATACCAATGTGAGTGCTGGTATGGAGCACCATTCAGAAGTCACAATTCAAAACCTGTAAGCCAATAGGGGGCAGAGAGGGGGACGGTACCAGAGCGCACAGGTAAAATGCTCTTAATGCATGTTCTTAGATCCATCCCTTCACTCTCTCTCTTCTTTGTTCTGTTTCCATTGTTCTCTTTCTTTTGCCTGGCTGGGCTTTTGTTTGTTTTGTTTGTATTTGAAAGTGTACTAACCAAGTTTTTGCAATAAACTCAATCTCAAACCACCACTGGACCCCGATCCTCCAATGAGGCTTAGCCTTGTGCAGGATATAATAATCTTTATTATTGTCACAAGTAGGCTTACATTAACACTGCAATGAAGTTATTGTGAAAATCCCCTAGGCACCACATTCCGGCACCTGTTTGGGCACACTGAGGGCGAAGTCAGAATGTCGAATTGACCCAACAGCACGTCATTCGTGACTCGAGGAAGGAAACTGGAGCACCCGGAGGAAACCCATGCAGACAAGGTGTAGCCACCTAAAATGGCTGATTCCCTATTAATTTGGCCAAAACCCGATTTAAAATGGCTAACCCAAAAGGCTGATGGGAAAAGCAGCCAACAGGACACAAACGGACAGCTGCAGACAGAATAGCATATTCGGCTCTGGGGAAGTCGGCCCAGATCGATGCTCAAGACCATTAGCAGCACATGGTGGGCCCTTCCTAAAGTTAAGTATTGGCCAGTAGTGATAGGTTTCTATATAGATAGTAGGATTATTGTGTAAGCATTACTTGTTGTATATAATAAATGACCGTTGATTTCAATCTTACTAAGCGGTGTGCTGACATATTAATCATAACTCGAGCTTGAACCACTTGGCGGTATCAGAAAGATACCTGGCGACTCGTGAGCAAAGGTGACATAATCAGAGCTAATAAACTAAGGCTAAAAAGAGCAACAAAGGGGATAATGTGGAGACTCCGCACAGACAGTGACCAAATAGGAGGTGGAGTTGGCCCTGCTCAGTGCTTCGCTCCAGAGTCCCCACCATACTTCCGTCCCCAATTCCTCCTCCCATTTCTGCCTTGTTCTCTGCAGTAGTGAGCGCATTCTTCCTAAGTCGGCCGAATATGTCCCACAGTTCCCTCTTTCCACACTGTCCGCGTCTAGATCCTCCAACATTGTATCGCTCAGGGCTCTAGGGTACCTGGTCGTCTCCTTGCGGAGAAGGTTTTTGACTTGTGTCATGGGAGTGTCCCTTTAAAAAATGTTTTATCTTATCAAAGACTTCAGTGAGGTCATTGTGCGGGTGGAGCTGGGCTGTGGCTCTTGGTTTTACTTTCTGAGCTGGGAGAGGTGTGTGGCTCTGAGTTTTTCTGCTTTCGTTTTCACGTTTGGCTGCTGGATTCAGACAGACAAGGATCTTGGAGTCTCTCTCTCTCTGCCTTTTAAAAGTTCTCTCCAGATTACGTGATAATTTAAGTGATAACTGTTTTCTGGAAGGACTTCAAATCTGCTGTTTTGGACAGGAAACAAGAAGTACCTATACTAGGTCTTGAGTGCTATGTGCTGGCCACACCTTTGAAAAGGGTTTTCTGGTTTCTGGGATCTTGTTATCAAATTGGGACAGCTTAAAGGGGGAGTTTATTAAGGGTTATATATAGAGTGCTGTAGCTGTGTGGAATATTTATGTTTGTAGTTGATACAAATGCTTACTGTGTGTGTTTATAAAAATGTTAACTAAATTCGTAGAATAAACTTTGTTTTTGATTAAAAGTTCTTAAGGCCTCTGTTGAATAACACCTGAAAGATAGGCCCTTGTGCTCCCCGTAACCAAAATTAACAAACAGTTGTAGGTCAGGTGAACTCCATGATATACTTTGGAGTTTTCTAAACCCTGGCCCATAACACTTGTAAATGTCGACGTTCCTGTCCATTTGTTGGTTTCAGTCTCTCCGTCAGCTTTTCTAAGGTCGCAAGTCTGTCCCTGATCACTAGCGTCCCCCGTCATGTCTCCACCTCTCCAGCATGGTTCGTAGGAACCTGTGATTGCCGCAGATGGGGGCCATGGTGGACCTCGGTTAAACAGAAGTGTTGTCTCATATGGTTCCAGGTTCTTATTGTTGCTACTACCACTGGGCTGGATGTGTGTTTTGCCGGCAGGGATGGGAGCACTGTCATGGCGAGGGCACGGAGGGTTGATCCAATGCAGGTGAACTCCTCCATCCTCACCCATTCCATGTTTGGTTCCCTCACTCTCTCAGCCATGACTGCCCATAAGAACTAGGAGCAGTAGGCCATCTGGCCCTTCGAGCCTGCTCCACCATTCAATGAGATCATGGTTGATCTTTTGTGGACTCAGCTCCACTTTCCCGCCTGAACACCATAACCCTTTGTTCCTTTATTCTTCAAAAAACTATCTAACTTTACCTTCAAAACATTTAATGAAGGAGCCCCAACTGCTTCACTGGGCAGGGAATTCCATAGATTCACAACCCTTTGGGTGAAGAGGTTCCTCCTAAGCTCAGTCCTAAATCTACTTCCCCTTATTTTGAGGCCATGCCAAGTTCTGCTTTCACCCGCCAGTGGAAACAACCTGCCTGCATCTATCCCATCTATTCCCTTCAGAATTTTATGTTTCTATAAGATCCCCCCCGCATCCTTCTAAATTCCAACGAGTACAGTCCCAGTCTATTCAACCTCTCCTCGTAATCCAACCCCCAGCTCTAGGATTAACCTAGTGAATCTCCTCTGCACACCCTCCAGCGCCAGTATGTCCTTTCTCAGGTAAGGAGACCAAAACTGAACACTATACTCCAGGTGTGGCCTCACTAACACCTTATACAGTTGCAGCATAACCTCCCTCGTCTTAAACTCCATCCCTCTCGCAATGAAGGACAAAACTCCATTCGCCTTCTTAATCATCTAATGCCCAGTGATAGTATTGCAAGTTTGGGACAGCCAGGTCACCCATGCTTCTTCTCCTCTGCAGTGTTGTCTGGGGGATTCTTGGACTTTCTCCGCCCCTCACCCCACCCACACACACACACAAACGGCATAATCATTTTGTCTATTTTTTTGGAAAAAGAACTTGGGATGAAGATCGATATGGATCCAAACATTAAGAATAACCTTGGCAGCACCATCATCTTGATCATCTACACCCTCCCCGCTAGGGAAAGTGGGAGTGCATCCCATTTTTGCAGGTCATTTTTTTACTTCCTCCGCCAGACTGGTCAGATTCCACTTGTGGATCCGGAATTTGTTTTGGGCTATTTCAAATGGGAGACATTCCAGCTCTGTGCCTCCTCTATTTGGGTTCACTGGGAAAACGTCACTTTTGATAATGTTGGGTTTGTAGCCCAAGAAGGCCCTGAATTCTTCCAGGAGCTTCATGATTTATTTCATATCGTTCTGTGGGTCTGAGATGCAGAGGAGCAAATCATCCACATAGAGGGAGACTCTGTGCTCTCCGCTTCCTCTTCGGATACTGACAAACAACAGAGGCCCCATCCCCGATCCCTGTGGAACACCACTTGTCATAACCTTCCATTCAGAAAAACACCCTACTACTGCTACCATCTATTTTTTGTGACAATTGGAATAATGTAAATAGATACGGTGAAATTGTGTAAGATTACATCAGGAGAGTGGGGAATTGTTACACATGATAAACACCTTTGTGCACACCTAGTATGATGTCCCTGTCACATTCTTCCGCAGTGCAGGCCGACCTCCGAACCATTGGCCCATCTCTCCTGGTATCGCCCCCCCCCCCGTAGCATTCACCCACCCTCTGGCCGTGGACATTTCCCCCGAGCTGTGTCCCATCCCCTGGATACTCGAATGTTGGCTGCTGCGTGTGTGGTGTTGCCTCCCTCAGTGTTCAAGCACAGTGTCCAGACATCAAGGTGTGATTAGGATGCTCGACAATGACTCCCACAGGCTACTTGGCCCATCCACACACGAGAATCCACTTGGATTGTGTGCAGTGCTCACTTAACTATGATTGCCAATTCCCTATTAGCAATAGTCTTGAGTCGCATGGCCAGAGGCCTCGGCAGTCAATGGGAGTTATTGGTGGTCAGTGGAACAGAAGGGCAGGGACAAGTGTTGCCCCCGGAATAGGTACACACGATCCCCCCCCCCCTCCCCCAGCAGCGCAACCCCCACCCTCCCATGGCAACCCACTCCCAGCCGAGGGTCTCCCACCCTCTGAAAAGCACTTGGGTGGCCAGCCCAGCACCCCCGGGCTCTTTGTATGTGAGCAAAGATGGCTACTCACCTCCTCAGCTCCCCACAGAAGCCCTTCCGCTAGGGTCACGTGCTGGGAGGCCGCTGAATGACGGGAGGCTGTTGGATAAGGGGTGGCTCTCATTAATTGTATGGAAATAGGGCTCAAGTGGTGATAATTGGTTTCTCTCCACACTACGACGAGATCCCGATTTTGCCTGTGGGAGCGGGCCGCTTGCACTCAAACCTGACAATTACCATCTGCCATGCCATAACAGTATTGGTCATTTTTCCTCACTCACCTCTTCAAGCACTGTTAATAATTGCTCAACCGGTGAATTGCTCATATCACCAATTAATAGTGTATCTTTAATGTTGTCATTCGTGATGCGCACCATTTTCTTTTTCACAAAATATACTCCTTTAGTTTTAACTGAGGTAGGAAATCCCAAATTTGCAGCGAATAGTCCTGCATTGTTCATATAGATTACAAGAATCATTATGTCCTCAGTACTGAAGAAGTTGTCTGTTTTCTTCTGTTGCAGAAAACTTTGCCCATTTATCTGGTTTTACATTGAAATACATCAGAATTAAGGTCTGTAAAAAAGCCATTCGTGGATCATCTTCTTTCTCATGAGCTCCTTCATCCTCATCCATTGTCCACCTCAAAGCTGATTTACCAAATCAAAATGGTGGTCTCGAAGTCAACAGTATTTTCGACTTTCCTACAAAAAATGGTAGAGTGTCAGTCTTTAAGGCATTAAAAATGTTAAAACTGCAATCAAGTCGAGACATCCTGTCTACAATACATTACTAGCTGTAATCACATTTTTGTCAATCTACTGTCAATGATTTCTATTATAAAATTCTCCTTTCATATTTATAAATTAAAATGATATATATATATATTTTTAAGATACGATAACCATACTTTCACTGAGGTCACTGTCATATCTTAGTGTTGTATTGAAGGATACAGCACAGAAGGAAATCATTCGCTCATCGTGTCTGTTCCAACTCTTTGAAAGAGACAGTCAGAGTTATTACAGCAGAGAAGTGGGCATTTGCCCCTCGAGTCCATACTGGCTTTCTTTCGAGCAACTGAATCAGTCCCATTCTCCAGATAGCCATGAAAATCACATGCCCATCTAATTTCCTTTTCACCACCCTTGTAGAGAGCAAGTTTCAAGTTATTGGGTGGAATTCTCCGCTTCTGAGACTAAGGGTGGGATTCACCATTGCCCGACGCCGATATCGTAATGGGCGATCGGGCGGAGAATTCCTTTGATGCCAAAATCAGAGGCAGCGCCTGTTTTCGGATGCTCCGCCCCCTCCAAAACGGCGTCATTGGGGAGTACACCGCAGGAAGTTGGGACCGCCTCAGGACATCACCTGAAGACAATCCCCAAATGTATCGCTCCTGATGGGCCGACTTCCTGACGGCGCGGTACACGTGTGCTCAGAGTTTTCGTCAACCTCGCGTGGCGCTGTGGACTGTTTCCAGCGCCGCCACAGACGAGGGGGGGGGTGAGCCGTTCCGCTGGCCGAGGGGGGGCTTCATTTGGTGAATTTAGTTAACATTTGTATAAACACACACAGTAAGAACTATTATCAACTCCAACCATAAGGACCCCACACAGCTACAGTAACTATGTATAACCCTTCATGAATTCCCCCTTAACTGTTCCAATTCAATAACAAAATTCAAGTAAAGAAACTCCTTTTCAAAGATGTGGCCCAGCACATGACATTCTTACTGGTATAAGACTTGTTATTGATACTCTGTTCCCCTTTTCAAACAGCAGGTTTGATTTCCTTCCAGAAAGCAATTATCTCTTTTAAGTTACCAAGTAGTCTGGAAACAGCTTTTAAAATGAAGATTGAGATACACTTCTTTCAACCTGTGCAGTTCAAAACCAGTCCAAACTCAAAGCAAAATTAAAACCCACACAGAGTGCAGCCACCTAAAATGGCTGATTCCCGAGTATTTGGCCAAACCCCGATGTAAAATGGCGAACTAAAGAGGCTGATGGGAAAATCAGCCAACAGGACTCAAAACGGACAGCTGCAGGCAGAACAGTGTATTCGGCTCTGGGGAAGTCGGCCCAGACCGATACCTGCAAACATTAACAGCACATCAACCCAGCCATCTGCATTTTAATCGGCCATCCCCGGGAACAATTGCTACAAATTAGCAATTGAAAGCCGATCCAGACCTCTCGGCGCCAGCAGTGGCTGAGACAAAGAAAGGTGGATGACCACCCCCCGATCAAGGAATCGCCCCATTATTGGAGCATATCGAACCCAGTGATTGGGACCAAGTCCAATCACTTGGGACCAGGGTCAAGGTCCGCCCCGAGAGGCGGGAAGCCCCTAGGAACTATAAAAATAGGAGCCAAGTTCAGATCGACCCTTCTTCTCCTACTCGCAACCTTCGAGACCCTTCGACGAAAGAACAAGTAAGTCTTACTCCAGCAATCGCTACCAGATAGGTGTTGCAGACTATCGACCCGTACCAGCCTTTTTGAATCCCGCAGGCCAGACCCAATTCGATAGACCATTCGTTTCCCTGACCTGGTGGGCCATCACCAAAGTTAAGTATTGGCCTTTAGTGGTAGGTAATAGTCTAGAAGTAGGATTATTGTATAAGTATTTATTGTTGTATATAATAAATGATCGTTGATTTAACATTTACTAAGCGGTGTGCTATATTATTAATCATTACTTGAGCTTGAACCACGTGGCGCTATCAGAAAGATACCTGGCGACTCGTGAGCAAAGGTGACAGAATTAGAGCTAATAAAACTAAGGCTAATAAGAGCAACAAGAGCCACAGCCCAGCTCCACCAACACAATAACATCACTGAAGCCATGTGATAAGACAAAAACATTTCTTAAAGGGACACTCCCATAACACCGTGTGCATGAGCAGCCACGGACCCTGCCATTCTCCAGCCATTTCTGGCGTGGGAGCCACGGCTGCTAGCCCCTCACCGGTCCTGGAATCGGCAAGGGTTTGCCGCCAATTTTGGCGTGATAAAACGCCACTGCTCCACGGCAACTTCAGCACTTAGCCGCAAAATCAGAGAATCCAACCCGAAGTGTTGACGTTAATGGAGAACACCACAACTGTACAGATTCCGCTACTATTAATGAGCTAGCACCGGCGCCATGTGGAACACAATCAATTCTAATGAAAAACCGTCCCGAATTCACCGAGTCCATGTTTGACACTCAGGAGGCTGACAAGTTGTAGTCGCACATAAATGATTCTCCCCCACACACACATGATGGCTGGAAGGAGAGCGGCCCCAAGGTTCACCAATTCCAAGCTGGAGACCCTCCTGGACACAGTGGAGGAGAGGTGGATGACCCGATTCCCCGGCCTGGGAAGGAGGCTATCAGGCGCCGCTGTCCATCGTGCCCGAGCGCAGATGGAAGAGGGGGTCAGCACCGTGGGCAACATCATCCGGACCGGCTTGAAGTGCCGCAAAAAACTTCACGACCTCCTCAGGGCGGCCAGTGTGAGTAGGCAGCACTGTGTCCCTGGCACTGGCCCCGCCCCCCCAAACACCCGTAACCCATCCTTCCTCCCCCTGGGGGACTGCGGAATCCCCACCCTGCTCCACATGCCAGCACTCATGCCAGCCACCATGGCCTGGTGCCCTGACCACTGAGGCCGCCAGCTATCCACCCCCTGGGTTGCATGCGTCGGACCGTCTAACACTGTTGTTGTGTCCCCCCCCCCCCCATCCCTCAGGAGAAGACAGCGCACAACTGCCGGGCCGGGAGAAGACCAGAGGGGCACCAACAGACCTGTAGCCCCTCACCATGGCCGAGCTGAGGGCCCTGGACGAGGCCGGTAACCCAGAGGAAAGGTAGGTGGCCGAGGCGGAGTACAGCCACAGGCGAGGAAGTGAGATCCTGCTGAGTTGCGTTTTCCCATGACACGTGTCTCAATACCCTCCCTCACCCCCACACCATCCTCACTCCACACCAGGAACAGCGCAGCCCCTCGGATTCACCTCCCTCCCTCTTCTCCCTGATGCATCTGGTGGATCGCGGGCAGAACAGGCCGGCACCACGCCACCTCAGACACCCGAGCAGCGGCAGGCCCATCCAGGTCCATTCCCTCAGATGACGCACGCAAATGGGGACACTCGTCGCAGGGCAGAAGTCACAGCAGGCCGCCTCCACGCCTGCTGTACCATCTGGGAACCTAGGTGTTGCATTAGGGCCGGTAAGGCCTGCAAGATAGATACCAGTTAAGTTCTCATGGGTGCAGGGCACAGTTTAGTCATAGGGGCTAGGGCACAGATCTGTAAATATTTGTTCGCAAGTAACACCTCTTACAACCGCTACAACCTCTTCTCTCTGATTGGTGTGGTGGTGGGCTGGGCTGGTCGGTAAGGGTGGGGGGATGGGGGAAATGGCGGCTCCCCACCCCCGGCGACTCCCTCACCCGTCCTCACCACCGCCACCCCAGGGAGTCAATGGGACCATGCAATGGAATGGCCAGCTCGTATGCAGGGATCACCCAAGTGGACGGTGCAGGAGTTAGATGCTGTCATGCAATGCAGAGCACCAGGACTCATTGCCAAGTGGGTTGTCATCACCCTCCATCCCATGGCCCAAACCCGCTGCTACTGTCAACCCAGGGCCCCCACCCCATAGTACTGCAGGCCGGCGGGGACAGTAGTGAGGGGGTGTGGAGTTGGGATGCGGTGTCCGTGCCCCTGATCAGCAGCCCCCCCACCTCCCAGACGGTGAACCTAGGGGCGATCAGAGCCACGCATGCGCGTTGGCCCTGGTGCACATGTTGTGCGGCTTCCCGTGCCTGCCTCGGCCCTATGTCCTGGCCATCCTCCCCGCATCCCCGTCAGACGAGGCCTGGCGTTCCTCGTCCTCCTCCAGCACATCGCCCCTCTGCTGTGCGATGTTGTGAAGGATGCAGCTGACCGCCACAATGCGAGCCACACTCTGAGCATCATACTGGAGGGCCCCTCCAGAACGATCCAGTCACCTGAACTGCATCTTCAGGAGACCGAAGCACCGCTCGATCACATTCCTGGTCGCTTTTGTAGCAGGTCACCGCATCGGTCTGTGACCTCTGGATAAGTGTCATCAGCCTCGACCACAGCGAATAACCCCAGCGGATAACCTCTCCAGCTCCTCAGATGGGGGCGCCATTTTGAAAGGGTGCTCCAATCTCTATGTGAGCCTGAGGGTCCGCCTCAGTCCCCATCAATGGCCAATGCTAGGCCCCACAGTCATGAGCATTACCCCTCCTAAGTGAAGACACCCACTACAGGATCGCTCAGGGCCCGCCTTTTCAGGCCACCCACCCATCTTTCAGGGCCCCCTACTTCATCCCCCCAACATTTATTAGCCCCTTCATACCCCTCGTTTTTATGGACATGGCCCCCCACCTCAGGCCCCGACCCTAAGCAGTGTCAACCTGGCAGTGCTGATGGCTCCCCAAGTGCCAACCGGGCACCCCAGCAGTGTCTGGTGATACTGACAGGGTGCCAGTTGGCACTGCTAGGGTGACCGTTTGCTAAGGAGAGTGCCAGTGTACTGCCCTGCCCTTTTCCCAACCACACGGGAGGGGGGGGGGGGGTTCCAATGGTCTCCTACACCTCCGATTGTCCATCACGAATGATCTCCAGTGTTAATCGACGCCTGGTTGAGGACTCACCAGTGCAGCGGTTGGCTCCCAGGCGTGGGTGAAAGTCGCGTCAAAGATGTTGTGCATATTTAATGAACTTAATGGATGTTTTAAATATGATTTTCCGGCTCAAGCCCAGTGGTTTTCTCAGCCTCGTAAATTACTACAGGAGTTTTTCCCCATTTAGGCAACCACGCGGGCCCGATTATAGCTTCTGTTGAAGAAGAATCGCGTCTGGGTTTAGGATCGACCACTAGAAACCGTTTTTCAGCAGGTAAAGCAACAGTTATTATCATCTGGGTTACAAACCCACTATGATCCTGAAAAGCCTTTGCTTATTATATGCGATGCCTCCCCCTATGGTAATAGGACCATCCTATCCCACAAGATCGGGAACAGAGGGGAGTGGCCGATAGCTTTTGCCTCCCGCACATTGTCTGCAGCGGAAAATAAATACGGACAGATTGAAAAGGAGGGCCTGGCGATGGTCTCTGTGGTGAAACTCATCCATCAATATGTTTATGGCCCCCACTTCACTATCCAACCAATCATAAGCATCTGCTTCGACTTTTTCGAGAGGATAAGCCAATTTCACCCATTGCTTCCACGAGGATAAGCTAATTCCGCTTATTGCTTCCAGACGGAGACTCATTTTTACCAACCGGCCAACCTTCGCGACCCACGCCAGCCGACCTTCGCGACCCACCATTTTCTCTTACCTTGTTTGTTGCTGATAAAAATGGAGGAAATGGTTTTGGGTCCCTTTGGCCCCAATGGTCCCTTTGTCCCCCGAACTTGAGAAAAAAAAGGCTGCGACCATATAAAAACAAATGCTGCCGCACTGCGCATGCGTGCCAAATCATCGGTGTGCACGCCCATTTTGCACATGATCGGACACGCATGCGCAGTGCGGCCGACTTTTTCTTATCTCTTCCTGGCCATTTTGAAGGCTGCTCGCAGCCGGCATTATTAAAAGCCAGCTGCTGTGGCTGTTGCACGCGGATTTGCACGATCAGGAGCGCCACGACGGACGGCTCCGCGACCCTCCCGACACCCGCCCACGGGCCGTGCCCCCGAGTTTGACAATGCCTGCTTTGGAGCATAAGCCAGGGATGCAAATTGCGAATGCCGACACACTGAGTTGGTTTTCTTTGTCAACCGGCCCCCTGTCGGCCCTCACGGCAAGCGAGGTGGTCATGACCTTGAATTTTACGGACACCTTACCTGACTTGGCATCACAGACCCATGAGTGGACCCAGATAGACCCGGTCCTATCCAAGGTTCGGCATGTGATCTTATATGGTGGGCAGCATAGACAGCTCCCAGGTAAGTTGTGGACATTTTCCTCCAACCTGTCCGAATTCAGTGTCGAAGATGGTATCCTGTTATGGGGGACATGTGTGGCCGCCTCAAGGAACTCCACATGGTCATCCTGGTGTGACCAAAATGAAAATGTTAGCATGGGGTTGTTTGCTGACCAGGCCTCCAACCGACATTGAGACGATGGCCCAACACTGCTTTGTTTGCCAAGAGCATCAGAAGCTTCCGCCAGCCATGCCCCTGAATATGGCCAGGCCAGCCTTGGGCACTAATACATGCCAATTTCGCTAGCCCTTTTCAAGGATCCATGTTCCTCGTATTGATTGATGCCATTCGAAGTGGCTCGAGGTACATAGGATGGCAGGAACAACATTCTGCGCAACCATAGAGATCGCAACCGCACCATGCCACCCAGCTACCATTGGGTTGGCAAAGCACGCAGTGCAGGCATTAAATCAGGGCCTCAAGAAACAGTCTTCCGGGTACATGGACCCTAGATTGGCTCATTTCTTGTTTTGTTATAGGACTACTCCGCATGCGGTGACTGGGGTAGCTCCCACGGAACACCTTATGCGTTACAGACTTCGTACCCGCCTCAGCATGGTTTTTCCCAGACAATGCCATGAAAGGCAAAATCAGGAACGGCACTGCCTTTGTCGACATCGGCCAGTCCGGCAGTTTGCGCCCGGAGACCTGGGGCTGAATTCTCTGTTTGCCGACTCCAAAATTGTGAAATGCGATTGGGCGGAAAATATCTTCCGACGCCGAAATAGCAGTAGATGCCGGTTTGACGCTAAATCGGGATGCTCCGGCATCCCCAAAATGGCGTTAATGTGGCGCTTGCCACATGGGTTGAAAATACAGAAGGCATATCATTACTGTGCCTGACGCCCGATGCTCCCGGGCTTCCGCGATTCAGCGCCTCCGATGGGCTGAGTGCCCGACGGCGTGCTTCACTTGCGCGCTCACAAATCGTGAACCTGACGTCCTGGCTGCTAAGCGAGAGAGCGGCGTGGAGTGACTGCAGGCTACCGGCCCGAAAACCGGCTGTGCTGGCTGCAGCGAGGCCAGCCAGGGCCGTGGGCGGGAAGGACAGTCCGAGCAGCTGGGGTGCGGAGGTCAGGCCGAGCAGCCAGGGCCCCTCCCCCTCCTCCTCACGGGACTGGGGCATTGCCTAGGCACCGACCGCCATCCTGCTGAATACTTCCCACTGACCGACCACCCATCCCGGCCCCTGGTTCTGCAGTGACATCAGCCGTATGGGTGCACCCACCCCTGCACCCCCCTGGCACCGAACACCCTGCCCAACCGGCAGCCACCCACCGGAGGACCATCCAGAGACACACCCACAGCAGCCCCCAGTGAGGGCAATGCCAACCAACGGTGCCCCTGGCAGCAGAGATGGATGCCAGGACCGGGGGCACTGGCGGATAACAGGCCGGGGGTGAAGATGAGCGGTGTGGGCATACAAAATGGCTGCCCGCACAGATCGATGGGAAATTGGTCAACACAGACAAGCTGCAACTTGCAAATATACAAGAGCTGCAGCCCGGACCTTGCAGAAACGAACACAGGGAAAAGGTCGTTGAAAGGACATCCAGGGACAATGGACTCCAGGTAGAAAGTAACAATATGTGGCAGACTTGGTTTCCTTATTTGGGAAGGCCTACGTGCCTTGGACACTAACGGCCATGGCCGACTGGGACCCGGGCCGCCATCGAGGTGTCCACCACCAATTGGTTGAGATTGATCAAAGTGATCGAGCCCGGATCGATCTATTGAACGTCTACCTGGGACCGCCCAAAAGGGCGCGAGACCTGCAAGGGATAAAAGATGCTGTGCAGCCCACCACCCGTTCACTTGACCACCGACGACAACAACGGTGATACCTGCACCAGCCAAGGAGGGGACCATGCACACCATCCAGAGAGGGACCAGAGTCAGAGACACCGGCGACCAGCAACAGACATCCAGCACTGCCAGATGACGGATTCCAGATGACACCATATCTGCTCTGCACATTCCAGACCTGGAAGTTAAGTTGGCTTTTTTTGGGTGTTAGTTCAGAGTCCAACCTGCATGTGTGTGTGATTGACTAATATCCTGTGTGTGTGTACTGAACTAGTATTGCATGCAGCTTCTGTGGTCATTTCTACGAGTTCGAGACACACTGTGGTGGAGACACACTGTGGTTCAGAAGATACAACAAATCTGGCGACCTTGGTGCTATTCGGCTGGGAGTTACAATTGTTGCTCCGAAAGATCCCACAGGACAGTCTTGGAGATACCACCTGAGCCCGGCTTAGGTAGGCAATTGGCCCACCTAACGGCCAGTATCCCAAGTTCATCGAAACTGAATATAAAGGTCCTTATTCTTGAGGATTATTCACAGATCAAACATAAACCACAAGGTGTGAACTCCGTACTGGACAAATCACCGGATTTCGGAAGTGTGTACTAACTGCAAACGTACCTAACAAGGGAGGATAGGGTCAACCCGGCAGATTTACGCGCAGCCTCTGATAGATCAGGGCCGGAACACAGCCACAAACCGTACCCACTGTCCAATCGGCCCTCTGCCCCCTAACGTCAAGATTGTAGCTCGGACAACAGGTAGAGATGTAGAGGCACGGAAGACAGGAGCAGAGAGGTGTCCCATATGGGAGAGGGTAGTACGGGGTTATATCAAAGAGAGAGGTTGGCACGTGGTCAGACCTTATCAGGCACCGAGACAAGCCCCGGGGCGGGAGGGCACATTTGGTGGGAGGACGTGAGCACAGTGCACAGGAAACATCCACTGAATTTTAGGTGGCCACTGACCGCACCTACGGCATCACTGAGGTGACGAGCCCACCCCGCCCGGCAAGTGCATGGCCGACGCTCGAGCCAGGGCCAGTGCCCGTAACAGTCATCTTTGGCAGCCACCTGGAGAAGAGCCGATGAATGCGATTGACGTATGTGTCCCAGACTAACGTAGCCGACCTATCTCAGTCCCAACGCAACAACGATTCCCTTGGACAGATCCTGAACGCAATTCCCAGCCCCCAACGAAACATGGGAGGACGGGCTGACCATACAGGACGGATTTGTTTAAAGAGCAGGAATGATGCGGTCTCTACCCAGGACCAAAACCAGCTCATATACTAATCCCATGACGGGCATGGACACCAGGGCATGGAGACCACTACGGACCACCATTAGTTCAAGGAGGATGTCACTCACTATATTGAGGACTGCCTCATTTGCGCCCAGAATATTCCAGATGGTGACGCCAGGAGGAGACATATAGAACACACTCATCCTGTGGAGGGTCCCTGGACGAATCCCCATGTGGATTACATCGGCCCATACCCACCATGCAGAAATAGAATAGGGATGTACTGGTTATCATTGCCACCTTCACAAAGCAGTTCCCAGCCGCAATGCAACTGCTCCACAACCACTCACATTCCCCAGTCTCCTTATTGGACATGTGACCACGCCAGACGGTTGGTTAGAGTAGCCGCACGATTCGAGGACCTGGACACGGTAACCCTGAACACAATGAACGCGAGCAGCCGGCAGATGTGGGTCTACCGACCAGGGGGGTATTACAGGAACAACTGTGGAGCACTGTGTTCTGAGATGTGTGGAGCACAAACATTCAGAGGCTTCCAGATGATGACAATCGGACGCCTCCCAATACGCATTGCACACGATTTCTGATGGAACCTGCCCCATCATGCGTGTTCCATGCACGCACATTTTGTTTGTGCGTTGTTTCACCCTCGTCTCCCCATCCCTTCTCCTCCCTGCATGCTATTTGCAATTCGAACTGTCCCTCGCCTCTCACTGATCAAACTTCATCATCAGCACTCACGCTGAGCCGTCTTTCCCCTCCAAGGATACGACCACCAACCAATATTACATTGTGCGCCTGCCACACATCTCCGCGATTGATCCCCACTACTCAGAGTAATTGTTATATTCACTACCGTATGTGCATACGGATCCAGCTTAGGCAGGTACCATGGCCAGCGAAGGCTTGGACAGCCGAAGGGCCTGTTCCTGTGCTGTATTGTTCTTTGTATGTGCACCCTTCCTCCTAGTGTATTTCACTGGGGTCTGTAGCCACTTAAATTGGCCAACTCCCGATTCAAAATGGCGAATGGCAAAGGCTGATGGGAAAGTCAGCCATCAAGACAAGAACACAGCAGCTGCAGGTTGGCTGTGTATTTACCTCTGGAAAGGCCAGACAATATTGATACCAGCAACCATCAGCATAACAAAGCAACAGCCATCTGCATACTGATGAACAATCCCCGGGAACAATAAGCAACATTTGGACACAGAAAGCAAAACCAGACTCTTCGGCGCCAGCAGGTGCCTACACAATGGAGGTGAACGAGCACCTCCAGACCGCCCCTCGATCAGGGAACTGCTCCAGTATTGGAGAAAATCAAACCAAGCGATTGGGACAAAGTCCAATCACTTGGGACCAGGTACAGGGTCTGCCCCGAAAGGCGGGAAGCCCCTGGGGACTATAAGAATTGAGCCCCAAGTTCAAATCGCTCTCTTCTCTCTTACATTTTTAAAAAATATATATTTTATTAATGTTTTTCGATCAAACAAAAATTTCCCATTTTACAACTTTGTAATAATATATACATTGATCGTTTTTTAAATAAATAATATGCTGACTAACGGCAACTGCCAACAACAAAATAAGAAACAGAAATAATAACTAAAATAGTAACTTTGTGAAATCAAATATAAATAACTAATATATAAACACACACATAAAACCCCTGAAGACCCAAATGAGCCCTCCCCCCCCCCCCCCCCACCCCCCTCACCCCTGGGCTGCTGCTGCTGCCTTTCCTATTTTCCCTTATCGCTCTGCGAGGTAGTCGAGGAACGGTTGCCACCGCCCGGTGAACCCCTGAGCCGAACCTCTTAATGCATATTTTATCAGTTCCAGTTTTATAAACCCTGCCATGTCGTTGATCCAGGCCTCCACACCCGGGGGCTTAGCTTCTTTCCACATAAGTTGAATCCTTCGCCGGGCTACTAGGGACGCAAAGGCCAACACGTCGGCCTCTCTCGCCTCCTGCACTCTCGACTCAGCTGCAACCCCAAATATAGCCAACCCCCAGCTTGGTTTGACCCGGACCCCCACCACCTTCGAGATCACTTTTGCCACACCCACCCAGAACCCATGCAATACCGGACATGACCAAAACATGTGGGTGTGGTTCGCCGAGCTTCCCGCGCATCTCCCGCACCTATCTTCCACTCCAAAAAACCTACTCATCCTTGCTCCCGTCATATGCGCCCTGTGTAGAACCTTGAATTGTATCAGGCTGAGCCTGGCACACGAGGACGAAGAGTTTACCCTACTTAGGGCATCTGCCCACAGCCCCTCCTCAATCTCTTCCCCCAGCTCCTGCTCCCATTTTCCCTTCAGCTCCTCTACCATCATCTTCCCCTCGTCTCTCATTTCCCTATATATATCTGACACCCTACCATCACCCACACATGCCCCCTAAATCACTCTGTCCTGGATCTCTTGCGCCAGGAGCTGAGGAAATTCCCTCACCTGTTGCCTCACAAATGCCCTCACTTGCATGTAGCGAAATGCATTCCCAGGTGGCAACCCATATTTTTCTGTCAGTGCTCCCAGGCTCGCGAACGTCCCGTCTAAGAACAAGTCCTGCAATTTCGCAATTCCTGCTCGCTGCCAAGATTTAAATCCCCCATCTATCCTTCCCGGGACGAACCTATGGTTGTTCCTTATCGGGGACCACACTGAGGCACCCGTCACTCCCTTATGACCTCTCCACTGCCCCCAAATTTTCAGAGTTGCCACCACCACTGGGTTTGTGGTGTATTTTTTCGGGGAGAACGGTAACGGCGCCGTCGCCAGTGCTTTTAAGCTAGTTCCCCTACAGGGCGCCATCTCCAGTCTTTTCCACGCCGCTCCTTCCCCTTCCCTCATCCACTTACATATCATTGACACGTTGGCGGCCCAATAATAATCACTTAGACTCGGCAGTGCCAGTCCCCCTCTGTCCCTACTGCGCTGCAGGAACCCCCTCTTTACTCTTGGGGTCTTTCCAGCCCACACAAAGCTCATAATACTCTTGTCCACCTTCTTGAAAAAGGCCTTTGTAATCAGTACAGGGCGGCACTGGAACACAAAAAGAAACCTTGGAAGACCACCATTTTAACCGCCTGCACCCTGCCCGCCAATGACAGGGGCGCCATGTCCCACCTCCTAAAGTCCTCTTCCATCTGCTCTACCAGTCGTGCCAAGTTAAGCTGATGCAAGGTTCCCCAGTTCCTGGCCATCTGGATCCCTAAATACCGGAAATCTCTTCTTACCCTCCTCAACAGTAAATCGTCTATTCCCCTGCCCTGTTCCCCGGGGTGCATCACAAACAGTTCACTCTTCCCCATATTCAATTTATATCCTGAAAATTCTCCAAACGCCCTGAGTGTCTGCATTATCTCAGGCATCCCCTCCACTGGGTCCGCGACATACAACAACAAATCATCCGCGTATAATGACACCCAATGCTCTTCTCCTCCTCTAAGTACCCCCCTCCACTTCCTAGAGCCCCTCAGCGCTATGGCCAATGGCTCAATTGCCAACGCAAACAGTAACGGGGACAGGGGACATCCCTTGTCTTGTACCCCTATATAGTCGGAAGTGGTCAGATCGTTGCCTATTTGTAATCACACTTGCCACCGGGGCCCTGTACAGGAGCTGAGCCCATCTAATGAACCCCTCTCCAAATCCAAATCTCCTCAGTACTTCCCAGATAGTCCCACCCCACTCTATCAAATGCTTTCTCTGCATCCATCGCCACCACTATCTCCGCCTCACCCTCCGGTGGGGGCATCATCATCACCCCCAACAGCCTCCGTATGTTAGCATTCAATTGCCTCCCTTTAACAAACCCCGTTTGATCATCATGCACCACCCCAGGGACACAGTCCTCTATCCTCGTCGCCATCACCTTGGCCAAAAGCTTGGCATCTACGTTCAAGAGGGAAATAGGCCTGTATGACCCGCACTGCAGCGGGTCTTTGTCTCTTTTCAGGGTCAGCGATATTGTCGCCTCCGACATCGTCGGGGGTAGTGTCCCCCTTTCCCTAGCCTCATTAAAGGTTCTCGTCAGAAGTGGGGCCAGCAGGTCCACGTATTTCCTATAGAACTCCACCGGGAACCCATCCGGTCCCGGGGCCTTCCCTGCCTGCATGTTCCCAATTCCTTTTATCACCTCCTCCACCTCAATTTGCGCTCCCAGTTCTGTCATCTCCTGTTCCTCAACCTTCGGGAACTCCAGCTGGTCTAGGAAACGCATCATTCCCTCTTTCCCTTCCGGGGCTTGAGCCTTATATAGCCTCTCGTAAAATACCTTAAACACCCCATTCACCCTCTCCGCTCCACGTTCCATCTTTCCCTCCTCGTCTCTAACCCCTCCGATCTCTCTCGCCGCCCCCCCCCTCTTCCTAAGTTGTTGGGCCAGCAGCCGGCTTGCCTTCTCTCCATATTCATACTGCACTCCCTGTGCCTTCCTCCATTGTGCCTCCGCCTTACCCGTGGTCAACAAGTCAAAGTCCGTGTGCAATCTCCGTCTTTCCCTGTATAGCCCTTCATCTGGAGCCTCCGCATATTGCCTATCCACCCTCAAAATCTCCCCCAACAATCTCTCCCTTTCTTTACCCTCTTGTTTCCCCTTATGGGCCCTTATGGCGATCAGCTCCCCTCTAATCACCGCCTTCAGCGCCTCCCAGACCACGCCCACCTGGACCTCTCCGTCATCATTGATCTCTAGGTACCTTTCAATACATCCCCTCACCCTTACACATACCTCCTCGTCCGCCAACAGTCCCATATCTAATCTCCAGAGTGGGCGCTGCTCCTTTTCCTCTCCTACTTCCATATCTACCCAATGTGGGGCATGATCTGAAATGACTATAGCCGAATACTCCGTTCCTGCCACCTTCGGGATCAGCGCCCTTCCCAGGACAAATAAGTCTATCCGGGAGTACACTTTGTGGACATGGGAGAAGAAGGAAAACTTTTTACTCCTTGGTCTAGTAAATCTCCAGGGATCCACTCCTCCCATCTGCTCCATAAAGCCCTTAAGCACCTTGGCCGCTGCCGGCCTCCTCCCGGTCCTAGATCTGGACCGGTCCAGCCCTGGGTCCAGCACCGTGTTGAAGTCCCCCCGCCATTACCAACTTTCCCATCTCTAGGTCCAGGATGCGCCCCAACATACGCTTCATAAAGTTCGCATCATCCCAGTTCGGGGCATATATGTTCACCAGCACCATCACCTCACCTTGCAATCTGCCACTCACCATCACGTATCTATCCCCACTGTCCACCACTGTAGTCTTCGCCTCAAACAATACCCGTTTCCCCACCAGTATTGCCACCCCTCTATTTTTCGCATCCAAGCCCGAGTGGAATACCTGTCCCACCCATCCTTTTCTTAATCTGACCTGATCCGCCAGTTTCAGGTGCATCTCCTGAAGCATGACCACGTCTGCCTTTAGCTTCTTTAGGTGCGCAAATACCCTTGCCCTCTTAATCGGCCCATTCAACCCTCTCACGTTCCACGCGATCAACCGGGTTGGGGGGCTCTTTACCCCCTCCCCCCCCTCGTCGACTAGCCATCCCCTTTTTAGACCAGCTCCTCACCCGGTTCCCACGCACCCGCTTATCGCCCGGACGGTGCCCTCCCGTCCCGATCATCCCATCCCGTAACAGCTCCCCCTTCCCCTTAGCAGCAGCAACCCTGTTAAACCCCCCCCGCTAGATCCCTCTCTAGCTTAGTTGCTCCCCCCATTTTGCTTCCGGAAGTCAGCAAACTCTGGCTGACCTCGGCTTCCCCCGTTTATCCTTAGCCTCCCATTATGTGAGGCCCCCTCCTTTCTGCGCCCCCTTTTCCCGCCACAATTTCCATACCGCGGGAACAAAGCCTGCACTTCCCTCTCGGCCCCGCCCCTGATGGCGCAGCTCTCTCTCTCCTTCCCCCTCCCCTACCGGCGCCCACATTTCTTCGTGCCCCCCCCCCCCCTTCGAGGGGAAATAAAATTTTCCCCCATCTGATTCACAGTCCCTTGCCACCACCTCGCTACTTCATTTCAAACACTCTTTCTCAAATCTAGTCCAACTTCTCCTCTTCAATAAATGTCCACGCCTCCTCTGCCGTCTCGAAGTAGTGGTGTTTACCCTGGTGTGTAACCCACAGTCTTGCCGGCTGCAACATTACGAATTTCACTTTCCTCTTGTGGAGCACCGCCTTGGCCCGATTGAAACTCGCCCTCCTTCTCGCCACCTCCGCACTCCAATCCTGATACACGCGGATCACCGCGTTCTCCCACCTGCTGCTCCGTGTCTTTTTCGCCCATCTCAGGACCATCTCCCTGTCCTTGTCGCGGTGGAACCTCACCACTATTGCTCGAGGTATTTCTCCTGCCTTTGGTCTTCTCACGAGGATTCGGTACGCTCCCTCCACTTCCAGGGGGCCCGTCGGGGCCTCAGCTCCCATTAAGGTATGGAGCATCGTGCTCACATACGCCCCAACGTCCGCTCCCTCTGCCCCTTCGGGAAGACCCAAGATTCTTAAGTTCTTCCTCCTCAAGCTATTTTCCAGGGCTTCCAGTCTCTCCATACACCTCTTATGTAGTGCCTCGTGCGTCTCCGTCTTCACCACCAAGCCCTGTATCTCGTCCTCGTTTTCGGCAGCTTTTGCCTTCACTCCACGGAGCTCCATCTCTTGGGTCTTCGGCGCCTCCTTTAACCCCTCAATCGCCTGCAGCATCGGTGCCAGCACCTCCTTCTTGAGCTCCTCCACACATCGCCGGAGGAACTCCTGCTGTTCCAGGCTCCATACCAACTGGCCGCCCTCCGCCGCCATCTTGCTTCTCACTTCCCTTCTTTGCCGCTGCTCCAGAGGATCCTCCACAATCTGGCCACTATTATCTCTTCTATCCATTCACATCTGGGGGGACTCCCTTCTATGTCGCCTCACAGTGGGTTTAGCCTTCGAAAATTGCCGTTGGGGCCCCCGATAAGAGCCCAAACGTCCGTTAAAACGGGAGGTGCCGAAACGTGCAACTTAGCTGGTCATCGCCGCACCCGGAAGTCCTCTCTTCTCTCTTACATAAGAACTAGGAACAGGAGTAGGCCATCTGGCCCCTCGAGCCTGCTCCGCCATTTAACGAGATCATGGCTGATCTTTGTGGACTCAGCTCCACTCTCCGGCCCGTACACCATATCCCCGAATCCCTTTATTCTTTAGAAAGGCATCTATCTTTTTCTTAAAAACGTTTAAAGAAGGAGCCTCAACTGCTTCACTGGGCAAGGAATTCCAGAGATTCACAACCCTTTGGGTGAAGAAGTTCCTCCTGCACTCCGTCCTAAATCTACCTCCCCTTATTTTGAGGCTATGCCCCCTAGTTCTGCTTTCCCCGACCAGTGGAAACAACCTGCCCGCATCCATCCTATCTATTCCCTTCATAATTTTATATGTCTCAATAAGATCCCCCCGCATCCTTCTAAACTCCAATGAGTACAGTCCCAGTCTACTCAACCTCTCGTCATAATCTAATCCCCTCAACTCTGAGATCAACCTAGTGAATCTCCTCTGCACTCCCTCCAGTGCCAATATGTCCTTTCTCAGGTAAGGAGACCAAAACTGAACACAATACTCCAGATGCGGCCTCACCAACACCCTATACAATTGCAGCATAACCTCACTAGCCTTGAACTCCATCCCTCTAGCAATGAAAGACAAAACTCGATTAGCCTTCTTAATCACCTGTTGCACCTGCACACCAACTTTTTGCGACTCGTGCACCAGCACACCCAGGTCCCTCTGCACAGCAGCATGTTTTAACATCTTATCGTTTAAATAATAATCCATTCTGCTGTTATTCCTCCCAAAATGGATAGCCTCACACTTGGCAACATTGAATTCCATCTGCCAGACCCCAGCCCATTCACCTAACCTATCCAAATCCTTCTGCAGACTTCCGGTATCCTCTGCCCTTTTTGCTTTACCACTCATCTTAGTGTCGTCTACAAACTTGGACACATTGCACTTGGTCCCCAACTCCAAATCGTCTATGTAAATTGTGAACAACTGCGGGCCCAACACTGATCCTGGAGGGACCCCACTAGTTACAGGTTGCCAACCAGAGAAACACCCATTTATCCCCACTCTCTGCTTTCTGTTAGTTAACCAATCCTCTACCCATGCTACCACTTTACCCTCAATGCCATGCATCTTTAGTTTATGCAGCAACCTTTTGTGTGGCACCTTGTCAAAAGCTTTCTGGAAATCCAGATATACCACATCCATTGGCTCCCCGTTATCTACTGCACTGGTAAAGTCCTCAAAAAATTCTACCAAATTAGTCAGACACGACCTACCCTTTGTGAACCCATGCTGCGTCTGCCCAATGGGCCAATTTCCCTTCAGGTGCCCCGCTATTTCCTCCTTAATGATAGATTCCAGCATTTTCCCTACAACCTAAGTTAAGCTTACCGGCCAAGAATTACCCGCTTTCTGCCGACCTCCTTTTTTAAACAGTGGTGTCACATTTGCTACTTTCCAATCCTCTGGGACAACCCCAGAGTCTCGTGAATTTTGATAAATTATCACTAGTGCGTTTACAATTTCCCTAGCCATCTCTTTTAACACTCTGGGATGCATCCCATCAGGGCCAGGAGACTTGTCTACCTTTAGCCCCATTAGCTTGCCCAATACTGCCTCCTTAGTGATTACAATCATCTCAAGGTCCTCACCTATCATATCTTTATTTCCATCAGTCACTGGCATGTTATTTGTGTCCTCCACTGTGAAGACTGACCCAAAAAACCTGTTCAGCTCCTCAGCCATTTCCCCATCTCCTATTATTAAATCTCCCTTCTCATCTTGCAAAGGACCAATATTTACCTTAGCCACTCTTTTTTGTCTTATATATTTGTAGAAGCTTTTACTATCTGCTTTTATGTTCTGAGCCAGTTTACTTTCAGAGTCTACCTTACTCTTCTTTATGGCTTTTTTAGTAGCTTTCTGTTGTCCCCTAAAGGCTTCCCAGTCCTCTAGTCTCCCACTAATTTTTGCCACTTTGTATGTTTTTTCCTTCAATTTGAGACTCTCCCTCACCTCCTTAGATACCCACGGTCGATTTTTCCCCTTTCTACCGTCTTTCTTTTTTGTCGGTATGAACCTTTTCTGAACACTGTGAAAGATCGCTCGGAAGGTTCTGCACTGTTCCTCAAGCTTCACCATGAAGTCTTTGCTCCCAGTCTACCTTAGCTAGTTCTTCTCTCATCCCATTGTAATCGCCTTTGTTTAAGCACAAAACACTAGTGTTTGATTTTACCTCGTCATCCTCCAACTGTATTTTAAATTCCACCATATTGTGGTCGCTCCTTCCAAGAGGATCCCGAACTATGAGATCATTAATCAATCCTGCCTCATTACACAGGACCAGATCTAGGACCGCTTGTTCCCTTGTAGGTTCCATTACATACTGTTTCAGGAAATTATCCCGGGCACATTCTATAAACTCCTCCTCAAGGCTGCCTTTACCAACCTGGTTAAACCAATCGATATGGAGATTAAAATCTCCCATGATAACCGCTGTACCATTTCTACATGCATCCGTTATTTCTTTGCTTATTGCCTGCCCTACCATCCTGTTACTATTTGGTGGCCTATAGACTACTCCTATCAGTGACCTTTTCGCCTTACTAGTCCTGATTTCCACCCAAATTGATTCAACCTTGTCCTCCATAGCACCAATATCATCCCTTACTATTGCCCGGATGCCATCCTTAAACAACAAAGCTACACCACCGCCCTTACCGTCCATTCTATCCTTTCGTATAGTCTGATACCCTTGGATATTTAACTCCCAGTCGTGACCATCTTTTAACCATGTTTCAGTAATCGCCACTAAATCAGTCATTCACGATGATTTGCGCCATCAACTCATTTACCTTATTTCGTATACTACGAGCATTCAGGTAAAGTACACTTATGCTGTTTTTTATGTCTTTGTTATGTTATGTCTTCGTCCTGCCCGGGTCACCCAGCAACGAACCAACATTGACCGTGACCGGTGCAGTGACTCCAGTGATCATCAAAATCGTAAGTCTTAACTCAACGCTCGCTACGAAATAGGGACTCCTAGCTACCAATCCATACCAACTTCGAATCCCGCAGGCTCAGAACCCGAACGAAAGGCCATTTGTTTCCCTGACCTGGTGGGCCAGTTCAAAATTAAGTATAGGCCTGTTAGTTGTAGAAATAGCTTAGACGTAGAATTTGTGCATGAGTAGCGATTACTGTGTATAATAAATGTGCTTTGATTTAAATCTTACTCATCGGTGTATTGGATTATTGATCATTACTCGGACTTGAACCTCGTGGCGGTATCATAAAGATACCTGGCGACTCGAGAGCAAAGGTAATAAAACAGAGCAATTGAACCAAGGCAGTTAGCAACGGGTCAACCCATAGATATATTCACTCCCTGACCATCGTCTGCCCCCCCCCCCCCGATCAGAGTCCAATCTTCACTGTTGTTGTGCGTGGGGATCACCCCACCTTTCACAGAATAGGGGGTGATCCCTCACCAACCACACACCCTCGTCCTGTCATGAGTCCTTGGACACCCAACATATTGCCATATTTGTTCCTGGAGGTTCTGAACCACCAGTCTATCCAGGCCTACGGAGTAGCCCCTTCTTAGGAATACATACTCGTCCTGTTCTTCAACACACTCGGGGTAGTGCAGTAACAGCATTTACACACTCTGGGTAGTGGAGTAACAGCATTTCCCCTGGCCTACCCGGGGACCCCACACATTCTTCACCCGCCGCGGATCATAAGCTTGACCTCAACCAGTATATGGTTGCATTAAGAAGGGGGTGGTCGAATACAGGTTCCGACCACTCCAAGCCTTAGCCAAGAGAAGGCTGTGTTGGGTTTGAACATGGTTAGATGAAATGCGGTAAGATTGGGGGGGGGGGGTGGATCACGGGTGGTGACAGTATGATAGAATAGATGCAGATATTAGGCGTGCGATAATAACAAACTATGCTTGGTCCTCCAGGATGCCCGGTGACAGCAAGCCCAGGATGTCACCCGGCAGATGCAGAAGGCACAGCCAGAACTTGGTGGGATGATTCCGGGGATCGGGGCTCTGACCTTTCGAGACACCCCATTGTTCGATTCCGCCCCCACCTGGCTGTCATGCTGATCCTGTTTACCTTGATCTACCTCACCATCTTCACAGTCCAATTCCATAGGTGGACAGCAGAGATCATGGAGTGCCAGGACCTAGGACTCATGTTTACTGCACGGGGCCGTTTAATCCAGCCAACCAACGACCTCCAGGGACTGATACTTGTATGCACTGAGTATCCAGGTTGTCTTGTATATGACCTTTGTATAACTGTAAATTCTTAAGGCCAGCCTGTTTATATTGATCTGCACTACCATCTGTATGTTCTGCAGTTTGTACTGGACAGTATTCCTCCACTTTTGTATTAATAGTAATAATTGCTTATTGTCACAAGTAGACTTCAATGAAGTTACTGTGAAAAGCCCCTAGTCGCCACATTCCGCTGCCTGTTCGGGAAGGCCGGTACGGGAATTGAACCCACGCTGATGGCATTGTTCTGCATTACAAGCCAACTGTTTAGCCCACTGTGCTAAACCAGCCCCTGGTTTTTGATATTGTCCCACCTCTGTATTAGACTGCCAATTGTATCTTACAGTACGGACACTTCCATTTCTCTGACCGCATTAGGGAATGGATATTTATATTTGTCTTTGTTATTCAGGCATTCTGTATTAGGGAGTTGTGCGTGTAGAGTCAGGGTCCTACCTGGTGGACAGCTAACTGGGGATGCAGGGCATTTATTGCTCCGAGTGTGTGATCCACCACGCTTCGCCTTAAGGATCAGGAGGGGGATCTGTGGACTTTGAAATGGTCGCCCACAAAGACATTGGGCACCACATAGACACGGACAGGCTGCAGCTTGCAAATGGACAAAGGCTGCAAGCCAGATGGTGCCTCGGGACATTGCGGTTGAACGCAGGAGGGAGCCTTTCTGACCCTCGGGTCTGCTGCGCCATTCGCTCTCTCGACCACCGACGGCAACCGTGGTGATAACTTCACCAGCCAAGGAGAGAAACATCCACGCCATCCACAGAGGACCCAGAGCCGGGGACACAGGCGACCAGCAACAGACATTCAGCACTGCCAGACGACGGGTTACAGATAAGACCATATGTGCTCTGTACTTGCCAGTCACCTGGACGTGATGTTAGGGTCGTTCTTGTGTGTTAGTTTAGAGTGCAACATGTATGTGTGTTGACTGTGTGTGCATGTAATAAACTATTACCGTATTGAACAACTTGTGGTCATTTGTCCACCATGTGTGTGTTCCAGACACACATTGTGGTTTAGAAGGTACAACAGGGGTCGGGGAGGTGTGGGCTGTTGGCGGTGAGGTGAGGTGGGGGGGGGGGGGGGTCGGGATGTCCAATGTCCATTGACATGGGGATGCGCAATTAAGTAGGGTCTCACTTGCTGCCCCCCCCCCCCCTCCCCCGGCCGACTTCCGCGTTGGCGACCTCCTTTTCCTCCAGGCTGCCTACCACGTTCAGTGCCCTCTGCTCGGGCACGGTGAGGGGGCCGCAGGTCTGGTGGTCCCCTTCCGGTCATTTCCCGCTCCTAGCGGTCGTGTGCGGCCTTCTCGGGGGGGGGTCATCCGCCTCTCCTCCACGGCATCCAGGAGGGTGTACAGCTCAACGTCCCTGAACCATGGCGCAGCTCTCCTTCCAGCCATCTCGTTGACTGGAATCGTTAAGTGCGGCTACAGTGTGTGAGCCTCATGTGTGCCAATCACGGACTCTGCAAATCTGGCACTGTTGCGCATGGAACCGGTTGTGTTCCACATGATGATGGTGCTAGCCCAATTGGAGTTGCTGAATCGGTGCAGCTATTGCACCATTTTTGCTGTGCAAAACACCACTGTTTCCACGCCAGCGACAGCACTTAGTCTCAAAATCGGAGAATCCAGCCTCTGGTGTTTGCTCGCAATTTTGCCGGCAGCGCTCAGTGGGTCTCCGGCGTTATCCTTCGACAAACAGGGCCAATCTCACACCAGGTGAAAGCCAAAGGTTGTGTTCAACGTAAGCATTTAGATCACATTAGATCCAGGAGGCCGCCTCTTCCGCAGATTTCTCATCACCGGAAATCGCTTTTCCAGCCACAGGATCCAGATACAATGGATGCTCATCCTCAAGATCTCCCTCTAGCACTGAGCTTACGGCCTGCTCAGGTCACTCCACGAAAATAGGGACACAGAGATGACGAGGTTCTCGACTCCGACATGGACACGCTGGACACCTTCAAGGGGGAGCCCTCAGTTCCACAGCCTACGTAAAGACTTGCAGTCTTTACTACACCTTTCATCTCGGAAGCGCCACTCGCCTTGTCGTTAGACACCGCCCGATCCAGCACCTCGTGGCACTTGACACCCAGCCTGATGAGTCCGACGTCCTTCTTCGCCATGGTCTTTGGCAGATGCTTTGGACTTGGGAGAGGGGGATGTTATAACCTGCTCAGATCCTATTGGGTGGGGATAATTGGTTACGCCATGGTCGTTGAGGAACATGAGCTCCCGCGATGAGAAGGGAAGGAGGAGGCGGGGCACTCATTAGCAGTACAGCTGTATAAATAGTGGCCAGTGTGGTACCGGCTAGACAGGGAACCAGTAGTGAACTGCTGGTACATAAAGTTACTTTCTGTTTGACTCTACAAACTAATGCTGGATTCTTCATGGCCCTCACAAAACGCCCTTTGAGAGAAGTTGTTTCTCCTCATCTCTGTTTTAAATTTGCTACCCTTATCCTGGCACTATGACCTCTTGTTCGAAAATGCCCCACAAGAGGAAGCATCTACTCCACGTCTAGTTTATCCATACCTTTTATCATCTAGTATATCTCAATTTGACCTCCCCACATTCTTCTAAACGCTAGAGAGCATGGGCCTAAATTGTTCACAAAACAAACCCTCATCTCTGGAATCAACCCAGTGAACCTCCTCTGAACTGCCACCATGCCACTCATGTTTCAAATAAAAGGGCCAAACCTGCGCACAATACTCCAGGTACAATCTCACCAACGCCATGTACAGTTGCAACAACACTTCCTTACCTTTACATTCTATTATTTTAGCTATAAATGTCAACATTCCATTTGTTTTCTGTATTATCTGCTGTACCTACATGCTGAACCTTTCTGGGAATCATGCACGAGGACACCCAGATCCTTCTGTACCAGAGCACCCCAAAGTTACTTATTAGATAATAAGTTGCCTTTCCATTTTTCTGACCAAATTGGATGACCTCACACTCATCCACATTCAACTCCATCTGCCACATTTTGGCCTACTCACCTAACCTAACTATATCCATTTGTAAGGTTCTTATTTCCTTATTGCAACTTAATGTCCCAACTATTTTAGTCATCTGCAAATTTGGCTACAGAACCTTCTATCCGTATATTGCGAATATAGATTGTAAATAGTTGGGATCCCCATTATCCACTTTACTTGATGCATCTTCGAGGAAGAAGTTAGTCAAACATAATTTACCCTTCATAAAACCATGCTGACTCTGGTGACTTGCACTTTGACTTTCCAAATGTCCTGACATTACTTCCTTAACAATGGATTCTAACAATTTCCCAACAGATGTTAAACTAATTGACTTGTAATTTCCTACATTATTTTTGAATAAGGGCGTTACATTAGCATGTTTCCCATCCACTAGAACCTTTCCCGTGTCCAGGGAATTTTGCAATATTACAACCAATGGATCCATTATCCTGTTGGACTTTAATCTGGTGCTGTAAGATTTCTTACTGTGCCCACCCCAGTCCTACGCCAGCATCTCCACATTGAAGTGTTGGGTACTCTGATACACAGACGAACCAACACGGTTGCGAATGGTACAACGCAGTTTTATTTCAATGAACTATTAACATATTAAACTCTGGTATTCAGCACATGGTGAACCTCTGAGTGGCTGGCAATGAGGTCTGTGCCCTGAGCCCTCTCCTGCTCGAGTGCCCAGGAAGTGTTGTGTTCCCTGCTTTGTACTGTGTATGCTCTTGTCCGTGATTGGCTGTCGTGTTTTGTGTGTTGATTGGTCCGTTGATCTGTCCATCATTATGTGTGTATGTATGTGCTGTGATGTTCACCTGAATATCATGACATCCCCCCTTTTTTTACAGGATTATGTGCCTACGTGTTTATAAATAGAGGTGTACTGAGTGTAGCTAAATGTGTGTGCAATATTTACAGCATGTACATGGATACAAGGGGCGATGTCGGGTGTGACATAACAACGAGGTTGTACCATAAACAAAGAATGGGGAAATGTTGAACGATAAAACAAATTCCTGTAACGATAAGAACATAAACATATTAACAAAGTGGTTGCATGAGTTCAATGTATAAACAGTCTCATAAGTCCAGTCTAGTAGGTGGGCGACGAATTCGGGTTGACCGTCAGGGTTGCACACCATTCATCACCCGGATTGATCGTGTTAACTCGTTTCCCATCAATGACCGCAACACGGAAGGCGTCTTGGTCATGTGTCACCGGTCTGGATGTCGTCTGGGCAAGATTCGTAATGGGGAGGATGAATGGTCCGCACGTCCCTGCGAGGTTGTCGGAGTTGTGGAAGATTGACAGGTTGAGCTGCTCGGCAGTAAGCAGCGTAGTGGCCCACCTTGCCACAGTGTAGGCATTGTCGGGTTCTTGCGGGACATTGTCGCTTTAAATGTGCAGCTCCACAGTTGCCGCACACCATGACGTTCATTGCGCCACTGCGCATGCGCAGTTCGGTCTTGCGTCGGGCGTGCCTGCGCATCACGTCCCTCAGTGTTGCCGTAGGTTTTGGCGCGCACAAGCGCGGGAGGCCTCGAAAAGCGCGCAAAATGGTCGACGTCGTCCGGGCCGCGGGCCGGGAGGAACTCGATCGCCTGGACCCATTCGGCCTTGTGGGGCACCTGGCTCGCCGATCCGGCCGTGTAGAGCCCCCGCCGCGCCGATTCGGTCGCCTGAAATTGTGCATAGCGGCTAGTCGCGTTTTCGTGCAGGACACAGGCTTCGATTGCGGAGGTTAAGGTGAGGCCTTTTATTTTTAAAAGCTGCTGGCGTAGAGTGCCCGAGGTGACCCCAAAAACGATCTGGTCCCGAATCATGGAGTCTGAGGTGGTGTCGTAACCGCAGGACTGCGCGAGGATGCGGAGATGGGTAAGGAATGACTGAAAGAGCTCATCCTTACCTTGCAGGCGCTGCTGGAAGACATATCTCTCGAAGCTCTCGTTGACCTCGACGTTGAAGTGTTGGTCGAGCTTGAGAAGGACCGTCTTGTATTTGGATTTGTCCTCGCCTTCCGCGAACACCAGGGAGTTGTAGACATGGATGGCGTGCTGCCCTGCGGTGGTGAGGAGGATGGCGATCTTTCTGGTGTCCGAGGCGCTCTCTCTTTCGTTGGCTTCCAGAAAGAGCTGGAAGCGCTGCTTGAACAGTTTCCAATTTACGCCGAGGTTCCCAGCAACATGCAGCGGCTGCGGTGTGTTGACGGTGTCTATGGCGCAGGATGGCAGATTTGTGGGTAGGTGTCAAATCACTCCTGGTATCATGAAGTGCTGGGTACTCTGATACACAGACGTACCAACACGGTTGCGAATGGTATAACGCAGTTTTATTTCAATGAACTATTAACATATTAAACTCTGGTATTCAGCACATGATGAACCTCTGAGTGGCTGGCAATGAGGTCTGTGCCCTGAGCCCTCTCCTGCTCGAGTGCCCAGGAAGTGTCGTGTTCCCTACTTTGTACTGTGTATGCTCTTGCCCGTGTGGTTTCTCACACCCGTGATTGGCTGTCGTGTTTTGTGTGTTGATTGGTCCGTTGATCTGTCCATCATCACGTGTGTATGTATGTGCTGTGATGTTCACCTGAATATCATGACACACATCATGACTTCCTTTAACACCCTAGGATGGAGGCCATCGGGCCCTGGGGACTTGTCTGCTTTCAAACCCAGAAGTTTGTTGAAAGCTCCAGCTTCTTTACTCCCTCTCTCATTGACTATATAATCCATCACGTCCCCGTCCCCCCACCCCCAAGTTTGGAAAAAGACATACCTACTCGAAACGTTAATTCTTGTTTCCCTCTCAGGGGCGAATGTCGTGCCCCTGTTCAAAAAGGGACTAGGGATAACCCTGGGAATTACAGGCCAGTTAGTCTTACTTCGGTGGTAGGCAAAGTAATGGAAAGGGTACTGAAGGATAGGATTTCTGAGCATCTGGAAAGACACTGCTTGATTAGGGATAGTCAGCACGGATTTGTGAGGGGTAGGTCTTGCCTTACAAGTCTTATGAATTCTTTGAGGAGGTGACCAAGCATGTGGATGAAGGTAAAGCAGTGGATATAGTGTACATGGATTTTAGTAAGGCATTTGATAAGGTTCCCCATGGTAGGCTTATGCAGAAAGTAAGGAAGCATGGGATAGTGGGAAATTTGGCCAGTTGGATAACGAACTGGCTAACCGATAGAAGTCAGAGAGTGGTGGTGGATGGCAAATATTCAGCCTGGATCCCAGTCACCAGTGGCGTACCGCAGAGATCAGTTCTGGGTCCTCTGCTGTTTGTGATTTTCATTAATGACTTGGATGAGGGAGTTGAAGGGTGGGTCAGTAAATTTGCAGACGATACGAAGATTGGTGGAGTTGTGGATAGTAAGGAGGGCTGTTGTCGGCTGCAAAGAGACATAGATAGGATGCAGAGCTGGGCTGAGAAGTGGCAGATGGAGTTTAACCCTGAAAAGTGTGAGGTTGTCCATTTTGGAAGGACAAATATGAATGCGGAATACAGGGTTAACGGTAGAGTTCTTGGCAATGTGGAGGAGCAGAGAGATCTTGGGGTCTATGTTCATACATCTTTGAAAGTTGCCACTCAAGTGGATAGAGCTGTGACGAAGGCCTATGGTGTGCTCGCGTTCATTAACAGAGGGATTGAATTTAAGAGCCGTGAGGTGATGATGCAGTTGTACAAAACTTTGGTAAGGCCACATTTGGAGTACTGTGTACAGTTCTGGTCGCCTCATTTTAGGAAGGATGTGGAAGCTTTGGAAAAGGTGCAAAGGAGATTTACCAGGGTGTTGCCTGGAATGGAGAGTAGGTCTTACGAGGAAAGGTTGAGGGTGCTAGGCCTTTTCTCATTAGAACGGAGAAGGATGAGGGGCGACTTGATAGAGGTTTATAAGATGATCAGGGGAATAGATAGAGTAGACAGTCAGAGACTTTTTCCCTGGGTGGAACAAACCATTACAAGGGAACATAAATTTAAGGTGAAAGGTGGAAGATATAGGAGGGATATCAGAGGTAGGTTCCTTACCCAAATAGTGGGGGCATGGAATGCACTGCCTGTGGAAGTAGTTGAGTCGGAAACATTAGGGACCTTCAAGCAGCTATTGGACAGGTACATGGATTACGGTAAAATGATATAGTGTAGATTTATTTGTTCTTAAGGGCAGCATGGTAGCATTGTGGATAGCACAATTGCTTCACAGCTCCAGGGTCCCAGGTTCGATTCCGGCTTGGGTCACTGTCTGTGCGGAGTCTGCACGTCCTCCCCGTGTCTGCGTGGGTTTCCTCCGGGTGCTCCGGTTTCCTCCCACAGTCCAAAGATGTGGTTAGGTGAATTGGCCATGATCAATTGCCCTTAATGTCCAAAATTGCCCTTAGTGTTGGGTGGAGGTGTTGAGTTTGGGTAGGGTGCTCTTTCCAAGAGCCGGTGCCGACTCAAAGGGCCGAATGGCCTCCTTCTGCACTGTAAATTCAATGATAATCTATGATTAATCTAGGACAAAGGTTCGGCACAACATCGTGGGCCGAAGGGCCTGTTCTGTGCTGTATTTTCTATTTTCCCCACAGGTGCTGCCAGACCTGCTAAGTTTGCCCAGCATTTTCTGCGTTTTATTTACAATTTTAATGTAACCGTTTTTAACGCAATTATATCGCTTCGAGAAAATGTGATCTGATGGCAGAGTTTTCGGTCTATATATGATTTCCGGGGAGAAAAGAAACCAACCTTTCCGGACTGCTGCCGACTTCAACGGTTCCTTCGCCCATCGAGTTTTTCAAATTAACCGCCGCCCAACCGTCATTCTGGCACCTACCATCGAAGGGAAAGTGTGGGGGAGGGGCTGCTAAACTGGCAGGCGTGTGACGGCCGTCCATATCTCTGCCCAATCCATTTACCCTTTTCGTGCGAAGCAAAACTAAACCGGCTGCGCGAGCCGTGCGGTGGGACGGTCACGGGATTACTGATAGCAACTCCACGTTTCACTTTGCTTCCCCGCGCCCCCAGCGGCTGAGTGGAAGATGCCGGCTCGTGCGGCGGCGCGCCGGGGAGGCTGAGATTGGAGCGTGCTACCCCCTCAAGCGCAGGTTTGGGCTAAACAATGTCAACCGCTCCCCCCCCCCCCCCCGCTCCAATAACTCGCACGTGCTTTGTTTTCCTGTAAAATCGCCGGTTTGAACTTTTTTTGTCGGGGGAAATCGAGAAGAGAAACAGCGGCCCAGCAGTACCTCACTGATTTTTAACCAGAGCCTCAGAAGACCTCCACTGACTGGGCTGCATTTGCCCATTTTTCTGACCTCTGAGTCAGACGGCTGACCGAGTGCCCATTAATTGAGGGCAGTTTGGGATACAAACCTCTGCCCTGTCCAACCCAGATCCATTACAATCTCCAGAGTGAAAGAAAAATGTGCAAACTTCAATGCCTTCAATTCTAAAACAGATTTGCTTTCTTTACAGGTGAATGTAGGAGGCATGATCAATCAGTAAGTTTACAGATGACATGAAAATTGGTACTGTGGTAAATAGCAAGGAGAGCCTTTGTTTACAGGATGATATAGACCGGCTGGTCAGATGGACAGAACAGTGGCAAATTCCAAATTAACCCTGCAAAAGAGTAGGCGATGCATTTTGGGAGGACGAACAAGGCAAGGGAATATAGAAAGAATGGCAAGACGCTAGGAAGTGCAGAGGACCAGAAGAAGCTTGGGGTGAATGTCCGTAAATCCCTCAAAGCAGCAGGACAGCTAGATAAGGTGGTTAGAAAGGCTTACGAGATACTTGCCTGAGTTATGATGGAGCTGTATAAAATGCTCGATAGGCCACAGCTAGAGTATTGTGTGCAGTTCTGGTTGCCATGCGGTAGGAACAATGTGATTTCACGAATGATGGGGCAGAAGAGATTCTGGACTGGGGTGTTTCAGTTATGACGAGAGGCTCGTTAGGTTTTCCTTGGAGCAGCCAAGGCTGAGGGGGGACCTGATTAAGGTGTACAAAATTCTGAGTGACATAAATAGGGTAGGTAGGAAGAAACCTTTCCTTTTAGTGGGGGGACCCCATTTGCAAAAATCACAGGTTCACCCCCCCCCCCCCCCCCCCCGCAACAAGGGAAATCTTCAAAAGGTAGAGACACGACAAGGGACATTGATGGTCAGGGACATGTATATGGACAATAGAGTAACAGCCCTAGAGGAACTCATAGACAAGTTACAACTCCCGAAAGGGAACAACCTAAGGTATGCACAGATCAAAAACTTCCTCCGCAAGCAAACAACGATGTACCCCCAGATACCAGGACACTAAGAGGGTACTGTGTGGACATGTATGGACAACTATTAGAGGAGGTATGTTCACCCTTGGATGAGACAAGAAAGAAATGGGAAAAAGAGCTGGGTAGGGAGATGACTTTGCTTTGATATGGAGGGTACGCTGGGCACAGCTTGCAAGAAGTCACCTCGCTCCGGCGTCCGACTCTGGATCGAAGCACTACACACGGCAAACTTCACCTCCACATGTGGAGGGCTGAACCTAACGCAGCTAAAGGTGGTGCACAGGACACACCTAATCAGAACACGAATGAGCGGGTTCGTCCCAGAGGTGGAGGACAAGTGTCAACAGTGCCAGAGAGGCCCGACTATCCACACTCACATGTTCTGGTCCTCCCCAGACTTGTCATCCTTCCTTGAGGCTATGTCCGGGTTGTGAGGGTGGAGCCGTGCCCACTAGTTGCAGTCTTCATGGTATCAGAGGAGCCAGAGCTTTTCATGGGGAGGAGGGCTAACATTTCATGGGGAGGGGGGGTAGGGGGGAATAGGGAAGAGGGAAGGGGGGGAAAGAGGGAAGAGGGGGCGGAGAGGGAAGGGGGGGAAAAGAAGGGGGGGGGAAGAGAAGAGGGGGGGGGCGAAAGCACCCAAGAAAACACGGGACAGGTAGAGGAGAAGAAAACCTCAAGGGACAGTTTGCTTGTAAATTACTGCCTGAACCACAGTAGCTGTAATTTTTTGTAAATGCATGTGTTGGTCTTGTTATGCAAAGTTTACAATGAAATGTTAAAAGCCGAATAAAAATAGTTTAAATAAATAACCAGGGGGCATAGATTTAAGACATGAGATGTAGAGGGAATTTGAGGAAAAAACATTTCAACCAAAAGGTGGTGTGAATCTGGAACTCTCTGCCTCAAAGACTGGTAGAGGCAGGAACCCTCAACATTTAAGAAACATTTCCATGAACACTTGAAACACCATAGCATACAAGACTACGGATCACGTGCTGGAAAATGGGATTAAAATAGTTAAGTGCGCGATGACTGACACAGACACGATGGGCAGAAGGGCCTTTTTCTGTACTGTAAAACTCTATGAACTATGACTAGAATACACATTGTACAAACATTGTACAGGAAACAGTTATTCACTCCCATCAAGCTTTGACCACAGTGGTGATGTCTGGATTATCATATTTAGAAACATCTGTTCAACAGCCATTTAACTTATTGGGAGAGGAGGCAAGAAACATCAGGAAAAAAACTTAAGTCATAGTTAATCTTGACTCCTTGAGCAATCCAAAATAGCCTTGGACACAAAATTAATCATGCATGTTACCTAATATTTAACCTACCTTTTGTAGGAACAGGTCCAGCTCTCTTTCGAAGGTATGCCTGATGTAGCCACCTGAGTTGGCCACTTCCCAACTTAAAATGGAAAACCGCAAAGGCTGAAGGGAAATTCAGCCAACACAGGCAAAGACTAGCAAATACAGGAATCATGTATATTGGAACCTGCAAAACAGCCAGACAACACCAAAACCAGCAGCCATCTGCATAGTAATGTAGCAGCCATCTACATAGTAATGTGCGATCCCCAGGCATAATGGCAACAGTAAAGGTAAACAAAGCCAAGCCAGACTCCTCGGCGCCAGCAGGAGCCAAGACAAAGGAAGGCCAACGGACACTTAGGATCGCCTGCGATCAGGGAACCACTCCAGCATTGGCAAAATCGATCCAAGTGATCGGAAAGTAGTCCAATCACTTGGAACCAGGTATGGGGTCCGCCCCAAAGGGCAGGAAGCCCCTGGGGACTATAAATTAAAGCCCCCAAGTTCAAATCGTCCTTCTTGACAGGGTCACTCAGCAACGCGAAGCAACCCGAGAGTGAACTGTCCAGCGGCCTCCAAACAAGTAAGTCTCAAGTCAACGCTCGCTACGAGATAGGCGCTCCTAGCTACCAGTCCATACCAGCTTTTGAATCCTGCAGACTCAGGACCTGAACGAAAGGCCATTTGTTCCCCTGACCTGGTGGGCCAGTCTGAAGCTAAGTATAGGCCTGTTAGTGATAGAAATAGCCTAGAAAGTAGAGTTTATGCATGAGTAGCGATTTACTGTGTATAATAAACGTGCTTTGATTTGAATCTTACTAATTAGTGTGTTGAGTTATTGATCATTACTTGAACTTGAACCTCATGGCGGTATAAAGATACCTGGCGACTCTAGAGCAAAGGTTATAAAACAGAGCAAATTGAACCAACCAAAATTTAGCAACATATTACTGGCGATTCGGAAGTGTGTTAATGCATGCGTAACTAACAGGGCGATAAGGTAAACTGATAGATTTTTGTTGCGCCAAAACTGTCGGGAGTTTGTATTCCGGAAAATAGCGAAAGCCGTACCCGTAATTACAGCACCGCCTTAATACCCCTTGTTCCAAATTTTAAGAGAAGTATTTAGAGAGGAAAGATGGCAATGCAGGCAATGCAACTCCTCATGAACCCTGAAGAATTCGTGGTCGCAGCGACCAGCAGTAGAGTAGGACAGTGTCCCGTTTGGGAAGAGGAAATCAGAAAGTACCTCAAAGGGAAAGGATGGCCACTTTGGAGCGAATTCTGTGAAAATTAGGAAACAGGTCCCGGGAGTATAGGACATACTTGGTGGAAGAACCTGAGCAAAATCTATAAGAAAAGCTTGGGAAAAGCTTGCAAGCCGATGGCAATCGTGTCCTGTTTGGCACAATTGCGAGGCACAGAGGAGGTCGTTCGGACGCTCCGCAGAGAGATAGAGGAGGCACATCGAATGAATAAGGCCGATGTGAGCGAGATAGAGAAAGAGAACCTAGAATTAAGAAGGAAGTTAGCAGCAAAGGACGGAGAGGTGGATGATGCCAAGAGGGCACACCAGTCTTGTCTGGCGCACCGAAGCAGCTTCCAATCCCAGTACGAAAAGGCCTATCAGGATACGCAACGTGCAGTCCTGGTACGAGAGGAAACAGAAGCAGGTAGAGGCATTGCAAAGTCAGTGTTGCGACCTGAAGGCAGTGTTAAAAGCACTCCATACTACCACCACGGAGCAAAGACAAAGCTCATTAGACCACGCAAAGTGCCGGAAGCAGATTGCAGAACTGCAATCACCGCTTTCAGTTCAAAAAGGATTCCAGAGCACCTTTGGGTCCCAGTTAGATACAGAAGACGGCCCTGATTGGGAAGAATTGAGTGAGACAGCGCAGAGATATGTTCAGGGAACATGTGCGCAGGGAAAGCCCCAGAAGAGAAAAGCACCCCAACCCCCCACAGAGCAGATAGTTCAGGCTCCAATGAACCAAGTCACCACCCACCGCACAGCCACATCGGACGACACGGAATTTCTGTCCACCACCCCCTTAACAGTGACCCAATTAGGGGACGCGTGCGATAAAATCAAACCGTTCCTCCCCACCTCAGACCCCCACCACTTCTTTGCCAGAGTAAAGCAGCAGGCGACCATGTAGGGCCTGGACGAGCGTGAGCATGTGAAGCTCACAGTTTTGAGTTTAGACCCTTCGGTCGTAGCAGCCCTTCCCGACCCACAGAATGTAGGAGGCCCCTTGCAGAAATGCATACCGCGATCCTAGACGCGATCGGGTATAACAGGGGTGACCCCATAAAAGGCCTCAATAAGTGCAGGCAAAAGAAAACCGAGCACCCCACAGCATTTGCTGGACGCTTGTGGATCCATTTCGCAGCAGTTTTCGGAGACTTAGACCGCGCCCATTTGTCCCCAGACAACATGGCCAAATGGACCCGCACCCTTATCTCCCATGCCACAGAAACAGGACAAAAAGCTTGTGCCAATTATGATCCCTCAGACGAGGCTCATAATGAAAAACGGGTTGTAAAAAGATTGTCCCGCGCCTGGGAGCAATCTGTTCAAAACAAACCTACGAACAAAAATCCCGAAGAACAGCAGGCAGAAGCAGACCTACACACAGTTAAGGCGCACCAGAACCCCGCATGGGTGAATGAAGGCAGGAACAGCCCCCCACAAAAGCCTCAGGAGTGTTACAACTGTGGACAGTTAGGACACTATGCACGAGAGTGCAATGCCCCACAAAAGCAACAGAGAGCCCAGCAGACAGGCACTCTAAATAAGAACAGGACACAGCCAATACGTAGCATTAGCACCCGTTCCGATCAGACAGACCTGACCGGAACGGACTGACGGTGTTCGGGCTCCCCCAGTTGGGTCTACGACACCCTTTGGGATAGGTCTGGCTGACCAGTAGTTGCAGCAAAGATATGGGGGCAGCCCATCGGGTTTCTCTGGGACACAGGAGGGTCCCGCACCACAATCAATTCCTCCACCATGTTTCAAAAGGACACGTGGACCCACAAACACGACTGTGGCCGGTTGACTGGTTCCGTTCAAATCACAGGACCTGACCCTAGATCCCAAAAGCAATACGGATCCTAATATTTAACCTACCTTTTGTAGGAACAGGTCCAGCTCCCTTTCGAAGGTATGCCTGACAAGCCAGCAGCAACTTGTTCCATAGTTATACAATTCTCTGGGGGGATCACCAGTGGCATAATGTAGGGGAAAGAGGTGGCTCCCGTTGGAGTACCATACATTTTGCCCCATTTCTTGATGCCACAGATGATTTATTCTTTGGAAACCCATATAGTTATTGGAATGAAGGTCCTTTATGACTGAAATGCCCCCCAAAAATCAAGGAAACAAAATCAGGGCGCTGTGGCCTCTCGGAGCTGAATGGCAAGTAAAATGGGAGAGTCACAACACACTCCCTACTTAAACTGGATTACCACACCTGAAAAGCAAGCACAAATATGCTCACCCCTCACTGTCTTTAAATCCACTAAGCCAACCCAATCACGAAAGATAGGCTTTTATCTCACAAGCCCCCAATTTATTATGGGCCAGGGACCCAGAATAGAGAACACCAAAGTATATCATGGAGTTCACCTGACCCACAACTTTGAATAGATTTTGGTTATGGGAGCACAAGGGCCCACTTTACAGGTGTGATGCAACAGAGAACCAAAAGTAATTTTAAACAAAAAGAATGTTTATTCTATGAATCCAGTTAACATTTTATAAACCCACAGTAAACATCTTACCAACTACCAACACTGATAACCCCCCAAATAGATACAGTACCCTATAGGTAACCCTTAGTAACTTTCCTAACAACATCCATAAGCCAAAACACTTTTTAACAAAGACAGTAGGTTTGAATTTTCTGCAGAAATAGGTATGACTTTGAAATCATCAGGTGATCTGGAAACATTCTTTAGAAAGAGATATACACCTTCTTGTTTGAATGCAGCTCTCCAACTGAAAGCGAAACTAAAACACAGAGTCAAAAAGAGCTTCCAGCTCAAAATGAAAGTAAAAAGCAGAATCACATTCCAGCTCCACCCACAAAATGCCATCACTGCAGCCATTTGATAAAACACACTTTTTTGAAAGGGACATTCACATTGACATATAAAAGCAGACTTGCAGAGGTGGAACAACCTCCCACTATCTTTAGCGGGTAGGGTTCAAACTATTAAAATGAACCTGCTCCTGAGGTTTTTCTTTTACTGTCTCCCCATTTTCCTCCCAAAATCTTTTTTAACAAAGTCAACAAACCAATGTCCTCTTTTATTTGGACGGGTAAGGCTCTGAGAATCCATGGTGTTCTGCTCCAAAGGGACAAACAGACGGGGGGCTTGGTCCCCCCCCCCCAATTAATTGGATTTTTACTGAAATGAAAATGAAATGAAAATCACTTATTGTCACAAGTAGGTTTCAAATGAAGTTACTGTGAAAAGCCCCTAGTCGCCACATTCCTGCGCCTGTTCGGGGAGGCTGGTACAGGAATTGAACCGTGCTGCTGGCCTGCCTTGGTCTGCTTTCAAAGCCAGCGATTTAGCCCTGTGCTAAACCAGCTCCAGGGCAGCCAACATTTGTAAAATATTGTTGGGGAGAAATGGAAGCTCATTCGTGCACCACAGCTACTCTTGCAAAAATGACCATTGCCTTTTTCCCGTTAAGATTTTCTTCAAATTCTGTTGTCTCCTCCCTTAGAATTTGTAAACAGTTTAGACAACATTTAAAGTTCTTTTCCCGACTTCCCTAGCCCCTATTTGCAATAATCACCTCTTCCAACCTGCTGGTATGGACTTGACATTTTAATTTAGGGAGGTGAAGGATCTGGAGCAGTTTTGTGACGTTCGTGGAGAGGACTTTTGCTAGTTTTAGGGAGTTGGCCAAGAAATTCCAGCTGCCCAATTCCAATATTTTTAGGTATTTCCAAGTATCCGATTTTTCACGTCAAACTTTTCCTTCCTTTCCTTTGGCACCACCCTCTTCCCCGATGAAGAAAATTCTGTCTTTGGCTCGGCCTGACGGGGTCTATTTCAAGGCTGTCACCGGTATCAAACATCAATTGGTCCACTTAATGAGGCCCCACGGGCTTCATGCCACAAATGACTACCGCCTGCTGATTCACCGGGACTATGCTCACCAGTCCCCGCTATCGAGCATATTAAGCAGCACTTAAACCGATCCTGCAGTGGTAATCCCCCACAGCATGCAGCCATGCCACCAAGGAGACCGGCTCCAAGATTTGAGGATGCCAACCTGGCCCAACTGTTGGACGTAGTGGAATCGCAACAGGATACCCGTACCTCCAAGACGCTCGGCAGGTCAGCCACAGGGCAGCCAGAGCCACCTGGGAGGAAGTGGCAGCAGCCCTCAGCATGCGGACTGTAACCCAGAGGGCCTGCACACAGTGCGGCAAAAATCTAAATGACCTCCACTGGGCTGCATGGGTTGAGTCGGCATCGGCACCTGGTCCACCTGTTAACCCCCCCCCCCCACGACAACCATGCAACTGGCACCGGCCCAGCACCATGCCACGTTCTAGCCCACCAATGCACAGCTGTGGTGCTCACCCATGTTCCCCGTACCCCCTCTGCATGCGGCTCAAGATGCCCTCTGTGTGACCGCAGGAGAAGCTGGCCCATAACAGATGTGAGAGGGCCCAGATGGGTGGCGGGGTGCCAGACATTGGGGTCCTCACTGCCTACAAAGGACTGGCCCTGGAGGTTGATGGGGTGGCGGGAGACAGATCGGTCACCAACGTCAAGATTGGCCTGCCCCATATAGGTTGGTAATCACCGGCCCCCACCCAGAGGACCCCTCACGTGAATTGTACATGCCAGCATGTCGATCGTGTCTCCATCCCCCAATGACCACGTGTCCATTCTCCTACAGGACCTCCATCCAATGGCGCCGGCCTATCCAGGGTGGCCCAAACCCCATGCTTCCCAAGAGAATACTGCGAAGGACAGCTCTGAGGATGCCACCATAATATTCGCAGCACAGCTCTCATCCCCACCCTCCACTGACGCAGAGACACACACCTCAGTGGGAGAAAGTAGTGGACAGGCTTCGGGCACATTCTGGTGAGCACCGCACAGTTGCAGCTGCACATCAGGTGGAGACAAGAACGTTCAGGGGAGACAGCAGTCAGAGATCTGTTGGATCCCAAGACCCAGCTGGGTCCCAGTCAGATGCTGAGCCTCTGGACCAGGTTTACCCGGAGCTGTGCAGTCGATATGGTGAGGCCGAGAGGTTCAGAGGGAGATGTCAGTGACACTCCAGCAGATCCACAACTGATTGGAGGAGTCCCAAAGGCAGAGAATGCAGGAGATAGCACCGGCAGTGCATGGCACCAAGGCCAACACTGCTAGGGTGGTAACCGCAGTGGACAGCCTGAAACACAACGTCAGCACCATGAATGGTGGTGTCCAAGGCATTGCCCAGTCAGTAATGGCCATGGCTGATGCATCGGTAACATGTCCCAGTCGCTGGGGGATGTGTCCCTGACGCAGGTAGGCCTTTCTGAGGTGCCTGGATGGCACTGTAAGGCAGGCAGGAGCACTGTCGTGCGCACTCCTGGGGATGCGTGCACACACATGCACGATCTACATGTGGTGATCGCACAATAGTTGGACTTTCAGAGAGTGGAACCTCTTCCTGTTGACGCAGGACGCTTCTGGATGTCCCTGTGCATGCAAGGCAACATGCATGCCGTCTATTACCCCCTGGACCTGGGACATCCCAGCGATGGTAGACATCATGCTGCCCAAACATGTTGGGCTTGGTCCATTCATCATTTATATAGTTAACTGCCCCAGCAATGGCATCCGTGACTTCACAGATGCACTTGTATGCTGTTGGTTGGGAATTGCCACATAAGTCCCCGCCTGAGCCCTGGAATGATCCTGGGGCATAAAAGTTCAGGGCTGCGAACAGGGCTTCCTCTAAGTGCCAAGTTTGCAAGGACATGGCATAGGTGCCACACCATTCCCTTGTTGAAGCAGAGCCTCCTTCACATGCTGTCCGTCATCAGGGGCCCTGCACGTAGTTGAGATGTTAAGTAATGACTCCCACCTGCGACATGGTAACCCTACTCACTTGGGGGCTGTGAAGTGCTCACATTACTACAATTGCCAATTCCAATTCCCTATTAGCAATGGCGCCACGGTCAGTTGGGGCCATGGGGTCTGGGCTGACAGGAAGTAGCCAGAGCTGCCCCCATTATGGGCACAGATGATCAAGGGGTGGCATGATGGACATGTGGGCACTGGGGCACCCACCTCCCAGCACAGGGGTGACCCCACCAATAACGCCTCCCCCAACCAAGGCCGACCCCCCACCCCACCTCGAGCACTGGACCAGCACCCGGGCTGATTGCTCGACTTCAAAGCTGACTACCCACCTCCTCAGATCCCCACAACAGCCATTCCGCCAATTTCACGTATTTAAAAAGGGTACTAACCGCGTGACTGCTTTAAGGGATACGGTTAGATCACGCGAAGTCTTTAGATAGGGGGTCGTACCCATGACTGGTTTGGAGATTGTCGATTATTGGTTTCTCGCCACGCCACATATCCTGATTTTGCCAACGGGACTGGGCCTTAGTTTGTAAACCAATCGGTGCCCGGCATGGTTCCTGATTTTGGCCTCTCCCACGATTTAACGGCCGCATCGTGCTCAAACAAGAACGCAATGAGACCAGATCTCACCCTCAGAATTACTTTCATCAAAGGGAAGCGGAACTCACTGGCCAGATCGGCTCCTCAGAGATGGGGCCACCATTTTGATGAGTGCCCCGATCTCTAAGTGAGCTTGAGGAGTCACTGCGCCCCCACCCACGGGCAATGTTGCCCCTCCACACACATGGGCACTACCCCACAGCCCCCTCCCCCCCCAAGTGATGACAACCTGCTATGGGGTCACTGAGTTCCCCTCTCTTCTCAGATCTTCACACTCATCCTTTCGGGCCACCCATCCTTCACCTTCCCAACCTTCCAGAGGCCCCTTCATGCCAGCCCTGCAAACCGCTCCCCACCCTTTCTTTCAATGGCATGGTCCCTCTCAGGCCCTGACCCTTGGAAGCACCACCCTGGCAGAGCTCCTGCCTGCCTTACAGTGCCAAGGTGCCCACGTTCAAGGGGGAGGACTGGGGGCCACTCTGCCCTGTCCCTGACCATGGCCCAGGTGACTCTTCTCCTTCCCCCCGCCCCCCGATATTGTTTTACGTGGACCAGTGTTGAATGTCGCCTGGCTGGGGACTACCTGGAGAGGCCATTCGCTTCCAGGAGCCTGATAGATCCCTGGTTTGCATGCCTAAGCAGGTTTTAAACCTACTTCGGTGTGTGAGGCTTGGTCCCACCCATTGTGGGCAGGATCCTAATTGCAACCCCTTGTGAGACCTGGGTAGATTTCGCGAGGCGTACCGGTTGTCAGGGAAACCCACAGGAGGCCTGTGCCAGCATCGCACTCCCATTAACATAGACCATAGTGCAGAAGGAGGCCATTCGGCCCATCGAGTCTGCACCGACCCACTTAAACTCTCACTTCCACTCTATCCCCGTTACCCAATAACCCCTCCGAACCTTCTTTGGTCACTAAGGGCAATTTATCAAGGCCAATCCGCCTAACCTGCACGTCTTTGGACTGTGGGAGGAAACTGGAGCACCCGGAGGAAACCCACGCAGCCACGGGGAGAACATGCAGACTCCGCACAGACAGTGACCCAGCAGGGAATCGAACCTGGGGCCCTGGAGCTGTGAAGCCACAGTGCTAATCACTTGTGCTACCGTGCTGCCCATTCTGGAGCAATGCAGCCGGTAGATCGCAGCTTTTGTGTTGGTTCTGTCAAAATTCATACTCCTGACCGCCAAAATTAATTCACATTTGTCAGAAATTGGCCCATTCCCCAGTGGATTAAAATCTGCAATTTCTTTCAAAACCTGATCTGCCCAAAGGATTTCATAAAAATCTTACTTAAAATTGTTACATTTTCCTTTCTTTCTGAAATAGTCATCGTAAAAGTGTCTATTAATTTATTCTCAATGTGAGCAATAAAAATCTGCAATAAGCATTTACAACATCACATTTTTAGGGTCTGAAAATGTATATGACATTTGCAATGAAAAGGATTTAGTTTGTTTTACAAGCCATGTTTGAATTGGAAACACCATAGTACCTTTATAAAAGTCACAAGTAACAGAACCAAACAAATAAATTCACATTTCCAGTAATATAGAAATGTTAATCATATGACTTAGATATTGGGCACTCAGTTTAAACATTCGCGACCTCCCACACCAAACAGTGGCAGAAGTGGGTATCATACACAAGATGCACAGTAGGAACTCAACCAGGCTCCTTCGATAGGAACTTTCCAAACCCATGATGTCTACTACCAAGAAGTACAAGGACAGTAGTTGCATGGGAACACCACCACCCGCAAATTTTCTTCCAAGCCACATATTGTTCGTTCACTGTCCCAGGGTCAAAACCCTGGCACACGTCCTACAGCACTGTGGGACTGCAGCAGTTCAAGCTACCCCCTTCTCGAGGGCAATTAGGTATGGACAACAAATGCTGGCCTAACCAGCACATCTTGTGAAATATTAAGAAAAATAATTAAAGTACAGTAAAGTGAATCCCCAAATTGGTTACACAGAAATTGATTTATTTGACCTGGCTTGTCAGTGCTAGATTACAAGTATGAATAGTAAAGGATGAAAAAATACTGACACCAACTTATCGTCACAACTTAAAACCAACTGAACAAATACAAAATAATCCAAAAAATCTATACATTAAGTATATACAGCTCCGATAAATAGACTAATACTGCTTAGTCATCTAATTTTATTCTGCATTTGTCTACCAGTGCATCGAAAAATGGAAAACAACATGGAAGTGAAACATCTACCAACAAAAAGCTTCAATTAAAAAATTAAGTCAAATGTATCATCTGATGGGCAGATAATTCTTTTTGCGCGACATTCTCAGTAGTAATGTGGCTGGCTTCTTTCCAGGAGTGTCTTCATTTTCAAATAATTTTGTCACCACACATCTCTCCATAAAACTGGACCAACTGGATGCCCTCATTTTCCAAACATATCATCAATCATAGTCACAGTACCCAATTCCAATCAAGCTGTCCATTGGCACTTTAAGCATTAACAACGTTGACCTCACTAATTTTCAGAGATTGCCATTTGCCATGGCTTTCTACCTATTTCATAGAGCTGACGTGGATCTTCAGTGATTACAGTCCTTTGTATATGGCTGATAGAATCATAGGCCACTTGCAACAAAAAATGTTAAATCGAGATTCTTAAGAAATATAAAGCTTTGAGGAGGTAAAATATAAGCCCTGGACTCCACAAACAGACCAGCTGTGTAGAGGGAAATATTGAGAGATTGCGGAGTAAAAACTTTCCTCATTAGTTGAGGAACAAGTAAGAGGTCTTAAGAGCCTTCTAACTTTCAGCACTTCTCTCCAGCTCAAGCATGTAGTCAGTCCCAGAATGCACTGTGGTTATTGACACTTGAAAACAGATTTCTTTAGGTCATGTTATGACCCATGTTAGATATTTGGCTCAAACTGCATCAGATGCCATCATATTAATGTTTCTTAGTTGAGGAAACTTTCTTCTTTCTTGCTGCCAGCATTTCATAAAAAGGGTCTCTACTGATTGCAGCCCTATAAGCAAAAAAAATGTAAGACAAAAGAGTTAAAGATAATCTAAACAAGAAACATCAAGACATTGAACATAAACATTATAGCTAAAACATAAATCAATCATCCAGCTTCATTCTTCAATAATTACAGTCATTAAGCAGCCTGGCAGGATACTGTGGCCAGTGTTCCAATTCATTTGGATGGGAAAACAAAAGGACATTGGGAAAGCTGTGCTTAGGGCAAGATGAGGAACAAGAGTAAGGTACCAAGCAGACGTTTAATGCACTAACAATGTTATCTAGGAATGCAGATCCTAGTGGCCCTACATTCAAAAGAAAAATGTTGGAAACTAAGAGTTCACAAAGGACTTTTTTTCTGGTTACTGTAACTTTGGTGGAAGAGGTATGAAAAGTCCACAAAATAATGCAAAAGTTGATTACAATTCTTTCCACCAAACCTGTTGTGGATTTAGGAGAGAATCCTTGTAAAAGGTTAATCTATATAGTTTGTGTGGAACAGTCCACTGCCTCCAAATATATGGAAGTATGACTTGGCTGAATAAGTTACTTGTAGTGGAGTCTCTGAGGGCAATTGTGAGCCCTCTCTCTCCGTCCATGAGAAACACGGCACAGGCTCAACATCATCGAATCCTTACAATGCAGGAGGTCATTCAGCCTATCGAGTCTATACCGACCCTTCAAAAGCAAACTCTACCCATGTCCGCTCATCTGTCCACCCCGCCCTCTCCCTGTAACCCTAGACGTCCCGAGACACTAGGGGGCAATTTATCGTGGTCAATCAATCTAAATCTCACATCTTTTCGGCGGGAATTCAGCTGTTGGAGTGGGTGAAGCTACAGAGTCGAGCGGTAAGTATTTAAACTAGCTGCTTTGCGGATTTGAGTCTTTTCGGCGGGAATTCAGCTGTTGGAGTGGGCGGAGCTAAGAGTCGAGCGGTGAGTATTTAAACTAGCTGCTTCGCTGCTTAAACAGCGGCCACAGGGTCTTTGGGGATAAATTTGAAGCAGTGACCTGATTGGCTGGCAAGGAAAGTGCTCCAATTAGCAGTAGCTGGGAGAAATTTAACTCTTCGTGTGTTGGTAAGTATTGTGATTGGTAAGTAAAATCTTTATTCCTTTCACTTATTCATTATTTGATATATTTGTAATCAGTTAAGGTAAAGTGTAAAAATGGCAGGAGATCCCAGACCTGTGTTTGTGCTCAATGTGGGAGTTCAGCGACGCGGCTGTTAGACCGCATGACAGCTCTGGAGCTGCGGATGGACTCACTTTGGAGCATCCGCGATGCTGAGGAGGTCGAGGATAGCACGTTCAGTGAGTTGGTCACACCGCAGATTAGGATTTGTGAGGGAGACAGGGAATGGGTGACCAAAAGGCAGAGAAAGAGCAGGAAGGCAGTGCAGGTGTCCCCTGCGGTCATCTCCCTCCAAAACACGTATACCGTTTTGGATACTGTTGGGGGAGATGACTCACCAGGGGAAGGCAGTAGTAGCCAGGCTCATGGCACCGTGGCTGGCTCTGTTGCACAGAAGGGCGGGAAAAAGACTGGCAGGGCTATAGTGATAGGGGATTCAATCGTAAGGGGAGTAGATAGACGTTTCTGTGGTCGAAAACGAGACTCCCGAATGGTATGTTGCCTCCCGGGTGCACAGGTCAGGGATGTCGCAGATCGTCTGCAGGACATACTGAAGGGGGAGGGTGGACAGCCAGTTGTCATGGTGCATATAGGCACAACGATATAGGTAAAAAACAGGATAAGGTCCTACAATCAGAATTTAGGGAGTTAGGAGATAAGTTAAAAAGTAGGACCTCAACAGTTAGTAATCTGAGGATTGATACCAGTGCCACGAGATAGTCAGAGTAGAAATTCAAGAATAGTCAGAATGAATACGTGGCTTGAGAGATGGTGCAGGAGGGAGGGGTTCAGATATTTGGGACATTGGAACCGGTTCTGGGGGCGGTGGGACCATTATAAATCGGATGGTCTACACCTGGGCAGGACTGGAACCAATGTCCTAGGGGGTGCTTTTGCTAACACTTTTGGGGAGATTTTAAACTAATGTGGATGGGGGATGGGAACCAAATTAGGAGGTTAGAGGTCAGTAAAGAGGCAGCAACTAAAGCCAGTAAGATACTAGATAATAAACTCATTGTGACTAAGGGGAAGAGTAGACAGGGAAGAGATGATGAACGCAAAGGGACAGGTGGTCTGAGACGCATTTGTTTTAATGCGAGAAGTGTAGCAGGTAAGGCTGATGAACTTAGGGCTTGGATTAGTACCTGGGAATATGATATTATTGGTATTACTGAGACTTGGTTGAGGGAAGGACAAGATTGGCAACTAAAAATCCCAGGGTATAGCTGCTTCAGGAGGGATAGAGAGGGAGGTAAAAGGGGTGGAGGAGTTGAATTACTGGTCAGAGATTATATCACAGCTGTGATTAAGGAGGGCACTCTGGAGGATTCAAGCACTGAGGCAATATGGGTAGAGCTAAGAAATAGGAAGGGTGCAGTAACATTGTTGGGACTTTACTACAGGCCTCCCAAAAGCAAGCGTGAAGTAGAGGTACAAATATGTAGACAGATTATAGAAAAATGTAGGAGCAATAGGGTGGTCATGATGGGAGATTTTAACTTCCCCCAAATTGAATGTGGGACTCATGTAGTGTTGGAGGCGTAGATGGAGCAGAATTTGTAAAGAGCATCCAGGAGAGTTTTCTAGAGCAGTATGTAAATAGTCCAACTCGGGAAGGGGTCATACTGGACCTGGTATTGGGGAATGATCCCGGCCAGGTGGTTGAAGTTTCAGTCGGTGATTACTTTGGGAATAGCGATCACAATTCCGTAAGTTTTAGAATACTCATGGACAAAGACGAGAGTGGTCCTAAAGGAAGAGTGCTAAATTGGGGAAAGGCCAAGTGTAACAGAATTCGGCAGGAGAACGGGAATGTGGATTGGGAGCAGCTGTTTAAGGGTAAATCCACATTTGAAATGTGGGAGTCTTTTAAGGAAAGGTTGATTAGAGTGCAGGACAGACATGTCCCTGTGAAAATGAGGGATAGGAATGGCAAGGTTACGGAGCTATGGATGACGGGTGGAATTGTGAGACTAGCTAAGATGAAAAAGGAAGCATACATAAGATATAGGCGACTTAAAACTGATGAAGCTTTGGAGGAATATCGGGAAAGTAAGACAAATCTCAAACGCGCAATAAAGAGGGCTAAAAGGGGTCATGAAATATCTTTGGCTAACAGGGTTAAGGAAAATCCCAAAGCCTTTTATTCGTATATAAGGAGTAAGAGGGTAACTAGAGAAACGATTGGCCCACTCAAAGACAAAAGAGGGAATTTATGCGTGGAGTCAGAGGAAATGGGTGAGATTCTTAATGAGTACTTTGCATCGGTATTCACCAAGGAGAGGGACATGACGGATGTTGAGGTTAGGGATGGATGTTTAAATACTCTAGGTCAAGTCGGCATAAGGAAGGGGGATGTTTTGGGTATTCTAAAAGGCATTAAGGTGGACAAGTTCCCAGGTCCGGATGGGATCTATCCCAGGTTACTGAGGGAAGAGAGGGACGAAATAGCTGGGGCCTTAACAGATATCTTTGCAGCATCCTTGAGCACGGGTGATAGACTGGAGAATTGCTAATGTTGTCTCTTTGTTTAAGAAGGGTAGCAGGGACAATCCAGGGAACTATAGACCTGTGAGCTTGACGTCAGTGGTAGGCAAACTGTTGGAGAAGATACTGAGGGATAGGATCTATTCACATTTGGAAGAAAATAGACTTATCAGTGATAGGCAGCATGGTTTTGTGCAGGGAAGGTCATGTCTTACATACTTAATAGAATTCTTTGAGGAAGTGACAAAGTTAATTGATGAGGGAAGGGCTGTAGATGTCATATACATGGACTTCAGTAAGGCGTTTGATAAAGTTTCCCATGGCAGGCTGATGGAAAAAGTGAAGTCGCATGTGGTTCAGGGTGTACTAGCTAGATGGATAAAGAATTGGCTGGGCAACAGGAGACAGAGAGTAGTGGTGGAAGGGAGTGTCTCAAAATGGAGAAAGGTGACTAGTGATGTTCCACAGGGATCCGTGCTCGGACCACTTGTTTTTGATATACATAAATGATCTGGACGAAGGTATAGGTGGGCTGATTAGCAAGTTTGCAGATGATACTAAGATTGGTGGAGTTGCAGATAGCGAGGGGGACTGTCAGAGAATACAGCAAAATATAGATTGATTGGAGAGTTGGGCAGAGAAATGGCAGATGGAGTTCAATCCAGGCAAATGCGAGGTGATGCATTTTGGAAGATCCAATTCAAGAGCAGACTATACGGTCAATGGAAGAGTCCTGGGGAAAATTGATGTACAGAGAGATCTGGGAGTTCAGGTCCATTATACCCTGAAGGTGGTAACGAAGGTCGATAGAGTGGTCAAGAAGGCATAAAGCATGCTTGCCTTCATCGGACGGGGTATTGATTACAAGAGTCGACAGGTCGTGTTACAGTTGTATATGACTTTTGGTTAGGCCACATTTGGAATACTGTGTGCTGTTCTGGTCGCCGCATTACCAGAAGGATGTGGATGCTTCAGAGAGGAGGTTCACCAGGATGTTGCCTGGTATGGAGGGTGCTAGCTATGAAGAAAGGTTGAGTAGATTAGGATTGTTTTCGTTGGAAAGATGGAGTTTGAGGGGGGACCTGATTGAGTTCTCCAAAATTGAGAGGTATGGGCAGGGTGGATAGCAACAAGCTTTTTCCAAGAGTGGGGGTGTCAATTACAAGGGGTCACGATTTCAAGGTGAGAGGGAAAGTTTAAGGGAGATGTGCGTGGAAAGTTTTTTACGCAAAGGGTGGGTGGGTGCCTGGAACGCTTTGCCAGCGGAGGTGGTAGAGGCGGGCACGATAGCATCATTAAATATGCATCTAGACAAGATATATGAACGGGCGGGAAACAGAGGGAAGTAGATCCTTGGAAAATAGGCGACAGGTTTAGATAAAGGATCTGGATCGGCGCAGGCTGGGAGGGCCAAAGGACCTGTTCCTGTGCTGTAATTTTCTTTGTTCTTTGTTGTTCTTTGTAAAGAATCGAAAAAGTGATTTTCTCCAGCATGATCACGTTTTGGAATTTCCACCTCTTCTCTGGACGAGCCGTGAGAATTACACCGCGGGAGCCCGGGAACCATATTTTAATACATAACAATATCGTTGGCCAATATCATTAGTGAGCACACTCTCCAGACTGTCCCCTATCAAGGAGTCTTGACCATTTATACCATGTCTGGCCAGGCGTGCGGCAGTCAAGGGGATCTCTCCGGTGGTGCAGAGGTAAGTATAGTCTCGGGGGGGGGGGGGGGGGGTAGTAGTAGACATACCCCACCCCTGGTCAGGTTTCCCGGGTGGGGTGCAGCAGGAACAGAATCCCGCCTGAACGAATGGCATATCACATCCCATTGCCGAGAAACATGTGGTTGGGAGGCTGGAGAATCCCACCCTGAAGGTCTCACGCAATCAAGAGAACAGATGATTCACAAGAACAAAAAAAAAGGAGGGGAAATCACAGATACAAAAAGCAGGCCTCTGAATCCCATCCAACTCAACAATTGCATAAGCAAGTACCCATTTTAAACTTTATTTACAACTGAAATAATGTTCTTAATTCTTTGAAGGCATATTCATAGATTCATAGAATTTGCAGTGCAGAAGGAGGCCATTCAGCCCATCGAGTCTGCACCGGCTCTTGGAAAGAGCACCCTACCCAAGGTCAACACCGCCACCCTATCCCCATAACCCAGTAACCCCACCCAACACTAAGGGCAATTTTGGACACTAAGGGCAATTTATCATGGCCAATCCACCTAACCTGCACATCTTTGGACTGTGGGAGGAAACCGGAGCACCCGGAGGAAACCCACGCACACACGGGGAGGATGTACAGACTCCGCACAGACAGTGACCCAAGCCAGAATCGAATCTGGGAGCTGTGAAGCAATTGTGCTATCCACAAGGCTACCGTGCTGCCCTGTTTGTGAAAGTATTAAAATTACATGGGGCTAAAAGTTACACGCCCCGGGGCAAGTTGGAAGGGGGCAGGGAAATAGAATTATGTGCAATGCCATGAAAGCCATTGCCGGTGCCTACCCACCCACCCCGCCACAATTTTACATACAGCATTGGGCAGCCCATGGACCAATAGAGCCTTTCAGTGGCCAATTACTGGCAAATTAAGAACATCATCCTGGCCCAACTGCAAATGTATCCATGGTGTGCGGACACGGAACCAGATGTGAAGTCCGGCGCAAGTTAACGCCCCTTTGATGTACATTCCCCCCTCCCCCCCAGGTCTTCCGATTGCCACATTTCCCCTCCCAACCTGATCTATCCACCCCAACCCCACATCCCTCTCCATCTCGCTGGGGCCTGCGGGTTTCACCCTAATGATACCCATAACACTTCAGTATCTGGTTGTATTGCGATTGGGCAGTCGCAGCAGTGGCCAGCACTCCTGGAGGCACTAGGGAGCTGCCAGCCACTTTCAAAGGTGGGTCTTCAGGGCGGACATTTTGCTTCAAGCCACTTACTGGCCTGCTGACTGGTAAGTGGCTTCAGGGCCATGCTGCCAGAGCTGGGATGGGCTGACCTGCGAATTTTACACCGGGAAGGGCAAGAACACGTGCTGAGCATAAAATCTCAACCATTGTCAGTTTCTATAGTTAGAATGATGCATTTAATTATTTGCTCACTTGATGCACTTTATCCATTCATCTTTTTCCTCTGGGGTTGGTGCAGATATCCTGTAAACCGTGTGACTGCCTTCTACCACTCGCCCATCAGCCTCAGTCTTGCAAGCCTTAATAAACTGGTCTTTGTTATCAGGAATATAGAGCTCAAAGCAATTCTGAAATTTAAAAGATAAGGATCACAGAATCATGGCTAAAGAAATTTGGAAACAACAATCTGCTTGTGAAAGATCATCGGTGGAATTCTCCATTTGAGAGACTAAGTCTGATGCTGGCACTAAATTGCGAGTGTTCTACGACCCTGAAAGCGGCGCTGTCCTGGAGCAGTTCAGGATATGTTAATGAGCTAGCACCAGCACCCCATGGAACTCGAGCAATTCCAATACATGCCGTGAGTGATACGATAGGGCTGGGATTGGCACCTGACAGCCTGACATATAAGTACTCCACTCCCCACACAACCTCATCCCAGCCAAGAAAATGGCACTGGTTGCACTGGAGCATGCTCATCCAGTTGATGGGTTAACAGGGACCAGAGGATACCTAGGGGATGGCCTGGGGAGGCACCCATATGACCCCAGGTGCTAAGTTCACAGTGGGCAATCAGCAGCATGCAAAGCCACATGACTGCCTTGCAGGCTACGGCAATGGTGGTCTGTACCCGGGCATCCCAACTCACAGTCCACTGCAGGCCGTACCCCGTTAGCCAGCATTTCCCCCCCCCCCCCCCCGGCACAACTGTCAGCACACTATAGCGATGTAGGACACTTTTCGTAACCCCCCTCCCCCACCCTCCCTCTCTCCCTTAGAAGCTAGGGCGCCTGGTTCCTCATTTTCAATATCACAAGTGAACCACTCCGTCAGTAATTCCGCCAGGGGGAGCACATAGGAGGCCTGGAGAATCCAGGGCGGGCCCATTAATGATATGCCAACAGCCTTTACTGCACAATTTGCATGCCCACCCCACGTGCGGTATGAAATGCATTCAGGCCGTTGTTGGGCATCGAAGCATGGCATTCTGTTGGGCGCCTGGCGCTGGACTCAATTTCTGGCCTATACGTTATTCTCCGCCCGATCGCCTTTCGCCGACCATCAAGCATCTTATGGGCCAGGGCTTAGAAACTCCGAAGTGTATTATGAAGTTCACCTGACTTATAACCTTTATGTTGAATTTGGCTGGGATGAGCACAAAAGCCTTGGCTTCAGGTGTGATTCATCAGACTTCCTATACACTTTAATCATAACAAGGTTTATTCCAAGACCGTAGTTAACATATATATATATATATATATAAATAAACAGAGCAAGAATTTTTATCAATTACAAACATAAAGACACCACACAGCTACAGTAATCTATATATAACACTTTATGAATTCCCCCTTAACTGTTCCAATTCAAAAACAAAATCCAATAAACCAAAAACTCCTTTTTAAAGGTGTGGTCCAGCACACTGTATTCTCATTTGAATGGGACTAGTACTTTTCTGAAACTTCTGATCCAGTCTCAAACAGCAGATTCAAGCTCCTTCTGGAAAACAACTATATGTTTAAAAATATGCTTTTTACTGGAACAGCTCTTCAAAATGAAAACCGAGAAACAGGCAAAACACTTATTTTCTCTTTCTGAGTCCACAGCAGTCAAACTGAAACCCCCTCTCACCTCACAGCCCAGCTCCAACCACAAAATGACATCACTGAAGCCATGTGATAAGACAAAAACCTTTCTTAAGGGGACACTCATGTGACACCATTTTCCAGTACTTGGTCCATAGCCATATATGCTATGGCATTTGAAGTGCTGATCTAAATGCTTCTTAAATATTGTGAGGGTTCCCGCCTCTACCACTCTTCCAGGCAGTGAGTTCCAGATTCACACCACCCTCTGGGTGAAAATGCTCTTCCTCAAGCCCCCGCTAATTCTCTTCACATTAATTTAAATCTATTGCCCCCTGGTTATTGAGATTCCCTCCTCAACCAAGGGAAAAATTCCTTCCTATCTATGTTCGTCATAATTTTGTACCCCTCAATCAGATCCCTCACACTTCACTGCTGTAAGGAAAACAACTCCAGCCTAACCAGCCACTCTTCAGAGCTGAAATTCTCCAGCCCAGGCAACATCCTGGTGTTTCTCTTCTGCACCCTCTCTCGTGAAATCACGTTGTTCTTACAGTGTGGCGTGCACACAGTACTCTAGCTGTGGCCTAACGAGCATTTTATACAGCTCCATCATAACCTCAGGCAAGTATTCCATATGCCTTTTTCACCATCTTATCTCGCTGTCCTGCTGCCTTCAGGGACCCACAAACATGCACCCCAAAGTCCCTCTAGTCCTCTGTACTTTCTAGCGTCCTACCGTTGATCATGTATTCACTAGCCTTGTTTGTCCACCCAAAATGCATCAACTCTCACTTTTCTGGATTAAATTCCATTTGCCACTGTGATGCACAACTGACCAGCCCAATTATACCATCCTGTAATCCAAGGCTTTCCTCCTCGCTATTTACCACAGTGCCAATTTTCGTGTCATCTGCAAACTTAACTGGTCATACCTCCTACTTTCTCATCTGGATCATTAATGTACGCTACAAACAACAAGGGGCCCAGCACCAAACGCTGCTGGACACAAGCTTCCAGTAGCGAAACCAACCTTCGACCAAGACCTTCTGCCTCCTGCTACTAACCCAATATTGGATCCAGTTTGCCAAATTGCCTTGGATCCCATGGGCCCTTACCTTCTTGACCAGTCTCCCATGCGGGATCTTGTCAAAAGCCTTACTAAGTCCATGTGGACTCTATCAACGGTACTGCCCTCATCTACACACCTAGTCACATCCTTAAAAAATTCAATCAAATCTTCATAATCTCTGCGACAAAGTCATGCTGACTATCCTGGATTAATCCTTGCCTCTCCAAGTGGAGATTAATGCTATCTCTCAGAACTTTTCCCAATAATTTCCCGTAATTACCTGGTTTATCCCTATTTCACTTATTGAATAATGGTATCATGTTAGCTATCCTCCAGCCCTCTGGCACCTTTCCTGTGGCCAGAGAGAATTTGAAAATTAGCATCAGAGCCCTTGCAATCTCCTCCCTTGCCTGATACACACCCTCAAACACATTCCGTCTGTGGCTGGATATTTTTCCACTTTTAAGCCCACTAAAACTGCTGATATCTCCTTCACCCCAATGCTAATTTGTTCAATTATATCACAGTCCACCTCCCTGATTTCTATACCTACATTATCCTTCTCCATAGTGAACCAGATGCAAAAACAACATTTCAAATCTTACTTATATCTCACGACTCCACACACAGATTGCCATGTTGGTCCCTAATAGGCTGTACCCTTTCCCTAGTTACTCTCTTGCCCTTGATATACTTAGAAAACACCTTAGGATTTTCCTTTATTTTTCCCACCATGTTTTTCATGCCCCCTCTGTGCTCTCCTAATTTTATTTTTAAGTATCCCTCTGCACTTTCTATACTCCTCTAGGCTTCCACTGTTATGAGCCCCATGTATCTGCCATAAGCCTCCCTTTTTTTCCTTACCCAATCCTTCATAACCTTGACATACAGGATTCTCTGGACCTGTTGATCCCACCCTTTACCTTCACAGGTTGGCCCTGAACTCTCTATTTTCTTTTTGAATGACTTCCACTGTTTTGATGTGGGCTTTCTTAGAAGGGGCTGTTTCCAGTCCACTTTGACCCGATCACATCAAAACTGTCCTCCTCCAATTCAAAACCTTTATTTTTGGTCCATCTTTGTCCTTTTCAATAACAACCTTAAATCTTATCGTGTTATGGTCACTATCTCCGAACTGCTCCCCCTTGACACTTCTACCACCCACCTGGCTTCATTCGTTAAAATTAGGTCCAGTACCATCCCCTCTCTTGCAGGACATTTTATATGCTGGCTCCAAAAGCTCTCTTGGATGCAGTATAATACACTGCCAACAAAGTGATTCTCTCCTTTTTTGTTCTTATGTTGTACCTACATGGCCTCAATGAGGAGCCTGCTAAGATATCAACCCGCCTCACTGCAATAATTGACTCCTTAATCAATAATGCAACACCATCTCCTCTTTTACCTTCCCCACAGCCCCCTCACCTGAAGATTCTCGACCCCAAAGTATTGAGCCGCCAGTCCTGCCTCATTCTCAACCATGTCTATGTGGTAACAATAATATCATACTCCCATGTGTTAATCAACAGGCTCAATTCATCTGCCTTACCCAAAAGCTTCCTTGCATTAAAATAAATTACATCCAGCCATGGCATATTCCCTTGTGCCCTGTCTTCACTCTTCCTTCCAGACTGACTTGGTTTTTCTTCTATATTTGGCTGTGCTTCACCCCCTACTGTACCTCCACTCCGTGTCCCATCATCCTACCAAATTAATTTAAACCCCACCCACCCCCTGCCCGAACAGAACTAACAAACCTCCCATAGGGCAGCACGGTAGCATAAGTGGAGGGCAGCACGGTAGCACAAGTGGTGGGCAGCACGGTAGCACAAGTGGCTTCACAGCGCCAGGGTCCCAGGTTTGATTCCCCGCCAGGTCACTGTGCGGAGTCTGCGCGTTCTCCCAGTGTCTGCGTGGGTTTCCTCCGGGTGCTCCGGTTTCCTCCCACAGTCCAAAGACGTGCAGGTTAGATGGATCGGCCATACTAAATTACCCTTAGTCTCCAAAAAGGTTAGGAGGGGTTATTGGGTTACAGGGATAGGGTGGAAGTGAGGGCTTAAGTGGGTTGGTGCAGACTCGATGGGCCGAATGGCCTTCTTCTGCACTGTATGTTCTATGTATAAGGATGTTCGTCCCGTTCTTGTTCAGGTGCAACCCATCCGACTTGTACAGGTCCCACCTTCCCCGGTGATCCAGGAAACTAAAGCCCTCCCTCTTGCACTATCCTTTCCGCTCCCCCTTCGTCTCCTAAACCATTGCCGTAGCATATTGTATCAGAGGTTTGCTATTGGCTTCCATTCTCATGAGCAGGTCCCAAGTACACCCTAAGCCAAATGGGAACTGAACTCATACTGTTGCTGTTATTCTGAATCACATTGCTAACAATCAAGATAACTGAGCTAACCAGTCCCCAACATTTGTCAATATGGGAGCAACCATTACTTAGATATCTTCATTATTTTCCTCTCTCCGTCTCTGTATTGAGCAGGTTTACAACCTCCTTAATTTCAACGCATCATGCTCTCTCCTCTGAGATTCAATGCCTTCCTTTCCCCCATTAATCTTTACATCCATATATACTCCCCAACACATATCCCACAATGACCCCTCTGATCTTGCTGCCTCATATGATCTCGCTTCTGTTATGGGCCAGGGTTTAGAGAACCCCAAAGTGTATCATGGAGTTCACCTCACCCACAACTTTTACTAGATTGTGGTATGGGGACCACACGGCCCACTCTACAGGTGTGGTACAGCAGAAATGGAAAAGTATTTTTTTAAGCAAAACAATGTTTATTCTATGAACTCAAGTTAACCTTTTTAAAACATACAGTGAACATCTTAGCAACCATTAATTCAAATACAACCCCCAAAGAATACAACACTAAGTAATCCTTTAAGCTTTCCTTTTAACATCCATAAGACTTAAAACACCTTTTACCAGAAACACATCAGGTTAAAGTCACTACTGAAAACATTTATAATTCTGAATTCACCAAATGATCAAGAGAGAATAGCAGTACACCTGCTTGGTCTGGCTTCAGCTCCAACACTGAAAACGAAACTAAAACACACCCTACAGCAAACAGCCTAAAACAAAAGTAAAAAGCTGACAGTCAGCCCAGCTCCACCCACTGCAGTAGTAAACACCCATTTCTTAAAGGTACTCTCACTACAGATATTTATATACACACCTATTATAAACACCTATTTCCTAAAGGTACTCTCACATGCCACTACTTTCATGTCATGTGCAGTTATGGCCACCTCTGATCACTTCCTTGCAACAGACTCCACTCACAAGCCACCCCATCCTATGTCTGTACTTGGATAACGACCCAAGTGAAAAATATTACAGTGCTATAGGAAAAGAGCTAGAGGGTGGAGGGAAAGGATTAGCAAAATTGCTCTTGTAGAGAGTCAGCATGGACATGAGGGGCTGGATCCACTTCTGTGCTATAACCATTCTATGATTCTCAGATCTAGTAACTTATCTGGATTAAATCCACATTCACAGATTTTGATAATTCTAGTTACCAGCAGAATGGTTTCATGGACATAATTTTTATCTTGTGCCTACACTGAATTTATTTTATAGTGTTGGGGGATATTTGGAGCAGGGCAGTGATGTTTATATCAGTTGCATAGGTCAATTATGATTCGGTAGCACTCAAGGCTGGCACTCCAGTGCTGCAACACTGAGACAGTACTGCACTTTTAGAGGTACCTTTTTTTGGATGAGCTTTAAACTGAGAGCTGCCCTCTCAGCACCATTCTGAAGAAGAGCAGGGGAATTATGCTTCATGTCCTGGTTACTATCTATTCCTGAATCTACATCACACAAACAGATTGATTAAATGGTCATTTTCACATTGTTGATTGTAGGAGCTTACTGTGCACTAATTGGCTGGCAAGTTTCTTGCATAACAACAGTGACTACACTTCAAAAGCACTTCAAAGGCCGTCAATGCTTTGAGATGTGCAGCCATCCTGAATATAAATTGTTTTACCTTTTTACAAGTCATTTCAAGCCAGTCAACAAACTAAGCCATGGAAGCAATCAGAGGTTTACATCTTGAACACTGTCTCCATTGAAACCTCCTTCAAGCAATTCAAGATAGTAGCAGGGAAAGACAGGGTAGTAAAGGTAAACTATTTTGACTGGTTGCAGATTCTAAAACTAGAGGGCATAGTCTAAAAATTAGGGCTAGACCGTTCAGGAGAGATGTTAGGAAGCACTTATTCACACAAAAGGTAGTGGAGATTCGGAACTCTCCCAAAAACAGCAGTTGTAGCTAGAACAGTTGTTAATTTTAAATTTGAGATAGATTTTTGTTGAGCAAAGATATTAAGGGATGTGGGCCCAAGACGGGTATGGAGTTAGACCACATATCAGCCATGATCTCATTAAATGGAGGAACAAGCTCGGGGGCTGAATGGCCTACTCCTATGTTCCTACTTTATGAAAAATAGTGACTTCTCCCTTTCAAAGGAGACATTTTAAAAAACACTGCAGATCTTTATGCACTACTGAATTAAATACAATTCTTTCCCTTTAGTATTAGCTATGTTTTGCTTACATCACAAGTCGTTTAAATAATTTACACAAATTCTCTTTGAGGGAACACTGATGGAGTATAAATAATTTAACATAGAAATTTGATAGTTAACGTATCGAATCATAGAATCCCTACAGTGCAAACAGAGACCATTCTGCCCATCGGGTCTGCATCGACCCTCTGAAAGAGCACCCTAGGCCCCCCCACCTAAACCCCACAACCCCACCTAGCCTTTGGACACAAAGGGGAAATTTAACATGGTCAATCACCTAACCTGCAGATCTTTGGACTGGGAGGAAACTGGAACACCCAAAGGAAACTCACGCAGACACGGTGAGAATGTGCAACCTCCACACAGTCACCCGAGGTCTAAATTGAACCCAGGTCCGTAGCGCTGTGAGGCAGCAGTGCTAACCACTGTGTAAAGCAATATTTTGAATGTCAGAATTTCTGACGAACTCACTGTCTTTTTGGAATCCTCTACTTCACGGATGCTGAGGTTTTCAAGTGGAATAATGCCTCTAGGTTCTTTGTCCTGTGAAAGAACAATTATTTTAGAGCAAAACAAATTAATACATATCTTATGTATTAATACAACTACTTTTGAGGATAATTAACATTTCTTGCATTTTTAAGACTTGAGAAAATAATAATGGTGAACCTGTCAACAGTTTTTCCATGCCAAAAGATAAAAATCATGGGAAAGTAACTGCTGGGCTACTATTAGATTTACCCTTCTGATGCACTCACGGGCCTAGCAAGAGGCCTCCACTCAAGCTATGAACTGGAAAAGGTTTGGTGAAGTGAGGTGTGCACAGGGAGTAAGGAAGGGAAAATGGGGATTCTATTTGCATACAAAACATTAGCTAATTTTTCATAGAATTTACAGTGCTGAAGGAGGCCATTCGGCCCATCGAGTCTACACCGGCTCTTGGAAAGAGCACCCTACCTAAGGTCAACACCTCCACCCTATCCCCATAACCCAGTAACCCCACCCAACACTAAGGGCAATTTTGGACACTAAGGGCAATTTATCATGGCCAATCCACCTAACCTGCACATCTTTGGACTGTGGGAGAAAACCGGAGCACCCGGAGGAAACCCACGCACACACGGGGAGGATGCGCAGACTCCGCACAGACAGTGACCCAAGCCGGAATCGAACCTGGGACCCTGGAGCTGTGAAGCAATTGTGCTATCCACAAGGCTACCGTGGTACCCCTCATGAGGAATCACTCATTGTTCTCCCTGTGGGGCTTGTTCCTATGCTAACAGGCTGAGAACCATCCAGCTGGGACTTGTTATCGAGCATTTTAAATGCTGTCGCAGACCTGGACTGGAAGTTCCTGTTTGTCGCGGGCTGGTACACTAGTGTTGTATGCTACAAGTGCAGCTTTATTTTTGAGTTAAAATAAAATAAGATTTAACCTTTATCTTCATGTCTCCTGAATTACTACACTGGCAACGAGGAGCAAAAGCGGGATTCTGGACAGCCCTGCTTAAAAGAAAAATGCCTCTGCTAAGAAATGTACAAAGGGAACCCAGAAAATACCATTATTTGGTAACTCAAGCAATATGATGCGGGCATGGGGGGTTTGCTCCAGTATGCCGAAAGAATGCGCTATTTCTTTTGTGCGAATGGCGTAGAAGGTGATGACCAACAGAAGCTAATCCTCTTGACTGCCTGTGGAGCCAGACAATCAGCATCATTAAGAGCCTGACTTACCCAGAGGCCCCGAACTCAAAACTTTTACTGAGCTGGTGGACTTGGTGGAAAACCACTACAACCCGAGATCTTCAGTTATTCTCCAGCGTTACAGGTTTCATCCAGCCGGGAGACTCCCTGGAGAGCATGTAACTGCGGTCCTGACCAGGCTTAGGAAACTGCCTGAGTACTGTGAGTATGGGCCATCTCTGCTGGAGATGCCATGGGACCAGTTGGGATGTGGGATAAATAATGTTGCGACACAGAAAACTGCCCTGGATATTAAAAGAGCCATAGAAATGACGTTGCTGGAAAATGCCAAAAAAGGGGCCCAGGAACTCCAAGGTTCAATGAACTGCAGCATGCTCAGTGTTGGAAATCACCCATATCAAAAAGCACCTCCGTGCCCGCCCACCACCTGGTCATTACTCAGCCTCGGCACACAGGAGCATGGGCCGACGGCCATGAAACGTCAGGACTCTTTTAGAAAAGCTTCCATAGAGGACTTTGGGGAGCAGTCACAAGAGGGCTGTACCTGTGGTCAAAGGATACGCCTAAGGTAAGGCTGCCAGAATCGTCAGTATGCGTACCGCCCAGGCCGGAAGCCAAAGCCACCTCAGGCCCAGGCCCTGCAAATCCACCAGCCGAACAGGACAAACGAATGCAGTTGAACTGCATCACCACCCTTAAAGTTGCCCCTATCAAAATGAAACTTCAGGTCTACAATCACCCCTTGGAAATGGAAGTGGGTGGCAAGGTAGCACAGTGGTTAGCACTGTTGCTTCACAGTGCCAGGGACCCGGGTTTGATTCTTGGCTTAGGTCACTGTCTGTATGCTCATTCTCCCCGTGTCTGCGTGGGTGTCCTCCGGGTGCTCCGGTTTCCTCCCACAAGTCCCAAGTTCGGTGATTTGGACATTCTGAATTGTGCTCGAACAGGCACCGTAATGTGACAACTAGGGGATTTTCACAGTAACTTCATTGCAGTGGTAATGTAAACTTACTTGTGACACTGATAAAGATTATTATAGACATGGAGTCGCTGCCTACATTTTGGGGGAACAGACCTTCAGGTGCCTCCAAGCAGCATCATGCCCCTGTGTACGGGACACCAGGGCCAGGCTGGGCACATAAATGTGGGACTCTACGAACCGTTACTTCTGTCGTCCATGGGCAACTAATGGTCTAACTTCCCATAATAGTCGTACAAGGACTAGGACCCAGTCTTCTGAGTAGAGACTAGAAGCAAAAAACCCAATTGGAGAGGCAGCAGAACTTTAGGATACAAATCAGGGGCCGATATGATGCCGTCAGGAAATATCCCGAGGTGTTTCAGGAAGGCCTTGGCAAGACCAAAGGAGCAAGGGCAAAGACCTACGATGACCTGGAGGCCCTGATTAAATATTTCAGGGCACGACCGGTCCCCTATATATTGCTCGCCAAGGTAGATGCCGAACTTTGGCGTATGGAGTGCCTCGGCATAATACGCCTCATACAGTTTGCGGAATGAGCTGCGCATGTTTATCCAGTACTAAAACCTGACAAGTCGGTCCGCCTTTGCTGAGATCATAAATTGACTATCAACCGAGACTCCTGCCTTGACTACTACCCAGAGCCACATATAAACAGGCACTACGCAAAGCTGACCATGCTGGACATTAGCCATGCGCAGCTTCATCTGGAGCTCAATACAACATCCAGGAAATTTGTCCCCATCAACATCAATAAGGGGTTGGATGAATACACCCACCTCACTTTTGGAGTCTCATCGGCATGTGCCATTTTCAGCATGTAATGGAAAATATCTTTCAAGGGGTGTGGGGTGGCAGTGTACCTAAATGATGTGTTAACCGCAGGAACCACCGACAAAGAACACCTGGCAAACTTGGAGGAAGTCCTGCGATGATTCTCAGATGCAGACGTCCACCTTAAGGGGGAAGTGTGTGCATTTCAGACGAGAGAGGTTACATACCTCAGTTACCACGTGGACAAGGACGGCCTGCACCCTATGGAGGACAAAGTGAATGCCATAAAAGGCACCGACCCCACAAAACATTACAGAATTGAAGTTGTTCCTAGGACTCATGAATTATTATGAGAAATGTATCCCCAACATGGCCATCTTACTGGCACCCCTAAGAAAAACCAGAAGTGGTCATGGCAGGCACCACAGGACGAAGCATTCACAACATTGAAGCAACAGCTGCTGTTGTCCAATATATTGTCGCACTGATCCCATGAGGCTGCTGATACTAACATGCGACACCTCTCCCTATGGAATAGGGGTAGTTCTCTCCCATCTTTGGGACGATGGTACCGAGCGACTGACTGCATATGCTTCACGAACCCTGGCAGATGCAGAGCGACACTATGTACAAATCAAAAAAAGAGGGTCTGACCATGATATTCAGAGTGATGAAATTCCATTCATAGGTCGACACTTTATGATAATAACAGCCCATAAATCCCTGTTGGACCTTTTTAAGGAGGACAAGGCAAACCCACCCATCGGCTCAGTTCAGCCCTGGGTACTCTTGTTGGCAGCATACTCCTTCGAGCACCTCCCAGGGACGCACATGGCCAATGCTGACGCCCCAAGTCATCTACCGTTACCCATAAGCTCGTCGCCGCTCCCCCCGCCCCCCTCCCCAAACCAAGAACGGACAAGGTCATCATGACTTTACATTTTACGGGCACGCTGCCTGTGTCCACCTGGCAGATGTAGACATGGATCCAGAAAGAACCCACGCTAGCAAAACTGCATCATATGATCCTAAACAGCGGAATTCAATGACACCCTACTGAGGACCTGAAGCCCTTCCTGTCTAAATGCCAAGAATTCGGCATGGAAGACGGTATCATCCTCGGAGGAGCCCGTGTGGTTGTCCATCACCCTGGCCAGCGCCACATCTTGAAGGAGCTCCACAGTGGTCACCCAAGAGTCTCCAAGATGAAGATGCTCTCCAGGAGCTATGTCTGGTGGCTTGGGGTTGAATCCGACATTGAAAATTTGATGAAACAGTGCCCATCATGTCCAGTGAATCAGAAGCTCCTGCTGTTGACCTGGCTGCACCCATGAGAATTGCTAGACAGGCCTTGGGTACAGGTACACGTGGACTTCACAGGGCCATTTATGTGGTCAATGATTTTACTCTTGGTCGACACCCATGACTTCCAGTGCCACTATAGAAAAATTCCAGCAACCCTTTAGCACTCCTGGGATACCAGAGGTCCTTGTGTCCAACAATGGGACCCCCTTCACCAGCGGAGAATTCCAGGCTTTCACGAAGTCCAACCACCCCTCTTCTCATGGCTTGACCGGCCAGGTAGTCCAATCATTTAAAAACGATATGAGGGAACAAACCACCGGCTCGCTCGATACCAACTAGTTTGTTTCTTTTCAACTACAGGAGCACGTCATATGTGACGATGGAAGTTGCGCCAGTGGAACGCGGATGGGCTGACACCTCCAGACTAGTCGCAGTCTACTGTTTCCTAACTTAAGTGGGAATGTGGAGTGAAAACAGGAGAATCAAAAGAAAAATGATGACACCCAATGACCCGATAGAACTTTCAGGGCAGGAGATACTGCCTATATTGACAATTTTGGAGCTGGGTCCAGGGAGCAGTAGTTAAGACTGGCCCGTTGCCATACAAGGTCAAGACCAGGAAGCGGACTGTAAAAAAGGACGTGGATCATCTTCATAACAGGGAACCCTCAACTGCAGAGACTACTCTGGATGGGGTGATGCCCTCAACATCTCTGGAACCTGCCAAGAGGCAAGAGACTAAACTTGTGGTGCACCCAAGAGTCGTCCCCTAGGAGAATGGAGACTCAGGCTCCGACATGGAAACTGAGGTGACGGACTCGCAGCCAAATATCGATGTTGGGAAAGAACCCCCCATCAGTGGCCCTTCGACACTCAGCGAAGAAGCGGTGATCCTCTGTCCGCTTTACACCTCCAGATCTGACTTCACAGATGATGGACTCAAGGTCGTTTGTGAAGCAAGTGCCGAACATTATGCTTGGCCTTTGACAAGGTGTATACATTTCTGGAGTTAATATGCACAATACCATTTCCAACAAAGCCAGCAACCTTATTTCTTCAGCCCCAATCTGTCGTGTTAGGTATACTGGTATAATACTGGCTGCAACTGGATGCAGCTTAGATCAAAAAGATACTCCAGACCTTGAAGTTAGTTCAATCAGGTTTATTGAACTAATAGCACAGTTCTCTGTGAGTTTGACTCTGTGCTAACTTAAATGTGGTTACTCTGTCTGACTGAACCAGACTAGCTCTTAGCCACGTGGTGGAGGTATGAGATTGTAACAACACCCTTGACTGACTCTAGATGTTCATCAGTGGAAAGCGGCGGATTGTCAGTGCCTCGTGTCTTTTATAGTAAGAAGCCTTAGAACACCAGGTTAAAGTCCAACATGTTTGTTTCAAACACCAGCTTTCGGAGCACTGCTCCTTCCTCAGATGAGGAAGGAGCAGTACTCCGAAAGCTAGAGTTTGAAACAAACATGTTGGACTTTAACTGGTGTTGTAAGACTTCTTACTGTGCTCACCCCAGTCCAACGCCGACATCTCCACATCGTGTCTTTTATAGTCAGATCCCATCCCTGAGTGTCCTGCCTGCTTTTTGGTCATGTCCTATTCTCTGTGACCATTAGCTGCTTGTCTGTGCCTGCCTGTATATCATTATGTTTGTGTCTGCATATCATGACATCTCCCCTTTTTTTTATGTTTGGATGACATATGTGAACGTATTTACAAGAATAGGCCAATATTAACATATATACATGCAGTGAATGTGAACATATGTACATGTGAAAACAGCTGTCTAATGCTAGAACACAGAACAAAGCAAACAGAACAAATGTTCATAAGTCCAGTCTCTGTGGCTTGCGTCTGATCCTGGTTGACCGCCGGAGAGGTGGTGGTGGAGATGACAGCGACTTGATGGGTGGGATTGAAGTCTGACTGTTGGCCTCGTGAGTCGAGGTATCAGGAGGTTGCAAAACAACTGAAGGAAACAGAAGAATATGGTTGCGGGCAGGCAACTTTGCGCAGTGCCCGTCTGTTTCGTCGCACAACAGAACCATCAGTCAGACGCACAACATACGAGCGGGGGGGGGCAGCCAGTCAAACAACGACAGCTGGAGCTGACCAGCCTCCCAGCAGGGATCTTGACCCAAACAGTGTCTGACGGGGATAACACAGGCAAATCGGTGGCATGAGCATCATAGCCCTGTTTTTGCCGGTCTCGGAGTTGCTGCACCTTCTGCAGCACCGGTAGATGATTCGGGTTGGGCAAGTGTATGGCTGGAAGTGTCGTTCGCAGGTCCCTGTTCATCAGGAGTTGAGCCGGCGACATGCCAGTGGACAGTGGGGTCGCCCTGTACACAACGCACGGTGAATGTCAGATGCAGAATCCGCGGCCTTGCAGATGAGCTGCTTCACTATGTGCACCCCTTTCTCAACTTTTCCTTTTGACTGCGGATAGTGTGGGCTTAAAGTGACGTGTTTGAACTGATACGACTGGGCAAACAGAGACCATTCATGGCTGCTGAAGCACGGGCCATTGTCACTCATGACAGTGAGTGGGATACCATGCCTAGAGAACGTCTCCTTACAGGCCTTGATGACGGTCCGAGATGTGAGGTCTGAGAGCTTCACGACTTCAGGGTAATTGGAAAAATAATCAATGATTAACACGTAATCACGACCATTTGCATGAAAGAGGTCGATGCCAACCTTGGACCACGGAGAGGTTTCGATTTCATGCTGCTGAAGTGTCTCCTTACTCTGCGCTGGCTGGAAGCGTTGACAGGTCGCACAGTTAAGGACCATGTTCGCGATGTCCTGGCTAATCCCAGGCTAGTAGACAGCCTGCCTGGCACTGCGTCTGCACTTTTCCACACCCAGGTGGCTCTCACGGATTTGACGGAGCACCAAGCTCTGGAGACTGTGTGGAATTACAATCCGGTCCAGTTTGAGGAGGATACCATCAACCACCGTCAGGCCGTCCTTTACACTGAAAAATTGAGGGCACTGCCCTTTTTGCCAGCCATTGGCTAGGTGTTGAATAACACATTGCAAGAAGGGGTCTTTGGCTGTCTCCTCACGGATACGAATCACCTTCTCATCAGATGCCGGGAGGGTGCTAGCACACAGCTGCACCTGTGACTCAACCTGTGACTCAATGTGCCGGATGACGTTCGGTGGTTCACTAGGCACGGTGATGGAGTGGGACAGTGTATCGGCAATGATGAGCTCCTTGCCAGGCGTGTGGACCAGGTCAAAGTCGTACCTTCTGAGTTTGAGGAGGATGCGCTGCAACCGAGGTGTCATGTCATTAAGGTCCTTGTGGACCAGGGGCCTGTGATTCATCTCAACTGTGAATGTCGGCAGGCCGTAGACATAGTCGTGAAACTTGAGAATGCCAGTGAGGAGGCCCAGGCATTCCTTCTCTATTTGTGCATACCTTTGTTCGGTGGGCGTCATTGCCCTTGGTGCATAAGCAACCAGTGCCCAGGATGAGGTGTCATCGCATTGCAGCAGGACCACACCGATGCCATCCTGGCTCGCATCTGTTGAGATTTTTGTTTCCTTGTCTGGGTTGAAAAATGCCAATACTGGTGCAGTGGGGAGCTTGGCTTTCAGCTCCAACCACTCTGCCTAATCGGCCGCCTTCCACTCGAAGGTAGTGGACACCTTCACGAGGTTTCGGATTGCCGTGGTTTGTGAGGCCATGTTTGGGACGAACTTTCCCAGAAAATTGACCATGCCCAGGAAGCGCAATACTGGCTTCTTGTCTTCCAGGACCTTCATGGCTGCGATGGCCTTGACCTGAGAGATCTGGTCTCCTAGGAACTTGAGTGTCGACATGCCAAAGCAACATTTGGCCCTGTTCAGGTTCAGGCCATTGGCGTAGACACGGCTGGAGACGGGAAACATGCTTCTCAGGGGTCGTGGACCATATGATGATGTCGTCCACGTACACACGAACCCCTTCGATGCCCTCCATCATCTGCTCCATGATGCGATGAAATTTCTCCGATGCCGAGACGATGCCGAACGGCATACGGTTATAGCAGTACATGCCAAACGGTGTGTTGAAGGTGCAGGGCCTCCTGCTGGACTCATCCAGCTGGATTTGCCAGAATCCATGTGACGCATCTAACTTCATGAAAAACCTTTGCGTGCTCATGCACTGTACATGCTTCAATCGCGACTGGCAGGGTCATATGCTTGATTTTTAAGAGCTGCTCTCTCAGAGGATCAGAGTGAACTCCAAACACAATTTGGTCTCTGATCATGGAGTCAGCAACATCACCAAAGTTGCAGGACAGCGCTAGCAGGCAGAGATTAGTTAAGAAGGCATTGAAAGATTCAGCTTCACCTTGAAGACGTTGTTTGAATATGTAGCGCTCGAAGATTTCATTGGTGTCCACTTCACAGTGACTATCGAACTTGTCCAGGATGGTCTGAAACTTTGTCTTGTCCTGGCCTTCGGTGAGGTTAAACGAGTTGAAGAGTTTGATGGCTTGATCACCCACTGTTGAGAGGAGAAGCACGATCTTTCTTGCATCAGACGCATCCTCGAGGTCTGAGGCAGCGATGTACAGCAGAAACTTTTGCTTGAATGTCCGCCAGTTGGCATTGAGATTGCCGGAGGTCCTGAGCTGGTGAGGAGCCTGAATCTTCTCCATGGTGCCGGGATACAGTTGCTGGTCGTCACGGAACGGACTGAAGTAAGCCACCTTAAATTAGTAGTCTCCTAGTATCATGGCGTGTTAGGTACACTAGTATAACACTGGCTGCAACTGGATGCAGCTTAGATCAAAAAGATACTCCAGACCTTGAAGTTAGTTCAATCAGGTTTATTGAACTAATAGCACAGTTAGCACAGTTCTCTGTGAATTTGACTCTCTACTAACTTAAGTGTGGTTACTCTGTCTGACTGAATCAGACTAGCTCTTAGCCACGTGATGGAGGTGTGAGATTGTAACAACACCCTTGACTGACTCTAGATGTTCATCAGTGGAACGAGGCAGAGTGTCAGTGCCTCGTGTCTTTTATAGTCAGATCCCACCCGAGTGTCCTGCCTGCTTATTGGTCATGTCCTGTTCTCTGTGTCCATTAGCTGCTTGTCTGTGCCTGCCTGTATATCATTACATGTGTGTCTGCATATCATGACACAATCTGAAACCTGCCCTGTGATCTGACCCCCTGACGACAAATGCTGTTCCAACACCACAACCACGCCTTCTCCACCTACATCTGCCAATTGATGCCTGACCCTCAATTGCCTGGGACGTAATTGCATCCCCATCCCCCACCACACAACCCTTCACCATGATTGCCAGGTAGCATTCCCCAAAGGTCGCTGGCCACAGTGTCCTACCACTAGATTTTCATCCGAAAAATGCCCAACTTGTCAATTTGGCCAGCCGCAGGCAGAAAATGGAAGAAAAACCTCTAAACTTCACAACATTTGTCCTCAGTTACATTTGGGTGATGCAAAGTTTTTGATCTACAGTGTTAAGGTTTGCACTGGTCCAAAAACAGGAAAATGTAAATTTGACTGTATAAAGAAAATAGCCAAAGTATTCATCCTTCTTTTTAGAAAAGGAGCACCATTTAAATAAAAGATTAATTTTTAAAATAGAAATTGGCCTAACTTACCGTGGTGTATTCAAAGTAGTACAAGCAGTTGTCAGTGAGAATAAACCAACGTCGCTTCCATGTTTTCACTCTTCCACCTGTTGTTTGACAAATATGCATTTGGCAGAAAGAAAATAAAGAAAAAACTCAAAATGTTCACAAGTTGTCATTAAGCTTAAGGCACAGCAAAGCCTTTTGATTGTGTCGGGCTCCATACAATGTAGCAATGTTATTTCTCCAATCCCAAAATTCTACATGCAATTGTGCCAATAGCTCTAATTAAAAAGAGTTTGGTATTAGTTTATGACATTGTGAAAAATATTGTGGAAGACTCGGAGCAGAAAGAGTGACACATAACAAGGCAATACTTGGAGATGGCAACATATAATGAGGTAGCATGTTTGTATCCAAATAAGACAATACTTGTCACCCAAAGGATCATACTGAATGCCAAAGGCTCTTCTATAACACTGCCTCTAGAAAAAGGTGAATTGAAACTACATAAAAGACAAAACATGAAGGATATTAAAGGATAGAAATATGGTTAATGAAAAATGATGATTGCAGTGCATGTCAAAGCTAGATCCTCTCGTTTTCACCTTCTAATTGATTGAAAAAACTACATTTGCAGTGTTAAATTTAAGATTTTGTATCGCACATGATTAAATTAGTTGAAAGGCCATTTTGGACCAACAAAACAAAATAATTAATCATTTTCAGCTTACACTCCCCATCACTACCTGAATGTTTTCTGTGCATTTAATATCAAAATGAAGGAATAGTTATTGTGCAATAAGATTTGACTATCTAAAAACAGATGATATATTTAAAAAACTAAAATAGTGGAGGGAGGAAGTGACCTTCTCATTTCACACCTTTGCGTTTGCATGTCCGAGACCCAGTGAGAATCAACTCATTTGCAAAAATTTATCTCATTAGCTCTCAGTTGAGTTTTACATGGTGTAAGAGAATATGAGGAGATCGAGCGCAATAATAGGTTGTACCTACTGGAACAGTATGGCGTAAAGGTATTGTCTGGAAACGGCATGTAGGAGATAAATACAGGAAACTGAGGCGAGGTAATTTTTTTAAAAATTGAAATATCTGCTGATCTTACAGATGTTCCAACAATGGGTCTTGATATGAACATGATCCACATTACTGAGATAGTTCAATTTGGTTTCCTGCAGCAAGGTACATGAATTAGAGTCTCTGGGTCAGTCATATTCCAATACAAATGAATATCTTACACATTACATCATGACACATAACTCTCTTCAACTCTATTCAGATTGTTTCATGTGCCGGTCTGAAAGAAAGCTAGTATGATAAAAATGAAATTTCCATAAGACAAATTCAAATGGAATCCTTGATTAATAATAGTATTTTTTTTAAATCAAGTATTTATTAGAACTGTTATTATTTAAATTCAGGGAATTTAATTGTAAAACTATATGCATTATATCACAGATTAGACCAAAATCAAGACTGCTTTACAATGACAGTATTGTAAAGCTGGGTAATGGAATACTTACAATTTTTATAATTTTTGAATGAAACAAATTGTTTCTTGAAATAATTGAAAGGTATCAAGTGTTAGGATTTCATTCAGTCCCACCAACACAACTCTATCTGAGCAGTTCTACAAAGGGTTTTGGTCTATTCTGAATATATAATAAGCATGTAAAGCTGTTAGAAGTTTAAAATATAATTGAGTCATCAGAGCTTGTTTCTTGGAATTATTCAGAAAGGAAATTCCTAGTTTTAAGTACAAATGTTGTCTCATCTACACAATGGCCACCTGGGAACTGGGTTGGGTAACAGGTAAGATACATAATAATCTCAGATTTTGTTCCTTTTCCACCAAAAGACTGGTTCATTATCTGAGCATTGGAGATTTTTAAAAAGCACATTCAAGAAGCACCAGCGTTTCCTACAGTGGATGGATAGTTTTTTTTTTGGAAAGATCTTCAATGTTTTTTTCCCAACTAAGTAATGTTGAAGTTATTACGGTTAATGTATTTGGATTTCCTTTCTTATAACAAAAACAGAGCAATACCTTTTCTTGCATACTTCTCAAGTCCAGCAACACAATGCCAAATACATTTATTCTTCTACACTACTGCCAGTTTAAAAACAATATACATTATTGTTTTACTGTGCTCAGAAATAGGTGTAGCATCTGGGTTTGCACTATCTTCCACTTAATTAATTCTAAGTTGCAAATGGATTATCTCTATGAAATGGTGGGTGGAAATGAAACACTGCATCACAGAAAGGGTGAGATCCCCACACTATTCTCACCATCTTTTCAGTAAGAAGTCTTACAACACCAGGTTAAATTCCAGGTTAAAGGTGAATTCACCTGAGGAAGGAGCTGTGCTCCGAAAGCTAGTGATTCGAATCAAATCTGTTGGACTTTAATCTAGTGTTATAAGACTTCTTACTGTGCCCACCCCAGCCCAATGCCGGGATCTCCACATCATGGCTACCATTGACATTACCATTTTCAGTCATTAGGGTAGACATAAGAATAATTTATCCTCAACATTGTGTAAAGAGGGAGAGCTAATTATGTCTTTTACATAATGGGGTGGGTATCAGAATTCTTGGTTTGGTCAAATTAGTGGATGTTGCAACACTACTATCTACAATGCTTCTATGCACTGTAGGTGTGTCTTCATATAAAAGTGTTTTTGAGAATTCTGTTAATTTTTGAAGAAGGGGCTAACCTATGGTTTTTGCATTTATTCCTTTGCAAATGTTCTGCTAGGACACATGGTTCATTGTCTGCAACTGAAAGAATGGAATGGACACTACTCCCAGACAACCATAAGTTATGCTTTCAGTCAGCCTCCAGGTAGGCTAGTGTAGATCACATTCCTGCAGGATCCCACCAGGCAGAGTACAGAAGTGGGACTGGGATCTTGAATATGCACATCCTGACAGCAGAGCAATGCACGAGTGCTCTAATTTGCATCCTTACATTACTGTGCTTATAAGTACACATTTTAAAATTGTACTTAGACTGAAACAAAATATGGGTAATGAATCTTTTGTATATAGCTGAAATACAACATTGCAGGAAATATCATAAATACTGTTCATACAGTTAATCAAAAATTGATGTTAAAAGTTGGATTTATTTTTTGCTTTGTAGTGTCAGGTCTTGTTGAGCTCCGCCTAACTAATCTAACTCTTGTTAGAAAATATTGACCAGTGAAAAATATATAATGCTGTCAGAAAGAAAACAAACAGTTTACTATAAGTCTATCAGAAGAAAATAGTTTTTCATAACTTTGATATATCTGATATTTTCCTGAAGTAATATTTAAGTGTTATATATAAAAGAAAACTCAAATACTAATGCTATCCATCCACTATAGTAAAAAAATGTTGCTAGCTGATGCCTCGAACCACAATTAATTTGAGCTATTTTGTAAAAGAGAAAATATGGAATCTACGCAGTCATTATTTGTATTTGTAAATATAGATCTTATATTGAAACTTGCATGCAAAAAGACTTTCTACTTTTATAAATACTTTATAACTTTTTAGTTTGGGAAATTAGTATTGTCACACAGAGTCACAGGTGTATCTTAAGCTTGAAATTTTATAAAGTGGATTACTGGTCTCTACTAAACTGCCTTCGGAGGCACCAAATAGACAGGACGCAAACTTTCAAGGGGATGAAGGAAAAGTGAAAAATCAAGAATCAGAATTTAAAATTAAATGAAATGAAATGAAAATGTCTAATAAATGGTGCCTCCGAAGGCAGTTTAATAGAGAATTGATCCATTCCTCAACAACTCAGTAACAAAATATTGCCAGAGCCTAAGACAAGATCACTTACCACCCCTTGGGGCTGAGAAGAATCTGTGATCTGAGGGTCCTTAAACTGAAAATGATTTTTAGAAGGCAAGGGAGAAAAATATTTCAAATTTAACAGTGAAGAAGTAATTTGGCTTGTAAATTGGAGAAAAAAAAATGAATGGCTTATGACGTCCACTAACTGCATTGAATTGCACCTGTCCATCTTTAGCAAAATCAAATGTTGCATATTTGCGGTTGTAAGAAACACTGAAATATGATATTTTACACTCTTTATTTGCAAAATCCAAGTCTTTTCAAATGGAAAATCTTCCTTTGCACAGCAAAAAATGTGCAATTATGTTTAAAATAACAAAAAAAAATAGATTAATCTGTAATTGAGGGTTTTAAAATTCTAGTGCAGTGTAAACCATCCTGCATTATTCATAGAGTCCATAACACAGGTGGAAATTCTACCCATAATGTCACTGCTGGCTCTTCCTTTTTTAATATTTTCCTCTCAATTGTTTTGTTTTGTTCTTGGAACTGTGGCAATGCTGCATTACTTGCACATATCCCTGCAATCCTTTTGATTAAGCTGTACCCACAATGCTGTTAAGTACGAATTTCCAGAATATTGACCTTGTTACAATGAAGAGATGACAAAATATGTCTGTCAGGATGATGTGTGATTGGGAGCAGAACTCAGAGATGATTAATGTCCTGAACTAATTTAACAATTAAAAAATACAGCCTAATGATCAATATTGAAGATATAAAAACAATATGAATTCCGGCTACTAAATCTTGATTTGTATATAATTTTTAAATCACCCACCGATAACTGACTAGTGGACATAAACTGAAACACGTGAGAAAAGATTTCCTGGAAATGAGATTCTTGGCTCACTGGAAACTTGTGGAACCTCATCTAATTTCTATGTAATATTCTGAGTTCTCTTAAAAATGGACATATGTAATTTGCCTTAAATTACAGTACCAAAGGCCTCTGTTTAATTTCAAGAGTCAAGCTTTCATTTTATCACACTTGTAAAATGTCTTATTAACCTTCACCACTATAGGCACCAGGTATTTCCACTTATGAAACACTTCTTTTAATCTGCAGAACATTTAGGATATGAAAATCAGTGGGGCTATGCAAAAGCAACTGTTGCTGTCAAACGAAAGGCCACAGATTGATCACCAAATAAAGCAACACTGCAATACAGTGGAAAACTCTTAAATGCATAATATCTATGCAAATATTTGTTGTGTTTTTTGTTACATCATTGGTATAAATAGATTCAGAGCAAAATTATGTTTGGTACACTGTTCAAAGTGGGATAGAAGATATATTTGCACTTTAAGAAATAATAGCAACTAATTGAGATAGAAAGCACATATATAGTATCACCATTTTGGGGATTCTATTTGGAACGTTTAGCATATGAGTATTTGCTTTCTTAAAAAGCATATGTTTAATAAGCTATGTATTCAAGACTGGTCCACTGTATTGCTACCATAAGCTCACACGTAGCAAATAGCTAACAAACACCCGCTAATGAAAGCAGCACGCCTCTACCACCAGCTGTAAGACAAAGATCAGCAGCACCCTGGGCACAATTAGCTACATGTCAGTATGGTACATACCTCCTGTGTGTATAAGGAAAGACAGCCAGTCATGTAACAACCAAACAGAGGGGAAAAGAAAATTAAAAAGAAAACAAAATTAATTTTAGAAATTAACCCTTTGAGTTCTAGAATTGCAGAAGTGACTTGATAAACTGACTTTGAAATGTGAACATTAGAAACAATTTCTTTTTTCTCCATACTGGATTTTGCCTGGAAAAAACCCTATGAAACATTTGGAATCTGTATCTTACCTTTTTAATGGGTTGCATTTGAGGGTCAGCAGTGAGGCAACAACACTCATTGATGACCTCCAAGAAATCTGTTCACAAAGATCTAGCAATTTCTATGTGGTGTTGATTTCCTCTTTACCGCCGTCAGTGTGTTTCTGGCGCCAAGTCAAGGGGATCTCCATGCATCCAGCAATAATGGTGTCATTAAGCATCAAGAGTAAACAGTAAACAAGTATTCTCAAAGTCAACAAACCAGGAAATGTACACCATTGGATCCCTTCACTTTTAATTTTTAGATTTTACAGATAGCAAAATAAATGACTGGGACACACTTGTGGGATTAAGGTGGAGATATCATAAACAAACTTTAAAAATTTTTGAAAACCTGTGGAATTTCTTGTTATGGAGAAATTTGTCATTCAACCAATACAAAATTACTTTTCAGGGTTAGTGGGGATGTCTAGCAGCCATTATGAACTTATTAAATGATTAGAAGTCCAGTTACACCTCATTCAATAAGCTGTAGCCTTTTCAAGAGTTTTTAGTGGATCTAAGAGAGTAAGAGCGGAAGTTCTTGCCAGTTCAAAGGTTTCCAATTGATTGCAGTCTGGGAAAGCTCGACCACAACAGAATCATTGACAGAAATTTCTGGACTTTTTTGTATATAACTGCGCATGTGTGCACTCCAGGGCTAGGATTATATGGCCCCTCCCACCTGGCAAGATATGATTTCACCAAATTAAAGAGCAATTTAAGTTGCCTGCCACATCCACCAGGCGGGGAGGGGAGTAAATTCCAGGCCCAAATTTTACTGTCAGTTTCAGACGAGTGATGACAGCAAAATGCTGACCTGTTTACTGTCATTACTTCCACAAAATCCAGGTCCAGGTCATGTAAATTTAAAAAATCTTTTAAGTATTTTGTGTTATGTTTTTGTTCTGTTAGGTGATTGATAATTCCAATATTGCTATTTCACATGTGAAAACAAAAGTTTCACAAGTATGAAAAGCAGTTGAATGTTATAATTCATTCAAAGAGCCCAGAAGATGCACAAATCACCAAATTAATAACAATAAATATATTTGGGGAGATTTTGAGCCAGTGTTCACAGAAAGCGTAAATGGCAATGTGGACCCAAAATACCATGAGTTGGAAAATGAGATTCTGGCTGGTGAGATCTCATTTTCCGATTTTCCAGACCCCTCACCGGTGACATAAAGAGGTCCCTGTCCAAAGCTGGGTGGGATCCTCATTTATAAACATTTTAATATAAGTAGTGGGCTTCCCCGCCATATCACATCGGCAGTGTTTGGGCTGGGGGGAGTGTGGTTGCCCCACTGCTTTTGGAGGAGGTGATTTACCTAGTGCTTGTGGAAGGGAGGGGGCATTTCCCGGGTGCTTGTGGAAGGGGTGGGTTACCCTAGTACTGGGGAGTCCATCTTTGTAACGGGAGTTTTGCTTTAATGCAGATCGGGATGCCCCCAATCTCTGGAGACTGCTCTATCAGGCCTTGCCCTACCAGCGTGACAACAAGAACCACACCCCTAGATTGGCTGTGCACAGAGTGCCGGAGAATCTGGAGAGAAAACTCAGCTGTGCAACTGGAGATCTACACGCTGGTTTTCACGTCCCAGCCATCAAAACTCTGTCCATCATTTCTCCACTTCTGGGAAGTTTCAGACTATTATGTCTTGAGTGTGTCAGAGTTCAGAATGTTTTCCCTTTGGAAGGACTGTTGTAATTACTCTTCATCAGTGGGCTGTACTTTATTTTTTTTAGTTAACTTTTAATGCTGTTGCATATTTTAGTATACATAGTCACCCAAAATCTATTTCTGATTAATCCAGTAAAGAAGTTAGCTGGTCATTGTGGGACTTTTAATGGCCATAATTGCTCAATGATTCAAAAAGGAAGCAGCATATCAGATTATAAACAAATAACATTCACTGACAAAGCCAAACCTGATTCAAATGGGAAAATCTCTGCATAGATATTGAACAGAGGTTGAACCTGTACCCTCAATATACATATGTAAAGAACTCAAGTGTGGTCTCAATAAACTGCTGATTTTTGATCCCTTTTTAAGTAATTAATACTTTAGTTGTACATTTTTTGTAAGGCAGATGGAGTTACAAAAGAAAACTAGAGAAACTATATTTCTTTATATTTCAACTGTGTACTTTGTGCATTTCAGTTATTTATTACAACCTCAAATACAGTCAATTCTATATTAAGTATTGTCAGATTACAGAGTCACAACTGTATTCTAAAGCACTTCTGCATCTTTTGGATATTCTATTTCGTCTCATACAAATTCTCTTGCCAGATGTGGGTGCAAAGATGCCACACTGGATCTCTCAAAGGGTTAAAGTAAATAAACATAATTCTAAACATAAGTAGGCAAAAACAAAATTATTGAAATTTATATAAGAAGCAAATTAAAAATATATATATTTTTTCTATGTAATGCACTTGTGGAAACCAACTCAGCTTTTCCGAATAGTCGGCACAAAACTCTTCATTCTGTCTCAGTTAAGGACAATTACCCAGGTCTTCAGATGTCAATGCAGAACATCAATATACTAGCGATACGTTGTAAATGTTTCACAAAGTGACTACACCCCAAGTTAACAATAATAATAAAATATTGTTGGTGTTTTCAGCATTGGTGCTAAGCAACATTGGTGCAACTGATATTTCAGTCAATTAATTGTACGACCGACCCAAAAACCCAAAAGTAATAAATAAAATATTGCTTTCAATAACAGTACTGTTCTTCAACTAAACTTTCATGTTATGCTTCAATGTTTATTTAAACTGAATCATTGATTAGGAGTAATTTTGAAGATGGTGAGTAAGTTTTCCTCATGGCCATCATTAAAAATTTTAAATTTTAAAATAATGTTTATTATCACAAGTGGCTTACATTAACACTGCAATGAAATTACTGTGAAAAGCCCCTAGTCGCCACATTCCAGCGTCTGTTTGGGATTCTCAGCTGGTACGGGAATTGAACCTGCGCTGCTGGCCTTGTTCTGCATCACAAACCAGCTGTCTAGCCCACTGAGCTAAACCAGCTCTTACTCACTTGTCTAATTATATTTAATTTCATTTTTAAATGTTACATGGCTGGACTAAGGTGTTGTTTGCATGCACATAATGATTTCCACATCTCTTATTTTAAAATATGGACAAGCTTCAAATCCAAGGACCAGACGTTCTCGGCTAGCACGCTAACAAACTCTACAAACTAATCCCTCCTTTCAGGTTATCTTTTATGAAATTCAATTCAAACTCTTGGCTGCGCACCAGGATCACTTCAGGATTCACAATGTCAAGGCACATTGATGAAATAATGTCAAATAATCTCAGATGTCTTGAATATTACAGGACTTCAAGTTTAACCACCCAAATGGTAAAAGCCCAATTTACATGACCAAATCAGAATGAATTCAGATTATGCATCAAGTCATACTTTATTATACTCCACATGTGCTGTTTTCTCTTGTGGGATAAAGTGGTCCAAAAAGAGAAGCAGCATCAGCAGCATCAACTTAAACGGAGACAATGCTAGTTTTTACTACAAATAGAAATGCAGAACTGTTCATAGAAATTTGGTGCAAAGCTGATTGTAATGGTTCATAGAATTGAGCTGTAATTCATGTTGGCGATATTAGAAAACCAGTTATATGTTTGTATGCCATCCCTCAGTGTGCTGCTTTAACACAGCCACTAACTAATTCAAGTGAAATGGATTAATGCTTTCATTTAAAAAGCATCTATCACTATTTTAATGCACTAAGAATTAATCTTCCAATGTTTCCACAGTCTTAATTTTAGGCTAAACAGAGCTAGCTAATTAACTATAAAGGAATAGATTTGCTGGGCAGAAGGATCCTTTACAACGCTGCAGTAATTCCAAACAAATGTTCATGTTTCAGTGGATAAGTGCAATGCATATTTAAACCAAGCCAATTTACTTCATTTTTGCATATCCAGTTTAACCCTGTGATCTGACATTTGATTTTCAAAAATTAGCAATGTGGTAATTATTTATATAGAGAGGAAGATTTAGACAGTTTTTGTAAAATTGCAGCGCACAATGTGTAGAATTAGAAATGAGGTTAAGCAGTGATGGACATTTAATGGAGGAAGAAGAATGTAGAGAGAAATAACTAATAATAAATGTCAATAATCTATATTTACTACAGTGTTCACCAATTTTCAAAAAAAAATGTTTGATCAGCACATGTAAAGGTTGAATTAGGCCTCGGCCCTTCAACTTCTCAATATATTTGGTTATTTATTAAAATAAATGAACAATAATCATCTTTCAAATTTGAGTTACAGGTTTTTTTTAAAATACCAGTCAATCTCCAGTGGTGATGCACAGGGAAGAGAGAAGGCTATACTTAGCCTTCAGATGAAGCAAGATAAGTGAGAATATAACTTAATCAAAGAGCCCATGCTCCCATTTTAAAGTCAGAAACAGAATTGGCAGGTGTCCTAGGGAGTGCCGTTCCCGGCACCTACACCTGCAAAGATTTTACTTGCGGCGTGGGGAATCATTGTACGTCTGCTAGCCAATTAATGGCCACTGAAAAGCTTCTTCTCACTGTCGCTGGGATTTTACCTGCAGCAAATGGAGACCAGAACTTTTCAGTGCCCAAGATAGTGGTGGGCAGGGGTGGTGGGTATCTCCTTCACAGTGCCCAATATTTTCCCACTCTCACTTTGTCCTTTCCCTATTTCCTGCCTACACCAGCCCCCAATTCTCCCCATCGGGTATGCCACCCTTGCTCCAGCAACATCCTGCCACTTACCTTCACATTCAGATCCATTGATAATTACCAATGTGGTCTAAGATGCATTTCCTGGACTATTTATTCTATTATTTTACATAATGGGAGCAATTTTCCCAAAACAGAGAGTGCTGGATCAGGCAAGAAAAGCTGTGTTAAACTCGCCAGCTTCACAGATGTCTTTTCTCCTCGGATTTAATAGCATTCTGTGCAATTTCACAGATCATACAGCCAGCTGGAGAGGCAGGGCTTAAACAAGCCAGCTGGAGAGGCAGGGCTTAAACATGCTGGCAAAACTGGGATTAAAGGGCACCTCAACCTCAAAATTTAATTAAAGGCCCCGCCCCTCTTGGCGATCAGGACCCTCTCCCATGGAGATCAAGACTTCCTGGTGGACAAAGGGAACACTCCCCAACCACCACATTCAGAAGGAGAACATCCCCCACCACAGATATTGGAGCACCCCCAATCCCGTGCGACAACGCAAATATCGACACTCCCCCACCACATGCATTGGGGTGACCCTACCCCCCTCACAGGCATCACTTTACACCTTTCTTGGCTTCGGGGCACTCTGCTCCATCCCCTCCCCAGCATTATTAACCCCCCCAACAACCAGCGTCGGAGCACCCTCCCCAAGGTATCGCTCCCTCCACCAACAGGCATCGGGGCATCCACGCCTTCCCGTCACCTGCATGCCATCACTCAGAAAAACCCCAAGGTTTAAACAAATACCCTAATATTAAATATATTACTTTGGGTACTGAGATATAAAATCTATGAGAACATATTCAGGGAAATTACAAGATGTAAAGAGTCTACTTGAATTGTGTTCATGTTAGCTTAACTTTTACAGTATCAGTAATGTTAATGTTATTAGAACATACAACTTATTGTTTAAACATCAGTTTTTGTGAGGGTGGCAAGCTCACTGAAGAGGTGAGTTTGTGAACTTTAGGCTGATTTGAAATATGTTGATGTGGTCAGGACAAGTCATCATTTGCCCTACTACTATTTCAACCATGTGTCATCATGAAAATAACTTTACTTTTACTAGAGTATAAATATTATATTAAGTGTTAATTTTAAGATATGCTTATATGGTTTTAACATACTGAAGTTCCAATGCCCAATTACTCACATTGCTTCTTTTCACTAAATTAATTTCTACAAGCTACTTCACAAAATACACGAACATAATTCCATAGTATAAAATTCAATAGACTTATGGTAGTGAAATGATGATGTCACTGAAGAAGGTAGATCTTCTAAAACTACAATAAATAACCCACCTAACTTGAGGAGCCAGCCTTCTCTATCTGGGTTGAAAAACGTATGGGTCAGGTCATTGCCATCATCTTCCGGAATTTTGAAGGGTTCATTCTTAATACTGTCATACAGATTCTGTCAACAAATGACAACATTATTTATATTGCATTATAACTTTAACAGGGTTAAAATAATACATTTTTCCCCAAACCTTAACTACGCAATATTATAAATATTTATATCTTCAGCTACCATGAATGAATTTTCTTGTCTCTGCTACCATTGTTGCCAATCAAGTTACTTAGACAAATAAACAGGTTTACGAGGACTTGTGAATTTGGCTATCATTTTCACATCAAACTCTGACCTGATGGGGCAGCACGGTGGCAGCACTGCAGCCTCACGGTGCTGAGGTCCCAGGTTCGATCCCGGCTCTGGGTCACTGACCGTGTGGAGTTTACACATTCTACCCGGGTCTGCGTGGGTTTCACCCCCACAACCCAAAGATGTGCAAGGTAGGTGGATTGGCCACACTAAATTGCCCCTTAATTGGAAAAATGAAGTGGGTACTCTAAATTTAAAAAACAAAACTGACCTGATTACAGGTCAATCTTCATAATCTAGGCTTTTCAATAGTTGGAAAACCAGTTTGGATTAAATAAAAAGCTGTTTCATTAACTGAAAACAAATAAAGGCTATCATAATTTCATGAATGAGTGATGTGAGAGAGGCACTAAAAATCAGGTAAGTTCAGAATTGTTAAAATTTAAAGGTAGAATAGATTAACACAACATAATTAAAATTGAAAGAAAACAGTACATCCTCGCTTAAAATTGTCGCACTTAATGTTGTTTTGCTGAACATTGTTAATAAAATAGTATATCCATTTAACGTTGCCAGTTTCACTTTAGTGTCATTTGCTACAGACTTACTCTTCTGCGGCCTGTTCACAAAACATTTTCCCCAGTGCTTCTGCTCTCCTGTGCCTCTTCCCCTTGTTGCCACCCTTTCTCCCTGGGCCTGGGCCTCACCTCTTCACTCCCCAAACTTCCCATCCCTTGCTCCATGACCTCGCTTCTCGCCCTTGCTCCCCGACCTTGCTTCCCACCCTCACCTCCCGACCTCGCTTCCTGTCCTTACTCCACGACCTTACTCCCCGACCTCGCCTCCTTGCCCTTGCCGTCCACCCTTGATTCCTGACCTCGCCTCCTGCCCTTGCCTTCCACCCGATTCCCGACCTTGCTTCCCGCCCTTGCTCCCTGACCTTGCTCCCCGAACTCGCCTCTCGCCTTTGCTCCCCGACCTCGCCTCCCACCCTTACTCCCCGACCTCGCCTCCCACCCTCGCTCCCCGACCTTGCTTCCCGCCCTTGCTCCCCGACCTCGCCTCTCGCCTTTGCTCCCCGACCTCGCCTCCCGCCCTTGCTCCCCGACCTTGCCTCCCGCCTTTGCTCCCCAACCTCACCTCCCACCCTTACCCCGTCCTTCACTTCCCAGTCTTGCTCCCGGGCCGTGCCTACCGCCATTGCTCCTGGGCCTCACCTCCCACCCTTGCCCCGGGCCTCACCTCCCAGTCTTGTTCCCAGGCCTCGCCACCTGTCCATAAGACATAGGAGCGGAAGTAAGGCCGTTCGGCCCATCGAGTCCACGCCACCATTCAATCATGGCTGATTTCAACTCCATTTACCCGCTCTCTCTCCATAGCCCTTAATTGCTCGAGAAATCAAGAATTTATCAACTTCTGTCTTAAAGACACTCAACGTCCCGGCCTCCACCGCCCTCTGTGGCAATGAATTGCACAGACGCACCACTCTCTGGCTGAAGAAATTTCTCCTCATCTCTGTTCTAAAGTGACTCCCTTTTATTCTAAGGCTGTGCCCCCGAGTCCTAGTCTCCCCTGCTAATGGAAACAACTTCCCTACGTCCACCCTATCTAAGCCATTCATTATCTTGTAAGTTTCTATTAGATCTCCCCTCAACCTCCTAAACTCCAATGAATATAATCCCAGGATCCTCAGACGTTCTTGCTCCTGGGCCTCACCTCCCTCCCTCTGTTCTTGCCTTAGGATCTGGGCTTTCTACTTCTTCTCCTGGTTGCTCGCTCTGCAGATTTCTCTGTTTCTGGCTTTGTTTGTGCTGACTTCCACTGAAGTCCTGGGGTCTAACTAGTGGAGGAGGTTGGTCAGTGCAGATAGACCTGGGACTTGAGCTGATAACTGCACTGATCTTTTGCCACTAGATGGAGCCTGGTCCATCTAAAAAGTCCTGTACAGCACCGACTTGTGCTCCAGAACTTGCCGCGCCGCTAGCCAAGTTGTTCCTGGTTTTTCTGAATTCGGCAGCAGTATAAGGGTCTGCAAGGAACAGCAATGAATCTATACAAATAGCTAATTTCGCCATTTAAAGTACACATTTTTACAGTGTATGACCCTACCATTCAACCTCCTACCCACCATGTTACCCACCTCCAAGTACAAAATTAGTAATCAATTGTAACACTAACTCGTAGGAGTTCTTCAGGTAAGTCACCACCATCATTGATGCCTCTATTCATAAGAATGAACCTCTCCACACTGGGTTTATCCTTAACGTTTGGATTGTGTAGACTGGTATTCAACATAATAATAGCAAAAGATAATACGTAACATGTATCTGCAAAAGAAAATTGCACTTTAATTTTCAACAGTGCAAAAGTTTAAAACAATTTAGAAAAGAAACATCCACATAATGCCTCTGTTACATGGACATATATGAAGAAAGATGTGGGATGCATTCTGAAATTTGTTGAGATATGAAAAAAACAGATACATCGATATTGTACACTGAAAATGTATCAATACACTAATTTACAGAAAGCTTCAGTTTTTGGGGGAATGAAAATGTATTCAGTTAATAGTAAAAATAGAAATGTCTGTTACTTCTGAATAGCATAATCACAATACGCAATGCGGGTGGCACGGTAGCACAGTCGTTAGTTAGTACTGTTGTTTCACAGCTTCAGGGACCCGAGTTCGATTCCCGGCTTGGGTCACGTTCTCCCCGTGTCTGCGTGGCTTTTCTCCGGGTGCTTCAATTTCCTCCCACAAGTCCCAAAAGACGTGCTTGTTAGGTGAATTGGACATTCTGAATTCTCCCTCAGTGTACCCAAACAGGCGCCGGAGTGTGGCAACTAAGGGATTTTCACAGAAACTTCATTGCAATGTTAATTTAAGCCTATTTGTGACACCAATAAAGATTATAATTACTGATAAAGATTATTATGATTGATAGAATCTTCAGTTTTGTAGAGCGGCCCAGTAGTGCAATGGTTAGCACTGCTGCCTCATGGCACCGAGCACCCAAGTTTGATCCCGGCTCCGGGTCACTGTGGAGTCTGCACATTCACCCTGTGTCTGAGTGGGTCTCACCCCCACAACCCAAAAGATGTGTAGGGTAGGTGGATTGGCCATATTAAATTTCCCCTTAATGAGAAAAAAAATTGGGTAATCTAAATTTTTTTTTAAATCTACAATTTTGTTGATAAAATGGAAAGGTATATAGAAAAACAAAAAAGGACTTGTTTACAAAAGAAACATTATCTTATGCTACATTACCAGTGTTTTCTCTAGAAATTACTGACTGGAATATTTGCAAAATTATTTTCTGTCCATCTCCTCTCCCATTACTATCGTAAATATATACAATTCCAATTACAGACTCTACAGATTTAAATATTTCACGACATTAAAATTTTGGTCTTTTGTTCCAATGAGAATACTTACTCGTTAATTATTTTTGTTCAAAGTAACATTGCAAATAAATTGCAAATTATTATTGAAGTAACTGGGAACGCCTTAAGAGGGTCAATGGTCGGGTTCACCCGGATCCGGGTGGCAGCCGTTCGTCGACTTTCTCGGGGAAAATTAATATGTCAGCAGATGCAGTATTCCGGGGGGGGGGGGGGAGGCGCGGATTGTTGTTATTTTTATTAAAAATTTCAAATACCTTAATAAAAATATTTTTTTTAAAAGAAGTAACTGGGAACAATACACAAGGTATCACTGAAACTTACCTGTGGACTGGAAGACTCCAGGGTTGCATTGACAGTATCGCTGTGCAAAAGCTTCCATCATTCGGTCAATTTTCTGTGCCTCTCCAGGTAATCGGAAGCTCCACAAGAACTGCCTAATGTTAGTATATTTTGAAACAATTTTTTTTTATTGAATTCCTCATACTCAGATCCTAATTAACATCCTGCCAGCTATATGACGGAGTTGAAAATAGTCACATATGTCAGCATAAATCCTTTTTAATTTTAGAAATAAATGATCTCTGTATTAACATCAATATTTCTTTGATATTGCATTGACTATTTAAGAATAAAAAACAAGTACGTAATTTAAGTAGTCATATGCGTGCAGTGTAGAGAAATAAATTTGCCTAATATCTGTCTTAAAAGAGAGACCTCTTATTCTTAAACTGTGTCCCCGAATTCTAGTCTCTCCCACAACTGCAAACAAACTCCCAGTATCTACCCGATTAAGTTCCCTCAGTATCTTAGTTATTTTAGTAAGATCAACTCTCACTCTTCTAAACTCCAATGGGTACAGACCCAACATCACTTTTCTTGATAAGAGAAGTCCCTCAACCCAGGGAGGAGTTGAATGGATCTTCTCTGAATTGCTTCTAATGCAGTTGTCTCCTTTTTCAATTAAGGAGACCAAAATTGTACACAGCATTCCAGATGCGGTCTCACCAATGTCTTACAGTTGCAGTAAAACTTCCATACTTTTTTTTATTCCATTCCCCTGCAATAAATGCCAACACTCCATTTACCTTCCAAATTGCTTGCTTTACTTGCATAGTAATATTTTGTGATTCATGGGCCAGGATACCCAGATCCCTCTGTACCACTAAGCCATGTAATCTTTCTCAAAGTTAATTAAATTCTGCTTTTCTATTCTTCCTGAAAAAGTGCACAAGTTCAAATTTTCCCACTTTATATTCCATCTGCCAAATTTTGGCCTGCTCGTTTATATCCTTTTGCGGACTCTTTACCGCCTGACAACTTACTTTCTTTCCTATCTTGGTGTAATTGGCATATTTAGCTACCATACATTTGGTCCCTTCAAGTCATTGATGTAGATTGTAATTAGTTGAGGCCCCAGGATGGATCCCTGTGGCACTCCATTAATTAGACCTTGCCAACCTGAAACAGACCCATTCACCCCTACTCTCTGCCTTGTTAGCTAAAAAAAAGTCCTTTATCCATGTGAATATGTTACCGCCTGCACCATATAATCTTATCCAGTGTGATAACTTTTGGAAATCCAAGTACACCATCATGTTTGTTGCTTCCTCAGAAAACTATCAAAGGTCCTACATATGTTATGCAAATCCGATCATATCCCATTCTTCCTCTTGTGTGTTCTGGAAAGGTGAGCTTTAACTTATTTTTGCAGGGTGAGGAGTAGGATACTCCTAAAAAGCATATATCAATTTCCTCGCATATAAAATTACTTATCATTCTTACCGCAATGCCTGCACCAGATTTAAGTCTGTGAATTCATGAAGCTCCACAAACGCATGAAGAACTTTGATGTTGAATTCATCCCTGCACGAGGACAGAATGCAACATTTTGTGAACAAAAGGTTCTGGTGCTTATAGCTTTTATTTAATAATTCATAAGTCACTTAGAACAAAAGGATGCTATTTGGCCAATAATACTGCACTGGTTCATTAGAAGTGTTAACCAATTAGTCTCGCTTCCTTTCCCCAAACTTTGAAAATTGCCATCCTCTCAGGAAAGAGAAGTCACAGGTCAGTACAAGGTTTTAAAAAAATTGACCTGGATTATGTTATAGCTGTATAAAATCACTCATCATATGATGAAATATGTAATGTGGAATATATTGCTGATTTCTAATGATCTACACTACAACATTCGGTCATTATTACAGCATGTTTCACAAATATCACTTTGACAAAAAATTAGTATCGCACTTAAACAAATATAACCAATTGAATTCAAATTATGTGTCAGCTGAATTTGCCAAGTCATTGGGCACCTTAAAACCATGAAATATAATCACTGGGAACTATCTAATCAGGCATTTAATTCCCATCTTTAATGAGACCCCAGTCACATATACTCAAGATGAACACTAAACCACATGCACTATATATCTATCACAGTGTTCATTGATGAGTAATAGTCAAATCCAACACAATCCAACAATTTCAAGAAAGATGGTGACATTTCAGAATTTGGTCACAATGTACTGAAAGGTTTCAGAGGATTATTGATATGATAGATTAATCCATATCAGAACAATCCCGGCCTGCTTCACAAAAACAAATAGACGTGTGAATCACGTGCTTTGGCAATTTCTTTTTCCATTGACCTCCAAAATCTATGGGGCGGGGGTTGATTTTCCAGCCGTTCTCACCAGCGGATTCTTTCGGTCCCTCCAGCAGCAAACAACTGATGAGATGTGGACAGCTTGTTGATTTTGGAAGAAAAGGATATGAGCAAGTTGCCACAGTGAAAGTTGGAAAGGGGTGGACGCCTGGGCTCTTGGGGAGTCTTCCACAGAGTGGCAAGAGTCCAGAGATTTTTGTGAGCCCTAAACGCTCAGAAAAACATTTTCTGGGTAGCTTCCAGCAACCCCTTTACAGGACCACTGGTTAGACCATTCAAAGCCTGAATGGTCATTCAAAGAGGTGGAATATGGCCATGTACATTTCACCCATTTGCATCTTAGTTTCATCTGGAGCCTTATATACCTTATAGTATTCCAACTGTGCATTACAAGTGATCAATATGGGAACACTCCAGCCATCCAACTCAGGCTCTTACCCAAGGTTATGACAACTGGTACACCAGCATGGATGGGTTGTTTAAGTGTCTTGATGCCATTTTCACGATGGGGCCCTTAAAATGAACCCTTCAGATTTTGTGCTATGATATGGCAGCACACGTACAACAATAATTTCTCTGGCATTCCTTACATAAAGGATAGTGGAGTGGTAAATAAAGTGGGCAAAGATGGACAACAGGGAAAAAAGAACTTAGTGGGAGAGACTGAAGGTATGGTTGAAGAAAAAGGCTTTTGCAGAAGGTTATGCAGAAGGTGACATCGTAAGGAGATTTGGGGAGAGAATTCCAAATAGCTAGATTGAAAAAGCACAGTACGAAGTCTTACAACACCAGGTTAAAGTCCAACAGGTTTGTTTCGATGTCACTAGCTTTCGGAGCGCTGCTCCTTCCTCAGGTGAATGAAGAGGTCTGTTCCAGAAACACATATATAGACAAATTCAAAGATGCCAAACAATGCTTGGAATGCGAGCATTAGCAGGTGATTAAATCTTTACAGATCCAGAGATGGGGTAACCCCAGGTTAAAGAGGTGTGAATTGTACCAAGCCAGGACAGTTGGTAGGATTTCGCAGGCCAGATGGTGGGGGATGAATGTAATGCGACATGAATCCCAGGTCCCGGTTGAGGCCGCACTCATGTGTGCGGAACTTGGCTATAAGTTTCTGCTCGGCGATTCTGCGTTGTCGCGGGTCCTGAAGGCCGCCTTGGAGTACGCTTACCCGGAGATCAGAAGCTGAATGCCCTTGACTGCTGAAGTGTTCCCCGACTGGAAGGGAACATTCCTGCCTGGTGATTGTTGCGCGATGTCCGTTCATTCGTTGTCGCAGCGTCTGCATGGTCTCGCCAATGTACCACGCTTCGGGACATCCTTTCCTGCAGCGTATGAGGTAGACAACGTTGGCCGAGTCGCACGAGTATGTACCGCGTACCTGGTGGGTGGTGTTCTCACGTGTAATAGTGGTATCCATGTCGATGATCTGGCACGTCTTGCAGAGATTGCCATGACAGGGTTGTGTGGTGTCGTGGTCACTGTTCTGAAGACTGGGTAGTTTGCTGCAAACAATGGTTCGTTTGAGGTTGCGCGGTTGTTTGAAGGCAAGTAGTGGGGGTGTGGGGATGACCTTGGCAAGATGTTCATAGTCATCAATGACGTGTTGAAGGCTGTGAAGAAGATGACGTAGTTTCTCCGCTCCGGGGAAGTACTGGACGACGAAGGGTATTCTGTCAGTTGTGTCCCATGTTTGTCTTCTGAGGAGGTCGGTCCGGTTTTTCGCTGCGGCGCAGCGCTCCGAAAGCTAGTGACATCGAAACAAACCTGTTGGACTTTAACCTGGTGTTGTAAGACTTCGTACTGTGCTCACCCCAGTCCAACGCCGGCATCTCCACATCATTGAAAAAGCAGCCACCGATGAAAATGAAAAGTAATCTGGGTGCATGACTAGTGAAGTGGAGGTAATCAATAATGGAGCTGATGGTGCCCAGGGCATTGTACATGAAAGGATGTAGGCCACAGTGTTCTAAATAAGTTGGAGTTTATGGAGTTATGTAGATAAATGAGGAGAACTTTACCAAAATTGGTTTTCAATTATGGAGAACAGTAAGACATGGAGGTAGCACTCAGGTGGAGAATTTTTCAGAAGGAAAAAACAGTCACCACAATGAATTGAATGTTGAATAGAAACTCATCCGAGGGCTCAGCAGGTTGCTTAGTTCCAAACCTCTAGATTTAGTTTCAAGGGAAGATTTGAAAATAAAAACCAGATTGTTGCTACAAAATAAACTTAATCAAAAGGTTAATACAAAAAAGAACTAGAAATATTACCTCTCTCCTAGGTAATCCCCAATTGCAGTCTTGTTTAGTCCCTCTCCTTTGTACAGAAACTGTGCAATATCTTCTCTTGTGTTCTTTAAAAGTTCATTCTCAATTAGGAACTGAATCCCCTGTAACAAAGAATGTATTTGAAATTCAGGTGATTAACTTTAAAACAATAAATATCAGAGTCTTAATTTTAAGGTCTTCCACTCCCACATGTATAACAAAATACAAAGCAGCACATAAATGTTGGGAGTAGAAATTGGTTAAGGCCCATTTTTCTAAGTGATTGTACAACATATTATAATCAAGGGACTTAGATAAAAAAGGGAACCTAAAAGGCCGACAAGATTTCAATCCCAAATTGATAACCGTTAGCACCATCTAATCGCTTTAGACATTGTGACATTAATTTTAGTTTTAGTCTCACAGGCCTTCATGCCACAGGCATGGAATTAATTGGAATAGAGATGGAAAGGCACAGGGAGCCTAGTCATCTACCTCCTGTCCGATTAAATGTCCCCCACCACCATACTTGCAATGGGGGAAGGAAACCCGGTGCAGGCACAATTGGCTGAATGACCGCCTTCTGCGTTGCAACAATTCTGTGATTAAATTCTACCCAAAGCTTTTTGAAATCTGTGTTTATGTCACTTTGATGTTTCTACAGGGAGCAATCTGCACAGAAGTGTATTCATAGTTTTTGTGATATCATTACCCTGAGAAAAAAAAGTTGTGAGGGCTGCCCTTCTGTGGAGCACTGGAGAACAAAGAGACAGACTCATAAAAAATCTTGGGGTTAGAAGAAACAGCTACTACCCTGACTCAATGGATCCCTGCAGAGCTAAAAAAATAAACAACCTGATTCATCATTTTAAAGTTCCAGCAAGCTGTCAATCGCAATGCTTTTAGCAGGCTATGGTGTGTGAATTTCAATGTAAACAATCCAGTTCAAAGCACTGAGCCTCCCAGCAATGCATGGTGCCTTCAATACTTCAAAAGGCAATTAAATTCACTGTGTGAAAACCACTTCAAACGTTTCCACCACTTTAACGGCATAACTTTCACCAACATCTCACAGACCATTAAACTTGGCATACTGACAAGAGTTTTTAAAGGGTTTAGAGGTACAGATATGATCACTTTTACTCTCTTATGATAAAACGTTATTTCTTCCAAACTGACTTACTGCTAATGGAATGCTGTCCTTCATTGGCAGAGGTGTAGAATATAAAAATAAGGATATCATTTTAGAATTGTATAAAACACTGGTGAGGCCACAACTGGAGTATTGAGTGCAGTTCTGGTCGCCACATTACAGGAAGGACATAATTGCTCTGGAGGGAGTGCAGAGCAGGTTTACAAATGTTGCCAGGGCTAGAAAGGTATAGCTACAAGGAGAGATTGTATAGGTTGAGGTTATTTTCCTTGAAACAAAGGAGGCTGAGGAGTGACTTGACTGAGATGTACAAAATTATGAGGGGAAGAGATAGAGTGGACAGGATAAAATTGATTCCCTTGGCGGAACCAGGGGACATAGCTGGCAGAAAGTGTAGAGGGGACAAGAGGAAGAATGCTTTTACACAGAGGGTAGTGGGTGTCTGGAATTCGCTACCCAAATTGATGGTGGATTCAGAGATCCGAAACTCTTTTTAAAAGTACCTGAATCTGCACCTCAAGTGCTGTAAGCTACAGGGCTATGGGCCGGGTGCAGCAAGGTGGCATTACAACAGGCACCTGGGCCTCCTCTGGCTGGCATAGCCAAGATGTGCCAAATGGATTCCTACTGTGCTGTGACTTTGCTATGGTTCGGAGCAATGGATTTGGCAGACGCTCCGTTCTCCACCCATTGAGAATCCTGATCGCGGCATCGGGCAATGAAAGACCCACAACTACATTACATATGCTATATTGAATTTAATGTAGTTTTTACAAGATCCATGCCTGGTAAAAGATACAAACCTCTCAAAATTTCGACAAATGATCATACCTCCTAACATACTAAGGTAACAGTACTGCAGAAGATAGTGTATTTTCTGCAGCCTGCAACTTTATGATAAATTCAAGAATGAAAATGTGCTTGGGTGACGGAAATGCCTAGCTGTCCCTTTAAGGTCATTAAGTGTGCAATCATGCATTTCTCAGTACATACTAATTCTGAAAGGTCTTTATTTTTAATACCAACATTTTCACCAATCTTGTCTGTATGTACTGAATACATAAGTACACATTTTTATTGTTATTGCTCTTGCTGTTATTTCTCGGTTTGCTAGACTGGTGAAAATTTGGTGAACTTATATTCGAAAGAGAACCAAGAAGAACATTTTTTTAAATCAATGTAAACCTATCTTGGAGGGCAGCTAATAAATTTCAGCAAAACAATAAACAGGGCATTGTTGCTTACCCTTCCCCATTTTAGAAAAAAAGACATACAACATTTCCCCCCCTCCCCGCCCCTTAATCTCATTCTGTTGGCACGAGTCAAGCATTTGTTTAAAATCATAAGCATTTGATTTAGTGCTGTTAGTTAACTCAAGTTTTTTTATAAATATGCTTGAGAAATTGTGACTTTAAAATCTTGTGCAAAAAAAACTTGTAACTTCTTGTAACAATGTAACTTCTTGTAACAATGTAACTTCTTTGTTCAACCTGTATTACTCATCTTCAAGAGGTTAAATGAATGCCAAGGTCGGGCAAATTACGCACAACTGTTGAGAGGAGCCTTGGAAGGAAATGGCATTATTTCATTTCGTACTTCCTCATGTCATGCTTGAATGGAAGCCATGTGATGTCCCACAGAAGAGAGCGAGATCAAAAAGCAAGTGGTCACCGGACTGCTGCCTTGTTCTTAGCAACCGCTGCTGTTAAGAGTACTGGAGCTCTAAAATATTATGGAAGTTTGGCAAAACAATAACATAAATGCAGACTCAAAAACCTGAAAAAAGAAATAACATGATGTCACACCTTCTTCGGGTCCATATTGAATTTCTTTCGGCCCATTGCCACTTGTTTATTCCGTTGCATATTCTTCCTAGAAAATAAATTAAAATTACATGGTAATTGAAAATGGCAACTTCAAAAAACATGTTCTTATAAATATTAATCATGAGATAATTAACAAATCAAATTAATGGATGTGAAGAATGACAACAAACTGAAACCAACTTTAATCACCTGAATCATCACTATGTGGCACTAGAACCCAACATATTTCACTTCTAATAACGAAGTGCAATAGAAGACACCAGCTGGAGCAGGGCATCATGCAATGGGTGGATTTTTCCTCACCAATATACATTATTAGACCAAGGAACTGAGGGCACTATTGCTAAGTTTGCAGATGATATAAAGATATGAAGAGGGAAGGTAGTATTGAGGAAGCAGGGAGGCTGCAGAAGGACCTGGACAGGCTAGGAAATGGGCAAATAAGTGGAATACAATGTGGAACAGTGTGTGGTTATGCACTTTGATAGGAAGAATAGAGCTATAGATAATTTTGTAAATGGGGAAAGGCTTCGGAAATCTGAAGCACAAAGGGACTCAGGAGTCCTTGTTAAGGATTCTCTTGGTTAACATGCAGGTTCAGTTGGTAGGAAGGCAAATACAATGTTTGCATTCTTTTCGAGAGGGCTAGAATATAAGAGCAGGGATGTACTGCTGAATCTGTATACGGCTCTGGTCAGACCCCATTTGAAATATTGTGAGCAGTTTGGGGCCTCCTATCTAAGGAAGGATGTGCTGGCCTTGGAGGAGGTTCACAAGAATGATCCTGGGAATGAAGGACTTATCATATGAGGGGTGGTTGAGGACTCTGGGTCTGTACTCGATGGAGTTCGGAAGGATGAGGGAGGGATCTCATTGACACTTACAGAATACTGAGAGGCTTAGATTGAGTAGACATGGAGAAGATGTTTCTACTGAGGACACAGCCTTTAAAATTGAGATGAGAAGGAATTTCTTCAGCCGGGGGGGGTGGGGCGTGAATCTGTGGAACTCATTGCTGTGAAGGCCAAGTCACTGAGTGTCTTTAAGACAGGGATTGATAGGTTCTTGATTAATATGGGGTTCAAGGGTTACAGGGAGAAGGCAGGAGAATGGGGATGAGAAACATATCAGCCATGATCAAATGAGCAGACTCGATGGGGTGAATGGCTGAATTCTGTTCCTGTATCTTGCGGTCTACTGCTCTTTCAGCTCCAATTACTGTTGTGTCATAAAGTGTTGGATATGCAAGTTGATAACAGCATGGTAAGGTTAATGGAGAATCTGGTACCTTGGTGGATGATGCCACCAATAATCAATTTCATTAACGAATGAAATATATGGGTTTGAATGGCTAGCAAAGCTCTGAAGTGGCACCTTGGATATTATTTTTTAACGTTTATCACAAAATTGTATGCAGGAAATACGTTGTTCTTTTTTGTGTTGATAATATATGAACATAAGCATGCATTTAAGATAATCTTTAGATATTATTAGATAGTGTAATATCCAGGGTTTATAGTTTTTTGTGCATGAACTTTAGGAACCAAAGATATCTGGGGTGGGATTCTCCGTAATCGGCGCGATGTCCGCCGACCGGCGCCAAAAACGGCACGAATCAGTCCGGCATCGCGCCACCCCAAAGGTCCGGAATTCTCCATATCTTGGGCCGAGCCGGACTGATTTCCGCCCCGCCAGCTGGCGGGAAAGGCCTTTGGTGCCCCGCCAGCTGGCGCGAAACTGACTGCCGTGCGGCGCGGGAGCGGCCGCTCACGGCATCCCCGCGCATGCGCAGTGGAGGGGGTCTCTTCCGCCTCCGCCATAGTGGAGACCATGGCGAAGGCGGAAGGAAAAGAGTGCCCCCACGGCACAGGCCCGCCCGCGGATCGGTGGGCCCCGATCGCGGGCCAGGCCACCGTGGGGGCACCCCCCGGGGGCAGAATGCCCCACGCCCCCCCCAGGACCCAGAGCCCGCCCGCGCCGCCTTGTCCCGCCGTTCAAAAGGTGATTTAATCCACGCCGGCTGGACAGGCATTCCAGCAGCGGGACTTCGGCCCATCGCGGGCCGGAGAATCGCCGCGGGGGGGGCCGCCAACCGGCGCGGCGCGATTCCCACCCCCGCCGAATATCCGGTGCCGGAGAATTCGGCAACCGGTGGGGGCAGGATTCACGCCAGCCCCCGGCGATTCTCCGACCCGGCAGGCGGTCGGAGAATCCCGCCCCTGATGTCTACAAGGGAGAGGAAAATTAGTTATGTTGCATGTGGATTTTTCAACACATCAATTAGTGGACCTACATTTTTTTTCGGGATTGGAATAATTCTAAAGTCTGATCAGCTTAGATGAATTTAACATCATCTTTACTTGCAGCTCGAATCCATAACAAATTAATTGCTTCAGTTAAACAACTAAGTATAATTTGAATACTTGTCGTATAACTTTTATCGAACAAGAACAATTATTTTATTGCTAACTGGTTTCAAAGTAGAACATTGGAAACATAAATAACTCCAATAAAATAATTCTTACACCATTAAATATAAGCGTCATCTTTCTGCAGTGATATTCATTCATTTTTACTGTGTAAATACAGAAATGTTTTGACACTTGGAAAGCTGAAAGTCAAGCTAATGACAGCAGCACAAACTGTCTGGTAAGCGTGGCAAATTGCAACACTACCCCAAACAAACTTTGCTCCTAAAAATGACGGCGCGCATTAAGTTGCCAATATCTTGCCTGTAAATTCTAAGTCAACATAATTTATATTTTGTCATTAAAATTCATCGAAGCAGACTAGATAATATATTCTTACAGGACTATGAAAATTAACTTTGGGTACATCAAGTTTTGAATTTTAGGTTTAGAAAATTCTAGATCTGGTTCACACTTTCCTTTTCCTCAGATGAACCCATCATATGTCCATCTTAGTTTAATTTAATAGATACTAGACTTTCTCTAATGCTCTTTTCAGAAGTTATGCAGCAGATGTGAGGCTTAAATCATGTATATGTATACTATACTGAGATTTTGGAAAACTACATTCAGTGAAACACATACTGAGGGAATTTTTCAATAAAATACATTAAGTGCAGTAGTGGCAAGTTATATCCAAGATAGATCAGAAAAAGCAAAAGTTCTCTCGATGCATGAAAGTGAATGTTTGTATACCTACTGCACATCAATGCGTTTTCATCCTGAGCACAGTATCTTGAAAAATGAAAATCGCTTCTTGTCACAAGTAGGCTGCAAACGAAGTTACTGTGAAAAGCCCCGAGTCGCCACATTCCGGCGCCTGTTCGGGGAGGCTGGTACAGGAATTGAACAGTGCTGCTGGCCTGCCTGGGTCTGCTTTAAAAGCCAGCTATTTAGCCCAATGTGCTATACCAGCCCTCTTGTGAACTTCTGATCAAATTGTATGAGGCCGTGATGAGACTACATCTAGAGTGCTGTGGACAAATTTGGTTTCCCTACCTAAGGAAGGAATTAAACTCTTGGAGAAAAGCAATGAAGGTCCACAAGGCGGATTCCCGGAAAGAGAGAATTCTCCTATCAGGAAAGATTGAAAAGACTGGAGCTATAGCACCTGGAATTTAGAAGAATGGGAGATGATCTCATTGAAACACACAAAATTCTTAAAGGGTTTGATGGGATAGATGTTGGAAGGATTTTTCTACTGGCTGAAAATAATAGCGCAGGTGGTCAAAAGCTTGGTTAAAGAGCAGGGTTTGAAGAAACATTTTAAAGGAAGACAGGTAGAGAGGCTTAGGGAGGAAATTTGAAAACAGGGCCAAGCATGACTGCTGATTATGGAGCGATGAAAATCAGGAGTACCACAAGAAGCAGCTGAGTAGTTGAAGCTCTACACAAGTGTGTGAATGATGGTTTAAATTCTTGCAGTAAAGATTTCTGTTCTTGTGAATATTTTATCCTGGTTAAGTTAGAGGACATAGAGTTTATCTTTCGAACTGCATTTTAAAGCTGAAAAAATTGCATGTTATTTTCATCCTATTTATTGCAGATGTCCAAACCCCTCTACATTTTCAATGTCTGTGGATCTTATTCAAATGCTGAAATTTATAGCTTAGAAGCCTGAAATTCTTAGCAATAATTTCCTATTGACCAGTTTTTACAGCAGTGAAACGCTGGAGATAGTTTTAATAACAGTAACAAGTCTATCACAAGAGAAACAAATTTAGCTTACGGCTCCATATGCTAAGCTACAATCCCCTCATGACAAATAAATATTTTTTATTTAACAAAAACACTCTGTTGCTCAAACAACTTCTCACTTGCTCAAATGTAGCTAACAGGTGGCATGATAAGCTATTAAAAGATGCTATGGAGGTACATCTTTAGTTGTACGAATGTCTCAATATTGACCCCTCGTAGAATACAAATCTTTCTATGATCACTACAGAGTTACAAAAACAAATGCTCAAAACACCGAAACTAATTTCTAATGTCCACAATATACTTGTAAATGTCTGGGAACGAGGAAGCTGTAGATACAGCCACAACATAATTCACTGATGGGTGCATAAACTTTCCACATGTTCTCTTTATTATTGACAAAGCCATCTTCATAAAAATTTTCAATGTGAATAATGTCAATGTAGATTGTTGATTTTAGAGATTCAACACATTCCAAAATCATATGTGGATTTTGAAGCTGCTTATCTTCTAATAACAGAATTTGTGCTATCCCTGTGGAACAAAGGAATTTTTATATCAACACTGATCTTGTGCCCTGTACACATGTCACCACAGGAAGTCAAGAAAATGTAAGAATGTGAGTTATATTATGCTCTAAAATATATTTCAAAGAATGGCTTATCTCAGACACAGATATACATTACATGTTTAAAATATGTCAGAGAATTGCCATAAAGGGCATGATTCGGCGACCCTGTTCCACCTGGCGCAGATCCGGGTGCAATGGGTGAATTGCGCGCGACCCCCAAATCGGTCTCCGCGCCGATCATGAGTCACCTGACACCTCGCTGGATGAGATCCAGATCTGAATATTGAAATGAACTGTAATACCCGGATGCCAGATTCAACCAGTGGCCGAGACTCAACAGCCGCACCCGGGAGACCTCATAGTTGGCGACTCAACAGACTGATCAAGACCTTGGATCCAGAACTTCAGAGCACCCTACGTGCTCTCACCCTTGTACTTCCCGCATTGGAGATCTCTACTGCCTCCCGAAACAAAAATATACAAGGCCAACACACCAGGCCGTCCTATTGTATCAGGCAATGGGACCCTGTGTGAGAACCTGTCTGGGTACGTCAAGGGCATCTCGAAACCCATCGTACAAGACCCATCGTACAAGGAACGCCCAGCTTCTGTCATGATACGACGGACTGCTTTCAGAAACTCAGCACCCATGGACCAGTTGAACCAGGATCATTCCTGGTCACAATGGACGTCTCGGCACTCTACACCAGCATCCCCCATGACGACGGCATTGCTGCAACAGCCTCAGTACTCAACACCGACAACTGCCAATCTCCAGACGCAATTCTGCAACTCATCCGCTTCATTCTGGATCACAACGTCTTCACCTTCGATAACAAGTTCTTCATCCAGACACACGGAAAAGCCATGGGGACCAAATTCACACCTCAATATGCCAACATCTTCATGCACAAATTTGAACAAGACCTCCTCACCGCACAGGACATTCAACCAGTGTTATACACCAGATACATCGATGACATTTTTTTCCTTTGGACCCACGGTGAAGAATCACTGAAACGACTACACGATGACATCAGTAAGTTCCATCCCACCATCAGACTCACCATGGACTACTCTCCAGAATCAATTGCATTCTTGGACACACTCATCTCCATCAAGGGCGGTCACCTCAGCACTTTGCTTTACCGCATGCCCACGGATAACCTCACGATGCTCCACTTCTCCAGCTTCGACCCTAAAATATTAAAGAAGCCGTCCCCTATGGACAAGCCCTCTGTATACACAGGATCTGCTCAGATGAGGAGGAGCATAACAGACGCTGAAAGATGCCCTCGTACGAATGGGATATGGCGCTCGACTCATCGCTCGACAGTTCCAATGCGCCACAGCAAGAATCCGCACCGACCTCCTCAGAAGACAAACACAGGACACAACCGACAGTGTACCCTTCGTCGTCCAGTACTTCCCCGGAGCGAAGAAACTACAACATCTCCTTCGCAGCCTTCAACACGTCATCGATGAAGGTGAACACCTTGCCAAGGTCATCCCCACACCCCCACTACTTGCCTTCAAACAACCACGCAACCTCAAACAAACCATTGTTTGCAGCAAACTACCCAGCCTTCAGAACAGCGACCACGACACCACACAACCCTGCCATGGCAATCTCTGCAAGATGTGTCAGATCATCAACATGGGTACCACCATTACACATGATAACGCCACCCACCAGATACGTGGTACATACTCGTGCGACTCAGCCAACGTTGTCTACCTCATACGCTATAAGGATGTCCCGAAGCGTGGTACATTGGCGAGACCATGCAAACACTGCGACAACGGATGAACGGACATCACGTGACAATAGCCAGGCAGGAATGTTCCCTTCCAGTTGGGAAACACTTCAGCAGTCAAGGGCATTCAGCCTCTGATCTTCGGGCAAGCGTTCTCCAAGACGGCCTTCAGGACGCGCGACAACGCAGAATCGCCGAGCAGAAACCTAGAGCCATGTTCCGCACACATGAGTATGGCCTCAACCGGGACCTTGGATTCATGTCAAATGACATGTCAGCAAAATTAAAGACCAGGGGCGAGATTCTCCGACCCCCCGCCGGGTCGGAGAATCGCTGGGGGCTGGCGTGAATCCCACCCCCGCCGGTTGCCAAAGTCTCCGGCACCGGAGATTCGGCGGGGGCGGGAATCGCGCCGCGCCGGTTGGCGGACCCCCCGCGCGATTCTCCGGCCCGAATGGGCCGAAGTCCCGCCGCTAAAATGCCTGTCCCGCCGGCGTAAATTAAACCACCTACCTTACCGGCGGGACAAGGCGGCGCGGGCGGGCTCCGGGGTCCTGGGGGGGGGGGGGGGCGCGGGGCGATCTGGCCCCGGGGGGTGCCCCCACGGTGGCCTGGCCCGCGATCGGGGCCCACCGATCCGCGGGCGGGCCTGTGCCATGGGGGCACTCTTTCCCTTCCGCCTCCACCACGGTCTCCACCATGGCGGAGGCAGAAGAGACTCCCTCCACTGCGCATGAGCGGGAATGCTGTCAGCGGCCGCTAACGCTCCCGCGCATGGGCCGCCCGGAGATGTCATTTCCCCGCCAGCTGGCGGGGCACCAAAGGCCTTTTCCGCCAGCTGGCGGGGCGGAAATTTGTCCGGCGCCGACCTAGCCCCTCAAGGTTGGGGCTCGGCCCCCAAAGATGCGGAGCATTCCGCACCTTTGGGGCGGCGCGATGCCCGACTGATTTGCGCCGTTTTGGGCGCCAGTCGGCGGACATCGCGCCGTTTCTGGAGAATGTGTGCAGTTACAGGAAATTGCAAACCAGTGAAATAGGGCTTTAAAATTTGAAATTATAAATGTAATTACCACATTGGGTGTTATGTATTGTACCTCCCAAATCCACGGCACCATTCCCCCCTCCCCAACCCTGGTTAGGTCAACATACCGAGCAATGTTAAAAGTAGGTACTATCTTCACCCAGCACGACATGAGCAACATGCATGAAATAAAAGAGAATAAATTCGTCCTTACCGCTCTTCTGTAGAACCCAGGTTTTCAATCTCATTCGTAACCTCTGCTATCTCATCCTTCAACCGCTGAAAAAGGATTAGATTCAATAAGTATCATCACAACATATGAAATAAAATTATTCTCACTCAAGTCCTGTATATACGAAACATGGCAACTGGACATTCAAGAGGCAAAATTCCCTCTGATCATTGTTTGTATCAAAATCATAAATGTGTTTACAATTTTGTTACAAAGGCCATTATAGAAGAAACCTCTCCCTTAGATGTGTGGTAGGCATGACTACTGTAGAGAGGAGTTACAATGGCAGCTAAGTATAACCATATTACTGTAGCTCAAAGTGACTTAAATTTGATTATAGCCCAATGCGATACCACATTTTTACTCTGCAACAATATTAGATAATATTGCAAGTAATCATAAAAACTGAGCCTGATAATCCGGCTATGCCTCAGACGTATCGCAGTTCTACTCTTATTTTCAGTCTGCTTTCAAACGAGAGGGAAATCATGGGGTAGCACATTCCAGTACAAAGCACGAGTTCTGTGACACAGTCTCTGGAACTACAATGGGGATATTAAGTAGAAAAAAGTACACCCTGGATTGTAAGATCTGCTTGGGGACTGACTGGCAAAATTAGGAACATAGAAGCAGGAGTAGGCCATTTGGACCCTCGAGCCTGCATTGCAATTCTGATATGCTGTCTGGGGTAACACCTAGAAGAAGTGGGAGGCCACAAAAGAGTACAGAGTTAGATGACACTTAAGTTAACACAGGTGTAGTATAGAGTCGACGGTAAGTAGGAAGGGTACAATGTTGAAAATACTCACCATTGAACACTTTTGCACCACCAGTCTAATCTGCCTCTAACCTGTCTCATGGGTGTGGAGGATGGGCTGGGGCTGGATGCTGTGCGGCAGCTGGGTGGGCTGTGGCAGGTGGTGCGGGGCAGGGCATCCATGACACATGAACGCCCCACATGGTTACACCCTCACCAAGAAGTGGCAGGGCATGGGGGCAGCAATGTAAACCCACCTTGTAAGACAGCAACTCCAGTGAGTGACCCCTTCCTCCCACCCCCCAACATATTTGAGCCCGTGAGAAGGAATTGCCAGCACACTTACAGGGATCATCTGGTCAGACAGTGGTATGGTATCTTAAAGACAGGAGTCAGATTTTTTCAGACAATGAGGAGCAGCAGAGCTCACCTCACAGCGAGTCGTCATCATTCTCCTCCGTCCTGTGAACAAGACCCGCTGATCCTACCAACCCAGGGCAAACACCCTGTGATGATGCTGGTAAGACCCTCGGAGGAGGAGATAGAGAGAATGTCAGCAAAATGAGGATTTCCTTGACCATCCAATGCCACCAGGTCACCCTGATGTTCTACAGCTGTGCCACTGCCAACATGACCGCCTACCCCACCCCGCTAACCCCCCAGCCCCTTTCAGATGCAGTCCACACTGCACACGTATCCTCATCAGTGACTGGCACCCGGCCTGTGATATGGAGAGCCTATATCTTCACCATCCGTCCCTGCCAACAGGGATACCGGTGGCTGCTGCAGCCAGTGTTAGCAATAACAAGTCCCTGTCCTGTTTCGCCCAGTGTAGTCTACTGCAGGTCTCCTCACTGAGTGAGCCCTGTGCTATCCTGCCAGCAGGGTGGCAACTGGTTGTGTGGTGGAGACGTCCATATTGTGCAGCCATTCCTCTCCATGCTAAAGAGCCTGGTGTGCAGGCAGGTCCTACAGATGGGGGTGAGCGAGGGATGTGAATATTTGCTGGGAACTTAGCTGCAGTGTTATGTGGAGCCTGGGTTTTATGCACAGGTTGTGACAGGGTATTGATCAGGTTGCCTGCTGGGGCTGGATGGATGTGATCGGAGGCACAGTGGACAGGCAGCGCTCGGGGACAGCTCATGATCCTCAGGGGTGGGCTAGCTGATAGTGTCACTGGTGAGGTTTTTACTTTGAGAGGAGCTGTGTTGCCAGGGAGAGTTCAAACACCCACATTGCAGGTGTCCTTTGAGGTAACTCTGCTAATCCCCTGCTTTCTCTGCTGTGGGGCTGCGTTTTTAAGAGTGCACTGAGGATTGCCAACACCTGGTGGGCCGGCGACTGAGCATGGTCACACCCATCCCCTTAATGATACTGCTGGGGTATGATGGGTTTCCACATGACAGTGGTTCGCACTGCTGCCTCACAGTGCCAGGGACCTGTGTTTAATTCCGGCCTTGGGTAACTGTGTGGAGTTTGCACTTTCTCCCCGTGTCTACGTGGGTTTCCTCCGGGTGCTCTGGTTTCCTTCCACAGTCCAAAATTGCACAGATTAGGTGAATTGGCCATGATAAAATTGTCCCTTAGTGTCCAGAGATGCACAGGTTAGGTGGGGTTACAGGGATAGGGCGTGGGATTGGCCTGGGTAGGGTGCTGTTTCGGAGGATTGTTGCAGACTACATGGGCCAAATGGCTTCCTTCTGCACTGTACAGACTATGATTCTATGACCAGAAGCCCTCAGAGCATTTGCAGGATAGTGTCAGCAGTCTCAACAGCCAGAAGCCTGTATGTTGCAGCTAGGGGGTGGGTTTAAATGACGCTATGCAGCAGTGGATGTCTCAGCCAGTGCACCAAGATCCCGAGGGGGCACCGAGTCCACCCACTTGCCTGCATTTAATTCTGCGCTACTCCCGAAGTCTACGTGTACACCCCTCAGCAAGCCCAAAAAGTTATTTCTCCTTGCTCCCGCTCAACGGCCATGGTGCCTACCTCCCACTTATAAATACTATTACCAATTCACGCCAGAGTGAATCCCAGCTCAGTGGGCTGGAGAATCGAACTTCCAGCCCGTTGATCAGAAGTAAATGGGTGCAATCACCGATTTGTATGTTGCCATCGGCGCAGGCCTGTAGCTCGCTGCCCCTGCCGCTAGGCTACCACCACCACAGGTGGCCACAGCATCGGAGCGGGATGATGCCCGGCGCCGATCCCGTTTTTTGGCCGACGCTCCATTCTCCACTGGATCGGAAATGCACTGCCGGCATCGGACAATGGAGAATCCAGCCCAGCAAATTTTTGCAAGAAAAGGCCTGCTTTTATGAAGCGTCTAATTGCATTTTAGAAGGATTTCATAGTGTTTCACATTTATTGTACTATTTCAAAGCGCAATGAATTTTACATATCTATTATAAAATGCATTATGATTTCTATTTCTCTATTTCATAAAGAAAGAACATACTTGCATACATTTATGCTTCAAAAGCCTCAGGATGTCCAAAGGATTTCACGGTCAAATAAATACTTTAAAGCATTGCAGGACAGGGAATCACAGTAACTAATTTGTGCACATCAAGATCTCTCTAAGAGCAATGAGTTAATAACTGGATTATACATTTGAGCGATATCAATTATGGGATAATTGCCAGCTCACTGACAAAATTCTTCTCCTCTGCTTCAAATAATGCCATGAGATCTTCCACAACCATCTGAGAGGTGGATGTGATCTTGATTTAACATCTCATTTGAAGGATGGAAATTCCAGCAGTGCAACACTTCCTCAACGGTGCACAAAATAATTTGTTCAGATAATTTGTTCAAGCATACAGACTGCGTCATAAACACATGACCTAACTCAAAGGGATGAGAGTTAATTCTGAGAAAAGACCAATTCTAATGACAAACATCACAAGTCAATGAAATAAACAAACCATTTTCACATTTAACAAAACTTCCACGAGTTCAGTGTGTTTAGCCACAGGCTGATCTTCGAAGCTGCATGTTCATTTGTTCTGATTAAAATGTAATGCTCTGGTAACATGCAAAATGCCTTAATTAGTTGATTTGAAACACAGAGGATGCTCCAAGGGAATTCCCATTGGTTGATGTCACTAAAGTATCTGCTTCGCTATTTTACGAAGCAAATCCATTCTTTTTAACAAACCCAGTCGTAATAACAGTGTACCAAACCATCTGGTTAACTGGATGGAGGTGTGGTATGATGTTACTTTTCAGAGGCTGTGACTGCAAACACATTTATCATCAGACCCATGGTGTTCGGGGAAAGTTGTCGTTTTTAATAGTTTTTAATTAAAAGCACACCATTTCATCATTCATGGTGTTCTGATTTCCAATCGAAAATTTGATCGTCATCACAACACTTTTTTGAAACGCATTTTATTCAAATTTGTATCAATGTAGGTTACAGCAAATAAACACCCGGGGAAACATTCTTCCCAACAATCAAATATACAGTTTGTACAGATTTTCCTCCTTTTTCACTCCCCCATCCCCATCACAATCACCCCCCACACCCACCCTCCGACGAACAGCTCTTCAAAGACAGACACAAACATCCCCCACCTTTTCTCGAACTCCCCCGCTGAGCCCCTTAACTCCTACTTTATCTTCTCTAACCGCAGGAAGTTGTACAGGTCACCCAACCATGCTGCTACCCCCGGTGGCGATGCCGACCGCCACTCCAGCAACATTTGTCGCCGTGCAATCAGAGAGGCGAAGGCCAAGACATCGGCCTTCCTCCTCTCCATGAGCTCTAGGTTCTCTGAAACGCCAAATATCGCCATCAAAGGGTCTGGGTCCACTCCCTCCTCCACTATCCTGGCTAAGACCGCAAACACTCCCGCCCAGAATCTTCCCAATTGTTTAGCTCACTGGGCTAAATCGCTGGCTTTTAAAGCAGACCAAGGCAGGCCAGCAGCACGGTTCAATTCCCGTACCAGCCTCCCCGAACAGGCGCCAGAATGTGGCGACGAGGGGCTTTTCACAGTAACTTCATTGAAGCCTACTCGTGACAATAAGCGATTTTCATTTAATTTTGTTTCAATTTTCCACAACCCCAAAACATGTGCACATGATTCGTTGGCCCCCGCCCACACCTCTCACACTCATCTGCTACCCCCTGAAAGAACCCACTCATTCTCGTCCGAGACATATGCACCCTGTGCATCACCTTAAACTGTATCAGGCTCATCCTTGCACAAGAGGAGGTCCCGTTTACCTTTCGCAGTGCCTCACTCCATACTCCCCAATTGATCTCCAGTCCCAACTCCGCTTCCCATTTCTCCTTTATCTCCACCACCCGCTCTCCTCCCTGCTCCCCCAGCCACTTATATATATCCCCAATTCTTCCCTCCCCTTCCACATTTGGAAGCAGCAGTTGCTCCAGCAGGGTGTATCCCGGCAATCTAGGGAACCCCTTCCAGACCTTTCGTGCAAAGTCCCTAACCTGTAGATACCTGAACTCACTACCCCTCGGCAGCTCTACCCTCTCCCTTAGCTCCTCCAGATTGGCAAACCCTTCCTCCAAATACAAATCTCTCAGCTTGACCAGCCCCACTTCCCTCCACCTCCTGTAAACACTATCCATCCCCCCGGCTCAAACCCATGATTCTCACACGGCGGCGTTAACATCGACATCCCTTCCACCCTAAAATGCCTCCTCAGCTGATTCCATATCTTCACCGTGGGCTGCACCACAGGGCTCCCTGAATACCTACTTGGAGCCATTGGCAATGCTGCCGTCACCATAGCCCTCAAACTAGACCCCTTACAAGATTCCTCCTCTACTTTAACCCACTTTACCCCTTCTCCTTCCCACCACTGCCACATCTTGTCCATATTCGCCGCCCAATAATAATGAAGCAGGTTTGGCAACGCCAACCCCCCCTGCTGTCTCTGCCTCTGTAGCAGGGTCCTCCCCACCCTCGGCACCTTCCGTGTCCAGACAAAAATCAGAGAGGATTGTGCCAACTTTCTGAACAAAGGCCTTTGGTATAAAGATCGGGAGAGCCTGAAAGATAAACAAGAACCTCGGCAGAATATTAATTTTCACCACTTGGACCCTCCCCGCCAACGTTAAGTGCAGTGTATCCCACCTCTTAAGATCCTCCCTGGCCTCCTCCACCAGCTTCGTTAAGTTCCACTTATGGAGCCTCGTCCATTCCCTCGCTACCTGAATCACCAAGTACCTAAACCTATCCCTTACTACCGTAAATGGCATCCCCCCTAAATTAGCCCGCTGTGCCAGCTCATTCACCGGGAATACCTCGCTTTTCCCTACATTCAGCTTGTATCCCGAGAACCCTCCGAACCTCCCCAACAGGCCCATAGTCCTTCCCATACTCTCCAACGGATCAGAAACATACAGCAGGAGGTCACTGGCATAGAGCGACACCCGATGCTCCCTCTGTCCCCTCATTATCCCCTGCCACTCTGCCGACCCCTTTAGAGCCATCGCCAACGGCTCTATGGCCAGCGCAAACAGCAGCGGTGACACCGGGCACCCCAGCCCCGTACCCCTGTGTAAGTCAAAGCTTCGGGAGCTCATATCGTTCGTCTTCTCCCTCGCTCTTGGCGCCACATACAGCAACCACACCCATGCCACAAATCTCGGTCCAACCCAAAACTTCGAACAAGTACCGCCACTAAACCCAATCAAATGCTTTCTCCGCGTCCATGAACACCACAACCTCCGGTACCAGAGCTCTCGACGGATTCATCACCACATTCAACAGCCGTCTTATATTACTCGCGAGCTGCCTGCCCGTCACGAAGCCTGTTTGATCGTCTGCAACCACCCCCGGGACACAATCCTCCATCCTCCCCGCCAACATCTTAGCCAATACTTTCACATCCGTGTTCAATAATGATATGGGTCTATGCGACCCACATTCCACCGGATCCTTCCCTTTTTTGGGGATTAGTGCGATTACTGCCTGCTTCATCGTCTCCGGCAACTCCCCCTTCTCCAGTGCTTCATTAAACGCCCCCAACAGATGTGGTGCCAGGTCCGCCGCAAATTCCTTATAAAATTCTGCCAGGTACCCATCAGGCCCAGGGGCCTTCCCCGACTTCATACCCCTGATACTATCCAGCACCTCCCTCAGCTCCAGGGGCTCCTCCAATGCCTGCCTCTTTGCTTCCTCCACCTGGGGAAATTCCAGCTTGTCCAGAAACCATCCCATGTCCCCCTCCTCTCCTCCTGGGTCTGCCTCATAAAGTCCTTGGTAATACTATCTAAATTCCTCATTTATCTTCCCGGGCTCTGCCACCACATCCCCAGCCCCAGCCCCAATCTGGGTCTTCAATATTTCCCTGGACGCAGCCTGCCTCCGCAGCTGGTGCGCCAGCATGCGGCTCGCCTTCTCCCCATACTCGTATTGCACCCCTCTTGCCCTACACAGTTGGCCTATCGCCCTCCCCGTTGTCAGCCTGTCAAATTGCCCTGCAACGTTTTCCTCCTCGCCAATCCCTCCGCGGTGGGCACCCTTGAATATTCCCCGTCCACCACCACTATCTCGCTCACTAAACGGTCATGTTTCGTCCTCCTTTCCTTATTCGCACAAACTGTAAATGAGACAATTTCTCCCCGGACCACTGCCTTCAGTGCTTCCCAAAAAATGCCCGCCGACACCTCCCCATTCTAATTGAACTCCACATAATCCCTAATCGCCAACCGCACCTTATCACAAAAACCTCCATCCACCAACAACCTCAAGTCAAACCTCCACCCCGGCCTCTGCTCTCGCCCCGTACTGAACCGAATATCCAGCCACCTCCACCCCAACCAAAATCTCCCGACTCACTACAAAGTAATCAATCCTCGAATACACCTTATAGACGTGCAAAAAGAAGGAATACTCCCTTCCCCCAGGGTTCTGAAAGAGTCATGGATCCACCACACCCATCCTCTCCATAATCCCAGCTCCCTTGCCATTCGTACCCTACCCATCGACCTGGGGCTCGATCTATTCACCCTCGGCTCCAGGACAGTTAAAATCTCCTCCCATGATCAACTGGTACGTGGCCAAATCCGGGATTGCTGCCAGCAACCCCCTCATAAAATCCACATCATCCCAATTTGGGGCATACACATTTACCAACACTACTGGTGCCCCTTCAAATACCCCACTCACTTTTTTTTTTTTAATTTCGAGTACCCAATTCATTTTTTCCAATTAAGGGCCAATTTAGCGTGGCCAATCCATCTACCCTGCACATTTTTGGGTTGTGGGGGCGAAACCCACACAAACACGAGAAGAATGTGCAAACTCCACACGGATAGTGACCCAGAGCCAGGATTGAACCTGGAACCTCGGCGTCGTGAGGCCACAGTGCTAACCCACTGCGCCACCGTGCTGCCCCCAATACCCCACTCACAATCACATATCTCCCACCCGGATCCCTCACCTCCTTTGCACTCACAAATCCCATTTTTTTGCTCATTAAAATCGCCACACCACTCGATTTCGAATCAAATCCCAAGTGAAAAACCTGCCCAACCCACCCCTTCCTTAACCTAACCTGGTCTTCACACGGAGGTGTGTCTCCTGCAAAAAGACCACCCCCGCTTTCAAGTTCCTGAGGTGCGCGAACACCCGCGACCTTTTAACCGGCCCATTCAGTCCCCGGACGTTCCACGTTACCACCCTTACCAGAGGCTTGCGCCTCCAATCCCCTCTACCATCCGCAACCTTCCCCACATAACTCCTGCCCCTTTAATTCCACTCTGTACCTAGCCCATCCCAGGTGGCCCCTTTCTTTGCCCTTGAACATGTCATCTCTCACCCCCGCCGCGTCGCAGAAACCCTACCCGCGCTTTTCCCCTTCCCCTTCTTTCCCCCCACTTCCCCTTTCCCCCCTCCCCCCCGGCCACCCCTCTTGGCCTTCTCCCCCACCACCTCACTTCCATTCACCAGCATAACCTGCTAGCGCGGCTGCCCCTCCCCAAAGGCACATCCTAGTGACCTCCCCCCTCCCTCTTCCCCCCCCCCCCCCCCCCAACTCCTCAGTTCAAAGAAGAATGCTCCCTGCTAACCTTACCCTCCCCCACCCAAACAAGGACTTCTCCTGAACTCCAGGTAGCTGTCTCCAAAAGCAAATAAACAGATGTTAAACACAAACAGTCCCATAAAACAGGAGGAGGGATGGGAACATTCATCCCCACATCAACATTTCACCCCTACAACTCCTTACAATCTCAACATTGAACAGAAACCCCCCCCCCACACCAAAAAAGGCGAAATCTCCCAATCCCTACACCCACTTCAAACATGCTCCCGACCATTACACAGTGCCAGCACCCCGGTTCCCAAGCATTGGCCACTCAGTTCTCCCCCAGTTTATGCTCCTTAATGAAGTCTGCGGCCGCTTCTGGGGTCTCGAAATAATACTCCCGGCTTCCCAACGTCATCCATAATTTTGCCGGGTAGAGCACCCCAAACCTGATCTGCCGCCGGTACAGCACCGCCTTGGCCTTGTTGAAACCTGCTCACCGTTTTGCCAACTCAGCTCCGATGTCCTAATAAATCCGGACGTCATTTCCCTCCCAGTCGCAGCTACGCTTCTCCCTGGCCCACCATAGAATTTTCTCTTTCTCCACAAATTTATGGGGCCTCACAATCACCGCCCGTACTGGCTTACCAGCTCTAGGCTTCTGCCTCAGAGACCTCTGCGCTCGGTCCACTTCAGGTGCCTTATCCAGCACCCCTTCTGCCACCAGCCCCGCCAGCATCCTCGAGACGTACCGCGTGGCACTCACACCTTCCACTCCTTCAGGCAGGCCCACCATTCGCAGGTTCTGTCTTCTCGAGGTATTTTCCTGCTCAACCTTTGCCCTCAACGTCTTACAAAGATCTCCTCGGAGCCCTACCTCCACCTCCAGAGCCACCACACGATCGCTGTGGTCCGAGATCACTCCTTCAATCTCCCGAATCTGTGACCCCTGCACCTCCAAACACCTCTCCATCTGCTCCAAAGTACTCTTCAGGAGTGCCATAGCTTCTGCAATGGCCTTTGCATGATCCTCACGCATTTCTTTCCTCTGTTTATGGAATTCCTCCTTGATAAAAGTCATCAGGTCCTGTATCTGGGGCCTTACAGCTTGCCCCTCCCCCGCCTGCGTGCTGGAAGAGGCTGTTGCTGCAGCACCAGACTGTTTCAACTTTCCAACCAAATTTCACACTGTTTTCTGCCGGGTCTGATGATCAGGAGACATACCATTCCAGGAGTAAACTACTCCTCTAACATTCACCTACGTCTTTTCATCAAAATTCCACCCAGATCTGTGTGAAAAGAGCCCTTTTCTGTGACTTTAAGCAGGAACAGCCCTGTATGTGACCACTCACGCCATGGTCACAAGCGGAAGTCCTCATCGCAACACTTGTACATGACACTAACGTGACACACCAAAGATAAAACTGGGAATGGCACCCCACAAAATCGTTCCCTTCCCACCATGATTAGGATCCTCTTTCACCACCAAATATTTTTATCCATTTCTAAACACACTATTTTCTGATGATGGTCAGAAACTGCATGGCACAGTATTTTCTGTGTGTCACACAAAAGGACAAATATTTACAAATACCATAAAAATGCCATCACATCTATTGCAGTCTTTTTGTATTCTGACACCATTAGAATTCACGTTAAAGAGAGGAGCTTGACACGACTAGTACAAGTTTATATTCTTCAGCTACAAAAGTTGATCGTCTGTCAAAATGCATTTTGCAACACATGTTGATATGATTTTTAAGTACCATATTTCAAGGCTTTTAAGAAGACATTTGATAATGATGGAGTCCAGATCTACTTTTAGCTTACCAGCTCTCAGCTAATTCTTTATCTGAGCTATAAAACTGATTTATTATGCCCACTCATGCAGCAATTCAAAAAAGTAAGAAGGATCTTCAATATTCAGGTGCAAAATTGACAGCATGACATAACCCTTCCATAGTATTGACTCTATTGCCTACACTAACACTTATTACAATTATTTTAACTTAAACTGGTATAAATTTCAAAATGTCGGCAGTGCAGCAGAATGTGATTAATTTAAACAGCATAAGCGCATACTTTCTGAACCAGCTGGCAGTTGCACACTTGACACAGGCCAGAAAGGCCCACAGTTGCCTTCCAGAAACATAACTATCTGATGAGAATAACACGTGTTTCTAACAGGAATAGCTAAGAACAAGTTTAATAGAAGACAAATAATTGGAATGTTTTCAAAACCCTGTGGACTTCATGTGGCACCATGATCCTTCTTCTTTTGTATGGTTGAGAATAGGACAACAATCATTTTACATCAAGGTGTTCACGCGGTGTGTATTGTTGTATTTTTTTGCATTTATGAGCCAGACGTTATGTGTTTCATCATCTGTTCTCGGTGACCATAGTCACACTTAGGAGAGTTTTTAATTTATTGGCATTGGCATCTGCCCTGGTTTCTACAGATGCGGTTTAGAGATACCCATGAGCTTTGTGGGAGGCTGAAACCAGACACCTTCGATGTGGGGTCTTTCACGAGGTGTTAGTTTATGACTTCTTGTGAGGACCATTCATTTTTCCAATGGTTGAAATCACAATGCCTGAGGTTAGGTGCAGGGGACCTCTCAACAAGAATACCAGGAAAGAGGGATATTATTACTTACGCTGGACAATTACCTTGATCCCTCCGCAAGCCCATGAGCTGAAGCAAGGGTTACTAGCAATGAAGAAAGGGGAGCCGATTGCCAGAGAAAGTCAGGATGCACCCCTAAAGCACTGCGGAGGCGAGAGTATATGCCATATTAAATCTGGCAAGCCTATTGATGGACCAGCAAGCTATAGGCTGATATTACTTCTCTGCACAACTTGCAAACTCCTTGAATGTCGAGGCTGTGATACCTGAAAAACAAGTGAACGTCTGGTATAAACACAGTTGCTGTGGCCAAGTTCTTCCCTTTAGAACACACGTTAAAGTTGGCTTCCAGGGGAAACTCAAGACTGGTGCAGTTGACGTAGACCTATGACACAGTCTGGATTAAAGGCCCGATGCTGAAACTCGCAAGGACCATACCCTGCCCCAAAACACTACAGCTACTTTGGGCAAAGCTGAGCAATAGACGGTTACGTGTCCATCTCTGTGACAAAATCAGCTCACCTCAATCCCTCAACAACAAGCTGGCTCAAGGATCAGTGCCATAATCCTTGTCTTAGCAAAGTGCTCTGGACCATAGCATCAGTTTTAACAAATCTACTTCCCTATTGTACTGAAGAACAAAGAGACAAGTCAATGCAACAATGTCAATAATGCATCTTGAACGATTCAATGCAAACAACTTTTGAAAAGTGAAACAGCAGGAAGGTGCCACCAATCTTTGCCAAGTCACTTCTGATGTGTTTAGTTTACTACCAGTTTAGTTACAAAAAAAATGAGACCATGCCCAAGAACCTGCTCCAGTTCTCCAAACAGGACAAAAACATGGAAAGAGGATGAATACTAAACTGAGACAGCAATCATACCTAAAGTGTGCTTCAGCAAGAACATCGTCAAATCAGCAATCATTGAAATAAATGACTGGCCAGTCCTGGGACTACTATGTATCTGCACGTATCTCCCAAAATCGGATCCAGGAGAGATTCAAATATGCCAGCCTGGAGACCGACACAGATCAAAGCATTCTTACCCACACTTGAATAACAATTTCCCCATATTGGTCGAACACATTATATTAGATAAGACATAATACAATTAAAATTGCCAATTCTGACTTCCGGGTGCGGCGATGACCAGCTAAGTCGCACGTTTCGGCAGCTCCCGGTGGAACGGACTTTTGGGCTCTTAATAAGAGCCCCAACGGCAATTTTAACGGCTAAAAGTACTGTGCGGTAAACCAGAAGGGAATCCCCCCTGGATACGGATGGAAAAAGGAGAGGAAAGTGGCCAGATTGCGGTGGATCCTCTAGAGCAGCGGCGAGGAAGGCAAGCAAAAACCAAGATGGCGTCGGAAGGTGGCAGTTTAATATGGGGCCCTGAACAACACGAGTTTTTGAAACGCTGCGTGGAAGAGCTTAAAAAGGAGACGAAGAAGGAGCTGTTGGCCCCGATATTTCAGGCGATTGAAGGGCTAAAAGATGAGCAAAAGACCCAGGAGCGGGAGCTTCGGGTTGTGAAGGCAAAGGCTGCCGAGAACGAGGACGATATACAGGGCCTGGTGGTGAAGACGGAGATGCATGAGGCACACCATAAACGATGTGTGGAAAGGCTGGAGGTGCTGGAGAATAATGCGAGGAGGAAGAATTTAAGGATTCTTGGTCTTCCTGAAGGTGCAGAAGGGGCGGACGTCGGGGCATATGTGAGCACGATGCTGCACTCGTTAATGGGAGCGGAGGCCCCGACGGGTCCGTTGGAGGTGGAGGGAGCATACCGAGTGATGGTGCGAGGACCGAGAGCAGGAGAAATTCCCAGAGCCATAGTGGTGAGATTCCTCCGTTTTAAGGACAGAGAGATGGTCCTCAGATGGGCAAAGAAAACTCGGAGCAGTAGGTGGGAGAACGCGGTGATCCGCGTATATCAAGACTGGAGTGCAGAGGTGAGAAGGAGGGCGAGCTTTAATCGGGCCAAGGCGGTGCTTCATAAAAAGAAGATTAAATTTGGAATACTGCAGCCGGCAAGACTGTGGGTCACATATCAAGGGAAGCACCACTACTTTGAAACGGCGGATGAGGCGTGGACATTTATTGTTGAAGAGAAATTGGAACAAGTGGGTTATTAAAAAAGAACTTTTGAGACAAAGTGGTGGGGCGAATATGGGGGGCGAAGAGGGGGGAAAAAGGGGGGAAGAGATGATTTTTATGTTGTTAATCCTGCGACCTGGTAACTTTTCTCTCTTCCACAGGTTGTGGCGGAGGGAGGAAGGGAGGTGGAGGAGCTGGGGGCGTAGGCCATTGGGGGCGGGGCTTTGTTCCCACGCTATGATAATTATGGCGGGAATAGGGAAGCAGGAAGGAGGGGGCGTCGCACGGTGCGAGCCGAGGTCACGGGGGGAAGCCGAGGTCAGCCAGAGTTTGCTGACTTCTGGGAGCAACATGGGGGGTGTAACTACGCTAGTGGGGGATCTAGCGGGGGGGTGGGAGGGGGGATTTACTGGGTTGCTGCTGCTGGGGAGAATGGGGAGCTGGTATGGGGTGGGGTGGGCGGGGCGGGAGGGCACCGCCTGGGGGGGACACAGCTGCGTGGGAACCGGGTGAGGAGCTGGATAAAAGGGGATGGCTAATCGACAATGGGGGGGGGGGTAAAGAGCCCCCCAACCCGGCTGATCACGTGGAATGTGAGAGGGCTGAACGGGCCGATAAAGAGGGCACGGGTACTCGCACACCTTAAGAAACTTAAGGCAGATGTGGTTATGTTACTCATTTGAAACTGATAGACCAGGTTAGACTACGCAAAGGATGGGTGGGGCAGGTGTTTCATTCGGGGCTAGATGCGAAAAACATGGGGGTGGCTATACTAGTGGGGAAGCGGGTAATGTTTGAGGCAAAGACCATAGTGGCGGATAGTGGGGGCAGATACGTGATGGTGAGTGGCAAATTACAGGGGGAGGCGGTGGTCTTGATGAACGTATACGCCCCGAACTGGGATGATGCCAACTTTATGAGGCGCATGTTAGGACGTATCCCGGACCTAGAGGTGGGGAAGTTGGTAATGGGTGGAGATTTCAACACGGTGCTGGAACCAGGGCTGGACAGATCGAGGTCCAGGACTGGAAGGAGGCCGGCAGCAGCCAAGGTGCTTAAAGACTTTATGGAGCAGATGGGAGGAGTAGACCCATGGAGATTTAGCAGACCTCGGAGCAAGGAGTTTTCGTTTTTCTCCCATGTCCACAAAGTGTATTCGCAAATCGACTTTTTTGTTTTGGGAAGGGCGCTGATCCCGAAGGTGAGGGGGACGGAGTATACGGCGATAGCTATTTCGGATCACGCTCCACACTGGGTGGACTTGGAGATAGGGGAGGAAAAAGAACGGCGTCCACCCTGGAGAATGGACATGGGACTAATGGCGGATGAGGGGGGGTGTCTAAGGGTGAGGGGGTGTATTGAAAAGTACTTGGAACTCAATGATAATGGGGAGGTCCAGGTGGGAGTGGTCTGGGAGGCGCTGAAGGCAGTGGTTAGAGGGGAGCTGATATCAATCAGGGCACATAAAGGAAAGCAGGAGAGTAGGGTTGCTGCAAGAACTTCTGAGGGTGGACAGGCAATATGCGGAGGCACCGGAGGACGGACTGTACAGGGAAAGGCAAAGGCTACACGTAGAATTTGATTTGCTGACAACGGGTACTGCAGAGGCACAGTGGAGGAAGGCACAGGGTGTACAGTACGAATATGGGGAGAAGGCGAGCAGGTTGCTGGCCCACCAAGTGAGGAAAAGCGGAGCAGCGAGGGAAATAGGGGGAGTGAGGGATGAGGAGGGAGAGATGGAGCGGGGAGCGGAGAGAGTGAATGGAGTGTTCAGGGCATTCTATGAAAGATTATATGAAGCTCAGCCCCCGGATGGGAAGGAGAGAATGATGTGTTTTCTGGACCAGCTGGAATTTCCTAAGGTGGAGGAGCAGGAGAGGGTGGGACTGGGAGCACAGATCGAAATGGAGGAAGTAGTGAAAGGAATTAGGAACATGCAGGCGGGAAGGCCCCGGGACCGGATGGATTCCCAGTTGAATTTTACAGGAAATATGTGGACTTGCTCGCCCCGCAACTGATGAGAACTTTTAATGAGGCGAGGGAAAGGGGACAGCTGCCCCCGACTATGTCAGAGGCAACGATATCGCTTCTCCTAAAGAAGGAAAAAGACTTGCTGCAATGCGGGTCCTATAGGCCTATTTCCCTCCTGAACGTAGACGCTAAGATTCTGGCCAAGGTAATGGCAATGAGGATAGAGGATTGTGTCCCGGGGGTGGTCCATGAGGACCAAACTGGGTTTGTGAAGGGGAGACAGCTGAATACGAATATACGGAGGCTGCTAGGGGTAATGATGATGCCCCCACCAGAGGGGGAAGCGGAGATAGTGGTGGCGATGGATGCCGAGAAAGCATTTGATAGAGTGGAGTGGGATTATTTGTGGGAGGTGTTGAGGAGATTTGGCTTTGGAGATGAGTATATTAGATGGATACAGCTGCTGTATAGGGCCCCGATGGCGAGCGTGGTCACGAATGGACGGGGGTCTGCGTATTTTCGGCTCCATAGAGGGACGAGGCAGGGATGTCCTCTGTCCCCATTATTGTTTGCACTGGCGATAGAGCCCATGGCAATAGCATTGAGGGGTTCCAGGAAGTGGAGGGGAGTACTCAGGGGAGGAGAAGAACACCGGGTATCTCTGTATACGGACGATTTGTTGTTGTATGTGGCGGACCCGGCGGAGGGGATGCCAGAGATAATGCGGATACTTGTGGAGTTTGGAGAATTTTCAGGATATAAACTGAACATGGGGAAAAGTGAGTTGTTTGTGGTGCATCCAGGGGAGCAGAACAGAGAAATAGAGGACTTACCGCTGAGGAAGGTAACGAGGGACTTTCGCTACTTGGGGATCCAGATAGCCAAGAATTGGGGTACATTGCATAGGTTAAATTTAACGCGGTTGGTGGAACAGATGGAGGAGGACTTCAAGAGATGGGACATTGTATCCCTGTCATTGGCAGGGAGGGTGCAGGCGGTTAAAATGGTGGTCCTCCCGAGATTCCTCTTTGTGTTTCAGTGCCTCCCGGTGGTGATCACGAAGGCTTTTTTCAAAAGGATTGAGAAGAGTATCATGAGTTTTGTGTGGGCCGGGAAGACCCCGAGAGTGAGGAAGGGATTTTTGCAGCGTAGTAGGGATAGGGGGGGGCTGGCACTACCGAGCCTAAGTGAGTACTACTGGGCCGCCAATATCTCAATGGTATGTAAGTGGATGGGAGAAGAGGAGGGAGCGGCGTGGAAGAGATTGGAGAGGGCGTCCTGCAGGGGGACTAGCCTACAAGCTATGGTGACGGCGCCGTTGCCGTTCTCACCGAAGAAATACACCACAAGCCCGGTGGTGGTGGCTACTCTGAAAATTTGGGGGCAGTGGAGACGGCATAGGGGAAAGACGGGAGCCTCGGTGTGGTCCCCGATAAGAAATAACCATAGGTTTGCTCCGGGGAGAATGGATGGGGGATTTGGAACATGGCAAAGAGCAGGAGTAACACAATTGAGAGATCTGTTTGTAGATGGGACGTTTGCAAGTCTGGGAGCGCTGACCGAAAAATATGGGTTGCCCCAGGGGAATGCATTCCGGTATATGCAACTGAGGGCTTTTGCGAGGCAACAGGTGAGGGAATTCCCGCAGCTCCCGACGCAGGAGGTGCAGAACAGAGTGATCTCAAAGACATAGGTGGGGGACGGTCAGGTATCAGACATATATAGGGAAATGAGGGACGAGGGGGAGATTATGGTAGATGAGCTGAAAGGGAAATGGGAAGAAGAGCTGGGAGAGGAGATTGAGGAGGGGCTGTGGGCTGATGCCCTAAGTAGGGTAAACTCATCGTCCTCGTGTGCCAGGCTAAGCCTGATACAATTTAAGGTGTTACACAGGGCGCATATGACTGGAGCACGGCTCAGTAAATTTTTTGGAGTAGATGAGATTTCGTGCGAGATGCTCGAGAAGCCCAGCGAATCACACCCACATGTTCTGGTCATGTCCGGCACTACAGGGGTTTTGGGTGGGGGTGACAAAAGTGCTTTCGAAGGTGGTGGGGGTCCAGGTCGAACCAAGCTGGGGGTTGGCTATATTCGGGGTTGCAGAAGTGCCGGGAGTGCAGAAGGCGAAAGAGGCTGATGTTTTGGCCTTAGCGTCCCTAGTAGCCCGGCGCAGGATACTGTTGATGTGGAAGGAAGCCAGGCCCCCGGGTGTGGAGACCTGGATAAATGACATGGCAGGGTTTATAAAGCTGGAACGGATTAAGTTCGTCCTAAGGGGATTGGCTCAAGGGTTCACCAGGCGGTGGCAACCGTTCGTCGAATACCTCACAGAAAGATAGAGGGAATGGAAAAGAAGAAGACAGCAGCAGCAACCCGGGGGGGGGGGAGGAACCAGAAGGACTCTCAGGGATGTTAGTGTATAAGTATAATATGTATAGGTTGTTGTTATAGGTAATTGTATACTGGACGGCTGAATTGTATGTTTTGGAGGGTATTTATTTGGGACAAGGCAGTTGCCATTTAGTTTTTTTTTTAAATTTTGATGTTGTTTATATATTATTTATTTCTTGTTTAAAAAACTGGCCATTGTTATTTATATGGTTATATTACTGTGTGAAAGATACACAATGTACTGTTATGGTTGGCCAAAAATTTTGAATAAAATATATATTTTTTTAAAATTGCCAATTCTGGGTGGATGCATTTTTGGAGGTTTCCTCACACAAGACCTCCTGAATGGCCCTCCATAGTCATTTAGCCATTTTATCCCCATTTCCAATATTTTTACAAATCAGAAATATTCAAAGAATATTATGAAAGCATGTTTTAATGTCCCAGTGATGTTCTTTGTGGGGTGCTCGTAGCAGTGTCCAGGAGAAAAATCTTCAATTTCTGAACACTCAGTAACCGTAGATGGAATACACTTGTGTATCACAGTCTGATACCATTAAGCTCATGGCCACAACCCATCACACTGCTAAATTGCTAATCTCATCTGTATCAATGACTAAACATGCTGGCTGAGGTTCACTTCTTCCTCGTATAGACAGAATAAAAGCTCATGGAAAGGATTCTTCTACTGACAATTTTTATACTATATTGTACCTCAGAAGGGAAATAAAACACAGGTCAACTCCAGAACTGCTTACCAATTTGGCACTGGCAGCAGTTCTCTTTTCTAACAAGCCCATGCCTGGAGATGAATGGAACATAATAATTTTTGTTCCATGATTATGTGTGTGTCACATACATATGTATATATTTTCGGGGAGGTGGTAGTGTAGTGGTATTGTCACTAGACTAGTAATCCAGAGACCCAGGATACTCCTCTGGGGACAGTGATTCAAATCCCACCCAGCAGATGGTGAAATTTAAATTCAATAAAAATCTGGAATTAAAGGTCTATATTTGACCATGAAACCATTGTTGGTAGTCAGAAAAAAACATCTGGTTCACTGATGTCCTTTAGGGAAGGAATCTGCTGTCCTTCTGATCTGGCCTGCATGTGACTCCAGACCCACAGCAATGTGGTTGACTATTTCTTTCTTTCTTTTTTAAAAAAATGCATTTTATTCAAACTTGTATCAAAGTAGGTTACAGCAAATAAACACCCCTGGAAACATTCTTCCCAACAATCAACTATACAGTTTGTACAGATTTTTCTTCTTTTTCAACACCCCGCCCCCCCCCCCCCCCCAAGCGATGTTTGAGGGGCTCCTCAAACACGGTCACAAACATCTCCCATCTTTTCTCAAACTCCCCTGCTGAGCCCCTTAACTCATACTTCATCTTCTCTAACCGCTGGAAGTCGTACAGGCCACCCAACCAAGCTGCTACCCCCGGTGGCAATGCCGACCGCTACTCCAGCAAAATCTGTCACCGTGCAATCAGAGAGGCGAAGGCCAAGACATCGGCCTTCCTCCTCTCCATGAGCTCCGGCTTCTCTGAAACCCCAAATATCGCCACCAAAGGGTCCAGGCCCACTCCCTCCTCCACTATCCTGGCTAAGATTGTGAACACTACTGCTCACAATCTTCCCAATTTTTCACAACCCCAAAACATTTGCGCATGATTCGCTGGCCCCCGCCCACACCTCTCACACTCATCTGCTACCCCATGAAAGAACCCACTCATTCTCGTCCGAGTCATATGCACCCTGTGTACCACCTTAAACTGTATCAGGCTCATCCTTGCACAAGGAGGTCCCGTTTACCCTTCGCAGAGCCTCACTCCGTACTCCCCAATTGATCTCCATTCCCAACTACACTTCCCATTTCCCCTTGATCTCCACGATATGCTCGCTTCCCTGCTCCCCCAGCCACTTATATATATCCCCAATTCTTCCCTCCCCTTCCACATCCGAAAGCAGTAGTCGCTCCAGCAGGGTGTATCCCGGTAATCTAGGGAACCCCTTCCAGAACCTTCGTGCAAAGTCCCTAACCTGTAGATACCTGAACTCACTACCCCTCGGCAGCTCTACCCTCTCCCTTAGCTCCTCCAGACTGGCGAACCCTTCCCCCAAATACAAATCCCTCACCTTAACCAGCCCCACTTCCCTCCACCTCCTGTGTACACTATCCACCCGCCCCCCCCCCCCCCCCCCCTCCCCCCGGCTCAAACCCATGATTCTCGCACAGCGGCGTTAGCACCGACATCCCTTCCACCCTAAAATGCCTCCTCAGCTGATTCCATATCTTCACCGTGGACTGCACCACTGGGCTCCCTGAATACCTACTCGGAGCCATTGGCAATGCTGCCATCATCATCGCCCTCAAACTAGTCCCGTTAAAAGATTCTTCCTCCATCCTAACCCACTCTAACCCTTCTCCTTCCCACCACCGCCGCACCTTGTCCACATTCGCCGCCCAATAATAATGAAGCAAGTTTGGCACGCCAACCCCCCCCTGCTACCTCTGCCTCTGTAGCAAGGTCCTCCCCATCCTCGGCACGTTCCCCGCCCATACAAAGTCAGAGATGATTGTGTCCACTTTCCGAAAAAAGGCCTTCGGTATAAAGATCGGGAGAGCCTGAAAGATGAACAAGAACCTCGGCAGAATATTCATTTTCACCACTTGGACCCTCCCCGCCAACGTTAAGTGCAGTGTATCCCATCTCTTAAGATCTTCCCTGGCCTCCTCCACCAGCTTCGTTAAGTTCCACTTATGGAGCCCCGTCCATTCCCTCCGTACCTGAATCCCCAAGTACCTAAACCTATCCCTCGCTACCGTAAATGGCATTCACCCTAAACTAGCCCGCTGTGCCAGCTCATTCACCGGGAATACCTCGCTTTTCCCTACATTCAGCTTGTAGCCCGAGAACCCGCCAAACTCCCCAACAGGCCCATAATCCTTCCCATACTCTCCAACGGATCAGAAACATACAGCAGGAGGTCACTGGCATAGAGCGACACCCAATGCTCCCTCTGTTCCATCATTATCCCCTGCCACTCTGCCGACCCCCTGAGAGCCATCGCCAACGGCTCTATGGCCAGCGCAAACAGCAGCGGTGACAGCAGGCAGCCCTGCCTCGTACTCCTCTGTAGGTCAAAGCTTCGTGAGCTCATATCATTCGTCCTCACTCTCGCTCTTGGCACCACATACAGCACCGCACCCAGGCCACAAATCTCGGACAAGCCCAAACCTTCCCAAAACTTCGAACAAGTACCGCCACTCCACCCGATCAAATGCTTTCTCCGCGTCCATGGACACCACCACCTCCGGTCCCAGAGCTCTCGACGGATTGATGTGGTTGACTCTTAACTGCCACTCAGTTCAATGGCATTTAGGGATGGGCAATAAATGCTGGCCTTGCCAGCGACACCCGCATCCCACAAAATAATTTTTAAAAGTTAAAGCTAAATGTTACAATTTCCCGGTGTTTCTAAAGAAAGTTTTTTTTTAAATTTCTCTCTTATTTGAAGGAAAAATATTTAACATTTAAAACGTGTAAAATCAAAAGATTTATTATTTCAGTCAAAAAGCACATATCTTTTCAATTGATTTTTTTTAAACAGTGAAACATGATGCACTTCCAGCCTGCCAAATCTACAACTGTTTCTCCCTTTTAAAAATATTCTGCATTATAATAATAATCTTCATCGTCACAAGTAGGCTTACGTTAACACTGTAATGAAGTTACTGTGAAAATCCCCTAGTCGCCACATTCTGGGATCTGTTTGGGCACAGAGCAAGAATTCAGAATATCCACTTCACCTGACAGCACATCTTTCGGGACTCGTGGGAGGAAACCGGAGCACCCGGAGGAAACCCACACAGACACAGGGAGAACGTGCAGTCTCCGCCCAGGCAGTGAGCCAAGCCAGGAATCAAACCTGGGACCCTGGCGCTGTGAAGCAACAGTGCTACCCACTGTGCTACCGTGCTGCTCACCATTACACTACATTCCTTAACATGAGGCAAAAATCAATGGTCACCTTTAACCTACTAGGAAGAGACACGCACCAGGATATAGATTATTGTCCCTTCCTTTACTTGTCCTCACTTCAGCATTTTCTCTCAAGACTCCTGCAACAAAAATCAACCTGCAGGGAACAAGAAGAAGGAAACCAAATCTTACAGATCTGTGCCATACTGTATGCCAAACCAAAGGGGAGGCAGTGGCATATTAGTATTGTTTCTGGACTAGTAATTCAGAAACCCACGGTAATGCTCTGGGGCCCGATTCGAATGCCACCTGGCAAATGGTGACATTTAATTCAATACAAATCTGGAACTAAAGGTCTAATGATGACCATGTCGATTATCATAAAAACCCACCTGGTTCACTAATGTCATTGAGGGAAGGAAATTTGTCGTCCTTACCCAGTCTGGCCTACATGTGACTCCAGACCCACAGCAATGTGGTTGACTCTTAAATGCCCTCAGGGGTGGACAATAAATGCTGGCCCAGCCAGCGACACCCACATGCCATGAATGAATTTTTAAAAAGGCTTCTCATTACTCTGAGACAAAATAGTATATACTCTTAAGTCATTCGTTGCTCTCATCGTCTTTCAACTCTATTTTTCTTACTCTGATGGAAATAGCACTAGCTGTTTCAGGCTTCCACTCAACAACACTTCTTGGCCTAATTCTGTGTCAGCTTCAATTTTCTGCCCTAGAAACTGCCAGATTGGGTCTACACCTCCCTCAGGCTTTTCAAGTCTTGTTTAAAAAAAGCTGCACGAAGTTCAGCTCGAGGCAAACAAAGGCCTCAGTCATTCTGACTGCTCTAATTGCCCTGATAGTTGGCTTATACCAAGAAGATTCAATTAGATTCAACTGCCACATTCTGTACAGCAATCTCACATGCAGCACTTACAATCTGTAAATATCTGAAGTCATAAGGTGTTGCAATTCATTTTTGCATTGAAACATAAACCAGATTCACTCCTTGATTTATCCAAATGAAGCAAATGAATTATTAAACCATTTACCACTTGATTTTGCAAATCAGTTTCTCTGATTTGCAGATTGCAAGGAGATTCCAGTGCCATAGTTCAACATTTTAAAAAATGTTACGGATCAGGTTTCTGCAAAAATAGTGTTTGGTATGTCATGGAATGTGTTGGAAAAGCATTAGGAATTCGGAACAATTATGTCCTAAGATCAACTATGATTAAGCATGAGCTGGGGTGGCACGGTGGCGCAGTGGTTAGCACTGTTGCCTCATGGCGCTGAGGACCCGGGTTCAATCCCAGCCCCGGGTCACTGTGCGTGGAGTTTGCACATTCTCTCTGTATGTGCGTGGGTCTCACCCCCACAACCCAAAAGATATGCAGGTTAGGTGGATTGGCCACGCTAAATTGCTCCTTAGTTGTAATAAAGAATTGGACACTTTAAATTTATTTTTAAAAAACAATTGTCATAAGCGGTTTGATACGTTTATGCTGCTGAATTAAAGGAGACTTGGGTTCTCCATATAACTGTATCAGGTCATGGGTTGACACTCTTCTAGTATATGTAACATTTCATTAGAATAACTGAACAATGGTTGTAGTCACATTGACCCCACCGGGTCGGAGATTCGGCGGGGGTGGGAATCGCGCGATGCCGGACTGATTCGCGCCGTTTTTGGTGCCGGTCGGCGGACATCGCGCCCCGATTGCGGAGAATCCCGCCCATTGTATTTTATTTCTGCTAAAAAGATCGCTTACTCACCAAGGATCATTATTAAGTCAAGAGTTGTGGTTTTGTTCGGGAATGTTGCACTTTATATGTTAAAACAGAATTCTGAAGAAGTAAAACAGAATAGCCAGCTGACATGACTTCAAATGGGTGTGGAATTAATGTTGAACTTAAATCTATTCAAGCTTCATCTTAACATGTAACAAGTGATCTAACTTAAAATGTTAACAACAATATCTAAAGCACTATTATCCATCTATACACTAATCTGTACCACACAAGGGTACAGTCTCAGAATAAGGCAACAATCATTAGGACAGGGCCTCAAGGAAAAGCTGCGTAATTGTAATAACTGAGTTATTACTTGTATTCTTATGGTCCGCCAAATATAATAAACGGTCTCAATGAACCAGGGAATGTACAACATAGAAAAACAAGCGAAGAGAGCATTCAGTAGAGCGCATAACTCCACCACGCTGTGAACTCAACGTTATTAGAATTACGCATCTCTTCTTTGAGGCTTTCCTGTGCCTGGTTGATGCTCTGTGTAACTATTAAGCTGAAAAATTAATTTTTTTCATTCAGAACTTCCATTTCATTGAGGTGGCTTCAGGGTTTCATCATCCAACAACCTGCTCTGAAAACTCTGCTCACATTTGACAGCTTTGGCAAATTCCACCACAGCTGCTGAAACAATCAACAACATTCTATATCAGACAACCCATAACATTCTACAAAAAAATCAATTCGGCCTATCTCCGAATAGTAATGAATCATTACCAAATTCTAGTCTCACAATTTGCATCTTTGTCAAAAAGAAATTCTTCCTTGGGACATATCTTATCGGCGTACCAAGTTCTGTTGAAAACCGGCCATTGTTTTTTGAGATATATTGTTTGCAAGACAAACAGGGGCAAAAACATTACTGATTCCAAAGGATGAAAGAGGACAGCCTCTCTGACCAAGCAGACATGCATGGAAGTGGCCAAGGAAGTGAGCAGTAGAAGTGCAGCCCCTCTAATCTGGAAACAGAAAAGCAGCATAATTCGGGACCTCGAAGAACATGAAAGTGGAGTAACATAATACTTTCTGGTGTCAAGACCCATATTCTGACTTGCCCAGCATTCTCCTGCATAGAGCTCCTCAGATCACACCTTGCTGCTCCACCCATTCCCCTGTCTCTCTCTCTCTCTAGGCACCTCACATCCCCATCTGAACAACCAACACTCACAATCATCATAAGCCTATGCCTCACCAAGATCCTCCACAAATGTTGCCCTTCCTTGCCATCAACATAAGCCATTTCAAACACCCAGAACTCTCTACTTTCTCACCAGGAAGATGACAGCATGCAACATTAGGGAGAGGCAGAGACATAGGGATGATCGTAATAGGGGTGGGTTGGTGGTTGACCAATGACTAGCACCACACTGGCAATGCAAGCCGACCTTTTGAGGGAGGGTCTTTTGCAGGAGGCTTCAATGACCTGTCACTGGTGTTCAGCCATATGGGCCGGGATTCTCCAAAATCCCGGCTAAGTGTTGACGCCAGCGTAAACGTCGGAGTGTTTCACGCCGCCATCAACGGGCCTCTTGGCCCAGCGATTCAGTGGCCCACAGGGGGCCAGCACGGCGCCAGAGTGCTCCACGCAGCTTCGGGGCTGATACGCGGCCCTGCATTGCCAGCGCGGGTCTGCTCATGTGCGTGCTGGCCGTTTCAGCGCTGGCGCCGCGCTACATGGCGTTGTGACACAGCGGGCCCGCGCAGAAGGTGGTAGCCCACCCCAGATCGCGTGCACACCCGCCAATCTAAACCTCTATCTGTAACCCCTGTATTGCGCCTCTCATCTCCTTCAAAATGGGTCTCTTCATCTTTGCCATCTGCATGATGAAAGAACGGCTGAAGAGAATGCAGCTGGTGTTGTTCCTGCTGCTACTATCCTCTTATCTTTGCTGCAATGGACCATGCTATGGTGAAAGCTCGCAGTCGGGAAGTGCAGCTGAAGGTGTGAACTGCTGGACAGGTAAAAGGTCTTCTCCAAGTTGGCAATCACTTTTCAAGCATCAAAAGCACTCTCTAAGGAAATATGTGCTATGTACAGTGGCCTCTCATCTGGCCATGGGGTTTGAGCTCTTCAGCTTCAGTCTATGCTCCTGCCTCAGTGGCCTAGGAGAATTACTGAGGGGTTTGAAAAACATGTGTCCTGGCTGTTGCAGTGATATCATGGTTGTGTTGTAATTCAGTAACTGACCACTAGGAGTCTCATTGGTATATCAGTGAATGTTAGAATCAGGTGACCTCAGGCTGACTCGGGAGCTGAGAGAGAGATAGTGGTTTGTGCATGGTCATACCGTTATTCATCTGTTGTTTTGTATATATTTGACCCACAGTTAATGTTAATAAATCATTTTTTAACTTTAGCTACAAGTGTTCTTGTAATATAAATCAGGCCATCCGACAAGAACATTACATGGTGTCAGGACTGGATGGTATTAAACACTGAGAAAAAAAAACTAGCATCCTGCCACGAGGTCCATAGCAATTTGAAGATTTTGAAGACTGCAAGAATTAACAATATGGAGTCTGAAGCCACCAGTGAGTCTCAGATTTCCCGTTAATGTGGACAGCAACTGGCATGTGTTTAAACAACAATTTAATCTGTTTCTTACTGCAGTAAATTTAGGGGATAAATCAGATTTGCGTACGGTAGCAATGCTCCTAACAGTGGCAGACCCAAAGTAATTGCTGTGTTTAATACGTTTAAATTTGCAAACGATGAAGATAGTAAAAATTTTAACTAAGTAATTTGAAGATTTGATGAACATTGCACGCCAGAAAGAATGAAATTTATGAGCGCTATGTGTTTAGATCACGTTTACAGGAGACAGGAGAGTCCATAGACCATTTCATCACTGATTTAAAGTTAAAAAGTAAAACCTGTAATTTTTCTGCGGTGGAATCTTCCATGATTCGGGACCAGATTGTGTTTGGTGTGAATGAAAATAAGCTGAGGGGGACTTCCAGTGGTGGCTATGAAGGAGTAGGTCGCACATTTGGTGGCTTCCGCTCGGGTCGGACATTTGGACCTTTTCCCCTGATTTTCTACCGGACTTGAACTGTAAAATTGATGACAGAGGCAATTGTGTACGGAATTCCCACATCGGTGCATGGAGAGAAGGACTAGAAGTGCTCGTAAAGGCAGAAACAGAAAGACAGAGAAGGCTTGGGCTGAAGCTGCAGCAGGAGACAGCATGGCGGAGGATCGGACCTCTGGTTTGTCGACCCAGCGGTCAACGGAGCAGCTGATGCAAGTTATTCAGGAAGGCTTTGCTAAGCAGAAACGGGACTGCTTGGACCCGATAAAAGAGTCAATTGAGCGGCTGGAGCTTGGATTGGACGTCCAAGATCGGGCAATCCAGAAGGTAGAAAAGGCGCTGGCTGAGCAAGAGGAACATCAAACTGCGGTGAATTTGGAGGTGGGGATACTGAGAGACCAGCAGAAGAAGCTCCTGGAGAAGGTGGAGGACCTAGAGAATAGGTCCCGCCGGCAGAACTTGAGAATCGTTGTGCTCCTGGAGGGGTCCGAAGGAGTGGACGCTGGGGCATACATCGCAGATATGTTTGAGAAGCTGCTGGGGGATGGGGAATTCCCCCGACCCTTGGAGGTGGACAGGGCTCACAGAGTGCTCGAGAGGAAGCCGAGAATGGGAGACCCCCCCCCCCCCCCGAGGGCAATGGTGGTGAGATTGCACAGGTACTTGGATAAGGAGCACATTCTACATTGGGCCAAGCAGACACGGAGCTGTAAGTGGGACAATAGTATCCTGCGGGTTTACCAAGACTTGAGTAGGGAGGTGACCAGGAGAAGAGCAGGCTTCAACCAGATTAGGTCGATCCTTTTTAAGAAAAAGGTGAAGTTTGGACTGTTGTATCCGGCCCGTCTTTGGATCACGCACGAGGAACAGCACTTTTATTTCGAGTCACCTGAGGACACGCTGGACTTCGTGAAAAGGAGAGGACTGGTGGTGGACTGAGAACTTTTGAACTTCGCTGCAACGTTCATGTTTTTTGGGGGGGTTTCTGTTCTTTTTTTTTTTAAAGTTTCTTGTTTTTCGTTTTGTGGAAGCTGTTTGTAATGCTTTTTGCATTGATTTGGGACCAGTGGCAGAGCTGAGTGAGTTAAGGTATTCATTTGCACTGGGGGGATGGAGGTGTGCTTGATTAGATTTTGGTGTTTTTCTGTCGGGCAATTGTGTGGGGATTGTTTGATGTTGGAGTATGTTTGCATGAGCAGGGGGGGGGGGGGGGCGAGGCTGGGGGGGGAACAATAGGTGGGAGACTATCCTGTGCCAGGGATGGGGGCCGCCAAGCTAGCTGGGCGGGCTAGCTCACGGAAGCGCAGTGGGGGTATGCATATGTTCGGTTTATTAAATGGTTTGGGTTACAGAGTGTTGTTACTAGGGGGGTGGTAAATGTTCTGCTGATGAGGGAGGGACTTGGGCTAAGGGACAGAGAGGAGGTTGGGGGCGGATGCTGCTGGGGGTGGGCTGGTGGAGGCGCGGAGCATGGGCTGGAGGTGGGCCCAAAAAAGGGGATGGTTGATTGGCAAGGGGGGGGGGGCAATGAGCCCCCCAACTAGGCTGATCAGCTGGAATGTTCGAGGGTTAAATGGGCCGGTCAAGAGGGCACGTGTGTTCGCGCATTTTAGGGGGCTGAAGGCAGATGTGGTAATGTTGCAGGAGACGCATCTTAGAGTAACTGACAAGCTTAGATTGAGGAAAGGCTGGGTCAGTCAGGTCTTTCACTCGGGATTGGACTCAAAGACTAGAGGGTTCACGATCCTGATCAATGAGCGGGTGGTGTTTGAGGTGTGTAGAATAGTCTCAGATGTGGGAGGTTGGTACATTATGGTCAGGGAGAAACTGGAGGGGGTGCAGGTGGTATTAATAAATGTGTATGCCCCAAATTGGGATGATGTGGAGTTTATAAAGAGGATACTGGGGAAGATTATAGACCTGGACTCGCACAGGTTGGTCATGGGAGGGGACTTCAACACAGTTATTGACCCTGGCTTGGAACGGTCAAGCTCGAAAACGGGCAGGGTGCCAGCAATGGCAAATGAATTAAAAGGGTTCACGGAGCAGATGGCGGGGGGGTAGATCCATGGAGATTCGGGCAGCCGAAGGTGAAGGAGTTCTCCTTCTACTCACACGTGCATAAAGTGTACTCCCGGATTGATTTCTTTATTTTGAGTAGGGCCTTATTGGCAGGGCTGGTGGACATGGGGTACTCGGCGATCACAATCTCAGACCATGCTCCACACTGGGTTGACTTGCAGGTTAGTAAAGACAGTAACCAGCGCCCGCACTGGAGGTTAGATGTGGAACTTTTGGCCTACGAAGAGGTGTGCGAGCGGCTGAGGAAATGCATTCAGAACTACCTGCAGGTCAACGACACGGGGGAAGGAGATGGTTTAAAAAAGGGGATGGCTAGTCGACGAGGAGGGTTGGGTAATGTGAGAGGTTTAAATGGGCCGATTAAGAGGGCAAGGGTGTTTGCGCACTTAAAGAGACTGAAGGCAGATGTAGTTATGCTCCAGGAGACGCACCTGAAGTTGGCGGATCAGGTTAGACTAAGGAAAGGATGGGTGGGACAGGTATTCCACTCAGGGTTGGACGCGAAAAACAGAGGGGTGGCAATACTGGTGGGGAAACGTGTATCGTTCGAGGCCAAGACCATAGTGGTGGATAGTGGGGGCAGGTATGTGATGGTGAGTGGCAGATTGCAGGGTGAGGCGGTTGTGCTGGTGAACGTATATGTCCCGAACTGGGATGACGCGGGATTCATGAACTAGGAGAGGAAAGGGACCAGCGCCCACTCTGGCGATTAGACATGGGACAACTGGCGGACGAGGGGGTATGCGGAAGGGTGAGGGGATGTATCGAAAGATACCTGGAGGTCAATGACGATGGGGAGGTCCAGGTGGGAGTAGTATGGGAAGCGCTGAAGGCGGTGGTTAGAGGAGAGCTGATTTCCATCAGAGCCCACAAGGGGAAACAAGAGGGTAAACAAAGAGAGAGATTAGTAGGGGAAATTTTGAGTGTGGATAGGAAGTATGCGGAGGCCCCAGACGAAGGGCTATACAGGGAAAGACGAAGATTACAGACGGAGTTTGACCTGCTGACCACGGGAAAGGCAGAGACACAGTGGAGGAAGGCACAGGGGATACAATATGAATATGGGGAAAAGGCGAGCTGGCTGCTGGCCCAACAACTTCGGAAGAGGGGGGCGGCGACAGAGATTGGAGGAGTTAGGGACGAATCGGGAAAGATGGAGCAGAGAGCAGGGAAAGTGAACGAGGTGTTCAGGACATTCTATGAGAGGCTGTACAAGTCCCAACCCCCGGAGGGGAAAGAGGGAATGAGACACTTTTTGGACCAGCTAGAGTTCCCGGGGGTGGAGGGGCAGGAGGTGGCAGGTCTGGGGGCGCAGAGTGAGGTGGATGAGGTGATCAAAGGAATTGGGAGCATGCAAGCAGGGAAGGCCCCGGGACCAGATGGGTTCCCGGTGGAATTTTATAGGAAATATATGGACCTGTTGGCCCCGCTTTTGGAGAGAACCTTTAATGAGGCTAAGGGAAGGGGGACATTACCCCCGACAATGTCGGAGGCGACGATATCGCTAATCCTGAAACGAGACAAAGACCCGCTGCAGTGCGGGTCATACAGGCCCATCTCCCTCCTAAACGTAGACGCCAAACTGCTGGCCAAAGTGATGGCGACAAGGATAGAGGACTGTGTCCCAGGGGTGGTACATGACGACCAGACAGGGTTTGTTAAGGGGAGACAATTGAATGCCAATGTACGAAGGTTGCTGGGGGGGATGATGATGCCCCCACCGGAGGGGGAGGCAGAGATAGTGGTGGCGATGGATGCAGAGAAGGCATTCGATAGGGTGGAGTGGGACTATTTGTGTGAGGTGCAGAAGAGATTTGGGTTCGGGGAGGGGTTCATCAGATGGGTTAGACTCTTGTACGCAGCCCTGGTGGCAAGCGTCGTTACAAACAGGCAAAGATCGGGATACTTTCGATTACATAGGGGTACAAGACAGGGGTGCCCCCTGTCCCCGTTACTGTTCCGTGTTGGCAATTGAACCATTGGCCATAGCGCTGAGGGACTCTAAGAAGTGGAGGGGGGTGCTTAGAGGGGGAGAGGAACATCGAGTGTTACTATATGCAGACGATTTGCTGCTATATGTGGCGGACCCGGTAGAGGGGATGCCAGAGGTAATGCAGATACTCAGGGAGTTTGGAGAGTTCTCGGGATACAGATTAAACATGGGAAAGAGCGAACTTTTTGTGATGCACTCCGGGGAACAGAGCAGGGGGATAGATGCTCTGCCGCTGAGGAGAGTAGCAAGGAATTTTCGATACCTGGGGATTCAGGTGGCCAGGAACTGGGGCACCCTACATAAACTTAACCTGACGCGATTGGTAGAGCAGACGGTGGAGGACTTTAAGAGGTGGGATATGGTGCCCCTGTCATTGGCGGGCAGAGTACAGGCGGTTACAATGGTGGTCCTCCCAAGGTTTCTTTTCGTGTTTCAGTGCCTCCCCATCCTGATTACAAAGGTCTTCTTCAAAAAAATAGACAGGAGCATCATGAGCTTTGTGTGGGCGGGAAAGACCCCGAGGGTAAAGAGGGGGTTCCTGCAGTGCAGTAGGGACAGAGGGGGATTGGCACTGCCGAGTCTGAGTGACTACTATTGGGCCGCCAATGTGTCGATGGTCTGTAAGTGGATGAGGGAAGAAGAAGGTGCGGCGTGGAAAAGGTTGGAGATGGCATCCTGTAAGGGAACGAGCCTAAAAGCGCTGGCGACTGCGCCACTACCGTTCTCCCCGAAAAGGTACACCACAAACCCAGTGGTGGTGGCGACCTTGAAGATCTGGGGGCAGTGGAGACGACATAGAGGAGTGACGAGTGCCTCGGTGTGGTCCCCGATAAGGAATAACCACAGGTTCATCCCGGGGAGGATAGATGGGGGATTTCAATGTTGGCAGCGAGCAGGAATCAGGAAGCTGAAGGACCTGTTTTTGGACGGGACGTTTGCGAGTTTGGGAGCAGTGGAAGAACAATATAAGTTGCCACCAGGGAATGCTTTCCGATACATGCAAGTGAGGGCATTTACGAGGCAACAGGTGAGGGAATTTCCGCGGCTCCCGACGCAAGGGGTCCAGGATAGAGTGATTTTGGGGGCATGGGTTGGAGAAGGTAAAGTGTCCGAAATATACAGGGAGATGAGAGATGAGGGGGAGGCGATGGTAGAGGAGCTGAAGGAAAAATGGGAAGAGGAGCTGGGGGAAGAGATTGAGGAGGGGCTGTGGGCAGATGCCCTAAGTAGGGTAAATTCCTCATCCTCGTGTGCCAGGCTTAGCCTGATTCAATTTAAGGTTCTACACAGAGCGCATATGACGGGAGCAAGACTGAGCAGGTTTTTTGGGGTGGAGGACAGGTGTGGGAGGTGCTCGGGAAGCTCGGCGAACCACACTCACATGTTCTGGTCGTGTCCGGCACTGCATGAGTTCTGGGAGGGTGTGGCAAGAGTGATCTCAAAGGTGGTGGGGGTCCGGGTCAAACCAAGCTGGGGGTTGGCTATATTTGGGGTTGCAGAAGAGCCGGGAGTGCAGGAGGCGAAAGAGGCCGACGTCTTGGCCTTTGCGTCCCTAGTAGCCCGGCGAAGGATTCTACTTATGTGGAAAGAAGCGAAGCCCCCGGGCGTGGAGGCCTGGATAAACGACATGGCAGGGTTCATAAGACTGGAACAAATAGGAAAGACAGCAGCAGCAACCCGGGGGGGGGGGGGGGGGGATTATTCCGTGTTCTTGCTTTTTCTTAGTTAGTTGTTGATATTTGCATTTTGTTTATTTCTTTTTCCATCTGTTGTTAGTTTAATATATTATTTAAATAACGTTTAATGTATATTCCTTTATTAAGTTGTAAAAACGGAAAATCTTTGTTTGAAAAACTTCAATAAAATATATATTTTTTAAAAAACGACACAGGGGATATTTCAGCAGCGGTGGTCTGGGAAGCACTGAAGTCAGTGGTCAGGGGGGAGCTGATCTCGATACGGGCCCATAGGGATAAGGTGGACAGGGCAGAGACGGACCAACTGGTAAAGGAGATACTACAGATCGGAGGTATGCGGAGATCCCTGAGGCAGGGCTTTTAAGGGAACGGCGGAGGCTACAGGCGGAGTTCGGCTTGTTAACCACAGCGGGAGGGCGGTGGAGCAGCTGAGAAAGGCGAGGGGGCGATCTAGGAGTATGGAGAGAAGGTCAGCAGAATGCTTGCACAGCAGCTTAGAAAGAGGGAGGCAGCCAGGGAGATAGGGAAAGTAAATGACGGAGATGGGAACCTGGTTGGAGATTGAGCAGGGGTGAATAAGGCGTTTAGGGATTTCTACAGTAGGCTGGATAGGTCGGAACCTCCTACGGGGCCGGAGGGGATGAGGCACTTCTTGGAGGGGCAGAATTTCCCAAAGGTGGACGGGGAGCTGGTAGAAGGGCTGGCGGCCCCGATCGGGTTGGAAGAGATAGTGGAGGGTCTGAAGGCCATACAGTCGGGTAAAGCTCCAGGGCCGGAACAGTACCCAGTGGAGTTTTATAAAAAGTTCTCTGGGATATTGGGGCCGGTGTTGATGAGGATGTTCAATGAGGCAAAGGAAAGAGGGGTGCTGCCCCCGACGTTGTCACAGACCACAATTTCGCTGATTCTGAAGCGGGACAAGAACCCGGAGCTGTGTGGATCTTACAGGCCGATAGCCCTGTTGAATGTGGATGCCAAATTGCCGGCCAAAATTTTGTCCTCCAGGATTGAGGATTGTGTTCCGGACGTTATTTTAGACTGCACCGGGGGACGAGACAAGGATGCCCCCTCTCCCCACTGCTGTTCGCGCCAGCTATAGAGCCGTTGGCGATTGCTCGGAGAGCCTCAAGGTGCTGGAAGGGGCTGGTCCGGGGGGGGGGGGGGGGGGGGGGGGGTGGAGCACAGAGTCTCTCTCTATGCAGACGACCTGCTTCTGTATGTATCGGACCCAATCCTAATGGAGGGGATGGAAGAAATTATGAGGATTCTAGATGGATTTGGACGGTTTTCGGGATATAAGCTTAATATGGGGTAAAGTGAGATGTTTGCGGTCCAGGCGAGGGGACCGGAGAGGCGACTGTGGGGGCTGCCTTTAGGGTGGTAGAGGGAAGCTTTAGGTACCTAGGCATTCAAGTGGCGCGGGAATGGGACCGGCTGCATAAAATTCAATCTGGCCCGACTAGTAGACCAAATGAAGGACGATTTCCGAAGGTGGGACGCAATTTCATTGTCACTGGCTGGGAGGGTGCAGACGGTGAAGATGACGGTCCTCCCGAGATTTCTGTTCGTGTTTCAATGTCTCCCCATCTTTATTCCGCGGTCCTTTTTTAAACGGGTCAGCAAAGTGATCATTAATTAATGATCCCTGACTCCGCTCAAGCATTACCTTCCTTACTCGCGGGGTCTTGCCCGCCCAAACAAAGCCATTGATCATTAATTAATGATCACTGGCTTTGTTTGGGCGGGCAAGACCCCGCGAGTAAGGAAGGTAATGCTTGAGCGGAGTCAGGGAGAGGGCGGGCTGGTGCTGCCAAATTTTAGTAACTATTACTGGGCGGCGAATATAGCCATGATCAGGAAGTCGGTGGTGGGGAGGGGTCAGCATGGGAGCGTATGGAGGCGGCTTCATGCAAGGGCACCAGTCTGGGGGTGTTGGTAACTGCGCCTCTGCCGTTCCCACCGGCACGGTACTCCACCAGCCCCGTGGTGGTGGCGGCCCTGCGAGCCTGGGGGCAATGGAGGAGACATGGGGGAGCAGAGGGAGCATCGGTCTGGTCCACAATCTGTAATAATCACCGGTTTGCCCTGGGAAGTATGGCTGGGGGGTTCCGGATATGGCGGAGGGCAGGGATTGAGAGGATGGGGGATATGTTTATAGAGGGGAGCTTTCCGAATATGAGGGCGCTGAAGAAGAAGTTTGGGTTGGCGAGGGGAAACAAATTCAGGTATCTGCAGGTGCGGGACTTCCTACGTAAACAGGTGTCAACCTTCCCGTTCCTACCGCTAAGGGGCATTTAGGACAGGGTAGTTTCCAAAGGGTGGATAGGAGAAGGGAGCGTCTCTGACATTTACAAGGAACTAATGGGGTCAGAGGAGACGCAGACCAAGGAGCTGGGAGGAGAGATAGAGGATGGTCTATTGGCGGACGCATGAGTAGAGTCAACGCGTCCGCAACATGTGCCAGGCTCAGCCTGATACAATTCAAGGTCGTTCATCGGGCTCACATGAAAGTGGCCCAGATGAGCAGATTCTTTGGGGTGGAAGACAGGTGTGCAAAATGTACGGGAGGACCAGCGTACCATGTCCACATGTTCTGGACATGTCCGAAGCTTAGGGGATTTTGGCAGGGGTTTGCAGATGTCATGTCCACGGTGTTAAAAACAAGGATGGCGCTGAGTCCAGAGGTGGCGATTTTCGGGGTGTCGGAAGACCCGGGAATCCAGGAGGAGAAAGAGGCAGATGTTTTGTCCTTTGCTTCCCTGGTAGCCCGGAGACGGATACTATTAGCTTGGAGGGACTCAAAGCCCCCGAAGTCGGAGACCTGGCTATCGGACATGGCCAGCTTTCTCTGTTTGGAGAAAATCAAGTTTGCCTTGAGAGGGTCACTGTTAGGGTTCACCCGGAGGTGGCAACCGTTCGTCGACTTCTTCGCGGACAATTAATCATCAGCAGAAGGGGGGGGTGGGTTAGTTTAGCTTAGAGTAGGGAGTTAATAAAGGTGGGACCTGTAAGGGAGGGTGACGGCTTTTGCACAATGTGTATAGTTTCATGTACATTGTTTATTTTGTTGTTGTTACAATACCAAAAATACCTCAATAAAATGTTTATTAAAATAAAAGAAAAAGAAAATAAGCTGAGGGTATGGTTGCTGATAAGAATCGGAGCTGTCTTTAAACAGTTAAGATTTGTCAGGCTCACAGACTAGCAGCACAGCATTCTGAAATGTTTCTCAGTAATGGCGCCGTCTTCTTGGAGGAAAGCACTCTGGTTGCCACCCTTTTTCTAAAAAGGCAGTAAACTTCCAAAAAAGGCGGGAAAGTTTCTGCAGCGTCTTGCACATCAACAAACAGGTTAAAGGTCAGGATGACGTATTTCTGTATGAAAGATTTAGTCAAAGGCTCAAATTAAGGCAGTGTCCAGAGTTTGGCAAAGTTTTGTTCCAGATGCAAAGGAAATTGTTACTCCAAACTCCGTCGTGCTTTCTTGATTGTAGTATCGACGTGGGTGGACCAAGACAGATTGTTGGTGATGTGCACACTTATCAATTTGAAGCTGTCAACCATTGAATTGAAAGGAATGTTCCTAAAGATTTCCACAGTAGAAAATGCGAAGAGGATAAAGGGAGGTGACATGGCGAAATCAACATTGTACAACCGACAGAGCATAATCTTTTGTTGAAATTATAGCTTTAGCAGGTACCAGTTGAAGTTGAAGGGTTTGCTGTTGAAATAACTTTTCCATAATTCTGGGTTAATGTAAAATCGTTTGTTTACATAGATACTGCTATGTTGACTTTTTTGATCATTTGTTACTATCGATTGTAATTAAACGTGAACTGTAATTCTAAAAACCAAATTATATATGAGATCTGTTCACTCAGATGTAAAGAAAGGCAATTTAATGTCTTCATACTGCAGTTTCAGCAATTTATTGACACTAACTTATGAACATGGTGCACCACAAAGCCACCAAATTAAGAGAAAGTTCTAATTACAGTAGTAGTTCCTGCAGCAGGAAATCTATCATTCGCAATTAGCTTATATCAAGGCTATACTGAGAAACCCAAGGTAGAACAACGAGATCAAGATCTCAGAAAATGAGCTTTTCGGATGTCCATGCTAAAGTCAATTATGCATAAGAGGTGAAATACTCGATGAAGTATCAACAACTTGATCATCTTTTTCCAAATCTATCGACATAGGTCTTGATTTAAAAGACAGATTTTAAGTACAAATGGTGGATCTGATTAACTTCTGCTGTAAGCATTCAATGTAAGTAGATGCACATTGTAAATGCGTATCATTGTCTAGCAGCAAAGGAGCTACCAAAGGGAATAAAAAATTAATTATAGTGGGGGCGATTTTGAGCCTGCACGAAACATGCGAGGGATCAGCGGGCGGAAAATTCACACTGAAGAGATCGCTTTTCCTGATTTTCCCCGTCCTTCATCGCCGACGTCACGACTGTGAAGCTCATTTGAATACGTTTCCGGCAATTTATATCTTCTTAGCGTGACACAAGAGGTTTGGCCAAACAAGAAGCAGTCGGGGAGATCCTTCCAGGGGCACAGAGGAAAGTATAGCCCTGGGGTGTAGAGTAACATGTCTGGGCAGTGCCCTGACACTTCCCCCTGGCAAATGTGGTTGACTGGCAATGCCAATGTGTGCCAGGAGCAAGCCCTAGTGGGAGCCCCATGGAGGATGCATTGATGTGTGGTGGAGGGGAAGAGAGCAGACACAGGGGGATCGGGTGGAATGCTGAGGATGCATCCGTGGCATTTGGGGGGGGGATGAACGTTGTGCGATGAACGTTGAGTCCAGTCGTTTATCTCTTTAACTAATTAACTAATTAAGTAAAGGAATAGAGAAAGAAACAGAACATATAACAGAAGGACATATGTTCCATTAAATGTCAAATTAAATTGGAAAGATCAATAAAGGGAGGGAAATAAAAACAGTGGACTAAGAGCGAGAGAAAATAAGAGACAGAAAGGAAAAGAAAAAAGTCAAAATGAATAACCTCTAAGAATAACTTACTATCTTTTGAAGTGTGAGATCCACAGTTTCATTGTTCATTTACTGGTCCCCCAATTTAAGTGTGATGTCAAGATCACAAATCACATCATTAACAGAGTCCTCACAGCATGACCAGCACTAACCGGCAGTGGTGAAATTAATTTGCATTAATGCCATGAATACAGTAATTTCATAACACATCAGGCGAGATTCTCCATCATGGGACGTCTGGAATGTGTTCCCCGCTGGGACAGAGAATCGAGCGTCGGGGGGGAAAGCAGGATCGCGCCTGACGTTCCGACCCCTGCTGATGGCAGGAATGCAGTCCATGGCGCACGCCAATGGGCGCATGCAAATAAATGCAAATGGCCTGCTGGGAATCACAGGGGTGTGGATCACTTGTGGTCTCCACCTGCATGACTCTGGCGTGGTGGACCTCGCGGTGGGTCAAAGGGGTAACCGTTCCCGCTCAAGATGGTGGCCCGATAGCGGTATTCCCTGCATGGTGTGGAACACGGAATTGCTTACCGGTTTGTGTTCTCAGGGGGATTATAAACCAGTTGCAATTCAGCTCCAGAGGGAGAACGTAGGGTTGGGAATCGCTGATCCCGAGGCCAAGTGTTGACGCCGTCGTAAACGCCGTCGCATTTCCCGACGGCGTCAAGATGGCCTCAGGATCAGCAATTCTGGCCTCTACAGGGGGCCAGCACGGCACTGGAGCGACCCACGCTGCTCCAGCTGCCGATCCCGGCGTCAACTGGGCGCCACGGGGTCCATGCATGCGCAGTGGCACCGGCGCCAACATGCGCATGCGGAGTGGCACCAGCGCCAACGCGCGTGTGTGCAGTGGCTCCCTTCTCCGCACTGGCCCCGACGCAACATGGTGTAGGGCTACAGGGGCCGGCGAGGACGAAAGGAGGCCCCCAGCCTGCCGATCGGTGGGCCCCGATCTCGGGCCAGGCCACAGCGGAAGCCTCCCCCCCCCCCCCCCCCACCCAGGGTTGGACCCCCCCTTCCCCACCCACAGGCCGCCCCCGGACCCTTCCACGCCAAGGTCCCGTCGGGTGAGACCAGGTTAGAACGGCGTCGGCGGGACTCGGTTTCTTGTTACGGCTGCTCGGCCCACCCAGTGCCGAGAATCGCCCGGGGGGGGGGTCCGTAGAGCGGCCCCCCGATCGGCGCCAATGGCGCCGATTCTCCGCTCTGGCCCCGGGCTGAGAGAATCCCACCCATAGTATCCCAAAGGGTGAATCCAGCCCATAATGTCAGGCTCACAGAAACATGGCAATGTTTTCCAGGTTTGGTGAGGCTAACAGCAGAATAGGAAAAAAGCTAGCTCCTCAAAATGTTATCTATATCCTCTGTTTGAGTTATTTCAAAGAGAAACAACACACTGGGCTGGATTCTCCGCCGGTGGGATGCTCCGTTTTGCCGGCAGCCCCAGGGGTTTCCCGACGGCATGGGGCTGCCCCACAATAGGAAACCCCATTGACCAGCTGGCGAAACGGAGTAGCCCGCCGGCGTGCTGAACCAGAAATCTGGCGCGGGGGGACCGAGAATCCAGCCCATTGTATTATTTTGTTTACAATACATTCAAGGTGGTTTCATTTTCCACATTTGTTGCAGTAATTAAGCATTATTAACCTTAATTACTAAACTATTATCTATGCAAAGACAAAGCACAATTTCTGGGTTCTACTACTAGAATCCTAACTTTAGAAAATCAATTAAAATAGGTGAATTAAATTGTGTTACATATAAATATGGATTTCAGAAAGAGATAACAAGTGGGAAGAATTATTGTCATTTAAGGTTTGGTTGCCCTTGGATATGAAATCAAGAATTGGATATGAATATGCTATAGTCTCTGTTGGATACTTTACTTCCCTATGGAAAGGGCTGGTGACTCGGAATAATATTTCTACACATACATTCCCCAAGCAAAAGATTTATCATCCACTAACCTAATTTCAATATGATTCTACAAACCATGAACAAAAGTTCACCATTATAAAGCAGTTACTGCTTATTGTAACTGAATAAATTCTGCTCAACCAACTACTCTATTATGAATAGCATCTGCATATATTTGTTATAAAATGTATTATTTGATATCTGCTATAAATACAACATACCCAGTCAGATTATTACCCTGTACCTGAAAAGGACAAGGAAAGCAAGTTGGAGTGAAAACATAATCTCAAAAATAGCTGCAGTGTTGGAATACTGGACTCAATATTGGAAAAACCCCATTATTAATGTCAAAATTGATTAACATTCAGGGGCTTTCCCTTGATGATTTTTGTCCAGTTTGGCCACTCATCCATGACAGAGAAAAGAAAGAAATACGCCTTTCAGAATCTTCAGACGTCCCAAACACTTCAAAGAAAATTATGTGCGGCACGGTGACACAGTGATTAGCACTGCTGCCTCTCGGTGACTGGGACCCGGGTTCAATTCTAAGCTTTGGGTGACTGTGTGGAGTTTTCACTTTCTCCCCGTGTCTGCGTGGGTTTCCTACACCAGTCCAAAGATATGCAGGTTAGGTGGATTGGCCATGCTAAATTGGCCCTTCGTGTCCAAAGATATGCAGGTTAGATGGTGTTACGGTGAAAGGGCAGGAAGTGGGCTGGGTGGGGTGCTCTTTCTGAGGGTCAGGGTGCAGACTCGATGGGCTGAATGGCCTCCTTCTGCACGGTATGAATTTTATGGTCCTATTCTATGGTTCTACATGCTTTTGATGTTGTAGGCAAACATGCACACAGCAAGGTCCCATAAACAGATTTGAAGTAAATAACCAGACCAAATAATCTGTTTGAGTGATGCTGGTTCATAGAATCATAGAAGTTTACAGCATGGAAACAGGCCCTTCGGCCCAACCAGTCTATGCCGCCCAGTTTTTACCATTAAGCTAGTCCCAGTTGCCCGCACTTGGCCCATAACCCTCTATACCCATCTTACCCATGTAACCATCTAAATGCTTTTTGAAAGACACAATTGTACCCGCCTCTACTACTACCTCTGGCAGCCCATTCCAGACACTCACTACCCTCTGAGTGAAGAAATTGCCCCTCTGGGCCCTTCTGAATCTCTCCCCTCTCACCTTAAACCTATGCCCTCTAGTTTTAGACTCCCCTACCTTTGGGAAAAGATGTTGACTATCTACCTTATCTATGCCCCTCATTATTTTATAGACCTCTATAAGATCACCCCTAAGCCTCCTACGCTCCAGGGAAAAAAGTCCCAGTCTATCCAGCCTCTCCTTATAACTCAAACCATCAAGTCCCGGCAACATCCTAGTAAATCTTTTCTGCACTCTTTCTAGTTTAATAATATCCTTTCTATAATAGGGTGACCAGAACTGCACACAGTATTCCAAGTGTGGCCATACCAATGTCTTGTACAACTTCAACAAGACGTCCCAACTCCTATATTCAATGTTCTGACCAATGAAACCAAGCATGCCGAATGCCTTCTTCACCACCCTGTCCACCTGCAACTCCACCTTCAAGGAGCTATGAACCTGTACTCCTAGATCTCTTTGTTCTATAACTCTCCCCAACGCCATACCATTAACTGAGTAGGTCCTGGCCTGATTCGATCTGCCAAAATGCATCACCTCACATTTATCTAAATTAAACTCCATCTGCCATTCGTCGGCCCACTGGCCTAATTGATCAAGATCCCGTTGCAATCCTAGATAACCTTCTTCACTATCCACTGTGCCACCAATCTTGGTGTCATCTGCAAACTTACTAACCATGCCTCCTAAATTCTCATCCAAATCATTAATATAAATCACAAATAACAGTGGACCCAGCACCGATCCCTGAGGCACACCACTGGTCACAGGCCTCCAGTTTGAAAAACAACCCTCTACAACCACCCTCTGCCTTCTGTCGTCCAGCCAATTTTGAATCCAATTGGCAACCTCACCCTGGATCCCGTGAGCTTTAACCTTCTGCAACAACCTACCATGCGGTACCTTGTCAAAGGCTTTGCTAAAGTCCATGTAGACAACGTCTACTGCACTGCCCTCATCTATCTTCTTGGTCACTCCCTCAAAAAACTCAATCAAATTTGTGAGACATGATTTTCCACGCACAAAGCCATGCTGACTGCCCCGAATCAGTCCTTGCCTCTCTAAATGCTTGTAGATCCTGTCTCTCAGAATACCTTCTAGCAACTTGCCTACTACAGACGTTAGGCTCACCGGTCTGTAGTTCCCAGGCTTTTCCCTGCTGCCCTTCTTAAACAAGGGCACAACATTCGCCACTCTCCAATCTTCAGGCACCTCACCTGTGGCTGCCGATGATTCAAATATCTCGGTTAGGGGACCCGCAATTTCCTCCCTAGCCTCCCACAACATCCTGGGATACATTTCATCAGGTCCCGGGGATTTATCTACATTGATGCGCTTTAAGACTTCCAGCACCTCCTCCTCTGTAATATGCACACTTCTCAAGACATCACTATTTATTTCCCTTAGTTTCCTAACATCCATGCCTTTCTCCACCGTGAATACCGATGAGAAATATTCATTCAGGATCTCACCCAACTCTTGTGGCTCTGCACATAGATGCCCTTGTTGATCCTTAAGAGGCCCTACTCTGTCCCTAGTTACTCTTTTCCCCTTTATGTATCTGTAGAATCTCTTTGGATTCACCCTTGCATTACTTGCCAAAGCAATTTCATGTCCCCTTTTTGCCCTTCTGATTTCCCTCTTAACTCTATTTCGACAATCTCTATACTCTTCAAGGGATCTACTTGATCCCAGTTGCTTATGTACGTCATATGCCTCCTTCTTCTTTTTGACCAGAGTCTCAATATCTCGAGTCATCCAGGGTTCCCTACTTCTACCAGCCTTGCCCTTCACTCTAAAGGGAATGTGCTTACCCTGCACCCTGGTTAACACATTTTTAAAAGCCTCCCATTTACCAGCCGTCCCTTTGTCTGCCAATAGTCTCCCCCAATCTACCTCTGCAAGTTCCTGTCTGATACCATCAAAATTGGCCTTGCCCCAATTAAGAATTTTAACTCTTGGGCCAGACCTATCATTCTCCATAGCTATCTTAAAACTAATGGAATTATGGTCACTTGTCCCAAAGTGATCCCTCACTAGCACTTCTATCACTTGCCCTTCCTTATTTCCCAAGACGAGGTCAAGTTTTGCCCCCTCTCTAGTCGGTCCATCCACATACTGAATGAGAAATTCCTCCTGAATACACTCAACAAATTTCCCTCCATCCAAACCCCTAATGCTATGGCTGTCCCAGTCAATGTTGGGAAAGTTAAAGTCCCCTACTACTACCACCCTATTATTCTTGCAGCTATCTGTAATCTCCTTACATATTTGCTCCTCAATTTCCCGCTGACTATTTGGAGGCCTGTAGTACAGTCCTACCAAGGTGATCTCTCCCTTCTTATTTTTCAGTTCCACCCATATAGACTCAGTGGGCGAACCCTCGGATATATCCCCTCTAAGTACTGCTGTGATGTTCTCCCTAATCAAAAACGCCACTCCCCCTCCTCTCTTACCTCCTGTTCTATCCTTTCTATAGCATCTGTACCCCGGAACATTGAGCTGCCAGTCCTGCCCCTCCCTTAGCCATGTTTCAGTCATAGCTATAATATCCCAGTCCCATGTGCCCGTCCATGCCCTGAGTTCATCCGCTTTGCCCGTCAGGCCCCTTGCATTGAAATAAATGCAGTTTAATGTAGACCTTCCTTGCTCTCTGCCCTGCTTTCTCTGGTCATGCTTTACACACTCTCCCTTCCTGCCTTTTGTTTCTGTCCCCACTGACTTCCTACATCGGTTCCCATCCCCCTGGATGGGAAGAATCCCTGGTTGAAGAATAAATGTTGGCCAGAACTCTCTTGATCTTCCTCAACTAATACCATGGGACTTTTTATATCCACAACACCTTACTTGAAAAATGGCAACTCCAATAATGCAGCAATCCCTCAATGGAGGATTGCACTGAGATATCAGCCAGGATTATGTGCCCAATTCTCTGGACTGAGTTCAAACCATCTGAGAAGATGCGCACGAAAATTAAAGGTGTATCCTAAAAAATGGAAAATGTGGGCAGTTTATGTGTTTCTAATACACTATTTTGAGTAACATCTGTCAAAATTATTTTATGTAGCTATTTAATGTGGAATTTTGGACAGTATTGGAGATAGGTGCAGATGCACTGAAAATATTTCCAAGCAATATATAAAATACAAGAGATCCTCACTTAAATAATCAAACCTTACTTAGTAATTTCATAGAATTTACAGTGCAGAAGGAGGCCATTCGGCCCATCGAATCTGCACCAGCCCTTGAAAAGTGCACCCTACTTAAGCCCACATCTCCACCCTATCCCCACTAATCCCATAACCCAGTAACCCCACCTAACCTTTTAGACATTAAGGAGGAATTTATCATGGCCAATCCATCTAACCTGCACGTCTTTGGACTGTGGGAGGAAACCAGAGCACCCAGAGGAAACCCATGCAGACACGGGGAGAACGTGCAGACTCCGCACAGACAGTGACCCTGCAGGGAATCGAACCTGGGACCCTGGCGCTGTGAAGCCACAGTGACACTATGCTACCATGCTGCCTCTAATTTAAATAGGCCCATAACATCCTGATTCCCCAGCGTCGCATTTAGTAGGTACGCCAATGATGCGCTGAGGGATCCCTCATGATGTTTCCACGTAAGGAAATTGCCCAGAAACGCTATCTTCCCCTGGACGATTGTGCTGGGCTGGGAACCATCCGACAGAAGTGATTTAAAAATCGCTAACTTCAGATGATTCTGCCAGTTTCACCCTAATAGCTACTCCGAAAATGTGAGAAAGAAAAAAATTATTTCCAACTCCAGAATAAATACTTAAACACCCAAAACTATGCATGGGATAACCCGCATATACACACAACCCCCCCAGCACATCTCTGACCCCCTCCCCCCCTCCTTCCCAGACCTACTCCCCACCCATTCCCCCGGATTTGACTCCCCACACCACCTGACGCCCACCCCCCCTTGCCCCGCCTGACTCTCCTAGTCCAACCTGAACCAACCCTCCTTCCTGGTCAGAATTTCAAGGAGTGCAAGTCCATCTAGAGTAGCAATCCGTCGGAGATTTGCTATCTGAGGAAGTTACGGGCCATGATGCCATTAATATTTATATCTGTTGTAAAACTGGTTAAATAATTAAAGTGTGTTTAAAGCAAACTGACCAATGGATCCTTCACTGAGCATCATAGGTGTTGACAGCGGTTCTGATTTTGTTAGTAGCACTATAAGCTAAATTAATTAGTACTTCTGACTGCAGAGGTGCCAAGATCCAACTAAAGCAATGTCTGTCCTGGTGTTTGTAGAGGCAGCAAGTAGTAGTTGCCCTGATACAGGATAATAGAATGCTCAGTCAGAATAGGTCAATGACATTATTTTCCAATGACTTATCTGTACAATGTTTCCCTGCCGAAAGGAAGGTGTAGTAGTCAGACATTAAGTCACAATTTTCAAAACAATTGCACACACCCTGGATTCAAGCAAACCTCATTCCTGTGCAGGCACGGTGTCAGTCAAGTTGCCTCAGATATTGGGTTGCTGGCCTCATGGACACTAAGCTGTTCAGTTGTCAAGCACAGTAGAGTAAAGTGCATTTCAATATCAGATCACTGATGGCACTGCAACTAAGTAAGGAAGCGGGGTAGCCAGAAAGAAGCATGATTGGGTTGGGAGATAGCAGCAGTCAATAATGAAAGCAATCAATGACTGGTATGATACTTGGGTGCATGTGTGAGGCAAGGGAAGCCAGTCGTGTTCTTTGAGGTGGGGTGGGAGGAACATTGCTCCTCCCTGAGCTACAGTTGCCGTAGAAGAAACCACTCTTATGGGCTTATGCAGAAGGACTAACCCATTTTTCAGACATGGGAACTGCATACAATTTTTTGTCTCTTGCTAATATGTCTCTGGCTTGAATTGAGTGTTCGCTTCTTGCCCACCTTGTGGAGGTATACACTATTTATCACTGAATAACTGAGTAATGTGCAGCCAACTTCCTTGGCCAACATCTCTTTACTCCAATCTGTAATTAATGCAGGGTAGATATAGTAGCAACAAGAGCTCGAGCACACTACATGACATTTATGCCTCGAGAGGATAAAAAAATGGACATGGTTCAATGGAAACAAAACAGAAACATAGGGTGCATTTAGCCCGGTGTTTCCTGCTGCTGTACCCGCTATTAAAAGGGATTCTGCTCCATTTCTGGGCCTCTGCAAGGAACGCCCTGCTGAGGCTGCACTTTGTCCCATTTTCTTAATTGGGGCAAGGCCAATTTTGATGGTATCAGACAGGAACTTTCAGAGGTAGATTGGGGGAGACTGTTGGCAGGCAAAGGGACGGCTGGTAAATGGGAGGCTTTTAAAAATGTGTTAACCAGAGTTCAGGGTAAGCACATTCCCTTTAGAGTGAAGGGCAAGGCTGGTAGAAGTAGGGAACCCTGGATGACTCGAGATATTGAGACTCTGGTCAAAAAAAAGGAGGCATATGATGTAAACAACTGGGATCAAGTGGATCCCTTGAAGAGTATAGAGATTGTCGAAATAGAGTTAAGAGGGAAATCAGGAGGGCAAAAAGGGGACATGAAATTGCTTTGGCAAATAATGCAAAGGAGAATCCAAAGAGCTTCTACAGATACATAAAGGGAAAAAGAGTAACTAGGGACAGAGTAGGGCCTCTTAAGGATCAACAAGGACATCTATGTGCAGAGCCACAAGAGTTGGGTGAGATCCTGAATGAATATTTCTCATCGGTATTCACGGTGGAGAAAGGCATGGATGTTAGGAAACTAAGGGAAATAAATAGTGATGTCTTGAGAAGTGTGCATATTACAGAGGAGGAGGTGCTGGAAGTCTTAAAGCGCATCAGGGTAGATAAATCCCCGGGACCTGATGAAATGTATCTCAGGATGTTGTGGGAGGCTAGGGAGGAAATTGCGGGTCCCCTAACAGAGATATTTGAATCATCGGCAGCCACAGCTGAGGTGCCTGAAGATTGGAGAGTAGCGAATGTTGTCCCTTGTTTAAGAAGGGCAACAGGGAAAAGCCTGGGAACTACAGACCGGTGAGCCTAACGTCTGTAGTAGGTAAGTTGCTAGAAGGTATTCTGAGAGACAGGATCTACAAGCATTTAGAGAGGCAAGGACTGATTCGGGGCAGTCAGCATGGCTTTGTGCGTGGAAAATCATGTCTCACAAATTTGATTTGAGTTTTTTGAGGGGGTGACCAAGAAGGTAGATGAGGGCAGTGCAGTAGACGTTGTCTACATGGACTTTAGCAAAGCCTTTGACAAGGTACCGCATGGTAGGTTGTTGCAGAAGGTTAAAGCTCACGGGATCCAGGGTGAGGTTGCCAATTGGATTCAAAATTGGCTGGACGACAGAAGACAGAGGGTGGTTGTAGAGGGTTGTTTTTCAAACTGGAGGCCTGTGACCAGTGGTGTGCCTCAGGGATCGGTGCTGGGTCCACTGTTATTTGTGATTTATATTAATGATTTGGATGAGAATTTAGGAGGCATGGTTAGTAAGTTTGCAGATGACACCAAGATTGGTGGCACAGTGGATAGTGAAGAAGGTTATCTAGGATTGCAACGGGATCTTGATCAATTAGGCCAGTGGGCCGACGAATGGCAGATGGAGTTTAATTTAGATAAATGTGAGGTGATGCATTTTGGCAGATCGAATCAGGCCAGGACCTACTCAGTTAATGGTATGGCGTTGGGGAGAGTTATAGAACAAAGAGATCTAGGAGTACAGGTTCATAGCTCCTTTAAGGTGGAGTCGCAGGTGGACAGGGTGGTGAAGAAGGCATTCGGCATGCTTGGTTTCATTGGTCAGAACATTGAATACAGGAGTTGGGACGTCTTGTTGAAGTTGTACAAGACATTGGTACGGCCACACTTGGAATACTGTGTGCAGTTCTGGTCACCCTATTATAGAAAGGATATTATTAAACTAGAAAGAGAGCAGAAAAGATTTACTAGGATGTTGCCGGGACTTGATGGTTTGAGTTATAAGGAGAGGCTGGATAGACTGGGACTTTTTTCCCTGGAGCGTAGGAGGCTTAGGGGTGATCTTATAGAGGTCTATAAAATAATGAGGGGCATAGATAAGGTAGATAGTCAACATCTTTTCCCAAAGGTAGGGGAGTCTAAAACTAGAGGGCATAGGTTTAAGGTGAGAGGGGAGAGATTCAGAAGGGCCCAGAGGGGTAATTTCTTCACTCAGAGGGTAGTGAGTGTCTGGAATGTGCTGCCAGAGGTAGTAGTAGAGGCGGGTACAATTGTGTCTTTTAAAAAGCATTTAGATAGTTACATGGGTAGGATGGGTATAGAGGGTTATGGGCCAAGTGCGGGCAACTGGGACTAGCTTAATGGTAAAAACTGGGCGGCATGGACTGGTTGGGCCGAAGGGCCTGTTTCCATGCTGTAAACTTCTATGATTCTATTTCCTGCACTAACGAGCTAAGCTCACCAGTGCAGCAACAGATCAGGGCGCCATATTCAAATGAGCCTGACTGCACACTTGAAAATGTATATCAGTTCGCAACACCTTGCGAGATCTCGTTAAATCTCGCGAGGCGTAACAAGTCCGTTAAATTTTACGAGATGCCTCTCAAGAGATTTAACAGCCTCGTTGCGTCCTGAGTCGGGCACAATGAGGCCGGTAGATCGCAGCCAATAAAACAGGTATCTAAGTCTTTTATTCACAAGACTTGAATGGACTTCCATAAATCATAGCAATATCATAGAGATCCCATCACAAATCTAGATGGTTGAAGGCACTTGTGGCAATTCATGAATAATGCCAATTGCCAGACACCTCTGCTTCTATAAATCACTGTTAGGAAGTTAAATATTACAGTAAAACTTCCACCAAAATACTTAAATGTTGAGAGTACGCAGGCATTCACAAAACTAACAGCACAACATAAGAGGGTTCATTCCTCAATTGCTGTAGAACAACCCAATAGTATTCTGGTCAGCTACACACACTGATTATTGTATTATTTTAATGAGTATTTATATAATTTTCCTGCTTCTGGACAGTGTGAGCATTTCATACAGACCACTGGTTTGACATTGCGACTTAAGTAGAGGGTCACTTACTCATTTTCAAACCTTACAATAGTTTATGCCAAACATATCTACAAAAGTACATGAACAAGTATCATATAATTGTTCCTCAAATGTGATTAATAGAAAGTAACTTACACAGACCAGAGGAAAGCCACTTACCTTAATAGAATCCAAACTTTTAACAGCTATATATTTTGCTAAAAGAAATTGTGCCTTCAGGAAATCACTCATATCTGTTTAGCAACTGGATCAAAATTAAACTTGAAAAACAGTAATCAAACTTTGAGACCTTTTTGTGTTTGGTTAACTTCTAAGACCATCAGCTGCTTACCTGTATGTCAGCCAGGAGCTCCTGCTTGCGCTGTCGGATGCTTTCTAGCTCGACCTCCTCTTCTGGAGTCAAATCTGCAGACACTGTAAGTAAAGACATGAGCACAGTGAGTAGGCGAGATTAAGGCTGTAAGCACAACTGCTGGTCAGAGAAGCTCAGCTGTTCTGAGCTTTAGTGTCACCTGACCTATGTTTAAACAAGTCAAAAGTTGCCTCGCAAGCTTTGTTCCTTTCACTCAGTCCTAAACTGATTTTTAATTATTCAAAACTGCCTGAAGCAAATGGCAAGAACAACATGAAGCTAAAGACGTCCCCTCATTGAGATAATATATGCATGTTCATACATATTCAACTCTATCCTAATACACAGCATGTTCACCTCAAATGTTTAAGCAACTATGAAGATTCAAAGATTCCACATTTCTTAATTTTTAAAAATAAATTTAGAGTACCCAATTCTTTTCTTTCAATTAAGGGGCAATTTAGCGTGGCCAATCTACCTCCCATGCACATCTTTGAGGTGTGGGGGTGAAACCCACGCAGACACGGGGAGAATGTGCAGACTCCACACGGACTCCTGGGCCGGGATCGAACCTGGGTCCTCAGCGCCGTGAGAAGATTCACAATTGTGTCACTATATGACAGAATTCAATGTCGAAGTACCACTTCATATACAGTACAAGCCGGTCAGACATTATAAGCAGCAGAGCATATAGAATTACAATACAATAGCAGCTGAGGTATATTAGCAGAGCATTAATGTATGTTGATAAACAGAAATGCTGTATTCATGGCCTGGTTCACTATACTAAAACCTGCATTATCAGTTTATGATAAATAATGGATTTACCAGAAATAGGTTTGTCAATTACGATGAAAATAAGATCCTTTGGAGTTTCTGTTTCAGGTGTCAAAACAAAAACACAGGATGATGATCTCTTTTAGCAGGGGCTGGTTTAGCTCACTGGGCTAAATCACTGGCTTTTAAAGCAGACCAAGGCAGGCCAGCAGCACGGTTCAATTCCCGTACCAGCCTCCCCGAACAGGCGCTGGAATGTGGCGACTAGGGGCTTTGCACAGTAACTTCATTGAAGCCTACTCATGACAATAAGTGATTTTCATTTTGATTTTCATTTGAAAATGAGTGGTTGTGGTGGATAACCAGAAAGTACCACATATTTTCCAGTGACATAATGATGTCGAGTGCAATGAGAAAGCTCACAATAAATTGAACTGTACTGGTGACTGTAAATTCTGGGAATTCTTTCATTCAGCTAAAGTGTCATTACAATTGGGTATTGGCATTTAGAGACCAACTTGCTGGTGCCTGTAATGATGTGGAGATGCCAGCGTTGGATGCCAGCGTTGGACTGGGGCGAGCACAGTAAGAAGTCTTACAACACCAGGTTAAAGTCCAACAGGTTTGTTTCAAATCACTAGCTTTCACCTGAGGAAGGAGCAGTGCTCCGAAAGTTAGTGATTTGAAACAAACCTGTTGGACTTTAACCTGGTGTTGTAAGACTTCTTACCTGTAATGTGAGAGTTTTCATTAAGGCTCTCGCATGTGCAAAAGGACATTCAAGTATAAGTTATAGACATAAACATTTCTTACATCTGTCACAAATCCACAATGCTATCTTCAGATGATTCTGTCTAAATGAAAGGCTGCTGATAGCTTGCACTATTTCAGGAAATTAGATCTTTTTAATGCCATCAGCCACTTTTAATGGTCCTTCACAAGAGCAATCCGTTGAGATACTCAGCATATTTGTTCATCAGGCTACATTCCTCCTCATATTCTGGTTATAACCTTAAGACAGTGTTTATGAATGGTTGAAAATAGTTATAAAAGACATTCAGTCTTTCTGGACAGTCATCATACAAACACCTGAACCAGTCTTCCAAATCCAAGCCAACCCCTCCCAATGCCAAGTGTAGGCTAGCTCTGCCCTCGTTATTGCAGGTCAGCAACAAGAAAACCTAGGATTCATAAATCACCATTAAGAACTATAGAATTCCTACAGTGCAGAAGGATGCCATTTGGTCCATTGAGTCTGCACCGACCCTCTGAAAGAGCACCCTACCTAGGTCCACTCCCCTGCCCTATCCCCGTAACCCCACCTAACCTGCATATATTTGAATACTAAGGGGCAATTTTAGCATACCAGTCCATAATGTGCACATGTAAACTAACAGGAAGCACTTAACTCTCTTTGATGTAGTCCAGGAGCTGTCAATCAAAGCTTGATGTTTATAAAGGTTGAGGTTAGTTTCACAGCTGACTACTTCAAAGTCACTCAAGGAAAGGGAGATGAATGAAACAATGCATACAGCTGCAGTGTGTGGAAGCTGTCAATCACAGCTTAGTAAAATCAATATCAAAGAGAAATGAATAAATGGCTTGCTGATCAAAGATCGGAGGGTGTTTAAACCCAGCTGACTGTTTTTCTCTTTCCAGGAATTGACAGGTGCTGCTTCCTCTGCCTGAGCCAGCAGGTGTATTACACAGGTGAGTTTTAAAGCAGTGATTTATTTCACTGCCTCGTCTTTGCTCTTCACTAGCTTCCAGACAGGAGTCTCTCTTCTGGGGCAGTCTCTTTAATTAGGGGGTCTCTGTGGAGATCTCTTTAATTCGGAGGTCTGGGGGGGCGGGGGTGTCTCTTTAATTAGTGAGTGCCTGGGGGTCTCTTTAATTAGGGGTCTGGTGGTTGAAGGGTAGGCAGGTCTTGCATTATGTGGGTGAGGGTGGTCCTCCGTTGGACTTTGGGGGTAACTCCCTTATAGAGTTACCCCCTTGGCCCACAGCGAGGTCCACTACATTAGGTACACGCTTGTCAAGACCTACACCAATACTCATCCTGTGATTCTCTGCCCAGAAGATCACGAGGGCCTGGAGAATATAGTGCCCGACCCATTAATATGGTGCAAAAGGGTCTTAATGACTCATTTGTATCCTCCCACTGATGCTCGGCGTGATCCTCGATCCCAACGCCAGCGAGAGACCGGAGCATCGGAAGTGGATCGGCGGGTGCCAATCCTGTTTTCTTCCTGATGCTGGATTCTCCTCTGCATCAGGAAGTCCGCTACCAATGGCAGAGAATCCAGCCCATTATATCATGAAACACTTTGACTACAAGGCGTGAAACCAGCCATTTTACTGCCACAATGTTAAGACAAAACATACTTAAACAAAAAATAGATTACCTAAAGAGAAGGATAACGATTCAGTACAGGAGCAACATTACACCCCAAATCATGAGGTTGTTGGTTGTGAAAACAAGTTGCCCATTCTACGGCAAGATTTATTCGATAGACTACTATACATTGCATCATGCAAAATCATAGCTGTGTTTCCAATGTTCACACATTCAGCACACAGATTTCATTCCCTCTTATGTCACCTTCCCTAATCTGTCAATTATATAGGCATATTCACTAGTTGTAATGCATATAGTATACAAAATACAGATACAGGCTAATAATTACCAGTGTTTCATTGTTGCCATGAACTGTCAATATTGGAGGGCTGTTATTTGATAGGAACAGTGGACTTAGGATCATAGATCATAGAATTTACAGTGCAGGAGGCCATTTGGCCCATCGTGTCTGCACCGGCTCTTGGGACAGAGCACCCTACCCAAGCCCACACCTCCACCCTATCCCAGTAACCCCACCCGGCACTAAGGGCAAGATCATTCAGACTATTATTGAACTTGCTTCGGTAGTCAATAATATGGTTAATTTGGTTGTGTTTCAACTCTATTTTCCTGTCTGCCCCCCATAACCATCGACTCTCGTCTATTGAAAAGCAATCTAACTCTACCTTGAAAAACTTCAATTACTCAACTTCCACTATTTTCTGGGGAAGAGAATTCCACATACTGACGACCCTCAGAGAGAAATATTCACCTCATCTCCGTCTTAAAAAGATCTCTCAGTCTTAAGCTGTACCCACCAACTCGAGGCACTCCCAGAAGGGGAATCATCCTCTCAGCATTCACCCTATCAAGTCTCGTCAGGATTTTTTATGTTTCAGTAAGATCACCTCTCATTCTTCCAAACTCCAATGGGTATAGGCCCAAACTGTTCAACTTTTCTTCATAACATATCCCCCTCATCCCAGGAATGAGTTGAGCAAACCTTCTTTGAACTTCTTCTGAAGTAGTTATATCCTGTTTCAAATAAGGAGACCAAAACTGTGCAAGTATTACCTCACGAAGACCCTGCACAACGCCAGTAAACCTTCCCTACTTTTCCCTCACAAATAAACACCAACATTCCATTTAACTTCCAAATCACTTGCTGCACCTGTGATTCATAGGCCAAGACACTCAAATCCCTCTGCATTACCGAGTTCTGCAATCTCTTCCCTATTTAAATAGTATAATGTTTTTCTATTCTTCTTGCCAAAGTAGAAAGTTCACATTTGTCCACATACTCCAATCTGCCAATTTTTTTCTCACTCACTTAACCTGTGTATATCCCTTTCTGGACATCCTCTTGACAACTTACTTCCCTACCTATATTGACGTCATCGCTAAATTATTTTTTTCCAATTAAGGGGCAATTTAGCGAGGCCAATCTACCTCACCTGCACATCTTTGGGTTGTGGGACTAAGACCAATGCAGACACGGGGAGAATGTACAAACTCCCCACGGACAATGACCCAGGACCAGGATCGAACCCAAGTCCTCAGCGCGTAGGCAGCAGTGCTAACCACTGCACCACCGTGCCACCTGCCACACCATCTCTACTGCCCAACCTTACCCTAATTTCCCAATACACTTTAGCTAATTCTGCGTTCATACCCTTGATCATGGACCCACACTTCTTTCTTTTAAACTAAAAGCAAAATTCTTGCATATCACGATCGCTGTCACTTAGAAGCACTTTTTACTGGGAGATTGTTCATTAATTCTGTTTCATTGCACTGTACCAGCTCTAGAATCGCCGGCTCCCTGGTTGGCTCTAGAACATACTGTTCTGAGAAATTGTACTTAATACACTCATTTTCCAGACTACCTTCGCTAATCCGATTCATCCAATCTACACGTAAATTAAAGTCACCCATGATTATCTTGGTACCTTTCTTGCATGCCCCATTTATTTCATCCTGTATACTCAGTTCTAAAGTGTAGCTACTATTATTGCCCATAAACTAATCCCTCAATTAGCTTTCCGATTTATTTTCACGACATAAATTGATTCTACATCTTACTCATTCGAGCTAAAGCCAGTTCTCAATCCTGTAATAATGACATTCTTAATTAACAGAGCAATTTTGCAACATTTTCCTCGCTTCCTGTCTTTTTGAAATATCAAATACCCTTCAATATTCAAATCCCAGCCCTGGTCACCTTGGCAAACACGTCTTTGTAATGCTTTTCAGGTCATACATACTTATTTTTATCTGTGCTAACAATTCATCCATTTTGTTATGAATCCCACCTGCATTCACTTACGGAAGCTTTAACTTTGTCCTTCTATCATTTTTGCAATCTTTGGCCTTATCCCTTGGCGCACTCAAGCTTGTACTTTCTGTCCTTTCCTGTCACACACTGGTTACCATTACCCAGATCATCATCCTGCACAATTACCTCACCGTTTCCCTTTGATTTACCACATCTCCTCTCATGTGATTCCCTCTCCCTGCTATTTAGTTTGAAGCTCTCTCTGCTGCCCTAACTCACCACAGCACTGTTCCCAGTGCGGTGTAGACCATCCCAACGGTACAACTCCCACTTTACCCAGAACTGGTTCCAGTGCCCCAAGAATCAAAAAACAATTCTCTTACACCAGTATTTGAGCTGTAATTCATTTCTCTTAATCCCTGTGTCAATTTGCTCTTGGTTCAGGTATTAATCCAGAGGATATCTCGGAGGTTCTTTTTTTTAAATTTAGACCCTAACTGCTCATTAGCCCTCTTTCTTGTCTATACCATTGGCACGCATGTGATCCACCACAGCTGATCCTCCCCCTCCCACTGGAAGGTCCTCTCCAGTCAGTAGATATTCCAAGCCCTGTGAACTTCCAGGGGTGGCTATGAGGTGAACAGTCGCACACGAGGTGGCTCTCGACTGGGGATTTGTTTTTTGGCCCTTTCTGCCCAATTATCGGGTTATTTGTGGAGAGAAATTTGTACAGTTTGACAGAAATAGATCCCCGCTGGCGATGTCTGGTGGATACAACACAAGGCATAAATCGGGCAAGGGATCTTCGTCCGATTCAGAAGGCTCTCAAGTCTCAGAAGGGGAGAAAATGGTGGTGGTTAATGTGACATCATTGCCCCCTCAGTTCTCAATCCTGTAATAATGACATTCTTAATTAACAGAGCAATTTTGCAACATTTTCCTCGCTTCCTGTCTTTTTGAAATGTCAAATACCCTTCAATATTCAACCTCCACACTATCCATATATTTTCATCCAAAAAGGGACATAATTGTGGCCTATCAGTAAAGTTGCTTGCATAGGACCTTATCATTAGGAAATCTCTCAAAGCCCTTTGCACAACAAATTACTTTTGAAATTCAGTGGCTTGTCATGCAGCTTAATGCAACAGCTATTCTGCACGAGCAATAACCCCTAATTAGCGATTAGGTGAATCATGGATTAAATTGTTTTATCAGGTATTATTTGTTGAGGAAGAAATGTCTGGTCCGACATAAGGGAAACTACTTGTAATTATATCCACCTGGTCACCAGAGGCTGACTGGATTTCGATTTAACCTCTTAACGGAAAGATCCAACAAAGAACATACCCTCAATAGTGCACTAGGCGATCAGCTTAGCTTACAAGAACAAATAGAATTCCAACAATATTCCAATCCAGTGGCCAATTCTAACAACGGAGTTGAGCTAGAACACCAGTTTTCTTAAGCTATTCTGACAGCTGTGACCCACATTCTTTATGTCACATCCAGAATTTCATTTCTCAATTGCAGAGGTCATTAATTCATATTTAGACACGGGTTATGGGTTGATGGAATGTGAAAATTTATTTTTGTGCTCAACAGTTCAAATTCTGGACTAAGATATTCTGCCCTAAGAACCCTACTTTAATAGATAAGTCTTTCCACTCCCAGAAATATACCAGGCTAGCTGATCTCTCAATGTCACAGATGAACATTTTAAGCACACCAAGTTTAGTTAATGTTCATCTTTCAGAATGCAATATATCCATTACATACTGCAACACCAATGTCTCGGCACTAATTTAAGGACTTAAGAATACCTTCAGGGTTTCTTAATTACCAGATTATCTATTGCCTGTTATGAGTGCAAAACCGAACTTCCAGTGCTGGCTATGAGGTGAACAGTCGCACACGAGGTGGCTCCCGGCTGGGGATTTGTTTTTTGGCCCTTTCTGCCCAATTATCGGGTTATTTGTGGAGAGAAATTTGTATAGTTTGACAGAAATAGATCCCCGCTGGCGATGTCTGGTGGATACAACAAGGCATAAATCGGGCAAGGGATCTTCGTCCGATTCAGAAGGCTCTCAAGTCTCAAGAGGGGAGAAAATGGTGGAGGTTAATGTGACATCATTGCCCCCCCCAGTAGACAACCGAGAAGTTGCTGGACTTCCTGTCGGGTGAATTTAGGAAACAGCAACAAGCGGTCGCTGAGGACCTAATGAAGCCGATTGAGGGGTTATGGCCTATTCGTGCAACCTTGGACAGGTTGGATCAGCGAGTGGAGCTACAGGGGACGACGATTAAGAAGGAGGAGGATGCACTCACTGATCAAAGTGATTGGATTGTCTCTTTGGAGGCATAGATAGTGTTGTTGGTGGAGGAGCGAAAGGCATTAAAGGCCAAGGTCGATGACCAAGGCCAAGGCCAATCGCTCCAGATGGTGGAATTTAAGAATTGTTGGGCTACCCGAGAGCCTAGAAGGTACAAGCGCCACTGATTACATTTCTAAGATGTTTGGAAGGTTGATGGAAGAGGGGGTCTTCCCGACCCCTCTTGAGTTGGACCGGGCCCATCAGTTACTGAGACAGAAGCTTAGATCAGGGGAACCACCACGGGCGATCATTGTCCAGTTCCATCAGTACCTGGTTAAGGAGCAGGTCCTGAGATGGGCGAAGGACAATCAAGAGTGTAGGTGGGAGGGCCATCCTCTCAGAATATGTCAGGACATCGGGCAGAGTTGGCAAGGAAGCATGCGGCTTTAATAAGGCCAATGCGGCACTCTACATGCGTAACATACGTTTTAGGATGTCGTACCCAGCTTGTCCCCAGGTTACCTTCAGAGACTACTATTTTGACGCACCGGAGAAAGCAAATTACTTTGTTCAGAAACACTGATTTGGGGGGGGGGGGTACTGAAGTGTATGAGGACTATTATCTTGCTTGTTTGGTCATTCTTCTGTATCTGTATTTTTGTGTGGGTGGTTGTAAAGTGGGAGTGGGCGCATTGTTGACATAGGGCTTGTTGGTGGGGTGGTATGTGGGTGAAATTGGGGGTCGTTCACTGTATTGTTGGAACTGTCTAGGAGAGGGAACTGGGTGCGGTTCTCTGTTTTCTTCCTATAATGTTTGGTATTATAGTTGGGCATGGGTTGGGGGCTGGTTTGTTGATCCATTGTGTGAAAGACTTTGCTTTTTACCTGAGGTGGGGGGTCACCTTGCTTGCATTTACCTCATTAACGGGAGCAATGTGGGGAAAATGGCGGCGACTGGTTACCTATGGGTGGTGGGTGGGGGGGGGGGGGGGGGGGGTTCTTTGGTTCTTAAGTTAACAAACTTAGGTTTTTTTTGTGTTTGTTCGTTTTGCTGGGGAGGGGATAAGCTGTCCGGGCTCGGTGGGCGCGCAGGGGTTGGACTGCCTTATTGACCCTGATTCTCACACTTTGATTTGACGGGGTTAAGTTTTCGTTTCTCCTTTTTGTTCTTTTTGGGTTGCGCTCCGCTCGTCGTTTTGGAGTCCCCCCCCCCTTTTCTTTTTTCCCTTAGTTATTTTGTGTTCTTTTACTCAGTTGCTACAATAGGCATTATGCCACCACACTAGTCCCCTGCTACATGTAGATAAATGTAGCACGGTTTCACCTCACGGGAGGAGGAAAAAACCAACACAAAAAAAAGAAAAGAAAAAAAACCAAATTCTTTTTTTGCCTTCTTTGGCCCTAAATTTATAATTTATAGTAGTAACACCTTATAAAAGGTACTGGGGTGGGGATGGTTTTGGTTTTTGGTGGATTGTCTGTTTGGTGTCTGGCAATTGTACCGATTGTTTGCTGACGATGCAGGTTCCATTGTTTTCAAACTATCTTGATGGGGATGATGCAGCCATCTTGGGTGGGCCTGGAGCTGGTAACAAGTTGGGGCCTTGCTGGATTGCCTCACGGAGGGGGGATTTGGCTGATGCTGGGAAGGTGGGGGGTGGAGGAGGGGTGGCAGAGGTCCACAGTTCGGTTGGTTACATGGAACGTGAGGGGGTTAAATGGACCAGTTAAAAGGTCCCAGATATTTGCCCACCTGAAATGTTTGAAGACTGATGTCCTTTTTCTACAGGAGACCCATTTGAGAATTAGGGATCAATCAAGAATGCAAAAAGAATGGGCAGGCAAGTAGTTTCACTCGAGTTTTGATGTTAGGACACAGGGGACCACGGTGTCGGTTAACAAAAGGGTGGCTTTTTCTGCAGTTAATATTATGGTGGACTCAGGAAGGAGATATGTAATAGTTAGTGAGCTGTTGGCAGATACACCAGTGGATTTACTTAACGTGTATGTGTCAAATTGGGATGGCTCGGAATTCAGTAGGAAGCTGCTCGCTTCTATGCCCAATCTCAACTCGCATCAGTTAATTAAATGCAGACCTGTGGAGATTTAGGCATACAAGTGATACGTTTTCTTTTTGTCCTCCATGTTCATCAAGTTTACTCCCAGATCGATTTCTTCATGGTGGGGTGGTCTTTGTTCCCTGGGGTTAGGGGGAGACGGGGGAGACCGGGGGGGGGGGGGGAAGAGTACTTGGTGATCATAATATCAGATGAGGCCCCAGTGGATCTGTCGTTGGAGCTGGGACACTCTCCGCGACCCCTGTGGAGGTTGGACACAGTGCTGATCGCTGATGAAGAATTTTGCAAAAGGGTATCTATCCTCCGCAATTGGGATTTTGTGGAATTCAATAAGAACGAGGCGGTCTTGCCCTGCACGCTCTGGGAAGCATTGAACGTAATCATTAGGGGGGGGGGATAATTTCTTATAAGGCACAAAGGGATAAAACTGGGATGCTGTAGGGACAGAGGCTGGTGGATTCCACCCTTGAGGTGGACCGGCGACACTCAGTTGTCCCAACGCTGGAACATTTGGCAGAGAAACAAATTACAGATGGATTTCGAGTTGTTTGCCACAGGGACGGTAATAAGCCAGCTTGATCGCTCTCGGGATACATTTTATGAGTATGGGGGAAAAGCCTGCCGCCTGTTAGCTCACCAGCTGAGATGGCAGGCTGCCTCCCGGGAGATAGTTCAGGTTTGGGACTCGGTTGGCAGCTCGGTTTCTGCCCCAGGGAAGGTCAATGAGGTATTTAAGACTGGGGTGGCACGGTGGCTAGCACTGTTGCCTCACAAACCTAGGATCCCAGGTTCAATTCCGGCATCGGGTGTGAAGTTTGCACTTTCTCCCCGTGTTTGCGTGGGTTTCCTTCAGGTGCTCCGGTTTCCTCCCACAGTCCAAAGATGTGCGGGTTTAGGTGGATTGCCTATGCCAAATTGCCCCATAATTTCCAAAAGGTTAGGTGGAGTTACTGGGTTACGGGGATGGGGTGGAGACAGGGGGCTTAGGTAGGGTGCTGTTTCCAAGGTTCTGCGCAGACTCGATGGGCCGAATGGCCTCTTTCTGCACTGTAAATTCTATGAACCTTTTACCGTGGGCTACGCAAGTCTGAGCCTCAAGAGGAGGATTCAATAATGTTATAATTGTTGGATAGGTTGACCTTCCTGGAGGTGGGACGTGAAAAAAGGCAGGAATTGGAGGTGCTGATTGAACAGGAGATCATGAACTGTATTCGGTTAATGCAGACGGGTAAAGCACCGGGTCAGGATAGATTCCATATCAAATTTTATAAATAGTTTGCTGGGCTGCTGGTTCCACTTTTGCTGAATGTGTTAATGATTCTCTGTCCAGGGAGTGTTGCTGGCCACACTGGCACAGGCATCAATCTCCTTGATCTTCAAAAAGGACAATGATCCCACAGAGTGTGGATCATACCGACCCATTTCTCTGTAAATGCTGATGCCAAGCTGTTGGCTAAGGTGTTGGCGACTCATTTGGAGCCCTGCCTGCCGAGCCTGATTTTGGGGCAGCAGACAGGATCGGTTTAGATACTTGGAAGTGTGAGATTTTGTACATAGGGAGTTTCCTTTGTTTCCCTGGTGCCACGCCTTCGCTTATAGATAAGGGGCGGGATTCTCAGACCCCCCGCCGGGTCGGAGAATCGCCGGGGGCTGGCGCGAATCCCACCCCCACCGGTTGCCGAATTCTCCGGCACCGGAGATTCGGTGGGGGCGGGAATCGCGCCGCGCCGGTTGGCGGGCCCCCCCGGCGATTCTCCGGCCCGGATGGGCTGAAGTCCTGCTGCTGGAATGCCTGTCCCTCCGGCGTGGATTAAACCACCTCTCTTACCGGCGGGACAAGGCGGCGCGGGCGGGCTCCGGGGTCCTGGGGGGGCGCACGGGGCGATCTGGCCCCGGGGAGTGCCCCCACGGTGGCCTGGCCCGCGATCGGGGCCCACCGATCCGCGGGCGGGCCTGTGCCGTGGGGGCACTCCTTTCCTTCCCCTTCGCCATGGTCTTCACCATGGCAGAGGCGGAAGAGACCCCCTCCACTGGGCATGCGCGGGGATGCCGTGAGTGGCCGCTGACGCTCCCGCGCATGCGCCGCCCGGCAATGTCATTTCCGCGCCAGCTGGCGGGGTGGAAATCAGTCCAGCGCGGGCCTAGCTCCTCAAGGTTAGGGCTCGGCCGCTCAAGATGCGGAGGATTCCGCACCTTTGAGGTGGCGCGATGCCCGACTGATTTGCGCCGTTTTTGGCGCCGGTCGGCAGACATCGCGCCGATTACGGAGAATTTCACCCCCGGTCCTGTCCTTGGACGAGTTAGGGGAAGGAAGGATCTCAGACATTTATGGGCATGTGTTGGCAATGGAATAGGTTTCGTTGGAAGAAGTAAAGGGGAAGTGGGAGGGCCGGGATGCGTCTGGTGTTGGGGGGGGGGGGGGGGGGGTATGGCTCTTCATAGGGTCAAATTCACCTCCTCATGCGCAAGGTTAAATTCAAGGTGCATAGGGTGCACTTGACCAGGATGCGTATGAGTCGGGGGTGGAGGATAGGTGCGAGCGGCGTTCTAGGGACTGACGAACCACAGGCACATGTTTTGGTCCTGCCAATGCTTTGGGTCTCCTTTTTTGAAACAATGTCAGGGATTCTGGATGTTAGTGTGCAGCCATGCCGGATTGTGACCATTTTTGGAATGTCAGACTTGCCGGTGCTAAAGGTGGAGAAGAAGACAAATGTCTTGGCCTTTGCCCCTCTATTATCCCAGAGGCGAGTCTTGCTCGAGTGGAGGTGTCTGGTGCCGTCCATGGCTTCCGCTTGGTTGGACCTGGTGGAAATGTTTCACCTGGAGGAGATCAAATATGCCAAGAGAGGGTAGGTGGATGGATTTTATTCAAGGTGGTAGTTGTTCATTACCTTTTATAAGGAGCTGGCTGGGTTAGACAGTCTAGGGTCTTCTTTCTGGATTTGGGGGGGGGGGGGGAAGACAGGATAGCCTTGGCATGAAATCAAATTAGGATGGGTGGTGTTGCGCCGTGGATATTTTTATAATAATGAAAAGTTTGTTTGAATATTTTGTTTGTTATAAAAAAGTCTTGAATAAAAATATATTTTTTAAAAAGAGCACAGAACCATATTAGCAATGATTAACAAAAATGGGAAAATTATTGCTTGGAGGAATATATGAGGTAGGAGATTTGACCACATTGTAAAGAAACAATGGATATAAGACCATAAGACGTAGGAGCAGAATTAGGCCACTCGGCCCATTGAGTCTGCTCCGCCATTCAATCATGGCTGATATTTTTCTCAGCCCCATTCTCCTGCCTTCTTCCCATAACCCCTGATCACCTAATTGAACAAAATCCTATCTATCTCTGTCTTAAAAACACTCTTAAAAAGATTGAAACTCTGGTAGTACAAATATTTATATGAGCTCCAATATGATTTGAACATTCCACTGCATATAAAGCAAGTTGACCAAGTTAATAGAATCAATAATTTTACAGCATAGAACTTATTCCTCCTCAACTCTGTTTAAAAGGATCGTCCTTTTAGTCTGAGATTGTGTCCTCTGCTTCGAGTTTTTCCGACAAGTAGAAACATTCTCTCCAAGTCCACTCCATTTATGCCACGCAGTATCCTGTAAGGTTCAATAAGATCCCCCCTCATCCTTCTAAACTCCGAGAACAGACCCACAGTCCTCAACCGTTCCTCATACGACAAGTTCTTAATTCCAGCGATCATTCGTGTGAACCTCCTCTGGACCCTTTCCAAAGCCAGCACATCCTTCCTTAGATACGGGGCCCAAAACTGCTCACAATACTCCAAATGGAGTCTGACCAGAGCCTTATACAGCCTCAGAAGTACATCCCTGGTCTTGTATTCTAGCCCTCTCGACATGAATGCTAACATTGCATTTGCCTTCCGAACTGCCGACTGAACTTGCACGTTAAGCTTAAGAGAATCGTAAACAAGGACTCCCAAGTCCCTTTGTGCTTCTAATTTCCTAAGCATCTTCCCATTTGGAAAATAATCTATGCCTTCATTTCTCCTTCCAAAGTGCATAACCTCACACTTTTCCACATTGTATTCCATCTGCCACTTCTTTGCCCACTCTCCTGGTCTGTCCAAGTCCTTCTGCAGCCCGCCTGCTTCCTCAATACTACCTGCCCTCTGCAGATCTTTGTATCATCTGCAAACTTAGCAACAGTGCCTTCAGTGTACCTTCCTCCAGATCATTAATGTGTATTGTGAAAAGTTGTGGTCCCAGTACCGACCCCTGAGGTACACCACTAGTCACCGGCTGCCATCCTGAAAAATACCTCTTTATCCCCACTCTCTGCCTTCTGCCAGTCAGGCAATCCTCTATTCATGCCAGGATCTTAGCCTTAGCACCATGGGCGCTTAACTTATTTAACAATCTCCTATGCGGCACCTTGTCAAAGACCTTCTGGAAATCTAAATAAATCATGTCCACTGATTCTCCTTTGTCTAACTTCCTTGTTACTTCCTCAAAGAACTCTAACAGATTTGTCAGACATGACCTCCCCTTGATGAAGCCGTGCTGACTCAGTCCTATTTTACCATGCACTTTGAAGTACTCCGCGATCTCATCTTTAATAATAGACTCTAAAATCTTACAAATGACCGAAGTCAGGCTAACCAGCCTATAATTTCCCATCTTCTGCCTCCCTCTCTTCTTAACAGTAGGGTTACATTAGCCACTTTCCAGTCCTCTAGGACCCTCGTGCCTCCAGTGATTCCTGAAAGATCATCACAATCTCCTGAGCTCTCTCATTTAGAACCCTGATATGTGCCAAAAATGTGAGAATGTTTGTTTATAAAGTACCTTTAACATTAATAAATGTCCCAAGGCATTTCACAGGGGCATTATAAAATATGACCATGCTACACTGAACTTTTTAAATACATAGCTAGAAACATTCTAGAACAAAAGAACAATACCGCACAGGAACAGGCCCTTCGGCCCTCCAAGCCTGTACCGGTCATGGTACCACCCTTGGCCAAAATCCTCAGCACATCCTAGTGCCATATCCCTCTATACCCATCCTATCCATGCATTTGTCGAGATGACTTTTGAACACCGATAATGTATCTGCTTCCACAACCTCCCCTGGCAGCGCGTTCCAGGCACTTACCACCCTCGGTATAAAATACCTGCCTCGCACATCTCCAAACATTGCCCCACGGACCTTAAACCTGTGCCTCCTATTGACTGACCCCTCCACCCTGGGAAAGACCTCCAGCCCATCCACTCTATCCATGTCGCTCATAATCTTGTAGACCTCTATCAGGTCGCCACTCAACCTCCGTCGTTCTAACGAAAACAGTCCAAGTCTATTCAGCCACTCCGCATAGCTAACACCTTCCAGACCAGGCAACATACTGGTAAACCTCCTCTGCACCCTCTCCAAAGCCTCCACATCCTTCTGGTAGTATGGCGACCAGAATTGTGCGCAATATTCCAAGTGTGGCCTTACCAAGGTTCTATACAACTGTAGCATGACTTGGAATTCTAGATAACAAGCTCTTGTTTCATTGATACCATACCAAAACAATATTATATATTTCAAATATTATTCTGTTAATTACATTCCAACATTAAATGGAAAAAATACATAACTTGAACTGCTTAAATTAGTTTAGAATTGATCTTTTAGTAATGGTGGGTTAAAAGGAGGGGGGGAAAAAGATTAATTCCTAAACAATGACTGACTGGCCTCCGCCCCCAGATGAACCAAACAGTAAACTTCTGTTGAATAAAAGCAGCTTTCTTCAGCTGTGGAATTACACAGAGGCTGCAGTTCTCTGTGCCAGCGGCTAGACGTATCACCAGCTTTTTACACAATGCAGAGCTCAACTGTGGCCTGAGAACCTCTGAAAGGACAGTAATTTATGTTCACTGCTACCTTCAAATCTGTGAAACATAGTCAAAGTTAAAAGCATACCTCACTTCAACCCTTGCCTAAAAGTGCACCAAAATTTCATATTAAAACTACTGAATATCAAAAGTACAGTCACAAAATGCATAAGCAGATCCAACACCTAAACAGTTGAAGGAGTTCAGTATTCACCTTAAAAAAAGCCCTCACTGCTAAAACAAATAGTATATATTTGTTACAAAGAGCAAGTACAATCCACCATGTACAAAAGCCAAATACTGTGGATGCCGAAAATCTAAAGTAACTGAAAATGCTGGAAATACTCAGCAGGTCAGGCAGCATTTGTGGAGAATGAAACAGTTAACGTTTCAGATCAATGACCTTTCATCAGAAGTCAGTTCACGTGTGCTAGATTTGAACTCTTATTTGTGATTAAACGATAAGATAAAAAACATACATGTTCATCTTGGATTTTATTTTAGCATCTTGGTCTTTCTGCAACTGAGTTCCGAGATGCCAATCAGATACCTAAATATAAATCACCTCACTGACAATGGAAAAGTTTTGTTGGTCCAGTGTATGGCTGAAATAATTTAAGTACAGTTAAATCTAACAACCGTGGAATCGGTGCTCTTTTGGAGCAAAATTAAATCTCACAATTCTGGAAACAAATAAGCATTAATTTGACGATGGCATGTCAGGTCAGTGCCATGTGCAGATGACTGAATAATATAGTATTATATGAAAAGAATCATCTTGTCTGTCGTTTAGCATTAGAACTCCAAAGCACCATTTAATAGATTGACAAGGACAACAATTCCTATTAAAACTTGAATAATACAATCATCATCATCTTGTTCACAAGATTAAGGACTTTTATCTAATATACATTTCCTGTCCATGACTTTGGACTTTATTGAAAGTGTCTATTCAAGCTCAAGCAGAAAGTGGAATTTATTTGAAACGAGGCTTAGCGCCTTAGAATTTGACACTCCTCCCACACGAGACCATCAAAGCATATGTTTATGATTTAGGACCAGAAGTACAATTCCAGTGAAAGGACTTAGCCATTTTACTTACATTTAATCTAGCTTTCAAAATTAAATTCAAATTAATAATTACTGTATTTGTCTCTTCTGAAAAAGTCACTTGGCATTGAAATCAGGTGACTGTTAATATCAGATACGCTGCTACCAACATGTCAGCACAAATGTCAACTGGGTGGCTAACTATACAAGTTTTTAACAAACAGAATTACCAGACTTGTGATGACATAAACAAGATTCTCCGACCCCCCGCCGGGTCGGAGAATTGCCGGGGGCTGGCGTGAATCACGCCCCCGCCGGTTGCCGAATTCTCCAGCACCAGAGATTCGGCGGGGGCGGGAATCACGCCGCGCCGGTTGGCGGGCCCCCCCCCTCCCCCCTCCCCCCTCCCCCCTCCCCCCCCCTCCCCCCTCCCCCCTCCCCCCCCCTCCCCCTCCCCCCTCCCCCCCCCCCCCCCCTCCCCTCACGATTCTCCGGCATGCTGCTAGGATGCCTGTCCCGCCGGCGTGGATTAAACCACCTCTCTTACTGGCGGGAAAAGGCGGCGCGGGCGGGCTCCGGGGTCCTGGGGGGGGGGCACGGGGCGATCTGGCCCCGGGGGGTGCCCCCACGGTGGCCTGGCCCGCGATTGGGGCCCACCGATCCGCGGGCGGGCCTGTGCCGTGGGGGCACTCTTTTCCTTCCGCCTTCGCCACGGTCTCCACCATGGCGGAGGCGGAAGAGACTCCCTCCACAGCGCATGCGCGGGGATGCCGTGAGCGGCCGCTAACGTTCCCTCGCATGCGCCGCCCGGTAATGTCATTTCCGCGCCAGCTGGCGGGGCACCAAAGGACTTTTCCGCAAGCTGGCGGGGCGGAAATCAGTCCAGCGCGGGCCTAGCCCCTTAAGGTTAGAGCTGGGCCCCCCAAGATGCGGAGGATTCCGCACCTTTGGGGCGGCACGATGCCCGACTGATTTGCGCTGTTTTTGGCGCCGGCCGGCGGACATTGCGCCGATACCGGAGAATTTCGCCTCAGTTCTCTCTGGTTTATTGATGCAAAACAAATTCCAGTAATCTTATCAATGTTTTCCGTTTCTTAGCAAAATCAATACCAAAACTATAATCTCACCCTCTTTTTCTCGCTTTCTGTTTCGCAATGATGTTAATCCAGTGCTGTACAATGCTACACTTGTTCTGAATCACCATATGAAAATTTGCTACCCGAAAGCAAAATGAAAGGAATCTGTCAAAACATTTTTTTGAAAAGTCCCAGGGAAATAAATGGTTGGACATGGACGTATAAAGTTAATAAAGTATAACCTTCCATTCAGCACTGTGCAGTGTTTTAAAATAATATATTTTTGAAAAACACTGCAGGGGCGATTCTCCAATATTGGGGCCAAGAGTTCGCGCCGTCGTGAACACAGTCGCGTTTCACGACGGCGCGAACCGGGCACGGTTACGTACGATTCTGGCCACCAATAGGGGGCCAGAATGGCGCTGGAATGGTTCACGCCGCTCCAGCCTCCTTTCGCGTTGCCAAATGGGTGCCGCGCCAATCCACGCATGGGCAGTTGGGCCACGCCATCCTGTGCATGAGCGGGGGACTTCTTTAGCGCGCCGGCCCCAACTCAAGATGGAATCGGTCGGTTCAGGGGCCGGCTGCGCCAGAAAGTAGGCCGCGGGGGGGGGGGGGGGGCGGCCCGCCGATCGGTGGGCCCCGATCGCGGGCCAGACCGCATCGGAGGCCCCCCCCCGGTGAAGGAGCCCCCCTCACCCCCACAAGCCGCCCCCTGACCATTCCCACAGAGACCAGGGGTGAACGGTGCCGGCAGGACTCTGTCGTATCGGCGCGGCTGCTCGGCCTATTCAGGCTGGAGAATCGGCGGCCCCGCCGATTCCAATGGCCCACGGCCGGCGCCGCGGCAAACGCACCGGCACAAATGGCGGCGATTCTCCGCACCCCGGAGAATCGCGCGCCGGTGTCGGGCCGCGGTTGCGGTGATTCTCCAGCCCGGCGCGGGGCTCGGAGAATCACCCCCTGCATGCTTTATTTTCTCCCACCATCATCACAGTAATATATATAATATGTATGTAGCAGATTACTAAAGTAACAGAAAAATACAAGGATGTATGTAGAATTTTGTTTGAACAGAGGCTGTTCAATTTCCAGGAAAGCAGAATTTATTATGGAAGTGTTACAAAAAATTCAATATATTGTCGTACAGTTATTTTATTTATATATCAGCATTTAAAATCCTTTAAGCGGCTCTGGTGCTTTTTGCTTTTGACGGGTCAATAAATTAACACAATTGCAGTTGAAATTCATATAGTAAGTCATGTACTGTTTGAGATTTGTACTGTATTACAGTGTGTCCAGAAATTTGTAACACTTAACCAAGTCTTTTGGAAATGGAGGGTTTCCCTCAACACAGCCTGGTTCTTATATTTTTATATATATATACATATGTATATACTATATATCAAGGACTGTCCTGCCTGGTAATATGCTGAGTGTGACAGGTCTGAGGTACTGAACTCTGACGCCAACTGTTGAGAAGCAGATGGTTTGATCCCAACAGACACATGCTGAAACAGCATATATTACACCAGGGATTTCATTATGCTTTTCAGTAGAGCACATTTTCAGAAAGAATGGAATTCTGTTGATGTACAATTGGGTTATTATCCAAGAATCAAATTCATAGCGTTAGAGTAGGCGATGAAATTCTTTGGCCCTCATGTTCTAAATAGCCCCCGCTACAGTACAACAACATTTCTATGCATATTGCTGATGTGGAATCACCTTGTGAATTGCTGAAAATAATTATTTTTAATTTCAGTTCAAATACTGTACAAAACGGACAGTGACAAACACTGTGGAATTACCCTTTCTAGTCTGCAAAACAAAAGGCAAGGCTCCTAATTATTGTCAGCAAATAAAATAATGCTCAAATTCTACTGATTTATAAATAACTGCAGATACCAGAAATATAAAATTGTGTTGAAGGTTCTAATTCCCAACCTTTAATGCAGTTCCATTAGAGTTATCTCTCCCCTTAAGATGACTACAAACAAAATACTGTATAACCATCTGAAGACAATGACAGTACATTCTGAATATGTACTCAATAAACCTTGATATGAAGCATGTACAGCATTATTGCAAATATAATGCACAAAATGGCAGTTTCTGATTTCAATACTTCCAACTTAAACAAAGATTCCAAATAAATGATTCAGTAAATCTAGAGATGATGTATACCTGGTTATATTTGTGCAGGGCTGACAGTCTTCAGTATACACAGCAACATCATTACAAACGATTAGATTTTTGAGACAGTAGAGTCCAGACAAATCCCCAGAGCAAAATAAATTTTCAGTAAAATATAATCGCTGGTATCTTGTTCTACATGTTCAACCAAATGCAATTTTCACCAAATGTTGTTTTGTTAAACAGAGTCTTCACCTCTTTTACAAGTGCCTTTGTAATCTTAATGCTGTCCTTCTTCAGTCCACAGGCATATCCTTGGACAGTGTTATGAAGACCAGTAGCTGTTGTCAGTAAACCATTAATCCTTCAATCGGAATTATCAGATGGAAATACTGCACCAGCAACGCGAATACAAAGGTTTTAGGCTAAGTCCCGTTTAGAAGGTTGCAAAAGGTGCTGATGCCGCACTCTCAGTGTGTTTCCCCAGTGATGCAGCTGTGTCACTAGTGAATGTGTAGAGCTCTCTTTCTCTGCTGGATGCATGAGATTAGCTCCACCCTTGTCTATGCTGAACACAGCTCTGCTGAAAATCGGCTCTCAAACCCTGATCGGATTCTCCAAGGACACATTACACCACATGCATTGCAGCACATTTATAGTACATACAGTTAACTCTGTAGACTCTAATACTTTCTCTAGTGTGCACCACTAAAAGTACAGATTCGCTTTTCATATGCACTTATTGTTGAATTTGTGTGATACTGCCATAATAGTTATTCAAAATTATTTTATAATATTTGTTATTTTACAGAAAAGTGTAACACTGGGCGAAATTTTCCATTTGGGAGACCAAGGGTGGGATTTATTGACCATCCCGCCACATGTTTTTCAGTGGCGGAGGCGGCCTGCCAGCGGGATCTACCAGTCCCGCTATTGTCAATGGGATTTTCCATTGACTGCACCCCCTGTCGCCGGGAAACCCGTGCACTGGCGTGGGACCGGAATTTCCCGCCGGCGTGAACAGCCAGTAAATCCCACCCCAAGTGTTGACGGCACAAACTGATGTGCGGTTCGCCTTCCCTTGGGGTCACTATTCGGGGAGCAATTTAGAACATTGAACATTACAGCGCAGTACAGGCCCTTCGGCCCTCGATGTTGCACCGACCTGTGAAACCACTCTAAAGCCCATCTACACTATTCCCTTATCATCCATGTGTCTATCCAATGACCATTTGAATGCCTTTAGTGTTGGCGAGTCCACTACTGTTGCAGGCAGGGCATTCCACACCCTTACTACTCTTTAGGACCTTTCAATGGGCCAGCACTCTGCTGGCTTGAATTCCAAGCAATTCCTGGCCAAGGAGGTGTTCTAACTGCTGGGGACAGAGTTAGCACCAAAGAGCCTGGCAGCTGGAGGTGTTTTTAAGCGCTCCACTTACCACACACTCACCGCAGCCGCCAAGATGGCTCAGAGAAGACCTGTGCCCCGAGTTTGGGAGTCCGAGGTGGACCCACAGCTCCATGCGAGTGAGAAGCGGAGGGTCACCCTCTTCCCAGGGTGGGCCACAAACTCAAGCCTGCCCTCCTGAACACTGCCTGGGAAGTGGGGGTGTCAGAGGCAGTCAGCGCTGCCAATCTCACCAGGAGATGACAGATGGGGATTTGGAGGGGTGGGGGTCATTGGTGAGTACTCTGCCCTGAGAGGAGCAGAGAACCAGGGACGGTTCCAAATGCTGCGGTGTAGGTGACCTCTGGTTGGGGTGAGCTCTGCTGATTCCCTGCTATTTCTGCAATGGGGCAGCGCTTCATAGAAACATAGAATTTACAGTGCACAAGGAGACCATTCGGCTGAGAAGTGCCTGCCCTGCTGGGCTTCTGACTGAGCTTGGCCCTTGATGATTCAGCTTGGGTATGAGGGTGTTCAGAGGGGTGGACTCACAAGATGACCAGAGGCTTTCTGAGCATTTAAAGGACTCAGAAGGACAGGTAGCACTCAGCATGTGAGCAGCCAGGAGCCTGTAAGTACCACCAAGGGGTGCATTTTAAAACATACTGCAGCAATAGCGGTCTGGGCCAGGCCACCCGATCCTGAGGGGGACACCCAAGTCCATGGACGTGGCACCAAGTCAATGTCCACTACTGCTCCCAGCCCGGGCAGCCATCCCCCAGCAAGCGCAACAGTTTTCAATGGTTTTTCAGCATCTTATAGCCTCTCATTCCCTCTTCACAGCCATGTTTGTCCATACTTGTAGTAATTCACGCCCGTGGGATTTCTGTCTGAGAGGAGGATTGCGGAAGGGCAGAGCATGATATTTCCAACTCATTAATCACATTTAAATGCATGCAAATGCCGATTTTGCATAGAAAACATAGAACATAGAAAATACAGCACAGAACAGGCCCTTCGGCCCACGATGTTGTGCCGAACCTTTGTCCTAGATTAATCATAGATTATCATCGAACCCACAGCGCAGAAGGAGGCCACTCGGCCCCCCGAGTCTGCACCAGCCCCCGGAAAGAGCACCCCACCCAAACTCAATACCTCCACCCAACACCAAGGGCAATTTGGACATTAAGGGCAATTTATCATTGGCCAATTCACCTAACCCGCACATCTTTGGACTGTGGGAGGAAACCGGAGCACCCGGAGGAAACCCACGCAGACACGGGGAGGACGTGCAGACTCCGCACAGACAATGACCCAAGCCGGAATCGAACCTGGGACCATGGAGCTGTGAAGCAATTGTGCTATCCACAATGCTACCGTGCTGCCCTTAAGAACAAATAAATCTACACTATATCATTTTCCCGTAATCCATGTACCTATCCAATAGCTGCTTGAAGGTCCCTAATGTTTCCGACTCAACTACTTCCACAGGCAGTGCATTCCATGCCCCCACTACTCTCTGGGTAAAGAACCTACCTCTGATATCCCTCCTATATCTTCCACCTTTCACCTTAAATTTATGTCCCCTTGTAATGGTGTGTTCCACCCGGGGAAAAAGTCTCTGCATGCCGGCGTGTTGCACAAACCTCGTTATCGCCACTAGCAAGGGACCAGAGTATGGTGCCCGCACCAGCATGGGGCGCGGACCTCAATTTTGGCCAGACGCCCGATTCTTCGCCCGATCGCAGCTCATGGTTGCAGCATCGCAAAGCAGAGAATTTTGCTCGCTATTTACAGCATTTAGTGATAAATAGATTGCCCTTTTCAGGAAATATATTGCACAAGCTATACACGTAAAAGCCGATTGCAGTATGTTCCCGCAGGACATTGTGTAAGTCACTATCACCATGAAGCAGCATTCAGCATCCTTACCAGAACTGAAGCTGCTAATTACAAACATTGATACATTTATACTCGCATACAATATATGAGATAGGGATTCATTTGGGTCATTGTGTTTTCCAGTGTCCTTTATACCATCAATTCCACTTTTATATTAAAGCCTCAGCTTCTTTCCAAAAATTGGAAATGTTGTTCTGCATGTTGCTAACTACAGCTATGTTTGAAATTCCCAGAATGCTGCAGTCTCACTGTGGACAACCTCCTTGTGTGCATTACTATGATTTCTTCAGTGCAAATATCTTTCCTTAGGCAATAAGCAATGTTTTTTTAAATGCTTGTACATACTTCAGAAAGACTGACAGTCAGAGTACTGCAATTCAATCCTGGACTTCCATGAGCAATACCACTTTGCTAATTGGGGTGGTAGCATGTGTCATCATAGATCATAGAATTTACAGTGCAGAAGGAGGCTATTCGGCCCATCGAGTCTGCACCGGCTCTTGGAAAGAGCACCCTACCCAAGGTCAACACCTCCACCCTATCCCCATAGCCCAGTAACCCCACCCAACACTAAGGACAATTTTGGACACTAAGGGCAATTTATCATGGCCAATCCACCTAACCTGCACATCTTTGGACTGTGGGAGGAAACCGGAGCACCCGGAGGAAACCCACGCACACACGGGGAGGATGTGCAGACTCCACACAGCCAGTGACCCAAGCCGGAATCGAACCTGTGACCCTGGAGCTGTGAAGCAATTGTGCTATCCACAATGCTACCGTGTCGTGCTGCGTGCTCTGCTACACAGACGAACCAACACGGTTGCAGATGGGGGTACCTCTCGAAGCTCTCATTTACCTCGACGCTGAAGTGTTGTTCGAGTTTAAGAAGGACCGTCTTGTACTTCGTCTTGTCCTCACATTGCGCGAACACCAGGGAGTTGTAGATGTGGATGGCGTGTTGCCCTGCCGTGGAGAGAAGGAGGGCGATTTTCCTGGTGTCCGAAGCATTCTCCCTTTCTGTTGCTTCTAGGAAGAACTGGAAGCGCTGTTTAAACGGGCTGATGGTGTTCATGGCGCAGGATGGCGGATTCCTGAAGATGTGTAGGTAGGTCTCACAGTTGCTGGGTTCCAATCCTGGTACTATGTCGTGTTGGGTGCTCTGCTACACAGACGAACCAACACGGTTGCAGATGGTACAACTCTGATTTATTACTATCAAAAGCAACATCTGTAAACTTGTTACTGTGGTTTGTTCATTACCCTTTAACCTGTGGACCCAGCCCTAACACTATCTTGGAGAGGCATTCAGCACATGGTGAATGTTTGAGTGGCTTGCTGTGAACTCTGTGCCCTGAGCTGTCTCCTGCTGGAATCAGCGGGAACTGTGGTGTTCCCCGTTTTATAGTCCGTGTGCCCTTGCTTGTGATTGGCTGTGATGTTGCGTGTGTGTTGATTGGTCCATTGATCTGTCCATCAGTGTGTATGTGTGTTTGCACCATGATGTTTATCTGAATATCATGACAGCATGGCCAAAATTCACAGGGCAGAACTCCCACACGATCACTACCATTTTGATTGGGATCTTCAGATAGGTCGCCACGGCCTTCGCCAGAAACAGGCAGGAGCCTAATTATATATATTGAAATGGGATCCATTGGCATGAATAGGACTATAAAGAAATTTCACATATAACTGCCTAAGCAAAGCTCTTCAAAAGGGAGCAGTGGAGGTCTCTCCACAAATGGGTTGGATAGGTTTATTTTAGCAATTCAAAATTGGCCCTGTGAATGCCTGATCCTCCATGGCACTCCTTTTATTTCACTTAACCTGGGACAACTCAACTTTGTGGAGGCGCCAATAGACTTCATGGCTTCACTATTTACAAATACACCGATTTACCTGGATTTGTCTGTTGGGAGCATTAGCCGTACATTGACAGGTTAAAATGACAAGCAAACAATGCCACAGGAAGTTCACTAGAATAATTTAAAAAGTTGAATACTGATCAGACAACTGATGAAATTGGCTTGAGCTGAAAGAAATGTTGATAGGTCAAGGGAAATAAATTAAAATGAACAGTTGAAACTGAAGCAATGAATATATCCGTGATGTAAATCGAATGCTCTCATTGGCAGAGCCAGAAATGCCTTCAATGAAATAGAAATTTCAGGATGGGAGGAGGTTGAGTCTAATTCCGTTCAACGTACTTTCTGATGCTAGTAGCACTCATTGGCAGAACAGAAGCGTTTAAAGATAATTCAAAGAATGATATCATTCAAAGAGATCTTATTGGTAACACTTGCTCCAATATTCATGAAACTGACAATAACAATTAATTCTAATACATTTTATTTAGTTATATTTAGCAGCAAATAAAGATACTCTAGGGAGTTCTCTTTGCTAATTAAATTAGGAAACCCATAGCATAAACCTGCCAATTTCAGAGTTCAAAGCTGCTCCCGATTTTAGCAATAAACACACATTTCACAATATTGTTCCTGCTTCTACCTGGGCACGTGGAAGGTTCCAATAGACTAAAAATACAAAATTTAAATTGTCACCCTGAACACTGTTAGAATGGATCAGAGCAGGTAAAGTTAACAATATGGTACACAAACAAATTAATTATAATAATAAACTTTATTAGTGTCACAAGTAGGCTTACATTGACACTGCAATGAAGTTACTGTGAAAATCCCCGAGTCGCCACACTCCAGCACCTATTCGGGTACACTGAGGGAGAATTCAGAATGTCCAATTCACCTAACAGCATGTTTTTCAGGACTTGTGGTAGGAAATCGGAGCACCCGGAGGAAACCGACGCAGACACGGGAAGAACGTGCAGACTCCGTCCGCACAGACAGTGACCCAAGCCAGGAATCGAACCTGGGTCCCTGGCACTGTGCAGCAACAGAGCTACCCACTGTGCTACTATGTATTGCTCTATTCCAACGCTTGTGACACATAACAAAGGTGGTCAAGGCCTGAACTTCCCTTGTGCATATACACATGGAAATGAAATATCCTTATGGAATTGATATATATCTAATGATCTATATTTGATCATGTTGGAAAACAGGCAGTTATTGGTACATAGCTGCACGTCCCTCTTCAAGTTGGCAGAAAGACGTGAAATTAATGCTAGCAGCTCATTATTATGAGCCATGTATTCAACCAGTGCTAACAATGCTGCCGATTGGTTGGGCACTTATTTAGGCATGCAATTATTCATTATTGGCATGATTCACTCACTTAAAGGCACAGAACACCTCTTAAAGGGGAGATCCACGGTGGCTATAGACAATAAGGAAAAATAGAAACATGGGGCGAAATTCTCCCCAAACGGCGCGATGTCCGCCGACTGGCGCCCAAAACGGCGCCAATCAGACGGGCGTCGCGCCGCCCCAAAGGTGCGGAATGCTCCGCATCTTTGGGGGCCGAGCCCCAACATTGAGGGGCTAGGCCGGCGCCGGAGGGATTTCCGCCCCGCCAGCTGGCGGAAACGGCCTTTATTGCCCCGCCAGCTGGCGCGGAAATGACATGTCAGGGCGGCGCGTGCGCGGGAGCGTCAGCGGCCACTGACAGTTTCCCGCGCATGCGCAGTGGGGAGAGTCTCTTCCGCCTCCGCCATGGTGGAGATCGTTGCGGAGGCGGAAGGGAAAGAGTGCCCCCACGGCACAGGCCCGCCCGCGGATCGGTGGGCCCCGATCGCGGGCCAGGCCACCGTGGGGGCACCCCCCGGGGTCAGATCGCCCCGCACCCCCCCCAGGACCCCGGAGCCCGCCCACGCCGCCTTGTCCCGCCGGTAAATAGGTACTCTAATTTACGCCAGCGGGACAAGCAATTTATCGGCGGGACTTCGGCCCATTCGGGCCGGAGAATCCAGAGGGGGGGCCCGCCAACCGGCGCGGCCCGATTCCCGCCCCCGCCGAATATCCGGTACCGGAGACTTCGGCAACCGGCGGGGGCGGGATTCACAGCGGCCAACGGCCATTCTCCGACCCGCTGGGGGGTCGGAGAATGACGCCCCTGGTTGCCAGAGAGGGTCCTCAGATACAGTGTCAGAGACCACAGTCCAGGCAAGGATAGTAGGTGAAAGACCCAGTTTCCTTCATGGGACAGAAAGTCCTCCAGACAACACCTCCAAGATAAGAACACTGAGCAGGTCAACGAAGGGAACATAGCTCCAAGGACATGGCTTCAATGCCAGAAAAGCTCAAATAACCTTCAGAGTTGTCAATGTAAAACTATCAGCAGTCATCCCAATTACTATCCTCATACCTGAAGCCTCACTTATACTAATCCCATTCCCCACTGCCTTTTACTGCCCAAAACACTGCATCAGACTTTACTCCATTGCTTTATCCTCCTATTCATGCACTGGGAACCTCCTAGCCTCACCACTATAGCAATCTTCACTTTTCCATACCATGGCCCAGATTTTTGCTCCTATAAAAACTCCAATTCAGGACTTGAAAAAATTCCAATTTTTTTCATTCCGGGGGCAAGCTGGATAAGAAGTTGGGCTCATCGTTCCCAGGATGACAAAGGAGATAGGCAGGGCAGAAAGTCTGCCCCTCTGCTTCGACACTTGTTGAATTTAATTAAAACAATAAACACCCCTCCAGCCCTCTCCCTACACACTCCCCTTGCCCCATCTATGCCAACCTATGCCACCCACAAAACCCCTCATGGCCCGTCTTACTCCTTGTGCCAACACCTGTCCCTCCACCCAATCTAATGGCACTCATATCCCCTCTGCTTCCCACTTCACCATGGCCCTTTATAACCCCTGTGCCAACTTAGAGTTAACTAATGCCAACCCATGGCCCTAACCCACCACTTTTTTCCCTTATAACTCAGCTAGTATTCTTGATGGGCATGCTGACATAAACCTTTATGTATATTAATAGCATCACTATTCTAAACAAAAGTATCACACTCCATTAATAAAAAAACATTCAATTCATAGAAATTCTTTCAAATAATTTCTTACAAAAACAAACATTTATTTCTATAACCACTTGGAAGTTGGGCATGGTGGCTCAGTGGTTAGCACTACTGCCTCACAGCGCTGAGGACCCGGATTCGATCCCGGCCCCGGTTAATTGTCTGTGTGGAGTTTGCACATTCTCCCCGTGCCTGTGTGGATCTCACCCCCACAACCCAAAGATGTGCAGGGTAGGTAGATCGGCCACAATAAATTGCTCGTAATTGGAATAAAAAAGAATTGGGTACTCTAAATTTATAAAAAGAACACACCATTGTGATAATGTTAAAATTAGTACTGCAGCACAAATCCATGACAACCCTCAGGCCTATGTCAACAAACAATCAAGCACTAGTTTTTTTTAAACACCAGGCTTAATTTTTTAATTCGTAACCCAGCAGAGTTAAATCCACTGAGAGGTCCATGAATTTTGTCAGTTCTTTGTCAGTTCTTGACAGTTCTTTAACAGTTCCAATGCATTCATGTACAATCAAATTGCTTTTAGCAATGTCAAAGGATGCTCTACCTAACCCAAAGCATGTCTTACCTCTCCCAAAGGTGCCTCGAGACCACATTCAAAGATATACCATACCTTGCCAAAGTGGTACCCTGGCTATCCGAACAAATCCACCAAATTCAGACCAAGTCTTACCTGGTCTAATCTGCATGGCGTGTTTCACACTTCTACCCACCCACTTTAGTCAATGCAGCTAAGTTGCCTCTGTAAAATGTGCCCCGACTCCGGTCCTGTGTGAAAATATGAAATGTCGTGGTTGGGGACAGAATTTTCAGCTATTTCTGCTATTTTTGTCATAACGGTGAGTCTTTCCATCATGACAAATATCTGGGCCAATATTCGCACTATTCTACCATGACGGGCACATTCTTAAAAGCGGCTCCAAAGCTGTCACTAACACACTCCCTGCTTTCTTGCAGAAGGTTGCGCACAACTTGAGACAGCAACCAGAGGAGGTCAAGCATGCCTCCACTAGAAGATGACGTGCTGATCATTAGACATAGTGGGTTAGTCATGGCCAGGGAAAATTGCAACACTGGAGGAGATGGAAGACATTTCTCCACACCTTACTCTCTTTCCCCTTCGCAATTCTATCTGACCCTACACATTTTGCCCAGCAATCTGCAACTTTCAGCAATCATGTCTACTTCCTTCCTATTTGTACTAAATGCTCACTCTTAACCTTTAATGTAAGTTGCTGAAATTGTTGAGGTTCCTCTATTACTTTAAGAAAGTGCAAATTTACTCAATCTGGCCCAGCAAGCACCAGCTGAGGCTGAAACCACATCTGCTTCAGAAGCTAGACTGGAGGAGGCATCTTCATGTGGTGAATTACTGGGCATATGTATAGGAGATAGGGTGGGGAATACTAGTGCTTGGTGCTTCGCGCAGAGTATGGAGACTATTCCGTCCAAAACGGAGTATGCGATCAGTTCCATGAACGCAACAGTGGTGCATATTATGAAGCAGTCTTTCCTGAAACACTCAGTGGCACTGTTGGCAGGGGCACTCCGCTCCTTCACTCTGCTCTAGTACAGAACCTGGGCAGTGCTGAGCTTCAGTCCCAAGAGAATGGTATTAGCTCCATCAGAAACACGCACGGTTGAAAGCATATTTCCTACCTGGATATCCACTCTACCAGTGCCCTTGTTAACAAAGCCCACTGGGCCAGACTGCCCCATTCCATGCTGAAGTGTTGCAGGCTTCAGACAGGATATCAGGGCTCAAAGATGCTCAAGATCCATCAGCACAGCCATCTGAGGCTTTTCCAACGGAAGCATAGCAGCCTTCCACCCCCCCCCCCCCCCCCCCCCACACACACACAACCTGTAGCAAATGGATATATACCTCCAGGAAAGGACAGATAAATGAGCACAAAAGGTCAGCACTAAAAGCTTGCACAAAGTTAATTCTGAATTATTTCTATTATCATACACATATAAAAAGATTGGAGAAATTTTGAGTTCTGAAAGACCATTAATACAAACGCACTCCAAGTTTGGCAGAAAACGGATAAATTCTAAAAGGTAAACCATTCTTAGTTCCTAGCTGTACATGCAATAGTATGCTACACCATTGCTCCTGCAAAATTAGCTGGACACACTTAGCACTGCACTACTTACCCTTAGGGATTTTTAAAGCAACAAATGCTGCCAACCTGTGTTCACACTTGGATTTAACATAAGTGGAGCAGAGTGGGAGCAAGGGGTTAATGTTCACAACCTCTTTGATAAACTGCACCCTGATTGATTTCAAATCACAGTGAGGAGTTTCCACATGCATCAAAAGCAACATAATATATCCATATTGTATCTATTTGAATATGTAAAGTCAATAATTTATAGATGTTTGTATATGTAACTGCAGGAGAAATAAACTGGAGGAATTTTAAGTCTGTAGATTGAAATAGCAAAACAAATTCCATTTCCTTTCTGAACACAGCACCTGTTCGGATTATTTCTAACCTTAAATAAATTATATTTGGAACTCACTAGCTCATGCACGCAATTTATAGAATTTCACATACATATTTGTGGTGCTTTCCCATAAACAGTTTTGTTGAAATCAACAGTAATCATTAAAATATATTTTGCTTTTCAGCTATTACATTATATTTACAGTTATATATTTGTGCAGACACAAAATGGAAATTCAGCCTCTAGGGGACACCCAAGAGTCAGCTGAAACTGGGAATGTCCGTTATCCCAGCCAAGAGCCAATGCTATCTCTAGCACTGAATAGCATTAGGCCGGTGTTAAACAAAATTTAACAGGCCCATTTTCTTTACCCAGTTGCTGCTCAATTTAGAACCCTTTACAGTGTGGTGCAGTTTACTGCATAAGTATACAGTTTGCATTAAATACCTGAAAGATCATCCGTACAAATGCACTCCAAATTTAGCAGAAAACTGATAAATTATTCAAACAGGTAAACCATTCCTAGCTGGACGAGCAATAGTACGCTTATCAGTACACCATAGCAGTAAGTCTTAGCACTTTTACATTACATACACATGGGGATTTTCAAAGCAACAACCTGTGCTCAAACTCTTGGATTTATCATAAATGGAGGGGGTGAGGGGACGCAGGAGCACGGGGTTAATGATTACAACCTCTCTGATAAATAGAAACATAAATATGTGGGAAGCTTAACGAATGTAAACCCAATAATCAGTACAAATATTGATCCGACATTACGATTTTTACACATTATTGCACAATGAAGAATGAACCTCTGGTGTCTATTATGCAGGACAATATGTTGCATGTAAAACATGGAATAAAAATAGATGGCTGTGAAATAATGTTTGCTATTTTTCACTGAAAAATCTCTAAGTTGCTTGGTTGTATGCGTCTGCTTTAAGCCTTTACTGGTAATACATAAAAATGAGTTCTGGAAGATGAGGAAGGATAAATGAGAAAATGCCACCTGGTCCGTGAAGCCCCCTCCTTTGTACACCATTTAACATCTACCTTAAAGTGTATTAGTCCACTCATTATTTTTTCTGATGGAAAGATCTGCATTGATTCCCTCAAATAAATATCAAACTAAACCCTGGCATTTCTATTCATCTTTAAATCTCTAATGCTCCACACTGATTAGCTACTGCCCATGATGTCATTGACGAGCTTCTTCATCTCAATTGTGGGCGCACGGTAGCACAGATGGTTAGCACTATTGCTTCACAGCTCCAGGGTTCCAGGTTCGATTCCTGTCTGTGCGGAGTCTGCACGTTCTCCCTGTGTCTGCGTGGGTTTGCTCCGGGTGCTCCGGTTTCCTCCCACAAGTCCCGAAAGATGTGCTGTTAGGTAACTTTTTTTTAACGCATTTTATTCAAACTTGTATCAAAGTAGTTTACAGCAAATAAACACCCCGGGAAACATTCTTCCCAACAATCAACTATACAGTTTGTACAGATTTTTCTCCGTTTTCACCCCCTCCCCCACTCCCCTGCGACAAACAGCTCCTCAAACATGGTAACAAACATCCCCCCACCTTTTCTCAAACTCCCCTGCTGAGCCTCTTAACTCATACTTTATCTTCTCTAACCGCAGGAAGTCATACAGGTCACCCAACTACCACCTTAAACTGTATCAGGCTCATCCTTGCACAAGAGAAGGTCCCGTTTACCCTTCACAGTGCCTCACTCCATAGTCCCCAATTGATCTCCATTCCCAACTCCGCCTCCCATTTCTCCTTGATCTTCACCACCCACTCGCCTCCCTGCTCCCCCAGCCACTTATATACATCCCCAATTCTTCCCTCCCCTTCCACATCCGGAAGCAGCAGTCGCTCCAGCAGGGTGTATCCCAGCAATCTAGGGAACCCCTTCCAGATCTTCCGTGCAAAGTCCCTAACCTGTAGGTACCTGAACTCACTGCCCTCGGCAGCTCTACCCTCTCCCTTAGCGCCTCCAGACTGGCGAACCCTTCCTCCAAATACAAATCCCTCACCTTGACCAGCCCCACTTCCCTCCACCTCCTGTATACACTATCCATCCCCCTGGCTCAAACCCATGATTCTCACACAGCGGCGTCAGCACCAACATCCCTTCCATCCTAAAATGCCTCCTCAGCTGATTCCATATCTTCACCGTGGACTGCACCACAGGGCTCCCTGAATACCTACTCGGAGCCATTGGCAATGCTGTTGTCACTGTAGCCCATAATCCTTCCCATACTCTCCATCAGATCCGAAACATACAGCAAGATGTCATCGGCATAGAGTGACATCTGATGCTCCCTCTGTCCCCTCATTATCCCCTGCCACCCTGCCGACCCCCTGAGAGCCATCGCCAATGGCTCTATGGCCAGCGCAAATAGCAGCAGCGATAGCGGGCACCCCTGCCTCGTATCCCTGTGTAAGTCAAAGCTTCGTGAGCTCATATCATTTGTCCTCACCCTCGCTCTTGGCGCCACATACAGCAACCGCACCCATGCCACAAATCTCGGCCCGAACCCAAACCTCCCCAAAACTTCGAACACGTACCGCCACTCCACCCGATCAAATGCTTTCTCCACGTCCATGGACAACACCACCTCCAGTACCAGAGATCTCGACGGATTCATCACCACATTCAACAGCCGTCTTACATTACTCGCGAGCTGCCTGCCCTTCATGAAGCCGGTTTGATCTTCTGCAACCACCCCCGGGACTCAATCCTCCATCCTTCCCGCCAACAACCTAGCCAATACTTTCACATCCGTGTTCAATAGTGATATGGGTCTATACGACCCACATTCCACCGGATCCTTCCCTTTTTGGGGGTTGAGTGTGATTATTGCCTGCTTCATCGTCTCCGGCAACTCCCCTTCTCCAGCTGTTAGGTAATTTGAACATTCTGAATTCTCCCTCAGTGTGCCCGAAAGGCGCCGGAATGTGGCGACTAGCGGCTTTTCACAGTCACTTCATTGCAGTGTTAATGTAAGCCAACTTGTGACAATAAAGATTATTATTATTATTATTATTATTAATTTGTATTTATCTTTTTAGTCTTTGATCTCAGTGGCTATTTTGTATGTATTCAGCTCCTTTTGATGGAGTCATGTAATATATGGCCTCAGAGATATGGGGCGGGATTATTCGGAAACCGGCGGGGCGGGCAACTCTGGCGAGAAGGAGTGGCGTAAGGGAATCCTCCACACCCTCAAGAGCCAGGCCAGCGCCAGAGTAGTTTGCGCCACGCCGGCCGGCACGAGTTGGTGCATGCGTGGGAGCGCCAGTGTGTGCTGGCGTCATCCCAGCGCAGGCGCAGGGGGGGGTTCATCTCTGCGCCGGCCAACGCGGACAGGTACACCAGCTGGCGCGGAGGAATAGAGTGCCCCCACGGCACAAGCCCGCCCGCGGATCGGTGGGCTCCGATCGCGGGCCAGGCCACCGTGGGGGCAGCCCCCCAGGGCCAGATCCCCCCGCGGCCCCCAAGGAGGCCGTCCGCGGAGCCCGGTCCTGCCGGTAAGTACCTGTCGTAACATATGCCGGCGGGACCGGCAGAAAACGGGCGGCCACTCGGCCCATTGCGGGCCTGAGAATCGCCAGGGGGGTGCTGGCCACGCCCGCCGACTGGCGCGGCGCAATTCCCGCCCCCGCCAAATCCCTGGCGCCGGAGAATTCGGCAGCCGGCAGGGGCGGGATTCACGCTGCCCCCCGGCGATTCAGCGACCCGGCCCGGGGTGGGGGGTTGGAGAATCCCATCCATGGTTCACATTGCCCAAGTTACAAATATCATGATTTGCTGCACAAATAATTGTCACTATTAATACAGTGGTAATTATATAATGATATGTTAATAAAAGCACAAAACCCTTCTGGAACTTTTCACTGCTGGCACATATAACTTGCACATGATTATTTTTTAATGATTACACTTATTTTTATTAAACTTATCACAGCAAACGTATGTAGCCTCATCATCTATTCACCAAACAACTTGGGCAGGCTTCTCTGATCCTGAGGCTAAGTGTTGACGCCGTCGTAAACGCCATCACGTTTCTCGACAGCGTCAACATGCCCTCAGGAGTAGCGATTCTGACCCCTACAGGGGGCCAGCATGCACTGGAGCGACCCACGCCGCTCCAGCTGCCGATGCCGCCGTCAAATGGGCGCCGCGGGTCTGCGCATGTACAGTGCAACCAGCACGAGTGCGCACTGCGACCGGTGCGGTTGCACGCATGCCCAGTGGCTCCCTTCTCCGTGCTGGCCCCGACGCAACATGGCTTAGGGCTACAGGGGCTGGCGTGGAGCAAGAGAGGCCCCCAACCTGAGAGGCCGGCCCGCCAATCGGTAGGCCCTAATGGCGCCGATTCTCCAGAAAGCGGAGAATTGACGGACCGGCGTTGGGGCGGCGGCGCGCGATTCGCGCCCGGCCCGGCAATTCTCCAGCCCGGCGTGGGCTGAGAATCCCGCCCCCTGTATTTATATAGCACCTTCAATGTAATAAATCCTCCCAAAGTGCTTTTCAAGAGCATTATAAAACAACATTTGATATCAAGCCACATTATTGTAGATGATTAAAATGTTGATCAACGAGGTTGGGGTTAAGGAGTGTCTTAAAGGAAAGCTAGAAGCAGAGAGGTTTAGTGAGGGAATTCAGAACTCAGGAACTTGGCAGCTGAAAACTCAACTACCTAACAGAAGAGTAATTAAAATCAGAGATCCACAAGAAGCCAGAACTGGAGAAGTGCAGACACCTTGCCTGGTGTGGGGCTGGAGAAGATTATAGTAATAGGAAGGGCCAAGGACATAGAAAGAACTGAGGGTGGCTACATATAAACATGGGGAGACTCAATCTCTGATATGTATAAAGTCGGACAGTTCGGCACCAACCTGTTAAGACCTGGTTGGGAACTACCAGGAGTGCTGTATTGTAGCCTTGTAAATAAACCAAAGTTGCTTTGCTACATCTCAGTGTGGATTCTCCACGACTTCATAAAAACAAAACCACAACCATCAAGCTGCTACACAATCAACTATGGTGGATTGGACACTGTGTCTGGACAGCGGAAAAGCGTCTTCCTTGCAAGGCCCTGGTTTCTCAACTCTCAAATCTTCCAGGTGAGACAAATAAAATTATGTAAAGACACTCTGAAAGCTCTCCTTGAAGAGGGGTAGCAATGCCATTAATGACAGGGAGGAGTTTGCTACCAATCATACAAAATGTCAGCAGCTTGTCAATGAAGTTGCATCATGCTTTGAATCCTTAATGATGATGCAGAACAGCGACAGAGGAGCAAGGAAAAGGAAGCAAATCCTGTACCCCAGATCCTACTACCTCATGGGACATCCTTAATCCATATGCCCAAAAATCTGCCGGTCAAGAATTTGCCTGTTGAGTCACACAAAGTCACATGGCAGAAACTCGCAATCCTGAACAGGCTTCATCCACAACAGGACAGATGACGATGAGAATTTTAGAAGATGTCCTATTGGTTTTCTACAGTAGGTAGAGTCACATCATGTGCAACCTCTTGCCAACATTAACTCTATATATCACTGTAAAAAGTGGCTAAAAAGCAGCAGTGTTCCTGCATTGGATCTGACATGGTAGTCTAGAAAATACTTCTGACAAAATCAACAGAGGAAAGATAAAGCACTTCAATAACTCATATATCATTGACTATTAACCTGTCTAATCATATTCTCCTCAGATTTCTCTGTCCAGTGCTTGTCGCTCTTGCAATCTCAGTATTATTTCCCATTGCTCAGAAAGCTAGCTGAAAGTTTTACCAGGGCAAGTAGCACCTGGTAAAATTTAGTTGGTGAAATATTTTATAAAAAACATTGCCCCATTAATTATTTCTAAGAATCATACAACTGCATGAAGATGTGAAGCCTCGATTCTTGCCAAAGTTAATTAGGAGTAAGGAAATTCCCTGCGGTTGTCACGCCCAACTCGGGTGAAAATCACCTGAGTGGGTAGGTTTGGGGGGGGGGGGGGGGGAGAGGAGGAATTGTCCCCTGCTCAGATCAGAGCAGCCAGTTGGTTTATTAACTTCGTCCCAGTTGGTTTATTAACTATTGGACCCTCTATATCTCATTCCTCTGGTCTTCTGATATCTGAACAAAAGCAAGTCCAATAATGAATGCTAATGACAGTCTCACGAGGGGAGTCTCACGAGGGGACCCAAGCAGTGATCATACAATCCAACTAAGCAAGCTACCAAAGTTTCAATAGCTAAAAAGCAGCGGAAGCTCAAGAATGCCTGACTTTAAGCCTGAGGCATGAACAAGTAACAACATGGGCTTTGGAACTTAAACTATAAGCATAATTAACATTCCTTCACTTGAAAAACATCCATGCAGGTCACCCTAAAGGTGGAAATCCAAACATTAAATACAACTTCAATCTTCTTTTGGGGAGCATAGAAGGGCCGGAGAGCAGGGTCTGGTTTAGCACACTGGGCTAAATCGCTGGCTTTTAAAGCAGGCCAGCAGCACGGTTCAATTCCCGTACCAGCCTCCCCGAACAGGCGGCGGAATGTGGCGACTAGGTGCTTTTCACAGTAACTTCATTGAAGCCTACTTGTGACAATAAGCGATTTTCATTTCATTTTTCATGGAGGATTATGGAGAGGGATTCTCCGTCCCACCGGCAGCAGGAGTCTCCATCCCGCCATCCGGCCAATGGGATTTCCCATTGTGATTTCCCATCGGGAAATCCCCAGGTGTGGGTGCGTTGTCGGCGCAACGGAGAATCCCGCCAACGGAGAACCCAGTCCATAATTTTTTTAATACTGCAAATGTTCACGCGCGTACTTTCTATCGACCCATCCGCGTAAGTGTAAGTGGAGAATTCAGCATCGCTGGCCGCCCTATCTCAAAGTCACAGACACCCAATCCAAACACTGGGAATGGTCACTTCCATGATGAGGATAAGAACATAATAATAATAATCTTTATTAGTGTCACAAGTAGGCTTACATTAACACTGCAATGAAGTTACTGTGAAAACCCCCAGTCGCCACATTCCCGCGCCTGATCGGGTACACTGACGGAGAATTCAGAATGTCCAATTCACCTAACAGCACGTCTTTTGGGACTTGTCGGAGGAAACCTGAGCACCCGGAGGAAACCCACGCAGATACGGGCAAAACGTGCAGACTCCGCAGAGACAGTGACCCGAGCCGGGAATCAAACCCGGATCCCTGGCGCAGTGAAGCAACAGGGCTAACCACTGTGCTACCAAAGATGTTTCAGGTGCTTCTGAGATCAAGAACTGATTCAATGAATTGGCTGCGTGGTGACATATACTTGCTGAAATTGGAACCTGAAGCAGTTTAAACCAGTAAGTCATGCAATTTGAAATAAGTTATTGAAATAAACATTTAATTATAGTTTCCATACAGATTATATCAAAGTCAGCCTAGTTAAAGATTAGTATGTCATTCAGGGTTTCACATTTCTGCAAAAGAATTTCAACAGGTACTGACAATTCTGACTTGAGTCTGAAGCCTATTCCAAGGTGATTACTTCAGAGAGCAGTCTGGTGATATGGAAGTGAGCTGTTCCTACCATTGTCTAGAAATCTGAGTCGAGACTTAAGTGGAATTTAAGGTATAGTTCAAACTTATAATAGACAGTTATTTTTCAGTTACTTGTTGCTTGAGGTGAGAACTTAACCTGGAATATTTATTTTCTTGACAAGGGATAAGGAAGTGTTCAACTTCACTCGAATTATCTACCGACTTTCTCATTCATTTGTAATGGAAGTGTATAGGCAGTGGAGATTCTGACACCCTTTTAATTATATTTCATGATGCTTTTCAAAGTTGAAGATGCTAGTTAAAGTTGGATTTAAAGCGTAAAGATGACCATGAAACCATTGTCAATTGTGGCAAAAACCCATCTGGTTCACCAATGTCCTTGAAGAAAGGAAATCTGCCATCCTTATCTGGTCTGGCCTGCATGTGACTCCAAACCCACAACAATGTGGTTGACCCCTTAAATACCCGCTGAAACGGCCTTGCAAGTCATTCAGTTCAAGAGCAATTAGGGATGGGAAATAAATGCTGGCCCAGCCCACCTCCCATCAATGAACAGAAAACCCATAAACCCAAGGTTATTTTGGTGAAATATTTGCTCCAGCTTATGTGTAGTATACAAAACTGCATAAATTTAGGAGGATTTGGGAGTAAATATTCTGCAGCTTGAGAAGTTGTACAGAACTGAGGCACTGATAAAATACTTTTAGCGTAATTGCATTAGCATTTCTGTGATACTACTGTGTTGAAGTTCAGAGCAGCTTCAAAAGCTATTTGCAACATCATACAAGCAAGGCTATAGAAATGAATTTTAAGACTTCATCAACGATGAATGATAAACGTAAAATGTATATGCTCGAATCTTAGTACTGAGATACAAAAGATAAGGCCAGAAAGAAGAAAAAAGAACATTAGTATGCTATTAGAACTACTATAAAAGGTGTTTCTGTATCTTAAGACATATCTTTATCACATGTACGACTGAAATAATATGGTTAAGTGCAAATGTTGGATGGTTCATTGACTGGTATGTTTCCTGATGTAACTAGGGTGGGGTTCTTTGAAAGCTAGAATATTTTTATTGACAAGTCACTTTGTCTAAATACGAAGTGACTAACATTATCTGAGCAACATGAAATCTTCTCTGGTGACTCATGATGTATCGAGAACTAGAGGGCATAGGTTTAAGCTAAGAGGGGAAAGAATTAATAGGAACCTGAGTAGCAATTTCTTTTTACACAGAGGGTGGTACAAATGTGGAAAGTGCTGCCAGAGGAAGTGGTAGAGGCAGGGACATTGACAACATTTAAAAGGCATTTGGACAGATTCATGGAGAGGAAAAGTTTAGAAGGATATGGGCCAAATGCAGGCAAATGGGGTAGCTTAGATGGGCTTTTTGGGCCGAAGGGCCTGTCTCCATGCCGTAGATTCTATAAAAACAGGCATATAATGCCAGATTGTCAATTCCGGATTCATTTTACAATCAAACTATAACTTTCACATTTATTTACCAAGTGCCTTAAATTTTGACCAGGCTGATACATTAATTGCTGAATCTGAAACGTACAAACTATTCCCGATTTGAAAAGTACAGGACGAATGTCTTATAGATTTATCATGAAATTGTTTAAAGTACCATTTCAAAATTCGATTGCTTTTTTTTCCAAAAACTGTTTCTCTTAACATTAATATAGCTATGTGTATGGATGTACAATTATGTAATTCTATATGGAGGTTAACAATAAAGTGTTTTGTAACTTTTAATCTACCCCTTAAATATGTCGACCTAAGTGTTAATATTACTGCGCATCTTGTTTCAGTGTGAAAATATGTTAAGATCCAAAACCACTTCCTGAAGTGACACGTATTTTCCTGCTATGCATCGCCCTTCAGAGAAACTGTCATCAATGCTTAAATCATCTGCAAGTTACAGCAGCAGAATCTTTTTAACGCTCTTCATTTTGAGTTAAGAAATCACCTGCGGTCTAGACTCCCTCTTGTGAGTGAGCATTTTACACAATTTCTCTCGCACAAAAGTACATAGGGCAACATTTTCACACTGCCCTCCATAGTCACCAGGTTGTCCGCAGCTGTAAATAATGGAAATTTTATGTGCTGCTCTGGCAATATTCTGTGAGTGAAATTAGTACTGCAAAAAGTTTGACCTGGATATACACCTTTTTTTAATTTAGTGTACCCCATTTCTTTTTTCCAATTAAGGGGCAATTTAGCGTGGCCAATCCACCTACCCAGCACATCTTTGGGTTGTGGGGGTGAGACCCATGCAGATACGGAGAGAATGTGCAAACTCTACACGGACAGTGACCCAGGGCTGGGATTGAACCCGGACCTCGGTGCCGTGAGGCAACAATACTAACCGCTGCGCCACCGTGCCTTCCGACCTGGATTTACACTTGATTTTGTGATGGTACAATTTTGAAATGGATGATTGCTATTTTGCTACCTAACCTAAAGGACTATAAGTATGATGAATGACTTATCTTATAAACACCTTCCTAAATAGAAAAACAGGCTCTACCATGGAAAGTGTTATTTATACCCATTGTTAAAAATGACACGGTAATTACAAGCCAATTAGCTTATCAGTCGTAAAGAGGCTGAGATGGTTGAAGATTGTTGCGAATGTTTCAGCCTTATGTTTTGCATTGATGTGCTAGGCTCCTCCATCAATGAGGTTGGGGATATTTGTGGAGCCTTCTCCTCCAGTGAGTTATTTAATGGTCTACCACCATTTACAAATGGGTGTGGCAGGAATGCAGAACTTAGATTTGTTCCGTTGGTTGTGGAATCACTTAGTTCTGTTTATCACTTGCTGTTTATGCTGTTTGGCAGGTCTTGTGTCGTAGCTTCACCAAGTTGACACCTCTGTGCAATTGTGGGAAAATTCCGGCCGAGTGCTGGATCAGGTGAGGAAAATTGTTTCACAGATGCCTCTTCTCACCTGATTTAACAGCACTCTGTGCTAACAAGGATCATACAGCCAGCTGAGGCCACAGGGCCTAAACACACCAAAGCTGGGGTTCCAAAATTGGGGCGCATTTTTACATTATTGGCCCCCCGCTAACCCAAAGAGAGATCAGGACCCCTGCCCCCACAGTGATCTAAACTCTCCAGCGAACAAGGAGAATACCCCCCAACCCCCACATGCAGAAGAACAACCACCCCTCCCAACCATGCGAAGATCAGAGCAAACCCCTCTCCCCACAACGCAAAGATCAGAGTGACCCGATCTGATGCCATGAGTCTTCACGCAGTCTGGAATTGATGTTGAGGACTCCCAGGGCAACTCCCTACCGATTGTATATCACTGTTGCCACCTCTGACATCCTGCTAGTGAGACAGAACATACCCAGGAATGGTGATGATGGTGTCTGGGACATTGTATGGCATGTTCTATGCGTACGACTATGTTAATCTGTGAGGCAGCTCTCCCAATTTTGCACTGGCTTCCAGATGTCTTTAAGGAGGACTTTGCAGAGTCGACAGTTTTTAAAAATCCCACCACGGGAACCTGGGTCCCCACAGAATTGTCCTGGGTCTCTGAATTACTAAACCAGCGACAATACCACCAGACCACCTTAAAAATCAAGTGAAAGTAGTTGGAAGGAGCCAGTACAGATTTCAAATGGATGAGTGTGCTTGACAGACTTTGTAGAATTATTTGACAAGAAACAGACATGGTCATTGAGAGAATTGCAGTGGATACAGAGAAGTACATGGGACTGAATTCTCCGTCGTCGGGATTCTCCGTTTTGTCGGCATCCCAGGGGTTTCCCAACAGCGTGGAGCTGCCCCACAATGTGAAACCCCATTGAGCAGCCGGTGAAACTGAGCAGTCCGCTGGGAAAACCCTTGAGAAAAACCAAGGTGCTACATAAGAGAATAACTAGAGAATATTAAGAGGTATGGGATTAAGAGGATAGCAAACTAAATTAAAATTGAATAGAATGGACAAAACAGAAGCAAACTAAATTAAAATTGAATAGAATGGACAAAACAGAGGACAGGAGTTAAAAGTCAGTTTCTTCAGAGAGGACAACTATGTCAACTTTCCAGATTATATTTGAAAGATGGATAAGGAAAATATGTTGAATTGCTATAATAACATGGGACAGGATTCTCAGCCCGGGGCCAGGCCGGAGAATCGCCGCGACCAGCGCGAATGAGTGCATGAGTCGCAAAAAGTTGGTTTACAGGTGCAACAGGTGATTAAGAAGGCAAATGGAATTGTGTCCTTCATTGCTAGAGGGATGGAGTTTAAGACTAGGGAGGTTATGCTGCAATTGTATAAGGTGTTAGTGAGGCCACACCTGGAGTATTGTGTTCGGTTTTGGTCTCCTTACTTGAGAAAGGACGTACTGGCACTGGCGGGTGTGCAGAGGAGATTCACTAGGTTAATCCCAGAGCTGAAGGGGTTGGATTACGAGGAGAGGTTGAGTAGACTGGGACTGTACTTGTTGGAATTTAGAAGGATGAGGGGGGATCTTATAGAAACATATAAGATTATGAAGGGAATAGATAGGATAGATGCGGGCAGGTTGTTTCCACTGGCGGGTGAAAGCAGAACTAGGGGGCATAGCCTTAAAATCAGGGGAAGTAGATTTAGGACGGAGCTTAGGAGGAACTTCTTCACCCAAAGGGTTGTGAATCTATGGAATTCCTTGCCCAGTGAAGCAGCAGAGGCTCCTTCATTAAATGTTTTTAAGATAAAGATAGATAGTTTTTTGAAGAATAAAGGGATTAAGGGTTATGGTGTTCGGGCTGGAAAGTGGAGCTGAGTCCACAAAAGATCAGCCGTGATCTCATTGAATGGCGGAGCAGGCTCGAGGGGCCAGATGGCCGACTCCTGCTCCTAGTTCTCATGTTCTTATGAATCACGCCACGCCGGCCCCATGCCAGGACGCGATTGCACCATTGGCGCCGCCGTGGTCGGCGCGGCACCGGTCGGGGGCTGCTCTACACAGCCACCCCCCCGCCGATTCTCGGCCCGGGATGGGCTGAGCGGCCGTAACAAAAAAAACCCGAGTCCTGCCGGCGCCGTCCACGTGTGGTCTTACCCAGCGGGACCTCGGCGTGGAAGGGTCTGGGGGCTCCTGTGGGGGGTTGGGGGGGGGGGGGGTTCCGCTGTGGCCTGGCCCGCGATTGGGGCCCACCGATTGGCGGGCCAGCCTCCCGGACTGAGGGCCTCCTTTCTTCCGCGCCGGCCCCTGTAGCCCTACGCCATGTTGCGTCGGGCCGGCGCGGAGAAGGGAACCACTGTGCATGTGCGCATTGGCGCCGGTGCCATTGCACATGCGCGGACCCCACGGCGCTCAGTTGACACCGGGATCGGCAGCTGGAGCGGCATGGGTTGCTCCAGTGCCGTGCTGGCCCCCTGTAGGGGCCAGAATTGCTGATCCTGAGGCCATGTTGACGCCGTCGGGAAACGGCATCAAAACTGAGCCTCAGGATCAGAGAATCCCGCCCATAACGTGTAAGTGGAATTCAGACTATTTGCCATGTGGAGCATAAACATTGACATGGATGGTTTGGACCAAATGATCAGTTTGTGTTTCTATATTGCAACATCTATATATTGCTGGCCGACTCAACAACTACTGGTAAAATCAAATTCCTGAACAAATTGTGGCCCGACCAGCTTCGCTCCACGGGTGCTGCATTAACCTTCTGATTATTTCCAGAATTTTCTGTTTTAATCAAGAATGGATCTTGGATTTAATCATTAAATCAATTATATCCTTTCTGTGAACCATCCTTCCTGTAATCCAGCCAAGGTCTTGAAAATTCATCAATGGATAAAAACATGTTCTGGCTTAATTTAGTTAATTTTGTTTTGATGGGATCAATTAATCACTCATAGAATCACAGAATCATTACAGTATAGAAGGAGACCATTTGGCCCCATCAAATATGCATTGGCCCTCTGAAAGTGCATTCTGCCTAGTCCCACTAGAGGAGTTGATGCTGCCTTTGAAAACAAAGACAATACACATGTGAATTTCCATCTTATGTTTGCAGGTTATTCCCACCTTCAGAATTTAATTGTTCAGCAACAGACTTAAAAGATTAAAGTAACATCAATGGAATTTCAAGTGTACATCAATCCTCTTTTTAAAAAGGAAAACTAAAGGGTGAGCAAAAAGGCTGATTAGAAGAGTGCCCTTCTAAATTAACTTTTAAAATTCAGTTCATTTTTTTGAATAAGCATAATTAATGGGCCATTTAGGTACTACAGTATTCCCATGCAATTAACTGCATTGTTCAAACTGAGGAGCACATAAAGTTCAATAATTACTCACCACGATGAGTAAAATCTTTTTCCTGTATCCTGCAATGCTGCCACTTGATAAAACAGCTTGAAGTTGTACGATTGGGAAAAGGCTCTCAGGAAGGGTGAAACTAATTTTCTGAAACTGCCTATTTCTAAAATATTTTGTGAATCATGTGGGGAAATGTATTTCTTGGAAATTATTATACTATTATCTCAAGAGTGGTCCCATGAGCAGCAGAGTGAGCCAGCAGGCAGGACATTCTTTTCATGGCTGTAGCTGCCACTACACATCCACTCTTTGATCATCGTAACTTTCAGACATCTTGACATTTTATAAATAAAAATGGATCAAACACCCTGTCCACTCCCGTGTTAAAGGCACAACATTGTAGCCTGAACTCGAATCACAACATTGTAGCCTGAACTCAAATCACAACATTGTGGCCTGAACTCGAATCACAACATTGTAGCATGAACTCTAATCTGTGGGCTGTACTGAGTTAGCCAATCTCAGTCAGGGAAGTGGCGGGTCACCACAATCAGTGGTGTTCAGAGAGGACGCGAGTTTGGGTCCTACTCATGTGCAGACATCTGGCAAGTGCAGATCATGATTGTTTGCAATGTTCTTTGCATGCCTCACTTTGTAAAAAAAGACTTGCTGACAGTGAGGCCTAGCCGTTTGATGGAACAATAGTGAAGGTGCCTCAAAATTCATCTGCTGTCTTCTTTGGAACTCATGTACAGATGTGATGAGAACACATTTGAGTGTGACCTAACAGTAGAATATCAGTTATGTCAAATAGATGTTTCCATTCAATCCGTGCCGTTACTTTCCCAGCCAATATTATTATTGGATTGAATGGTGCACTGATTTTAAAATACTGAAGTAAAAGAGAATAAACCATTGGGCAATATAAATCATGTAGTTCATGAGCCTGCTGTTGCATAATTAACTCAATGTTATCATGGTTATCACTTATAAGAGAAACTTAAATACATTGGCTAAGTTTCACACAAGTGACACTGGTAGAAAAAGAAATCTTTGCAGAATAAACATCAATTTAAAATCCAGATTCCTGGTATAACTTACAATATTCTGTTTTAGAAGAAGTTGTCGGTTTCAAATCATATGTAAACCCTCAATTAGAAAACAGCTGAAAAGGCGCTATGACCAAATTGGAGACATTACCTACACAATACCATTGATTAGGGGCGCAATCTATCCGCCTCGCCAGAATCAGGATGCGATGAAGCTGGCAAATCGCACGAGAGGCTTTTCATGAGATTTACTGGCCTCGTCACGCCTCGCGAGATCTAACGAGATCCTGCCCATTGAGTTCGGGACCCAGATTTGCATATTCAAGTGAGCAGTTAGTCTCACTTGAATATATCTACGCCGGATCCACCCAACGCCCGGGTCTAACTGCCTCGCCTTGGAGAGGCCGAGCAGGCAGTGTTTACCACTGGTTATAAATGTGGACCAAAGGGCAGCACGGTGGCGCAGTGGTTAGCACTGCTACCTCACAGCACCGAGGTCCCAGGTTCGACCCCGGCTCTGGGTCACTGGCCGTGTGGAGTTTGCTCATTCTCCCTGTGTTTGTGTGGATTTCACCCCCACAACCCAAAGATGTGCAGGGTAGGTGGGTTGGGCACGCTAAATTTCCCCTTAATTGGAAAAAAAATGAATCGGGTACTCTAAATTTATTTATTTTTTAAAGATAATAATAAAGAAATAAATGTGGACCAGACTACCGACACTTGGGAGATCTCCCAGGAAGTGTCCTGCCCTTATGAGGTGGGGGGCGGGAAGCTCTATGGCCTTCTTATTGGTGAGATTGTTGGCTCTGGAGGCCGCGAGGGGGGATCTAGAGATTGGAGTGCCTATTTTAAATGGCGCCCCAAACTCTTCCCATACTAGTGAACGGAACTCGCCAGTGCAGGAAATGGGACTAAGTGTGGCTTCGGCCGGGCGTTTCCCACCGAGGCCCAGAAATGAAGCTGAGCCCCGTTTATGCACTTATTTAAGCCAAACTTCCTTAAGATTTCCTCAGGTTCAAATCTCCATTTGTACAATCATCTAGAGCAGTTCTGATTAATTATATTCTTAATTAACCAACCTGCCTTTAAGTCCTTGGCCTCAGCTGGCTTCTCCACAAGGAGGCAGGACAATTTGACAAAAGAAACTTGATTCAGTCGAAGGCTCATCTGATATTGGGCCTCAGGCCTCATTTAAACTACATCGGCAAGCTGCTAGGTGCCCCCAGACAGCTTGCCAGTAAAGAGACTGACCACTGCACCTGATACATTGATAGGCATGGGATTCCCACTTGTAGCATACATTGATAGGCATGGGATTCTCACTTGTAGCATAGAGTCCGTTTCCGAAGTGAACAGCAGCATAAGATTGTCGAGACAACCCTTTGGGAACAGAGCAGCAGTGAATTTCTAGCCAAATCCCTTGGGGCAAAGAAAACACAAATGTTGCATCCTAATTGCACTTATGTCTGTCCTGGGGGTAAAATTTGCAAATAGCATGCACACCTGGTCACATCCCCAAAAGTAATCCATATTATTATTATTTATTTTTTTTAAAATATATTTTATTCAAATTTTTTGGCCAAACAGAACAATACAAAGGTTTTCCTTTTTACAACAGTAAAACAGAATAAATAACAGTGGCCATTTTTAACAAATAAATAAATAATATATAAACTAAATGGCAACTGCCATATCAAAAATAATAACTCTCCAAAAATAAAATCAAACAATCCAATATACATAGTCTAATACAAATATCTATACAAAAACACCCCTGAGGACCCGACCGGGCCCCCCCCGCTCTCCCCCCCCCCCTGGGTTGCTGCTGTTACCTTCCCATTTCCTTTATCGTTCTGCGAGGTAGTCAATGAACGGTTGCCACCGCCTGGTGAACCCTTGAGCCGAACCCCTTAGTACGAACTTTATCCGTTCTAGTTTTATAAACCCTGCCATGTCATTTATCCAGGTCTCCACGCCCAGGGGTTTGGCTTCCTTCCACATAAGCAATATCCTTCGCCGGGCTATTAGGGACGCAAAGGCTAAGACATCAGCCTCTTTCGCCTCCTGCACTCCCGGCTCTTCTGCAACCCCGAATATAGCCAACCCCCAGCCTGGCTCGACCCGGACCCCCACCACCTTCGAAAGCACCTTTGCCACCCTCACCCAGAACCCCTGCAGTGCCGGGCATGACCAAAACATGTGGGTGTGATTTGCGGGGCTTCTCGAGCACCTCCCACACCTATCCTCTACCCCGAAAAATTTACTGAGCCGTGCTCCGGTCATATGGCCCTGTGCAAAACCTTGAATTGTATCAGGCTTAGCCTGGCGCACGAGGACGACGAGTTTACCCTACGTAGGGCATCAGCCCACAGCCCCTCCTCAATCTCTTCCCCCAGCTCTTCTTCCCATTTCCCCTTCAGCTCATCCACCATGTTCTCCCCCTCGTCCCTCATTTCCCTGTATATATCCGACACCCTACCATCCCCCACCCATGTCCCTGAGATCACTCTATCCTGAACCTCCTGCGTCGGGAGCTGCGGGAATTCCCTCACCTGTTGCCTCGCAAAAGCCCTCAGTTGCATCTACCGAAATGCATTCCCTTGGGGCAACCCATATTTTTCCGTCAGCGCTCTCAGACTCGCAAACGTCCCGTCTACGAACAGATCTCTCAGTTGCACAACCCCAGCTCTCTGCCATGCTCCAAATCCCCCATCCATTCTCCCCGGGACAAACCTATGGTTATTTCTTATCGGGGACCGCACCGAGGCTCCCGTCCTTCCCCTATGTCGTCTCCACTGCCCCCAAATTTTTAGTGTTGCCACCACCACTGGACGCGCCGTCACCATTGCTTGTAGGCTGGTTCCCTTGCAGGACGCCATCTCCAATCTCTTACCACGCCGCTCCCTCCCCTTCTCCCATCCACTTACACACCATTGAGATATTGGCGGCCCAGTAGTATTCACTTAGGCTCGGTAGTGCCAGCCCCCCCTTATCCCTGCTGCGCTGCAAGAACCCCCTCCTCACTCTCGGGGTCTTCCCGGCCCACACAAAACTCATGACACTTTTCTCAATTCTCTTGAAGAAAGCCTTCGTGACCATCACCGGAAGGCACTGAAACACAAAGAGGAATCTCGGGAGGACTACCATTTTAACCGCCTGCACCCTACCCACCAGTGACAGTGGCACCATGTCCCATCTCTTAAAATCCTCCTCCATCTGTTCCACCAATCTTGTTAAATTAAGCCGGTGTAAGGATCCCCAACTCCTGGCTATCTGAATCCCTAAGTACCGGAAATCTCTTGTTACCTTCCTCAGCGGTAAGTCATCTATTCCCCTGCTCTGCTCCCCCGGATGCACCACAAACAACTCACTCTTCCCCATATTCAATTTGTACCCCGAAAATTCCCCAAACTCCCTGAGTGTCTGCATTATCTCAGGCATCCCCTCCACTGGGTCCGCAACATACAGCAATAAATCATCTGCATACAAGGATACCCGGTGTTCTTCTCCTCCCCTGAGCACTCCCCTCCACTTCCTGGAGCCCCTCAGTGCTATGGCCAGGGGCTCAATCGCCAATGCAAACAGTAACGGAGACAGGGGACACCCCTGCCTCGTCCCTCTATGAAGACGGAAGTAATCAGACCTCTGTCTGTTCGTGACCACGCTCGCCACCGAGGCCCTATACAGCAGCTGTACCCATCCGATATACCCTTCTCCAAAACCAAATCTCCTCAGCACCTCCCACGGATAATCCCACTCCACTCTGTCGAATGCTTTCTCGGCGTCCATCGCCACCACTATCTCCGCCTCCCCCTCTGGTGGGGGCATCATCATTACCCCTAGCAACCTCCGTATGTTCGTGTTCAGCTGTCTCCCCTTAACGAACCCAGTTTGATCCTCGTGGACCACCCCCGGGACACAGTCCTCTATCCTCATCGCCATCACCTTGGCCAGGAGCTTAGCATCTACATTTAAAAGGGAAATGGGCCTGTAGGACCCACACTGCAGCGGGTATTTTTCCTTCTTCAAAAGGAGCGATATCGTTGCCTCCGACATAGTCGGGGGCAGCTGCCCCCTTTCCCTAGCCTCATTAAAGGTTCTCGTCAAAAGCGGGGCCAGTAAGTCCATATACTTCCTATAGAATTCCACCGGGAATCCGTCCGGTCCCGGGGCCTTCCCCGCCTGCATGCTCCCAATCCCTTTCACCACCTCCTCCATCTCAATCTGTGCTCCCAGTCCCGCCCTCTCCTGCTCCTCCACCTTAGGGAATTCCAGCTGATCCAAGAAACACATCATTCCCTCCTTCCCTTCCGGGGGCTGAGCCTTATATAACCTCTCATAAAATGCCTTGAACACCCCGTTCACTCTCTCCGCTCCCTGTTCCATCTCTCCCTCCTCATCTCTCACCCCACCTATCTCCCTCGCTGCTCCCCTCTTCCTCCATACTCATACTGTACACCCTGTGCCCTCCTCCACTGTGCCTCTGCCTTACCCGTGGTCAGCAGGTCAAACTCCACATGTAGCCTTTGTCTTTCCCTGTACAGTCCCTCCTCCGGTGCCTCCGCATATTGCCTGTCCACCCTCAAAAGTTCTTTCAGCAATCGCTCCCTTTCTTTACCCTCTTGCTTCCCTTTATGTGCCCTTATGGATATCAGTTCCCCTCTAACCACCGCCTTCAACGCCTCCCAGACCACTCCCACCTGAACCTCTCCATTGTCATTAAGCTCCAAGTACCTTTCGATGCACCCCCTCACCCTTAAACATACCCCCTCATCCGCCAATAAGCCCATATCCATTCTCCAGAGTGGGTGCTGTTCTTTTTCCTCTCCTACCTCCAGGTCTACCCAATGTGGAGCGTGGTCCGAAATAGCTATGGCCGTATATTCCGTCCCTGTCACCTTCGGAATCAGTGCCCTTCCCAAGACAAAAAAGTCTATCCATGAGTATACTTTGTGGACATGGGAGAAAAATGAGAACTCCTTACTCCTAGGCCTACTAAATCTCCAGGGGTCTACCCCTCCCATCTGCTCCATGAAGTCCTTGAGCACCCTGGCCGCTGCCGGCCTCCTCCCGGTCCTGGACCTCGATCGGTCCAGCCCCGGATCGAGCACCGTATTGAAGTCTCCCCCCATTACCAACTTTCCCGCCTCCAGGTCCGGGATACGTCCCAACATACGCCTCATAAAATTTGCATCATCCCAGTTCGGGGCATATACGTTCACCAGAACCACCGCCTCCCCTTGCAATCTGCCACTCACCATCACATATCTACCTCCACTATCCGCCACTATGGTCTTTGCCTCAAACAGTACCCGTTTCCCCACTAAGATAGCCACCCCCCTGTTCTTCGCATCCAAACCCGAATGAAACACCTGCCCCACCCATCCTTTACGTAATCTGACCTGGTCTATCAGTTTCAGATGCGTCTCCTGCAACATAACCACATCTGCCTTTAATTTCTTTAGGTGTGCGAGTACCCGTGCCCTTTTAATCGGCCCGTTCAGCCCTCTCACGTTCCACGTGATCAGCCGGGTTGGGGGGATCTTTACCCCCCCCCCCCCATTGTCGACTAGCCATCCCCTTTTTTAACCCAGCTCCTCACCCGGTTCCCACGTACCCGTGTATCCCCCCCGACGGTGCCCTCCCGCCTCGACCACCCCATCCCATAACAGCTCCCCCTTCTCCTTAGCAGCAGCAACCCAGTTCAACGCCCCTCCTCCCCCCCTCCGCTAGATCCCTTTCTAGCGTAGTTGCACCCCCCATGTTGCTCCCAGAAGTCAGCGAACTCTGGCTGACCTCTGCTTCCCCCCTTGTCCTCGGCCCCCACTGTGCGAGGCCCCATCCTTCCTGCGTCCCTGTTCCCGCCATAATTACCATAGCGCAGGAACAAAGCCCGCGTTTCCCACTCGGCCGCGCCCCTAATGACCGGCGCACACAGTCCCTCATACTCCTCCCCCCCCCCCCCCAACATGGGGAAGAGAGAAAAGTTACAGGATCGCAAGATTAACAAATTGAAAAATCATCCCCCCCCCTTTTTCCTCGCCCCACATAATCACCCCACCACTTTGTCCCAAAAGTTCTTTCCCTCGCCAGACTATTCCAGCTTCTCGTCCACAATGAATGTCCACGCCTCCTCTGCCATCTCAAAGTAGTGGTGCTTCCCTTGGTGTGTGACCCACAATCTCGCCGGTTGTAACATTCCAAACTGGATCTTCTTTTTGTGAAGCACCGCCTTAGCCCGATTAAAACTTGCCCTCCTTCTCGCCACCTCCGCACTCCAATCCTGGTATACGCGGATCACCGCGTTCTCCCACCTACAGCTCCGAGTTTTCTTCGCCCATCTGAGGACTGTCTCTCTGTCATTATAGCGGAGAAACCTCACCACTATAGCTCGAGGTATTTCTCCAGCCCTCTGTCTTCGCGCCAAAACTCGATAAGCTCCCTCCACCTCCAAAGGGCCCGTCGGGGCCTCCGATCCCATTAGCGAGTGAAGCATCGTGCTCACATATGTCCCGACGTCCGCCCCTTCTGCGCCTTCGGGAAGACCCAGAACCCTTAAATTCTTCCTCCTCGAATTATTCTCCAGTACTTCCAGCCTTTCCACACACCTTTTGTGCTGTGCCTCGAGCATCTCTGTCTTCACCACCAGGCCCTGTATTTCGTCTTCATTTTCAGCAGCCTTTGCCTTCACGACCCGAAGCTCCTGCTCTTGGGTCTTCTGCTCCTCCTTTAGCCCTTCAATCGCCTGTACTATCGGGGCCAACAGCTCCTTCTTCAATTCCTTTTTCAGCTCTTCCACACAGCGCCGCAGGAACTCTTGTTGGTCTGGGCCCCATAACAAACGGCCACCTTCCGACGCCATCTTGCTTTGAGCTTGCCTTCCTTGCCGCTGCTCCAGAGGATCCTCCGCAATCCGGCCGCTATCCTCTCCCTTATCCATGCGTGTCCGGGGGGATTCCCTTCTAGTTTACCGCACAGTGTTTTTGGCCGTTTAAATTGCCGCTGGGGCTCCTATTAAGAGCCCAAAAGTTCGTTCCACCGGGAGCTGCCGAAACGTGCGACTTAGCTGGTCATCGCCGCACCCGGAAGTCGAACAGTAATCCATATTATTGAGAATATAATGGAGCACACTGAATGCAACAAAGGAACTGCATACAGGACATCTCCAAGAAAATGGCAGTCTTTCAGCCACTTCCCAAACTGAAGGTTTTCAACCTGTCACGTTAAAGACTACAAAGAGCGTCAATGAGGGCGTGGTCTCAAAGACAAGCTGATTTAATTTCAAATAGCATTCAGTCAAATGCAGCAAAAATATACTGAGATTAGCAAACAATTCAATATATACTGACTATAATTGCAAGCGCATGAATTACATGAAAGCAGATACGGGCATCATCACAATTGCAGTACAGCATGCAGGGTCTCCCGTTGTTTGGCAATTAGCATGAACTCCCACTAACTGCATTTGAAATAATATCTGCCAGCATTGGAGCAATACAACTGATAGGTATTGCGCAGTCCAACTCTACAGTGACACTTATGGCATGCAGGATACTACTAATCAAAACAACAAAGTATCCATCAACGTTACAGCTGGTCGCAGAAAGATATATATGCTAATTGGCCCCAATCCCTTGTCAACAAGAATAATCCGCACAATAATGGCATTATATTCTTCAAAACAGAGCGGATGAAACAGTAACTGAGACTACTTGATTAATACCACATTCAAACTCTCCCAACACATCAAAGATATTTTGAGACTGTTTATTGCAGTCTGATGAGCTTTTATTTCCACGCAACTTCAAAAAATGCCCGTGCTCCATTCAAAATATTTCTCCCTGTCACTTTATAGAAGCAACTACCACTTCAGATAGCATTTACAAGGAACAAAACAACAAGTTGCATTCATATAGTGTCTTTAATGTAGCAAAAGATCACAAGGCACTCCACAGGACTGTTAACAGATGAAAACTGAAACCAACCCAAATCATCCAAATGTGCTCACAAAGTGTGGGAAATAGATCAGGTGACTGAAACTGTGGTCAAAGGGAAAGCTTTTGAAGGTAAAGAGAAATGTAGCAAAGCACCCGGGTTTAGGAACATAATTCCGGATTGCATAGCCACGATCATGGTTTTGACAATGCTTTTCAAATCAAGGCTATAGGTGGGTGGGAATGATCTCTTATATAGTAGAGGCAATGGAACACCACCGACTGTATCTTCAAACAAATGCCAAAGATTTGCCCGGAATCATGAAAAAGGCAGATTGACAAACAACGGGAGAACCTGCATGCTGTGCTGCAGTTGTGATGATGCCCGGATCTGCTTTCATGTAATGCTGCGGTTCTTGCCTAGATTCCAACCCAGGAAAACAGAATTCATATTAAATTCGATTTTCTTTACCCAGCGATGAAATGCTTCACCCAACATCACATGAAAGATGTTCAATTTTTAGTCGCAAGTCTCAGAGAATAGCATATATTACAAATTATCCAGTTAAATAATTTCAAGCTATGATTATTTTGGTTCCAGAAGTTGTTTTTAAAGCAAAACACTACAGCAGAAATAAACCTTTCCAGTGCATGTGTCTCCTTCTGAATAAAAAAAGCTGAAAAAAAACTATTAAGGCAGGAAAACCTATTTTAAAAGAAGCATTGCAATTTGGTTATTTTTTCAGTATAGTAACCTACTTATTTGTAATTAAGCTTCCAAACATAAGCCAAGTGTAATAGATGTAAAGTATAATATTCTGATATACCGCAATACCCATTTCTTAATAGAGAATTGGATCAAAGTTTCTATTGGGTCCTTGACAATATGGTTCATTAACAATCCTAAAAGAAAAAATTGATGCTTCACAAATATGCTGCTTATAAGTGAGTGGTTAGTTGATGTTTACTTTGCTTTTAAGGAATTGAGGAAAACCATATCAAAGAGATACTGCAACTTCAGTAGTGATTGTGATCGTTTAGATCGAAAATATTTGTTTTATCTATTAATATTCCGCAAATTAGACCCACAAACCATTGTTGTTCAGTTGTCTAAAGTCTGTTTCTTGCCACATCTTCGTTAATTGGCAGTAAAACTTACAAAGTTAGTAATGTTACGTCTCGTAGTAAGGCCACAGCCTTGTCCAATTCCTGGTTTAGTACTAGGTTTAACTACCACCACGATCACCTCTCTTCCCCCACACAAAAAAAATCATTTTGTAAATCTGTGCTTGTAAATAATTTCTATTTGAACCCAGCATTTGACTAACATCTCAACCAAAATTATTGCTAAATTCATAAGCATCAGCTTATACATGAACCAACATGAATACTCAACAGGCAGTCTGAATGACCGCTGGAGTGATTATCGAAAAAAGAAAAGGATTTCCTGGCATACATTTAAACTTACCAACACCACTTTCAGTATTGAGCACCATCGTTCCAGACACCGTGGTTCAAAATAATTTGTAAATAAGAAAATTTAAATGAAGGAGTTGAAGCAGAAACCTAAACTGGTGAGCATGAGATCCAAGAATTCTTAACACAGCTCAAGTTATTAATAGCAGGTGGGGCTGACCAATACCTACATCCATGAGCCAATCCTAAACATCTATACTACTTTGTGTACTTTAACAATCTACTGCGCAACAGAAAAACACCAATTGGCTATCAGCTAGATAGCTATGTAAGGAGGCGTCAAACTTTATTTGCAGCAAGCACCCTCGAGACAGGCACACCCTTGCTTTTGCAGTTGAGTTGACGACCTTCCTGTACGTTTAAGAGGTGACTCAGTGAGCTTGGCATTGTCAAGCCTGTACATGTGCCTGCACAAAAGCAATTTGAGACCTGTTCCAAAAATAATACTGACTCACAAACACACACAAGTAACAGCAGATCCCGGTAGCAGCATGTAACATTTCAGGTTACTTTTGATGCCGACAGTTTCATTTTATTTGTCTGAAGTGCAAAGAAATGGTTTAAAATCATTTTTGGTTTCACTGTTCTTTAAAACAGGCCGTGATTTCGAAATACCACTTAAATGGCGCCCAAAACTACAATGCATTCCTCCAACATACAGTACTTGAAAATGTTTTCTGTAAATTTCTGTCACATTTGGTTCTGATAAGCTTCCAACTTTACATGCACGCCATCATGAAAACCACTTATTTCCATCTCCGTAACATCACCTAACTTTGCCTGATTCAGCTCACTTCCTGCTAAAACCTTCATTAATGCTGGCATTACCTTTTGATTTGACTATTCTAATGCACTCCTGGCTAGTATCCTACATTCTGACCTCTGTTAGCTTAAGGTTATTCAAAATTCTGCTGCCCGTCTCTTAACTCACAAGTCCTGTGCCCTATCCCCCCTGTGGTCACTGATCTACATTGGTTCCCAGTCTGGCAGGACCTGTATTTCAAAACTCTCATCCTTGCTTTCAAATCCCTCCATGGTCTCATCCCTTCGTATCTTTGAAATCTCCTTCGACCCCACTACCATCCAAGATATCTGTACTCCACTAATTCTGGCCTCTTGAACATCCCTAACTTCAATTGTTCCACCTTGGTCTGATTAGTAAGTTTGCAGACGACACAAAGGTTGGTGGAATTGCGGATAGCGATGAGGACTGTCAGAGGATACAGCAGGCTTTAGATTGTTTGGAGAATTGGGCGGAGAGATGGCAGATGGAGTTTAATCTGGACAAATGTGAGGTAATGCATTTTGGAAGATCTAATGCAGGTAGGGAATATACAGTGAATGGTAGAACCCTCAAGAGTATTGGCAGTCAGAGAGATCTAGGTGTACAGGTCCACAGGTCACGGAAAGGGGCAACACAGGTGAATGAATGAATGAAAATTGCTTATTGTCACAAGTAGGCTTCAAATGAAGTTATTGTGAAAAGCCCCTAGTCGCCACATTCCGGCGCCTGTTCGGGGAGGCTGGTACGGGAATTGAACCGTGCTGCTGGCCTGCCTCGGTCTGCTTTCAAAGCCAGCGATTTAGCCCTGTGCTAAACAGCCCCAGAGGCGAAGGTAGTCAAGAAGGCATACGGTATGCTTGCCTTCATTGACTGGGCCATTGAGTATAAAAATTGGCAAGACATGTTGCAGCTGTATAGAACCTTAGTTAGGCCACACTTGGAGTATAGTGTTCAATTCTGGTCGCCACACTACCAGAAGGATGTGGAGGCTTTAGAGAGGGTGCAGAAGAGATTTACCAGAATGTTGCCTGGTATGGAGGGCATTAGCTATGAGGAGCGGTTGAATAAACTCAGTTTGTTCTCACTGGAACAACGGAGGTTGAGGGGCAACCTGATAGAGGTCGACAAAATTATGAGGGGCATAGACAGAGTGGATAGTCAGAGGCTTTTCCCCAGGGTAGAGGGGTCAATTACTAGGGGGCATAGGTTTAAGGTGCAAGGGGCAAGGTTTAGAATAGATGTACGAGGCAGGTTTTTTTTACACAGAGGGTAGTGGGTGCCTGGAACTCGCTGCCGGAGGAGGTGGTGGAAGCAGGGACGCTAGTGACATTTAAGAGGCATCTTGACAAATACATGAATAGGATGGGAATAGAGGGAAACGGACCCTGGAAGTGTAGAAGATTGTAGTTTAGTCGGGCAGCATGGTCGGCACGGGCTTGGAGGGCCGAAGGGCCTGTTCCTGTTCTGTATTTTTCTTTGTTCTTTTGTTTGGTGGCCATGCCTTCAACTGATAACATGGCAAGCTCTGCAAAACCAGCCCTATACCTCGCCTTCATCCTTGGGAACTCCTTAAAACCTGCCCTTTCGACCAAGCTTTTGATCTCTGATCTAATCTCACCTTATCTGGTTCTGTGTCATACTTTGTTTTATGCTCCTAAGTGCTTGGGACATTCCATTATTTTAAGGGCATTATATAAATATTAGTTGTTGTTCAATATTGTTTTGGGAAAAAAGAGGAATTATGGTGTAAAAACACCCGTGTCCACTTTGACTCCCCAGATATAACTTTTGCATCACATTAATTCCTTTGCCAAGATTTATTTTCATCTCTGGAATATTATCCACCTCTACTCTTCCCTCCTTAGCCACTGATAAAACCCTAATCCATACTTTCACGTTCAACTGCTCCAATAATCTCAAAATCTTCCCCACCTCCACAAACCCCAGCACATTTAGAACGCCATGATCTGTGTTCTAACCACAGTAAGTCCTGTACACTCATCATTCTTCTAGTCACCCAAATCATTAGCTTCACCTGTCCTAGTAAAGCAAACAAGATTTTGATTCTTATTTTCAAATCACAACATGGCCATTCTGCACAAAACAGACCATAAGTTCCAATGGGAGTGGCAATTCAGTCAGATTACCACCCCATTCAAAAGTTCTTACCTGGAGATCCTATCTTGCCCTATCTTCCTTCTGACTCAGGTCGGGTCTCGGGGCAGGTGGCTGAGGGTGGGGGAAGTGGGATGGATGCCTGGGAATTCACGGGAGTCCCATGGAGGGGTGTTGTGGGTCTGTGCAATAGTTACCCAGAAGGTAGAAGTGGTTTAATTCTTCTAACCTTTTCTTGGTAACTACTGACAAGTGTTCAAACCATCTGAAGTTTGCAATTTGAAATCGTACTTTCGAATGGTTCCCAGCGCAGGGCAATTGCTCATCAAAGTGTGCACTCCCCAGGCAATTTCCATGCAAACCACGTAAGTTCCCATTTATTTCCCATGTGTGCAATACATCAGGGCTTTTCAAACTCGTCTGTCACATTAAAGGTAAGTGAAAATGGAGAGTTTAGCGGGTGAGTGGCGGGCAGCTTTCGGGTGTGTCGCGGCATTCCCCATCGTGGGAGGAACGCAAAACAGCCGCGACCGGCTTTTAAATATGCCGGCAGCTGCGGACTTTCGAGATTGACGGCCATCCCGTGCATGCGTGCTGTATCAAACAGTGCGCAGGCCCGGAGCCCAGCAAGGTGCACGGCCTCCTGATGCCAGCGCGTTGTCCAGGGCAAGTCTTTTTCATCAAACGATGAAGTCCTACCACCGGAACGGGCGGCAGCGTGCAGGCCACACGCCCCATACGCTGATGTCACATGTACTGGGTGTGAGAGAGTTTCCTCCATTTTGCAGCTGCCAGCAGTGCTGATGTGAACACTTGCATCTGTGGTGAACAACCCATGAAGAAGCTGAAAACAGGAACAAAGCAGCATAAAGATGATTACTTGAGGGATGGGTTATTAATTATGCCACTGCAAATCAGGAATCAAAGTTCACGTGTGATATATGCAGGGAAGCACTGGCAAATGAAAGTTTAAAACCTTCAAAGCATCCACGACATTTGAAGACTAAACATGGCGAGTTCAAAACCAAACCTCTTTATTTTTTTCAATGGATTCAGTGAGATCTTAAATCATCAGCGGAAGTCATTATCAGAAATGTAACATTGAATAAAAAGGCAAGTGGCATCATGAGGATCCAGCAGGCTCATCTGTCACAGTAAAGGTAAGTGAAAATGGTGGGTCGCGAAGGTCGGTCGGAGTGGGTCCCGAAAAATGGCCAATTGGCAAAAATGGGTCCCGGGCAAAAAAAGTTTGAAAAACACTCCAATACATGGACTATTTCAAAGCTGTGATAATCCCCATGGGGCAACCATTCTCGATCTCCCCTTGGGGCTCATGGAGTACGAGCTTCCTAGGTAAGGGGATGAAAGCCACCCGACCGGGGCTCTGAACTCAGAAACCCAGCCCAAGCAGAGCCTGGGCAGTTGGTTGTCCCAATGGGGACAGTAATTGTGGATAGTTACTGCCCTGGGCAGATTATTGCAAATAATTAAAATACATCTGTGTTTCTTACTTCTGGCTTCCTTCGGCATTAAAAAAGCCAAAGTTTCACTCCCTACAAGTGCTATCCTCCATTATTAGTGCTGCATTAAGCAACTTCACCTCCTTGTGCACAAGGTTAAGTTTGATACAGTTCAATGTGGTGCATGGGGTTCACTTGACCAGGGCGCGTATGAGTCGGTTCTTCTCGGGGGTAGAGGATAGATGTGAACAAAGTTCCTGGTGCCAGAACCACATGCACATGTTTGGGTCCAGCCCCAAGCTTATTGATTTTTGGGCCTCCTTTTTTGAACAATGTCAGGGGTTCTGTGTGTCAAGGTGGAGCTGCGCCTGATGGTGGCCATTTCTGGAGTGTTGGACTTATCGGTGCTACAGGAGGGGAAGAAGGCAGTTTCATGGCCTTCGTCTCTCGAAAACCCGGAGGAGCTGCCTAAGGGTTCAGCTTGGTAGGCAGACCTGGTGAACATTTTGCACCTGGAGAAGATTAAATCTGCCATGGGTGGGTTTTATTCAAGGCGGCCGGCAGCCTTTTTTAAGTTTCTTTTTTAAGGAACTAGTTACTGTCCCCTGTTGGGACGGGAGGTGGGCGGAGGTAACAAAGGGTCATCTGGACTCGAAGCGTTAGCTCTTTTCTCTCCTTACAGATGCTGCCAGACCTGCTGAGATTTTCCAGCATTTTCTCCTCAGAAATTGTCTGAATTTCTTTGTTGGAAAACACTGGTACTTGGCATTATTTTAAAAGATGGCAAATTTGGCTATCACTCATTTTTAATCCTACTTTAATTTGTCTCACTTAACACAGTTCTGCTTTAACGCAGTTTATTCCTTGGGGCCTGTGGCTCCAATTAGCGTAATCATTTTCAGTTTTTCATTGTCTGCACTGCCCTCCCGAGCACGGGGCAGGGATTGGACGCTGCCGGTAGCTGTTCGGGTGGTAAAGTGCGAGTAACCACGAGGGGGGAAGGCAGTGGGGCATGCAACTCCGTCCGTAATCAACCAAGCACCATCCACTGTCCCCCAGCTCTCTCTGTGGCCCAAAGGCCCCTTCCCCCTGACTCTTTCCCTGACCTCTTCCCTCTGGCTCAATCATCAGCCCCCACATCCCCCACACTACTAAATCCACAGCTCCCTCCCTCTGGCTCAATCCATAGCCTGGGATAGGAGCTTGACTTCTGCAGACTGTCAGGAAGGGGTCCAAACTCTAGAAAGGGAGAGAAAAAGACAGAGTGGCAAAGTAGAGAGTGAGAAAGAGAGACACACTGAGTAGGAGAGAGAGAGAGAGAGAATGGAAAAGGAAAGTTGGTAACAAGTTGAGTTTCAGGAGTGAGACATAGAAGCTGCGCTTGTTTGTGCAGGGCTTGGCTGTGTGATTTAATCTGAATTTATATGGTATTTCTGTTATATTTAGTGATTTATTTTATTTTACAAGTTTTCCAGCTAGGAATGAATGGGTTGCACAATTACGGTATAATATTTCAACTTGTACATTGTTAAGGAACCTAGCTCTGGCTTTAACATTGATTCCGATGGGAACCTATGATTCACTTACAGTTGCTTCACTTAAAGTCACAATTTTCAGAAATGCATTAGTATGTCCTATTAATATTTTAGCTGAGTTTTTAAAAACGCTGCTAACGCTTACATTACTATATTACTGCATAAGAATGATGACATGCTTTGAGTTACAGCCTTATAAATGCATTGCTAACTATCTGCTATTCCATAATATGTGGGGTATAAAATGATCTTGGGAGGCAACACAAGACGGGCAGCAAATACTGATTTGGCAGCTCACTTAGAACTCCACCCAACTTCTTTCCCCACTCACTTCAATGGTATCAACAATTTTGCACTGCAGCCAGAGATTAATTTATACCCTATAGCGTTAATCACTTATCAATACTGAACTGTGGACATAAATTGGGATCTGCCCCAAAAACGGGCATCCAGGATAAAAACGGGATCAGCGCCGTTTGCAATGCTCCGGCCCCGCGCTGGCGGTAGGACCGGGGTTCGCGCCCGAATGCTAGCAGGAGGATGCAAAGAGCATCGAGTGCTGTTAATTTCCAGCTGAGCACTTCAAAATCACTCAAGCGTGAAGGGAGATGATTGGAATGCACTTAACTCTCTTTGACATGGTTGATGTTTGTAAACATTGTGGTTACAGCACTTCAAAGTTACTGAACCATGAAAAAGATGAATGAAGCAAGGCTCACAGCTGTGTTTGTAGAAGCTGTTATCATAGCCCAGGAAGGAATATGAATGAATGGCTTGAAGCTCAAGGATTTGAGGGGTTTAAATAAAGGTCACTGGTTTACTCTTTCCAGGAGCTGTGTACCCAGGTGAATGTTACAACAGTAATTTGTTTCACTTGCTCCTGTCTGGACTGCACTCTAGCTTCCAGACAGGAGTCTTGTTTCAGTTGTGGGTCCCTATCGTTAGAGGGTCTCACTATTTAGGGGGTCCCCAAATCAGGGGGTCTCTAGGAGGTCATCCTGTCCTTGGAAGGGGGGGGGGATGCGATTTGTGATGTGGTTGGGGGGGGGGGGGGGGGGAGGGCAACTGCAGGGTCACCACTCAAAATGACACCCGGTAGTGGGATTCCCTCACCATGCACATAATTGCTTTCTGATTTATGCTCCCAATCAGTTTCAATTCACTTCCGGTGGTTAAACAAAGGGCTGGATTCTCCAATTTTGAGACTATGTCTGGAGGAAGTGTCTAGTTTTACGCTGAAAAAATCACCGTTGCCACTGCACTGCTGCTCCACCCGGAGGGTGGTGAGCAGCCACGCCACGTAAAACTCCTGGCGTTCCTGGCATAAATGCCTGGAGAATTGCTGGGTCCGTGGCCGCGCATGCGCTCGGCAACGACCTGCAGCGGTCACGCCGTGCAACATGGTGCCGGCCGCGCGTGGCCCCAGCCTGCCAGATAGTGCCCCCCTTGCCACCCCCGGACCACCCCAACACGTCCCCCCCCCCCCCACCCCCGGCCAGCGGAACGGTTCCCCCGACTGTGATGGCGCTGGACACAGTCCGCAGCCACCACGCGAGGTTGACAAAAACTCAAAGCACACGTATCCCGCCCTACCGGTAACTCAGCCCATCGGGGGTGGAGCATCGGGGGAGGGCCTTCAGGAGGCGCCCTGATGCCTTCCCAACGGCGTGCATCGTACTCCCCGATGACGTCATTTTGGAGGAAGCGAGCATCAGGCGGCGCCCCCGATTTTGGCATCAAAAAGGATTCTCTGCCCAATCACGTTTCGCGATTACCCCATGGGCAAGCGGAGAATCCCGCCCATAGTCTCCCAAACGAAGAACCCCGGCCACTATGTATTTCCACCATTTCTGTTTGCATTTCAGATCCCCAATGTTTGACATTATTTCTTTTCAGCTTAGCTGAAATTGTATTGGATCGGTATCCAGTAATTAGCCATTTACATGAATGAATAAACTGAAACAAAATTTGTAATATCCCATTTTAATTTGTGGATGTGGCATTTGATTGCATCACATCTGTTTGCTCTGGCAAAAATATTTAATTAGCAATCAGAGATGGAAATTTTGGCATGAACTATGTCGCAATGTCTTACACCTGCACTCCATTAAAGCTAGCCAATTTTCTGAGCATCCTGCATTTAAATCAAGCGAGCTCATCAAAACTGATTCATCAGGTTTTACTGATCATTCCCGGCCTGTTTCTTTTGTTGGAAGGTTGATGTAGCATTTTGTTCCTCTAAACTTGAACTTGTAAAACACAAGAATATTACGCAAATCTTTATTTTCACTGCCTTATAACGTGAACAAAATAACAATGGTGAAATGGTGAGTAAAGCAAATAAGTATTTGCTTTTAAGTACAATTAAAATGTCTGGTGGGGAAGGAAATTAAACCAGTGGAAACCGAACAGGAAAGGAAATTAGAAAAATAGAAACCAGAATATGGTAATATTTATTTACTTGGCCAGACAGCTTCTATTTTTAGAAAGTCAACAAACATACCAATAGATTGATCTGTTTTCATAAACTTGAGGACTTCAGCATATGGCATGTGTTTCTACCTATTGGTTTCATCATTTGATTTGCAACAAGGTGTGGACTACCACCATACAAGTGCAACCCACTGAAAACAACCAACTCTCAGTTTACCAAAAATGCACACAATACCATGAGGATTCCTGTTATAACCTGCCTGAATCCAATAGGCTGGAAACTAGTTAAGAAGGCGTGCGGTGTGTTAGCTTTTATTGGTAGAGGGATTGAGTTTCGGAGCCATGAGGTCATGTTGCAGCTGTACAAAACTCTGGTGCGGCCGCATTTGGAGTATTGCGTGCAATTCTGGTCACCACATTATAGGAAGGATGTGGATGCATTGGAAAGGGTGCAGAGGAGATTTACCAGAATGTTGCCTGGTATGGAGGGAAGATCTTATGAGGAATGGCTGAGGGACTTGAGGTTGTTTTCGTTAGAGAGAAGGTGAAGAGGTGACTTAATTGTGGCATACAAGATGATCAGAGGATTGGATAGGGTGGACAGTGAGAGCCTTTTTCCTCGGATGGTGATGTCTAGCACGAGGGGACATAGCTTTAAATTGAGGGAAGATAGATATAAGACAGATGTCAGAGGTAGGTTCTTTACTCAGAGAACTCGCCAACACTAAGGGCATTCAAATGGTCATTGGATAGACATATGGACGATAAGGGAATAGTGTAGATGGGCTTTAGAGGGGTTTCACAGGTCGGCGTAACATCGAGGGCCGAAGGGCCTGTACTGCGCTGTAATGTTCTATGTTCTCTGTTCTATCCCATGTCTTGGGGAGTATGAGCTCCCCCAATGAGGGGGGGCGGGCAATCATTAGTAGTTACAGGTGTGGCACCGGCTAGAGAAGGAAGCAGTGATGAACTGCTGCTGAGACGTATATATTGTTGTAACTAAAGTTACTTTCTATTTGATTCTACAAACATGTACTGGATTCTTCATGGCTCTCACAGTTCCATCATTGCAAGCAACAGAAACAAAATAAACATTTTTTTTAATGTAGTTTATTACAAACGTGTACCAAAACAGGTTACAACACATAAACGCTCTGGGAAACATACTTCCCAGCAATCAACTATACAGGCTGGACAAATGTTTCCCCTTTTTCATCCTCTTCCCCCCCCCCTTCCCTGCGACAAACATCCCCCTTCTGCTGAGCCCCTTAACTCATATTTTATCTTCTACAGCCGCAGGAAGTCAGACAGGTCACAGGTCACCCAAGCAAGCCACTACCCCCCGGTGGCGATGCCGACCGCCACTCCAGTAAAATTCGCCACCGTGCAATCAGAGAGGTGAAGGCCATGACTTCGACTTTCCTCCTCTCCACGAGCTCCGGCTTCTCTGAAACCTCAAAGATCATCACCAAAGGGACGGTCCACTCCCTCCTCCACTATCCTGGCTAAGACCGCGATCACTCCCACCCAGAATCTTCCCAATTTTTCGCAACCCGGCGGGGGGTCGGAGAATCCCGCCCCATATCTTCACTGTGGTCTGCACTAACCAAAAGAAACATAGTTACAGATGGTGGACAGTAAACACAATAGTAGATTGCCTAATCTTTCATCGCTTATGGAATTTTTGGTTTTATGCATCCGAAATTGCTAGCCCTCAAACATGCTGATCACTGCTGCAATCAATTTACAACTTCCAGAACATCAAACATCGAAAGATCTGGGGCGAAATTCTCCGGAATCGGCGCGATGTCCGCCGAATCGGCGCGATGTCCGCCGACCGGCGACCAAAACGGCGCAAATCAGTCGGGCATTGCGCCGCCCCAAAGGTGCGGAATCCTCCGCATCTTTGGGGGCCGAGCCCCAACCTTAAGGGGCTAGGCCTGCACCGGACTAATTTCCGCCCCGCCAGCTGGCGGAAAAGGCCTTTGGTGCCCCGCCAGCTGGTGCGGAAATGACATCTCCGGGCGGCACATGCACGGGAGCGTTAACGGACGCTCACGGCATCCCCGCGCATGCGCTGTGGAGGGAGTCTCTTCCGCCTCCGTCGTGGTGGAGACCGTGGCGAAGGCGGAAGGAAAAGAGTGCCCCCACGGCACAGGCCCGCCTGCGGATCGGTGGACCCAATCACGGGCCAGGCCACTGTGGGGGCACCCCCCGGGGCCAGATTGCCCCTAGCCCCCCCCCCCCCCCCCAAGGACCCCGGAGCCCGCCCGCGCTGCCTTATCCCGCCGGTAAGGTAGGTGGTTTAATTTACGCCGGCGGGACAGGCATTTTAGCAGCGGGCCGGAGAATCGCGGGGGGGGGGGGGGGGAGGGGGGGGCTGCCAACCGACGCGGCGCGATTCCCGCCCCCACCGAATATCCGGTGCCAGAGAATTCGGCAACCAGCGGGGGCGGGATTCACACCAGCCCCCGGCGATTCTCTGACCCGGCAGGGGTCGGAGAATCTCGCCCCTGATCAGTGAAAGCGTCTGGAAGCTAGGGTGCTGGTGGTTCCAATACTGATAAGCATCGAGCGACTAATGCGGAATACAGACCAGAGAACAAATTTGACTTTTTAATAAAGGAGCATTTCTACTTGAGTGAAATTGCACCTGATTGTACCGTGGTATCAGTCACTGGAAAGTAACTGCTGCTTTGAATGGATATATGGGGCGGGATTCTCCGACCCAGCGGGGGGGGGCTGGCGTGAATCTAGCCCCCGCCGGTTGCCGAATTCTCCGACATCAGATATTCGGTGGGGGTGGGAATCCGATTGGCGCCCCCCCCCCGGCGATTCTCCGGTCCGTGATGGGCCGAAGTCCCACTGCTGGAATTCCTGTCCTGCCGGTGAGAATCAAACCACCTCTCTTACCGGCGGTACAAGGCGGCGCGGGCGGGCTCCGGGGTGGGGGGGGGGCGATCTGGCCCCGGGGGTGCCCCCACGGTGGCCTGGCCCGCAATCGGGGCCTACCAATCCGCGGGCGGGCCTGTGCTGTGTGGGCACTCTTTTCCTGCCGCCTTCGCCATAGTCTCCACCATGGCGGAGGCGGAAGAGACCCCCTCCACTGCGCATGCGTGGGAATGCCGTGAGCGGCCGCTGACGCTCCCGCGCATGCGCCGCACGGTAAAGTCATTTCCACGCCAGCAGGCGGGGCACCAAAGGCCTTTCCCGCCAGGGCGGAAATCAGTCCGGTGCGGGCCTAGCCCCTCAAGGTGAGGGCTCGGCCCCTCAAGATGCAGCGAATTCCGCACCTTTGGGGCGGCGCAATGCCCGACTGATTCACGCCGTTTTTGGCGCCGGTCGGCGGACATCGCGCCGATTGCGGAGAATCCCGCCCCTGGTCTCTGCAGAAGTGCAGTGTACATCTTGTAGCATAGGTGCAGCAAACTGCTGCAAGGTTCTCTGATGAAAATTTTTTTTTTTCATTCTGTTATCAATTGATTTAATGCTTCAAACTGATATTAAGCATGCTGAGTAAAGGGCGGCTTCAGTCTAATGGTTTCCAATTTGCACTTAGGTTTCGGGGAGGAAATGTGACAGTACAAATTCCCCCATCTACACTCTCGCACAGTTTATTCTGCAAAGAGTGACATAGAAATAGGAACAGAAGTAGAAAAAGGCCCACTAACGTTCACCATTTGCTAGTACACCTGAGCAACTTTCTTTTGAACAATGGGTTGCTAAAACAAAATTATGAAAAATTAACTCTGGAGGGCTGAGACTAAATCAAAATAAATTGGCAAATGGTTCCAAGTCTTTGCAATGAGTGATGGTATCCTGATTAAAACATCAGTTATCTGTCCTGGAATGACTCATAGTTCAAACCTTTTATCAATGTACGTCATAAGAATTCCAGTCACTTGCTTTGATGGAGGGAAATATTATTGGCCATCACACTATTGAATAATTATTTGTAGACTACAGAATATCAATACAATTCAACATAGCCAAAACTAATTGAGACGACAACCTGCTTTAATTCGGTCTGGATGACGAATTAAATAATTAATAAAATCGTGAATAAAATCTATAAAATTTGGTTTAAGGATGGCACAAAATCTGAAGGCAGCCCAAGAAGCTAAAGGAATGTGAAGAAGATTTTTTTTACTGCCAAAATGATTTGGATTCCAAGGGATTAAATCTCTGTACTGTCTATGGTTGAAGTGTATGAAGTAAGTGCTAAAGAGAGATGAAGGAAAAGAGTCAATGTGCACATGTCATTTTTCATTAAGTTCTGTTTTCACAGTAAAGCCAAGCCAAGCATGCAATGTACCCCAAAGCAAGTGGATCATTTCCTTCATTCACCCATTGTGGCCAATCCATGACTAAAAACAAAGAACAAAGAAAAGTACAGCGCAGGAACACGCCAGAATCCTAGCCATGCCGATCATGATGCCCTAACTAAGAATAAAACCTTCTGCCCTTACTCGGTCCGCATCACTATTTCCTCCCGATTCCTGTACCCATCCAGATGCCTCTTAAATGTTGCTAATGTGCCGGCTTCCACCACGTCCTCTGGCAGCGAGTTCCAGACATCCACCACTCTCTGCGTGAAAAATATACCCCGCACATCTCCCTTAAACTTTCCCCCTCTCACCTTGAACCTGTGCCCCCTTGTAATTGACATTCACATGCTTGGAAAAAGCCTCTGGCTATCCACCTTTTCTAGGCCTTTCATAATTTTGCAGACGTCTATCAGGTCTCCCCTTAGCCTCAGTGAAAATAATCCTAGTTTATTCAACCTTTCCTCATAGCCAACATCCTCGAGACCAGGCAACATCCTGGTGAACCTTCTTTGCACTCTCTGCAAAGCTCCCACGTCCTTCTGATAATGTGGTGACCAGAACTGCACACAATACTCCAAATGTGGCCTAACCAAATACTCCAAATGCGGCAACATGATTTCCCAACTCCTGTACTCAATGCCCCACTGATGCAAGCATATCATAGGTCTTCTCAATCACTTTGGCCACCTGTGTTGCCTCTTTTGGGGAACTATGGACCAACACTCACAGATCCCTCTGTATGTTAATGTTCCTAAGGGTTCTGCCATTCACAGTATAATTTATACCTAGATTTGATCCTCCAAAACGCATCACCTCGCAATTATCCGAATTAAACTCCACCTGCCATTTCTGCGCCCAAGACTCCTATCTATCTATATTCTGTTGTATCCTCTGACAATTCTCGGCACTTATCAGCAATTCCACCAATCTTCATGTCACCCGCAAACTTACTAATCAGACAACCCACATTTTCCACAAGATCATTTATGTACACTACATGCAACAGAGGTCCCAGTACTGATCCATGCAGATCACCACTAGCTACAGATCTCCATCCTGAAAAACACCCTTCCACCGCTACGCTTTGCTTTCTATAACCAAGCCAGTTCTGTATCAATCTAGCTAGCCCACCCCGAATCCCATATGATTTTAGTTTTTGTACCAGTCTGCCATGTGGGACCTTGTCAAATGCTTTACTAAAGTCCATATAAACTACATCCACAACCCTTCCCTCATCAATTTTCTTTGTCACCTCTTTAAAAAACCTAATCAAGTTAGTGAGACATGACCTTCCCCATACAAAACCATGCTGCCTGCCACTAACTAGTCCATTTTCCTCCAAATGTGCATATATCCTGTCCTTCAGTATCTTTTCCAAAAGCGATCCCACCATTGATGTCAGGCTCATAAGCCAATAAAATGCTGGATCTTCCCTGTTTCCTTTCTTAAACAAGGGACCGACATTGGCTATTCTCCCTGGAACCTCGCCTGTGGTCAAAGAGGATGTGGAGATATCCATTAAGGCCCCAGCTTTTCCTCCCCTTGCCTCCCGCAGTAACCTAAGATAGATCCCACCCGGCCCCAGTAACTTGTCTACCTTAATGCAATTTAGGATACTCAACACTTCCTCTTTTGATATATTGATTGATTGATTTAATTTATTGTCACATGTACCGAAGTACAGTGAAAAACATATTGATGTTCTCAAGAACGTTTACACACCTATCCCTGACCTCAACATCCGTCATGTCCTTCTCCCTGGTGAATACCAATACAAAGTACTCATTGAAGATTTCATCCACTTCCTGGTTCCACACATTTTGTTTTAATGTATTTTATTACAAACATGTATCAAAACAGGTTACAACACATAAACACGCAGGGAAACATGCTTCCCCACAATCAATTATACAGTCAGTACAAATTTATTCCCCTTTTGCACCCTCACCCCACCCCCCGGGCGACGAACAGCTCCTCAAACACGGTCACAAACAACCCCACCTTTTCTCAAACCTCTCTGCAGAGCCCCTTAACTCATATTTTATCTTCTCCAACCACAGGAAGTAGTACAGGTCACCCAGCCAAGCCGCTGCTCCCGGTGGCGATGCCGGCCACCACTCCAGTAAAATTTGCCGCGGTGCAATCAGAGAGGCAAAGGCCAAGACATCGGCCTTCCTCCTCTCCATGAGCTCCGGCTTCTCTGAAACCCCAAATATCGCCACCAAAGGGTCCGGGTCCATCTCCTCCACTTTCCTGGCTAAGACTGCGAACACTCCCGCCCAGAATCTTCCCAATTTTTCACAACCCCAAACAGTCGCGCGTGATTCACTGTTCCTGCCCACACCTCCCACACTCATCTGCTATCCCCTGAAAGAACCCGCTCATTCTCGCCGAGTCATATGCACCCTGTGCACCACATTAAATTGTATCAGGCTTATCCTTGCACAGGAGGAGGTCCCGTTTACTCTACGCAGTGCCTCACTCCATACTCCCCAATTGATCTCCCTTCCCAACTCCCCTTTCCATTTCTCCTTGGTGGTTCCACACATAATTTCCCTCCATTGACCTCGGGTGGGGCTACTCTTTATCTTGTTACCCTTTTGCTCCTAATATTTGCATAAAAATCCTTGGGATTCTCCTTGACCATGTTGGTTAAAGACATTTCATGGCCCCTTTTAGCCCTCCTAATTGCACGTTTAAGTTCCTTTACTCCTCAAGGGCTTTGTCAGTTTTTAGATGCCTAGACTTATCGTATGCTTCCTATTGACTAAGCTTACAATTTCCCTTGTCATCCATGGTTCCCGAATCGTGCCATTTCTATCCTTCATTTTTGCAGGGACATGCTCGTCTGTCCTGCACTACAATCAACTGACTAAGATGCACTTCATTCAGGATTGCTGTCTCTGTAAGTTAGATTTTAGAGTCCTCGGGGAATTTTTTTTTTCCAATTTTGTCTTTCACTCTCCTGTTGAATCTTTCTTTGAAACCACATTTCCCATCTGACAAGTAGAAATGACAGGAATTACAAAATAGTGGGGCCTAATAGAGAAATATGGGCAAGCTCGAAATACGTAGACAGAATTATGTATTCAAACTAGCACCTTTTTCCTTCTCAACTCAAAGCTCGTTTCTCCTTTCCATTCCTGAAGTGATCAACAGCTTGCTGATGTATACTTTTATGGTTGCCAGACACCCTCTAATGCCTCGGCACCGAAAGAAAGTAGCCATTTTTTGTGTTTGTAGTTGCTGTGAATCAAGGGGATACCTTATCACCTCAAATCTAAATCTGCATCCAACATGTGCAATCGGTGAGCGATCAGAAGCAAGATCACTAAGTCAGGACAGGGAACAAAATTGGGACTTAGCAACGTTCCTACTTATGTTTAACTAATTTCATATTTTTTGTATATCCTGAACATCACAACATTTTTGTGATATATGTTGCATAATGCTTGGTGTGTATTATAATGTAGTTTTTGTGAACTATCCATTGAAAAATATCTTTTTGTTGTTTCCTGTTATTACAAAGTTGTTGAAGAATGAAATGAAAGCTCTTGTTTATTTATTTTAATGATTTGAATTTTGATCTTCTTTGTCACTCTATTGTATATCAGTATTTTGTGAATGCCATTGAATGGTTGATGCAACAACACTCCGTCTTCTGAATGAATATTCCTTTCCTCTGAGGGGGTAAAAACAATACATAAACAGTTTCAAGTTCTCAAAACCATTTCTTCAGGGATTTTATGAAGATTTCTTTTGCATAAATGTGTTTATCTGCAGTTCATCTCCAGGTCACTCACCATCCTGACTTTGACATACATCGCTTCATTATTATCTTTGGGTCACCAGGGGCCAGTTTAGCTCCCTTGGCTAGACAGCTGGTTCGTGATGCAGAGCAAGGCTAGCAGCCCATGTTCAATTCATACCGTCCGAGGTTATTCATGAAGGCCCTGCCTTCCCAACCTTTCCCCTCACCTGAGGTGTGGTGATCCTCAGATTAAATCACCACCAGTCAGCTCTTCCCCTCAAAGGGGAACGCAGCCGATGGTCATCTGGGACTATGGCAACTTTACCTATCATTGGGTCAAAATTCTGGAATTCCTTACTTAATGTCATTATGGGAGAACCATCATCAATTGAACTAATTGAAAAAGAAAATTGCTTATTGTCACAAGTTGGCTTCAAATGAAGTTACGATGAAAAGTCCCGCGTCACCACATTCCAGCGCCTGTTCGGGGAGGCTGGAACGGGAATTGAACCCGCGCTGCAAGGCCTTGTTCTGCTTTACAAGTCAGCTGTTTAGCCCACTGTGCTAAACCAGCCCCTAGTTAGAAGCCCCTACCTGCATTTGAAGAACTAATTAAAAATTTAGCACCTCAATTTCTTCTTTTCCTTAATCATTTATCTGCACTTAAACATGCAATTCGTTATGATCCTTAACTTATTCCCTGTTATTCATCAGAGACAACCGTTATAAAACACAGCTAATGGTGGAACTTCCTATTTCATCTGGAATTAAAGGGAGTTGGTTATGTACTTATGTTATAGAAGGTCACAAGAATTAGAGGCAGGGTTATGTCATTCTGTCCCTCAAGCCTTCTCCGCCATTTGATCAGATCATGGTTGATCTGATTGTGGTCTCAATTCCACATTCCTGTCTCCCCCCTCGACTCCACTGTCAGTAAAAAAAATCTATCCAACCCCACCTTGACTCAATGATCCTGCCTCTGCAAGCAGCATAATCAAAGACCCCTTCCACCCGGCTTACTCACTCTTCCAACTTCTTCCATCGGACAGGAGATACAAAAGTCTTGAGAATACGCACAAACAGATTCAAAAACAGCTTCTTCCCCGTTAGTACCAGACTCCTAAATGACCCTCCGATGGACTGAACTGATTAATACTACACTCCTTGGGCAGCACGGCAGCACAGTGGTTGGCATTGCTGCCTCATGGCGCCGAGGTCCGAGGTTCGATCCCGGCTCTGGGTCACTGTCTGTGTGGTGTTTGCACATTCTCCCCGCATTTGCGTGGGTTTCGCCCCCACAACACAAAGATGCGCAAGGTAGGTGGATTGGCCACGCTAAGTTGCCCCTTAATTAGAAAAAATGAATTGGGTACTCTAAATTTTAAAAAAATACTACACCCCTGTATGCTTCACCCGATGCTGGTGTCTATGTATTTACATTGTGTACCTTGTGTTGCCCTTTTATGTATTTTCTTTTCACATCCTAAATGATCTGTTTGAACTGCTCGCAGAAAAATACTTTTCACTGTACGTCAGTACACATGACAATAAACAAATCCAATCCAATCAGAGGAGAAAATTCCACAAACGACCCTCTGGCAGAAAAAAATCCTCAACACAGTTTTAAATGGTGACCCTTAATTTTTAAACTGTGTCCCCGAATTTCCCCCCCAAGGAAAATGCCCTCTCAGTATCCACCCTATCTTATATGGATCTTATATGGTTCAATAAGATAACCTTCCATTCTTCTAAATTCCAATGGGTATAGGCCCAACCTGATCAACCTTTCCTCATTATATAGCCCCTTCATTCCCGAAATCAGTCGAGGGAACCTTTTCTGAACTGTTACTAATGTAATTATATCCTTTAAGTCAGGAAACTAGAACTATACACAGTACTCCAGATGTCATCTCACTACGACCCTATAAACTGGAGCACAACTTCCCTATTCCCTTTTCTTTCCATTTTCCTTTCTGGATTTGTCTTATAACTGGTGTTTACAGAATCATTACAGCATAATAGGCCCATCATGTTTGCACTGGTTCACTTAGTGTCATTCTCCTGTCTTCTCCCTGTAAATGTAACCCTGCATATTCTTCTTTTGCAGATAACAATCTAATGCTTTTGAATACTTTGATTGAACCTGCCTCCACCACACTCTCACGTAGTGCATTTCAGATTATAATCACTCACTGCAGTCTTGCGTTGCTTTTGCTTCTTTTACCAATTGCTTTAAATCTGTGCCCTCTCGTTTTCAATCCCCTCATAACTGCGAGCAGTTTCCCTTTATCTACGCTGCCAAGACTGTAGACTGGGTGGTCACATGGACAACGGAATGACGCAGGGACAAAAAGAGTCATGTGCCTGTAGCACGGGAGTTCTCCCCTGGGTGCGGGCAGACATACAGCATGTAAGAGCTACTCACTACTGTTAATAAACCTACTGTTAATAAACCTTCATTGTTGTTCGGTCCTTGTCATCAGTTATGTGACTTTACACAGGCCACTCCTGATGTTGAATACCTCTATCAAATCTCTCAGCGTTCTTTTCCCCAAGAAAATAAACCTAAATTCTCCAATCTATCTTTATAACTGAAGTCTCTCATCCCTGGAACCATTCTCGTGAATCTTTTCTGTACTCTCTCCATTGCCTTCATATCCTTCCTAAAGCACAGCTCCAAGAACTGGATGCAATATTCCAACTGGGGGTGAACTAGTCTCTTATACAAGTTCAACATAACCTTCTTCCTCTTGTATTCTACACCTCTAAGCTTTAATTAACTGCTCACTCAACCTGTCCTGCCATGTTCAATGACTTATGCACATTTGTTGAAGCATAGTGTGGAAACAAACATTTTGGACAGGCATTTTCAGCTGGAACATTATTCACTTCTGTTTCAGTCACATGAACCATAATGTCCCATAGCTCCACTATTCCCATTCATGCCATTTCTGGATAAGGTCTTCATAATATATTTTGGGGGCAGCTGCCAAATTATCTGTGTCCAAGGTTCACCTCACCAGCAGTTTGCAATCACAGAATATGGAAACAATGGAAGATATCAAGTGTACAGAAATTTCCCTTTACCGTATAACGTTTAGGATTGTGGAGCAGTTCAATAGAATACGCTTATTGTTTAACTGAGTTCACTATTCATTCTAGGCTGTTCATGCAGTTTAAACACCAAATGATCATGCAACTTCCTAGGAGAAAGATTACAAAAAGATGTACAGCAGTATAATTCCTCAGGCTGTCCTCCCTTGCCATTCATGTATTAGTACAATTGGGGCGCAGAAACATCAAGAAGGGAAACAATTTGTCATACTGCAAACAAAAGGATGAGTGTAATTGTATCTCGCCCGCTGTCCACTTAACCAAATTTCTAAAGGAAAACCCATTAACCTTATTACAATTCAAACAAGACTTGAAGCTCTTCATTTGCATTTTTGGAATACCTGACTTTAAAGCCAGCGCATTTTTGATGTGTATTTCCAGGGGATCACTTTACATGTATTCAAGGAACATTTATCTCTAAAATGGAATCTGCAGAGAATGTCTTTTCATGGAGAAACCAATGTTAATACAACATAGCAAGCATCATAATCTTTACAGACTATAACAGCACTCCAGATTGTTTCTATTTTAGTACTCCCAAAGACCCAGTGACGAATTTAACTATTTTGCCTCGGCTATCTGTAATGTGCAAGAATAATTTAGTTCTGTTGCCTTTCCCATAGAAATTGCAATGTTTTCAAAACCAAATCCCAAGAAAGCTGCGCTTTGAAAATTATGACAGCAATCCAACAACAACGCAAGCACAATGATATGGAAAGGAATTTTATGAAAAGGTGAAATGATTTATTGGTCCTGTTATTTACGAATTCTATACATAATATGTATAATTAATTTTCAAAACAAAATTCTGCAAGCTGAATACAGACCAGTGATAATTTACATTAGAAGGGAAGAAGCACTTCTATTTATATCAGGCTTTTTCAATCTGTCAAAAGCATGGTTTGCTTTAAAATGCAATGATTGTTGGCAAGTGTGACAACTGTTCCGTGCACACTTTCAACAAGGAAATAATAATAATAATCTTTAATAATGTCACAAGTAGGCTTACATTAACACTGCAATGAGGTTACTGTGAAAATCCCCTAGACGCCACACTCCGCCACCTGTTAGGGTAGACTGAGGGAGAATGCAGAATGGCCAGTTCACCTAACAAGGTCTTTCGAGACTTACCATGGCACCCTATAGTCACACAGCTTATATACAAAGTTTCAATTCACCATTATGCAGCTGCCGCCCATGTAAATTACAAAACACAATGGGATGGGAGTATGAGTACCACAGCTCAGGCATATCTGTCTCTTACTCATGTCTAGCATTTAACAGATAGCACAAAGTCTTACAACACCAGGTTAAAGTCCAACAGGTTTGTTTCGATGTCACTAGCTTTCGGGGCGCTGCTCCTTCCTCCTGTTCCGAAAGCTCCCGCTCCGAAAGCTAGTGACATCGAAACAAACCTGTTGGACTTTAACCTGGTGTTGTAAGACTTCGTACTGTGCTCACCCCAGTCCAACGCCGGCATCTCCACATCATTTAACAGATAAGTAGAGACAAATATGTGCTGTTTTTTTTTTTAATAATACATACGTGCCTTGATAATGATTGGTAATCCTAATTGTTAGTTGTGAATGGGCATAGATAACCTTTAAAAAATGTATTTTAATTGGACTATTTCTTGGGCAATTCACAGAAGTATAATTGCTCCCTATTTTCTATAATCGGGGAGCTGGCAAGTTGATGCTTAGCTCCCCTGCTGGTCAGTTGGGGGATGAGGAACACTATAGTCAAATAGGTGCGAAACTCCCGCAACACAGATAACATGAGAGTAAGAAACAGTAAAATAGAACAAAAGAACAAAGAACAAAGAAATGTACAGCACAGGAACAGGCCCTTCGGCCCTCCAAGCCCGTGCCAACCATGCTGCCCGACTAAACTACAATCTTCTACACTTCCTGGGTCCGTATCCCTCTATTCCCATCCTATTCATGTATTTGTCAAGGTGCCCCTTAAATGTCACTATCGTCCCTGCTTCCACCACCTCCTCCGGTAGCGAGTTCCAGGCACCCACTACCCTCTGCGTAAAAAACTAGGGGTACAGAATAAGAAGTCTAAATTATGCAATAAAGTCTAAATTAGGTTTACAGTGCCTGTATGTGAATGCATGAGGAGTATGATGTGGTACAAATGAAAATGAAAAAATGAAATGAAAATCGCTTATTGTCACAAGTAGGCTTCAAATGGAGTTACTGTGAAAAGCCCCCAGTCGCCACATTCTGGCGTCTGTTCGGGGAGGCTGGTACAGGAATTGAACCGTGCTGCTGGCCTGCCTTGGTCTGCTTTAAAAGCCAGCTATTTTGCCCTGTGCTAAACCAGCCCCTCTGCTGGTTTATGGAGACCAGGCTCCAAAGAGGGCAGGACTGGGTACTAAATATTCCTAGATACAAGCTTTTAAGGAAAGACAGGAAAGAAGGAGGGGGGTGGCAGCATTAAGTATAATATTACAGTGCTGGTGGCAGGCAGGTGGCGCACGCAGTTAATAAGGCATCGACGATGCTGGACTTTACAAATAGACACAGAGAAAATAAAAACAAGAAAGTTATGAAAAGAATTTATGGAATATTGGCTTGGCCTCAACTGGATTATTGTGTCCAATTCTGGGCACCAAACTTTAGGAAATATGTGAAGGGACTGCAGAGGGTGCTGAAAGGATGTACAAGAATGATTCCAGAGTTTATTCTGATGCAAAGATAGATTAGAGAAGCTGGGACTGTTCTCCTTGTAGAAGAGAAGCAGGTGGTTAGCACTGATGCCTCACAGTGCCAGGGACCTGGATCCAATTGCAATCTTGGGTGATTGTTTGTGTCGAGTTTGCAATTTCTCCCCGTTGTCTGCATGGGTTTCCTCTGGTTTCCTTCCATAGTTCAAAGAAGTGCAGGTTAGGTGACCAGAGGAAAATATTTTTTTGTGCCAACTAGTGGTTGGTCCGGAATGCACTGCATGAGAATGTGGTGGAGGCAGATTCAATCGTGACTTTCAAAAGGAGAATTATCTGAAGTGAAAAAATTCTTTGGGCTATGGGGTAAAAGGGAAAAGTTATCTAGCTGAGTAGCTCTTATACACAACCTGATCAGCCACGATGGGGTCAAATGGCCTCCTTCTATGCTGTAACCAACCAATGATTACATGAAGAAGTCCCAGAACAGAACTTAACCCTTTAACTCAGAGGTGACAAATGAAAACTGAACAATGCAATTTCAGGGTGGTAATACACTTGTCTGAATGTGGTGGTGCAGTGGCACAGTGGTTAGCACACTCGCAGCGACAGGGACCCGGGTTCAATTCCAGCCTTGGGTGACTGTTTGCGTGGAGTTTTCACGTTCTCCTGTGTCCCTGACGCTGTGAGACAGCAGTGCTAGCCACTGTGCCACCCTCTTTCATGCTTCCCAGCTCTCCTTTAGAGACAATGGCATGACCCAGTAACGGTTCATTGAACCCGCAGTGGTCAGCACGTTCAAGGACAGTTCATCATCTGACTGTGACTCATCTTTTTCCACATCACATGGATCGTTTTCCCTCTTTTGGGTTTTTATTTGATGTATGTGGTTCTTGTTTTTTACAGTAACAAGTCTTACAACACCAGGTTAAAGTCCAACAGGTTTGTTTCGAAACACTAGCTTTCGGAGTGCAGCTCCTTCCTCAGGTTCTTGCTTTTTTATAGTTTAATGTTTGGAACTTGTTGCTTCTTTCCGAAACGTTAAACATGAGGCTGACTTAAACATTAAACAACAATATTTCCTTTTGATACAAAATGAGCCACAACAGTTCTTGCATTTTGCTCCAGCACTCAGTTGCTATGTGCCCAGTGTTTGCATATTGATGGCAATTTTGAACCGGTGTCTAGTCAACATTTCATGGATTTTAGTATTCGAGCTCAATTGTTGCATTTCCTTGATGCTCATTCCATAGAGATTTCTAAAGCCTTTGTTAGGTCTAGGTTGCTCTCTGGTAACATTCTTTTCTGGATAGCTTTGCTTCTTAGCCTGTCGCTAATGGTCTCGGTCAAGGCATCTCCAAATTCAGCTAATTGCTTTAAAGCAGCTACAAATTGTGTGCTGATTTACCTTCTTGCTGGTTGGCGGCTGTGTTTCCTACTTTGCTGCAGTGACTGTACTTCAAAAGTAGCTAGTTGCTTATGCAATGTTTCGAGATGTCCACAGTTGTGATAGACACTGGCCAGGAATCGCCGGGGGGGGGGGGGGTACAAGAATCGCGCCACGCCACTCCGACGTCGGCACGCCGATTCTCCGGCGACCGGTGAATTGGAGCCAATCGCGGCCGCGGGGTCGCCGCCACGCCGGTCGGGGGCCGTCGTTACTCTGTGCTCGACGGGCCGAGTGTGGGTTATGTATGGTCCTACCCGGCGGGACCTCGGAATTCTGGCTGCGTGGGCCGTTCTGGTGGGGGGGGGGGGGGGCGGGGGATCCGACTCTGGAGGGGGGGGGCCTCCACGGTGGCCAGGCCCGCGATCGGGGCCTACCGGTCGGCAGGCGGGCTAATTCCGGGGGGGGGGCCCATGTTCCTCCGCGCCGGGCCCCTGTAGGGCTCCGCCATATTGCCCGGGGGCCGGCGGCAACCCACGCGAATGCACGGACCCGCGCCGGCCGTGTCACGCCATTTTCGAGCGCACAGCACTCCGGCGCCATACTAGCCCCGTAGGAAGGGGTGAATGCCTGGGCCTGGAGGCCCGTTGACGCTGGCGTCGCCTCTTGGCCGGGATTTCGGAGAATCCCGGCCACTATATACACGCAAGTTATCTCCTTTTTTTAAATTTCTAACCATTGGAACTGTCACAGCCCTTTCATGAGGCCGACTTTAAACATTAAACAACAATATTTCCTTTTGATACAAAATTACATGTGTTTTGTAGGTAGCTGTCATTTTGTATGTTATTTGGAGCTCACAGTACAACATTTTGTGAAACTGAATCTCTCGGCAATGAGAAATGGTTCAGATGAGAAGTGGCCCTGCAATATCTCCACTATTTCACCATAGGTTTTTGAGCCTAGTTTTCCTGGTTGCACCAGACTTTGCAGGAGACTGAAGTCCTTACGCCCCCCCCGGGCCTCCCCAACATCGTGCTCAGGAAGATACGGACTACTATGTCAGCCACGATTTTGTTGGCCTGGACAAAGGATTTGAATCTTTCAGTATATGAGCCCCATTGCTCATTCATCATACGGATCCATGGCGCCAGAACACCCTGCCATTTTACTATGGGAACGCTTGCTCAGCATAAAATTGCCAGAAAATTTTTAGCATGACCGTGCTTCTTTTTTTTCAAACAATGTACCCTGAGCTCGGCCTGTTTCCTTCAGAGTTTGGAACACCAGAGGCGGGATTCTCCCAGTCCTGGGCCGGGCCAGAGAATCCCCGCGAACGGGCCACGCCGCCGGCATGCGATTCTCCGCGCGTGGTTGGCGCGGCACCGGTCGCGGGCCGCTCTACTCGGATGGGCTGAGCAGCCGTAAGAAAAGAGCCGAGTCCCGCCGGTGCCGTTCTAACCTGCTCTGGGCCGGCGGGACCTCGGCGTGGAAGGGTCGGATGGCGGCCTGTGGGGGGGTGGGGGTGAGGGGGGGGTGGTCCAACCCCGGAGGAGGGTCTCCGATGTGGCCGGCCTTTGTGGCTGGGGGCCTCCTTGCCTACGCACCGGCCCCTGTAGCCCTGCACCATGCATGTCCTCATTGGCGCCGGCGCAACTGCGCATGCGCGGATCCCGCAGCGCACAATTCGCACCGGGATCGGCAGCTGGAGAGGCGCAAACCACTCCAGCGCAGTGCTGGCCCCATGTAGGGGCCAGAATTAGTACTGGGAGCGGCCCCTTCATGCCGTCGTAAAATGCGACGGCGTTTACGACGCCGTGGACACTCTGCCGCGGGATTGGAGAATCCCGCCCCATGAGTTTTAAACTTCTTTCAGAGTCTGGAAAACCATGAGCTTTAAACTTTTGTTGCAGGGTATTTATTACTTTACTTACTGCTCACACTGGAAGGAGCACTGTTCCGGAACTTTCTGGGCAGAGCACTTGGCAAGCTTATTTTGATGGTGTTTTCACCAAAATTTGATTAAATTTCAGCTCTTTTGATGGCTGCCACCAATTTTGGCACCCCTCTATCGCCAGCTCTGGTATATCAAAGTTGCTTGCTTCTTAATCCTTTTTGGATGGCTGCAGTGTGGATCGGCGATTTTTCTATGTATTTATTTCTTCTCCAGGGAATCTGCCAGTGTGGTTCTAACCTCACTGCCAGTTTTCTTTGTGGTATTTTTAAAAGATAAGCTTGCAGACCACAAAGGTGTAAACAAACAAGAGCTTTATTGGAAAGGCAACTTATTATCTAAATGGAGAGAGACAGTGGGGTGCTCTGATTCAGAACGATCTAGGTGTCCTCGTGCATGAGTCACAGAAAACGAACATGCAAGTGCAGCATGTAAGAAGGAAAGCAAATGGAATGTTGGCATTTATAGCTAAAGGAAGAGTATAAAGGTAAGGAAGTGTTGTTGCAACTATACAAGTCTTCGCTAAGACCTGGAGTATTGTGCACTGTTTTGGTCCCCTTATTTGAGGAAAGATGCAGTGGCATTGGAGGAATTACAGAGGAGGTGAACGCGATTCCAGGGATGAGGGCCGGATTCTCCAATCCCGCAGCCAAGTTTTGACGCCGGCGTGAAAAGCGGCGCCAACAACTCCGGCATCAATGGTCCCCTATAATGAGGGATGCTCCCTTTCCTAGGGGGCTAGGTCGGCGCCGGAGTGGTCCCCGCAGCTCCAGCCGGCACGGAACGACCAGCACAAGTTTGCGCATGCGCGCTATGGCCAGCCCGATTCCGCGCGTGCACGGAATGGTCGGCATGATTCCGCGCATGCGCGTGGGTTCCCGTCTCCGCGCCGGCCTCAGAGCAATATGGCGGAGTCCTATAGGGGCCTGGCACGGAGGAATATATGCCCCCACAGAACCAGCCCGCCCGCCGATCCATAGGCTCTGATCGTGGGCCAGGCCACAATGGATACTCTAAACTTATTTTTAAAATAAATAAATTCTCATCTGGAGTTCTGGCCTTGGAACTAGCACCAAAACAACAAAAACTAAAGGAAAGGTCACCAACTTGACAATATTTTTTTTAACCAAGACACGTTACCCCAAAAATATAAAAGCTTTCTGAATCACAATTAGGAACACTGATTTCTAGCCAAAATATACCATAGTATTCATCACTTCATTCAGAAGCTGTTGTTTGAGGATAACAGCCTACATACACATGGTGGCAGACTGACATGCGGATTAGGACATTCATGTTTGTGACTGAACACTACCTATGATTTCTTTCCAACACTTTTTGAATAAAAGTACGTTAATACTGCAAAGTATTAGTGTTCTTTAACCATTGTAGTCTTTAATTCCTTAATTACATGCACATGTTTTCTGTACACAATCAAATTCCACACAAAATTATATACCAATTTTAATTACTGCACCATATAATTGTTAGTCTGTCAGATATGTGGATTAAATTAAGGAATTAAAGACTACAATGATTAAAGAACTATAATACTTTGCAGTATTAACGTAGTTCTATTCAAAAAGTGTTGGAAAGAAATCATAGATGGTGTTGAGTTACAAACATGAATGTCCTAATCCTCATGCCAGTCTGCCACCTGCTGTCCAGCAAACTGTTCAGCTAGTTAATGTACTGACACTTCAATTGAAAACTGTTGTATTGTGATCCCCAAATAACATACAAAATGAAAACTACCTACAAAACACAACCAGTAATTTTGTTATCATTAGGAAATATTATTGTGTATTGTTAAAATCAGCATCATAAAGGGAGTGTGGAAGTTCCAATAGTTAGAAATTAAAGAAAGGAGATAACTTTCGTATATGTAGTGCCCATCACAACTGTGGACATTCCAAAACAATTTATAAGCAATAAACTACTTTTGAAGTTGTCATTGCAGTAACGCAGGAAACACAGCAGCCCACAAGCACAGCAAGGTACCAGAGTAGCAATGAAATAAATGGTTAGGTCACTATTTTAATATTTATTCATGGGATGCATGGGCCCATTTACTGCCCATCCCTAATTACCCTCGAGAAGGTGGCAATGAGCTGCCATTTTGATCTGCTGCAATCCATTTGGTGTAGGTACAGCCACGGTGCTGTTAGGGATGGAATTCCAGGATTTTGACCCAGCGGCAGTGGAAGAAAGGTCTGGAGGGGACTATCCAGGTGCTTGGGTTTCCAGGTATCTGCTGCTCTTGATCTTCTAGATATTAGCAGACGTGGGTTTGGAAGGTACACTTGATGACATTGTCTACTCTTCTTTGAATAGTGTTTTGGGATCTTTTATGTCTAAATGTTTTGTTTAATATTGATTGAGATATCAAGTATTTCAGCAATGAACAGAAGATTGATGGGGCGGGATTCTTCCGCAACTGGCTGGATGGCCCGACGCTGGCGGCAAGACCGGTGCGAACCACTGCGGCGTCGGCCGCCCGGAAAATGCAGAATCCTCTGCACTTCTGGGGGCTAGGCCGGCGGCGGAGGGGTTGGCGCCACGGCAACCGGTGCCGAGGGGCCGCCGTGGGCCGGCGCATGCGCAGAACCGCCGGCGTGTTTCCTGCGCATGCGCAGGGGGTTTCTTCTCCCCGCCGGCCTTACAGAGGCCGGCTCGAAGGGAAAGAGTGCCCCCATGGCACAGGCCCACCTGCAGATCGGTGGGCCCCGATCACGGGCCAGGCCACCGTGGCCCCCCCCCCCCCCCCCCTTCTAGCCAGGTCCCGCCGTGATGGACCATGTCCATTTCACGCCGGCGGGACTGGTCGAAAATGGGTGGCCACTCGGCCCATCGGGGCCCGGAGAATTGCCGGGGGGCCGCTGCCAACCGGCGCGGCATGATCCCTGCCCCCACCCAAAAGCCGGCGCCGGAGAATTCGGCAGCCAGCGTTGGAGTGGCGGGGCGGGATTCACGCCGCCCCCCTGCGATTCTCCGACCCGGCGGGGGGGTCGGAGAATCCCGCCCACAGTGTCTCATTAAAATAATATTCCTTCAGAGGCCAATCATGCATGCAAGATTAAGTAAAAACAAAAATTAAAATATCCATATTTCAAATGTACACCACAACAAGACTAGAACATAGAACATAGAAAATACAGCACAGAACAGGCCCTTCGGCCCACGATGTTGTGCCGAACCTTTGTCCTAGATTAATCATAGATTATCATTGAATCTACAGTGCAGAAGGAGGCCATTCGGCCCCTTGAGTCTGCACCAGCTCTTGGAAAGAGCACCACATTTATTCCTGCATCATAATTTAAAAAAAACTATTGGCATATAAAACTCACCATAAGCAAACTCAAAATGGCTCAGTTGTTATTGTGTCATTTAAATGAAATGAACGTTTGCTCGCTGTAGGAGGTTAAATCTTATTTAAATATAATCAATAACTCAGTTACAGATAGTATTTACCCTCAGACATTCATAATGGGCTTTAAATTCTGTTGGTGCAGGAGGCAGACTGAATATGTTGTGGTTAATCCTTTCCTGCACAGCCAAACCAAAAATAACGGTTTGCAGCCATTGAAACTCAACGATCCGAAGGTGTATTTTGTAATTTCAGAAACTACAGACATTGTGCATTAAAGGAGAAATAGTTAATTTTTGTTTCAAGTAAATAATTAAAGGTTTTAAAACTGTAAATGTTCAGTAAATAAGCTAAGGGTGGGTCAATTTAGTTGTTACCTCTAGATTGTGTTGCATCGGAAATGTGTGGGTTGCATGTGACGGGACTCCAGTCACAGATTTCTGGATTATAAAACGGTTGACTTGAATTATTTTGAGGAGAATTTGTTTTTTCCATTAGTAATAATGTTTATTGTTTTATGATGTAATTGTCAAATCGTGGTAATGCAATTTAGCATTACATTAGTAGGTCACCATAAAAAAGTATTCTTCAACAGATGAGTCTCATGGGTAAGAACATCCCCGAGTGTCATGAAGTTACCATGTCTCCTATAGTGTACAGTTAGCAGTTCAGCTCAATACAAGTGAGTTACACAGCTTCCATTTTCCTGCACTGAACGGTCAGCATGTGACCATTTAAAGTTGTTTTAAGCTGTGACAGTCAACTTGCACTGTTAATAAACCCATGTTGTTTATATATAATGCACTGTTAAATATTATTTTACATATACCACATATAAGGTTTCCCCCTTAACCATCAGCCGTACAGTTGTTGGTCTTATCTCCAAATTATGAGATCAAAGTTATTTGAGGGATTATGCAAAAGTGGAAAGAATATTGGTCACAGGGCAGCTTTGATGTTTGAAATATTCCTATTTCACAATGGGATGTAGTTTCAAGTGGACCTGGAACATGGGATTTTTTTGGAAGCAGAGTAACCCAATGAAGCAAGCCCCAGAGTGCTGACCTGACCTTTTAGTACTTCTTAGGTTTTAGAAATTATGCAGGTCTCTTGTCATTTCTACTCAAAGAGTAGCTCCTTTATGCAGCAATGTTCAGTTGTGACAGATGTGACTGCAACATTGATGAACAAACAAATTCAGAGACTATGTATCATAACTCAGAAAAAGCAAACAGCATCAAATATGGCACAATTTTCATGCCAGCTGGTGCACATTATGCTCATCTGGAATGATTCTTCAGGAAATTCCAGCTGTCATTTTGCTAATTAATTATTTAATAGCGCGACAACTTTCAGCACACATTGTGGTAACCCTGCATTTACTATTTCAATGTCAATATCAAATAAAAATGATTGAAAATCAATGTATGTTACAATCTTCCACTTGTAACCAATCAGTATTCTGAGGCCCAATGCCCAGTATTCCAGTTACAATACGGTATCCAGTTTGGAGCTCAACAATGAAGTTCCCATTGATGGGATAGCTCGCTTATCATCAAAGCATTTACCAAAGTTCTTACAAGAACAATGGCTACTTGGATGAATTGCCTAGACATCTGTGATAAGATGGAGACAAAACCAAACAACACTTTTCTGAAATGTCACCACAGTCCCAGAAAACCACAGGCTGCTCTCCCTTTTAAGAGCTGACTGGTGATGATTTAACCTGAGGATCACCACACCTCGGGCGAGGGGCACGGGTGAGAAGGCGGGGCCTTCATGAATAACCTCAGCTGGTACAGCAATTGAACCCACGTTGTTGGCATTGCTCCACATCACGAACCAGCCGTCCAGCCAACTGAGCTAACCGATTTACATATTCCCATCTCCTGTAATCCCAGTGACCAGAAAGAAGCCCATCAAACAAAACGGTGCCATACTTCACCTTAGTTGACATTAAACTGGTTACCTCAAGGCTGAAAAAAATACTAGGAAACAGAAGCACTTCAAAATCATTCAGCATGTTCGCGTTGGCAATTGAGCCATTGTCTTGAGGGCCTCGGACAAATGGAGAGGGATTGTGTGCGGGGGGAGGGGTTAGTAGAGCACAGGGTATCTTTGTACGCTGATGATCTCTTTAGGGGACCCGGGGACAGTGGTGGGTGATATTATGGGGATATTGGAGAGGTTCGGTTCTCTTTCGCCGTTTAAGTTGAATGTTGGGAAGAGTGAGTATTTTGTGGTTGGTCCCTCGAGGTGGGGAGCTCAGGTGGGACTAGCTTTCACTATCTGGGGGTCCAGGTAGCACAGGACTGGGCTTGGCTTCGCAAGTTGAACTTCACTAGTTTGACGAGTAGGGCGAGGGCGGATTTGTCGAGGTGGGACAGCCTTCCAATGTCTCTGGTGGGCCACGTGCAGGTGATTAAGATAAATATTTTGCCAAGATTTGTTTTTTTGTTTCACTGCCTTCCAGTCTTCCTGCCTAAAGCATTTTTCCAGGGGCTGGAGCGGCTTATAACAGGGTTTATATGCGCCTCGGCTTCGGAGGGTGGGGGGGTCTTATAGAGATGGCGGGGGGGGGGGGGGGGGGGGGGGTTGGCGCTGTCACACCTGTTGCTTTATTACTGGGCAGCCAATGTGGAGAAGGTGTGGATTGGATCGGGGCCAGGATGCTGTCTTTCTTGTTCCTCATTCTTGGGATGTGGGAGTCGCCGGCTGGGCCTGCATTTGTTGCCCATCCCTAATTGCCCTTGAACTGAGTGGCTTGCTGGGCCATTTCAGCGAGGGGCAGTTTAGAGTCAACTGCATCGCTGTGTGGGTCAGGAGTCATATGTAGGCCAGACCTGTAAGGGCAGCAGATTTCATTCCCTGAAGGACAATTGACAATGGTTTCATGGTCATCATTACACTTTTAATTACAGATTCTTTTTTAAGCAAATTTAAATTTCAAAATCTGCCATGGTGGGATTCAAACCCAGGATCCCAGAGCATAATCCAGGGTCTCTAATCCAATAACAATACCACTTCGCCACTGCCTACCCATGTCTGGGTAAGGATGGAATTGGGGGTCATGTAAGGGGTCATATTTGGAGGTCATGTAAGGGGTCGTATCTAGAGGTGTTGCCGACGGCGACGCTGCCCTTTGCTCCGGCGAAGTATTCATCAAATGCGGTGGTCATCTCCACATTAAAGATATGGCAGCAGGTCCGCCAGCATTTCAAGCCAGGGAGGGTGGGGGCAGGTGTCGAGGTGGTCCCCTATCTGTGGGAATCATTTGTTTAGCTGGGGAAACATGGGAGGGATTCTCCAATCCCGCGGCAGAGTTTCCACGCCGTCGTAAACGCCGTTGCGTTTTACAACGGCGTAAATGGGCCGCTGCCAGGAGTAATTTCTAGCCCCCACAGGGGGCCAGCACGGCCCTGGAGCGGTTCACGGCACTCCTGCTGCCGATCCCGGCGCAAACTGGGTGCCGCGGGGTCCATGCATGCGCAGTGGCACCGGCACCAACGCGCGCATGCACGGTGGTCTCCTTCAACGCACCGGCGCCGACGCAACATGCCGCAGGAGTACAGGGGCCGGCGCGTAGGAAGAGAGGCCGGGGGACAAAGTGGCCTGCCCGCCAATCGGTGGGCCCCAATCGCGGGCCAGGCTACATTGGAGGCCCCCCCCCCCCCGGGGTCGGAGTCCCCTCCCCCCCTCAGGCTGCCACCCGACCCTTGCACGCAGAGTTCCCGCCGGCTGCAAGCAGATGAGGACGGCGCCGGCGGGACTCGGCATTTTAACTACAGCCGCGCGGCCCATCCCGGGCCGAGAATCAGCCGACCGGCCGCGTAGAGCAACCCGCAACCGGCGCCGTGCCAACCACGCCAGCGCCAATGGCGCCGATTCTCCGCTCTGCGGAGAATCGCGTGCCGGCGACTGGGGGTGTGTGGCCCAGTCGCGGGGATTCTCCAGCCTGGCCCCGGGCTGAGAGAATCCCGCCCTTGATGCCTCTTTTGGGGGTTGGAAAGGTAAGGGGCTGGAGCGGATAAAGGATTTATTTTTGGAGGTTCAGGTTGCTGGGAGAAGTCAACGGAGAGTGAGGGCATTGGTGGGCTGGATATGTACAGGTACTTTCAGGTGCACAATTGAGTCCGGCAAGCTTTTTCGACATTCCCGGTGGTGCCGCCATCCACTTTGCTGGAAAGGATTGTTTCCTGTGCAGTGTCGGAGGAAGGCAACACATCCGGGATATATGGACAGATCATGGGGGAGGAGCAGGTCTCGGTGGATGAGGGAAAGGCTAGGTGGGAGGAGGAGCTAGGTCCCATTTTGGAGGAGGTGGTGTGCAGTGAGTCTCTTTGTCGGGTGAATGCTACGTCATCCTGCATGAGGTTAAATTTGATATAACACAAGGTAGTGTTCAGGGCATGTCTCACCAAGGGGTGGTGGTGGCATAGTGATATTGTCACTGGACAAGTGATCCAGAGACCCAGGGTAATGCTCTGGGGATTCGGGTTTGAATCCCATCATGATGGAATCAGGAGTCCAATGACGATCATGAAACCATTGTCGATTTTGGGCAGCACCGTGGCGCAGTGGTTAGCACTGCTGCCTCACGTCGCCGAGGTCCCAGGTTCGATCCCAGCTCTGGGTCACTGTCCGTGTGGAGTTTGCCCATTCTCCCAGTGTTTGCGTTGGTTTTGGGCAGCACGGTAGCACAAGTGGATAGCACTGTAGCTTCACAGCGCCAGGGTCCCAGGTTCGATTGCCCGCTGGGTCACTGTCTGTGCGGAGTCAGCACGTTCTCCCAGTGTCTGCGTGGGTTTCCTCCGGGTGCTCTGGTTTCTTCCCATAGTCCAAAGACGTGCAGGTTAGGTGGATCGGCCATGATAAATTGCCCTTAGTGACCAAAAAAAAGGTTAGGGGGGGTTATTGAGTTATAGGGATAGGGTGCAGACTCGATGGGCCGAATGGCCTCCTTCTGCATTGTATGTTCTATGTTCTATTAGGCCAGAATGAGTCATTTTTATCGAGGAGGTTGAGGGTAGTTGCGAATGGTGCTCAAGACGGCCTGCGAGCCATTCGCACATTTCTGGTCCTGCCCAAATTGGTGGGTTTTTGGCGGCCCTTTTTTAACACTATATCGGCAGTTTTATATGTGGATTTGGAGCCCTGCCCATTAATTGCAATATTCGGGGTGTCGGTCCAGCTGGAATTGAGGACGGGTATGGATGGCAGGTGCATTGACTTTTGCCTCCTTCAAGGCAGGTGGCATCGACCAGTGTGCAGCATGGCTGGGTGTGTTGATGGAGTTTTTGTACCTCGAGAAGGTCAAGTTCATGATGAGGGGAGCAATTGACGGGTTCTATGGCAGATGGTGTCCACTTATATTGCATTTTAAGGATATGGATACTGTTAGCTGTTGGGGGGGGGGCTGTTCTATTGGGGAGTGGGAGGTTATAATTGCTGAGGGGAGCTATTGTTTTTGGTTGGTAGGGCCTGTTGAGGTCATTGATACATCGTTATTGTATTATTTATGTATAAAATGTTAAAAACGCAATAAAAATATTATCCCCCCAAAAAATCATTCAGAAGAATATTCCTCGAATTGGGCTAACATATTATTAAGCAATTGCAATTCAGGATGGATGGGGGTACCAAGGCTGGTATAGGGCAGGTATTAGGAGGATGGGGGACCTGTTTATAGACAGGACTTTCCCTAGCATGTAGGCGCTGGAGGAGAGGTTTGGCCTGCCCCCGGGGAATGCGTTCAGGTACCTCCAGGATCGGGAGTTTCTTAGAAAACAGGTGGGGACATTTCCGCTGCTGCCCCCGCGTAGGATCCAGGATAGGGTGGTGTCTGGCATCTAGGTAGGGGAGGGGAAGGTGTCGGACATATATCAGGAGCTGCAGGAGGTAGAGGAGCGTGGAGACCTGGGTTAGCGACATGGCGGGGTTCCTCAGCCTGGAGCCAATAAAGTTCGCCATGAGGGGGTCCTGGATGGGGTTCTCCCAGCGGTGGCAACCTTTCCTTGACTTTCTAGGGGAGCAGTTTTATTGTAAGCTTTGGGCTACCCTTAAGTGTTATTTTTTATTACCATCTGTATTTCTATTTTTATGTAAAAACGCTGACTGGAAAAATTTTAATAAAACATTTATTAAGCAATTGCAATTCTATACCATATTTAAGATTGCAATGTGGTGGGAAATGAAAAAATGGAAAACGACTACATTTTCTGGAACTGATACATCTCGGGCGGGATTCTCTTACCCCAGGGCCGGGCCGGAGAATCGCAGGACCGGCGCGAATCGGCCCACGCCACCCCGACGCCGGTCCGTCGATTCTCCGGAGCGGAGAATCGGCGCTATTGGCGCCAGTGCGGTCGGCGCGGCACTGGTCGGGGTCCGCTCTACGCAGCCCAACCCCCAGCGATTCTCAGCCCGGGATGGGCCGAACGGCCACGCACGAAAAGCCAAGTCCCACCGCCGCCGTTCACACCTGCTCTTACCCGGCGGGCGGCGGGACCTCGGCCTGGGGGGGTGGGGGGGGGTGGCCTCCGTTGTGGCCTGGCCTGCGATCGTGGCCCACCGATCGGCGGGTTGGCCTCTCGGGCTGGGGGCCTCTTTTGTTCCACGCCGGCCCCATGTAGCCCTAAGCCATGTTGCGTCGGGGCCAGCGCGGAAAAGGGAGCCACTTCGCATGCGCACATTGGCGCCGGCCCCACTGCTCATGTGCGCATTGGCGCCGGTCCCACTGGGCATGCGCAGACCCGTGGCGTCCATCTGACCCCCAGGATCAGCGGCTGGAGCGGCATGGGTCGTTTCAGTGCCGTGCTGGCCCCCTGTAGGGGTCAGAATTGCTGCTCCTGAGGCCATGTTGACGCCGTCGAGAAACGCGAAGGTGTTTACAACGGCGTCAACACTTAGCCGCAGGATCAGAGAATCCCGCCCCTCATCTTCATAAGTAAAAAGGAACTGAAAATACATTTTTGTAAAAACTGATTCAGAGCACAAGCTCACATAAGTCATTGCAGTGAACTTCAGCAATACTGCGCAAATGAATAATGTACTCACAAAATAGCGGAAATGACAATACCAAGTTTTGGGTTTTAACAGTGCTTTCTGCATATGTTGAAGAAAAGCAGAACTAAAGATGCCAACCAACGTGTGAATTTATGAACAGGAAATCTGTCTGGCCTTGTCAGATAGTTTCGTTAAAAAAAAATAAGCAATCAAAAATACAAAGCAAAACAGAGAACGTTAGATAATTCAACTTAGCCACACTCACCAGCAGTTTTTCAAAGAACCGCTGATGGTTAAATTCTAAAACTAAGTAAATTGTTTCAACTATGCAAAAACAATCCACCAAAAATTAAATCCAAATAATGAAGCAACAGGCATTTGTTCAAAATGAATTTTAAGAATCTATGCAGGATGGCGTTTCTGTTGAGAATCCTCTGTTTCAAACATTATTGTGATATGATCGAAGGTAAGGGTTTATAGTGACTATTTGTTGCTATAAAATGGGCTGCAACTTTTGCTGGTGTTTGAGAGATCAATTCTGCAACCATGTGTATATTTTCCACAAAGATCACAACTGATGACTTGATCATTTTTATCTTCCATTTCGCAATATTTCAAAAGGCAAAAGCATACTGTAACCCGACAGTCCTCACACAATAGATTAAAATGTAATTGTGCGGAGTTTCCTGTACTGGCAGGTGTGGAGGCAACTGCGGACCCCAGAAGGAGTGCAAGCGTTAGTTCCAGAGTAAGCTAGAAGAGGTAATGGAAGTGGTGTAGGCCTGAGGGGTCTGTCAACATGTCGGCTTGCTAATCTTCCAGAACTGCCCTGGAGTATCTGGGAGCTAAATATTAATTGGCAGGACACAGCTGCGACCACTCCAGAGAAAAATCATAGGTGCACTAAACAAAAATGGTGTTTTAAACTGAATTCAAAAATATATATTCACGTTACAATAGTGGGGGTGAGGTGGGGAAGATTGAATGAAAGAAGATCACTTGTTGAAATGTCCAAAGATGTGTCCAAACAGCTGATAAACTAGGTTTCGGGGTATGAGCAACAGGAATTTTTGTTTAATTAACTAGTACACGAATCCTCTATTCTTCTTCGTTCTACAGGTATACTGCTTTCGCAGCCTACATTTACATAACATCCTCTCGCATATAGGCCCCAAAGTTAGTGGAGCACAGTTTACCAACAGCTTTCCTGCTCAGGAAATGAAGATAGTTATCTGAAGCATATCCTGTTTTATTATTCATCTCAAAACAACTGTACATTTCACAGCAGGTATAGAATCAAATCTGAAATACATTTTTGAACTGAGCTCACCTTTTTACTTGAAAGAAACTAAGGAAACTTGCATATAACAGTGTGGCAATTTTATAAACACACAAAGTGAAACAAGGAGGTTTAATCAATTCCTTCACCAGGATCTGAAACATGTTGCAGAACCCTTTGTCAGTTTTGGTCTGCCTCAGTGGCTGACTTTCTACACGTTAAACTCAATAGCTACTGATGTGTTGGGTGTTCTGGATCACATACAGGTCACCAACATTTGAAATAGTGCAACACTATTTTATTAAAAGGTTAACTATTTAAACATACTTGAACTGTGGGTAAATACAATACCAGCTTTAACTAAAGACCTTTGCCTTGTCCTAACCAATTGATGCACTCAGCACATGGTGAATGTCTGTGTTGCAGGTTGTGCGCTCTATGCTCCAAGCTAGCTGCTACTCGAATGAACGGGAACTCTGATGTCCCATGTCATGATATTTAGATCAGCATATTATGGTGCAATCAAACACACACTGATGGACATGCAGTAGGACCAACCAACACACACACATCGCAGCCAATCACCAGTGAGAGCACACGCACTATAAAAACAGGGGACACTACAGTTTCCGCCTGTGAGACCTACCTGCAACGCATCAGCAATCCGCCGTCCTGCACCAAGGAGAACATCAACCCGCCGCCGCCGCTCCGAATCGCTGGCAATCTCAGGGTCAATTGGAAACTGTTCAAACAGCGCTTCCAACTCTTCCTCGAGGCCACAGACAGGGAGAATGCATCGGACACCAGGAAGATTGCCCTTTTTCTCTCCACGGCGGCAACACGCCATCCATACCTTTAACTCCCTTACATTTACGGACGGCGAGGACAAAACCAAATACAAGACGGTGCTCCTGAAGTTCGACGAACACTTCAGCGTTGAAGTAAACGGAGCTTCGAGAGGTACCCGTTCCAGCAGTGCCTGCAAGGTAAGGACGAACCGTTCCAGTCTTACTTAACACGCCTCCGCATCCTCGCGCAGTCCTGCGGCTATGGGACCACCTCTGACTCCATGATACATGATCAGATAGTTTTCAGAGTCATGTCGGACACCCTGCGCCAGCAGCTCCTTCGGGTCAAGCAACTCACCCTGGTGACTGCCGTCGAGACCTGCGTCCTCCATGAGAACGCCACCAGCCGGTACTCACACATCCAGGCGGCCGAAACGGCGCGGCACGGGCCCCACGAGGCGGAGCGGGGCCAGACGATCGAGTACCTCCCAGGCCTGGAGGCCGGCCATTTCGCACGCTTTCCGAAGACTCCCACGCTTGTACGCGCCAAAAGAGGGGACGCTGACGCAGAGGAACGCGATGCGCAGCTATGCAAGACCGCACCGCGCACGCGCGGTGGCACAACGAACGCACTGACGACACGACATGCGGCAACTGTGGCTCCGCCCATTTAAAGCGGCAATGTCCTGCCAAAGCGCGACAAAGCCTACGCTGTGGCAGATTGGGCCACTACGCTGCCTGTTGTCGAGCAGCTCACCCTGCCAACTCGTACCAGTTTAACCAGCCTCGCAGAAATGTTTGGGCAATTCAACCCACGTTCACCGAGTCCGATCCCGACGTCACACAGATCAATGACACTGAGGACAGGGAGCCCTTCCGCATTGCTGTCATCAACAAGAAAAAGCTGTCCCCGAGTCGAATGCACCAGCCGCTGTCAGTGCACAGCATTGATCCGGACGATGAGTGGTGTGCCACCCTGACGGTCAACCCGAATTTGTCGCCCGCCTGAGAGACTTAATTTATGAACCTTTTCATATTGGACTCACTGACTTGTTCTGACATACTGTTTTTGCTATACTGTTCAAGATTTTGTTATTGTTTGTGAATGACATTGATTTCGTTCTTGGTGTGACATAGTTAGTTTCTGCACCTGGCACCTTTCTGTGTATATAGTATAGCCACATGTACATATTGTTGTAAATATTGCACACACATGATGAGATGCTCTCACCACACTTCTTTATTTATTATCAGGTAGGCACATATTCTTTGCGAAAAGGGGGGATGTCATGATATTTAGATCAGCATATCATGGTGCAATCAAACACACACTGATGGACATGCAGTAGGACCAACCAACACACACATTGCAGCCAATCACCAGTGAGAGCACACGCACTATAAAAACAGGGGACACTACAGTTCCCGCAGATTCCAGCAGCAGCCAGCTCAGAGCACCGAGCTCAGAGCCTGCCACTCAGACATTCACCATGTGCTGAGTGCCTCACCCAGATAGTGATAGGACAGGGTCCACAGGTTAGCTGGTAATGCACGTACCCAAGTTAGCAGTGTGCTGTTATAGTTAAGTAGTAAATAAAATTGAGGTACACCATCTCCAGCCGTGTTGGATCGTTTGTACACCAGAACACCCAACACGACACTGTGTCTTTATAGCGCGTGTGCTCTCACTGGTGATTGGCTGCGGTGTTGTGTATGTTGATTGGTCCCACTGTGTGTCCATCAGTGTGTGTCTGCACCATGATATACTGGTGTATATTATGACAGCTACTTGTGCCATTAACAGGCAGGAAGGCAAGTTAAAGAGATCATGCACAAGCTCGCTGGCAGGCATCCAGAGGACCTAGTGTCTTCTGGTCTCTGCCTATCAGTCTTTTTTGGTAGCCTGGACCTTCAGAGTCAGCATCTGAATCCTCTGCAAAGTGTATGCAATCTTGGCACCCCGAGGCTTGATGCCTTCTGCCAGTCTTGCACATTTGTGGCTCTGGCATTGCCAGTCGGCATGATCACGTCACATCTCTGTCCTTGCCAGTCACATCCAGCATACTTACAGGTGAGAGAACATGGAACTGCTTTCCGCTTCCTCCACTGGCAACATGCTGTCTGGAATTGCAGATAATCATCCCCTGCAAGAAGCATGTAGCTTTGATTTTTGAGAGCGTGTAAAATAAGTGAGGCCGAATCAGCAGCTCGTTCAAAATCTCGGCCCATTTTTTGCCATTAATGACAAATCATAAGAGCTGTAACACAGGCTATCAATTCACTATACTCTGATTTACCTTATTGTGCACTGTCAAAAGCTACTCTAGCGTATGCGAGTGATGGTTTTGTGAGGTGTTTTGAGACTATTTCAATCATGATGAAATTGCTGGCATGTAATGTGGAACACTTGAAATGTGGGGAAGCAAGGGTTGAAATAGTGGTGAATGTGTGAGTATGAGGAAGACGAGTTGAAGCATGGTATAGTGACTATAGGAGCATGAAGGGATGCTGGAGAGATGAACATCGTGAGCAGTTGAGGCTGGAGGTGATGGAACTGTAAACAAATAAGATAGCAATATTCTCACCACGATAACTCCGGAAAGGTTATTGAACTATGTGCAGCATTGCAGCCACTTCTTTGAAGTGAAACTTCTGACATTAATCTCTTTAGTATTGTTTTCCCAATGCAGGCAATCTTGCTGGAGAAGGTATACCCTCACAGAGGGCAGAAGATCTCTCTCCTCTTTGCTGCTAATTGAACCAGGAATATCGGAGACTCTTGGTACACTCTGCAGCCATATCTGTGTTGGGAGGTCCTGCAATTGTGTTGCCTGGGACAATATTAATGGTTGCATGCAATGCAGGTGTTCCCTACTGTGCCCCTGTATTTGGACATGATTGGATTTCTCGGCTATATTGCTGAAATGAGTTAATACCAGCAGTCTCCAATTCAATTCTGAGAATACCCTCAGACAAACACACATTCAGACACTTTCTCAAGAGATTTCCTTCTTTCCTGCTGGTGCGGAATTCCTCAGGCATTATTCATCCTCCCTGACTTCATCCTAAACAACCGCGATTGTGCAATTCTCAGGCATACCTGATTCATGCACACATTGTCCAGCTGTGGTGCTAACAGGGGCAGGAGCTAGAGCAATTCTTGCTCTCTCTAATCCAGGCAGCAACATAATTTAAAGGGACATAGCAACACAGGAGCAGGAGAAGGCCATGCGGCCCTTCCACCTGCTCAATAGATTTCATAGTAATCCTGCAGTTTGTCTTTATTGTTATTTTATTTGTTGTGGCCGCAAAGAGAAAGAATCAGAGGTAGCACATGTTGAGTTTGTATAACATAGTGCAAGGGGGTGCAAGGGGTTTATTTACAAGATGCTGCTGCTCAAACAGGGTACAAATGGTGAACTCCACAAAAGCCCACAAAATGGTCCAATTACGTCTTTGCAACAGCCAATGGTGTTAATCTGACACATAATGGTTGTAAATTTACTTTGAACAGGCCTCTTGCAAAAATAACACCCTCTTTCTAAATTTGAGATTTGTTTTCTCAAAACCGAACAGGAAGTTGAGCAAAATAGTTTGTTCTTTTTCAAACAGAAGCCTCATGGTTAAAAACCATTTGCACTTTACTTTCATTGAGCAGAACAGTAGGTTCCACTTCAGTTCAAAGCTTGGCATAATCAAAAGGACAGCAATGAAGGACATTTATAGTTCCTGCAGGAAGCGATCGTTACTAGGCACCTCTTGGTGAAACCGCCTCATACACATATGGCAAACAGTTCCCTGCTTCATTAGTACTCTGTGTGTATGTTAAAGTTTGTGCAGGAATAGAAAAGATGACCGTAACCATAGTAGATCAAGCAGCACAGCACCAATTTAAGTAAATTGTTTAATTTGGTGTGCACAACAGGACAGCAAGAGAGGAAAACAATCTACCTCAAACATCTGCACCTCCTGTTGGGTATTCAAGTTGCATTAAAAATGACTGGAAGAAACTGGTTTCAAACATCTCCCCACTCCCCAACCCTGCCATACAGTGATTACAACTTGCTTGATAGAATCAATTCCTGGAAAATAGACCAAATATGGAGGATTTAACATGTCGTTTCAACAATTATGCAGAAATTATTTGAACCTCAGCCAAATTAGAAATTAAGTAATTCTTTGATTGTGAAATAGAAGTTTAGATTTTGGGGTGTTGCAGCATGAAATAACTGTGACAGGACATCAGTGGGGAAATCATCATAACACGCCGGAAATGGCACTGCTCTCTTAATTTAACACAGTCATTTAGAACAGCAGACGGGAAGAGGTATTTTTTTTTTTTTTTAAACATCCAAGCAAAATAACTTACACTAGTATAAAACATGCAGGATCATGTGCTCTGCAGAATATGAAGGGTGTGCCATGGGATGGGTGAACTGTGATCAGCCTGAGCTGTAATGGAGGGTGAACTGTGATCAACTTGAGCTGTAATGGAGAGTGAACTGTGATCAACCTGAGCTGTAATGGAGGGTGAACTGTGATCAACCTGAGCTGTAATGGAGGGTGAACTGTGATCAACCTGAGCTGTAATGGAGGGTGAACTGTGATCAACCTGAGCTGTAATGGAGGGTGAACTGTGATCAACCTGAGCTGTAATGGACAGCGATGTTAGAATTTCTCCCTTGAAAGAAAATCAGGCAGGAGTGTTTTCACCATGGTGATGTTGTATGCATCTTGGTGACTGACAAAATAAGGTAGAGGCTCAGATGCAAATAGGGCAGTAGTTCTTTTATTCACAGACCACATGACTTCCAAAGGAGTTTACATCTCATGAAATACTTTGCATGTGTAGTCACCGTTATAATGCAGGAGGCATAATAGCCAATTTATGCACAGCAAATTCACACAAAAAGCAGTGTGATAATGACCAAGTAATTTGTTAGTGAGGTTGGTCAAAGGAAAATACTGGCAAGGACTCTGGGGATAACTCCCCTACTCAATTTCAAAATAGTGACATGAGATATTTTATGTCTACCAGAGCGGACAGACAGCCTCCAAAGGACCATGGCCAGGATTCTCCAATCCCGCGGCCAGGTTCTGACGCGGAGGAACATAGCCCCCACGGAACCAGCCTGCCCGCCGATCAATAGGCCCTGATCGCGGGCCAGGCCACCCCCGGGGATGTTTCCCCCCCGCCCCCCTCCAGGACGGCCCCCGCAGACACACCTTTCAGGTCCCACCGTGGGACCTGAGTAACCCACGCCGGCGGGACTCGGCCAAACTCGGTGGCCACTGGCCCGTCGGGGCCCGGAGAATCGCCGAGGGGCCGCTTTCAACGGCCCCCGACCGACGCGGCGGCGATCCCGTGTGCGCCCGAGAATCGGCGCTAGAGGATCGGTAAGCCGGCGTAGGGGCGGAGAATCCCGGTCCATACCTCCAAGAGTGCAGCACTCCCTCCCGAATTATAATAATAATAATTTTTATTGTCACAAGTAGGCTTACATTAACGCTGCAATGAGGTTACTGTGAAAAGCCACTAGTCGCCACATTCCGGCGCCTGTTCGGGTACACGGAGGGAGAATTCAGAATATCCAAATTACCTAACAGCGCGTCTTTCGGGACTAGTGGGAGGAAACTGGAGGAAACCCACGCAAGAAGACACAGGAAGAATGTGCAAACTCCGCACAGACAGTGACCCAAGTCGTGAATCGAACTTGGGACCCTGGCGCTGTGAAGCAACAGTGCTAGTTCCTGTGCTATCGTTGTCGGTCATAATTCCTTTCTGCTGATATCCCACAATGGTTCTTGAAGTCACCATCTGGGGGGGGGGGGAGGGGGGGGTTAATCAGTTTAATTTGGTGGTCCGTGTGGGGGGTGATGGTTCCTTTGTTCGGCTGTCCATATGGGGGGTTCCTTTAGGTAGGGGGTCCATGTGAGGCAGGGGTCCCTTAGCTAGGGGGTCCCTGGGAGGGGTCTCCCATTTTAGGGGATCCGGGGGGGGTAGAAAAAGATATGTGGACAGATTGGAGGAAAGGGAGGGTGGTCCTTGGATGGACTTTAGGAGCAACTCCCTTAAGGAGTTACCCCTTTGGCCCACGACGAGGTCTAACTCATCGGGATCACATTTGGTGCTACTTGTAGGGAATCCCACCCTTGTGATTACCGGCCCGGAGGACAGGAGAATCACAAGGGCCCAGAGACTCTGGTGCCAGACCCGCCAAGTGGATGCCCAAATCAGCCATTGGGACTCATTTGCATCCATTAACATCCTCCTGCGGGCGAGGACCCCAATCCCGCCACCAGCTGGGCCGGGTTGGAGGGGAGGGACGGGGGGGGGGGGGGGGGGGACGGTGGGACACATATAATGGCACGAACGTCGATTTAGGCCGCATGCCTGATTCTCTGCCCGATCACAATTCACGTTGCCAACAAGGCGGTGTGGAGAATTCTGGCCAAGTTGTGTTTAGACTGTAAAAAGGTACTTAAATAAACATACATTCCAGCTGGAAAGCTGCTTGCCCATAGCAATGCCAAGTGTCACAAGTTGACCAAGCTTGGTATCTGCCAACATTGCTCCTTACCCTTGCCCAGGTTCACTTTGAAAGTGAACACGATAAATACTTGAACAAAAAACACTTTCAGGGCTAAGGAGAAATGGGACTCATTGCATAGCTCTTTCAAAGAAACAACACAGAGATAATGGGCCGAATGGTCTAATTTGGTGCTGTACTGTACGATTCCCAAGTTCAATTATATTAAAGTACTGCACTGGCAAACAGTTTGCCAGAGGCAGAACCCTTTGGAATGTGTAAATGTCATTAATATTTGCATGAGGACGATTAGCATTATTTTTCTTTTTGTCAGTTTCCCATTTAGGTTCTAGAGAAATCTGCATCTTCCGACAGTTGTTTGGCAATATCATAACATGCAAGTTTGCATAAACTGTCATGTGCGCACTATTTTACACATATTGGGACCTCAAGTTCTACGAGACAGTTGGCATGAAGAGAGAGTGCCAATGGCAAGTGGCACCCTCGGTTTTATCTCTAAAATACCAATACCTGGAAAAATGCATTGATTCCTGAAAAACTGAAGGATGTTGAAGACTTCTTTCCATGAACACATCTGAAAATAGAGGGCGAGACATTGGAATAACAGCTGAATTTACATAAGAGGTGATGACACTGGAGTTGTCCAAGATTGAAGGATATCCAACTACATCCCACAATTGGCACATGTACTCCCTGACATGAATATTGTCATGTGAGAGTACCTTTAAGAAATGGATGTTTAAGCAATGTACCTTCAAGAAAACAGTGATGTCAGAGAGTGGGTGGAGCTGAGCTCAGTTCAGCCATTTTGAAGTTTCAGTTTTGAGGAAAAGAGCTTGGGAGTGTCTATGTTTGCAGTGAGCTGGATCTGCTGTGATCTCTGCCATGAAAGACTAACTCTGGATCATTTGGGTGATTTAAACTCATAATAGTAAAGCCTTTAACCTGATGTGTTTAAAGGTGTTAAGTCTCATGGATGTTGAAAGGAATACCTAAAGGATTATTTAGTGTTGTAATATTTTCGGGGTTATCTTTGAAGTAAGGGGTGTTAAGAGATCCAATATTTATTTGAAAGGTTAAGTTGAGTTCATGGAATAAACATTGTTTTGTGTTTAAAAACCCATGTGTCCATAATTGTAATACTATACCTGGAGAACAAGCCGTGTGCTCGGAAAAGCAACAATTGCATTAAAGGGGGAGGTTGGTTGAACTCCATGATACATTTTGGGGTTCTGCAAACACCTCTCCCATAACAATATCACATCAGCTAAAAATTCACCAGGACTGCGCTCGCAGCCCCCCCCCCCCCCCCCCCCCGCCCCGCCCGCTAACAAGGTTGAGCTGCACATAAACAGCCAGCCCCACTCAGCTCGCAGCCATGGCGCCAACAAGATTCAGGGATGCAGACTTGGGGAGGCTCCTCGATGTGGTGGAGGCCAGTAGAGATGTCCTGTTCCCCCAAGGGTCCTAGAGGGTGAGCCACAGGGCATCCAATGCTGCCTGGGCGAAGTGGCCATCAGCTCGAGCAGAGTAACCAGCAGGACTGGCCTCCAGTGTTGCAAGAAGGTCAACAACCTTTACGGAGCAGCACGGGTGAGTTGACAACGCCACCCCCAACCCTGCCCAAGACCTTTCAAACCCCATATGAGCATCCACCCCCCCCTCTACCTACAACCCCCCTACCACCACCCTTCCTTCACACCCTCCCTCCCATCTCACAAACCACACATGTGGCTAATGAAGACCTCTGACAGGGGTGGCCGAGGGCAGAGCAGTCACCAATGTGGAGGTTGGCAGATGCCACAGAGGTGAGGATTGACCAGGCCCACCTGGAGGACTTGTCACACGAGTTGGTATTACCATACAGACTGATCCATCCCTCCCACCGACAACATGTCCATTGTCCCACAGGTCCTCCAGCCGACAGTGCCGGCCCATCTTGGTGGGCCCCTCTCCTTCTTCTCAGGAGAACCTCGTATAAGATCCCCATGGATGCCATGATCATAAGAACATAAGAACTAGGAACAGGAGTAGGCCATCTGGCCCCTCGAGCCTGCTCCGCCATCTAATGAGATCATGGCTGATCTTTGTGGACTCAGCTCCACTCTCCGGCCCATACACCATATCCCCGAATCCCTTTATTCACGGCGGCCGGAGCCTCCCACTTATTCTACACCTCTCATGTCATCACAGCCGTCATCCCCACCCTCCACCAGTGCAGAGGCACACACCTCACCAGGCTCCCGGGACCCAGCTGGGTCCCAGCCTGATGCTGAGCCTCTGGTGCAGTGTTACCCGGAGCTGATGTAGAGACGTTAGGGTGCGGCAGGGATATTCAGAGGAAAATGTCAGTGACACTCTAGCAGGTCCCTAGCTGATTGGAGGAATCCCAGAGGCTACGGGCGCAGATGTCGCCGGCAATGTGTGGCATGCCGTTGGCAGCATGAGTGAAGGTGTCCAAGGCGTAACGCAGTCGATGACGGCCATGGATGAGGGCCTCGACAGAATTTCTTACTCACTGGAGGATGTTAGCCAGTCCCAGGCTGACCTTGATGGGGTTCTGTGGTACATGTCCCGCTCTCAGATGGGAATGGCCGAGGCGCTGCGGAGCTTGTCCCAGTCGCAGGGGGCATTGCCGAGGTGCTGCAGAGCGTGGCCCAGTCAGAGGAGCATTGCTGAGGGCATTGACACATTGGTGCAGACATTGGGGAGCCGCCAGGGCTGACAGAGCCAAATGATGCAGAGGCAGTCAGGGCTTCAACCGCTGCATCTTCGTCCTGAGGTGGGCCCCAGGGTGCCCAATGGGCACCAAGCGGGAGGAGAGGATGCTGGGTGCCAACCAGGACCCGTCCCATGGAGTGGGGATGGTGGCCTCCAGCTCACCCGAGTTCTACCCCTCTGATGAGGCCAGTCATGAAGTCAGCACACAGGACAGAGTGGCATGTCTGTGCATGTGCCTTCAATAAGTGCACCAGGGTCCGTCGGCCCCAGAGGATGCCCATCAGGGGCATCGAAAGCACGGGATGTGGTAAGCATCTGTCTGCCTCCACCTCAGATGTGCATCCTGGGGACACACCTAGATGTAGCAGTAGTGCAAGGAAAGAGAAGCACATTAAGGATCACGGAGGGCACTGGGGAAAGGGGGGGGGGGCTGGTAGAGTGGGGTGGCACTATCGAGAGAGTAGAGCATTGTTGGGCACCTGTGACATATTAAAAACCCTTGACCACAAGCAGTATGAAGCCTCTGTCACTTTCTTCCGCAATCCGGGCCGACCTCCAAATCCTTGGCCCATCTCTCAGGCACCTCCCTGTAGCACTCACCCACCATCCAGTCGTGGACATCTCCCCGGAGCTGTCCCCCATCCCCTGGGTAGTCGGATGTTGGCTGCTGTGTGTGTGGTGTTGCATCCCGCCGTGTTCAAGCACAGTGTCCATGCATCAAGGTGTGACTGGGATGCTAGGCAATGCCTCCCACATGCTACATGGTCTGTACACCCACAGGAATCAACGTGGGTTGTGTGAAGTGCTCACTTAACCATGTTTGCCAATTCTCCATTAGGTGGGGGTTATGGGTGGTCAGTGGGGCAGACAGGTAGGAGCCAGGGTTGCCCTTGGAATGGGGAGACACGCTCCAGGGGTTGGCATGGTGTCACGCATGGTTGCCCCCCCCTCTCGCTGAGCACTGGGCAGCAAGCCCAGCGCCCAGTGCCTGTGAGCAAAGATAGGTCCTCGCCTATCAACTCCCCGCAGAAGTCCTTCCGCCAAGTTCATGTTTTTCAAAAGGAGCACTAATCGGCACCAGCGTGACCACTTGCTGGGAAGGCTGATGAATCACGGGAGGCTGTTGGATATGAGGTCGCTCCCATTAATTGTATGGAAATAGGGCTTAAGTGGTGATAATTGGTTAATTGGTTTCTTGGCACGCTGCGGCGAGATCCCAATTTCCCCTATGGGTGGGCCGGTTGCATCGCAAACGGTTTGGCGCCTGGTGCGGTTCTCATTTTCGACATCTCCTGCTATTCACCGGCCTCGTTTGCTCGCTCGCTAGCACAAGGCCCGAGAATCGCACCCAAAGAAATAATTCACTCAAATTTAAATTTTTATTGTGCCATTTTTGCTGAGCATTGTTCAATATTCTGATAGCACAGTAGTTTAACAATGAAAGTTTCTCACCTACAGACACATTTATAACCTAACAAATTGGAACCTAGTTAACAAAGCGTATGCTAAGAAAGTAAGGATTGTATGATCTAAGAGATTTGATGTGTTTTGGCATCTGACAATGAAGCTTCAAGAAAAGTTCTTTAGATTTTAAAAATTCAGTCTATCTCTGGCTGCTTTAGAGATACAATACTGGCTTATTTGGCAATTCTATGCTTGGATCTCAGTTGGACATTACTTAGAATTAATGGAGCATTAAAAACATCTAGTTCTACATAAACCAATTTAAAATCATGAGTATGGGAATGTAACAACCTGCTGTGCGTTCTTTTAACTAGGATACCAGTGAAGTTCTTCATAGCAGGAAGCAAGCACACAGGGTTCCATCATGCTCAAGCAAGATTTATTTTCACCATTGCAGTGCAGATAGGCACACACACGGTGCTCAGGTATAATGGGTCAGACAACAGATAGCAGACAATACCTCCCAATACCTAATGATGAATAAGCTTCATGGCAATGCTTTGGCTGATTGACACATGTCTGATGAATTGGTTGTTCTTACTGGTCCTGGATCCAGTAATTTTGAGGCATAAAGAAAATTGTCAGCGCAGAAGGAGTCCATTCGGCCCACCGAGTCTACACCGACCCTCTCAAAGAGCACCCTGCCGAGGCCCACTCCCCCACCCTATCCCTGTAACCCCATAACCCCACCTAACCTTTGGACACTAAAGGTCAATTTAGCATGGCCAATCCACCTAACCCGCACATCTTTGGACTGTGAGAGGAAACTGTAGCATTGGAGGAAACCCGCACAGCCACTGGGAGAACGGGGAGTAAGTGCAAACTCCACACAGTCACCCGAGGCTGGAACTGAACCGGGTCCCTGGCGCTGTGAGGCATCAGTGCTAACCACTGGGCCACCGTGCCACCCACATGTGCCACAAAAGCAAATGTCAGACACAAGGAATCATGGAGATAATTGAAGATGAAAAATATTAAAGAACACAGGATAAGGGTAGGAAATAAGATTAGGATAGATAGCTGTCTCCCCCCCCCCCCCCCACCCTGTAATGAAATTACATAATTGCAGGAACAGATCACAGATGAACAAAGCATTCAACAGTAAAAATCATTGAAATTGCTTATTTTTCATTTGTGGTTCCTCCCAGTTCTCATGAAATTAATCACTATTCCATCGTCAAGCTGTTTCTGCCATAGCAATTCTGCTTTTCCAGCAGCTACCATTTATTTGCTCACTTGTGAATCTTTGTGTTTGCTCTGAGTGGGGTCCAGTTTCACAGCAATCATTTGGCTCAAGATTCACATTCCAAAATTGTTTGGATATATTTAGTTAAGATAAAGAGCTGCAAACCATATTCATTCAACCTATCAAATTAATACTTAAGGGGTTATTTTTAAGGATCATAATGGAGATATTCTAGGAGCAATAATTAGTATAAATTATCTTAATATACTAAAAAATTTCTAATAGATATTTCTCATGTGCATTTTATAAATTCTCATTGTAGATAAAGGAGGTGATAAAGAATTTTATTCCTAGTTATTCCCAGTAACCTTTTCTCATTTTAGTGTACTCCTCGGGTCACAGCACTTCATGTTCATTTCTTTTAAGTTACTTGCCATATCATTCCTTCCATCAGCTATGAGTAAATAATGTCACTGAAATTCACAGTAGCTATGTTAAGATCACGCATCATGACTTCAGTTTCAATAAAAAAAATGAGGGGGAGAATAGAATGGGCATGCATGGATATTTTTGTTCTTTAATAAGATACCGATTAAATAAGGCTGCCCTGTCTCATAAATAACAACGGTTCCCTGTGAAAGTTCAAACTTGGAAACCATAAATTACTTACAAAAAAAAAAAAACAGCATTTGTTACAGGGAACGATTTTCAGGTATTTCAAATTACAAACCCCTTGGGAGATAAATTTTGCAATGTCTATACATCCAATCATGGAGCCAAAAACGTGGCTATCAGAAGTATCTATCATGGGGAGATAATTTTGAAAATAAAAGATGTGGCAAATGCAGTTTTGGTAAATAATCTTGTAACTTAGGGCATTCTGATGAAGCATTATTGTTTTATGGAACATCAAAATCATTTGAATATATAGTGTAAAATATACAAAAAATCCCAATGTCGATGTACTGATAACTTAGAAATTTCTGGTTAGCTCCTGAAGAAGGCAAATTGCTTGTATTTCAGCTCAGCAGGCTTATAGTCTTAAAGTCAGGTACCGGGCAAACTCCATTCTACAGCAAATGATAGTGCCCTCTATAAAAAAGTTGGACAATACAAGAATTTGGATTGGTTGCTTTATGAATAAATTAGCATGTGTAGTGCCTTCTTCACATTTTTTCAGAATCAATGTCTTATTAGTGTGCTGCTTCTATAATACTGGTAGTGTTCTGATCTAGGCAACCCAGTATTGTGCTAATAGACTAATTATACACAAAAGAGCAGGAAAAAATCCTTCTGGGCAGTCAAGTCTGCCAATACTATCATGAACAGGTTGGCGAGGTCAGGTACGTTGTTCCATCTTGTTGCAGACCCATTCCAGCAGTTGTGTCCCTAAGCAGGACTCACACAGATCGGTCTGAGGTGTTGCTACCGAACCACTCGTGGTGATGGACATTGAAGTCCCCTCCCACCCAGAGTATACTCTGCACCCTTGGTAGCCTCATTGCTTCTTCCAAGTGGTGGTCAACATTCCAGAGAACTGATTCATCAGCTGAGGGACAGTACGTTTTCTTGCCCACGTTTGACCTCATGCCGTGAGACCTCATGGGGTCCAGAATCAATGTTGAGGATGCCCAGGGCAACTCCCTCCTGCCACTATACCACTCTGCCACCACCTCCGCTGGGTCTATGCTGCCGATGGGACAGGGCATTCCCAGGAATGGTGATGGTCATGTCTGGGCAGTATCTGTAATGTATGGATCAATGAGTATGACTATGTCAGGCTGTTGCTTCAGATTTTGGCACAACCCCACAGATGTCAGTACAGATGTCTTTGGAGGGTCAACAGGGCTGGGTTGGCATTTCCAGTTTAACTCCTTTTTGTTGACTATGCAGCGGTTTGATGAGTTTGCTCGTCGGAGGGCTGTGGCTCTAGAGTCACATAGGACAGACCTAGTGAGGATGGCAGATTCCCTTCCCTAAAGGACATTAGTGAACCAAATGAGACTTTTAATTCCACTTCTTTTTACTGAATTAGAATCCCACCTGGATTCAAACCTGGGTTCCAGGGCATTACCCTGAACCATCAGAAAACGTTGATGATGGGAAAGCAATCTCTCCTCTGCACATTCTGCCACTTATCTTGAATCTCTGTCCCCTAGTTCTAGAATTCTCTGCCAAGGCAAACAATTTGATCCAGTCCACTCTATCTCTTCCCCTCATAATTTTGTCTACCTCAATCAAGTCATCCCTCAGCCTTCTTTGTTCCAAGGAAAATAACCGCAAACTATCCAATCTCTCCTCGTAGCAACACTTTTCTATCCCTGGCAACATTCTTGTAAATCTCCTCTGCACTCTCTCCAAAGCAATTATGTCCTTCCTGGAATGTGGTGTAATAAACTGCACTCAATACTCCAGTTTTGGCCTCACCAGTCTTTTAAACAATTCCAACATTATATGCTTACTTTTATATTCTATACCTCTATCAATGAAGGAGAGCATTCCATATGCCTTCTTTACAACTTTGTCTATTTGAACTGCTGCCTTTAGGGACATGGGCATTGTACACCAAGATTTCTCACTTCATCTACCCCCTTAGTATATTCCCATTAATTGTGTACCCCTTATAACTGTCTGACCTCCCTAAAGGCTTGACCTCAGACTTCTTTGTGTTAAACTCCATCTGCCACTTGACCGCATACACCACCAATCCATCTATATCATTGTGGAGATTATAGCTATCCTTTACACTATCCACTACTCAGCCATTCTTTGTGTCATCTGCAAATTTCCCATTCGTGCCTCTTACATTCACATTCAAATTGTTAATATATAACACAAACATTAAGGGTTCCAACATAGAACCCTGTGCGATACCACTTGAATCAACTTTCCATTTGAAAGGGAACCATTACCCTTTGTTACCTGTTACTAAGCCAACTTTTTACCCAGTTTGGCACATTTCCCTGTATCCTATAGGCTTTTACTTTTTTGACCAATCTGCCACGTGTCCTACATCACATAAAACCCATATACACAACATCCACTGCACTACCTTCATTCAATGAAATTTGTGAAGCAAGACCTTCTATTAACAAATCCTTGCTGACCATGCCTTTCTACGTGACAGTTAAACCTATCTCTTAGGATTGAGCCGATAATTTTCCCACCACTGATGTAAGACTAACTGGCCTATAACATTTGGCATTTCCTTCGGTCCCTTTTTCAACAATGGAACCACGTTTGCACTTCTCCAGTCCACCAGTACCTCCGCTGTATCTAGTGAGGATGGGAAATCATCCTCAAAGCACCTGCTATCTCCTCCCCGACCTCCTTCAGCAACCCCGGAAACAATCTATCTGGCCCTGGCTACTTATCAACTTTCAAGGATTCCAACGCTTCGAGTACTTCCTCTTTCTTTCTGATTATCCCGTCCAACATCTACGGTGTTCCTCCTGATGTACTATATCTGCACACTCTTTTTCTTTTGTAAACACAGACAGTGCTTAGTTCTTTCGGTCTATTGTACACTTTATTTTTCTGTTTGAGCTTCCCCTGTATGCCACTCTTATTTTCGGAGTGGGCATGTCTACTTTGCACAATTAGGATCTCACTTTTTAGTGTTTCCCACTGGTGTTCCACTGATTTAACCTCTAGCAGCGCTATCAATCCACCTCAGCCAAGTCCCTTCTCATTCCTGCACAATTTGCCTCCTCCCAGTTCAAAACTTTTACTCCTGCTTTATCTCTGCCCTTTTCCATAATAAAACTAAACCTAACTGAATTGTGGTCACGACCACCGATATGGTTGCCAACTGCTACTTCACCCACTTGCCCTTTTTCATTCCCCAAGACGTTGTCTAGAATTGCATCTCCTCTCATTGGGTTCGTCACTAATTGGTTGAAAAAAAACTTTCCTGGACACACTGCATGAATTGTTCTCCCTCAATGCCCCTTATTTGTTTGAATTCCAGTTGATATTGGTATAATTAAAGTCTCCTACTATTATTCCCCTCTTGTTCTTACGTCAGAAATTTGCCTCCATATTGGATCTTCTATCTTCCTTTTACTATTTGGGGGGCTGTAGTGTACTTCCAGTAGTGTGACTGCCCCCCTTTTTTTTCTAAGTTCAACCCATAAAGCCTCATTTGTTGACCCGTTTACTATATCATCCCTTCTCACAACTGGAATTGATTCTTTAACCATTTGTTGCTCTACTCCTCTCCTTTTTTCCACTCTATCATGTCTGAATAACCAGGGAAATTGAGCTGCCAATTCTGCCCCTCCTTTAGCCAGGTTTCCATTATGGCAATGGTATCCTGCTGCCATGTGTCTACCTGTGGTGTTAACTCTACCTTGTTTGTAATACTCCTTGCAATGAAGTATAAACAGTTTAACCCTGTTAATGTCCTTTGCTGGGCCCTTTTTAAACTTTGCTTCATCTGTAATTCTATCATTATGTCCTGATTTAGCTCAGTTGGTTGGACAGCTAGTTCGTGATGCAGAGCAAGGCCAACAACACGGGTTCAATTCCTGCACCGGCTGAGGTTATTCATGAAGGCCCCACCTTCTCAACCTTGCCCCTCGCCTCAGGTGCAGTTATCCTCAGGATAAATCACCACCAGTCAGCTCACCACCTTAAAATGGGAAAGCATCTGGGTCACCTGGAGCAGGACGACTTTACTTCATCTTCTACATTACTAGCGAATGCTCTACCTCCATTTTCTTGATCTGAATCTGACCTACCTGATCCTAAACCATGGGTTTCCTGCAGGTTCTCTGGTTTCCTCCCACAAGTCCCGAAAAACGTGCTGGTTAGGTGAATTGGACCCAAACAGGCGCCTTGGTGTGGCGACTCGGGGGTTTTCACAGTAACTTCATTACAGTGCTAATGCAAACCTACTTCTGACATTAATAAAGATTATTCTGATTATTATTACTTCTGGGATCCCATCCCCTGCCACACTGGTATAAATAATCCCCAACAGAACTAGCAAAAGCTCCTGCAAGGACATTGATCCAAGCACTGCCCGTGTGCAACCCATCCACTTTCTACAGGGCCCACCTTCCCCAGGATCGGTTTTCAAGTGCCTCAAGAATTTGAACCGTCCCCAGCTACACCATCTCTCCAGCCATGTATTCATTTGGTCTAACCCCTTTTTCCCACCATCGCGAACATGTGGAACTGGGAGTAATCCTGAGATTACTACATTGGAGGTCCTGCATTTTAATTTATCTCCCAACTTCCTGTACTCAGTTTGCAGTCCCCATCCCTTAGTTTACCTATGTTGATGGTACCAATGTGTACCACGACCACTAGCTGTTCACCTTCCCTCCCCAGAATGCCCTGCAGCCACTCCATGACATCCTGGACCCTGGCACCAAGGAGGTAACATACCAATCTTGATGTCATATTTGCGGCCACAGAAGAATCTGTCTGTTCCTCAAACTATTGAATCCCCTTTCACTGTAGCCCTGCCACTCATTTTCCTCCGCCCCTCTGATCAGTGTAGCCACTAACTGGGCCATGAACATGGCTGCTGCTGCTTTCTGCTGAGAGTCCACCCCCCCTCCCCCAAAAATATCCAAAGTGTTATATCTGTTTCAAAGGGGGTTGACTCCAACACTACCGTTCTGAATCGTTTTTACTGTTCCTGATGGTCACCCATTCCCTTTCTGCCGGTGCAATCCTCACCTGCAGTGTGACCACCTCGCTAAACATTCTATCCACGACCTCATCAGCATCGCGGATGCTCCGAAGTGAGTCAACCTGCAGCTGCAGCTCCAACTCCAACTGAACTACTTTAATAGATTGAAAATACTCATCAGCTGCTGGTCCCACATCACTTTCTGTTTGTTGACTGCTCTTCCTCTGGTTGAGCACTAGGTCCTCTGCAATCCCCTCCTCGCTTATGGTGACCGAGCCATTTTCCCAGAATGCTCCTCAGTGACTCCTCACCAATGGGATTTGTTCCTCATGTCATTATTATTGACAACTGAATGAATCTGAACCAAGCTTTCCAGAAGATTCTCAGTCAGCACAGGTTGGTTTGGTCGCTTTAAAAAGCACCTTGATCTTCATGATGTGAGGTTTGTGGGGGAGGTTGCATCAGCTGACCATGCAGCTGCAGGAGGGCTTCACTAGGTACTGCAGAAATGCACTGAGGAGAGAGGGTACCTGCCACATCAAATCAAACTGGCCTGTTCTGCAAGAAAATGCCAAATCGCTGTAAAGGCTAACCTGCTTCCGCCAATGCGGCTGGCTTTAAATATAAATCATTGCTGGTTTATAGGTCAGAAAACCCAGCTCTTCTTATCTTCCAGGGTTTTTTTTTGCAAAACAGCAGTGCCTGGGATACAACAGCAGTGTTTGAAGACTGGTTTGAAAATTGCTTTCTGCATGAGGTCAGGATTTGAGAAAAAAAATAACTTGTCCTTCAAGGTCTTACTTATCCTTGATAATGTTTTTTTTTCTATAAATTTGGAGTACCCAATTTTATTTTCCCAATTAAGGGGCAATTTTAACGTGGCCAACCCACCTACCCTGCACATCTTTTGGATTGTGCGTGTGAGACCCACGCAAACACGGGGAGAATGTGCAAACTCCACATGAACAGTGACCCAGAGCCGGGATCAAACCTGGGACCTCGGTGCCATGAGGTAGCAGTGCTAACCACTGCACCACCATGCTGCCCTCTATAACATAAAAAGTTAACTACACCCATAGAAGTTTCAGTAATATTCTCAACATTATGGAAACAAACCCTTCAACCACTGTCTGTGGTTGCGAGAAGGAATCAATTGGAATAATTAAAGATTTATGAGATGAGGCTAGAGAATCAATCATAAAAGCCTGCTGGAAAAAGTTTGGCCTGAGGCTGTGAATGATTTCACAGCATTCCACAATATGGATGCTAAAGTAACCAAGGTTGTTAAATTGGCAAACCAAATTGCTGAGGAGGGATTTGAAGGCCTGATCACAGATGTAATAGTAGAAGTGCTTCAGTCGCATCAAGCAGAATCCTCTACAGACGAATTGGTGGAACTGATGAAACCAAGTGAATGTAAAGGAGGAGGAAGAGTCCATGAAGGCTCAATTTATACCCATGATGGAAAACCTCATAAGATCAGCTGAAGAACTGAAAAAACAGGCAACATGCTTTGACACAAACATGGAAAGAAGCACTGTATTTTGTCATGTCATCTTTCAAGCTCGTCACTACTCACTGTCTGCTTTGGGAGACTTGAAAGCAGACTTGTGGCTTCAAACTCCTCAAGCTACAGAGATGATCTGATAGGATACATGTTGTCTAGTTGTATTTGCACAACAAAGTTACTGCACATTTGGGAAGCAGTAGTTATTTTTGATTTGATGCCCAAACGCAAACAGGCGAATTACAAACCAACAGCTGTAAATACATGTTCTTTGCAATCTGTTTCTGATTCGCCTCAGCCTGAAGAATTAGAATTCAGGGCCTTTCACATTTGGAATGAATTAATTATAATTTTAAATAGCCCTTTTATTTAAATTAGTTTTGTGCAGCATTCTATTTCATCAACCCATCAGGTCCTAAATCTCTCATAGCTAGGTAGACCAAATATTCAGGATTATTTTGAGTTTTAGTTTTGCAGCTTTCACAGTTGAAGACTGACATCAGTAATGCAAGTTTGTGCACTGATAAACAATATGGTAACTCACTATCTCGAAGGCCACACATGTCCCCGGGTGCCTAAAGTTTTGGAAGACATGTTCGGTTTTGGCATGTGGCTCCCCTTCCCTAGATTGCCAAAGGGCAAAGCAATGTTTGCTCAACATTAACAATAAGAGTTCAGGATCCATACACTAGCCCAAATTTTGCAGTCAATGGCAAATGAACAGTGCTAGTGACATTCAATATATTTACCCTATAGGCTACAGGTTTTTGTGGTGATTAAAAATCCAGTTCAGTGTCTCATTTGTCAAAGAAAAAGTACAAGCTTTTTTGGTTTAATATTTGAAAAAAATCCAACAATCAAAATATGAAAGAATGACACGCCACAGTTGTAAATATTAATTTCCAATGCCAGAAGAGTTGTATGGCGTTAAAGCATTAGAAATTTAATGGACAAGCCAAGTACATCTTGGGTCCACAACTTCACACACTCCCTGTGCTTCCATGCTAAGTTTCCGTTTCCATGCCAAGTTTCTCAGTGAGATAAAGAGCAACTTTGACAGCAGCTCCTTGATTTGTGTTTAACTTCATAAAAGCAGTTGCCCAAGTTGCTGTCTGATAAAACCTAATAAATGACAAGAGCTGATAGTTTCACGGCTATTCTTAATGCAAAATACGAATTAGATCAAATGGTCCCTGTAGACTATCCAGATCATAATAAAGCTCTGTGCACATATACATTTATTTTTCATAAGGTATGGGTAGCATGCACCTGTTGCATCAACAGGAAACTCATGCAGGATGTGGAAAATGGCACTGCACGCACAGAAGCTCATTTTGAAAATAAACGATTTATAATGGTGCTAATGTAACTGAAACTCAACCATATTGTACCAATTAGGGACACTTGTGGAAAAAGTCCCAAGTTGAGTCTTAGACGTTTTCAGTTTGCTTCACTGCTCAGCTTCACATCCTGAGGCAAAGATGCGATGCAGCAAACGACAAATCAAATATATTCCACGACAGACAGCCTGATGCCTATACTGCCGAGGAATTATGGGATGCTCTTAACAGCTTACTCCCTAAAGCCAATATGTTATTGTGGTTTAATGATTCATGGACCATGGTAATACTGCTACCATGCCCAAATAGCAGTTCTTCATGAAGTTATCATCTTTGGCCCCATGACAAATCTTCACATTTGCACAGATTTGCTCTACATGGCCACTTCATCAGGTTGAACAATATTCTTCATGGCATCCTATTCAGCCTCAAAATGAGCTTCTTTTACATTCATTCTCCATCACAAAGAATGCCGACTTCTACATTTGATATATTGCCTGTTATATTACACTTTGTGGTAATATGTCATTATTCTTTGCCTTGTGATCCAGAATGGTCTGATGAGTTGATGATAAAGAAACCACCAATCAATCTTTAGATTGAAGCAAAAATAATTGATTGAATAACGATTAATTTAAATAGAGTTTGCACACACTACAGAGCTATAGCTACTAATAAAGTAAGATTGAGTCTGTTAAATAGTAATCTGTAATCTAGTATTAACTAATGATGTCCTCGTGACACCTCACTCTAATCTAAACTACTTCTTGAGCTGTGATCAATACTTCCCCTCTGCCAACATTTACTAACTACCCAAGATTCCCTGAGGTCTGATATTTATACTGAGAACTGGTGGTGCCCTCTAGTGTTTGAATTACACTGATATGTAATAATTAACCCTTCACTGGCATACCTATATACATATCATTACATTACCCACCTAGTTTCAGCCCACTTCCTGTTGAAACCATTTTCCATGATTTCGGCACTTCAGACACAACTATCCCAATGCTCTCCTGGATGGTTTCCCATTCTCTACCCTGTGCAAACATCATTCCATCCAAAATCGTGCTGTCTGCATCCTGTCCTGCATCAAGTTCCACACATTCGTCAGCCCTAGCACTACTGACCAACTTGATTCTGAGTTCCTTAATACCTCAGATTTAACACTGGCATCATCATCCCCATCTGTATTTTGCTCCTGCCCTAATTGTGTCCATTACTTCAAAACAGAGGGGCTCATTTACTATAATGTCTTGCTTTAAAATGAGTAAATGGGCACTGAAAATAAGTAGAATTATGTTATTTAATATTTAAGAAAACTAATATATGATCCAAGCACCAAAATCACTTGGGAGCAGAGAATGTAAATTCATAACGATCACAAATTTAAAATGCACCCAAATACATTGCCACATTAAATTCAAACTGGTTCAAAATGAAATTTAGATAAGTAATAGCTTCATTGAGAATTTGGAAGTAATAGCTTCATTGAGAATTTGGAAGTAATAGCTTCGTTCAGAATTTGGAGACAGTTTCGACAGCACTTCGGGTTGGGGGCAGGGTCAAGAGAAATGCCGTTTCGGGGGATCCATAGATTTGAGCCAGGGAAGTGGGATGGAAATTTTCAGAGATGGGAGGAGAAAGGAATTAGGACACAAAAAGATTTATTTCTTGGGGTCGTTTTGCAGGATTGAAGGAGCTGGGAGCGAAGTATGGGCTGGAGCATGGGGAAATATTTAGATACATGCAGGTTTGAGACTTTGCCAGAAAGAAGATACAGAGCTTCCCAGTAGAGCCGGCTGCCACATTCCTGGAGTAGGTGCTGACAGGGGGACTGGAGAAGGGGGTACTATCGGCGGTTTATAGGGCTATTTTGGAAGAGGAGAAGGCGCCGCTAGAAGGGATCAAGGCAAAGTGGGAGGAAGAGTTGGGAGAGGGTATGGAGGAGGGGTTCTGGTGTGAGGTGCTCTGGAGGGTGAACGCCTCCACCTCGTGTGCGAGGTTGGGGCTGATACAGTTGAAGGTGGCGTATAGAGTGCACCTTGCAAGGGCGAGGATGAGCTGGCTCTTTGAGGGGGTAGAGGATGTGTGTGAACGTTGCGGGGGGGGGGCGCAAACCACGTACATATATTTTGGGTCTGTCTAAAGCTGGAGGATTACTGGAAGGTGTTTAGGGTAATCTTAAAGTGGTGCATGTGAAACTGGACCCAGGCCCTCGAGAGGCCATATTTGGGGTGTCGGACCAGCTGGGATTGGAAACGGGCGCAGAGGCAGATGTTGTAGCCTTCGCCTGTTAATCGCCCGAAGGCGGACCCGGTTAGGGTGGAGATTAATCTCTCCACCCTGTGCCCTGGCGTGGCGGGGGCCCTGCTGGAATTCTTGATGCTTGAAAAGGTCAAATTTGAACTGAGGGGAAGGATGGAGGGGTTCTACAACTCATGGGCGTTATTCATTATGCACTTTTGAGAATTGGATCACATTGAACATTAGGGGGGTTGCGTGGGGGGGGGGGGGGGGGGGGGGCTGTGTGTGTTAATGGTGACTATGGGTGATTCCTGATCTCTTTTTGTCATTTGTTTATGTTAACATGCGGGCTAATGTTTGAGTTTGGTGGGAGGATGAGATTGTTGTTATTGATATGGGGATTGACATTACATTCGTTACTGATTATTGTTTATTGTTGGGTGTAAATTTGGGAGAAAATGTGGAAAAGGAGAATAAAAAAATATTTTTTAAAAAAATGAAATTTAGATTAAATTGCTGTAAAAGCGTCGTTAAGAATTCATTCTGCATGTAGCTCTAGATAACATTTGTAATACTCCCCCAAATATGGCGTTTACACCAAAGGTCTTGAATTAACCCCTATTTCGGGAATATTTTAGGGCCAATATAGAGTTAACCTTGGAAACAGAGACGTTTGATGCAACTTTACATTGCAATGTAGTAATATGCAACAGTCTGAAAGAACCAAGACCTCATTAACCACAACCTGCTTCTTCTCTGCAAGTACAGGATCTCCACCCAACTCCACCCAAACTAGGATAACACCATGAAACACTTAAATAGAATGCTCTATCCATTCATCTATCTTTACCATAAAACTGCAACTGTCACCTCAGAGACAACTGCTTTGCACAAACAAGTCTCAAGAGCACCTTGGTTCAAGATATTCATATTTTTATTCCTTCTTCTCATCAAGGAAGATGTGTTGGAAATGCTCAAAGACATTTTTGTGCACTACAAGTGTTAGCAGTTTATGTTGGCAACTGCACCATTATTTTCTTGGGATAAGTCCACACTATGTGCATCTGTCAAGCTATTTTTCCCCTTTGGAGAAAAATGAGAGAAATTTGCACTTCCATTTCGGGTACTCCACTCAATGTGCAATCCCAAAATGACTCCAGTGACTCAGGCACCAAGGCAGCAATCCAGAACAACAGCTTATATTTACATAGTGCCTTTAATATATTGAAAGTCCCAAAGTACTAACACAGGAGCATTATAAAACAAAGTATGGCACAGAGCCACGACAGGTGACTAAAAGCATGGTCAAAGAGGTAGGTTTTAAGGAATGTCTTAAAAGAGGAAAGTAGAGGCAGAAATGTTTAGGGAGCGTATTCCAGAACTTGGGGTTGAAGTATTATCAAAAACAGTCCCTGGCAGTGCTCAACAGAGACTATTGGAAACATGGCTTCTAGGAACTTCCAAACATTTAACTATATGCAACAACGTACGGGGATAGATACGCATGCAGCTCTTTCCAGAATCGTCTCCAAGTTCTACTGATATTTGGACATCAGGAGCAGGAGTGGGCAATTCAGCCCCTCGTGCCGATTCTGCCATTCAATGCGATCATGGCTGATCTCATCTCGGCCTCAGCTCCATTTTCCTGTCTATCTCCTCCTTACATTTACTCAATGTCCCGGCATCCACCGCACTCTGGAGTAGTGAGGTCCACAGATTTACGACCCTTTGAGAGAAGTAATTTCTCCTCATCGCAGTTTTAAATCTGCTACCCCTTATCCTAAATCTATGGACCTCTCGGTCTAGATTTCCACACAAGAGGAAGCATCCGCTCTACGTCTACTTTGGAAATGCCCTTTATCATCTTTTATTACCCGCAGACACGGGGAGACACGGGGGTTTTGAAACTTCACCCAAGAAAGTATTCCTTCAAATTTTTGGAGTAGGACACTTTCTGTTGAGGCAGTCTCCTGAAAAGGTGGCCCTGCCTTCAGCAGGAATGAAACTCTGCATCTTTGGCAGGACGGTCTTTGCGCCTATGGGGCTTTATTGTGCCACAAGAGGAGCACTGGATAATGGGGATGACTGCTCCATCCTTCTTCTGGATTTCCTCTTTCGTGGATGCACTGGTACCTGCACTGCTCACATTCTGGCCTGAGTCAGCAGTCTGGCTCCACAAAAAATCTTAATCACCCCAGATTAAAACTCTATTCTGTTTCTATAGTTCAGCCTGTCTGGCTAATTTAACTTCTTCCACAATGTTTTCTCTTCTCTAGACTACAAAAAAATGAGACAGGGTTTCATCAAGCACACTAACTGTGGTCTCAAATCAGTTCATCTTCAGTGCCCCATACTTGTAACTCTCAGCCAAATGATACTAAAATAAAATCAATGCATTCTCTGCATTCCTGGTTGCACCTGTTAAACCTCGCTGGTCTATAATAATGTTTCTTTGAAGACTGAAATATGAATTAAAGGCCTTAATAACCTTTTCAGGAGTTGCTTTTGCTGTGTCCTCAATAACACCCTGTCTTGTTAAGATGTTGTCTCCGCTGCTGTCAATGGAATAGAGGAGTGTGCAAAGTGTTCTTTATCAGAGTTCTGTGCTAAATCTGAAATGGTCCTCTCCCTGCTGGATTGGGGCCTTCCACATGATCAAGTCAGCTGGGTAGAGGCAAGGCTTATGCTATGAATGTCTGTTACTTTAATCAATTAACTTGGGATTCCAATGGTGCGTTTCTTTCCAATTCTTTGCTGCAGTAGTTCCCCTCCCTGCTTTGTTTTGATTGGCTTTCACTCCCCGCCCCCCGCCATCAGCAATATCGCCAGGGATCAGTGGCTTGACCACATCCACCATGGAGATGTGTTTAAAAGAGACCACTGGAAACAAGGCATCCAGGAACTTATAAACATTTATGAACTATATACAACTGTGTACAGAGATTGATAAGAACAAGGATGATTCCAGAAGCATCTCTGAGCTTTTGTTGCACGTGATCTGACATCACCGATGATCTATGCTATTCTCATAACAGCTATTAACCCTTTATACTTCAGGTGGTGAGACAACTGAAGGCGCAACCACCAATGGCAGAGCAATTAAAAATCGGGGATTCTCAGGAGGCCAAACTAGACGAATGCCGATTTCAGAGGTTTGCCGGAGGAGATTAGCGATGGGGAAAGCTGAATACAGCGAATCTGAAAACATGGATGAGAATTTTAAATGTTGCTTGACCAGAAGCCAATGTAGATCAGCAGGCACAGTGATGACAAGGGAATGGGACTTGCTGTAAATTAAGATACAGGCAGTAGAGTTTTCAATTGCCTCCAGTTTAAAAAGGATAGACTGTGGGAGAAACAGCCAGTAGTGCATTGGGATAGTTCAGTCTAGAGATAACGCTGGCAGGAATGAAAGTTTCAACTGCAGATGAACTGAAACAGTGATGAAGTTAAGGATGTGAAAATAGACAGGCAGTCTTAGTGATGGCACAAATATGAGGTCAAACGTGACACCAAGATTGTGAGCAGATAGGCTTAATCTCAATGTTGTCAGTGAGAGGAATGGAATCGGTAGTTAACGAGTTTGGAGTGGGGACACAACACAATTGCTACAGTCTTCCGAACACTTAAATAATTAGATAATTAATTAACTCCACAAGAACGGGGGCAGCACGGTGGCGCGAATTCACACATGCGCGCCACGGCAGGCGCTAGTTCGCACATGCACATGGGTTGCCGTCTCCCCGACGCAACATGGCGGAGACCAACCGGGGCCCGGCGCAGAGGAACATAGGCCCCCACCGGAATAGCCCGCCCGCCGATCGGTAAGCCCCGATTGCGGGCCAGGCCACCCCCCCCCCCCCCCCCCGCCCCTCCGGAGTCAGATCCCCCTCCTCCCCACCAGGCCTCCCCCTGCAGCCAGAACGCAGAGGTCCCGCCGGGTAGGACCACACGAGAACGACGCCGGCGGGACTCGACCGAATTTGGCGGACATTCGGCCCATCACGCGGCGGAATCGCCGGTTGCGGGCGCGTTGAGAATCCCGCCCAGAGTACCCTAAACTGCCCCTTAATTGGAAAAAACAATTGGGTACTCTTAAATTTATTTTAAAATTCCACAAGATCAATAAAGCTAAGCAGTGTGAGAACACCTTCAGGAGATAGCCGAACAACTTTGTTTCCTCAGCACCTTATAGCACTAATCATGCTGACTGTCCAGCAATCCGAAAGGACAAACCAACAACTAACCTCAATGGAATGCCCGTTAATATCACTGCTGAAGCATCCTTGGTGCCCGTCCGCAGCACAAATTGGTGAGCGAGTTCATCAAATAGCAAATTGGGTTTTGGGGCTGACCAATTTACCAAATGGATCTCACCCTTTGCTTTTTAAACATAATTGAGGATTTTCAATGATGGTTCCAGCAGCCATGGACATCTACAGAACCCAATCTAATATGGCACGGAACAAGCGTTCACAAGCTGGTCACAACAGATCCTGTATCTTCTTTATAAGTGTGTTGTGGTATTTGTATTTTGAGACCATAGTTTCTATTCTCTCTTTAAGAGTGTTATATTCCAAACAGGAAGCTGTGTCAACTGAGCCTCATTCCCACAATATATTAGCTAAATTAAAGCAGGGACCATTTAATCCAACAGGTTGATGCAGGTTTATTATTTAAACTAAAGCAACAGCTATTTGACCTAGCAAGATTTCCATCGCTACACAATTAAAATTGATCAATTGAAGCCTATTTTAAAGTTGCAATTATGTACCCAACACTCACTATTTTTTCCACAGATCAGAATTATTATTGCACTGTAATTGAAATGTAATAAGTTACAGCAACTATCATCAATGCTGATTCACCTTTGTTACAATATATTTGTTTATTCCCAAGATATAGACATATATACAAATGTTCAAAATGTCACTGCAAACAGCTCCTTATGGAACTGAATTATGGTTTGTTCCCAGAAATACTTTCATTGCATAGTTGTACAAGTAATTGTTTGATGTGCAGGCGAGGTTATTCAGTAACACAAACAAAGGAAGTTATGAATGCATTTCTGGACGAATCACAACTGGGTCATGCATAATTAGAGTGTTTTATAACTCAGTAATCTCCTATCATCTGGATGTCTCCACACACCCTCATTTCCATACATTGAACCAAACCCCCAATTCAGAGCATTTACAGTGCAGAAGGATGCCATTTGGCCTGAATATTCGGAATATACAGGATGGAATCTCCCCTTAAAAGCAGTTTTAAAGTTAAAATTTTAACTTTTCAAATTGGACATGCTGGATCATAAACAAATCATTTACATTTCAGTCTAAATCATGAAGACAAAGGTTGAAAAAGCAGCAGAAAGCAGATGTAGGTTGATGTCCATGCACATTTAGGAACGACCATTTAAAATAGCCCAGAACAAATTCCACTACCTGGGGATCCAGTAGAACCTGACAAGTCTGGCAGAGGAATTTAGAAAGAACCTACTAAGATGGGATGCACTCCTGCTTTCCCTGGAGGGGAGGGTGCAGCCGATCAAATGAACGTACTGCCCAGTTTTCTCTTCCTGCTTAGATCCATACCGATCTAGATCCCCGAGGCCTTTTTCCATTCAACAAAGACAATTATGGAGTGAGTGTGTGTGTGTGTGGGGGGGGGGGGGGGGAGAGAAGAGAGAATCCAAGAATCCCCAAAAAGTACTACAAGGGAGAAGAAATATGGGGAGCCTGGCCCTCCTGAACTTGCAAATCTACCACTGGACAGCCACGGCTGGTGAGTGAAGGACCCAGACACGGAATGGGTGAGGGTGGAGGAATCCTTTACAGGAACGACCAGCAAAACACTCAACAAGCCCAGTGGTGATAGCGAACTTGAGAACCTAGAACCAAATGAGGCAACGTTTCACTTTGACCAAAGTGTCCATCATGGCCCTCATCTGCGGCAACCATAGGTTTGCACCAGCCATGCTCGACGCCACCTTTAAGAGGTGGACACAGACAAGGGGGAACACTGACAGTTAGATATGCAGACTAGTGACCTTAGAGGAGCTGACAGAGACTGGAACTACCAAACGAGAACGAACTCCGACATCTGCAGGTCAAAACTTTCTCCGCAAGAAAACTATTATATACCATGAACCCAAGAAGCACAATGCTAGAGGAGTTACTGGACGTGGACAGTTTGGGGAAGGGAACCTGTGGGGACCTGTACGGATGACTCTTAGAAAGCAGTCGTTCACCACTGGATGAGAGATGGAAAAAATAGGAAGAGCTAGGGACGGAAATAGGGCGAGGACTCTGGAGCGAAGCACGGTGCAGGGTACCCCCACCTCCTCATGCTCAAGGATAAGCCTCATGCAGTTGAAAGTGGTGCACAGAGCACACTTTTGCTTTAATAAATTTAGAGTACCCAATTTTTTTTCTTCTTCAAATTAAGGGGCAATTTAGCGTGGCCTATCCACCTAACCTGCACATCTTTGAGTTGTGGGGGTGAGACCCACGCAGACATGGCGGCACAGAGCACACTTGACAAGAACCTGAACGAGCAGGATCTATGCGGTGGAGGACAAATGTGAATGGTGCTGGGGAGGGCCTGCCCGGACCGGCCAACCACGCCCACATGCCCCAGACCTGTTTGGTTCTGGACAGCCTTCATTGAGGCAATGTCCAAGGTTGTGAGGGTGAGGGTGGAGCCACGCCCAAGAGTGGCAGTCTTTGGGATATCGGACCAGCCAGAACTATTCATGGGGAAGAGGGCCAACGCCCTGGCCCTTGCTTCCCTAATCGCCCGAAGAATTTTGCTCGGCTGGCGATCAGCAGCACCACCCACAGCTGCCGACTGGCTGGCAGACCTGTCCGAATTTCTCCACCTGGAGAAGATCAAGTTCACTATCCGAGGGTCAGAGGCTGGCTTCCACAAAGTGTGCAGGCCGTTCACCAACTTGTTCCAGGATCTGTTCAAAGCCAACAGCCGATAGAGCGGGGGTGGGGGTGGGGAGGAGGCACGGGAGCCAAAGGGAGCAGACAGGAAAGGGGGGAGGGAGATCTACAGGAAAAAGGAGGGGGAGGCCAGAAAACAACAGACACCAGGGGGGCCTAGAACAAGACCACAAGAAAAGAACCCCCAAGGGAATAGGACAGGAAAAGGGGGGGCCCCAACAACAAAAGGTGGTGGTGGTGGGGGCGCACAACACTGCTCACATGCAAATAACTACCTATTGTACAGTGAAGGGCCCAGGAAAGGACATTCAAACAACAAATTAAGGGGGGGGGGGAAATCGGCACAGAGGAAAATGACATGAACATTGTAATCGGCACAGTTATTCTTACCGAATGTCGTGTATAATATGTAAAAACTTCAATAAAAACATTTACAAAAACACACAATAGACACTAAATCAGAGTGGAAAGAAATAAAAACATTAGTGGACAGTAAAAGTAAGGGGCACTACACAAAAGGCACCACAAGCATACGGGTCCCACAGCACGTCCTGACCAGGCAATAACCACAGACATTTCAGTACTGAAATTCCACTGCAACTGTGAAAGAGAAAGGGGTGGTGAGGCAGGCCTTTCAGCTTGATTGACAAAAGCTGATGTTAGCAGATAAACCAGAGGACAAGATTCTCCTTTTGGGAGACTATGGGCTAGAATCTCCGTTCCTGCGGCCAAGTGCCAACGCCAAGGTGTTTCACGACTGCCAAATTAGCACTAACCCCTCACTGATTCTGGTTCCAGGGAGGGGCTTGCACCGGCGCCTAGTAAAATGCCCGCTGATCGCGCAGAAAACGGGTGGAGAATGGCCGGGTCCCAGGCCGCGCATACGCATGACTGACGACCTGCAGCAGTCGCGCCGTTTAAACATGGCGCAATTGTGAGCGTAACCTAACCCGCAACCCCTGCCCACCCCCCACCAGTCCCCCCAGCATTTGCAGAAGAACCCCCCCACCCCCCGGCTAGCGGCACGGATCCCGGCCGAGTGTGGCGGTGCTAGACACGGTCCGCAGCCATCCTGCTGGGTTCACTCACGGTTTGGACCACACGTTTCCCACGCTGTCGGGAACTCAGCCCATCAGGTGTGGAACATCACGGGTGGGCCGGCCGATGACACACCAACATCGTTGAAATGGAGCATGTTGCGATGACGACAGTTTGGAGGGGGGCGGCGCAAGGCGGACCAACATGAAACCGGCGCCGGCCCCGACTTCAGCGTGAGATTCCATTCTCCGCCCGATCGCCAAACACTACTTCGGTGTCGGGCAACGGAGAATCCAATCCTATGTTTTCTCACTGGAGGAGAATTGTTACCGATTTACATTTCCCCCCGAGAGCGCAAATTGCAAAGTAATTCAGTAAACCTTACCATGCAAATTTATGCATGGCGAGGAATACGAGGGATTCCAGAGGGAATCCCGGCCTCGGACTGCCACTTGGAGCAAGCAGCCAGATAGTGAAGTCCCGTGGCCATACCCTCCTCCCCCCCCCCCCCCCCCCCCACAGCAAATCAGCCCCCACCCTCTATTCACCCCACTGCAAACAGCCCCTCCCCCATCCTCTATTCACCAAGTGCATTCCAATCACTCAAGCTGTGATTGCAATGCATTTACCGCTCTTTGATGTGTAAACACTGGGGTTTCAGCACTTAGTCACTCATCCTGAAAGGAGTTATCCCCTTGGTCCACCATGTCATGCTCACTTTCGGTGAGACCTGTGGTAATCCCTGCCCACGTGGTGCCCAGCCCAGAGGGCCGGAGAATAGGGGGCCAGATCCACTAAACGGATCCAAGCATTCATATATATCGTCCGGCTGTCGCGCAAGTGAACCTCGACCCTCCGCTAGCAGAGATTGGAGCATCATGCTTGGATCGGCACCCACCGATTCTGATTTCTTCATTCTCTGCCGCATCGGGTACCCCGCTACTTGTGGTGGACAGTGGAGAATCCACCCCAATGTCCTTCATAACATCAATAATTTAACCAGCTTGAGTCTAAGATTACAGAAAGTTCTACCAAGACAACCAACTAGCCCAGAATATTACAAACTATCCTTAGAGTTAACAAATTTTGATATCAAATTTGAAAACGCATCTTTTTACAGTTCAATAAAAGTGCAATGTTTTTCTATCAAGGGGCTAGAAAGGAGTGGGGTGTTTTGCAGACAGTAAGACCAATCAAGCTTGGTGAATATTTAATGTCACTGCCAACTGCGTTTATTATACTTCACAGGGAAGAAATCCTTAAAATTACATTCTGGAGCAATAATGGCATATGGAAGTAAAGCCATAATTTGCACAGGCTGCAACAGAAAAAAAAAAGGGAAAAAAATCACAGAACATGCAAAAAAAAAAGCGAACAGCAAATTCCAACCCAGTAGTTCAATCTCCAATCAAGTACTCTAAATCCAAGGTGAAATCTCAAAGTATAAACCCTTCAGTTTCTGTTTTACCGATATATGTTGTAACCTGAATTTCATAATTGACAAGTTATCATTCCAGCTCAGTACAAGCTTTATTTAATTAAGATTTTCTGTGAATGTGCAAGTATCATGCAGGTCTCCATGAGATGTTCTTATTTGGGAATATCGGCGTTGCACATGTAAAATTTCTCATCTACTTTGTCTATTTTCCCAATCATGATTTAACCACAAAAGTGAATAGGTTATTTAAATTGTGTAATGATTTTGGCTGTGGAAAGAAGAATGAAAAGTGACCCTCCCCCTTTTAAGTCCGACAAGGTGTATTTAATTTCATTATGCAGCTGTATATGTAAAAATTTACGGCTGCAATGTCTGAATATTCAGGTTACATTTCGGAACAGAATCATCGGACTAATTGAAGCATTCTATTGTCAACATTTCAAGCTTTAATCAGCTAACTGATGTCTATCCTAGTATTAGTGCTAACATACACTGCAGATTTTAATAGTAGCATGCATTTTACGCACAGCACTTGGATTTACTGGCAGAAGGCAACAAGTTCTATTTTCCCAAATTAATATTTGAATTTGTTTCTGATCCAAATGAGCAATCTACTAAATGACAGAACAACATCACACTCAGAAGGATCAAGGCTGGAAAGGACGCTGACAGATTATAAAGCACTGTTTTGCCACCACATTATGCTTTAATCAACCATTTTTCCAGAGTATTAGAATTTCCTGCAGTATTCTTCTGATAATTAAAAACATGAGTTTTGATGAAGGCATTTTCTACATTTGCAATTTTATTTTAAATGGATTACATTGAATTAACATGTACACATTTAAACCCTTCTTGACTATTCTGGGATTGGGAGTAGGGAAGGGAATGGAAAATAAAGCAAATTAATTTCTGAGGAGCATGCAACCCAGGAGGCCATTTGGTCCATCACGCCCATGCTGGTGCAGGTTATCCAATTATTCCCACTCCCTGTCCTCTTCGCTCATAGCCCTGTACATTTCTCCCTTCCAAGGAGGAGGCTTATCATGGCTTTTAAAGGAATTAGACAATTACACGGGGAAAAACTTGCAGGAGTACAGGGAAAGGGTGGGACAAGCTGAATTGTTCTTCCTTGGCATGGACACAAAGAGCGGAACGATTTCCTTCTGTGCTGTAACCATTTTATCATTCTTAGGAATCCTGTTGAAATTAACTATCATTCTTCAAGGAGCAATCAACTGCATTTTAACTGCTTTTAAAACTGCCATATGGTCTCTCTGGCAATGGAAATCAATTAGACACAGGATCAACAAACTCACTCAAATCTAGACAAAGGCATGTGTATTTTGAGAACTTATATAAACCACACAATGACGACTAGCTACAGAATATTTACTGCAAAACTCAACTCTTTTAATAATCAAACCAAACATAATACAATGTATTTTCCCTATTACTGTGAATATTAGACTGCAAAATTCAAATTAACAAATCATTTATTTCAGTAAAGCTAATCAACACTACCTCAGCATTCTTATGCACAACACAAAGAATATGCAGGGACGAGTGATAATTTCCAAATATCATAATTCTATTACAATCCGAGGGAAAAAATTAGTTAGCAAGTCGATACTGGAAGGAAATTTAATTGAAAAATAACAAGTGTTTATATCTCCAGCAGTATTCCAAATGTTTCATTACTCAAAAGTCCAGTCAAGTATATAGAAACCAATACCGACAGAGTCACCACTAGAATAACATTTCAAAGTCTTCAGAAAAGCCAAGAGCTTTTGAAAGAAAAAAGTTGCAAAATTTTAGGAGTAAATACAATCTCGCAGTTGTATTTTTTAAATGTTTTCTCTTCTAATGCAATTTTAAAGATACATGAAAATACTCTTTAAAAGCAAACATATCACTTCAGCCCATTTTTTGGGTTGTTATGGCATACATGCACAAAGTACGATGCTTTGGAATATACACAAATAGGATACATTTTTAGCACTTATAAGACTAGTTTAGGGTAACGTGATCAACGTGTTTCAGAGAGGTTTATGTTATGTCCATTTTAATTGGTCAGTTTCTGTTTTTTATTCACTTTTAAACAACACTACTTAGAAGTGCTCATTCTTACAGTACAGGCTCAAGGTTACTTATCAGCTTCAAATTTTATTCAAACATACCTGGTTTTCTATTTACACTTGGACACAAGAAAGCCTGGAAGCTGGACGCACAGAGCTCACTAACAGTCCCCATCACTCGATTCAATGTTTTATAATCCAAAAGCCATGAAATACATTTATTTCTGTGGATGTGGTCTTTTCTCTACACAGGCTTCACAGGATCATTTAATCTCACTGGTGGTCAGAGTCTAAGTTCTCTCCGAAATAGGGAAACACTATATATAGAGAGAAACCATATGACTGTCTCTTGATGCACGACTGCAGCAGACCGTCAGTAATTGAATTTCACTGGCCACACATCCAGGAAAGGCTTAAATATTTCCAAATTGCTAAGTATTACGATGTCACTGCCTGACAACCTGCATCACAGTCTTCATTCAGCCAATCAGATACACATAGACGAAAGCACAATCGATGCTCTAATTAAGCAATAAAGTCAAATAATTGTGAATTACTTTTATTTCCAACCCCACTTCTCTCCAGCCTCTCTTCAAACTGCATTCTATTAAATTTTCAATGAGGTGCTTTTAGTTATGATGAGGATTCTATGTTCACCTATGAAACCTTTTCAGTATCAAGTGTTCATCGTTGCTTAGCAACTCACTGTTCCATTACATAAAATGAACATGCTGCAAAAATGTACCACCAATGTTGTGAATAAGGTATTTTTTGAAAAACTGACAGAAATTACAAGCTAGTGTTACAAAAGGCCATCTTAAAAAGTGATTGCAACTATAAGTTTCTTCAAAAAAATGAAACATTTATTCCGCATGTGATTCCAAGGTTCCTCCTTCGATAGCAAACTAAACTTTATTCCCTAATTTACTGACAAAACACATGGATTGTTTCATACCTGACCACAGCACTGCCAATTTATGCCACGTTACAAAACATTCTACCTTCAGAGGATTTTTTGTGCAATGCTTTGAACCACTGACCCATCCTATTTTGCTTAAAGAAATATGCCCCTCAGACATTCATAATGAATTTCAGAAGTCTGCATATTTCTATGCAATGTGGCAGGCTGTGTGTAGAAATTTGGACAAGATATAAATGCATGTTGCTACTAAAAAAGGCTCGTTTTACAATGTAATTTTCTTGATAGGCTAGTTGATTTTTTCCACATTCAGAGCTCCATTTTTGTAAAAAAATGACTTTAAAATCAGAAAAATAGTGCTTGAATAGATTAATTCATGTTAATTTTTCTGCACAATCGACAACAGTCATGGTAAACCAAGATTCCAAACTCAGTTTGATTTAGAATTGCTGATCAAAGCTAAAGTTCTGCTCTTTTGCACTTCATGCAAAGCAGGAGTAAAACATCACATGGCTGTCTTCAAAGCCCAAACCCATAAACTCAATGGCATCAGCTGCCCATCTGATTGTTATCAATATATACTCATCTTAAACATTTTTTCCTTCAGAAATATGGGGCGCTATTTCCCGTCCAGTGATACCAAAATCGTGATCAGGCGGAGAATCGCTCATCAGCTGAAAACAGAGGTCAGCGCCGATCGCCCAATGGAACGGCATGCTTGGTGCCTCGATAGCAGCATGATGAGTTCCATGCAGTGCACCCGCATGCATATGCAAACAGTACAGTAATGCTCATTAGCATATCATTAATGGGCACGACCCAGCATGTTCCAGCCTCCCACGATTCTCTGCCTCTACCAGGCAGAATTGACAGTGGTGCGGTTCGCTTGTGATATTTAGAATCAAGAAACAAACGCCATGGCCGACAAGAGAGAGGAGGTAAGCCAAATTACCAAAGGCGCAACAGTCGGTTGACAGTTGTGCCATTGGCCAGGGGGTGTCTGCCAGGACTGGGGGTAGTGGCAGAGGGTGACCAGGAGATGGGTCCTGGGGTCAGGATGCCCCCTGGAACCGGGGTATCCAGGCTTTGACCACCAGTGCACCCATCCAAGGTGTTGCCCCACTTCAGGGACATCAGGGGAGCCGCAGAGTGTGCCTCGACCTGCAGACGCATGCACCATGGGCATCGGCACCCCCCTTGGCACACTGCCCCTTGCAGAGGAGATGTCCCGACAGTGAAACCCTTAGCTGGCCCTCCCCGCAGGATCATCGGCTGTCACCAAACCCTGCCTGCCGCTGCACCCCTGCCCCTGACCATCCTGTCACCAGACAAGTAGGCACAACCAGTGTGCCACACAAAGAACCAATAGGACGCCACAGCTGTGGTCCCAAGGGGTGCCCACCTCCCCTGGCCGAGCTCCATCTATGGGCCTTGCCTGCACGCATGCCATGAAGCATGGCACTGGTCAGTGCAGTGGCGCCCCATCCCCATCCCACACACATCCGAACGCCACACTGCTGGCAGGGTAGCACACGGTCCACCCACAGTAGACCCCACAGGAAGGCGCAGGACATGGGCCTTAGAGTGTACCGCTGGCATGAGTCGCCCCAGCCACCCGTACCCCTACCAGCAGGGACGGAGGACGGTTTTAGAGGACCCCCCAAGTGGCAGGCACCGACAGGGCTAGGGGTGCGGTGGGCAATGTGTCAGGGGCGGGGGATGGGGAATATGTGGGGGGGCAGGGGCTGCAGTGCAGGCCAGGGCCACCATGTAGCCCGTTGGACATGGCTGGGCACGGGAGTACTCACCATGCTAACAAGTCTGCCTTTTACTCCCTACAGAGAATGAACTTCGATATCGAACCAGGAGTGGTTGGTATGTGCCTAGCCTCCACAGCCCTTTCGGATGCACTGAAACTGCTTGAGCAAGAGGTGCTCAGGGAGGACCCTGCAGAACAGGCTGACCTGGGGAGGTTGTCCATCCTCACCCAGCACTGTCGACCAGACGGGCTGATGGGGGCCGCATTGGAGGCGGGGCAGGGGGGGGTTGCAGGGGTTGGTTCTTCCTGCACTGCTGCCTGGTCCTGGCGGTGGGGCCCACGGCACTCACTGCCTCTGCCACCAGCGCCTAGGCCCGGTTGGCATGTGGGTGGCAGCCGCCTGCCCACCGCAGGGAACAAGGTGTCTCACCTCTCCTCCACAGCCTCCAGCAGTGTCTCCAACTCTGTGTTGGCGAATTGCAGGGCCACTCTCCAGGGTGGCATCTTCTTGGCTGGAATGAGGAGTGGAGTGGAGAGTTGAGTGCTTAAATGCAGCTCCAGCCTATCAGGCTCTCCAGTCCCAATCACCGCGAATCCGACACTGGCGTCAGTTGGTATTGCACTAGTTCCATGTGGTGCCGAAATTCTCCCCATGTCAGCGTGGGTCTCACCCCACACCTCAAAGACGTGCAGGTGGATTGGCCATGCTAAATTGCCCACTAATTGGAAGTTTTTTTAATGTTCCATGTGGCGCCATGCTGGCCTATTAATATATCCTTAGTTGTACAGGGACCTACGACGCCATCATGGCTGTCGAAAACCCATAATTCAGTCCCGGTGTCAGCACTTAGTCTCTAAATGGAGGATCCAGCCACGACATTGTTGCACAATAGATCTGCTCCTTTAAATAAAAAGCCATATATTTCTGTATGGATTAGAGTAACAAAAAAATGTTTATTTATAGCACAGACATTGTTTTCAGATGACATCATTGCACAGCATGCTAGTGTACTAGCATACCATGTTAGAGTAAGAGAATGCCACTCCATCCCTCCAACTACATGGCAAGTTCTATTTCCCTGTTAATTGTCCTTCAAAGAGATTCTTTAACATATGGAAACAAATTGAATATCAGCCTTATGCCATACTTTTCTCCTTTTACTAATTTACAAGTGGCACTGGCGGAGCATTAACAGTAAAGTACCTGCCACCACATTGGACCAAGGAAAACTGTATGTTTGTTTCAGAAACAAAAAAAAAATACATGCATATCACAATAGAAACCAGGGTAGAAAATACATTTTAGAGCCACTGATAGCAGCAGTTTTATTTTCATTAAATTTCAATTTTAAATATTGCACATAAATTGATAGTGGAGCTTGTTTGATCAATTGACAACACATGTAAATTGATAAACATAGAACTATTATATAGCAGCAGTTAGGACCTGCACATGTCAGTGTTTTTAAAAATAACTTTGGTCTGATCCCCACAACAGAGCCAAAACGGCTATAGGACATCCAGGTATAGACTTGTCAGCCAGTTGAAGGTAGTGTTAACCAAAGAAATGGGAGGTTCAGTGGCCTAAGAGCTATTGGAAAATGTCATAATCAAAAAGTCTGAAAATATAAAATGCAAAATGTCAGCAAGTTTCACTCTAGACATTCATTGCAGAGAATTTTATTTTGATACCATCCGTAACATTCTTCTTTGAGCTGTGATTTCTTTGAAGCGCAATTTCTCCAACAAAAATAGAGTTTCTTTAGAAAATTATATAGGATTCCTAATTCCTAACAGAATGGAATGGTTGTGTATCCATCATTTTAGTATATATTGGAATGTCTTTCATACTAATTTAAGGAAATCAGCACCCAGTGATTTGTCTTGCAAAGTTTTCTACTGCTCTATAATCAACAACTTGATCTTCCAGCTGTAAAATTGAGAAAAGAGAAGGAAAATTCCATCAGAGCTCTTAAGAGCAGACATTTAAAGAAAATTCTAAAAATAAAACAATTTGAATTATTCTCATTAAAAATTAATTTGCGGTTTACAATATAGATTCACTGCCAAAAACCTAATTTTTATTGGAGCGCTTGAGAAAGATAGGCATCCTTTCTTTTTATTGGAGAAAGTGAACTAAGATTGTTGCACCGGACTTCACGATGGCAATACAAAAAGAGTGATTTAGCTCAAACTTGTATTTTTAAACAGGTTACATTTTAAGCCACATTCTAGTGTTTATGATGCTAGTTTTTGTATAATACCTACAAGTGATAGTTGTGCAACTTGCACTATAATATCTATGCTGCTGAAAGTTTCTTGAACAGACACACAATTAGTTTTAAAAATATCATCGACACGGTTCATTGAGTCTCTATAACATCATCATACTGGGTTATTTCACTTTGCATGCAAAGCCACAATGGTGGCACGTTTCTCATTTTTATTTTGTGTGGATTTTGAGCCTCATAGCATCAGGACCAGTGACAGGCAAGATTTTCCACTCAAGTTTTGAATTTAAGTATTCCCAGTTAAGTCATAATACAGGTGAAATGCAAAGTAAATGCCCTCTCCACTTCAGAACACAACTCAGCTGAACTGTGGTGCACACCAGCCATGCTGGCACTGATAACCACTCTGTACGAGACCACCAGCATTGTATCAATTAATATTAATGAGGGCAGTTTTGTCCACAAATTTACATCCACTCATTTGTCATTGTCCAATTGTATTTTATTTGTACCTTAATAATTACCAACTCCACTATAAGCTGGATGTTAATGTGCTTCATTAATTCACTGCCTTATTCAATTCTCTTGATATTTACATAACAGTTACTGGAATTAAAAATTTGAATGAAAACTTGTGATAAAAAGAATACATTATAGAAAGGATACAATCCAGCTTTATGTTTTACTGTTGAAGATAACTACACAGCCCATCTATAACTTTGGACGTATTTGCAACAGTGACATACTATATTGCAACATGTTTCCCCTTCATCCAAACTATGGATTGGATTTAATTGAAGTCAGGACAGTTTCTGGACGGGGGAAAAACAGTAATTCATTGGGATTTTGATGGAGGTGCTACTTAATTGCCATAAGAGACAGGCTCCCTGTCAATTTATTTTTAAAATTTAGGGTATCCAACTGCTTTTTTCCAATTAAGGGGCAACGTAGTATGGCCAATTCATCTACCCTGCACATATTTTTGGGTTGTGGGGGTGAAACCCGCGCAGACACTGGGAGAATACAAACTCCACACGTACAGTAACCCGGGGCCAGGAACGAACCCGTGTCCTCGGCACCAAGAGGTTGCAGGGCTAACCATTGTGCCACCGTGCTGCCCTGGCTCCCTGTCAAAGTAAAGTCAGAGTGTGGGCTATCAAAGCGAGAGGACCAATCACAGGTCTTCCATTCCGAGAGGAGCAGCAGCTTGCAATGGCAGGTAAGTTACAGATCGTGCTTCAATAGGGAAATACCCTAACTCAACTACTTCTTTAAATCTTTAAATAAAAATAGATCCAGCAGCCACAGTGGTATGATAAATACCTTTATGGAGCAGTTATGTGGCTAGTCCCGCAGACAAGCAGGTGGGGAGGGCTTCCAGGTTTGCTGCTAGGCTCCTGCCTTCAGACATCTATACCTGCACGATGTAGGAAACTGGAGGCCGACTGGAAAATACCAGTTGGTCGCCTGCAAAAGGGCTCAACAGGACTCTGAACAAGCTCAATCAGCTGCTTGCTGTGTGGAGGTGGGTAGACCTATTGGCCTTTGGCAAGAATGATGGCAGAAGTCCCCGGCCAACGGCACAACTGTCAGCGGAGCATGGCGGTGCTGGACACTGTCCGTACTCCCTATCTCTCTCTCCGCAGCCACCACGCCAGGTTCACGACTGTTGAGAGCACATATGGACCACACCGTCAGGAACCCAACCCATCGAAGGCAGAGCATCGCATGTTGGCCCACTAATGAGATGCGAACGCAGTTGATACTACGCACGGCCTGCGTCGCAATTACACCATCTTTCAGGGGGCGGAACATCACGATTTGGCGTCAAACAGCACCTGCCACGATTTTGGCGTCGTGAGCTATTCTCCGCCAGATTGCCGTTCCCGATTTTGGAGTCGGACAATGGAGAATCCAGCCCAGTGTCTTTGTTTATAGAGTGAGCTTATTACCGCATGTTTTAATTAACAAGGCATATTGCTATTAATACTGCAAACTATGAAGGCAAAGGCTGCCGAGAATGAGGACGACATACAGGGCCTGGTGGTGAAGACGGAGATGCACGAGGCACACCATAAACGATGTGTGGAAAGGCTGGAGGCACTGGAAAACAACGCGAGGAGGAACAACCCAAGGATTCTTGGTCTTCCTGAAGGTGCGGAGGGAGCGGACGTCGGGGCATATGTGAGCACGATGCTGCACTCGTTAATGGGAGCGGAGGCCCCGGCGGGTCCGCTGGAGGTGGAGGGAGCATACCGAGTGATGGCGCGAGGACCGCGAGCAGGAGAAATTCCTAGAGCCATAGTGGTGAGATTCCTCCGTTTTAAGGACAAAGAGATGGGCCTTAGATGGGCAAAGAAAACTCGGAGCAGTCAGTGGGAGAACGCGGTGATCCGCGTATACCAAGACTGGAGTGCGGAGGTGGCGAGAAGGAGGGCGAGCTTTAATCGGGCCAAGGCGGTGCTTCACAAAAAGATGATAAAATTCGGCATGCTGCAACTGGCAAGACTGTGGGTCACATATCAAGGGAGGCACCACTACTTTGAGACGGCGGATGAGGCGTGGACTTTTATCGCGGAAGAAAAATTGGAATGAGCGGGTTACTAAAAAAAAGAACGTTTGAAACAAAGTGGTGGGGCGAGTATGGGGGGCGAAGAGGGGGGTAAAAAGGGGGGAAAGAGGAGTTTTATGTTATTAATCCTGCGATGTGGTAACTTTTCTCTCTTCCACAGGAGGTGGTGGGGGGAGGAAAGGAGGTGGAGATGGGGCGGTGACCATTGGTGGCGGGGCCAAGGGGGAAGCGTGGGCTCGGTTCCCGTGCTATGATAATCATGGCGGGAATAGGGAAGCAGGAAGGAGGGGGCGTCGCACGGTGCGAGCCGAGGTCACGGGGGGAAGCCGAGGTCGGCCAGAGTTTGCTGACTTCTGGGAGCAACATGGGGGGTATAACTACGCTAGTGGGGGATCTAGCGGGGGGGGGGGGGGGGGTGGGAGGGGGGGAACTATTGGGCTGCTGCTGCTGGGGAGAGGAGGGAGCTGGTATGGGGTGGGATGGGCGGAGGGGCCACGGCCTGGGGGGGGGACACAGCTGCGTGGGAACCGGGTGAGGAGCTGGAAAAAGGGGATGGCTAACCGACAAGGGGGAGGGGTAAAAAGCCTCCCAACCCGGCTGATCACGTGTAACGTGAGAGGGCTGAACGGGCCGATAAAGAGGGCACGGGTACTCGCACACCTTAAGAAACTTAAGGCAGACGTGGTTATGTTACAGGAAACGCACTTGAAACTGATAGACCAGGTGAGACTACGCAAAGGTTGGGTGGGGCAGGTGTTCCATTCGGGGCTAGATGCGAAAAACAGGGGGGTGGCTATATTAGTGGGGAAGCGGGTAATGTTCGAGGCAAAGACTATAGTGGCGGATAACGGGGGCAGATACGTGATGGTGAGTGGCAAACTACAGGGGGAGACGGTGGTTTTGGTAAACGTATATGCCCCGAACTGGGATGATGCCAATTTTATGAGGCGGATGCTAGGACGCATCCCGGACCTAGAGGTGGGAAAGTTGGTAATGGGGGGAGATTTCAATACGGTGTTGGAACCAGGGCTGGACAGGTCGAGGTCCAGGACTGGAAGGAGGCCGGCAGCAGCCAAGGTGCTTAAAGATTTTATGGAGCAGATGGGAGGAGTAGACCCGTGGAGATTTAGCAGACCTAGGAGTAAGGAGTTTTCATTTTTCTCCTATGTCCACAAAGTCTATTCGCGAATAGACTTCTTTGTTTTGGGAAGGGCGTTGATCCCGAAGGTGAGGGGAACGGAGTATACGGCTATAGCCATTTCGGATCACGCTCCACATTGGGTGGACTTGGAGATAGGGGAGGAAACAGAAGGGCGCCCACCCTGGAGAATGGACATGGGACTAATGGCAGATGAGGGGGTGTGTCTAAGGGTGAGGGGTTGCATTGAAAAGTACTTGGAACTCAATGATAATGGGGAGGTCCAGGTGGGAGTGGTCTGGGAGGCGCTGAAGGCAGTGGTTAGAGGAGAGCTGATATCAATAAGGGCACAAAGGAAAGCAGGAGAGTAGGGAACGGGAGCGGTTGCTGCAAGAACTTCTGAGGGTGGACAGGCAATATGCGGAGGCACCGGAGGAGGGACTGTACAGGGAAAGGCAAAGGCTACACGTAGAATTTGACCTGCTGACAACGGGTACTGTAGAGGCACAGTGGAGGAAGGCACAGGGTGTACAGTACGAATATGGGGAGAAGGCGAGCAGGTTGCTGGCCCACCAATTGAGGAAAAGGGGAGCAGCGAGGGAAATAGGGGGAGTGAGGGATGAGGAAGGAGAGATGGAGCGGGGAGCGGAGAGAGTGAATGGAGTGTTCAAGGCATTTTCTAAAAAATTATACAAAGCTCAACCCCCGGAGGGGAGGGAGAGAATGATGGGCTTTCTGGACAGGCTGGAATTTCCCAAGGTGGAGGAGCAGGAAAGGGAGCACAGATTGAAATAGAGGAAGTAGTGAAAGGAATTAGGAGCATGCAGGCGGGGAAGGCTCCGGGACCGGATGGATTCCCAGTTGAATTTTACAGGAAATATGTGGACTTGCTCGCCCCGCTACTGATGAGGACCTTTAATGAGGCAAAGGAAAGGGGACAGCTGCCCCCGACTATGTCTGAGGCAACGATATCGCTTCTCCTAAAGAAGGAAAAGGACCCGCTGCAATGCGGGTCCTATAGACCTATTTCCCTCCTAAATGTAGACGCTAAGATTCTGGCCAAGGTAATGGCAATGAGGATAGAGGATTGTGTCCCGAGGGTGGTCCATGAGGACCAAACTGGGTTTGTGAAGGGGAGACAGCTGAATCCTAAAATACGGAGGCTGCTAGGGGTAATGATGATGCCCCCACCAGAGGGGGAAGCGGAGATAGTGGTGGCGATGGATGCCGAGAAAGCATTTGATAGAGTGGAGTGGGATTATCTGTGGGAGGTGCTGAAGAGATTTGGTTTTGGAGATGAATATGTTGTTATATGTAGCGGACCCGGCGGAGGGGATGCCAGAGATAATGCGGACACTTCGGGAGTTTGGAGAATTCTCAGGATATAAACTGAACATGGGGAAAAGTGAGTTGTTTGTGGTGCATCCAGGGGAGCAGAGCAGAGAAATAGAGGACTTTCCGCTGAGGAAGGTAACAAGGGACTTTTGTTACTTGGGGATCCAGATAGCCAAGAATTGGGGTACATTGCATTGGTTAAATTTAACGCGATTGGTGGAACAAATGGAGGAGGACTTCAAGAGATGGGACATGGTATCCCTGTCACTGGCAGGGAGGGTGCAGGCGGTTAAAATGGTAGTCCTCCCGAGATTTCTCTTTGTGTTTCAGTGCCTCCCGGTGGTGATCACGAAGGCTTTTTTCAAAAGGATCGAAAAGAGTATCATGAGTTTTGTGTGGGCCGGGAAGACCCCGAGAGTGAGGAAGGGATTCTTACAGCGTAGTAGGGATAGGGGGGGGCTGGCACTACCGAGCCTAAGTGAGTAATACTAGGCCGCCAATATCTCAATGGTGAGTAAGTGGATGGAAGAGGAGGGAGCGGCGTGGAAGAGATTGGAGAGGGCGTCCTGTAGGGGGACTAGCCTACAAGCTATGGTGACGGCCCCATTGCCGTTCTCACCGAAGAAATACACCACAAGCCCGGTGGTGGTGGCGACTTTGAAAATTTGGGGACAGTGGAGACGGCATAGGGGAAAGACGGGAGCCTTGGTGGGGTCCCCGATAAGAAATAACCATAGGTTTGCCCCGGGGAGAATGGATGGGGGATTTGGAATATGGCAAAGAGCAGGAGTAACGCAACTGAAAGATCTGTTTGTGGATGGGAAGTTCGCAAGTCTGGGAGCGCTGACCGAGAAATATGGGTTGCCCCAAGGGAATGCATTCCGGTATATGCAACTGAGGGCTTTTGCGAGGCAACAGGTGAGGGAATTCCCGCAGCTCCCGACGCATGAGGTGCAGGACAGAGTGATCTCAAAGACATGGGTGGGGGACGGTAAGGTGTCAGATATATATAGGGAAATGAGGGACGAGGGGTAGATTATGGTAGATGAGCTGAAAGGGAAATGGGAAGAGCTGGGGGAGGAGATTGAGGAGGGGCTGTGGGCGGATGCCCTAAGTAGGGTAAACTCATCGTCCTCGTGTGCCAGGCTAAGCCTGATTCAATTTAAGGTGTTACACAGGGCGCATATGACTGGAGCACGGCTCAGTAAATTTTTGGGGGTAGAGGATAGGTGTGCGAGATGCTCGAGAAGCCCAGCAAATCACACCCACATGTTCTGGTCATGTCCGGCACTACAGGGGTTCTGGGTGGGGGTGACAAAGGTGCTTTCGAATGTAGTGGGGGTCCAGGTCGAACCAAGCTGGGGGTTGGCTATATTTGGGGTTGCACAAGAGCCGGGAGTACAGGAGGCGAGAGAGGCCGATGTTTTGGCCTTTGCGTCCCTAGTAGCCCGGCGCAGAATACTGTTGATGTGGAAGGAAGCCAAGCCCCCGGGTGTGGAAACCTGGATAAATGACATGGCAGGGTTTATAAAGCTGGAACGGATTAAGTTCGTCCTAAGGGGATCGGCTCAAGGGTTCACCAGGCGGTGGCAACCGTCCGTCGAATACCTCACAGAAAGATAGAGGGAATGGAAAAGAAGAAGGTAGCAGCAGCAGCCCAGGGGGGGGGAGGGGGGGGGGGAGGAACCAGAAGGACTCTCAGGGTTGTTAATATATATGTATAATATGTATAGGTCGTTGCTATAAATAATTGTATATTGGACTGTTAAATCATATTTTTGGAGAGTGTTTATCTGAGACAAGGCAGTTGCCATTTAGTTTTAGTTTTTGTTATATATTATTTATTCTTTGTTTATAAAACAGGTCATTGTTATTTATACGGTTATATTATTGTGTAAAGGATACACAATGTACTGTGATGGTTGACCAAAAATTTTCAATAAAATATTGTTTAAAAAAAAAAAAAATACTGCAAACTATGAACTTGTGTGAACCGGCGTGCTAAAGTGCTGAAAATGGATTTGCCTAATGGGAAATGCTGCAATAAAAAGTGGTTAACGATATGCCAAACCGTATCTCAATTAATTGTTAATATCCTTTCAACAAGCTAACTTCAGCCATCAACAAGAATGCAGTACAATGTTAGAATAGAATAGAATACCTATAAGTGCAGAAGGAGGCTATTTGGTCCATCAAGGCTGCACAGACCCTCTGAAAGAGCACCCAATCTCGGCCCAGATCCCCTCTGTATTCCCATAACCCTGAAGCCCCGCCTAACCTGTACTTCTTTTGGACACGAAGGGGAAATTTGAGCCTGGCCAATTCACCTAACCTGTACTTCTTTGGACTGTGGGAGGAAACCAGAGAACCCGGAGAAAACCCACACAGGCACAGGAAGAACGCGCAAACTCTACCCAGGAAGTCACCCAAGGCTGGAATTGAACCCGGGCCCCTGGCGCTGAGAGACAGCAGTGCAAACCACAGTGCCGCCCAGGTATTTTTATTATCATACACTTGCCCTGGTTAACTGGTAGTTGAATGTTAAGATGGGCTGATGTGCAGCAATGCAAAAAGTAAATTAGGTACACAGTACAAGTATAAACCCCAATCAATTTCATCTATAAAACAATATTACCAACTCATGATCAATGCTGCTACTACATAACAAACATTCACAGTAAAAATAACCTTTGTTCACTGAATGAATAAAACAATTAATTCAATATCTGCAGTAATCATCACAACAATCACTAGTGAAGTGGGGATACTGTAGACAGTTTTAGTAAATTTTTCAAGACAAAACGTTTTACAAATTACTCCTTTTTTAATTCATTCATAGGATTTGGGTGTCACTGGCCAGGCCAGCATTTATTGCCCACACCTAAATGCCCTTGGAAAGGTGGTGAACTGCCTTCTTGAGCCATTGCAGTCAATGTGCTGCAGATAAACCCCTAGTGCTGTTAGGGAGCTGCAGCACTTTGACCCAGCGACAATGAAGGTACAGTGATCAAAGTTTGCCATAGTTGTTTCCAAGGCCTAGAAACAAATCCAGATAACAAACTCCCAATGCTGATTGATTGATTGATCCATCCATCAACAAAATTCATCCTTTATTTCTGAGAACATAGAATTATAGATTTGTTATAGCACAAGAGGAGGTTATTCAGTCAGTTGTGCATCTCTGAGCAAATCACCTAGTGCCATTCTCCCTGTAACGCAGCTCATTCTTCCTTTTGAGATAATAATCCAATTCCCTCTCAAATGCCTCTAACACACACTCAGCCAGCACATCCAAGATCTTAACCACTTACTGCATGAAAACGTTTCTCCTCGGGCCTCCATCACACCTTTCACAAAATACCCTGAATCTGTTGCCTTGTCGTTCTCAATCTTTCCACCAGTGGGAACAGTTTTTCCCAATCTCCTTTGTTCAGACCCCTCCTGAATTTGAACACCTATCAAATCGCCCCTCGACCAAGAACAGTCTTAACTTTGCCAGGTAAACAACATTACTGAAGTTCCTCATTCCTGGAACCATTCTTGTGAATCTTTTCTGCACCCTCCCTAATGCCTTCACAATTTACCCAAGTGTGGTGCCTAGAATTGTGCGCAATACTCCAGTTGAGGCTGGACAAGTTTGTTTTTACAAGTTTCCTCACCTCCTTGCTCTTGTACCCTGCTAAAGCCCAAGTCATTGTGTGCTCTCAATGGTCCTGCTATCTTCAATGACTTGATTGTTGATTTGTCACATATACCAAAGTACAGCAAAAAGTATTTTTCTGCGGCCAAGGGAACGTACACAGTACGTACATAGTAGACAAAAGAATAAATCGACAGAGTACACTGACAAATAGTACATCAACAAATAGTGATTGGTTACAGTGCAGAACTTGGGCGGCACGATAGCACAGTGGATAACACTGTTGCTTCGCAGCTGCAAGGTCCCAGGGTCGATTCCCGGCTTGGGGCACTGTCTGTGTAGAATCTGCCCGTTCTCCCCATGTCTGCGTGGGTTTCCTCCAGGTGCTCCGGTTTCCTCCCACAAGTCCCGAAAGACACGCTGCCGGTTAAATTGGACATTCTGAATTCTCATTCAGTGTAAGCAAACAGACGCCGGAGTGTGACATTTAGGGAATTTTCACAGTAACTTTATTGCGGTGTTAATGTAAGCCTATTTGTGACAATAATAAAGATTATTATTATTCTGAGCATGCACGTTAAGGTCTCTCTGCTCCTACACCCCTTTAGAATTGTACCCTTTATTTTATATTGTGTCTCCATGTTCTTCCTACCAAAATTATTCACCTCACACCTCTCTGCATTGAATTTCATCCTATCTGCCATTTTCACCAGCTTGTTAGTGTCCTTTTGAAGTTCAACATTATCCTCCACACAGTTCACAACGCTTCCAAGTTTGCTATCATCTGCAAGTCTTGAAATTGTGCCCTGTGTAGCAAGGTCATGAATATACAACAGGAAGAGTAAGTGTTCCTGCACAAAGCCCTGGGGAATTCCACGACAAACCTTACTCAAGTCTGAAAAATATCCATCAACCACTGTTTCCTGTCACTCAGCCAATTTCACATCCACGTTCCTCCTCTCCCTTTTATTCCATGAGTTCCAACTTTACCCAAAGTCTGTTATACAACACTGTATCAAATGGCTTTTGGAAGTCCACATACACCATAGCAACAGTGTTATCTTCATCAATTATCTCAGTTACCTCTCCAAAATTCCAGGATGTTAGTTAAATAAATTTGTCCTCAACACATCTGTGCTGGCTTTCTGAATTTTAAATGAAATCACATGAAAAAGGTTACATAAGTTATCAGTTCATAAGATATAGAAGCAGAATTAGGTCACTTGGCCCATCGAGTCTCCTCCGCCATTCGATCATGGCTGATCTCATCCTAGCCTCAACTCCACCGTCCTGCCCATTTTGTATAACCTTTCCACCCATTACCAATTAAAAATCTGTAACTCCTCCTTAAATTTATTCACTGTCCCAGCATCCATCGCACTCTGGGGTAACAAAATCCACAGATTCACAACCCTTTGGGAGAAGTAGTTTCTCCTCAACTCGGTTATAAATTTCATAGATTATCATAGAATTTACAGTGCAGAAGGAGGCCATTCGGCCCATCGAGTCTGCACCGGGTCTTCGAAAGAGCACCCTACCCAAGGTCAACACCTCCACCCTATCCCCATAACCCAGTAACCCCACCCAACACTAAGGGCAATTTTGGACACAAAGGGGCAATTTATCATGGCCAATCCACCTAACCTGCACATCTTTGGACTGTGGGAGGAAACCGGAGCACCCGGAGGAAACCCACGCACACATGGGGAGGATGTGCAGACTCCACACAGACAGTGACCCAAGCCGGAATCGAACCTGGGACCCTGGAGCTGTGAAGCAATTGTGCTATCCACAATGCTACCGTGCTGCCCTTTTTTGCTACCTCTTATCCTAAAACGGTGACCTCTCGTTCTAGAATACCCCACAAGAGACTCCACGCTCCACGCCTACTTTACCGGTACCTTATCATCTTTTATACCTCAATTTGATCTCCCTCATTCTTCGAAGCTCTCGAGAATATAGGCCTAAACTGTTCAATCTATCCTCGTACACAAAACTTCTCATCTCTGGAATCAACGCGAATCTCCTCTGAACTGCCTCCAATGCCACCATGGGCGCGATTCTCTGAAATGGAGACAGAGTGTTCGCGCCGTCGAGGTTCACAACGGCGCGAAACGGCCCCTATCCCAACCAATTCAGGGCCCGAAAATGGGCTAGGAGCGGCGCCGCGTCATTTACGCGCGCCAGGCCTTGGCGCCGGTAAAGGCGGCGCCGCATACATGACGCGGCCGTCGCCGCATAACAGGTATCACCCGCGCATGCGCGGGTTGCCGTCCTCCCCGAGTGCAAGAAGATGTCAGACGGGTCTTGCGGGGCTGCGGAAGAAAGGAGGTCCTCCTTCAGAGAGGCCGGCCCGCCGATCGGTGGGTACCGATCGCGGGCCAGACCCCATTTGAGGCCCCCCCCCCCCCCGCAGGCCGTTCCCCCCCAGCAGTGACCAGGTGTGGACGGCGCCGGGGGGAACCCGCCGTTTTGGGCAGGCCGCTCGGCCCATCTGGCACTGAGAATCGCGGGGGTACCGGTGAATCGCCATTTTGACTGTCTCGGGCGATTCACTGGACCGCGCCGTGCAAAACGCGATTGTGCCAATCTGGCCGCTTCCGTGAATCGCGGGAGGGCGTCGGACTGGCGTCACGGGGAAATTTGGCGATTCTCTGAAACGGCGTGGGAGCAGAGAATCGCGCCCCATGTCTTTCCTCCAATAAGGGGATCAAAACTGTGCACAATACTCTAGATGTGATCTCACCAATGCCTTGTATAGTTACAACACTTCCTTATCTTCATACTCTATTCCTTTAGCTATAAATGCCAACATTCCATACACTTGCTTTATTATCTTCTGTATCTGCATGCTAGCTTTCTGTCACTCATGAACAAGGACCCCCAGATCCCTCTGCAACAGAGCAGCCAGAGTCTCTCATTATTTAGATAATAAGTTGCCTTCCTATTTTTCCAACCAAAATGAATGGTTACTAAAGATTTTTCATATCAAGTACAATTCATTATGAGTTTCACAAAATCTCGCTTCATATCTAGCCTTTACTGCTCCAATATCCCCCCCTCCAACTATAGTGCGAATCTAATTCTATTTCCAGTTCTCTGTAGCTTTGATGAAGAGTCATTCAGACTTTTGGATTGAAGAATCGGCCCATCGAGTCTGCATTGGCTCTTGGAAAGAGCACCCTACTTAAGCCCACGCCTCCACCCTATCCCCACCTAACATTTTTGGACACCAAGGGCAATTTATCATGGCCAATCCACCTAACCTGCACATCTTTGGACTGTGGGAGGAATCCGGGGCGCAGGGAAAAAACCGATTTGAAATGTTAGCTCTGTTCTCTCTCCACAGACGCTGTCAGACCAGCTGAGATTTTCCAGCATGTTCTGTTTTTGTTTCAAATTCCAGCATTTGTAGTCATTTACTTTTGTACTATAATTATGAAATGAAATGAAAAGAAAATCGCTTGTCACAAGTAGGCTTCAAATTAAGTTACTGTGAAAAGCCCCCAGTCGCCACATTCCGGCGCCTGTTCGGGGAGGCTGGTATGGGAATTGAGCCCACGCTGCTGGCCTTGTTCTGTTTTACAAGCCAGCTCTTTAACCCACTGTGCTAAACCAGCTAGAACAATATCTTCAGAGATTAAAAACAATATAATTAGTCACATTAGCCAGAATCACAAATTACTGTACAATGATTTTTTTTTTCCTTCCTTCTAAACGATAATTATACAATAAGCTTTCATCATGGATGTCACATTAACATTTTAATCATAGCAAAGGATATTTAAATAAATGTAATTGTCACTTTCATCCGTGTTAATTTAGCAATTTATAAAAGGTGACAACATTTTGTTCCATATTACCATCCACTGATAAACCTCAGCTACACAGTCCACTTTTTAAAAACTATTTAAATCATTATGAAAATGAAAGTGCTGTAAATACTCTGCAGGTTATGGCAGCATCAGTGGAGAGAGAAAAATAATCAGTTCTTGGACCTCCGAACTGGGACATTTCCGTCCTCCGTCGACTGCACTGTTTGATTGAAGCTCAACACAAGTTTAAGGAACCTCCGGGTGGGGTGGGGAGTTTACGGGTGTGTAGGACGGGGTTGGGTGCTAGCGGTAAAGTGCTGCCTATTCACCCTGGCCGCTCTGAAGAGGTTGTGCAGTTTCTTTCGGCACGGGCTGGCAGGTCCTCGCGGTGCTGCCCACGGCGCTGATGACCTCTGCCACCTGCGCCCAGGCCCGGCAAACGGCAGCAGTACTGGTCGCCACATTATAGGAAGGATGTGGGAGCATTGGAAAGGGTGCAAAGGAGATTTACCAGAATGTTGCCTGGTATGGAGGGAAGATCTTATGAGGAAAGGCTGAGGGACTTGAGGCTGTTTTCGTTAGAGGATTAAGAGGTGACTTAATTGAGGCTTACAAGATGATCAGAGGATTGGATAGGGTGGACAGTGAGAGCCTTTTCCCTCAGATGGTGATGTCTAGCACAAGGGGACATAGCTTTAAATTGAGGGAAGATAGATATCGGACAGATGTCAGAGGTAGGTTCTTTACTCAGAGTAGTAAGGGCGTGGATTGCCCTGCCTGCAATAGTAGTGGACTCGCCAACACTAAGGGCATTCAAATGGTCAGTGGATAGACATATGGACGATAAGGGAATAGTGTATTTAAGAATCAACCATATTGCCATGGATCTGGAATCAATGAAGGCAGGACCAGGTAAGGAGGCAGATTTCCTTCAACAAAGGCCACTAGTGAATGAGATGGGTTTTTATGACGATTAATGATGAGGTCATCATTAGACTTTTACTTTCAGACCTTTATTGAATTCAAACTGGAGGCCTGTGACCAGTGGTGTGCCTCAGGGATCGGTGCTGGGTCCACTGTTATTTGTGATTTATATTAATGATTTGGATGAGAATTTAGGAGGCATGGTTAGTAAGTTTGCAGATGACACCAAGATTGGTGGCACAGTGGATAGTGAAGAAGGTTATCTAGGATTGCAACGGGATCTTGATCAATTAGGCCAGTGGGCCGACGAATGGCAGATGGAGTTTAATTTAGATAAATGTGAGGTGATGCATTTTGGCAGATCGAATCAGGCCAGGACCTACTCAGTTAATGGTATGGCGTTGGGGAGAGTTATAGAACAAAGAGATCTAGGAGTACAGGTTCATAGCTCCTTGAAGGTGGAGTCGCAGGTGGACAGGGTGATGAAGAAGGCATTCGGCATGCTTGGTTTCATTGGTCAGAACATTGAATACAGGAGTTGGGACGTCTTGTTGAAGTTGTACAAGACATTGGTACGGCCACACTTGGAATACTGTGTGCACTTCTGGTCACCCTATTATAGAAAGGATATTATTAAACTAGAAAGAGAGCAGAAAAGATTTACTAGGATGTTGCCGGGACTTGATGGTTTGAGTTATAAGGAGAGGCTGGATAGACTGGGACTTTTTTCCCTGGAGCGTAGGAGGCTTAGGGGTGATCTTATAGAGGTCTATAAAATAATGAGGGGCATAGATAAGGTAGATAGTCAACATCTTTTCCCAAAGATAGGGGAGTCTAAAACTAGAGGGCATAGGTTTAAGGTGAGAGGGGAGAGATTCAGAAGGGCCCAGAGGGGCAATTTCTTCACTCAGAGGGTAGTGAGTGTCTGGAATGGGCTGCCAGAGGTAGTAGTAGAGGCGGGTACAATTGTGTCTTTTAAAAAGCATTTAGATAGTTACATGGGTAAGATGGGTATAGAGGGTTATGGGCCAAGTGCGGGCAACTGGGACTAGCTTAATGGTAAAAACTGGGCGGCATGGACTGGTTGGGCCGAAGGGCCTGTTTCCATGCTGTAAACTTCTATGATTCTATGATTCTATAACGCACCATCGGCCATGGAGCATCACCCTGGGTCTCTAGATTATTAGTCTAGGGAAAAGATCACTGTTTCACCACCTCAGATTATGTTTTGACCTACATGCTATTGCAGTAGCAGTAAAAAAAAAAAAAATGTAAACACCGGAGATAGCGTTTCCACCCTGCTCAATTTTGGCTTTTTCCCCTCAGTGGAATTTACCCAATCTCTGCATAATTTGCACCAAAGATCGCTGAACTTTAAGGACAAATCACACTAAGTGCAAATCAAGCTTGGGCGATTTTTTTGCACTGCTTTTAAAAATATGCCTGGCAAAGCCAGCCTCACTCAAAACTGGCCATGGCCCTCGGGCAATAATAATAATCTTTATTGTCACAGATAGGCTTATATTAACACTGCAATGAAGTTACTGTGAAAAACACCGCCACATTCCGGAGCCATACAATCATCTTTCGGAGTTTGTAGACCTACGAGGAGGTTCCAAAAATGAAGATGGGTCATTTGGGCACAACAACATTAAAAGGCATATTTCAAAACATTTCTGAATGCATCTTTTAAAAGCTACAAACAAAATGACAACTGTAATTGGTTCTATGTTTTAAGTCATTTATGGTCAGGGCAGAGTATTTCTGGGGGGACTTCAGGACCCCACGAAATGAGTGGCCGAAGCCTGCACTATGTGGGGAACAGTCATCCATCAGCAATTTGCCCTGAATTAGCCAATTAAGGACCAGAGGGCCTGGGTTCTACTAGAGGGCCAACAGGACAGTCTCCAACTAAAAAGGAGCAGCAGAATGCCGTTGCATGGATAGGTGAGGAGATGGCTTCCGAAGATGGAATTGGCCTCTCAACCAACCTTTTTTTACAATTTATATTTTTAAACACTCAACAGCTGGACCGTGTGTGTGTGTGTGTGTGTGTGTGTGTGTGTGTGTGTGTGTGTGTATGTGTGCTATAAAAGTTGTACATGAGCTCAACATAATGTGATCATGGATGCAAATAAAATGTAATCTTGAAGATTACGTCAGTGGAAAATTAAAAAATCAGAGGAATTGAACATATAATTAATTAGGTTCAATAAACAACGCATGTCTTTCTTTCTATATTTCAGCAGTGATGTTCTTTTATACAGAAATGTCACGGCTACACGGTACAACATTGTATAGCTAAGCCTCAGAATGAAAGACTGAAATGTGTTGCTATGAAACAGAAATACTGACTGCATTTTACTGATCTTACTGTTGCGTGATGGCGAATAGCACATGCATAGCTTTTTTAACTAATTATTATTCTGGCCGTGGATTTCATATTTCAAGACAATCAATTGCTGCAATGGGTTTATATTTAATAAAGCCACCAATTTTAATTTAATTCTGGTGGTAGAAGATAGTGACAAATTTTCTGCCGGAGCTATTAAAATAATAAATAGAGAAGCAATTATGTTTTTTCACTGCGTCTGCCATTTTCAATGTTCATGGGCCTGAAGAAATAGTTTATATGTATTCTGCAGATTGTCCTGCCTGCTCACATCTTCTAGCCTTCAGTCAATTCAATCATCATTTCCCAATTATCGTGATCAGGTCTACAAGGAAAAATGTGCAGCAAGCCTTCTTTGAAACAGATTGAAGGCATTTTTTCTTTTCAACAATTCGATGAAGTTGAGTGCTTTGCAGTACACAGCAACCAAAAAAAACATGGAAAAGCTGACAACTCAAAAGCAGACTTGAATACAGATACAGTCGTTCAACAGTAAGCACCACCTTCAAGAATGGCACTGCAAGTACATTGGGAGGCTAGAGAAGGGCCTTCACCTCATGAACTCCCAGTCAAATGTATTTGACATCCCTTCCCCTAACCTGGCTCAAAAGATGCCAGGTCAGTGAACGATCACATACCAGCTCAGGTGCAGAGGACTCAGATCTCGTTTAGCACAGTGGGCTAAACAGCTGGCTTGTAATGCAGAACAAGGCCAGCAGCGCGGGTTCAATTCCCTTCCCGGCCTCCCTGAAGAGGCGCTGGAATGTGGCGACTAGGAGCTTTTCACAGTACTTCATTGAAGCCTACTTGTGACAATAAGCGATTATTATTATTATCTTGAATGAGTGGTCGGCCTACCAAAACTGGGTAAAATAAAAGCAAAATACTGTAGAGGATGGAAATTTGAAATAAAAACATAGTGCTTGGAATACTCAGCGAGTCTGGCATCTGTGGAGAGAGAAATAGTCAACACGGAGTTGAATATGACTCTTCATGGAAGAGTCATTTTCAACTCAAAACAACCAACTCTGTTCCTCACTTCACAGATGCAGCCAGACCGGATTTTGCACATGCTTTTTTTTATACCAAAGTAGGCTGACATTTATATATCAGGAAATGAGAGCAGTACTGGACAGCTTGCCAGTGAGCTTGCACACAATGGCTCAGAGTATGGAGTTATCCAGCTCCAGCTAGTTGTCAAATGAAAGGTTTTATAAGATAGTTATGTTTCAGGTCTGTGTCTTTAATTTAGGGTAAAATAGAGGAATGAAGGCAGTCATGGACCTGTACTGGATTCTGCCCGAGAAGAAGCTTGTGTGGCTTGGTTGTTAAAAATTACAAAGGGCACAGGTTATTTTACTGGGAAGAACGTGCAAGATATTCACACCTGTAAACAATGACCCAAGCCACTCTCCAAGTTCCAAGAAGTGTTAAGAATGTTAGATTTTAGTTATACGTTAAACCATTTGCTTAATTCCAAGATAGAATGCAGTTGGGGGTTTAATGGATAGCTAATTAGCAATTCTATTTGGATACAAGGCCCATGTGATTCACACTGTCATGGAGAAGGGTTTGAGGGGGAGGGAGTCATAGGATCAGGTTACAGGTTCACCTCTCAGACAGCCAGCCTGCAAGAATCAGAGAGCGAAATAGCATGAGGGAGCCGGGAGGTAGAGGCAGGAAGCTTCTGTTGTTCACCATGAAAATGGTTGGAAGGCTGACTGAAGCCAACCAGGTCATGCAAAGTCTAAAGTCAGAGTGGGAAAATAGACCAAAATCTAGCCTGAAGTTAACCAGCAACATTAAAGGACACCTACTAGTGGATACATGCCTGTTACGACAAGTGCTAAGCTGAATTAGGCACTTGGACAAACCAAGTTCACAACGCGATCCATTGCATGCCACCACCCTTTCCCCCGTCCCCCACACCAATCCTAAATAAGCACAGTACCCAGAATTATATTTTTAATGATGTATTTTAATTCTCCAAACTGCAATCTAAACACTTATGGAGGAGCCTGATCCAATATGGTAGACATGGCATAACTTTGTGAAATGAGTGCACACATGCCACCTATTCATTTTAACAAGTTTATTTTTAACGCCTCTATCTACCTATTTTAAGAAGTATCCATTCTGTGCATTTGGTATCTCCTTGCTTCACTGTAATCGCCGGACCATATTACTGGGTCAGATGTTACACCAGTCTCCTCTTTATTTCATTCCAAGGGTCCACACTCTTGCCCAAGACAAAATGTTGTAGGTTTAAGCCCCAGATCAGAATTTGAGTATCTAATCTAGGCAGATACTCCAATAAAATAATTAAGGAGTTCTCCTTTATCAAAGGTGGATGTGGAATTATCTGAAGAAAATGTTTCTGATGCCCTGGTCAACATTCCTTCCTCAACCACCAAAAACAAACTAAATGGTCATTCATTTCATTGCTCTTTCTGCAAACACAATGGTTGCGACCCGGGATGTGGCGAGGCAAGTAAATCTCGCAAGAGGCCTCTCGCGAGAATGACAAAGCTCATTATGCCTCGCGAGGTCGAACAAGATCTTACACGGTGTCGTGATCTGGATCTCGGCCTCAATGTGCGGGTTTCAGATTTGCGCAAGTGTGCAGTTAAACGCACTTAAATATGTTCGTGCCAGAGTTACCCAAGGCGTGAGATCTAACGACCACACCTTGGAGACCCCGAGCGGGTATCGTTAAGTACTTGTTTCCACAAACGTGGACCAGGCATACCTGGGTGGTTGGGCTCTGGGCAGGATGGTACCCTGGTACCCTCAATGCTACATTGGCACCCTGGCAGTGCCATGTGGGTGCCAGCCTGGAAATGCCAGGATGCATAGGCTGCAATGCCAGGGTACCAGGTTGGCAGTGTCAAGGTGCCCAGGTGGCATCTTGCGCGTACCAGGGATCACCCAGCTAAACACGCCCAAAATGAGAATGTTTCATTTCCATTAAATCACGCTCAGTGTGTGTAAAATGACCAAGTCAGGTCATTTCAAAATAGTTTTTAAAGACAAAGATACGTACGTGCGCTTCCATTCTATCCCTGAAATTCCGTTTTGAATTTCTTTCTTTCCTTGCTGAATCCCACACTGCAAAATACCTAAAAGGTATTGTAGCTCAATCATTACTTCTATTTTGCACTCCAGCATTAAATCTAGTGCAAAGGAATTCCTTTAGATGACATCAGACCATAATTCAAGGTACAGTATAATGGGAGAGAATTATCATTGTTCAGCATGGAACATCACAAGCATGCCTCTAGCATTGGAGTACAACAATTGTAGCTTTCAAGGAGGCAATCCAGCCCACACCATCTTACTTCGGCAGGCAGGACGGGTATAATTTCCATTTGTTTCTCTCCAAGTAAAGAACGCAACAGATTTACTGAAAAAAGCACAAGTCAACAATGTCACAACATACCTGTATATTTTGTGATATTTAAAAATCAACACGTTATCCTAAATTTCACCCACAGAAAAATATTGTACATTTGATCTCCCTTCACTGACCATGCAGACATACTGATCTACAGGGGAATTTGGTTAATATTCATTCCTCAATGTTCTGCTGAATCCCAAATTGAATTTCAAACTGCACATTTAGTTCATCATGAAGAATGCCTACTTTAAGCCTCTGCCTTTCTTCCCTCCAGACTCAACTATTGCAATATCCCCCTGGCTGGACTTCCACTCAATGTCTTTATGTTATATCCTTAAATTGGCACTCATTTCCATAGAATCCATAGAGTCCCTACTGTGCAGTGAAAATAAGAGCAGGGAGATTATGAAGAAGCTGTACAGAACATTGATATACTGTGTGCAATTCTGGCCATCACACTATAGGAAAGATTGTACTAGAAAGAGTGCAGAGGAAATTCACCAGGATGTTGCCTGGCTTAGAACCTTTCAGCTATGAAGAGAGGCTGGGTTGTTTTCCGGAGAGAAGGCGGAGGGGGTCCTCATCTAGGCAGTCAAAGTTATGAGGGACATTGTCCGGAAGAAACTTTTCCCCTTTGTGGAGGGATCAATAATCAGGGGGCATAAATTTAAGGTAAGGAGATTTATAGGGGATTGGAGGGGAAACATTTTCACCCAGAGTGGTGAGAATCTGGAATTCACTGCCTGAAAGGGTGGCAGAGGTAGGAACCCTCATTACATTTAAGGAGCATTTAGATGAGCACTTGAAACACCATAGCACACAACGCTATGGATAAGGGCAGCACTGTGGCATTTGTTAGCACTGGGTGAGTGTAGAGTTTGTACATTCTCCCCGTGTCTGCGTGAGTTTCCTCCGGATGCTCCGGTTTCCTCACACAGTTCAAAGATGTGCAGGTTAGGTGGATTGGCTATGTTAAACTGCCGCTGTGTCCAACGGTTAGGTGGTGTTACGGGAATAGAGCGGGGCAGCAAGCCTAGGTTAGGGTGCTCTTTCGGAGGGTTGGTGCAGATGTGATAGGCCTAAGGGCCTCGTTCTGTGCAGTAAAACTCTTGACAGTCACAAATTTAAGATTTTCAGCCTTTTATATGGTCTCATCCTCGTCTCTAGCCTCCTCAATCCCTGCAACCCTCCTAGATCTCCGCACTTCAATTCCAACCAAACATGCACCCCCGATTTCCTTCAGCTCTCCATCGCCAACTGTGTAGGCCTTACCCTTCTGGATTCCCTCCCTACCTCACTCTCCTTTAAATCTGCCACTTTGACCAAGCTTTTGGGCACCTGTCCCAATGTCTTTTGTGGCTCAATGTCAGATTGTGTTGGATAATGTTCTTATCAAATGCCGTGGGACATTTTATTATAGCGCTATATAAATGCAAGATGTTCTGTGCTGTCAAGTGACAGCATTGCATGAACAAAGATTTGATTGCATAATATCAAGTTTTGGAGTAGGTGAGAAACTGTGAGCACCATCCAATTAATATCCTTGGTTAGTTGCAAAAGTACTTTCCAGGGATGGTTTGGGCACATATTTAAGTCAAATCAATCAAGGGATTCAGACACATGGCAATTCTTGGATCCAGAATGTAGCATTAACAACCACTGTCCATTTAAACAACATGCCATGGAATGGTGGATATTTAGATTAACAAGACTACATTCAGGCAGTAACAATAACTGTCAGCATTTATGAACAAATCAAACAGTACAGCAAGCAAAAGGAAATATGTACTTGCTTCTAATGCAGCACTTCTGTAAAGTTTGGTGTTTAATTGTCAGTCAGCATTATTTTCTCACATCTCAGCAACACTATGTTGAAATATCACTTAATGTTTTCACAGATCAAAACTTCCTCTTTCACAATAAGTGTACATACAGTCCTTACAAAGCAATGATACAAGTTCAATGGACCCTTCAGAATCATGCACTGCATTTTCTATATGAATGAAAATATATCCAACAGTATGTTTGTGCTACATTGCCAAATTTATAAGCAGATTATGTGACTGCTCGATTCCTTAAACCACCACGGTCTGGAGAAAACAAAATGTGAATTACAAAATAACACCTCGCCTTTCCCAAACATTGTTCACGGGTGATAGCAACACCATTTGGTATTGTTGACTTACACTCTCCTGTTCCCAATTCTTTGAATTTTGGCCTGCCCATCTTGTTATGGACATAAGTTCCCATTCCTCGCATCTGACTCAGCATTCAATCAAGCCTGTAGGAGAGTGAGCCAGTTTCTCACAAAAACTATTAATGCACTAAATTCCATGGTCTCAGCTGCTCTGATCAACATGAGCTCGAGTCAAGCAATTGGGGCTAGTTTTTCAGCCCTATCTCTGTCATGCACACTTCCTTTGAGCACAGTATTCTCACTCAGTGGGAAACTGGTGAATGCACTTTTGTAGCCATTGCAGTATTAAGTGATTTCTGTATCGGAGAGAAATCAAGAAAACCCCTGTCTGGGAAACACTGTGCACATGTTACAAATTTATGGCTGCTGTATGGTACCTTACGCAGGACGGGAAAGGTTCCATGATGTCAAGTCATTCCCATAAACAAACTGAAAGTGCTAGTTGTTTTATGGAAGTTGACACGTAATGAGCTAACAACTTCGAGCGTAATAGCATAAAATAAGGGATAGAATTCTCTGTGATCTGGACATGTCTATTTCTCTCATCACTCTAATCACAGACCAAGGAAAGATTTGGTGAAATGAATCAATGCAAATCATTAAACAGCCTTATTTCACAGCCAATGAATAAAGAAGTGAAAGTCAGGTCCATTTGGTTCAGTCAGCGCAATACAAATACAAAAATAAGGAACACCAGGTTTTCCCCCACATCAGAAAGTCATCTTGCTTAATTACCTTAAATGCGGAGAGGCTGTTTCGCCCGACTAGTGAGTCTGGCAAAAAGTGGACATAAGGGAACATCTTTCTTGAACTGAATGAGGAGAAATTTCTTCACTCGAGTGTTGCGAAGCATTGGAATTTTGACCTCAAAGGGCTTTGGATAAAGTGTCATTTAATACATTCAAGGCTTAGACTGATAAATTGTTGGGAGTCTACTGGAACCAAGAGATATGAGGATCAGGCAGGAAACTGCAGTTAAGATCACGGAGCAGCCATGATCTTATTAAGTGGCAGAACAGACTTGAATGGTTGTGTGGCCATTCCGGATTCTATTTGCTCTGACAATCGCATTTCCAATTCTCAGAATTTTGGAGAGTTAGCAATTCATGGATCCAATGATTTGTTGAGTATTTACAGACTCCAAGAAACGTTTTGATGTGAGTTCATTAGCATTTTAGCAATCTTTTACAAGTTTTATGGATTGTCTGAAGATTCTTTTCCCAAATCTTTTTCACGGAAAAGGGGTCTTGGAAAAAAATTACAAAATGTGAAAGGAGGCAAATATTTCACAATTATTTTTCAGTTGTGTACATGGGAATATGAATATCTTACTGACTCAGGGTTACCTTATGAATATAAAATGTCAAAGACGCAACACTTCAGACAAAGATACTCTACTGTGGTTACAGTTGAAGCAGAGGAGCCAAAAGCCAAGTACAAAAATTCTCTTGTGGGGCATAGTTGAGAGTACAATTTTTGTTGCCTTCCATCTCCACACCCAACTCACAAACAAAATGTAAACTTTTACCTTCCTTTTGTGCATTTTTCTTTTCACCAATCATGTATTAAATAAAATGATAATTTCCGTGGTCTTTAAGCACGTAAATTTCAGATTAATAACATATTAAATGTGGGTCCTTACAAAGTTGTCAATATGATAAAAGAAAATTATTTGTACATGGCCCAAATGTGGGCGTGGCACGACTGCAATTAAATAAATGTCAATGAACGAAGGCCAAACAAACTAGAAAGTGTTCCTCTTTGTAAGTATACATCATCTGAAACACTGCAAGAATTTAAAGATATCTCATGACATAAATGTCATCATTCACTGATCATGTGATTAAACCCATTTTTTTTTAAACCAATTTGTTCTCCAAAAGTGAATCACTTGCCATTTTAAGTATCTGCTGGCAGTGTTAAATAGTTGCAGTTCAAGAATAGCATTGTTAAGTTTTGGTTACAACTTGTTCAACTATGTCACAGCAAAAGCCCTCAACTTCCAACCACAGTAAAATACCCCTGACTGCACACCAATACGGAATCTTGTCATTTCCTACACTAAATGAGTGACATTCCCATTTTAATGTTAATTGTGGTAAATTTGGAATGGTATTATCATGGGTCAATCGAGAGATTTATCACAAGAAAGATTGGACTCGAAACAGGTAACTGTCCAATTCTCATTTTCTGGAATCAGGGAATATGGGGCGGTTGTCGGTGCAGATGCGATGGGCCGAATGGCCTCCTTCTGCACTATAGGGATTCTAGGATTCGATGGTTGAGCTCCACTGGTGACACACACATTACCTTCTGATTAATGCGCAGTGCATTGCGCCAGCTCTCACACCAGACAAATTTTATATCTTGCCACTGCAAACAGGGAAATCTTTTAAATGCTGAAAGTCAATTTATTCCTTCTTGTCAGCTTATTCCAATCTGTCAATCAAATGCTCTTACTTCTCCTTTCACATCACGACTGCTTTTTCCAAGGAATGTGAAAGCAAACCTAAATGTTCAAGTGCTAAACTTTCAAGTTATGAGTTCTTTAGTAAAATTATTTTAAAACCGACTCATAGTGGGCAGCACGGTGGTGCAATGGTTAGCACTGCTGCCTCATAGTGCTGAGGACCGGGGTTCACTCCCTGCCCATGTGGAGTTTGCACATTCTCCCCGTGTTTACGTGGGCCTCACCCCCACAACCCAAAGATGTGCAGGCAGGTGGATTGGTCAGGTTAAATTGCCCCTTAATTGGAAAAAAGGAATTGGGTACTCTACATTTATGAGGGAAAAAGCAGACCCATAGTAACACAATATTTGGCAATACGACATGCTAGAGCATTGGTTCAAAGTCTGAGATTTCCTGCACTGCTCACCCATGACATGCAGATGTGCAGTCTGGTGAGCACCAAATGGAGAGGATATGAAAGCATTAAAAGCATTAAAGATTGCAGAAAAGATACCAGGAATGAGGGACTGCAGTTATATAGATCAACTGAACCTCAGACTGTTTTCCTTGGAGAACAGAGGGGGAACAGAGAGGAGATTTGATAGAGATACTCAAAATCACGGAAAGTCTGGACAGTGTAGAGAGCCAGAGGTCACAGATCTAATTGGCAAAATAAACATAAGGAGATATATATTTATGCAGCAAGTGCTTAAGATTTGGAATGCATCGTCCGAGTGTGGTAGAGGCAGGCTCAATTCAGGGATTACTACCTGAAAAGGAAAAATGTGCGCAGATACAGGGAGAAGGCATGGGAATGACACCAAATTCACTGGCTCATTCGACGAGCTAGTGGGAACACGATGGGCCAACTTCTGTACCATAACAATTCTGTGCGTTAAAGGAAAACACTTCAAGTACAGAATTGTCTCAGCTTTTCTGGGCCGGAGACCACAAACAAACCATCAAGCAAGATAGAGAAAAGCAAGATAAACTCTAAGCAACAAAAATGACTGGGCACAGTGGAGCAAGGGTAGCAAGTATACCAGAAAGGTGGGTGCACACAAGGACTCGTTCATTAGGAGATTGAAGGTTGATGGAAGAAGGTGGCTTTGGAGGTATTGGAAAAGGAAGATAAGAATCTTAACTCAATTCTCTAGGCAACAAGAAGCTGGAATGATGGCACCACATCTCCAATCGTTCAATGAAAATGTAAACTTACTCTTTGTAAATCTTAAAAATGTGAATATTTTACAATAGCTCGCTTTGTGCATGCAAAAAAGTGACAGGGAGACCACGTTTTATCAAATCAATTTGTTGTAAAAGTGCAAATAGGTTAATAGGTTTAAGGTGAGAGGGGCAAAGTTTAGAGTAGATGTACGAGGCAAGTTTTTTACGCAGAGGGTAGTGGGTGCCTGGAACTCACTACCGGAGGAGGTAGTGGAGGCAGGGACGATAGGGACATTTAAGGGGCATCTTGACAAATATATGAATAGGATGGGAATAGAAGGATACGGACCCAGGAAGTGTAGAAGATTGTAGTTTAGTCGGGCAGTATGGTCGGCACGGGCTTGGAGGGCCGAAGGGCCTGTTCCTGTGCTGTACATTTCTTTGTTCTTTGTTGTTTGTTTGCAAAGCTACCAGTAATTAACTGCATAATATCTGCACAGAGGGACAGTTAGCGCAGTTGGTTTGGGGATGGTGTTTGATGATGCTTGTACTGGTTGAGTCTGGGGTCTGTCTCTATACTTTTAATATCATGGTACAGTGAGAAGTCTTACAACACCAGGTAAAAGTCCAACAGGTTTGTTTCAAATCACTCGCTTTCGGAGCACTGCTCCTTCCTCAGGTGAATGAAGAGATATGTTCCAGAAACATATATATAGACAAAGTCAAAGATGCAAGACAATGCTTTGAATGCGAGCATTTGCAGGGAATTAAGTCTTTCCAGATCCAGAGATAGGGAACAATCGCCAGGCAGGACTATTCCCTTCCAGTCGGGAACACTTCAGCAGTCAAGGGCATTCAGCCTCTGATCTCTGGGTAAGCATTCTCCAAGGTGGCCTTCAGGACGCGCGACAGCGCAAAATCACCGAGCAGAAACTTGTAGCCAAGTTCCGCACACACGAGTACGGCCTCAACCGGAACCTTGGATTCATGTCGCATTACATTCACCCCCCCACCATCTGGCCTGGGCTTGCAAAATCCTACCAATTGTCCTGGCTTGAGACAATTCACACTTCTTTAACCTGGGGTTACCCCTATCTCTGGATCGGTAAAGACTTAATTACCTGCAAAGGCTCGCATTCAAAGCATTGTCTTGCATCTTTGACTTTGTCTATATATATGTTTCTGGAACGTACCTCTTCATTCACCTGAGGAAGGCGCAGTGCTCCGAAAGCTAGTGATTTGAAACAAACCTGTTGGACTTTAACCTGGTGTTGTAAGACTTCTTACTGTGCTCACCCCAGTCCAACGCCAGCATCTCCACATCATGAATATCATGGTATCATTGAGCATGATCAGCAACTGTTGAATAACGAGGATCCTACATGGAGAGAGAAAATATCTTCATAGAATCTATTCCTGTCTCAAACTATGTTTTTAAATAAAGAGGATATAATGACATTTGTGATCATGTGGGTGGATGAAACCACTTCCATTACAATTCTGCAAATGGCCACAAGGCAATGCACAAGAGCAAAATGAAAAAATAACTCCCTCACATTTTCCATCATCCTCTGTGGTAAGGATTTAATCTCTTGCTCTGGTTCTTGTTGCACTGCATGCTCAACAAGTCTGCATGTGAAGGATTGTAAAAGTGGAAGAATTTTTAACCATTAGTTGACCAGCTCCCACAAAGTCCTGCCTTGTGTACAACAAGTTAATTGTCTTCTGAACTTGCAGGGAACTAAAATTTATTCTTGCGAGGAAGAAAGTTTGTAAGAGGGGGAAATGCATTCGTGGCTAAGCAAGGAGGTTAACGATAACAAAGGCAAAAAAGTAAGGCATATCCTATTGCAAAGGTCACTGGCAGGCAGGAAGATTGGGAAATTTTAAAGACCAGCAAAGAGTTACTAAAATAGTAAACAGAGCAAAGGTAAGTTATGAAAAAATCTAGGGCATAATATAAATACAGATAGCAAAAGATTCTATGATTATAAAAAAAGGAAGAGAGCAACTAAAGTCAACTTTGGTCCCTTAGAAGGCAAGACTGGGGAGTGCATAATGGAGAACACAGAAATGGCAGAGACACAAAATCAATATTTTGCCTCGGTTTTCCTGATGGAGACAGTAGAACCATATCAATAGCAACAGGTAATGCAGAGGTTGTTAAAAGGAGGAACTGAAAACAATGACCAGCACTAGGAAAAACGTGCTGAGCAAACTATTAGGATTAAAGGCAGACAGGTCCCCGAAGAGTCTTAAAGAAAGTGACAGCAGACATGGTGAAGGCATTGGTCATAATTCCCTGGCTCTGTAAAGGTTCCAGTGGACAGGAAAAAGGGAGAAAGACAGAAAGTAGGAAATTATAGACCAATTAGTTTATCAGCTGTCGTTGGGAAATTGTTGGAATCCATTAGAGTGGTTTCACAGGTCGGCGCAACATTGAGGGCCGAAGGGACTGTACTGCGCTGTTATGTTCTATGTTCTATTATTAAGGAAGTAGTATGGGGACATTTGGAAATATGCAATCCATTAGAGTCAGCATGGTTTTATGAAGAGTAAATCATGTTTGACTAATTTTCGTTCAAGATGTAACAAGCGAAGCGGATATTGGGGGTCCTATATAACCTATCTGGACTTCCAGAAAGCAATTGATAAAGGTTAATATACAAGATAATATCCCACAAGGTTGAGGGTAAAATATTAGCTTGGATAGAGGATTGGCTAATCGATAGAAAGCCAAGAGCAGGGATAAATGGGTCTTTTTCTGGTAGGCGCGCTGTAACTAAAGGTGTGCCATAGGGGTCCAGTTCTCGGACCTATTGACTATTAGCTATTTACAGACTATATTAATGGCTTGGATGCAGGGATAGAATGTACTAAAACTAAATTTGCAGGTGGCATTAAAGGTGAGAAAGCAAGTTGCAATAAGGAAATAAGAAAATTACAAATGGATATGGATAGGTTAGGTAACTGGGCCATAATTTGGCAGATTAAATTTATATTTTAAAAAAAATTCCGAGTACCCAATTCATTTTTTCCAATTAAGGGGCAATTGAGCGTGGCCAATCCACCTAGCTTGCACATTTTTAGGTTGTGGGGGTGAAACCCACGCAAACACGGGGAGAATGTGCAAACTCCACACGGACAGTGACCCAGAGCCGGGATCGAACCTGGGACCTCGGCGCCGTGAGGCAGCAGGGCTAACCCACTGCGCCACCGTGCTGCCCTGGCAGGTGGAATTTAACATGGGTTAAGTGTGAGGTTATCCATTTTGATCAGAGAAATAAAAAGGCTACTTATTATCTAAATAGAGAGAAACATTAAAATGCTTCAATGGAGGGGTTATGCCCTAGATGGTGCATGAATCACAGAATGTTAGTATGCAGGCAGTACGGAAGGCAAATAGAATTTTGGCATTCATTGCTAATGGAATAGAGCATGAAATAAGCAAGTGCCATTTTAACTGTATAGTGCATTGGTGAGACCACATCTGGAATACTGCGCAGTTTTGTCCCCTTATTTGAGGAAGGACGTAATGAATGAATGAATCAGAGAAAGTTCACTAGATTGATTCCAGGGATGAAGGACTTGTCTTATGAAGAGTGATTCGGAGCAGTTTAGAAGTACGAGAGACGTCCCAATTGAGGGATACAAGATGCCAAAGGGTATTGACACAGTTGACGTAGAGCGGATGTTTCCCCCTGTTGGACATTCTAGAATGAGACTATAATTTTAGGCTAAAGAGTGGGCAGATTTAAAACAAAAAGGGCTGTGAATCTTTGGAATTCTCCACCTCCAGAGGGCAGTGTATGTCAGAACACTGGAGGAGAGAGATAAGTTTTTAATTATTCGTGGGATGAAGGGTTTTGGGAAGCGGCAGGAAGGTGGAGGAGTTGAGGCAAAAACAAGATCAGCCACAATTGTATTGAATGGCAGAGCAGGCTCGAGGGGCTGAATTGCCTACTCCTGCACCATGTTCTTATAACAGATTGTGTTTTGGAACAAACGGTAGGACCTGTACAGTCCAGAAAACAAGCCCGTGAAAAGGAGTTAGCGATGCAAGCCTATTATGCAGAAAACAGATTGTATTAATGTCATTTACAATAATACTTTAACCACAATATTATTATTAATCAATGCATACAAAAACTTGTTCAATACATTTGGGACAGAATCATGCAAAAGTTATTGTTGCAGGAATAACAACCTTTATTGCTGCCATAACTGTCAAAACTGCTAACCCTTCGGATACCTCCACCGCACCCCCTGCAAAGTACACAATATGAAACTCCCTTTCCTCTCAAGTCCTCGAACATGCAGTCACAATTTCATAACCTCTTTTTCTCAGAATTCCATGTTTGAATCGCTCCAGTCAGGTTTCCAACCTACCAGACTGACGAAACAGCTTTCAAAGTCACAAATTACATCCTATGTGAAACTACCTTTTCAACAGCCTATGACCTCACTCTGCTCATTCAGCACCCTTTCAGTTAGACAACAGAGTGTGGCTGCAGTCACGAGGTTGTTCTTTTTAAAATTTAGAGTACCCAATGATTTTTTTTTCCAATTAAGGGGCAATTTATCGTGGCCAGTCCACCTACCCTGCACATCTATGGCTTGTGGGGGTGAAATCCATGCAGACACAGGGAGAATGTGCAAACTCCACACGGACAGTGACCCGGGGCCAGGATCAAACCAGGGTCCTCAGCACCGTAGGCAACAGTGCTAACCACTGTGCCGCCCTCAAGTCATGACGGTTCATTCTTATCCAATCATAACCATTCTCCTTCCTCTCACTCACCATTACCACTGGTGCTTCCAAGGATCTGTCCTTTTGTCAAGAAAACAAAAATTGTAATACGTTTGTGTCAGTCCTATGTACTGGAGACAAACTGTTGGGGGTTTAAGAGTATGGTCAATGGAGTCAGAGACAGGGTGACTGTAAGAATGCAAGGTAATAATGAGAAGTGATTTCTATATGGTATTGAGCTAAGAGGGACTTAAATGGATGTTACATAACGTACTAACAGGAGTATATTTAAATGGGTTATTTTAGTTCAAAGGCAGATATATACAGGGTGCAAAAAAAAGGTTTTAGGAAGACAAAACAGGGTGTGTTAGGAAACAATGGTAGTTTTAAGGGATTTATATTTACACTGGTGAACATTAGAAATAAGGTATTGTTTTAAGTGGGTTTAATTTAATGTTTCTGTGCGTGGAAGGGTAAAACCAAAAGTTACATTCATGCTGGACAAAGATGTTTATATTTGTGGGGTTCATTAAGTTTCAACTGCGATTATATTGTGCTTAGAGAGGCGTGGCATGAAGAATAAATAGGCCATCAGAGATATGTGGACATTGCTTAGCAACTGGGGTCATGTAAGCTGGTGGAGCTTTTAGGTTTTAGTTTAGCTAATTTTATTGCAATTAGAGATAGTATTGCGAGAGAAGGCAGCTCTCACAACTCTGCTAGGAGCAGTTGGTTTGGAAGACTAGTGAGAACATCTTTCTTAGCTTTGCCAGAGAAAAAAACCATACCAAGGAGGAATAATTAAGAAAACGTGCAGAGATCTCAAGACCAGCTAGTTAAGCATACTAGTAAAACAAAAAGAAGTTTCCAAGAAGTCGGAGGTTAAATGGTACTAGAACAGAGAACTGTTCAGTAAAAACAGACAGAACTGAGAAAACCGAGACGCCAGAAAGACATATCTGGGGGGATTCGGAGGAGAACTCCACAGACATTCACTTGAAGTTCAGAGTGGAGAGTGTATTTGACCACAGCCACCTTGCGCATTTGAAGGGGTGTTTTGTTACTGAGAATATTGCAGCTTAAAAGATACATTGTAATCCATATTAACCTTAAAATTTGTGTGTATCCGTTATGCTATGGAGGGAGTAAAGACATATTGTATCACGATCAAAGCTTTTTATGCTTTTTTTTTCTTGCTGTTCAAACCAATTAGCGGTCCTGTGACTCTGTTCTTCCACATTTTATTTTTTAGTCAGTTACGGTCTTCTAAGCCAGGGTTCCATTCTGGGATCTTCCCGTCCAGTTACAACTGGGATTGTACTAAGCAAATTTACTTTTGTTTTAAATCCCAAGAACTAAGGTAAAGAAATAAAACTTAATCATTTCTGGGAAAAATCATTTTTAATGAGACTGGGTGAGACAATGGAAGTAAATGGGAAAGAACATACTTCAGGAGATACTGAAACCATGTGAGGGGGTAGCTGCTTTGATCTCCCAGAAGACAGCAGGAATAGCTGTTCAGAACACCCAGAAAGCAGTGTGAACAAAGCCAGTCTTGAAGAACCAGCTGTTGTCAATCCCAGAAGGCACCCCAAAAGAAAACAAAGGAAAATGTAAGGGCTTCTGTAGCTTCTAAAATCTATAAAGGAGTTGAACAGAAAAGGGGAAGGTTAGCTCAGAGGGTAGTTCAGTGAAGATATTTTGGAACTGTTTTAAAGTACTATTAACCGTGTGAAGCCATTTTTATGTTAGCCCTAAATCCCATGCGCTTTAATCTTAAATGTTAAATTTCTTTAGCGGAACTTGGTCAAAAACCTTCTCAAAGTCCAAATAAACCATATTCACTGGCTCTCCCTCATCTACTAGTTACATCCTCGAAGAATTCCAGTTGATTTTCAGCATGATTTCCCTTCATAAATCCATGCTGACTGTCCAATCCTGTCACTGTTTTCTAAGTGCTCTGCTATAAAATCTTTTGATAATGGATTCTAGAATTTTCCCTACTACCGACGTCAGGCTTACCGATCTAAAATTTGTTGTTCCTTTTTAAATAGTGGGGTTGCATTAGGTACCCTCCAAGTTGCAGGAACTGTTCCAGAGTCTATTGAATCCTAGAAGATGACCACCAATGGAACCACTACGTCTAGAGCCACTTCCTTAAGTACTCTGGGATGTAGATTATCAGGCTCGGGGATTTTTTTAGCTTTCTATCCCATCAATTTCCCCAACGCCATTTCTCTACTAACATTGATCTCCTTCAGTTCCTTCCTCTCACAATACCCTGCATTCCCCAACATTTCTGGAACCAATACCCTGCATTCCCCAACATTTCTGGTAGCTTATTTGTGACCACATTTGTGAAGACAGAACCAAAGCATGTGTTCAGTCGCTCAGCCATTTCTTTTGCCCCTATTATACATTCCCCTGTTTCTGACTGCAACGGACCTACATTTGTCTTCACCAATCTTTCTCTTCACGTACCTATAGAAACTTTAACAGGCAATTTTTATGTTCCCTGTAAGCTTACCCTTGTACTCTATTTTCCCATTCTTAAATCAATCCCTTGGTCCTCCTTTGCGGAATTCTAAACTGATCTCAATCCGCAGACCTGTTGTTTTTCTTGGTCAATTTGTACGCTTCTTCCTTGGATCGAATACAATCTCTAATTTCTCTTGTAAACCATGGATTGGCCTTCTTTTCCATTTTACTTTTGTGCCACACAGAAATAAACAATTGTTGCAGCTCCCCCATGTGCTCCTTGAATGTCTGCCATTGCCTATCCACTGTAATCTATTTAAAAGGATGTTCCCCAATCGATCATAACCAATTCACACCTAATATCATCCTAGTTTCCTTTATTAAGATTCAAGACCCTAGTCTCAGAATCAACTACTTCACTCTCCATCTCAATGAAAAATTATATCATATTATGGTTGTTCATCCCCAAGGGGTCTCACACAATTAGATTGCCAATGATTCCATTCTCATTACACAGTACCCAGTCTATTATGGCCTGTTCTTTAATTGGTTCCTCCATATATTGGTCTAAAAAAAAACATTCCGGATACACTCCAGGAATTCCCCCTCCACGGTATTGTGGATAATTTGACTTGCCCAATCTAGATGACACACGAGTTGAATATTCAGGGAGTGGAACCATTTCTGTTAATGAAGGGCACTCCCTGATGCCTGGTGCATGCAAGGCATCCCAGCGACGGTGGAAAATCCTGCAGCCCAGGCATCTTGGTGGACCTGGTCCACCTCAAAGTTGATAAACTCTGATGCAGGTCACACGTGACCTCATGGATGCAGTTGTGGGCTGCAGCTTGGAAAACACCCACAGGTTTCCGCTTGAGCCCTGGAATGATCCAGCTGCATAGTGGTTTCGGGCTGTGGTGACCGTCACAGCCACCCGGAAGTGTTCTTCTCCTCCACGGGGTGCCAAATCCATGAGAACATAGCACACTCTCTTTGTTGAGACAGAGTCTCCTGGGGCATATGCTGTTAGTCATCTGTTATAAAGTAATCAGTTGCTCTGACAAGCATCTTCTTCGTCTGAGAAATAAATGTTTGATCCATGACAAATGCCTATTGTGACAGAGGGATGGCATGGTTATGAAGTGTGCAGCAGACTTTCCTAGCTGGAAGAGAAAACAAGATACAACTTTAAAATGCCAATGAAGTTGTTAAAAATTACACAAGTATCGACACGAGACTTCATGTCATTCAAACATCTCAAAGCAATTCAAACATGATTACTTTGAAGTGATGTGATTTGTTATGCGTACTGTTATGAGCCAGGGGTTAGAAACTCCAAAGTGTATTATGAAGCCCACCTGGCCTAAAACTTTTATGTGGAATTTGGCTAGGACGGGCACAAGAGCCTTCACTTCAGGTGTGATTCATCAGACTTCCCAGGCGCTTTTATCAAAACAAAGTTTATTCTAAGAATGTAGTTAACATATATAAAAGTTATCAACAATTTATCAATTACAAACATTAAAAAACACACAACAGCTACAGTAATCTATGTATATAACACTTAATGAATTCCCCCTTAGTAGCTGTTCCAATTCAATACAAAATCCAACAAACCAAAACCACTTTCAAGGGCGTGCACCAGCACATTGTAATTTCAGTTGACTGGGACTGGTCCTTTCTCGGAGATCCAGTCTTCAAACAGCAGATTCAAAACTCCTTCCGGAAAGCAACTCTTATCTTTAAAGTTACCAAGGCAGCTTGCCACACCCAACGTACTTTCAATTCACTGGAACAGCTTTAAAATAGAAACAGAGAAAACAAGAAAACACTACTTCTTTTCTGCAGTCCAAATCAACAAACCAAAACTGAAATCCTAACACTAAACCCCTCTCACCTGACAGCCGCAGCCCAGCTCCACCCACAAATGACATCACTGAAGCCATGCAGTCAAACAAAACCTTTCTTAAAGGGACACTCACATGACAGTACAAACATGGCAACTACCTTTGAGTAACAAGCTCCCAAAATAGCAATGGAAGTTAATGATTAATTGACTCAACTTTCTTTGATGAGGTTTGAGGGAAGGATATTGGCTAGGACATCAGCAGAATTTCCTGCATTTCCATCACATAGGTGCCATTGGAATTCGAAACACTGACCCGAACAGACAAATTCAAAGAACAAAGAACAAAGAAACGTACAGCACCGGAACAGGCCCTTTGACCCTCCAAGAATGCGCCAACCATGCTGCCCATCTAAACTAAAATCTTCTGCACCTCCGGGGTCCGTATCCCTCTATTCCCATCCTATTCATGTATTTGTCAAGATGCCCCTTAAACGTCACTATCATCCCTGCTTCCACCAACTCCTCTGGCAGCGAGTTCCTGGCACCCATTACTCTCAATGTAAAAAGACTTGCCTCGTACATCTCCTCTAAACCTTTCCCCTCGCACCTTAAACCTATGCCCCCTAGTGATTGACCCCTCTACCCTGGGAAAAAGTCTCTCACTATCCACCCTGTTTATGCCCCTCATAATTTTGTAGATCTCTACCTCCCTCAACCTCCATCTTTCCAGTGAGAACAAACAGAGTTTATTCAACCTCTCCTCGTAGCTAATGCCCTCCATACCAGGCAACATCCTGGTAAATCTCTTCTGCGCCCTCTCTAAAGCCTCCACAACCTTCTGGTAGTGTGGCGACCAGAACTGAACACTATACACCAAGTGTGGCCTAACTAAGGTTCTATACAGCTGCAACATGACTTGCCAATTTTTATACTCAATGCCCCAGCCAATGAAGGCCCCAGTATGCCTTCTTGACTACCTTCTCCACCCGTATTTCCCCTTTCAGTGAACTGTGGACCTGTACACCGAGATCTTTGACTGTCAATACTCTTGAGGGTTCTACCATTCACTGTATATTTCATACCTGCATTAGACCTTCCAAAATGCATTACCTCACATTAACACTCAACATAGAACACAGAACATACAGTGCAAAAGGAGGCCTTCGGCCCATCGATTCTGCACCGACTCACTTAAGCCCTCACCCACCCGATCCCCGCAACCCCAACCCCAACCCAACCCAACCTTCCTGGTCACTGAGGGCAATTTATCATGGCCAATCCACCCAACCTGCACGTCTTTGGACTGTGGGAGGAAATCGGAGCACCCAAAGGAAACCCACGCAGACATGGGGACAACGTGCAGACTCTGCACAAACAGTGACCCAGCAGGGAATCGAACCTGGGACCATGGCGCTGTGAAGCCACAGTGCTAGCCACTTGTGCTACCGTGCTGCCCAGACGCTTGTCCGGATTAAACTCCATCTGCCATCTCTCCACCCAAATCTCCAAACAATCTAAATCCTGCTGTATCCTCTGACAGTCCTCATCGCTATCCGCAATTCCACCAACCTTTGTGTCGTCTGCAAACTTACTAATCAGACCAGTTACATCTTCCTCCAAATCATTTATATATACTACAAACAGCAAAGGTCCGCACACCCAGCACTGATCTGTGCGGAACACCATTAGTCACAACTTTCCAATCAGAAAAGCATCCTTCCATTGCGACTCTCTACCTTCTATGACCTAGCCAGTTCTGTATCCATCTTAGCCAGCTCATCTCTGACCCCATGCGACTTCACCTTTTGTACCAGTCTGCCATGGAGGACCTTGTCAAAGGCCTTACTGAAGTCTATATAGACAACATCCACTGCCCCACTGCCCTACCTGCATCAATCATTTTTGTGACCTCCTCGAAAAACTCTATCAAGTTAGTGAGGCACGACCTCCCCTTCACAAAACCGTGTTGCCTCTCACTAATACGTCCACTTGCTACCAAATGGGAGTATATCCTGTCTCGAAGAATTCTCTCCAGTAATTTCCCTACCACTGAAGTAAGGCTCACCGGCCTGCAGTTCCTTGGATTATCCTTGCTACCCTTCTTAAACAAAGGAACAACATTGGCTATTCTCTAGTCCTCCGGGACATCACCTGAAGACAGTGAGGATCCAAAGATTTCTGTCAAGGCCTCAGCAATTGCCTCTCTTGCCTCCTTCAGTATTCTTTGGTAGATCCCATCAGGCCCTGGGGACTTATCTACCTTGATATTTTTCAAGACGCCCAACACCTCGTCTTTTTGGATCTCAATGTGACCCATGCTATCTACACACCCTTCTCCAGACTCAACATCTACCAATTCCTTCTCTTTGGTGAATACTGATGCAAAGTATTCATTTAGTACCTCGCCCATTTCCTCTGGCTCTACACATAAGATTTCCTGTCCTGTCCTTCAGTGGGCCAACCCTTTCCCTGGCGACCCGCTTTTTTTTTAAATGTACGTGTAAAATGCCTTGGGATTTTCCTTAACCCTATTTGCCAATGACTTTTCGTGACTCCTTTTAGCCCTCCTGACTCCTTGCTTAAGTTCCTTCCTACTTTCCTTATATTCCACACAGGTTTCATTTGTTGCCAGCCTTCTGGCCCTGACAAATGCCTCCTTTTTCTTTCTGACGAGGCCTACAATATCTCTCGTTATCCAATGTTCCCGAAATATGCCGTATTTATCCTTCTTCCTCACAGGAACATGCCGGTCCTGAATTCCTTTCAACTGACATTTGAAAGCCTCCCCACATGTCAGATGTTGATTTACCCTCGAACATCCGCCCCAATCTAGGTTCTTCAGTTCCCGCCAAATATTGTTATAATTAGCCTTCCCCCAATTTAGCACATTCACTCTAGGACCACTCTTATCCTTGTCCACCAGCACTTTAAAACTTGCTGAATTGTAGTCACTGTTCCTGAAACTTTTACCACCTGGCCGGGCTCATTCCCTAAAACCAGGTCCAGTACAGCCCCTTCCCTAGTTGGACTATCTACATATTGTTTTAAGAAGCCCTCCTGGATGCTCCTTACAAACTCTGCCCCGTCCAAGCCCCCAGCACTAAGTGAGTCGCAGTCAATATTGGGGAAGTTAAAGTCTTCCATCACAACAACCCTGTTGCTTTTACTCCTTTCCAAAATCTGTCTACCTATCTGCTCCTCTACCTCCCGCTGGCTGTTGGATGCCCTGTAGTAAACCCCCAACATTGTGACTGCACCCTTCTTATTCCTGATCTCTACCCATATAGCCTCGCTGCCCTCGATTTAACATCTGGGGGGCAATCTTCAGCCCGCGCTCGCCGTCAGCAAGATTGGCAACACAGCGGAAAATCCCACGAGAATTGTAAAACCCATGCCCTCGCCAGTCACGTAATGAGGTTCACATCCAGAAAGGGCAGGAACCTCATTCAAATACATTTTAATTTACTTACCGAGCACCCACCCCCCCAACCAAATGATCGCCCCTCATTGAACATTCATATCTCACCAAAGTGGTTTATAACAGGTACTAAAAACGTGAATCAGTCGAGGGGATTCCCCCCGGTGGTGCAAAGCCCCTGGGGAGAGGGCCGACATGCCCAACCAGTATCCTAGTACTGCTGGGCACTGCCAACTTGTGTCAATGCCACAATAGACCCACTGGGGAGCCCTGATGCTTGTGTTGGGGAGGGGGGAGGTGCCCTAATGCTGATGCGGAGGGGGGAGATGATTGTGGGAGTGGTCCCCAGTGACCACGGAGGGGTTGGAGATTTTTTTCCACCGTGATGACCGGGGCCTTGTTTTTGAAGGGCACCCCGATCACGGTGTAGCCAGGCTCGCCGGCTCCATCAGGCCCTGCCCTGCCGCAGTGACTGCAAAACCCACAGCCACTTAATTTTTTTCCCAAAAAAAAATCTGGACAGAAACTGGTGCAGCTGGAGAGCTATATGCCGGGTTTCGGTCAGAGCCTGACACTGCAAAAAATATGGGAAAATTCTGCCCCAGATTAAGAATTGCCCTCCTGACAATACGGCCCTTCCTCAATGACACCTCAGAACATCATCCTATATCTGGTTCTCCAAATGGAACTGGAACCCATAACTACCTAAGTGAGGGGGCAGATTGACAGTTCTGTGCATATATACAAGTGTGCGTGCACATAACCTTGTTAGTTAATGGCTAGCAAGATAAATGACCTTGGATGGCTTCAATTTCTTTTTGAATGGGCATAAACGCTCAATGGCTTTTTACATTACAAATGTATGCAATCATTTATTTTCAATATGCATCAAGTGGCTTTTGAATGCAGCTATTATCCCTTTTGTTGCCAAATGGTTCCGAGTTAATCGCTCAGCAGCAAAATAATGAGTGCAAGTACATCTATACCCTCAAGCATATTTTCTTAAAAGCATTCGAAGTTTCTTCATAAAATAGCAAAAATTGTATTCCTTTGGAGACTCCCTGCACTCAGTAGCTGTTTTTCAGTGGCAAGGCTCACAGTAGAACAGATTGTTGGAACAGAAAATGTTATATTGTGCAATGTATAATGTAAAATTCTGGAGACAGACTGCAGGTTAGTTCAATCTTTAAAGACCACAAAGTCTAATTGCTGTGAAGAGCAAATCCAGAGGTGAACCAGCAGGGGCTGGTTTAGCACACTGGGCTAAATCGCTGGCTTTTAAAGAAGACCAAGGCAGGCCAGCAGCACGGTTCAATTCCCGTACCAGCCTCCCTGAACAGGTGCTGGAATGTGGCGACTAGGGGCTTTTCACAGTAACTTCATTGAAGCCTACTTGTGACAATAAGCGATTTTCATTTCATTTCATTTGAGGACATTTTCTTTTCCTTCAAGATTCTACTTGTGCATTTGTAGGTTTATTCCCATTTATTCAAATGTACTTCAGACAACCAGGTGAAAGTCGTAAATGTGCAATACTTCCTCATGTGCATTTGTTGCAACAGTTAGCAACAAAAAAGTCCTGACAGCCTTGAGATTGGTTGTTTGACATAATATTATTAATTATTCAGTAAAATTAAACCTCATAATTGGTCCATGATTCGGAAAGATTTAAATGTTTCACTCAAGTAGAACGCTGACATGATCAAAGAGTTCTTTCCAACATCATGTTTTCGTCTTCTCCAGATTCTAATTTAGGACAGATTCAGTTTTGAGACTTGTTGTAAAACTGGTGGCCACAAAACCGGTGACAGAGTGTTAGCACTGCTGCCTCACAGCAACAGGGACCGGGGTTTCATTCCGACCTCGGGTGACTGTCTGTGTGGAGTTTGCACATTCTCCCAGTGTCTGTATGGGTTTCCTCTGGGTGCTCCAGTTACCACCCACAGTCCAAAGATGTGCAGTTTAGGTGGATTGGCCACACTAAATTGCCCCCAAATGTCCAAACATTAGGTTGGGCTACAGGGATAGGGCTTCGGTAGGGCCCTTTTTCAGAGGTCAGTGCAGACTCAAATGGGCTGAATAACCTCCTGCTGCACTGCAGGGATTCTAGTCTATTGAACTTTATATATTTGGGCACTAAAGGAAGTTAATTGATTAAACAGCACAGTAAATGAACTACTTCTATTGACTGCAAAAAAACATTCAGGTAATGGAACTCAATTAGGAATCTGAGTAAGGGGAGCACAGCCGACTGCATTCACGCAAATAGCATTGGGTAAAAATAAATTAAATGCTGGATTACACATAACACTAGCGCTATTTCAGGGTGCCAGTTTTGTAACATTGTTGCAGCACATGACAGTAAAAGAGTAAAAAAACTAGATTCTATTTGAAACATCAAGTGTCACACACGGGTTGGAAGATTGCAATGGGAATCCCGACATGTGTAAACTTGAAACGTTCCAACACGTTACAATTGCAACACAAAGTATTTCTCGCTGCCTGAACAAGCTCAACAAAAAGCGATCCTAACGAAAGGTGAAACTTGATTTTCTGTACTCTTTTGTAAGGTTTAATATAAGAATATAAAAGATGGGCTGCTTTACAAAAATATGTATCAAAACACCACAAGGCAATGTGTAATCCAATTAACTAAATGGAGTTTGACTGTTGTCATGGACGAACTTTCACAATAATATTGTGCAGAAACATTGTGCGCCTGCATATTATGTTGTACTGAAGGGTATTAGTTCAACAGCAATTACTACAGTGGCCACCATAATGAATCAAGTCTTTTGCTATGAAAATCTGGTCAACACAATATGCCTTGTGTGCAGACATGTGCTATTTTTCAGTCTCAAGTTGTAAACTACAAATTTGCTTTATTCAGTTGCTTCAGCTAATCCGACAAAACAACATGGCCAGCAGAAACAATTCACAATGGAAACATTTCTTTAATAAAAATTTAATACACTCAGCTTGTTCAGTTCATGAGAAATGATATAATATTGTTGGGAAGAAACCAGATCCCATAGATCCCTGGGTCCTTCCAAAACTAAACAGCTGCAATAGATTCCTGCAAAGACTACTGCTTTAACCGAGCCTCATTGAAGCTTCCTCCAGTAGGATTATTAAAGTTTCTATTCTTCACATGGAAAATTATCTTCACCTTAGAGAAAGCAGAAGTGCCCATGAATGAAACTGCTGAAACTTGCCATTTCACAGCCAACCAATCCACCTCAGGTCCAGAATCCACCTCAGTTCCAGTCCAAGTACATAAATAAAAAGCTCCAGCAAGTGCTGGAGTTGTGACACAGAGAAAACATAATTAAGGAGCATCATTGTGTATTTTCTATTTATAGATGCTGTGCTTGTACTACAAGATTATTCTGTATAAACAACTCCCAGTAAAACACACACCAGTCATGAGGTGGATCTCTCACGTACAAACTTTCCCCATCTTGTTCATCTATTTCCATCGTAGCAAGTATACAACAGGAGGTAGGGAAGCCTGGTCGGGAGTGGGTGGGGAATGGAATATGGCTGCAGCAACCATAAAGTAAATGGCCATTTTTTCTCCTTCCTGTTGTGTATGACTCCTATAAAAGGCTAACAGACTGTCACTGTCATTTAATCAATTTTAACAGCAATCAACTTTATTTCGGGGAAATAAATTTCATCCAGATTACAACTACATTTATATAAATGATTGAATAATATTGAAGTTAGAACTGCAAGGTATAGAAATACCCATGTTCATTTGCTATTCATTTAAAGATGAAACCTGCCAATATCAATGCCAGAGGGAATTCAGTTTTGGAATAAATTTACATTTAAAAAGGCATAAGAAAATGTTTAATATAAAATAGTTAAAGATTAGTGACGATATTTGCTATAATATATTTAGTTAACAGGTGAAGAACTACTCAAAAATGTACTGAAATTTGTAAAACTAAACACTTCAAAAATTCCAAGTCTTCAGCTGAAAATACAAAAAAGTTTTAATTTAGGACACGAGCAAAACCCTCTCCGATGCTAGTTTTTGTGTGATGCAATTTTTTCACCATCGACGATACCAGTATCCCTTTACCCACCCTCATTCTTCACACAAGCTTGAACAGAAAGTATTGGATTATTCAACCACAATGGAATCACAACCAAGACTCAGCCTGGACTCCATCACATCCCAACCCCAAATCTCCCCACATCTACAGTGCCAGCTAGGAATAATTGGATCATGGAATCCCTAAAGTGCAGAAGGGGACCACTCAACCCTTTGAGTCTGCACCAGGCCCATGGAAAGAGCACCCTAATTAAGCCCACGTCTCCATCCTATCCCCGTAATCCAGTAACCTCACCTAACCTTGCTAAACGGCAATTTAGCAAGGCCAATTCACCTAACCTGCACATCTTTGGACTATGGGGCGAAACTGGAGCACCTGGAGGAAACCCACTTAATCACGGGGGGAAAGTGCAAACTCAATACGGACCTGGGGCCGGAATTGAACTCGGGCCCCTGGAGCTGTGAGAACATAAGAACTAGGAGCAGCAGTAAGCCATCTGGCCCCTCGAGCCTGCTCCGCCATTCAATTAGATCATGGCTTATCTTTTGGGGTCCAGCGGAGATTCACACGGATGATCCCAGGAATGGCAGGCCTAACATACGATGAACGTCTGAGGATCCTGGGATTATATTCATTGGAGTTTAGGAGGTTGAGGAGAGATCTAATAGAAATTTACAAGATAATGAATGGCTTAGATAGGGTGGACGTAGGGAAGTTGTTTCCATTAGCAGGGGAGACTAGGACCCGGGGGCACAGCCTTAGAATAAAAGGGAGTCACTTTAGAACAGAGATTAGGAGAAATTTCTTCAGCCAGAGAGTGGTGGGTCTGTGGAATTCATTGCCACAGAAGGCAGTGGAGGCCGGGACGTTGAGTGTCTTTAAGACAGAAGTTGATAAATTCTGGATTTCTCAAGGAATTAAGGGCTATGGAGAGCAGGTAAATGGAGTTGAAATCAGCCATGATTGAATGGTGGAGTGGACTCGATGGGCCAAATGGCCTTACTTCCGCTCCTGTCTTATGGTCTTATGGACTCAGCTCAGCTCCACTTTCTGGCCCGAACACTATATCCCTTAATCCCTTTATTCTTCAAAAAACTATCGATCTTTATATTAAAAACATTTAATGAAGGAGCCTCAACTGCTTCACTGGGCAAGGAATTCCATAGATTCACAACATTTTGGGTGAAGAAGTTCCTCCTAAACTCAGTCCTAAATCTACTTCCCCTTATTTTGAGGCTATGCCCCCTAGTTCTGCTTTCACCCACAAGTGGAAACAACCTGCCCACAACTATCCTATCTATTCCCTTCATAATTTTATATATTTCTATAAGATCATCCCGCATCCTTCTAAATTCCAACAAGTACAGTCCCAGTCTACTCAACTCAACCTCTCCTCTTAATCCAACCCCTTCAGCTCTGGGATTAACCTAGTGAATCTCCTCTGCACACCCTCCAGCACAAGTATGTCCTTGCTCAGGTAAGGAGACCAAAACTGAACACAATACTCCAGGTGTGGCCTCACTAACACCTTATACAATTACAGCACAACCTCCCTAGTCTTAAACTCCATCCCTCTAGCAAAGGACAAAACTCCATTTGCCTTCTTAATCACCTGTTGCACCTGTAAACCAACTTTTTGCGACTCATGCATGAGCACACCCAGGTCTCTCCTCACAGCAGCATGTTTTAGTATTTTATCATTTAAATAATAATCCCTTTTGCTGTTATTCCTACCAAAATGGATAACCTCACATTTGTCAACATTGTATTCCATCTGCCAGACCCTAGCCCATTCACTTAACCTATCCAAATCCCTCTGCAGACTTCCGATATCCTCAGCACTGCTTTACCACTCATCTTAGTGTCGTCTGCAAACTTGGACACATTGCACTTGGTCCCCAACTCCAAATCATCTATGTAAATTGTGAACAATTGTGGACCCAACACTGATCCCTGAGCGACACCACTAGCTACTGATTGCCAACCAGAGAAACACCCATTAATCCCCACACTTTGCTTTCTATTAATTAACCAGTCCTCTATCCATGCTACTACTTTACCCTTAATGCCATGCATCCTTATCTTATGCAGCAACATTTTTGTGTGCCACCTTGTCAAAAGCTTTCTGGAAATCCAGATATACCACATCCATTGGCTCTCCGTTATCTACCGCACTGGTAATGTCCTCAAAAAATTCCACTAAATTAGTTAGGCATGACCTGCCCTTTATGAACCCATGTTGCGTCTGCCCATTGGGACAATTTCCATCCAGATGCCTCGCTATTTCTTCCTTGATGATAGATTCCAGCATCTTCCCCATCCTCCCTACTACCGAAGTTAAGCTAACTGGCCTATAATTACCCGCTTTCTGCCTACCTCCTTTTTTAAACAGTGATGTCACGTTTGCTCATTTCCAATCCGCCGGGACCACCCTAGAGTCTAGTGAATTTTGGTAAATTATCACTAGTGCATCTGCAATTTCCCTAGCCATCCCTTTTAGCACTCTGGGATGCATTCCATCATGGCCAGGAGACTTGTCTACCTTTAGCCCCATTAGCTTGCCCATCACAACCTGATTGAGGGGCTGGTTTAGCACAGGGCTAAATCGCTGGCTTTGAAAGCAGACCAAGGTAGGCCAGCAGCACAGTTCAATTCCCGTACCAGCCTCCCTGAACAGGCGCCGGAATGTGGCGACTAGGGGCTTTTCACAGTAACTTCATTTGAAGCCTACTTGTGACAATAAGTGATTTTCATTCATTTAAATTGACTACCTCCTTAGTGATAACAATCATCTCAAGGTCCTTACCCTTCATAGCCTCATTTCCATCAGTCACTGGCATGTTATTTGCGTCTTCCACTGTGAAGACCGACCCAAAAAGCCGGTTCAGTTCCTCAGCCATTTCCTCATCTCCCATTATTAAATCTCCTTTCTCATCTTCTAAAAATTCCATATTTATCTTAGCCACTCATTGTTGCTTTATATATTTGTAGAAACTTTTACTATCTGTTTTTATATTCTGATCAAGTTTACTCTCATAATCTATCTTACTCTTCTTTGTAGCCTTTTTTTTTTTAGTAGCTTTCTGTTGTCCCCTAAAGATTTCCCAGTCCTCTCGTCTCCCACTAATCTTTGCCACTTTGTATGCTTTTTCCTTCAAATTGATACTCTCCCTTATTTCCTTAGATATCGACGATCAATTTTCCCTCTTTCTACCGTCCTTCCTTTTTGTTGGTATAAACCTTTGCTGAGCACTGTGAAAAATCTCTTGGAAGGTTCTCCACTGTTCCTCAACTGCTTCACCATGAAGTCTTTGCTCCCAGTCTACCTTAGTTAGCTCTTCTCTCATCCCATTGTAATCTCCTTTGTTTAAGCACAAAATACTAGTGTTTGATTTTACCTTCTCACCCTCCATCTGTATTTTAAATTTCACCATATTGTGATCGCTCCTTCTGAGAGGATCCCTAACTATGAGATCATTAATCAATCCTGTCTCATTACACAGGACTAGATCTAGGACCGCTTGTTCCCTCGTAGGTTCCAATACATACTGTTCTAGGAAACTATCGCAGATACATTCTATAAACTCCTCCTCGAGGCTGCCTTGACCAGCCTGGTTAAACCAATCAACATGTAGATTAAAATCCCCCATGATACCTGCTGTACCATTTCTACATGCATCCGTTATTTCTTTGTTTATTGCCTGCCCCACCATAATGTTATTATTTGGTGGCCTATAGACTACTCCTATCAATGACTTTTTCGCCTTACTATTTCTGATTTCCACCCAAATAGATTCAACCTTATCCTCCATAGCACCGATGTCATCCGTTACTATTGCCCGGATGTCATCCTTAAATAACAGAGCTACACCACCTCCCTTATCATCCACTCTGTCCCTCCGTATAGTTTGATACCCTTGGACATTTTAACTCCCAGTCGTGACCACCCTTTAACCATGTTTCAGTAATGGCCACTAAATCATAGTCATTCACGATGATTTGCGCCATCAACTCATTTACCTTATTCCACATACTACGAGCTTTCAAGTAAAGTACACTTATGTTGGCTTTTATACCTCGGTTTTGAATCTTAACACCTTGATTAGTAACCTCTCCTATGTTATTTTTCCTCTTATTTCCTTGTCGTTGAACCCATATCTTCATGTAACAACCTGCCGCGTCGCTTTCCATTTATGTTTTTACTTCCCGTTTTATTCCTTTTAGTATTACAGGGCCTATTCACTGAGCTCCCCTCAGTCACTGTACCTTGTACTGTCACCCTTTTTGATTTTTGACTATGGCTTCTCTGCCTTACACTTTCCCCCTTACTGCCTTTTGTTTCTGTCCCCGCTTTACTACCTTCCGACTTCCTGCATCGATTCCCATCCCTCTGCCACATTAGTTTAAACACTCCCCAACTGCTCTAGCAAATAGCCCCCCTAGGACATCAGTTCCAGTCCTGCCCAGGTGTAACCCGTCCAGTTTGTACAGGTCCCAACTCCCCCAGAACCGGTCCCAATGCCCCAGGAATCTGAAACCCTTCCCCTGACACCATCCCTTCAGTCACGTATTCATCCTATATATCCTGTCATTTCTACTCTGACTAGCATGTGGCACCGGTAGTAATCCTGAGATCACTACCTTCGAGGTCCGATTTCTTAAATTCCTTCCTAGCTCCCTGTATTCTGCTTTTAGGACCTCATCCCTTTTTTTACCTATGTCGTACCGATGTGTACCACGACCACTGGCTGTTCACTCTTCCCCCTCCAGAATGTCCTGTACCCGCTCCGAGACATCCTTGACCCTAGCACCAGGGAGGCAACATACCATCCTGGAGTCTCGTTTGCGGCCACAGAAACGCCTGTTTTTTCCCCTTACGATTGAATCCCCTATAACTATTGCACTGTCACACTTATCACCCTCCCCTCTGCAGCAGAACCAACCATGATGCCATGAATTTGGCTGTTGCTGTTTCCCCCTGAACAGTATCCAAAGCGGTATATCAGTTCTGCAGGGGGATGGCCACAGGAGATTCCTGCACTATCTGCCTCGCTCTCTTGCTCTGTCTGGTGGTCACCCATTCCCTTCCAGCCTGCGGAGTCTGAGCCTGCGGTGTGACCACCTCTCTATACGTGCTATCCACGATGCTCTCCGACTCGCGGATGCTCCACAGTGTCTCCAGCCGCCACTCCAGCTCTGAAACTCGAGCTTTCAGGAGCTGTGACCGGAGACCACAACTGTGCCACCGTGCTGCCCCATGGATATAGCTCCATCTATTTTTCAGTCCAATGCTCCTCCCTTCACCGACTCACACTAAGGCCAAGTGCAGCACTCCAATGCCATCTCAGTAAAGAATGACAAGCTGCAAGGCTTCAATCTGACATTCTGGTCTGTATTCCTCATGACACAAAAGGCCAGCAATAAAGCCAACATCATTCTTCATATAATTATAATTTAATCATCAGAAGCCAGTTTCTTAAGTTAGTGAGAGTGACATCAAAGCAGATCAACAAATAAAAAAAAATTGGAAATTTAGCTGATGTACAAGTGCATTGCTTAAAATAAGACCACATTCACTTTTATTCTGAGAACAGTGATAGAACTGTGGTATGTCAGAAAACAAATATATATTTAGGATATATCAGCATTGCACATCAGATCTTTGTGCATCAGAAACAAATAAAAAATCTTATGCTGTCTAAATTAAGAAGCTGCATAATAAATAAGTGTACCTTAGCCAATACAAGGGCCAATAACATGCAACAGGCCTGCATTGCAGAAACATGCTCTCGTCCTTAAATTCTGCACAAGAGAAACAAAATTTTCATTTTTGCTTGTGATCTATACCAGATCTACAGCATCCCTTCCTGTAGTTAGTGGAATTACAATAATGGATTATGAATTAGGAACAGATCAGTCAAAAAACAAAAATAAGAAATTGAGAATGTTGGATGGATTGGCAATATAAAGCAGTACACAACCTGGTTTCTTTTTTTGTAAAATATTTTTATTCTCCAATTTCACATTTTCTCCAGAATTTACACCCCACCCACAAGCAGTAAACGGTAACAAACACAAAGTCAATTTCCTTATCAACAACAACGATCCCATCCTCCCACCATCCCAAGCAACGGCCCACCTGACAATATAAACATCAAATAGAACAAACCCTCCCACGGTGGGACAAACAAAGGAGAAATAAAAGAGAAAGGAATTAGGAATTGCCTATGGTCACCATTAGAGATTAGAGTCCCCCCCCCCCCCCCCCCCCAACATTCAATGCCATCCAATCCCCGAAAGAGTACCGTAGATGACACCCATGCATTACAAGGCACCCCCCCCCCCCCAGGCTCCTCCCCTCCACTTCCTCTTGCAAAAATCCTCCCCCCAACCTCCGTTCCTTCCCTCCAGGCTAGACTCATCGGGACCTATTCTGCCAGGCTCCGATGGCCGCAGCCCCTCCCCCCATCTCACTCCCGTTCACTGGCCGGCTTAAACCGGCCAGCATGGAGGCCCCCGCCCGGGTCTCTTTCCCCCTTGCCCAGCCCCAGGAAAACCAAGAAATCCCCTTTAGCACACAAACCACACATACACGCCCAAGCTCCAAAGAACCATCATTGCAAGTGAAAGTCCCATCTCTTCCCTTGTCCAAATATATACAACGTTGGCTCATTTAGCACATACACCCGCCGCAGTGAAAAAATAGTTACATGAGGCTACATCAGTACATGACCATTTCTCAGTTCAGCCACAGTCCTTCTGCCTTCGCAAACTCCTCCGCTACTTCCACCATCCCAAAATAAAAGTCCTTGGATTTGTAGGTCACCCTCAACTTAGCTGGATATACAATGCCGCACCGCACCTTACTGATGTACAGCGCCTTCTTCACCCGGCTGAAGGCAGAACGCCTGCTTGCAAGCTCCACCATAAAGTCCTGATATATGCGTATACCAGCTCCAGCCCACTGCACCACCCGCTTCTGCTTTACCCAGCACAGGACCTTCTCCTTCACACTGTACCTACGAAAACACAGAGTCACGACTCTTGGCGGCTCACTCTCCTTTGGTACAGGCCTCCACAACCGATGAGCCCGATCCAGTTCATATCGGGAGGGATCACCACCCTCCCCCAATAGCATCGCCAACATCGTGGCAAAATACTCAGTCGGTCTCGGGCCTTCCACTCTTTCGGGAAGACCCACCATCCTCAGATTCTGTCGCCTGGACCGGTTTTCCAAGTCGTCCATTTTGGCTCGCAGACCCTCGTTGATCTCGATTACCTTCCACATTTCCTTCCTCATCGAGGGGAGTTGATCGCTGTGCTGTAACAATGTCTCTTCCACTTCCTTCAGCGCCTCGCCTTGCTCCCGTACCTCCGCCACTGCGTTCAATACCGCCACCCTCACCGGGGCAATCGCTTCCTCCACCAGCACTTTCAATACCGCCCCCATCTCCTTCCTCATCGCCTCCATGTGTTTTGTGAACTGCCTTTCGAGTTCCGCGGCCATCACCTTAGTCATTTCTTCAGCCGTGAGCAATGCGGCCTCCCCTGGTGCCCCAGCCTCCACTTTTCTTGCCGTCACCACGATGACCTTTCCACTCCCCGACAGACTTTCAGCTGTTTTTTTCACGGCCGTTCTTTTACTTGTTCTCAACATCTTCCTTCACTGTGCCTTCTCCCTGCTTTTGCCGCCTGTGTTACCCCTGGGACCGGGCGTTAGACCTCGAAAATGCCATTCCCAAGAGGGAGCCCATAGTCACTGGAAGTCCCCTCATAACCTGGTTTCTTGCTAAGCATTTTCAATTTACAAGTTTCATCGCTTTAAATGCTTTTTGAGGATGCTGCCATCAACCTTTGGCTATCTAGGATTACAAAGTAGTTTTGGCTTTGTGCAAACAACAAAAATAAGTGCTATGTTATCCTGCAAAATACAATACTAACTACTGGTAGCTATTAACTAAATAGTGCAGGGGAATGAGTAAACAAATAAATATCCAATCTAGTATTTGGTATTATTCCCCTCCACCCTTCATTACCAGTGAAAAGTAATACTTGCCAAGGGCACCACATTACAACGGAATAATAAATAAAGAAGTGAAAGCTTGCGTCAAATTCCTCTTGCACAGATAGGAATAGTACATTCAGCCCCTCGAGCCTGTCTCGCCATCTAACGAGATCATTGCTGATCTGTGGCCGAACTCCATACACCTGCCTTTGGCCCATTTCCCTTTAGTATCTTTGCTCACCAGAAAATCTATCTGGATGGCACGATCGCGCAGTGGTTAGCACTGCTGTCTCACAGCGCTGAGGACCCAGGTTTAATTCTGGCCCTGGGTCACTGCCCATGTGGAGTTTTCATATTATCCCCATGTATGCGTAGGTCTCACCTGCACAACCCAAAGATGTGCAGGGCAGGTGGACAGGCCAGGCTCAATTGCCCCTTAATTGGAATCTTTTTTTTAAAATAAAAAAATAACAAAAAATGTAGCTATCTCGGACTTAAAATTAACAATTGTAGTAACGTCAACTGCTGTTTGTAGGAGAGTGCCAAACCTTTGAGTGAAGGAGTGCTTCCTAATATCTTTCCTGAACAGCCTATCCCTAATTTTTAGACTTTGGTCCCACGTTTTGAACCTGGAACCAGTGCAAATAGTTTATCTTCATCTACCCTGTCTTTCCCTGTTAATATCTTGACTACTTCAATCCGATCACCCCTTAACCTTCTAAATTCTAGTGAAAATTCTAGTGTAATTTCTCCTCGTCACTCATCCTCTGTAGTCCAGGTATAATTATTTTGTAAACCTGCGTTGCACTCCCACCAATCCAAAATAGCCTTCCTAAGGTGCGATGCCTAGAACTGCTCACAGTACTGGGGTCTAACCAGGGTTTTGTATAGCTGCAGCAGAACCCCTTTGTCTTTATCCTCCAATCCTCTAGATATAAAGGCTAGCATTCAATGTACCTTTTTGATTATTTTCTGCACTTGTTCATAGCATTTTAAGGATCTATGCACCAGAACCCCCAAGTCTCTTTGGACACCCACTGTATCTAACCACTTTCCATTTACAACGTACCCTTTTTGATCCAAAATGGATTACCTCATACTTGCTTACATTGAATTCCATCTGCCACAATTTTGCCCATTCACCTGGTCTGTCAATATCGCCTTGCAGTTTTATGCGATCATCTAGACGGCCGACAATGCCATCTGACTTTGTATCATTAGCAAATTTGGATACATGACTTTCTATCATCCAAATCACTGATGAATAATGTGAATAACTGAGGCCCCAACACAGACCCTGTGGTACACCAATAGTCACCTCCTGCCAATTAGAGTAATTACCCATTATCTCCACTTTGTCACCTGCCACTCAACAAATTTCCTAACCATGTCAACAATTTGCCCTCAATTCAGTGGGCTTCCTCCTTATTTAATAGTCTCTTTTGTGGGCCTTTATCAAATACCTTCTGGAAGTCCATATCAATGACATCCAATGACATTCCTCTGTCCACTACCTTAGTCACTTCTTCAAAAGATTAGACAGGAATGACCTTCTTTCACAAATTCATGCTGGCAAGATTTGCGAGTTACCCCACCTCTGATTATAGACTCCAGCAATTTCCCCACCACAGATGTTAGCCTAACCGGTCTGTAATTTCCAGGTTTTTCCCTTCTTAAAAGGTGGAGTGAAATGCCGTTCCGTGACCGTCCCAACACCCACCCGCAGATCGCGACCCTGACTCGGAAACATCCTGCTGTAGGAAAAGGTCACTCTGCAATTTTGCCCAGAACAGCCAATTGAAGACCAACGGACAGGAATATTGTCCAATGAAGAATGGTGGGTGGGCACTCGGGGTGGTTAACAGTTGGTAATTGAGGAGGGAGCTGTTCAAAATGGAGACAACTTCTATCCAACTGCTCCAAAATGTAAATAAATATGGTCTTTGCAACTGGACCACCACGGAGAAGAAGGTAGAGGGAGCTTGCAAGATCCCCACAGTTGACGTTCAGTGAGCTTAAATCAGCCACCCATACGGGGGTACGTTGTGTTGCCAATCACCCCTACCTCCCCCTTTCACACCTCTGGGGAAAATGTTCCAGATGCAGAATGGAGTAGAGAGCAAGCATACAAGCAGACCAATACTATTTTAGCACCTGTCCCCTCCATTCCCAGCCCCAGAAAAGGGGCTCAAATCCATCCCGTTTGTGATGGTATCCATCACTGTAAATACACAAGGGGTTAATGTAAATACACTACGACTAAGTAAACACTAAAGGGAGCACCAGAGACGTCATGACATGCAGACATACAGCTAATGAACACAGAATAGGACACGACCAATGGGCAGTCAAGACACCCAGAGGTGACACTACCACAAGGGGGCATTAAACAACCCATATATAAGGACAGGGCACACATGCTCTGTCTCTTTTCCACAGGCGACACTTGAAGAGTAGGACAGGGGCAGATCAGGAGCATCACAACCACCACGTGGCTTAGAGCAGACTGGTTAGTTAGACTGAGTTACTATATCAGGAGAGTCGAACTCTTAGAGAACTGTGCTAATGGTTCAATAAATCACATTGAATTTACTTCAACATCTGGAGTATCTTTTGGTCAAAGCTGCATCGAGTTGCAGCCTGTGTTACCCCAGAGTACATAACACAACACCATTAACTTTGCCCTCCCTCCACAGAAGCTGCCAGACCTGTCAAGTATTTCTAATATTTTCTGTTTTTACATATCCATACTATTTTGCATTTGCATCTAATCCACTCCCATGATAATCCACACAAAATTTACCTTAAACTCATGTACTCATCTCCAAGGGCAGTGGCAAATCACATGCAAATACTTCAGTGTTAAATTTGGTAATATTTGATCTGAAGACTTGAATTTAGGATCAGTTTCATAATTCAACCCAACTTCAAAAAAAAAGCTACCACCTCATTTATTTCCAGATGCAAGCAACAGCAGAAAAACACCTTGGGGCAATTTTTGCCTAACCCATCTGACAGCAAAGTGACAGTAACGTGCACAATGCTGGTTTTACAGTCCCACCCACCCTACCCACATTACCTCACCATTGAAGTTGAGACAATAATATTGGGTGGGGTTTAAAACCAACTTGCCACCTTTGGGTTGCCCACCCTACAATCAAAACCACTGAAATACCAGAAAAGAGGTCAAAAGCAAATCTTAAAGAATTATACATCAATTCAAGTAGTGGCAAATTCTGAGCCTTGTGCAACAAAAGTTTGTTTTAGTATTGCCAAAGTACCACGGGGTGTCCATGGAGGGGGTCACGGTTAAGTGGGAGGAAGAGTTGGGGATGATGCCAGAGGAGGGTCTGTGGTGCAAGATGCTGTGGAGGACAAATGCCTCAACTTTGTGTGCGAGGCTGGGCTGATACAGCTGAAGGTAGTGTACAGGGCGCGCCTCACAAAGTCTAGGATAAGTTGGCTGTTTGAAGGGGTGGAGGATCTCGGTGAACGATGTGGGAGGGGCCCTGCGAATCATTTAATTTTTTTCATATAAATTTAGAGTACCCAATTCATTTTTTTCCCAATTATGGGGCAATTTAGTGTGGCCAATCCACCTACCCTGCACATCTTGGGTTGTGGGGGCGAAACCCACAAACACGGGAAGAATGTACAAACTCCACATGGACAGTGACCCAGAGCTGGGATCGAACCTGGGACCTCGGCGTCATGAGGCAAGGCCCTGCGAATCATGTACATATGTTTTGGTCCTGCCCAAAGTTGGAAAGGTTTTGGAGGATGTAGAGGGCATCTTAGGGGTTTTACATGTGAACGTGGAGCCCAGTCCCCTAGAAACCATATTCGGACCGGCCGTAGCTGCACGAGCAGATGTTTTAGCCTTTGCCTCGTTGATTGCTCGTAGGCAGTTCTTGGTGGATGGAGGTCAGCTTTTCCACCCGGTGCGGCGGGGTTCCCTGCTGGAGTTTCTGACCCTGGAAAAGGTGAAGGAGGGGGTTGCTTTGTATTGTTAAACTGTTGAAAATTCGTTGAATAAAAATATTTATTTAAAAAACTTGCCAAAGTACATATTGAATCAAGTTCTAAAAAGGCAGGTACACCTGCACAAGATACAGCTTTATCCATACAATGTAGTTGTGTGTGCAGTGCTAGCATTAAGCTGCCTATAAACAAACATCATCATGATTGTCCTGCAGGCTATGCACAAACATCAGTTCAACATGCACCCTAAAGAGACAGCAATTCACCTAACAGTACATTCAAAACATCCAAAAGCAATTCTGCAATCATTGTTCATTTACATGACAGAGAAAGATACATATCACTGACTTTTAAGCATTGGCAGTAATTTCTCCTGCAAGCCAATACCTGCATGCACCATATGAATTAACTTGCTCAAAATCTAAACAGACAAACAAAAAGCATTTGAAAATGATATTTTGGTATTTCTATTTTCATTGACAGGTGAAGGTCTCCTGTCACAAATTCCTCAAAACCACGAGATTTGAAATGAAATGGTTCATTTTCTAAGAGCATGTTTCAAGTTTGTAAACACTTCACCATATCAAAGGCAAATATAAACTCATGGGCCAAATCTAAAATGCAATTAGGTCAGATCAAAAACAATTTCTAACGTTATGCACAATTTTTTGCAATTGTGTAACAGATTATCCGAGTGCACCAGTGAGATTAAAGTATAATGCCAATAGCTCTTATTTCATTACCAGTACAGTTCCATTCCATGAATGTGAAAGACTCTTTAATCCTCCTTAAATAGCAGAAAATCCTGTTAACAATTAGCATGATCTGATTATTAGACATGACAAATCTGGGAAACCTTTCACAGTGGAGATTATTGCTCGTAGGTATCATTGCCTCTTGTCTGCATCAGGATCTTTCAACTCAAATCTCCTTTCAACTTGCTTTGCAGCAACAATGCACCAGTGTTGATTGTAACCAGCTGATCATTGCTGTTTTCAAGTGTTCACGAAATTGGCTGGAAACACTCTTCAAATAATTTATTTTGATGTGCTCTGTTCACATTAAATAATTAAAAATGAAGAGCACAGCTTTTCAAACTAGGGTGACTGAACCAAAAGGGTTCATGGGTCATGGTGATATCCTGGGGGGTGCCATGTTAATGGATTAATATACGAAGAAACAATACAATAAATTTTCTGCAATCATAAACTATTTCTCCATTCGGTTGTTCAAAAATGTTTGCAGAGAGGTGATCTTGTACATTTGCAAATTCAGAATCTTGAAAGGATTGAAAACAAATGACTGGAAATGGATTCATTTAAAAAAATATTTTTATTCACCATATTTTCATCATTTTTGCCATACAAAAAAACAAAAACAGAACAACCTCAACAATATAGAACCTAAAACATAGATTCAGAACAAAAAAAAGAAAGCAATCCCCCTGTCACTTCCCATTTAGCATTCAACGGCAACCAGCTCCTGAAAGTGCATCATAAACAAACCCCAAGAATTGTAGAACTTGGGAGGGGACCCAGCCAGAAACAAATGCCTACTGGAAATTGAAAAACAAGCTGTAACCATTGTAAATAATGTGAGACAACTGATGTAAACAACAGAAACCGACCAAAGTGTATATATTTTTCTTTTGTTTTCAAATGTATGTCCACTCTTATTTTTGATCTGTACATTACAAAGAAACCTCAATAAAAAATTAAAATAAATAATTAATAAGTGAGAGAGAGTAAGACAGAATTTTCTGCATAGAACTACCATAATGTGGAGTTGTTTCAGTCAACATAAACTATGAACAGGACTTTGGCTGAAGCCCCCAATTATAAATAATCTCCATCAGGAACATTCACGATCACATAAGTAGTTTTACATATAATTACATCAAATAAATAGATGACAATTAGCATTATAGCAATTCAGAACAATATGTATTTTCTTTAATTACACACACCCATCTTTTCCAATTGAAAATATACCCATTTTTATCAATTCAAATCATATAACTGATCACGGAAAATAAAAGCATTCCATGATTCTGATATTTCCCCAAGTACATTTTCAGCTGAAAGAGACACAAATAACAACATTCTTGCTTTGAAATATTACGCACCCCGTTTTACAATGCCAATAATCTTTCCTGGGCAAATCATTGTGAAGGTACTGTGAATTGTACATCTTTTCAGTCAACCATCCCACCCTGACTGCCCTGCACCCCCCCAACACTGCATCCTATACAATTCAATTAAAAAATGAAGATGAGCTCTGCAGAGTCATACACACTCGAAACCATTAGCTCTGCCTCTCCATGGATGCTGCCAGAATTGCTGCATTTTTGGAGCATTTTCTGTTTTTATTTTTTATAAAGGATGAACATATTGAATATGCCCCGATGAAATATTTAGTGCCACAATTTATTCCAAGGCCTAGCATGTGAGACAAAGTGCATTTTATCCATCATTTCAAATTAATCATAACTGGTGTATGAATCAGAAATTTAAGATTTTATAATTTATAACCTGACAACCGGACATGCAAGCTCCAATCAAGTCACCATTCAGAGTTTCTGAAGGCATTAAAATTGATATTCATTAACCAAAGTCTGCCAATCCATTCCATTGAAAAGCTATGTCATCCTTAGAACCTATAGTGGGACACTGGGTATCCAGTCCAATCATAATAAAGGCTTATTATTTTAAGGAGGTACTATTAAAACACTACCACTGATTACCCAACCAAACTTTGTGAATATTAATTGCAATCATTTTTTTCCTCATCATTTTTATAAAAAGAAAAGAATTCGTGAAGACAAATGTAGGTCCCTCAAGATCAAACTGGGAGAATTCATAATAGAAAAGGAAATGGCAGAGCAATTAAACAACAACTTTAGTTCCGTCTTCACAGAGGAAAACACAAATAACTTCCCCGAATGCGAGGGAACCGAGGATCTACTGAGAAGGAGAAATTGAAGGAAAATTGGTATTACTAAAAAAAAAGGGGGAGTAATTAATGGGGCTGAAAGCCGATAAATCCCCAGGGCCTGACAATCTACATTCCAGGGTACTGAAAGAGGTGGCCACGGAAATGGTGGATGCGTTGCTTATCATCTTCCAAAATTCTGTAGTTTTGAACAGTCCCAACAGACTGGAGGGTGGCAAATGCAACCCTGCTATTTAAAAAAAGGGAAGGAGACAAGAGATAATTACAGACTTGTTAGCTTACCTATCAGTAGTAGGGAAATGCTAGAGTCTATTATAAATGATACAATAACAGGACACAAAATATCAACGGGATTAGACAAAATCAAAAAGGATTTATGAAAAACAAAAGCATATTTGCCAAACCCACTGGAGCTTTTTGAGGACATAATTAGCAGAATCGATAGGTGGGAACCAGTCGATGTGCTGTATTTAGATTTTCAGAAAGGTTTTGATCAAGTCTCACATAAGAGGTTAGTGTGCAAAATTAAAGGCAATATATTGGCATGGATTGAGAATTGATAACAGACAGGTGACAGGAAAGTCAAAATAAAGGGGTCTCTTTTGAAGTGGCAGACAGAGACTAGTGTGGTGCCACAGGGATCAGTGCCTGTGCCCCAGCTATTCACAATATATATCAAGGATTAGGATGGGGGAGCAAATGTAATATTTCTAAGTTTGCTGACAATATGCAACTCGGTTGGGAATGAGAGTGGTGAGGAGGATGTGAAGAGGCTTTAAATTGATTTAGACAAGTTGGTAGAGTGGGCAAACACATGGCAGATATAGCATAGCATGGATAAATAAGGTTATCCACTTTGAAAGGAAAAATAGAATGGCAAAGTATTATTTAAATGGGGACAGATTGGGAAATTCTGATGTACAAAGGGAGCTGGTTGTCCGAGTACACCAATCACAGAGAAAGCACGTAGGCGCAGCAAGCAGTTATGAAGGTAAATGGTATGTTGGCCTTCATTGCAGGCGGGCTCGAGTACAGGAGCAAGGATGTCTTGATGAGACCACACCTGGAGTATCATGTGTAGTTTTGGTCTCCTTATCTATTTGCACAGAGGGAGTGGAACAAAGGCACACCAGGTTGGTTCCTAGGGTGGTTGAATTGTCATCGGAGGAGAGAGAGAGAGAGATTGGGTCGACTAGGCCATTATTCACAGAGATTTAGAAGAATTAAGAGCGGATCTCATTGAAACGCACATGATTCTGACAGGGTTGGATGGACTGGATGCTGCTTCCTCTATTTGGGGAATTCAGAACAAGACGTCACAGTTGCAGGACACTCAATAGACCATTTAGGACCGAGATGAGAAGAAACGTCTTCATTCAGAGGGTGGTGATCCTGTGGAATTCTCGACCACAGAAGGCTGTGGAAACCAAGGGCTCGATCCAACGGCCACGCTGCCCCAGAAAAGCAGCTCACCGCAGCGTGGCTAATAAAAGCTGGGAGACCTGCTTCCAGGATCTACCCGGCTCGCAACGCTTCACGAGATCCAACGTGATCAGGCAAAACATTGCGATATAAATCCCGTCCATAGTTGGCGGGTTCACTTTCTGGAAAATCTGCATATTAGAGTGAGACAGCTAGCCTCACTCTAGTGGGCATATCCCAGAGGTACTTGAAGTTTTGGGAGGGCAGCACAATAGCATAGTGGTTAGCAATGTAGCTTCACAACACCAGGGACCCGGGTTCAATTCCCAGCTTGGGTCACTATCTGTACAGAGTCTGCACGTTCTCCCAGTGTCTGCGTGGGTTTCCTCTGGGTGCTCCGGTTTTCTCTCACATGTCCCGAAAGAACTGCTTGTTAGGTGAATTGGACATTCAGAATTCTCGCTGTGTACCCGAACAGATGCCGGAATGTGGCGACTAGGGGATTTTCACAGTAACTTCATTGCAGAGTTAATGTAAGCCTGTTTGTGACAATAATAACAATTCATCCCCTTCGCCTCGAGACCTCAAGCGAGTGCTATTCAACCCTCGTCCCCACAAACGGGGACTAGATGGAAAGGCACTCATGGGGGTCTCCAAGCTGATCAAAGACCCCCAGCTGCATGCCCTTTGGGAGCAGGGTGGTGCCTTGGCATTGCTGGTACTACCCATGTGCCAGCCTGGCATTGCCAAGGTGCCCAGATGACTACCAGCTGGCACCTGCAGGTTGTCACTGACAAGGTGCAAAGCTAGTATTTCTGTGCACACGCCATGCGGCTGGGGGTGCCCTGCATGGGCGTTGTGAGGGGTGGGGTGGTTGTGTGGGCCGACACCCCTTCCATAGTGTGTTCAGCCTGTGAGATGTTGGGGAAATCGCTTCGGGGGCCTCGGAAATTGTGACGCCATGAGTGAGCTCCTCAGTGTACAAAACAGGGCTATGTGCAGCCTCGGTCATTCAGGCCCCTTATACAACGCGAGTCACGTTGAATAGCCATGTGTTTCTCAACACTGCGAGCTAGAAGGAAACATGCGGCTAAATGCGCTCGTTATGAGATTGTGTTCCTTTTGGGAGAATCGCACCCCAAGTCACTGAATATATTTAAGAAGGAAATAGATACGATTTCTCGGCTGTAAAGGTATCTAGGTGTATGGAGAGCATGTGGGAGTATGGTGTTGAGGTGGAGTATCAGCCATGATCATATTGAATGGAGGAGCAGACTCAAAGGGCCGAATAGCCTACTCCTGCCATTTTCTATGTGTTGATTAGATAATGCCCACACTGCTGTGCCCATTGATTTTGGAAAGCCTCATGGTCATTGGCCACATGATCCCTCACTGGGGCTAAGGTATGTAAAAGGCCATGGAAGACAGACACGAAAAACAATCTTCCTTTCCCCCATGGATCCTATGCCGTTTTTAGCCAGACCCACAAGCGGATCCAGGGAGAGTTCCCCAAAAGTGTTCCAGAATGGCACACTTAAATTCATCAGAAATTGAGGAGCACTTTTCCTACAGTCACACCTACAAAGACGGCACACATAATTAATGAGTCCTGCAAACAGAGTTAAAATTACATTTTATGGTATATATAGATATATATATATATATATATTCATGGGTTATAGTCAAACAACAGTGGCTCTGATTATCATGCAAGATATCAAAACAGTTAAAAAGGCATGAAACACTGATAAGTCTATTTCCTGAACGGTAACGGACTGAATTATTGCAAAATCAAAAAATGCCCATTACCTGTAAGCAGGCACTCTTACAAAATGGATCATCTTGTTCTTCCTGCTTCACGATTGCAAGATGCACAGCAAAAGAACCATAAAAAGCAGGTGGGAAACTCTTGGAAAATCTCCCCCATTCCAATTTTCTTCCCTGCTTTCCAGAGCATGGATGTGATCCCACAAATCTTGGGAAATCCTATGGAATATTAGGTTCACTTGGGGGAACACCAACTGTCAAATTTGGTATGGAAAGATCAATAGGTCCAATCTCAGTTTCACTTTCATAAACTACTGAACTAATGTCACCTTGGATTGCTTATATGCTAAATTCACCACACAGATTATGTGCAGGATGTTGAAAATCCTGTTCCCATGTGTTGAACAATAAGGCTGCCAACCATGCTCTACTCACCACTTAATGATGCAATGAACCTGGACAAAATTTATTGTCACCTTATCTCTATGACATTGTTCTCAGCACCTCAACAAGAGGTCACAAGATTGGAAACATAAACAGTTTCAGAATGGCAGCAAAACCAACCCAAAGGGGAAAAAAGGCTGCAAAATATGATTGTAGCAGCAAAGCCCACACCATTCTGTCTCGCAAAGACATGTTCAACCTGAAAGTTACACAAACAAAATGGAAGGGAACATAATGCAAAATTTAAATTATGCAAAAAAAAAATCATAATGTTAGCTGAATAAATTATGCAAAACCCATAACTTTAACCGAACTAAATTATGCAACCAATCATAATTTTAGCTGAATTATTGGACAATTGGCTCCTTTGTGCAAAATGCTAATTCCAATCCATCAGTGGGCAGGAGTGTTCGATTGCTCTTCGGGAATTGGAACATAATCTTGGGAATAACTTCGTAATTTATTGGAAGTTCACGCTCATGGCTAATGTCACTGACTGTCGTGACTGCTTACAGGCCGCACACTCCAACCACTTTGCACGAATGTCCTGCGTTGAGCTCTCCAAGTGAATTGCACACAGTTGTGCAACGGTGCTGTGGCTTGGGTGACAGGGGAAGAGGAAATATTGATGGGGCGGGGAGGACGAGGCAACAAAAATCTCGATCCTTCTGCCAGCACCAAAAAATTGGCAACACATCTATTGACATAGCAGAGGGTATCAAAAAGTCCGGAATAAAAATGTTAAGTTTTCAAAGTCTCTCACGCTATCACGTGCTAATTTTAAGCGAGTGTGCCCATTGAAGCGTGGTTTAGAGGCAGCGTGGTGTGATAAAGGGACACACACACACACTGCAGAGCCAGTTCCCAGGAGCAGGTCCCAGGAGTGTGGGGAGGGAAGGGGCCGGGATTTCCCTTTCCTTGTTACAAGTTAAAAGTCTTGCGCAGAGAAAAGGGAAACAGGATTTGAAACATTGTAGCAGCGCACGGCAGTGCGGGGGCTTCCCCTCAGCTCTAGGTGCGATCCAGCTCTCACCTCCTGGCCAACCTTCCCCCATCTCCGCTCCTGCATTGTTTGTGCACTGACCGTAGTTGTTGTCCTCGTCCATGGCTCCGCTCAGAGTCCTCCGGCCGCCCTCCCTCCAGCTGACTGCAGCCTCTGCCCCGCCTCGCGCGCTCCCCCTCCGCTCGGGCAGACCGGCCCTGACGTCAGCGCCCCGGAGGGAGGCGTGGCCAGCCGCCGCCACGTGACCTGCAAGCTGACGGAGCGTTCTTGCATTTGACTCACTCGCCCCAAGGTCGCGCCAAGTCAGTACCATCCACCGCACGCCACCCCCACATCTCAGACCTCAGCACTGGCCTGTCCTTCCAGGTCCACCCTGCAGGTTCCCCACCCCTCCCTCGCCAATGTGCGAAACAAACATTTTTAGGAGCCCAAGTCAATTAAAAACATATCGCAGCTGCCGAGTTGTTAAACTACCTGGGCAGGTCAGTCAAGGAGAGATGCGTCAGCAATACAGACCTGTAAGAAAACAGGAAGAGGAACACGGCAGACATGGGTGGTCGGCTGTCGGTGATTCACCTCAGGGGATCGATCATGGAATCCCTACAGTGCAGGAGGCGGCCATTCGGCCCATCGAGTCTGCACCGACCCTCTGAAAGAGCACCCTAACCCCACCCTGCTCCTGCCACCCCATCACCCCACCTAATCCGCACAATCCTGGACACTTGGGGGCAATTTAGAATGATCTATCCACTGAACCGGCACATCTTTGGACTGTGGGAGGAAACCGGAGTGCGCGCGCACCGGGAGAACGTGCAAACTCCACACAGTCACCCAAGGCCGGAACTGAACTCGGGTTCCTGATGCGGTGAGGCAGCAGTGCTAACCACGGTGCTACCGTACCGCCCATTCTGTTAAAGCCAAACATTCGGTTCTCTCAACAAACTAAAAGAGCTTGATGCAGTTCAAGGTGGTGCCCAGGGTTCACATGAATCAGGCGAGGAGTGGGTCCTTCCAGGGTGTGGTGTGGGCAGGGGCCAGCAAATCACATTCATCTAGGGTTGCGAGAAGGTGGAAAGCTTTTGGGAGGCATTGTTCGGCACGTTATCCAGGATAGTGGGGGCTGAGGTCACGCTGGACACTATGGTGGCGATCTTTGGGGTATCGGAGGAGCTGGAGCGGAAGGTGGCCGATGTAGTGGCTTTCGCTTCTTCCATTGCCTGGTGAAGGATCCTGTTGACTTGGAGGTCGGATATGCCACCAGGGGTTGTGGCTTGGAGGGATGACTTTCTCCGGCTGGAAAAGATCAAGTTTGAGTTGAGGGGTTCAGAAGAGGGTTTCGAGGTGCGGTGGAGGCCATGCATGACTTTATTTGAGGAGCTGTTCGTCGCTGGGGCGAGGGATGGAAGGGATTAAAAGGGGGGAAAAAACTGTACAAACTGTTAACTATGCTTTGATGGACCATGTATTTTGTTGGTGTTGATATCAACTGCTACCACTGTGTCGCTGGTGGAGGGAGTGAACGATTGTAGGTGAGCTGCCAATCAAGCAGGCTGCTTTGTCCTGGATGGTGTCCATCTCTTTTGTCCATGTTTGAACCAAGACTGTAATTAGGTCAGGAGCAGAGTATCCCAACAGGTGCCAAACTGAGTGCCAATGAACAGGTTATTCCAAAGCAATTGCAGCTCAATTGCACTATTTTTACTCCTTCCATCACTTTACTGCTTAAGAATAGAGTGATAGGATAGTAATTGACTGGGTTGGATTTGTCCTGATTTTTGTATACACAACAGATCTGGACAATTTTCCACATTGCCGGATAGGTGCTAGTGTTGTATCTGTATTGGACCAGCTTAGCTCGAGCCACAGCAAGTTCTGAAGCACAAGTGTTCAGTCCTACCACAGAATTGTTATGGGAGGCTGCCATTTAGCCCATAGTGTCTTCAGCAGCTCTCCAAACTAGCATCATGACATAGTGTCATTCCCCTGCCTTCTCCCTATACCGCTGCACACATTATTTCTATTCAAGTAACCTCCCTATACCGCTGCACATATTATTCCTATTCAAGTAACCATTGCCCTCTCAAATGCCTTGATTGAACCTGCCTCCACCACATTTACTTCAGTGTATTCCAGACCTAAATCACTCATTGGTGTGAAAAAGTATTTTCCCCATCACATTTGCTTCTTTTGCAAATCACTTTAAAATCTGTGCTCTCTCGTTCTTGAAAATGTTATCAGCGCGACTGTTCCTCCCCATCTACTTTGTCCAGCCCACTCGTGATTTTGAACATCTCTATCAAATCTCATCTTAGCCTTCTTTTCCCCAAAAAAGAACACTCCCAATCTCTCCAATCTAGTTTCTAAGCCCGGAACCATTCTTGTAAACCTCTTCTGCACACTCCTTCTCCAATGCATTCACACATCCTTACTATAGTGTGGTGCCCACAACTGATTTTATATTGTCTCTCCGTGTTCTTCCTACAAAAATTAATCACCTCACATTTCATCTGTCGCCTATCTGCCACTCCACCAACTTGGAACTGCCGGAATATTGTCAGGGCCTATCGCCTTCCAGTTCCTTCAGCCGCTTCTCGATATAGTGTGGAGTGAATTGAGTTGGCTGAAGACTAGCATCTGTCATGCGGGACCTCTGGAGGAGACAGAGTTGGATCATCCACTTGGCACTTCTGGATGAAGATTGTTGCAAATGCTTCAGTCTCATCTTTTGAATTTGTGTAGGGCTCCCCCATCATTGTGGATGGGATATTTGTGGAGCCTCGTCCTCTAATTAGTATTTTTGTAAACTTATTCACTACCATTTGAAACTGATGTGACTAGATTGCAGAGCTTAGAACTGATTGGCGGTGAGATCGCTTAGCTCTGTCTATTACTCGCTGCTTATGCTGTTTGGTATAAGTGGTCCCAATTTGTAGCTTTACCAGGTTGACCCCTCATTTTTTAGGTAGGCATGGTACTGTTCCTGGCATCTCCTTTCATTGAATCACGTTTGATCCTCTGGCTTGATGGTAGAGTGGGGAAATGTTGAGCCATGAGGTTACAGATTGCGGTTGAATACAATTCTGCTGCTGCCTCATGGTTGCCGAACCTGGAGTTGTTCAATCAGTTTGAAATCTATCCCATTTAGCATGCTGGTAATGTCACACAACATGACGGAGTGTATCCTCAATGGACAAAAGAGCTGCCAGAGGTGAGATGGTCTGCTCTTGACATCAAGGCAGCATTTGACCTAGTATGACATCAAGGAGCCTGAGCAAAACTGGAGTCAATGGGAATCGGGATGGGGAGACACCCTCCACTGGTTGGAGTCATACCTGGTATAAAGAAAGATGGTCGTGGTGTTTGGAGGTCAATCATTTCAGCTCCAGGACATCGCTGCAAAAGTTCCTCAGAGTAGTGTGCTGCCCAAGCATCTTCAGCTGTTTCATCAATGACCCTCCCTTCCATCATAAGGTCAGAAGTGAGGATGTTTGCGTAATGGTCAGCGCCACTTGTGACTCCTCATATACTGAAGCAGTCCATGTCCAAATGCAGCAAGACCTGGACAATATAAAGGCCTGGGCTGATAACTGGAAAGTAATATTCGCGCCACACAAGTGCCAGGCAATGACCATTTCCAACAAGAGAGGTTCTAACTATTGCCCCTTGACATGACCATCACTGAATCCCCCACTATTAACATCCATGGGGTTACCATTGATCAGAAACCTAACTTGACTAGCCATATAAATACTGTGGCTACAAGAGCAGGTCAAAGGCTAAGAGTGCTGCAGCAAGTAACTCACCTCCTGACTCCACAAAGCCTGTCCACCATCTACAAGGCACAAGTCAGGAGTGAAATGGAATATGCCTGGATGAGTGCACCTCTAACAACACTCAAAAAGCACGACACCATCCAGGACAAAGTAGCCTGCTTGATTGCTACCCCTTCCGCGTTCAATGCTCCACCACCAACGAACTGTAGCAGCAGTTGTGTACCATTTACAATATACACTGCAGGAATTCACCAAAGTTCCCTATGCAGCACATTCCAAACCCACTACCAGCTAGAAGGACAATCGCAGCAGATACATGGGAACACCACCAGGTGGACACCTTCCCTAACAGCACTGTAGGTGTACCTACACCTTCAGGGACCAAGACTGCAGCAGTTCAAGAAGGTAGTTCACCACTACCTTCTAAAGGTCAACGGGGGATGGGCAATAAATGCCACCTAACCAGCGATGCAAACATCCTATAAATGAATTAAGAAAGACAGGACTTAGTCTCTATAAGGGCTGTGTGGTGATACGGTCACTGACAGATTCATCCATGGCAGGTAGATTCATAAGGATAAGGTCAAGTATGTTTTTTTCCCCCTTGTTGGTTCCCTCGCCACCTGCTGCAGACCCAGTCTAGCAGGCATATCATTTAAACTTGACAAGCTCGGTCAGTCGTGGTATTCCCAAGACAGTCTTGGGAATGGTCATTGAAGACTCCATCCAGTGGCCACCATCAGTGCTTCCTCCAAGGGTGCCGATTCATCAGATGAGGGGGTGTGGGTATGTGGTAATCAGCAGGATGTTTCCTTGTCCATTTTTAATCTTCAAATGGAGCACTGCAGTTAGCAGAAATTTGGGTGGTAATTCCTGATCTCCCAAGAATCCCTATTCTGCACAACATACAAATCTCTTACAACAATATCAAGCGGTCGTTAATCCTAGCACTGCGGTGGAGTGGAGCAAGGGTCGGAAAACAGGGCTAGTCCAATCTGGACTGGTTTCACTCTCAGCTGATTGGAATCCAGCTCGCAGCAGGGTTACAAACGAGCCCGTGTTGCACCACCCATTCACCACTGGCTCTGTTCTTCAAATCAGTCTGGAAGGTTCTCCATTAAAGCTATAAAATTCAATGTCTATAAAATTCAAGTGCCTCCCCATTGCAGTCTCATTTACTCTTGGTGAAGAAACTGGCTGTCAAAATTGATCAACGGGGCAAATAAAACTTCTCAGAACCATATTGTAAATGTGATAAAATAAAGAGCGAATGAAAGTCAAATACTTCATGTACCTCTGCTAACAAATGTTATCAGCAAAACAAAAGTGTAAACAAACACCAGTTAAGAAATAGAAGTTAATGGACAGAATAACTCAGTTTACTGGGGGAGGAAAATGTTTCTCTCCATTCAGATTTCCAGCAACTGCGATATTTTATGTTTATTCTCAACATAGATGCTGCCTGACCCATTGAGTGATTCCAACATTTTCTGTTCTTATTTCAGATTTCCAGAACATGCAGCATTTTACTTTTGTACTCTATTTACTGTCCTATTGTCAATGATTAATAAAGAACAGCCATTGATTTAAACATTTTCTGCTACAAAATTTTCTATTGAGAACTGGACATTGTATAGTAAGAATCCATTTCGAAATGTGACATGTTGAATAGTCCGAGAGCCTGATATGAAGTTTTAACTTCTGTGCTGTGCAATGACATGGTTCAAAAAATTTCCAATTCACAAGTTTCCAATTTCTGCCAGAACATTTACAGGGAGCGGGTGAAACACAATCAGAGGACAAATCAATCAGCATGATATTAACAATCATCCTGATGGCCACTTATAAGGGGCTATAAACAGAAGACTGATCGGTCACCTACCCACCCTTCAGTTGGTGAGTTGGGAGGCGGTCTGTGGGGAGGGGAGTGGGGGGGGGTGGGGGGGGGGGGGGGGGGGGAAGAGAGAGAGAGGGAGGAAGAGATTAAAAAGCTGAATTTGGGTCTGGTTCAGACTCATGCTCCATATGTCAAGCTCCAGTCTCAATAATGTACAAATGGCAAAATGGAAAGATGGGAAATTCAAAGGCCAGTCCTACCTTTCCCCATCTTCAATGCCATTTTGCAATGGCACATGGTGGCGTCTGGAAGGGAAAAATGAAATAACCATTTTATTTTATACAATTCGATTTTAATTTGTAAACCTTTAAATGACACATTCGAGTAAAGTTTAAAATGCAATATGAATAGTATTTTGGTTATCTAAATATAGTAAAAGTGGATTTTAAATACTCATCGATTAATTATAATTGATATTTTAATTGTTATTAATCTAGTAATTCACAATATGGTATATGGTTACAGAAACATTTAAAGGGCAGGAAAGAAATCTTGACAATGGAACACAAATACAATTGGGACCTTGTATATTCTCAAATGTCCAATCCTAAACATTGGACTCTTGCTCTGGGTCATGAATCACTTTCCATGCCTCCCATTTCCAAGTGCCTTATAAAATATTCATATCTTGTATTGCTAGATCAGTAATGACATGCTTTCCTGGTAGATTAAACAAACCATCGCCAATGATTATTGGTTTTGAATAGAAGCAAGCTGATAATTGAAGTTTCTCAGGGCTACATTGATTTTTATGTTAGTTCACATCCCTCATAAGGAAGTGCTGCGTTGTTGATGTTTTGTCATGTAAAAGGAGCAATTTCAGAAAACAAAGCAAAACAGCACAATCACTCAATACAAAATATCAAAGTAATAAACCATCCTTTCTTTAAAAAAGGTGAAAGCTCTCTATTGCTATTACTGTAGTGCTACAGAATATCAGTTTTGGATTTATGACCGTAGAACCATAAAATCAATGTGCTCAACTCCTCCTGCATATCTTTATTTACTATTTACAATCTTCTATACAACTTTAGATACACACGGAAAAATACATTACAATACCCTTTAAACGAGAATATCATACCAAGCACATCTCTCGAAGGCTTAGCACATATGAACCACAATTATTGCCATAACTGAAGAGCACCATTTTCATGCCACGCTCTACGAGAACAGTTGAACCTCTAAAAATATCTCCTGCATCTGGAAAGGTGAAGTGGGTAGCCTAACTCAAATCCTATGGTTTCCTGGCAGGAACAGCTCTCAAAGCAGTACTTACTCAGAATGTGAATCCCCCCCCCCCCTCAATACAAATGTTGACTCACCAGTGCACTAAAGGAGCAAAGTGGCATTGTTGAAGATGCCATCCTTTAGATGAATCTTCAAACTGAGACCTTTTGTCCAGATAGGTATTGCAAGAAAGTTGACAAAGGGATCCTCATCCAACTTCCACCACCAAAAATCAGATTAGCCAGTCATTTATTTTAGCACGATTCATAGAATCTTAAAAGTGCTGAGGTTCTCTATCCACCACACTTGCACCTCTCAGCAACTCATTGCACATGAAGCAGTCACGATGTCGGAGTGTGCAATAAAGTGTATAAATGCCACTCAACACAGACTTGAGGTCAGGAGCACACGAGCCTGCATTCTTCACTCCATCATAATAGATTTATGTTTGAACAAAGTAACAACCCCCCTCTCTGCTTGCTCTATGTCAGCTTTAAAATATGTCCTCACATAATTTATTAAATAGTAAGAATCTTTCCATTGTCATTATATTGCCGATAAGCCGAAGTCATGTTTTATTAGATGGGAAGTAGGTCTTTTTTAAGTCTCAAAAAGGGTATTGCATATCTTGACCTGACCAAAAGGAGCTTTTATTGTATTACCATGCTAGAAAGTATTTAGATGCATCCTCAATACTTCACATCGCTTCCACTTTGAAGTTCTTTAGATTCTTCATTTGATTAGTCAAGTACTTTTAGCAGCATCTTTAAACTGCTGCAGATCAAATCCCTCCATCAATTTTGTCACTAGTTCACTCTTTCATGATTGCCAACACCGAAAGAAAAACCTTGGTCAGGGATAAGAAAGCCAAATTAAAGAGTCACATGATAGAGAGTATAACTTTCCTTTTACTCGAGATGTTCAGCTTTTAAACACTGCATGATTGAATCAATAGCTCAATCGTTGCATCATGGTGCTCAAAAATGGGCGTTCAGTTTCAATGTTTCCAAGAATGCAGGGCAGCTATGTAGGTAGGTATCATACTGACACTCTTTCAAAATAATCCTAATTATTAACTAAACAAAAGAAATAGGTGCAGGCCTTTCAATGCTGCAAGCCTGACCTTGCCTAATCTTTATCTTGGCATCCCAGCAATGCAGTACTGCAGCAACTAGGTCAATATACTAAGTGCAAATCATCAAAATTTTACAAGAAAATGTACTCAACGTATCTAAAGTTGAAGTACTTCTATAATATGTCAGTAACTAAGATAACATAAAGCCCTTTAAAGGCACCAGCTTGCACCTATTTCTTCACTCACACCATTATCGATTTTCACCTCACTGAAAATGTTGGATTCTACACCGGTTAGTCTACATCTTGACATTTGGATTTTACTGTATCACATGCCAACTGGAGGTTATTTTTCTTAAAGGATAAGCCCATAACAGAATGAAATGGAATACGGTACTGGACTCCTAAATCTGCACCAATGTGTCCGTTACAAGGAAGGAATTTTAAAATCTTTACAGGATCAAGTATGAAAGTCAGGGGTGGGAACAATGGGATTGAAGATCAGGCGCTATGTCATAGCTTCATTCAGATACGGACGACTAACACACATTATTAGTTCACAAACTAGATCATGGAATCCTCCCATTACATCAAAGGAGCATGTGAACTTTATGGTCAACCGTTCCTATCTGCCAGTACCTGCAGTTGTAACACTGGAAATCTGGGCATGAAATGTGTATGTGTGTGAGCGTGCGTAGGGATATGACGTAACAAAATTCAAAAATTTCACAGCCTTGCATGCTTGAATATCACCAAAGTATTATGCGTTTGGTATCACAAAACTCTGCAAATGCATGCAAATGAGATGAACAAATGCAGGGTGGGGGACAGCAAATTGTGTCTTGCTCGTTTCATAAGAGTGTGTGCCTAATGGAAAGTTGAAAACTATTAAACCAAATAAAGAAGGAAAGGATTTTGAAGCATTAACATACTGAAGCAGAGTATTCCAATATAGAAATTCTAAAACAGAAGATTCCATTCTCCCTTGCATGAAATTTGAACAAATTTCTCATGCACCCAACTAAATTCAATAAAATAAAGCATTCAGAACAGATTATATATTTGTGCAGGAGCTACACAAATTCCTTGGATTGCCACCTTGCTGCGGTGGAGTGTCTTCAACTTTCCGATGATCCAGAGAGCAATGCCGACAGGAGTCTGAAGCTCCTGGCAGGGTCACACAAGACAGTAATATCAGAGGGGACGAACCAGACAAAGTACAATCAATGCACTCCTCAATGGCGGATCAGGCCGAAGATACACATATGGTATCAATGATTGCGATGGCAGATGAAGGCTATAGCAGTAGGGAGATCCTCCGTCATCGAGGTTCCCTGGTCACTAGAACTGGACCTACCCACTGTCATGGACCATATGCCTGCTGATGTGCAACGGCATACCCATGGTAAAAGATGTCCCGCACCAGGCGTCTACCTAGAGGAAAGGCACATTATCTAAATGGAGAGAAACTTCAGAGTGCTTTGGTGCGGAGGGACCTGGGTGTCCTCATTCATGAATCTCCGAAAACCAGTATGCAGATAGAGCAGGTAATAAGGAAGTCAAACGGAATTTTGGCATTTATTACAAAAGGGATAGAGTAGGGAAGTGTTGCTGCAAATATACACGGCGTCGGTGAGGCTGCACCTGGAATACTGTGTACAGTTTTGGTCCTATTATTTGAGGAAGTATCCAGTTGCATTAGAGGCAGTTCAGAGGATGTTCACTATGATTCCAGAGATGAGGGGTTTGACTTACGAAGAGAGATTGAGCAGTTTAGGCCTATACGCTCCAAGTCTAGAAAAATGAGAGGAGATCGAATTGAGGTATACAAGATGATGAAAGGTATTGACAAAGTAGACAGAGAGCGGATGTTTCCTCTTGTGGGATAACCTAGAATGAGAGGTCATAGATAGGATAGGTTTAAAACAGAGACGAGGAGAAATTACTTCTCTCAAAAGGGTCGTGAATCTGTGGAATTCACTGCCCCAGGAGACTAGAGTAATTTTGAGGAGATACACAGATTTTTATTTCTTAGTGGGTTGAAGGGTTATGGAGATCGAGAAGGAAAGTGGAGTTGAGGCGGAGATCAGTATTGAATGGCAGAGCATGCTCGAAGGGCTGAATTGTCTACTCCCACTCCTAGTTCTTTTGTACTATTTGGAGAGTAATTATGCCTTTGACATTGAGATGCATGCTTGTCAAAGTAATTGGCCATCAGAATAAAAAAACGTACCCAATTATTTTTTTCCAATTAAGGGGCAATTTAGCATGGCAAATCCACCTACCCGGACATCTTTGGGTTGTGAGACCCATGCAGACCTGGGGAGAATGTGCAAACTCCACACAAGACAGTGACCCGGGGCAGGGATTGAACCCAGGTCCTCAGCGCCATGAGGCAGCAGTGCGGGCCATCGAGTTAACCTTTAACAATGTCAACCGCCCTCTTTCTCAAAGTCAAGGATATGGGTGAAGACTCAGGTTTCAAGGAAAAAAAGTTGGGTGCAGAGGATCGAGGGGACCCCAGTGCCTGCCACTGAGGACCCATTAGCCCTCAAGGTATACATAAGCATCCAGTCAACCCTGTCCATGAGGGATGGGCATCTCAGAACCTCCTGTGATGTTATGTTTAAGGTAGGGGTCAACCAGACGGGAGGGTTCAGGCGACTGAAGATAAATGGCATTGATCAGGGCCAGTCAAGTAATGAAGTTGGAAGAGCATCCGACACACGAGAGAGCACTAGCTGCCGGATATGTTGTGGCAATGGATAACCTCATACTTATCCACATTAAACTCTGCCACATTTTGGCCCACTCACCTAACGTATCGATATCCATTTGTAAATTTATTATTTCCTCATTGCAACTTGCTATCCCACCTATTTTAGTGTCATCTACAAGTTTGACCTTCTATCCCTACATCCAAGTCATTAATATATATTGTAAATAGATGGGGTCCGAGGACCAAATCCTGTAGCACCCAACTAGTCACATGTAGCAATGGTTGCTTCCAGGATCGGGAGAACAAAGGGTGACGGGATGCTCTGAAGGTCACCGGTTGGGACACCACCCCTTGATCCTCACACTCTCTTTGCCTCTCATCTCTTGCAGAACCAGTGGAGCTGGAAATTCTGCTTATAACAGCACTGGAGGAGCAGAGACTACAGCTGCAACAAGAAGCCACACGCAGGGAGAACCCAGCGCCAAGATGAAAGGGAACTGTAGGACAGTCTCAAGGGCCAGAGGTAACAGAAGCCGAACAGGGGGATCAAAGCCGAAGAAGGAGACCGAGGGTTTACACGACCCAGGTGTCCTTCATGGAGCTGTCAGATAACATGTGCCACAGGAGGCTTGCCTGCAGGGAGACGGTGCGGCATCTGCTCTGTGGCCGTGAAAGTCATGGTAGCCCTTAACATCTACACCACGGGATCATTTCAGGGCTCAATGGGTGACCTGCGCGGCACTTTGCATTCATCCACCCACAAATGCATCCACGAGGTCACAACGCACTCCATGCCAGGGCATCAGACCCCATTACTTTTGAACCGGACCTAACCAGGCCTATCAGGATGAGAGGGCTGTGGGATTTGCCATCACAGCTGGTGAGCAACAGGTGGAGGGGCCATCGATGGCACTCGGCTCTACAGGCCCCGTGGCATTAGGGAGCCTGTTTATTAACGGGAAGGGGTTCCACTCACTGAATGTCCAGGTGGTCTGTGTGTGCATATTTTCCAGGAAGCGTGCATGATAGCTACATACTTGGGCAATCTCAAATCCCTGCGATATTGAAGAGTCACCCCAGGCTGCAGGGATGACTCCCTGGGGACAAGGGATACCCTCCTGAGGTTTTGGCTGATGATGATGCCAGTGCGGCGGTCAGTTACAACAAGGCCCGCAGTGCCACCCGGCCTGTGATTGAGCGGTGCATCGGACTGCTCAAGATGCCCTTCTGCTGCCTCAACAGCATAGTGGTTAGTCTGCTGTACCCTACATAATTTGGCACAGCAGCGGAATGACATCCTTGATAACAACGACCAGAAGGAGGAAAACATAGAATCCCTACAGTGCAGAGGAGGCCAATCGACCATCAAGTCTGCACCGACCCTCTAAGGAGCTTCCTACCTACGTCCACACCCCACCCTATACCCATAACCCCACCTAACCTTTTGGACGTTAAGGGACAATTTAGCATGGTTAATCCACCTAACCTGCACATCTTTGGGCTGTGGGAGGAAACCAGAGCAACCAGAGGAAACCCACGCACTCACGGGGAGAAAGTGCAGACTCCGCACAGAGAGTCACCAGAGACTGGAATTGAACCCAGGCCCCTGGCGTTCTGAGGCAGCAGTGCTAACCACTGTGCCATCGTGCCTCCCCTTCCTCCGAGGAGGAGAAAGTCCAGGAAGGAGAGGCCAAAAAGGTGCCTTAGGATGGAGGCTAGGCAGGGTTCTCATGGGCAGGAGGAGCAGAGATGCAGTCATCACTTCCTGTTTCACTCAATAGGACCATGTTGTCTAACAGCTCCGCTACTCCCCACACAGAACCTCAAGACCACTCCACAACCAAAGGATGAGGTCTGTATGAAAACCAAGTCGTCAGGGAGCTGGGCCGTGGGAGTTGTGCCTGCTTAGCCGGTCAATGCACGAGGGTGATGACGACTCGCAGTGAGGAAAACTCTGATGCTCCTCAGCTTTTGCTTATGTCGGACTCCCATCTTTCTGTTGCCAGTATGCTGATTCACGGGTCATGTGCAAGTGAGACTCGGAACTACACCCCTTTGTCTCGTAGCATCTGAGCATAATTGGGGCGGGGGTCTAGAGTTTGCTGATTAATGCCAGAGTCCTTCCAATATACATGTTACTCTCGGTTGAAGCCTAACTGTTTCCCTTACATTGAAGCTCTCTGAGAAAAGCTGTGTCCAGATAGGCTGAAGATTTATCCCAGGAGAAGGATCAAGGGAGCGAACAACAAAAGGTTTTAATAAGGCGACAAGTGCAATTTTGATATTTAATTCTGACCCCTATCGGTCTCAAACTTCACCAGAACCCACTGTTCCTACAACTCTTTACTCTTGCGAACCCTCCCACTACCCTCAGTGTAATATTCCCAGGATGCACATCATAAGTGGAGGTTCCCTGCTGCTTTCCATGCCCTGTTGCCAGAGTACCCTAGGCGGGCATCCTCTCAAGGGTCGGGAACATGGACCTACTTTCAGAGGGCACTAAAATTTACATCACCCTGTTTTGCCTGCAGGCTCTGATATGCACCGTGCCACTATCAGGAAGTGGGAGAGGGGGTTCAGAAGTGCTGGTCACTCAGGATTGCCTGGGTGGAAGGCCCTGGGAGTTGCTCCAGCACTTCCGCCTCCCTCCGATTGCTTGTGGGCCCCTGGGTTACTCCATGGAGGGGCAGCAAGAGTGAGCTGCAGCCTCAACATCATCCGGCACTGCTAGTCCCGGAGGTCTGCCAGTGTCTGAACCATGGTGTTGTTAAATCCCTCAGCTATGGTCCTCAGGGACTGAACCACCTTTCGGTGTGCTCCAGTCATGACTCGGATATCTTGCCCCAGGCTTTCCACTGCGGACGCCATTCTTGTGGTGGCCTGGGTGCCACGCAACGCCGGCAACATCCACTGCGACAGGAGGCTTTGGGACTCCTTCATTTGGCTTTGCATACCGTTCTGGTATTCCCAGCTCTGCCTTTGTATCTCAAGCATCTGAGTGTCGAACATGTCCAGGGGCATGGCACCTGGTGGGGGAAACAGCTGAGTCCTACGATCAAGCAGGTCTCTGACTGTCCAATTCCTGGGTCACTCCTGTCTCCACCTGGTGTGCATAATAAGCTGTGCGGCGCTCACCAGATGGTGATCCAGAAGCCCATCTGCTAAGTTCGCCCACCAAGGTGTTTGCCTCGGCGATGGTGCAGGTAATAGCTGTGACTCTTCATCCATGTCCTCCTTGGAGATCTCCTCAGATTCTGTTGAGGTGGCCAGGTTTGGGGGGTGGGGGGGTGGGGTGGGGCACTGCTAGTTGACAGCCAAGACTCACCAGTTGATGTTCCTGCAAGGCATGGGACATGGTTTTCGCACATGGCCTGGTCAAGTGTTTGAACAACATAAAACCCACTCGAGATTGGTCATCTGGATGAAGGTCCAGTGGCTCCTCACTATTCTGTCGCAGGCCAACCTGGGTCTGTGCAGGCCCATCCCTGCTCCTGCCCTGTGATCGCATGGCCCTCTCCTTGAAAGGAGCCAAGGTCCTTAGGCCAGGCGTTTCACCACCGGTCTTCTCTCTTTCTCACTCTCTGCAGTTGTGGCAATCTGCTCCTGCAGGGACACAAAATGGGTTGTGAGCCGGACGCCTGGCACGTCAGAGGTCGAGAACAACTGGCATGTGTGAGCACTGTGCATAAACAGAGAGGGTTTCTGAGGAAGAGTGCGAGTATGGAGGGATTGCACATAAACAGAGGGTTTCTGGAGGTTTCTGGTTTGGAGGATGATGTTGGGAAGTTGGATGCTGGGAACCTGTGAGGTGGCGGCATCGGGGTTAAATGTGACATTGCAGGGATTTACAGAAGGGTGGAGTGCCAAGGGGAGATGGGAGGTACTTGCCCTTGCAGATTGCACGAGGTCATTGAATTTTTTCTTACATTGAGCCCACTCCTTCTGGTCAGGCTGCTGGCACTGACCAGTGCTGCCACCATCACCCAGGCAGCATTGGTGACCTTGCTGAAGGGCCTTCTGCCAACCTGTGGGTAAATTGTGGCTCGTCTCTCCTCCATGGCATCCAGCAATCGAGTGAGGGGCCCCCTCCGAACATCTGGGAACTGATCTTCTAGCTGTCATTGTCCTGGCTTGAATGAGAGGGGGTGCTATGGAACCATTGAAATGCAGATCGTAGAGCTCAGATGACCCCCAAGTCGGGAAAATCAGACACTTAGCGCCCGATGCATTTTTCGCCGGGATATTCCCCCCAAATGCCTAAAGATTGGAACTTGAACCCTGCCACAGAGGTCAGCAGCATTTGCACCAATTGCCCAAAAATGAGCCCATTATTTCTACCCCAGACAAATTTATAGACATGAATCACCAAAAGGAGATAACAAATAACAAGGACTCAAAGGATGTTCCATCAGAGTTGAGTTGCAGTTCACCTCCACTGTAGATCAATGAAAAATGACTATCCAGCGTAAGAGAAAGTAAAAGAGGCACAATGTACAATCCTGGTGACCAGGTAGACTGAACGAGTTAAAACCATCCACAGAATGAACTGGAAAGATTCTTACAAACTAATTCATAAAAGGTCATGCAGACTCTCAAACAATGATGGTTACTTACACACCCACTCATGTCGAGGTGGATTGGTTGAAGGCATACTCTTGCAGTGAGTAACATTAAAGACCGACTTGGATTTGCATAACATGGTTCACAATCTAAAGTCATCCCCAAGCCCTTTACAACCAATTAAGTACCTTTGAATTGCAATCATTGTTGTAATGTCTGAATCACAGTAGCCAATTTGCATACAGCAAGCCCTCACAATCAGCAATGTGATGATGAGACGATCTGTTTTTTGTGATGTTGATTGAGAGATAAATATTGGTCGGGGCACAGGAATAACTTGCCTGTCTTCGAAAAAAGTGTTGTCGTATCTTTTATAACCGTGCCAAGAGCAGATGAGGACTTAGGTTTAACAATTCATCCAAAAAATGGCACCTCTGACAGTGTAACACTTTCAGTACTGCACTGGAGAGCTTGCCGTGATTTCTGTGCTCACACCCTGGATTGGGACTTCAACCGACAATCTTCTGACTCAAGAATGCTACCCCACTCAAATACACAAAGCATGTTTTTGGATACTTCTGAGTTGGTGAATCCAGCAGTGCACAACTACTGGTGATCAGTAATTTACCTGGTGAGAAGGTAAAGATAAACTGCGACCTGTTTGTTCTTGAGCCTTTGCTTCCTTTGCGGTGTTCAGAGAATCCCAACAATGCAGAAGGAGGCCTATAGAGTCAGCTCCGATCCTTTGAAAGAGCACCCTATCTAGGCCCAATGCACACCCTATCCCAGGAACCCCACCTAACCTTTGAACACTAAGAGACAATTTAGCATGGTCAATCCACCTAACCTGCACATCTTTGGACTGTGAAAGGAAACCCATGCAGACACAGGGAGAAAGTACAAACTCCACACAGAGTCACCTGAGGCTGGAATGAACCTGGATCCCTGGCTGCATGGCAGCAGTGCTAACCACTGTGCCATGTTCATCTCACTTCTATCATGGGAGGCTGTTCGAATGGAGATGTTTCACAATAAATATTTTACTTAATTTTTTTATTGCACCACAACCAAAATATTAAGGATAAACAAGCTGGAGTCTCATTTATTAAAAAAGGAACATAAATGGAATTAGAGAATGTAGAATTAAAAGAACTTTCCAAATCAGTTTTCATTGTGCAGTATCACCATCTTCTGGCTGCAGCCTAGTACTGCAAGCAAAGGCCAGATCAGTTATTAAATGTGGAAAAGCCTAATCTTTAAAGTGAAGGGAAATGGAGATCTCTACATATGCTCTCCCATAACTATCCTCAAAATGAATTTTAGAAAGCCAGAGGCAGTCAATTAAATAATCCAATCAGTGCAAGTTCTGAAACTCAACTTCATATTGAAAGCGTTTTAGCCACTTGTCAGAATTAAAATCTTTTCAAATGTAAAATAAACTGATGGTGAAGAACACATACACCTGACAGCCAAAGAGAAGCATAAAAGATGGATAGACAATGAGAAACTGAAGACTGGAAGAACAGGTTTAAGATTAATGCTGAAAGTCAATAACTTGACTAACTATGGCAAAACCTAACCTGTGTGCTCAAACTGGTTTATACCTGAAAAACAGAATACATGCGCCAAGGGGATTGCAATTGTGGCTTTTAATCAACTGGAGTGAACAGAACTGCATTTCCCCATAAAAAAATAAAATTAAACTATAACTTTTGACTCAGAATATCTAAGAAAATGAGGTATTTTACATTAGTCTTCACTCTTGAGGATACAAGTAACATGCCAGAAATAGCTATGAATCAGGAAATGGAAGGGAGGGCGAATCTCCAGAAAATACAATCACCAGGGACATGTTATCGAGTAAATTGTTAGCACTGTGGGCTGACAAGTCCTCGGATCCTGATGTACTTCATCTTAAAAGAAGTGGCTTGTAAGATTTTCCCAAATTCCCTAGATTTGGGAAGGTGCCACTGGATTGGAAAACAGCGACTGGAACTCCATTAGACAGAAAGCAGGAAACGATAGGCAGTTAGCTCAACATCTGTAAAATGTTAGAAACTATTACTGAAGACATTATAACAGGGCATTTAGAAATATTCACAGCAATCAGGCAGAATGAACATGGTTTTGTGAAAGGGGAATCATGTTTAGCCAATCAATTGGAGTTCTTTGAAATAACATTCTGTGGATAAGAAAAACTAGGAGCAGGAGTCGGCAATTCAGCCCCTCAATCCCACTCTGCTCTTCAATATGATTATAGCTGATCTCCTCTCAGCCTCAACTCCACTTCTTTCCCGATCTCCATAACCCTTCAATCCATTACTAATTAAAAATCTGTTTCTCCCCTCCTTAAATTTACTCAAAGTCCTGGCATCTACTGCACTCTGGGAGTAGTAAATTCCAGAGTCACGAGAGAAGTAATTTCTCCACAAGTAGTAATTTCTCCTCATCTCGGTTTAAAATCTGCTACCCTTTCCTAAAACTATGACCTCTCATTCTAGAATGCCCACAAGAGGAAACATCTGCTCTACGTCTACTTTGTCAATACCTTTTATCATCTTATATATCTCAATAAGATCTCCTCGGATTCTTCTAAACCTGAGAGTATCGGCCTAAACTGTTCAATCTCTCTTCATAAGACAAACCCTTCATCTCTGGAATCAATCTAGTGAACATAGAACATACAGTGCAGAAGGAGGCCATTCGACCCATCGAGTCTGCACCGACCCACTTAAGCCCTCACTTCCCCCTATCCCAGTAACCCAATAATCCCTCCTAACCTTTTTGGTTACTCAAGGGCAATTTATCACGGCCAATCCACCTAACCTCCTCCGAATGCCTCAACTGCATCCCTCCTCAAATAAGGGGACCAAGAACTGTACCCAGTACTCTAGGTGTGGTCTCACCAATGCCTTGTACAGTTGCTGCAACACTTTCCTACTTTTACACTCTATTCCTTTCGCTATAAATGCCAAAATGCCATGTCTTCCTCATTACCTGCACGAGAATACCCAGGTCGCTCTGCACCGAAACACTGATGTTTCTCTCCATTTAGATAGGAAGTTGCCTTTCCATTTTTCCGACTGAAAGGGATAACATCACACTTATCCACGTTAAACTCCTTCTGCCAAATTTTGGCGCACTCACCTAATTTATCCATATTTATTTGTAGTGATTGCAACTTATTTTCCCACCTATTTTAGTGTCATCTGCAAATTTGGCTAAAGTAACTTCTATCCTACATCCATGTCATTTATATTGCCTTGGGTAACTCGTGTGAACATATTTAATTGAGCTTAATTACACACTTAAACATGAAAATCTGTAACTCACCCATTGTGGACGGGATCCAGATCACGATGCCTCGTGAGATCTCGCAATGTGTAACGAGCCTCATAAATCTGGAGGCCTCGCGTGAGATTTACAGACCTCTTTGCGTCCTGTGTCGGGCGCAATAAGGCAGTTAGATCGTGCCCTTGGTTTATCAATTGCTGATACAAAGATAGGAAGGAAAGAAAACTTCGAAGAGGACATAGGCTACAAAGGTATATAGAGTGATAAAGTTAGAGGGAAAAAATTTGGCAAATGGTGAATAATGTGAAAATGTGAAATTGCCTAAAATGGCAAGTTTGTTGAATTCAGGTGCAGGAATTGCAAAAGGAGAGTATGCAGGCAGAGAAGTAATTAGGAAAGTGAATGGAATGTTGTTTATTGCAAGAATGAACTACAAAAGTTGGGAGGTTATGTGTCAGTTATTGGTGAGGCCACAGCTGGAGTAGTGTGTATAGTATTGGCCTCCTTATTTAAAGGAAGGATTGAAAATCGCTCCAATGCATTTGTGAAAATGTTTATGAGACTAAAAACTGGAATGGACAGATTGTCTTATGAGGAAAGGTTTCGCCTTATGCGGAAAGGTTAGAGACAGGCTAGGCTTATATTTGCTGGAGTTTAGAAATGCAAGAGGTGACTTGATTGAAACATAAAATCCTGAGGGTCTTGACAGGTGGATGGAGAAAGTATGCTTTTAAAAAAAATGTAATTAAGGAACAGTTCAGCTTTGCTAATTCACCTACCCTACATATATTTAGGTTATGGTGGTTAGACCCACACAAACATGGGGAGAATGTGCAAACTCCACACGCACACAGTAACCGAAGGTCGGGATCGAACCCAGATCCCCAGGGTTGATGCAGCAGTGCTAACTATGGGCTGCCAAGGATAGCTCTTCTTGCGGGGGAATCAAGAACTAGGGTTAAAGTTTAAAAATAAGGGCTTGTTCAAAATGAAGAGAAACCTTTTCACTCAGAGGGTCATGAGCTTAATAAACTCTTCCTCACAAGGCCTTCAATATTTTCAAAGCAATGATGAGCTAGGGAAGGGGGGGGGGGGGTGAGAGTAAAGGCTATCGGGGTGTAGGGCAAACGTAGAGTTGAGAATACAAACCCATCAGCCATTATCTTACTGAATTGCAGAGAATGTTTTGCGCAGTGACCTGCTCCTAATTGGTCTCTATGTATTTTAAAAGGCAAATCAAAGAACACTAATTTGAACGAGTATTGGAACATAAGAGGATTGCAAGAGTATTCAGGTTTAGAAGTAGAGATGTCTTACTGCAGTTATACAGGGCCTCCTTCGTGAGACCACACCTGGAGTATTGTGCAGTTTTGGTCTCCCTACCAGAGAAACAATATACTTGCCATAGAGGAAGTGCAGCAGAGGTTCACTAGGCTGGTACAGGGATTGGCGATTAGAAGAAATTGACGATGAAGGAAAATTTGTCAGATTAAAGAATATTTTCGATAAGGATCAACCATTAAGTGGATGGACGATCAGAAGACTATGAGGAGAGATTGGATCGACTGGGCTTGTATTCACTTGAGTTTAGACGGCAAGAGATCTGATTGAACTGTATAAAATCCTAACAGGGCTGGACAGGCTAGATGCAGGATGTTTTCCCTAGTTGGAGAATCTAGAACTGGGGAGACAATCTCAGGATGTCAAAGGAGGGAGATAAGGAAACATTTCGTCACTCAAAGGGTCTCAAACCTGTGGAATTCTCTATCACAGAAGGCTATGGCGGCTCAGTCGCTGAATGTATTCAAGAGATAATTTTTTTTAAAAAAAGATTTTAATGGCATCAAGGGATATGGAAAGAAAGCAGGAATATGGCACGGAGATCAAAGATCAGCCATGATCATGTGGAATGGCAGAGCAGGCTTGAAGAGCAGAATGGCCTACTCCTGCTCCTAGTTTCTATAAAGTATGCAGAAACCATTTCTTTAGCACCTACTATTAAACAGGAAATAAACCACTGCAAAGGGCGGCATGATGGCAGTGGCTAGCACTGCTGCATAATAGCACCAGGGACCCAGGTTCGAGTCCAGCCTTAGGTCACTCAGGAATTTGCACGTTCTCCCAGTGTCTGCGTGGGTTCCCTTGGAGTGCTCCAGTTTCCTCCCAGTCCTTAGATGTACAGGTTAGGAGGATTGGCCATGATCAGCGCGCAGAGTTATGGGGATAGGGCAGGTGAGTGGGCCTAGTAGAGTACTCTTGCGGAGGGTTGCTGCAGACACGATGTGCCAAATGGCCTCCTTCTGCACTGTAGGGGTTCACTAGATTCCAATAAACAAATTTCTAGTTTTTTAATTCTTTCATGTGATGATGGCATCAGGCAAGCCAATATTTACTTCCCATCCCCAACTGCCCATAAGGGATGGCAAGCAACCTTCTTGTACTGCTGCAGTCCATGTAGTGTAGGTACACCCAGTGTTGTTAAAGAGGAGTTCCAGGAATTTGATCCAGCAACAGTGTGAAGGGATGGCGATATAGGTCCAAGTCAGATGCAGCTTGGTGTGTGGGTGGGGTGGGGGTGGGGGGGGGGGGTGCTGTTGCTGCACGTTCGCTACACTTACCTTCTAGGTGATAGAGATCATGGTGTTGTAAGGTGCTGTCAAAGGAGCCTTGGTGAGTTTCTGCTAAATCTTGTTTATGATAAACACGGTGGGATGTTTTATTCTGGATGGTGTTGAGCCTCTTGACCGTTGTTGGAGCTTCACACACAAGCAAGTGGACAGTATTCCATCGTATTCCTGACTTGTGCCTTGCAGATGGTAGACAGGTTTTAGGAGGTATAAAATGAGTTACTTGCCCCAGAATTACAAGCCTAGTAATTAAGACGACTGGTCAGTTAGGTTTCTGGTCAATGGTAACCCAAGGATATTAATGGTGGGGAAATTTAGTGATAGTAATGCCTTTGAGTGTCAAGCGAAGATGGCTAGATTCCCTCTTGTTGGAGATTATCATTTGTTCATCATGTTACTTGCCACTTACCAGCCCAAGCCTGATTATATAGGTCTTTCCGCCTATGTACATGGGCTGCTTCAGTAGTTGGAGTTACAAATAGTACTTAGTTTGCAATCATCAGCAAACATCCTCACTTCTGACATTATGAATGAGGAAAGACTACAAATGAAGCAGCTGTGGTTACTTTGGGCACTACGCTGAGAAACTCAGGCAGCCATGTCCTGGGGCCGAGATGGTTGGTCTCCAACAATCACAACCATCTTCTTTGGTTCTAAGTATGGCACTGGTACTGCACATAGCTACAGCACAGAAGGCGGTCATTTGATCCATTGTATCTGCGCTGGATCTCAAAAGGAGTAATTTCTCAGTAATTACCTGCCCACCCTCTCTCCATAGTCCTGGATATTCTTCCTTTTCAAATCCAATTCCCTCTTGAATGCCTGCATTGAACCTTCCTCCATCACACTCTTGACCGTGCATTCCAGATACCAACTGCTGTGCCAATGATCTTAAATCAGTGCCCTCTTCTTCTTGATCCTTCCACCTCTCCTAATCTGCTCTGTCCAAACCCCTCACGATTTAATATGTCTCAAACCTCTCTACTTCAAGGAAAACAGTTCCCACTTTTCCAAACTGTCTACACTATTGAAATATTTCATCCTTGAAACTATTATCATGAATCTTTCCTACATTCTAACACTTTCACAGCATACCTTGCCTTAAATGTGATGCCTACAACTAAATAGAATGCTCCAGTTGAAGCCAAACCACTGATTTATACATGTTCAGCAGACCGCCTTTTGTAATCTGTGCTGCCTGGGATGCTGTGTTTTATTTACCGCTGTCAACCTCTTCTGCGGCTCACTTATGTACATATACACGGAGGTCCCTTGGCTTCTATACCCGCTTTTGAATTGTACTTTATTTTGTAGTGTCTGTGTTCTTCCTCCCAAAATTAAATCACTTCACACTTAATTTCATAAGCCATTCTTATGACCTACGTCCTTTTGAATATCCACACTAATTTGCTTTTAAGTTCTACATGATCTGCAAACTTTGAAATCATCCTCTGTGCACCAAGATCTAGGTCATGCACCAAGGTCAGGTCATGAATATGTTTCAGGGAGACTTCCGGTGACGGCGGGCGGGAGGCGGCCGCACAATGGAGGGCTCCCACTCGGGAACGACATTTTCGGGGCTTTAAGCCCGGTCCCAGGGTCCACGGAGGCGGCAGAAGCAGGGAGAAGGCACGGAGGAGGCACTGTGAAGACACAGGAGGGAAAAAAACCCAAAGGAAATTGTCGAGGGTGAGCAAAAAAAACGGCCGAAAAAAAACCAGCTGGAGGTCCGTCGGGGAGTGGAAAGGTCACCAGGAAAAATGGAGGCTGGAGCACCAGGGAAGGCCGCACTGCTTACGTCTGAAGAAATAACCACGGTGATGGCTGCGGAATTTGAAAAGCAGTTGGCGCAGATTGCGAAATGCATGGAGACGGTGAGGAAGGAGATGAGGGAGGTTTTGAGTGTGCTGGTGGAGGTGGCGAGCACAGTGGCGGAGGTGCGAGAGCAAGGGAGGCGCTGAAGGAAGTGAAGATGTTATTGCAGCACGGTGATCAACTTGCCTCGATGGGGAAAGAGATGCGGAAGGTGATGGATACGAACAAGGATCTGCGAGGAAAAATGGAAGACCTGGAAAATAGATCCAGGCGACAGAACTTGAGGATTGTGGGGCTGCCCGAAGGAGTTGAAGGACCGAAGCCGACTGAGTATTTTGCCGCGATGCTGGCAAAACTATTGGGGGAGGGAGAGGATCCCTCCTGATATGAACTGGATCGGACTCATCGGCCGTGGAGGCCTGTACCAAAGGCGAGTGAGCTGCCAAGGGCAGTGACTCTGTGCTTCCGTAGGTACAGGGTGAAGGAGAAGGTCCTGAGCTGGGCCAAGCAGAAGCGGGTGGTGCAGTGGGCTGGAGCTGGTATACGTGTATACCAGGACTTTACGGTCGAGCTGGCAAGGAGGCGGGCTGCCTTCAACCGGGTGAAGAGGGCACTGTACATTAGCACGGTGCGGTGCGGCATTGTATATCCAGCGAAGCGGAGGGTGACTTACAAGCTCAGGGACTTTTATTTTGGAACGGTGGAAGCAGCGGAGGAGTTTGCGAAAGCAGAAGGACTGTGGCAGAACTGACAAATTGAGGAATGGCCATGTGCCGATGTAACCTCATGACTGTATTTTCTTCTTTTTTGTATCACTGCACGCGGGTGTAGAGATTAAAGGAGCCAAGGTGGTATATATTTGGTCAAGGGAAGGGACGGGACTTTCACTTGAAATGAGAGTTCTTTGGGGTGTAGGTGGATATGCGGGGTTTGTGTGCTAAAAGGGGATCTTCGGGCTTTCCTGGGGCCGGGCAAGTGGGAAAGGGACCCGGGCGGGGGCCTCCACGCTGGCTGGTTTGTGCTGGCCAGTGAACGGGAGTGAGGTGGGGGTGGGGGGGGGGGGGGGGGGGGGGCTGCGGCCATCGGAGCCTGGCAGAACAGGGTCCGAGTGGTCTAGCCGGGGTGGAAAGTTGGGGGGGGGAAGGAACCGAGGTTGGGGGGAGGAGTTTTACAAGAGGCAGCGGGCAGGAGGAGCTGGAGACCTGGGGTGGGGGCTGTGTAAGATTAAGGGTGACTACAGGTAATCCCGGATTCCTTTTTGTCATTTGTTTATGTAAACATGCGGGTTGCGGTTTTGGGGGGGGGGGGGGGGGGTAGATGGGATCGTTGTTATTATGGGGACTGACATATCTTGCTGATTATTGTTTATTGTTGATGGATGTAAATGTGGGAGAAAATGTGTAAAAAATATTTAAATTTTTTTTAAAAAATGAATATGTTTCAGGAAGAGCGCGGATCCCAACACTGACCCTGTCAACTACTGCCTTGATCTCAAGGCAGTCCTCTCCCATCAACTCATTTGACAATTAGCTTCAGAGTCACCACTTCCTATGTACCTCAGTTTTCCTCTTTTGTTATTTTGTTCTTTTATTCTTATTTAAATGAACATTTATTGAAAATGTTCAGGTGCTTAAAAAACAACTTTGCAACATCCATATTGAATGTGGACAGTTATGAAAGCAGGTTAACAATGGGTAAATCCTCTGCACCAGGAAAGCCATCCTAGCAGCACTATCCTCCAAATTAGTGTCGTCAAGGGATTCATCTTCGACAAAACATCTGTGAATCTGAGCTGCATTCTTTCCTGAAGACAAACAGAATTGTAACCAAGACTGCAAACAATGGGCGGGATTCTCTCAGCCCACACTGGGCCAGAGAATCGCCAGGCCAGGCGCAAATCGCGCGACGCTGCCCCGACGCCAATTCTCCGGAGAGCAGAGAATCGGCGCCATTGGCGGCGGTGCCGGTCGGGGGGGCGGGGGGGGGCGATTCTCCGCCCGGGATGGGCCGAGTGGCCGCAAAATAAATTTGAGCCCCGCCGGCGCCTTGGCGTGCATCCTTCTGGTGATGGCCTGGTTGGGGGGTGAAGGGGGCCGACCCCGGGGGGGGGGGGGGGGGGCCTCCGCCGGGGGGGGGGGGGCCTCCGCTGTGGCCTGGCCTGCGATCTGGGCCTACTGATCGGCGGGCCGGCCTCTCGGGCTGGGGGCCTCTTTTGCTCCACTCCGGCCACTGTAGCCCTACACCATGTTGGGCCGGCGCGGAGAAGGAAACCACCGCGCATGCGCGCAATTGCGCCGGTCGCAGCACGCATGCGCAGACCCAACGCCCATTTGAGGCCGTTATCGGCAGCAAGAGCGGCGGGGGTCGCTCCAGTGCCGTGCTGGCCTACTGAGGGGCTCGGAATCGCTGCTCCTGGGGGGCCTGTTGACACCGTCGTGAAACACAACGGCATTTACAACGGCGTCAACACTTAGCCTCAGGATCAGAGAATCCAGCCCAATATTTCAATCTTCAGAATTTCAACATGAAGGTTAAAAACTATTCCCAGGATACAAACATCGCTAGCAAGGCTCGGATTTATTCCCATCCTTAGCTGCCCTTGAAACGGGGACGAAGTTTACATAGATTTTTACATAGAATTTACAGTGCAGGAGGCCATTCGGCCCATCAAGTCTGCACCGGCTCTTGAAAAGAGCACCCTACCCAAGTCCACACCTCCACCCTATCCCCATAACCTAGTAACCCCACCCAACACTAAGGGCAATTTTGGACACTAAGGGCAATTTATCATGGCCAATCCACCTAACCTGCACATCTTTGGACTGTGGGAGGAAACCGGAGCACCCGGCGGAAACTCACGCACACACGGGGAGACGGTGCAGACTCCGCACAGACAGTGACCCAGCGGGGAATCGAACCTGGGACCCTGGAGCTGTGATAAAAAGGTTGACCTAATTCAATGCCCTACAGGGGGGTACCCAGAGTGAATCTCGCAGCTTTAGTTGCGGATATGGGCCCCCGCACTTCCGGTTCAGAATCCGTGTATGTGCACGGCGAAGGCCTCCAGCGGCTGCGAGTGCGCCATGGCGGACTCAGACCGTGGTGCCACACACAGAAAGGAGAACCCACCCCCCGATCAGCCGCGCGCCCAAGCATCTAACCTCGCAGATCTATTCCCCGGCCGCCTAGAAGGCCCCCCCCGGCCTCTGAAAACCCCGCCCCCGATCAGGGCGGCCACGGACACCAGCACCCCGACCGGCAATAGGTGGTTAGTTCCACGCCGTCGGGAACTCGGCCTGTCGGGAATGGAGGTTGCTGGGCGGGCCTCTGTCAATGGGCCCCCAGCCGTGTGGCGTACTCCGCGGTCAAGCAGATTTTCGGGGCCCGGAGAATCGCCAGACCGGCACCTGGCCTGATTACAGCGTGAAAGTGGATTCTCTGCCCCCGCGCTGGCCGCGATTTCAGCGTGGGTCTGCAGAGAATCCAGTCTAGCAAGTTCCAGGAGTTTGATGCAGTGATTATGATGGAACAGCAATACACGTCAGTCAGGCTGGTGTGTGACCTGGAGGGAAACTTGGAGGTGAATTAATAGAACACACAATGCAGAAACAGGCCGCACTGCACAATTCCAAAGTTAAGTTCCACATGAGTCTCATTCCTACCTCCACCATCTTTATTTAATTTTCTATCCTCTTCGCACCTCATTTAGCCTCCCCTGAAAAATATTTCTATGCCATTCTTCCCAATTACTCCATGTAGTTTCACAACAGAACATAGAACATACAGCGCCATTCGGCCCATCGAGTCTGCACCGCCCTCACTTCCACCCTATCCCCGTAACCCAATAACCTCTCCTAACCGGTTTGGTCATAAGGGCAATTTATCATGGCCAATCTACCTAACCTGCACGTCTTTGGACTGTGGGAGGAAACACACACAGAAATTGAAAATTAATTTAAAAACTATGATCAGAGGGGAATGAAGCCTTCCCGAATAGAAAGGTGTTGTAATCTCAGCATCCAAGGGTAGAGACTGTGGAAGGAAGGCTTTGCTTCGATGATCTGAACCATTGGAAACCAAAGTGGCATTTTGTTGCTCTCCACTGCGACAAGTTTGTATATTGAGTAACCGGTGAATTTACCTGGACAAATTTTGATATTGCGGAGGAAATGTGTTCAGTTTACCATTTTCCACAATGTCCGGCTTCATCAATACAACCAGCTGCTAAGTCTCCACTGTGTAGGCCTGAAGCCAGCAACCATTAATTTTAGCAATTTTTCATTTTCTGTGCTGCTTTGATTTTTAATATTATTCTCGGTCCGCACAATATACTTTCCAAAGCTAGACAGTAAGAGAGTTAAATTGTTAGTTAGACTGCTCTGTTAAAGCTATTGAAGCTGCTAGAAAGATAAAACCATCTTATAGTCAAGTTAGTTATATGACTTGACAATTTTTTCTTTAAAAAAAAACATCACAATATTGTATATAAAGGCTGTATATGTTGGTCAAATATTGTACTCGTATCATCTCTAATCTAAAGAGCAACTTTATCAAGATCCAGTGCATGAAACATCTTTCACCTCAGTTAAAATTGAAAATGATATCTGGTAATTAAAACAACCAATCAAAAAAAAATCTAATGACCACCCTCCGGCGTCAATTGGCCTGAATTTTAATTAAAACTCTATGTAGGGGGAAGGAAATAAAAATCATTAAATTTACTTGCATTCAGATCTCATTCATAACTTCTAAACTATGGCTATTTTTTTTAATTTTATTTCTAAACTGTACATTTTGGCTTGTTTTCTTCAAAAGGCTTGTTACAGGTCGAAACAACAGCAGACCAAATTAGTGAAACATTTTCAAATACATTCTGAAAGTAATGAGGAATGCAAATATGTTTGGGATAAATCATGCAGTTATCATAAATGGTTGACATATTAAAAAGAAAAGTGGATGAAAACACAAAAACACAAGAAATTTATATAAATGTACGTATATTTTATCCACGTCACGAAAGACAGATATTATTGCACACGTTTTCAACAGGTACTTCATCAATAAAAGGCAGATGGCAAAACACAATGCCAAGACTGAACTCCACATCAGAAGGAAGAAACCTTCAGGCGAGAAAGTGTTCAGAACCATCAAGATTACATGGGGAAAATCAGAATACTAAAATAGATATATATATATTGAAATTTACAATAACAGGTTATATGATCAAAGCTGAAACCCTGAAACTGTGTCCTATATTAACTGCATTGATATTTGTCAATTACTTGACCCATAGATATATATATATATATATATATATATATTTATATATAATATATATATATATATATATATATATATATATATATATATATATATATATATATATAAATAAAATAAAATCTAGTTTTTTTAAATAACTACTGGCAATTGACAGCCACCATTCCAAATGGCCTTCAGTATGGGTCATGGGTCAGAGGTGACGGAATCTGAGACACCAACATAAGAACATATTAAGAAAATCGCAATTCTGAGCTTATTGGAAGCACAGGATATTCCATACCAATTCTGGTATCAGATGAGCATTTCCTACGTAGTTCAGAACCAAATACCCAAACTTAAATTTTGTAATTTGGTACTTTATAAAGAGGCAAACCCATCTCTGTCCATCAGGTCAGAACAAGATCTGATAATATTTTCAGTATAAACGCGACACACTGAGACAAGGTGCTCAGTCCTGGATATTGCACTTAGAGGTGATGAATAATTTCTGTACAAAGATTTAAAATAGGATTGTCTAGAAAATAATTCTGCTTTCTTCAATTTTGTAGTATCATGTTTGCAACATTAGATCATTTCAGCTTTTGAGAGCGTGCATCGGGGTGTGCAGAGTTATGCGGCGTGGAGTGGGAGGAAGAGAAATGTGTTTTTAGTTTCATACCATTTATTAATTTGTTTGCAACTATGAGAATTATATGGGGACATTTTAATGGTATTAGAAATTACCTATATCGCTCTTGGTTAATAGAAGCTTCAACACTCAAATTAAAATTTGAACAGTGCGATAACCAAGCCGGATTTTACAAATTAAATATAAACCCTAAATTTAAAAATGAAGCTTCATCTAAACCTAAAAGTCTTTCTTCCAGGAGGCTGGGTTGCTTGTAGTTCTTGCTCCTCCACTTGGAGCCCCTCCATTTAAGGAACTAGACAAATTCGTTTTACACAATATATCCAATTTGAAGCATAATCCCAATTTAGATCTACTCGTTACAGTAAGAAACCCTAAGCGTAAAGCAATATTGAACGGAGAACAGCAAAATATGTAATCTATAGGTTATTTTTGTTCATCAGATGTAAACACATTTTTTAAAACCTTAAGTCCATTGTGTACGTGACACATTCCAGATGCCAGAATACCGGTGCTGAACAAACTTTAAAGAACAGTTATTTCATGCCGGGTTCTTCTGACCTGGGGCCGGAAAGTTAACAGTGAAAACTGCTCTCCAATTAACCTCAGAGTGTACAGCCTGCCATTCCCCAACTTTGTTACTTGGGCAGTTCCCTGCAGGAAATATTTAAATAGTAGCCTGAAAGAGACAAAGCTGTTAAACAGTGCTGCTCATTAACACACCAGCAATGCCACAGGTATTCAGTGAATATATTGCTGAAAACTGGGACTGAGGAACCTGAGTGGGTGTCAGAGTGGCAGGACATGGGGAATGATCAATGCAATTGGGATCAACCAGGGGTACAGAGAGTACAAAAGCAGGAACATTATGCATCCAGTTCTGGATCACAGTTGGAAGGACGCGAGTGCCCTTCAGAGGGTGCAGACGAGAACGATTCTAGTTACAAGACTAGGTTGGAGAAGCTGAACGCGTTCCCCCTGGAGCAAACGAGTTTGAAGGAATATCTGATTCTGGTCAAGGTGTACAAGGTTATGGGCAAGAGATCATATAGGGGGGTGGTGCAAGAAGAGATGTGAGGAAGAACCTTTTTACACAACGAATGTCAATGACCTGGAACTTATTGCTTACCAGGGTGGTGGAAAGCACAATAAATGATTTCAAAAGGACATCTGAGTGAAGTCAATTTGCAGAGCTACTGGGATAAAGCAGGGGATTGGGGCCAACTGGATTGCTGTGCAGAAATCTGGCAGGGATTTGATCGGCTAAATGGCCCTCAAACCAGTGTCTTGGACACCACAAGCTTGAGTGCAGCTCCCTTCATTCTCCAAGCCACCGCTTCCACGAGTTGAAATTTAAAAGAGCTGGCAAATAAATGCATTTCAGCCCTGAAAATTGAAACTGGACTTTTGAAAGGAAAAAAGGGCCAGGCTTAGGGAACACCGCTTCTATCCCAGCTATTATTTCAGAATCAATTTCTGGTCTCAGCTTTCAATTTACACAACAATTTTCAGCTCAAATGTGTGAATACACAATTGACTGGTCAGAACAAAAATTTAGATTTACAGTAGCCTCACTGACCTACTACTCAATGTTTCATTCACAAAGGCTGCTGCGCATGACCTGAAAGAGGACACCTGCTTCAGTCAGATTAAAGCATTGAAATGTCCACCGAACCACAAAACCGAATGGAGATGCCTCAGCATTTCCCTTCATTTAACAAATCCCTCCCACATCAGCCACCCAATATGAAACTAAGGAACAAAAACTGAAAATGCTGGACAATCTCAGCAGGTCTGAGTGTCTGTGGAGAGAGAAGGGAGCTAACGTTTTGAGTCGGAATGACTCTTCAGATTCCAGCAACCACAGTAATTTGATTTTATGAAACTAAGGAAGCCTCAATGAAAATGAATTTTTGAAGCAACTGACTGTTTTCTTAATGGTGAACCTCTTTGTTCAGTTTGCAATGATTGACAGGAGACAAAACCTTATTACTCAAATCTGTCCTAAAATTTATACTAGCAAATGATTGGGATGCAACCCTGTTGTTTCACAAAAGAAAACCCTCCCAATTGTTGCAGGATAATCACAATTCGATTGTGAATGCTTTCATTTAAGGAATGTCACAGTAGCTAGACATGTGATTAATTTTACCTCTACTGTAAGCCAAACCATTGTTAGATGCATTTTCTTAACTTATATAGTTGAAATGGCATGGGTAAATGGTAACCACATAGCAACATATTAACTGGTTTATTTGTAAATTTATATGGCTAGGTTTGTGATACGATTTCCAGTAATTCCATTCACAAATTCTGTTGAGAATCTAACAGTTAAATATTACTTGATGGTGGAATTGCCAGTAAAAGCACAAATCTGAATATTGCTGGACTCCTGAATTCAATTGAAGCACAAGATGCATATTATCCAAGACCTTAGTTAACCATGGCATGTCTCTCTTGTAACTTCAGCTGCAATGGAGGCATCAGATTACCACTGGGTGCTCAATGAATATAAAACCATTTCACAGAATCAAAGAAAGCAATATTTAAAAATGAGCAGAAATTACTTCCTCCCCATCGCGCCCCCAACCCCAAAGTTGGGATGATAGGCCTCAAATTGTAATTGATTTAAGTCTGATATCAGCAAAGCTCAAAAATAGTTCTATAGTTGCAAAACGTCTTCCTTACAAAAGCAGTTAACCAGGTTAATCTCATTTCAGTTCATACTGTAAACTTAAATCACATTCCATTGAATTGAACTAAATACTTTTGTTCAAACATTAACTTAGCAGATTATTTTTTGTGGTTCCTCAGAATTCCCAAAACACAACATTCAATCATTTCAATGCAATTTAAACAAGATACGAATTGGGCTGGTACTCAAATTTGTAACTTTTTAAAATACAATTTTACAAACAAAATGTAAACTCTTGATAATTCAACCATTATAAGCGACACTTTTCCACAGGAAAGTTGCTTTTCATATTTTAACTACACCCTTTTCTAATATTAACATATTTCACATCAGTAACTTGAATATTTTCTTTTTATAACCAATATCCTGAAGCACCTAAGGATTTAGTTACTTACACTGGTATTTTTACAGGAATTTGTTGTTCAATGAAAGACAATGTGTCTTGGTTTTAAGAGCTGAAGATTTAAAGCAAACAAAAGGCAAGGTGAACTCTAAATTGATGCTTTATAAAGCAACAAGTTCTGTATAGTCAGTAAATCACTGACTAACGTATGCAGTAATGTCATAATATGTTTGGTAGTCCTCAGTTTCTGGTTTCATTTCAGAGTACCAATTCCGCATGCCGTTTCAGTAGAACAGTACTCTGCTGGGAAAAGTAATGGGAATCTTGAACAGTGAATATACATATTGCAGAAGTATGACTGAATGAAATTGGAACTATCCAAACACACAGGGCGAGAACTAAAAATTTGGAGGGGTACATCACCCCATGAAGTAATCTTAAAACACTGGAAAAGTTAATTTCCTAAGCAACTAATCTTGACATTCAGGACCTTATTCTAACATATTCCCTGGAAACAAACATTTTTGGGTACTAAATAAAGTAATTGTTTCTTGATATTATGCAAATGAAAATTAAAAGCATGACAATGAACAATTTTGACTCAGGCTCAAAATGCAGTACCTTAACTTGTAGACTGATCCCTGCTGCTCTCAAAAGCTGTACAGAATGATAGCGTTTTATAGGCACTTCTTTTGCAAACTGTCAAACAGACTTGATAAATGGCATTAAATAAAGTGAGATGGCAGACTTGCTTCACAATAAGCTAAACTGTCAACTGGTACACTCTCTGGAGAGGGAAGGGACAGGCAGGCTAGTTATTTTGCACTGTTTAAGAATGGTTTGCACAATGACATCCAAAAATCAGTTATTCCAAATGGGAAAAAGAGAATAATTATATTTCACCCATCAAGCAAGAGAAAAATAAGGAAAACTGGAAGGAAAAATTGGGAGCTAGTGAGAAATGTTATTTGGTGTTAAGTGATGGAATAAAAAAAAAACAATACCTGCATTCTATGCTGTTTATAAAACTAATCAAAAAATAAACATAATTTGCAAACATGGCAGTTAACCGAAGCAGATTAACAGTGCAGAACCTCCAGAAAGCTGGGTCTTGGCTTATTATCTCTTAATTTGAACATAGCAAAATGGGATATTTCCAAAGACCAACTAACTGCTAAGAATGCACACAACTTTTGGTTAATGTGTTTTCACTGAATATCATGACTAGCTGCTACAATGAAATATAGGACTTCCATTTTCATACCCCCAAGGGCAAGAGAAAATATAATGGCAATGCGATTCTCCATTTTATCGCACAAACCAGAAACAATCTAACACACTGCATTTCCATGGAGTTCGGAATCCAGATTTTGCTTTTTTGTTTGTTGGGATGGGATAGTTTCATTAAATTGTCGACATTTAATCCAGACTCAACTGCAGACCCTCAGTTCACAGGTAGATTAATCTCATGTTATAGCTCTGTCGATACTATTGAACCGCTCCTCCAAACATCTCAATTTGGGTTTGTAGCCAACATGAACTGCTTCAGCATCAGTCTTAAGGTTCAAACCAACAACAACGACACTGAACTTAAAGTCTGTGTTGCTTAACAGCTTTCAGCGCCTCTTCTCCGGTGGGCTTCTTCAACTAACTGAAGTCGTATTCCACTGCAAAAGTAAGGGAAATTATTGAGGATATGCGTTAATTTAAACAATTTTCTTTCCATACATATTTTCCTTTGTTAACTATTCCAATTTAACTACATTGTGCTGAAGTTTTGTAGTTCACATAAGCAATTGCAATGGTTAAAAGATTAATCACTTCTCATTTCATCCCAAATATCTTAAATACAGAAATAACATTAATTGTGTATTCGAGGTTTGATCTGGTTTTAACAAACTGAATAAAAATTGCAAAAGATTTACCAATTTGAAATGAATTACACAAAATCTGCTATTTCGATTGAATAGAATTGATAAAAGTTATTTTTAATTATTTGAAAATTAATAAACATGCAAAATCCAACCACCAGACATCTGGAATCAAACTGACTGCCTTGCAAACAATTCACAAATGAGGAAAGGATACCCACAATATAAATTCTCAACTTCAAATGTGTGGGTGGCACGGTAGCACAGTGGTTAGCACGGTTGCTTCACAGCTCCAGGGCCCCAGGTTCGATTCCCGGCTTGGGCGACTGTCTGTGCAGAGTCTGCACGTTCTCCCCGTGTCTGCGTGGGTTTCCTCCGGGTACTCCGGTTTCCTCCCACAGTACAAAGATGTGCAGGTTAGGTATTTTGGCCATGCTAAATTGCCCTTAAAAAGGTTAAGTGGGGTTACTGGGTTTCGGGTGTGGGCTTAAGTGGGGTGCTAATTCCAAGTGCCGGTGCAGACTCGATGGGTCGAATGGCCTCCTTCTGCACAATAAATTCTATGATTCTATGAAATGATATTGTGGAATTGTTACTGCAGAAGCACCAAGTTCCACAGAGAGACAACCGCCCCGATAAGGGCAAGCACACTAAAAGACTTTAAAGGGCAATTTCTGGAGCAAATCCAGGACTTTGAACCTGGGTGGGAGGGGAGATATAATGCAAATAATGGGGAAAGGTACAACTGACTGTCCAAGAATTGGGAGTGGGGCCCACTTCCAGGCTCCCATTTCTGCCTGGGGAGAAGAAAGCCACGTTGTCAACATGGAAATCTCCATTATCTGGTACATTCAGCAGGGCTAAACTGACCAACAATTATTCAGAGCCACAAAAACAACTCTGTGGGAAGCAGTAAAATCAATACCAGTGAAGAACAGATTAGATTAGTTTTCCAAGGCAGCAATAATTTGCACTGAAATAGTGCCTTTAACAAAACCTTCCAAGGTATTGGACAAGATTATCAAGACAAATTTGACACCAAATCATACACAGTTAAAACAGGTCAACGATAACGCGGTCAAACAGTTAGGTTTCATGGAGCACATTAAAAGGAGAAAAGAGAGATGGAGAAGCAAAAAAAAAAAAAAAAAAAAAGAAGAGGTTTAGGTTCTGTGTTTGGAACCTAGACAGCCGGAGGCACAGTCGCAAATGGTCGTGCTTAAAGAGGTGCGAATTAGAGGACTGCCGAGGTCTTGGGAGGGTTTTGGGGCTAAGTAACTAAATAAGGAAGGGAGATTCCATAGTGAGACCTGGACACCTGGATGAGAATTCTGAAACAAAAAAAAGTGTGGTCAGACTGGGAGCGATATACAAATGGGATTTGTTGCATTAGAATATGGGCAACCTCTGAAAACGTCCAGAGACACTGTTCAGGCTCTAATAAAGGAGCTTTAATTGTCAGCTGGACTGTGACAATGGGCTAAAAATCATTGAAGAGTACTACTGGGATTAATGTTCCATTAACTGTTTTAACACAAATGAGGAGAGTGTGGAGAAGCAGCAGCACTATACGATAATACTTACACTTCTAAAACCTGGAAAACCTTCCTGAATGAGTAGTAGACCAAAAATTCCATCTGTTCTGCATTTTCTGGAAAGCATTAAAATTTCTTCTCCTCGCTCTTTTAAATTTCTTCAATTTTTTCTCCTAAAAGTACAAAATGCTGATGTCAACCGTGACCCAAGCAGGAATAATTTCTTTTGCAGAACCAAATTAAAAGAACGTGCACCATTATCTGTAAATCTACAAAAAAAAAAAAAAAGAAAACCTCCAAGTGGGCCAAACACATTCAAATTCTGACTGCACTGCATCCCATTGCCAACAAATATCCAAGCATTCCAGACGGGACCAATAATGAGGAACATCAAAGCTTTTAACAACCTTGGTCGAGAAAGTTTGAGATGATTCCCACCCGCTTCAGGTTCGACTCCGACAGCCTCTTGGGTTGTGACCTTCTGTAGGATATTCGGAGGGTGCTGCTGTACACAGGTTCGGCAGTGCAGTGTAAACCGGGGTTTTTTTTAATATAAAAGAGGTTTTGAATTATTCCAGGACAGAATGTCCAAGCCACATCTCTCCCACTTCCAGCAGAGAGCCACGCAAGAAAGATGAGCACCAAGGACAAAAGGTGCTCACTTCTCCTTCAGTATTTCATGATATCACAGGTTCTTATTGAAGGGAGGGAGAAAACAAATACTGCAAGAAGCAACAGTTTTACTGTTTGCCTCTCGTATCCCCCTCACTCCCAAAATAAAAATAAAAATTGATAGGAGCTACTTCTCGAGCCAAGTTTAGCCCACAGATTAGGGGTTCAACACCCTGGACAGATTAGATAAAGTCAGAAGTTCCAAACATTTAAACTACCTTAATGTCAATGTAGCTACGTACTTGAATTCAATTATGGAAATCTGAATGCTCAAGATAACTTCTTACCTTCCCCTTGTCGAATTCTTCATCCCATTCGTCGACTACTTGTTCATATTCTGCCTGTTTTGTATCGCATAGAGCATCTTCACTGACAGCTGACATTGCCCCATCCCAAGTCAGCACTAAGCACAGAATATAGGCAAAGGAGGAACATGATTCAGAAATGCAGAGGAATTAGAAAGAAAAAAAAAAATCTTTTCACGTTATGGCTTAAACATTTAAAAAATGGGAGGAACGTCACTGCTAAATAAACATTCTCAAGGCATGTCCATCAGTTAAGATTCACAAAAAAATTGTAACTGTCGCAATCACCCGGCTAAAAAATAAATGCCTGGCCAACTTTACCAAAGAGGCCAATCAGATACTAGAAAGTGACTATTCGGTGTCTTATCCTTATAGGGTTTTGGAGAGGGCACCGAATGCAATCAGAAAGCACAAAGCAATGTGAATTGTATTTGGTCAACCAAAACTGTTGAGTTCACCAACATAAACAATCTGCTTGATGGTACTGCAAAGTGTCCCTCCCCCACCACAACACTAAAAAATAAACTCCAGGACATGCATCTGACTGCACAGTGACGTGCGCAAGACGGATCTAATCTGTTTGGCGTGAGCACCTATTCACTTTCTCTTCATTGAATAGGAGAAATTCAATCAGGATTGGTTCGGGTCAGGGGGAGCAGTGGTTAGCACTGCTGCCTCACGGTACTGAGGACCCGGGTTCAATCCCGGCCCTGGGTCACTGCCCATGTGGAGTTTGCACATTCTCTCCCAACGTTTGAGTGTGTCTCACCCACACAACCAAAGATGTGCAGGCTAGGTGGATTGGCCACGCTAAATTGCCCCTCAATTGGAAAGAAAAAATAAATGGGTACTGGGCAAAGGGTCTGGCCTGAAAACAAAGTGGAATTATAGCCCATTGAAATCAGTGCCCTTTGGTTGGGTTGGCAGGAGGTGGGGAAAAAAAGAGGAGCCGTAAGAAACTTCCAGACTATAGTTTTATTGAAGGTCCCTCAAGCGCAGGTTTGCAAGAAACATTGAACTACCAAAACATTTTAACACTGCGTATAGTATTTTACTGAAACTTTTTTAAAATCCCTTTGTCCGTCACTTGCTCGCAGTCATGTTGTAAATTTAGTTGCTAAGAGAGAAGACTTCAAAAGCCATAAAATAGCTTTAACTGAAATAATTTTCCCTACCATCAGCTCCATAAGCCTTGTTGTTTGAATGTTTCAAGAGCTCTTGAACGACATTGGATTGTTTCTTTCCATCCCAGGCTAAGCTTGCAATGGGCACGACAGCAGGTACAGGTCCATCCTCACCAGAGTGTTTTTGAGAGCGTTTATACCCTTCTGTTACCAGGTTGTCCCATATGAACACTGGAACTTGAACAGAGATACAATAGCACCGAGTCAGTATTTCTTTTGCAACATTTGTGCCAAGCTCTGCTGCAACCTGTGACCACCTGTTGTGAGCACCTCCATGACAGACAATCAAAACCTAAATGCCAGCTTTAACAGAATCAGCATTTACATAGAGAAATTATTACCATAATTTTGATGACCATCTAAAATAGAGAAACAAGGTAAGAGTACCCCCAGTGCTCATGAAGGATTGGCCATGAATCTCTGTCTGGCGAGTTGTGTGAACTCATCTTTGCAGCATTTCAAAACGAGGCGATTAAATAAACAAATCCAAGTGGGAAGAATAGATTTTTTCATTTAAAAAAAAAGGAGGGTTGGAAGGAAGCAAGGGTGGAAAACAAAAACAGTTCAAACCCATAAGGAATTCCCTATCAGTTGACCTGATGAGTATGAATCATTTACATCCTGCCGATGAGGCACACGAAGACTCAGATAGGAATCAACAAAGCTCTCCAGTTCATCTGACAGGTTTAGGATAGCATCTTCAAATCTATCTGACCTTAAAAGGGAGAAACAATTAATGGAGCCACTCAGTGTTCTAAGTTCTCAGTGTAGCTAGATTTTTTTTTGTTTAATTCATTATTTTTTTAATGGGATATGGGCTTCGCTGACGATGCCAACATTTGCTGCCCATTTGCTGAACGTCTTTATAAATAAGGAAAGCAAGCACAGTCCAGAGGAATTCAATATCACAGCCATATTCTACTCTGATAGAGTGGCCTCAATGCTGAGGCGCCATTCCCCAGGAGCGTTCATGTATGACTTGACACTCTCGCCCAAGTCAGAACATTGTAGGTTCAAGTCCCACTCCAGACACAAAATTCTAGGTTGACAAACCAATACGGAGAAGACTACTGATTTTGTGTCTCATTCTTGAGAGCACCAGAGAATATAGACCCATTCCGAACAATCCCTCCATGTAGGACAATCCCCTCATTCAAACACTGGAATGAGCCAGCGAATCATGGGCCTACTCCCAGCTTCTGGAGTATTGCAGTTGGAGCTGAAAAATGTCAAACCAATGCCCGCCTTTCCTCTCAGGTAGACAGAAAAGATTCCACAGCGCCATTTTGAACAAAATTAGGAGCGTTATCCTGGCCAATGTTTACCTGTCGAAAACAGATTATCTGGTCATTATCATATTGTGGGAGCGAACTCTGTGTAAATTGGCTGCTGCGTTTCTCACATCAGTGACCATGTTTCAAAAGGGCTTCATTAGCTGTTAATCACAGAAGATATTTGATGACCCGGAAAGGCACTATATATATTTTCAAAATCTGTCTTTCATGGGAAAGAGTCTAGCACTAGGGTTACAGTCTCCGGATAAAGGACCTGTCCATTTAGGATTAAGATGAGGAGAATTCTTTTCATTCAGAGGTTATGAATGTTTAGAATTCTCTACCCCAGGAGGTTGTGGCTGCTCAATTAACGTTTTCAAATTTTTGGACACCAATGCAATTATGGGATGTGGAGACACAGTAGGAAAGCGGAGTTACAGTAGATCAGTGACAATGTCATTGACTAAAGGAACAGGCTTGAGGGATTATAGGTTTACTTCTGTTTCTATTTTTTAATATTGTGCTGGAATATGGTTTTGTGTTCAGAATAGCATTTTCATACTCCAAATTATATCTTCAATTGAATAATTGGAGCTGTAAAAACTAGAAAGAAATGCACAAAGCAAATGAAAAATATATTACAAATTTAATAGGTCGCAATAACAGGACAGAGGGCACGATTCTCCGGTTGTGTTGTGCTGTCATTTAAGGGCAGCACGGCCAGAGAATACGGGGAGAGGCTTGCAGTGAGCCTACTAACAGGCTCCACGCCTCCAGGGATTTCCGAAGTCCCGACGCAAGTCGGAACGGCGCCACAAATGGGCGGGGCCGAATGACGCTCGCGGATGTAGGTCGTAAACCTACTTACGACTTACCTGCACGGGATTCTTCGACCTCCCCAAGGAGGCTGCAGGCGGGCGTCGATCAAGGCTGGTCCACACAAATGTGGACCAGCTGGGTGGTCACCTGGGCCATTGGAGATCCCTGGATAATCTGGTAAAGTGCAGAGTGGTTCCCTGAACCTACCCCTGGAATGCAGGGAACCTTGGCACTGCCCAGCTGGCACTGCCAAGGTGCCTGGATGGTAATGCCAAGTCAGCAGAGTGCCAAGTCCAAGGGGTGTGGGGGGGGCATGCCCATGAAATGGGGGGGGGGGGGGGGGGGGGAAGAGAGAGAAAGAGTGCAGGGCAGGTAAGTGGGAGACTCCAGTAGGTTGAGTGGGTGAGGGTCCTGGAAGGGAGGAGGTGCTGTAAGAGGGGCCTGAAGAGGGAGGTAGTGTCCATGTGTGTGGTGGATGACATTGCCCATGGGTTGCGGGTGTGGGGACTCAAGCTCACTTTGAGATCGGGGCACCCTTTCATAATGGCTGCCCGATCTCAGTTCAGCTCCCCAGTGCTAAACAAAACGAGGGCTAAAACAGTGAGAAACTCCCAGGGTCCAAAAAAGTGACTACGTATCATTGAATAGCAGTGGGGAACACGCCAGCAGAGCTGGTGGGAAACTCCCTGAAAAACCTGCCCTGAATTAACTTAGAAATTGTTTGGGAGGATCGTTCCCAGAATTTAGTTCCTCCATCAAATGACTTCCAACGGGAAGACAAATAAATGTCCTGGATGAACAGTTACCTAGTTATGACATGTATATTTGCAGATAAGGTGGCCACATGGAAACTGCACAAATGAAAGTCTGTTCCTTTTCGAAAGGAGTTTTAAAAGATCCAGAGTTGCAATGAAATACTGTACCTTGCTGACTTTTGCTTTTCGTAGACTGATCCACTGGAGGGTCAGAATTTGTACATTCATCTGAACTTGTGCTTCTCTTTCGTTTCCTGTGTTTTGTCTCACTTTTTTCAATGTCTTTCATCTTATGATTTCTCTCTTTTGGTTCCAATTCTTTAAGCCTTTCCAGATCTTCACCCTGCCATTCATTCCATCCTGAACAACTGAGTAACAGGGATTAATGCCAAGAATTTATTACATTAAAAACAGAACTCGGCTTTCAAAAATCCTGTCAATGTACAGATCTATTCATTTACAGGAAACCCCCCTTGTGCAGATCCACAGATCCAATGAGTTTCACTGTGCAACTTCAATTGTATGGAGTAAGTAACATTAAAAGCCCTTGAGCTTTTCCACAATCAGGACTCGCTGGACTCCTGAGCTTCAGCAAATTTACCCAATAGGCAGTGGAAATGCACAAAAGTCAAGTCCAAATGTTTGATCCTCGGTTTAGGCAAGACTAGTGCTCATCGGGTGGGCCATCAGTAGAATGAGTCAACTGGATTTGGATTCTATTCCTAAACTACAAAACAGTTTGCAGTTGATATTTTCTGGTACAGCATGGCACATGGGAATGAAAAATTCTGTAGATCAAATACCCACTTTGTGCAGTTGGCAAGTGCAGAAAATACCCATGTAATTAATTTTAAAAATTCATGGGATGCAGGTGTCGCTGGCTAGGCCAGCATTTATTGCCCATCCCTAATTGCCCCCGAGAAGGTGGTGGTGAGCTGACTTCTTGAACCACTGCAGCCCATGTGGTGTTGGTACAGCCACAATGCTGTTAAGGTGCGAGCTTCAGGTTTTGACGCTGTGACAGTGAAGGAACAGCGCCACATTTCGAAGTTGGTGCATTTGAGGTGAACTTCAAGGCAGTGGTGTTCACGGGTGTCTCCTGCCCTTGTGTTAGAAGGTAGCGGCCATGGGTTTCCAAGGTGCTAGAGAGCCTTGGTGAGTTCCTGCAGTGCATCTTGAAGATGGTAACACACTGCTGCTTCTGTGCATTAGTGGTGGAGGGAGTGCATGTTTATGGATGGGGTGCCAATCAAGGGGGCTGCTTTGTCATGGATGGTGTTGAGCTTCTGAGTGTTCAGAGCTGCATTCACCCAGGCAAGTGGAAAGTATTCTATCACACTTCTGATTTGTACCTTGTTGATGGCATTAGAGAGTCAAGAAGTGAGTTACTAGCTGCAGGATTCCGAGCCTCTGACCTACAGTACAGTTTGAATAACAATTTTCTGTCCTGCAGGAAGTGATGGCACATTAATACATCTCCAGTGAGAGGAGTAACAATACATCAGTAGGCAGGTATATATGAGATGGGAAATATTTTAGACACAAGGGTGTTGATCACAATAAATTATTATTGAGGTTGGTCTCAACTGTTGGGGACTAGTGGGAAATATAGACTTCTCTTACTTTGGAATAAGCACTATGGTAAACAGAGCCAATACTAACCACATGTCTCAAAAGTTAGAAATGGATATGGTCTGCCCAGAGATGGCACGGTCTTTTGTTGACGACCACAAGGATAAATCAAAGGCAAAGCTCAAAGAAGAAATGCCCAGACACAGTTGTAAGAACGGAGCTCTGCCACTCCAGGTCACATATTTCAATATTTCAACACTCCTGGGATTCAAAGTACCTACAGCAAAATTAGAGGTGGCTTTATGCACCTATTTTGAACTTAGCATTCCAGAGATAAGAGTCAATAACTGACCAGGAGAGAGAAATTAAGTCAAGGGAATGAACAACCACGACTACAACAAATCAGAAAATAAACCCCCAAACTAGAAATATTAGATACTTTTCTGCAGCAGACTCAGCAAGGTGGTTTTCATCGGACACTTTTCCACATTTTTTATGCTTCTTTTTCTTGATTCTTTTTGGGATCAACTCTTGTGCTGAAATGTTCCTCTTGAAGGATTTCTCCTGCAACCAAAGATCCAGCTTTAACAAAAATTGTACCAAATCATTCGAGCCACTTCACCAAAACAAAAAACTCTGATGAGAATATTTGACCACTTGATATACTTATAGCTGCACAAATGAATCCCCAGGTAATGCCCACCATCTGCTTACAATTAAATACAAATGATATACAATTAACAGCGACCTCACATGTAAAAGCTGGTATATAAAATTATTTCAACAAGATATTAGAACATAGAACATACAGTGCAGAAGGAGGCCATTTGGCCCATCGAGTCTGCACCGACCCACTTAACCCCTCACTTCCACCCTACCCCCGTAACCCAATAACCCCTCCTAACCTTTTTTGGTCACTAAGGGCAATTTATCATGGCCAATCCACCTAACCTGCACATCTTTTGGAATGTGGGAGAAAACCGGAGCACTCGGAAGAAACCCACGCAGACACGGGGAGAATGTGCAGACTCCGCACAGAGTGACCCAGCAGGGAATCGAACCTGGGACCCTGGCGGTGAAGCCACAGTGCTAATCATTTGTGCTGCCCAATATTATTTAACTTCTCGTTGGAATCGGTATTAAATATATATTGGCATTCCAGGTACCAATAAAATTCTTTTTTCTTTTATAAATTTAGAGTACCCAATTCATTTTTTTCCAATTAAGGGGCAATTTAGAATGGCCAATCCACCTAGCCTGCACATCTTTGGGTTGTGGAGGCGAAACCCACGCAAATACGGGGAGAATGTGCAAACTCCACATGGACAGTGACCCATAGCCGGGATTGAACCTGGGACCTCGGCGCCGTGAGGTATCAGGGGTAACCCACTGCGCCACCATTCTTTCAGCTCCCAGTAGACGGAATAACAAAATTGATCCACACTGCTCTGAATTCTAGACTCCGATAGAGGCACTTTCCAATTTTATTTATTTATTGCTGTGGAATAATCTTTCACGGAAGCGGGTGCTAGATTATATTGCCAATGGTCATGGTGGGTCACTGCAGTCTCAAGGACTGCAAAACCATCCAATATTTTTTAGGTGGGGTGGAGGAAAAGAGACAGTTCATGCAATTCCTTATTTAAGTTTCATCCATTTTCAACAGAGATGGAGGGAAAAAAGCAGCACATTCATAGGCATTTCATGACAGGTCCATGGACAAATAATCATTGAAGCAGGTTGACCGTCACATTGGTCATTCGACTCATCTGAAGGAGGAAGGATTAACTGGCTTAGAAAACTCTGATCCATTAATTAACAGAAAATGAAGATATCGATTCAACGGTGTTAAGATCCAATGACCTACCTGTAGTTGGTCACAAACACAGTCTTTCTCCGCTGTCTTGCGTTGCTTTTCCCTTTTATTACTTTTATGTTTACTATTAGTCTTGGCAGCTTCATCACACTTTGTCTGGTTGAATGATTCAGAATCAAAAGAAGTTGCATCCCTTTTCAAAGATTTATGTTTCTTCTTTGTTTTTTCACTGCTGTTCCATGGCTCCATGGAGCTAGCAATGCAATGTTTGTGTGTTTTATCTGCTAGTTCAGTCTTGGAAGTGCACGTCGTACCAGTACTTTTACCAGATAAAGTATGGTTTTCCAATGAGGTAGCACTGCCATTTATTAGAGGAGAGGGCAGCCGAACTGCTTCCAATGATAGTAGCTGCGACGGCAAGAAACTAGAACTACATGATTTCTTGGAGATTTTAGACTGAGAAATAAATCCTGTTTGTTGGGAGATATGCACTTTTGGAGTAGGTGGGAAAGTCCTAAAAGTAAAATAAACAATTAAGGATTGCATTTCAGAAAATTCACATGCAACTTATTCCATAGCAATTCTCTCTCAACTTTACAGCACAGGAGAATGGGCCGACAGGACTGCTCTAGAGAAACAGAATGGACTTCTTGCACCCAAAGAGTCTTTTTCTGAGCCACAAAATTTTAACCATACTCACTTAGCACCTAAAATGCCAAGTTTATGAAATGTGGACATCCATGGCAAGGACAGCATTTATTATCCAATCCCTAATTTCCCCCGAAAAGATGCCAGCAAACATTCATAACCATTGATTCCATGTCTCTATGCACACATGGAATAATAATGCTTCTTCAGTGGAAATCTACGGCTTCGAACACGTTGGAAACACGTCGAGTATATGGGTCAAAAACAAAAAAATTTCAAGTATTAATTCTTACTGTAAATCATAAATCCTGATATTGTGGAAACAGAAGTAAATAAAATCACAATGATGTTAGTTTATTTGGAAATACTGCAAATTAGAGGCCGACTTGCTCAAAAAATACTGGAGACAAAATTCAGCAAAGCTACCCAATAGCAAAAATGCTTTAAACAAGGGCAGCACGGTAGCGCAGTGGGTTCGTCCTGCAGCCTCATCGTGCCGAGGTCCCAGGTTCGATCCCGGCTCTGGGTCACTGTCCGTGTGGTTTGCATTCTTCCCGTGTTTGTGTGGGTTTTGCCCCCACAACCCAAAGATGTGCAGGCTAGGTGGATTGGCCATTCTAAATTGGCACTTAATTGGAAAAAAATGAATTGGGTATTCTAAATTTAAAAAAAAAAATGCTTTACCGTGGGCAGCACAAGTGGATAGCACGGTGGCTTCACAGCTCCAGGACCCCAGGTTCGATTCCGGCTTGGGTCACGGTCTGTGGGGAGTCTGCACGTTCTCCCAGTGTCTGCGTGGGTTTCCTCCGGGTGCTCCGGTTTCCTCCCACAGTCCAAAGATGTGCAGGTTAGGTGGATTGGCCATGATAAATTGCCCTTAGTGACCAAAAAGGTTAGGAGGGGTTATTGGGTTACGGGGATAGGGTGGAAGTGAGGGCTTAAGTGGGTCGGTGCAGACTCGATGGGCCGAATGGCCTCTTTCTGCACTGTATGTGCTATGTTCTATGTTCTATGTTCTTAAACATATTCTATTTTTGTTACATTACTTCAAACCTGTTCTGATGTATGTTACTTAATTCAGTGTCCAAAACACTTCTTGATGAAGGAAACAAGTGATGCAAACAAGTCTAAAGAGTGATACTTGGCTCTTTAAAAAATAGGCTTACAATCCTGATCAAAATTCATGAGAACTGTAGTACTGGAGGAATTCCAGTACATTGGCCTACATTTTGCACCAGAGTTGAGCCAGCATAATTCCAGTACCAGAGTTGAGCCAGCATAATTCCAGTAGAACATAATGAAAAAGTAATTAGAGGTTGCCTGCAGGTCTCCACTTACTCTGTCAATTCTAAGATTGCTCAATGGAACCAAAAGGGCAACACAAGATATTCAAATGGTATGCCGATCCCAACAATTGTTATAGGACACGATCCGCAGTCTTGCAAATGCTGGGCACAGGAGTTGTGATTTCATTATTATTACCCTGTGAGGCTGAGCACTTGAGGGACCTGGAATCTTAAATACTCCAGAAACCAACCTCATCTATCACAGAACACAAGCGTAAAAATAAAATTCTGCAATTACCAGCAGTGATTTCATATGTCAGGATGTATTGCAGTACGGCTCTGAAGATTCTTAAATGGGATACCCAGCAGCATTATTTAAATTGCCATACATCATCCCTGACTGTATCCTATTAACACTCTGGCTAAGTGGATGATTCTCGACTGGTCGTTTCTACGAAATCATGGCTTCATTTTGAGGATCAAGACCTCTTTAATTAATTTCCCACCTTTCATCATCATTCAATATTTTCAATAATAATAATATTTATTATTGTCGCAGTAGGCTTACATTAACACCGCAATGAATTTACTGTGAAAAGCCCTCAGTCGCCACATTCCTCCGTCTGTTCGGGTACACAGAAGGAGAATTCAGAATGCCAAATTCACCTGACAGCACGTCTTTCGGGACTTGTGAGAGGAAACCGGAGCACTCGAAGGAAACTCATGCAGACACAGGGAGAATGTCTGCAGACAGTGACCCAAGCCAGGAATCGAACCTGGGACCCTGGCACTGTGAAGCAACAGTGTTAACCACTGTGCCACCCAATGATTGATATGGTGCAATTAAGAAATTATTTTCTTCATTTGCTGTCCAGGTGAGACATAATGGCATTAGGTTGGAAATACCAGGTTATTGGCCCAGTGCAATGAAGGAGGTATAGGTGTTAAAACATTGCTGAATTTGTCTTTCTTGGTCTGTGATTGAAATCATGCCACCTAGCACTGCAAATAGTTTGCCCCCCAAGATACTGACCCCCTCATATCGAAAATTTAAAACTCTATAATGTCCCTTTGCAAAAACAAAAAGTCAGAAATGGCAGTAATTTCCTCCAGTTAAACAATGAGAATTCGGACATCAGATTTGTTCCCTGTAGCAAACTCTATACTCTTGCTATCGACTCCAACCGCACCCCAGACAGTGTCAGTTTAAATCTTACTGTTTACAACCTCGGCATCCTCCCACAAGTCCCAAAAGACGTGCTGTCAGGTGAGCTTCTAACTCCATATACCTTCCATTGGAAAGATCACCAACCTCATCTCTGCAACATCTGCTGACCACTTAAGTCTTCAAATCTGCTTTGAATTTTCCAATGCTTTTCTTTCATCCAACCGTCAAAAACCTAGAGTGATTTGTTGTCCAAATTCTATTTTGCACCAGGACATAATCACTCGGGTTCTTACTGATCCTTACACTGACTGCAGTTTTCCCATTGCATTCAAATCAGTTCATGGTCGTGCCCTTCCTACCTCTTTTACAAGCCCTGCAACTCCACCTCCACCCAAGAACTGTCAATCCTGCAAATCTGATCTTGTGTAAACTCCTCCCAGTGTCAACTGGGTAGGTAGGTAGGTAATACACTCGCCACAAATCAAGTTGTGGATTCAAGTCTCCAGGGCTCGAGTGCAACAATCTTAAGAGGACATTTCTGTGCAGTACTGAGGGACTGTTGCAGTGTTGAAGGTGCCGTCTTGGTATCAAGACCCTCAAGTTGGATTCCATGCCAGTAGTTTCAGAGTAAGGGAGTTATCCTCAGTGTGTTAGCAATATCTAGCCACAATCAACCATCATAAAAAGATTATCCGGTCATTATCGGAGTTTGCGGGAGTTTACGATGGACAAAATGGCTACTGTATTTCCTATATCACAACAGTAATTGCACAAACACGGATTGACTGTACAGCACTTTGGCACATCCAATAGAATTGAAAAGCACTGTACAAATTAAAGTCTTTTTTACCGCAGCACTGCTGACTAAGCTCTGGAATTCCATCCATAAACCTCTATACATCTTCACCTCATTCATCTTCTTTTAAGAGCCTCTTTAAAATCAATACTTTATCCCAGCTAATCTTTATATTATGACAGAGCAACTAAATCAAAATGTTAACTTGCCATCTCTTCTCAGATTCTGCTTGTCCGGAGTACTTCCAGTATTTTGTTTATATTGTCTTCTTTGGCTGCTCGTCAGTTTTTGTCTAAAACACTTTGGTGGAGCACCTTGGCATGGCTTTTGTACATTGAATGCCTATATTAGGCATTATTAAAATTGTTCATTTCAAGGCCACAAACAATGATCAGGTACATATGACCCTCCTAAATAACAGCAGCAATAATCTTGGACTGTATCCCCTTGACATCAGGCTCCTTACCCTGTCTATTATGTATGGGATCAGTGATGAGAATTAATGAGAAACAAGTGATTTTATTGGAACTATTGATTAAAGCTACCTAGCTGCCTCTTCCAACCAGCATGGCTTCATCTTGATGATGTAAAGCTTTACTGAGTGGTACAAATTTCTCTTACCTAGTTTTGTCTGCAGAAGAAAATATGTGGCCTTTTTTCATTAATTTTGCTTTGTGGGCTGATGAGGGTAATGGGGAGTATGGTTCATTTTCTGTCTCCTTCCAGTTGTACGTGGCCTGCAGTTATTGACATAAATAAAAACTTGGTGGTCTAAAAAGTATCCATGAGTGCAGAAAACATAAAAGAGGGTATGGCAAAGAAGAATCAAAAAGTTTTCATGGTTAGACAGCTAGGGAAGCAAAGTAGGAATACAACAGACCAGAAAATGTCAAAACAATTACCAGTTACTTCACAGGAAAGAGCATTTGCAGTTTTAGACTAGAAATACTAGACATAAACAAAGAACAAGGCCAACAGAATAAACAATTTCTAAAAAATTATACTTTCAGCACAAGTTTTTCAGTATCCAAGTATGGAACTAAACACAAAAGCTCTCGATAGCGGATCACTCAGTTTAATATGAAATTAACAATTCTGTCAAAAAAGCAATCCAGCAAACATCGCCTTCAGTACAGAGATATAAAATTTGGGCTTGGTATTAACATTTAATTCCTCTCATACCTTGAATTAGTTTCAGTATAATGAAATGAAATGAAAATCACTTATTGTCACAAGCAGGCTTCAAATGAAGTTGCTGTGAAAAGCCCCTAGTCGCCACATTCTGGCGCTTGTTCGGGGAGGCTGTTACGGGAATTGAACCGTGCTGCTGGCCTGCCTTGGTCTGCTTTCAAAGCCAGCGATTTAACCCAGTGTGCTAAACAGCCCCTAGTTCTCAATGATCAAACCTGGTGTCTGATTGACAAATGCAAGGTGTGCCATAAGACTGCCATTGGTCATGAAAAGCCCAATTTCACAGATCATGAAGAACCAATGTTCAACTTTTGGCCCCGAGAGGCATAAGTTTAGAGATGACTGTCGCAATGATGAAAATTAGGTTCTTTCCTTAAACTGACATTTAATCTTTGATCTATATCCACTCAATCACTGGAAAGAAATAAGTTTTGATCTATTCTCCAATCCAGTCATAATTCTGGTTACGTAGAGTTGCATATTTGAAAGTCAAGGGTTGGATTTTATTTTAAAATTGGGCTTGAAGCTGAAAAGTACTATCTTGGATTTAAAGATGTGGCCCTTAAGATTTTGTTGGAGTTGCTTTATTTGGACAATTTTGAACAGGTGTACAGTGGAGTGCAGCCTCTCATACATTCTATCAATATGAAAAGTGTGTTCTGGAGGATAAAGTAATGTTAGGGCTCCTGCATCTAAATATTGTCGTCATTAAACTACACTGGAAAAGCATAGATTCTGGATACTGTAACATCCCTCATGCTCAAATAGCCAACTGACGCACTGTTCTGAATACACATTTAGTATAATCATTTGGGCAACTTACGAGGGGGTTGAAAATGCCAGTGAGTGACCCGGGCCCTCGGGAGGCCATATTCGGGATGTTGGACCAGCCGGGGTTGGAAACGGGCACGGAGGCAGATGTTGTAGCCTTCGCCTCGTTGATCTCCTCGTTGATCGCCCGGATGGCAGATCCGGTTAGGGTGAAGATCAACCCCTCCATCCTGTGCCCTGGCGTGGCGGGGGGACTTACTGGAATTCCTGACGCTTGAAAAGGTCAAATTTGAACTGAGGGGAAGGATGGAGGGGTTCTACAATTCATAGGCGTTATTCATTATGCACTTTCGAGAATTGGATCACATCAAACATGAGGGGAGTTGGGGGCTGAGAGGGTTGGGGGACTATATGTATTAATGGGGACTATGGGTGATTCCAGATTCCTTTTGTCATTTGTTCATGTTAACATGCGGGCTAGTGTCTGGGGTTTGGTGGGAGGATGGGATCGTTGTTATTGATATGGGGATTGACATTACATTCGTTATTGATTATTGTTTATTGTTGGGTGTAAATTTGGGAGAAAATGTGAAAAAAGGAGAATAGAAAATATTTAAAGGAGAATAAAAAATATTTTTTTAAAAAGAAAATGGCCATGAGTTGCACTAAGCACAAATCAACACCTTAAAAAGGCAGCAAAAATTTAGGAACCCTATTCCCAACTCAGGGGAACTTGCAATGATCAATAGCGAAGCACTGGGATACCACATTAAGTTAAATAATGCAAATTGCACCAGAAAAAAAAAAATCTTTATGATTATATACTTGTTTTTAATTAGGTAAAAGTTGTAAGACTTTACAGGAGTAACAGAGCGCTTGCAGGAGGCTCCTTCAACGTTTGTTGGTCATTAAGCACCTAAAATTGAACTGGACTCCACAAACGTTTCTCTTTAGTCAGCAGACTTTACTTTGGTTTCTTGTTTCTATCTCTCTGTATTATTGGAGTTTGTTGTAGAGCTCCTTTCAATGCAAAATTCTAAACAGCAGAGTTATGATTTATATAATAGGTTCAATTCTTGATGCAAAATGAAGCAAAAATGGCCACTTGCAACAGTTTGGTCCAACCTGTTTAAATTTGATGATCATTGTTCACATGACCAATCATCCTAGTCCCATGCCCCTGTCATGTTGTCCTATCCTCTTACCTCTCGTTCCTTCAACTACCTAACATATTATGTTTCCATCACAAATTCATGTAGTGTACTAAACGTTCATTTTGCTTTTTCTTAACCCGACATTGCATTTTGTATTCATCCCATTTCAACCATCGGGAAAAAATGTTTTGATCTATACCCCAAACCCAGAGTTGAATATTTGAGGATTAAGGACTAGTTTTTTTTTTTTTTTTTTTTTAAATTGGGCTTGAACCTAGAAAGTAATAGCTTGCATTTAAAGATGTGGCCATTATGATTTTGCATTGGGTGAACTTATTTTTACAGTTTTGAACAGATGGAATGCAGTCCCTCATACTTTGTATTATTAAAATAAATAGGTTAATGTTCTTTGATACGAAATGAATTTTAATTAAGCAATTACTGACATCCAATTAGTGCTTTCCCAAATGGGTACAGTTCATAAAATATGGAACGAGGAAAGACAATTTGGTCCATCTCATCCATTGTTTTTCCCCTTGTCCTCTCCAGTCAAGTACAATTTATCTAGTCAATGATGAAACTTAACCCATACAATCTCCCGAGGTGCAAGCAACAAAATACAGATAAACAAAATAACTTTCAATGAAATTGGCAGTCACATTAAGTATTGCTATTTAATCAATCACAGTTTTGAAACATTTGCAAGCTTCAGCGTCATTTTTCTGTCATTCCACAAAAAATATAATTAGTTGCTGGCTTTTTGTAAACTCCTTAATGCCAAATCAAGAAAGACATTCATGATGACAGCAACAAGTTATCAATACGCCACATGCAACTGGATCTGGGTTCATGCCGCTAAATAGCTCACAAAGTAACTTTCAAACTCAATTGTGTGTTATGAGGCACTGAATAACAGTTGGTGCTGGTCATGGAAAAATGGAAATGGAAGGATTTGTCAAATAACCCAAAACATTATTCATTTTCCAGTAGAAATAATTAAGCCATGACACATTCCCTGATATCAAGAGCGGAAAGGTTTAAAAATAGGTGGGGGGAAAAAAAATGACAGCCGGGGGGGGATGATGATTTCTGGCATTACCTGTAAGAGTTTAGAACCATCAATAGTGTGATGAAAATTTAAGATAATGGATAAGTTATGGAATCTACCTCAATGAGAAGAATGAAGGTGAAGTTGCTGTCTGTGGCGAGTTTAAGAGGAACCACCCACTAACCAACTTAATATTAACAACGTCAAACTTGCAAATGCTTGGAACAAAAAGCTAGTGTTTAAAAATATATATTTTCCTAACAATGGAAAGGTCAAGTACTATCAACATTGCATTCACACAATACATGGTTCAGAGGTAGGCACACGACATACACACAACTGGCATGATTAAATGTTAATTTATACATCTAATTTGCACAACAATGAAGTTTGAGAGAATGTATCTATATTTAGATTTACCACAATTCATCCACCCCACAACACACACCCACCTTTTTGGCTGACAGTGCGAGCCTCTTAGCTGGAGGTGGTGACATTGTGCTGGATTGCTCTTCTGCAAGCAGCTGGGGTTTTATCTTGGACACTCCCTGATCCTCGGCACTACTCTCAGTCCTCTCATTAGCCGAGCTGTGCGTTTGTGATTCCGAGTCAGACTCTTCAGGCTCCGAATGTTGGTTATTCAATCCGTTTTTTGTAATATTGCTCCCATTCAAACCACGCTTGGGGCTGCCAAAGTCTTTCTGCTGGTTCTGGATGTCTTCTTTTCCTTTCTGCTCAGATCCATCAGTTGCCACCACCAATGACTTGAATGAGGTAGATGCAGGCAGTTCCTTGCTTTCTGGTGCAGTTGCCTTTGCAATTTCTGTTCCTGATGTTCTGCTGCTACTTGAACTATTCGCTGACTGGCCCTGAGAGGATTTTGGTTGCAGCTGAGGTAAGGATTTTTTAAGCTTCTTCAATGATTCATCGAGGAAATTTGGTGCATACGTTGGTTTCGCTGGAAGCCTGGGTGACTGGTTAATGGTGTTTCTCGAGACTGACACACCAACATTCCCAGAAGCTTGCAGTTTTGCTTGCAGATACTCTGGTTTCTGCAAACAGGCACAATCATGAGAATATATTTTACATTAGCATGTTGGACACAGGAACCAGAAATACAATTCGAAAATTCATGAGAACAAATTGGCCGGCTGCAAGTTTGTTGGCACTATCTTAGCCCGGAGCCATTCATCTTGACACTGGATCAGGACGCAATGGCTACTGTACAGCTGGCCATAGTTGCCCTACAGAGGATTGAGTCCCATGGCTCATCAATAGTCAGTGGCTTCAGGATGCAAGGTGAGAAATCCAAGAAACCAACCCATGTAATACCTTCCAAGTTCATTTAAAGTGAAAATGTCAATTCCTAGACTCTGCGACTCCTCTAAGAACTGTAAAATCATTTAAGAAAAGAAGCTTATTCAAACGCCCGTGATGCATCAAGCGGTCTGTCTACCATCAAGCGATCGGTCTACTTTCAATGCTATTTATTTATTTTTATTTTTTTTAAACATTCCTATATGGGATTTTAATAGAGTGCCAATTTAATTTGCTTACTGTTTATCCTAAGTAGCCTGTCTTTGTGCATAAGAAATAAAAAAAACATCTGTTTCATGAATGGATACCATTTTAAAAGCAAGTGAGTGTAACTTCTGCGTCAGTGTATCTATAAAATCCAATCTGACCAATGTTTTTGTTGAAAGTGTAAAATCAATCAGCTGGCCACTAATGAGTAATGTTGTCCATGAAGTTTTTTTTTAAATGCTAAAAGACTCTTGGTTGATCCTAAAAATGATGCAGCTTATCTTGATGGATGAGGTGGGAAGGTAATGTCTCCACTGGACAGCTGCTTTGCTTCAGACAGAAAGTCTGGAATATCCTATACATTTGTGTGATGGGTGGTTTCAATTGTGAAAGATAGTGACATCTCTTCATCTAAATTTCAGATTTCAAATCCAAGAAAATGTATAACCAAGAAAATGTATAACCATCACCCCTGATCAAGATCTTTTTACTGAATGTCTGATGAAGTGAAAATGCCAATTTCCAGTGTAAAATTATCTTGCAAGGGATTACATGCGTTGATTCCTTGCCTTGTGCGCTGAAGGCATTAATGTCCTCCTTTGAAAAGACATGCAAAATGTGAAGTTACACCTCCTATAACTGAGTTTTTATTCCAAAATTCAATCAACGGACAGCACTATGAGGCTAATTTGCCTTCATCCAAACTCGGGGAGAGAGGGACAGAGAAAACGAGAGAGAGAGAGAGCGGGAACGAGAGAGAGAGAGCGGGAACGAGAGAGAGAGAGCGGGAACGAGAGAGAGAGAGCGGGAACGAGAGAGAGAGAGCGGGAACGAGAGAGAGAGAGCGGGAACGAGAGAGAGAGAGCGGGAACGAGAGAGAGAGAGCGGGAACGAGAGAGAGAGAGCGGGAACGAGAGAGAGAGAGCGGGAACGAGAGAGAGAGAGCGGGAACGAGAGAGAGAGAGAGCGGGAACGAGAGAGAGAGAGCGGGAACGAGAGAGAGAGCGGGAACGAGAGAGAGAGAGCGGGAACGAGAGAGAGAGAGCGGGAACGAGAGAGAGAGAGAGCGGGAACGAGAGAGAGAGAGAGCGGGAACGAGAGAGAGAGAGAGCGGGAACGAGAGAGAGAGAGAGCGGGAACGAGAGAGAGAGAGAGCGGGAACGAGAGAGAGAGAGAGAGCGGGAACGAGAGAGAGAGAGAGAGCGGGAACGAGAGAGAGAGAGAGCGGGAACGAGAGAGAGAGAGAGAGAGCGGGAACGAGAGAGAGAGAGAGAGAGCGGGAACGAGAGAGAGAGAGCGGGAACGAGAGAGAGAGAGCGGGAACGAGAGAGAGAGAGCGGGAACGAGAGAGAGAGAGCGGGAACGAGAGAGAGAGAGCGGGAACGAGAGAGAGAGAGCGGGAACGAGAGAGAGAGAGCGGGAACGAGAGAGAGAGAGCGGGAACGAGAGAGAGAGAGCGGGAACGAGAGAGAGAGAGCGGGAACGAGAGAGAGAGAGAGCGGGAACGAGAGAGAGAGAGAGCGGGAACGAGAGAGAGAGAGAGCGGGAACGAGAGAGAGAGAGAGCGGGAACGAGAGAGAGAGAGAGCGGGAACGAGAGAGAGAGAGCGGGAACGAGAGAGAGAGAGCGGGAACGAGAGAGAGAGAGCGGGAACGAGAGAGAGAGAGCGGGAACGAGAGAGAGCGGGAACGAGAGAGAGAGAGCGGGAACGCGAGAGAGAGAGCGGGAACGAGAGAGAGAGAGCGGGAACGAGAGAGAGAGAGCGGGAACGAGAGAGAGAGAGAGCGGGAACGAGAGAGAGAGAGAGCGGGAACGAGAGAGAGAGAGCGGGAACGAGAACGAGAGAGAGCGAGAACGAGAAAGAATGAATCTTTGTTCCTTGCGTTTATATTTCAGGTAACCAAAAGCCTGCATGTATCTATTACTAAAAGTCACAACATTCAAAAGGCTCAAAACACTCCCTCTCAACAAACATCGAGGAGGTGAGAAGGAAGGAAATAGTATTCAACCATCTCGAGCCAGTCCATAACAGTGGAGTATTCCATAAATATCCACTTTAATGTATAAACTTCACCTCAAGATCCAAACTGAATGTAACGGAAATCTAGAAATAATTTTAGCACAGATTTGGTACCTTCAGTGATCCATTGGATTTTCCCATCTGCTGTGTGACAGTTTTCCCTAATTCTATTGTTTGATAAGTCTGATTACTAGCTGTAACCCGAGATACAAAATGTCAGAATTTATTTTGCCCATGAGTTGACGAGGTCGAACGATTACGGTATTATTTCCGATATGCATCAGTAAAATGAGTCACTATTCACTCCGCAGCCCACTACCTCAAATTACTCTGCTGTTCATATGGACTCTGGACTTGCTCCTGGAAGAATATATTGGTGCTGGGACTGGCATAAAGCACCTGGGGTGCATTAGAATCGTAATATCTTTTTAAAGAAATACTTGGGATGGGTTAGATTTTCTTCTACACATAGTCAATCTAATGAATTATAGAAGTCCCATTATAGCTGGTTATCTGGCCCATTGTGCCTCTCCCATCTCTTCAGTCCCATTTCTTTGTGCTCTCAGTCATACTCAATAACAATGCATGATAGTAGACATCACAATTTCTTACAATGGAACATGCTATTAATTACATTATTAACAAGCTGACCTTGGTCATCTGAGGGGAGCCCAAATATCCATTCAGCATCGGTTTCTTGGGCATGGTTGTGCCATTGCTGGTTTTGACAAGAGACTGTATCGAGTTGTGCTTCGACATATCATCTACACCACTCTTAGAGTTTGGCATTCTTCAGGTGAAACAAAGAATCACTAATTAATATTGTACAATGCTACACAAAAAATCAAATGAACAGAAGCACCAAATAAAACTGCCGTTTGTTGAGAAGCACAACATATTATGGACACAATGAGTGAGCCATTGATTAGAAGTGACAGATAAATACCAACACGTACTGCAATGGTTTAATATCCTTCTCACTTTCATCAACTAAGTAGGCAAATCTATCATTGCTAGAAACAGTTCACTTCAACTTTTCCTTTGTTTTAAAATACCCTCTTTGATTTATAGTATAGACACTATTAGTCAATTATTCTAGAATAAAATTTGAAATTAAATTTACAAAAACAAAGATGGATCTACCCACTACCCATCTTGATTATTGTCCCAGAAGTGTTCATCATTTCCCCTTAATTCTGAGAACACAAATGACTGGATTTCTCTCTGGCCTATGGATATAAATCAACTGCGGGCTTGCATTCCAGACTCCACTCTGACAACCTACCAGGAAGTGCAAAACAATAACTAAAGATGAGCTTTCATCCAGTTTTTTTTCTCCAGTCATCCTCAAACTAGGACCAGAGACACAACAAAGCATGAAGTGAGATGGTAAAATTAAAGAAAAACGGGAGGAAGGGGCACAAATGAATGAAGGGAGAGGAGCAAATTGAAAATGTTTATTTTGTGTATAACTTGTCCTCTCCTGAAAGATTGAGATAATACTCTCCTTCAACCCACTTGAATATTTTCTAATATTTAATCATTTTTCTAATCCACTTCCACTCTGCCTGCTTTCTATTTATCCTGATTTACACCATCATAGCTTTCTCCCAAAATTGCCAAAGCCTGACATGCAAACGTTTATTCATTACCAGTGCCATGTTTTAACTGGATCCCAAATAACATCATCGCTGACTAAATTCCAACCATTACTTGGTGATTACACATTCAAATGATGCAATTTGTAGGAAAGTTTCAACAAACTATTGTGAGAGGGAAACCCCAATTAATAAGAAAATGCAATAACACCCACCTCAAGTAGAAAAGTACATAAGCCTGTTGGTTCAGCACCACCTTAATGTTACTACAGTGAACCATTGAATCATTCATCTGATACCATTGCCCATTACTGGCCTGAAAGAAAATAACAATCAACCATCAAGTCTTGTAATCAATGTAATCTGAAGTTTTCATTATTTACTAAAATTTGCTTGCGTGATTTTTATCAAGTTACTATTAATCATAGGGCATATTTTACTTTGGATCAAGGTTGTGCTCTTTTTTACAATGTGATCAGTGGACATACAAACATAGAAAATAGGAGGAAGAGGCCATTCGGTCCTTTAAGCATGATCCGCCATTTATTATCATCATGGCTGTTCATCCAACTCAGTAGCCTAATCCTGCATTTCCCCCCATATCCTTTGATCTACTTCGCTCAAAGTGCTATATCTAACTCCTCCTTGAAAACATGCAATGTTTTGGCCTCAACGACTTCCTGCACTAACAAATTCCACAGGCTCACCACTCTGGGTGAAGAAATTTCTACTCATCTCTGTCCTAAATGGTTTAGCACAGGGCCAAAGAGCTGGCTTTTAAAGCAGCCCAATGCAGGCCAGCAGCACGGTTCAATTCCTGTACCAGCCTCCCTGAACAGGCGCCGGAATGTGGCGAGTAGGGGCTTTTCACAGTAACCACATTTGAAGCCTACTTGTGACAGTAAGCAATTTTCATTTCATTTTTTTGTCTACCCCGCATCCTCAGACTGTGACCCCCTTGTTCCGGACATCCTCACCATCAGGAACCCCCTTTTTGCATCTATCTGATCTAGTCCTGTTAGAATTTTATAGGTTTCTATGAGATCCCCCTCATTCTTCTGAACTCCAGCGAATACAATCCTAACCAACTCGATCTCTCCTCGCACGTCAGTCCCACCATCCCAGCAATGTAAATGCTTGCTGCACTCCCTCTACAGCAGGCCTTCTGCAAACATCTTTCATTTTACAGTACATCATCAATTGACAGGATCACAGTATACTGAAAATAAAAGTGCAGATCCATCAATATCTGTAAAGAGAGAAGACAGTTTTGTAGAGGGATCACGCATTTTGTCCATTTCTTTAGAGCTGGATAATGTGTATTTCTATTTTATTCGGTTTGCATTTCATTTTTAACCACAATGTGCCACTGAGGAGCATTATACTCAAAAGTATCTGTTTTAAATAAGATTAAATCCCATGCAAGATTTTGATAATATTTCTAGGGGTTTTGTATAGGGAGGACTTCAAGAACTGATGCACAATTAACAATCAAGATCATTGGGGAACAGGAAAGCAATTGTTTGTGCGAAGCTATGGTACTGAAGTCTGATAAAGGGTTTCTGTTTTGAATGAATAGTTAACAGCATTGAACCTGGGATGACACCTTTTGTTTAAACAAACCATGCATTGCTTTAATTGATCTGTACCAGTAGAAAACCTTTATTTTCTGATATTAAGGTAGGAAGTGGTCTTAATTGTTGATTTTAATAATTTTAGTGGGGCTTGGGTTAAAATATGTTGACAAACGGGCAGCATGGTGGCACAGTGGGATAAAAATGAAAAAATGAAATGAAAATCGCTTATTGTCACAAGCAGGCTTCAAATGAAGTTACTGTGAAAACCCCCTAAGTCGCCACATTCCGCCGCCTGTTCGGGGAGGCTGGTATGGTTAGCCCTGCTGCCCCACGGCGGCGAGGTCCCAGGTTCGATCCTGGCTCTGGGTTACTGTCAGTGTGGAGTTTGCACATTCTCCCCGTGTTTGCGTGGGTTTCGCCCCCACAACCCAAAAAGATGTGCAGGCTAGATGGATTGGTCACGTTAAATTGCCCCTTAATTGGAAAAAATTAATTGGGTACTCTAAATTGAAAAAAAAATATGTTGTCAAGATAATGCGATTTTATTGATGTCTGCTAGCATCAAGAGGAAACAAGTCATTTGTTTGTAATGGAATGTAACTTTTGAGGTCTAAGGAAGAGTGGTTTAGTTTACAACATTAAGTCAGGGACGGCAAAGATGGGGTGACAAGATGATTTGCATCCTATAGCCAATAGACGGGGTAAATTCGGACCATTCCAAAAAGGGAAGTGCTGAATAGTGTGTTGCCGAGATAAAGCTTGGTGAATTAGTGCCCTTGTTGGCACAGTTTTACTATAACTTCAATTATATACTTCTGAGATATAGTTAATCATTACTTTGGAGACAGAATAAAACAGACTTCAGCTGTGTTGCCAGCGTTCAAGGAATCCTATGCCTTTGAGGATAAAGTATCCAGGCTGTCTTTATTGCTTTTTGTTCAGTATATCTACATTTTACTTAATAAATTTTGCATAATTTACAAATACTCATCATTTGTACCTTACAGGTCAAGCACAAGAGGATCCTAGGTGTTCAAAATTAAAATGTTAGTTTTTCCTAATTGGAAGGGTTTTATACCTGGAAACCCTCAAAACGTTAAACCTGGTCTAGACTAATTTAAAAATATTTTTAAAATACAAGTTTTATTTCTGAAATAACAGTCAGCCTTGTCTTGGACGTGGATTAGTTCTATCATTTCTAAATCAGGAACACACAATAAAATTACATTCAGGTTATAAGCATAGTTAGTATAGGGCTATTAATAAACTAGATTAGTAACCAATGGTGAACAAATTGTGACACAAAGTTCTCGGTGGATAAATAGAAGGCCAATTTGGTCGGAATTTCCAACATTTTAAAAAGAGGGAGTGGTTTGGGTTCAGTTCTTTTGTGAATTAGTTAACAATGCAACTTCTCACCTTGACATAACAGTAGTAGTGTCCAGCATGACAACTGTAGCCAGAATGTACTAACACTGCATACAACCCATAATTGACTGGTTCGCCATTATTTTGGGACATATATGGACGCATGTTCAAGTGTTCAAGGTAACCAACATCCTGTTAAAACAGAGACAGTGAAGTTTTCACAGTTAACAGTTTGCTTCCAAATTTAAAACATAAATTTAAATGTTTCAGCAAATAATATTTAGCAACTTCTTACTTAATCCATACTAGTTTGTTGAAACTTTCACAGGAACGACCAGTCAGAATTTTTTGTAATTTAAAATCTACAAGATTTACAGTAATTCCTATACTATTTCCCTCCACTGGAGAAATCTTTCACCATGACTGAAATTTTGCAAAACAGCAAATGTATAGAAATTCTGCAACAATATTTCTATGAAGGAACTACAATACTACCTCATGCAGCTATGGATGTTTCTGAAAGACGGGCATATTTTGCAGCATAACAAGGCTTGATAACCACTAAAAACCTCAGCAGTAAATTGAAAACTACTTCACCTTTGTAATTTTGCCACCACTGAAGTTTGCAAATCGCTTTAGGGAAAGGGTCAGCACATTTGATGCTCGATGAATGGAAAATCGTTTTGTTGCTGGAACTTTTTTCTTGCACCTAAATAAGGGAAGTTATCTGTTTGAGTCAAAATAATCTTAGCAGTTACAGCAAAGTCAGAGATATTACTGTCCACTCCTCCAAGGCTGATAAACCTAGGCCCATTTCAGACCCCATACTTTCGGGAAGGAAATCAGCTGTTCTTGCCTGGTTTGGCACACATGTGATTGCAGACCCACAGCCATGTGGTTGACCCCGAACTGCCCTCTAAATGTCATGCAAGCCACTGAGTTGAAGGGCAATTAGAAATGGACAACAAATGCTGGCCTTGCCAGTGATGCCTGTTGTATTTCTATGGTTTCTTAATACAAACTTGCCAATCTCAGTCAATACTAGTAAATTAAATGTAGGTTTGGTTTATTTGAAGATGTAGCTCAGGGTTGCTCAGAAGACAGATTTACCACAAAGATTTGGAGCGATTGTTAAGTATAGCTACACCTGCTTCACATTACATGCTGCTTGCTAAACTGAAAGCTCCTCTGAACAATGTCTGCTGGTCACATGGTTTACAACTTGGCTACTTACTCATTAGCATATTCTCTCAAAGCAGCAGTGCCCACATACCATGAAAGAAGAAAACAAAACTGGAATTACTTGCAATTACTGTATATTGTTCCTACATGTATACTTTGAGGATCTAAGACGTCACCCTGCATATTTCTCAAATAAAATATACAAGAGCGATATGCTCGTTGCTATCTCTAAAAATTCCAAACTGGACAAAGACGCAAAATCATTGAATCTATGCCTCTCTATGACCTCGACCAAAAGGAGCTACCTGGAAAAATCGGAGAAACTTGAATATCCTAGTTATCCCCAAGGAGCCACCAACAACCCCCTTTGGGTTGCACCGACCAAACTCAAAAGCCATCTGCTCTTCATATCTCGGGCTGACCAACTGGAGTCTGCTTAGACAAAGGGTTCCATAACCTTCCTTTCAATTCTTAATGGTCGAGACATTTGACAATCTCGGGGACACAGACGAGAGATACACAACCTTAGTCAAAGACAGTGTGGAGAGATGGAAGTCATGTGATTCGGACCTCTGGCTTGTGGAACTAGCAATGTTGCCTCGCTGAATTGTGGAGTCTCAGTCTGTCTTTTTAACATCTGAATAGCAACCTCACAGATAAGGAACTCTGGCCCAGGTTGGCTGCTTGGCCCCATCTACACTGCTTCTGCTGGAGATTCTGTACTATCGCCTGGAATATTGATTCATTTCGGCATGCCTATCTAATCGTGCAAAGTCAACACCACTATCCAGCATCAGTTTTACCTTGCCAACCTTCGTGAAAGAGTACCTCATTAGACTTTGATTCTGGACTACGGAACCCACATGAAACAATATTTATTTTCACTATCCCACTTTTACTATATGAATGCGAAGGAGGCATTGTGAACATCTTCCCACAATTTGTGTTGCAAATAAATTAACCTTTCCAAGTTCATCCTATCTCATGTTTGCTGTTGGTTACGAATAGAAAATTGGATCCTACCAAAACTGAAGGTTCAGAAACATGGCATCACATACAAAGGGGGAAACAAATCAAAACATCCCTCCATTTAGAGGGGCGGAGAGAGACGCTGTTTAAATTAACCTTCCGCTTGTCGTAACAACTTCCACTGCTGCGCTGAACACGTGTCCATTTTTAAAAATGTAACTCTTAGCGGTTAGCACTGCTGCCTCACGGCACTGAGGACTTGGGTCTGATCCCGTCCCCAGGTCACTGTCAGTGTAGAGTTCGCACATTTGCTCAGTGTCTGCGTGGGTCTCACCCCACAACCCAAAATAAAATGCAGGGTAGGTAGATTGGCCACACTAAATTGCCCCTTAATTGGGGGGGAAAAAAAGAACTGGGTATTCTTAAAGAAAATGTAATTCTGCAGTAGCTGAGTAGTGAGGATAAAAAGACCTCAAGTCTCATGAATCCTTGATGCAATAGTATTGTATATTGTAGTTATATAACTGGACCAGTAACCCAGAGGCTGGATTAATGACCTGGAGACTTGTGCAAATCTTTTAGAGGACCCATCTCGTTCAGGCCTATGTGGGACTCCAGGTCCATGGCATGAGATTTGACACTTAATTACTCTCTCATGATTTGGCAAACCACTTCAGTTAACGGCAATTTGAGATATGAAATAAATGCTGGCCTTGCCAGCAACTCCCACATTTTATGAATGAGCTTTCAAAAAGTCTGCAAAATTTAATATACAAATCAAAGACAATAATAGGTTTTGTTCAGTTTCTCTTGAATCCATCTACTAACCAGGGTAGAATCATTAAATAATGTGCCCCCTCCCAAAGGAATGCAATTAAATTAATAGAAAATAATGATGCTGATTTCATCAACAAACCAAATTACCAAATCACAACAAGATAAATGGAACAGGAACACTTGGGAGTCCAAGCTACAAGCCGCCCTACAAGGCAGAGGTATTGTCACTGGACTAGTAAACTAGAAACCCAGGGTAATGATCTGGGTTCGAATGCCACTACCGCAGATGGTGAAATTTGAATTCAATAAAAATCCGGAATTAAAAGTCTAATGATGACCATGAAGCCATTACCGATTGTCATAAACCTATCTGGTTCACTAATATTGTTTAGGGAAGGAAATCTGCCATCCTTTCCTGGTCTGGCCTACATGCATTTCCAGACCCACAGCAATGTGGTTGACTCTTAACTGCCTCCTCAAGGGAAATTAGGGATGGGCAATAAATGCTGGCACAGCCTGCGACACCCACATCCCATAAATGAATTTTTAAAAACACAATAGGAACCAGAGAAGGAAAAGGGAAGTGTAAGTGTGGGGAGTAATGTATAATTCACATGTAATACATGTGGTACCTTACGCAATAAATACATATTCCCAAGATGAAACCATGGCAAAATATTTGTACTGAAGGACATGCACTGTACTGTTGCACTTGGACACTTAAATGCTTCCAGAGAATCCAAGTTGCTGTGGCAACATGCACACACAGGACAAGAGCTGAAGTGGGCTAAATGCAGAAGTTCTAGATTTGAAGTTAATTAAATTTGAACTACAAGATATGATGAACAGCAGCAGAGGTCAAGGGTCAATAGGTCACCAGTTCACAACTGTCACAAGTTTACGGAATAAATATTTTTTGCATCAATTTTCTCTGCCCGCCTCAGATGTTGCCTTTAATGGAGATTTGTTTCAGATTTGGAGCCTTGACAGTATTTTCAGTGGCCTGCATTGAACTCAAACCCAACCCTTCCTTATCCAAATTCCATGCGAGTATCCACCTAGCAACGCTTTGTGGTGAACGGGGTGAGAATCATGCTGGATGAATGTTTCTCCCCATATCCAGCGAATTTACAATCAATTACTCCCCCAATCATTAGACCAACTGAGGGTAGCTGGGACTTGCTATGTTGGAAAAATTTTGAAAAACACTTACTTTGCACACATGTAAGCATTCTCTCCACTGAGAAAATCAGGTTTTACAAAGAGCTCAAGGGCTCTGACAATATTAGGTGCTTGCTGTAAGACAATTAAATATGGATCAGATCAAAACATTAATAAAACAGCCATTCACTTGTTTAACAGTGTATAGATCCACCTCCAATACACTCTACAAAACATAACATACTCAAACACTCTACACAACATATTCAAAGGATATTTCAACAAATGCAACATTTGTGTATTGATTAATCTGTACGCAATGCATTTTGGACTAACTGCATTTGAAAAATGTTCGGGAGCACATTTGTGTAAACCAGGTGAGATGAAATGTGCAAATGCGAAGTCAGTCTTGTAATTTTGCTCCTATATAACTGCCTTCTGTTACAGTTTACTCGTGTCTGAGTTGCTGTGGTAACATGGACTTTATCCATAGCTCCAGACTGCAACATGCATACGATGGCAGAGACTCCAACTCTTTCCAAAGGGCTGGTTTAGCTCAGCGGGCTAAACAGCTGGTTTGTAATGCAGAACTAGGCCAGCAGCACGGGTCCAATTCCCATACCAGCTGTGAATTCTGAATTCTCCCTCGGGGTACCCAAACAGGCGCCGGAGTGTGTCGACCAGGGGCGATTCACAGTAACTTCATCGCAGTGTTAATGTAAGTCTACTTGTGACAATAAAAAGATTATCACATGGCTGACTAGGAATCTCCCCCGTTCTTACTACCTGCCATTAGGGTATATTGGAAGGATTTTCCAAGTTCATACTCAACCTGTTTGAACACAATATGAATGAACCTCCTCAACCAGAGCTTCAGGCTCACCCTTTGCTCCTGGCTCCACAAGACCTCCCAAATATTATCCTTGCTGCTAAATAATTTCATATTTTGTAAATAAGGGGAAGAGAAGAAAATGATGATTGCAATAATAAAATATATTTGCCCAATGTCAGTTAGATGGTCCAGCTGGTGTTATATCATCGAATCCCTAGGGTGCTAAAGGAGGTTACCTGGCCCATCGAGTCTGCACCAACCCTTGGAAAGAGCACCCTACCTAGGCCCACGCCCCCACCCCAACCCCGTAACCCCACCTAACCTTTTGGACATGAAGGGGCAATTTACCGTAGCCAATCCACCTAACCTGCACATTTATGAACTGTGGGAGAAAACTGGAGCACCCAGAGGAAACCCACGCAGGCACGGGGAGAATGTGTAAACTCCACACAGACAGTCACCTGAGGCCGGAATTGAACCCAGGTCCCTGGCACTGCAAGGCAGCAGCGCTAACCACTGTGCCACCATGCTGCCCTTAGACTGAACAGCTTTCTTCAGAACCAAATAAGCATATCATACATCAAGATAAAAGGCAGCAAGGAAGACAAAGTAGAAAGATAAAGTTTCTTGTTATTACTATTTGTAATCCAATGAAACAATCACACAACTTCAATGAAAGTTAAATGTTGCTATTTGATTCCACACAAGTGAGACCAATGCCTGCATTTACACCCAGAATACTTTACAAGATAACTGTGGCTTCTATTTAAGAAAGGTACACTTACCCTTATCTCAAGGGCAATATCCAAATAAGGATCATATGTATCCGATACACTCTTGCACACAGAACACTTAACTTTGGGGACAGGAAGGGAAGAAATCAAAACAGAAAAATATCACAATTATTAATGGATATTAATTCAGACGGAGGATAAATACTTGCTTTAGTTTGAGGCTTCCTATTAGTTTCACAACGATTCTGCTTTATCTTCTCAACCAAAATTTCCAAAGATTTTCTGTAAACATAATTATGCTGGAAAAAATGAATTATCTTTCACCTCCTACCCAGTGCCATTTGTTTTACAATACTGCATTATGAATAGCTAATGAAGGCAAGGGTCAAAAGAGGGTGCTAGATTTTATTAACCTGTAAGTCTATGGCTTCAAATTGCACTTAAATACTTTTAATGATACCAACATCACTCTAACAAATCCCAATGAAAGACAAAATCTTGAGCCAGCAATTATCCAGTCCGCAAAAGCTTTTAATGGTAAAAAAAAACATTTTTTGCAATTGATACAAAGTTGAGTCACTGAATTTTCTCTGTAACATAGCAACTAGAAAATTCTTAATTTGATATTTAAACATAGTTTTTGCTTTTAAAATGTTCTCTCTCGTCAAGTTAAATTGTGCTCTCTTTTAGTTATTGTTACACCAAATGACCCATCATTCCACTCTACTCTTGCAGTTCAGCCAACATCCAATTCGCTACCAAAAAATACACAAATCCAGCTGGCAACTTGTCCCAATTACTTTGGTTCAGCACCTTGAAGTGACAACTCAGCTGAGACTATAAATTCTCTTTATTGGAAATTATGCACATTAGCAGGTAATTTATCGCTTTATAATGTAAAGGGACTCATTCTGCTACCAGGAATTTACTCAGTATGTTTAATGATGTTGGGAAGTGTATCTGACAGGAATTACAATTTGTATTTTTAAATGATGAATTTGTACACAAGTCTTCACAACATTTATGTACATGCTTCACTCTGCCAGGAAATACAATGCAATGGTTGGCTCTCACTCCCATCTTGCAGATAATTTAAAAAAATGATTTCATGGGGTATAGGCGCCACTGGCAAGTCCAGCGTTTGTCAACAAATCCTTTCATTCATTACACACGAAATATTAAATAACTCTCCTTCGGCATGGAGGTACATTCTGAACTTGCTGCTGAAACTACATGGAAAGTAAGTTAAAATCTTTTCATTCTACTTACCCCTGGACCGAAGATACCCTCCAAATATTTGGTGCACTAATGAAGTAGCTTGTGTTTGTCGTTCCAATCTAGGAGAGTTGGAAGGAAGGAGACAGAAAATGCGGTATTACAATCAATTGGTGCATTGAATTATACTGTGCACCTAAATATAGAAATAGAAGACAATGCTGGACTGAAGTGGGGAACACTAGATTTTTGCTTTAAAAGGTTTTTGTTTCCTAGCTGCACATCACTGAACTAGGACAATCAGAGGTACCTTACATTTCAGCCACAACTCGATTTGGTGCAGAGGTTCATTATGCACGGAAACAACCAAGTGCTTCTTGGTCATGTTACACTGATGCAATAGCAGGTTCCATACAGCATTTCAGACTTGCATTACAAACCCAGTTGGTGTTACTACTGGGCAGGAAGTTCCCAGGATAGATCCGGGCTCAGAAGACGGTAACAATTTACTTTTTTAAAAAAAAAATGTGGAGGTGCAGAATCACAGGATTGACAATTGGTTTTTAACAAAAAAAACCATGTAAATATGACAAGTTTGGTTATAATATAAATTTCCTTCACTCCTCCTTATCTTCACAATGTACACAGATTTCAAGGATAACACCCCACTCTGAAATCAAATGGCAGATTCCACTTAATCTTTCGTATATTTCTCCGCAAATTTCCCCCAGATGATTGTCACAAGTGTTTCTAAACTTCACCCAACAATGCTTTCCAGGAATGCTTTTCATCAGCTGCTTCATCAAGGACTTCCTGTCACCAACTGCTATGAATCAATTAAAAAGAATCACAAAGAGTCTTCCTACCCTAAAAGGTTCCCCTGGCTGCTCAGCAACATCTTTTTCCTTATGCAGGCTTGGAGGGCCGAAGGGCCTGTTCCTGTGCCATACTGTTCTTTGTTCTCCCAGCTTTACGCATTGTAAACCCTCTCACCTCAATAGAAACAGGTTGAATTGACTAAAGCCCCAGATGCAAAAAAGACCTTTGTCCATAGAACATAGTGCAGAAGGAGGACATTGGGCCCATTGAGTCTGCACCGACCCACTTAAGCCCTCACTTCCACCCTATCCCTGTAACCCAATAATCCCTCTGAACTTTGTTTTGGTCACCAAGGGTAATTTATCATGGCCAATCCACCTAACCTGCACGTCTTTGGACTGTGGGAGGAAACCAGAGCACCCGGAGGAAACCCAAGCAGGCACGGGGAGAACGTGCAGACTCCACACAGACAGTGACCCAGCGGGGAATCGAACCTGGGACATTAGCGCTGTGAAGCCACAGTGCTATCCACTTGTCCTACCGTGCTGTCCTAACATGTCCAACATTAATCTAACTAGAATCTCCTTACACAAAAACACTAAATTAAACTCACTTACATCTATCTGTTTCTAATGTTTAATAATCCAAATATAGCACATCTAAAACTACTTCTGCTTTCCTAACACTTGAAAGACATGGGGCGTCATTCTCCGACCCCCCGCCGGGTCGGAGAATGGCCGTTGGCCACCGTGAATCCCGCCCCCGCCGAAGTCTCCGCTCCCGGAGGTTGGGCGGGGGCGGGAATCGGGCCGCGCCGGTTGGCGGGACCCCCCGCTGGATTCTCCGGCCCGGATGGGCCGAAATCCCGCCCAGAAATTGCCTGTCCCGCCGGCGTAAATCAAACCTGGTATTTACCGGCGGGACCAGGCGGCGTGGGCGGGCTCCGGGGTCCTTGGGGGGGCGCAGGGCGATCTGACCCCGGGGAGGTGCCCCCACAGTGGCCTGGCCCGCGATCGGGGCCCACCGATCCACTGGCGGGCCTGTGCCGTGGGGGCACTCTTTCCCTTCCGCCTCCGCTACGGCCTCCACCATGGCGGAGGCGGAAGAGACTCTTCCCACTGCGCATGCGCTGGGAAACTGACAGCGGCCGCTGACGCTCCCACGCATGCGCTGGGAAACTGACAGCGGCCGCTGACGCTCCCGCGCATGCGCCGCATTTCCGCGCCAGCCGGCGGGGAAACAAACGCCATTTCCGCCAGCTGGCGGGGCGGAAATCCCTCCGGCGTCGGCCTAGCCCCTCAATGTTGGGGCTAGGCCGCCAAAGATGCGGAGCCTTCCGCACCTTTGGGCCGGCGCGATGCCCGTCTGATTGGCGCCGGTTTTGGCGCCAGTCAGCGGACATCCTGCCGTTGGGGGAGAATTTCGCCAATGTTTTTTTAAAAAATTTAAAGTGCCCAATTCTTTTTTTCGAAATAAGGGCCAATTTAGCATGGCCAATCCATCTACCCTGCACAATTTTAGGTTGTGGGGGTGAGACCCACACAGACACGGGGAGAATGTACAAACTCCACATGGACAGTGACCCGGGGTCAGGATCGAACCCGGGTCCTCGGCCCGTCAGGCAGGAATGCTAACCACTGCGCCACCCCTTCAAAAGACATTAGTAATATATGATGAACTCTGATGTATAACATGACTTCTTATGCATGCAGCCTGATAATGAAACAAATTTTCAATTTAGGTCGATACAAGAAAGAAAATAAGCAAGGATCCTCAGAACCCTTCCACTCAGTCCTGCAACTGCAAACTGGCATTCAAAACAAGTCAGCAAATTTCACAAAGATTGCCACAACAGTACTTATTTACAGGTCTAAGCTTTTGATAGCACAACAAGCGAATACACATTTATAATTCACTTATTAAACAGGCATACGGACCATAAAGAAAAAATATATTCTCCGCAAATATCACGTTGAATTTCGCTCTGCCCCACTTAAAGCCAATAAAAGTTTTTAAAAATTAACATACTTGGTGCAACCGCTCAGGCACGCCTTCTGCATAGCATCAATGGTATATCTCAGAAACTCGTGTGCATCCTCTTGATTTCCAAATCGAAAATGTCTTGCTATTTCTGTAATTAATATTAACAATCATTCCAATAGGTGCCTTTGTATTACAGGAATAACATTGTGGACCTCAAGGAACCTCAATTACTTTGGAGACATAAACTGACAATTTGAAATCCAAATCTGGCTACGTTCATGGGAGTGCTTTAACAATAATAATCACTTGTTGTCACAAGTAGGCTTCAGTGAAGTTACTGTGAAAAGCCAGTGCAGCTTGAAAAGGCAGTAACATAATGGTCTTTTACACAGCAAGATTCTAAGGAGGGATGCCAAGAACAGTAAGCTATAATGGAGGGAGTTGCACAGAACCAGCTAACCTGTGGTTAGCACTGATGCTTCACAGCGCCTGGAACCCGGGTTCAATTCCAGCTTGAGTCACTGTCTGTGCCGAGTCTGCACGCTCTCCCCGTTTCTACGTGGGTTTCCTCCGGATGCTCCGGTTTCCTCCCACAAGTCCTGAAAGATGTGCTGTTAGCTGAATTGGACATTCTGAATTCTCCCTCAGTGTACCAGAACAGGCGCCGGAATGTGGCGACTAGGGGATTTTCACAGTAACTTCATTGCAGTGTTAATGTAAGCCTACTTGTGACAATAATAAAGATATTATTAAGATATTATTATAAAGCTACATGGCAGTTGCATAGAATTTAAGCACAGTCAGTAAAGTCTAAGAGATTCACTTCATCAGTATAGTATAGTCTCTCGCCAAATTACTGCCATCATAGCAAATTACAGCATCACACCAGTGTTCAGTAAGTTTATTGCTTGGCGCTGGTTATGGGGTTTGTTTGGGCAGGTAAAGCCGCTCCGGTGAAGAAGGTGCTGCTGGAGGGGGGCAGCGCCTTTGCCATTCTTGCCGGCCAAGTACTCCATAAGCCCGGTGGTGGTGGCAGCCCCAGGACTGGAGGGGGCCTCGGTTTGGGCACCGATCTATGGGAGTCACCAGTTTGGTCCGGGGGGGGCTAGATGGGGAGTCTATTCAATTTTTAGAGTGTCAGAAGACCCGGGTGTCCACGGGGCGAGAGAAGCCGATGTTTTAGCCTTCGCCTCCCTGGTAGCCCGGAGCCGGATATTATTAGAATGGAGGAACTCTGAGCGGGGGGGGGGGGGGGGGCCGAAACCGGGGATGTGGGTGAGTGACCTGGCAAGAGTTTCTCAGGCTAGAAAAGATAAAGTTTGCCTGGAGAGCATCTGTCCAGAGATGGCAGACGTTCAGACAGTTAAGAGATAAAATGGGAAGGTAGAGTGTTAGGTATTTAGTTGATTTGGTTATTTGCAGCCCCATTGGCTGGTTTTGTGATTGTGTTTGACGCGTAAATATATAAATGCCTCAATAGAATATTTTTCAAAAAAAAAGTTTATTGCTTGGCCAGTTTTTCTCTCAAAGATCTGCTATGGCGAGGTCATTCGAAACTCTCAAAACATAGACTGATGGACAAGCTTAGGAATCAAGGTGGATAGGTGCTGCGAAAATGCCATGACCCAACTGATGAACAGGTTCAAAAGGCTGGCCGACAAGTACCCGCTTCCATGTTCCTATGACAAATTAATCTGATCATTAGAAACAACCCATCACACATCTTCTTGTGCTTTGCCAAACAACATTCCACAAGTACAAGTTATAACAAGTTTGAATGAATGCCATCTTATCAGATCTTATTTAGTTACAGAATTGCTTATTCTATACTATAGATCATGGGTGTCAGAGAATGGATTACAGCAACAACAACAACAAAAAAAATCACAATAACTTACTTTTTAGTTCACGAATAAATGACAATGGTTTGATAGCATTTCCACTGTTGGCAAAGGCCTGTATCAGATGGTTCTGCATGATGCAGATCATACAAAACCCAGCCTGGGGACCTGCAAAATAAACCAAACATGAGCATATTTCACATATTCATGACCCAAGAAGAATCCCACATCAACAACTGTGTAAAATCGGCGTATCAATGGATCAATTGTAAGCCCAACGGACAATACTTGAATGGAAAATAAATTGGACCAACAAGCATGCTTAGTTTTCCATTATTTCAATTATTGCTCTGTAAGACTACACTTTTGCAAGAAATCCACTTAATGAATTTTTTGCACGATAGCCTTACCCAATAAAACTTAGTACGGGTGGCCTTTATCATACAAGAAACATTACCAAGGTGCTGTTCTGTAAAACAGAAGAGGAATTAACACTGAGGCATGGAATGGAGTTAAGAGAGGAGAGGTCATTGAAGGACAAATTGCAAGAAGGGAAAAAGGAGTCAGAAAGATTGATAGAAGGATTTCCAGAGATAAGCACCGAGGTAACTGCTAGTTTCACTGCTAGGTTGGGTACATTGGTCCCTCGAGTCAGAAAAAACTGCTAATGAGCCAATCTTGGAAAGAGAATATAAGTTTTGGTACAAAAAAAAGAATTCCAAAAAAACAGCTGAAGTATTAAGAAACAATGAGAAAAAGTAAAACAATGTGTCATATAATTTTTTTTTAAAAAATTAATAAAAAGGAACCAGAACGTGAAACAATCAGTGTGTGCACCCAACTCTCTCCCAATCTCAGGATGCTCAGTCACTCACTCTCACCCACTCAGCCGAGATGTGGGGAGGGTGAGGGTGAGGGTGAGGGTGAGTGCGAGAGAGAAACACAAGACAGAGTAAGACAGACACTCACTCCCTCTCTCTCACCACTGTTCTGCCACGTCTTTGCCCTCCCTGCTGTCCCTCGGGCCCGGAAGCCTTCAGCACAATCACTGCCACCAGCTGCTCCTCTGATCAGAAATGGTTTATCTTCCTCATTTGCTTTTGGCTGTCAGCAGCAAACATGGGAAGGAAACAGTCTATGATTAGAGGGACACCCCCTTTCAAAATCTTGATTTGCACCAACCTGCATTTTGAACTTACTGGCCTGTCACACTGCCTTCTGGAACGAGCGCTTCTAATCTATCATCTTCATCACTTAAATCTCAAAGAGTGCTACACACTTTGATCACCACTAACAGTTCTAAAATTTATGTTTACCGGTTTTAACTTGTGCCTCCTTGTTCTGCAATTGAATTTGGGAGAATATACTGGGTATACTTTTTCTGTCCCATTAGTCTTACACATCACTACACATCAGCTTTCAGATATAAAAGCAAAACTGTGGATGCTGTAAATCCAGAAATTCCCATACCAGCCTCCCTGAACAGGTGCTGGAATGTGGCGACTAGGGGCTTTTCACAGTAACTTCATTGAAGCCTACTTGTGACAATAAGCGATTTTCATTTTCATTTCATTTCATTTTCAGAATCAAAACGGGAAGTGTTGGAAATATTCAGCAGATCTGGCAGCATCTGTGGAGAGAGAAACAGCGGAGAGTCAAATATGCCTCTTCTTCAAACAGAGAAGTAATATTTGACTCGAAACTTTAACGGTTTTGTTTTTCTCTCTCTCCACAGATGCTGCCAGACAAGAATATTGCCAGCACTTCCCGATTTTTCTTCACCTTCAGGATATCGCCTTGCTCGGTTGAAAGGCGTCTAGCAGGCTACCGCAGGAACCTGGGCAAGGACACAACCTGTACACATTATATATTAACTTGGACGAAGGAACTAATGTATCATCTCCCACTTTCCAGATGATAGAAAGTTGGGCGAGGTGGTGAGTGGTAAAGAGAATGCAGAGATGCTTTAGTGAGATTTGGACAGGCTGAGTGTGTGGGTAGATGCAGTATAATGTGGATAAATGTAACAATATCTGCTTTGGTAGCAAAAATTGGAAGGCAGATTATTATTTGAATGGTGCAAATTGAAAGAGGTGGATAATCAGCGAGACATTGGTGTCCTATCTGCTGAAAGTAAGCGTGCAGGTACAGCAGGCAAATGTGAAATGAAATGAAAATCGCTTATTGTCACAAGTAGGCTTCAAATGAAGTTACTGTGAAAAGCCCCTAGTCGCCACATTCCGGCGCCTGTTCGGGGAGGCTGGTACAGGAATTGAACCGTGCTGCTGGCCTGCCTTGGTCGGCTTTAAAAGCCAGCTATTTAGCCCAGTGTGTTAAACCAGCCCCTCAAAACCAGCGAGATCCTTAACTAACAAGCAAGTCAAAGGTTATCGAGGGTAAGCACGATGTGGAGTTGAAGCCACAGTCAGATCAGTCTTGATCTTGTTAAAATCCCGTACCAGCCTCCCCGAACAGGCGCCGGAATGTGGCGACTAGGGGCTTTTCACAGTAACTTCATTGAAGCCTACTTGTGACAATAAGCGATTTTCATTTCATTTCAAAAGGTGGAGCAGGCTCAGTGAGCCAAAGGCATACTCGTGTTCCCAATTTATAGGTTCGTATAGAGCAATGTGAAAAAAATAAAAAAGGAATTAATTTCTTTAAAATTTAGTTCTGCGTTGCACACTACACAGGAAAATAACATCAGAACCCAATTTTCCAGCATTTGCACTACAGCTTGCAGAGAAGTCACAATATGGCCTTCATAGTGAGAGGATTTGAGTATAGGAATAGGGATGTTTTACTGCAATTGCATCAGGCATTGGTGAGGCCACACCAGTTTTGGTGTCCTTATCTGAGGAAGGATATTCTTGCTATGGAGGGAGTGCAGCCAAGGTTTACCAGGCCGAGTTCTGGGTTGGCTGGACTGTCATGCGAGGAGAGACTAAGTTGATTAGGATTATCTTCATGGAATTTCGAAGAGTGAGAGGGGATCTCATAGAAACTTCTAAAATTTTGACAGGATTAGACCGGATAGATTCAGAAAGAATGTTCCTAATGGTGGGGGAGTCCAGAACTAGGGAGTCACCGTTTGAGGACAAGGAGAAATTCTCAGACTGAGTCGAGGAGAAATTTCTTCACCCAGAGAGTGGTGAGCCTGTGGAACTCATTACCACAGAAAGTAGTTGAGGCTAAAACAGTGTTTGATTTCAAGAAGGAATTAGATGTAGCTCCTGGGGCTAAAGAGATCAAGGGTATTGAATTTGATGATCAGCCATGACCATAATGAATGGCAGAGCAGGATCGAAAGGGCCAAATGGCCTACTCCTGCTTTCTATGCATGTTTCTCAAATAATTCCTCATAACTCAGCTCTTCGACAGAGGGATCAATCCTGCACTCGTTTCTAATCTCTTGTTACTTCCCCAGTGTCTAAAAGCTTCCTTCCCCAGTGTCTAACTCCCAAGATGGATTAATCAGTATACTGCAAAACGGTTTACGTTGCCATGCCATATTTTCACACACTTCTTGAAATCAAGAAACAATTCCCCTAAAACAACACAGTCAAATGCTGGCAACTTCCATTGATCAATGTATTTCTACTAATGCAATAGCTATGGATTTCTTCTGTTCAATGCACTCCTATTTTATGGCCTTCAGTTGTGTTCTATATCACGATTCATTTTTGAATTAGGGCACTGGGAATGGACAGATCACAAGTTGTATATTTACAGAAGATTACAAAGTCAAAGCAAGTTTCTTTTTATATAAAGTCACTGTTTTTTGCCAAACTCGTGTACTGCCTCAGGCCAAGTTCTGCATGCTGCATCAACCTGCTTTTGCTACAATTCAGACCAACAGAACCTAGTATAAAACTGTGCCAACTTCTAATGATGAACACTGCAGAAAATGCAGTGATTTTACTCTGTCCCACATCAGTCACCTCACACCAAGGTTGTGCAAAAACTATGAAGATCTTTTCCTCCATCTCTGGATCAGAAATCTCTAGGATTGAAAATGTTTATGTTGAAATATTCAGTTGTACAGAGTATTGATGGGATCCACATCTAGAGTACGGTGTACAGTTTTGGTCTCCTTATTAACGACCCCCAGGGCTAGTGCGGGTCAATTCCAGCCCCACTTGGCCCAGAGTCGCAACACAATTGAAATTTGTAGAAACCACCCAAAAAAACACAATTCATTTTATTAATAAAAAAAAGAGTAACTATAATTAAACATGCAACAAATACAACAGGTTAATCACACAAACAGACAAGATTCTGAGGGTACTGAAGAAGGTGGATGTGGAACAGTTTTAAGTGTCTCCACTTTAGAGGCGATGAAATAAATATTTGCTCTCATGGGCTCGTGAATCTTTGGAACTCTTCCCCAGAGTGTGGAGGAGGCAGGGTCAATTAATATTTTTAAGGCAGAGTTAGTGAGATCCTTAACTAACAAGCAAGTCAAAGGTTAGTGAGGGTAAGCACGATGTGGCGTTGAAGCCAGTCAGATCAGTCTTGATCTTGTTAAAAGGTGGGGCAGACTCAGTGAGCCAAAGGCCTACTCTTGTTCCCAATTTATATGTTCGTATAGGGCAATGTGAAAAAATAAAAAGGAATTCGTTTCTTTAAAATTTAGTTCTGCATTGCACACTCCACAGGAAAATATCAGAACCCAATTTTCCAGCATTTGCACTACAGCTTGCAGAGAAGTTACAATATGCAGCTGACAGTTTACGGCAAACAGATATAGAATTTACAGTAGAGGGAGGCCATTCGGCCCGTCAAGTCTACACCGGCCTCTGAAAGAGTACCCCAACAAAGCCCACGCCTCCACCCTACCCTAGTAATCCCACCTAACATTCGGTCACTAAGGGCAATTTATCATGGCCAATCCACTAAACCTGCACATCTTTGGACTGTGGGAGGAAACCGGAGCACCTGGAGGAAACCCACAGACACAGGGAGAACTTGCAGACTCCGCACAGACAGTGACCCAAGCGGGAATCGAACCTGGGACCCTGGCGTTGTGAAACAACAGTGCTAACCACGGTGTCAACAGAAACAACATCCATCTGTATTTTTAATCAGGACAATTTATGACAATTTTGTCAAAAGGTGAAAGAGGCAAGGAGTGGGGAAACAGAGCACACCAGGCAAGAATAGGCCTGGATTAATCCACCATGTCTCAGCACTGTGGATGAATATCAGCTGGACATCAGTTCCCCCCCACAGCCATCTCGTGGATTCTGCATGAGATTACATTTTTATTAGCAATAGGATTGGCAACTGCAGGAGCTGCATTCACTGCCAAAATTATAGGGGCTAATAATAAAAACACATTCATGTCATCAGTCGGGATTGGATGTGTTAAGTCAATGGGGGAATAGTGTTAAGTCAATGGGGGAATGCTCCAGGTTGACTGAATTGTCCCACTTAGCTGGTCATCAATTTACTAACTGTAATACTGATGAAGGATGCAGTGGCATTTGGGATAAATCAATTAATTGATATAAAAGTATCACCCTATATAAACAAAAGAGACACTGGATTCTATTCATTACTGCAAAGAATGAGTTAGGGAACTGCAAATGGGATTCAAATCTGTTCCATCGTCCATCTTTAATTCTCCCAGTAACTACTAGCAACACTGCACATTTTGGAAGAGGTGATTTCATACTCAAACTCAAAGCAAATTTTACAACCAAAAAGAAATTAAGTTCAATAAAATATTCCACAGTTAAAACTATTACAAAGGAGAACCAGTCAGTCATTCAGATGTTAACTTGAAATCTATCCAAATTGTAATAGTTTTCACCCATGATTAAGTTGCGACATTCAATGATATCAGCATCTATTTCAGTAAGGACAAAAAATAAATAAATCTGTGCACCCAAAATAATTTGTAAGAAAGCAGAGCTTATTACATCGCGTCTTCCCCTTCAGCTGCTGTAAAGCAGCATACAGTTATCAGAAATCTGTGCTGTTATCTCAATCTCCGCAGGTATCCCAAGGCCGGGACATTTCCAACTGCTGACAGGGCAGATGACGGACTTGCTTCAAATCTCACATTGGTTGGTCAGTAGAAAACATCACCAGTCATCTGACAGCTTTCCCGCTTCCCAGAGGAATCCGGCTTAGCACCTTCCAATCAACCGCCACCCCAAGACCCAGCATTCCAAATGCAGGACATTTGTTTCAGATCAAGAACAGCTACATCAGTGCTAGCATATCAGTACCAACAATGTCAGTTATCAGAAACTTGGGAGTAGACCTTCAGAATTCTATAGGTTGCTTGTGAGTTTGACCTTTACTACTTCTCACTCCAGATCTGTGACCAAATAAACACCAAATCCTCAATACAAAGGTTATATGCAACAAATGCCATTGGATCACTACTTCTGAACTTAGCACTCATTTTTAACATTGGAAAGTCAATAAAAGCACCAATTTATAGGTACCAGACCCTGTATCCAGGTAGCTCGGGATTGGACATATACAGGATATGGAGATTTTCAATCCTGTGGTGCAGATGCTGGATGTTCGAAATAAAACAGCCTTTTCTACGTTTTGCGGTTTCATTTCTGATCAAATACAGGTTTTTCCACAGTTCTACTGAAGGCAGCACGGTTAGGGTTAGGGTTAGCACTGCTGCCCCAGTGCCAGGGACCCGGGTTCAATTCCGGCCTTGGGTGACTATGGGGTTTGCACGTTCCCCCAGTGTCTGCGTGGGTTTCCTCTGGGTGCTCCTACAGTCCAAAGATGTTCAGGTTAGGTGGGGTTCTGTGGTTATGGGGATGGGGGAAAAGATTGGGTCTCGGAAGGGTCTCTTTCAGAGGGTCGGCGCAAGACTCGATGGGCCGAACTGCACTGTAGGAATTCTATGGTTATGCTTGAAAAGCCATAACCTGTTTTACTTCCTGAATAGATACGCACTGATCGGTGTAACAAAAAAAAAGTTATTGCCCTTTCCTTCTTGCGGACTTTCGAATGTCGGATAAGGGTCCTGGTACCTGTACTAGGTTTCAAATATTTCAGATACAGAAACATAGAACTTACATGTCTTGGTGTGCTCTTTCGAGAGGAGATAATTGGCCAGTGGTGGTGTATAGGTCAAGCACTGTATAGTGGAGTTCAAGAAACATGTATTTCCAAGGTTGTGGAGTCCAGCTCCGACGCGGCACACACGTACCCATTTCATCGACAATTTTTCCATAGGAAACAGAACTTTCTGAGGGGCAGGGATGCCATCATTTGGAGTGCCACTGATTCCACAGACTGAAAAGTACAAAAAAAAACATGCTGCTGTTTGGATACAAGGAAGTGTTGAAAATACAATGTATAAATGACAAATATATCCTTTCCAGTTACACCAACTTCATTTCCACAGATAAATAGTGATCTGAAGTCGATCAGCTGACAATGACAAGGTAGCTTTATAAAAATTGAGCTACAGCCAATGTGCAGCTAAAGGAACAGGTGTAAATATTTAAATATTCAGAGGAGAGCATTATTCTAACAAGAACTAATATATAAAAAGCTTTCTTGTACAAGAACAAGCCAGCTAACATACTGTTTAGTCTTTCAATAAAAAGCTTCATGTACAAGAACAAGCCAGCTAACGTACTGTTCAGTCTTTCAATACAGACATTTTCTGCTCTTAGAAAATAGGTTTTAAGTTGAAAACTAAAACTCAGGATCAGACTTTTCCTGTTCACCGTCACATCAGTATTTCCACACTGCAAAATCGCAGTTAAACATCATTCAGGCATGGAGTTTACAAATTTTACAATTAGCCAACTTCTCAGTCACAAGATAAAGAACATGAAGCTTTCCTTCAGGGAATTCATTTAAAGGAATATGAATATTGGTTGATATTTTCCATATCAAAAACTCTGACACTGTAGGATGCAAGACCAACACCATGTGAAGTAATGGGTTAAGAGACATTGCAATTAGTTGTCTCATTTATGTTAAGTATCCATTAATTGACACTGATATGTAAAGGGGCTTCAGGTGGCCTCTGTCTGGTGATGTATAGTGAGAGTATTGTGCAAAGGCTGTTGGAAGGAAATAAATGTGTGTTTGTGAAAAAGGAACAGAACTTTAGACTCTTCATATCACAGCAACTAAAACGTCTAACAATTGGTAGTAGAGGATGGTTGCTGTGTAAATGTGAAGGGTTGAAAGATACAACTTTCCAGATCAAACCAAGGAGTGAGTGAGAAAAAAAAAGAGAAAAAAAAAAAAGGGATATATGGCTGAACCGAGGATAAAGATGGCTGGATATGACTATCCTCCCTTATTTTCTGAAAGGGAATCGGACGACCAATGGAGAAGTGCAGTAGTTATGTGGACTAAGGTAACTGCTTTGGGAAAGAGAAAACAAGATATGGCATTGGCTCTTTCTCTACCATATGACAGCAAAATCCGAAACAAAGTGCTTTCTGAGCTGGAATTGGAAGAGTTAGACTCAGAAGAAAGGTCTGGAGACTTTATTACATTATATGGATAAGATTTATAAGAAAGATGACTTGTTAGTGCGTATGAAGCATGGTCGGATTTTGATAAGTTCCGGAAAATTGAGGATATCTCCATGGAAGACTATATAATGGAATTTGGCAGACTATTTAAAAGACTGCAGAAACACAACCTGGAATTTCTAGTCTGTGTTGGCCTTTCAATTACTTGACTGTGCTAGAGTGAGAACACATGGATAGGCTCCTGGTTTTGACAGGAGTTCAGTTTACTGAACATTATGTGAACAGATGACAAAAGCTTTACAAAAGTTTCTGGGGAAACATTCGATTCCGATGGCTCGGATGACCCAAATAGGTCAGCCTGCAATAAGGCAGAATATGGAAGTAACAGGATGGCGAAATCGTATGGCAAGAACAGGGCTCAAGACTATAGACGGAGACCGGACAAGGAAATTATGAAGACAGAAACCCAGTTAGAACCTACAATAGGAAGATGAACCCCAGAAATGCACGGGGCATGATAATTCGATGTGACTCTCAATATCATTATGCTTCCAACTGCCCAACACGTTATAATAGAATGTTTGAAGCGACACATGACACGGAAGAGTCAGAAGAGGAAAAAGATAGTGACCAGAAAGAAGGCATTGTCCTACTGACAAGCAGTTTTATGCCGGTAATGAGGGTGTTGGTTGCAGAATCCTTCAACTGTGCTGTATTGGACAGTGGCTGCACATCTACTGTGTGTGGAATTGACTGGTTAAAATGTTACCTGGACTCTTTGAATGCTGAAAATCGTAACAATGTTAAGGAATTTGAAAGTTCCACAAGTTTCAGGTTTGGGGATGATAATACTCTGAAGTCGCTGAAAAGAGTGGTGATCCCTTGCAAGATTGCCGGAGTGAATCATTTCATTAGCACGGATGTTGTATCAAGTGAGATACCTTTGCTTCTGAGCAGACCGTCAATGAAGAAAGCACACATGAAACTGGATATGGAACAGGATAAGGCAACGTTTTGGAAAGACGGTGGCCTGAAAATTTACACAGTCGGGACACTATTGTATTCCATTACTGACAAATAATATTTCAAGTAGAGTGGTTAAGGATGTGTTAATGGGGGACTTTCCGGGTGCGGCGATGACCAGCTGAGTCGCACGTTTCGGCAGCTCCCGGTGAAACGGACTTTTGGGCTCTTGATAGGAGCCCCAACGGCAATTTTGACGGCTAAAAACACTGTGCGGTAAACCAAAAGGGAATCCCCCCTGGATACGGATGAAAAAAGGAGGAGAAAGTGGCTGGATTGCAGTGGATCCTTTAGAACAGCGGCAAGGAAGGCAAGCAAAAACCAAGATGGCGTCGGAAGGTGGCAGTTTAACATGGGGCCCTGAACAACAAGAGTTCTTGAAATGCTGTGTGGAAGAGCTCAAAAAGGAAATGAAGAAAGAGCTGTTGGCCCCGATACTACAGGCGATCGAAGGGCTAAAGGAGGAACAAAAGACCCAGGAGCGGGAGCTTCGGGTCGTGAAGGCAAAGGCAGCCGAGAATGAGGACGACATACAGGGCCTGGTGGTGAAGACGGAGATGCATGAGGCACATCAGAAACGATGTGTGGAAAGGTTGGAGGCACTGGAGAACAATGCAAGGAGGAACAACCTGAGGATTCTTGGTCTTCCTGAAGGTGTGGAGGGAGCGGACGTCGGGGCATATGTGAGCACGATGCTGCACTCGTTAATGGGAGCGGAGGCCCCGGCGGGTCCGTTGGAGGTGGACGGAGCATACCGAGTGATGGCGCGAGGACCGAGAGCAGGAGAAATTCCCAGAGCCATAGTGGTGAGATTCCTCCATTTTAAGGATAAAGAAATGGTCCTTAGATGGGCAAAGAAAACTCGGAGCAGTAAATGGGAGAACGTGGTGATCCGCGTTTATCAAGACTGGAGTGCGGAGGTGGCGAGAAGGAGGGCGAGCTTTAATCGGGCCAAGGCGGTGCTTCATAAAAAGAAGATAAAATTTGGAATGCTGCAACCGGCAAGACTGTGGGTCACATATCGAGGAAGGCACCACTACTTTGAGACGGCGGATGAAGCGTGGACTTTTATTGTGGAAGAAAAACTGGAATGAGCGGGTTATTAAAAAGAACGTTTGAACAGAGTGGTGGGGCGAATGTGGGGGGGGTTAAAAAGGGGGGAAAAGAGGAGTTTTATGTACTAATCCTGCGATGTGGTAACTTTTCTCTCTTCCACAGGTGGTGATGGGGGGAGGGGAGGTGGAGGAGATGGGGCGTTGGCCATTGGGGGCGGGGCCAAGGGAGAAGCGCGGGCTTGGTTCCCGTGCTATGATAATCATGGCGGGAATAGAGAAGCAGGAAGGAGGGGGCGTCGCACGGTGCGAGCCGAGGTCACGCCGAGGTCGGCCAGAGTTTGCTGACTTCTGGGAGCAACATGGGGGGAGTAATTACGCTAGCGGGGGGAGCTGGTATGGGAGGGGATGGGCGGGGGGGGGGGGGGGGGGGGGGGCACCGCCTGGGGGAGATACAGCTGCGTGGGAACCGGGCGAGGAGCTGGAAAAAGGGGATGGCTAATCGACAAGGGGGGGGGTAGCCCCCCAACCCGGCTGATCACGTGGAACGTGAGAGGGCTGAACGGGCCGATAAAGAGGGCACGGGTACTCGCACACCTTAAGAAACTTAAGGCAGATGTGGTTATGTTACAGGAAACGCACCTGAAACTGATAGACCAGGTTAGGCTACGCAAAGGATGGGTGGGGCAGGTGTTCCATTCGGGGCTAGATGCGAAAAACAGGGGGGTGGCTATATTAGTGGGGAAGCGGGTAATGTTCGAGGCAAAGACTATAGTGGCGGATAACGGGGGCAGATACGTGATGGTGAGTGGCAAACTACAGGGGGAGACAGTGGTTTTGGTAAACGTATATGCCCCGAACTGGGATGATGCCAATTTTATGAGGCGGATGCTAGGACACATTCCGGACCTAGAGATGGGAAAGCTGATAATGGGGGGAGATTTTAATACGGTGTTGGAACCAGGGCTGGATAGGTCGAAGTCCAGGACTGGAAGGAGGCCGGCAGCAGCCAAGGTACTTAAAGATTTTATGGAGCAGATGGGAGGTGTAGACCCGTGGAGATTTAGCAGACCTAGGGGTAAGGAGTTCTCGTTTTTCTCCTATGTCCATAAAGTCTACTCGCGAATAGACTTTTTTGTGCTGGGAAGGGCGTTGATCCCGAAGGTGAGGGGAACGGAGTATACGGCTATAGCCATTTCGGATCACGCTCCACACTGGGTAGACTTGGAGATAGGGGAGGAAACAGGAGGGCGCCCACCCTGGAGAATGGACATGGGACTAATGGCAGATGAGGGGGTGTGTCTAAGGGTGAGGGGGTGCATTGAAAAGTATTTGGAACTCAATGATAATGGGGAGGTCCAGGTGGGAGTGGTCTGGGAGGCGCTGAAGGCGGTGGTGAGAGGGGAGCTGATATCAAAAAGGGTGCATAAAGGGAAGCAGGAGAGTAAGGAACGGGAGCGGTTGCTGCAAGAACTTTTGAGGGTGGACAGACAATATGCGGAAGCACCGGAGGAGGGACTGTACAGGGAAAGGCAAAGGCTACATGTAGAATTTGACTTGCTGACTACGGGCACTGCAGAGGCACAATGGACGAAGGCACAGGGTGTACAGTACGAATATGGGGAGAAGGCGAGCAGGTTGCTGGCACACCTTTTGAGGAAAAGGGGAGCAGCGAGGGAAATAGGGGGAGTATGGGATGAGAAAGGAGAGATGGAGCGGGGAGCGGAGAGAGTGAATGGAGTGTTCAAGACATTTTATAAAAAATTATATGAAGCTCAACCCCCGGATGGGAGGGAGAGAATGATGGGCTTTTTGGATCGGCTGGAATTTCCCAAGGTGGAAGAGCAGGAAAGGGTAGGACTGGGAGCACAGATCGGGGTAGAAGAAGTGGTGAAAGGAATTAGGAGCATGCAGGCGGGAAAGGCCCCGGGACCAGATGGATTCCCAGTCGAATTCTATAGAAAATATGTGTACTTGCTCACCCCGGTATTGACGAGGACCTTTAATGAGGCAAAGGAAAGGGGACAACTGCCCCCGACTATGTCTGAAGCAACGATATCGCTTCTCTTAAAGAAGGAAAAGGACCCACTACAATGCGGGTCCTCTTGACCTATTTCCCTCCTAAATGTAGATGCCAAGATCCTGGCCAAGGTAATGGCAATGAGAATAGAGGAATGTGTCCCGGGGGTGGTCCACGAGGACCAAACTGGGTTTGTGAAGGAGAGACAGCTGAACACGAATATACGGAGGCTGTTAGGGGTAATGATGATGCCCCCACCAGAGGGGGAAATGGAGATAGTAGTGGCGATGGATGCCGAGAAAGCATTTGATAGAGTGGAGTGGGATTATTTGTGGGAGATGTTGAGGAGATTTGGTTTTGGAGAGGGATATGTTAGATTGTTGCAGCTGTTGTATAGGGCCCCGATGGCGAGCGTGGTCACGAATGGACGGGGATCGGCATATTTTCGGCTCCATAGAGGGACAAGGCAGGGATGCCCTCTGTCCCCATTATTGTTTGCACTGGCGATTGAGCCCCTGGCGATAGCGTTGAGGGGTTCCAAGAAGTGGAGGGGAGTACTTAGAGGAGAAGAACACCGGGTATCTTTGTATGCGGACGATTTGTTACTATATGTGGCAGACCCGGCGGAGGGGATGCCAGAAATAATGCGGATACTTGGGGAGTTTGGGGATTTTTCAGGGTATAAATTGAACATGGGGAAAAGTGAGTTGTTTGTGGTGCATCCAGGGGAGCAGAGTAGAGAAATAGAGGACCTACCGTTGAGGGAGGTAACAAGGGACTTTCGTTACCTGGGGATCCAGATAGCCAAGAATTGGGGCACATTGCATAGGTTAAATTTAACGCGGTTGGTGGAACAAATGGAGGAGGATTTCAAGAGATGGGATATGCTATCCCTGTCACTGGCAGGGAGGGTGCAGGCGGTTAAGATGGTGGTCCTCCCGAGATTCCTCTTTGTGTTTCAGTGCCTCCCGGTGGTGATCACGAAGGCTTTTTTTAAAAGGATCGAAAAGAGCATCATGGGTTTTGTGTGGGCCGGGAAGACCCCGAGAGTGAGGAAGGGATTCTTACAGCGTAGCAGGGATAGGGGGGGGCTGGCACTACCGAGCCTAAGTGAGTATTATTGGGCCGCTAATATTTCAATGGTGAGTAAGTGGATGGGAGAGGAGGAGGGAGCGGCGTGGGAGAGATTAGAGAGGGCGTCCTGTAGGGTGACTAGCCTACAGGCTATGGTGACAGCCCCATTGCCGTTCTCACCGAGGAACTACACCACAAGCCCGGTGGTGGTGGCTACACTGAAGATTTGGGGACAGTGGAGACGGCATAGGGGAAAGACTGGAGCCTTGGGGGGGTCCCCGATAAGAAACAACCATAGGTTTGCCCCGGGGGGAATGGATGGGGGATATGGAATGTGGCAAAGAGCAGGAATAACGCAACTGAAAGATCTGTTTGTGGATGGGAAGTTCGCGAGTCTGGGAGCGCTGACCGAGAAATATGGGTTGCCCCAAGGGAATGCATTCAGGTATATGCAACTGAGGGCTTTTGCGAGGCAACAGGTGAGGGAATTCCCGCAGCTCCCGACACAAGAGGTGCAGGACAGAGTGATCTCAAAGACATGGGTGGGGGATGGTACGGTGTCAGATATATATAGGGAAATGAGGGACGAAGGGGAGACTATGGTAGATGAACTAAAAGGGAAATGGGAAGAAGAGCTGGGGGAGGAGATCGAGGAGGGGCTGTGGGCAGATGCCCTAAGCAGGGTAAACTCGTCGTCCTCGTGTGCCAGGCTAAGCCTGATTCAGTTTAAGGTATTACACAGGGCGCATATGACTGGAGCACGACTCAGTAAATTTTTTGGGGTGGAGGATAGGTGTGCGAGGTGCTCGAGAAGCCCAGCGAATCATACCCATATGTTTTGGTCATGCCCGGCACTACAGGGGTTTTGGATGGGGGTGACAAAGGTGCTTTCAAAAGTAGTGGGGGTCCGGGTCGAACCAAGCTGGGGGTTGGCTATATTTGGGGTTGCACAAGAGCCGGGAGTGCAGGAGGCGAGAGAGGCCGATGTTTTGGCCTTTGCGTCCCTAGCAGCCCGGCGTAGGATATTGCTAATGTGGAAAGAAGCCAAGCCCCCGGGGGTGGAGACCTGGATAAATGACATGGCAGGGTTTATAAAGCTAGAGCGGATTAAGTTCATCCTAAGGGGGTCGGCTTAAGGGTTCACCAGGCGGTGGCAACCGTTCGTCGAATACCTCGCAGAAAGATAGATGGAATGGAAAAAAGGCAGCAGCAGCAGCCCAGGATCGGGGGGGGGGAAGAGAGAGAGAGAGAGGGGGGGGGGGGGGGGAGGAGGAACCAGAAGGACTCTCAGGGTTGTTAATATATACTGTATAATATGTATAGGTCGTTGCTACAGATAATTATATATTGGACTGTTAAATTATATTTTTGGATAGTGTTACTTGTGATAAGGCAGTTGCCAATTAGGGTTAGTTTTCATTTTTGTGATTTATTATTTATTCATTTTCTGTTTATAAAATAGGTCATTGTTATTTGTGTTGTTATAATATTGTGTAAAGGATGCACAATGTACTGTGTTGGTTGACCAAAAATTTTCAATAAAATATTCATTAAAAAAAAAAAAGGATGTGTTAATGGCAGTTGAAAATGGGACTTTAGCTGATAAAAAGCTTGTGGTATTAAAACTGCATAGGCAATTTGCACATCCGTCACTTCGGAGGCTGAAAAATTTATTAAAGAATGCAGGGGGTAAGGGATGACGACTATACTAAACTGATAGAATAGGTTAGTGACCGCTGTGAAGTTTGTAGGAAGTACAGAAGGACACCAGCACGACAGATAGTAACCCTACCTTTGGCCAGGGATTTTAACGACATTGTGGCCATGGACCTTAAGATCTGGGATAAAGCAAATAATATATTTATTTTGCATTTTGTAGATTTAGCAACCAGATTTAGTCAATCAACGATTGTACGAAGTAAAGAAAAGAGAGTCATTCTGGATCAAATCGATAGGGACAGGAATGGGTCCACCGGCAAAATTCCTTACGGACAATGGGGGAGAATTTGCTAATGATGAGTTTAGAGATGTGTGAAAACATGAATATCAGAGTAATGAATATGGCTGCAGAAAGCCCATTTAGTAATGGTGTCTGTGAAAGAAATCATACTGTCATTGATGACATGCTTCAGAAAATTTTGGCAGATCGACCAAACTGCAGGCTAATTTCAGCTTTAGCATGGGCAGTACATGCAAAAAATTCATTGCAGATGGTTGGAGGCTACAGTCCTTATCAATTAGTGTTTGGTAGAAATCCTAAAATTCCGTCCATTTTGGATGACCAGCCTCCAGCTTGGGAGGGGACTACAATTAGCTCTGGTTTTGCTGAACATTTAAATGCATTATATCGCAGTAGAAAAGCTTTTTTGGAAGCAGAAGTCTCTGAAAGAATTCGCAGAGCTTTAAGACATAACGTACAGCCATCAGATGCCGTTTTTCAGCAAGGAGGCATGGTATACTAGAAGAGTGACAATTCAAATGAATGGAAAGGCCCAGGGAAGATCATAGGCATAGATGGCAAAACAATTATTTTGCAACATGGTAATCAAACTGTTCGGGTACATTCATCAAGGATAATGGGTACAGATTACAAATTTTCAAACTTAGACAGAGCAGACAGACATGACGAGGAACCAGAGTCATCTGGTACGCATGTGTTACAGAACTATGAGGACCAATTAACTGAGATAGACAGGGTTTCTGTGGAGGAACACAACACTTCTGGTGAATTAGAACAGGCCATTTTTCCGAAAAGGCAACTGCCAACAGTTGGTACAAAAGTGACATACTTGCCTGAAGGGTCTAGTCAATGGAAGGATGCAACTGTTATTAGTAGAGCAGGGAAGGCCACTGGAAAGCATAAACATTGGTTGAATGTACAGCATTCAGGGGAAGGAGTCAAGACAATGGATTGGGAAAACGAAGTTCAAAAATGGGGGGCACAGAAACGCAGTGCCAGTTCAGATAGTACATTGGATAGTGAACTGGATAGTGAACAGGTCCGCAGGAACTATTGAAAGGGCATCCCACAGCAGAAGGGAAAGATCAAGCAGTAGCAGTACAGAACGAGATACCAGGCGGGAGAGGGGACGTAGTATATCAAGATCTCGGAACACGAGTAAGTCTACAAATACTAATAGGAGTAGAAGCCCACATGCACGTGAGATTTTGGTGGCTTCAAATAAATTAGATGAAAAAGTTATTAAAGAAGCTAAACAGCAAGAATTGCATAGTTGGAGTGAATTTGGGGTATACACGGAAGTACCGGATAGGGGACAAAGAGCTCTATCCCACAGGTGGATTTGCATGGAAAAGGTTCTTCCGGATGGAACTTGTAAGGCAAAGGCCAGGCTTGTGGCAAGGAGATTTGAAGAAAACTTAGAAGATCAGGATTTAAGGGTAGATTCACCGACAGCAGGAAAGGTTATTTTAAAGATCTTCTTGGCTCTATTAGCCACAAAGGCATGGGAATGCAAATCTAGAGATATAAAAGCTGCCTTTTTGCAGGGGCATCAGCTCCAGAGACATTTTTCTCTGTCCTCCTAAAGAAGCAGCTAACACAGAAGGGATACTCTGCAAGTTGAACAAATGTGTATATGGATTAAATGATGCATCTAGAGTCTGGTATTTTTCGGTAAGGTCAGTTTTGTTAAAGTTAGGCTGTTGCCAGTTGAAAGCAGATCCTGCAATGTTCTACTGGCACTATAAAGGAAATTTTTCTGGCATTTTTATGATGCAATGTCAATGATTTTTTGTGGGGTGGGACTAGTGATTTTGAAGCTATTGTAATCTCTGGTTTGAGGAAAGAATTCAGGGTTGGAAGTCAGGCTTCCGGTGCATTTAAATATGTTGGACTGGAAATTGGACAGACTAAGTTAGGGGCAACTTTACGTCAGCAATCTTATTTGGAAAGCATCAGCCCAATAGCAATTAGTCGTGGCAGAGTTTCACAAAAAGACGCAATGGTTTCAAAAGTGCAACTTCGAAGTTTAATTGGGCAACTGAACTGGTTAGGTAGACAGACTAGACCGGACGTGAGTTTTGATGTCTTAGAGTGGAGTACAAAAATGAATGATCCCAAAGTGGAAGACATAATAAGAGCAAATAAAGCGTTGGTCAAACTAAAAATGCAGGAGTGTGTTTTGAAGTTCCTGGTTTTAGGTGGCCTTAGGCACTTGAAACTCAGTTTATCGTGATGCGTCCTACACAAATTTATGTGATGGGGTTTCAAGCACAGGAGGTTTTATAATTTTCCTTTTGGGGAACAATGGTAAATGTTGCCCGCTTGTGTGGGAAACAAAGAAAATAACGAGAGTGGTAAAAAGCATTTTGGCTGCTGAGACGTTAAGCCTTGTAGAGGCTCAAAGCCATATTAGACACCCATGCCCACCACATTCACTGAACCTCATGATGCACTTAGTCATAAAATGGTAATCAAATAGGTTGGATATACATACTTTGTTTTTTTGTTGGGGTGGAACAAGCATTTTTCTGGCCAGTTGCCCCTTCAGCTTTTGCGTTCAAAATGACATATTTACTCTTCAGGGTTTCTAACTGACAGGAAAAGTTCTTGCTGGCAGGCTCAAATTCAATTTTCTCAAGAAGAACCTTCTTTGCTGAAGCTGCAAGCAGTTTGTTGAGGTCACCTTCATCAGTAGAATATTTCCTCCCAGGCTTCAGGGCTTCTTTCAACTTGTCTACTATAGGCATGGTGCATAACTAAAACACAAAAAATTTAATGAGCTAAATTAGTTCCCACTAGCAGTACAATGAACTAATCAATACAAGGTTGAGCTAACCTTATTCTCTTTGCAATAACAGTGCCATACCAAGTGATCACAGTGTACCAAATAGATATAACATTTACTCACAATGTTAGTCGAGTTAAGACACAGCGTTAATGTTTTTCTTTTGCCAATTGCTATTTCATTTTTTCAACCGGAGCATGCACCATTTTTCTGTGAAACGATCTTCCACTGAACCCAGTCAAACTTAGCAATGTATTCCTATCTTGAGGATTAGAGCACTTGAAATGCAGAAATTAACCAAGGTGAGTAGCAGAGAGGAGTCACAAGTAGTCACACTACTTCCAATCCCCAGATGGCCGAACCCTAAAAGTATTCCCCATCGCAATGATATGCTGGGGACCCTTCGGATGTTCCCATGCAATGACTACGGAGAAGTTGCCCAGGAGGTTTGGACATCCGATGGGCAATTCCCCTGCAACCCTGAGAAAGTAAGTTTAAAGTCTGAGAGCTCAGCTGGCTTCTGATTGAAGTTATCCAGGAAAAGTTGGATTAACACCAGTTCTTATTATGCTCCCCCCTCCACCCACCCCGTTCGGATAGTGTTAATAGTCAATAAGTTAATAATTAGGTTAACGATTAAGTGCATCAGTGGGTGCATATGAAGTGCCAACAGGTGATGATTATCTGGGATGGAGTTTTACGTGGATTGGAATAAAATTCTGTCTGGAAGAAAAGACTTGGTTTCTTTCATTGTTACCAGCCAGTCATTGAGTTTCACATCATCCCTCACCCTACCCCCTCATCCACTTACCCACCACTCTATCCCCTCACCCATTGGTTGTGGAACCTTTAAATATAATGGAATATTGCAGCTATTAACATGAAAAAGGGGGCATGGTTTGGCATCTCCCATAGGGATTAACACCTCTGAGTATTAGGTCCAACTATATGCACTGATTTAAGTCAAAGAATTTAGTCTGATTGGCAAAGAGTCATGACAACTGTGGCCATACATTTTCCCCACATCTCTACAAGATGTAGAATAATAGAAACGAGCTATCACATTCTACACTGAACCCCCTATTGAAAAGTCATATCTAATACTATTAAACTGCAATCTTTTGTACCAGAGGTTTTTGGCCTTCTCTTCATTACAACTTCGGATCGAAACATCTCGCTATTGTATTTTTTTAAGAAATGTCACGAGCAGCAGTTTATGCCAAGGCGGTTATGCTGGCAATAATTTGGCTAGACCCAAGTAATTAGCAAGATGTTATTGCAATTACAACTACAATTTTTCCTCAATTGAAGGGATTCAAAATGGATTTACTAAAACATACACAGCAGCACTGAAGTTACTGTACTCAAAATGTCTGACCAATTACCATGTATAGACACTTAAATCTCATCATTTTTCAGCTACTGAAGCATATCCATCACATCATTAAATAAACCTTAGTAGAGTCCTAAAGCAAAGTAAAAATTGCACAATGTACTTTTAAACAGCAAAAAAAAAAAAGACTAAATTAGCTATAGCATAATTAATTTTACAATATAATTAACTTGTTCCGTCAATTCTGGAACTTGGACCAAATTCAGTGCACCCATCTATGGGAATGAAGGGTAATTATGATGACTATATGAATAGCATGGACAGATTTTTCGCCAACATAAATCGGAATGAGAACAAGATACTCCTTTTACAAACATACTAATATTCAATATTTATTTAGCTACTTCAGTCTGACTGTTTGAAAAGACTATCTACAACTGATCGGTTTGCACAAATCCAGATTTTACTTAAGGCCAATATCAATTTAGAAATCATGTCACCTCATGAAGTTAATTGTATAGCAGAAAAATGCACAGGGCACATTCCGAGTACAGAAGTTGTGCTTCAATATAATGAAAGGAGAAGTGTGGAAGAATAGTGGTGGGGATATTTAAAAGAGAAAATAAAAATACACAAAGTATTACATTTGTTCACACATTTGTGGTTGCTCTGCCGAAGAAAGGGCCAGAAAGTGGAATCAAAGTGTTTAAGAAAAGAATCAAGGCCAAGTTAGTTCTCACTTACAAAATGCAGTTAATCTTTTTGATATGTTAGTGCAATGCCTGCCACCAAGGCAAGCAGCCTGAAAAATGATAAAGATTGCATGTTGCAGCTATGCACCCAGTCCAGCAGACCCGTCTTGATTTTATTTTCAGAAGCAGTCAGTATAAAAAACTTCCATAAAAGCAAAATACCATAGATGCTAGAAATATGAAATAAAAACAGAATATACTAGATAAACTCAGCAGGTCTAACAGCATCCGTGGAGAGAGAACCAGAGTTAACATCGGGAGCCCGTACAATTCTTCTTCAGAGCTGAAGGGCAGAAATGTGATGGATTATATGGTTGGCGAAGGGGGTGGTGGAGGTGGAGCAGAATAGAAGGTCAGGGATAGACGAGAGTCAAGGAGAGACAGACAAAGATGTCATGGACACAAGGCAAAGGGACTGTTAATGGTAGCATTAAGAACTAAAGAAGGTGCTGATAGTAGCATAAAGGTGAGATAGCAGAAAGTATTAATAGGAGAACAAAGTTCAGTGCTCAGTCCAAGCAAAAACTAAAGAACGAGTGAATTGCATTGGGGCAACAAAGGAAACAAAAAATTTAAAAAGGGGTCAAGATGGAGAAAAATGTTCAGACTGAGTCCAGAAGGTTGTAACATGCCTAATCGGAAGAGGTGTTGTTGCCTCTCCAGTCAGACATTTTGAGTACAGTAACTTCTTCAGTGCTGTTGTGTATGTTTTAGTAAATCCATTTTGAATCCCTTCATTTGAGGAAAAATTGTAGTTGTAATTGCAATAACATCTTGGTTAATTACTTGAGTCTAGCCAAATTATTCCCAACGTAACTGCAGCAGGCATGTGGGCATGAGAGCAAGGTGCGGAGTTGAAATGTAAAGCGACAGGGAGACTTGCCTGCTGACCGAGAAGACGTTCCACTAAGCAGTCATCCAGTCTGTGCCTAGTCTCCCCAATGTAGAGAAGACCAGGTTAGGAGCAGCGACTTGGATGTTGATCGGCAGGTTTGGAACAACAGTTCAAACTCTCCAGATTTCACAACATAAGCACTGGGATTAATCTGGGTGCAAGTGTTTTAGGAATAGTGTGTATGGGAGAGCTCTCCACATGGAGAAAATGTTGCAGAAACTATTCAAATCATTCCCAAATCAAAAAGACAAGGCAAAGATGAACACTTGACCAATTCAAAACCAGGTCATGTTTTCAACCCATGGTAAATTCATAACAGCTGGCTACTTATGGGAGCCAGACAGATAGCAATGAGCTGAAGAGAAATAAAGAAATCCTTTGGGGATTCTGAAAAAACACATAGTGACTTTAAAAGCTGGAAAATAATGATGTTTCCATACTGTCGATGTCTCATCGAGATCAAAATTAATCTCACTTGTAAAGACTTTCTGACATTCACACGTGTTTGATAGCAATCTTTTTACTACATTCATTAACAACTTTACAAACACCAGATACTTAAAACATAGAAGTGCCAAACTTAAAACAAATGTTTCAGAGGTCACCTGACTGCAAGAAGGGAGACAAGTAGGAACATCTAAAACTGATCAAATTGCAAAATGCCTGGACATGTGGCACAAACACGATACTGTACAACAGCAGTCTGTGAATTGCTGCAAGTAAAACAAATAAAGCCCATTATTCTTCATTTTTTTAGGATTAATTTGAGCAATAACCTCGACTGCCCCATCCCACTTTCTCATCGACCTTTACACTATTGGGGGTTAATCTGGTAAATCTCCTTCCTGTCCAATTCACTGCCGACACTATGGATTCTCATATCTCTTTGTTTTTTCTCTCTCTCTCTCTCCTCCCCTCCTCCCCCCCCCCCCCCCCCCCCCCCTCCTCAACTCACTTGGGAACAACGCCCTTGCAATTCATGAATGTATTGACAATACTGCCTCAACATTACGGCCTTATGGGAAACCTGGCTAAGTTCCACCACTTAACCCAAACAAGGCTTGTGGTGCTAGCGTGGCACTTAATCACCAAATATCGGCATAGCCTCACCCCCGTACTCCTCTGGCACCTAGTTTTCCTTTCACTATCTTGTCTTGTTCCGTGCCTCATCTCAATCCCCCCCAAAAAATTACAGCATCACCAACTTGAGTCCAATAAAAATTGTTACCAAGATATGTTCACTGGTCTCCCTCCCTCAGCGTCTGCACCAACGATTTCTCATTCTCAATATGTCATTCTCCACTTAATTCATTATGCTCTCAATCTCCTCAATTTGCTATCCTCTTTGGGGCGGCATGTGGCGTAGTGGATAGCACTAGGACTGCGGACCCGGGTTTGAATCCCAGTCCGTGTGGAGTTTGCACATTCTCCCCATGTCTGCGTAGGTTTCACCCCCACAGCCCAAAGATATGCAGGTTAGGTGGATTGGCCACGCTAAATTGCTCCGGAATTGGAAAATAAAATCTAGGTACTCCAAATTTAAAAAAAAAAAAAAATTTTTTAATTTGCTATCCTCTTTTAATCTCTCCATCCTGAAAACCTCCCCAATCCAAATTCACAGCCAGCCTTGGTCTTGCTAATCTCAGAATAATAATAATAATAGCTGATTGTCACAAGTAGGCTTCAATGAAGTTACTGTGAAAAGCCCCAATTCGCCACATTCCGGCGCCTGTTCGGGGAGGCCGGTACGGGAATTGAACCCGCGCTGCTGACACTGTTCTGCATCACAAACCAGCTGTTTAACCCATATCACTCGTAGGTAAGGCCATCTCTTTTCACTTCCTTGTATCATTCTGTACCCACAATCACTTTCATACCCCAACCTGATCTCCTTCTGTATCCACCCCTGGGGAAAAACAACCCTTCCTGCACTTTCAAATCCCAACTATTGGCCTTTGGCCTTCTGCTTGCCTCAAGGTCATTCTTTTGTTGATTTACAGATTTCTCACTCAATATTTCAAGTGGAACTCATCTGAAAGGGCTCGCGAACGAACCATCTCTCATTGAGCCTCTGATGCAGGTCTTCTGTCAGATAACCAGCAACCATAAAGCAAATATACAATTTTCTATTTTTCCCATTCAGAAGGTCAAAAGTCACTACCGCAGCAAATAGCATTTGATGCATTTAAACATGCGGAAGGAACAGAAGCATTTATTGATGGGGAGATGAAATCGGGTGGGGGAGGTTTGTATAGATCAGTTGGATCGAACAATCTGTTTCTGTGCTGTAAAGACTACTCACCACCTTCTTTTCCCGCTTTTGCAATCCCACAGGATTGAGGACAACTTGTGGGCGGCATGGTGGCACAGTGGTTAGCACTGCTGCGTCACAGCGCAGAGGGCCCAGGTTCGATCCCGGCCCGTGTGGAGTTTGCATATTCTCCCCGTGTCTGCGTGGGTTTCACCCCACACAACCCAAAGATGTGCAGGTTAGGTGGATTGGTCATGCTAAAAATTGCCCCTTAATTGGAAAAAAAGAATAATTGGGTACTCTAAAACTATATTTTTTTTTTAAAAAAGGATTGAGGGCGACTTTGTTCCACTTCGGTTCAATAGGTTTGAAAACGATTGATAAGTTCAGTACACGATCGACAGACTCCGGCACATGCAGGGCTGGTTCGAGGTGCTGTTGGGGGGTTTGCATGCTCGCCGTCCGATGCCTCAACTTCACCTTTGCATGTTCTCGGCACGTTTGCGAATTAAACTTCTCAATTCTGGTTGGTCATGTGTCAGCAGGTAGCTTAGATCTCTTCAGCAATCCTTTGGAGGACATCCCAAAAGCATTGCTGTTGTTCGCGTTGGAGTATCCTGCTGCAATGGGTTCCGAATAGAGCAGTTGCTTCGGGAGTCTGATGTCAGACAAACAAACGACATGTCCCACCGGGCAGAGCTGGTTTCAAGTGATTAAAGTGTCGATGCTGGCATTTTGGTTTGGGAGAAGACACTGCTTTTAGACCATTTCCCTTGGCACAAGATTTGGAGGATCTTGCGAAGGGACCACAGGTGTTCTTCCCCAGTGCTTTTAAGGTGCCTGCTGTAGATTGTCCAAGTCTCTGAAGAGACATATGGCACAGGTATCATCACCACAACAGATGAATTGGTCATTTATTGCACTGCTGTTTGAGAGAGCTTGCTGAGCCTTTGAATCTGCATCAATTAACAGCTATGTAAAAAGAATACACACTCTCCAACCCAAAAGTATTTCCTTTCATAAAAAATATTGATTTTAATTTTACAAAGTCCATTCTCAGAGGTCGGGATCTTTAATTCTTCACTCAAGCCAGAGAGATATCGATACTCACTAAAATGACAAAAAATAGACAAGAAAAAGGGGAATTATGTTTCTGTTTTTAAATAATTTGCTTCTTTTAAAGAATACAGAGGTTCTCTAAAGACTGGGAGTTGCATGTAATCGACCAGATGGGTGCAAACGTTGTAACTAAGAAATGCAAATTAAATGCAAAAAGCTGCAGGGAGACAATTTTGAAGACTATGAAATAAAAACACAACAATGAAGTAGCTAGAAGTGCGGTGCTTTCAAAATCAATCACTAGGAAAATAAATCCAATAGATTAGTCACTAAATAGAGCAACGTATTGATTAAGTTTTCATAGAATTTACAGTGCAGAAGAAGGCCATTCAGCCCATTTTAAATTCAGCCCATTTTTGAACAGCCAAACAGATTATCTTCATAAATACAAGGATTCATGTGCAAAAATGAGGCCGAGATCCTAATCATCTTTCAAATCATACCACTGAAAGGTTGGGAAACTATGGAGTGTCACGGACGCCTAGTCAGCTCTTAACAGTGGCTAAGAGACTAGACCAGAGCCATAACCAAGTCTTACGACAGTGCGGAAAGATCAATATGTTCCAAAAGTGATCATTTAAGAAATAGGGCTCGGATATTTTAAAAATCAACTTTATTAAAAGAAAAATCAATATTAAAACTTCAACTCTAACAATAACAGATTACATGCAGTTTCTTAACCTTAACACATTTGTTCCCATTAAACAACAGTAACAGAACATGCAGCTCTCATGCGACTTTCACAGGCAGACAATGGCAATACTTGCATTTACAAAGCAGTTTTTCTTTTGGTACGGACATTCGTTCTGAACCCTTTTCCAAAGCATACCTCAGTGGCAACTTTCATGACATTTTTGGTCGACTGCCAAAGCCTTCTCCTAACTGTTCAGAACAGCATTCTATCTTTCTTTCTCCAAGCTCCACCCAGCTCCTCTGGTTATCTTGGTTGTCTGATAACAAATCCCAGTGATGCTAAAGAACAGAGCCATGCTATTGATATGAAACGATCTATAACCTCCCACTGGCAGACAAAGAGACCATCAAACTATGTAATGGGCTAATGGTTGATCAGGCATAAGGGTCCCAAAAGACAATGGATCTCTAGTGAATCATCCTTGCTGAATCAGGCCATCCCGCGAATTCCCACTAACGCGTTTACGTCTCAATGGGACAATGTAACGCAGTCAGGTGTGGACGTATCCCTTGGACTCTGTGAGTAGGTTTTTTTCCCCCCTCAGTCTGCTTAATCCTCAAATTGTCTGCCACATTGTGGCCTCATTTCTGGCCCCAATTTTCTAATATCTCCCTCACGTGACAGGAGAGTGGGTAAAGGATCAATGGGAGTCATTCGTTCACACTATTTTCAAGCATCACACAAAAACACAACGTGAACATGTTCAAATATCAGATGACAGGTCAGGAAAAGATCACAGCCGAGATATTGACAAGACAGACAATTTGGCCGATTCAAAGTTCCACAGTTCTACATCCAATTTACTTGCTGAATTTGATGTAACATTCAGTTTTCAAACTAATATTCCCCTTTATTTCCCCATGGCATCTGCTCCTTTCTCACAACTCTCCTCTTAATATATGCTAGCCACCATATTTTCCAATTTCAATTATTTATTTTATTTAAGATGCCAGCCTTTAGAGTTTAGCTATATATCGATTCGCTTTGAGAGGATTCATGTTATATTTTCCACACTTTGTTACCTCACTCCATAAATTTACTGATGGCTGTAAACTCTTTAAATAAGTAAACATATCTTTAAATTAGTTTACCTCTTGCTTCCTTTACCCTATACACAACCAATATGTAAAAATGCTGCATTGTGCCATTCCAAGTGATTACTTTTGAATTAATTTGCTTAAAAGCCTTACAAGTTGTGCACGCTTGTCTGACAATTCACTAGAGTACATTTCCCAATATCATCATGCAATGCTATTTCGACTGATGTTCTAATGTTCCATTTTTAAATTACTACAACAGTATTTCACTCAAGTAATATCTATATCCTTTCAAACTGATCCTTCCGTTCACTCCAAGATGAGATTCCTGACCCAGAAGCTCTTTCAATGTGGATGAATTTGTTTTTTTATTTTAAATTGAAGCAATACAGTACTTCAAATTGAGCAACGTAACATGAACTTAACATTTAAAAATAGTGAATGCCGTTCATTTCCAAATTGGGATAAATTTGCCACAGGACAGAAGAGAGTCATCATCTTCGAATATGCATAATACACAACCTTTCATTTACTCCTAGTATACAATTGAAGAACATGACAGCTCACTATTTTTAAAAGAAACGTGAAATGTGAATTATTTTATGTTCCCCATTTCTAGATAAGGAATAACTTTATCTTTAAGTCACATTAAGGTTTTAAGAGGCCAATCATGTTAGGGTTGCTGCAATCTTGAGGGGCTACACAAAACCACAATGAGAGAAACATTTATTTTTTTCATGAACCCAGGCAGCGATAAGAGGAATTGCAGAGAGTTTTCTTTTGTGTATAAATCATGTACTATTGAAAACCAGCCATGGCAATCTCTCTGCTACGTTCTAAAACCGACCATTAAAACATGAGAATTGGAATGTTGGATTGCAATTGGTTTCTTTTCAGTTTTTAAATTATGTGTACAAGTTTCAGATATCAATAATTAGCCCACGACATCAAAATGCATGGGTAAAAAGAGGAATTTAAATCTGCTAATTTCTACATGAAAAGTCTCAATGTTATTGCTTAACAAAGGAAAATGTTATTCCACAAGATATAATGGTAATGTATATTTATTTGCACAATAACTGCTGCATGTCTGATCAGAAAACTATGTGAACAATCAAATTTCTGTTCAATGCAATTTTGAATTAAATTTAATGAATGGGAATTCTCTTTCGATACACGACTAGGATTGTGATCCGCTTTCCTTGGAGCATTGACAATCTCTCCAATTCACCAGATTTACCATGCTTGCTATCCCCTGCTTATTTATATCTCCATCATTTATACTCCATTATACCCACCTTTGGGTTTTTTCACTTGTCCCATCATCTGCACTGCACTATCACCCTTTTAGTCCATTGCTTCTGTGCTCTAAATCACTAAGCAACACTGGCTTTGTACTTCTCCAAAAGCTGTTCATCCAGACATCGTCCAATTCTAATAAAAGGCAAGCGTCCTGAAACATTAACTCTTCTCTCACTCTCCACAGATGCTGCACGACTTGCTCAGAGCTTCCACATTTTGTTATTTCACTAAATGTCATGATTTTTGATCCTTGATGATTCACGATCCTTGATGAATCATATGGTTCAATTCACTGCTGCTTGCAGCAGAACACCACCCACTTAACTGAAAAGGCTTAACCAGATAGCTATAAGCACACTATATCAGAATGTTACTAAATGCTGATAATTGATAGACACTGATATACACAGTGAGGTTCAGACCAATGGCTTAAAAATGGTTCTCAATTTTTTGGTTGAAGGATAGATTAATCACATACCACCCACCCCCTCATCAAAATATGAAAATGTTGCACAGTATATTTTAATAATAGTATCTTTGGGAATCCACTCTAGCAAGAAAAAATGCTGCACTAACACGAGCTAAATCTATGCTTTTCTTTCCATGACAAAAAGGTCTAAAATTTACAATCGCCTGTCTCATCCCAAAAATGGAGAATAGTAGCAGAAGCACTCACACATTACCCATCAACTGCCAATTTTCATGCTGCTCCAAGTGTGCTCCCCTTCTGGGTAAGACATTCAGTCCACTGTGTGTAGCCACTATATGCGCACATCACTCTCACCTCACCCGCTATGCCAGCCCCACCTCTAGCCGCCACTTCTTTTGCTTGTTCTTGTCAGGATCAAAGCACCACCCCAGAAGCTAAATGAAAACTGCAGAGTTTTCAAAGCAAAAGCAACAAGAGGCTTCATCCATGCTAACCATCATAAATGCTAATAAAATTAATCCTATCTGAAACTAATTGTTGTGTGGTATGTAATGGCACTGTTGTAAAATATGTTCAGCAGAAGCATTATTGATTATTTTGTGAAATTGCTGGAGAGTCTCCACAGAACCCATATTGAGAACCATTGATTTAAACAGACAGCTCCCTCAATAGGTATTTCTTCCGAATAACTATTATCAATGTACATCAGATATTGGTCAAATCTCAGTCACTTCCAATATTCTCTTTCCAATTTCCCAACTACGGATTCTCGTCTCCATGTACGAATTAAAAGTAGAAGAATTCCAGGATTTATGAAACGAGAGTTACTTGTGCGTGTTGGGGAGGGGAAAAAAGGAGACCGGGAAGAGGGGCAAGAGAGAGAGAGAGAGAGAGAGAGAGAGAGAGAGAGAGAGAGAAAAAGAGTCACAATTTATTAATTTTAAAAATTGCCTGTTTGTTTTAAACTGCTATTCCTTTTATTCAGGTTGAAATTATTTAATCAGTTACGCTGAACGTTAAAATCAGAAATTGCTTGAAAAAAAGTGTCCCAAATCTAATAGAGTCCCAAACCAAAATATTCACTTGTTCTTCATCACCATCAATGAGGTGTCATGCAAGAGTGCCTTTAAAAAAATGGATGTGTAAGCAATGTACCTTTAAGAAAACAGTGATGTCATAGAGTGGGTGGAGCTCAGCTCAGGTCAGCCATTTTGCAGTCTGTGTTTTGCAGGTTTTTAGTTTCAGTTTGAAAAGTGCCTGGCTGTTTTTGCTGAGAGCAGTTTAAAAGTGCCTGGCTGTTTTGCTGGAGCTGAAGGCAACCAAGCTAATATATCTCTGCCATTCTACAGAAACTATATATATCCTTTAAGCTGATGTGATACTGTTTAAAAGGTGTTAAGTCTCTTGGAAGTTTGAAGGAACATTTTAAAGAGTTATTTACTGTTGCAATATTTTCTGAGTTATCTTTGAAGTAAGGGGTGTTAAGAGATCCAATGTTTATTTAAGATGTTAAGTTGAGTTCATGGAATAAACAATGTTTTGTGTTTAAAAACCCACGTGTCCATAATTGTAATCCCACACCTGGGGAAAAAGCAGTGTGCCAGGAAAAGCAACAAATACATTAAAGGGTGAGGTTGGTTGAACTCCATGATACATTTTGGGGTTCTGAAAATGCCTCGCCCATAACAATTGGGGGCTCGTCCGGGATAAAGGTCTATCTATTGGATTAGCTTTTGTGAACTTAAAGACACTGAAGGATTGTTGCTTTTCTGGTGTGGTTTTTAGTTTAAGCGGGGAGAGTGTTGTGAACAATGGCTCTTTCAGAGGCTCAGAAGTTTTTGGGAGTGGAGAATGTCACACGTAGTGCCTTACGGACAGAAACGAAAAGCAGACTGTTAGATTTGGCAAGAACATTGCAGTTAACATTACCTGACAAAACGCGAAAAGATTAGGTAATTATGGCAGTGGTTAAGCATTTAAAGTTGCCGGAGATAGAGTTTGACTCATTGGAAATGGCAAAAATTCAGTTGCAAATTAAACAAATGAAATGAAATGAAAATGGCTCATTGTCATAAGTAGGCTTCAAATGAAGTTACTGTGAAAAGCCCCTAGTCGCGGCGCCTGTTCGGGGAGGCTGTTACGTGATTTGAACCGTGCCGCTGGCCTGCCTTGGTCTGCTTTCAAAGCCAGCGATTTATCCCTGTGCTAAACATCAGAAAGAATTCAAGCGGCTGGAATACGAGAGTGAGAGGAAAAAGAAAGAGAAAGAGAGAGGAAAAAGGAAAGGACAGAGAAGGAGAAAAGAAATAGCCCGATCAGAACAAAGATAAAGAGAGCGAGTTTGAACTTCAGAAAATGGCCATGAAACATGACAATCAGTTAAAATTGGCAGACGTAAAGGGAAACGTACAGTTGGATGATCGTGATGAGGTTGGTGAGAAAGAGAGTCATAGTCGAAGGCTTGGTGGGAATCTATTTAAATATGTCCAAGCATTGCCAAGGTTTGACGAGAAGGAAGTGGAAGCCTTTTTCATTTCATTTGAGAAGGTAGCTAAACAAATGAAATGGCCACAGGAGATGTGGGTATTACTGATTCAAACAAAGCTGGTAGGTAGAGCCAGTGAAGTGTTTGCATCACTACCGGAGGAGGTATCTGGAACATATGAGGAGGTGAAGAAATCCATCTTAAGTGCATATGAGCTAGTGCCTGAAGCTTACAGACAAAGGTTTAGAAATTTAAAGAAAGAATTTGGTCAAACATACATGGAGTTTGAAAGGCTCAAGAGTAATTTTGATACGTGGATAAGGGCTTTGAAAATAGACCAAACGTATGAAGCTCTCAGAGAAATTATACTTTTGGAGGAGTTTAAAAATTCAATTCCTGATGTAGTGAGAACTCATGTGGAAGAACAGAGGGTTAAAACTGCAAAATTAGCAGCGGAAATGGCAGATGATTATGAATTAGTTCATAAATCAAAGATTGGTTTCCGACATCAGTTTCAGCCTGTGAGGGATAGAAACTGGGGACATGAGAAATACTCAAGTGGTAAAGGTAAAGGTGATCTGATGGGAGACAATAAAGAGAGTGTACCTCAGATTAAAAAGGAAATCCAGGAGGGTGGAAAAGAAAAGTTTCAAATGTTTTCACTGTAATAAACTAGGCCATGTAATATCACGGTGTTGGTGGTTGAAGAAAAGCACTGAGAAGGCAGATGTGGTAAAACAGGATAAGACAGTGGGGTTTGTTAAAGTGGTAAAGGAAAGCCCAAGTGAAGTGAAGGAGGTGCAAAAGATTGTACAGACTGTTAAGAAGTGATTGATAAGAAGGTGCCAGGTGTCTTTAAAGAATTTACTTGTGTGGGTAAAGTTTACTCATGTGTATCAGGAGGAGCAGGTAAAGAAGTCACAATTTTAAGAGATACAGGGGCTAGTCAATCTTTAAATGATAAGAGAGGAGGAATTATGTAGTTTGGAAAGAATGTTGCCAGAAAAGGTGGTGATATGTGGAATTCAGGGTGAGAGGAGTAGCGTACCGTTATATAAACGGAAGGTTGGAAAGTCCAGTGAAGAGTGGTGAAGTGGTAGGAGTAATAGATAAACTATCTTGTCCAGGAATACAGTTTATCTTGGATAATGATATAGCTGGATCGCAGGTGGGAGTGATGCCTACTGTGGTTGATAAGCCAGTGGAAAATCATACAACTGAAGTGTTGGAAGGACGAATATCCTAGGATTTTTCCGGATTGTGTAGTAACAAGGTTGCAAAGTCACAGGTTAAGACAAGAGGAAAAATCAAAAAGAGTGAAGATGAAGTTGAAGTGCAATTATCAGAAACGATTTTTGATCAGATGATTGAAAAAGAACAAGAATAGGTGGAGGATGAGGCGGATATTTTTAGTTCAGGAAAATTGGCGGAGTTACAATAGAAAGATGTAGAAGTAAAATGGATATATCAGAAAGCATATACGGAAGAGGAATCTAAGAGTATACCAGAGTGTTATTACCGTAAAAATGATGTCTTAATGAGAAAATGGAGACCTGTACATATGCAGGCAGATGAAAAGTGGGCAGAAGTTCATCTAGTATTGCCGGTAGGGTATAGAAAGGAGGTGTTGAGAGTTGCACGAGGTACCAGTGGGAGGTCATTTGGGAATTAGGAAAACTCAGGCTAAAATCCAGAAACATTTTTATTGGCCTGGACTACATAAAGAGGTAGTTAAATTTTGTCAATCGTGTCACACATGTCAAGTGATAGGGAAACCTCAAGCAGTGATAAAACCAGCACCCTTAATACCCATTCCAGCATTTGAAGAACCTTTTACAAGGGTCCTAAAAAAGGTCCTAATCGATTGTGTAGGACCGCTTCCTAAAACAAAAAAGTGGGAATCAATATTTGTTTTTTAACAATTTTATTGAGTATTTTTTGGCATTGTAAACAGTTACAGATAACAGAAATGTGCAAACATCAATATAAAACCAACACTTCAATCAAACCATACTGCACATGCCCACTCCTCTCCCCTAGACACTACCTGCCTATTTATCCCTCCTACTCTACTCTTCCCCCACCCATCCCACCCCGCTAACGTTCACTTTCCCGCAAAGAAGTCGATGACTGGTTGCCACCTTCGGGCGAATCCCAGTACAGATCCCCTCAAGGCGAAGGTAATTTTTTTTTTTTTTTTTTTTTTTTTTTTTTTTTTTTTTTTTTTTTAAACACACCCAGAAAACTTGACATGTCCGAAAGCCATAGTTCGGTCTTGGGGGTTGAGTCCCTCCATGCCAGCAGTATTCGCCGCCGGGCTATTAGGGCAGCAAAGGCCAGAACATCTGCCTCTTTTTCCCCCTGGACTCCCGGGTCTTCCGAAACTTGCGACCCCTGGACTCAAAACATGTGAACATGGTTCGCTGGTCCTCCCGCGCATCTAACGCACTTGTCCTCTACCCCAAAGAATTTGCTCATCCGAGCTACCGTCATGTGGGCCCAGTGAACGACCTTAAATTGAATCAGGCCGAGCCTGGCACATGTTGCAGTTGAGTTTACCTTACTCAGTGCTTCCGCCCACAGCCCGTCCTCCATCTCCCCGCCAAACTCCTCCTCCCATTTGAGTTTCAGTTCCACCGCCTGGGACTCTTCCCCCTTCATGAGCACCTTGTAGATATCAGAGACTCTACCCTCTCCTCCTTCTCCTCTAGAGACTATTCTGTCCTGGATCCCGATTGGCGGGAGGCGTGGGAAGGATGGGACCTGCCTGCGTACAAAGTCCTGCACCTGTAAGTACCTAAAGTCATTTCCCCTTACCAGCCCAAATTTCTCCTCCAAGCCCCTCAAACTCGCAAAGCTCCCCTCCAGGAACATATCGCCCACCCTCCCCACCCCCACCCGCCGCCATGTTCAAAACCCTCCATCCATGTTCCCGGGGGCGAATCGATGGTTATCACATACTGGAGCCCAGACAGATGCCCCCCCCTCCCACATGCCTCCTCCGCTGGCCCCATATCCGCAGGGCCACCCCCACAACCAGGCTGGTGGAGTACCTGGCCGGCGACAGCAGTAAGGGAGCCGTGACCAGGGCTGCCAAACTGGTGCCCCTGCACGAAGCCGCCTCCACTCGCACCCAGATAGACCCCGTATCCACCATCCACTTCCTTATCATGACTATGTTAGCCGCCCAGTAGTAGTTGATCAGACTCGGCAATGCCAGTCCCCCCTCGCTGCGGCTCTTTTCAAGCATCGCCTTCTTCACCCACGGGGATTTTCCTGCCCAGAGAAAGCTCATGACGATCTTGCCAGTCCTTTTGAAGAAGGACCGTGGGATAAAGATCGGGAGGCACTGGAAAATGAACAGAAATCTAGGGAGGATTGTCATCTTTACAGTCTACACCCTCCCCGCCAGTAACAGCGGGGGTGCATCCCATCTCCGAAGCTCCCTCTTCACTTGTTCCACCACCCTAGTCAAATTTAACTTATGCAACCTGCCCCAGTCTCTTGCCATCTGTATCCCCAAGTACTGGAAACATTCCTCCACCAGCCAAAATGGCAGCTCCTTCAGTCTATTCTCCTGGCCCCTTGCCTGCACCACAAACATCTCACTCTTGGCCATATTTAATTTGTACTTTGAAAACCAGCCGAACTTCCTCAATGTTTCCACTATATTTTCCATCCCGGCCAGTGGGTCAGACACGTACAGGAGCAGGTCTTCCGCATAGAGACACACCCTATGTTCCACCCCCCCCCCCCCCCCCTTGTCATTCCCTTCCACCCCTTCGCAGCTCTCAACGCCATCGCCAACGGCTCTATGGCCAGCGCGAACAGCAACGGGGAGAGTGGGCACCCCTGTCTGGTCCCACGGTGTCCGAATTAATCGGACATTATCCTGTTCGTCCTAACGCTAGCTTTTGGGGCCTGGTAAAATAGTCTGACCCAATTAACCAGTCCCTCCCCAAACCGTCCAAGCACCTCCCACAAATAGCCCCACTCCACCCAGTCGAAGGCCTTCTCAGCATCCATTGCCACCACTACCTCCACCTCCTTGCCAGTCGGGGGCATGATCACATTAAGCAATCTTCTCAAGTTAGCTGTCAGCTGCCTGCCTTTCACAAACCCTGTCTGATCGTCCCCAATCACCTCCGGTACGCAGTCCTCAATTCTAATCGCCAGGACCTTGGCATCCACATTGATCAGGGAGATTGGCCTGTATGACCCACAGGATTCCCAGTCCTTGTCCCGCTTCAGTATCAGCGAGGTGGTGGCTTGCGACATCGTCGGTGGCAGGGTCCCTCTGTCCCTTGCCTCATTAAAAACCCTTGTCAGGACCGGTCCCACTATCTCCAAGAACTTCTTGTAATACTCTACTGGGTATCCATCCGGTCCCGGGGCTTTCCCCGACTGCATGGCCTTTAGGCCCCCCCCCAATACCTCCACCGCTCTAATCGGGGGCCCCAGCCCGTCCACTAGTCCCCTGTCTACTTTTGGGAAGGTTAGTCCATCCAGGAACCCTTTCATCTCCTCCGGCTCTTCCGGGGGTTCTGAATTGTACAGCTTACTATAGAAGTCCCGAAATACCTTATTCAGTCCTGCCGGGTCCTCCACTCTGCTCCCCTCCCCATCAACCACTCTACTTATTTCCCTGGCCGCCTCCCTTTTCCGGAGTTGCTGCGCTAGCAATCTACTGACCTTCTCCCCATGCTCATACACCACTCCCCTCGCCTTCCTAAGTTGTTCCACGGCCCTACTCGTGGATAGCACCCCCAGTTCCGCCTGCAATCTCAGTCTCTCCCGGAGTAGGTCCTCCCCCGGGGACCCCGCATGCTCCTCATCTATCCGGTGAATTTCCCTAATCAATCTGTCCATTTCTGATCTGTCCGCCCTGACCCTGTGAGCCCAAATTGAGATCAGCTCCCCCCTCACTACTGCCTTCAGCGCCTCCCATAGGGGCGCTGCTGAAACCTCCCCCGTATCATTCACCTGCAAGTAGTTTTGCATACACTTCCGAAGTCCCTCACATATCCCCCTCCTCCGACAACAGTCCTACATCTAACCTATATTGCAGGCATTGGTAATTCCCCCCTCCCCCCCCCCCCCCCGCCCGACCTGCAGGTCCACCCAGTGTGGGGCATGGTCCGAGATAGTGATTGTCGAGTATTCCGTATTCTTTACCTCCCCTACACAGTCCCTGCTCACGATAAAATAATCAATCCTAGAATAGACTTTATGAACATGCGAATAAAACGAGTAGCCCCTTCCAGTCGGCTGTCTGGCTCTCTTATGGGTCCACAGCCCCCATTTTCTCCATGAACCCTTTGAGCTCCCTTGCCATTGCTGGGAGTCTGCCAGTTTTGGGACATGACCGGTACAGCCCCGGGTCAAGGACCGTATTAATGTCCCCCCCCCCATTATCAACTTACGCGAGTCTAGGTCCAGGATCTTCCCCAACACTCTTTTGATAAAGTCTGCGTCGTCCCAGTTCGGCGCATACATGTTCACCAGCATCACTCTCCTCCCCTCCAGCTTTCCCCTTACCATAAGGAATCTGCCCCCGCCGTCTGCGACCACGCCCTCCGCCTCAAACTGAACCCGCTTATTAATCATAATTGCTACCCCCCCCCTGGACTTAGAATCCAAGTCAGAGTGGAAGACCTGGCTGATCCAGCTCTTCCTTAGCCTAGTCTGGTCAGACTTTCAGAGTATCTCCTGCAACATAATTACGTCCGCCTTTAGAGCCTGCAAATGCGCGAACACACGTGCCCTTTTAACTGGCCCATTTAGTCCCCGGACATTCCAGGTGATCAGCCTGGTTGGGGGAGCGCAGCCCCCCCCCCCCCCCCCCCCCCCCCCCCGCCCCCGGTCAGCCATAACCTTTCTTGAGCGCACCCCCGGCCCATGCGCCGTGCCATTCCTGGCTCGCCTCTTGGCTGCCTCCACCCCCGACCTTCTTCCCATTACCTACTTCAGACCCCCCCCCCCACATCAGCAAAATAACTCTTTCCCCCCCCCCCTCCCCCAGCAACATCCACTGATAACCCCGCCCCCGCCATTCACTGGCTGTATTCTTTCTCCCCCCCCCCCCCCGCCCAACTCCCTTGACTAGCCAATCTGCTAGCCCGGTGACTCATCGCTCCGGCGCCCCCTTGTCTCACTTCCATTGTTTCCCCAACCTCATCTCCCCACTCCTCAGCACACCATCCCCCACTCCGACCCACTGGAGCAGTCTCACGAAGATGGGAAAGATCAAACAAGATGTAAACATCAAACAGCAACGAGAGGCTGCACCACAAGGCACCTTTAAAGCAGTACACAGTCGACCTGCAGTCCAGGCACAGTAGGCGTCCCTTCAACCAGTAATTCTCGGACCCTAGCTTGTGTCCATGGGTCCTTTTTTCAAGACCAGCCCCTGATCCCTCAAAGTCCATCGCTTCTTCGGGCTCGGAGAAGTAGTGGTGTTAACCCTGATGCGTAACCCAAAGACGGGCCGGGAAGAGCAGACCAAACTTCACGTGCTTTTTGAACAACACCTCCTTAACGTGTTTAAAGGCTGCTTGCCGCCTGGCCACCTCCTGGCTTAGGTCCTGGTAAATGCGAAGGACACTGTTATTCCACGTGCTGCTCTTAGCCCACTGCAGCACCCGCTCCTTCTCCACAAACATGTGGCACCTAATCACCATCGGACAGGGGTGCCCCCCGGACGCACCTGTCTTGCCTGTACTCTGTGTGCCCCCTCCAGCTCCGCGATCGCGGACAGGCTTTAGCCCCCATCAGCTGCATCAACAGGTCCGCCACGAACGCTGTGGCATCAGCTCCCTCCGCCCCCTCCGGGAGGCCGATGATCCTCAGATTTTGTCTACGGGCTCTATTTTCCAGCTCCTCTACTCTGTCCAGCAGTCTTCTCGGTCTCTCCTTCAACCCGTCGACATCTAGCGCAGCAATAGTCTGCGCGTCCGCCTGCTCCTCCACCACCTGCCCCAGCTCCTTAACTTTTTCGTCCTGGGCATCCAGTCTCTGGTTCAGCTGATCCACTGCCTTGTGAAGTGGGTCCAAGTTATCCCGCTTCAACGACTCAAAACTGCTCTTTATCACCTGCAGCATGTTTTCCAGCCCTTCCTGGATCGCCGGGTCCGAGGTCCGCCATCTTTGCTGCCGGGTCAGCTTCCCCTGCACCTTGTCTTTGTCCCATCCGTTTGCGCTGCTTTCTGCTCTCCCGCAGTTCCATGCAGCTCTGCTCGCTCCTTAGCCCCCCGTGGCCGTCCTTTCACAGCCCCGCAAAGCCGGGGAACCAGGTCCTCAAATCCCGCCGGAGTGAGAGCCCCCAAATGTGCGGCTCACTCACTCATTGCCGCCACCGGAAGTCCGAATCAATATCTTTTGACTGTAATGGATGTGTCTACTAGGTTTCCAGAGGCCATTCCAGTACATAACATTACAGCTAAAAGGATTGTGGAGGAGTTACTTAAATTCTTTACTAGATATGGACTACCCACAGAAATTCAATAGGATCAAGGAACGAATTTTACTTCAAAGTTATTCAAAGAAGTTATGAATAGCTTAGGAATAAAACAATTTAAATAAACTGCGTACCATCCAGAATCGCAGAGAGCGTTAGAAATGTGGCATCAGACATTAAAGACAATGTTGAGGGCGTATTGTCAAGATTGTCCAGAGGTTTGGGATAAAGGAATTCCATTCGCATTGTTTGCAATTTAGGGATGCACCTAATGAGTCTACCAAATCTAGTCCTTTTGAACGAATTTGTGGTCATGAGGTAAGAGGACCACTTAAATTGATTAAGGAAAAATTGGTGGGTGAGAAATCGGAAATTACACTATTGGATTAAGTGTCAAATTTTAGGGAACGATTAAATAGAGCAGGTGAATTGGCTGGACAATATTTGAAAGTTGCACAAAATGTGATGAAACGGGTAGCGGACAAGAAATCCAAAGATCGTAGTTTTGCCATTGGAGATAAAAGTTTTAGTGTTGTTACCAGTGGTAGGGGAGCCTTTAAAAGCTAGGTTTTGTGGACCGTATCAGATTGAAAGGAAATTAAATGTGAATTATGTGGTAAAAACACCAGATAGAAGGAAGACTCACCGAGTGTGTCATGTGAATATGCTTAAAAGGTACTTTGAAAGGGAAGGAGAGAAAAAGGAGGTTTTAATGATTCTAACTCAAAGTGACAAACCAAATCCAGATGACTGTGAATTTGACATACCTCAAATTAAATTGGAAAATGAGGATGTTCTTAAAAATTGGGATGAATTGTTATATTACCTTCCAGAGGAAAAACAAACTGACCTGAAAGAGTTATTGATATCACACAGGCAAGTTTGTAGAGATAAATTGCTAAGTACTAAAATGGCTATACATGATGTAGATGTGAGAAATGCTGTTCCTATCAAACAACATCCATATAGACTTAATCCTTTAAAATTGGCACAGGTTAACAGAAAGATTGAGAGTATGCTGAAGAATGGCATAATTGAAGTGGGTTGCAGCCAATGGAGCGCACCCATATTGATGGTACCTAAACAAGACGGTACCCAACGGTTGTGTGAGAACTATAGAAAGGTGAATGCAGTTACAAGAACAGACTCTTATCCTGTCCCACCATTGAAGGATTGCATTGAGAAAGTGGGACAATCTGCTTTTATTTCCAACTTCCAGACATAGAAAGAACCTTTAAAACATCGTAAGGAGTTCTTCAATCGACTTCAGGAGGCGGGTTTGGTGATTAACCTAGCCGAAAGTGAACTTGGAGAAGCCCGAATCACTTTCCATGTGGAGTTTCTGATACCCTCAAGACGACGGGAAATAATGCGATTTCTTAGCATGAGTGGATTTGATCGAACAGCTGTGCAAAAGTTTTGTGGCGTGATTACTCCACTAATGGAATTGCTGAAGAAACGTAAAAAAATTCAATGGACAGCAGACTTTCAACAGGCATTTGACTGCCTGAAAGCGGTGATCACAAATGCTCCTGTATTGGAGAATTGCAAGGGACTCTGTGGTCAGATTGAACTAAAGTATCTGATTCTAAAGAGAAATGCCGAGAAGTAGAGGAATGGATGGATCGTGCAGAGACTTTGTTCAAAGAGACTGTCAATCGAGAAGGATTTTGGTTGGAGGAAGAAGAACAAAGAAAAATGGACTATATTATTATACCTGTTTGCGTGTGTTGTTTTCTTTAAATGAAAATGTATATTTACTGTGTGCATTTCTTAGTGGATGGTGCAAAAGTGAAAAATGAAACCATCTTGAAGTTGATGGGGTTTTTTTTTCTGGGGGGTGGGGGGGGAAAAGAGGTGTCATGCAAGAGTGCCTTTAAGAAATGGATGTGTAAGCAATGTACCTTTAAGAAAACAGTGATGTCATAGAGTGGGTGGAGCTCAGCTCAGGTCAGCCATTTTGCAGTCTGTGTTTTGCAGGTTTTTAGTTTCAGTTTGAAAAATGCCTGGCTGTTTTTGCTGAGAGCAGTTTAAAAGTGCCTGGCTGTTTTGCTGGAGCTGAAGGCAACCAAGCTAATATATCTCTGCCATTCTACAGAAACTATATATATCCTTTAAGCTGATGCGATACTGTTTAAAAGGTGTTAAGTCTCTTGGAAGTTTGAAGGAACATTTTAAAGAGTTATTTACTGTTGCAATATTTTCTGAGTTATCTTTGAAGTAAGGGGTGTTAAGAGATCCAATGTTTATTTAAGATGTTAAGTTGAGTTCATGGATAAACAGTGTTTTGTGTTTAAAAACCCACGTGTCCATAATTGTAATCCCACACCTAGGGAAAAAGCCGTGTACCAGGAAAAGCAACAAATACATTAAAGGGTGAGGTTGGTTGAACTCCATGATACATTTTGGGGTTCTGAAAACGCCTCGCCCATAACAGAGGAAAAGACAAAAGCACTTCAAAGATTTGATGTAAAAGAAATACAGACTAAACCAGGAAAGCAGAAATCAGAAGGGGTGAGAAAACGTTTGGTGATTTTTCAGACGTTTTCAAAACTGAGAAAGGAGGTGGAGTGTAGGAATTTGGAGAGTAGAATCCAAACGTCTAAAGGCTTTGGTGTAACAAAAACATTGGTGGTTGTGTATGGGACCAGAATGAGAGCAATGGAGAATGTACAAAGATCAGGTGGAGAGGCACCATGAAAGCAGTTAGTGTTTCAAATCAATGACTATGCATTTGCCAGAAAAGTATTAATGTTGCTCTGTCCACTGATGCTGCCTCACCTGCTGAGTATTTTCAGCATTTTCCATTTCCTAACATCCACAGTATGAAGAACAATGTCCCAAGACAATTCACAGAGGAGAGAAACAGAGGCAGTGAGGCTAGAGAAGCGGACTGAGGTACGATCGACAAGAACTTGTTTACAGTTGAGACACACAGGAAGCAGACAGCTGAGAACTTGCTACTGAAGGAGGTCGGAGACCAAAGTTGAGTGAACAAAACGTTCGGAGGTGAAGTTAATAACTGAGATAGGGGAAGCAATGTATGAAGGAATGTGTAAATGAACAATTTGAAATGTATTACAAACATATTTTCTTTAAGAAACATTAGATTATTCCCTGAACCAGAGAAAACAAGCCCAAACAAGTCTCAACAATTTATTCAATATCTTGTGTTAATAGCCTTCAATATCCTTTTTGCTTCTATATAAAATAACAAGCTACTGAGTTGAAGTTCTCCATACAAATATGCACCAAACATTTTGGTTGCATAAAAATCTGACGAGCAGTGATCATTGATATAAGAAATGTAAGAAATTCTTTATTGAAAAGCTCTACAATGATACTACACTCTGCACAATAACCACTGATACAAGCAACATTAATTTGAAGTCCAATTTGAACTAAGGTACAATATTCAAGATGCTGTGTACCAATATTGCAATGCATAGGCTCACCTATACTGCTGCTCTCCTGAACTATCACAAAGCATGGAGTGGAGACCATGCCTTATCTGCAGGAAAACTCATCCCAGGCGATTCTTGTGCACCCTCCGACAACTAATTTCAAATAAATACCGGCAGAGATTCCCAAACAAGTTGCCTACCTGCCTTCTCAGCTGGGCACAAGGCTAAATCGAGAAAAATAAAACTGCATAGAACGTCACCCAAGCCATACACCTCTAGATAAGATCGAACAGTTCCCAAAATCAGCTTTATAAATCCACATACTTTGGGACACTGTTTAGAAAAAATTGAACCAAATGATTTGCTGCATTCCGTTATTATTAATTATTATTAGTCATAGCTTATTTTCCAGCTTTCCATTACTTCAGCCAACACTCAGAGCTCACTGGGATTTCCAAATAGCTAAAGATTCCACTGCTCAAAGCAATCAGATATAACTCCAAAGCTTTGAGGAAAAAATTGATAAGAATGGGGAACAACAACTGTATAGTACAGGAATCAAACAGTAGAACACATCCCTCCTGTCAAATACTCATATCCACTCTCTTCCCCTTCATCTTATTCAATTCTTAATCTCCAGTTCAACCATTTCCTTTTTTTAAAAGGGGAAATCAGTTCTGTATCAGTTTGATTTGTTCAATAAATATAGTCAAACGCATTTTTCCCATCAGTGGTTCACACATCTCCCTTCCAAAAGGGAAACTGAAGAAAGCAATGCATTTTCTTTCCTCAACCACCACACCCACCTGCATCGCCATTGAAGGCAAAGGTTTGTGCCAAATTAAAATTTTAGAGGAAACAGCCATTGGAGAGGGTGCAGAGAAAATGTGCGTGAACAATTCCAGGAATGAGGGGTTTTAGTTACATGGATAGTTTGGGGAAGCTGGGATTGTTCGGATTCGAAAAGGTAGAGGGGGAGATTTGATAGAGGCATTGAAAATCATGAGGCATCTGGACAGTAGAAAGCGAGAAATCATTTAGAGTACGCAATTATTTTTTTTCCAATTAAGAGGCAATTTAGCGTGGCCAATCAACATGCCCTGCAATTCTTTGGGTTGTGGGAATGAGACCCATGTAAACACGGGGAGAATGTGCAAACTCCACAGGAAAAGTGACACAGGGCCAGGATCGAACCCAGGTCCTCTGCGCCGTGAGGCAGCAGTGCTAACCACTGTGTCGTCCAAGGAACTCTCATTGGTGAAATGGTCCAGATACAGGCGAGGGCAGCACGGTAGCCTTGTGGTAGCACAATTGCTTCACAGCTCCAGGGTCCCAGGTTCGATTCCAGCTTGGGTCACTGTCTGTGCGGAGTCTGCACATCCTCCCAGTGTGTGCGTGGGTTTCCTCCGGGTGCTCCGGTTTCCTCCCACAGTCCAAAGATGTGCAGGTTAGGTGGATTGGCCATGATAAATTGTCCTTAGTGTCCAAAATTGCCCTTAGTGTTGTGTGGGGTTACTGGGTTATGGGGATAGGGTGGCAGTGTTGATCTTGGGAAGGGTGCCCTTTCCAAGAGCCGGTGCAGACTCGATGGGCCGAATGGCCTCCTTCTGCACTGTAAAACAATTCTATGAGACAACTTTAAGGCGAATGGGAAAAGGTCCAAGACATCAAAAGGAACAATTTCCTTTATACAGCACGTGGTGACTGGAATGCCCTGAGAGGGTGATAGAGGCAAATTCAATCAGGGCTTTCCAAAGGGTTCAGGGAAAGGGCAGCAGAGTGTGACAAGCTAAATTGCTCTTGCAGACTTGGCATGGACTCAATAGGGCGACTATCCTCTTTTTGTACTGAGACCATCACATAGTTAATTCCATTCCTCGCATAAGTGTTAGCTTCACCACTAGAAGAGAATCAGTCGACTTGATGTTGCCCACACACTTTCAGCAAGATTACAGGGCAGATAGCCACCTCCCTGCCTCACAGCAAAATGGAGGTCAAATGTGCTGCCCTACCAGCACCCTGGCTGCGATTGCTGTTCAATATAAACCAGAGATTAAACCTGGAGACCCTCCCTGCTCAAGATCATACAAGGTGGTAGTTAACCACCAAAACACACAAGGACACTAGAGGGCTCAACATAGGTACAAAAGATTGGACCACAAACTTAAGAACTTTTTCTCTCAATTAGCCAAAAAATTTACATTACAAATCAGTTACACCTGTTCCAAAAGGCTGAAAAAGTTAAAGAACCAACCACCTCTTATTTCGCAGTGGTAAAACAAAATAAATTTAAATAAAAGATAAATATAACATTTGAACACCAAAGTACTTCATATTACAATAAATTGCGAAGAATCACAAGTAGCTGTTTAGACAAATATGGCTGACTTTTTCAAAGCAGGAAGATCCAAAATAAGATAAAATGCCCAGTTAATCTAGTTTAGTGGTAATGATTGAGGGTGGAATATTGCACTGGACACAGAACCAGCTACTATTTAATTCAGTAGGACCGACCATGCCTACCCGAACAGACGAGTGAGGGTCTGAACTAAACATCTCATGTGTGAGGAACAGCACCTCTGGACATCAACTCCCACAGTGCAGATTACTTGAGGCCTAGTGTGCTACTTGAACCCACTAACTTCTGACTCTCATCAATTGAGGCAAGGTGACTGCCACTATGTATAAAAAAACGATTTTACTGAGTTGAAGAGGATTGACAGGGACTTGTAGGCCACTACCCCATAAGAAATAAAGATGTCTCAAGGTAAAAGGTGACCAGGGTTTGAAACGAATTTCAAACAGGTTTGAAACCAAGGTCCACATGCCACACGGGGAGAAAACCCCAACAGCTTCAGAAATCGCGACCGTTTCTCGTTATCTTAAAAGAATGTCTGAGTTATTAAAATAAAACTCTATAAATATAGTTCCCTCACCTTCAGACGGCTGACTAGTTATTGACAGTTAAGTGCTGAGGAGCACAAATCCTGCAGGGCAATGGATCCGGGTGCACAGATTATAGATTTCGATCAGTAACGCGGGCTGACGATTTATATAATCGCTCGCAAGGCGCACGTTTTAACTCCAGCATGCAGCAAATCCCCCAGCACGTGTTAAACTGCCCCCCTTCCCCCGAGCATCGCAGCAGCCAGTCAAGTGTGAAAGTCACGGTCAAGCTCTCCGCAGGCGGCCCAGGCCACAACGGCCAGGTTTTGGAGCAGGATCCCGGCTGACAGGGCCGGCGGTGCCGCTGCGGCCGGGTCGGACGCTGCTGCTGAGCTGCGCTCTCCGATAATCACAATGCACCAAACCGCAGGCTGACTGTAGCGAGCCGGGGCCCCCGCGCGCCGCTACTTTGTAGCCCCTTCTTCGCCAATCCGCCACGCCCTCCCCCTGCGTCCCTTTGACTGGCGGCGCGCTGGGCCAATCGGACGCAAAGCCCCGCCCACGTGGACCGGTCGGCAAGAGGCTTGGACCAATAGGCGGCGGCCGGGGGCGGGGCCTGGGCCGGGGAGCCTCGCGCCTGCTCCGTGTATCCAGTCGCCGCGCGCGACATTGCGATACAATGTAGCAGCGGCTGCCACACACTCCAACATCGCCCTGCACCCCCAGCCAAACCATCCTGCACCACGCTACCCCCCTCCAACAACACACAGGGCAACATCTTCCTGCCGGGGACGGGGCAGCATTACCTGGACAGCACTGCAGAGCCGTCTCGCAACATGAACAGCACAGGACATCCGGGAGGGAGTCCGCAGTAAACAGCAATGATTGATGGGCGACAGGTCTAGTGAATGGGTCACACACACACACCACCGGCAAAACAAAATACATCCACAGTCCTGGAGGCGAGAGACACACGTTTTGAGTTGCCACAACGCTGTTCAATATTTATAAATTAAATCATTTACGGAGCCAGAGGGAGGGAGAGTGGTGGGTTAAGGGCTATAAAGTCAGGAGTTCGTCTGGACAGATTCGTGGCAAACTGGTTCGCACATGAAGTTTGGAGATGCAACGGAAGTTGTAGCGAAACATGTCTCTTCAATGCACGTTAACGTGAACTATTGCACAGTAGAGATTGCGAAATGCCAAAGAATTCTTTTTTTTTAAACTAATTGGCTAAAAGCATTTTGGAATGTGCTTTAATTGGGAAAGGTGCTATACAAATGTCTTTCTTTTTGTAGAAAGTGCTTGGACAACATTTTCCTCTTTGACGAGCAGCCTCGTCTCATTTTAATGATATTCCAATGTCATCTTACGGTATTCCTTCATGGAGACTGGTAGGTTGAAAACCGATACTGTATGATTCACTTTTCCAGTGGCGTTGACTTCACATGAGATAAGCATGCATAAATGTAGTTTCCAGCTGAAACAGTGTAGATGTGGCCAGGTATTCAATCTGAGCAGTGCAAATTTCCTGTGCTGCTACTTTGGATGATAAAATGATAGACGGAGCTTTGCAATACAGCAAGACAATATAATTTGTCCTACCAGCTAGAGGTTCATGTCACATGACTTCCAACTCTTCACAGTGAGTGTGATTAAACAGAAAAAAAAGAGTCCCGTTTTGGGTGAGTTTAGCGGGGTGTTTGGCGCCAAGAGCGACCCCGCTATCAAGCGGGACTCTTTCTGGCTTTGGCGAGGAACACCCCTCCGGGCTGCACTTACGTTCATTTCCTGCACTGCTCCTCGGTACAGGTAGAGATCGGGGCGCCTATTTTAAATGCTGCCCAGGTCTCTCAAATCCCCACCGGATCGGGGCGCCTATTTTAAATGCTGCACAGATCGCTCAAATCCTCACCATGGCCTCTAGACAACCCCCCACCCCTCCAGGCCCCAATTTACTTGTCAGGGGGTCCTCAAGCCCTGTTCGCCACACCTCATAAGGGCAGGACACCCCTAGGCCCGACCCTGGCAAGAACAGCCTTCCACCTGGGTATTGCTGCCCCTTCCAGAGCCACCTGGGCACCCTGGCAGTGCAAGGTGGCAATAGCAATGTGCCCAGATGTCACTGCCAGGGTGTTCAGGTGGCAGTGCCAGGCTGGCAATACCAAGGTGCCTGGGTGGCAGCAGGAGTGCCAAGGTTCCACCATTGCCAGACATTGATAACCCAGGCCGGGGTACGCCCCTCCAGGTACCGTAATGCCTGGTTCATGTTTGTGTGGAGCAGTGCTAAAGGGCACCACATGAAGGTCTTCCATGCATGAGCATTTGATCCTGGGCCTTGGCAGACTCTGTGCAGATATATTTAAATATATGCTCACTTAAATATGCAAATCTCGATCCCACACAATGTGGGCGAGATCCAGATCACGAAGTCTCGTGAGATCTTGTTACATCTCGCTAGTTAGGGCAGCATGGTGGCGCAGTGGTTAGCACTGCTGGCTCACGGTGCCGAGGGACTAGGTTTGATTCCGGCCCCAGGTCACTGCCCATGTGGAGTTTGCAAATTCAAACTCGTGTCTGCATGGATTTCATCCCCACAACCCAAAAAGATGTGCAGGGTAGGTGGATTGACCATGCTAAATTTCCCTTTAATTGGGTATTCTAAATTTTTTTTAAAGTCTCACAAGGCATCTCAAGTGTCACAAATCTCGCAAGAGGCGTCTCATGAGATTTAATGGCCTTGTCGCGTCCCCCGGTCGGGCGCGATCGTATGGCACCCGTTGTCCTTGACAAAGGCTGTGTGTGCTCCATCTGGGTTTGCAAGATGGTTAAATGTTCAAACCATTAAGACTTGAAAGGACGGTTCAGCATACGAATAGGTTCCGGTTGACCAGGCCTGGCTTATGAAATGTAGATGGCATTGGTAACGTTCTCCTTGAATTTGGTCTCTGCAGCCCACAGGGGGTTGTTAGTGTCTCTTCAGGGATAATAAGGTGCAATAATAAGGCGCTACTCCATGGTAGCCCCTTTTGTTCGAGGGTCACAGACAAACAATAGCTTTAGCTTTAGCTTTAGCTATTTTGAAACATCTTTGTCCAGTTTTTAAAATATTAGAAATATCCATAAGCTTATTTGTATATATATATATATATATGAAAATATATAGTGAGGTCTTAGTCACCTGACCTTATTTATAAAACATATTTGCCCTTTCCTTGATTTTACCTACTAATATTTTTTCAAGCCCACTCTATGCACTCTTAACTTCCTTTCAATTTCACCTTTGCATGTTCTATATTTCTCTGGACTTTCTGCAATATTTCTCCATCTCATCCCTTTTTTGAGTTATCCTATTCTTTATGCTCTTTAACTTCAATGGGGTGGGGTGATCATTTAGAATTCCATTCATTTTTGGGGGGACAACATGATTGTTCTGAACCCTCTATATTCTAGCTTGAATGCCTTCCACTGCTCTGACACTGATTTACTTTAAAGTAGCTGTTTCTCATCTACTTTTGCCAACTCACAACTCAGCTTAGTAAAATTGGCCTTTCTACAATATAATTCTCTAATTAAAAATGAAATACTGCAGCTGTTGGAGATCTGAAGTAACAACAGATAGTGCTGGAAAAACTCAACAGGTCTGTTCTCAGTGCAGAGAGAAATGCTTCAAGTCCAATATGACTCTTCTTTGGAACTGAAGAGTACAGGAAATGTGATGGGTTTTATGAAGTTTTAAAAAGGGGGAGCAATGTCAAAGTGGAACAAAATGGAAGTAAGGGATAGGTTAGAGGGCAGAGGAGGTTAAATACCAAAAATATCATGAAACAAAAAGTAAAGGGAGTGGTAATAGCACTGCTGTTATGATCCCAGCTGATGTTACTGATAGGCAAGAAAGTCCCAGAATGGAACCCTGGCTCAATAGACTAACCTTTATTTTTTCAGAAATATGGATGAGCAGAGTCACAGGGCAGCCAATTAGCTTTTTAACAAAATAATAAAATACATATTAAACATGAAGATTGATTATGATACAATACTATTTCATCCCGGGAGCTGATGAAGAGGGTGTGTGCTCCTGTGGAGAGGGTCACGCGCAAGTGGGAGGAGGAGTTGGGGGGGGGGGGGTGGTTGTTGGGGGCCGGAGTGTGTAGGGAAGCTCTGCGAAGGGTGAATGCGCCCCTGTCATGTGCTAGGCTAAGTCTTATCCAATTTAGCATGGTGCATAGAGCCCACATGATGGTGTCCAGGATGAGTTGGTTCTTTTCGGGGCTGGAGGATAGATGTGGGTGGTGTGCGGGGGTGCCGGTGATCCATGTACATATGTTTGAGCATGTCCAAGGTTGAGGGGGTGTAGAAGGAGATTTTCAGATGTAATCTTTATTTTGGGGGTAGAAGTAGCTCCGAGTCTAGACGTGGCGATATTTGGAGTGTCAGAATATCCGGGAATATATTTGGGGAGAGAGGCCAGCGTCCAGGGCTTTTCCTCCCTGATAGCTGAGACACGGATTTTGCTGTGTTGGCAGTACCCAGCGCTGCCAAAGGCAGGGTATAGGTGAGCGATGTGGCAGAGTTTCAGCATTTGGAAAACATTAAGTGCACCATTCGAGGGGTGGAAGAAGGCTGTATTAAGGAGTATTGAGTCGTCAGCAAGGGTGTTTACTTTTTGTTTGGAGGGGTGGGCGATAAGTTGGAAAAGGGAGGCGGGTACCAGGGTGGCAGCAAGGTAGGTGGATGTTGTTGCTGGTGGGGTGCAGGAGGTGGGATGGGGTAGGGGGTTGATTGTTACCTGGAGCTGCAGTTGGCTTTTGTATTTTTGTGATTTTATATATATATATATATATATTCAAAAATGCCTTAAATAAAATGTTTTTGTTTTTAAAATCTACTTCACCGCATCTATACGGTAACAGATGTACACAGGTTTTTTTATCTTATCGCTCTCAGTAAGTCCATAGTTCCTGTAAACCAACAGGCCAACTGTGGTCAGGCACACCTCAATCTGAAACCATGTGGTAGACACCACCCAATACAACATCTGTGGATTTCTCACCAAATCTCCCCAGATGCTTCTCACACTGTGAGTCAACTGGTCTCACTGGAACTCTGGCTTCCACACAAGTGTTTCCAAACTCCACTCTCGAAAAGATTCTTCTCCAAAACAACACTTCCTTTCTGATGCCTTCACCACAGATCCACTTCCACAATTTCAATCCCTCCTTTCCGTATTCCTCTCTCTTGAATTGCCACGTGCATTCAAGCTTCCACACAATCTGTCAGGTACTCAGCCATGCCAACAGAACACCACTGCTTCAAAGGCCATCTTAAGGTCACCAATTTTAGGATTACTTCAAATCACTGGCATCTCCACTTTAAAACTGATAACCGCATCTGTCTCTTTAACTCAAAGCACATTCTCTGCTGTTTACTTTAACTTCACCCACCAGGACCTGTTCAAATTCTTGTTCTATGTGGTCCCTGGTTGCTAAGCAACAGCCTAGTCCTTCTTTAAGCTCTGTTTACTTTCACATCATAAAATCTCTCATTGCAATGCAGACACTGTTTGAAATTAAACCCAAACCTACAGACATGCAAGCATCTTTGTTTAACATTAACTGTCTAAAATGTAAACCCATTCTTACACCTTATCCATACCTTACATCCCAAAATACAAACATAGATTACTGAAAATTAGCTGTTTTATTACAGGAGCAAATAAACAAAGCATTGGTCAAGAATAGATGTTACAGGTCAGCAAAGTCTGAAAGCAAAAGCATGAAAACAAGATACAAACACACACTCTGGGGGTGAGGGATCAAAATGGAGGACAGAGTTCATATTCTGAAGTTGTTGAACTCAATGTTGACTTCAGAAGGCTGTAAAGTGCCTAATTAGAAGATGAGGTGCTGCTCCTCCAGTTTGCATTGGGGAGAGGAGAGAAATTTGAGCATGAGAGCAAGGGGATGGACGGAAGTGATTGTGGTCGTCTGTGTTAGAAGGATTACGGTACCTGGTAATGCCGGAATACCATTGGTGGAGAATGTACTTGTTCCTATTGGTTAAGCATGTATGTTAGCTCCGCCCTGCAAGGCGGGGTATAAGAGCCCGTGCCGCCTCAGCAGCTTTCTTCTGTACCTGCGCTGCTGGAGGAAACATCTAGCGTATTAAAGCCTTCAATTGTCTCCAATCTCGCTTCTGGAGTTATTGACCGATGAGGGTGTAGATTTCTGGGCTCGAGTGCAGAATTTGTAGTTTCTGTTCTCCCGTGGGTGTGTTTTCGGCCGTCCCGAGATATCGACCCCGAGGCATCTCCCACCCCCCCACAAGCTTGTGCTGCGAGACGGCCTGGCAACCCCGGGGGGCCCCGCTGCTATTTTTGCGGGCAAGCCAAGCACCCCTGACAGCGCTGTCCGGCTCGTTCATCCATCTGCAAGGGATGTGGCAAAAAGGGCCACTTCAAGTCGGTATGCTAGGTCAGGGCGGTCGCTGCGGTCTCCGGAGGCGAATACGGACCGCCACCACAACTCTCTCCACGGACCCCGTGCGGCCAGCGGGCGCCACTATCTTCCTCCTCCAGGGCCACGTGTGGCCTCCGGGCGCTGCCATCTTGTCCCAAGGACGCCACGTGCGATGGATGGGTGCCGCCATTTTGTGCACCCCCAGCCATGTGCGACCAGTGGACGCTGCCATCTTGGATGGACTCCCAGGACCCCAGTTCGGCTGACCACACACCACCCCAAGAGAACATCCAACTGCTGCCACAATTAGCCTCAGTGACCCTGGACCAGTCTCGGCCCCGAACACTCTTGACTGCTCCGACGACGACGGAGCTTATCAATGGGCATGAAATGTCCTGCCTAATCGACTCTGGGAGCACGGAGAGATTCATACACCCCGATACGGTAAGGCGCTGTTCTCTCCCCGTCCACCCAGTTAATCAAAAAATCGCCCTGTATTCCGCATCTCACTCAGTCGAGGTCAAGGGGTTTTGTGCAGCTAACCTCACGATCCAGGGAAGGGAGTTCAAAAACTACCGACTCTACGTCCTTCCCCACCTCTGCGCGGCCACACTCCTAGGGTTGGATTTTCAGTGCAACCTCCAAAGTCTAACTTTCAAATTCGGCGGCCCTATACCCCACCTCACTGTCTGCGGCCTCGCGACCCTCAAGGTCGATCCGCCTTCCCTGTTTGCGAACCTCACCCCGGATTGCAAACCAGCCGCCACCAGGAGCAGATGGTACAGTGCCCAGGACCGGATCTTTATTAGGTCAGAGGTCCAACGGTTACTGAGGGAAGGTGTCATTGAGGATAGCAACAGCCCCTGGAGAGCTCAAGTAGTGGTTGTAAAGACCGGGGAAAAGCATAGGATGGTCATTGACTACAGTCAGACCATCAACAGGTTTATGCAGCTTGACGCGTACCCTCTCCCCCGCATATCCGACCTGGTCAACAGGATCACGCAATACAAGATCTTTTCCACGGTGGAGCTTAAGTCCACCTACTGCCAGCGCCCCATCTGCACTAATGACCGCAAATACACTCCTTTCGAAGCAGATGGGCGGTTCTACCACTTCTTAAGGGTTCCCTTCGTTGTCATTAATGGGGTCTCGGTCTTCCAACGAGAGATGGACCGAATGGTTGACCGGTATGGTTTACGGGCCACATTCCCGTACCTCGATAATGTCACCATCTGCGGCCACGACCAGCAGGACCACGACACCAACCTCCGAAAATTCCTCCAGACCGCAAAAACCCTTAACCTCACGTATAACAAGGATAAATGCGTGTTCAGCACCGACCGCCTAGCCATCCTCGGCTACGTAGTGCGTAATGGAGTTATAGGCCTCGACCCTGAACGCATGCGCCCCCTTGTGGAGTTCCCCCTCCCGCACTGCTCCAAGGCCCTGTAGCGCTGCCTAGGTTTTTTTTCCTACTATGCCCAGTGGGTCCCCAACTATGCGGACAAAGCCTGTCCACTGATCCAATCCACAGTTTTTCCTCTGTCGATAGAGGCCCGCCAGGCCTTCAGCCGCATCAAAGCAAAGGCCACAATGCACGCCATCGACGAGTCCCTCCCCTTCCAGGTCGAGAGCGACGTGTCCGGCATAGCTCTGGCGGCCACCCTCAACCAAGCGGGCAGACCCGTGGCCTTCTCGCACCTCGCACCATGGGTACCTCCATGCTTCCAAAATCCGCCACTCCTCAGTCGAAAAGGAGGCCCAGGCCATAGTAGAAGCTGTGCGACATTGGAGGCATTACCTGGCCGGCAGGAGATTCACTCTCCTCACTGACCAACGGTCGGTTGCTTTCATGTTCGATAATGCACAGCGGGGCAAGATAAAAAATGACAAGATCTTACGGTGGAGGATCGAACTCTCCACCTACAACTATGAGATCTTGTATCGTCCCGGGAAGCCTCCTGATGACCTATCCCGCGGCACATGTACCAACGCACAAGTGGACCGCCTCCGAGCCCTCCACGAGGACCTCTGCCACCCAGGGGTCACTCGATTTTTCCACTTCATCAAGACCCGCAACCTGCCCTACTCCATCGAGGAGGTCAGGACAGCCACCAGGAATTGCCAAATCTGCACGGAGTGCAAGCCGCACTTCTACAGGCCAGAGAATGCGCACCTGAGAAAGGCTTCCCGTCCCTTTGAACGCCTCAGTATGGATTTCACAGGCCCCCTCCCCTCCACCGACCGCAACACGTACTTCCTGAACGTGATTGACGAGTACTCCCGGTTCCCATTCACCATCCCCTGCCCCGATATGACCGCAACCACCGTCATAAAAGCCCTCCATAGTATCTTTACGCTGTTCGGTTTCCCCGCCTACATACACAGTGAGCGTACATACACGTCTTTTATGAGCGACGAACTGCGTCAATTCCTGCTCAGCAAGGGCATTGCCTCGAGCAGGACGACCAGTTACAACCCCCGGGGAAACGGACAGGTAGAGAGGGAGAACGGAACGGTCTGGAAGACTGTCCTACTGGCCCTGCGGTCCAGGAATCTCCCAGTCTCCCGCTGGCAGGAAGTCCTCCCGGATGCCCTCCACTCCATCTGGTCACTGCTCTGTACCAGGACCAACCAAAAACACCTCACGAAAGTCTCCTTGTCTTCCCCAGGAAGTCCTCCTCTGGGACATCGCTCCCGACCTGGCTGGCAGCTCCCGGACCCATCCTGCTCACGTATAACATAACACGTTCCATAACACGTGCGGGCGCACAAATCGGACCCATTGGTCGAGAGGGTCCATCTCCTCCACACTAACCCTCAGTACGCCTACGTGGCTTACCCCAACGGCCGACAGGATACGGTCTCCCTACGGGACCTGGTCCGCTGTATCCCCACACCTCCGCCACAATCCCACCTTCCCTCCCACCGGCGCACCCCACAGCCGCCCCCTTCCCAGGTAGATCGGTTCTTCCACTGGCCCCGTCTAGGCCCTCCCGCCCACCGGCGCACCCCACAGCCGCCCCCTTCCCAGGTCAATCGGTCCTTCCACCGGCCCCGTCTAGGGGTAATGAAGCTGCCACAGAAGCCGAAACCACGCTCCCGGAATCACAGACGCCCGAACCTCCACTGACATCACCACCAAAGCTACGACGATCGCAGAGGACGACTAGGGGCCCCGGTCGACTAATTGCTTCATTTTGAAATGTACATTACTGTTGTAAATAGTTAAGATGTAATAAGGCAAAACGCTGTACGGAGGTATTACAGTACTTTCATAGCTGTAACTTCTACCACTTTACCATGTTGTAATACGAAGCCACCACCCCCGCCGGACTCTTTTTTAACAGGGGGTGAATGTGGTTAGAAGGATTACGGTACCTGGTAATGCCGGAATACCATTGGTGGAGAATGTACTTGTTCCCATTGGTTAAGCCTGTATGTTAGCTCCGCCCTGCAAGGCAGGGTATAAGAGCCCGTGCCGCCTTAGCAGCTTTCTTCTGTACCTGCGCTGCTGGGGGAAACATCTAGCGTATTAAAGCCTTCAATTGTCTCCAATCTCGCTTCTGGAGTTATTGATCGTGCATCAGTGACAAACTGCAGGGAGGTCAGGGTCATGTTTACGGACAGAGCAGAGGCATACCACAAGGTGGTCACCCAGTTTTGCCTCCCCAATGTAGAATAGACTGTATTATGAAAAGAAAGTACAAATAACTAAATTGAAAGTATAATTAAATTGCCACATGGGCCCCCATTATGCCTGCGTTTTGTGGGGTATGTCTATCATTCCTTGTTCCACTTCTACACAGGCCCCTTCACACAACTCTTTTCCTGGTACATGGATGACCATCATTGCCACTTCCGTCTCTCGGCCAGAATGTGAAAAAATAATCTTTTTACTTCCAATTACCCCCACTCCCCCACCCCCCCCCCTTCTCTCATCTTCACATGGCCCATCTCCAACACTTTGATTCTCTTCCTTGACTTTATTTGTCTCCATCTTTGGGGGATAGGCTCTCAACCAATATTCCTTAAAAGCCCACCAATTCCTGCAGTTATCCCAACTACACTGCCTTGCACCCTGCTTCCTGAAAGGACTCCATCCCATTCTTCCATTTCTTCCGCCACATCTGTTCTGATGATGCTACCTTCCACCACGGCACTTCCAACATGCCTTCCTTTTTCCTGAACCAATTAGTCAATTTACAGCCTGCTGGACTCAAGTTGAACAAATTCAGACCATGAACTCTGTCTTACAATTTTCATTTACATTCCCCTCCCCCCGAACCAAACTCTCCCACTCCCAGTTTGTATCTTATTGTCAACTTTTTGCTTTCAGACAATGCTGACCTTTATTCTACTATTAACACCAACTCTGGACCAATGCTTTGTTTCTTTACAAACTTACCATTCTTTACTTATCATTCTCTTTCCCCTTTTTTCCAACACACCATGAGTATTTAATCTCTTCCGCACTATAAACTATCCCTGACTTTCCCTTTTGATCAATCTGACACCCCTGCCCCCGCTTTCAACAACATAAAACCCAACACATTTTTAATCCTCTTCAGTTCTGAAGAGCCATATCGGATTCAAATTATTAACTTTATTCTCTCTCCACAGATGCTACCAGGCCTGCTGGGTTTTTCCAGCACTTTGCTTTTAAATCATATAAAATGTTTTATTGTCTTTGTCCTTTTCCATAATTAAAATTGAATTCTGATCACTATCACCATCAAAATATTTTCCCATTGGTATCCCTTCCATCTGTTCAGCTTCATTTCCTAAAACTAAATCTAGAACTGCTCCATCAAAAAATGTTCTCCTGAATGAAGTTTAAGAAGTCTGCACTACATTTGTAGGAACATTTTTAAAAAATTAATTCATGGGAGGTGGGCTTCGCTGGCCAACATTTATTGCCGTTCCCAAATTGCCCTTGATAAGGTGCTGGTGAGATTCCAGGCTTAGAGCCACTTGCCCTCAGGTTGCACTCGCAGAATCTCCATCCCATCTGCCATCCTTTATTGGACGGTGAGACCAGAAGCAGCTAATCAAGAGGTCACCTCTGGAAAAATAGCTGAGCTGGTTCGGCTGCAGGCTTGGGACCCCCATTTCACATTACACTGGGCTCCCACAATCTGTGGTATAGTCCTGCCCAATCAGCTCCTGACAGAAGAAGGCATTTCCAGTGATAAAAGACCAGTTGCTGCTGTGGTTGGGATTTTGAGAAGCCTCCCGATGCATTGCTTGATTTATTTAATTATAGTCATATCGAAACTCCCCAGAATTTTCTGTGCATTGAGATTTTTCTCCATTTTCTTTGCCTCTTCCAGGAGATTATGCAGTTTGTGGTGTGTATTGCCCATCAATACTTGTTATTGCTGGTTTAACATATTGTATCTAGCTACCACTCAACAATGTGATGAGATCAGGAGGCAAATAAACCCAAAATTAATTGTTGAATATTACCATAAGGAGCGTTTGTGTTTTTGGTTCACACTATGCAAATATAAAACAAAAACACCACCAAGGTGTACAAATTTCAACTAATGATTAGGAGCAAACATTTCTGCAAATTATTTCCATGCTGACCAATAATTAGCCTGCCTTGCATCACCACACCTCACACTACATTTCTGCAGTTGCTTTAACATATGGCAAAATCCCAGGGTGTTTCACAAACACTAGGGAACAAACACAAAATCAGGAAAAAGAGATTAGGAGGGTGACTGAAAGTCTGGTCAACAGATGGATAGTGAGAAGGCTCTTCAAGGTGGAAAAGGAGATGAAGAGGTTTAGATTGGAAGTTCCAAACGGCAGCTGAAACCTTTGTTCCCAATGTGAGGTATTATTTGAACTTCTAGGTATTATTTGAACTTAAAATCTAACCTTGTGGTCATTTGAGACTTTAATTTAGGCATCAGTAGACAGTTTGGCAGAGTAACTCAGGAATTCTTTAATAGGTTTTAGATTTAGACTTATCAAAGACAGGGTCAGGACTTGACTAGCGTACTATGGCTCTTGCTCTCCAGTTCAGTCTTGGACACAGGTTGACACTCAGCCTCTGTTCTCTCCTGTAACTTCTGCTTCCCTCTGGACTGCAGGCATGACAAACAAACCTCAGTTCCAAAATTGACATGCAACTTGCTTCTGCTTATTGACTCACCCAACCCACAACCCACAATGTGATCAAGATTCTCTCAATAATCATCTTTATTATTGTCACAAGTAGGCTTACATTAACACTGCAATGAAGTTACTATGCAAATCCCCTAGATGCCACACTCCATCGCCTGTTCGGGTACACAGAGGGAGAATTCAGAATGTCCAATTCACCCAACAAGCACGTCTTTCGGTGCACCCGGAGGAAACCCACGTAAACACAGGGAGAACGTGCAGACTCCGCACAGACAGGGACTCAAGCGAGAATCAAACCTGGGACCCTGGTGCTGTGAAGCAACAATGCTAACCCCACTATGCTACCATGCCGCCTATCCCACAGTGTGATCAATGATGTTATTGCATTCTAATTGGCCTAAATGAGGAAAGGGTCTGTGATAGGTGTATAGGTATAAATGGGCATGATCAGTTTCTAATTGGTTTCTTGAGTGTGATGGTCATCTATTTATATCATTTTCCAATGTCTCCTGACTGGACCTCGAAGACGTTAATGACTTGTGGGACGATCCCTCTCATTAAAGTTTGATTCAGGACTTCTGGTGGTGTTGTGGGCTACGTGCTGGCAAATAAGATTAGGAAGGCAGGCCAGAAGTCTTTCATGCATTGGTGCAGACTCGAGGGGCTGAAGGGCCTGTTCTGCACTGTATTATTCTATGATTCTGTTTTGTAGTGGGAAAAAATGCACGAGGCAGCTCCTGTTAGAGTACTCCACTTTTAGCCCTTTTCTTCTAGTTCCTGGGGGGTATTTTCATTTGAAAGCCCACATATTTAATAGGATAATGATTATATACAGGTGAAATGCCCAGAAAATTTTGGAGGAAAAAAGGCAGGATGTAGAAGTTCATCGACAGAGTCAAAGGCCTTTCAGGGCTCGTTGGCAGAAAAGAAGAAGGAGGCAGCCTCCAGGGCTCCAGCCACTCCACTAACGGCCAAGATTCTTACAAGCACTGTGGCGACAGAATTTGACAAACACAGGTGGGCTGTCTCGGGGGATCTCCGCAAACTGATGGAGGAGGCCTTGGCTCCCCTCTGAATGGCTTTGGAGAGTACCAACAAAATAGTGAAGGCCCACGAAGCCACGATAAAAGGCATGGAGGTGGCCTTTTCAAGGCATAGTGACCAGATTGCCTCACTGGAAGTGAAGATATCTCTGATGGCTGAAGCAAATAAATCACTGAAAGCCAAGGTGAATGATTTGGTGAATCGTTCCAGGAGGCAAAACATCCGAATTGTGGGTCTGCAGGAGGGGATGAAAGGCTCATTTCCCACACAGTATTTTGTGGAGACGTTCAGGAAGATGCTGAGGGAGGGTGAATTCACATCCGCTCCTGAGTTGGACCGGGCCTGAGGAACCACTGCGTGTGGTAATCATGATGTTTCATAGCTGCAAAGAAAATGAGCGGGTCCTGAGATAGGCGAGGCAGTATCGCGACTGCAAATGGGAATGCCAGGGCAGCACGGTGGCGCAGTGGTTAGCACTGCTGCCGCACGGCAGCGAGGTCCACCGAGTTTGCTGACAGTGACTGCAGATTTTTCTTTTATTAGCCTTGTAAGTGGGTTTGGTGGCTATCTTGGGTGGGCCTTGTTGCTATACCTTCTACTTATCTGTTGGATAATCCCTCTTTGTGGAAATGGCTGGCTCCGGATTAAGGGAGAATGGGAGGCCCCTCAATTTGTTTGGTTACCTGGAATGTTAGGAGGTTTAATGGCCCAGTGAAAGGTCAAGGGTATTTGCTCACGTTAGGAGTTTAAACTCCGAGGTGGTGTTTCTGCAAGAGACTCACTTGTGGATCCGAGATGAGACAAAGTTGCAGAAAGGGTGGGTGGGACACGTTTTTCATTTGAAATTTGATATAGGGCCCAGGATATGGCAATATTAATCAATAAAAGTGTTCAGTTTTCTGCAGCTAGTATTTTGGCTGACCTCAATGACATGTTATTCTCTGTGGCTCTTTGGCGGGCACCTTGGTGGTTCTGGTTAATATCTGCTCCAAACTGGGACGATACGGATTTTATTTAAAAACTGCAGGCCTCCATCACCAATTTCAATTCGTATCAGCTTATTTTGGGTGGTGACTTGAATTGTGTTCTGAACCCCAGTATGGATACCGCGGTCTAAAACCAAATCTCTGACTCCATCAGGGGTGGCCAGAGCTTAGTTGTTTTTCATGGAACAGATTGGGGGGGGGGGGGGGGGGGGGGGGCAGATCTGTGGGACATTTTGCTCCCAGATGAGAAAGATGTTTTGTTTTTCTCCCATATTCGTGTATCGACTTTTTTGTCGTGCACAGATCTCTCCTTCCTTTGGTGGCGGTGGCGGGTTACTCAACGATTGTGATTTCTTGCCCTTCTCCACTCTGCAACCTCAAGCCCCACAATCTACCAATTCAGGCATGTTGTGCACTCCTGATTTCCATTGCCCATCACAGGCTCAATGCCAAATGTTGTTCCTGTAAAGTACCTTGTGATGTTTAACCACATTAAAGGCATATAAATGAAAATTGTTGTTATTGTGTTACATATTCTATCATTACTGACTTGGTGTGCTGTATAATGCTTCAACCTCTATCCAGGCTTTCAGAATTACTAGTGTGATGAATGCCAAAGAGAAAAAAACCTTACCTTAAGGTTCAATTAGTAGTTGGAGGCTGGAAACTCCAGTCCCAGCAGGCCTTGGGGATTCTGCACCTGCGCCAGCTGCAGAATGGCCACACTCACTCAGTTGGTGGATTTCACCATCTTCAGGCTGGTAAACAGCCCTGAGCACATGCACAATGTGATGATCACCACTGTTGTATTATATTGTATATACTGCACTGCATACGAGGGTATTACGATAAGGCCCCTGTACTACAGGTACGGGGGTAGATCCCTGCCTGCTGGGGCGGAGTATAAATGTGTGTGCTCTCTGAACTGCAGCCATTTCAGCAGCAGCTGTAGGAGGCCACACATCTCTGTGTAATAAAGCCTCGATTACTCTCTACTCTTGTCTCGTCGTAATTGATAGTGCATCAATTTATTACACAGAGATTTTACAAAGATGGATCTCCGCATCAAGCCGGATCGCCTGCAGCTACATCCTCAAGCAGACAACGCCAAAAAGGACTTTGCACATTGGCTAGCTTGCTTTGAAGCATACATCGGATCTGCGACAGACCCAATCCCAGAAGCACAGAAGCTCCAGATTCTGTACATGCGGCTGAGCTCCGATGACTTTGCCCTCATCCAGGACGCGCTTTCCTACGCAGAGGTCATGGCACTACTGAAGGAGAACTACGCTCAGCAGACCAACAAGATCTACACCAGGCACCTCCTGTCCACGCGGCACCAACTTCCCGGTGAGTCTGTGGAAGATTTCTGCCGTGCTCTGCTCGCCCTGGTGAGAGACTGTGATTGCCAGGCCATTTTGGCCGCTGAACAATCTAATCTGCTAATGAGAGACGCATTCATTACGGGCATAAGGTCGGCCTACATCCGCCAGCGCCTCTTAGAAGGGGTTACGCTTGACCTCGCGGCGACCAAGAAACTAGCACTCTCGCTCACAGTCACCTCACGCAACGTACAGGCGTATGCCCCCGACCGCACGGCTCACCCCTCCTGGGCATCGTGGACCCCGCCAACGGCCATCCCATCGTGGACCCCATCAGCGACCGCCCCCAGCCAACCCCACGCACGCGGCAGCCAACCAACGCCGGGGGACCCAAGTGCTACTTCTGCGGACAGCCAAAACACCCCCGGCAGCGCTGCCCATCACGGAGCGCACTCTGCAAGGCCTGTGGCAAGAAAGGACATTTAGCTGCAGTGTGCCAGGCCTGCTCAATCGCCGCTATTGTCCCTGCACCCCCCGCATGCGGCCAGTGGGCGCCGCAATCTTCCTCACCTCAGACCACGTGTGGCCCGTGGGTGCCGCCATCTTGCTCCCCTCACAACACATGTGGCCCGTGGGCGCAGCCATCTTGCCTGCCCCAGGACATGTGCGGCCCAAGGGCGCCGTCATCTTGCCTGCCTCAGGACACGTGCGGCCCGTGGGCGCCGCCATCTTCCCCGCCTCAGGACCCCTGCACCTCATCGGGCCGCTCATCGCCTGCAACAGCCGCCGACCAGCCGCGTCTCGCCTCTGTCACGATCGACCAGTCCCGACCGCACAACCTCGCGACCGCGTCCACAAAGGTGAAGGTCGACGGGCATGAGATAGAACATAGAACATGGAACATTACAGCGCAGTACAGGCCCTTCGGTCCTCGATGTTGCGCCGACCTGTGAAACTACTCTAAAGCCCATCTACACTATTCCCTTATCATCCATATGTCTATCGATTGACCATTTGAATGCCCTTAGTGTTGGCGAGTCCACTACTGTTGCAGGCAGGGCATTCCACACCCTTACTACTCTCTGAGTAAAGAACCTACCTCTGATATCTGTCTTATATCTATCTCCCCTCAATTTAAAGCTATGTCCCCTCGTGCTAGACATCACCATCCGAGGAAAAAGGCTCTCACTGTCCACCCTATCCAATCCTCTGATCATCTTGTATGCCTCAATTAAGTCACCTCTTAACCTTCTTCTCTCTAACGAAAACAGCCTCAAGTCCCTCAGCCTTTCCTCATAAGATCTTCCCTCCATACCAGGCAACATTCTGGTAAATCTCCTCTGCACCCTTTCCAATGCTTCCACATCCTTCCTATAATGCGGCGACCAGAATTGCACGCAATACTCCAAATGCGGCCGCACCAGAGTTTTGTACAGATACCCTGCCTTCTGGACTCCGGGAGCACTGAGAGCTTCATCCACCCCGATACGATAAGGCGCTGCTCCCTCGCGGTACACCCCATTAACCAAAGAATCTCCCTGGCCTCCGGATCCCACTCCGTGGCGATCCGGGGGTACTGCATCGCCACCCTCACCATCCAGGGGGTAGGGTTCAGCGGCTTCCGGCTCTACAACCTCCCCAACCTCTGCGCTGCCTTGCTACTCGGCCTTGACTTCCCGTGCAACCTCCAGAGCCTAACCCTGAAATTTGGCGGGCCCCTACTACCCCTTACTGTATGCGGCCTCACGACCCTTGATGTCGACCCGCCTTCTCTGTTTGCAAACCTCACCCCGGATTGCAAACCAGTCGCCACCAGGAGCAGATGGTACAGCGCCCAGGACAGGACCTTCAGCAGGTCTGAGGTCCAGCGGCTGCTGCGGGAAGGTATCATCGAAGCCAGCAACAGCCCCTGGAGAGCCCAAGTGGTAGTGGTGAAAACAGGGGAGAAAAACAGGATGGTCGTTGACTACAGTCAGACCATCAATTGGTACAAGCAGCTCGACGCGTACCCCCTCCCACGCATATTTGATATGGTCAATCAGATTGCACAGTCCCGGGTCTTCTCGACAGTGGACCTGAAATCTTCCTACCACCAGCTCCCCATTCACAAGGCGAACCGCCCGTACACCGTGTTTGAAGCGTACAGCTGCCTTTACCATTTCCTTAGCGTTCCCTTCGGCGTCACTAACGGGGTCCCGGTCTTCCAACGGGAGATGGACCGAATCCTTGACCGGTACGGACTGCGGGCCACTTTCCCGTGCCTGGATAACGTGACCATCTGCGGCCACGACCAGCAGGACCATGACTCTAACCTCTCCAAATTTTTCCACGCCGCCAAAATCCTCAACCTAACCTACAACAAGGAGAAGTGTGTGTTCAGCACGAACCGATAAGCCATCCTCGGCTATGTGTTTCAAAACGGAGTTCTAGGGCCCGACCCCGATCACATGCGCCCCCTCATGGATCTCCCCCTTCCCCACGGCCCCAAGGCCCTCAAACGATACCTGGGGTTCTTTTCGTACTACGCCCAGTGGGTCCCTAACTATGCGGACAAGGCCCGCACACTCATCCACTCCACCGGTTTCCCACTGACGGCCGAGGCTCACCAGGCCTTCAACCATATCAAGGCCGACATCGCCAAGGCTGCGATGCACGCGGTCGATGAGACGCTCACCTTCCAAGCCGAGAGCGATGCATCAGGCATCGCTCTGGCCGCCACCCTCAACCAGACAGGCAGGCCCGTGGCATTCTTTTCCCGCACCCTCCATGCTTCCGAAATTCGGCACTCCACCGTCGCAAAGGAGGCCCAAGCTATAATTGAAGCTGTGCAGCACTGGAGGCTTTACCTGGCAGGCAGGAGACTCACTCTCCTCAAAGACCAACGGTCGGTTGCCTTCATGTTTAACAACACACAGCGGGGTAAGATCAAAAATGATAAGATCTTGCGGTGGAGGATCGAGCTCTCCACCTTTAATTACGAGATTTTGTATCGCCCCGGTAAGCTCAACGAGCCCCCACCGATGCCCTGTCCCGAGGTACATATGCCAGCGCACAAGTGGACCGACTCCGGACCCTGCACATTGATCTCTGTCACCCCGGGGTCACCCGCTTTTATCACTTCATTAAGGCCTGCAATCTGCCCTACTCCATCGCGGAAGTCAGGGCTATCACCAGAGTGTGGTAGTATGCATTAGGGGTCATGTGGGACTGTGAAGCCGTGATGTCATTGGCTGACAGATCCCGGGTCCTGGTTGGCCGTTGACCTCTAGCTCCGCCCTGAAGGCGGAGTATAAGAACCAGGAGTCCTCCCCCGCAGGCCAGTCTACTACTGAACTGCGGGGGAACAGTCACGCTTAATAAAGCCTCATCGACTTCACTCTATTCGTCTCTCGGAGTCTTTGTGCGCTACAATTTATTAAGCGTAACTAAAGGACTATGGAGCTCAGGATCATCCCGGAATGCCTGAGGATCAGCCCCCACGCAGTGAACGCAGCAGCAGTTTTCAAGCACTGGCAGACTTGTTTCGAGGCCTACCTCAGAACGGCCCCCGGCCAGGTCACAGAAGACCAAAAACTACAGGTCCTGCACTCGAGGTTAAGCACGGAGATTTTCTCTCTCATCGAAGATGCAGAGGATTTCCAGACGGCGTTCGCAGCACTAAAAAGTCTCTATGTTCGCCCAGTAAACCAGATCTACGCTCGCTATCGACTCGCAACGAAACGGCAAAGTCCCGGAGAATCGATAGATGAATTCTACGCCGCGCTACTAATTTTGGGACGGGCCTGCAGCTGCCCGCCGGTGAACTCAAATGAACACACGGACATGTTAATGCGCGATGCTTTTGTGGCAGGTATGAATTCCTCCCAAATCCACCAAAGACTTTTAGAAAAAGAGTCACTAGGACTCTCAGAGGCACGGGCCCTAGCAGCCTCCCTGGATGTGGCCGCGCGAAACGCCCGCGCCTACGGCCCCGACTGCGCGGCAGCCCATTGGGCTCCGTACGCACCCGTCGCGACAAACCCCCCCCCCCCGGACACCCCACAGGCTTGCGCGGTTCAAACGGCAAGTCGCACCGGGGGAGCCTGCTGCTATTTCTGCGGCCAGGCGAAACACCCCCGGCAGCACTGCCCGGCCCGCACAGCGATCTGTAAGAGCTGCGGGAAAAAGGGCCATTTCGCGGCTGTGTGCCGGTCCCGGGAGGTCGCCGCTGTCCCAGGAGAACAGGGAGCCCTGCACGCCTTTTACGCTCCCCAACCCCCCCAGCGCCCCATGTACGACCCGCAGGCGCAACCACTTTGGGTCCCGACCACCGCTCTCCCCGGAGAAGAGGGAGTTCTGCGCGTCTCTAACGCTCCCCAACCCCCCCCCCCCCCGCGCGCCCCATGTATGACCCGCCGGCGCTACCACTTTGGGTCCCGGCCACCGCTGTCCCCAGAGAAGAGGGAATCCTGCGTGTTCCTAACGCTCCCCAAACCCCCCAGCGCCCCATGTGCGACCCGCAGGCGCCGCCATTTTGCGTCCCGGCCACCACGAGGGGAGGAGGGGCGGCGCCATCTTGGACCACCCCAGACCTGTGCGACGCATGGGGGCGGCCATTTTGTCCACCCCCGCCGCCATCTTGTGACCCCCCAGCCATGTGCGATGCATGGGGGCAGCCATCTTGTTCACCCCCGACGCCATCTTGGACGGCAACAACGGACCCCAGTGTCGACGGCTCCACGGGGTTCGAAGAAGACGCTCAACCATTACGACCACGTCTGGCTTCAATGACGCTGGACCAAGCACGGCCCCGGACGCTCCAGACGACGACGACAACGGTGCTGATAAACGGGCACGAGACACCATGCCTGGTCGACTCCGGGAGCACGGAGAGCTTTATCCACCCCGACACGGTAAGACGCTGTTCTTTGACCATCCGTCCCAGCGCACAAAAGATTTCCCTAGCTGCAGGATCCCACTCCGTACAGATCAAAGGCTTCTGCATAGTTACCCTAACGGTGCAAGGGAGGGAGTTCAAAAACTACAGGCTCTACGTCCTTCCCCAACTCTGCGCCCCCACATTACTGGGATTAGACTTCCAGTGCAATCTACAGAGCCTAACCTTCAAATTCGGCGGCCCAATACCCCCACTCACTATCTGCGGCCTCGCAACCCTCAAGGTTCAACCCCCATCCTTGTTTGCAAACCTCACCCCGGATTGCAAACCCGTCGCCACTAGGAGCAGACGATACAGCGCCCAGGACCGGACCTTCATTCGGTCCGAAGTCCAGCGGCTACTGAAGGAAGGCATAATCCAGGCCAGCAATAGTCCCTGGAGAGCACAGGTGGTAGTAGTAAAGACAGGGGAGAAGCAAAGGATGGTCATAGACTATAGCCAGACCATCAACAGGTACACACAACTAGACGCGTACCCTCTCCCTCGCATATCCGACATGGTCAATCGGATTGCCCAATATAAGGTCTTCTCCACCGTGGACCTCAAGTCCGCCTACCATCAGCTCCCCATCCGCCCAAGTGACCGCAAGTACACAGCCTTCGAGGCAGACGGGCGATTATACCACTTCCTAAGGGTCCCATTTGGCGTCACAAACGGGGTCTCGGTCTTCCAACGAGAGATGGACCGAATGGTTGATCAACACGGGTTGCGGGCCACGTTCCCGTATCTCGACAATGTAACCATCTGCGGCCACGATCAGCAGGACCACGACGCCAACCTCCAAAAATTCCTCCAGACCGCTAAAGCCTTGAACCTCACGTACAACGAGGACAAGTGCGTTTTTAGCACAAACCGGCTAGCCATCCTGGGCTACGTAGTGCGCAATGGGATAATAGGCCCCGACCCCGAACGTATGCGCCCCCTCATGGAATTTCCCCTCCCGCACTGCTCAAAAGCCCTAAAACGCTGCCTGGGGTTCTTTTCATACTACGCCCAGTGGGTCCCCCAGTATGCAGACAAGGCCCGCCCCCTAATACAGACCACGACCTTCCCTCTGTCGACAGAGGCTTGCCAGGCCTTCAGCCGCATCAAAGCGGATATCGCAAAGGCCACGATGCGCGCCATCGACGAGTCCCTCCCCTTCCAGGTCGAGAGCGACGCCTCCGACGTAGCTCTAGCGGCCACCCTTAACCAAGCGGGCAGACCCGTGGCCTTTTTCTCCCGAACCCTCCACGCTTCAGAAATCCGCCACTCCTCAGTGGAAAAGGAAGCCCAAGCCATAGTGGAAGCGGTGCGACATTGGAGGCATTACCTGGCCGGCAGGAGATTAACTCTCCTCACGGACCAACGGTCGGTAGCCTTCATGTTCGATAATGCACAGCGGGGCAAAATCAAAAACGACAAGATCTTAAGGTGGAGGATCGAGCTCTCCGCCTTCAACTACGAGATCTTGTATCGTCCCGGAAAGCTGAACGAGCCGTCCGATGCCCTATCCCGCGGCACATGTGCCAACGCACAAATTAACCGCCTCCAAACCCTCCACGAGGACCTCTGCCACCCGGGAGTCACTCGGTTCTACCACTTTATAAAGTCCCGCAACCTCCCATACTCTTTGGAGGAGGTCCGTACAGTCACAAGGAACTGCCACATCTGCGCAGAGTGCAAACCGCATTTTTTCAGGCTGGATGGTGCGCACCTGATTAAGGCTTCCCGCCCCTTTGAACGCCTTAGTCTGGATTTCAAAGGGCCCCTCCCCTCCACCGACCGCAACACATACTTCCTTAATGTGGTGGACGAGTACTCCCGCTTCCCATTCGCCATCCCCTGCCCTGACATGACCGCGGCCACAGTCATTAAAGCCCTGAACACCATATTCACACTGTTCGGTTGCCCCGCATACGTCCACAGCGACAGGGGGTCCTCCTTCATGAGTGACGAGCTGCGCCAGTTCCTGCTCAGCAACGGTATAGCCTCGAGCAGGACGACCAGCTACAACCCCCGGGGGAACGGGCAAGTAGAGAGGGAGAATGGCACGGTCTGGAAGACCGTCCTACTGGCCCTACGGTCCAGGGACCTCCCAGTTTCACGGTGGCAGGAGGTCCTCCCGGACGCCCTCCACTCCATCCGGTCACTACTGTGTACTAGCACTAACCAAACGCCTCATGAGCGCCTCCTTGTCTTCCCCAGGAAGTCCTCCTCTGGAACGTCGCTGCCGACCTGGCTGGCGGCCCCAGGACCCATCTTGCTCCAAAAACATGTGCGGGCGCACAAGTCGGACCCGTTGGTCGAAAGGGTTCACCTCCTTCACGCGAACCCGCAGTACGCTTACGTGGAGTACCCCGACGGCCGACAGGACACGGTCTCCCTGCGAGATCTGGCACCCGCCGGCAACACACACACCCGCCCCGACACCAATCACCCCCTCCCTGCCACCGCCGCACCCCGCGACCGCCCCCTTCCCAGGAGGATTGGTCCTCCTCCCAGGCCCGACCAGGAGTGAAGCCCAAGCTGAAACCGTAAGGCTCCCGGAGACGACAACACCGGAACAAGCACCACCACCACCACCGGGGCCGAGGCGATCGACACGGACGACCAGACCGCCCGACCGACTCGTGGCGTCGATCTAACACTACAATATGTGGACTTTTAACGAGAACATTTTGTCTTTTTCTCCTGACGATTACTGTAAATAGTTCGAAACAAAAAAAACCTTGTACATACTGTAATAACATGCAAAGGTTTTCCTCCCAGGACCAGCCTTACCACCATGCGAAGCATCACCCCGCCGGGTTCATTTTTAACAAGGGGTGAATGTGGTAGTATGCATTAGGGGTCATGTGGGACTGTGAAGCCGTGATGTCATTGGCTGACAGATCCCGGGTCCTGGTTGGCCGTTGACCTCTAGCTCCGCCCTGAAGGCGGAGTATAAGAACCAGGAGTCCTCCCCCGCAGGTCAGTCTACTACTGAACTGCAGGGGAACAGTCACGCTTAATAAAGCCTCATCGACTTCACTCTATTCGTCTCTCGGAGTCTTTGTGCGCTACACAGAGACTGCCAGGTCTGCGCGGTGTGTAAACCGCACTTCTACCGACCAGACCGTGCACGCCTGGTGAAGGCCTCCCGCCCCTTTGAACGCCTCAGCGTGGACTTCAAAGGGCCCCTCCTCTCCACCAACCGCAACACGTATTTTCTCAATGTGGTCGACGAATATTCCAGATTCTCCTTCTCCATCCCATGCCCCGATATGACGTCTGCCACCATCATCAAAGCCCTCAACACCACCTTTGCTCTGTTCGGTTTCCCCGCCTATGTCCACAGCAATCGGGGATCCTCATTTATGAGCGATGAGCTGCGCCAGTACCTGTTCAACAGGGGCATTGCCTCGAGCAGGACGACCAGCTACAACCCCCGGGGAAACGGGCAGGTGGAGCGGGAGAATGGGACAGTCTGGAAGGCCGTCCAGCTGGCCCTACGATCCAGAGATCTCCCAGCCTCCTGCTGGCAGGAGGTCCTCCCCGACACACTTCACTCCATTCGGTCACTCCTGTGCATGGCGACTAAAGAAACCCCTCATGAACGTCTCTTGACCTTCCCCAGGAAGTCCACCTCCGGGCTTTGCTCCCAACATGGCTGGCAGCTCCAGGACCCGTTCTCCTCCACAAGCACGTGCGGCTCCACAAGGCGGACCAGTTGGTTGAGAGAGTACAGCTACTCTACTCAAACCCGCAGTATGCCTACGTAGCGTACCCCGACGGCCGGCAAGACACAGTCTCCCTCAGGGATCTGGCACCAGCTGGGTCCCCACACACACCCACCCTCTGCCCCTGCGCCACCCTCCCTTTCCCCAGTGCATCCCACCACAGCCCCCGCTCCAGGACAATCCACCCTCCCCTTGGTCCCACCCGGGGATGAAGAGGATGTCGACACGCTCCCGGAGTCACCGACGACCGAGCCGATGCCTGACTCGCCACCAGCACTGCGGCACTCTCAACGACGGATCAAGGCGCCCGACCGTCTAAATTTGTAACCTTCTCTGAAATTTTAATGACAACCTGTATGTAAATAGTTTTCCACCACCCCAGCTGGACTCATTTCTAACAGGGGGTGCATGTGGTAGTCACCACTGTTGTATTATATTGTATATACTGCACTCTATACGAGGGTATTATGGTAAGGCCCCTGTACTACAGGTAGGGGGGTAGATCCCTGCCTGCTGGCTCCGCCCAGTAGGCGGAGCATAAATGTGTGTGCTCTCCGAACTGCAGCCATTTCGGCGGCAGCTGTAGGAGGCCACACATCTCTGTGTAATAAAGCCTCGATTACTCGCTACTCTCATCTCGTCATAATTGATAGTGCATTACACGGTTTGTTTTTTAATTATTTCTTCAGCTCAGAAACCAGCCCTGCACCTGCTCGCAAGTAAAAGGAGGAGGAAAAGTGAAACAGCGCAAAACTGGACGTCAGCTGATGAGCAGGACACAGGCGGGTGTTCGGGAGAAGGTCCCAAACCAAGCCGCATGTCCCAAACCAGGGACAGAAAGAGGTCCCAGAAGGAAGCCCAAGTTAAGGAACAAGGACAGGAATCTGAAAAGTGCAGTGAAAAGTAAAGAGCAGAGCAATTGGCTCCAAACTAAAAAGGAGTTGCAGGGAGCAGACTTGAAGTAAAGTGGGCTTGAGAGAAGCCAGAAGAGGTGGCAGCAGAAGTTTGGTGACTCCTTAATCCGGCTTAAGTGTATGAGGAGATCCAGGGCAAAGGAACATCAGAAGGTGAGAGTGAAACACTGGAAGTCGATCCTTGTTGAAGGCATAGAAGTGGAAGTGACATTTGGGAGAGAATTCCAAGGTGAGTTCTTCGAATGTGAGATTGGAAGCCCTCATGAGAAAGATAGATGTTTTAGTGAGACTGAGACTCACAGTGTAACAAGCATCTGGGTAAGGGGGGAAAGTTGATGAGAAATCCATCTACTTTGGTGACATCTGTAACTTGGTTTTGGGGTGAATTATGTCCGATCCCAGCTCGCCTGCTAGTTTGCATGTACCACATACTTACCCTGAATACTAGAATATAAAATATATATTGTCAATTGTGTTTTGTATCTTTAAGGATAGAGTGGGGGGGGGGGCAGCATAGTGGCACAGTGGGTTAGCCCTGCTGCCTCATGGCGCCGAGGTCCCAGGTTCGATCCTGGCTCTGGGTTACTATCCGTTTGGAGTTTGCACATTCTCCCCGTGTTTGCGTGGGTTTCACCCCCACAACCCAAAGATGTGCAGGGTAGGTGGTTGACCACGCTAAATTGCCCCTTAATTGGAAAAAATTAATTGGGCACTCTAAATTTATAAAACAAAAGGATAGAGTCGGGGTGAAGGAATAATGTGTTTTGACTCATTACAGGTGTTTGTATTCAAATCTTTCAAACCCATTTGTCTGGTGTCATACGGTTCATTTTTCTTGTTTAATAAATGTTTTATTCTTGGTGTTAAAAGCACACTAACTGACTCATGTGAATATGTTCACTAACTGCTCTCCAAGGTTTCTTAAAAAAAAAAATTAAGATCCATCAAACCAGCTTTCCCTCTGGGTTCAGACTTACCCAGTATTAACATCAGCTGGGATTGTAACACTAGACAATGAATAATTAGGTTAAGAATTGAAATGGTCAGTGAAATTAATGCAGGTTCAATGGATTAAAGTTTCCACAGTAGCATTTTTTTGTTCAAATTTATTAAAGGCCAGCATGTTTTAATTTTTGGAAACTGCCAGGCCCTTTAAGTTGTTGCTGACATTTAATTGCTGCACCAGCAACCATTTTTGCCCTTCCCTGAACATGGCAAGCAAAAAATATTCAGTATCAGTTTATCTAGCATTAATCCCATTCCATGCTACTCCACCAATAATTATGCCAGAGAGGAACATCTCCCTTTATAGCGTATATGGTATGAGGAACTGAGAATGTTGTTTAGATTATGTTCAACATTCCAGGTTAGGTTGTTTAAGTCTTAACGTTAAACTGAGCTCAACAAACATCAACTAAAATACATCAATATCAGGACAACCTGATCATCTCATTTCCAACACTTAATTATATAAATAGGTTACATAATTTAAGATTATCAAATAGAACCATAACATTAATTTTCTTCATCCACAAAGAAGAGTGCGAAATATTTAAGACAACATATATGAGCCTCATAAAGTAATATTTATTTTGAAAACTTAAACAAGATTTCGACCTGGAGTTGGAGATGGTAAAACAATCTGAGATAAGATAGAGTTTCATTGCCCTGCTATGCTAACATGATCCAGAATAAGATCAATCAGTTTTCAGAAATGCCTTCAAAACATCCTCCATATGTAACCTTGCATTAGAGGAGAATTTGATTTATAAAATTTACCTGTAGGATTTGTCCTGTCTTCCACAGGTATAAACTTACGTTAGAAAAGCGTCTTGCCAGGACATGTATTCTAAACCTTCAGCTGCAGCATTATACCAGAAGAGAAATGATAATACATTCTTAGCTGAAAGCCCGGACAACAATTAGTCTTTTGAAACAGCTGCACCCAAGGGGAAACGTTGCTTGACTGAAGATCTGTGATCTGGGGCGAGATTCTCCGACCCCCCCGGCGGGTCGGAGAATCGCCGGGGGCTGGCGTGAATCCCGCTCCCGCCGGTTGCCAAAGTCTCTGGCACCGGATATTCGGCGGGGGCGGGAATCGGGCCGCCCCGGTTGGCGGGCCCCCCCGCTCGATTCTCCGGCCCAGATGGGCCGAAGTCCCGCCGCTAAAATGCCTGTCCCGCCGGCGTAAATTAAACCACCTACCTTACCGGCGGGACAAGGCGGCGCGGGCGGGCTCCGGGGTCCTGGGGGGGGCGCGGGGCGATCTGGCCCCGGGGGGTGCCCCCACGGTGGCCTGGCCCGCGATCGGGGCCCACCGATCCGCGGGCGGGCCTGTGCCATGGGGGCACTCTTTCCCTTCCGCCTCCGCCACGGTCTCCACCATAGCGGAGGCGGAAGAGACTCCCTCCTCTGCGCATGCGCGGGAATGCCATCAGCGACCGCTGACGCTCCTGCGCATGCGCCGCCCGGAGATGTCATTTCCGCGCCAGCTGGCGGGGCACCAAAGGCCTTTTCCGCCAGCTGGCGGTGTCGAAATCCGTCCGGCGCCGACCTAGCCCCTCAAGTTTGGGGCTCGGCCCCCAACGATGCGGAGCATTCCGCACCTTTGGGGCGGCGTAATGCCCGTCTGATTTGCGCCATTTTGGGCGCCAGTCGGCGGACTTCGCGCCGTTTCCGGAGAATTTCGCTCCAGTTCTGTCAATTTCACAATATTTATTTATACAAGATGAATAGTTGTCAAGTGCTTTAGTTTCTGCAATTGATACTTTAAAAATCTGGCTGACTGACATTTTTATAGGTCTGTAGCGCCAAAAGCACTTTTTAAAGAAAGTAGTAAGTTATGAATGAACTACTGTTTTTTAAAAAGTTTTTCCACACATGGTACTGTTACTACAGGGTTCATTAGTTCGACACAGGTAGAGCGATTTAACGGAAACTTTTCTAAGTGTAATTTTCGGTATGATTGGCGGGGTGTTTCTCGACGGCTGCGTTGGCGAGATCGCAGCCCGTATATAATGGCATTTGTGCCGAAAATGAGGCTCCACGAGATCTCACCATTACTGGCTGTCTCACTGTCTGATTCGCCAGACTCGTGCCTCAGCATCTTGCCACTAACAAGAGGGAGCTGCTAGTAAACACATGTTCATCCAACATGGGACACAGATCTGCTCCTTGCTTTGGGGATGCCGACCTGGGCAGCTTCTCAACACTGTGAATGAGAGGAGGGACATCCTGTTCCCCCAAGGGGGCTGGAGGACCAGCAGCAGGGACACCAATACTGCCTGGAAGGCAGTAGCAGCAGCTGTCAGTATAGGCAACATGACCACGAGGATCAGCGTCCCATGTTGGATGAAGACCAACGACCTCTACCAAGCTGTAAATTACCTCTGCTCACCTGGCATCAGTTCCGCCAGCCACCCCTCAAATTCCCCACCCCTCCATCCCACAGATCACTCACTGGCTGACACCTTGCACCCTCCCCAGATCCGATCTTTGTGCTTGTTACTCAGCAAATGCTGACACCCACTAGCACAACCCCTTCAGTTGCGGTGCCCGCACATGCCATCTGCTATAGACACCCTGAACCATCAAGCGTGCAGCTAACAAAGCCCTCTCTTTGTCCCCACATGAGCTGATAACCCATAATAATTGGGAAAGGGCCAAGATGGGGGGCGGAGTACCAGAGATCCAGGTCCCCCACCCCTCATGAGGACCGGACGCTGGAAATCAGGGGTTGCCTGGTGAGAGAGCAGACAGTGACAGCGAAGTTGGCCTGTGCCGCAAAGGTGAGGATCCACTGCCCCCTTCACCCAGATGACTTGTCTCGAGTCAGTTGTTCATGTCAGACAAAATGATCCTTCCCTCTCACTGACCACATGCCCATTCTCTTACAGGATCTTCATCTGATGAGACTGGGCCATCCGTAGTCGCGCCCCCCACCCCTGCTACCCAACACACCACCTCTGAGGAGACCACCATTGAGGCATGACAGCTATCACCCCCACCAGCGCAGAGACACACACCTTGGTGGGCGACATTGAGGGATAGGCATCTGGGACAGAATCTAGTGAACACCACACAGTTGCTGATGCATATCAGGTGGAGGCAGGAACATCCAAGGGCATCAAAGGCTAAAGGGTGTGAAAAGCAGTAGGTTGCCTCCACCTCTGATGTGCATCCTTGGGACACAGCTAGACATAGCACTAGACCACATGAGATCAAGAATAATGAGGAGCACTGAGTGGGCACTGGAGGGGGCGGGTCACTATGTGTAGCTAGAGAAATGGAAATGTCCAATGTTCACTATTTAAACATGTTACACCTGATACATGTGAAGCATCTGTCACATTAATCTTCACAGTGGGCCGACCTGCGCCCTCACCTCCTGTTGCCTGCTTCCCCCCCCCCTCCCACACACTCTCTGGGCACAGTGGTTCAAGATCAAATGCCCCCGATGCAGATCCCATTCAGAGGAGAGCGCTGTCAACAAAAAGACAGGAGTCAGACTTTGGCATAATCTGAGGAGCCTCACAGCGAGTGATCATCACTGTCCTGCCTTGTATACTGACCCGCTGACAGAACAGACACAGGCCCATCACCCTGGGGTACAGGATAGTGTGCGGGGGGCGGATGGGGGAGAGCGGAGGGGATGAGGGGAAGGAGAGGAAATCGGGAGGATGTGAATTGATGGGCAAAGCCTCATCCTATGAGAATTGGGTGAGGTTGAGGGTCTCCCTGGTCTTCTGGGCATGCTGTACCCTAGCCCCAGCCTGTCGTCCAACCTCTAGCTCCTCCTGCGCATCCCCCCGGGCTTGTCCTCCATCCCCTCCTGGTCCGCCTCCTCCTCAGACAAGGCCGCATGTCCCTCCTCCTCCTCCTCCAGCATGTCACCCCAATGCTGTGCCAGGTTGTGGAGGGCACAGCAGACCACCACAAAGCAGGAGACCCTTTAGGGAGTGTACTGCAGTGCACCACCAGAATGGTCCATTTTGAGCAGCCCAATGCACTGCTCAATGACTGTACGGGTGTCAATGTTTGCCTCGTTATATCCAGTCTCTGCCTCAGTCTCCGCCCTTTGAACTGGCGACAACAGCCAGGACCTCAGACGTTATCCCTTATCCCCCAAGAACCAATCCATCACCCTGGGATGGTCCTCGAAGACGCCAGGGATCTCTGAGTGTTTCAGGATGCAGCTGCCATGCACACTCCCTGGAAAGCATGCACACGGAGCTGGTGGCTGCACATCAGTTGAACATTCAGGGAGTGGAACCCCTTCCTGTTAACTTCCTGATGCCCCATTATGCGCAAAGTGACATGCATGCCATCTATTACCCACTGGAGCTGGTACATCCCGACAATGGCAGACGGTCCTGCAGCCCGGGCATCTTGGTGAGCCTGGTCCAGCTCAAAGTTGATAAAGTCTGATGACCAGGCATACAGGACATCTGTGATCTCCCAGGTGCCCCTGTGGGCTGTAGGCTGGGATATGCCACACAGGTCCCCACTCGAATCCTAGAATGAATCGATTGCATAGAAGTACTGGGCTGGGGTGACCTTCACGGTCACCAGGAGCGATGTTCTCCTTCTGAACAGGGTGCAAAATCCATGAGGACGTGGCACAGGTACCCCACTGGATCTTTGTCGGACGAAGTCTCCTGTGGCATAAGCTGTCCGTCATCTCCTAGAAAGACCAATCATGCCTGTACACCTTGGGCTGGCACTGACATCTCCCTTTGGGTTCCTCCTCAGCCTGATGGGTGGCTGGGTCTTTAGGGTATGCAGCAGCCCCCTGCACATGCCTGCCACCTTCAGCGTGTGTCGACGCTGCTGCCCTCTCCAGTGCTGGCCACCTGGGCTGCCACCAGCACTGTGAGGGCATCCTCTGCAGGACCGACACCACCATCCATTCTGAAAGGAATTGGGGAAGTAGTGAAACCGACAACCAGTTCGGGCTTCCACCCCGGGAACCTCAAATTCCCCCAAGCCTCCCCCACCCTTACGTGTCCTGCTTTCTCCGAGTGTCATGCAGCGAGCAAGTTGTGCTGTAGAACCTCGCTCTGCACACTCGCCCCCAGCCGCATCAGGAGCCCTTAGATCCCTGTTGAGAACATTAGGGAGACCGTGCTCAGGTGCCCTCCCTTGATCCACACACTCACCCTTTGATCGTGAGGATATCCTCAGTGCTGAAGACCAGCTCTTGAGTGTTTAATTGTTGGCTGCTGCCACTATGGTGCTGACGCTTCTAGAGGTCAGGCAAACTGCTCAGGCTTCAAAGTTTTATTGACATGTGATGCAAAAATCATCATCTGAGACATGGCACGTGTACCCACAAGAAGCCACTTGAGAATATGTTGTTTGTTAAATGGTCAATAGTACCAGTATGCAAAAAGATGAAAACCAACTACTTAACAGTCCATATATCACATCAACCATTAATCAACAAGGAAAAGGCACCAGACACACAAGTTATTTCTCACTATAGAATATTGGAACAAACACAAAACTACAACAGTTCATTTATACAAAGAAAACTAAACACACTGTATCACCCCACACAGGTCCTCAACAAAAAGCAGATTCTTGCTGTTCAGTCATTTTACGGTAGCCTTGTGGATAACACAATTGCTTCACAGCTCCAGGGTCCCAGGTTCGATACTGGCTTGGGTCACTGTCTGTGCGGAGTCTGCACATCCTCCCGTGTCTGCGTGGGTTTCCTCCGGGTGCTCCGGTTTCCTCCCACAGTCCAAAGATGTGCAGGTTAGGTGGATTGGCCATGATAAATTGCCCTTAGTGTCCAAAATTGCCCTTAGTGTTGGGTGGGTTACTGGGTTATGGGGATAGGGTGGCGGTGTTGACCTTGGGTGGGGTGCTCTTTCCAAGAGCCGGTGCAGACTCGATGGGCCGAATGGCCTCCTTCTGCACTGTAAAATTCTATGATGATATCAGTCTCTGTCCGTGAGCTTTTATTTGACAGGTCTTTTTATATGGCCTAATTTAGTCCAAACCAAAGCTTGGCATCCACATATTCCACTGGCATTCAAGGTGCAGTAGAACAACCTCAATGTTGCTCATTCGGACCAATCTACCTTTCTCTCTCCCTCCTGCAGCTCCCAGCAGTAGACTCCTCAGCATGGGAAAATCACATTGACTCAGAGGACACCAGCAGAGAGAAAGAGCTCCCCTTCCCCTTCTCCAGCCCAGGTGGCAGGTCATCTTACATCCTCCCTTTCCTTACTCCAGGCCACAAAAGCAAAGGGGTGGCAGTAAATAAACACATATCCCCCAGGCAGTAAACAGTCAACAGTACAAGTTAATAAACCTTCAGCGGTGAAGTTTAAGCTGCTCACAGTCAAAGGGAGTTAAAGTGACCTTCAGCAGTTAACCAAGAACATGCCTCTGTCCTGGAAGGTTTTAGTAGGACAGACAGGCAGCAGCCGTAGTTGCCCCTGTTATGGGTATCCGCAATTTAAAGATTGTTTGAAAGCCTCACGGACAAAAAGCTCTGTTTTGTTATGCTCTTGACGTAGCATAAACTGCTTCCTTGATGTGCACTCTGACAAAGGAAGGTTCAGACTTGGAGATAGCTTTAACACGTTTATTAAACTATTAGCAATTCTCCTACTTGGATTCGTCTCTACTGTTAATCCTGCGATAGCTACTCAGACTGACGAACCAGTCTGCTACAATCCACGTGGTGGGTGTGATGTTCAATCAACCCTGTGTCTATACTCACTGAGTGTCACCACTGGAAAGAGACCGAGCATGTGTGATGTGTCCTTTTATATGGGTTGGTGTAATGCCCCCCTGTGGTAGTGTCACCTCTGTGTGTATCGTGAATGCCCATTGGTCGTGTCCTATCTTACTGACCTATTGGTTGCCTGTCTGTGTGTCATGTCTCTGGTGCTCCCTCTGGTGTCTAGCTAGGTGTAGTGTATGTACATTAACCCTTTGTGTACTTACAGAGATGTGTATCACCACAAGCTCCTCACCGCATCCCTTGAGGGGTCCCCCATCCCCACCCAAGCTGCATGCTGGAAAATGGAAATGGCTACTCACCTCCTCAGTTCCCCAAGCAGCCATTGCCCCAGCTTCACGTTTTAAAAAAGGCATACGAAACGAAGCCTATGTGATTTCTCGCAAGTTAATTCCTGGGAGGCCATTAAATTCAACTTCAATCTCGCTAATGAGATGGAACAGATTGCAAATGAGGGTTAATGATATGCTCGCCATATTTTGGCGTGACCTAGACCTTGCCATCAGGAGCGAGTCGGTTAGATAGCAAACTGATTTGAATCCGGCACGAATCTCGATTTTGGTCTTTACCGCAATTTATCTCTGCCCCCAGGTCCGTGCCGGATGCACCCAGAATTTCACCCAGAATATATATTTGGTGAATGGGCATGGAAGTTGCATAGGTTGGCAAGGAGGGTATGAGGAGCTAGGAATGGGTTTGTGGGGCATTGTTTGGCAAGGGGCAATGCGTAAGACCTTTTGAACTTGCCTTTCATAAGGTTCCTTCATCCTGACTATTGTTAGCGGCACCAATGAGGGCCCGTGAATCATGAGTCGATGAAAAGCTGACCCGATTCCATGAAGATTCCGGGGGACTGGAAGATCCCTTTCCCTCCTGTGGAGCTGACCAGGTCTGGAGTTTTATCCCACACCAGCTCATGTCCTTATGCAGTGCTGGTGAAAATTGGAAGGCACTGGGACCCATCCCAGCCTCTATTTTGAAAGGTCTATGGAGTCTCTCTGACTCAGCGAAAGTTCAGCCCATTGTCTCTCTACAGGGGCTCCGTTCCAATGTGCCAAGTGCTCTCAGTATGACAAACCAAGTCACCATTATTCTTGTAACCTTGACAGTGAGTGTTGGGATGCACTGTGCTGCATCAAGACGGCACCCAGTCCTGTCTCAGCCAATCTCCCCTTTCCTCTGAGTCAGATGGATGTAGAAAATAGGGGGGAAAATTGCATTTATCCACCATGTTATCATATACTCAGATCATCAAGTATGTTACTGTCAGAATGTGAGTCAATTATTTCCTCCCAAATACAGGGACATTAAAACCATTGTAGTATCTATGCTACCATCTCAGTAAAAATTAAATAACCCATCATTGACCAAGGATTGGTCTTATGAAGTTCCCGACTCATTTTTGACCAGATAATTCAATTAGTTATGAAGGTTGTTCTGGCAGAAATTTCCTTAAGACAGCTTGATTATTTGATCCAACATTAATGATCTCCTCAGTGTCAAAAGAAAACTCCCATCTCCTATTTTAACAGTGTCCCTATGCAAAAGGAAGTAGTTCTCATCGTGTCATTTCCTAGGCACCTGTGGAGGATTATAGTAATCATTATAATAATCTTTATTGTCACAAGTAGACTTACATTAATACTGCAGTGAAGTTACTGTGAAAAGCCACTAGTCGCCATATTCCGGCGCCTGTTCGGGTACAGAGGGAGAATTCAGAATGTCCAATTCACCTAACAGCACGTCTTTCGGGACTTGGTGGAAACCAGAGCACCCGGAGGAAACCCCATGCAGATACGGAGAGAACGTGCAGACAGTGACCCAAGCCGGGAATCGAACCTGGGACCCTGGAGCTGTGAAGCAACAGTGCTAACCACTGTGCTACCGTGCCGCCCGATTACAGTAGATCCCGGTCTCCAGCATTGGGAGAGTAAAATTGGCTTGAACTCCCATTCCTGAGAAATATTCAGTGGTCTTTGCGAAAAGTGGATATATTTCGGCATCATGTGTGACAGAATAAGGCTTGGATCTGAAGGCTTTGTAATCAATGATCCCTTTTATACGAGTCAAGGCTCAACCTTCCAAATGGCCACTTAGACTAAGTATTGACATGTTACCACGACATGTGGAGCTGCGCCACAGAACAAGCCAACAGTTTCATGAGTGGAAAGGAAGGAGAAGGAAACTGGAGGAATACATAAAAATGGGAAAATGAACATGATAATTTTAAGTTAATTTTAATGAACTCTGTTAAAATACATGCAGTATCATTACTGTTCTGTTGGTAGCACTGCTGAGCTATTCCATGTAAGCTTTTCCCTGCCATGAATAGGAATTTTGTTCTGTACTGCAGGAGTCATATGCAAGTAATCAGCAGGTCCCGATGAGGAAAAGTTTACTCTTTTCCACAAAGATTGGCCCAAACCCAAACCTCCCTTTCCGGAATTCATATTTCCTATGTGGCATGCTTAACCAAAATTTGTTGCAGAGGATTAATGCAACCAGAGAACCTTAGGAAAGCTAAACGCACGTTTTGTTCAATATTAAAAAGAAATTTGTTTTGAGAAATTGTTTATTGTTATTATTTATAAAGCTGCGTTTACTTTGTTAGAGTTAGCACACTGAAATAGGTTGTCTTCTTACAGCAAAATGAGTGAAGCCTGACAGGTCTGCAACAGATTAGTCAGCATTTTTAAAAAGGTTCCTTTAAATTATTTTGAAGCAAGTATTGCAGCTTATTTGTTCTGCCTCTAACCAAAGCCACAGCGGGTTATCAATTGCGTAAGCCAATCTGCTGAATTCTATTTCATGTAGGATATACACAACTCTAAAATTATTTTTAAACTGACTAAAGTTTGGTCTTTCTCTGATTTTGTATCGGTTAACAACATATCGATTATGCCTCTTTCTGAAAATCAGTCGTTTGAGCAATTTTGTCATTTTAGTCATCGAACCTGAGCCCTCAACATGGATAAATACTTTACTCAAAAATTTTAATGGGATTTGATGTTTAGTTCAGCTGGGAGTTCCATTTTGTGAGCAAAAAGCAGGAGGGTGGAAGCGAGATGCATTGTGTGTCCTGCAGTTCAGCTTTCTGGCTGTAGCTGTGCTCTGGTTATTTCTGGGGGACGATGATGAATTGTGTGGTTCAATCAAGAGGTTAAATGTTCTGTTGAAAACCTACTTTGTAGGCAAGGATTGAGTAGTTAGCCATCAAAGGAATATTCATGTAGCATGCCTCACAATTAACCATAACAGTATGAGATAATTATAATAGGCGTTTGCACAGCTGGCCAGGGGTATGAAATGGTACAACATATGCATCAGTGGATACTTCAGACCATTATATATTACATAATCTGAGTGAATTATTATTCTTTTAAAAAATATATTTAAATAAATTTTCCATACTCATAGAGTCATAGTCATAGAATTTACAGTGCAGAAGGAGGCCATTCGGCCCATCGAGTCTGCACCGGCTCTTGGAAAGAGCACCCTACCCAAGGTCAACACCTCCGCCCTATCCCCATAACCCAGTAACCCCACCCAACACTAGGGGCAATTTTGGACACTAAGGGCAATTTATCATGGCCAATCCACCTAACCCGCACATCTTTGGACTGTGGGAGGAAACCGGAGCACCCGGAGGAAACCCACGCACACACGGGGAGGATGTGCAGACTCCGCACAGCCAGTGACCCGAGCCGGAATCGAACCTGGGACCCTGGAGCTGTAAAGCAATTGTGCTATCCACAAGGCTACCGTGCTGCCCGTGATACAATTGATACAACCTGAAATAATCAAAAGACAAAACATCACAAAAAAAAGGGGAAACAACACACACCCAAATACAAAAACTAACCTAAACCCCCTCACAACTGACGGTGACTAACTCCTTAAAAAAGGAAATAAATGGTTGCCACCTTAGATAGACCCTCTCCACCGACCCCCTGATGATGTACTTTACCTTCTCCAAATGCAGAAATGGCATTAAGTCACCCAGCCAAACAGACACTAGGCAGAGTGGGAGACTTCCAATCAAACAATATTTGTTTCCAGGCTATCAGCGAGGTAAAGGAAAGGACATCCGTCTTCTCTCCAGACTGTATAGCTGATGAATCCGACACCCAAAATATGGCCACCAGAGGACACAGATCCAAATCTACATGGAGTATCTCTGACGTGGTGTTGAAGAATGAAGCTCAGAAGCCCATAAAAATTTGAGACAGGACCAGAGCATATGCGTATAGTTTGCTGGCCCAAGAGAACAGTGCTCACACCTATCCGCAACACCAGGGAAGTATCATAATATCCACTCATGTATATAATGAGATGCAGACAGGCAGTGACTGACACACAGGATAACCAATGAACACACACGACACATAACAACCAATCACCAGACAGGACACCACCACTATAAAGCATACAGGGCGTTAAGACTCTCCCTCTCTCTGCAGGACACAGCTACTGAGATAGTAAGAGTGCACAAGCCAGTGAGCACTATCACCATGAGGTAGAGAGTTAGTCTGGTCAAGCCAGTAGGAGGTTATCAGTTAGATTGATAGAGTGTCAACTCACAGAAGACTATGTACAGCAATCAGGAAGTTCAATAAAACAGTGTTGGACCATCTTTTGTGTCAGAAGCCTGTTTCTAGTTTCACTGCATCCAGTTGCAGTCAACGTTGAACCAACTTACTTAACACATCAGGAAGAACCCGCTCATCCTTACCCTGGTCAAGGTGTTGCATCCTTTGCAGAATCTTAAACTGAATCAGGCTCAACCAAGCACATGAAGCCGTGGAGTTGACCCTATGAAGGGCTTCACTCCACACCTCACAATTGAGAATTGGGCCCAATTACTCCTCCCATTTCACCCTCACATCACTCAACAGAGTCTGTTGAAAGGATATGACAATATAGGTCCGAAATAGACCCCCCTGAGGCCTAGCTAGAGACAGAATCTTCTTTATCAGGGAAGAAGGTGGAAGAAGGAAAGGAAGGAAAAGCTTAGCTGGAAATACATAAAAAGACTAGAAATGAGCAACTGGAATTTCTTGGTTAACTCCTTAAAACAGGCAAAACTCCCCTCCACAAACAGGTCCCCAAGCTCCAGACCCTTACCCTCTTGAGTTTTAAATGTCGAGTCTAAACTAGCAGGTAGGAAGAGATGATTATTGCAAATAGGGTATAACCGGGGAAAGGAGCTTGAAATGCTGTCTAAACTGTTTCCAAATTCTAAGGGAGGAGACCACCAATGTATTTGAGAAAAATCTAAATGGGAAAAAGGCAACTGTGCGGCCATTATGGCCCGAAGTGTAGATGTCGTGCAGGAACAAGCTTCCATTTATCCCCAAAAGCACCCGGGATCACTAAACCACAACAATATTTTCTGAATATTGGCTGTCCAGTAATACAACAATAAAATGGGGAGGGCCATTTTAACAATTTGAACACAACCTGCCAAGGATAGGGGGAGGTTGTTCTGAAAATCTGCTGTGATACTGTTAGCCTGACTGTGTAATTTAACTTTTGAAGAGAGGCCCAGTTGTGGGCCACCTGGACCTCCAGATGGCAGTATGTTGTCTCAGCAAGGCAAAAAGGTAACATCCCCAATTGGGCTCGCAACCCAGGGAGGTTTACCAGGAAACATGCACTCTTGCCTAAACTCAACATGTACCCAGAGAAGGAGCCAAAGGTGTTAAGCAACTTCATTAAGTCATCTATGTTCTATTACTCTTTGATAATATGTCATTACACTTTGCTTCGTAATCCAGAATGGTCTAATGGTGTGATTATAAATAAAACACCAATCTCTAACTTAGAGCAAAACTGATATATTGAATAAGGATTGATTAAGTTTGAGTTCACACACTCCACAGAACTATAACTAGTAATCAAGTAATCTATATTTAAGTAATAACTAATTTAAATTGCACGTGCTGCTTCTATCTATTCTTAACTATGCTGTGATCTATCTCTCTTACACTCTACTGTCTAGAAGAATACCCAAGATCCCCTGAGTACTTAGGCGGGATTCTGCGAAAACTGGCAGGGCGGGCAACTCCAGCGAGAAGGAGTGGCGTGAACCACTCCGGCGTCGGGCCGCCCTGAGGGCTAGGGGCTAGGCTGGCCCCGGAGTGGTTTGCGCCGCGCCGGCCGGCACGGAATGGGCTTGGCGTCACGCCAACCAGCGCCGAAGGGCCTCCACCGGTTGGCGTATGTGCGCAACGCCAGCGTGTGCTGGCGTCATCCCAGCGTAAGCGCAGGGAGGTTCATCTCCGTGTCAGCCAACGCGGACTGTTACAGCGGCCGACGCGGAGGAATAGAGTGCCCCACGGCACAGGCCCACCCGCAGATCGGTGGGCCCCGATCGCGGCCCAGGCCACCATGGGGGCACCCCCCGGGGCCAGATCCCCCCCGCATCCCCCTGAGGACCCCGGAGGCCACCCGCGGAGCCAGGTCCCGCTGGTAAATACCTGTTGTAATTTATGCCGACGGGACCGGCCGGAAACGGGCGGCGACTCGGCCCATCGCGGGACGGAGAATCGCCAGGAGGCCGCTGCCAACGTCCCCCGACCGGTGCGGCGCAATTCCTGCCCCCGCCAAATCCCCGGCGCCGGAGAATTTGGCAGGGGGTCGGAGAATCCCTCCCCTTATATTTATAGTGGGAACTAGTGGTGCCCTCTAGTGGTTGTGTTACTGAGATGTAATAATTAACCCTTTACTTGTCGACATATATACAAATCATTAGAGTCTACGGCGGGGGGGTTTGGACCTGTAATGTGGAGAAGTAGGTCATCCATGTAAAGGAACATCCGATGCTCCACCCCTCCCTGACTAATCCCCCTCCACTTGCTAGAGGACCTCAGCACTATAGTGAGCGGCTCTATTGCCAGAGCAAACAGGAGTGGGGACAGTGGACAGTCTGCCTTGTGCCCCTATTCAAAGGGAAATAATCAGAGTTGAGGACATTCGTACGAACAGTGGCAGTGGGGGCTTTATACAACAGACGAATCTAATAAATAAATTTGTGGCCAAATCCAACCCCCCGAAGAATCTCAGATGAATACTCCCATTCTACTCTGTCAAATGCCTCTTCAGCATCAAGAGATACTATCACCTCTGGTTTCGAACCAAGGAGGAGAAAAGGACAACAGGCGATCTATATTGGCCGACAGTTGTTGACCCTTCACGAAGCCTGAAGATCCTCCGAGATTATATTTGGGAGACAAGGCTCCAGTCAAAGCGCCAGCCCCGTTCAGAAGTGAAATTGGATGATATGAACCACACGCTATCAGATCTTTGCCCCTCTTAAGAAGTAGTGAGATAGAGGCTTGACTGGGGGTAGGGGGCAGCGTCCCCGGGAGAGGGAATCATTGAACAAGATCAGAATTAAAGGCACAATCTGCTCTGAGAACCTCTTGCAGAATTCAATCGGAATGCCATCTGGATCAGATGCCTGATTGCATCAATCCACATTTTAAAATTTCATCAGGATATAACGGGGATTCCTACTTACCGCTCCTATCCACCTCAGCCGTTGGGATGGGTAGGCTGTCCAGAAAGTCACACATGGCCGACCCAAGGGACGGCACGGTGGCGCAGTGGTGAGCACTACTGCCTCACAGCGCAGAGGACCCGTGTTCGATCCTGGCCCCGGGACGCCGTCCGTGTGGAATTTGCACATTCTCCCCGTGTCAGCGTGGGTCTCACCCCCACAACCCAAACTGTGCAGGGTAGGTGGATTGGCCACGTTAAATTGCCCCTTAATTGGAAAAAAAAATTGGGTACGCTAAATTAAAAAAAAATTAAAAAATATATTTTATTCAGGCATCCTCATGAAAACAAATCCAAGCAGAAACAGAATTGTACAACATTATAAATAGCCAACACCCACTCCCCCCTGCTCCCACCCTTGCCCCCTTCTCCCTGCCTTCCCCATTTTAACCCCCTTCCCCCCCCCCCCCCCATTTTGCTGACCCCTCAATCCTCCTTAAAGAAGTCAATGAACAGCTTCCACCTCCGAGCGAACCCATCGACCGGTTTGACCTTCTCCAGCCTCAGGAATTCTGCCAGATCATTCACCCGCACCCACACCCCGAATATTTCCACCTTTGGACTCGGGGCCACCTTCACCCCTAGCACCTCAGACGTTACGCCCGCAAACCCCTGCCAGAACCCCTTTAGCTTCAGACATGCCATGAGCATGTGGACGTGATTCCCTGTGCACTGTCCACACCTATCCTCTACTCCCTTAAAAAATCTACTCCTCTGTGCCACCGTCATATATGCTCTATGAATTACCTTAAACTGAATAAAGCTTAGCCTCGCACACAACGAGGACGCATTCACCTTCAGCAGGGCCTCAGCCCACGCTTTGGCCTCCACCTCCTCTCCAGCTCCTCCTCCCACTTATGCTTTATGTCCCCCACCAGGGCCCCCTCCCAATCCATCAGCTCCTTGTAAACCACGGACACCCTCCGACAGCACCTTGTCTTGCAACCCCAAGGGCAGTAACCCAGGAAAAGACTCTCTCTTCACAAAATCCCGAACCTGCAGGTACTTGAAACCATTCCCCCTGGGCAGCTCACTCTTTCTCTAGGTCTTCTAATTACGCAAAACTGCCCCCTATAAACAGGCCTCCAACCTGTTCGATCTCTGCCTGCCACCTTCCCCGAAGTCTCACATCCAGCACCTCCCCTGGTGCAAACCTATGGTTATCATAAGTCAGTGCCCACACCGAGGCACCCTCCAGCCCCAAATGTGGCTCCACTGCCCCCACACCCTTAAGACCGACGCAACCACTGGTCTCACATAGTATCCGGCCGGTGAGAACAGCAGAGGCGCTGTCAACAACGCCTTAAGCTCGTTTCCCTACACGAAGCCGCCTCCATCCGCCCCCACACCGACCCTTCCCCCATTACCCATTTACTGACTATGGCCCTGTGCTCCGCGCCCCTCCCGCACAATCCCATTCCAATCCCTCGACGCTCTAAGGCCATTGCCAGCGGCTCTATTGCAAAGGCAAAGAGCAACGGGGAGAGTGGGCACCCCTGCCTCGTCCCCCGATGCAGCCCAAAATATCCCGAACTCACCCGGTTCGTCCGCACACTTGCGACCAGTGCCTTGTACAGCAACCGGACCCAGTCCACAAACCCCTGCCAGAACCTGTACCGCCCCAGGGCCTCCCACAGATATTCTCACTGCACCCGGTTAAACGGCTTCTCCGTATCCATCACCACCACCGCCTCCTGCCCCTCAGGAGGCATCAAAATTACATTGAGCAGCCTCAATTACATTCGCCAACAGCTGCCTCCTTTTCCCGCATCCCATTTGGTCCTCGCCTATCACCCTTGGGACGCAGTCCTCAACTTGTGAAACCAACACCTTCACCAGCAACTTGGGGTCAACATTCAATAGTGATATCGGGCGGCAGATAGAGACAAAATATCAAAACCCCATTTAACTTGCACACCAAAAGGAAGTTCTACATTAACACAACAAACAGAGTCCCACATAGTATAAAACTCCAATTCTAATCAAGAACTATAAGAACTCAACCCAAAAATGAACAAGAAAAAAATGAGAACAAACGTGAAACCCCAACAATGTAAGAGTACAACATGCCCGTCAACAGAGTCGAAAACCCAATTATATTGCTTATTGTGCTTTTTAACAAAATTCCCGGCACGCCAAAGAAATAGCCTTTTCCATCAAACATTACTCTGAGACAGGCTGGGTAGACCAAACCAAACTGGACTCCACTCTTATTCAGGATGGCCTTGACTCCACTGAATGCGTCCCTTTTCTTTGCTAACCCCACACCCAGGCCCTGATACAACCTGAAGTGGCCTTCCTGCTTAAAAGCCGCAGTGTTCCTTTGCACATTGCAAAACCCTCTCCTTTTCTTTAAAGATATGGAACCTCACCTTCACCGCACTTCAGAACAAGGCCTCGGCCGAAGTGTGCAATGGGCTTGGTCCAATTCTAGAGGGGACGTGAATCCACCCTCACTCACTATCTTGCAGAACATGCCTGAGATGTACTCCATGGGTGTAGGGCCGTCCATCCCCTCTGCAACCCCTACAATCTGAATATTTTGCCTCCTGGACCTGTTTTCCCTGTTGTTCATCTTGGCTCTCAGCGATCTATTCGTTTCAGTCACTGAAGACAATTCTGATTCCAGCGCGGCAATCCGATTGCTGTGGTCCACCTCCATATTCTTCATGCGGCTCCCTGGACTTCAACGGTCTGATTAGTTTTCCCCAGAGCCACTCGAATGGGGGCCAAAGCCTCTTCAACTAGTTTTTCCGTCGGTGCTTTGCAAATTCTTTCTCCATGGTATTAGAAAGAACATCGGCCATTACTGGAGTGGACGGAGAACCAGAAATCAACTTCGCCATTTTACTTCCCGGTGAGCTCTGAGAGGTTGATATGTTTCTGCTCCCAGCTTTCTTTTCCTTGATTTTTATGGCCATTTCAGTCGTAAAAGACCTACATTCCTATAATTACATGGGTTTCCGAAGAATAAATGATCTGTGGTACCAAGAAAAGGGGCAAAAAGTACTGTACTTCAGCGGGAGCATCTTGTGCGTGTCTTCCCCTTACATTACGACACCGGAAGTAGGTGAATTATTTTCAATTGAAGGAAGGGATCAAAATTAAAGTCCTTCATATGATCAAAGGGGTAGATCACTGAGCCAAAAGCCGAATTACCTGAGCTTGTCGTGATGGATGTATGCCTTGAAATACTTCTGACCAAGAGATAAAACAAAATGTCCCACCATCCTTGAGAATGCAAAGCAATTATCTTGGATGTGGCAAAAAATTATTCTTAAACGACAGAAGAGTCAGGAAGGATGAAATCACTGAAGGCACAAGAATTCAGTACATAATAAAATAAAGGAATTTTAATTTTTTAAATAAATTTCTCACATTACGCAGCACCTCACTGCAAATGGAGATGAAATAGTGGTGTAGAATCTTCACTTGTTTAAGTTTGTAATCGCACAATATGGGCAGAATTGCCAAACCAGTGTAAAAGAGCAAGGAATTTGAAACGTCGCGAATTACATTTCAAACTACTACGGTTTGTGTTTTCTGTGAACTTTGGGCAGCACGGTAGCAGAAGTGGCTAGCACTGTGGCTTCACAGTGCCAGGGTCCCAGGTTCGATTCCCCGCTGGGTCACTGTCTGTGCGGAGTCTGCACATCCTCCCCGTGTCTGCGTGGGTTTCCTCCGGGTGCTCCGGTTTCCTCCCACAGTCCAAAGACGTGCAGGTTAGGTGGATTGGCAATGCTCAATTGCCCTTAGTGTCCAAAAGGTTAGGAGGGGTTATTGGGTTACGGGGATAGGTGGAAGTGAGGGCTGATGTGGGTTGGTGCAGACTCGATGGGCCAAATGGCCTCCGCCTGCACTGTATGTTCTATGCTGCTTCAGCATTGACCACTTGGACCGTGCATCACCCACAGGGCCTTATCCACAGGTCAAAATTGTGAGATGCAGCAACCTGCATTGGTTTAGCATTCATTTCTTTCAGTGCATCGGCATATTTTCACAGATTTTCATAAACAAGTGCTCAACTTAGCAAGAAACTGGCTGGCGTGCATTAATTAAACTATGGGGAAAAAAACTGCAATGACCCATTTAAGGTTTTCCCAATTATTTGAAAACACGCCACCTCAATCTTTACAGAATGCTTTTTCAAAGGAAGTAATCAATTTTGCTCAATTTCACTGCCCAGTTGGTTTGATTCTCGGGAGAGTTTGTGATTACGCAAATAAATTTTAGTAGCTGCCATGCAAAATATCCCGATAACAGCCAAAAACAGAAATTCTAACCCTGTGGCTTTTACATTCAGGAACACAGGCTTCTTTCTTGGTTCATTTTTTTTTGATACGTGGAGGGAGCTCCAAGACATTCACTCTAGAAGTTTGAATTCTATTTTGTTACAAGGAATATAATTTTCGCAAACTGACAATTGCAGGTCGGATGTCGCAGGGAATCCCACCAATATGACCAACAAAATAGCCAGGAAATACAAAAGGACCTCAGAACATTTTCACTGATTCAAGAACGTTGAAACGGAGTTTAGTACCACTGAACAATTTGGCACTAATACAAAGCACCAAGAATGTCGAGTCTGTGCCAGCACAAGATGTCTGAAATTTTCCCCAGTTCCAGAATATTCCAACGTAACATACTGAAATATAGTACTTCTTTCAGACGGTTGGCATTTGCTTTCCTATTTACAAAGAACTACTTCAAAGACTGTTTCAAATGTCAAGTGCTACATTAACAAAGGACAAAAGCAAAATGTCAAGAGATGCTCAAAAAGAGGTTAACAGTGATACTGGAAAATGTAGAGAACTGCTCTGGATTTTCAGATTTGCGGGAAGCTGCGACTGCTGTCACAAGTTGCAGGGTTAGAAAAGCTCGGGTTTAATATTCATAAAGTCTGACGTTATGAATTACTTTTGGAATATTTTTGAACATTCCTGTCACATTCTGTTGAAGTGATTTCACTTTGAGTCGGATTGCACTTTTGAATTTTTTATTGTTAATCACAGAATCTTGTTTGCGTGATTTTGCCCTTGGAATGCTATTGTGAATTGATGTTTCTTGGATCACCTAATAACTGGACGAATGTAGAATGTGCGTTAAGGACCAACAAATTCTGCCATATTTACCAGACTGTGGCCTGCAGGGCAAAATTGTCATCACAGCATCACACTCGGGATGGAATTCTCCCACCCTGGGACGAAATCCCATGAAGGGGGGGGAGCAGGAATGTAAGCCGGGATTCTCCGAGCCTCCGCGCCGCAATCGCGCTCGGTGCTGGAGCGGAGAATGGGCATCAGACCCGCGAACGGGTCCATTGCCGCTCCCAGAATCGCCGCCAATCGCGTGCGCGCGGTCGACGCAGCGCGGTCGGGGGCCATTGAAAGAGGCCTCCGTGGAGATTCTTCACTGGCAACTGCCCAAGTTCCTGCCAGCATGGTTCACTCATGGTTGCACCCGGCGGGCACTCGGAGTGGAATCAACCTGCGGAATCAGCTTGCGGCCGCCCTGATGGGGGGCGGGGGATCCGTCACCGAGGGGGGTCTCCAGGATGGGCAGGCTCGTGATCGGGGCCACCGATCGGCGAGTGAGCGTGATCTGGGGGGGCCGATATTGTCGGGGCCGGTCGACGGTGTCGGTCCACCGCCGCGCGCTTGCGCGGACCTCCGGCCGGAAGTGCAGGGCCCCATATCGGCAGCCGGAGCACGAGGGGCACTCCAGGGCCCCTCAGGTAGGAGGTAGGAGAATCACTCTGGACTTTCTCCAGGAGTGGGCATAATTCTCCGCAGCTCTGTGCCGAAATTGCGTTCGGCGTGGCGGCAGAGAATTCCCGTTTATGCGGAAATCGTAGCCGGCGCCGCTCCTGCGATTCTCCGGTCCCTGGACAATTGCTCGTGCGCGATTTACGTGGCGCGTGTAGGGGGCCATTGACAGAGGCCACCCCGCGATTCTCCAGGGCAAAGCTGGTCGAGTTCCCGACGGCGTGGTTCTAAACACGTATTGGCTGTCGGGAACCTCGGGTGGCGGCTGCGGACTCTGGTGGGGGCGGAGGGATCAAGCACCGGGGAGGGCCTCATGGGTGGCCGGGGCAGCGATCGGGCGGCACGGATCCGCGGTAGTGCGCAATCTCAGGGGACGGCCTACATTATCGGTGACAGTCCGCGGTCCGAGTCCGCAATCGCGCACGGCGCGGCCGCTGCAGGCTGCCGCCGTGCTCATGTGTGGACTCGCGACCAGAATTGCGGGGGCCCGTATCCACAGCTGAAGCTGTGAGAAGCAATCCAGGACCCTGCAAGCCCCTGCAGATAGGTGAATAGCTGTAGATCTTTCTGAGGAAAGTCAAGAGTGAAACGCCAGCTAGCCCCATTTTTGGAGAATCCGCCCCATGTTGTTCCAGACGTGTTTTCCCACTGACACCATTGAGAACCAGGGGCGACATTCTACGACCCTCCGCCGGGTCGGAGAATCGCCGGGGGCTGGCGTGAATCCCGTCCCCGCCGGTTGCCGAAGTCTCCCGCACCGGATACTCGGTGGGGGCGGGAATCGGGCCGCGCCAGTTGGCGGGCCCCCCCGCTCGATTCTCCGGCCCGGATGGGCCGAAGTCCCGCCGATAAATTGCCTGTCCCGCCGGCGTAAATTAAATCACCTACCTTACCGGCGGGACAAGGCGGCGTGGGCGGGCTCCGGGGTCCTGGGGGGGGCGCGGGGCGATCTGGCCCCGGGGGGTGCCCCCGCGGTGGCCTGGCCCGCGATCGGGGCCCACCGATCCGCGGGCGGGCCTGTGCCGTGGGGGCACTCCTTCCCTTCCGCCTCCGCCACGGTCTCCACCATGGCGGAGCTGGAAGAGACTCCCTCCACCGCCCGGAGATGTCATTTCCGCGCCAGCTGGCGGGGCAACAAATGCCGTTTCCGCCAGCTGGCGGGGCGGAAATCCCTCCGACGTCGGCCTAGCCCCTCAATGTTGGGGCTCGGCCCCCAAAGATGCAGAGCATTCCGCACCTTTGGGGTGGCGCGATGCCCGTCTGATTGGTGCCGTTTTGGGCGCCTGTCGGCGGACATCGCGCCGTTTCCGGAGAATTCCGCCCCAGGGGCGGGATTCCCCGACCCCCCGCCTGGTCAGAGAATCGCCGGGGGTCGGCCTGAATCCCGCCCCCGCCGTCCTCCAAATTCCCCGGCCCCCCCCAAATTGCCCCGGCGTGTATCGCGTCACCCGCCTCATACCGGCGCGACTCATTGGGCCCCGGGGCCGCCCAAATTCTCTGGCCCGCGATGGGCTGAATTCCCGCTCGTGTTTTGCCAGTCCAGTGTGCTTAAATTGGAGTAGGTCCTTACCGGCGGGACCTGGCGGCGCGGGCCGCCTCCGGGGTTCTTGGGGGTGCGCGGGGGGATCTGGCCCCGGGAGGTGCCCCCACGGTGGTCTGGCCCGTGATCGGGGCCCACCGATCCGCAAGCGGGCCTGTGCCGTGGGGCACTCTATTCTTCCGCACCGGCGGCTGTAGCGGTCCGCCATTGCCGGTGCGGAAACGAAGCCCTCTGCGCATGCGCGGGGATGACGCAGCACACACTGGCGCTCCCGCGCCTGCGGCAACTCGCGCCGGCCGGCGGAGGCCCTTCGGCGCCAGTTGACGTGGCGCCAAGCCCATTTCCCTCCGGCCGGCGGGGCGCAAACCACTCCGGGGCGGGCCGAGCCCCTGAAGGTGCGGAGGATTCCGTACCTTTGGGGCAGACCGATGCCGGAGTGGTTCGCCGGAGAATTCCTCCCCAAGAATCTGACTGCAAATTGGACTTTTGGTACAGAGGATAGGCATTAATACACAAATCTAATAGTTTGAAATTCCAGAGCATCTGCTTTGTGGTGCAAAGTGAAACTCCCACCCACTCTAACTGGAAACTGGAAAATCTGTTCAATGTTCTAGGGATAGGGCCATTTGAATTACAGATGCAAGCACATCAGCTCATCAATGCTTTTTCTGCAGAATCCATGTCTAATAAGAATTCAGATCCATCTAAATGAATATTATATATCTATGGCATTGGTGGCTTTTGGATTCTGGTCTCATGGGGTGGGATTCTCTGATCCTGAGGCCAAATGTTGACGCCGTCGTAAATGGCGTCACGTTTTACGACGGCATCACCAGCCCCCAGGAGCAGCGATTCTGACCCCTACAGGAGGCCAGCACGGCACTGGAACGACCCACGCCGCTCCAGCTTCCTCAAATGGGCGGGGCGGATCTGCGCATGCACGCTGCGACCGGCGCACTTGCACGCATGCGCATTGCGACCGGCACGCTTGCGCAGTGGCTTCCTTCTCCGCGCCGGCCCCGATGCAACATGGCGTAAGGCTACAGGGGCCTGCGCGGAACAAAAGAGGCCCCCAGCCTGAAAGGCCGGCCCGCTGATTGGTAGGCCCCGATCACGAGCCAGGCCACAGCGGATGCCCCCCCCGGGGTCGGCCCCCCCTGCCCCCCACCAGGATGCCCCCAAAAGGATACACGCCGAGGTCCCGCCAGGTAAGACCCGGCGTGGGCTGAGAGAGTCCCGCCCATGTTGATTATTGGCGGCTCTCCACCTAGAGGCAAATCAAAGATCCTTAACATATGGGGCTGTTTAGCACAGGGCTAAATCGCTGGCTTTGAAAGCAGAGCAAGGCAGGCCAGCAGCACGGTTCAATTCCCATAACAGCCCCCCCCGAACAGGTGCCGGAATGTGGCGACTAGGGGATTTTCACAGGAACTTCATTGAAGCCTACTTGTGACAATAAGCGATTTTCATTCATTTCATTTTCATTCCTGCTGATTTTGTCCAAACGGTTTGATCTGGTATTGCTCATTTTAGGACTGACAATTCACCACTGATAGGTACCTTCTTCTGCTGGGAGCACAAATCAGGCTGCAATGGGGCATGCACCCTGCAATTTTCTGTCCACTTCTAATTCGACAAAAAACCAACAGTACCTCAAAATCTCCAACAGCTTCTGACAGTAAGAAAAGGTTAACTGCAGGGAGACCCCTCCTGTTGGTACTATTTGGAAAGATTTGATAAATTTTCAGAGCGCCCTAAAGCCCTTAAACAGAAAATACATCATCATCTTATGCATGAACACGAAACTTGCCATGTTCGGATTATGAAGCCAAATGTCCCAGTCAATTTTTTGTCGAAGGGCACTTTTACAGAATGTAAACAAAGAATTGTAGTGAAGTGTGCTCTGAAAATTTTATGAGGAGTCTGATATCCGGTTTAATATTTATCTTCAGTATTACATTTAAAGCAGCATTAATAACACCTGCCACATTCTAGGAATCCCCTAAGATTGTGCAGGTCACAGAGACACAGCCTGAGTGAGACACATCCAGAGTGGGAATTTGGAACTTGGTATTTTGGTGCAGTGAGGTAATCAGGAAAGGTAAGTGGTAAGTCTAATTCTGCTGTTTTTCAGTCAAAAGTGCAGTGTGTAGATTAGTGTCTGATTGGCTGAAGCTGCCCCCACCCTAATTGCTGAGAGGCAGTTATCTGGCAGTCACCTGAGGCCTGTTTAGGGGCACAAAGGTACACACTGTATTCTTCTCTTTGAAGTTTAAGTAGTGTGAGTCATCTGGTCAACTAAAGTCTGTATATAAGACAGACAGAAAGCGCACTCAGTAAGCATTGCGCAGGTCAAAGAGACACAGCCTGAGTGGGAATTTGGAACTTGGTAATTTGATGCAGTGAGGTAATTCAGTGCAGAGTGGGAGAAGGTGCTGTGTCCCTACTGTTTTGTTCTCTCTCTTTCTTCTGGCCTGTAACTTTTAATCAACAGGGAGATAACCTGAGAGCATCTAAGACCCTCAAAGTAAGTGATTTTTACTCATTTTTACTTTTATTACCTTATCAAATTGTGTGTCTGGAGGGAGGGAGGGGGAGGGAGGGAGGTGGAGGGAGGTGGAGGGAGGGAGGGGGAGGGAGGGAGGGGGAGGGGGGGAACTGAAGTGACATTACATTAAAGCTGTGACCTGATTGGCTGGTTGGGAATCTACACTAAATGAAAAAAATTAAGCATTGGTAAACTAATGAAACATAATTACTTAATTATAATTTAGAGGGGTATCTAAGCCAGAGATCGGAGAGTACTGTATTCAGCTTTCACATTTATAGTAGAAATCTAGTGCTAGGAAACATATAGTTAACAGTAACTTTTTTTTAAACTTTGAAATTTAATTTACTATTTAATTGACGCAATGGCAATTAGAGGGGTGCAGTGCTCTGACTGTGAGATGTGGCAGGTCCGGGAGGTTTCCAGCGTCCCGGATGGCTTCATCTGCAGAAAGTGCACCCAACTGGAGCTCCTCACAGACCGCATGGTTCGGTTGGAGCGGCAGTTGGATGCACTTAGGAGCATGCAGGTGGCGGAAAGCGTCATAGATAGCAGTTATATAAATGTGGTCACACTGAAGGTGCAGGCAGAGAAATGGGTGACCACCAGAAAGGGCAGGCAGTCAGTGTAGGAATCCCCTGTGGTTGTCCCCCTCTCGAACAGGTATACCCCTTTGGATACTGTCGGGGGGGATAGCCTATCAGGGGAAAACAGCAGCAGCCAGAGCAGTGGCACCATGGCTGGCTCTGATGTTCAGAAGGGAGGGTCAAAGCGCAGAAGAGCAATAGTCATAGGGGACTCTATAGTCAGGGGCACAGATAGGTCCTTCTGTGGATGTGAAAGAGACTCCAGGATGGTATGTTGCCTCCCTGGTGCCAGGATCCAGGATGTCTCCGAACGGGTAGAGGGCATCCTGAAGGGGGAGGGCAAACAGGCAGAGGTCGTTGTACATATTGGTACTAATGACATAGGCAGGAAGGGGCATTAGGTCCTGCAGCAGGAGTTCAGGGAGCTAGGCAGAAAGTTAAAAGACAGGACCTCTAAGGTTGTAATCTCAGGATTACTCCCTGTGCCACGTGCCAGTGAGGCTATAAATAGGAAGATAGAGCAGCTAAACACGTGGCTAAACAGCTGGTGTAGGAGGGAGGGTTTCCATTATCTGGACCACTGGGAGCTCTTCGGGGGCAGGTGTGACCTATATAAGAAGGACGGGTTGCATCTAAACTGGGGGAAGGCTAATTATAACAATATTAGGCGGGAACTGAAGAACCTAGATTGGGGCGGATGTTTGAGGGTAAATCAACATCTGACATGTGGGAGGCTTTCAAGTGTCAGTTGAAAGGAATTCAGGACCAGCATGTTCCTGTGAGGAAGAAGGATAAATACGGCAATTTTCGGGAACCTTGGATAACGAGAGATATTGTAGGCCTCGTCAGAAAGAAAAAGGAGGCATTTGTCAGGGCTAAAAGGCTGGGAACAGACGAAGCCTGTGTGGAATATAAGGAAAGTAGGAAGGAACTTAAGCAAGGAGTCAGGAGGGCTAGAAGGGGTCACGAAAAGTCATTGGCAAATAGGGTTAAGGAAAATCCCAAGGCTTTTTACACGTACATAAAAAGCAAGAGGGTAGCCAGGGAAAGTGTTGGCTCACTGAAGGATAGGAAAGCGAATCTCTGTGTGGAGCCAGAGGAAATGGGCGAGGTACTAAATAAATACTTTGCATCAGTATTCACCAAAGAGAAGGAATTGGTAGATGTTGAGTCTGGAGAAGGGTGTGTAGATAGCCTGGGTCACATTGAGATCCAAAAAGACGAGGTGTTGGGCGTCTTGAAAAATATCAAGGTCGATAAGTCCCCAGGGCCTGATGGAATCTACCCCAGAATACTGAAGGAGGCAAGAGAAGAAATTGCTGAGGCCTTGACAGAAATCTTTGAATCCTCACTGTCTTCAGGTGATGTCCGAGAGGACTGGAGAATAGCCAATGTTGTTCATTTGTTTAAGCAGGGTAGCAAGGATAATCCAGGGAACTATAGGCCGGTGAGCCTTACGTCAGTGGTTGGGAAATTACTGGAGAGAATTCTTTGAGACAGGATCTACTCCCAAATGGGCGTATTAGTGAGAGGCAGCATGGTTTTGTGAAGGGGAGGTCGTGTCTCACTAATTTGATAGAGTTTTTCGAAGAGGTCACAAAGATGATTGATGCAGGTAGGGCAGTGGATGTTGTCTATATGGACTTCAGTAAGGCCTTTGACAAGGTCCCTCATGGTAGACTAGTACAAAAGGTGAAGTCACACGTGATCAGGGATGAGCTGGCAAGGTGGATACATAACTGGCTAGGTCATAGAAGGCAGAGAGTAGCAATGGAAGGATGCTTTTCTAATTGGAGGGCTGTGACTAGTGGTGTTCCGCAGGGATCAGTGCTGGGACCTTTGCTGTTTGTAGTATATTTTAATGATTTGGAGGAAAATGTAACTGGTCCGATTAGTAAGTTTGCAGACGACACAAAGGTTGGTGGAATTGCGGATAGCAATGAGGACTGTCAGAGGATACAGCAGGATTTAGATTGTTTGGAGACTTAGGCGGAGAGATGGCAGATAGAGTTTAATCCGGACAAATGTGAGGTAATGCATTTTGGAAGGTCTAATGCAGGTAGGGAATATACAGTGAATGGTAGCACCCTCAAGAGTATTGAAAGTCAGAGAGATCTAGGTGTACAGGTCCACAGGTCACTGAAAGGGGCAATACAGGTGGAGAAGGTACTCAAGAAGGCATACGGCATGCTTGCCTTCATTGGCCGGGGCATTGAGTATAAGAGTATAAGTCATGTTGCAGCTGTATAGAACCGTAGTTAGGCCACACTTGGAGTATAGTATTCAATTCTGGTTGCCACACTACCAGAAGGATGTGGAGGCTTTAGAGAGGGTGCAGAAGAGATTTACCAGTATGTTGCCTGGTATGGAGGGCATTAGCTATGAGGAGCGGTTGAATAAACTCGGTTTGTTCTCACTGGAATGATGGAGGTTGAGGGGCGACCTGCTAGAGGTCTACAAAATTATGAGGGGCATAGACAGAGTGGATAGTCAGAGGCTTTTCCCCAGGGTAGAGGGGTCAATTACTAGGGGGCATAGGTTTAAGGTGCGAGGGGCAAGGTTTAGAGTAGATGTACGAGGCAAGTTTTTTTACACAGAGGGTAGTGGGTGCCTGGAACTCGCTACAGGAGGAGGTGGTGGAAGCAGGGACGATAGTGACATTTAAGGGGCATCTTGACAAATACATGAATAGGATGGGAATAGAGGGATACGGACCCAGGAAGTGTAGAAGATTATAGTTTAGTCGGGCAGCATGGTCGGCACAGGCTTGGAGGGCCGAAGGGCCTGTTCCTGTGCTGTACATTTCTTTGTTCTTTGTTCTTTGATTTGATTGGCATTCGGTAGGGAAAAAACCCTGTCCTTATAAAAAGGAAAACATTTTACTCATGTTTTGTAATAAACCTTTACTTGTTAATACTGTATGTTTCCATGAATTCAATCCTCATGGAGTTTACTACATCAATTATACAGAGTAACAAACACATGGAGCAAATGCTTCTCATCAGATGTGTACAGATCAAACAGATTGCAAGCCTCTGACCTTTTTTCTAACAATCACTGCAAAACATCAAAGCCTTAAATTATGGAAGAATTTTCTGAACACGTTACTTAAAAAGCATAGCTTTAAAGGAATTATAAGTTAAACATTCTATTAATAAACCTTTGAAAAAGTATTACAGAAGAAATAGATCAAATCTTAGCACCTGGGCATTAAGCACAAATGTTCAAGAAAGTAGAAAAATAACTTTTGGTGTGTGGCAATTTATCCACAGTGTTATTAAAGCTAATTATTTATACTGGTGATCCTAAAAGAATGCTAATTATGAAAGAAATATTCATGAGGTATTTACAAGGTATTTACTAGTGATGAACAATGAAAATTTCAATATTTTTAACATTGGATCCAATTTTATTTTAAAAACTCTTTAACTGTCTGCCTGCAAATAATATCTCGAACTGAAAATGGTGATACATCAAACTTGTGATTCATGCTCCTCTACGAGGAACTTTCACCACATGGTGAGCTGGATTTAAAGCCACCTGTTGCGACGGAAAACATAGCTGAGCCCACCTAATCGTGGGAGAGGATGCATATCAGGCTTCCCACTGCAGGAAAGTCTATTGCGATTAAGCTGGAGATGGGATTGAGCCCATGGGGGAAAATTCAATTAGGTTCATTATTGAACCAATTTACACCATTTATCCTTGAATCCACCAGAATTTAGTAGTGGCTCAGGAAAGTGACATGTCTTTTCTGAGCCCCCAAAAGATTTTCCCTGTTGGATTTGCCTTTGGCCTTCTAAGGGTTCACTCTTTCAAAGGTGCTTGGTGGCCAACTGTAAGATCTGGCATCAAGCAAGGAGTGGTCACTGAAAGCCACTCCCAAGCCCATGCCTCTGACCCGCCTGCTTCCCCTCCCTGTAATTCCTCTACTGTGCACCCCAGCCATGGGTTTCCTGGTGGCGGGGGGTGCATTAAATAGGAAATCCTGTTGACAACGGTGGGGCGGCGAGATCCCACTGCTGGCCAATGGCATACCGCATGCCGCCTTCATCGCTGCAAAACACGTGGCGGGTTGTGTAGAAAACCTCACTCAGAGTTTTACAGCACAGTGGTTTTAAAAGGAAGGAGCAGTTGCGACACAGAGGAAGATGGTGGAGGGTAAGGGTCCGGCCATAACGTCTCAGTGGTCAATGGAGCAGCTGGTGGACTTCTTGAACAAGAAGTTCACCCAGCAGAGGAAGAAGACTTTGGAGGACCTGGCAAGGACGGTAGGCCAGATTAAAGTGGGGATCGACTGTCTGGAGACGAGGCTGGAAGCTCAGAGCCAGGCGATCCAGAAGACGGAGGAGACGGTGGGGGAGCACAAGGAGCAGCTCACCTCAATAGCGGCTGAGTTGGGGGTGATGCGCGATACTCAGAGGCGGCTGCAGGAGATGGTGGAGAATTTGCAGAACCGGTCTCGGAGGCAGAATCTGAGGATCGTGGTGCTGCCGGAGGGCAGTGAGGGAGCGGATGCTGGCTCATACATGGTTCGGATGTTCGGTAAATTGCTGGGAGAGGAGGCCTTTGAACGGCCCTTGAAGGTGGACCGGGCGCACAGTATGCTGATGAGGAAGCCGCAGGGTAACGTGTTTCCGAGGGCGATGGTGGTGTGGCTGCACCAGTTTTTGGATAAGGGACCCTGAGGTGGGCCAGGCAGGCGAGGCCATGTACCTGGGAGACAGTGAGCTTTGAGTGTACAAGGATTTGGGTGTGGAGCTGGCCAAGAGGCGAGCAGGGTTCAATAAGGTGAAGGCTGTCCTCTTGAATTGGATTGGATTGGATTTTGTTTATTGTCACGTGTACCAAGGTACAGCGAAAAGTATTTTACCACGAGCAGCTCAATAGATCTGGCCCTGTTGGCCTTTTTAAGAAGGGGGTAAAGTTTGGAATGCTTTACCCGGCTCGCCTCTGGGTGACCTACAATGGCCGGGAACTTTACTTTGGGCTGCCGGAGGAAGCAATGGAGTTTGTGACTGGCAGGAGAAGTAGGACATTGAACCTTGGAGGACGTGTCGTTTTTGTTCCTTTTGGTTTTTTTTCTCTGGGGACCATTGGCCTGTGTTCTTCTGCGGGGGGTGGGTGGTTGCTTTTTTTCTTTGCTTTGGGGTTTTGAATGTTGGTGTTGTTGTGTGCACCGGGATAGTGTTTGAGCGGGGGGCGGGTGGGGGTGGAATTAGTGAGGAGTAGGATGTTAGGTGCCATGGGTGGGTGCTGCCAGGTAAGTTGGGCGGGCTAGTTCACGGAAGTGCAGTGGGGAGTGAGCTGGAGATTAGAAGGTTAGAATGTTGATGGGGGTTCGGATTGTTATTTGGGGGGGGGGGAACTGCTGATAGGGAAGGTCGTTTTGAAATGTGGTATGGGTAGGATCGATGACGGTGGACATCCGAGGGTAGGCCTGAGAGGGTGCGGGATCCGAGCTGGAGGCTGGCCCAGGAGGGGATATGGTTGATTGTGACAGGGTGGGAGGGGGGGGGTTCAGAATTGGATCAGTCGAATCGGAGGTCGGGGAGAGTATCGGCAGTGGCGAAGGAACTGAGTGGGTTTGTGGACCGCATGGGGGTGGGGGGGGTGGGGGTGGATCTGTGGAGGTTTGACAGGTCAAGGGCAAAGGAATTTTCGTTTCTCTCACACATGCATAGGGTGTACTCCCGAATCGACTATTTTGTGTTGGATAGGACGTTGCTGGCGGTGGTGGCCGGTTCGGAGTACTCGGCAATTGTTGTATCGGACCATGTGCCGGGTGGACTTGGTTGTGGGACTGATGGCAGATGAGGAGGTCTGTGAGTGGGTGAGGGCTGCCATTCGGGGATGTATGGAGCTGAACAACATGCGTGAGGTTTTGCCCGCCACGCTGTGGGAGGTATTGAAGGCAGTAGTATGGAGGGAGTTTATTTCGATAAGGGCACACAGGGACAAGACGGAGCGGGCGGAGGTGACGAGGTTAGTGCAGGAGGTCTTGCAGGTGGACAGGAGGTATTCGGAAGCCCCGGAGGTGGGGATGTTGAGGGAACGGCAGAAACTGCAGATGGAGTTTGGGTTATTATCTACGGGTAAGGCGGTAGGGCATTTGAGGAGGGCGAAGGAAGTGGTCTTTGAATGTGGGGAAAAGGTGAGTAGAATGTTGACACATGAACTGAGGAAGCAGAAGGCAGTGATGGAGATCTGAAAAATGAAGGATGGGGGGGGGGCAGGGGGGGGGGGGTGGGGCGGGTGGAACAAGGTCTGGATCCGGCCGGAGTGACTGGGGATTTTTATAGGCGGCTGTATGAGTCGGAGCCCCCAGCCAGGGTGGAGGGAATGGGGCGATTTTTGGAAGGGTTGGAGTTCCTGAGGGTGGAGGGGCTGGGAACCCCCATTGGGCTGGTGGAGATGCTGGAGGGTCTTGGGCGATGCAGGCGAGGAAGGCTCGGGCCCAGACAGGTTTCCAGTGTAATTTTCCAGGGCTCCTGAGGCCTCTGCTGGTGAGGGCATTTAATAAGGCGAGGGAGCAAGGGGTTCTCCCCTCAACATTATTGTAGGCCTCCATCCCCTTAATGTTAAAGAAAGACAAGGATCCGGAGCAGTGTGGGTCCTACAGGCCAATTTTGTTTTTAAACGTGGACACCAAGCTGTTGGCCTCAAGGATTGAGGACTGTGTGCCGGGGGTGATAGGGGTGGACCAGCCGGGGTTTGAAAAGCAGAGGCAGCTGTCGGTCAACATCAGGAGGTTACTGAATGTCATAATGATGTCCCTGGAGGGACGAAGTGTGGAGGTGGTGGTTGGCATGGATGCGGAGAAGGCTTTCGATCGGGTGGAGTGGGGCAATTTGTGGGAGGTGCTGGGGCGGTATGGGTTCGGACATGGGTTTGTAAACTGGGTCCGGTTACTGTACCAGGCAGCGGTAGCGAGTGTGCTGCCAAACCGGGTGAGCTCGGAATATTTCAGGCTGCACTGGGGGACAAAGCAGGGATGTCCAGCCTTCCCATTGCTCTTTGCCTTGGCTATAGAGCCATTGGCAATGGCGCTGAGAGCGTCAAGGGATTGGCAAGGGCTAGTATGGAGGAGAGGAGCATAAGGTCTCGCTATATGTGGATGACTTGCTGCTGTATATTTTGGACCCGTTGGAAAGTATTAGGGAGATTACTAGGATTTTGGAGGAATCCGGCTGGCTCTCCGGGTATAAATTGAATATGAGGAAGAGTGAGATCTTTCCGATCCAGGCAAGGGGGTAGGAGGAGAGACCGAGGGAGTTGGCATTTAGAGTGGGGCGGGGGGCTTTTTCGGTACTTGGACATTCAGGTGGCGCGGGGGTGGGAGTGGCTGCACAAGCTGAATTTGGCTCGGTTGGTGGAACAGATGAAGGGGGACTTTAGGAGGTGGGATGTGCTCCCGCTGTCATTGGTGGGTGGGTGCAATCGGTGAAAACGACGGTCCTCCCGATGTTCTTGTTTGTGTTCCAGAACCTCCCGATTTTTATTCCTAAGGCTTTCTTTAGGAGGGTGAAAACAATGATTTCAGGGTTTGTTTGGGCGGGTAAAGCCCCGCGGGTGAAGAAGGTGCTGCTGGAACAGGGTCGAGCTGGTGGTGGGGGTTGGCTCTTCTGATTTTGATGAATTATTACTGGGCGCGGACATAGCTATGATTGGGAAGTGGTAAGTGGGGACGGGTCGGTGTGGGAGCAGATGGGGGTAGCCTCTTGCAGGCATATGAGTTTGGGGCCATTGTTGATGGCTCCTCTGCCTTCTCGCCGGCCAGGTACTCCACTAGCCCAGTGATGGTGGCGGCCTGAGGGTGTGGGGACAGTGACGGCAGTATCTGGGCCTGGAGGGGACGTCGGTTTGGGCACTGATTTGTAGAAATCACTGGTTTGTTCCGGGGGGCCTGGATGGGGGAGATCTGTTCATTGACGGCGGCTTTCCAAACTTGGAGGAGGAATTTGAGCTGCCTGTCTGGAATGGGATCCGGTATTTACAGGTGACTTTGTTTGGAGGCAGGTGCCGTCCTTGCCTCACCTGCTGTCCCAGGGGCTACAGGTGGTGTCAAGAACAGAGGAAGGGGAGAAGATGTCGGAAATTTACAAGGAGCTGATGGATTGGGAGGGAGCCCCGACATAGTTAGTGAAGCATAAGTGGGAGGAGCGGTTGGGTAGGGAGTTGGAGGCTGGGCTGTGGGAGGAGGCCCTGAGGAGGATGAATGCATCCTCGCCATGCGCTAGGCTTAGCCTCATTCACTTCAAGGTGGTCCACAGGACACATATGACTGTGGCCAAGATGAGGTTTTTCCGAAGGGGTGGAAGGCAGGTTGTGCGGGTAGGCCTGCGAATCACGGCCACATGTTTTGGGTATGCCCGAAGCTTGGCGGATTCTGGCAGGGGTTTGCCGACATTATGTCGGAGATCCTGAAGGTAAAGGTGGTCCCGAGTTCAGAAGTGGTGATCTTCGGAGTGTCCGAAGACCTGGGAGTGCAGGGGGCGAGAAAGGCCGATGTCTTGGCCTTTGCCTCCCTGGCAGCCCAGAAACGGATATTGTTGGAATGGAGGGACTTGGGGGCCCCTGAAACCGAGGCTGTGGGTCAGTGACCTGGCAGAGTTTCTCAGGTTAGAAAAAATAAAGTTTGGCTTAAGGTGTTCTGTGGAGGGATTTGCCTAATACCATTTTCCAACCCTTGGTCTGTAGCCTTGTATGGTTGGCGTTTAAGAGCTTGATGCCTACCGGGTAAGTCTTTCCCACATTTTATATTTTTATTTCAGATTTCCAGCATCTGCAATAGTTTGGTTCTTGCTATCCAACTTTTAAACTATTAAAAAATTGTGCAGGGAAAGCCTAACACTCTCAATATATTGCCTGTGAGATTTGAAAAACACACGTAAATGAGCTCCGACAAATTAATTCAAATTTTTATTGTTAGGACAGTCAAAAAAATTTGCATGAATAAAAATCTATTTAATTTTGATTATTCGTAATTCCATCAAAATATATCAGTGGTTAATCTCTCGCATTTGCTGAAATATCATTAGCACTGCAATCATTTTTAAGCGTATTGGGCACTGCAAACAATTACTTGGATTTGTTGATAAAGTCAAAGAACATATTTAACTATTTTTTAAAAAGTGATCATTCAGAAATTAACCTAATGCACCAAGCAATTATTTGCTTTAGGATGGATCATTTAGAAAGGGGGAAGTTCAAAGAAACAGAAATAAGCGATTTAGCCCCTTGAATTCATTCCAGCTTTCAATATCAGTGGTAACCAGTGCTGAAAACAGTTATCCAGAATTCTCCGTATCCTCACCTAACAAAAAAAATTATTGTCTCCATCTTCAAAGCTGAAGTTGACACACAATTCACAGCCAGTGGGGAAAGAGGATCAGATTTCTACCCTCTGCGAAGAAACGCTTTCTTAGTTTATGCCTGAATAACATAGTGGCACTGGACCAGGGGCGGATTCTCCTCTTGCCGATGCCAATTTCGTAACTGGCGATCGGGCGGAGAATCCCTTTTTAACGACCGAATCGGGGGCGGCACCAGTTTCCAGATGCTCCACCCCCTCCAAAACAGCATCATCGAGGAGTACAGCGCACGCCGTTCGGACGGCCTCAGGACTTTACCTGAAGGCCCTCCCCCGATGGGCCGAGTTCCCGACCGGGGCAAGTGTGGTCTCAGCAGTCGGGAACCCGGTGTGGTGGCTGTAGACTGTGTCCAGCGCCGCCACAGTTGGGCGGGAGCTGTGCTGCTGGCCAGGGGGGTCTTTGGCGAGGGTTGGGGGACTGGCGGGGTGTGGCCAGGGGGTGTCCAGGAGAGCACTATCTGGCAGCTCGGGTCCGCGCGCGGCCAGCGCCATGATGTATGGCGTGACCGTTGCAGGTCGTCGCCGTGCGCATGCACGGCCACGGACCTGGCAATTCTCCGCCCGTTTATATCGGGAAGGCCGTGCGTGTGTTGCTAGCTCCTCACCGGTCGGAGGATCGGTGCTGGGGCCTCGCTGAATGTTCCCACCTAAAACGCCACGGATCCACTGGACATCGCCCCAAAATCGGAAAATCCAACCCCATATCTTCCAGTCAGCAGCAATGTTGAGGAAATTGCTGCAGACTGCGTGGATAATCCTGGGCCTACCCTTCTGCATCCCTGCAACCATGTCTTCCTTTCCCAGCTGTAGCAGCGATCCCTCAATGAGGGGAGCAAAGCTGAAGAGGAACGCTGCATTCAGGCACGTTTTATGAGCACAAGAACTTTTGTGGGATGAGATGGTGGGTAACAAAATCAGGAGTATGTGAGGGCCGGATGGGGTGGGCTCCACTCTGCTTTTAATCACTCACCTACACCAGAAACGAATAGTGGGACAATACTAGGATAGCTGTCGTGCATCAGGCCCCAGTCTCTGACACGGAGATGAGTGTTGGATATATTCTCAGAGGGGCCCAGGCAGCATAAATCAGTCCAGAAGCTTAAACGTCCCGGGCAGTTACAGTGCATGTGTGCAGTCAGGACTTCCGAAGGCTTCTGACACACAACAGCAAGCTTTTAAACATTCACTGCTGTTGGCATTGGAAGGTCCAGCCCAATCATTTTAAGACTGTGTCCTATTCTTCTGGTTTACCCCACGAGAACAATTTGTTTCCCTTACCTACCGCATCTCTGAACATTGAGGAATATGTACGCTCGGTTTGCAGATTACGCATTGGATTTTAACTGAATAACAATATTCAAGAAGTAAACGTATTACCAAATTATAACCTGCCTGCCTGTTAACAATTCCAATGGAAACAAATTCTCTCAACTATTAATCGAGTATACAACAAAGACTAATTCCAGAATGGTAACATCTGGCGATTAAATCTCGTGAGGAACACGTATTTACATACGAACGAGAAGCAAGAGGCAATTGGTCAATGAAATGGATTTGACATTGGCAGAGGTCAGAGTTATTGATGGGATGAAAGACTTCTTTCTCCGAATGTGAGGATCCTGGATTGTGCGGATATTATGCTGTTTTAAGCAGGCAGGGGTCAAAAGGACAAAGTTGTTCTAAGAGCGTGCTAATTGGAAATTTTGCAAGGAGAGGGAAATAAAACAAAAAATGGTGCAGCAAGCATTACTCTGGAATGTTCTCCCTAAACCCCTTTGCCTTGCCAACTCCTCTAAAATCAAATTTCTGGTTGCCTGTCGTAAAATCAGTTTGTTTGATAATGTTCTTATGGAGTCCCTTGGGATGATTTACTATGTGCATTTATATCGCTTAAGTAACATTGTTGTTGGGGGCTGGGGAATGGCCCTGGGACAAAAAAAAGAGAAAGCTTAATCTTCATTTGGCATCATATTGCTGGAGTGCTGGAAGTAAATGCCTAGTGGTGGCAAAAATTCCATTTCCAGTACAAATAGCTCTTGATGAACACAAAAACGTAACAAAAAAAAAGGGAGTTAAAGATGATCAAAATACACATTATAATTATGGCCTCAATTATAATCAATATCATGGCTCATAGTGGGATAATAGTTTACTGTTGTATATTATTTTGGCAACCATACTGGGGGGAAAAAAGTGTTATTACATTGCAAAAGGAATAAATATTCAAACTCTTATCGTTTAGCTTGCAACATAAATTTCTATCATGCAAAATCAAAAACTGCAATATTATGTTATCATGGCAGACTTATTAAATTAGATCAAGAATAGAGTCTGCAATTCACAAAAACAACAGTAGTTCCTAAAATGGGAAAAAAGTGTTATTTTTGGACATGAATGCAAATGCACTACTCTAGGCCTTCAAGGGTTAAAAATAATTGAGGAATCAATCCTTACTTTTAACACAGACTACACCAAATACTTTCAATGCTGCAGCTTTCTAAAACAAATAAAGGTGCATTTCAATTTCGAGCCAGAGAAATGCACACTGTACAGTTGATGCTAAAATGCAAGCTATAAGTATATGCCATGTTACATACAGGTATCACAGTAAGCAAACAGACCAGCTTTTATTGAGCAGAAGAAATTTGGGTTACATTTTTCGGATTACAGACAACACTGTTTTACGTGAATTTTCTGTTGAATGATGAGTTTGATATAATAAAGTTATGGATCTTCCACATCAAAGAACTCTCTCTTGGGTTGAGATACACCCCTGTACCATGCACAGGTGTCATCACCCCTCTTAATACACGCATAGTGCTTGTACTGACGTCCGTAAATGGTTTGCTCGGTCACCCGGTCTGTCCACAGACATTCACTTCGATCGACGATGTCGCAAGGAATGGATGAACATGTGACAATCTAACAAGGAATAAAGTACACAGATTAGTGTGGAAATTACAGAAATCACAAATCTTTACAGTGCAGGAGATCATTTGGCCCATCAGGTCTGCACTGGGTCTCGAGCATTCTATCAAGTCCCATTCCACAGCCTTATCCCAGTATCCTTACATATGCTTTCCTTATTTTCAGATAGCAACCCAATTTCATTTTGATGAAACCTGTCTCCACCACTCTCTCAGGAAGCTCATTCCAGGCTACCAACCACCCTCTGGGTGAAACTAATACAAGAACTATGATCTGCTCTCACTTATACTATCTTTCCTACAGTCTATCCTCTAGCTTTCTCCTTAACCTTCCACCCACAAGGGTTAGCATCGATGCCTTTTAAAGCTCGACATCAAGCTCCCTCTAGTGGTTGATTTGGGCATAACATTAATCCTTACAGTTCTTTACATTTATGATAATGTCACATCCCTCTTTATTGGAAAAAAAGGTTAGAAACTCTTGTTTGTAACATTGTTTTCTTTGAACATTACATTAGCGAGCAGGAATCATTAACTTGTTGTTACATTCAGTTCCAAAAGTAAATGTTAAGTCACATTGGTGATGACAGATCAATAGTTATTACAAATTTAATCTGTTCGGTGGTTTCCTTGTTCTCGTTGATCTTCTGAGTGGTTGCGTCAAAGTGTGCAAGTTATCTCCAAATTGTCTTGGGCCGGGTCGGAGAATCGGGGGGGGGGGGGGGGGGGGGGAGGGGAGGGGGCGGCGTGAATCCTACCCCGCCGTTCCGACACCGGCTGCCGAATTCTCCGACGGGGTTTTCAGGTGGGGGCGGGGATCGCACCGCGCCGGTCGGGGGCCGTTGGCAGCACCCCCCCCCCCAGTTTTGGAAAATGGCATGGCATCCTCAGTAATAATGTTCGGAGTTTGAAATGGAACATGTTTTTTTAAAAATTTACAGTAATATTTCCTCTAAACATTGAACCTTGTTCAGTCTGTCCAAATACAATCTTGGTGCAATTGGTCTTAATAGCTATATGTTGCCATCCACCATCAGGATTTTGTATTAAAAGTCTCCTTTTAACGTTGATAAAGATTTTGTGTGCTTTTTGTAGTAGTCTTTTTGTTTTTGTAACTTTTGGCAGTTATGTATTTCTTGATCATCCATATTCTGAATCGTGATTTCTGGTAATGTGGTGCAAATTGTTTTCCCCATCAACATCTGTGCAAGCGACAAACCTGATGACAATGGGGTAGCTCTGTATGTCAACAGTGCCAAAGATAAATTCTTGTTGTCATCCAATGCTTTGCTGAATTTTTTTTTGACTATTGCTACATCTTTCTCTTGTTTGCCATTAGATTGGGGGTACAATGGGCATGACGTGATGTGGTTACAATTATAATGTTCTGCAAATTGTGTCCCCTCCCAGCTGATGATGCAAGGACCATTGTCAGAGACACCGTGTAATGGAATTCCATGGCGAGCAAAAACAGATTTTGTTGCTTGTATTACAGATCGGGTCATTGAATCATTCAGCGTGATCACCTCTGGATAGTTGGCATAGTAGTCAATTATGGCTAGATAGTCATGACCTTTAAAGTAGAATAGATCCATACCAACTTTCATCCATGGATCGGTGACAAGTTCATTTTCTTCCAAGCACTCGTTGCATTGCGCAGATTGATGCATCTGACAAGTGCTGCATTCCTGCACATGATTGTCCACATCCTTGTTGGCTCCAGGCCAGTACAGAGATTGTCTTGCTCGTCTACGGCATTTTTCGATATCTTGGTGACCCTCGTGTATCTGGTCCTTATCGGAGGCATGAAGGAATAACTATTGTCCCCTTGGAGCAGGAATCCATTAATTAGTGAGGTCATCATTGATACTGCGAAAAGTGGAGCAACATCCATTGGGTCATCCTTCTTTGAGGTATTTGATTACCATTTGGGTGCCAAGTCCTTTTCTGTTTCTTCTCTTATGATTCGTAGCTTATCGTCAGATACTGCTAGCATTTCAGCAACAATGAAGCTTGTGCTTCCACAATGTGTACTATATCTGAAACCATGGTATCAATGTCATTTGTAGCTCTTGATAAGGTATCAGCAACAACCAAGTCTTTTCCTAGCTCTTGAAGCTTGTCATTCGAAGTCTTGGTTGTGTGTACCCTTTCAACTAGGTTTAATATCGCAAGCATCCACCTCAAGTAGCGATGATTTATCATCTTCCACTATTTCAAAGTCGATTGGCCTTTTGATGTCACCATTCCGAACAATGAGACCACAGGGACCTCTAGTGGCTATAGTATTACCATTATAGTCAGTCAATCGACAGGTTAATTTCTGTATTTGCAGTTGTATGCTGGTCTTAAATTCTTTTTGGTTGTTAAATTTGCATGTGCTCCTGTGTCTATCTTAAATGGAAGTTTATATCAAGTAGTACAGTCCACTCTTTAATAATCTTTGACAGCTGTTGTACTGATTTGTTATCACAGTCCAGTGCATTAATCCTAGTAATTGCATCAACCATGAAAGTATCCTTCAGTGCGTATAGGGAGGAATCATTATTATCAGCTAAGATATTTTGTCTTTTTTCTTCACTCTGTACACTTTGAATCTTCCTATAGTCATGGTAGGATTTTTTAAATGTGTTTGCTGGAGAAGCTGTTGAGAAACCGCACTGTGCTACAAAGTGATTGAAACAATGGAAAATTTGTCTGGCAAAAGGCAAACACTTATTTTACTGTGGGCATGGCCTCAGCATGTGCACATCACTCTCAAAATGGCCAAAAAACACACCTGGTACCATGTGCTGTGCTTTGTGTTGCTAATTCTAGATGGTTGGCGTAGTGTTCACACAGACCACAAATAGCTTTTATATTGAATAAAGCTATAGATTTATTTACACTACTTAATTGGATTCAACACTTACTCCTACATAACAAACAGTTGATCAAATCTCTACACTAATACAAGGACTATTATTTACCCTCACTCACACTATCATTTTCTCTGAGGGTAGTGAATCTGTGGAATTTGTTACCATAGAGAGCTGTAGAGGCCGAGTCATTATGTTCAAGGCTCAGATAAGGGTTAAGGGGATAAGGCGTGAAAGTTGATTTGAGGATAATCAGATCAGTCATGATCTCATTGAATGGCGGAGCAGACTCGATAGGCCGGATGGCTTACTTCTGCTCTGACATTTTATGGTCAATATCGAATTTAAGAAATCAGATAGCTTCTTGAGCTTGCTCTGCCATTCAATAAGATCAGAGCTGATCTTCTATCTCAACTCCACTTTCCCCATCTCCCACAGTCTTTAAATTTCTCCTGCACTGTTCACTCATTCTCTTTGTCCCTTCCGATAATTGGAAATGTCAAGCCGGTTTCCCATACCATACATAACCTGATGAATATTTGCAACATTTTCTGCTTTCAAATGTTGTTGCCCTTTTACTTTGACCTAATAATGGTGGAGGGTGGGGGCCTCCTGTCGCAGAGGTCCCATATTCAGCAAGAGCCCTTAAGATTAGGCCTATAGATCCATGCATTAACGTACCCACGTTGAAATTTATTGAGATTTTGGCCATGTTACTGCATATGGACATAAGAACTTGTGTTGGTACTGGTGGTGAGGCTGTAGGATTGCTGATCATAGAATCCCTACAGGGCCGAAGGAGACCATTCGGTCCATCAAGTCTGAGCCAAACCTCTGAAAGGACACCGTACCAAACCCACTCCCCCACCCTATCTCCGTAATTCCACCTAATGTACGCACCTTGGACAGTAAAGGGCAATTTCACAGGGGGCTTTTCACAGTAACTTCATTTGAAGTCTACTTGTGACAATAAGCGATTTTCATTTTCATTTCATTTAGCATGGCCAATTCACCTAACCTGCATATCTTTGGGCTGTGGGGAAAAAACGGAGCCCCGGAGGAAACCCATGCAGACATGGGGACAATGTGCAAAATCCATGCAACTCCACCCCAGGCCGGAATTGAACCTGGATTCCTGGCGCTGTGAGGCAGCAGTGCTAATCATTGTGTCGCCCTAAAGCGGATCTTCAAGTTGTTGATTTGCACAAGTTAGAAATAACAAATCCAACAGGATCTTCCAGGATAAATATTAACTTGCATTATCACCCTTCATGTACCCTTCATGTACTCAGGATGTCCTAAAGTGTTACAAAGTATTTCACAGTCAATTAAAAATTTCAGGTGTTAGTAAATTGTCTGGACAAAGACAGCAGAGCAATGTGATAAATGGCCACGCTATCTATTCTGTTGGTGTCGGTGTTGAATGCTGGCTAGGATACGAGGAAACATGCCTGCTGTTTGAAGAGATTGGGCCTCAATTTAATGACTCACCAGGACCTCTGCCCAAAATACTCCACCCCTGCCCAAAATACTCCACCCCCTGCCCAAAATACTCCACCCCCTGCCCAAAATACTCCACCCCCTGCCCAAAATACTCCACCCCCTGCCCAAAATACTCCACCCCCTGCCCAAAATGCTCCACCCCCTGCCCAAAATACTCCACCCCCTGCCCAAAATACTCCACCCCCTGCCCAAAATACTCCACCCCCTGCCCAAAATACTCCACCCCCTGCCCAAAATACTCCACCCCCTGCCCAAAATACTCCACCCCCTGCCCAAAATACTCCACCCCCTGCCCAAAATACTCCACCCTCTGCCCAAAATACTCCACCCTCTGCCCAAAATACTCCACCCTCTGCCCAAAATACTCCACCCTCTGCCCAAAATACTGTACCCAAGTGCCAGCCCGGAGTAGGCATGTGGCGGGAGGTCAGGAGCATGGGGCTGAAGTGTAGACAAAACTGCAACAAAGGTTTTTCGCATGTCAACCTCATTTCCCTGAGCTCAATGGGAGAGAGACAGACAGGACATTCTGCTGGTAGGGCCTGGCCTGGGCTGGGGTTCAGCCTGCCTTCCTTTCTGCTTGTTTGATGGACAACTGCTGCTGCCATTCGGAGGAAGGAGGAGAGACGGGTGGTGGCTGGTTCATCTGAATGACTTGTTGCAGCAGAGGGAGGAAGTCAGGTGCCCTGCTGCGGTACTTAGGGAGGGTGGCCTGAATCAACTGCAACATGCTGGAGGTTTGGAGGACTGGTTTACCATCTCCTGCTGCTTTTGTTTGGACTGCTGACTGTTTACAGGTTCAGTGTTTAGAAGCCATGTGTTGTTCCTACCGCTCCTACTTCTGCGGACTGGACCGGGGGCCGGCTGGATGTTGGGACTACAGGAAGAGGATGGTGGTGGCTCACCTCAACTGGATACCCTGGAGGCTGGAATGACACGTCCTTGTAGGCTGTTGGCCACTTCCGTGTAATAATGACTGTTTCTGGTTCAGGTTTGGAGGCCATGTTTTTAAAAATATATATTTTATTCAAATTTTTTGGCCAAACAAAACAGTACAAAGTTTTTCCTTTTTAACAACAATAAAGCAATATAAATGACAGTGGCCAGTTTTTAACAAATAAATAAATAATATATAAACAAAAAACTAAATGGCAACTGCCTGATCAAAAATAATTCCTCTCCAAAAATACAATCCAACAGTCCAATATACATTACCTAGTACAAATATCTATACATATACAGAGACATCCCTGAGAACCCGCCCGAGTTCTCCCCTCCCCCCCCCCCCCCCCCCCCCCTGGGTTGCTGCTGTTGCCTTCCCATACCCTCTATCGTTCTGTGAGGTAGTCAATGAACGGTTGCCACCGCCTGGTGAACCCTTGAGCTGAACCCCTTAATGCAAACTTTATCCGTTCTAGTTTTATAAACCCTACCATGTCATTTATCCAGGTCTCCACGCCCGGGGGTTTGGCTTCCTTCCACATAAGCAATATCCTTCGCCGGGCTACTAGGGACGCAAAGGCCAAAACATCAGCCTCTTTCGCCTCCTGCACTCCCGGCTCTTCTGCAACCCCGAATATAGCCAACCCCCAGCTTGGTTCGACCTGGACCCCCACCACCTTCGAAAGCACCTTTGCCACCCCCACCCAGAACCTCTGTAGTGCCGGACATGACCAGAACATGTGGGTGTGGTTCGCTGGGCTTCTTGAGCATCTCCCACACCTATCCTCTACCCCGAAAAATTTACTGAGCCGTGCTCCAGTCATATGCGCCCTGTGTAGAACCTTGAATTGTATCAGGCTTAGCTTGGCACACGAGGATGACGAGTTTACCCTACGTAGGGCATCAGCCCACAGCCCCTCCTCAATCTCTTCCCCCAGCTCTTCTTCCCATTTCCCTTTCAGCTCATCTACCATGATCTCCCCCTCATCCCTCATTTCCCTGTATATATCCGACACCCTACCATCCCCCACCCATGTCTCTGAGATCACTCTATCCTGCACCTCCTGCGTCGGGAGCTGCGGGAATTCCCTCACCTGTTGCCTCGCAAAAGCCCTCAGTTGCATATACCGAAATGCATTCCCTTGGGGCAACCCATATTTTTCCGTCAGCGCTCCCAGACTCGCAAACGTCCCATCTACGAACAGATCTCTCAGTTGCACTACCCAGCTCTTTGCCATGCTCCAAATCCCCCATCCATTCTCCCCGGGACAAACCTATGGTTATTTCTTATCGGGGACCGCACCGAGGCTCCCGTCCTTCCCCTATGCCGTCTCCACTGCCCCCAAATTTTTAATGTTGCCACCACCACTGGGCTTGTGGTGTATTTCTTCGGGGAGAACGGCAACGGCGCCGTCACCATTGCTTGTAGGCTGGTCCCCTTGCAGGACGCCATCTCCAATCTTTTCCACGCCGCTCCCTCCCCTTCTCCCATCCACTTACACACCATTGAGATATTGGCGGCCCAGTAATAATCACTTAGGCTCGGTAGTGCCAGCCCCCCCCTATCCCTACTAGCTGCAAGAACCCCCTCCTCACTCTCGGGGTCTTCCCGGCCCACACAAAACTCATGACACTTTTCTCAATTCTCTTGAAGAAAGCCTTCGTGACCATCACCGGGAGGCACTGAAACACAAAGAGGAATCTCGGGAGGACTACCATTTTAACCGCCTGCACCCTACCTGCCAGTGACAGGGACACCATATCCCATCTCTTGAAATCCTCCTCCATCTGTTCCACCAATCGTGTTAAATTAAGCCGGTGTAAGGTTCCCCAATTCCTGGCTATCTGAATCCCTAAGTACCGGAAATCTCTTGTTACCTTCCTCAGTGGTAAATCATCTATTCCCCTGCTCTGCTCCCCCGGATGTACCACAAACAACTCACTTTTCCCCATGTTCAATTTGTACCCTGAAAAATCCCCAAACTCCCTAAGTATCTGCATTATCTCTGGCATCCTCTCCACTGGGTCCGCAACATACAGTAACAAATCATCTGCATACAAAGATACCCGGTGTTCTTCTCCTCCCCTAAGCACTCCCCTCCACTTCCTGGAACCCCTCAGTGCTATGGCCAGGGGCTCAATCGCCAATGCAAACAGTAACGGAGACAGGGGACACCCCTGCCTCGTCCCTCTATGAAGACGGAAGTAATCAGACCTCTGTTTATTCGTGACCACACACGCCCCCGGGGCCCTATTCAGCAGCTGTACCCATCCGATATACCCTTCTCCAAAACCAAATCTCCTCAGCACCTCCCACAGATAATCCCACTCCACTCTGTCGAATGCTTTCTCGGCATCCATCGCCACCACTATCTCCGCCTCCCCCTCTGGCGGGGGCATCATCATTACCCCTAGCAACCTCCGTATGTTTGTGTTCAGCTGTCTCCCCTTTACGAACCCGGTTTGGTCCTCATGGACCACCCCCGGGACACAGTCCTCTATCCTCGCCGCCATCACTTTGGCCAGAATCTTAGCATCTACATTTAAAAGGGAAATGGGCCTGTAGGACCCGCATTGCAGCGGGTCTTTTTCCTTCTTTAAAAGGAGCGATATCGTTGCCTCCGACATAGTCGGGGGCAGCTGCCCCCTTTCCCTAGCCTCATTAAAGGTTCTCGTCAAAAGCGGGGCCAGCAAGTCCATATGCTTCCTATAAAATTCCACCGGGAATCCGTCTGGTCCCGGGGCCTTCCCCGCCTGCATGCTCCCAATCCCTTTCACTACCTCCTCCATCTCAATCTGTGCTCCCAGTCCCGCGCTCTCCTGCTCCTCCACCTTAGGGAATTCCAGCTGATCCAAGAAACACATCATTCTCTCCTTCCCTTCCGGAGGCTGAGCCTTATATAACCTTTCATAGAATGCCTTGAACACCCCGTTCACTCTCTCCGCTCCCCGTTCCATCTCTCCCTCCTCATCTCTCACCTCCCCTATCTCCCTCACTGTTCCCCTCTTCCTCAGTTGGTGGGCCAGTAACTGACTCGCCTTCTCTCCATATTCATACTGTACACCCTGTGCCCTCCTCCATTGTGCCTCTGCATTACCCGTGGTCAACATGTCAAATTCTACGTGTAGCCTTTGTCTTTCCCTGTACAGTCCCTCCTCCGGTGCCTCCGCATATTGCCTGTCCACCATCAAAAGTTCTTTCAGCAACCGCTCCCTTTCCTTACCCTCCTGCTTTCCTTTATGTGCCCTGATGGATATCAGTTCCCCTTTAACCACTGCCTTCAACGCCTCCCAGACCACTCCCACCTGAACCTCCCCATTGTCATTCGGCTCCAAGTACCTTTCAATGCACCCCCTCACCCTTAAACATACCCCCTCATCCACCAATAATCCCATATCCATTCTCCATGGTGGGTGCTGTTCTTTTTCCTCTCCTACCTCCAGGTCCACCAAATGTGGAGCGTGGTCCGAGATAGCTATGGCCGTGTATTCCGTCCCTGTCACCTTCGGAATCAGTGCCTTTCCCAAAACAAAAAAGTCTATCCGTGAGTATACTTTGTGGACATAGGAGAAAAACGAGCACTCCTTACTCCTAGGCCTACTAAATCTCCAGGGGTCTACTCCTCCCATCTGCTCCATGAAGTCCTTGAGCACCCTAGCCGCTGCCGGCCTCCTCCCGGTCCTGGACCTCGATCTGTCCAGCCCTGGGTCCAGCACCGTATTAAAGTCTCCCCCCATTACCAACTTTCCCGCCTCCAGGTCCGGGATACGTCCCAACATACACCTCATAAAATTTGCATCATCCCAGTTCGGGGCATATACGTTCACCAGAACCACCGCCTCCCCTTGCAATCTGCCACTCACCATCACGTATCTATCCCCACTATCCGCCACTATGGTTTTTGCCTCAAACAGTACCCGTTTCCCCACTAAAATAGCCACCCTCCTGTTCTTCGCATCTAAACCCGAATGAAACACCTGCCCCACCCATCCTTTACGTAGTCTGACATGGTCTGTCAGTTTCAGATGCGACTCCTGCAACATAACCACATCTGCCTTTAATTTCTTTAGGTGTGCGAGTACCCGTGCCCTTTTAATCGGCCCATTCAGCCCTCTCACGTTCCACGTGATCAGCCGGGTTGGGGGGGCTCTTTACCCCCCCCCCCCCTTGTCGACTAGCCATCCCCTTTTTTAACCCAGCTCCTCACCCGATTCCCACGTACCCGTATATCCCCCCGACGGCGCCCTCCCGCCTCGACCACCCCACCCCATACCAGCTCCCCCTTCTCCTTAGCAGCAGCAACCCAGTTAACCCCCCCCCCCGGCTAGATCCCTTTCTAGCGTAGTTGCACCCCCCATGTTGCTCCCAGAAGTCAGCAAACCCTGGCTGATCTTGGCTTCCCCCCTTGTCCTCGGCCCCCACTGTGCGAGGCCCCCTCCTTCCTGCGTCCCTGTTCCCGCCATAATTACCATAGCACGGGAACAAAGCCCGTGTTTCCCACTTGGCCCCGCCCCTAATCACCGGCGCCCACAGTTCCTCATCCTCCCCCCCCCCCCCCCCCCCCACAACATGGGGAAGAGAGAAAAGTTACAGGGTCGCAAGATTAACAACTTGAAAAATCATCCCCTCCCCCTTTCCCCCCCCCCCCCTCACCCCACATAATCACCCCACCACTTTGTCTCAAACGTTCTTTTTCTCGCCCGCCTATTCCAGCTTCTCGTCCACAATAAATGTCCACGCCTCTTCTGCCGTCTCAAAGTAGTGGTGCTTTCCCTTGGTGTGTGACCCACAGTCTTGCCGACCGTAACATTCCGAATTTGACCTTTTTGTGAAGCACCGCCTTAGCCCGATTAAAACTTGCCCTCCTTCTCGCCACCTCCGCACTCCAATCCTGGTAGACGCGGATCACTGCGTTCTCCCACCTACAGCTCCGAGTTTTCTTCGCCCATCTGAGGACCATCTCTTTGTCATTATAGCGGAAAAACCTCACCACTATAGCTCGAGGTATTTCTCCAGCCCTCGGTCTTCGCGCCAGAACTCGATAAGCTCCCTCCACCTCCAAAGGGCCCGCCGGGGCCTCCGATCCCATTAGCGAGTGAAGCATCGTGCTCACATATGCCCTGACGTCCGCCCCCTCTGTGCCTTCGGGAAGACCCAGAACCCTTAAATTCTTCCTCCTCGAATTATTCTCCAGCACCTCCAGCCTTTCCACACACCTTTTGTGCTGTGCCTCGTGCATCTCTGTCTTCACCACCAGGCCCTGTATTTCGTCTTCATTTTCAGCAGCCTTTGCCTTCACGACCCGAAGCTCCTACTCCTGGGTCTTTGCTCCTCCTTTAGCCCTTCAATCGCCTGTAATATCGGGGCCAGCAGCTCCTTCTTCATCTCCTTTTTCAGTTCTTCCACACAGCGCCGCAGGAACTCTTGTTGGTCCGGGCCCCATACCAAACGGCCACCTTCCGACGCCATCTTGCTTTGAGCTTGCCTTCCTTGCCGCTGCTCTAGAGGATCCTCCGCAATCTGGCTGCTTTCCTCTCCCTTTTCCATTCGTGTCCGGGGGGATTCCCTTCTGGTTTACCGCACAGTGTTTTTAGCCGTTAAAATTGCCGCTGGGGCTCCTATTAAGAGCCCAAACGTCCGTTCCACCGGGAGCTGCCGAAACGTGCGACTTAGCTGGTCATCGCCGCACCCGGAAGTCGTTTGGAGGCCATGTTAATGGCTGGTGTCTTTGTACTGTTGTTTAATGTTTGGCGTTTTTGTTTACTTTTGGTGCACGCTACTGATGCTGGTGGGTGTGGGGATATTCCCTCGCCTTTTATTCTACCCTGTGCCAGTAAGACTTTCCCGGTGAGTTGTGCTGCTCGTTGTCACGCATACGTACTCTGACAGGCACGCAAGCACAGTCATTCACACGTATACTCTTTATACATGCACACTCTTTCGCCGATATGCATGCACTACTTTCATTGCATACTTTCCCATACACGTACTGAGCACCATTCCACCGATGTGGGCCGCGGGGGGAGGGAGGAGGGCAGGCACAGCCTCGGCAGCTGGTGGCGTTGTTCCTTGTCTTTTGAAATGCTCTGTACCTGTTTGGTTTCTAATGTGCCGGGATTTTACTGGGCTAAATTATGCCCCTCTTTCTCTCTCTCCTCCGCCGTGCTCCGTATTGGAGTGGCCTATTCCAGTGGGTTGGACTGGCGTGCCTTTCCGCTGCGGTAGGTTGGTGGGGGGGGCGGGGCGGTAAGTGTATTCTGGGGTGCCATGTGTTTGGTGTCCTTGTTGTACTGTTTTCTGTATTTTGCTCATGTTAATAAACTAAAATATAGTTCATGGGCTGTGGATTAAATGAGCCTTCCAACCACCCAGACACTTGTACCGCTTCACTCACTCCATGGAAGTTGGCAGACCTCTTTATTTCAGAGTTTGGAATTATACATACGCTGCACAAAAATCAGCGCTTATCCAAAGTCAACAGTGATAGAGCAGGCAACATTTTCCAAGTAGTGAATAATACAGAAAATACAGCAAACTGGGTTTCAAGGATCAGTAAGTTAGCACATTTTGAGAACCATTTCTGTTGCTTTTGGTATTCTATACTTACTAAAGGACCTAAACCAAGGGTTGCTTGGATGGCAGTTGGCACTTATACCAAGTATGTATCATGATTTCCTCGTCTTAGTCCTAGGGTGGGATTCTCCCCACCTTCAGGGGCTAGGCCCGCCCCGGAGTGGTTTGCGCCCTGCTGGCTGGCGGGAAAGGGGCTTGGCGCCACGCCAACTGGCGCAGAAGGGCCTCTGCCGGCCGGCGCGAGTTGGCGCATGCGTGGGAGAGCCAGCGCGTGCTCGCCTCATCCCCGCACATGCGCAGAGGGCTTAGTTTCCGCACCGGGAATGGCGGACCTGTACAGCCTCCGGTGCGGAAGGATTGAGTGCCCCCACAGCACAGGCCCCGATCGCGGGCCAGGCCACTGTGGGGGCACCTCCCAGGGCCAGATCCCCCCGGCGCACCCCCCCCCCCCCCCCCCAAGAACCCTACAGCCCGCCGGCGCCGCCAGGTCCCGCCGGTAAGGGACCTACTCCAATTTACGCCAGCGAGACTGGCAAATGACGGGCAGGACTTTGGCCCATCGCGGGCCAGAGAATCCGGGCAGCCCCGGCGCCCATTGAGTCGCGCCGGACCCCGTCATTCTCCGAGGCGGGAGGCGTGACTCACGGCGGGCCGATTTTTTGGGTCCGGAGAATTAGGAGGATGGCTGGGGCGGGATTCACGCCGACCCCCGGTGATTCTCCGACCCGGCTGGGGGGGGGGGGGGGGGAGGGGAATCCCGCCCCTACTCTCCCAAAGGTGGAGACCCTTTCTAGGTTATGCCAATTGGCAGGACTTGGGTCATCACATTATGCCTGTCTAGTCTACATGTAATTTTTTCAGAGGTTACTGAAAAGTAAGCAACGGTGGCCGCCCTGGATATTTCATCTTCCCTAAACCAGGGATACGAGGGCTAACTGTAACTTGATCTCAGCACTGGGTCCAGTGACAATTAATTGGATTGCAGGCCATGGATTGAAGTACAACACACCTGGGGTGGGATTCTCTGAACCTGAGGCTAATTGTTGACGCCGTCGGAAACGGTGTTGCGTTTCTCGACGGCATCAACACGGCCTCAGGATCAGCAATTCTGGCCCCTACAGGGGGCCAGCACAGCACTGGAGCGGCCCATGCGCAACTGGGCACTGCGGGGTCCGCGCATGTGTAGTGGCACCGGTGGCAACATGCGCATGCGCAGTGGCTCCCTTTTCCGCGCCGGCCTCGACGCAACATGGCGTAGGGCTATAGGGGCCGGCGTGGAAAAAAGAAGGCCCCCAGCCTGAGAGGCTGACCTGCCGATCGGTGGGCCCCGATTGCGTGCCAGGCCACAATGGAGGACCCCCCTCCCCCCCCACCCACAGGCCGCCCCCGGACCCTTCCACGCTGAGGTCCCGCCGGCTGAGAGCAGATTAGAATTGCGCCGGCGGGACTCTGGTTTTTTGCTACGGCTGTTTGGCCGAGAATTGATAGGGGGAGCGGGGGGGCCGTGTAGAACGGCCCCCAACCGGTGCCGCGCCAATTCTCCACTCTAGAACCTAGAACATAGAACAGTACAGGCCTTTCAGCCCAAGATGTTGTGCCGACCATTTATCCTAATCTAAGATCAACTTAACCTACACCCCTTCAATTTACTGCTGTCCATGTGCCTGTCTAAGAGTCGCTTAAATGTCCCTAATCACTCTGACTCCACCACCTCTGCTGGCAGTGCATTCCACACACCCACTACTCTCTGTGTAAAGAACCTACCTCTGCCATCTCCCCTATATCTTCCTCCAATCACCTTAAAACTATGTCCCCTTGTGGCAGCCATTTCCACCCTGGGGAAATATCTCTGGCTATCCACTCTATCCATGCCTCTCATCACCTTGTATACCTCTATCAAGTCACCGCTCTGCCTTCTTTGCTCCAGTGAGAAAAGCCCGAGCTCCCTCAACCTTTCTTCATAAGACATGCCCTCCAGTCCAGGTAGCATCCTGGTAAATCTCCTCTGTACCCTCTCCAACGCATCCACATCCTTCCTAGAATGAGGCGACCAGAACTGGACACAATATTCCAAGTGTGGTCTAGCTAGGGTTTTATAAAGCTGCATCAAAACCTCGTGGCTCTTAAACTCAATCCCCCTGTTAATGAAAGCCAACACACCATACGCCTTCTTAACAACCCTATCAACCTGGGTGGCAACTTTGAGGGATCAATGTACGTGGACCCCAAGATCCCTCTGTTCCTCCACACTTCCAAGAATCCTGCCTTTAACTCTGTATTCAGCATTCACATTTGACCTTCCAAAATGAATCACTTCACATTTATTTAGGTTGAACTCCATCTGCCACTTCTCAGCCCAGCTCTGCATCCTGTCATTGTCCTGTTGTAACCTGCAACAACCCTCAACACTATCTACAACTCCCCCCAACCTTTGTGTCATCGGCAAACTTACTAACCCACCCTTCCACTTCCTTATCCAAGTAATTTATAAAAAACACAGAGCAGTGGTCCCAGAACAGATCCCTGCGGGACACAACTGGTCACCGACCTCCAGGCGGAATACTTTCCATCCACTACCACTTACTGTCTTCTTTTGGAAAGCCAATTCTGTATCCAGACAGCCAAATTTCCCTGTATCCCATGCCCCCCAACTTTCTGAATGAGCCTACCATGGGGAACCTTATCAAATGCCTGACTGAATCCATATATACCATATCCACTGCCTGACCTTCATCAATGTGTCTTGTCACATCCTCAAAGAATTCAATGAGGCTTGTGAGGCATGACCTGCCCCTCACAAAGCCATGCTGACTATCTTTAATCAAACTCTGTTTTTCTAAATAATCATAAATCTTCGCTCTCAGAATCCTTTCCAATATTTTGCTCACCACAGATGTAAGACTGATGGGTCTGTAATTCCCAGGGATTTCCCTATTCCCTTTCTTTAATAGGGGAACAACATTTGCCTCCCTCCAATCATCCGGTACTACTCCAGTGGAGAGTGAGGACGCAAAGATCATCGCCAAAAGCACAGCAATCTCCTCCCTCGCTTCCCGTAGTAACCTTGGGTATATCCTGTCAGGCCCAGGGGACTTATTTATCCTGATGCTTTTCAAAATTTCCAGCACATCCTCCTTCTTAATATCAACCTGTTCGAGCCTATTAACCTGGTTCACACTGTTCTCATGGGCAACAAGGTCCCTCTCTCTAGTGAATACTGAAGCAAAGTATTCATTTAGGACCTCCCCCATCTCTTCAGACTCTAGGCACAGCTTCCCTCCACTATCCCTGATCGGCCCTCCTCTCACTCTGATCATCCTCTTAATTCTCACATAAGTGTAGAACGCCTTGGGGTTTTCCCTAATCCTTCCCACCAGAGCTTTTTCATGCCCCCTTTAGCTCTCCTCAGTCCATTTTTGAGTTCCTTCCTGGCTACCTTGTAACCCTCTAGAGCTGTGTCAGATCCTTGCTTCCTCAACCTTACGTAAACTTCCTTCTTCCTCTTGACTAGAAGCTCCACTTCTCTTGTCATCCAAGGCTCCTTCACCTTACCATTCCTTCCTCGTCTCAGTGGGACTAAACTATTCAGCACTCGCAGCAAGTGCTCCTGAAACAATCCCCACATTACTGTTGTGCATTTCCCCAAGAACAATTGTTCCCACTTTATGCTCCTCAGCTCCTGTCTAATAGCAGAATAATTTCCCCTCCTCCAATTAAATACCTTCCTGTGTGTTCCTATCCCTCTCCATGACTATGGTAAAGGTCAAGGAGTTGTGGTCACTCAAGGAGTGTGGTCACACTCCGCTCTGCGGAGAATCGTGTCCCGGCGGCGTGGTGCGATTCGCACCAGTCGCGGGGATTCTCCAGCCCGGCCCCGGGCTGAGAGAATCCTGCCCCAGATTTATAAAGCTATTTTTGAAGCTAAAAAAAAAATCCTCTAAAGGAAAAGAGAATACTTGTGAAGAAAATATGTCTCATAGTTGGCAAGGCTTTTGGTTCAACAAAATTAGGGAGAACCTATTTTTGATCCATGGTCTGGGTTCAATTAGTTGATCTCAGCATTGGAACTAATGACAGTACAATACTACAATCCACATTGCATTGTTCAGGTTTCCCATGGAGTAACCAGGCAGCTACAGAACCCTGCTCATATTTTCTTTCAAACTGACCGTTCTAATAGTCTTCACTTGTGGACATAGCATATGATTTAAATCATGTAATGACTTAGATTTTAGGTTTTTGATTTTAAAAATCTTGCACTCGGATGACTCACTGTCCCAGTGTACAATTCCGTCCATCTGAACATACAAAGAATGATAGCCACTTACACATTTTCCACTTTACAGCAGGGCAACTAAAACCAATGAGGCAATTAAGGCCTCTAACTGAAGCTGCACCAACTTTTAAGCTTGTTCCTTCATGATTCAATTGTCACCCAAATAATACTAATTTTCTATATGATTGTACCATTTGTTTTCTCTTACCTTGCAATCACACCCCATTTGGTATCTACGGTTCAAGCTTTTCTTCTGTGTTGGAGTTAGCACGTCCCATCCCATAATAAAATTACAGAGTGTGATTCTCATTGTGCCATCGCTGTCCAGTTTTCCTGTGGAATAACAAAAATAAATCTCTCTTCTTCATTGTTTACAATTTGTTTAAACTATAAAATGACCAAGAAAAGATAGTTGAAAGGAGTTGAACTTGTCGAGTTACAAGAAACAGCTTGTTTTATGCACATTTAAACAGGAGGCCTTCAATTGCTGACTGCTTTTTCAAATATTAGACAGTGACCTCCTTCATTACAATTTTTAGTTTGCTCAACAAAGTCGGAGGTCTCAAAGCTAGGGGCCGGGATTCTCCGAAATCCCGGCCAAGTGTTGACGCTGGAGTAAACACCGGAGTGGTGTATACCGGCGTCAATGGGTCTCCTGGCCCAGCAATTCACTGCTGTTCAGGGGCCTTGCACGGCGAGGGAGTGCTGCGGCTGCTCCGGCGGCGAAAGGCGGCCATACACGGCCGGCGCGGGTCTGCACATGCACGTGATGACCATCAATGCGCCGGCGCACATGCGTGGTTGCCGTCTCCGCGCCGACGCGAAGCAACATGTCAGGGAACTTACAGCGGGCCGCGTGGAAGGAGCTAGGCACCCTCCAGATCACGCCCGCCGATCGAAAGCCCTCGATCGCGGGCCTGGACCCCGTGGAGGCCCCCCCCCGGAGTCAGATCCCGCCCCCCCCACACACACCAGGACGTCCACAGCGGCCATGAGTCCGAGCTCCTGCCAGGTGGTACCAAGTTTGAATCATGCCCCCGACCGGCACCACAGCGACCGCGCGAGCATGATTAGCGATGATTCTCCTGTTGCCGGAGAATTGGCGTCCCGGTGTCGGAGCGGCTTGGTGGGGAACTCCCACGCCCCCGGTGATTCTCCGACCCGGTGCGGGCTCGGAGAATCCCGCCCATATGTTTACAACTTCCCTGAACACGAATGCTAATTTATAGATCTGCCCTCCACCTTAACTGAATGGAGAGAGGCCCAAATCATTTTACTCTTCTCATCTGCAAGAAAGGAGGAACTTTTATCTGGTCAGTCTGGGATGGATTCAAATTCAGGTTTCAGAATCCACTTGGCAATCTGTGAATTAAAAGGTTTAAAAAATCATGCTGAATAATTAAGATTTAGCATTATGGAGTCAATCTCTAACTCCCAGTGGGTCCTATCCTTCACTTCCTGATGTCCATTGGAAATCTAATGAATGTAGACGGCAGTCACATGCTTAAAAGATATATTGATTGCAGACTAAGTGATGCTGATGATGCTGTGTGGGAGGAGCCAGAAGCAAAGAAAGTCAAGGCTGTAGTGACCTTGAGTATATCAGGCAATTTTTTGTCAAGCTAACACTTAGCAACTTAACAACAGTTGGTTGTTCGCCTTCTTGAAGGATATGACATTACTGCCTGCTTGGGTCATAGAGGCCTCCTGCAGCAGTATTCTTCAAGGAACTGCAAATATATGGTAAACATTAAGGGTAGGGTAATGATTCTTCTGAGCAGGTTTCTAGTCAGTTGCTTTCTCTCCAGCTGCAGTTCAGTTTATTTCTTCTCATATTCCTTGACAGACTCCCTTCAAGAATCAGTTTTAATGCCAGAAGTACTCTGATATTTCAGAACCTTATTTACAGCTTTGGTCCAAATATGGACACACAAACTGGATTGCAGAGAGGAGGTGAGAGTGACCGTCCTTGACCAAGCATTCAACCGGGTGTGGCACCAAGCAAATGGGAATCTGAGAAAAACACTCCATTGGCTGGATACACAATTGGAAAGAGGAAGACGATTGAAGGATGAATCGGAGTCCCAGGATACTGTCCCGAGGAACTCATCCGACCCAGTGAAATTTTGTTTTCACCTAATTATTTTTTTTCTCCAAGGAAGGGGAGACTGTTAAGTAATGGGTTAAGAGACATTCCAATTAGTTGTCTCATTCATGTTAAGTATCCAATAATTGACACTGATATGTAAAGAGGCTTCAGGTGGCCTTTGTGTCAGGTGATGAGAAGATTTTTTGTGCAGAGTCTGTTAAAGTGAAATAAAGGTGTTTGTGGAAAAGGAGCAGAACCTTTGACTCTTTATACAACAGCAGCTAAATGTCTAACACAGGAGGCGGTCCATAGAGGTCCACTGACCCCTTAAAAGTGCACTCCACCCATTTCCAATCCTCTGTCCACCCTGCCCTATGCTGTAACCTAACCCACTCATTTTTGGTCTGTGGGAGGAAACCCGAGCACGCGAAGGAAACCCATGCAGACACGGAGTGAATGTGCAAATTTCACACAGACAATGACCCAAGGCTGGAATTGAACTGCCATGAGGCAGCAGTGCTAACTGCTGTGCCACCGTGTTGCCCTCCATCAATATCCTGGGGTCAGCACTGACCAGCAACTGAACTGAATCAACCATATAAATGCTCTGGCTACTCCAGCAGATCAGAGACTGGTTATTCCCAATTTAAGTGCTTCATATTTTGACTTTTGAAAGTCACTCCACAATCTAGAAGGCAAAATTAAGAGCATGACTCCCCACTTGCCTACATGGATGCAGTTGTACCAACACTCATAGAAATACCATCCAGGACAAAACAGTCAGCTTGAACAACACTCAATCCTCTTAAACACCAACTTCCTTCACTACTGGTAAACCTGGCTGCAGTGTGTGTTGTTACCTACAGGATGCACCGCAGCAACTCAGCAAGGCTTCCTTGGTATTTCCCAAGCCAACAATATCTACTGCCTAGGAAGTCAAGGGCAGCAGATATATGGGACCACCATCGCCTCTTGGTAACATACCATCCTGACTTTGCCATGTATTGGCATTGTAATGGTCCTTCAGACAAAATCCCGGAGCTTCCTATCTAATAGCATTGTGGAAATAGCATGACCAGACTGATGTCAGTTAATCAAGAAGAGGGTCACCACCATCTTCGAAGTAACTAGGGATGAAAATATGTCGGCCTTGTCTATGATGCCCACATCCTGGGCGGCATTCTCCCCCCCACCCCAGATGGGGGAAATCGCCGGGGCGCCGCGAGTGTCCCGCCATGCCGCCCCGATGCCCGCACGTGATTCTCCGACCCCTCCCCTCAAACCGGCGCGGCCAGAATCACGGCTTGCCGCTGGGAGAATCGCCACTCGTCGTTTGCAACGGGCGAGCGGCAATTTTACGGCCTGGATGGGCCGAACGGCCTGCCCAGTACGACGGGTTCCCGCCGGCGCCGTCCACACCTGGTCGCTGCCGGCGGGAACAGCGCGGGAATGCTTGGGGGGGGGGGGGGGGGGGCTGTTCCTGCACCGGTGGGGTGGGGCCTCAAATGGGGTCTGGCCCGCGATTGGTGCCCACCGATCGGCGGGCCGACGTCTCTGAAGGAGGACGTCCTTTCCTCCGCCGGCCCGCAAGATCCATCCGAGATCTTCTTGCAGGGCGGCCTAGAGGAGGATGGCAACCGCGCATGCGTGGGTGACGTCATTTACGCAGCGTCGCTTTTACGCGCCAGTAAATGACGCGATGGCGCTCCGAGCCTCCCGGGGGTGGGAGAATAGGGGGCTGGGAGTGGGCTCCGACGCACAGAACTGGGAAAAGTGAAGATTTGAACACCCAACCTACTGTCTTGAGTTTTTCTATAAATCTCCAATTAAGAGCAGGGTTCATTTATTCAAACACGTCAAACAAAGTTTTCAGAATTCGGAGGCACACACTGTACCTGTAATTAGGTAGTCTGTTTTTCCACTTGTTTCAAGGGTGATTCCACATAGTGATGATGAAACGGCAGTGAAAATATGTCCAATAGCGTGATCTGGTCCTTTGAACGTCTGGTGAAAAAGATCCAAGTTTCCTGTTAAGATCAGTGGAACTCAATATTGAGAGGGCAAAAAATTGTTGCAATGTCGGCTGTATCAGAGTAAGTGATTGATACATGGATCATGGTTTAAATCAAAATATTGTCAATTCTGGAAATACTGAGCAGGTCGACCAGCATCTGAGGAGAGAGAAACTGAGTTAATGTTTCATGTCAATAACGCTGATGAAAGGTTTGGACTAGAAACATTAACTCTGTTTTGCTATCCACAAATGCTGCCTGACCTGCTGAGTATTTCCAGCGTTTTCAGTTTTTTATTTCAGACTTTCGAAACGTTTTCTTCTTCCACAGACTTAAATTTAAAAAAAAGGTTTTTTGATTATGGTATTTCTAGTCTTCTGAACACTTCAAGATGTTTACTGAAGATTAATTTATAAATTTGTTACCCATCCAGATAGACATCACGGGCGTCATTCTCCGACCCCCCAGTGGGTCGGAGAATGGCCGTTGGCCACCGTGAATCCCGCCCCCGCCGGTTGCCGAAGTCTCCGAAGGGAGAAAAGTCGGCGGGGCGTAAATTGCGCCGCAGACGTCAGAGAATGGCACGGGTGTGCGCAAGGCAGCCGATTTTGGGCTTGCCGATATTCTCCCTTCCGGATGGGCCGAAGTCCCGTCGACGTGATGACCGTTCAAGTCGACGTAAATCAAACCTCCTTTTCATCGGCGTGAACCTGTGCTCCAGTTTTACGCCGACCAGCGTGGAGGTGAGTGACGGCCTGGGGGGTTGGCCGCTGGGCAGGCGATGGCGTGGCTGCAGTCTGAATGTGTGGGGGAGAGGTGTGTGTCGGGTTTTGTGTATGTGTGTGCGGCGGGGGGGGGGGGGGTGGTTAGAGTGGGCGGGGCTCCGGGGGAGTGCCGGGAGGGGGGTCCGTGCCGGGGATAAGGATGGGGGGTCCGTGCCGGGGAGGAGGATGGGAGGTCCTTGCCGGGGAGGGGGATGGGAGGGTCTGTGCCAGGGAGGGGGATGGGGGGTCCGTGCCGGGGAGGGGGATGGGGGGGGGGGGCTCCATGCCGGGGAGGGGGATGGGAGGTCCGTGCCGGGGAGGGGGATGGGGGGGGTCCGTGCTGGGGAGGGGGATGAGGGGGGGGGTCCATGCCGGGGAGGGGGATGGGGGGGGTCCGTGCCGGGGAGGGGGATGGGAGGTCCATGCCGGGGAGGAGGATGGGGGCAGGGGGGGGGGGGGGTCGGTGCCGGGGAGGGGGATGGGAGGTCCGTGTCGGGGAGGAGGATGGAGGGGGGGGGGTCCGTGCCGGAAAGGGGGATGGGGGGGGGGTCCATGCCGGGGAGGGGGATGGGGGGTTCGTGCCGGAAAGGGGGATGGGGCGGGGGGGTCCATGCCGGGGAGGGGGATGGGAGGTCCGTGCCGGGGAGGGGGATGCGAGGGCAAGTGAGTTGGTCCACCTGGCCAGGTGCCAGCCTCCAACAGTTGGACCCATGCGGTCCATGCCACCTGGCTGGGGGGAAGGTGGGGATATGGGCAATGATGACATGTCGTCGTCCCCCCCCCAACCAGGCCATCATGTTTTCCGATCATCCAGCGATGTTGGCCGCCGTGGCGGCAGCCGCTAATGTCTATGTTGCCCTGGATGAGGAGGAGGAGGAGCGTGCCAGAGAGGCGGCGCAGGCTGCCGCAGAGGGGCAGGCGGCAGCCGCCCAGGCTGGAGGGACAACTGACCGACAGGACGAGGAGGGGGAAGAGGATGTCGCGGCCCCACGGCAACGGAGGCACCAGAGGGCGCCCCGTGTGTACCGGCCCCGGCAGTCATACCAGGACCTCACGGACCGGGAATGCAGGAGGAGACTCCGGTTGAGGCGGGAAACCGTGGCACACATCTGCCACCTGCTGGCACACCTGTCACCGCGTGGCACTGGTGGGGGACACCCTCTCCCCGTGTCCGTCAAGGTTACAGTGGCCCTGAACTTTTATGCAACAGGGTCATTCCAGGCACCGAGTGGGGACCTGTCCGGCATATCGCAGACATCGGTGCATCCGGGCAGTGACAGATGCCCTATATGACATGGGCCAGGCAGTGACAGATGCCCTACATGCCATGGCGCACCGCTACATCCGCTTCCCTGTGGACCGGGCCAGCCAAGATGCCTGGGCCGTGGGCTTCTCTGCTGTGGCCGGGTTCCCCATGGTCCAGGGCGCGATTGATGGGATGCACATCGCCGTGCGGCCACCTGCAGATAACAGGGCCGTGTTCACCAATAGGAAGGGAACCTATTCGATGAACATATAGGTGGTCTGCGACCACCGCATGATGATCCTGCACGTCTGCGCCCGTTACCCAGGCAGTGTACACGACTCATACGTGTTGTCGCGGTCATCCATCCCCGGCATGTACGAGGGACGCCATCCCCGGCTGAGGGGCTGGTTGCTGGGCGACAGGGGCTACCCATTGCGATCGTGGCTGATGACGCCTATACGGAGGCCACACAATGAGGCGGAGAACCGCTACAATGATGCCCATGTAGCGACAAGGGGAGTGATAGAGAGGTGATTTGGCGTGCTGAAGATGCGTTTCAGGTGCCTGGACCTCTCTGGGGGCGCCCTCCAGTATCGGTCAGATAGGGTCGGCCGCATCATTGTGGTGTGCTGCGTCCTGCACAACATAGCCCAACAGAGGGGCGATGTGCCGCAGGCAGAGGAGGGCGGAGTGGAGGAGCAGCAGGAAGAGGCGCAGTCCTCCCTAGATGAGGGGGATGGGGGCAATGGTCAGGGCAGACGGGCTAGACACAGGCGGGTGGCAGTCCACCGTTACCGGCTGGCCCAGCGGGCACGGGACAGACTGATAGCCGCCTGCTTCACTGACTAGATGGGCGTGGGAATCGGGTAGTGTGGCCACAGTCCGCACACCATGGCAACAGCCGACCACCCACTCCACCCACCCAGCACCCTCACCCACCTCCCCAACCCCACCCACCCCACCCGCATGCACACCCCCCCCATTGCCGATCCACCTGCGGCACAACGGCCGGGCTCACACAGTTGCGGGTGGACGCGTGTCTATTGCAGGCCATGGAGGATGATGACAACCCGCCCTGCGATGAGCTCCTGGCTCCACATCGTTGGACTATGTCTGACCCATGGCCACAGTACCCGGACCATCCCTGCATGCGGCTGTGACACTGCAGAGCACGGTCCCGTCCTCTGCCCGGGGGGGATGTTGATGGCGGCCCAGGGGGAAGGGGGCAGACTCACCTGGGGCTGAGGTAAGACCACCCCTCACACACACACTTGCACTCAACGTACATGACACCCCCGCACGCTTTGGACAGAGCACAAAGGCAGCTTCTGTAGGTGTAACATTGACTTTAATAACCAAAGGAGTTCATGCACGTGCCCTAGCCCCTAAAACTCATCTGTGCCCTGCACCCGTGCCAACTTACTCAGTGTCTAATTGTTTGGCCTTACGGGCCCTTTGACTACGTCTACGTGGTTCCCCAGACGGTACAGCAGAACTGGAGGTGGACTCCTGTGATTCCTGCCCTCTGTCACAGGATCCCTTTGGCGGCCGTTTCCTGGGACGTCCTGGCCTAGATGGGCCAGGCTGCGGCCTGGGCGACTGGGATGGCGAGCTGCCAGCCTGTCCTGCCCGTTGCCTACCCGATGCACCTGGGACGGAAGGGGGGGGAGTCCGAGGTGTCGCGGTGTACCGGGACCTCCCCTACAGAGGGAGCCGGGACGGACCACACCACCTCCTCCTCCCTCGGGGTGCCCGATGGCCCCCAGGCCTCTACATGGGTGGGGGATGCGAACGGACTGGCCATCCGACGCGCCCCCGACATCTGGCGATGCCAGTCCTGGAGGCCCGTGCTGGTATCGACAGGGGTCTGCAGGTTTGCAGCCATGGAGCCCAGGGGGTTGGCAAACCCTGTCTGTGACTGTGCGACGCCAGCTCGCACATTGCCACTGGCGCCGATGCCCTCAGCGATGGCCTGCTGACACTGGGCCATGGCCTGCAGAGACTGGGCTATGGCCTGTTGAGACTGGGCCATGGCGTTGAGCGCCTCTGCCATCTGGCGCTGGCACTGGCTCATGGCCTCCTGTGAGAGGGCAGCCATGTCCTGGGCCACAGACGCCGCCTGCACGGAAAGCCCCAGGCCTCGCAAACCGTTCCCCATGTCTGACACCGTCGCACCCATTGCCTCCACCGCGGACGCCACCCGTGCGGTGTCGGCCTGGGTGGCACGCATGACCGGCACCACTCCCAGCTCCTGGACGCGGGTGGACTCCTCCACCTGCGACTGCAGCCGCCGCAAGCCGGCCGTCACCCTCTTCGCTCGTCTCCGGATCGTTGGTTGCATCGGATCTATGTGTGGGTGTGGTAACTCCAGGAACCCGGGATCCATCTGGGCGGCAGATGTTCGCTTGGGCTGGGCTGCCCTCCGACCGCCCGGCCCCTCTGCTGCTCCTACCTCCACCTGCTGTACCGGGACGGCTGTGTTGTGCGCACCAGTGAGTGTACCAGACGCCTCATCACTAAAGTGCCCAACCGAGGTGAGTGTTTCTGCGATGGTGGAGGGTGTTGGTGACAGCAGTGGTGTTGTGACGTGCTCTTCGTCCCACTCTGAGTCCATGGCACTTTGGGGTGGGGGTTCGTCTCCACCCATCCACTCTGAGTCATTGTCTGGTATTTCGTCTTCCTGGGTAGTGCTGTCCCGGGTAGTGCTGTCCTGGGTAGTGGTGTCCTGGCCCGGCTGTGACGGGGGCCTGTGGCTGCCCCTCTCGTCGCTGGGTGGCACACGCCTGCGTCGTCGCACCCGCATGTGACGGGGGCGTCGTCTCCCTGTTGCTCCAGGTCTCTCCGTCTCCCGTGGTGTGCGAGGGGCATCCTGCGGGCGGTCTGCATCTGCGGGGATGGGTGCCTGGATGTTTGGTCCTGCGATACACAATGAAGCATGCATGGTTAGACATCAGGCAGTGATCAGGTGATACGGGGGAGGGGGATATAGGGGAGGGGGGATAGGGGACGGGCTGTCGGTGGCTCACTTGCTAGTACGCCCCCGACCTCTGCATCAGCAACCTCCCGGTCCTCTGTTCCGCCAGCCAGTTCCAGGGCCCTTTTCTCGTGTACGGTCAGTGGCCTCTCATCAGCGGGCCCTCCTCCAGTCCTCACATGCTCCCTGGTGTTGTGTGTGCGTTTCTCCTGTGGCGGAGGGGGGGGGGGTGTCAGGGGTAAAAGGCAACAGTGTTAGGCAGGTATATGAATGCACGCAATCGGTTGCGCGTGTATTGCAGAGGTTAAGGTTAGGGCTGGATTCACTTGGGGATATGGGGGAGGGGGGGATATGGGGGCGGGAGGGGATATGGGGGCAGGGGGGGATATGGGGGCAGGGGGGGATATGGGGGCAGGGGGGGATATGGGGGCAGGGGGGGATATGGGGGCAGGGGGGGATATGGGGGCAGGGGGGGATATGGGGGCAGGGGGGGATATGGGGGCAGGGAGGGATATGGAGGGAGGGGGGGATATGGAGGGAGGGGGGGAGATGGGGGAAGGGGGGATATGGGGGGAGAGGGGGGATATGGATATCGGGCGGGGGGGGGGGGGGGAAGGCTCACCCTGCCTGCTCTGACGAAGTCGTTCACCTTCTTGTGGCACTGGGTGCCTGTCCGTGGTGTCAGGGCCACAGCGGTGACGGCCTCTGCCACCTCCCTCCACGGACGCCAGCTGTGGCATGGGGCAACTCTGCGGCCGTGCCCGGGATACAGGCCTCCCTCCTCTGCTCCACTGCGTCCAGGAGCGCCTCCACATCTCGTGACTGGAACCTTGGGGCTGAGCGGCGGCCAGCCATCCAGTCGGGTGTTCCGGTCGGGTGTTCCGGTCGGGTGGGGGAGAGCAGCGCGTCCTTATGAGCCGTCACGCCGTGCGGCGTGTATGATGCTGCACGGCGTGAACCACGTGCGCAAGCGCGGATCCCGTCACGTCGCTGCTAGCCCATTTCGGGCCGGAGACTTTACAACAATTTTTCCGGCGTGACGCAAGTCAGATCTGCGCCGTTTTTTGCGCCGATCGGCGGACTTTGCACCGATAACGGAGAATTTCGCCCCACAAAAGATGTCCTGCATGGGTGAATCATTTTGATGGGGAATGAACTTCAGATGTGATTTTCACTGTTGATGAATCACTAATGCAGTCAATTCAATGACATATAATAAAAGCATTCATTGAGCCATCAGTTATGCTGAGTTGCATGAAGACCTGTTTGACACATTGCCAATTGTTTAAATTCTGCCACAACTATTCAAGTAGTTACCAATGATATCTCTGCCACTTTGCTGAACGAATGGGAGAATTACCCGTTTTACTTGCATAATGTATTAAAACTAAGCTCATGCTTTCTTTTCGCCCAATAAAGAGGTATTAAATCATGCTTGGGTAGTTCCTCTGGATCTACTTGCTAAATAAGTAAATTCCAAGAGCCGGTGCAGACTCGATGGGCCGAATGGCCTCCTTCTGCACGGTAAATTCTATGAAATAAACAAGAGAACCGTGAACTCAGACTATACAAATAGTGTTATTCACATTTATTGAAACAATGATCCAACTTGGGAAATCCAATGCATAGTAGGACACCACAACATAATTTGGTACTGACCTCTGCCTAAATAATAGTGCTGGATGTAGATTCATCAGTGGGCTAGAACGTATGTATTGTATGAATCCACAGCATGTTGCTTCACATAGCAATATACTTGAATTTTATTAACCATGACTGTCCCCATGTCTGTGCTCTGGTATAGAGAAAGCAGACTGTCCTATGCAAAGTGAGAATTTGGTGTAGTGGAGATCTCACAATGTAGTTCACCTCACTTATATCAGGCAGGTTAGCATAACAATGGCATTACATTTGCCTGTACTGATTATTGGGTTTCTTTCACGGTAAAAAGATTGCAAATGCCCAGATGTGACTAACCTTGAGACATGGGCTGGGATTCTCCGACAGATCCATGGGGGGAGGCGCGAATCCCACCCTGCCGCCGGCTTCCCTATTCTCCGGCGCCGTTTTTCGGGCGCCTGCGGGATTCCCGCCGCGCCGGTCGGGGGCCGTTGGCAGCAGCCCCCCTGGCGATTCTCCGGGCCCTGATCGGCTGAGAGGCCAACGAGTTTGGCCCAGTCCCGCCGGCGTGGATTACTCACCTCCCACATGGCGGGACCTAGAAGGTAAGTGTGCGGGGGCCATCCTGGAGGGGGTGGGCAGGGGGGGGGGGGGTGGGATCTGACTCCGGGGGGGCCCCCACAGTGGCCTGGCCCGCGATCGGGGCCTACCTATCGGCGGGCGGGCTGGTTCCGTGGGGGCCTACTTTACTCCGCGCAGGCCCCTGTAGGGCTCCGCCATAGTGCCCGGGGGCCGGCGCGGAGAAGGTAAATGTGCAAACTCACGCAGGCCGTTCGGCGCCGGCTGGAGCTGCACGAACCACTCCGGCGGCAACCTAGCCGCTGAGAAAGGGGAGAATTCCTCACTTTCGGGGGCCGTTGACACCGGAGTGGTTGGCGCCGGTTTTCACACCGGCGTGGGGACATAGCCCCATTATTGGAGAATCCCGCCCGTAGAGGTTGGAGAGCAGTTACCATTCTCATTAAAAGGCATTCAGAAGTGTCTGCACAAAAAAGTACAGTAACAGTGTGGAATGCAGTTAAGACTGACATTTAAAATAGTGCGTCTGAATTTATGTGGAAAAGGGAACAAACCTTCAGATTTTGTAAGATAAGGGAACACTTGGTGTGGGTGGTGGGGCGCAGGAAGAAATGAAATGAAAAATCGCTTATTGTCACAAGTAGGCTTCAAATGAAGTTACTGTGAAAAGCCCCTAGTCGCCACATTCCGGCGCCTGTTCGGGGAGGCTGGTACAGGAATTGAACCGTGCTGCTGGCCTGCCTTGGTCTGCTTTCAAAGCCAGCGATTCAAAGCCCTGTGCTAAACCAGCCCCCAATGGGTGTAGGTAGTAAAATGTAGAACTCAGCTGATCTTTCTCAGCTTTAGCATCAAGTTAATAGTCATTGCTTTGTTTAATTTCTCTTTATATATATACACCATGATGTTTGTTTGTTAAAAGAAAATGTGAAATCTTGTGGGATAGTTCTGTAAGTTAATTCCTAATTGTTCGGATTTCAGTTAATATAACCCCGGACAGGATTGTAACAGTACCTTTATCTGTTTGATCTCATATGCCACGTTCTGGCTGGGATATCCATACAGGTCATTCCCACTATTCACTTCTTTACTTGAAATCACTTTCGCCTTGATCACTGGTTTAAAAAAAAGAGATTAATTAATTAATTTCCAGTAAAAGAACGATTAGGAATATAGTTTAAGTAATTATGGCATCAGAAGGAGCAATTTCCCATTTGAGATGATCAAGTAGAATTCTTTGAGAAGACACATCCATCTCAAGAGATAAGGAGCAATAAGAAAATACAAGCAGATGTCCTCTGGCAATGCTCAGATTAGGTCTGTTCTTACTGAAATCACAAAATTGTTAAAGCACAGGGCGAGGCCATTCAGCCCATCGTCTCACCAAATGAGCAATTTACACAGTGCCATTCTCCCAGTAACCCTCCACATTCGTCCTTTTTCAGTTAGCACTCTGATTCCCATTTGAATGCTTCGACTGAATCTGCCTTAAGGATCAGAAGAATTATACCTTGTGACTCACAACATAGTGTTCTGCTAACAAAATACATTTGGTGTTTCTTTAAGAGCACACCATGTAATTTACAGTGTCAAAGAGTAATGGAGACAATTATCCAAAGCAGAAATCAGATTAATAATAATCTTAATTAAAGTAAGCTTACATTAACACTGCAATGGAGTTACTGTGAAAAGCCCCTAGTCGCCACATTCCGGCACCTGTTTGGATACACTGAATGTCCAATTCACCCAACAGCACTTCTTTCGGGACTTTTGGGAGGAAACCCACGCAGACACAGGGAGAACGTGCAGACTCCGCAGAGTGACCCAAGCTGGGAATCGAACCTGGGACCCTGGCACTGTGAAGCAACAGTGCTAACCACTGGGCTACCGTGCCGCCCATAGCCTCAATGTTATGTTTTCTTCACATAAAATGTGCCACCTGTAATGGATCAAAACAAATCAGTGCCTATCCAAGGTCCAGTAAAGGCCGATTGCGCTCACCAGATTTTCTTGTGAAAGAGGCAAGACTGCATTCCCCAAAACATTTTTAATAACAATAATCTTTATTATCGTCACTTTATTATTAACACTGTAATGAAGTTACTGCGGAAAAACTCCTAGTTGCAACATTCCGGCGTCTGTTTGGGTACACAGAGGGAGAATTCAGAATGTCCAAATTACCTAACAAGCACATCTTTCGGGACTTGTGGGAGGAAACCGGAGCAGACACGGGGAGAACGTGCAGACTCCGCACAGACAGTGACCCACGCTGTGAATCGAACCTGGGACCCTGGTGCTGTGAAGCAACAGTGCTAACCACAAAGTCAATTACAATATCCTATTGTTTATAGCTTGTTGCCTTCCTTTCACAAAGTAAGGCAGATGTTTCTCAAGTAACAGAAATAGATTGACGTCTCCAATACTCAGGGTTTAATGGAAACATTTCTCAGTGTCATTTTGGGCACGATTGGCGGGGCCTTTCACGGCGGCTGCATTGGCGAGATTGTGGCCCATATTTCACGGCACTTTAGTGCCAGAAATGAGCTCCATGGTTACTGGCTGTTTCGCGTTTGATTCGGCAGACCTGGTTCAGACCTGCTCCTTGCTTTGGGGATACAGACCTGGACAGGCTACTCGATTGAAGACAGGACATCATGTTGTTGTCCCCCCCCCCTGCCCAAGAGGGTTGGAGTACCAGCAGCAGAGTCAGCAATACTGCCTGGGTGGCAGTGGCAACGGCTGTCAGTGCAGGCAGCATGACCAGAGGATCAAATACAATGTCAGAAGACGACCAATGACCACCAAGTGTAAGTTACCCCCTCTCTCCTGGCATCAGTTCCGCCAGCCATCCCTCAAATTACTAGCTGATGTCTCTCACTAACCTCACATCCGATATTTGTGCTTGCTCCTCAGAACCACTGGCAACCACCAGCACATTTATGTCCAGCTGCGGTGCCCACACATGCCATTTACTATAGACCCCCCCCGATCCATCAAACATGCGGATCACAATGCCCTCTCGGTGTCCCTGCAGGGGCTAATAGCCCATAATAAGCAGGAAAGGGCCAGGATGGGGAAGAGAGAAAAAAAGTAGAGAGGAGAGAGAAAAAAAAACAGAGAGAGAGAAAAATAGAGAGAGGAGCGAGAGAAAAAAAAAAAAAAGAGGACAAAAAAAGAGGAGAGAGGAGGGGAGAGAGAAAAAAAAGAGAGAGGAGAGAGAGGAAAAAGAACAAAAAGAGAGAGAGGAAAAAAGGAGGAGAGAGAGAAAAAAGAGAGGAGAGAAAGAAAAAAAGAGAGGAGAGAGAGAAAAATAGAGAGAGGAGCGAGAGAAAAAAAAAAAGAGGACAAAAAAAGAGAGGAGAGAGGAGGGGAGAGAGAAAAAAAAAAAGAGAGAGGAGAGAGAGGAAAAAGAACAAAGAGAGAGAGGAAAAAAGGAGGAGAGAGAGAAAAAAGAGAGGATAGAAAGAAAAAAGAGAGGAGAGAGAGAAAAAAAGTGAGAGGAGAGAAGAGAGAAAGAAAAGAGAAAGAAGAAAGAGAAAAAAGCGAGAAGAGAGTGAGAGAAAAAGAAAGAGGAGGAGAGAAGTGGAGAGAGGAGGAGGAAAGACAGAGAGAGAAAGAAAAAGAGAGAAAAAGCAGTCACTGACAGCGAGGTTGGCATCCGCCATAGGAGGTGAGGATCTACTTTCCCTTTACCCAGATGACCTGTCTCAAGTGAGTTGCTCATGTCAAACAAAATGATCCTTCCCTCTCACTGATCACATGTCCATTGTCTCGCAGGGTCTCCATCCAATGAGGCCGGACCATCCAGAGTCGTTCCCCCCATGCCATCCAAGAGACCACCTCAGAGGAGAGCTCAGAGGACACCACCATTGAGGTGTCACAGCTATCACTCCCACCTTCCACCTGCGTAGAGCCACACACTTCGGTGGGTGACATTAGTTGTCAGATTTCTTGGGCACAATCTGGTGAGCACCACACAGTTGGTGATGCTCATCAGATGGAAGCAGTAACATCCAAGGGAGTCAGCAGTCGGAGGTCTGCTGGTCCCAGTCAGATGCCGAGCCTCTAGACAAGGTTTGCCCGGAGCTGATGCAGATGAAGGGACACAACCCTGATATTCAGGAGATGTCACTGCCATTCCAGTAAATGCATAGCCGATTGGAGGAGTCCCAAAGGCTACGGATGCAGGAAATGTCAAAAGTTCACAATTAAAACTTGTTACATCCAATACATTTGAAACCTGTGTCACGTTACTTTTCACAGCGCGCCTGCCTGCACCCCATCCCCTATTGCCCTCTGCTCCCCCCACCACCCAGGCACAGTGGTCGAAGATCAAACGCCCCGGTGCAGAGCCCTTTCAGAGAATGGGTGTGAGCACGCCATCAGCAGAAAGACAGGAGGGCATAAAGTGAGCAGCACCAGAGCTAACCTCACAACTAGTTTATCATCACGCTTTGTATATTGACCTGCTCACAGTGCCAACACAGATCTACCTTGAGATCATTGTACACAGACCCTTGGGAGGGTGGAACAGGGTAGTCAGATGGTGGTGGTGGTGGTGGTGGGGGAGGGAGAGGCAGAGCTGATGGACAAAACCTCGTCCTGTGAGAATCGGGTGAGGATGAGGGCCGCCAACTCCTCCTGTGGGTCCTCCCAGAGCTTATCCTCCATCCCCTCCTGGTCAGTCTCCTCCTCAAACAAGGCGGCATTACCCTCCACCTCCACCATGTTGTCCGCTGCTGTGCCAGGTTGTGGAGGGCACAGCAAACCACCACAAAACAGGAGACGCCCTTGGGCTGTGAGGGGCGTGTGTACTGCAGTGCACCACCAGAGTAGTCCAGGCATCAGAACCACATTTTGAGCAGTCTGATGCACCGTTCAATGACAGCACAGGTAGCAGAATGGGCCTCATTATAAATCGGGTTTCCATCTCGGTCGCCGGCTTCCGCACTGGTGTCATCAGCCAAGACCTCAGTGAGTAGCCCTTATCCCCCAAGAACCAACCCATCATCCTGGGGTGGTCCTAGAACCTGAGCCAATGGGGGGAAAAAAAAGAAAAAGAGAAAACCGGTGGGAAGCGAAACGCAGGGTCAACAATTGCCATTGCAAATACTGCACGAAGGAAAAAGGAAAGGAAACTGCGATGTATGTATGTAAATAGTTGAAGCCGATCTATGTGTAAATTGTTTCAGTTTTACTTTTTTTTGTTGTTCTCTTTTTTCTTCTCTTCATCTCCTATTGTTTGTTCATATTTATATTCGTTTCGTATACCAAAATCAATTAAAAAATTTTTTTTTTTTTTTTTTTTTTTTAAAGCTCAATACCTAGTCTGTGCAGCTGGAGGGGAACACACTGGTTCAGACTGAGCCTGAGAAAATATGGTTAGATCCCACCCTCAGACAATGCTGATTTTAAAAAATTTAACTCTTGACAGACTACACAATTACATTTTCTTTTTCAATATGCAGCTGAATTGGATTGGTTAATAGCTTCAACCAAAAGGTAGGACTTCTGCAACAAATACATATGTCCTTGAACTACTCACAGGCAACACTTTAGATCAGAGTAGAAAAGGGAAAACAAAAAAAGTGATAGTATCTATGCTGCTTGGTAATTTCTCATATTCCAAGTGTACTGTTCATTGGAGAGGGCTTTTGAAATGGTTTAAGAAATATCCTCAATGCCAATGTAGACAAATATGTTTTTTCAAATGAGCAGTCGATAGTCGCACTGTTCCACTTGGCGAAGAATTCTGTGGTCCTTAGTTGTACCCATTATGCATTGATGTGCACGGTGTGAGTTCTACAATGAGTGTGTAGCACTTGTTATGTGTGTAGCACTTCTAAGGTGAAACCATTCTTAGAGATTATTGCACTGTTATGTTGGAAATTGTGGAGGCACAGCAATGAAGATGAAGAAGAAATCGCTTATTGTCACAAGTAGGCTTCAAATGAAGTTACTGTGAAAAGCCCCTAGTCGCCACATTCCAGCGCCTGTTCGGGGAGGCTGGTCCGGGAATTGAACTGTGCTGCTGGCCTGCTTTGGTCTGCATTCAAAGCCAGCGATTTAGCCCTGTGCTAAAACAGCCCCTAAACCAGCCAGTCATTCTGAATACCTACAGGGTGGGCACAATACAAACCAGCATACCATTGGTGGCAATATGGAAGCTGTGCAAATAAGCTTGTTGCTGGTCACCTATTTTCAAATGAGTCTCAGTTTCATTTTTGCAGCCGATGCTGCAGATCCAAGGTGCCAGGAATTGTGTCCCCTTTTGTTATTAGCCAATTAGGAAACGGGCATTTAAAAATATCCAAACATTTTCTTCTAGCAATACACATCAAGCATGGAATTAAACAGGAGTATAAATGCAGAATTGCTATCATTCTCGCCTGTAAATGTTTTACACGACACCCAAGAGAATTTTCACACAATAATTTATTGTATTAGTTATTTCACAGGGCTCTTTTATGCCAAGGACACATGTAATTTTGATTTCATAAAATCTACTTGCAGAATAAGGCTTAAATTTTAACTAGGAAATGCTTGACTGATAGACAGAGTGCCAACTGGCTTCTCATCGTCACATTTGTGTAATTAATTAGGCTTAAGTTATCAAATTGTACTGTACATAGGTTTAGTGTTGAAAGGTCTTCTGTATTATTGGCATGTTGTTGAGAAATATCTAAGTTGACATCTCTTGTAAGTGTAAAATACTGTTTTAAGATGGGGAATGGGCTCCAGTGAGTCCAGCATTAGCAATAAACAGAAGCCAAAACTGGAGTATTGATTGGCTAAAAGGATGGACTGACAGCGAGAAGTGAAAGAAAAGAGCATACATTAGCCAAGGTTAGTTTGTTGTAAGGAAGCCATAAGTAGTTCTCCCATTGGTCAAGAATTGTAAATGTAGGACAAAATCTTCAATCCTCATTCACAGCGGATTTTCCAGTACCACTGAGAATTAACGGAGTTTTGGCTAGAACGCCAAATTTTCCAATCTCACCGCAATGGGTCCCGCCACGGACAAGACCGGAGAATCTCACCCACAAGGTATAGGTTGAGTTTAGGCTGTTGCAGGGAAGCCATAGGCTCATGAATTACAAATATTTGGGGAAAGTATTGGACAGAGATGTTCACAGACTTGGACTGAATGGTGCAAAAGCGGCGGTCAAAAAAGGGTATAAAAATAGGGGAGCAGCACTGGAGTCTTCACGTTCGCCTGGGGATAGCAATGGTATCAAGACACTTACTGATATGAAAACTGGCTTAAATCCAGCAAATTCACAACCACCATGGAAATAGATGGGGCCACAGAACGATTAACTGTTCAGCATTTTCATTGCCTGGACTGTGGAACAGCGCAGTCATGATATGGTCACTGACAATAATTTGCTGCAAATTGTGCACCATAACAATAGCATATGCCACAAATTACTATCATTACTCTATGGTGTAACTTTTCAACAAATAAAGTCCCAAATTTGAAAAAATCAAACTGATATTGGACATGAACAGGACCATAGAACAGAAGACATAGGAGCAGAAGTAGACATACAACCCCTTAAGGCTGTTCCACCATTAAAATATGGTTGATTTTCTGCCACAACTCAATTTTCCCACTCGCTTCACACATGCCAGGATTCTGAGAGAACCATTTCATAGCATTTTCAATTTGATTTAACAGAGTGGGTCAGGGGATGCACACCCAAGTTACAACCACCATGAATACACATGAAACCACGCCATTGCCAGATCAGAATTCTCAGTCTTGAATGTACTCAATTCTGGAGCAATTACAACCCTAACTAGGATAGAGAATTCCAAAGATCACAATCCTGACTGAAGAAACTTCTCTTCATCTCAATCCCAAATGGCCAGTCTTATCCTTGGACCGAGTCCCTGCCGAGGAAACAACCTCAGTGGCTACCCGGTCAAGCCCCTTCAGAATTTTGTACAATGCAAAGAGATCACCTTTCATTCTTCTAAACTTCACCGAGTGTAGGTCTTGCATCATAGGACAACCCTCTCGTGCAACATTGACATTCCACCAAGGCAAGTATTTGTTCATTTGTTGGTGTCACATTCTTCCCAGAGTGGAGCAGTGGTTAGCACTGCTGCCTCACAGCGCTGAGGGTCTGGGTTTGATCCTGGCCATGTGGAGTTTGCACATTCTTCCAGTGTTTGTGTGGGTCTCACCCCCACAACGCAAAGATGTGCAGGAACATACTAAATTGCCCCTTTATTAGAATTTAAAAAAAACCAATTCCTCCCAGAAGGTTGGTTGATATGGATCTCCACCTCTGACTCTCCTGACCTCCCCTTACACATTCTGCATGGCATCCAGCTCCCTACATCTAACATCCATTTTTCTCCTCTGCATCCTGCTCCTATGTTTTCTGTCAAACTTCCTCTCCAATAACTCGGTCTACCATTTCCTCTAATGTGACCAAAGTATTGCATCTTTCTCCCTTTGATGTTATGCACTAACCTCTTTTCTCCAATCACTTCCAACACTACCTCATTAGCTTCCATGCAAGTATATCCTTCTTTATACATGGAGACCAAACTAAGCTCATGGTGAGGTCACACCAAAGCCTTATTTCCTGCCAAAAGAGGCTCTATTTCTTGTACCCCAATACCCAAGCAATAAAGGCTGTACCTCCATTCTAAACTTTGTGTTCCTTACACAAGTGCACCCAAGTTTTACTGTACATCACTTGGGCAGCACGGTAGCACAAGTGGCTAGCACTGTTGCTTCACAACGCCAGGGTCCCAGGTTCGATTCTCAGCTTGGGTCACTGTCTGTGCGGAGTCTGCACATTCTCCCCGTGTCTGCGTGGGTTTCCTCCGGGTGCTCCGGTTTCCCCCCCACAGTCCAAAGATGTGCAGGTTAGATGGATTGGCCATGATAAATTTCCCTTAGTGTCCAAACAAAAAATGTTAGGAGGGGTTATTGGGTTATGGGGATAGGCTGGAAGTGAGGGCTTAAGTGGGTCGGTGCAGACTCGATGGGCCGAATGGCCTCCTTCTCCACTGTATATTCTATGTATCTATGTATTAACATTTAAGTGATTAATGCCTTTAAAAAAACTGCTTTACTACCAAGGCGAATAACCACATTCCCCACATTATACTTCACCTGCCACCTTGTTGTTCACTCATTTAGCTGATCTATATCTCTTTGTCGCCTCTTTGTTCTCATCACAGTTCACATTCCCACCTCTCTTTGTATTGCGAGCAAACTTTGATTCTTGGTTTTTTTTGTCGAATTCCTCAATATAGAGTGTAAATAGCTGAGGTCACAACATTGATCCTTGTGGCATTCCACTAGTTACAGTCTGTCAACCTGAAAATACTTCATTTATCCCTACTCTGTACATGACCCACTCTTTCATCCATGCTATTATATTTCCCCGAACTACATTAGCTTTTTTCCCGGTGTACTAACCTTTTGGTAGGCAACTTTTTTAATGCCTTTTGGATATCCAAGTGTATTTTTTTTACTGGTTCATCCTGATCTACATTACTCGTAACATCCTCAAAAACGCCTAACATTTGCCAAAACACAATTTCGAAGTGCATTGTTAAATCTTCCTTAAAGTAAGTTCCAGCATAAATTTCCTCAATCTTCTTAGCTCCTTAGTTTCCCTCTTTCTTGTACCTAATTTGTGTCTTCTCAGGTGAAGATAGACATAAAATATTTGTTCGACTTCTCTGCTATTTCCTCATTCCCCATAATTATTGTTCCCTGAATGTTGAATATATCTTTCTGAAAGATGGAATTTGTCAAGTTTTTCTCCTGCCTAAAAATCCATGACGCTATTTTGTAAGTCAAATTCTCATCAACTTCCCCCAGAAACTTCTCACTGAGCCAACTGATCTTACTGGAATTCAGACTTCCACATGAATGTTTTCAAACTCCATTCTCAAAAAACATGCCTTAGAATCTTCTTTTAAACACCATTTTCAATCGGATGATGTTACCAAGAATCCACTTCCAGAATTTCAATCTCTCCTTTCAGTATTCCTGTGTCTTGGATTGCCACATGCATTCAAGTTTCCACACAATCTCTCAGGTATCCAGCCATGCCAACAGAATACCACTGCTTCACAGCTGCATTAACGTGTCACCAATTTAAGGATTAATTCAGATATCTGGCTTCTTGCTAGCGAACTTCACCAGGTCAGCACATTTCAGCTCTATCTTTACGTGGGAACCCCTCTCTGCCTCTTTCTTTAATTTCAGTGAACAGTATCTTGTTCAGATTCTAGTTCTTTTGTTCCTTTGTCTTCAATCTTCCTGGGTCTTCTCTTTCATTCCCTGGTTTCTAGAACTGTTGGTTCTTTTGGGACTTGCTTTCTGCCCCTTACTCCATTGTCTTGCCTCTGCTGGCAGTTTCTGTGAAAGTGACTTTCTTCATCAGGTATCTAGTTCCAACTGAACCACAAGTGCATATGCTTTTTAGTGTGGGCCCCTGGTTGTTAAGCAGCCTACTCTTTTTTTAAACCCGGTATGTTTTCAATGAAACCAAATCCCACAGTCACTTTTGTTTAATATGAGCTAAGTTTTCACCCTTACACAAAAACACAAAATTAAACGTACTTGAAACTCTACCATATTACTACTACCCACAAATAGGAACCTAGATAATTTAAACTCTCTCTTTCCTAATGTCACCATGTCCCTGCCAAAAATATATATCACTTTAATATAATCTAATTAAATTGGTTTCAACTTAATTGTCATTGATCTCAATGGAGAATTAGCAATCTTCCTAATGCTGGATGCCATTTCCAATTTCAGCTCTGACTTTTATCATAGTAACATAGGAGGTTTGTGCAAAAATAAAGCATGTCCTACAAAAGGTAACTATAGACTCAGAAACACTAAATATTGCACAATTAATTGCTTATATGATTTTAAAAAAAGAAATGCAAGGAACCTAGTGGCAAAATTCATGCATATTAAGAATAATGCAAATTTAAAAAGATGTTCAGAAGAAACAACAGATCTTTAATATGTGCCCCTAGTCTGATACCTCACAGGAGGCTTCGATAAATGATGATGATGAAGCAGGGTAGGAGGAGGCTTTGTGGAATGTAATTAGATCAGTTGGGTTGAATTGCCAATTTCTGTGCTATAAAATCTAAGTCATAATGGTTACCAACATTTGGAAATTACGCCATGGGATTAAATGGAAGGACCAGTGAAGGTATTTGTCTGGAATTTCTGTCTGTTATTTCAGTCGAGGCAATAATCTATTTATTTCATCTGGATACTGCCACCAGCAGATTGGAAATTTCACTGCTTATGAAGTATTGCATTTTGGAGAAGAAAGGAATAAATGAGCAGCAGTATGAACGGTGTGTTGAATAAAATGTGTATATTTTTTAAACAATGCAATTCTGGTAGTAAGTGGTAGTAAGTCGTTTTTCTGTTTTCTAACTCCCCAACCCCCCCCCCACCTAAGGAGTCACCGCTATGATTCATTTTTTTCACAATAACAGATTTGTTAAGTATGTGTTTCTGGGCAGCACTCCATGCAGCAGGATGGAGGCGACAAGATCTTGTTGCTGATATACTGTACACATACCCATGGGGTTCCCCTCAACCATGCCATAGGGCAGGACCTGAATTTTCCATTACAGTTTTTGGGCAAGATCCAGACAACTGCTGATTTTGCTAACTCTTTGTCCAACATCTAAACGCTGGAAAAATTCAACTTTTTGAAATGCTGCCTAATAAAAAGCAAAGCAGTGTGATTTCCTAGAAGTACAAACATAGAAGAGCTAAATGCAAGTCAGATTGCATTTCGATGCCTGCTCAAAATATCCCAACCAGTGCTGATCTTCGCTTTGCAGTCCAGTAAAGTCATAATTTGAAGAAGTTGCAATAATTTTTTAGTAACCAGAGTTTGAAAGTTTAACACTTGAAAATCTGGCTACATCAGGGACGCATCAAACCTATCAATAGAATGCATGTTGCAGAAGAAATGATTCAAAGGCTGATAAATTGAATTAATTTGTCACTTCAGATTTTTGTAAGAATGGTACCTCTTGAAACATTTTTAAATGCACTGAATTAAAATGTGATGCATTCTATTTTCAAATAACAACACAGGGTAACTCAAGTGCCGTTGACAAATGATAATTTGGATGCTAGACAAAAGATAAAATTAGTTTCACCGTGTAAAATAGTGGAAGTTTCACTAAATAATGGATTGGATTTTAACTAGAACCACCTGAGGTAATGGACGTAACAGCATCCAAGAGTGTATCCTTTCTGTGGTGACTCGATAAACACTCTGCAAGCTTCCAGTAGGTATAAAGGAGTTTATTACCAAAAGGCAAAGGCTGGTAATTATTCAGGCACAGAATGCAATAGGATGGGTCTTCTCTCTTCGACTCCTGGGTCCACACTCCCTGCGCCACTGCTCCCAGGGCCCAGCGCAAACTCCCGATTGGCCGGGGTTCACGCACTCCCGCGCGATTGGCCCCAAGCTGGCTACACAGTCCTCCAGACTGAGAGTGCTGGGAGCCTCACCAAGAGATGGGCATGAAATGCCGCAAGATGAACGATCTCTTTTGAGCAGCTCAGGTGAGTAACCACCTGTGCCCCCAGCATCACACCCGTCCCGCACATCTGCACCTTATCCCCGAGAGATGAATAAAACCCCACCTGCCTGCATCTCCCTTACAGCCCACCCTCTATGAAATCCCAACATACATATTGTCCTCTTTGGCCTTGCCCACATATGCCACCAGTTACAAACCCCCCATAAAACTCACGTCCCAGCATCTCACTATGCCCTTTCTCTGTCCCGAAGGATAGAGCGTCCCATGATCGCCAGGAGCTCCAGGAGGACAGAAGGGGCCATTCCAGATATTCAGAGCAAGATCCCCTCTGAGGAATGGGCCCTGCAACTCTCCGGGGGGGGGGGGGGGGGGGGGGGGCAAGGATAGGGCAGTGGCAACAGAGCTCATCTCATAGTGAGGAGGAATGACGTAATACGCAAATCGAATGAGGGCCTGACCTTGATTTTCGCAGTGAAGAAATTCAATCCATACGCCTATGGTCAATACTTTTACGATAGTCACAGACCATGAACTACTGTTTGGCCTCCTTGTGGAGGACAGAGCGATCCTTCCTGTCGCCTCAGCTCGGATTCAACGCTGGACACTATTGTTGGTAGCTTATGAGTATTCCTTCGGGCACCACCCATAAATCCCTACAGTGCAGAACGAGGCCATTCGACCCATCGAGACAACACTGACACCGAAAGAGCATCTGTAACCCCATAACCTCACCTAAGGGGCAATTTAGAATGGCCAATCCATCCAACTTGCTCATCTTCGGACTGTGGGAGGAAACCGGACCGGCACCTGGAGGAAACCCACGCAGACACGGGGAGAACGTGCACCCTGGTAGGGTTTCTGGGTGGCACTGCCAGGGTGCCAGGGCCAAGGTGCCCATTATCGGGCCGAGGGGTGCCCTTCCCTTGAGGTGGGGTGTGGGGGTGCTCGAGGACTCCCTAAAAACAGTAAGTTGGGGGGGGGGGTTCCGGAGGTTGTGGTGGCGTGGCTGAGGGGGGTCGATAGATTGGGGCGCCATTTAAAAGTCTCTTCCAGCATTAACGTGATGAGCAGGCAGCGAGGCAAGTGTGGCCTTGATGGGAAGTTATTCGCACAGGCCCCCCAAAAATCTAAGTCCCATTTGATAGTAGGGTCGATCTTGGCGCTGCGAGCTCTGTGAAATACTTTTTGTGTTAAATCACGCCCAACATTTATGTTCGTAATCTCTTGGATCCTGAGTTGTAGTGGAAACGGTTGGCCCGGTGTCGTACAAGGTCAAGACCAGGGAGAGGACCTTAAAAAACAAAACACATTGACCATCTCAGGAGCAGGGAACCCTCTCCTGCAGAAACTGCTCCAGGTGGGATGACGCTCTCAACGTCCTTGAACGTACCTCTAGGCAGGGGACTGAACCCATGTTAAACCCAAGAGTCATCCTCAAGAGGACGAAGGAGAGAGAGAGAGAGAGAGGGAGCCGGAGAGCAGCTTGTGAAGCAGGTAAGTGTTTAAACTTACCCCCAGGTTCCAGCAGCCTTCATTTCCGGGAGCGGGAGAGAGAGAGGGAGCCGGAGTGCAGCTTGTGAAGCAGGTATGTGTTTAAACTTACCCCCAGGTTCCAGCGGCCTCCATTTCCGGGAGCGGGAGAGAGAGAGGGAGCCGGAGTGCAGCTTGTGAAGCAGGTAGGTTCTGTATACAAGTTGGCCGGTTGCTAAACCCGAGACACTACACTTGTAGTGTCCCCCACCCTTCCAGCTCCTCTAACCTAAGGGGTTTAGTGAATATAAGGTAAGCTCTTCTTTTCTTTTTTTCTTCTTCTTTTATCTAGAGGAGATGGCAGGGAAGGCAGTTCAATGTTCCTCCTGCAGAATGTTTGAGGTGAGCGACACCGTCAGTGTCCCTGCTGATTACATATGTGGGAAGTGCACCCATCTCCAGCTCCTCAGAAACCGTGTTAGGGAACTGGAGCTGGAGTTGGATGAAGTTCGGATCATTCGGGAGGCAGAGGTGGTCATAGATAGAAACTTTAGGGATGTAGTTACTCCAAAGAATAAAGACAGATGGGTGACGGTGAGAGGGGCTGGGAGGAAACAGTCAGTACAGGGATCCCCTGTGGTCATTCCCCTGAATAACAAGTATACCGCTTTGGATACTGTTGGGGGAGATGACTTACCAGGGGTCAGCCATGGGGTACAGGTCTCTGGCATTGAGTCTGCCCTGTTGCTCAGAAGGGAAGGGGGAGAGGAGTAGAGCATTAGTCATTGGTGACTCTATAGTTAGGGGGATAGAAAGGAGATTCTGTGGGAACGAGAGAGACTCGCGGTTGATGTGTTGCCTCCCAGGTGCCAGGGTCCATGACGTCTCGGATCGTGTTTTCGGGATCCTTAAGGGGGAGGGGAGCAGCCCCAAGTCATGGTCCACATAGGCACCAACGACATAGGTAGGGAAAGGGATAGGGCTGTAAGGCAGGAATTCAGGGAGCTAGGGTGGAAACATAGATCTAGGACAAACAGAGTTATTATATCTGGGTTGTTACCCGTGCAACGTGATAGCGAAATGAGGGATAGGGAGAGAGAGCAGTTGAACACGTGGCTACAGGGATGGTGCAGGAGGGAGGGTTTCAGATACCTGGATAATTGGGGCTCATTCTGGGGTAGGTGGGACCTCTACAAATGGGATGGTCTACACCTGGACCAGAGGGGTACTAATATACTGGGGGGGAAATTTGCTAATGCTCTTTGGGAGGGTTTAAACTAGGTCATCACGAGTCTGGGAACCTGAATTGTAGCTCCAATATACAGGAGGTTGAGAGTAGTGAGGTCAGGAGTAATGCTTCAAAGTTGCAGGAGTGTACCGGCAGGCAGGAAAGTGGTCTACTTTAATGGCAGGAGCATCCAAAATAAGGTGGGTGAACTTGCGGCATGGGTTGGTACCTGGGACTTCGATGTTGTGGCCATTACGGAGACATGGATAGAGCAGGGACAGGAATGGTTGTTACATGTGCCGGGGTTTAGATATTTCAGTAAGCTCAGAGAAGGTGGTATAAGAGGGGGAGGGGTGGCATTGTTAGTCAAGGACAGTATTACGGTGGCAGAAAGGACGTTCGGTGAGGACTCGTCTACTGAGGTAGTATGGGCTGAGGTCAGAAACAGGAAAGGAGAGGTCACCCTGCTGGGAGTTTTCTATTGGCCTCCGAAAAGTTCCAGAGATGTAGAGGAAAGGATTGCAAAGATGATTCTGGATAGGAGCTTAAGTAACAGGGTAGTTGTTATGGGGGACTTTAACTTTCCAAATATTGACTGGAAACGCTATAGTTCGAGCACGTTAGATGGGTCCTTTTTTGTCCAATGTGTGCAGGAGGGTTTCCTGACACAGTATGTAGATAGGCCAACGAAAGGCGAGGCCATATTAGATTTGGTACTGGGAAATGAACCTGGACAGGTGTTAGATTTGGAGGTAGGTGAGCACTTTGGTGATAGTGACCACAATTCGATTAAGTTTACTTTAGCGATGGAAAAGGATAGGTATATACAGCAGGGCAAGAGTTATAGCTGGGGGAAAGGCAATTATGATGCGATAAGGCAAAACTTAGGATGCATAGGATGGGGAGGGAAACTGCAGGGGATGGGCACAATTAAAATGTGGAGCTGGTTCAAAGAACAGCTACTACGTGTCCTTGATAAGTATGTCCCTGTCAGGCAGGGTGGAAGTGGTCGAGCGAGGGAACCATGGTTTACTAAAGTAGTTGAATCACTTGTTAAGAGGAAGAAGGAGGCTTATGTAAAGATGAGACGTGAAGGTTCAGTTAAGGCACTCGAGAGTTACAAGTTAGCTAGGAAGGACCTAAAGAGAGAGCTAAGAAGAGTCAGGAGGGGACATGAGAAGTCTTTGGCAGGTAGGATCAAGGATAACCCTAAAGCTTTCTATAGATATGTCAGGAATAAAAGAATAACTAGGGTAAGAGTGGGGCCAGTCAAGGTCAGTAGTGGGAAGTTGTGCGTGGAGTCCGAGGAGATAGGAGAGGTGCTAAATGTATATTTTTCGTCAGTATTCACACAGGAAAAAGACAATGTTGTCGAGGAGAATACTGAGATACAGGCTACTAGACTAGAAGGGGTTGAGGTCCTTCAGGAGGAGGTGTTAGCAATTCTGGAAAGTGTGAAAATAGATAAGTTCCCTGGGCCAGATGGGATTCATCCTAGGATTCTATGGGAAGCTAGGGAGGAGATTGCTGAGCCTTTGGCTTTGATCTTTATGTCATCATTGTCTACAGGAATAGTGCCAGAAGACTGGAGGATAGCAAATGTTGTCCCCTTGTTCAGGAAGGGGAGTAGAGACAACCCCGGTAACTATAGACCAGTGATCCTTACTTCTGTTGTGGGCAAAGTCTTGGAAAGGTTGATAAGAGATAGGATGTACAATCATCTGGAAAGGAATAATTTGATTAGAGATAGTCAACACGGTTTTGTGAAGGGTAGGTCGTGCCTCACAAACCTTATTGAGTTCTTTGAGAAGGTGACCAAACAGATGGACGAGGGTAAAGCAGTTGATGTCGTGTGTATGGATTTCAGTAAAGCGTTTGATAAGGTTCCCCACGGTCGACTATTGCAGAAAATACAGAGGCATGGGATTCAGGGTGATTTAGCAGTTTGGATCAGAAATTGGCTAGCTGGAAGAAGGCAAAGGGTGGTGGTTGATGGGAAATGTTCAGCCTGGAGTCCAGTTACTAGTGGTGTACCACAAGGATCTGTTTTGGGGCCACTGCTGTTTGTCATTTTTATAAATGACCTGGAGGATGGCGTAGAAGGATGGGTGAGTAAATTTGCCGATGACACTAAAATCGGTGGAGTTGTGGACAGTGCGGAAGGATGTAACATGTTACAGAGGGTCATAGATAAGCTTCAGAGCTGGGCTGAGAGGTGGCAAATGGAGTTTAATGCAGAAAAATGTGAGGTAATTAATTTTGGAAGGAATAACAGGAAGACAGAGTACTGGGCAAATGGTAAGATTCTAGGTAGTGTGGATGAGCAGAGAGATCTTGGTGTCCATGTACATAGATCCCTGAAAGTTGCCACCCAGGTTGAGAGGGTTGTTAAGAAGGCGTACGGTGTGTTAGCTTTTATTGGTAGAGGGATTGAGTTTCGGAGCCATGAGGTCATGTTGCAGCTGTGCAAAACTCTGGTGCGGCGGCATTTGGAGTATTGCGTGCAGTTCTGGTCGCCGCATTATAGGAAGGATGTGGAAGCATTGGAAAGGGTGCAGAGGAGATTTACCAGGATGTCACCTGGTCTGGAGGGAAGATCTTATGAGGGAAGGCTGAGGGACTGGAGGTTATTGTCTTTAGAAAGAAGAAGGTTAAGAGGTGACTTAATTGAGGCATACAAGATGATCAGAGGATTGGATAGGGTGGACAGTGAGAGCCTTTTTCCTCGGATGGTGATGTCTAACACGAGGGGACATAGCTTTAAATTGAGGGGAGATAGATATAAGACAGATGTCAGAGGTAGGTTCTTTACTCAGAGAGTAGTAAGGGCGTGGTATGCCCTGCCTGTAACAGTAGTGGACTCGCCAAAATTAAGGGCATTTAAATGGTCATTGGATAAACATATGGACGATAAGGGAATAGTGTAGATGGGCTTTAGAGTGGTTTCAAAGGTCGGCGCAACATCGAGGGCCGAAGGGCCTGTACTGCGCTGTAATGTTCTATGTTCTATGTCTCAGGCTCGGAAATGGAGATGGAGGCGACCTGCAACCGGAAGCCAATATCAAGGAAGCGCGCCCATCACTGGCCCTTTGATGCTCAGCTATGAAGTGACAATCCCCCATGCGCTTCATGCCCCCAGATCTGGCTCCACTGAAGGTGGACTCAAGGCTGTGGGCAGAGGCAAAGGAGGCCTGATTGTCATGAGAGCGAGGCGGAGAATCTGGACTTGGTGTGGGAGGTGATAATCCTCCTGAGGACCGTAGTGATATCAGGGTTGTGTTGTAATTCACCGACTGACCACGAGGAGTCTCGTTAGTATATGTGAATGTTAGGGTCAGGTGACCCCTTAGACTGGCTGGAGGAAGCTGGAGAGAGGTTGCTTGTACTTGATCTTACTGGTATTCATCTGTTGTTTTGTATATAGTTTACTCACAGTAAATGTTAATAAATCGTTTATAGCTTTAGCTACAAGTGTTCTTGTAATATAAATCAGGCTATCCGACAAGAACATTACAAGAACCAAAGGCTCTTGGAGATCATCCATCTCCCGCGGAGTACAGGCTCCTATGCGAACAGGTGGACGCCCGCCCAGCAGGGACTCATTACCAAGCCCTTTAAATGTTGTCCCAGATCTGGATTTCTGTTAGTTCTGGGCTGGGACACACTTGTCATGATATTCAAACACACACATCATGATAGACACACCAACAGACAAATCAGAACACACAACACCACAACCAATGACAGAAAGATATAAAAGCACAGACACGACCCCTGGTGGTCAGTAAGAGCTGCAGAGGAGAACCAGGACACAGCTATTGCCAAAGACACTCAGGGAGACAGCACGTGCAGAGTATCCAGAACGAACTGTATTATAAGAGTTATAATAAAATAGAGTTGTACCACATACAACTGTGTTGGCTCATCTGTGCACCAGAGCACCCAACACCACATGGTACAGGAGTGGATCGATACCTGCCGGCATACCTCAGTGTACAGAGACAACCAGCAGTGCCCAGGCATGATGTACAAGCTCCCGGTTCCGCAGGCGCTCCAGTGCGACGGCGACCTCCACGAAAACTGGCGGCGATTCCGGCAAATGTTCGAGTTGTTCCTGGCGGCAGCTGAACTCAAGGACCTGGATGATAAGGAAAAAATTGAATTTCTCCTCACCGTCGCCGGTGCAAGGGCAAGAGCAATGTTCAGAAGGTTCAGGTTCTTCAGGAGGCAGCAAAGGCACGATTACCAGGCAGTCATGGGCAAATTCGCCAAGTACTGTGAAGAATACGCAATCCAATGGGGACTTAAAGGTAAGAAAAGCTGCAGTACTCACCTCGTGGCTGGGATCCCGGAGCCCGAAATCCCGGGCCTGAGAAAAGGCTGGGTCGAGGTCGGCGGCCATCTTGCTAAAGGTATAACGCTAGCACAGTTGCGCGAGAAGTGCGCAGAACCGGAAGTTTCGTTTGCGCATGCGCGAGATGCTGCGCATGCGCAGTCAAGAAAACGGCCATCGGTAAAGGAACAGCGATCTGAGCATGCGCAGTCGCTTCCTACGTGCTACATACCGAGCGTCAGGATGTCAGAGGCCCAAGACTGGATCAATTTAAAAAGGAAATGTCCCAAATCCAATTTAAAAGGGAAACGTCCCAAATCAAAAAAACAAAAATCTGTTAAAGCTGTAAAACAACCTTCCTTCACCTGGAATGACAGCACAGTGCCGCAAATTGACCCAGGAGATGAATTTAACCTCCGAAGAACCCTCCGACAAGCAGTTACCTACGCACAAGCCGATGATTCCGACCTTGAATACTTCGATGACGATTTTTACAGTGTTTCCGGACCTCGCGAGCCCAATGATAGCTCCGTGGTCCTATATGACTATGACTCGGACGAACCTTTCGTGTTGCACATTGGCGGCCCCCACATTGAATCCGACGCAGATGCGGATTCATTTTTCGGATTTGAGGATCTTCAATCCAGCAGATATGACGTTCCAACTTATCAGTACCGGATGATGCTGCAGCCTGACATTAACAGACAGGGAGCGGTGCAAGCACACGGAGAGTGCCCTGCTGCCACACAGAGGGTGGTCCACGTCCCGCTCAATGTTCCCGACTCTATGCAAGAAGACATGCAAGACTCCAGAGTGCAGTCCTCGCATGAACCAGAAGTGACTCCAGTGTCACAAGCTTCCACAGCAAGCTCGTGGACAGACTCCACAATTGCAGAAATGCAAGACTCCAGAGCGCAGTCCTTGCACGAACAAGAAGTGACTCCAGTGTCACAAGCCTCCACAGAGAGCTCGTGGACAGCCTCCACGATAGAAGCAACGCAAGACTCCAGAGCGCAGTCCTTGCACGAACAAGAAGTGACTCCAGTGTCACAAGCCTCCACAGAGAGCTCGTGGACGGACTCCACGATGGAAGGAACGCAAGACTCCAGAGCGCAGTCCTTGCAGGAACAAGACCATGAGGGTCTAGCAACCTCTCCTGACCAACCAGCGGCAGACGATGCAAGTCTGCCATGCTCCCGTGAACAGCAAGAAGGCTATAACAGCCTACCATGCTCCACTACACAGCAGCATGACCATGACGGTCTCTCATGCTACAATAAAGGGCACAGCGCTGAAGACTGTTCAAGCCCAACTGAAGACAAGCCAAAGGAATCGCCTCGTCCAAGCCCGAAGAAAAAAGGTTTATGCGCTGACCTTCAGGATCATTGTAGCCGAACAGAGATTAATAATGCTGCACGGCCACAGAAGGATGCTGAGGATTTGCTAACGAAATTAATTGAATGTTTAACTTGCAAGGAGCAGACTGAGAATTGCCAGTGTTTTAGTACGGATCGAAAAAATGGACAAGACATTGATCCTCAGGTAATGGAAATAACACAACCTGAATCATATCTACAGCAGGGACAAATGTCTCCCTTCAACACAATGCCGCAAAATCCCAACTTCGGAGACCAGCAGTTAGTCAGTAATGACTCTTCAAACCTGGAGGGGAACATTAATTGCATTGAACCTATACACACTCCACTGATTATTGAGCAGAACATTGGAGCAAGAATCCTGAGGACACCGACATCGAGTAGCCAGATAACGAATTTAAAACCCACAGCAGTTTCAAGTGAACCAAGTGTGCTTTCCACTAATGGTGAAGATGCAGATAAGGTCGACCCGATTGTCCATTGTACCACACTAACCCCAGTGATTAAGCAGTTATGTATGGGGAGTATAATGTGGGCAATTGAGAACAGTAAAAGAGAGACCGTGACCATGCCAGTCCCAGCAAAATCAGACCCAGAGACCATGAAGGCATGTACATTAAACAAAGTTACATATGAGGTACCTGAGAAGAAAAGTGAAACGGAATGTTCTTTGGAAAATGGTACAATGTCGATAGAAACAGTGGATCCTATATTCGAGACCACACATATGGGAGAATTTGGGGGTAATAAACAAGGTTCTGCAATGTCTGGGGGAAGATTTAAAGTTCCAAAGAAGAAAAGCCCAAATGAAGGACAATGGCAAGACAATGACAGTCCACCGACATGGTGTGCACCACCAGATGAAAACTCTGACAATTTACCCAACCCTAGTGAACAGCAAGCTGCTAATGACGATCTATCCACGGGATGTGAGACGAGTGACGACAGCATCCCACTTCCCATGCAAAAGGTGCAAGGTGACAGACCTCGCCTAGTGCGTACCGAGGCACTCAACGATCACGGTGGGACCACTGACGACTGCGGTGGCGGCGCACCGCTTCCACCCTCGATGGCTCGAGCCTCTCCACTGGTTGGTGCATTCCTGCATGTTCCGACTCCAGAAGTGCAGCTTCAGGGAATCTTGGCTGCCTCCAGTGAACCTGTTGGGACTCCGGACGGGGGGCATCGGCGGAAGGCAGACCGGACTCCAGATGGGGAGCAGCGAAGCGCCGACTCTGATTTGCGCACGCCAGACCTTGCTCCGGACGGGCGGTGTCGCGGCCTCGGTGATGGCACGCTCAGGGTGACGGCAGATGCCACGGCGACAGGGAATGGATCGCGTGGCAGTCCCACTGGTTCGGCAGTGGCAACCAGCACCGGCGGTCCAAGATGGACACACCAATTCGCGCCATCGCCAGACGTTGATGCGAGCAACAATTCTCTCTCCAAGGCGACATGCTTCGACGTTTCTCTGCGGAGTCGCCCTTCCGGCCCAGCAGAAGGCCGGAACCAGCGTACACGGTCTTGGCCAACTTCCACATCTGGCACAGTCATCGCCTTGCATGATATTAGTGATGGTGCTACTTCGATGGCAACGACCCATCGGCTACAAGATGCCGTCCACCACAAACATAAAAAGAAAACAGACTCCACCTTGTTCCTGGCATGCAGGGCGGATGGATTGGTGCGTAGGCGCAATCAGCGGGCTTTGTGCCGCCTTCCACGCTCGCAACTGCACCGTACGCACACGCCGGATCCTCCACTGGTTCCCAAGGATGACTTTGTGGAGATGCCACGGATCATGCCCCTTCCATCGCCACCAGAACCAAACCACAGCCAGGGCACCACTAACAAAGATGTTGAATGTTATATTTGCAAGAATGAAAAAAACCAAGCACTGCATGAAGTACAACAAATGGTAAAGTAGAGACTTCGGCGACAGCATCACCTCCAACAGTCCAAGGTGAACCAGTGTGACCCCAAATCTCCACAGCTGAACCGGCTTGAGGACCAGCCCATTCTTGAGGCGGTCACCCATTAGACTGGACTTATAACGCTGTTCATACGTTCAAAAAGTCAAACACTTCTGTATTATAACCTGTTGTTGTTTATTGTTCCAGATATCGTCTGACCGGACCAATGTTCAAGTTTTTTTTTTCTCTCGCATCCAAGTTTTGTTATGGTACAACCTTGTTAGTGTGACGCACCCAACATCGCCCCATGTAAATAGTTACGTCATAAACACACGCTGTACACAACACAAACGCACACTCTTAGATGCACTCACGACACAATTATATTTATAACCACGTAGGCACTTGTCTTTGTAAAAAGGGGGGATGTCATGATATTCAAACACACACATCATGATAGACACACCAACAGACAAATCAGAACACACAACACCACAACCAATGACAGAAAGATATAAAAGCACAGACACGACCCCTGGTGGTCAGTAAGAGCTGCAGAGGAGAACCAGGACACAGCTATTGCCAAAGACACTCAGGGAGACAGCACGTGCAGAGTATCCAGAACAAACTGTATTATAAGAGTTATAATAAAATAGAGTTGTACCACATACAACTGTGTTGGCTCATCTGTGCACCAGAGCACCCAACACCACAACACTGTTGTACGCTAGGGATGCGGCTCTCTGGTTGAGTTTGAATACATCGGTTTAAACCTTCATCTTTGTCTCTCCTGGATTACTACAGTTGAGGTAGGGGGGGGGTGGGGCATCCAAATCTCCAGCAACCTAAAGGTCACAGCCTCATGTTCTAATGATGAGAAGCCTCCGGAGTCCCCATTGATCTCAATGATGAAGCGTTTTAGTCACAAATGGTTTGGCAGTTAAGTAGTTATCAGAGTTCCTGTTTGCCTAGCTATAAATATGCCTCGATCTCTGGCGCTCTGATGATGAGAGACGTTCCAAGTCCCTCGTGGTGAATAAGCATTTGAAGCCCTGACGATTGATGTGGAGGCAATTAGACATTTGAATTTCTCAGTATATTGAGGAGTGAAAAAAGAAAATTCACGAAATGTGCACAATGCATCGACCACAGAAGGAATAACTGCCGATGTGGAATGTTGTTTCCCTTAACCGTTTGTTTTTCTGTTCCCAGCTCCTTTAGTCATTTCACCCCCAGCTCTCTCCCCATTTCATTGCTTGTTGCTCTTTCCCCCCTCCCCCCAACTCTTTTTCCTCTATTACTCCCCTGCAAGCATCTTCCTTGCTCTGAGGGATTGCCATTACATATCGACGAGTGAATACCTTTGCCCCTGGTAGACAAATAAAGATTCGCATTGCTCGTGATCCAATAGTGAGTGGGAATCAAGTCCCTGGAAAGCACAATTCACTTTTAACCTGCCTATCAAACTCAAACTTAAAAGCCTAAATGCTGAAGCACAACCACAGAAATCATAAGTAGGACGAATCTTGTACTAAATAAATTCCTCCAAATGAAGTGAACTGGAAAATTGCTTCTTGTTTCTGCAAGGCTTTTTAATTCTGTTTGAAATGTAACTTTAGGGTGTTATTATTCATTTGGTCCTTCATTGGCAGGTGAGTGTTTGAAAGTAATATGTTGAGCTGCATCTTTTGTTTAATTATGAATGGAGATTACACAGGACTATAATACCATTCATATTACAACAATTTCACTCGTTGTGCCGTTAATTAGCTCGAAGTTTCAGCTAAGCAAAGAATCCTATTTCATCCAGAGGCATAATGACATTAATATTGGGCCTAAGCAATTACTGGTGTTCTAAATCCATTTGTTAAATTCAGTCACCACTCTATTGTATTTATGCAGTCGTTCCATCATTGCCTGTGCAAAAGTTTCACAATCCCCAAATGAATAGGACTAAAGCTGGGAATTAGTTGTTACTCAAAATATCATGAATTCAAATCTGTCAACTTTTGTAAACAACTGACTGAAAATTATTTGGCTTGATGTGTATCGACAGTGGCCTTAGGTAGCTCAGTGTCAGAGTTAAAATGCATTCTGTACGAAGCCAGTTTCTTGCAGTAAATACTTTTCAGCTACTTGGAATAATCTCCATGAATGGGAAAGGTAGATTGACTAATTCTTGGCCATCATCATAGAATTTGTTTCGAATTTTCAGTGCGGAAGGAGGCCATTCGGCCCATCAAGTCTGCACCAGCTCTTGGAAAGAGCACTCCACTTAAGCCCACACATCCCCGTAGCCCAGTAACCCCACCTAACCTGAGGGCAATTGAACATGACCAATCCACCTAACCTTCACATCTTTGGACTGTGGGAGGAAACCGGAGCACCCGGAGGAAATCCACACAGGCACAGGGAGAATGTGCAGACTCCGCACAGACAGTGACCCAAGCCGGGAATCGAACCTGGGACGCTGGAGCTGTGAAGCAACTGTGCTAACCACTGTGCTACCATGAATAGTGCTTTGACCATAATCTAGAAAGATGCCCAAGTCCATCTTATACACCATCTGATTTTCCTTATTTCCAAATACATCATGTCTCCTACACATCACATCCTATAACTGACAAGATTATAACTCACAATTCATACCTTCAGCTCAAATCTACAAAGGTACTACAGGATCTGCTCTAACAAGGTGCATCATCACTTTACCAGCCCAAGATTGGGAGTGACAATTCACATTATTTTTCCTTCTCATTGTCAATTCCCTCTTCCTTACCTCAATTCATTCTACTATTTGTTGATGATAAAACAAAGAACTGTCACAGGTACCTCAATTAATTCTACCATTTGTTGATGACAAAACAAAGAACTGTCACAGGTATTTGAGTTGGAAAAGAAAAATGTTGCAAAATAAGCAATTAAACGTGCCATTTTCAAAATCCTAAGTTGTCCAAATATAGATGTTTTTGCAGGATTTTCCCCAATTTCAGAATGAAAATGTTAATTTCCTACCAATTCCACCACAGAGTAGGAGCCTGGGGGTTGGGGGGGGGGGGGGGGGGGGAGGCTGTAGAATACAGGCTCACACACGCCATTTTTTAAAGCTAGATCCAATCGTTGGCTTTGCAGATGCTTCAAATTTAGGGATTCCAATATTAGTGGCAAATTCATCCCATCCTGTTATCTGGTTTCATTTAGGACCATTGGAAATTAATTTAGCAACTTATAATTACAGAGCCAGGAGTCTCACAATTGTCTGTACTCTGGATTGGAGATAAGATTGGCCACGCAGCAAAGGTCAGTCCAAACACTGTAGCAGATCCACATTTATCAATGTCTCGGAGTTCTTCATATTCGCATTGGCTAAAAATCCTCTTTTTCTCTCTCCCAAAACTACCTAATATTCTGGATAACCATGGAATAAACAGACACTGCTTGTGATAATAATGATATAGAACAAACAATTTTACAATGCAAAGTTTATTTTCATCATAGAGACAATTCAGTAGTGGATTAATTCTTCTCCGTTCACAGTATTAGTAAAGGGTATCAAGGGTTGAAGTGCAGATTTCCCTTCTTTCAGGTTCAGAACTCCACCACACATTCTTTTGTGACTTTGAGACAATAACACAAAGAGCCCACATATTTCAATTAATGCTTGTTAACGATATGATTACCTCCCGCTGCCTCAGGACGACAGACAGCATTGTCAGAGACCCCTCCCACCCAGGCTTTGCCCTCTTCCAGACCCTTCCATCAGGCAGAAGATACAGAAGTCTGAAGATCCGTACATAAGAACATAAGAACTAGGAGCAGGAGTAGGCCTTCTGGCCCCTTGAGCCTGCTCCACCATTCAATGAGATCATGGCTGATCTTTTGTGGACTCAGCTCCACTTTCCGGCCCGAACACCATAACCCTTATTCCCTTTATTCTTCAAAAAACGATCTATCTTTATCTTAAAAACATTTAATGAAGGAGCCTCTACTGCTTCACTGGGCAAGGAATTCCATAGATTCACAACCCTTTGGGTGAAGAAGTTCCTCCTAAACTCATCTCCTAAACTACATCCAGACACAGGAACAGCTTCTTCCCCACAGCTACAAGACGCCTCAATGACTCTCCCTCGGACTAATCTGTTCTCTGTAAGAACACTATTCATGATACCCTATGCTGCTCTTGCTCATGTATTTGCTTTGTTAGGCCCTGGTTTCACATTGTAACCAATCACTATTTGTTGATGTACCATGTCGATTATTCTTTTTGTCTACTATGTACGTACTGTGTACGTTCTCTTGGCCGCAGAAAAACACTTTTCACTGTACTTCGGTACATGTGACAATAAATATCAATGATTAAGATTACATTACAGGTATTTAGAAATGAAGTTCATTACTTTTCAATTACAAGGTTTAGAAAAAACAGCTCTCATTTGATGGACATGTAACCAACACTCTCGACTCTGCTTGAAAGTTTCAATACAAACACCAGAATTACATGGAAAATGCAGTACTTGTTTTGTGCGTGTTAATGGAGCAAAATGGAACTTTTGAATATATGACTAAATATCCTGGGCGAAATTCTCCTACCCGCCCCGCCACATTTCTGCCCCGACCGGCCGGCGGGAGTCTCCGTAACAACGGCTGGTCAATGGGGTTTCCCATTGTGGGGCAGCCCCACGCCGTCGGGAAACCCCCGGGCGCCGGCAAAACGGAGACTCCCGCCGGCGGAGAATGACGCCCCCTGTTTTGGAATCTGAACAATTTAATTGCATGAAGATTCTTTTTTTATTTTTTCCAATTCAAAGGTCAATTTAGCGTGGCCAATCCACCTGCCCTGCATATCTTTGGGTTGTGGGGATGAGACCTTCGCAGACACGGGAAGAATGTGCAAACTCCACACGGACAGTGATCCAGGGCCGGGATCGAACCCGGGTCTTCGGCGCCGTGCTACCCACTGTGCCACCATAATTGAATGAGGATTTAATTTAAATAAACTATACCAATGATAGGCCATGGGAAAGAAGAAAAACTTCAAGCTTTAAAAACAATCTTTAAAGATTTTGTACTGAGTCAAAATAATTGAGTGCGATTTACGACCAACCCACTACATGTTTTTCGGCCGTAGAGGCGGCCCGCCAGCGGGATTTACTGACCCCGCCATTGTCAATGGGCTTTCCCAGTGACTGCACCTCTTGTAGATGGGAAACCCGTGTGCCGGCATATCCTGCTGGTGTGAACAGCTGGTAGATCGTGCCCAAGGGCTTCAAACAATTTCCAAAACAATGCACAAAAAATTACTGTTATTTAGCAAACAAAAGGAAGCTGAACATCTTGTTCTTGTCAATTCCTTGGGGTCAAATGTGACCATCATTATGTTACATACAAGCCACAAATTAATCTTTTTTTTTTGCAGTGCAAATAACATTCTGCTGATGTCTACAATAGTTGAATACTTGAGAGCCACCTTTACACAAAAGATTATTTAAGTGACAACCTTCAATGTACTGCAAATCACGACAAGAACAGTGGCCAGATGCCAGAGGGGTTTGCCAGACCTGCCAATGGAACGGAGATTTGTGTGGCTTGCTGGCCATGTGGTGATAAAACCTCCTGGAGGGTGGCAAGTGGCAAAATCCCATCTGTGGGCAATGGTGAGCTGCCGCCACCATGGAGAGGCCGAAAAGTCCCACTCAGAAAAAAGGATGAAATGAATTTAATACAGTGAAAATATTTGAGTGGTAAGCTAAGGGTTAATTACTCAGTGATAAATTTGGCTGTTGTATCCCCTAGGAGTCGGGGTCCAAGTTAGAATCCATTCTTTACTACTTTCTTTGGCAAGAGCTTTAGAAGAATTAAGTCATAACAACAGCTTTAGAAGAATGAAGCCATAACAAATAACATGTTGCCATGTCACTTCAGGTGCACCAATGTTATCTATGCATGGAAATAACCTTTTCTCTCCTGTTCCAAAACTGACATCAACTGATTGGTATTTTGTGAGGAATAACATTTCAATCGAAAGCTTAGAATGTGTACATTTGTTATGATGGTCTATTGCTTTAATTGTCTTTAGGGAGCTTTGCAAATTGCAATACGATTAAATTACTCCTTCTGAACCTACACAAGAAATGTAGAACCTGATGAGAGACTTCATAAGATTTAGATAGTAGATCGAAGATGGCAATCTTTTCACATTTGCCATCTGGCTGCAGAACAGTCACACGGACTGCTCAGGGTTTAGACTTATATCCAAATACTACTACAAAAATAAAAGTTAAAACAAACCGATGAATCATTTGCTAAATAACGCAGGGGTGCAGCTAATCCTGTTCCCAGTTGACTCCTAGATTGGAAAGCATTCTTGTGCAAATTAGCAAAATGTTTAGACTGAGGAAGAATGCATTGGCAAAACATGAATCCTAAATATTCTACACTACGCCCATTCCAAAGACATTTGTTTTTCATTATAAACTGATTATTGTAGTTTTCGGTTTGCTCTTGAAAAGAGTATGGGGCGGGATTCTGCGAGGCGGGCAACTCCGGCGCGAAGCAGTAGCGTGAATCACTCCAGCGTCGGACCGCCCGAAGGTGTGGAATCCTCCGCATCTTCACGGGCTAGGCCGGTGCCGGAGTAGTTTGCGCCTCACCGGCTGGCGCGGAAGGGGCTTGGCGCCACGCCAACTGGCGGCCAAGGGCCTCTGCCGGCCGTCGCGAGTTGGTGCATGCGCGGGAGCGCCAGCATGCGCTGGCGTCATCCCAGCGTATGCGCAGGGGGGGTTAATCTCTGCATCTGACATCGCGGAGGGCCACAGCAGCCGACGTGGAGGAATAGAGTGCCTCCACGGCACAGGCCCGCCCGCAGATCGGTGGGCCCCGATCGCGGGCCAGGCCACCATGGGGGCACCTCCTGGGGCAGATCCCCCCGTGCCCCCCCCCCCCCGAGGCTGCCTGCGCAGCCAGGTCCCGCCAGTAAGTACCTGTTGTAATTTATGCCGTCGCGACCAGCCTAAAAGGGGCGGCCACTCGGCCCATTGCGGGCTGGAGAATCGCCGGGGGGACACTGCCAGCGGCCGCTGACCGGCGCGGCGCGATTCCCGCCTCCGCCAAATCCCCGGCGCCGGAGACTTCAGCAGCCGACGGGGGCGGGATTCACCCCCCCCCCCCCCCCCCCCGGCGATTCTCCGACCCGGCGGGGGGTCGGAGAATCCTGCCCCATATTGGAAATATACCCAAATCTCAATTCACAAACGTTCCAAGCCAATCCCTATAAAACTACGAATGCAGGCTGAAGGATGGGTCATCAGACAATAGAACTTGAAAAGGCTCTTTCTCTCTCTTGTCTCTATCAGCCTGTCTCCCAGCTACCCTCTTATGCAGCTGAGAGAGAGAAAAATTTATTGTGCCACAGGTTTCTCCATGACTGCTGTCATGGCCAATATATCATCACACAATAGGAGGTGCAATTTAAAATAACGCGAGCCAAATTATGTCAGTCTTTCCTAACTTCAAGATGGGCTGCCTAGCTACCATGTAGTGTTAGGTCTGGCAGCCATGTTGAAAACTGTAAACTCCTGTAATCACTGTATTCTCAATCTAATCAACTAATTTGTCACTTAAATGCCCTGTCACCAACATCTGCTAATTTCCAATAAAATTCTTTGCAAAATAAATTCTAAGCTTACCTTGAGGTTGAAATAGATGTCATTGCTATTAAATTATACCATTTTTTAAATTAACTACCATGCAACAGCTACAGAAATGACAGACAGACACATACACAGAGAGTTAAGTAAATAAATAAGTTACTGAAACAGAGTGACCGTTTAATCAGAATTGGGAAAAGTTAAGACAGTAATAAGTTTTGAGCAAGTGTAAGAGTGGAGGGTGAGAAGAAGAACAAAAGAGAACGTCTGGGATAACTGGTGGGCAGGAGAGATTAAAATGATAAAAAGTTATATGATGCATAGAGAGTGACAAGAGGACAAGGAAAACAACAAGATAAGATGTGCCTAGAAGAGGTGTGAATGGTAGGATGGCAGCCACCTGAATACAAAGTGATTAAAAAGGAGAGAAAAACCAACAAAAATAAGCAAAACAAAATGGGGGAAGAGGTTATGATCTAGAATTGTTCAACTCAAGGTTGAGTCCAGAAAGCTGAGAACTGCCCAGTTGAAAATGTTCTTCAAGTTTGTGCTGAGTTTCACAGGAACACTGCAGCAGGCCATGGGCCGAATAGGTCAAAGTGTAAGTAATGCAGAGAATTGAAATGACAGGTTTTGGAAAACGCAGGGTCATGCTTGTGGGCTGAATGGAGATGTTATGCACCCAGTTTGTGTTTGGTTTCCCCAAAGTAGAGGAGATCACATTGTGAGCAGTGTATGCAGTATACCAAATTGAAAGAAGTGAAAATGAAATGAAAACGAAATGAAATGAAATAAGAAAATTGCTTATTGTCACAGGTAGGCTTCAAACAAAGTTACTGTGAAAAGCCCCTAGTCGCCACATTCCGGCACCTGTTCGGGGAGGCTGGTACGGGAATTGAACCGTGCTGCTGGCCCGCCTTGGTCTGCTTTCAAAGCCAGCGATTTAGCCTAGTGTGCTAAACCAGCCCCTGGTTTGTGCAAGTAAATCACCGTTTCAATTGGAAGGCATGTTTGGAACCTTGATGGTGAGAAGGGAGGTGTTGCATCGCTTACACTTGCATTAAAAAGGTTCTGTTGGAAAGTGATGGGGTGTTGGGCTGACCGAGGAGTGGATCTGGGTGCACAGAGAGAGTGGTTCCTTTAAAATGCTGAAAGGGAAGGTGTATTTGGTGGTGGCATCACTGTCGAGCGGGGGAGAAGATGATCCATTGAATACAGAAATTGGTGGGTGGAAGGTGACAAGGGGGAAGCCCATCACAGTTCTGGGAAGGAGTGAGAGCAGATATACGCAAAATGAAAATGGACACAGTGAGGGTCTGGTCCACTATGGTGAGTTGGGTGAGCGGTGACTATCTTCAGTTGAGGAAAAAGAAAGAAATATCAGAAGCATTGGCATAGAAAGTTGCACCATCCTAACAGATGTGATGGAGAAACTGAGAGAATGAAAATGTCCTAACAGGAAGAAGGTGTGAGGATGAAGTGTAATCAAAGTAGGCGGGGCTTATTTGTGATAATACATTGATAACCTATTTGGCAGAAATGGTGACAAACAAGTGAAAAATGATGGAAGAGTCAGAGATGGACCCCCCCCCCCCCCACCGACCCAGTAAGATTTGAACAAGGAATGTTCTATAATAATCCCACAAAAAAAAAAGCAGGCTTTGCTAGGACCCATGTGGGTAGCTATAGCAACACCTTGTATTTGGAGGCTTTCACAACAAGAAGTAGCTGAGCACTTCATGCTTGAAAGATCAAAATTGCTGCTGAGCACATATTTCAAGAAGCTGTACGCCTCAGGGTAGCTGTGTTCGTGTTGGAACAGTAAGATTAATTAACATGGAAAATTATATGCATGTAAGAACTCAAGAAGTTATATATTTTTTTAAAAACAGAGTGAACATATTTGTTTTCATGTTGCTATTCTAGACAGTTCAAAGCTGTAACAACAGACAGGGTGTCTTCCTCTGTAAAGTAGCATTTTCTGTTTCATGCTGAATGAACGATTTGACCTAAAGCCTTTAAACCTGCTGATATTCCTTCTGCAACGTGGGTATGATAAAAGCATCAAATAGATTGAAAACTACAAAAGCAATCAGCAACCCTCTGAAAATCACAGGTAAAACCCTGCTGCAGTTCAGATGCTGCTGGGCTCCCTGCTAAGACTGGATGCTTTCAAGCTATAATAAAGCAAAAAACAAGTGCGCTTTGCACAAAACAAGAAATGTTATGTGCTATGAATTAACTCGCGCTCAACCACAGCTGGGCCATGGGTACAAATTATAGCGAGCATAAAAGTTGACAAAGCCATTGCCGAATGATTCCTAACTAAACAATTCAAATAAAAAGCAGTGAATTGAATAGATCACATGGAGGTAGGAATAATGTAATTCAGACATGCAACTCATGATTCTTGTTTCAAGATGATATTTTGCAAGGGCAATTAAGGATGGACGGCTACACTCACCATCAAGTAAATGGTCATGAATAATTCAGGAAGCAATGTGCACTGAACAGGTGAAAAGCGAGGATAAAAGGACTTGATAGAAGCACTTGTGAAATGAAAAATGAAATGAAAATAGCTTATTGTCACAAGTAGGCTTCAAATGAAGTTACTGTGAAAAGCCCCTAGTCGCCACATTCCGGCGCCTGTTCAGGGAGGCTGGTACTGGAATTGAACCGTGCTTCTGGCCTGCTTTAAAAGCCAGCGATTTAACCCTGTGCTAAACCAGCCCCTTTGAAAAAATATATATTTATTCAAATTTTCAACAAAACACTCCAACCAGGAAAGAAAGAATAAAGCACAAAACAAGCAAAAATTATACATGAGATTTACAACAAAATACAATAACCCCGATTTAACAAATAAACACGACAGTAAGGGAAAACACCCCACTGTAACCTAAACAAAACAGAAAAACCAAACAGTCCCCCCCCCCCCGCCCCGGGTTGCTGCTGCTGTTGACCTCCACCTAACGTTCCGCAAGAAAGTCTAGGAACGGTTGCCACTGCCTGGAGCACCCCTGCACAGACCCCCGCAAGGCAAACTTTATCCTTTCCAACTTGATGAACCCTGCCCTATTGTTAATCCAAGCTTCCACACTTGGGGGCTTTGCATCCCTCCACATTAGCAGGATCCTTCGCCGGGCTACCAGGGACGCAAAGGCCCGAACACCGACCTCTTTTGGCTCCTGCACTCCCGGCTCGTCCGATACCCCAAATAATGCTATACCCCAGCTCGGCTTGACCCGGGTGTTCACCACTTTGGACATGGCCCTCGCAAAGCCCCTCCAGAACCCCTCCAGCGCCGGGCATGTCCAGAACATGTGGGCGTGATTTGCTGGACTCCCCGAGCACCTTCCACACCTGTCCTCCACCCCAAAAAACCTACTCATCCTCACCCCTGACATATGCGCCCTATGCACAACTTTGAACTGTATTAGGCTGAGCCTGGCACAGGAAGAGGAAGAATTAACCCTACTCAGGGCATCAGCCCACAGATCTTCCTAAACCAGCCCCTTGTCGCATCTATCCATCCTAATTTCAGCCATCTCATTGATGGCATAGTCCAGTTTTCTAGCGTTTATACCAAACGAAGGATCAAGAAAGGAACAAACTGGTGACGGGTTGGGTGTTCTGGATCCGTGGAACACATACAGGCCACCAACACTTAAAATAGTGCTACACTATTTTATTAAGTTAGAAACTGTTGAACATACTTTCACTGTGGGTTAACACGATGTTAGATTAAACTAAAGGCCTATGCCTGTCCGAACCAGTCTATGCACTCAGCACATGGTGAGGATCTGTGCTGTAAGCTGTAAGCTCTGTCCTTGTAGGAGGCTGCATCCTGAATGAGCGGGAACTCTGATGCCCCCTGTCTTTATAGTGAGTGTGCTCTAACTGGTGATTGGCTGCGGTGTTGTGTGTGTTGATTGGTCTTGCTGTGTGTCCATCAGTGTGTGTGTATCTGCACCATGATATACTGGTGTATATTATGACACCCCCTCTTTTATAAAAGAATGTATGTGTGTGGCAATAAATAATGTATGGTGAGAATGTTCCTAACTATGTGTGGGGTGCAAAGACATATTTACAGGACTACGTACATGAGAACTAAGCTATTTACATGGGAAGGAGCCTGGTGCAGAGAAGCAGTATGCAACAAGAATAACGCGATTAACACTATATACAAACCAGGAAAACGATGAAACAAAGCAACAAAACAATTCAGAGAGTCTCTAAGTCCGCAAAGTTCATAAATCAAGTCTCTGCGGTGGGCGACGAATTCTGGTTGACCGCCTCAAGGGTGGGTCGAGAGCCGCCGGTTCAGGAGCGGGCTGGACTGCGTCAGAGTCAGGGGGATGCAGAGTGACAGGGAGCTCTGTATAGTCCGTGGCAGGGTCAGCGGGAGGGCAAGGTGACAGTGGAGGATCACGTGGCGAGCGTGTAACAAGACGAAGGGCGCGTAGATTGCGGCACAGAATAGAGCCACCCGGTAGACGAACCAGGAACGAGCGGGGGGCCACCTGCCGAAGGACAACAGCGGTTGCAGAGCAGCCCCCATCCGGAAGATGGACGTGGACGTTGTCACCTGGAGCCAGAGCAGGGAGATCAGCTGCACGGGAGTCATGAGCCACCTTATCCTGTGCACGAGACAGCTGCATCCGGCGAAGGACCGGAACGTGGTCGAGCTCTGGGACATGGATGGACGGCACCGGCGTCCTCAGGGTACGACCCATGTGTAACTGGGCTGGCGACAGGCCAGTGGACAGCAGGGCAGAGCAATAGGCCAGCAAGGCAAGGTAGAAATCAGACCCAGCATCAGCAGCCTTGCATAGGAGCCGTTTGACTATATGTACTCCCTTCTCCGCTTTGCCGTTGGATTGGGGGTACAGGGGACTGGATGTCACATGGGAAAAATTGTACCGTCTGGCAAAGTTGGACCATTCCTGGCTGGCGAAGCAGGGGCCATTGTCCGACATAACCGTGAGCGGGACGCCGTGTCGAGCAAAGGTTTCTTTACATGCACGAATGACTGCAGACGAGGTGATGTTGTGCAACCGCATCACCTCCGGGTAATTCAAAAAGTAGTCCACGATCAGGACATAGTCTCTACCCAGCGCGTGGAATAGGTCGATGCCCACCTTGGTCCATGGTGACGTGACCAACTCATGGGGCTGCAGGGTCTCACGTGGTTGGGCCGACTGGAAGCGCTGACAAGTGGGGCAGTTGAGCACTGTGCTGGCTATGTCCTCATTAATGCCGGGCCAGTACACTGCCTCTCGGGCCCGTCGGTGGCACTTTTCCACACCAAGGTGGCCCTCGTGCAGTTGTTCCAGGACGAGCTGGCGCATGCTAGGTGGGATGACAATGCGGTTCAGTTTTAGAAGAACCCCGTCTACTACCACCAGATCATCTCTTACATTATAGAACGGAGGGCATTGGCCTTTGAGCCACCCGTCAGTTAGGTGGCGCATGACACGCTATAGCAAGGGGTCAGCCGCCGTCTCGCGGTGAATTTGGATGAGGCGTTCACCCGTGGCAGGTAGATTGGAGGCCGCGAATGCTGCATGGGCGTCAACCTGGCAGACAAATCCCGCTGGGTCACATGGAGTGTTGACTGCCCTGGAGAGAGCATCCGCAATGATGAGGTCTTTGCCTGGGGTGTGTACCAGCTGGAAGTCATATCGCCGGAGCTTGAGAAGAATACGCTGGAGGTGAGGCGTCATATCGTTCAAGTCTTTCTGTATTATATTGACCAGCGGGCGATGGTCGGTCTCGACGGTGAATTGAGGAAGTCCGTAGACATAATCGTGAAACTTAACCACACCGGTCAGAAGGCCCAGGCACTCCTTTTCTATCTGCTGCTCCGTGGGGGTCATCGCACGTGACACATATGCAACGGGGGCCCATGATGAGGCCTCATCACCTTGAAGGAGCACTGCCCCAATGCCGGATTGACTGGCATCGGTCGAAATTTTGGTCTCTTTTGCTGGATCAAAGAAAGCTAGGACCGGGGCCGTGGTCAGTTTTGTTTTGAGTTCTCTCCATTCGCGCTCATGGGCAGGGAGCCATTGGAAGTCTGTCGTCTTCCTGACCAGGTTCCTGAGAGCCGTGGTGTGAGAGGTGAGGTTAGGGATAAACTTCCCTAAAAAAAAATGACCATGCCCAGAAAACGGTGGACCGCCTTCTTGTCCTCTGGTGTTTTCATAGCTGTGATGGCAGCTACCTTGTCCGCATCCGACTGCACACCCAATTGGGAAATGTGGTCCCCTAGGAACTTGAGTTCCGTCTGACCAAAAGAGCATTTGGCCCTGTTGAGGCGGAGGCCATGCTCATGTATACGTCTGAATACATGCTGGAGGCGACTAACATGCTCCTGCGGGGTGGTGGACCAAATGATTATATGATCGACATAGACACGAGCACCTTCAATGCCTTCCATCATTTGTTCCATAATCCTCTGGAACACTTCTGATGCAGATATGATCCCGAACGGCATCCTGTTGTAACAATATCTGCCAAAGGGGGTATTAAAGTGCACAGTTTCCTGCTGGATTTATCGAGCTGGATTTGCCAGAATCCTTTTGAGGCGTCGAGTTTGGTGAAGAGCTTGGCGCGAGCCATCTCACATGTGAGCTCTTCGCGCTTGGGAATTGGATAATGCTCCCTCATGATATTGCGATTTAGATCCTTGGGATCAATGCAAATTCTCAATTCGCCGGAAGGCTTTTTTACACATACCATGGAACTGACCCAGTCGGTCAGTTCCATGACATTGGAAATCACTTCTTGGTTCTGGAGGTCCTGCAGCTGCTGCTTGAGGCGGTCCTTAAGGGGTGCTGGGACCCTGCGAGGTGCGTGCACCACAGGCGTGGCATTCGGTTTAATAAAATCTTGTAGGTGCACGGGAGCGTGCCCAGGCCCTCGAAGACATCATGGTACTGGTTGATAATGGCGCGAGCTGCGCCCTGAAGTCGGTGTCCTGAAAGGCAGACGCGTCAGCAGGAGAGAGAGAGTGAACTCTCTGAACTAGGTTCAACAGCTTACATGCCTGCGCGCCAAGCAGGGATGCTTTCGAAGAGCCCACAATTTCAAAGGGAAGGATGGCTTTGCGTGACCTGTGCGTCACTTCAAGTTGGCACGAGCTGCTGGCAGCAATGGCATTGCCATTATAATCTAATAGCTGGCAGGCTGGTGGGAGGATGGCTGGTTTGACACGAAGGCTTTGGAGGTCAGACCGCGCAATGAGATTGGCGGAGGCACCAGTGTCCAGGTGGAATCGTATTTGGGACCGGTTGAACGCAAGGGTGGTACACCACTCATCGTCTGGATCGATGCTGTAAACTGACAGAGGCTGGATTCTTTGCTTCGGGGACACCGTTTTTTGTAACGATACCGACTTGAAAAGGTGCCTTCGGGTCCTCGGACTCGGTGACCGTGGGTTGAATGGCCCAGACATTCCTGCGAGGCTGGCTGGAGCGATACGAATTGGCAGGCTGAGCTGATCTGCATAAAGCAGCATAGTGGCCAAGTTTGCCACATCTCAGGCATTGTCGGGATTTGGCAGGGCATTGCCACTTTAAATGGGCGGAGCCACAGTTGCCGCACGTTGTAGCGTCAGTACGTTCGCTGCGCCACCGCGCATGCGCGGTGCGGCCGTACGTGGTGCACGCTTGCGCAGTACGTTTGTCGACGTCGCCCTCCCCTCGTTCGGTGCACGGGAGTCCGCAAAAAGCGCGCGAAATGGCCGCCCTCATCCAGGCGGAGGCGCTGGAGTTGCTCGATTGCTTGGACCCGTTCTGCCTCGTGGGGACCTTGCCGTGCCGTTTCAGCCGCTTGGATGTGGGAAAACCGACTAGTAGTGTGTTCGTGTAGCACGCAGGTTTCGATGGCGGTCGCTAGGGTGAGCTGCTTCACCTTGAGAAGCTGCTGGCGTAGGGGGTCTAACTGAACACCGAAAACGATCTGGTCGCGTATCATGGAGTCGGAGGTGGGCCCGTAATTACAGGACTGCGCTAGGATGCGGAGCTGGGTGAGAAAGGACTGGAAAGATTCATCCTTACCCTGCAAACGCTGTTGGAATACATAGCGCTCAAAACTTTCATTCACCTCTATGTTGCAGTGAGTGTCAAACTTGAGGAGGACCATCTTGAATTTTGATTTATCTTCATCATCAGCAAAGGTGAGAGGTTTGAAAATGTGGATGGCATGTTCCCCGGCCGTGGATAGGAAGAGAGCGATCTTCCTGGTGTCCGAGGCATTTTCCCGGTCTGTGGCTTCAAGGTAGAGCTGGAAGCGTTATTTGAATATCTTCCAGTTGTCTCCTCGGTTACCGGTGATGCGGAGCTGCGGCGGCGGGCAGACGCTGTCCATTATTCAGGATGACTGTATGCTGGTGGAAGGCATTTCACTTGTCGGTAGGTCTAACAAGTTCTAATATCCCTCAACTCCTGGCATCATGATGTGTTGGGTGCTCTGGATCCGTGGAACACATACAGGCCACCAACACTCAAAATAGTGCTACACTATTTTATTAAGTTAGAAACTGTTGAACATACTTTCACTGTGGGTTAACACGATGTTAGATTAAACTAAAGACCTCTGCCTGTCCAAACCAGTCAATGCACTCAGCACATGGTGAGGATCTGTGCTGTAAGCTGTAAGCTCTGTCCTTGTAGGAGGCTGTATCCCGAATGAGCGGGAACTCTGATGCCCCCTGTCTTTATAGTGAGTGTGCTCTAACTGGTGATTGGCTGCGGTGTTGTGTGTGTTGATTGGTCTTGCTGTGTGTCCATCAGTGTGTGTGTATCTGCACCATGATATACTGGTGTATATTACGACAGCTAGGTTTTGCTTTTAAAGCACATCTTCACACAGTCCTCTCCTTCCTTTGGGGAGTAGTGAGGAGGTGGTGGAAGGATTCCTGGGCTGATTATCAGCTTGATGAAATCTGTCATGTATACTTCCTCTGTGGTCAACAAGTCCTGGTATGGGACTTGAATGCAGAGGATGTTATTCTCCCATTTTCTTCTCTTGCAAGTGCATTGTGCATGCGTCAAATAAAGAATCAGCCTGGCTGCACACTTCTACATGTGGTGCATCAATTAAAATATTGAAACAAGGATGTGAGGAAGCACTTCGTTCCCTGGTAATTTGTCTACTACCTCATTTTCTTGGACTAATGTCTCAATGATCAGTTATATGATGTGGCAGCTCAAGTTGGCTTTGCTAACTACTTTAAGTTGCCTTAAAATCCAAAGCTATTTAATTCCATGCAGGAGGACAAACATCTATGTGCCGTAATTTTTTGGCACTTACATTTTACAAATCAAGAGTGCATTTTTGCCTGGGGGTTCCAAAATTCTTCAAGCATGAAGTAATTTAACACATGTTAATATTGAAAATCTTTGTTCAAGGCAACCATGAATATTTCTAACGCTTTGTCTACCAACCATATTGAGTTTAGAATGCTTCAAAGAATGCAACCTCGTTCAAATTATACGATTGCATATGAGGTTTTCACTTTTCTGCCCGAATCACGCTTAGATTCAAGTGAATGATTTTCCTCACTAACATACAGTGAAATGGGAATAAATTACTTCAGTTGGAAATAAAGCCTTGATATCGGTGAACAAGCAAACCAGTTAGTAAATTGATAATTTAATCCACTAAAAGGATTCGAACTCGTTATTAAAATGGTATGCCACCATGAAAAATGAAAATCGCTTATTTGTCACAAGTAGGCTTCAAATGAAGTTACTGTGAAAAGCCCCTCGTCGCCACATTCCGGCGCCTGTTCGGGGAGGCTGGTATGGGAATTGAACAGTGCTGCTGGCCTGCCTTGAAAGCCAGCTCTTTAGCCCAGTGCTAAACCAGCCCCTAAATGAGAAGCACTTGATGTTTCTGCCCATTTGTTGAGTTTGACCGACAGTTCTGTTACCTTACATTGTATGAATCTGGGAATATGTGTGATAGTTGCGATGATTATTTAAAGGTTTACCTCTACGGCACGGTAGCACAGTGGTTAGCACTGTTCACAGCACCAGGGTCCCGAATTTGATTCCGGCTTGGGCCACGGTCTGTGCAGAGTCGGCACATTCTCCCTGTGTCTGCGCGGGTTTCCTCTGGGTCCTCCGGTTTCCTCCCACAAGTCCTGAAATATGTGCTTGTTAGGTAAATTGGACATTCCGAATTCTCACTCAGTGTGACCGAACAGGTGCCGGAGTGCGGCGACTAGGGGATTTTCACAGTAACTTCATTGCAGTGTGAATGTAAGCCTACTTGTGACACTAATAAAGATTATTGTTATTACATTTGTGGCGATGAACCTGAAGTCTAAGGGGCGAAATTCTCCTACCCGCCCCGCCACATTTCTGCCCCGACCGGCCGGCGGGAGTCTCCGTAACACCGGCCGGTCAATGGGGTTCCCCATTGTGGGGCAGCCCCACGCCGTCGGGAAACCCCCGGGCGCTGGCAAAACGGAGACTCCCGCCGGCGGAGAATGACGCCCATGGTATCTGGAAGCCCGTGTATAAATTATAGGGGCTCATTTTCTCGTCCAAAGTGCGGAAGGGACACTTAGTTCTGCAGCACAAAGGAGGGGTGGAGCAGGCTGGAGACAAAGGCTAATAGCATCCATGGAAAGAAAATAGGAGGTTATCCACCTCATCCCCTCATGCTCCCCCCCCCCCCCCATCTTTGCAGGAGAATGTCCATTTTGAGGGGTGCCAGACATTAGCATCTGTTCAAGAATAGAAGGGGATATTGGACAAGCGAAGCCCAAAAGGACAGCTAATTGCCCTTTTTTTGCTTATTCATGGGATGCGAGCTCCACTAGCTCGACCAGCATTCGTTGTCCAATTGTCCTTGAACTGAATGGCTTAGGCTATTTCAGAGAGCAGTAAAGAGTCAACCACATTGCTTTGGCTCTGGAATCACATGTAGGCCAGACTGCAGCTAACCATGGTTCACATTCGACTTTTAATTCCAGACTTTTACTGGATTCAAATTTCACCATTCTGTTGTGGTGGGATTCGGACTTGGGGCCCCAGAGCACTACTCGGGTCACCTGTCCAGTGACAACGCGACTATGCCATCACCGTCCCTAAATTACAATCTCCTTATCTTGCACAATGGTTCGAAGAGTTTTCCCACATGTCTTATTTTGCTGAAGGTGGATGAGAATAATCATCCTCAGAAGCGAATAACTAGATTTTAGCCTCAATCCATTAAGAAGCCAAGTAACAACAATGCTACCTCTACCTCACCAAAATGCAATTTGTATAAAAGACATAAAGAAACCAAAATTTGCTGTTCAACTTTTGAATTAGCTGTGTCACAAACGCAGGTGAGTCAGGTAGAAGGAATAATGCTTGTCAAAATATGTACCATTTCCAAAATACACACTGTGTCCATCTTGCTATGCAAAGAATTGTTTAATAACCCATAGCGCTCATAAAAATAAACAGTTAGTAAACATGGTATTCTTTCACTAACAAATAGCTCTACGTTGGAGTGAATAGTTTTCCGGGAGTACGAGTGATGTTGAACAGAGGTTCTCCACCTACTGCAGGGCCAATTGAAATTAACAATTATATTTCAAAATAGGCCGCTTGGCATGGTGATGCTACCGCATTCCTCCACAAGAACAAAAAATATAACCATGCAAATTTGAGAGGCAAAAACACCAGAGACGAGATTCCCCGTCTTCCCCACAGCATGCTTCTTGGTGGCGGGAAGTGGCCTACCATTGACTGGCGGCAGAATCTTCTGGTCCTGCCACTGTCAATGGGATTTGCCATTGAATCCACCCCACACCCCGGGAAACCCACACCGGGGGGGATGCGCCATCAGTTGGACCAGACGATTCCGGTCTGAACAGCTAAAGGTCTAATCCCATGTATTTAGATATTTGGCATGATTCCGATGTTCAAGTTACATAATGTACTGAGTAAAAGATAGCAGCATGGTGGAAGTATGCGAAATGCCACAGAGCATGAAACTAGTGTAGAAGATGAACAGCAGAATATAATTAACATTTCTACCTGGATACAAGGAATTGGGGGTCTAGAGGACAAGCTAATTAACATTTCTACCTGAATATAAGGCAATCAAGTTGGGGGTCCAGAGGACAAGCAAATTGACATTTCTACCTGCATACAAGGCCTATGTGATTCTTTGAGAGAAGAGTCCACAAGAACCGCGAGCACAAGAAAGAGACAGAGGCAGCAACACTATTGCTCACCACACAGAATATGTGGGAGGAGAGCTTGCACTGGGATTGAAGAGACCAAGTTCATGAAGGTTTAAATGAAGTTTGAATGAGAGACCACTAATTTGTCTTCCACTCAGAACCTGTTATCCAACTGGGAAAGGAAAGAATAGCCAGGAGAATGAATTGTTCACTTAAGGGACAAAGTAAAATATAACCGTGGAAGGGGGGGTGGAGGGATTTTCAATTGTTATAAAAGTTAATGCAGGATCTCTTCTGTAATCTAGAATATAAGTGGCCCACAGAAATAGTGTTTAGCAATTTGCTTTCAGGTTTGCTAGTTACAATGAAATTTTAAAGACTTAATCTTGTCATGACATCCTTTCAGTCATCCACTGGAAGCTTGAATGCCTTTTTAAAAGTTACTGGTCTCTACTGGGATCAAAGCAATGGAGGAAACAAACATAACTGATACAAAGCTGCCAAAATCAGAAGGCATCGCAAGGACCTGATTGAGCTGTTCTTTCATGGAGCCATTTCTTTGTGTGCTGCATTAGATATTGCTTCAAACAAAAAACATTTTTCAATAATTTGTAGATCATTAATTTTGAACGTAAATGATTGTGAAATTTCAGGTGATGTTTTGATTGAAGGGAACAGAGAGAGTGCAATGGGGTTTCATTTGTTATTGAGCTGACTTTAACCCTTGTAGCATAGTAACCAGTGGTATTTTGCACTCCACTCTTCCAACTTTGTAGCCCGCCATGGATTTGGTCGATGGTGGTGGGGTGGATTCAATGGGAAATCCCGTTGACTCCCGCCGGCGGCCAGCCTCCTGCCACCGACATGTTGTGGGGAGGCTAGAGATTCGCACTCATGATGTAACTAGATAATTAATTACTAGCACCCATTTATCATTATCATAATCTTTGTTATTCCTACCCATTGAATTATATGGTCATGTTTTCACTGCAGTTCCATTCACGATACGCATTTATTCTCACCCCTTTAAAAAAAGTCACCTTGATCCCTCCATTTCCTCACCTTACCTCACCGCTCCTATGTGCATAGGTCCTTTGACATCTTATTGGCAGACACATCCATGTTCAACTCTCGCCATCTCCTGTTCCAATCCAATTTCCACCTATTACACAATGATCAAAATGATCTGTATGGTTTCACCATGAATTCTCATTTTATACCACTGACAAGATTTTCCTCCATCACTCTTTCTTGTGCTATTTCTCCTGCACTATCCCTTGTGTTCTCTTTCTAATAGTCATCATTGCAGAGTGGATTTCTCCCCATCATGTAATCCTGGCAGCTGCAACAAGGTCAGCTTTCACATACATGCCTCACAAAGCTCCCTGTTCATCACCAATATTGACTCTAAATAAATTACTGGACTGTAGTCATCTGATATCGAAGTCAACATTTCCTTCAGTTCAACATCAGCAAAGTCTAAGCTATATTTTATGACCTCTGAGAGAACCTTTGTGCCTCTGGCTCAAATCCCCTTATCCTCGTCCTGCAACCAATTTATCTTAAATTCAACTATGAACAGCCCCAAACACAGAATTAAAAACTTTTTGATCATAGAACTGGAAAGATTTCTCAAATGTCCTCTGCACCAGTTTTCCAATTGCAACAGTTGAACCTGGCTTGCAGCAAGTCTGGCGCACCCAACATTTCAGACCCCAATTTCAGCAAATTGATGTAAAGGTTCATACACTTCATTTCAAACTCTCCAGTAGCCTAGTTTCACCTGATCATCTCCACTCTGACCCTCCACTCCTCTCAGCATCTCAGACAAGGGGAAGCCTAGCCCATGGGTGACATTTTGGGTTTTGACAATGTGTCAAGTCAGGCAGGAAAGGTGGTGTGTAGCCCGCTGGCTGCACTGCCAGCTTTTCCCGCCATATTCTTTCTTTACACATTGGCAAAAAAATCCTCGAGGCGAGTCCTATGACATCACGCCGGTGACACAGGCTCTGAATGAGGCCACCTTGCAGGCAACCTCAGCCCCTGACAGAGGACCCGATCTGAAAGCAATTAAAAAAAAAACACAAATACCCATGGGAACCCACCCACTGCAGATCCAGGACCCCACCCTCTGCATGGACCCAGGATCCCAGTTTCTCCAGGGAATCCCCACCCCCGAACCTTTCTATCCAAAGTCCTCACTGACAGGGGCTGTGCTAGAGTACTGCTTGGCTATGACCTGCTCTCCCCCGAGGGCTGTACGCCCCTGTGGGGACTACTTGGCAGGTCCCCTTTCATCAGAACCTGTTGTAAACCCGTCCCTCAATGGGACGTCACATCAGTGGAAGAGGGGGGTGGGGGTGGGAATCATTTCATGGGGTATAATACAGCCAGGAAACCTGCTGAATGATATTTAAATGTATAGTAGTGCTATTCCTGAACTTATGATATTTTGGGGGGAGGGGGGGTGGCCGGGTTCGAACCTGGGACTTCGTGAGGCAGCAGTGCTAACCACTGTGCCACCGTGCTGCCCAGCCTCCCATATATCTAACCTTAAATATCAGTCCCAGTGTAGGATCATCCACTGTCAATATCTTGGCCTTTGATCAGAAGTTTAACTGGTCCGGCCTCATCTGCCCCAGGCTGCAAGTACAGGGCAGATGCTGGGCATTCCAGGATGAGTGGTTCGCCCCCTAATCCTTCAATTTCTCTTTTTTGCGTGGGTCGGTTAGAAGTACTACTCCGATTTCCGGGTGCGGCGATGACCAGCTAAGTCGCACGTTTCGGCAGCTCCCGTTGGAACGAACTTTTGGGCTCTTAATAGGAGCCCCAACGGCAATTTAAACAGCCAAAAACACTGTGCGGTAAACCAGAAGGGAATCCCCCCCGGACACGCATGGATAAGGGAGGAGAGGATAGCGGCCAGATTGCGGAGGATCCTCTGGAGCAGCGGCAAGGAAGGGAAGCTCAAAGCAAGATGGCGTCGGAAGGTGGCCGCTTGTTATGGGGCCCGGACCAACAAGAGTTCCTGCGGCGCTGTGTGGAAGAACTGAAAAAGGAGATGAAGAAGGAACTGCTGGCCCCGATATTACAGGTGATTGGAGGGCTAAAGGAGGAGCAGAGGACACAAGAGCTGGAGCTTCGGGTCGTGAAGGCAAAGGCTGCTGAAAATGAAGACGAGATACAGGGCCTGGTGGTGAAGACAGAGACGCACGAGGCACAGCACAAAAGGTGTGTGGAAAGGTTGGAAGTACTGGAGAATAACTCGAGGAGGAAGAATCTAAGAGTTCTGGGTCTTCCCGAAGGCGCAGAAGGGGCGGACGTCGGGACATATGTGAGCACGATGCTTCACTCGCTAATGGGATCGGAGGCCCCGGCGGGCCCCTTGGAGGTGGAGGGAGCTTATCGAGTTCTGGCGCGAAGACCGAAGGCTGGAGAAATACCCCGCGCTATAGTGGTGAGGTTTTTCCGCTATAATGACAAAGAGACGGTCCTCAGATGGGCGAAGAAAACTCGGAGCTGTCGGTGGGAGAACGCGGTGATCCGCGTATACCAGGATTGGAGTGCGGAGGTGGCGAGAAGGAGGGCAAGTTTTAATCGGGCTAAGGCGGTGCTTCACAAAAAGAAGATCCAGTTTGGAATGTTGCAACCGGCGAGATTGTGGGTCACACACCAAGGGAAGCACCACTACTTTGAGACGGCAGAAGAGGCGTGGACATTCATTGTGAACGAGAAGCTGGAATAGTCGGGCAAGAGAAAGAACTTTTGGGACAAAGTGGTGCGGTGATTATGTGGGGTGAGGGGGGGGAAAAAAAGGGGGGGGATGGTTTTTTCAATTTGTTAATTTTGCGATCCTGGAACTTTTCTCTCTTCCCCATGTTGGGGGGGGGGGAACATACGGAGGTTGATAGGGGTAATGATGATGCCCCCACCAGAGGGGGAGGCGGAGATAGTGGTGGCGATGGATGCCGAGAAAGCATTCGACAGAGTGGAGTGGGATTATCTGTGGGAGGTGCTGAGGAGATTTGGTTTTGGAGAAGGGTACATCGGATGGGTACAGCTGCTGTATAGGGCCCCGGTGGCGAGCGTGGTCACGAACAGAGAGAGGTCTGACTACTTCCGTCTTCATAGAGGGACGAGGCAGGGGTGTCCCCTGTCTCCGTTACTGTTTGCATTGGTGATTGAGCCCCTGGCCATAGCACTGAGGGGCTCCAGGAAGTGGAGGGGAGTACTCAGGGGAGGAGAAGAACACCGGGTATCTTTGTATGCAGATGATTTATTGCTGTATGTTGCGGACCCAGTGGAGGGGATGCCTGAGATAATGCAGACACTTAGGGAGTTTGGGGAATTTTCGGGGTATAAATTGAATATGGGGAAGAGTGAGTTGTTTGTGGTGCATCCGGGGGAGCAGAGCAGGGGAATAGATGACTTACCGCTGAGGAAGGTGACAAGAGATTTCCAGTACTTAGGGATTCAGATAGCCAGGAGTTGGGGAACCTTACATAGGCTTAATTTAACAAGATTGATGGAACAGATGGAGGAGGATTTTAAGAGATGGGACATGGTACCTCTGTCACTGGTGGGTAGGGTGCAGGCGGTCAAAATGGTAGTCCTCCCGAGATTCCTTTTTGTGTTTCAGTGCCTTCCGGTGATGGTCACAAAGGCTTTTTTCAAGAGAATTGAGAAAAGTGTCATGAGTTTTGTGTGGGCCGGGAAGACCCCGAGAGTGAGGAGGGGGTTCTTGCAGCGTAGCAGGGATAGGGGGGGGGGGGGGGGGGGGCTGGCACTACCGAGCCTAAGTGAATACTACTGGGCCGCCAATATCTCAATGGTGTGTAAGTGGATGGGAGAAGGGGAGGGAGCGGCGTGGAAGAGATTGGAGATGGCGTCCTGCAAAGGAACCAGCCTACAAGCAATGGTGACGGCGCCGTTGCCGTTCTCTCCGAAGAAATACACCACAAGTCCAGTGGTGGTGGCAACACTAAAAATTTGGGGGCAGTGGAGACGGCATAGGGGAAGGACGGGAGCCTCGGTGCGGTCCCCGATAAGAAATAACCATAGGTTTGTCCCGGGGAGAATGGATGGGGGATTTGGAGCATGGCAGAGAGCTGGGGTTGTGCAACTGAGAGATCTGTTCGTAGACGGGACGTTTGCGAGTCTGGGAGCGCTGACGGAAAAATATGGGTTGCCCCAAGGGAATGAATTTCGATACATGCAACTGATGGCTTTTGCGAGGCAGCAGGTGAGGGAATTCCCGCAGCTCCCGAGGCAGGAGATTCAAGATAGAGTGATCTCAGGGACATGGGTGGGGGATGGTAGGGTGTTGGATATATACAGGGACTTGAGGGACGAGGGGGAGATCATGGTGGATGAGCTGAAGGGGAAATGGGAAGAAGAGCTGGGGGGAGAGATTGAGGAGGGGCTGTGGGCTGATGCCCTACGTAGGGTAAACTCGTCATCCTCGTGCGCCAGGCTAAGCCTGATACAATTCAAGGTTTTACACAGGGCGCATATGACCGGAGCAAGGCTCAGTAAATTTTTCGGGGTAGAGGATAGGTGTGGGAGATGCTCGAGAAGCCCAGCAAACCACACCCACATGTTTTGGTCATGTCCGGCACTGCAGGGGTTCTGGGTGGGGGTGGCAAAGGTGCTTTCGAAGGTGGTGGGGGTCCAGGTCGAGCCAGGCTGGGGGTTGGCTATATTCGGGGTTGCAGAAGAGCCGGGAGTGCAGGAGGCGAAAGAGGCTGATGTCTTGGCCTTTGCGTCCCTAGTAGCCCGGCGATGGATATTGCTTATGCGGAAAGAAGCCAAACCCCCGGGCGTGGAGACCTGGATAAATGACATGGCAGGGTTTATAAAACTAGAACGGAAAAGTTTGCACTAAGGGGTTCGGCTCAAGGGTTCACCAGGCGGTGGCAACCGTTCGTTGACTACCTCGCAGAACGATAAAGGAAATGGGAAGGTAACAGCAGCAACCCAGGGGGGAGGGGGGGGGGGGGGAAGAGCCCGGGCGGGTCCTCAGGGGTGTTTTTGTATAGATATTTGTATTAGGTTATGTATATTGGATTGTTTGATTTTATTTTTGGAGAGTTATTGTTTTTGATATGGCAGTTGCCATTTAGTTTATATATATATTATTTATTTATTTGTTAAAAACGGCCACTGTTATTTATACTGTTTTATTGTTGTAAAAAGGAAAACCTTTGTATTGTTTTGTTTGGCCAAAAAAATTTGAATAAAATATATATATTTTTAAAAGTACTACTCCCACTCGCCTGGATAAATGCCATCAGAACCACAATCATAATACTTGGTCAGAGCCTCCCACTGGGCTCAGAATCAACCCTTCCATATCAGCAAACTGTCCCTGCAGTATGTACAGTTGTACAAGATGTACAACAGTGTTTTATATGGAAAAACAGGCAGTGGAAATTGCATGTATATATTACATAAGGACAGCGTGTATAGCCCATTATAATGTTCCATTTGGAAAATATAATATTCTTTAGCTTATGAAGAGATATGCTTCAGTAAATGTGTTGGTATATATTTTCAGAAGAAATAAACAGTTACAGGAATATTACGGCGATCCTGAGGATCAAATGAGTTGGCCTAAAACTTAAACTATTCAATTGCATGACTATGATTCATTCACAGTAAAACACCTTAATTAATACAATCAGCACACAAGATTACTTAGAATTTATAGATTTCAAAAATGCTTTCTGCAATTAAACATATCAGTTAATATTAAAGGAAACGTGCATGACGATTTTGTATATTTGATATTGTTAACACATGCTGCCAAAGTTTCCGCTGTTAAAACTGGGTATGGAAGATGCAACAACCATGGATAGTTTTAGCTTTTTTCCAACATGACAATGAGACTTGCCAAAAAAGATTTTTTTCCAACATAGTGAGAAACTCAGTTTTCACCTGTACCATGTTCCAGTGCCTTTTCATGCTGATGTTATGCAATCATAGAATTTACAGTGCAGAAGGAGGCCATTCAGCCCATCGAGTCTGCACCGGCTCTTGGAAAGAGCACCCTACCGAAGCCCACACCTCCACCCTGTCCCCATAACCCAGTAACCCCACCCAACCCTAAGGGCAATTTTGGACACTAAGGGCAATTTATCATGGCCAGTCCACCTAACCTGCACATGTTTGGACTGTGGGAGAAAACCAGAGCACCCGGAGGAAACCCACGCACACACGGGGAGGATGTGCAGACTCCGCACAGACAGTGACCCAAACCGGGAATCGAACCTGGGACCCTGGAGCTGTGAAGCAATTGTGCTAACCACCATGCTACCGTGCTGCCCAATGCAGCTACCAGAACAAGTGCTGGATTAAAATTTGGGGTAACCCAGCAATGGTTTGTGAAATTTGCTTCCATTGAAAATGCACATTTTCAAAGGAGTTTTGTGACTGGATTACATAAAACTGATTATATGTGTTAGCTTCATGATTTTTTTAACTCGACGACAAAAGGGATTTTTAATATTCAGGAAGAGAACAGTTACAACAATCAATATAATAATACCGATACATTTTCAAAGAGCAAACACTTCCTCCGACTGTTGAAAAGGTAAACATGTTAGTTGAAATTTCAAATAAATAAGTTTAAGGGGGAGAAGCTGAAACTGAATTAAAGGAAAAGCGCAAGGTAAAAAGAATGGTCATTAACAAACACATTTACACTAACTGAGAATATTAATTGCCCCAAAATAAAGAGAATTGAAGAAGAAGGTAGATTTCAGATCTACGCAAAGACAATGGCCTGGATTTTCATTCTAGAGGAGGGTAATGGGAGTCATTAAAATCCCCAGCTCAGCTGGCCCACCTTGGGAGGAAGTGCCCACAAAGGCATTCCTTAGGGCAGGTTGCAGCTGGAATCAGGCCGATCAACCCATGAACAGTTGCAGAGGCAGCCATAGAGACTTCCAGGTGGTGAAGTGAGCTGCTTAGAAGGCCTCTCAGGCCATGGGACTTGGTCTCAGTTAAAATAAAAACACAAGGGTCCTCCAGCCTTCAGCCACCAAGCCCCATTCACGTCATCTCATGCTCGCATCCACCAGGTCCCCGCATGGCCCCTAAGGTGCGCTCTGCCCTTTCATCCACCTCATCTAGCCGCTCATTCCCCCTGTGCCAAGCTATGGCACTTCCATGACCATAGGTTCTCAAAAGTGTACAGTGGGGGGGGGGGATCAATGAACCCCAAAAGGTATAGTGGGATAATAAAAGAGCCAATCATCCAGGCGCTTGAAGCTTCAAAACCCTCAAACCTTTGAAACCAACTTGTGTCAAAAAACATGGTGAAACTAACTGCAGAGGTCAGAAATCCTGAGCTGTCAATGTTTCCTCTGGGGCGTAGGTTTTTGTATATTCTAGTAGGAGCCTGAACAGTTGAGTGGTAGGACTGAATTAGATGATCATGGGTTCAAGCCCCATTTCAGAAACAAACACTTGGGAATGGCTTTGATACCGATGGGGGGGATTCAGGAAATTTCCACGACTCCGCAGACAGTGTCCCCATTAGACCCAAATTTTGCTTCAGAGGAGGCGGGATGGGAAGTAGAGCCAAGTCTGTTGAACCCAGCCATGGGAGCAGCAGCTGCCAAAGCAGGTTGGTTGAAAGGCCTGCCGTGGTTCTCTTGGAATTCGTCCCAGTTGTTCAGAAGCCTAGACCCTCTAGTCTTCCTCCCCCTCTCACCCCCATGCCTACTCAGGCTTCCTAGTCACCCCATGTCCCTTTAAACTGTCGAACTGTGAATTTAAGGACTTCCCGCTGAGGTAATTGTAGCTTTTGAAACTCAGTCAAGCATTCATTCTGACATAATAACCCTTGGGAAAAGTCAACAAAAACCGCTATTGAAACTGCATGACCATATGGGGCGAAATTCTCCCCAAACGGTGCGATGTCCGCCGACTGGCGCCCAAAACGGCGCCAATCAGACGGGCATCGCGCCACCCCAAAGGTGCGGAATGCTCCGCATCTTTGGGGGCCGAGCCCCAACATTGAGGGGCTAGGCCGGCGCTGGAGGGATTTCCGCCCCGCCAGCTGGCGGAAACGGCCTTTGTTGCCCCGCCAGCTGGCGCGGAAATGACATGTCGGGGCGGCGCATGCGCGGGAGCGTCAGCGGCCGCTGACAGTTTCCCGCGCATGCGCATGCGCAGTGGAGAGAGTCTCTTCCGCCTCCGCCATGGTGGAGACCGTTGCGGAGGCGGAAGGGAAAGAGTGCCCCCACGGCACAGGCCCGCCCGCGGATCGGTGGGCCCCGATCACGGGCCAGGCCACTGTGGGGGCACCCCCCCAGGGTCTGATCGCCCCGTGCCCCCCCCAGGACCCCAGAGCCCGCCCACGCCGCCTTGTCCCGCCGGTAAGAAAGGTACTTTAATTTACGCCGGCGGGACAGGCAATTTATCGGCGGGACTTCGGCCCATTCGGGCCGGAGAATCGAGCGAGGGGGCCCGCCAACCGGCGCGAATACCGAATATCCGGTGCCGGAGACTTCAGCAACCGGCGGGGGCGGGATTCACGGCAGCTCCCGGCGATTCTCCGACCCGGCGGGGGGTCGGAGAATGACGCCCGTGGAATTTCTTTTTCCCCTTACGTGCGCCAGCTGCATGTTAATCAAAGCATTTTTAACTCTCACTGACCATTTGAAACGAATCAGGTTTAAAGGGTGGATGTTGGATCTTGACATTAAAGACCTGGGGCGAAATTCTCCGGTATCGGCGCGATGACCGCCGACCGGCGCCAAAAACGGCGCAAATCAGTCGGGCATCGCGTCGCCATCTTGGGGGACCGAGCCCTAACGTTGAGGGGCTAGGCCCGCGCCGGACTGATTTCCGCCCCGACAGCTGGCGGAAGTGCCCCGCCAGCTGCCGTGGAAATGACATTGCCGGGCGGCGCCTGCGCGGGAGCGTTAGTGGCCGCTCACGGCACCCCGCGCATGCGCAGTGGAGGGAGTCTCTTCCGCCTCCGCCATGGTGGAGACCGTGGCGAAGGCGGAAGGAAAAGAGTGCCCCCACGGCACAGGCCCGCCCGCAGATCCGTGGTCTCTCATCAGCTTCCCATCCAGCAGGCGAAACCCCCGTCGCTCCAACAAGATTCCTCCCATAGTTTCCTTGCCAGCTATAAATATAATTTGACGCAGAATAAAGCTCCCTCTCCTTTAGTATAACCCAATGTCAGAGAGCATTTGTGTCCCAGCATTGTGACATTTCCACTCATTATCCTTCAGCTAAATCTGGGAGAGATGAATGAACCCAATATCAGCTTGTGCCTAATCGTGGGTGTGTTTTTATTACTCTGGAGCAGACTGCAACAGACACAGAGCTGACACCGATCAAGAATTATTTCACTTCCCTTCTAATGGGCAAAATAGTGTGCCCCATTTTCAAAGTCAAATTCCAGAAGTGATGGAATCATTCTCTGGTTCACCCTTCTACAATCGAAGGTTTTGCTGTTTTGTCAGAAAAATATATATATTTTTTTACACACCTGTTGGGCGGAGTTTGTCTCTGCATGAGCAATAAATTGTTTGATATTTAATATCACATCTTCAAAAAAAGAATAGTCAAGGTGGAAAATAGCAGAAAAATTGGGGAAAACAAAACAAAGGAAGAAATAGGGTTCTCAAAAATATAACCGTTACACAGATTATATGCAATGCCTGTGCTTCAAAATACATTTTTATTGCAAGATATGAAAACTTATTTTCAGCTGATGAGGCATCCTCAAATTGGTTTCACCTTCCATTGCCTTTGCACCTTGAACCTTATACCAAACACTAACACCCTGACATTTTTCTGTGATAAGTACACCACTGCCTGATGTGCCAAGATGAAAACCAACAAGATGAAAACCCTGAAAAAGAAAATGTCCGAAGTCTTCCAACTGCCATTTTTAAAAAGGTGAGATTGCCTGTAGCTCAACATTTTACTACTCCTGTCAAGTACTATTCGCATAAAGCACCAACTCAGAAGTACATTCTCCCCTTCAATTCAGGATGGTACAGGACTATCTTGAAGGGAATTAAAATCTTACCCACATTTTTTAATGCTGATCATAGCAATTTAAAATTGCCATTTGGTAAGATGATTATTTAATATCAGGCATATTTCAATATGAAATTCTATAAGTAGGGTTATTCAAGTTGTTATTATTTTGGATGGCCACTATGACCTCATACATATTTCCCCCAATGAATTGTAACCTGGCTATTCAGAACATTTATTCACAGCAGTTTCTTCCCTCCATCTACCTCAGTGATTTAGTTAGGCAAGGTGACAAACTACATAGGAACATAGAAAACAGGAGCAGGAGGAGGCCATTCGGCCCTTCAAACCTGCTCCGCAAAAAATTATGATCCTGACTGATCATCCAACTCAATAGCCTGATCCCAACTTCCCCCTCCCATATCCTTTGATCCCCTTCACCCCAAGTGCTGTAACTAACTGCTTCTTGAAAACATACACAGGGCGATTCTCGGCCGGCATGATTCTCCATTTCCACCGGCAGCGCACCCACACACCTGCGGCTTTCCCGGTGGCGTGGGGTGGCCACAATGGGAAATCCCATTGGAAGGTGCCTGGAATGGAGAATCCCGCTTTCGGCAAAGGCCCGCTGCCGAGGACACTGCGGCTGCTGGACCGGAGAATCCTGCAAACCATGTTTTGGCCTCAACTACTTTCTGTAGTAACGAATTCCACAACCTGCCCATTCTCTGGGTGAAGAAATTTCTCCTCATCTGTCTTAAACTGTCTACCCTGTATCTTCAGACTGTGACCCCTGGTTCTGGACATCAGCACCATCGGGAACATCCCTCTTGCATCTACCTTCTCTAGTCCTGTCAGTATTTTGTAGGTTTCTGTGAGATCTCCACCACCACCCCTCATTCTGCTGAACTCCAACGAATACAATCCTAACCGACTCAATTTCTCCTCAAGTCAATCTTGCCATCCCAGGAATCAGTCTGGTAAACCTTCTATGCACTCCCTCGAGAGCAAGAGCATCCTTCCTCAGATAAGGAAACCAAAACTGCACACAATATTCTAGGTGTGGCCTCACCAACTCCCTGTTTAATTGCAGCAAGACATCCCTGCTCCTGCATAACATTTTCCTTCTTTACTGCCTGTTGCACCTGCATGCTTACCTTCAGTGACTGATGGAGGAGGGCACCCAGGTTTTGTTGCTCATTTTCCTCTCTCAATTCATAGTCATTCAGATAATAATCTGCCTTCCCGTTTTTGCTACCAAAGTGGATAACCTCACATTTATCCAAATTATTTTGCACCCTCCATTCAGTTGCCGACTCACTCAACTTGTCCAAATCACACTGAAGCATCTCTGCATCCTCCTCACAGCTCACCCTCCCACCCAGCTTTAGGACATTTGCAAATTTGGAGATATTGCATACACTACCCCTAATCCCATGCGCTTTAATTTTATACGCTAATTCTTGTGGGAGACTTTGTCGAAAGCTTTCTGAAAATAAACCACATCCACTGGCTCTTCCTCGTCAACTCTACCAGTTACATCCTCAATAACTCTGCAAGCCTGACGTGATTAATACTAAACAACAAGAATGCTTTGATTTTCAGTCCACCTAACAATAAACTGGTTCCACTTAGTTCACTGCAATTCACTTGGCTATGGTATCTGTTCTAATACTGAACCAAAGACTGGTACAAAAAATGTGTAACGAGTTAGTCTGTGTTGCTTTCGAAGCAGGATGTTTCTTTGAAAGCTTTTTATATTAGATTTCTCCCTAAGGTTACCTACCAGAAATTATAGTATAACAGACGCAACAGAAATCACAATGGTCCAGTATGACGACATTTTAGATAATGCACATTACTGGCATTTCATATCCTTGATTTTATAATTTCTGAAATTGGGTACAAACAGTATGATGCCAAAAATACATTAGTGAAAAAGTATTTTGTTAAGATTGACTTTTATTTGGTGACCTGCAAATAACTTCAACCTTTGATATACCAGGATAAATTAACATTTGTAACTGTAACAATGATAAACTGGTATGAATGAGGAAAGTCTACGTTTTGCAGGTTGCTTCTAAGTGGATTTGTTAAAATTATTTCCTTGAAGGAGATTAAATTGTAGTTTATCAACGGATAAATTGTCAAATAGCGCACTTCATGATAATAAATATTTTCTGCAAAGAGACAGTGAATAAAAGACAGAACTGTCCATTCACATCTCAAAATCAAGCGCTAATTAAATGCTATTAGATGGGAGCACTGGTTATGAACAATCTGGTAGAACTTCTAATGTTCCGAACTACAACTTTCTAGATATTTTGTATTTGGTTTGTTGTCTAATCTTAACACTGACTGGTGGTGATTTAACCTGAAGGTCAGCACACCTCAGGCAATGTTGAGGAGGCGGGGCCTTCATGAACAACCTCAGCCGGTACGGGAATTAAACCGGTGATGTTGGCCTTGCTCTGCATCACGCACCAGCTGTCTAGCCAACGGAGCTAAACCAGATAAGAGTACTGGTACCAGAAGCACATTTTCCTGAGATGAATGTAATACTCACATACAAAAAATGATTTGCTCATGTTTTCTGCAGTCTCAACCTCCTCCTTTAAATGCTGCCTGTGTGTTCCTGGTAGGATTTACATCAACACAGGGATCAAAATGTCTGGAATTTCCAGGGCAGGAACAAAATAGAGTAAATAAGCACCTGCACTTCCTGTTGGAGACCAAGTTTGAAATTCTGTTTAGCTTTGCACTGTGATGAAGCAGGAGATGGCCAATGCCCAGGAACTGGGAGGACAGTTTCTTAAGCTAAATACTTCATTGGGGTCTGGCAGTAAAGTTAAAATGAAATGAGAAGGAATAAGTAACTTTCCCACCCATAAAAAAAATGAGCAATGTTGTAATGCCAGGGAACCACGAGAAAAGAAAATAGGCTGATTCTCAGCAAAAACATCAGTCTGAACGGTTTTAAACTTTATTTTCAACTTATTGGGCCAGATGTTAAACTAACATTGTGATTTGACCATTACAGCAACTGCCCCTTTTTAATTTCATTGAGACTCAGGTGTTTTTTCTCCCTCCCCCCAATTACGTCCCAAGTTCGAAAATGCTCACCTGTTAAAATCCCAGTTGATGTTATAACTGGACGGGAATATTCAGTTTTTAATAAAACGTGGAGAGTCACAGGATTGCTAATTAGTTTTAACAATATGCAAAAAACATTAAATAAACATGAAAAAAAAAAGGATTCTATAATACGCTTTTACTCCCCCCCCCCCCCCCCCCCCCTAGTTTAACAATTACACACTGTTTTTAGGATCAACATGGATTACAAAGTACATCTTAATCTACAAATGGTCTCATTAACACAAAGTCCCTTTTAAGCAGGCAAGACTGTGGGAAAGTATACTCTCCTCAGAATCCCACCAGACGATTTTCATGTGAGAGTTTCCAAACTCCACTCCCAAAGCCACACTTTAAAATCTTCTCTCAAAAGTATGCTTTCCCTTAGTTGTTCGCATTCCAAAATCCAGACCATGTTTTCCAAATAACACTTTTAAACAAAGCTTCCACTCCACATTTAGCATTGAATCCAGACCAGGATTTTACACCACCCCTTTTAAGTTTCCTTTGTCTTCACTGCTTTCACACAAACTCCGAGATCCAGCCATCTATTTACATAGTTATTTCAAATCACTTCCACAGGGTAAAATCTCACAAACCTGAAAATCACTCCAGATGTCTTTCTGGCATCTCAGCCTTCAGCTGTTCTGCCATTGTGCACGGTTCTCTGTTCTACCTTTAACCTCATGCTTCTTGGAAATATCTCAAGTTTCCTTAACTAGCTGCTCTTCAGATCTTTTCACTTGCTTTCTTAACCATTACTTCATGGTATGGCTTTTCTTTTGGCAAAGCTGAGAGAGATGGTTCCTGTCTAGCCTTCTAAACCAACTACTTGTGTGGTAAGAGCTGCTTTCCCTGTCACTACCTATCTCAAACTGCAATCAAATTAGTTAAACAAAGGGCAGCATGGTGGTGCCATTGATAGCACTACTGCCTCATGGTGCCGAGGTCCCAGTTTCGATCCAGGCTCTGGGTCACTGTCTGTGTGGAGTTTGGACATTCTCACCGTGTTCACCCCCACAACCCAAAGATGTGCAGGGTAGGTGAATTGGCCACACTAAATTGCCCCTTAATTGGAAAAAATTAATTGGGTACTCTAAAATTAAAAAAAAAATTAGTTAAACTAAAATTTAAAAACGTCTCCATCTTACAAGGTTCCAGTTGCGAGGCAAGGCCCGCATACCTGCGAGGGCCTATTTATTCTGCACACCATAGCTCTCTCTAAGCACAATAGAAACACAGTTTGAACTTAACCAACCTCCACACATGATTGTCCAGCACGTATCTAACCACACAAACGCTAAATTAAATCCACTTAAAACTATACCTTGGGCGGGATTCTCCGACCCCCTGCCGGGTCGGAGAATTACCGGGAGCGGGCGTGAATCCCGCCCCCGCCGGCCGCCAAATTCTCCGGCACCAGATATTCGGCGGTCGACGGGACCCCCCCCCGGCAATTCTCCAGCCCGCGATGGGCCGAAGTCCCGCTGCTGTCATGCCAGTCCCGCCGGCGTGAATCAAACCACCTACCTTCCCGGTGGGACTGGCGGCGCGGGCGGGCTCCGGGGTCCTGGGGGGAGCGCGGGGCGATCTGGCCCCGGGGGGTGCCCGCACGGTGCCTGGCCCGTGATCGGAGCCCACCGATCCGTGGGTGCGCCTGTGCCGTGGGGGCACTCTTTTCCCTCCGCCTCGGCCACAGCCTCCGTGATGGCCGACGCGAAAGAGACACCCCCCCTGCGCATACGCAGGGATGATGTCAGCGGCCGCTGACGCTCCCGCGCATGCGTGGACTTCCGCCGCCCAGCGAAGTCCTTTCGGCCCCGGCTGACGTGGCACCAAGGGCTTCCACGCCAGCTGGTGGAGCGGAAACTACTCCGGCGGGGGCCTAACCCCTCAAGGTGAGGGCTTGGCCCCTAAAGTTGCGGACCCGCACCTTTGGGGCGGCCCGACGCCGGAGTGGTTCGCGCCACTCCATCCCGCCGGGAACCCCCGCCCCGCCGGGTAGGGGAGAACCCCGTCCCTTATTTCTAATGTTTAACAATACAAATATAAGTTTGCATGGGTCTCACGCCCCACAACCCAAAGATGTGCATGGTAGGTGGATTGGTCCCGCTAAATTGCCCCTTAATTAGAAGAAAAAATGAACTGGGTACTCTAAATTTTTTTTTTTTTTTTTTTTTAAATGCAAATAAATCCCTTAAAACTACTTTGTTTTCCTAACACACAAATTCATGTTTTTGCGCAACTTTGAAAAGCACATATCTGTGACCTTTTTAACCAACAGGGCAACAAATCTAGACAGCAAGGATATAGAAATATGCCTCAAACATGCTCTGAATTAATATATAGGTTCAGAGCACTGACTCGCACAAGCCTCTTGTGGTACCCTTTGTAGCCCCATCAGAAAACCCAGGATAAGCACAAATCAGTACAAGAGAAGTGCGGGGTTAAATTGAGGGTTTTCTGTAATCTCAACCCCTCTTCCCTGCCCTCCTTCCCCCCCCCTCCCCCTCCCCCTCCCAAAACCACTTCAACCAGCATCTGCAGCACACTTACACAGGAGCAGAATTAAATCTTCTAAATGCCTTTTCAGCGGTTATCGAGAGTGCAAGTGCCTGTTAAAAACTCCTTTGGACGAGGGTACCACGCTGTTCTTCCACTATGTTTATGACTTGTTGACTCCCAGCTTTGATAATTTTGTAACCAGCCAGCTGCAATTTTGCCATTAGTTTGTTAATTTTAATCAAATCATAAGATATAGGAGCAGAATTAATGCCATTTGGCTCATCGAGTCTGCTCTGCCATTCAATTATGGCTGATCTTATCCCGACCTTAAATCCACCATCCTAGGGCGGCACGGTGGCACAGTGGTTAGCATTGCTGCCTACGGCGCTGAGGACACGGGTTCGAATCCTGGCCCTGACTCACTGTCCGTGTGGAGTTTGCACATTCTCTCCGTGTCTGCGTGGGTTTCACCCCCACAACCCAAAGATGTGCAGGGTAGGTGGATTGGCCACGCTAAATTGTCCCTTAATTGAAAAAAAAAATAATTGGGTACTCTAAATTTTTTTTTTTTTAAATCCACCATCCTGCCCTTTCTCCATAACCCTTCACCCATTACTAATTAAAAATCTGTCTAACCCGTCCTTAAATTTACTCACTGTCCCAGCATCCATCGCACTCTGGGGTAGCAAATTGCACAGATTTACAATCCTTTGGGAGAAGTAGTTTATCCTCAACTCTTAAATTTCCTCCCGCTTATCCTAAGGCTATGACCTCTTATTCAGGAATGTAATAATGTTATTATGTTGTTATGCCATAGCTTCGCCACGACCAGTCTTCCAACACCAAACCCTTTATTAAAGTGTTGAAAAAGGCCACTTCTGTGGCTTAAAGCATTCAGCTCCAAGCCCGGGGACTTATGGGGTATCAGCCCGGGTTGGAGTTTCACAGTAATTTCATTGCAGTGTTAGTGTAAGCCTACTTGTGACAATGATAAATATTATTATTATTAGCAGCGAGTTTTAAGCTCCCGCTGTACATTTCCTATTGGGCGAGCTACTGCCAGCTTCAAATTCCATGGAGCCCATAGGGGCATTTATTGCTGATCCCCAGTGTCCTTCATGGCCACCATAACATGTTACATCTCCAGCTAGTTGCCAGAAAGACATATGCAATAAGCACACAACCATTATTGAGCAACTAAAAAAAAGAACCAAGTTAAATGCAATTTGTTAAAATAGTTGGTGGGTTGGCAACCAATAAAAATATTTAGATTACAAGCTAAATATCAGTTCGGTGAGACAAACAAAGTGCTCTCACCTTTGGCACAATACCCCAGCAGCATACGGAATATAGGCCGCCATTATCAGCAGTCCAAGGTGGAGACACTGGACAATCACAATGGTGTTAGAATATTACAATTCAAACCGCATGGATTAACTCCAGCTCAGACTAAAGAGATCGGACATCTTATTTTTCCTCCGCCTACTGGAAAACCCCAAAGCAATACAGTTGTTTTAACCCACAACACAATGCCATCCATAATTGGAATCAAAAATGTGAATGTCTACATCAAAACTGGCTGATGTGGGAACATTTATATTCTGAGATGGAGCTAAAGTGAATTTATAAAAGAACTATGTGACACAGAGTGCAAAAGATAGCCAACTCCTTTCCAAAACGCAGGTATATCTTGCTTTCATGGATTCAACGTCTTCCAGAAAACAAATTTGACACAGAAAAAGGAAATAATATGAGGATCATGAGTAAAGCAAAGTCAGTTAACTCCATTTCTAAACTTCACAATAGAAAATTCATGACTGCAATTAAAATGAGGAACAGCTGGATTTTGTTGCTTTCCTCCCATGTGGTTTCCCTAGGGGTGGTATCATGGTTAGCACTGCTGCCTCACAGCTATAGGGATCCGGGTTCGATTTCAGCCTCGAGACAGTGTGTGGAGTTTGCACATTCTTCCCGTGTCTGCGTGGGTTTCCTCTGGGCGCTCCGGTTTCCTCCCACAGTCCAAAGATGTGAAAGTTAGGTGGATTGGCCATGCTAAATTGCCCCTAGGTGGGATTGTGAGTGGGTTGGGGGGGGGGGGGGGGGGGGGGGGACTGTTTCAGAGAATTGGTGCAGATTTGATGGGCCGAATGGATTCTATAATTCCAAACAAAATATTAAAATGATACATAAATCAGTCTGTGTGTAAATCTGTTTTCAATGCTGTGTAACACGACGACCAATGTTTACTTACGGGTTTATAAAATCAATGTCTTTGCTTTTCTCTTTGGAGTTTGGCACATGGCATGCACCAGGACAGACTTGTTTAATTACATCGTCCAAGAACACAACCGTAGGCTGTGGTGTTTTAGCTTTTTCCTACTTTCTGACATTAATCCTATAAATGTTAATATTATTGGATCACAGTTCCTATTACTGTTTTATTAGAGATCCTGGTTTTGCATAGTATGCCAGAATCAAGTTTTCTTTCTGGGAAAGAACAGCTGAAAAAAACCAATTGATATAATTACTTGCACAAAGGATTTGAAATCATCATCTGACAAAGTAACGTTTGTTGTCATTATATGGCAGACATTGGGCCAAATTGCAGAAAGTTATATATAAAAACTCAATTGCTAGGCCACCACAAAAGTAAACATGTAGGGCTGTTCTGCTCATATGTTAAATGTCATGCAATTTCTTTAAACCACCTCCATCAAGTTTTTCAGTCAAACAGGATGTCGGTTCTTTCGTCTATCCCCATCAGTAAATGGAGGAAGAGATCAGAGGTTTTTTTTGAGTTTTCATTTGCTCCGCACAAGCTTGAAAATAGTTTCAGCAAAGTCAGAGGGAAAAATAAATATTTCTTTTTGAAATTTGCTGTTCAACTGGAAGTCCCCACTGCAATTTATTTGAGCTGGATATAATTATTGCATGTTGGTCACTTGGAAAAGATATTCAAATCCTTTTTGGGGTCTATTCAGAGAAAGCTGGATTTACAAAATATCCCGCGTACACAGGAGCTACTACTTAGGTTGATAGTAAAATGTGTAAAATAGATTATTTAAAATTTCAGTTTGAATGTACATCTTTATATACCCAGATCATGGGGAACAGCTTAGGCCGACTGCTTCAGAATGCCCATACAGACAAATTAAAATCAAGAACTATCTGGCATTAGGGAGCTATATAGTTATACAGTGAATTGCTGAAACCGGCCAATACCCGAATTCATTTACAATATAATCCAAAACAAAGTAACAGTCCTATTATGAAATTACTGTCCATTTATGGAGGCAATCTGGAGGCTGCTTTTTCACTAAGTAATGCACAAGAAGCAATGGAAAGCATCCAACAGATCCATAGAAACTGCTGCCTCCAGTCATAAAGCACTTTAACTTGGTCTGTACTCTCAGCTGAATCCCTTAATGATCTGTTTTAAACTACTGATTCCAGTTCAGCTACAGGAAACAGACTTTAGATTGTAATCGTTTGATGAAGTACAGGCTCAGCTTGTGGTCATCATCTGGACCCATAACTGACTGTACAATTCATCAAATGCTTCTGGTGCTGAGACTGAATTCTATGTAGCCGACACTGAAGTGGCTGGTTTCTCCCCATTTTCATCAACACAGTTTTATGGTAATCAAAACCACTTTAGAAAAGCTTCCCCTGGTACAGCACAGTGATGGGATTGCAATCTCCATCATGTGTTCCCAATCTTGGAGACTCCAATCAGGCGAAGGAATGGAATGGAGGCCAGGTGATTTTTTTTCCCCCCCCAAAGGCAGAGGTAGAGAATTTTAAAAATGTAACCCACGGCTGCGGTTGTAAATCTTACCATCGCAAAGAATCGCTTTCTTAATAAGGAATCACTCATTTAAGACACAGATTTCCCCCCCCCCCCCCACCACCCACCACCCCCCCACCCCCCCACCCCCACCGCTCAGAGTCGTGAGCTCCTGAATCTCTCTTCCTCAAAAGGCAGTGGAATATGAATCTTTGGATATTTTTGTGGCTGAACTAGATAGATTCTTGATTAACAAGGAGGAGAAATATTATCGGATGTAGGCAGGAATGTGGGACTGAGGTTACGATCAGATCAGCCATGATCGTATTGAATGGCTGATCAGGCTCGAGGGACCAGCGGCGTCCTCCTGATCTCAATTTGTATGCAATCACAGCATTGGCAGAGGTACGAGGGCAGCTTTTCCGCCCACATGCGTGGTTCTGGATAATGTATGCTCCAGGAAAAACTGGACGTGCAAAAGAAAAAAAAAACAAATTCAGGTGCCAGACCCTGGAAAGTCCTTTGAGGATTTTGCCCGTCTGTTATTAGATTGCGGTACTTGCGGACTAATAGCACAGTACTTCGGTTTGCACACCAATAACAAACATTTCCTGCAAAGATAGCAATTTTCTATGAGGCATTTGACAGTGTTTTTCAGTGGGTAGGTTGTAGGGTCCTTGCAATGTATCAATATTTGCAAGGTGTAATTCCCCCCCACCCTCAACACAGGAAAGTTTGAAAATTCATGAACAGATGTACAATATGAAATTGTGCAGCCCCACTGCTCTTGGCCAGATTGAGCCTTCCACTATCAGTGTTTCCCTTCCGTAGGCAGGCTCTTACTGAACAAAAAGAAATAATTTTTGAATGCATGATTATTAATAAAGAATATAGTACATGATTAGGGTATATTCATAAACGAGAGTGGGAATTTACTGCTGTCTGATTTTAAACTGGAGTAGAGACTTGATACTAAAAAAAAGCAAACCTGTGCAGTTATGTAATTTATTATAGATTTACCTATACGCTGCACAATTTCACTGAGTTTGTCCTTTCACAAATAGGCAACAGGCACACCATGTAATTATTTCCACAACATTATGTCCCATTAATTGCAAACATATGTGCTGGACATCATGTTATAAGCCGAGTCGGCATATGTTGTGCTAAAAATTGACATATATAAAATAATGGGTGGCACACTGGCACAGTAGTTAGCATTGTTGCTTCACAGCTCCAGGGTCCCAGGTTCGATTCCTGCTTGGGTCACTGTCTGGAGTCTGCACATTCTCCCCGCGTCTGCATGGGTTTCCTCCGGGTGCTCCGGTTTCCCCCCATAACTCCCGAAAGACGTGCTGTTAGGTAATTTGGACATTCTGAATTCTCCCTCAGTGTAATCGAACAGGCGCAGGAATGTGGCGACTAGGGGCTTTTCACAGTAACTTCATTGCAATGTTTATGTAAGCTTACTTGTGACAATAATATAGATTAACGATTATTAAAAATGATTAAAGATTAATCCTGACTAGTTTTGCTTGAAACATTATCAGATAGGTAACAGAAACAAAACAGTTCAAGTTAAATTAACTCAGAAATAATAAGTCCCTGTCAATAGAAGACAAATAATCTCATGCCCATTTCTAGACATCAGTATAACTTGCATTTTTGAGACACCCTTAACACTTATCACAAGACTAATCAATGGAAATAAATCATTGGCATCACCTGCAGTGCTTTTTACAGTCAACCTATATGTCAGTAAAAAGAGAAATGTTACCTAATGGAAGAATTTTTTTGTTGGGTGTATGACACCTATGATGTGAAGTATGTACTCAGCCATTCTGATGTACATACAGCTCCTGCAGCCTAAATGTGTTGGCTCTAAAATATTTGTTGAACTTTTTTTTTTTAAACAAAGCAGGATACCTGAATCAAGAAAAGTAACTGAATTATTGATAAATGTTGACGGAAATTAATAAAATATATGATCCAAATGTACAAAACTCTGGTCACAACATATTTCTAACATGACACACTGTGACTACAGTCTCACAGTGAGTCAAGAATATATCAGAGTCATTAAAAAAAGCTCTGCCCAAACAAGGTGGACAAATAAATCGGTCTGAAGGGAGGATCTGAACACACTTTTTTTTGTGGGGGGGAGGAATTAAAGTCTCAAGATTGCTGGTCAACATAATGGACAAGTACCATAAAAGGTTAAAGCTACAGGTTCCCATTTCTCACGTAAGCCTCGTCAGTCTTTGCGAAGTATTTAAAATTACCAAGCAATGTTCTGCACTGCCTTGAGGGTGGGAATCAAATAACATCTGGAGGTCGGGACTCAGTTTGCGTTCTAATTTGACATGACAGGACAGGCTGTGTTTTGGAGACACTGTACCTTCAGAACTTCCCTTTCTGACTTCTGGCTGCATTTACTTGGGGCAGCATTCGATGTAGCAAAGCACTCGAATCCAATGCACTCGCGTTGAATCGCACCCCGGAACAGTGTTCAGGGGAGAAGTGCGGAAAGATGCTTTTCACTTACCCACATCTGAATAGCAGAAAGCTTGCTGCGGATGGGCCGGGGCACAGCTACACGCCTCGGCAAACTGTTCCACCCTCAGAGCCAGAAGCAGAAACAACGTTGCCACCAAACTCCTGACTGTAGCACTCATTTTAAATCTCACAAAGAAAATAAAAGCTCCTCCAGCAAGGATCACCCCGGAGAACGTCTCTGCGGGAGCTTTGTGCTGCCTCGGGCGAACACACGGCAAGTTTAGTTGGGCGGGGATCACGAAACGGGGAAATAAATTGACAAAAATTACATGCAGTGAACTGGTGCCGTTGTCTCTCTCTCTCTCTCTCTGCTTGTCTCTCCTGGGTGTGTTTTTGCTCTGCCCTCTCTGAGCTCAGCCCCATTTAATGGCTGGAGCGCTTCCTTCTGAACCCGCCTCTCCCAGCCAACCGCCCAGTCACAGCAAGAGCCAGTGTTAATGGCCCAGTCCCAAAAACGCCTGTTGTTTTCTTCATTGCTTGGGCAATTCCACACATTTTTCAGTTTAATGAGCTCCGAATTTGTCTGGAGTGCACTGTTGTGGTCCAGTTCATTTAAAAAAAAATTAATATGGACTGGTAATAAACATCAAGAAAATGCAGAGATCTGACCTGATCTTCTGTCAGACATTGGCAGTACTCATTATTAAACTGATATTAATCATACACACGTTTCGGCTGAAAGGATTCCTGTTAAGAGTAGATTCTAGAAGCTTCTATTTTTTTTGATTTGGCCACTTTTGTGTCTGTGAAGCAGGGATCCTACACGAACTGCTTTTCTACAAAAACAAAACTCTCCAAGAGTTTCTAGTTTTGCATCTCGATCATTTTATACTTGCTCCTTAACGATCGCTGTAAATGGGAATACAAATAGTTTGGGAAGCAAATCCTTTCCACACGCCAAAGTATACGGGCAAAATCCGCCGCCTTCACAATGCTGAATTGATTGATGATTTCACTGTCTCTGTGCAATGCAGTACTTCAGTTCCAGTGCTTCGTTGATTACAAAGCGCCATGTGATGTTATTCCCAGAAGACAAATTGGTTGACTATATAAAGATGTCTAGGACCATCCTAGTAAAAAAAAACTCAGCTCAAATCATCCTTTTCTCTTCAGAATAAAATGGAAAAAGGGCCATGTTTATTTACAAATTATATGGAGACATGGCATAGTTGGATTGGATTGGATTGGATTTGTTTATTGTCACGTGTACCGAGATACAGTGAAAAGTATTTTTCTGGGAGCAGCTCAACAGATCATTAAGTACATGGGAAGAAAAGGGAAGAAAAGAAAATACATAATAGGGCAACGCAAGACATACAATATAACTACATAAGCACCGGCATCGGATGAAGCATACAGGGTGTAGTGTTAATCAGGTCAGTCCATAAGAGGGTCATTTAGGAGTCTGGTAACAGCGGGGAAGAAGCTGTTTTTGAGTCTGTTCGTGCGTGTTCTCAGACTTCTGTACCTCCTGCCCGATGGAACAAGTTGGAAGAGTGAGTCAGCCGGGTGGGAGGGGTCTTTGATTATGCTGCCCGCTTTCCCCAGGCAGCGAGAGGTGTAAATGGAGTCAATGGATGGGAGGCAGGTTCGTGTGATGGACTGGGCGGTGTTCACGACTCTCTGAAGTTTCTTGCGGTCCTGGGCCGAGCAGTTGCCATACCAGGCTGTGATGCAGCCAGATCAATTGTACTCGCTGTGCTAGCATACACAGATGATAGGGGAAAATAATACACAGGGAATGAGGTTGTCGGGCGTCACGGTGGCACAGTGGTTAGCACTGCTGCCCTCACGGCGCCAAGGACCCAGGTTCGATCCCAGGCCCAGACTACTGTCCGTGTGGAGTATGCACATTCTCACCCCCACAGCAGCCCAAAGATAAGAACATAAGAACTAGGAGCAGGAGTAGGCCATCTGGTCCCTCAAGCCTGCTCCGCCATTAAATGAGATCATGGCTGATCTTTTTGTGGACTCAGCTCCACTTACCCACCCACTCACCATAACCCTTAAATTCTTCATTGTTCAAAAATCTATCTTATCTTTGTCTTCAAAATATTCAACGAGGCAGCCTCAACTGCTTCACTGAGCACGGAAGTCCACAGATCCACACCCTTTGGGTAAAGATGTTCCTCCTCAACTCAGTCCTAAATCTGCTCCCTCTTATTTTGAGACTATGTCTCCTAGTTCTACTTTCACCCGTCAGTGGAAACAACCTCCCTGCTTCTATTTTATCTATTTCCTTCATAATTTTATATGTTTCTATAAGATCTCCCCTCATTCTTCTAAAATCCAATGAGTATAGTCCCAGTCTACTCAGCATCTCCTCATAAGCCAATCTTCTCAACTCCAGAATCAACCTAGTGAATCTCCTCTGCACCCCGTCTAGTGACAGTACATCATTTCTCAAGTAAGGAGACCAAAACTGTACACAGTACTCCAGATATGGCTTCCCCAGCATGCTATACAGCTGCAACATAACTTCCTTGTTTTTAAACTCCATCCCTCTGGCAATGAAGGGCAAAATTCTATTTGCCGCCTTAATTACCTGTTGCACCTGCAAACCAACTTTTTGTGATTCATGCACAAGGACTCCCAGGTCCCTCTGCATGGCAGCATGCTGCAATTTTTTACCATTTAAATAATAGTCTATTTTACTGTTATTCCTACCAAAACGGATGACCTCACATTTACCAGCATTGTACTCCATCTGCCAGACCCTTGTCCACTCACTTAAATTATCTATATCCCTCTGCAGACTTTCAATGTCCTCTGCGCATTTTGCTCTACGACTCATCTTAGTGTCACCTGTGAACGTTCACACATTACACTTGATCCAAATCCTCTATGTAAATTGTAAACAATTGTGGTCCCAACACTGATCCCTGAGACACATCACTATCCACTGATTCCAACCAGAAAATCACCCATTTATCCCCACTCTTTGTTTTCTGTTAGTTAACTAATTCTCTATCCATGCTAATATATTTCCTGTAATGCCGTGCACCTTTATCTTATGCAGCAGCCTTTTGTGCGGCACCTTGTCGAATGCCTTCTGGAAATCCAGATACACCACATCCACCGGTTCCCCGTTGTTCGCCGCGCTCGTTATGTGCATTGGCCAAGCTAAATTCCCTCCTTAATTGGAATTTTTTTAAAAAAGGAATGAGTATTGATTCCATGGCATAAAATCTCCTGTGTGAAAAGTGCTTAAAAGAAATAATCCAGAATAAATCAGAATCTGGAATTTTCTTTTGGCGGAAGTCCTGAATGAGATTCCTACCCAAGCGGTAGAAGCTGAGGAACCTGGGTGCATATGTGCATAAATCATTACCGGTGGCAGGACAAGTTGAGAACATGGTTAATAAAGCATGTGGCATCCTGGGCTTTATAAATGGGGGCATAGAGTACAAAAGCAAAGGAGTTCAGCTTGGATAAAACATTGGTTCAACTTCAACTGGAGTTTTGTGTCCAGTTCTGGGTACCATACTTTATAAGGGATGTGAAGGCATTACAGACGGCACAGAAAAAAACGATGAGAATGATTTCAGGAATGAGGAACCTCAGTTATGTAGAAAGATTGGAGAGGTTGGGACTGAAATGAAATGAAAATCACTTATTGTCACAAGTAGGCTTCAAATGAAGTTACTGTGAAAAGCCCCTAGTCGCCACATTCCGGCGCCTGTTCGGGGAGGCTGTTACGGGAATTGAACCGTGCTGCTGGCCTGCCTTGGTCTGCTTTCAAAGCCAGCGAGTTAGCCCTGTGCTAAACAGCCCCACTGTTCTCCTTGGAGATGAGAAGACTGAGATGTGATTTGATAGAGATGTTCAAAATCATGAGGAGTCTGAGCAGAGTAGATGGGGAGAAACTGTTCCCATTGGGAGATGGATCGACAACTGGAGGACAGAGATTGAAGGTAGCTGGTAGAAGAAGCAATGGCGGCATGAGGAATTTTTCTTTCAAAGCAGCAAGTGGTTAAGGTCTGGAATGCACTGCCAGAGAGCAGGTTCAATCGAGGCATTCACGGGGAATTGGATTATTATCAGAAAAGGGAGAAAGTGCAGGGTTCCGGGGAGAAGTCGGGAGGTTGGCGTGAGGGTAATTGCTCCTTTAGAGGTCCAGCATGGACATAATGGGCCCGATGGCCTCCTTCAGCACCGTTACCACCTTTGATTTTATGGTTTTCAACATTTGCCTACTGGCAGCCAGTTTCAGCTTTTTAACCAGCTTTTTGGAAAATGCAGATGAAAGGCAGAGACTGCTGAACCCTCAAGGAAGGGAGTTTGAAGATTTTATCGGGAGTTATCTCTGAAGATCTGGGAAGGAAGTCAGATAGAATAATGAAACCCAATGAAGAGAGCTGGATTGAGTAATAGTGTGTTACCACTCCGTCCCATAAGTGTGCTCGACACTGAGAAGGGCAGTTTTCACCAACTTGAGGACTGACGATTTTCAGGTTTTATTTTTAAATCTAAGAAAGGGAGGAAAATCAGTGGAAAAGTGGACCTCAAAAAACAGGAAAATTTACAGAAGAACAATAAAAACGCAAGAGAACAAGCAAGGAACTTGAAAAGAAATTGTGAACAACATTATTGAAAACCTGCTGTTATTTACATGTCTGACAGACACTACTTTTAAGGGACTGACCCATCAGCATCGCCTTCAACCCTGAATGATAAGGTAAACCTGAAAATACTCTGGGCTCATAAATTGAGTACCTAAGCCCTGACGGGGACAGAAATTTGAACAAATGCCAGAAACAGTCTCCAACCATAGGGAATGCATTGGGAATTTCTGACGGAGCCTGTGTACAGAAAACAGTGACGATATGAAAATATCAGGGAAACCCAATAAATTTGAATGTTCTCTGCTTGCTGTATATTTTTAAAAACTGTTGGAAAATGTAAACTGCTTAAAGACAGGGACAATTTGGTTATGCCACCTGGACTGGTGCTTTTGATATGTTGATGAGGCAAGCAACACCGCAAACAGATATAGATCATAGAATGTACAGTGCAGAAGGAGGCCATTTGGCCCATCGAGTCTGCACAGCCCTTGGAAAGAGCACCCTACTTAAGCCCATGCCTCCACCCGAACCCTGTAACCCAGTAACACTAAAGGCAAATTAGCATGGCCAATCCACCTAACCTGCACCTCTTTGGACTGTGGGCGGAAACCGGAGCACCCGGAGAAAACCCACGCAGACACGGGGCGAATGTACAAACACCACACAGTCACCCAAGGTCTAGAATTGAACCCGGGTACCAGTCGCTGTGAGGCAGTAGTGCTAACCACTGTGCCACTGGGCCGCCCTAATGCAAGCTGGCAACAATGGGGAACATAACGTAAAGGGTTTGAATAATGGGTTAAATGTTAAAGGAGGAGAACTTTGCATTTACGCTCAGAAAGGTGAACTCACAAAATGAAGGTAAGTTTGACTTCTAAAGAGATTAGTTCAGGTAAGGGAATATCAAAAGGGAAAAACTGGATATCAAGAGATGATTAAAAGTACACAAGAGTAGCTGCTTCCTCAGCCACAACAGGAATAGCTGTTAACTCCCAGCAAGCCAGATCTTTGAAGAAAGCCTGTCCGAAGAAGCCAGTTGTTTGTTTCACCTCAGAAGCAAACCCCAAAGAGATATAACTGCATGGTGTGGTAACTACTATTGGATTTTTGCTGTAGTTTAAAAAAATCTGTAAGATGTTGGGGAACGCTCGGGAAAAATTAGCTCTGAAAATAGAGGTGTTTGGAATTGGGTAAAGTTAGAGATACTGTGATTAGCCTTTGTCTTAGTTAAAGGTACTTTGTTTACTTTATTGTTGTTTATCTTATTCCTTAATAAATCTTAATTTTATTTTAAATTATCCCAAAATTTGGGACATTATTCTCTGGATTTCAAACCTTTCCTCACATTATATCAAGTTGCAAAATACAGTTGATGGCAGTCCTTCTGGGATTTGGAATAACCCACCGTTTACCATCAGCTGTGTTCTTAACACCTGGGATGGGTGGATTTCTGTTCTCCCTAAATATGTGGTAATGATCAAATGTTGCAGTGACTGCAACTCGAATACAATAACTTGAGACCAGTAGTGGTCACTGAGAAATAAGAGAGACAGAGCAAAGGAAAACCACAAGGCTGACCCCAGGTCTCAGGGCTGACCTTTGAGGAAAGGCTGGAGAAATGTTTTTTTGACCTGGAATGGAGCCAGTTGATGCAGGAAGTGGAATTGCCCCAGAAATGAGCATTGTCCAATGTCAGGCGGTGAAAGCAGCGTTGGGCACACTGAGGCTAATGGAGGGTACTTCCGCTGAATTGTGGAAATGAACAGACACGGGTTTTATGTCATATCACTGAGGCTCTGTCTCTGAGTCACCCACCCCGCTGTGATCTCATTAAACTGGGCCGCCATATTTAATGGCCTCCCCTGGACAGACGTAGCTCTCCCCAAGGACCAAGTACCAGGAAGCTGCTCGGAACTCATGGCTGCCAAAGCCACAAAACATGCTGCCCTCAAATTTAGCGATGCTTCCCTCGATCGCCTTCCAGATGCACTGGAGGCTCGGTGCAATGCCCTCTACCCCTGCTCTGAGTGAAGACCACCAAGCCAGCGCACCACTCCAGCAAGGGAAGCGGTGGTCAGCGGCAACAACTTCCAATGGACAACAGTCATCCAGTGCTGAAAGAGGATGAATGATCTCCTCCATTCTGCCAGGATGAGTCACTCTTCTCATCACTTTCAGCTCACACACTCACAGACCCATCACACAACCACAGTGATCTTGCTCAATGCCAGCTCAAGGGGCACCATCACTCATTTAACTACACATACCCTTATCTCCCTTTGCAGGTCATGTCCTCATCTCGCCCATAGCCTCACTCACCACCCACACATCGGGCATTCTCATCACCGGGCCTGGCATGCGATATGCTTACACTCTCTCCATCTGTTTTCACACCGGCCAAGCTGGCACACAGCAAAAGGGAGAGGTCCCAGACTGGTGAACTCAAGATCCTCATAGTCTTTGAGGATAGAGCGATTCAGTTGGCCAGCAAGGATGTGGACCATTCCTGTGCTGAGGCTGGAGTTGATGGTGCTCAACCAAATGAGGATCCTACACTTTCACATCCATCGAACAACCATGCTGTCTCCTGTTTCACAGGCCCCTGCCATGCACTAATGATTTCTCGTTTCTTTCGCAGGCACATCAGGGGAGCAGCCAAGCGAGTCTACGAGTTTCATCCCACACTCCGGCGCCAAGCAGCACTGATGATCAACCTACAGACGCCAAAATTGTTGACCGGTCACATTGCTCTCCCACATCCACCACCAGCACAGACACTTTGCTTACCCAGACCCTCCACCAGCGAAGACACTCACAAAGCTCTAGAGTAGACTTGGGGGTCACAGGCTGGTGATCACACCACACTGTCTGATCCTCAGCAGGCAGAGACAGGGTCATCCAAGCATTCTGGCACTCAGAGGGTTGCAGGAGGACAGGAACCTGCTAAGTCTGAGTCAGTCATGACTCCGTTGCAGAAGTTGCAAAGACAAGGTCAGGATCATTGGGAAGGGATGTCTGCTGTACTTCTCAGACTGCAAGGAACTATGAAGCCTTTTGACTGAGGTGATAGCGCTGACAGGCCAATGCCTGAGTTCAACACTGGTAGTACTTTGAAACATTCTGAGGTTATGAAATGCCCTTTTGATAGATGCAAGTCTTTTTTTGTAATAGATCTGAGGATGTTTTGTGACTCCATTTACATTCCATTATGTTGCTAACATTAGAAATTGATGCAAATTACACATGGGATTTGTATCCAGGGAGAAACGCTAATTAGCTATCTTTGAGAGTCCAACTCTCTTTCATCTTGGAATTAAAAAGTCATTTTAAAGCCCAGTTGTTTACACCCGAGTATATAGAGTATTCAGGCGAGGAAGAGGAGGGGGTAAAAGAGGAGGAGGCATTGCATTATTAGTTGAAGAGTCAGTTGTTACAGTAAGGAGAGATCATATCTTGGAGGGGACATCAAATTAAGCTTTGTAGGTAGAGCTTAGGAACAAAAATGGGACAGCCACATTGCTAGGTGTTTATTATAGATCCTTAGATAGTGGAAAATTGAGGAGCAAATATGTGGGCAATTCGCAGAGGTGAGTAAAAATAATAATAGGGTAATTATATTATGTGATTTCAACTTCCCCAACATTAATTGGGATAGTGACTCTGTTAATGACTTAGATGGAGTGGATTTCATAAAATGTACACAGGAGAACCTTTTAGCTCGATATGTCGAGGGTTCAACAGGTGTGTAGATGAGGGTAATACAGTTGATTAGGTTTATGTGGATTTCAGCAAAGCCTTTGAAAAGGGAGACTTATAAAGAAGGCAAAGGCACATGGGATATAGGGTAACTTGATAAGGTGGATTCAAAATTGGCTTAGCTGTAGGAGGCAGACGGTGATGGCAGACGGCTGCTTCAGTGACTGGAAGCCAGTATCCAGGGTGTACCACAGGGATCTGTGCTGAGTCCTCTATTGTTTGTCATTTACATAAATGACATAGGTGACTATGCGGGGGATAGGATCAGTAAGTTGCGGATGACACAAAGATTGGTCGCCGGATGGTTAAAAGTGAGGTTGTGTGTCTTGGGTTATAGGAAAATATAAGCGGGCTGGTCAAATGGGTAGAAAAGTGGCTGATGGAATTTAACCCTGAAGAGTGTGAGGTGATACTCTTTGGAAGGAGTAATGTTACAAGGAAGTATTCAATGACTGGCATGACACTGGGAAGTTCCGAGGAACAAAGGGACCTTGGTGTGTTTGTCCATAGATCTCTGAAGGCAAAAGAGAAGGTTAATAGGGTGGTGAAAAAGGCATATGAGACACGTGCCTTTATCAATCGAGACATATATTACAAAAGCAGGGAGGTCATATTGAAGTTGTATAGACCTTTGGTGAGGCCACAGCTGGAGTCCTGTGTGCAATTCTGTGTCGCCACATTACAGGAAGGATGTGATTGCACTGAAGAGAGGTTGGAGAGGCTTGGGTTGTTTTCGCTGGAACAGAGAAGGTTGAGAAGTGACTTGATCGAGGTGTACAAGATTATGACGGATATGGATAGGGTGGATAGGGAGCAGCTGTTACTTTTAGTTGAAGGGTCAGTTACGAGGGGACACAGGTTCAAGGTCAGGAGCAGGAGGTTTATGGGGGGTTTGAGGTCAAATATTTTTAACCAGAGGGTGGTGACGGTCTTGAGTGCATTGCCTGGGAGGGTGATCGATGTGGGTTGTCTCACATACTTGAAAAAGTACCTGGATGTGCACGTGGCATGCCATAACATTCAAGGCTATGGACCGAATGTTGGCAAATGAGATTAGATAGGATAGGCCAAAGGGCCTCGTCTGTGCCGTGTTATTCTGTGATTCTGAGAACTTGACATTCTCAACACTTTTCTGGGACTTTGGAGACTCACAGTTATCCACTATTAGCACACAGGCTTCTGCCATTATCTCCAAGTGTAAATACCTTGCCTCGTCTTCCCAGTAAAATAATCTGCACCTCCTCTCATCTCTAGCAATCAAACCAAACAGGCTTGATGTTCGGCAAGTTTCTGAACAGCAACCCCCTTCACTTTACCTTAAATTAAAGACACAGATGCAAAAAACATAACAATCTCATAAATCTAATAATTGTAACAATACTTTGCATCTGCAACACCTGAGTATGTGACCATAATTAGTCTTTGGTTGATAATCTTCATCTTAAGGGCAGCAATAATATCAGTTCACTGCTTTCCTTGCTTTGAGCTCAACAAAGAATGAAAAGCTGACATTAACTGCAGTAGCAAGAATATCAGTCTCACAGCTGTGTCTGATGAAGATCCAGGCCCTTTAAAAATATTGTTTCTTTTCTTGACAAAAGTTAAGACCAGAGTCCAGACATATCTCTACATGCATATTGACTATATGTCATGTTCTTGTCCTGAATGATGGTAAAAAAAAATATTGGGAGATTCTGGGCGGGATTCTCTAATCCCACGGCAGAGTGTTCATGCCGTCGCGTTTTACGACAGCATGAACGGGCCAACCTGACGACTAATTCTGGCCCCTACAGGGGGCCAGCACGGCACTGGAGCGACCCTCGCCGCTCCAGCTGCTGATCCCGGCATGAACTGGGCGCCGCGGGATCTGCGCATGCGAAATGGCACCGGCGCCAACGGGCATGCGCAGTAACTTCCTTCAACGCGCTGGCCCCGATGCAACATGGCACAGGACTACAGGGGCCGGCATGTAGGAATGGAGGACCCCAGCCAGAGAGGCCGGCCCGCTGATTGGCGGGCCCCGATCGCGGGCCAGGCCACATCGGAAAACCCCGCCCCTCGGGGTCGGACCCCCCAACCCCCCACAGGCCACCCCCCGACCCTTCCACGCCGAGGTCCCGCCGGCTGAGAGCAGGTGTGGACAGCGCCGGCGGGACATGCCGTTTTCACGACGGCTGCTCGGCCCATCCTGGGCGGAGAATCGACGGGGAGGCACGTAGAGCGGCCTCCGACTGGCGCCGCACCAACTATGCTGGCGCCAAAGGCGCCGATTCTCCGCAGAGCGGAGAATTGCGTGCCAGCGTCGGGGCGACGTGGCGCGATTCACGCCAGTCGCGGGGATTCTCCGGCCCGGCCCCAGGCTGAGAGAATCCCGCCATTTATTTCATGAAATTTAGGAAGAAGATAGTTTTGACCACTTTACCACCAAAAAGAATCGATCAATCCATCAGTGAAAAATGGTCAAACTGATTTTAATGAACCCTTGGGATAAAATGATAGGGAATTGCAGTATTGTTAAAACACAGGTAACTGAGTGTGAGTAAGTGGTCAAGGGAAGGTTAATGGCACATACTGAAGAGAGAAATAGATTTTTGGACGGTCAATTCTCTATGAAGAGCAAATAGGAGGCCAGAGGAAGGGTTGCAGGTAGAGGGAGAATATTGGAGGAGGGTGAATGGATCCATTGAACGGGGCGGGGGATGGGGGAAATTGCTGCACAATGAAGTGAGCGCAGAGATGAACGCGAGAGAAGAGTTCAACATCGGGCAGAGCCAAAAGTCATTGAGGTGAGGACGAATGGTGGTAAACTCCAATGATGTTCTGAGTACAGAACGTTCTGCACTTCTTGATGTGTTGGGTGTTCTGGATCACAAACAGGCCACCAACACTTGAAGTGGTGCAACTCTATTTTATTACAAGGTTAATTATTTAAACATACTTGGACTGTGGGTAAATACAACACCAGCTTTAACTATAGACCTTTGCCTAGTCCTAACCAGGTGATGCACTCAGCAAATGGTGAATGTCTGTGTTGCAGGCTGCGAGCTCTGTGCTCCTTGCTGGCTGCTACTCGAATGAGCGGCAACTCTGATGTCCCCTGTCTTTATAGTGCGTGTGCTCTCACTGGTGATTGGCTGCGGTGTTGTGTATGTTGATTGGTCCCACTGTGTGTCCATCAGTGTGTGTGGCTGCACCATGATATACTGGTGTATATTATGACATCCCCCTTTTATATAAAAAAAATGTGCCTGCGTGACAATAAAGAGTGTATGGTGAATGTTCCTGACTACGTGTGTGCGAATTATTTATGGGACTATGTACATAACACTAAGCTATTTACATGGGAAGCTGCCTGGTGCAGAAAAGCAGTGTGTCACACCAATAACGAGGTGAACATTATATACAAACCACTTGAACGATTAAACAGAAGAACAGAACCAGAGAGTCCATTAGTGCAAAGTTCACAAATTAAGTCTCTGAGGTGGGCGACAAATTCTCGTTGACCGTGAGGGTGGCACACCACTCATCGTCTGGATCAATGCTGTACACCGACAGCGGCTGGTATCTTTGATTCGGGGACAGCCTGTTTTTCGTTACGACGCCGACTCGAAAAGGCGCCTTCGGGTCCTCGGTGTCACTGCTGTGTGGGAGGTCGGAATCGGACTCGGTGACCGTGGGTTGAATTGCCCGAACATTCCTGCGAGGCTGGCTGAAGCGATGTGAATTGGAAGGCTGAGCTGCTCGACAGCAGTGGCCAAGTCTGCCACATCATAGGCATTGTCGAGATTTTGCTGGCTGCTACTCGGATGAGCGGCAACTCTGATGTCCCCTGTCTTTATAGTGAGTGTGCTCTCACTGGTGATTGGCAGCGGTGTTGTGAATGTTGATTGATCCCACTGTGTATCCATCAGTGTGTGTGTCTGCATCATGATATACTGGTGTATAATATGACACTTCTCTCCAACAGGATTTAGATCTGATTCTTTTGCCATGTTTCATAGAATTTACAGTGCAGAAGGAGGCCATTCGGTCCATCGAGTCTGCACCGGCTCTTGGAAAGAGCACTCTACCCAAGCCCACACCTCCACCCTCTCCCCATAACCCAGTAACCCTACCCAATACTAAGGGCAATTTTGGACACTAAGGGCAACTTAGCATGGACAATCCACCTAACCTGCACATCTTTGGACGGTGGGAGGAAACTGGAGCACCCGGAGGAAACCCACGCACACACGGGGAGAACATGCAGACTCCGCACAGACAGTGACCCAAGCCGGGAATCGAACCTGGGAACCTGGAGCTGTGAGGCAATTGTGCTAACCACTATGCTACCGTGCTGCCCTATGTTCACCTATCTGCAATGTGATTGCCTGCTTTGCTGAACGAGAGTGCGTTTGAAGTTGGGTGAACAACAGGGAGTTAGGTGACACTGGGTAAAGGTGAAACCGAAAAGACTGCGTTCAGAGCTCAGTCTCAGTCTGGGCAGGAGCGGAGCTCAGCTGAGTTTCATAAACACCAAGGTCGGATTCATGTTCTCATTGACTTTGTGGTCAGCATCACAGTGAAACAGTCATGTGTATAAAAAGTGTGTTTTTTTGGAGGAGGGGAATAACTGAGAAACAGCACAAATAAGTGTAAGTCAGGGTCATTAGAATAAAGTAATATAAGTAAACAAAGTAAGGGGAGTAAAGTTAGCATAAATGAGGTAAGTAAATTGTATTATATAGCTTAATTATTTGTTGACTAGGAGTAAATAAGGGGCTTGGCAGGAGAGCTTGCACCCATGATATGCTCCTCCCATGTGGGAAATCATAGAAACTTCACTTGCCTCTGGTGATCATGGGTGCAGGAAGTGTGTCCTGCAGCACCTTCTGGCTAACCACATTTCGGAGCTGGAGCTGTGTGTGGATTCACTATGGAACATCACAATACTGAGCAGACCACACCACAGGTGAGGATCGAACAGGAAGAAACGGCAAGGGTGACCACCAGACAGAGAAGAGGAAGGCAGGCAGTGCAGGAGTCTCCTGTGGCTATCCTTCTTTCTAACAGATATGCCGTTTTGGATGCTGTTGGGGAAGATGACTGTGTAGCAGAAAGCAATGGCAGCCAACTTCATGGCACCGTGGGTGGGCCTGCTGTATAAGAGGGGAGGATGAAGAATGACAGGGAAATAGTGGCAGGGGATTCAATTGTAAGGGGAACTGACAGGCATTTTGTGGCTGCAAAAGAGACTCCAGGATGTTATTTTGTCTTCCTCGTGTCAGGGTCTGGGATGTCACCGAACGGCTGCAGGGCATACTGAAGGGAGAGGGCAAACAGACAGATATCATGGTACACATTGGTACCAACAATATAGGCAGAAAAATAAATGAGGTCCTGAAAGCAGAATTTAGGAGCTCGGAAGTAGATTAAAAAACAGGATCCAGAAGGAATCTCTGGATTACATCCGGTGCCACACGCTAGTGAGTATGGAAGGATAGAAATAGGAGGTTAGTCCAGATGAATGTATGGCTGGAGAAATAGTGCAGGAGGGTGGGCTTTAGATTTCAGGGACATTGGGACCGTTTTGGGGGATGGTGGGACCTGGACAAGGTGGACGGTTTGCAACTGTAATGGGACCAGTGTCATTGCAGGAGGTGTGCTGGTGGGGAGGGTTTAAGCTAACTTGGCAGGGGCCTGGGACCTTGAGAGAAGGTTCAGCAGCGATCGATGCACTGCCAAAATTAGAAGAGACATCAAACGCATCTTTTCAATTGTTGCGCAGGACGTTGTCCCCTGCATCTTACGCACCTCTAGCCATTTAGACTGGGCGTCAATTAATAGAAGGAACATGGATCCTTGAAAAGGGCCTGCAAAATCTGCATGCAAGCGTGCCCAAGGCCGCCCTGGCCATTCCCAGTGATGTAGGGGCGTGGCCGGCAGAAGCTTCTGATGCTCCTGGCAAATGGAGCAGTTTTGGGCCACCTTCTCAATGTCGGTGTCGAGGCCTGGCCACCAGACATAACTCCGGGCTAACATGTTCATTTTGGTCACACCTGGATGCCCATTGTGCAAGTCTGTTAGTCTCAGCTCCTGGCCTTTTTCCGGGACAATCACACGCGTCCCCCACAAGAGGATGCCGTCTTCCACGCTGAATTCTGACAGCTTGGAGGAAAATGCCCGCAACTCGCCTGGGAGCTGTCTATGCTGCCCACCACATTAGGAAAGCTCATACTCCCACAGGATTGTGGGATTGTCATTAGTCCCCAGCCAATGGTAAGTAGGCAGGTTATAACACTTACTAATCAGTGTATTGAGTTATTGGTCATTACTCGAACTTGAACCTCGTGGCGGTATCATAAAGATACCTGGCGACTCGAGAGCAAAGGTTATAAAACAGAGCCAAGTGAACCAACCAAAAGTTAGCAACAAACCTCCAGAGCCTGACCCTTAAATTCGGCAGACCCTTACCACCCCTCACTTAGTGCGGCCTCGCGACCCTAATGGTCGACTCTCCTTCCCTCTTTGCCAATCTAACTCCAGATTGCAAACCCGTCACCATCAGGAGCAGACGGTACAGCATCCAGGATAAAGCCTTCATCAGGTCCGAGGTCCAGCGGTTCCTTCGGGAAGGCATCATCAAGGCCAGCAACAGTCCCTGGAGAGCTCAAGTGGTTGTGGTTAAATCTGGGGAGAAAAACCGAATGGTCGTGGACTACAGCTAGACCATCAATAGGTACAAGCAGTTCAACGTGTACCCATTCCCACCCATATCTGACATGGTTAACCAGATTGCACAGTACCGGGTCTTCTCAACGGTGGACCTGAAATACGCCTAACACCAGCTCCCCATCCATAAATCGGACCGTCCATACACTGCCTTCGAGGCAAGACGGCCGGCTATATCACTTCCTTGGGGTCCCCTTCGGCGTCACTAACGGTGTCTCGGTCTTTCAAAGGGAGATGGACCGAATGGTCGACCGGTACGGTTTGCAGGCCACGTTTCCGTACCTAGACAATGTCACCATCTGTGGCCATGATCAGCAGGACCACGACGCCAACCTTGCTAAATTTCTCCGCACCGCCACTCTTCTCAACCTCACGTATAACAAGGAGAAGTGTGTGTTCCGCACAAACCGCTTAGCCATCCTCAGCTAGGTGGTCCAGAATGGAGTTCTGGGATCCGATCCCGACCGCATGTGCCCTCTCATGGAGCTGCCCCTGCCGCACTGCCCCAAGGCCCTCAAACGTTGCCTGGGGTTCTTTTCATATTACGTGCAGTGGGTCCCAAACTATGTGGACAAGGCCCACCCACTCATACAGTCCACTCACTTCCCCCTGACGGTCGAGGCCCAACGGCCTTTGCCCGGATCAGAGCTGATATTGCCAAAGCCGGGATGCATGCTGTAGATGAAACACTGCCCTTCCAAGTAGAAAGCGACGCATCGGACGTCGCCGTTGCCACCACCCTCAATCAGGTAGGCAGGCCCGTGGTATTATTTTCCCGCACCCTCCATGCCTCTGAAATTCGGCACTCGTCCACCGAAAAAGAGGCCCAGGCTATCGTTGAAGCTGTGCGGCATTGGAGGCATTACCTGGCCGGCAGGAGATTCACTCTCCGCACTGACCAACGGTCGGTAGCCTTCATGTTTAGCAACACACAGCGGGGCAAGATCAAAAATGATAAAATCTTGCGGTGGAGAATCGAGCTATCCACCTATAATTACGAGATTAAGTATCGCCCTGGCAAACTCAACGAGCCCCCAGACGCCCTATCCCGAGGTACATGTGCCAGCGCACAAGTAGACCGACTCCGGACCCTGCACGACAGCCTTTGTCACCAAGGGGTCACACGGTTGTACCATTTCATTAAGGCACGAAATTTGCCCTACACGTCGAGGATGTAAGGACGATCACGAGGGACTGCCAGGTCTGTGCGGAGTGCAATCCGTACTTCTACCGGCCGGACCGCGCACGCCTGGTAAAGGCCTCCCGCCCCTTTGAACGCCTCAGCGTGGATTTCAAAGGCCCCTCCCCTCCACCGATCGACACACATACTTCCTCAATGTGATCGACGAACAGTCCCCGTTCCCCTTCGCCATCCCTTGCCCCAACATGACGTCTGCCACCGTCATTAAAGTCCTTAATTCCATCTTCACTCTGTTCGGCTTCCCCGCCTACATCCACAGTGACAGGGGATCCTCATTCATGAGTGACGAGCTACGTCAGTTCCTGCTCAGCAAGGGCATCGCCTCCAGCAGAACAACAAGCTACAGCCCCTGGGGAAATGGACAGGTAGAAAGGGAGAATGGGACGGTATGGAGGGTCGTCCAGCTGACCCTACGGTCCAAAGATCTCCCGGCCTCCCGCTGGCAAGAGGTCCTCCCTGATGCACTACATTCCATTCGCTCATTTCTCTGCACTGCCACTAACAATACACCACATGAACGTCTTTTTGCCTTCCCCAGGAAGTCCACATCCGGGGTATCGCTCCCGACTTGGCTTACAGCTCCGGGAACCGTGCTTCCCCGTAAATATGTGCGGCTCCACAAGGCGGACCCATTGGTGGAGAGGGTGCACTTGCTCCACGCAAACCCACAGTACGCCTACGTGGCGTTCCCCGACGGCCGCCAGGATACCGTCTCCCTCAGGGCCCTAACACCAGCAGGTCCCACCCCCACACCAGCCCCCTCGCCCCCCCGCGCCACCCTCCCCTCCCCCGTCGCTCCCATCACCACCACCACCCAGCACCGTCCATCCTCCCCCTGCCCACGCCCGTCGATGAAGATGATTTCGGCACACTCCCGGAGTCAACTTCGATCACTTCTGCGCCAGCATCGCCGCTGCCACTTCGTCAATCTCAAAGGACCATCAAGGCACCGGACCGGCTGAACCTCTGACCGACCCGCCGGATGCCAAGAGACATTATTTTTTTTGCTGCTCTGTAAATATTAAAATTTCTGATTGTATATGGTTATCATTGATTATCATAGATTATCATAGAATTTACAGTGCAGAAGGAGGCCATTCAGCCCATCGAGTCTGCACCGGCTCTTGGAAAGAGCTCCCTACCCAAGGTCAACACCTCCACCCTATCCCCACAACCCAGTAACCGCACCCAACACTAAGGGCAATTTTGGACACTAAGGGCAATTTATCATGGCCAATCCATCCAACCTGCACATCCTTGGACCGTGGGAGGAAACCGGAGCACCCGGAGGAAACCCATGCACACACGGGGAGGATGTGCAGACTCCGCACAGTGACCCAAGCCGGAATCGTTAGGTCAGACGTTTATAAAATTTGAAAGGATCAAACAGAATAAATGTGATAGATGGATTAAAGCATTCAAAATAGACTAAACGTATGACTCTCTTAGGAAACGATTATTTTGGAAAAATTTAAAGATTCATCCACCACCCCCACCGGACTCAATTTTAACAGGGGGTGAATGTGGTAAACCACTGTGTTCTGATATTAGAGGTTGTACGGTAGAACCTGCACTACAGGTTCGCCTGTGGCCCCTACATGTTAGCTCCGCCCAGGAGGCGGGGTATAAATATGCGTGTCCTCCAGCTTGCAGCCATTTCGCCAGCTGCTGTGGGAGTCTACATATCTGATACTAATAAAGCCTCAGTTTGGATTCAACTTCTTCTCCAGTCAAATTGATCATGCCTCAAACATAAAAACTGAAAAGGAGCAATCACATTGCTGGGAGTGTTCTATAGGCCCCTAACAGTCCAAGAGACATAGAAGAACAGATGTGCAGGCAGCTTTCAGAGAAGCGTAAAAATAATAGGGTGGTGATAGTGGGAGATTTTAACTTCCCCTCTGTTAACTGGGGTAGCCAGAGTGTGAAAGGTTTAGAGGGAGCAGAATTCTAAAATGCATCCAGGAGAAGTTTTTAAGCAGTAAGTAGAAGGACCTACAAGAGCCGGGGGGGGTCCTGGAATTAATTTTGGTAACAACATAAGAACTAGAAGCAGGAGTAGCCATCTGCCCCCTCGAGCCTGCTCCACCATTCAATGACATCATGGCTGATCTTTTGTGGACTCAGCTCCACTTTCCGGCCTGAACACCATAACCCTTAATCCCTTTATTCTTCAAAAAACTATCTATCTTTATCTTAAAAACATTTAATGAAGGAGCCTCTACTGCTTCACTGGGCAAGGAATTCCATAGATTCACAACCCTTTGGGTGAAGAAGTTCCTCCTAAACTCAGTCCTAAATCTACTTCCCCTTATTTTGAGGCTATGCCCCCTAGTTCTGCTTTCACCCGCCAGTGGAAACAACCTGCCCGCATCTATCCTATCTATTCCCTTCATAATTTTATATGTTTCTATAAGATCCCCCCTCATCCTTCTAAATTCCACCGAGTACAGTCCCAGTCTACTTAACCTCTCCTCGTAATCCAACCCCTTCAGCTCTGGGATTAACCTAGTGAATCTCCTCTGCACACCCTCCAGTTCCAGTATGTCCTTTCTCAAGTAAGGAGACCAAAACTGAACACAATACGCCAGGTGTGGCCTCACTAACACCTTATACAATTGCAGCATAACCTCCCTAGTCTTAAACTCCACTCCTCTAGCAATGAAGGACAACATTCCATTTGCCTTCTTAATCACCTGCTGCACCTGCAAACCAACTTTTTGCGACTCATGCACTAGCACACCCAGGTCTCTCTGCACAGCAGCATGTTTTAATATTTTATCATTTGAATAATAATCCCTTTTGCTGTTATTCCTACCAAAATGGATAACCTCACATTTGTCAACATTGTATTCCATCTGCCAGTCCCTAGCCCATTCACTTAGCCTATCCATATCCCTCTGCAGACTTCCAGTATCCTCTGCATTTTTTGCTTTACCACTTATCTTAGTGTCGTCTGCAAACTTTGCCACATTGCCCTTGGTCCCCAACTCCAAATCATCTATGTAAATTGTGAACAGTTGTGGGCCCAACACTGATCCCTGAGGGACACCACTAGCTACTGATTGCCAATCAGAGAAACACCCATTAATCCCCACTCTTTGCTTTCTAATGGCTCCCTGTTATCTACCGCACTGGTAATGTCCTCAAAAAAATTCCACTAAATTAGTTAGGCAGGACCTGCCCTTTATGAACCCATGCTGCGTATGCCCAATGGAACAATTTCCATCCAGATGCCTCGCTATTTCTTCCTTGATGATAGATTCCAGCATCTTCCCGACTACAGAAGTTAAGCTCACTGGCCTATAATTACCCGCTTTCTGCCTACCTCCTTTTTTAAACAGTGGTGTCACATTTGCTAATTTCCAATCCGCCGGGACCACCCCAGAGTCTAGTGAATTTTGGTAAATTATCATTAGTGCATTTGCAATTTCCCTAGCCATCTCTTTTAGCACTCTGGGATGCATTCCATCAGGGCCAGGAGACTTGTCTACCTTTAGCCCCATTAGCTTGCCCATCACTACCTCCTTGGTGATAACAATCCTCTCAAGGTCCTCACCTGTCATAGCTTCATTTCCATCAGTCACTGGCATGTTATTTGTGTCTTCCACTGTGAAGACCGACCCAAAAAACCTGTTCAGTTCCTCAGCCATTTCCTCATCTCCCATTATTAAATCTCCCCTCTCATCCTCTAAAGGACCAATATTTACCTTAGCCACTCTTTTTTGTTTAATATATTTGTAGAAATTTTTAGAACATAGAACATAGAAAAATACAGCACAGAACAGGCCCTTCGGCCCACGATGTTGTGCCGAACCTTTGTCCTAGATTAATCATAGATTATCATAGAATTTACAGTGCAGAAGGAGGCCATTAGGCCCATTGAGTCTGCTATCTGTTTTTATATTCTGAGCAAGTTTACTCTCATAATCTATCTTACTCTTCTTTATAGCTTTTTTAGTAGCTTTCTGTTGTCCCCTAAAGATTTCCCAGTCCTCTAGTCTCCCACTAATCTTTGCTACTTTGTATGCTTTTTCCTTCAATTTGATACTCTCCCTTATTTCCTTAGATATCCACGGTCGATTTTTCCTCTTTCTACCGTCCTTCCTTTTTGTTGGTATAAACCTTTGCTGAGCACTGTGAAAAATCGCTTGGAAGGTTCTTCACTGTTCCTCAACTGTTTCACCATAAAGTCTTTGCTCCCAGTCTACCTTAGCTAGTTCTTCTCTCATCCCATTGTAATCTCCTTTGTTTAAGCACAAAACACTAGTGCTTGATTTTACCTTCTCACCCTCCATCTGAATTTTAAATTCCACCATATTGTGATCGCTCCTTCCGAGAGGATCCTTAACTATGAGATCCTGAATCAATCCTGTCTCATTACACAGGACCAGATCTAGGACCGCTTGTTCCCTCGTAGATTCCATTACATACTGTTCTAGGAAACTATCGCGGATACGTTCTATAAACTCCTCCTCAAGGCTGCCTTGACCGACCTGGTAACACAACTGGACAAGTGATTGAAGTATCAGTGGGGGAGCATTTTGCAGACAGTGATCATAACACCATTAGATTCAAGGTTGTTGTGGGAAAGGACAAGGATGGGCCTGAGATCAAAGATCTAAACTGGGGGAAGGCTGATTTTAATAAGCTCCGGTTTCCTCCCACAGTCAAAGATGTGCAGGTTAGGTGGATTGGCCATGATAAATTGTCCTTAGTGTCCAAAATTGCCCTTAGTGTTGGGTGGGGTTACTGGGTTATGGGGATAGGGTGGCGGTGTTGACCTTGGGTAGGGTGCTCTTTCCAAGAGCTGGTGCAGACTCAATGGTCCGAATGGCCTCCTTCTGCACTGTAAATTCTATGATAGTCTATGAGATATGATATCCAGAGTGGACTGGGAGCAGACACTTTTAGGTAAATCTGTGACAGAACAGAGGGATGCATTCAAGAAGGAAATAGGGAGAGTACAGGGCCAACATGTTCCAATCAAGGAAAAGAGTGGGACCCAACAAATCCAGTGAACTCTGGATATCGAGGAATATACAGCAATGGATCAGAAGGAAATGGAGGCTTATTGTAGATATTGAGGGCTCAAAACAGCAGAAGACCTAGAGGCGTATAGAATATGCAAGTGGTAACTTAAAAAGGAAATTAGGGAGAGCAAAAAGGGTCATGAAATGACAATGGCAGGTGAAATACAGGAAAATGCTAAGTTATTTTACAAGTATATTAAGGGTAAAAGGATAATTAGTGAAAGAGTAGGGCCCATTAAGTACCACAGTGGTAATTTGGGTGTTGAGCCGGAGGTTGTAGGTAGGATTCTAAATGAATACTTTGTGTCAGTGTTCACTCATGAGAGGGACAGTGTGGTTATAGAAATCAGGGAGGAGTGTAATAAAATTAAAGAGATTAACATAGGCAGAACAGAGCTTCTGAGTGGTCTGGCTGGCTTAAAAGTAGACAGATGTCTCGGGCCAATGCTGAAATCTTCTTTTGTCTCCTTCGCCTCCATGTTCACTTCTCTGGATAGGAGTCCTCCCCTCGTTTAATGGATCCTTTCATCCACCTACAGTATTCTCCCTCTACCTGGACTTTTTCCTCTGGCCTCTTACCAGCTACCTGATCTTTTCATTGAGAACTGTTGCCACAAAATTCTATTTCTTTCTCCGCGGATGCTGCCAGACCTGCTGAGCTTTTCCAGCAATTTCTGCAAAAATTGATCTTATTTCTGTCATATGTCCATTTACTAGGTAATTCTCCCATGAGACATTTCCCATTGCCTTATTTTCAGTGAGGGTGGCCTTCAAACTATGGTACTAATTAGTGAGTCATTTGAAAGGTATTTTTAAACTTAAAAACCGACCCCAATTATAGTGCAAAGGACAATTCTATTTCGCCTCTCCTGATAGACTCATGGATAAAATGGCTGGCATGATGACAAAGTTCAACTGGCCTAACATTTAACTGTTAAATATTGTAATTAGTGCTTGAAAAAAACCTACTGGGGGGGTGGAATCGCCTGACGCCCAAATCAAGAAAGCCTGCACCGAAACATAAGGAGGAAAAGTCCAGTTCCTGAGGTCAAAATTACACCTTAGGAACTTACCATAAAGCAAAATGTTAAGATGGCCTAGAGAAACCTAAGATACAGCTGTTAATACCATCACCTACATCACCAGGCAAGCAACAGAAACTCCTGACTGGAGCCAAATTGCACACACATTGTTATAAGAATGTGGTTTATGAAGCCAATATGTCTGCAGCTGATTCTTGAGAGAGTCTGACTTTCCTGGCTCTTGATAGCAAAAGGAATAAAATATAAATGACAAGAGATACCTTAAGGCCTGGACAACAAAATCAGATTTTGTTAAGTTTGAAGGGAAAAATTAAGAGAGTTTATGAAAATCAACACTCTTTTTAATAATATTCATTGTTTTCCACAAGTATCGGTGGTTTACGATAAAAGGAACCATATTTTCTCTTTTGGAGAAGCCTGTGCATTCTCAGAACTATCACTTTGCCAACAAGATGAAAAGGCAGAAAATAGTTTTCATTCTTAAAATACTTGAAAAATAATTTTTCAAAGTCTAACAGTAAATTATGGAACTTGAAACGAGACAGAACAAACTGCTCGAAGATACAGGGCCGCCTTCCAAGGTGAGGATGACAAAGGCAAACAAGATCTACCAAATGAGAATGTGAAGCGAGACATCCAAATCCCATCTCCTGATGATCAATATCTCAGAATGTGGAAATGACCTGAGTTGAAAGAAAGCTGACTCTGGGGCAAGAGACAGGGGCCCTCCGCCCTTTAAGGCCCGGTGTCCTATTGACCTCCCATCCCTGGCCTTTCCCCATAGACCATAATTGTGGTGTGTGTGTGTGTCTGTGTCGGCAGTGGTCAGCACCACCAGCAACACCGTCCGGACTGGCCTGCAGTGCCGGACAAAATCTGCACGATTTCCTCAGGGCAGCCAGGGTGAATAGACAGCACTGTGCCCCGAGCACTAATCCCGTCCCACCCACCCGTAACCCCACCCCACCCCCCCACTCAGAGGGCGTACATGCACCACATGCCGGCACCCATGCCGGCCTCTATGGCCAGGTGCCCTGGCCACTGAGGTGACCAGATACTCACCCCATGGGCTGGATGCGTCGGACTGTCTTAAACTGTCGTTTTCTGTTGTTCCCCCCAACCCCACCAGGCGAAGGCCACCCATTACCGCCGGGAGCAGGAGAAATCTGGAGGGGGACCTGTGGCCCCTGAACGCGGTGAGCAGAGGGCCGTGGACATGGTCAGCCGCCCATAGGAAAGGGAAGTTGCTGGGGTGGAGATCGGCCGTGGGCGAGGAAGTGAGACCCCGCTGAGCTGCGGTTCCCCATGCCACATGCGCCATTGCCCACCCCCCAACATCCCACACCACCCTCACCCCCACCCTCACCCCCGTACCAACCTCACCCTCACCCCCATCCTCATCCCCACACCAACCTCAACACCCCCTCACTCCTCCCCCCCCCCCCCCCCCCCCGCCCCCCCCTCTGGCCTTGGTCTAATCATGCGTCTTGTCTTGCAGGACCTGCTGGTGATGGGACGGGTCTTTATGGTGTCCCCTGCCCCCAGCAGTGTGCTGGGCAGTGATGACGACAGCAGCATGGACGGCAGCCCTCGACAAGACACCCAAGATAACCTGGAGCTCGAGTCCGGGGATGACACAGATTTCCTGTCACAGCTGTCTCCTGCACCCTCCACCATCCCAGAGACACTCACCTTGGTTGGGCAATTCAGTGACGAGGCTCCTGGGACACTCTCTGGTGCGCACCACACAGATGCTCTGGTACAGCAGGTGGAGGTAGGAACTCCCGAGGGGGCAGACGGTCGGAGGGCGGGCTGACCCCCAGGGACTAGCTGCCGTCCAGAAAGGTTTCGGGCTTCTGGAATGGACAGTCCCATCGATTGTGGAGTCGCAGAGCCAGCGTCTACACGAGAGGTTGTCAGCGAGCATCCAACATCTGCAGGTGCAGTTGGAGGAGTCCAACATGGTGCAGTAGCAGGAGGTGGTGTCACCCAGGGCAACACTGCACGGGTGGTATCCATGGTAGAGGCATTGGGGGCGAAGGTTGTGGCTACGGTTGTTGTGTTTGGTGACAAGCTCGTCCAAACCAGGATTGTTATTAAATCACACGTGGTAAGATAGCGATCTATTACAGAACAAGTTATCATGGAGTTTCTTTGTACTCCCCTGGAACTGCCCATGGGCACAACTGTCCTCTTGTACATCATATAACCATTTGTCGATCACCGGATGTGCCTGCACTTATATCTGAGTGCCTTGTCACATGACCCCTGTCTTGAGACTGCATGGTGGGTCTGTACCGCCACCAGCTGGTTGGAGGATGCACCTCCAGTCATCTACAGTATTGCTTACAGGCATATCACAACATGGATCAGCATGTCCACAGCCTAGGGCATTCTGTGCAGGTACTGGCTGAGGCCCAGGACAGGGTTGCCACCTCACAGGCAACCATGTGCCAGAGCCAGCTGGAAATTGCAGCGGCGCTCCTGAGCGTGGTCCAGTCACAGCACGCCATGGCTGGGAATATCAGTGGCATTGCTGCTGGCTGCTGTGGTACAGACACAAAGGGAGGTGACACAGATCCAGAAGGTGGTGGCGTAGTCCCAGGCGGCGATTGTCCATTGCCTGTGCCCCATGGCCGCTAACATGCACCCCCTGGTCGAGGCCAGAGCGGGCTTCCAGGACTGGCAGTGCCAGGTGGCATGGGAGCCTCAGGGGATAGCTCCGCTCGCACCCCCGTCCCATGGAGTAGCCTGGGGGCCATCAGGACACCTAAGGGAGGAGGACGTGATGGGGCCCGTGCTGGTGACTCCTGCAGCGCGTTGGACTTCCCCATGATCCGGTGGGCAGCGGACAGAACAGGGTGGCACCACGCCACCTGGGACACCCGAGCAGCAGCCGGGCCCATCCAGGCCTGGTCGCCCCAGAAGACGCCTGCCAACGGGCCCGTAAGGCCAGAGAGTTCCACTAGTCAAGTTGGCACGGGTGCAGGGCACAGTTTAGATATAGGGGCTAGGGCACGTACCTGTAAATATTTGTGCGCATTAAACACATGTTAACACTGCTACAACCTGCCTGCCTCGGTGCTCTGTCAAATGGGTGTGAGGGGTGGAATGGTCTGGGCTGGCCAGAGAGGGGGTGTGGGGTGGGAGAATGGGCGAATGTTGTGGGCGGGCTGGGCTCCCCACCCTCCTCCTACGACTGCCCCCTCTACTGCCACCCCAGGGATTCGATGGTACTGTGTGGTGAAATGGCCAGCTCGCATGCAGGGATCACCCAGGTAGATGGTGGAATGTGTACTGTGGGCATTGTCATTGTCAGACATTGTCATACGATGCGGAGCATCAGAGTTGGTCGCAGGGTAGGTTGTCATCATCCTCCATCTCATGGACTAGACCCGGTGTTACTGCCAACACAGGATCCACACACTGTAGTGCGGCAGGTGTGCATCACGTAGGGGGTTGCAGGCAGGGGAGTGGCCGGAAGGGATGGGGGGTGTGGGTGGGTGTGGGATGCGGTGTCCGTGCCTCTGGCCAGTTCCCCCCCACCCCAGTCAGTGAACCTGGAGGTGATCAGAGAGTCCCAAGCACGCTGGCCCTGGCGTACATGTTGTGCGGCCTCCTGTGCCTGGCCTGGGCCCCGAGTCCTGTCCATCCTCCCCTTCCCCCTCATTCTCCTCCTCCAGCACGTCGCCCTCTGCTGGGTGATGTCGTGGAGGATGCAGCAGGTCGCCATGATGCAGGCGACCCTCTCAGTGTAATTTTGGAGGGTCCCTCCAGAACGGTCTCGGCACCTGAACCGCATCTTCAGGAGGCCAAAGCATCGCTCTATCATGTCCCTGGTCACTGCATGGGTGTCGTTGTAGTGGGTCCCGGTGTTGGTCTGTGGCTTCCCTTGTCAAAGAGAGGTCGTGTCTGACAAATCTGTTAAAGTTCTTTGAGGAGGTAACATGGAAGTTAAACAAAGGAGAACCAGTGGACGTGATTTATTTAGATTTCCAGAAGGCCTTTGACAAGGTCCCGCATAAGAGACTGTTAAATAAGTGAAAAGCCCATGGTGTTAAGAGTACGTTCCTGGCATGGATAGAGGATTGGCTGACTGGCAGAAGGCAAAGAGTGGGGATAAAGGGGTCTTTTTCAGGATGGCAGCCGGTGACTAGTGGTATGCCTCAGGGGTCTGTGCAGGGACCACAACTTTTCACAATATACATTAATGACCTGGAAGAAGGTACTGAAGGCACTGTTGCTAAATTTGCAGATGATACAAAGATCTGTAGAGGGACAGGTAGTATTGAGGAAGCAAGAGGGCTGCAGAAGGACTTGGACAAGCTAGGAGAGTGGGCAATGAAGTGGCAAATGAAATACAATGTGCAAAAGTGTGAGGTTATGCTTTGGATGGAGGAATTTAGGCGTAGACTATTTTCTAAATGGGGAAATGCTTTGGAAATCAGAAGCACAAAGGGACTTGGGAAACCTTGTTCACGATTCTCTTAACGTTAATGTGCAGGTTCAGTCGGCAGTTAAGAAGGCAAATGCAATGTTAGCATTCATGTCAAGAGGGCTAGAATACAAGACCAGGGATGTACTTCTGAGGCTGTATAAGGCTCTGGTCAGACCCCATTTGGAGTATTGTGAGCAGTTTTGGGCCCCGTATCTAAGGAAGGATGTGCTGGCCTTGGAAAGGTGCACCTCCAGAGGAGTTTCACAAGAATGATCCCTGGAATGAAGAACTTGTCGTATGAGGAACGTTTGAGGACTCTGGGTCTGTACTCGTTGGACTTTAGAAGGATGAGAGGGGATCTTATTGAAACTTACAAGATACTGCGAGGCCTGGATAGAGTGGACGTGCGGAGGATGTTTCCACTTGTCGGAAAAACTCGAACCAGAGGACACAATCTCAGACTGAAGGAACAATCCTTTAAAACAGAGATGAGGAGGAATTTCTTCAGTCCGAAGGTGGTGAATCTGTGGAAATCTTTGCCGCAGGAGGCTGTTGTGGCCAATTCACTGAGTGTTTTTAGGACAGAGATAGATACGTTCATGATTAATAAAGGGATCAGGGGTTATGGGGAGAAGGCAGGAGAATGGGGATGAGAAAATATCAGCCATGATTGAATGGCGGAGTAGACTCGATGGGCCAAGTGGCCTAATTCTGCTCATATGTCTTATGGATAGGCGTCATCAACCATGGCCGCAGTGGATAACTCCTGTCACCCAGGAGTCAACCAGGCAGCAGGGTGGCATCTCGAACATGTCAGGAAGCTTCGAGTGTGCCAGGATGAAGGCATCGTGCACACTGCCCGGGTATTGGGCGCAGATGTGCATGATGTACATCTGATGGTCACAAATCAGCTGCACGTTCATCGAGTGGAACTCCTTTTGGTTTGTGTAGAGCGGCCTGCCATCTGCAGGTGCTCATGGGGAACATGCATCCCATCGATCACCCCCTTGGACTTAGGGCATGTCGGCAATGGCAGCGAACCCCACTGCCTGGCTATCCTGGTGGGCTCGGTCCACATTGAAATGGATATTTTGTGCTGACTGGGCATACAGGGCTTCTGTGACAGCGCAGATACACCAATGCACCGAGCTCTGTGAGATCCCGGGCTGGTCCCCACTCGGCACCATATGGGCGGTGTCATTCTGTAGAACCAGGGTTAATGGTGGATGCTCAGTGGAGTGTGCGGCAAGTTGGCTGCCTTGCAGGCCGTGGCAATGGCGGCCCATGCCTGGGCAGTGCCCCAATCCCGTGGGGGGGTAACCCCAGCCCAACGGCCCGTTCCCCCATCACGCCCTTCCCTCCAGCCCTGGCAGGGCCCACCTACCCCAGCCCGCCCGGCCAGTGTCCAGCCCGGTAGCCCGCAATCGCACCTCTCTGCATCCTACCCCTCTCTCTCCCTCGTCAGCCACAATGCCGGTTTCACAATTTTTAAAAGCACCAGTGAACCTCGCCATCGGGAACTCAGCCCATTGGAGGCGGAGGATCGCAGAATTCCCGGAGAATACCAGGTCAGGCCCGCTAATGATATGCCAAGGGTGTTTGCTGCACGTGCTTCAGGAATGCATTGACTCACCTGTCGAGGTGACGGAGAATTGTGATTTGGCGCGATGTCAGCGCCCGCTGCGATTTCAGCGTCGGAATCAATTCTCCGCCCAATCGCGTTTCCCGATTTTGACGTCGGCCGACAGAGAATCCCACCCATTGTATGTAACAGATTTTTGAAGGCGGCAGCAGAAGATAAGAATACTGTTAAATAAGCATGAGTGATCTTTGTTTTTCGTCGGAGAGGCATAGCGTGCAAAAGCAAGGAGATTATCCTGAACATTTCTAAAATATTAATGAGGCCTCAGCTGGACAATTGTGTTCAGTTCTGGGCAACTCGTTTTGGGAGAATATCAGGACCTGAAGAAAGAATGCAGACATAGGGTGGGATTTACCGAGCAACCTACCGTGTGTTTTTCAACAGCAGAGGTGGTCCGCCAGCGGGATTTTCTGGTCTCCCCGTTGTCAACAGGATTTCCTGTTGAATGCACTCCTTGTCGCTAGGAAACCCGAGGTGGGGGTGCGTCGTCGATGGGACCAGAATATCACACAGCTGGTACATTCTGCCCATAACCTACAGAAAGGTAGCAGGGATGAGGGTCTTCAGTTATGAGGAGAGATTGACAAAAGTGGGATTGTTCGCTTGAGAACAGAGATGGTTAACAGAGACAGACATGTTGGAAACCGTGATCAGCTTTCATAGGGTAAATAAAGAACAACAAGATGGAGCAATCGATGGCTTTATTACGCAGACTTGTTCCCCAGCAGCACAGTTACAGAATGCGGCTGCTGGGAAAACCCAGGCTCTTATACTCCGCCTTACTGGGTGGAGACAATAGGCGGCTGATCCAAGCGGGACCCAGCGTCTATCCACCAATAGCCTCTCGGCATCACAGGATACCGTAATGCCCCTAATACATACCACCACATTCACCCCTTGTTAAAAAACCCCGGCGGGGTTAGTGGGCCGTATGGTGGTAGGGGTTTACAGAGTCGGTACCTCGGATGCCGCTAACAGGGCAGCTATGCTCTGATATCAAACTACCAGTACTATGTCCAATGCCACTTTTACTGGGCAACTGAATTATTTACAGAGGCATTTCTTGCTTTGTTATACGGATTCGATGAGTCGAATGGGTGCCCTGATCATCCTCACCGATCGTCTCAGCCCCGGTGGTGATGCAGGCGCTGGCTCGGATACCATCGTCTCTGGGAGCGTAGCGACGCCTCTTCCTGCTCCACTACCCCTAGTCACGACTGGGGGGAGGACTGATCCACCCGGGAAGGGGGCGGCTGTGGGGTGCGCCGGTGGGAGGGAGGGGGTGATTGGTGTTGGGAGGGTATGTGGAGCTCCGGAGGAGGTGGCTGTGGGGTGTGCCGGTGGGAGGGAGGGGGTGTGTGGAGCTCCGGCGGGTGCCAGGTCCCGCAGGGAGACCGTGTCTTGACGGCCGTTGGAGTACACCACGTAGGCGTATTGAGGGTTCGCGTGGAGGAGATGAAACCTCTCGACGAACGAGTCCGATTTGTGCGTCCGCACATGTTTTCGGAGCAGGATGGGTCCTGGGGCTGCCAGCCACGTCGGAAGTGATGTTCTGGAGGAGGACTTCCTAGGGAAGACCAGGAGGCATTCGTGAGGTGTTTGATTAGTTGTTGTACAAAACAGCGACTGGATAGAGTGGAGGGTGTCCGGGAGGACTTCCTGCCAGCGGGAAACTGGGAGACTTCTGGACCGTCGGGCCAGCAGGATGGTCTTCCAGACCGTTCCGTTCTCCCTCTCTACCTGACCGTTCCCCCGGGGATTGTAACTGGTCGTCCTGCTCGAGGCAATGCCTTTGCTGAGCAGGAATTGACGCAGTTCGTCGCTCATGAAGGAGGACCCCCTGTCGCTATGTATGTAGGCGGGGCAACCGAACAGTGTAAAGATGGTGCAGAGGGCTTTAATGACCGTGGCCGCGGTCATGTCGGGGCAGGGGATGGCGAAAGGGAACCGGGAGTACTCGTCAATCACGTTCAGGAAGTACGTGTTGTGGTCGGTGGAGGGTAGGGGGCCTTTGAAATCCAGACTGAGGCGCTCAAAGGGACGGGAAGCCTTTATCAGGTGCGCTTTAGCTGGCCTGTAGAAGTGTGGCTTGCACTCTGCGCAGATTTGGCAGTTCCTGGTGGCTGTCCTGACCTCCTCGATGGAGTAGGGCAGGTTGCGGGTCTTTACGAAGTGATAGAACCGAGTGACCCCCAGGTGGCAGAGGTCCTCGTGGAGGGTTCGGAGATGGTCCACTTGTGCGTTGGCACATGTGCCGTGGGATAGGGCATCGGAAGGCTCGTTCAGCTTTCCGGGACGGTACAAGATCTCATAGTTATAGGTGGAGAGTTTGATCCTCCACCACAAGATCTTGTCGTTCTTGATCTTGCCCCGCTGTGCTTTCTCGAATATGAAGGCAACCGACCGTTGGTCAGTGAGGAGAGTGAATCTCCTATCAGCCAGGCAATGCCTCCAATGTTGTTGATTCCCAAATTTCTTTCTCCGTCAGTCTGGCCTCAATTGGTTGGGGCTACACAGATACATAATATTCCCCTTTTCCATGTCCATCGCCAATAACACGCCAAGCGAAGTGAGGCCAAATATCAGACAGACGATGCGTAACCACTCCATCATGCTCCACACCTGTAAAATAGCACTGGAGAAGGGAGGCAGGTTAGTATCCGACCTTTTACAGTAGTGGAGATGGACTCAATTCACAGTGATGTAGGTGGACCCAAGCACTTCGCCCCTCCACTTTAACTGCTGTGGGGGTGGTAAGGAGAACTTGGAAGGGCCCGTCCCATCGCGGCTCCGACCCCTTCCTAGTCCAATTTTTGACCATGACATAACTACCGGGCTGGACTGAAAGTGAGCTAGGTACTGGGGGCAATGGCTGGTGAGCCGCGCGGACTTGGCCATGGAGTTCCTTGAGCACTTGCGTAAGGGCTAGAACATAGGTGGTCATTTCTTCAGTCATCTGATGAAACTGAACCCGTCTGGGAACCTGCAGGCTCCAAGGAGTTCTAAGAGGCCTGCCATAAAGAATCTCGGCGGGAGAGAGCCGGGCCGGTCCCGCAGGTGTAACCCGCAGCTGGAAGAGGGTAACGGGGAGCAACTTAAGCCATGTCAGTCCCGTGTCTGCTCTTAATTTAGCCAATTTAGTTTTGAAGGTCTGATTGTGTCTCTCAACCACCCCGGCCGCCTGCGGTCTGTAAGCACAGTGTAACTGCTGGCGTATGCCCAACTGGGAGCAAAACTCCTTGTTAATTTGTCCAATAAAATGAGGCCCATTATCAGAACTTAACTGAGCTGGTATACCGTACCGGGGAATGATTTCCCTCATCAAGACTTTAACCACAGTAGCAGCTTTATTATCGATAGTCAGATACAACTCAACCCATCTGCTGAACACATCCACAATGACCAAAACATATTTGTAACATTGACACCTTTCCAACTCAATGTAATCCATTTGGAGCGTCTCAAAGGGACCACTGGGCAACGGGGTTTGCCCCTTCCCACAAGGGATACCTTTTCCGGTGTTATATTGCTGACAAATCAAACACCGATTACTGATACTTTGGGCCAACCCCTGCATTTTAGGGTGCCACCAAGTGTCCAGCAACAAATCACTAGTCCCTCGAGCCCCACAATGAGTTGCAAAGTGTACACATTCAATGACCCATAAAGCCAGCACATCAGACATACAAGTCTGATGTGCAGGCGTGGTCCATAAAGAGGAAACAGAATCATATGTACAACCTAACCATTTCCACATTTGTTTATCAGTCTCAGGAGCGTCCTCCTGTAACCTTATGACGTCTTGGATGGTTGGCATTGACTTGTCAGAAGCAGACATATTTATAGTAGATCGTTTAGTCTGACTTAACATTTTAGGCACCATCACTTGCTGAATTTGCGCGGCTGTTCGCGCTGCACGATCTGCTCGTTCATTACCAACGTCAACTGGGGTTGTACCATTCGTGTGGGCAGCGCATTTAATAACGGAAATCTGCGCTGGCAGAAGGAGAGCCTGCAGTAGGTCATTAACTAAACCCCGGTTGGATATTTCTGTACCAGCCGAGGTAAGGAATCCCCTATTCTTCCAGAGTTGTCCGAAGTCATGAACTACCCCGAAAGCATATCGGGAGTCAGTGTAGATATTTACCCGGCGATCTCCCCCAAGTATACATGCACGGGTGAGGGCAAAAAGTTTGGCTTGTTGTGCTGAGTAAGGGGTCTGGAAAGCTGCCGCTTCTAGAATCAGACCATCCTGATCTATGATTGCATAACCGGACAATCTCCGGCCAGTGGGGCTTACTAATGCACGGCCATCAACATACATAATCATGTCAGGTTGTTCTAACGGAATATCACTCAGATCGTCCCTTATTGTTGTAGTTTCCTGAATCAAGGCTAAACAGTCGTGACCAGGCGCGTCCTCATGGACAGGGGACCGCGAAGAAAACAGGCTGGATTGATAGTGGTACAGTATTTAAATGTCAGACGTGGATTGTTCAAAAGGTATATCTCATACCTATTCTGACGAGCTGCGGTAAGATGCTGAGTCTGCAGTTGCCTCAGTAGTGCGATGACCGAGTGGGAGCTATACACCGTAATATCCTGTTGGAGGGTGAGAGCATGTAATGGCTATGCAATGGCATTGATTGAACGTAAATCCTGTACTAATCGGTACTGGTCTGGTTTGGCTGGTTTAGGCACAGCAAGTATGGGGGTGTTACATTCTGATTGGCAAGGGGCCAAAATACCCTGTTTCAACAGCTCTTGAATTAATTTATCTATTGATGGAGCAGCTTGAGATTTCAGGGGGTATTGTCGAATGGAAGGTAGCTTTACATGATCCTTTTTTAAAAATTAAATATTTTATTGAAAATTTTTGGTCAACCAACACAGTACATTGTGCATCCTTTACACAATATTATAACAACACAAATAACAATGACCTATTTTATAAACAAAAAATGAATAAATAATAAATAACAAAAATGAAAACTAGCCCTAATTGGCAACTGCCTTGTCACAAGTAACACTCTCCAAAAATATAATTTAACAGTCCAATATATAATTATCTGTAGCAACGACCTATACATACTATACAGTATATATTAACAACCCTGAGAGTCCTTCTGGTTCCTCCTCCCCCCCCCCCCCCCCCCGCGCCCCCCACCCCCCCCCCCCCCCCCCCCCCCCCCCCCCCGATCCTGGGCTGCTGCTGCTGCTGCCTTCTTTTTCCCATTCCGTCTATCTTTCTGCGAGGTATTCGACGAACGGTTGCCACCGCCTGGTGAACCCTGGAGCCGACCCCCTTAGGACGAACTTAATCCGCTCTAGCTTTATAAACCCCTCCATGTCATTTATCCAGGTCTCCACCCCCGGGGGCTTGGCTTCTTTCCACATTAGCAATATCCTGCGCCGGGCTACTAGGGACGCAAAGGCCAAAACATCGGCCTCTCTCGCCTCCTGCACTCCGGGCTCTTGTGCAACCCCAAATATAGCCAACCCCCAGCTTGGTTCGACCCGGACTCCTACTACTTTTGAAAGCACCTTTGTCACCCCCATCCAAAACCCCTGTAGTGCCGGGCATGACCAAAACATATGGGTATGATTCGCTGGGCTTCTCGAGCACCTCGTACACCTATCCTCCACCCCAAAAAATTTACTGAGCCGTGCTCCAGTCATATGTGCCCTGTGTAATACCTTAAACCGAATCAGGCTTAGCCTGGCACACGAGGACGACGAGTTTACCCTGCTTAGGGCATCTGCCCACAGCCCCTCCTCGATCTCCTCCCCCAGCTCTTCTTCCCATTTCCCTTTTAGTTCATCTACCATAGTCTCCCCTTCGTCCCTCATTTCCCTATATATATCTGACACCTTACCATCCCCCACCCATGTCTTTGAGATCACTCTGTCCTGCACCTCTTGTGTCGGGAGCTGCGGGAATTCCCTCACCTGTTGCCTCGCAAAAGCCCTCTGTTGCATATACCTGAATGCATTCCCTTGGGGCAACCCATATTTCTCGGTCAGCGCTCCCAGACTCGCGAACTTCCCATCCACAAACAGATCTTTCAGTTGCGTTATTCCTGCTCTTTGCCACATTCCATATCCCCCATCCATTCCCCCCGGGGCAAACCTATGATTGTTTCTTATCGGGGACCCCCCCAAGGCTCCAGTCTTTCCCCTATGCCGTCTCCACTGTCCCCAAATCTTCAGTGTAGCCACCACCACCGGGCTTGTGGTGTAGTTCCTCGGTGAGAACGGCAATGTGGCTGTCACCATAGCCTGTAGGCTAGTCCCCCTACAGGACGCCCTCTCTAATCTCTTCCACGCGGCTCCCTCCTCCTCTCCCATCCACTTACTCACCATTGAAATATTAGCGGCCCAATAATACTCACTTAGGCTCGGTAGTGCCAGCCCCCCCCTATCCCTGCTACGCTGTAAGAATCCCTTCCTCACTCTCGGGGTCTTCCCGGCCCACACAAAACCCATGATGCTCTTTTCAATCCTTTTAAAAAAAGCCTTCGTGATCACCACCGGGAGGCACTGAAACACAAAGAGGAATCTCGGGAGGACCACCATCTTAACCGCCTGCACCCTCCCTGCCAGTGACAGGGATACCATATCCCATCTCTTGAAATCCTCCTCCATCTGTTCCACCAACCGCGTTAAATTTAACCTATGCAATGTGCCCCAATTCTTAGCTATCTGGATCCCCAGGCAACGAAAGTCCCTTGTTACCTTCCTCAACGGTAGGTCCTCTATTTCTCTACTCTGCTCCCCTGGATGCACCACAAACAACTCACTTTTCCCCATGTTCAATTTATACCCTGAAAAATCCCCAAACTCCCCAAGTATCCGCATTATTTCTGGCATCCCCTCCGCCGGGTCCGCCACGTATAGTAGCAAATCGTCCGCATACAAAGATACCCGGTGTTCTTCTCCTCCCCTAAGTACTCCCCTCCACTTCTTGGAACCCCTCAACGCTATCGCCAGGGGCTCAATCGCCAGTGCAAACAATAATGGGGACAGAGGGCATCCCTGCCTTGTCCCTCTATGGAGCCGAAAATATGCAGATCCCCGTCCATTCGTGACCACGCTCGCAACTGGGGCCCTATACAACAGCTGCACCCATCGAACATACCCCTCTCCAAAACCAAATCTCCTCAACACCTCCCACAAATAATCCCACTCCACTCTATCAAATGCTTTCTAGGCATCCATCGCCACTACTATCTCCGTTTCTCCCTCTGGTGGGGCCATCATCATTACCCCTAACAACCTCCGTATATTCGTGTTCAGCTGTCTCCCCTTCACAAACCCAGTTTGGTCCTCGTGGACCACCCCCGGGACACATTCCTCTATTCTCATTGCCATTACCTTGGCCAGGACCTTGGCATCTACATTTAGGAGGGAAATAGGTCTATAGGACCCGCATTGTAGCGGGTCCTTTTCCTTCTTTAAGAGAAGCGATATCGTTGCTTCCGACATAGTCGGGGGCAGTTGTCCCCTTTCCTTTGCCTCATTAAAGGTCCTCGTCAGTACCGGGGCGAGCAAGTCCACATATTTTCTATAGAATTCGACTGGGAATCCATCCAGTCCCGGGGCCTTTCCCGCCTGCATGCTCCTAATTCCTTTCACCACTTCTTCTACCTCGATCTGTGCTCCCAGTCCCACCCTTTCCTGCTCTTCCACCTTGGGAAATTCCAGCCGATCCAAGAAGCCCATCATTCTCTCCCTCCCATCCGGGGGTTGAGCTTCATATAATTTTTAATAAAATGTCTTGAACACTCCATTCACTCTCTCCGCTCCCCGCTCCATCTCTCCTTCCTCATCCCTCACTCCCCCTATTTCCCTCGCTGCTCCCCTTTTCCTCAATTGGTGTGCCAGCAACCTGCTCGCCTTCTCCCCATATTCGTACTGTACACCCTGTGCCTTCCTCCATTGTGCCTCTGCCGTGCCTGTAGTCAGCAAGTCAAATTCTACATGTAGCCTTTGCCTTTCCCTGTACAGTCCCTCCTCCGGTGCTTCCGCATATTGTCTGTCCACCTCAAAAGTTCTTGCAGCAACCGCTCCCGTTCCTTACTCTCCTGCTTCCCTTTATGTGCCCTTATTGATATCAGCTCCCCTCTAACCACCGCCTTCAACGCCTCCCAGACCACTCCCACCTGGACCTCCCCATTATCATTGAGTTCCAAGTACTTTCCAATGCACCCCCTCACCCTTAGACACACCCACTCATCTGCCATTAGTCCCATGTCCATTCTCCAGGGTGGGCGCCCTCCTGTTTCCTCCCCTATCTCCAAGTCCACCCAGTGTGGAGCGTGATCCGAAATGGCTATAGCCGTATACTCCGTTCCCCTCACCTTCGGGATCAATGCCCTACCCAGCACAAAAAAGTCTATTCGCGAGTAGACTTTATGGACATAGGAGAAAAACGAGAACTCCTTACTCCTAGGTCTGCTAAATCTCCACGGGTCTACACCTCCCATCTGCTCCATAAAATCTTTAAGTACCTTGGCTGCTGCCGGCCTCCTTCCAGTCCTGGACTTCGACCTATCCAGCCCTGGTTCCAACACCGTATTAAAATCTCCCCCCATTATCAGCTTTCCCATCTCTAGGTCCGGAATGCGTCCTAGCAACCGCCTCATAAAATTGGCATCATCCCAGTTCGGGGCATATACGTTTACCAAAACCACCGTCTCCCCCTGTAGTTTGCCACTCACCATCACGTATCTGCCCCCGTTATCCGCCACTATAGTCTTTGCCTCGAACATTACCCGCTTCCCCACTAATATAGCCACCCCCCTGTTTTTCGCATCTAGCCCCGAATGGAACACTTGCCCCACCCATCCTTTGCGTAGCCTAACCTGGTCTATCAGTTTCAGGTGCGTTTCCTGTAACATAACCACATCTGCCTTAAGTTTCTTAAGGTGTGCGAGTACCCGTGCCCTCTTTATCGGCCCGTTCAGCCCTCTCACGTTCCACGTGATCAGCCGAGTTGGGGGGCTTCCTACCCCCCCCCTTGTCGATTAGCCATCACCTTTTTCCAGCTCCTCACCCGGTTCCCACGCAGCTGTATCTCCCCCAGGCGGTGCCCCCCCGCCCATCCTCTCCCATACCAGCTCCCCCCTCTCCCCAGCAGCAGCAACCCAGTAATTCCCCCCTCCCACCCCCCCCCGCTAGATCCCCCGCTGGCGTAATTACTCCCCCCATGTTGCTCCCAGAAGTCAGCAAACTCTGGCTGACCTCGGCTTCCCCCCGTGACCTCGGCTCGCACCGTGCGACGCCCCCTCCTTCCTGCTTCTCTATTCCCGCCATGATTATCATAGCGCGGGAACCAAGCCCGCGCTTCTCCCTTGGCCCCGCCCCCAATGGCCAACGCCCCATCTCCTCCACCTCCCCTCCTCCCCCCATCACCACCTGTGGGAGAGAGAAAAGTTACCACATCGCAGGATTAGTACATAAAACCCCTCTTTGCCCCCCACATTCGCCCCACCACTTTGTTCGAACGTTCTTTTTAATAACCCGCTCATTCCAGTTTTTCTTCCACAATAAAAGTCCACGCTTCATCCGCCGTCTCAAAGTAGTGGTGCCTCCCTCGATATGTGACCCACAGTCTTGCCGGTTGCAGCATTCCAAATTTTATCTTCTTTTTATGAAGCACCGCCTTGGCCCGATTAAAGCTCGCCCTCCTTCTCGCCACCTCCGCACTCCAGTCTTGATAAACGTGGATCACCGCGTTCTCCCATTTACTGCTCCGAGTTTTCTTCGCCCATCTAAGGACCATTTCTCTATCCTTAAAACGGAGGAATCTCACCACTATGGCTCTGGGAATTTCTCCTGCTCTCGGTCCTCGCGCCATCACTCGGTATGCTCCCTCAACCTCCAACGGACCCGCCGGGGCCTCCGCTCCCATTAACGAGTGCAGCATCGTGCTCACATATGCCCCGACGTCCGCTCCCTCCACACCTTCAGGAAGACCAAGAATCCTCAGGTTGTTCCTCCTTGCGTTGTTTTCCAGTGCCTCCAACCTTTCCACACATCGTTTCTGATGTGCCTCCTGCGTCTCCGTCTTCACCACCAGGCCCTGTATGTCGTCCTCATTCTCGGCTGCCTTTGCCTTCACGACCCGAAGCTCCCGCTCCTGGGTCTTTTGTTCCTCCTTTAGCCCTTCGATCGCCTGTAGTATCGGGGCCAACAGCTCTTTCTTCATTTCCTTTTTTATCTCTTCCACACAGCATTTCAAGAACTCTTGTTGTTCAGGGCCCCATGTTAAACTGCCACCTTCCGACGCCATCTTGGTTTTTGCTTGCCTTCCTTGCCGCTGTTCTCAAGGATCCACTGCAATCTGGCCACTTTCTCCTCCTTTTTCCATCCGTATCCAGGGGGGATTCCCTTCTGGTTTACCGCACAGTGTTTTTAGCCGTCAAAATTGCCGTTGGGGCTCCTATCAAGAGCCCAAAAGTCCGTTTCACAGGGAGCTGCCGAAACGTGCGACTCAGCTGGTCATCGCCGCACCCGGAAATCTCCTTTACATGATCCTTAATCATCACCTTGATAGGTGTAACATTTGTCTTTCCCACTTGTGATGGGTATTCCGCCCAGACCTGTGGATTGACATATTCCAACACATCATGTCCCCTGTGATGCTGCAGTCGAGTGTTAATCGTTTCAGGGACCTCAAAATATTTTATGGTAGTGCCGTCTGGCATGACTTGAAGTGCGTAGTCTGTTGGATCTGAATGATCCACTGCCCTCCTGACCATTCGCCCCATATCCCTGGCATGGTACTGGTCATGGACCTGACGTGTAATATGAGGGCTTACCGAAGCTGACTGTGGCCATAAATGTGGTGATATTGTAACAAAATCGGCTGTACCTTCTTTTCCCGTGACTGTGGCTGTAACCTTGACTGGCCATTCGGTCTCAAGTAATGGCCGGTATTTGTCCTCCAACTCCCTGTTTCGTCCAGTTCTGTCATAGGCCAGGGTAACGTGATGCAGTGACTGTTCAACGTCTAACGTCCACCACTGGGGGGTGATAGAAATATAGCACTGTTGTCTCATCCTCCTCTTCGCTGATCCACCCACCCAAAGTCACTATATTGGGGCTCCTGCTGGTAAACTACCATTTCTGCCGCTTGTTGGGGTCGCAGATCATCCTTTTTCATTACATACTCAGTCTTAACCTTTGTAACTGTGCCTCCTTCTTGGCCTACACCCTCCTTCCAGTAAAATCTGACTGCCCTTGACATCTGGGAAGGGTCGTTCTCTGTCCAATTCATGTTATTGCATTTCACAGCAGTAACCACAGAAGGTGGTGGGCAATGCATTAACATAGCACAGTATTGAGGGGAATTCTGACCATTTTGATACAGCAAATCGCCTGACTGCCCCCGGTAGATTTAATTAAAACGCTCCAGAAATTCCTCTGGCTCTTCAGTCTTCCTAGGTTTTAGGTCTAAGATAACAGAAAGATTTATGGGCCTTTGAAATGTGCTATTCAACGCATTCAAGATCTGTGTCCTTCTTTTCTCTATTTGCTCTTTTTTTTTTTAAACTTAAAAATGTTTGAAAATTCAAATTGAATTACTGCAACTGGCAAGCTTAGCTCTGATCTCAACTCAGAACTAAATTTACAATTTGCTTAACACAAACTTGTATAACATTTACAACTTAATTATTTCTTTATCTTAACAATTTTTCTTTTAACAAGTTTTTTTTCTTTTACATACACATAAGTATTAGCAAATTCAACTATCATCTCCAGATTGGCACTTTTTAAAATGGTGTCCATGATCTTCTTTAAGTTTCTATTAATCTCCAGATAAAATGAGATAAACCTTATTTCAAGTAAGTAAAACTTAAGATTCTGGCAATTTCAATCAATTGCTTTCGAAAATAATAACTTTTATCAAAGAGGTGGAGAAACCCACTGGTTTCCTTTAATTAATTCAAAACGTAACTTTGCTGGAGTTCACTGACTCAAAGGAAAGGTATCCGATTACACTAGCGACTGGCGCTGTTATCTCAAGGCCTGAGTGAGAAGCACTGTCTGGCATGACTTTGCCTGCTGCTGTTAACCCTTTGAGAGACTTCTGCTTCAACCAATCTGCAGCATTCCCCACAATCTCAACTAGCCCTCGGAACTGCTTGTTTTTCGCCAATACAGTCCAAGGAGACAATTTTAGCTTAATCAACTATATTTTTAACACACAGACATATAGAGGTGAACCATTTTCAATTTCAAATGTTACATCTACCTCTCATAACGTAACCCAGCCGAATTAACTCACAAATAAAGTTGAACCATTTATATTTTAAATGTTACATCAACAATACAGCCTACCCCAGCCGAATTAACTCACAAATAAAGTTGAACCATTTATATTTTAAATGTTACATCAACAATACAGCCTACCCCAGCCGAATTAACTCACAAATAAAGTCCCATCAATTAAAATGCTAATCCCCAGACTGACCTGTGATTTCGTCGAGGCGGTCTTTCTGTGCCAACCTCGAGTGACCAGACTAATCAGACGATAAGAAGAGGGGAACAATCAATGCGCGGTCGTTTTCCAGTTCTACATTGAGGGCCCTTTGTTCCCCATCCTCCTGTTCATAATCAGTCTAATTCTGATTTCGCAGTTGGATCAGGATCGCCCTGAGAAATCCCGGTTTTCGGCACCAAATGTTGATTCCCAAATTTCTTTCTCCGTCAGTCTGGCCTCAATAAAAGTTGAGATGGATTTGCACGTAAAAAGAAGTTATTTATTTAGCTTGCAAGCTTGATTCATCTTACAGAAACATAAGAGACATCCAGTCTCTTACACTCCAGAAAGCGAATGAACAAAGAGACAAAGGGATCTCTGCAAATCAATTCAAATGGTATCATACTCGACTATACTCGACGCCCATAGGTCAGCCTTTATCCCTCCTGACCTGCTTGATCTATTCTGATTGGCTCACTTCCAATCCCTTTCTCTGGCCCCTATCAATGCAGCATCACTCTCATAGACACACCTCTTCCTGCTTTTTCCATGCGGTCTCAATCCCTTTGTCTCTATCTGCCAGAATCAAAGTAGCTTATTTCTACATTACATTAACTAGTATCTCTAAAGTAACTGTTTTATATCACATTCGTCAATGTCGCACAGCTTCTACTATGTCCTGGGCCTCCTTTTCCACTGAGGAGTGGCGGATTTCTGAAGCATGGAGGGTGCGTGAAAAAAAGACCACGGGTCTGCCCGCTTGGTTGAGGGTGGCCGCCAGAGCTACTTCGGACGTGTCGCTCTCGACTTGGAAGGGGAGGGATTCGTCGATCGCGTGCATCGTGGCCTTTGCGATGTCCGCTTTGATGCGGCTGAAGGCCTGGCGGGCCTCTATTGACAGGGGAAAGACCGTGGACTGGATGAGCGGACGGGCCTTGTCCGCGTAGTGGGGGACCCACTGGGCGTAATGAGAGAAAAAGCCCAGACAGCGTTTCAGGGCCTTGGAACAGTGAGGGAGGGGGAACTCCATAAGGGGGCGCATGCGTTCAGGGTCAGGCCCTATAACTCCATTTCGCACTATGTAGCCAAGGATGGCTCGATGGTCGGTGCTAAACACGCATTTTTCCCTGTTGTACGTGAGATTCAGGGCGTTTGCGGTCTGGAGGAATTTTCGGAGGTTGGCGTCATGGTCCTACTGATCGTGGCCGCAGATGGTGAAGTTATCGAGGTATGGGAACGTAGCCCGCAAACCGTACCGGTCAACCATTCGGTCCATCTCCCGTTGGAAGACCACAGGGAGGGTGGTAGAGCAGCTGAGAAAGGTGAGGGGGGCGATTTATGAGCATGGAGAGAAGGCCAGCAGAATACTTGCACAGCAGCTTAGAAAGAGAAAGGTAGCCAGGGAGATAGGGAAAGTAAAGGATGGAGCTGGGAACCTGGTGGGAGACTCAGCAGGGGTGAATAAGGCATTTAAGGAGTTTTATAGTAGGCTGCATGGGTCAGAACCCCCACCGGGGCCAGATGGGATGCGGCACTTCCTAGGGGGACTACATTTCCCGAAGGTGGACGGGGAGCTGGTAGAAGGGCTGGGGGCCCAGATCGGGATCGAAGAGATAGCAGAGGGGCTGAAGTCCATGCAGCCGGGTAAAGCCCCGGGGCCGGATGGGTACCCAGCGGAGTTTTATAAAAGGTTTGCTAGGATATTGGGGCCGCTGTTGATGAGGACATTCAATGAGGCAAGGGAGACAGGGGTGCTGCCCCCGATGATGTCACAGGCCACGATTTCGCTGATTCTGAAGCGGGACAAGAACCCTGAGCTGTGTGGGTCATACAGGCCGATATCCCTGTTGAATGTTGACACCAAAATGTTGGCCAAAATGTTGTCCTCTAGGATTGAAGACTGTGTTCCGGACGTGATCGGGGAGACCAGACGGGGTTCGTTAAGAGAAGGCAGTTGGTGTCCAATGTAAGAAGGTTGCTAAATGTGATCATGATGCCCCCAGAAGGTAGGGAGATGGAGATAGTTGTTGCAATGGATGCAGAGAAGGCTTTTGATCGAGTAGAATGGGAATATCTGTGGGAGGTACTGGGACGGTTCGGATTTGGGCGGGGCTTTATTGACTGGGTCAGGTTGCTGTATCAGGCTCCTGTGGCGAGCGTACGGATGAATAGGACAACATCGGACTATTTTAGACTACACCAGGGAACGAGACAGGGATGCCCCCTCTCCCCACTGTTGTTTGCGCTACCTATACAGCCTCTGGCAATTGCGCTGAGAGCCTCAAGAGGCTGGAAGGGATTGGTCCGGGGAGGGAGTGGAACACAGAGTCTCGCTTTACGCAGACGACCTGCTCCTGTATGTATCGGACCCAGCAGAGGGGATGGACGAAATCATGAGGATTCTGGGGGAATTTGGCCGGTTTTCGGGGTATAAACTAAATATGGGGAAAAGTGAGATGTTTGTGATCCAGGCAAGGGGACAGGAGAGACGATTGGGGAAACTGACGTTTAGAGTGGTAGGGGGAAGCTTTAGGTATCTAGGCATCCAAGTGGTGCGGGAATGGGAACGGCTGCACAAACTTAATCTGGCCCGTCTGGTGGACCAAATGCAGGATGATTTTCGGAGGTGGGATGCGCGCTCCCGTTGTCACTAGCTGGGAGGGTCCAGACTGTGAAGATGACGGTCCTTCCGAGATTCCTGTTTGTGTTCCAGTGTCTCCCCATCTTTATTCCGTGGTCCTTTTTTAAACGGGTTAACAAAGTTATCACTGGCTTTGTATGGGCAGGCAAGTAAAAACTGGGACGATTGAGCGTGGCCGGGGAGAGGGCGGGCTGGCACTGCCAAACTTCAGTAACTATTATTGGTGGTGAATATAGCCATGATCAGGAAGTGGGGGTGGGGGGAGCGTCGGTGTGTGAGCGTATGGAGGCGGCATCATGTAAGGACACCAATTTGGGGGCATTGATCACGGCGCCTCTGCCGTCCTCGCCGGCACGGTACTTCACCAGCCCCGTGGTGGTGGCAGCCCTGAGAGTCTGGGGACAATGGAGGAAGCATGTGGGAGTGGAGGGAGCATCGGTCTGGTCTCCAATCTGCAATAATCACCGGTGTGCCCTGGGAAGGCTGGAGGGGGGGTTTCGGAGATGGCAGAAGGCAGGAATTGAGAGGATGGGGAATATGTTTATGGAAGGGAGCTTTCCTAGCTTGAGGGAGCTGGAGCAGAACTTTGGATTGGCGAGGGGAAACAAATTAAGGTATCTGCAGGTGTGGGAATTCCTACGTAGACAGGTCTCAACCTTCCCGCTCCTACCACCAAGGGAGATTCAGGATAGGGTAGTCTCCAGAATGTGGATGGGAGAAGGGAAGGTCCCCGACATCTATAAGTAGCTCATGGGGTCAGAGGACTCGCAGACTGAGAAGCTGAAGCGCAAGTGGGAGGAGGAGTTAGGAGGAGAGATAGAGGGTGGTCTCTGGGCGGAGGCATTGAGTAGAGTCAACACGTCCACAACATGCGCCAGGCTCAGCCTGATACAGTTCAAGGTTGTTCACTGGGCTCACATGACAGTGTCCCGGATGAGCAGGTTCTTTGGGGTAGAAGATAGGTGCGCAAGGTGTGCGGGGGGGCCAGCGAACCATGTCCACATGTTTTGGACAAGCCTAAAGCTCAGGGGATTTTGGCAGGGGTTTGCGGACGTCATGTACACGGTATTAAAAACAAGGGTTACACCGAGTCTGGAGGTGGCGATTTTCGGGGTGTCGGAAGATCCAGGAATCCAGGAGGAGAAAGAGGCAGACATTCTGGCCTTTGCTTCCCTGCTGGCCCGGAGGCAGATCTTATTAGCTTGGAGGCACTCAAAGCCCCCGAAGTCGGAGGCCTGGCTATCTGACATGACTAGCTTTCTTTGCTTGGAGAAAATCAAGTTTGCCTTGAGAGGGTCATTGCTTGGGTTCGCCCGGAGGTGGCAACCTATGTATGTTGTTTATTTTGTCGTTGTTGTAAAACCAAAAATACCTCAATAAAATGTTTATTAAAAAAAAAATTAAAAGTGACTGAGTTGAATTTGACAATATTATAAATGAAATAGATCATTGAAGGTTTGTAAATACTGTGACTTTGAATAAAATTAATGTATAGGAACGCAATATAATTTTTCGACTGCTTTTATTACTCATGGTGTTTTTTTCTTGACTAACACCTTTGAGTATTATTTTGTTCAGTAATGCAATATTTTGCTCCTCATTCAATATTTAGCCCACAGGAATGAACTCTGCAGCTTTTTATTAAAAATACAGGATTTGAAATCGTACCTGACATTTACCATTATACGACCAGGACGAAACTAACCATTAAAAATAAACTAAAAATAAACACTGCATATTTGTACATTAAAAATTAAAAATCACATTTCTTAACCACAGGATGTTTTGGCAGGAGATGAGCAACTAGAACGTGGTTATGATACTAATTACATTTGGAAAGGCCTAGCAAGCCGAGAAACATCCAATCAGGCAAAGTGCCAACACCATCTAAAACAAATACATCATCATAATTTAAATGTAACTGTGGGCTCGGAATATTAAAACTTGTAACCCTAATGATACTGGTTCTCCAAACAAAATACAGTATAACTGTTGATCTCATTACATTGCTCGTGGCTGGTCTAGAGTTTGGAACATGGTTGTGATGTTCGGAGGGTTTTCAGCCTGAACTGGGCAGTAGCAACTCGTAAATGTATCAATTGTACACAAGGATTTGTGAAACCAAAATGTGCGTTCTTTATTTCAAGATGAGAACATATACAGATAATGTTTGGGACGAGGCAAATTATATACTACATCTGATCCCTACTCTGCTGCTTTCCAACTGAATATCAGTCATGGGACTAATACATCATATCCTGCCAAGATGTGTAATGATTGAGAGTAGTTTAAGATATGCTCCCTTCAAGATGCATGTGCATCATATCACAACAGTGTGGTGTTCGAGAAGCAGTGTAGAACTGTAAAACTAAAATCAGCAGTGGGACAAAGGGTCTTGTTATGATTTTGGTAACTAATAACTTTAAAACAAACCAGTTGAGAAGTTGGAAAAACAAATCCAATTTTTTCATTGTCCTGTGTGTTTATAATTACTGTATTTGGACAGATAAAATTGGCACATGATACAAATTATAGACAGTATCATTAATATGGTAAAATGCACAGGCAAGCTTGTAAATGCTGGAAATCTGAAATATGGACAAAAGAATATCGGAGAGCTACATAGGAGAAAATAAATTCTGGGGAAAAATAATGAGGTCATGTTACGTGACTAAAAAATTTTTAAAAAAAGTTTCAATTGCGTATGAAGGCTGCTGTGTGTGAACAGCTGTTTCCATACTTCCTCACCTGTCTCCCTTGGTCATCATAAAAACTCTGAAGAGAAGTCAACAGTTACAGCCAGACTTTTGATGTGGGCGTTAGTAAGCTGCTTCTAATTTGCTGATATTTCAATTCCCTAAGTTAGTCATTGACATCAAATTCCTGTCATCACTGATTTATATATGAAAATACCAGAGTTTTTAAAAAAATATTTTGAAGCAGGCTGATTGTGACAAATATAATGCCATTGTGGTCATGTTCTGTTGCAAGCATACACTGGGCAGGAAATCAATGTTGCACCATTTCCTGAAGCTGTGGATTACGTCTGGGAGAAAGCCTTTGCAGAAAATGATATGGCCTTAAGTAAAAGACAACATAAAAATGTAGCCTGAATTTAATACAGGCACCAGATACAGTTTTTTAAAGTTCATTCAAGGGAAGTGGGATTTAACATTTGTTGCCCATCCCTAATTGCCCTTGAGAAGGTGGCGGTGAGCTGTTTTCTTGAACCGCTGCAGTCCATGTGGTTGACATAAACACTTTGGAGGAGGAAGCAATTTTCTGGTTTGCTAATATGGGTTCAAAGTATTTTACAAGCAAGACTGATGAGCTCTCGTTTGCAGAGATGTTTTGCATGTAGTCGCCAATGTAGTTACCAGGGAGAGCCTGCTGAACCTATTTCAATATGTATTTCAGCACGGTAGGGCAGAACCAGTTTGGAGAACCAGTATCATTAGGGTAGGGCAGCACGGTAGCATTGTGGATAGCACAATTACTTCACAGCTCCAGGGTCCCAGGTTCGATTCCCGGCTTGGGTCACTGTCTGTGCGGAGTCTGCACGTTCTCCCCGTGTGTGCGTGGGTTTCCTCCGGGTGCTCCGGTTTCCTCCCACAGTCCAAAGATGTGCAGGTTAGGTGGGGTGGCCATGCTAAATTGCCCTTAGTGTCCAAAATTGCCCTTAGTGTTGGGTGAGGTTACTGGGTTATAGGAGGCGTGGACCTTGGGTAGGGTGCTCTTTCCAAGAGCCGGTGCAGACTCAATGGGCCGAATGGCCTCCTTCTGCACTGTAAATTCTATGATAATATGAAACCAGAAATGTGAACAGAAGTGATATTTGTCTTTATATTTCAGTGTCTGCTTAAAGTAAACCGGTAATTATTGCAACTAATGTTACATTGTTCTATCGCAATGAGTCAGCACAGACAAAATGGCCATTGCCTGTGCAGTAAACACAGCCTAAGAAGAAGGGATAAGCCATTCAGGACTGAAGTGAGAACGAACTTCTTCTCTCAGCGAGTTGAGAACTTGTGGAATTCCCTACCACAGAAAGCTGTTGGGGCCAGTTTGTTGGATATATTCAAGAGGGAGCTGGACGTGGCCCTTGCGGCTGAAGGGATCAAGGGGTATGGAGAGAAAGAGGGATTGGGATCCTGAATTTGCATGATCAGCCATGATCATATTGAATGGTGGTGCAGGCTCGAAGGGCCGAATGGCCTACAAAATGGATTACAAAATGATCAGGGGGTTGGATAGGGTGGACAGTGAGAGCCTTCTCCCGCGGATGGATATGGCTGGCACGAGGGGACATAACTTTAAACTGAGGGGTAATAGATATAGGACAGAGATCAGAGGTAGGTTCTTTACGCAAAGAGTAGTGAGGCCGTGGAATGCCCTACCTGCTACAGTAGTGAACTCGCCAACATTGAGGGCATTTAAAAGTTTATTGGATAAACATATGGATGATAATGGCATAGTGTAGGTTAGATGGCTTTTGTTTCGGTGCAACATCGTGGGCCGAAGGGCCTGTACTGCGCTGTATTGTTCTATGTTCTATGTTCCTGCACCTATTTTCTATATTTCTATGCAAACCTATGTGGTTCACGACATATTTCATACATGCTTTGAAATACATCAATAATATTAAACAACCACATTAATAAGAGGGAAATGAATCAAGGACAGATCTATGTGGAAGCAACTGCACACTGATTACATCATGGATTTATCTATCCTTTGAAGATATGGATATAAAGCAGAAAAAATTCCTTTCCATACAGATACGAGCACAGTTTGCATTATACCATTGGGAGTAATTCCATGAGGAGGTATGATCTCAATTTCCCCTTCAAACATAAATGCAAATACATCTTGTGCAAATGATAGTTCTATGAATTTTGTCTACCCCAGCAGCATTCTGTGCACTTTGAGCCTATACTGCTAATGTTCGCCGGTAGTCCCTGCCTGTTGGCTCCGCCCAGTAGGCAGAGTATAAATATGCATGTCCTCCATTCAGCAGCCATTTTGCCAGCTGTTGTGGGAGGCCACACATCTTAGAGCAATAAAGCCTCAGTTGTATCCAACTCTAGTCTTTGTTCAATTGATCGTGCTCACATGTACATTCAGCAGGCATTAGCAATTGAGCCACATTCTGAGTGGCAATGATTTGCTTCCACAATATTAACTGAGATGCAGACAGATGCAAGTGTTCTGTGTGTATAGTCAAAATGTTGGTAGGATATGTGACCAGAGGAACAGCCACTAAAGTTCACCTTAAAATACATCAAGAGTTAGAAAGATGGAGACTGAGGCAGCAAGTGAGGCACAAGTCAATGGTCAATGGATAACAAAGACATTTAGAACATAATGGGCGGGATTCTCTGATCCTGAGGCTAAGTGTTGACGCCGTCGTAAACGGAGTCGCGTTTTACGACGGTGTCAACAGGCCCCCAGGTTCACTGATCCTGCACATCACAGGGGGCCAGCACGGCAGTGGAGCTCCAGCTGGCGACACCAGCATCAAGCGGGCCAGGTCTGCGTGTGCACGCTGTGGCCGGAGCGAATTTGCACATGTGCGTTACGACCGGCCCGAACTCGCGCCTGCGCGCTAGTTGTCTTCTCCGCGCCGGCCCCGACGCAACATGGCGGACAGCTACAGGGGCCTGGCGCGGAGTAAAATAGGTTCCCACCAGGAAAAGCTGGCCCGCCGATCGGTAAGCCCCGATCGCGGGCCAGGCCACAGTGGAGGCTCCCCCCGGGGTCAGATTCCCCGACCCCCCCACAAGGCCGCCCCCCGCAGGATGAACCACATGTGAACGGCGGCGGCGATACTCGGCCTATCTCGGCGGCCACTCGAACCAACGCGCGCGGAGAATCAGCGGGGTGGGGACATGTATAGCGGCCTCCGACTGGCGCCGCGCTGATCGCGCCGGCACCAATGGCATTGATTCTCCGGTCGCCGGAGAATCGGCGGACCGGAGTCAGAGCAGCGCACGTGAATCGGCCCGGGGTCGGAGAATCCCGCCCAATAACTTTCAACTCTTTCAAATGTTTCAAGGAAATAATATCAGAAATAATTGTCCTACTTCAAATAATTTTTAGATGCTATCTTTTTTTCCTGGTTGCCCCAAGAATGCTTTACGTCAACCACTCATCCCTCAGCCAGGCCTGGAATTCCAACTGGCCAAATCAATTCTCATTCAATCCCAGGGAATACAATTCTCAATTCATGCAAAGCAATAAAAGGTAAAATCATGATCCAATTATTACCTGTCTACCTATGATGTGCTTCTAAGGCTCTGCGCTCAGAACACCTGCTCATTTCTTTGGTAGACAAATAAAGTTTAGAAGGCTAATTTGCTTCTATTTAAGCCTTTTCCAATTTTAGCTTTTGATTCACAAATTCTTTACCCTGGAATATTCCTGCAATGATCCTGCCTGATTCACTTTCCTAACAGCGCTATAGTTCTCAGAATATTCAATGTACATTTTGGTTTAAAACGTACATAGATAGTTTAAAAAACAATATTCTATTAAGCACCTGGGTCGCACCATATGTTTTATCAGGGCTTTTCTTGCCTCATGGGCTCAAGTAAAAAAATGTGTGGATTTGTTATTTTTGCGATAGCTTGTAAAAATCCCGATCTGAGTATAGTTTGTCTTGGCGAGCTGATCGTGAATTTACCATGTTTCATCTTTTTGAAACTGAGAAGGGAGACAAAGGTTATAATTTGTGATTGCCGCTCCTGTAAATTCAAGTTCAGCATTCAGTCACGCACCAAGCCTCTACTTCCTCCGGTTTTCAATGATAATAAACCAAAGAATGGTTCAGCACAGAATGAGGCCATTCAGTCTATTCTGCCTGTGCCAGCTCTTTGAAACAATTATCCAAGTCGAATTCCCCAGCTCTTTCCTCATAGTATTTGTGAATTTCTTTTTATTGACTTAATTTCCATCATCCTTTCAGGCAGTGCATTCCACATCATAACAACACCTCACGTATTTATTTTCCTCATGTTGCCACTGGATATTTTGCCAATTATCTGAAGTATGTGTTCCCTGGTTGCCAACGCTTCTGCCATGGAAACAGCTTCTCTTTATTTAGCCTATCAAAACCCTTCAAGATTTTGAAAGCCGATATGAAGGTCGCCCTTAGATTTCTCTGCTCTAAGGAGAACTACCCTAGTGTTCACATATCCATATAATTGAAATCTTTCATTCTAGTTCCATGCTGGTACATCTTCTTTGCACCCTCACAAAGGCCTTGACACCGGCCAGGATTCTTCGGTATTCGGTATTCGGGCCATACCGGCGCCGAGGAGTGGCGTGAACTACTCCGGCGTCGGGCCGCCTGGAAGGTGTGGAGGCGCGAGTTGGCACACGCACAGGAGCGCCAGCGTTCCCAGAACCGCTTTCTTCTCCGCGCCGGCCATGGCGGAGCTTTACAGCAGCCGGCGCGGAGGGAAAAAGTGCCCCCCACAGCACAGGCCCGCCCGCAGATCGGTGGGCCCCGATCGCGGGCCAGGCCACCGTGGGGGCCCCCCCGGGGCCAGATCCCCCCACGACCCCCGAGGACGCCACAGGTCGCCCGCAGAGCCAGGTCCTGCCTGTAATGACCTTGTGTAATTTACGCCGGCGGGACCGGCCGAAAATGGGCGGCCGCTCGGCCCATCGCGGAACGGAGAATCGGCGGGCTGGCCGCTGCCTACGGCCCCTGACCGGCGCGCCGCGATTCGCGCCAAAATCTGGTGCCGGAAAATTCAGCAGCCGCCGTCTGGGCGGGATTCACCCTGCCGCCCGGGGATTCTCCAGCCCGGAATTACTCACAATACTGACATCGGGGCCTAATCAGTGTTTTTACAGGATTAGCAAATCAAAGGCTTCCTTGCTTCTGTATTCTACCGGCCTTGAATTTCATCCTTGAGGCCGGTAGTGGGAATCAGACACGTTGGGCGGGATTTTCCGCCCAGCTGCGTCACATTTCTGCCCCGACCGGCCGGCGGGAGTCTCCGTTACGCCGGCCGGTCAATGGGGTTTCCCATTGTGGGGCAGCCCCACGCCGTCGGGAAACCCCCGGCTGCCGGCAAAACGGAGAATCACACCAGCGGAGAATCCCACCCCACATCTCAGCCTGCCTGCCTTGGGAGAAAGTGCCCGCAAAGGCAGGATTTTCATTGTTTGTGGTGGGGCTGGGGTGGAGGGGGGTGGGTTGGTAGATGCAGGCTAGAATCCTGCCAGCTGACCCAGGGAAAAGATTGGAGTGGGCTCTGGTGGACTGTTTCAAAAGCCCATCTCACTGCTGAAAGCTTTGTCCCAGACAAAAAAAACAGACAGGCTTTCCCGCCTCCCCACACAGGCAATGTCCCATGAATATCATGTCACGCCCTTCACTCATGCCCATTATGCGAAGGAATGCCCCACGCCCCCACCCCCTGGAGCCTCTCATGCATCCATGCCAAGTAATGCACTCCAAACAATCCCTGTAGCCCCTCATGTCTCCCATGCCAAGTTATGGCATTTTCATTCCCATTCACACATTATATACCACATAGAAGCAATGATCCTATAGTGACAGTAAGATGTATTAAAAAATCCTTTAAAACCCGTCATTCATTGATAACTTTCAACCTTCTTAAAAACGCTTCTTTTTACTATAACCCAATAGAAGTGTCATCATCCAGACCTTCAAAGTTTCAACAGCTGAAACTGCAAACACTTGAAATGTCCATCCAGTACTTTTTCGTGCTACCCACTAATTTATCATAAACCTCTTTCATTTGTTTCACTTTAATTTCTATATATCTTTAGCTATCAGGGAACTTTGAATGCACTTCCTTTTCCCTAATGAAAATATTCCTCGTCTGTACCTAAATTATCTCTTCTTTGGAGGCATCTCATTGCTCATTTACTCTTTTACCTGCCAATCTTTTAATCCAAGCATGTGGGCCAGTCTCCCTTTGAACTCACAACTAGTCTTCCTCCAGATGAATGTTTAGTGTTTTTTTACACACACTGTAAGTACTGCTTAAAAAAAAGTGCAGTCGAAGCATTTCATCCTGCATTCATCAAGATCGACTTGGATGATCAGTGCTGGTTGGGGGGTAGCTGGAGTTTACAGGAGGGTAGTTGGGGGATAATCAGGAGGTATAGCCAGGGGAGGTAGTCAGTGGGGTAGGTGGGGTAGTCGGGAGGTGGGGAGGTTTGCCAGGGATGCCCGGGGTAGTCTGGGTGTCCTGTGGGAGGTCCGGATGGTCAGTCCTATAGTTACCTAGGAATTAGAAGTGCCTTTAATTCCTCTAACTTTTCCTGAGTAACTATTCTGCTCTGGGTCAGAACCATCTGAAGTCTCCGATTTAAATCGGAGATCGGGATGGTTCCCAGTGCAGGGTTACTGCCTATTGGAAGTTTGAACTTCCCGGGCAAATCCCGTGCAGTCGATGGGATGTTCACCGGCGCAACTCCTGGCCTCTCTCCCAGGTAGGGCCCCCTCGATATTATAAGTTATGGGCCTAGATCTACTGTGAATGTGAGTTTACGGTAATCAAACTGTTTGCTGCGACCACATGTTATAATGCCAAGTATATAATTTAACCAAAATGACACCTTCAGAACAACCAGTGGATTGAAAGATTCATTGCTTGTTTTATTGCTGAATATAACAAAGTGTACACCAACAATGGAAAAGCGTGATGTTGATGAAGATAATAACAATCCAAGATCATATAGCCTTGGCAAGTTTAGAAACTATACCCATATTCTATAAATATTGATTTTTTTTCATAAACACCCAGTCCCCCACATAGACCTTGCAATTCAAAGTTTGGCATTCCAGCCTCCATTTTGGAGCCTTCTGTGAGTTTGTCTCCAAGTCAAGGTTGCTTTTTTTACAGGCTTATAAGTATTGCCAAGGCCAGTCTGTTGAAACAGTGGGTCTTGTTTGTGATAACCAGTGACACAAATTGTAAACATATTGAAAAACTGCTTAGTATTTCAGTTCTGTGGTGCCAGAGAGTCTTCCTTTATTCTACGGACTAGAAGATAAAATATTGGAATATAACTTTGGCAGAGTAAATTAAAGCCTCTCTTTCTTCTTGAGGTTAGAGTTTTACATGTGTGTCTTTCTTTTCTGCTATATTGCATTTGGGCATGCCCAAAGTTATCAGACTGCATTTGACCTAAGCAGCGGAGAATGCATTTATTCCTTCAATCTTGGCCTGTGTGCTATTGAAATAATGATTAGGGGGAGGTTGATACCAGCCATGAGTTGTACAAAGGTGTCCTTGCTTTCAATTCCCTAGTCCTTCATGGGTCTCCAGACCAATTAATTTGTAATCTGATCTGAAGTCAAAGCAAACCATTTTGTCTGGTCCATGTGCTGAGTGTGGACTCTTCTCCTCGATACAAAGGGGTCAGTTTTCCAGCCATATTGCGGTCAGCGCAAATCCCGCCAAGTTGGGAAAATACTGGGAGAGCCGTGAAACAAAACAAAATTTGCAGCAGGCGGCAAGCAGTTTGCGATGTACCCCGACCCTTCCAGCACACGTTTCACGCTCTCGGTGGGTGCGTGAACCCGATTAACATGTTTAAATCTTTGTTTAAATATGCAGGATCTATTTTAACCCAGATTCTCCCAGTGCCAGCAATTGGGGCCGGGGGGGGGGGGGGGGGGGGGGGGGGAGCGCTACAACAATGTCCATGGGAGCGGGAGGGAGGTGGCTTAGAAAGGGCGTCCCAATCTCTGGATTTGCTGGCATGATTAGGCCCCACCCCAGTCAGTGATGGTACAAATATTGCCCCCTTTCAAAAAAACGGCAAGGATCTCATCGGGAAACCGGCCTGCCTCTCAGGGGAGGAACACACTGTTTTCTGACTGAACCTGACACTTTGCATTTTTAGAAAGAAATTTAGGGAACATTCCAATCAAAGACCGATTTGAGAATTTACTAATTATTTGATTTACAAAAGTGTTCAAAGAAAATTTTAAAAAATCAAAATAAACGTATTTTAATGCCGAGGATTTTTCCCCTTGGTTTGTTCACAGCAATTCGCAGGAGATTAATCTTTAGCCTGTGGAGATTCCAGAACAATCCCAGAATGTTGGAAACCCCAGATGCTCAGAGATAATACTAAAATGAGGAACATATAACTTTTGGTCATTGCTTCAGGAGCAGCAGCAGAAATATAGATTTTTTAATTTTGCAGAGTTCAAAGCTTGCCTTCGCGTCCTCTTTCATGGCCTCTGACAATTTGACTCTGTTCTATGAAAATCCCTGGGAGAGGCCAGGGAGTTCATGTCTGGCACGCATATGACCCGGGGCCAGAGAGTCATCAAGGGTTTGGAGAGTATCTCCCACCTTAATGTAGATGCATTGCCTTTCCATTTTGAGCCAGTATCTTAAGCAGAGTTCAATCATCAGGAAATAGTGTTTCTGGAAAAGGTACAGAATGTATCAGTACATCTTAATGTCAAAATTAAGAAATATTGTAAATGGTCATAAGGTAGAGCTCTGTCTCGGCCAGAAAAGGCCATAGTTCATTGAATAAACATATACTGTTCAGATAAACTAAAATTTGTTCTTCTTGGATGCCTGATGTGTGGTCAGACGCCTAGGCTAGGACTGCCAAAGTGTAGGTTTGCAATGGAACCATTTACAAACATCCTATTCTGTGCAGTCAGCTGACCTAGAATTGATATCTAAAGTTTGAACATTAAAGTTACACTAAGGTGCTCAAAGCTTCTGTTGTAAGAGTGTTAATATGATGTGATATGTGAAAGAAGACTGTGCTCGATTCCAGCAGGCTATTTCCCAGCTGGCATACGGAAGCCCCCTGGAATGATTGACTCTTTTATACTATTTTAAATCTTGCCAGATTACTCTACAAAGTCTACCATTGATGAGATGCACTCAGATGGGAGTTGCCATGGTTTAAGCACTAATACTCAGGCATGGTACAAACCATCTGAATGATGCTGTCTATGGACAATCTGCTTTCTCAGTAATGACTGAGTAAATTAAGTTTAGAAACATATCCTGCTGAATGTTCAAAGTCATCTCAAACCTTGTTCATATAGGTTAGCTAACTTTGATACCTAAAAGTCTTATGCAGATTGTTCATCAATATCATTCATTGATTGATGACCTAGGCACCCCTGCGCCTATTCCCAGATGTGGGGAATGTTTTCACTCATGGGTTAGGTGGAAATACATTTTTTGTTTTGACTGAAGAAACTGAAAGATGTGATGACTCTCCATCTCATGTGGTTGTACTGAGTAGTGGATAGTGTCAGCTTGATTGTGTTTGGTACTCTCACACCGGAGATAGAGGGGTGGATTCTCCATTTGAAAGACTAAGGGCTGGATTCTCCGCTGTCGGGATTCTCTGTTGCGCTGGCAGCCCAGGATTTCCTGACAGCGTGGGGCTGCCCACAATGGGAAACCACATTGGCCGGCTGGCAGGACGGAGAATCCCGTCCTAAGTGCGGACGCCGGCACTGAACCGATGACAATGGGGGTGCAACTGTCGGACTCTCATGCATGTGTGCCTGCTGCCAACAGCCATAACCTTTCCCGCTCTTTGAGATTCATCCAATCAGAGTCTGATTTTGCTTGGCATTTTCACAGCAAATGCAGAGTAATCAGCTTCGGATTGGATGCCCTGCTTACTGTCGACTCTGGCCATGTGGAGTTGACACTTACCAGGTCGTGGTCCTCCCGGTGCGTTACATTGTAAATCCACCTCACTAAAGCTCTCCATTGCCTGTAAATCTAATTGGGACATCCTGAGACATTGAGAGGTGCTATTTAAATGCAAGCTATTTCATCTTCTTTATTCTTTCAAAAGGTACCAAATTGTATTGAGAACATTCATGTCACATGTGTACATTGCCTGTTATGCTGAGAGGTGTTTTGTCATGTGTTTGGGGTCTAGATAGAGTTCTTATTCTCCCAAAATAAGCAGCCTTGTTAAAACTATTACCCTTTACAGCAACTATATACAGATTGGGACTTCTGCACGAGATTGGAATTTCTGCCTCCAAATTTCTTTTACTCAATCATGTGGTGTTATATCATCCTTACATCAGCATTATGCACTTCCAATGTTAACCGTTTACTCTGCATCTCCCCCCTCCAAGTCTTTAACCCGATTATGTACATCCTCCCACAAGATTTACAGGTTTAACAGGGGCTAGGAAATAGAGTGGGTTAGTATAGTGTTCTTTCATCTGTGAGACTGGCGTTCAAATCAAAAGTAAACTATGGAATTAAAATCTATTCCCCCATGAGGTGGAAAGATTCTAAATGAAGTGAGTAGGATAATCTGCAGCATAACAGTGACATGAATTCAATACCAATTGTCACTAAAATGACCAGCCAAAAAGATGATGTGGGAAATAGAAATATTGCAGTAGAATACTACTTTATGAACATTCAAGTTAGAGCAGTGTTTTTCAAACTTTTTTGCTTGGGACCGATTATTACCAATCAGCCATCCTTCGGAACCCACAGCAGCCGACCGTCGCGACCCTCGCCGACCGACCTTTGTGACCCACGCCAACCGGCCTTGGCAACCCACCATTTTCACTTACCTTTAATGTGACAGACGAGCCTGCTTGGTCCTCACGATCTCACTTTGTTATTCAATGTTACATTTCTGATAATGACCTCCGTTAATGATTTAAGATCTCACTGCATCTGCTGAAAAAAATAAAGAGCTTTGTCCTCGAACTCGCCATGTTTAGTCTTCAAATGTCTTTGAAGTTTTCAGGGTTTTAAACATTAATTTCCCAGTGCTTCCCTGCTTTTATCACCCATGAACTTTGAATCCTGATTTGCAGTGGCACAATTAATAATCCATACCTCAAGTAATCATCTTTATGCTGCTTTGTTCCTGTTTTCAGCTTCGTCTTCATGGGTTGTTCACCAGAGACCCTGGAGTTCACACCTACAATGCTGGCAGCTGCAAAATGGAAGAAACTCTCTCATGCCCAGAACACATGACGTCAGCGTATGGGGCGCGTGACCTGCTTTCTACCGCCACTTCTGGTGGGCGGACTCTGTTGATTGCTGGAAAAAAATGGCCCTGGACAGTGCACTGACGTCAAGAGGATGTCGTACACCCCGCTGGGCTCCGGGCCTGTGCACTGCTTGATCCTGCACACATGCACGGGATGGCCGCCAATCTTAAACGTCCGTAGTGGCTGGCATTTTAAAAAGCTGGTCGCAGCCTTTGGATGTTCCTCTTGCGATTGGGAATGCCGCAACCGAGCGCCGCGACCCTCCCGAAACCTGCCCATGACCCACCCGCGGGTCGCGGCCCTGAGTCTGAAAACCTCTGAGTTAGAGCAGGAGGCCACTCGTTTCCTCAGGCCTGATCCATCATTCAATAAGATCGTGACTGATCTGATTGTGGCTTCAACTCTACATTCTGCCTGCCCCGGTAACCTTTGACTCCCTTCTTGGTCAAGGATCTATCTACGTCTGCCTTAAAAATATTCAATGATCCAGCCCCCATCGGTCTCCTGGGAAGAGAGTTCCATGCTCCTGTCCCTCTGAGAGTAATTATTTCTTCTCATCTTCATCTTAAATGGGAGACCCTTTATTTTTAAACTGTGTTCCCCCAGTTCTAGTCTCTCCCACAAGGGGAAATATCCTTTCAGCATCTACTCTGTCAAGTTCCCTCAGCATCTTATATGTTTCAACAAGATCACATCCCAATCACCTCAACTCCAATGGATTTAAGCCCAGTCTGTACAACCTTTCCTCATAAGATGACCCAACATCCCAGGTATCAGTTGAGTGCACCTTCTCGCAACTGTTTCAAGCACGTTTATTTCCTTTCTGAGATAAGGAGGCTAAAACAGCACACTATTCCAGATGTGATCCCATCAATTGAAATGAAATGAAATGAAATGAAAATTGCTTATTGTCACAAGTAGACTTCAAATGAAGTTACTATGAAAAGCCCCTAGTCGCCACATTCCGGCGCCTGTTCGGGGAGGCTGGTACGCAAATTGAACCGTGCTGTTGGCCTGCCTTAAAAGCCAGCGATCTAGCCCTGTGCTAAACCAATTCCCCGTAGAGCTGCAGCAAAACTTCCTTACTTTTATATTCCATTTCCCCTGCAATAAACAACAACATTCCATTTGCTTGTCCAATCACTTGTTGCACCTGCAAGCCAACTTTTATGCTGGGTTCAAACAGGAAAGTGTTCCACTTTCCGACATTGCTGTCTCTCACCTTAGTGTAAAACGAAAAACATGCCAATTAATGACGAGATAAAACTCACCACACCTACAGCTACATACTCACTTCTTAAATAATAATCGCTTACTGTCACAAGTAGGCTTCAATGAAGTTATTGTGAAAAACCCCTAGTCGTCACATTCTGGCGCCTGTTCCGGGAGGCCGGTACGTGAATTGAACCCGCGCTGCTGGCCTTGTTCTGCATTACAAGCCAGCTGTTTAGCCCACTGTGCTAAACCAGCCCCTAAATGAGCCCTGTCCTATCAGCTTCTGAACTATCTGGCCACAAACCACCTCCAATGGTGTCCATCCAGCAATAGGATAGTTGACCTTACAATTTGAAGTTCTATGACTTCATATTTTCATAAAATACAAAGAAAATTAATGATAATGGTATCTTTTCATAATAGTAAACATTTTGCAATGGGAAACCATGTGAAGTTTGTTCCAAACATAGGCAATTCAATAAGACCATGGTTGACCTTGTTGGGATCTCAATACCATTTTCCTGTCTGTCTCCCCCATAACCCTGATTCCCTTGTTTACTTTTTTTTTTAAAGTTTAGAATACCCAATTATTTTTTTTCCAATTAAAGGGCAATTTAGCGTGGCCAAACCACCTAACCTGCACATCTTTTGGGTTGTGGGGGTGAGACCCACACAGACACGGGGAGGATGTGTAAACTCCACGCAGACAGTGACCCGGGGCTGGGATTGAACCCGGGTCCTCGGCACCGTGAGGCAGCAGTGCTAACCACTGCACCACCGTGCCACCCTCTGATTCCCTTGTTTACAAAAATCTGTCTAATTCTGCCTTGAACAAATTCAATGACCCAGACTCCACTGTTTTCTGAGGAAGGGAATTCCACAGATTGACGAGAAAACTAAAATCTCCTCACTTTCATCTTGAACAGTAGACCTCTTAGTCTTAAAGTGTGTCTCCTGGTTCTCATGTCATGGGAATGTCACTTTAAGAAATGTTTGTCTGCTCAAGTGGCTGCAGTGATGTGAGAGTGTGGGTGGAGCTGAGTTCTGGCTCTGCGTTTTAGTTTCGCTTTGAGGAAAAGCTAGGGTGTTTCTGTGTTTTTTAGTTTTGTTTTGGTGTTGGAGCTGCAACCAGCCAAAGAAGGTGTAATTTTGATCTCTCAGCCATCTAAAGACTATCTCCAGATCATTTGGTGAATTCAGAGTGATAACTGCTTTCAGTAGAGAATTTAAACCTGATCTCTGTGTTAAAAAGGGTCTTTTGTCTTCCGGATGTTGTTTGGGAATTTATTAAGGGTTATCTATAGAGTACTGTATTCTTTGGGGATTTATTGGTGTTGATAGTTGTTAAGATGTTTACTGTGGATTTATAAAGTGTTAACTGGTTTCATAAATAAACATTGTTTTAATTTAAAAGTACTGTAGATTTCTGTTTGCATCACCCCTGCAGAGTAAGCCTGTGTGTTCCCCATAACCACAATCTATTCAAAGTTCTGGGTCAGGTGAACTCCATGATACACTTTGGGGTTCTCTAAATCCTGGCCCACAACTACATCTGGGTCTGCAGAGAGTCGATGGATATTTATCTGGCCTGCCACATGCCTTGCGACAGGTTCTGCCGTGGCAGGGATGGAAAATCCCAGCCATTGATGTAGTTTGTAAATGGTTGAGGCCCCAGCATCTCTGTAGAAATCCACTTGTTATAGCTTGCCAACCCAAAATTGACCCTTTATCCCTACTCTATGCTTCCTGTTGTGTAATCCATCATTCACCCATCCTAATATGTTACCCCCCCCCCCCCCCACACCATGTAATCATATCTTGCGTATTAACATTTGATGTACACCTTTTTAAATGTCTTTTTGAAATCCAAGCACAACACATGTACATGTGATATGAACTAAGAGCAGAAGCAGGCCATTTGGCTTGCTCTGCCATTCAATAAGATCAGTTTGCGTTGGGTTCCACATTCCCCATCTACTCCCAATAATTTTTGGTTCCCTTGTCTAACAAGAATCTATCTACCTTTGCCTTAAAAAATATTCAATGACCCCACTTCCACCACCTTCTGAGGCATTAGAAGTGTTGTGGGGCTTCCGGGTGCGGCGATGACCAGCTAAGTCGCACGTTTCGGCAGCTCCCTGTGAAACGGACTTTTGGGCTCTTGATAGGAGCCCCAACGGCAATTTTGACGGCTAAAAACACTGTGCGGTAAACCAGAAGGGAATCCCCCCTGGATACGGATGGAAAAAGGAGGAGAAAGTGGCCAGATTGCAGTGGATCCTTGAGAACAGCGGCAAGGAAGGCAAGCAAAAACCAGGATGGCGTCGGAAGGTGGCAGTTTAACATGGGGCCCTGAACAACAAGAGTTCTTGAAATGCTGTGTGGAAGAGATCAAAAAGGAAATGAAGAAAGAGCTGTTGGCCCCGATACTACAGGCGATGGAATGGCTAAAGGAGGAACAAAAGACCCAGGAGCGGGAGCTTCGGGTCGTGAAGGCAAAGGCAGCCGAGAATGAGGACGACATACAGGGCCTGGTGGTGAAGACGGAGACGCAGGAGGCACATCAGAAACGATGTGTGGAAAGGTTGGAGGCACTGGAAAACAACGCAAGGAGGAACAACCTGAGGATTCTTGGTCTTCCTGAAGGTGTGGAGGGAGCGGACGTCGGGGCATATGTGAGCACGATGCTGCACTCGTTAATGGGAGCGGAGGCCCCGGCGGGTCCGTTGGAGGTGGAGGGAGCATACCGAGTGATGGCGCGAGGACCGAGAGCAGGAGAAATTCCCAGAGCCATAGTGGTGAGATTCCTCCGTTTTAAGGATAGAGAAATGGTCCTTAGATGGGCGAAGAAAACTCGGAGCAGTAAATGGGAGAACGCGGTGATCCACGTTTATCAAGGCTGGAGTGCGGAGGTGTGGAGAAGGAGGGCGAGCTTTAATCGGGCCAAGGCGGTGCTTCATAAAAAGAAGATAAAATTTGGAATGCTGCATACGGCAAGACTGTGGGTCACATATCGAGGGAGGCACCACTACTTTGAGACGGCGGATGAAGCGTGGACTTTTATTGTGGAAGAAAAACTGGAATGAGCGGGTTATTAAAAAGAACGTTCGAACAAAGTGGTGGGGCGAATGTGGGGGGCAAAGAGGGGTTTTATGTACTAATCCTGCGATGTGGTAACTTTTCTCTCTCCCACAGGTGGTGATGGGGGGAGGAGGGGAGGTGGAGGAGATGGGCCGTTGGCCATTGGGGGCGGGGCCAAGGGAGAAGCGCGGGCTTGGTTCCTGCGCTATGATAATCATGGCGGGAAGAGAGAAGCAGGAAGGAGGGGGCGTCGCACGGTGCGAGCCGAGGTCACGGGGGGAAGCCGAGGTCAGCCAGAGTTTGCTGACTTCTGGGAGCAACATGGGGGGAGTAATTACGCTAGCGGGGGATCTAGCGGGGGTGGGGGGTGGGAGGGGGGAATTACTGGGTTGCTGCTGCTGGGGAGAGGGGGGAGCTGGTATGGGAGAGGATGGGCGGGGGGGCACCGCCTGGGGGAGATACAGCTGCGTGGGAACCGGGTGAGGAGCTGGAAAAAGGTGATGGCTAATCGACAAGGGGGTGGGGGGGGGGCGTAGGAAGCCCCCCAACTCGGCTGATCACGTGGAACGTGAGAGGGCTGAACGGGCCGATAAAGAGGGCACGGGTACTCGCACACCTTAAGAAACTTAAGGCAGATGTGGTTATGTTACAGGAAACGCACCTGAAACTGATAGACCAGGTTAGGCTACGCAAAGGATGGGTGGGGCAGGTGTTCCATTCGGGGCTAGATGCGAAAAACAGGGGGGGTGGCTATATGAGTGGGGAAGCGGGTAATGTTCGAGGCAAAGACTATAGTGGCGGATAACGGGGGCAGATACGTGATGGTGAGTGGCAAACTACAGGGGGAGATGGTGGTTTTGGTAAACGTATATGCCCCGAACTGGGATGATGCCAATTTTATGAGGCGGATGCTAGGACGCATTCCGGACCTAGAGATGGGAAAGCTGATAATGGGGGGAGATTTTAATACGGTGTTGGAACCAGGGCTGGATAGGTCGAAGTCCAGGACTGGAAGGAGGCCGGCAGCAGCCAAGGTACTTAAAGATTTTATGGAGCAGATGGGAGGTGTAGACCCGTGGAGATTTAGCAGACCTAGGAGTTAGGAGTTCTCGTTTTTCTCCTATGTCCATAAAGTCTACTCGGAAATAGACTTTTTTGTGCTGGGTAGGGCATTGATCCCGAAGGTGAGGGGAACGGAGTATACGGCTATAGCCATTTCGGATCACGCTCCACACTGGGTGGACTTGGAGATAGGGGAGGAAACAGGAGGGCGCCCACCCTGGAGAATGGACATGGGACTAATGGCAGATGAGGGGGTGTGTCTAAGGGTGAGGGGGTGCATTGAAAAGTACTTGGAACTCAATGATAATGGGGAGGTCCAGGTAGGAGTGGTCTGGGAGGCGTTGAAGGCGGTGGTGAGAGGGGAGCTGATATCAATAAGGGCACATAAAGGGAAGCAGGAGAGTAAGGAACGGGAGCGGTTGCTGCAAGAACTTTTGAGGGTGGACAGACAATATGCGGAAGCACCGGAGGAGGGACTGTACAGGGAAAGGCAAAGGCTACATGTAGAATTTGACTTGCTGACTACAGGCACTGCAGAGGCACAATGGAGGAAGGCACAGGGTGTACAGTACGAATATGGGGAGAAGGCGAGCAGGTTGCTGGCACACCAATTGAGGAAAAGGGGAGCAGCGAGGGAAATAGGGGGAGTGAGGGATGAGGAAGGAGAGATGGAGTGGGGAGCGGAGAGAGTGAATGGAGTGTTCAAGACATTTTATAAAAAATTATATGAAGCTCAACCCCCGGATGGGAGGGAGAGAATGATGGGCTTCTTGGATCGGCTGGAATTTCCCAAGGTGGAAGAGCAGGAAAGGGTGGGACTGGGAGCACAGATCGAGGTAGAAGAAGTGGTGAAAGGAATTAGGAGCATGCAGGCGGGAAAGGCCCCGGGACCGGATGGATTCCCAGTCGAATTCTATAGAAAATATGTGGACTTGCTCGCCCCGGTACTGACGAGGACCTTTAATGAGGCAAAGGAAAGGGGACAACTGCCCCCGACTATATCTGAAGCAACGATATCGCTTCTCTTAAAGAAGGAAAAGGACCCGCTACAATGCGGGTCCTATAGACCTATTTCCCTCCTAAATGTAGATGCCAAGGTCCTGGCCAAGGTAATGGCAATGAGAATAGAGGAATGTGTCCCGGGGGTGGTCCACGAGGACCAAACTGGGTTTGTGAAGGGGAGACAGCTGAACACGAATATACGGAGGTTGTTAGGGGTAATGATGATGGCCCCACCAGAGGGAGAAACGGAGATAGTAGTGGCGATGGATGCCGAGAAAGCATTTGATAGAGTGGAGTGGGATTATTTGTGGGAGGTGTTGAGGAGATTTGGTTTTGGAGAGGGGTATGTTAGATGGGTGCAGCTGTTGTATAGGGCCCCAGTGGCGAGCGTGGTCATGAATGGACGGGGATCTGCATATTTTCGGCTTCATAGAGGGACAAGGCAGGGATGCCCTCTGTCCCCATTATTGTTTGCACTGGCGATTGAGCCCCTGGCGATAGCGTTGAGGGGTCCCAAGAAGTGGAGGGGAGTACTTAGGGGAGGAGAAGAACACCGGGTATCTTTGTATGCGGACGATTTGCTACTATACGTGGCGGACCCGGCGGAGGGGATGCCAGAAATAATGCGGATACTTGGGGAGTTTGGGGATTTTTCAGGGTATAAATTGAACATGGGGAAAAGTGAGTTGTTTGTGGTGCATCCAGGGGAGCAGAGTAGAGAAATAGAGGACCTACCATTGAGGAAGGCAACAAAGGACTTTCGTTACCTAGGGATCCAGATAGCTAAGAATTGGGCACATTGCATCGGTTAAATTTAACGCGGTTGGTGGAACAGATGGAGGAGGATTTCAAGAGATGGGATATGGTATCCCTGTCACTGGCAGGGAGGGTGCAGGCGGTTAAGATGGTGGTCCTCCCGAGATTCCTCTTTGTGTTTCAGTGCCTCCCGGTGGTGATCACGAAGGCTTTTTTTAAAAGGATTGAAAAGAGCATCATGGGCTTTGTGTGGGCCGGGAAGACCCCGAGAGTGAGGAAGGGATTCTTACAGCGTAGCAGGGATAGGGGGGGGCTGGCACTACCGAGCCTAAGTGAGTATTATTGGGCCGCTAATATTTCAATGGTGAGTAAGTGGATGGGAGAGGAGGAGGGAGCGGCGTGGAAGAGATTAGAGAGGGCGTCCTGTAGGGGGACTAGCCTACAGGCTATGGTGACAGCCCCATTGCCGTTCTCACCGAGGAACTACACCACAAGCCCGGTGGTGGTGGCTACACTGAAGATTTGGGGACAGTGGAGACGGCATAGGGGAAAGACTGGAGCCTTGGGGGGGTCCCCGATAAGAAACAATCATAGGTTTGCCCCGGGGGGAATGGATGGGGGATATGGAATGTGGCAAAGAGCAGGAATAACGCAACTGAAAGATCGGTTTGTGGATGGGAAGTTCGCGAGTCTGGGAGCGCTGACCGAGAAATATGGGTTGCCCCAAGGGAATGCATTCAGGTATATGCAACTGAGGGCTTTTGCGAGGCAACAGGTGAGGGAATTCCCGCAGCTCCCGACACAAGAGGTGCAGGACAGAGTGATCTCAAAGACATGGGTGGGGGATGGTAAGGTGTCAGATATATATAGGGAAATGAGGGACGAAGGGGAGACTATGGTAGATGAACTAAAAGGGAAATGGGAAGAAGAGCTGGGGGAGGAGATCGAGGAGGGGCTGTGGGCAGATGCCCTAAGCAGGGTAAACTCGTCGTCCTCGTGTGCCAGGCTAAGCCTGATTCAGTTTAAGGTATTACACAGGGCACATATGACTGGAGCACGGCTCAGTAAATTTTTTGGGGTGGAGGATAGGTGTGCGAGGTGCTCGAGAAGCCCAGCGAATCATACCCATATGTTTTGGTCATGCCCGGCACTACAGGGGTTTTGGATGGGGGTGACAAAGGTGCTTTCAAAAGTAGTAGGAGTCCGGGTCGAACCAAGCTGGGGGTTGGCTATATTTGGGGTTGCACAAGAGCCGGGAGTGCAGGAGGCGAGAGAGGCCGATGTTTTGGCCTTTGCGTCCCTAGTAGCCCGGCGCAGGATATTGCTAATGTGGAAAGAAGCCAAGCCCCCGGGGGTGGAGACCTGGATAAATGACATGGCGGGGTTTATAAAGCTAGAGCGGATTAAGTTCGTCCTGAGGGGGTCGGCTCAAGGTTCACCAGGCGGTGGCAACCGTGCGTCGAATACCTCGCAGAAAGATAGACGGAATGGGAAAAAGAAGGCAGCAGCAGCCCAGGATCCGGGGGGGGGGGGGGGGGGGGGGAACCAGAAGGACTCTCAGGGTTGTTAATATATACTGTATAGTATGTATAGGTCGTTGCTACAGATAATTATATATTGGACTGTTAAATTATATTTTTGGAGAGTGTTACTTGTGACAAAGCAGTTGCCAATTAGGGCTAGTTTTCATTTTTGTTATTTATTATTTATTTATTTTTTGTTTATAAAATAGGTCATTGTTATTTGTGTTGTTATAATATTGTGTAAAGGATGCACAATGTACTGTGTTGGTTGACCAAAAATTTTCAATAAAATATTTAATTAAAAAAAAGATGTGTTATGGGCCAGGCTTTAGAGAATCCCAAAGTGTAGCATGGAGTTCACCTGACCCACAACATTTAATAGACTGTAGTATGGGGAGCACACGGTTCACTCTACAGGTATGGTACAGCGGAAATGGAAAGTATTTTTTAAAGCAAAACAATGTTTATTCTAGGAACTCAAGTTAACCTTTCTAAAACAAACAGTGAACATCTTCGCAACCAGTAAATCAAATACACCCCCCAAAGAATACAACACTAAGTAATCTGTATGTTGTCCTTTTCACCCAGAAGACTTAACAAACCTTTAAACAGAAGCACATCAGGGTTTACATTTAATACTGAAAACATTTATAGTTCTGAATTCACCAAATGATCAAGAGATAGTCCTTCATGGCAGAGAGCTCAACAATACAGATGCTTTGGCTGACTTCAGCTGCAACACACTGAAAAACAAAACCAAAAAGACAGACACACCCAAGCTTTTCTCAAAGTGAAACTAAAAAGCTGAACCAGAGCTCAGCTTCAGCCACATTCTGACATCACTGCAGTAACATGAGCAGCTAACAATTTCTTAAAACGGCATTCTCATGACAGAAGGAGCATACTTAATGGTGTCCCTTCCTCCTGCAGGATGAGATACCAGCTGGTGAATATAACAGGCAATTTAAAATGGTTTCCCACCAGGTTCCTGCCAAGCGGGCAGGGTTAAAATTGTCCCTAACTGCTATTCAGCTGCAAGCTTGTGCAGGGAAAGTGCTAATGAATTTCCTGTCAGGTTCAGCTACGGGAAGTGTGGTTAGCAGAAGAGGCCAATATAAAATAACCTTTGTTTTTGACTTTACTTGTGGGACCGGAACAGCTAATGAATTCGCTTTTGAACTGTAATTATTGTTATGATGTTGGAGAACAAGTTGAGCACAGTAAAATCTCACAATCTGCACGTCTCGATTGGTAGCATTAGTTGAGAGCTAAATGTTGACAGGACTAAAGGAGAACTCTTCTGCTTTTCTTCAAAAAGTGCCAGAGGGAGTTTGACATGTATCTGAGGAGGCAGTCCAGAGCTTAATTCAAAATAGATTGCAGAACTTGTTCAGTACTATAGACAAGCACCAACCTGTATTGTGTGCTCAACAATAGGCTGCGTAATAATAATAATAATAATCTTTATTAGTGTCACAAGTAGGCTAACATTAACACTACAATGAAGTTCCTGTGAAAATCCCCTAGTCGCCACACTCCGGCACCTGTTCAGATACACAGAGGGAGACTTCAGAATGTCCAATTCACCTAACAAGCACGTCTTTCGGGACTTGTGGGAGGAAACTGGAGCCCCCGGAGGAAACCCATGCAGGCACGGAGAGAATGTGCAGACTTCGCACAGACAGTGACCCAAGCTGGGAATCGTAACCGTGTCCCTGGCACTGTGAAGCAACAGTGCTAACCATTGTGCTACTGTGTAATGAGGCACATTTAACATAGGAAATTAGTCCAAGTCTTTTCACAGGAATGTAACCAGTCAAAAATTGACATTAAGCCAAAAGGGGACAATAGGTGACCAAACATTTGGCCGTATATATTGATTGTTATTGTGTCTTAAAACAGGGTGTTTTAGTACACTATAACATATTGAATCCACGGTAGGCAGAACGCATAAACGAAAGTAGAAATGACAGAACAAGGTTTATTACAATGCGATTACAATACTCCTCTACCCCCTTAACTTCCCAAACTGCAGCTAGGCCGAGGTTTTTATACAACTGAGGCTCTCCTTATAAAGGGGAAGGCCTGACTGTTTTAAAGGGGAAGTTCATATTTCGGGGAGGTCATGGGAAATCATATGATCCTGATCCCGGGACCTCCATTGTGGTTATAACAGACATAAATGTTTGGGAGAAATTCCAAAGCTTAGGGCTTGGATGGCTAAAGACACAGCCACCTGTGGTCAAGCCAAAAAAAAGTTGTGGATCCACAAGAGGCTAGAATTGGATGAATATAAAGTTCTCTGAGGGTTGTGCGCTGTAGCCCTGGAGAAAGTTACAGAGATGTGAGGTAAAGAAGAGATCTGAATGCAAGACTGAGAATTCTGAATTCAAGGCTTTGGCGGACTGTGAACCAGCGTGGGTCAATGTGACCCTGAACAGTGGTATCTATTTTCAGAGATACGAAGCAAGCTGACATTTTAAAGTCCTGTGAGGATCACAAAATGTACAATCTTCATCTATCCCAGTGGCAAAACAAAGAAAAGCCTTTGTACAAGAACTTTGTTAAAGAACCGGCTGGCTCGTGGCTATGATACAATCATCACTAAGTATTCAAAATCACCCAGAATATTTCCATTTCTGAAATCAAAAGGTCATTGCAACTAAAATTCTGTCAAACGTGTTCATTCTTTGTGCAAATTATTTCCTCAGCTCTATTTTAAAAGAATAAACTGCAAATTAAATATTCAGTGTTCAGCATGCAGATGAAATCCTCTTTTCAGCCCTTTATAATTGGGCACTATATATAGGATACAAAAACATTGATGTGGTTTGGCTAATTTCCATCAACTATCTAATCTCATACTCTGTACTTTAGGTAATTGTGTAATACTCATTAAAAGAACTTCTATCTTCCAGAGGGTAATGTCTCACCGTATCACACCCACTTTAATGGCACTGATGCAGATGTAAAAAGTCATCCAGATCATCAGATGGATAATATTCAAGCTAAATACATTCATCAGCTAACTTACAACATCCTTCATTACTTAATTCTGATTACATTCAACTGCTGCTTGTCCGTCTCCACTCAGGAGGCCAAAACAAAACAGAGGCTCCTTTAAATTCATTCAGATCCACTTACTGCTTTTTTTCCCCCAAGTTCATGATTAAAAAAAATAAACTCTTAAGTTTATTACAAGAGCCAAAAAATAATTAGTCCCATTTCATATTCCCAGTGAGAAACCTGACCTTGTTTCTTCCATGCCTCTGCTAAGCATATCAGAAACAAGCAAGTGAACGGTAATAACATATAATGAAAGTGAATTGTATAAAACTCTATAAAAGATGTAAGGTATCTGCCAATATATGCTCACATGAAGGAATAAAAATTGGGTATGGCCTATTGTAGAGCATAAAACCAATGGTGTGAAGACAGCATCCCCAGCTGGATGATGGCTCAAAACCCTTGAACAGATAAAGACCTAAAATGGCATTGGACCCTGACTTAAAATGTTATGAGGGTCGGTTAGCTCAGTTGGCTGGATGGCTGGTTTGGAGTTGTTACCAACATTGTGGGTTCAATTCCTGTACCGGCTGAGGTATCCATGAAGGCCCCGCCTTTTCAACTTCACCTGAGGTGTGGTAACCCTCAGGTTAAATCACCACCACTTGGCTCTTTCTCAAAGGGGAGAGCAGCCTCTGGTCCGCTGGGACTGTGGTAACTTTCATAGAACAAAGGACAAAGAAAAATTACAGGAACAGGCCCTTCGGCCCTCTATCTAAAAGAAGAATGAGCTTATTGCCTGTTTTTGACAGCGATGGAAGGAATGCCTGAAAAATCTTCCAACCCAATGTGGGATTAGCTCCCTTTCAGGTGCCCTTGGTCTCCAGAAGGTGATGCGTTCTGCGCTTATTTTCTGCTGGGGAAACAGGCACAATGAAGACTGATACCTCCCCCCCCCCCCACACCCCCCCCCCCCCACTCCCCTCCCCACCACTGCCTCCCTTCATTTCTCACAATGCTCCTTTTCTATCCTTGAGGATAAACTTTCATCTTTTTGTTTTCTGTAGTACAGCATACTATATCCTGAGTGTCAATGAGCTCATCAGCTTCTAGCTCAAATTGCAATCCCACATTTACACTCATTGGGAGAGTTTTGCAAGTTCTTGGTTGGAATGTGAGAGCAATTTGTGGCAGTCACTTCCCTTCCCACTGAGTCACTCTTGTCCTGAATTTGGAAATAAAGCTGTCAACCTCTAATGACCGAGGAAAATCAAGGGCGGGGTTCCGCGGTCCGCCAGCTGCGTTTTCCGGTGTGGCGCGTTCCCGCTGGCAGCGGGATTCGCTGTCCCGCAGCTGAGCAATGGAGTTTCCCATTGTGGCAACCTGACGCCATCGGGATTCGCCTGGCCCGTGCCTCAGCTTCGCGCTACGAACACGGGAAACTTATTTTAAACACTCCCTCAATGCTCGCTCCAGTCAACACACAAGCATGGCAACGTGCAGACCAGCTCCTCACTTTGGGGATGCAGACCTCACAAGCCTTCTCAATGCTGTGGATGAGAGGCGGGGCACCCTCTCTTCTGAGGGGATCGGAGGACCAGCAGCAGGGTCAGCAATGCCGCCTGGGAGGCAGTGGTAGCGACTGTCAGTGCGGGCAGCATGACAAGGAGGACTGCTGTTCAATGTCAGAAGAAGACCAATAGCCTTCAAGGAGCTGCAGGGTAAGTTACCACCTCTCTCCTGGCATTAGTTCCACCTGCCACCCCTCAAATTCCGAACCCCCCTCTCCTCTCCCCCAATTGACCGGCTGACATCTCACCCCTCCCCACATCCGATCTTCGCGCTTGTTCCTCAGAACCCCTGGCACCCACCAGCACAACCCTTTCATGTCTAGGTATGGTGCCACACATGGCACCTGCTATTGACCCTCATGACCCATCAAGCGTGCGTCTCACAATGTCCTCAATTTATTCCCGCAGAAGAAGATACTTCATAATAAAAGGGAAAGGGCCAAGACGGGTGGAGGAATCCCAGCGATTTGAATCCTCACCCCCTATGAGGATCGGGCCCTGGAAAGCATGGAGTTTTCCCTGGAGAGAGCAGTCACCGACAGAGAGGTTGGCCTGCGCCAGAGAGGTGAGGATCCACTGCCCCTTCACCCAGATGACCTGTCTCAAGTGAGTTGTTCATCTTAGACAAAATGATCCTTCCCTCTCACCGACCACATGTCCATTGTCTTGCAGGATGAGGCCGGACCATCTGGAGTCATTCCGCCCCACCCACCACCCAAGAGAATACGTTGGAGGAGAGCTCCCAGGAGACCACTGGCAATGCATCATAGCTATCACCCCTACCTTCCACCAACGCAGAAACATACACCTCAAAGGGCGACATGAGTGCACCGGCTTCTGGGGCACAAACTGGTGACCACCACACAGTTGCTGATGCACATCAGGTGGAGGCAGGAACATATAAGGGAGTCAGCAGTTGGAGGTCTGCTGGTCCCAGTACACAGCTGGGTCCCAGCCAGATGCCAAGTCTCTGGATAAGGTTCTCCCAGAGCTGATGCAGATTCAGGAGGGGGTGTCAACAACATTGCAGCGACTGGAAGGCCAATTGGAGGAGTCCCAAAGGCTTCAAGAGCAGGAGATGGTGCCAGCAATGCGTGGCAATAAAGCCAACACTGCTAGGGTGGTGACCGCAGTGGAATATCTGGAGCACGACATCCGTGTCTTGAGTGGTGGTGTCCAAGGCATCGCTCAGTCTGTGATGACCATGGCTGAGGGCCTCAACATCATGTTCCAGTCACTGAGGGACGTGTCCCATATGCAGGTGGACACTGCCGAGGCACTCCAGGGCACGGCCCTGTCACTGAGGACCATCACTGAGGGCGTCAACACTATGGTGCAGACAGTGGGGAGCCTCCAGAACCAGCAGCGGCAGATGACTCAGAGGCCTCTGGAGCTCACTCTAGCTGCCCCTCCATCCCATGGAGTTTCCCAGGGCCCCATGGGCACTGTAAGGAGGAGGAAGCTGTGGTAAACCTGGAAGGACCTAGATTTTAGGCCCGATAAAATTGGCCATTTTAAATTGATAATTTACTAAGAATGTACGAAGAACTTTGGTGTGTGTGTAATTTTATTTATTTCGCAAGTATCATTTGAAGTTTTTTTTTTTCTGATGTACTAGTTTGATGTATTGGTCTTATTTTATGTACATTTTTATGTACTTATTTTCCAAATTATATATTTAATTTATGATTTTGGTATTATATGTATGTTTGGTTAAGGGGATAGTATTGGGAGCCCAGGATTCAGATTCTTGCCCGCCTGATGGCTTGGTTAGGGTTGTGTGATCCAGATCACTGATGCTCAATGGGTCAAGAGGAGGGTGTGTGGTAAACCTAGCAGGGCCTGGATTTTAGGCCTGATAAAATTGGACATTTCAAGTTTCGAATTGGACATTTTAAATCAAACTGCAGTCAACCTCAGGCAGGCCGATGGGAATTCAGACTTGACCAAAATCAAATACACAAGCACGGACAAACTGCCAGGTCATGCCTTGTTAGTTACCCAGCAGGAGATAATCGGTCCCATTCCTATGCATCAAATAGTTTTGGATTGCCCAGATCGAGCCAGACTTTCTGTCACCCAGACTTCCTGCTGTTACCTCATATGGCAACGGGTTACGTGTCAGCAACACCACCAGAGATGGACAGCTGGTGTCGGGCCCTGGTGTCTTGTCAAGCGGTCATCATCTAATCCATTGGATGTCGGGACCCCCTCGAGAGGCCTCACTGGCCGAAAAGCAGAGATGTTTTTGGAAAGGTGCGAAGGGAGGGGGATAGAGGTAGACACCCAAGACACACCCCAGTGAAAACTCACCCTGGAGGTGATCTTGACTATCCAGAAGACTGACTAGAGAAGGAAGGAAGCAACCAGCGAGACCCACCTTCACAATGACGGACCTGAGAGGCTCAGAGATTCGGACCCAGGGCTCAGCTGAGTCCTCAATACAGGTAGTATAAAGTGTCTTGGAAATATTTAGTATTTGGTTCTGGATTAATTTAAGGGTAAATATTGTTGTTGTTCAATAAAATTGGTTTGACTTTATCCTTGTGTTGTCCTTTGTTTTCCTAATAAACACACCTGGGTAAAACTTTTGATTAATACACTCATTGAAGTATCTGAGGTTTTACAGATAGAACGAAGCATTGGAGGTCAACCCAGGGCCTGTCTCCAAGGAGACTACGGCAGTCTCCAGTTCTTCTGAATCTCCCCTTCCTGACACCGGCGCACCTCAAGTGCAGCGGGCAGAACAGGGTGGTACGGCAATACCAGTGGCACAGATACGTTGGCCAGGGCCCTACGGCTCCAGGCCTTCCAGAAGACGTCTGCCAAGGGCATCAAAGGCCACAGGGCACGGAAAGCAACTGGCTGCCTCCACCTCTGATAGCCATCCTGGGAACACACCTAGATGTTGCACCAGACGATTAAAGGTCAAGAAGAGTGAGGAGCACTGAGTGGGCACTGTTGTGGTCACTCCCTTTAGCTAGGGGGAATGGAAATCTGTCACAGTTAAATGTTCACCATTAAAACATGTCATACATGTGAAGTCTCTGTGACATTAATCTTCCTGGTCCGCCTCCTGGTCTGCCTCCTCCTCCTCCTCAGATGAGGCCGCATGTCCCTCTGCCTCCTCCTCCTCCGGCATGTTACCCTGCTGCTGTGCTAGATTGTGGAGGACACAACAGACCACTTCAAAGCAGGAGATCCTCTGGTGGGTGTACTACAGAGTGGTCAAGGCAGCAAAACCGCATTTTCAGCAGCTCGATGCACCACTCAAAGACAGCATGGGTGGCAATGTGGGCCTCATTGAATCGGGTTTCCGACTTGATCTCAGGCCTCTGCATCGGCATCATCAGCCATGTCTTCAGCGGGTATCCCTTGTCACCCACGACACACCCTGTCATCTTGGTGGAGTCCAAAGACACCAGGGATCTCTGAGTGCCCCAGGATGTAGCTATCATTCACGCTCCTATAGTAGTGGGCAGACAGGTGGATGATTTAGAGGCGTTGGCCGCACACAATCTGAGCATTCAGCGAGTGGAACCCCTTCCTGTTAATCCTGTTAACCCCTGATGCCCTGTTGCTCGTGTTAAGTAATGGGTTAAGAGACATTGCAATTAGTTGTCTCATTTATGTTAAGTATCCATTAATTGACACTGATATGTAAAGGGGCTTCAGATGGCCTCTGTCAGGTGGTGTGTTGTTAAGAGTTTTGAGCAGAGGCTGTGGAAGTGAAATAAATGGTGTTTGGTGAAAAGGAACAAGAACTTTAGACTCTTCATATCACAGCAACTAAAATGGTTAACAGCTCGCAGGGCGGCATGCGTGCCATTGATCGCCCTCAGAAACTGGGGCAGCCCAGCTATGGCCCAAGTCCTGCAGCACTGGGCCAGGTCCAGAGGAATGTGATATAGTTTGATGCCCAGGCATACAGAGCACCATCACCTCCCGGATGCATCTGTGGGTGGAAGATTTGGATATGCCACACAGATTACTGGTCCCTTTGAACCCTGGAATGACCTGGTGACATAGAGGTTGAGGGCTGCAGTGACCTTCACGGCCACAGGGAGGGGCTGTCGTCCTCCTCCACGAGGACAAGGCACAGGCGCCGCACTCTCTCTGTGCTGAGATGGAGTCTGCTGCGGCATATGGTGTCCGTCAGCTCATGGAATGACCAACGACGCCTGTACACCTTGGGCCGTTGCTGGCATTTACTTTTGGCTCCCTCCTCAGCCTGATGGGCGGCTGGGTTTTCAAGGTGTGTGGCAGCCCCTGTACGCCGGGTGCTGCCTCCAGCCTGTGTTGTCGCTGCTGCCTTCTAAATCATCTGCCTGCCTCAGCTGGCAGGAGCACAGCGAGGACATCCTGCGCCGATCCACAACAGCAAACATTGTTATTTCTGGAAGGAATTGGAGAAGGAGAAAGACCGACAATCCGTTAGAGCTTCCATCCCTCAAACCCCCCCAAGCCTTGATTTTGCCCTCTCCCGCTATTCACCAGCGCTCCCCGATCCACACTGTGCACGGCACTGTCACTGAATCATGCCCAATTACTCCCCTTTTTCTGGTTTGAACAATTTGAAGCAGTCAGTAACTTTGAGATACTTAAATACACAAAACTTAGAATAAAAAGTTATCCGCCCTTCCTTCTAGGCTAATCTAGAACTCTAATTATTATGATTTACATGACGGGTGATTAAGCTTCTCTTTTACTGGCCAGGTTATTTCAAATGCCAGTTCAACGCTCAAGCCAAAGTATTACAGGTTTGCAGGCATTTCACTCCTTATCCTTGAAATGAAGATGAGCAATGGTAATCGGCCAATTCTTGTTACAGGCAAACAGGATTTTAACACCACCTGCTTCCTCCCCATCCATGTACAACAAGGGCAAGGAAAAGAGGCTTCCGCTGTGTACAGTGTGTAATAATATAACAAATCAGTTCTTTCAGTGACACATTTATGATTCTGATCCACAAAATCTTCACCTCTGCATCTCCTTCTACTGAATAGCCATTTTACTGTTTCCCTCTATTGCACCAAATGTCCTGGACACGACATGGAACCTTCTACACTCTGGGATGAATATTCCCAGCTCATTGGTGATGGACTGGGAAGCGGATGGCAGGAGGGGGCTAGAAAAATAGTGGAAGAAGGAAACAGGAGAGGACCCCAACATCTTCCCTCCCCCATGCCATATTGCCAGCAGCGAGAAACACCTTTGCTGTGCACTGGCTGGCCTATCATGTCACTTAACTGGCCAATTAAGGACCACTTCCTGCCTCTACAGACATTTCACATGCGTCAGGACAGACCACCTCCATGTAGTGAAAACACTGGCAGAAACCTGTTGGTTGCCACACCACCCTGCATCGGATTCCCAAGAGAACTTTCCTTTATGGGCACTCAATGGTGGCTGCCCATGCAGCAATGGCACTGTTAGAGTTCAACGACACCCCCCCCCCCCACCAACCCCTTTCCCCTGATTGCCAGCCTGGCTGCCAAACCCTGGCTTGCCCCAACAACACTGACCTGTTTTCGAGGTTGCTCGGCCATTGAAGGTTCCTCTTCTTGCCGTTGCACGCTCAGCAATGGCCACCGCTAGGTGGCAGTGTTGAGGTTGCTGAGCTTCCAGCCCTCTGAATGGGCCAGTAGCTCTTGGGAGAGGAGGGTGTGTGGTCATTAATTGAGTGGATGCCGGAAGGGCGGCTTCTTAATTGGCAGCTGCCATCAATCTGCCAACCCCAGGGAATGCCTCCCGTTTTCAGCACCAACGATGGGATTTCACGATCAGTCACCAAATTCAGCCACATATTCTGCTAATCAGAACCTCCTCATTAGTTCGACATAGCTTCTCCTCTTTATCTCATTCACTTGCTCTGATACACGTTTAAACCAGGAGTTTCACTTTTATTGGCCGGGATTGCTCTATTCAGCTTCAGGATTTAGAGTTTGTGCTTGAGGGACGTTAAATCCTTGACATGTACATTTTATATTCCAGCCCACAGCTTTCACAGAGAATCCCTTGTGACGCAGCTGTGATCTTTGACTGGTTGTTTCCCATTAGCCTCAAAGTATATACATATGAGTGCAATTTGTTTTGCTGTATGTCAAGCTAGTCTTTTCTCATAATTGGTATTTCAGCATGTAGGGGGTCTCCCTCTTGTGTTGTTTGAAAGTTTTGGAGGTTGCTGCACCTCCTTCCATTATTACAAATGAACTAATATTTTGCGGTTTGGGGTGAACTTTTGGTCATTACATTTACAGTGAAATGCAAACATTAAAGCAGCTTTCTTCAACAAAATACTGCAAGAAAAGCTTTGCAATAAACATGGAAACATAGAAAATAGGAGCCATTCAGCCCTTTGAGCCTCCTCCGTCATTCAATATGATCATGTCTGATCCTTTATCTTAACAGCTTACCTTTGTGCTCTCCCCATACCCTCGACGCCTTTAGAATTTAAAAATCTATGTTTCCTTCTTAAATATAATCAAGAACTTGGCCTCTGTGGTCGAGAATTCCACAGGATCACCATCTGTTGAGTGAAGAAACTTGACCTAATCTCGATCCTAACTGGCCTACCCCACATCCTGAGACTGTGACCCCCTTGTTCTAGATCTCCAACCCGGGGAAACGGTTATAACCCTGCATGGGACTCATCCAGCTGGGGATGATTGTTCCCTCGTGCTGATTGGGCTGTGAGGTAACCAGCACTGGTACAACAGGTCAGCTGGCAGAAAGGAGTGAGGATCCTGAGATGTGTAACCGGGCCCTGTGTAAATACTGCTGTTATGCTGAATAAACGTCTTTCTTCTGAACTCTTCATACTCCCCTTTTGCCGTTTACTTCAGAAACAGCATCCCTGCATCGCGTCAGTCCCGGCCTGTCAGGATTTTATGCGTCTCAATCACATCCCCCCTTATTCAATAAATACAGGCCCAGTCAACCCAATCGCTCCTCATAAGTCAATGCTGCCACTTCAGGAATCAGTCTGGTGAACCTTTGCTGCACTCCCTCTCCAGAAGATATATCCTTTCTTAGATCAGGAAACCAAAACTGCACACGCTGGGTGAAATTTTCAGGGCCTGTTCACCACGGACTCAATCCTGTAATGGCCGCAAACTCTCTCAACAGGGCCGTAACAGGGTTTGCGGCGGCGAGATCTCAGTTTGATATTTTCCCCCGGTGACGTAAATCGGGTGCTCCGGGTGCTCCGATTTCCTCCCACAAGTCCCAAAAGACGTGCTGTTAGGTCATTTGGACATTCTGAATTCTCCCTCTGTGTACCCGAACAGGCGCCGGAATGTGGCGACTAGAGGCTTCTCACAGTAACTTCATTGCAGTGTTAATGTAAGCCTACTTGTGACAATAAAGATTATTATTAGTATTATTACTGAAAACATTAGAATATACAGATATATTTTCTAACTTGTGTAATCCTTACAATCTGTCTACATCTGTAAAGCTATAGCTGGACTGAAGGAGTAGTGCATTGTAGTTAACCTGTTCTTGTTTAATAAATGTTTTATTCTTTTGGTAAAAGTTCATAGGCAGTCCTGCAAACCTGTTCATCCCTGTCTCTAAGCAACAAAATAAAAGTTCCGATCTATCGAGCTGGGGTTCCACACTGGGACCTGACTGTCCAGTAGAAACATCAGCTGGGATTGTTACAAGTTTTCTCCAATGGCTCTGTTTAAAACCTTGCAGAACAACAAGAACAGAGATATTGGTCAGTAGGTTGAAGGTAATTTTGGGTCTTTGCCTGGTTTTGGGATGTCGACGACTTTGGACATGTGCTAGGGTTTCACCAATCTTCTTTCACAGACAATTGCCCTTGAGAAGCTGCCTTCTTGAACTGCTGCAGCCTGCATGGTGAAGATAAGTGCTGTTAGGTCGGGAGTACCAGGACTTTGACCCAGTGTTAATTAAGGAATGGCAACCTCTTTCCAAGTCAGGATGGTGGATGACTTGCCATGTTCCCTGCCCTCCTGTATGCATCATAAACATGGACAATGTAAAGCAGACATCTCAAACCACTGGCGAGATATCACCAACATTGCCTCCGCAAAACCCTACAAATCTACTGGCAAGATAGGCGTAACAACGTGAGCATCCACTCCCAGGTCAATACCCCAGTATCAAGGTACTGGTCACATTCGACCAGCTGCGATGGTTGTGCCACATTGCCCGCATGCCTGACACAAGATTCCCGTAACAAGTGTTTGCTCCGAGCTCTGTAATGGTAAGCAGGAGGGAAGAAGAAACGTTACAAGGACACTCTGAAAGCATCCCAAAATAAATGCAACATCCCCATCAACATGTGGGAGTTGCTTGCCTTAGAACGCACAAACTGGAGTAAAAGCATCCGCGAGGGCACCAATCACCTCGAACATGTAGGGTGGGGCACACGGAGGTCAAGCGTAAATGATCTCCACAAAAAAACCCTAATCAAACACCACCTGCCAAACCTGTGGCAGAGTCTGGGGATTGTCCAGGATTGGACTATCCAAACACCACACCTCCTGGATTGGAAGCTAGTCATCCTCGACACTGAGGGACTGCTCAAGCTGAAGAAGGTGCATGACTTGGATGGGAAGTTGGAGATGACGGTGTTCGCATAGTCCTCGGCTTTGTCCTTCGGGGTGTAGAGAATTTGGGCAGAGTTGTTAAAGAAGCTTTGGTGAGTTGCTTTGTCTTGCAAATGGTGCAGGAATGAATTTTACGGTACATGGAGCTGTTTTTAAATACTTAAAGAAAAATTGGCTTGGCTTGAAATTGGACCTCATTGCACCTGTTTAACTAGAAATTACTGCTACATTATAATTATTTTAATCATCTGGATTTACACCAGTATTTGTTATCCCATAGATATTCATAGATAATTTTAGCTGCACTCCATTGATTGTTCACATCAATGAGAAAACTATGTACAAAATGCTACTTGACCATAATTGGAGATTGAGACATTGGAATGTTCCTATTTTACTTGGTTTATGAGAAGGTTTTTTGAAACCCACTCATGTTTTGTCTCTGCGACTTGGGAAAAACCTTGGGAGTGAATTATCAGGAATGTCTCATCCAGATTTACAGTAGATATGGAGGTAAAGAAATAGCAGTTTAAAAACATCTGAGACCATACAAAGACAAGTTGCAAATATGGAAACTAATAGCAGCAGAAATAAATGGACAGTAATTGCTCCACAAACATAATCAAACTTACACCTAGAACGACACACATGCCACGCCAGATTTTACCAGCTTTTAGGCTCGGATTGAGAGATGGGGAAGAGGGAGCATTGACAAGGTGCTGAGAGAAAGCAGGGGGTAGAGTGCCCATTACCTACCTGCCACCATAGAGCTCTGCCAGTGCCCAGAAATGTGGAGAACGACTATCCCACTCAGTGACCAACTGTGTCACTGAAGTGGCTAATTACTGGCCCGTTCCCATTAGTGTCCCATTGTGTGAGGTAACTGCTTGGCAAATTCTGGCCATTTCCCTGTGGACTTGATTGGGTTGGGTTTCTAATTTGGCACTCAGTGGGCCACAGAGACCATTGGCTTCTTCCATGGCAATGCTGCCCATTCCCTCATCATTTCCCTCCTGTCAACCTAGCCAGGGCATGCCTGACTAACCCCAGCAGCCCCCTATCCACCACTGACAGGTCCCTTCAGTTGGGTGCAGTTCCAGCATCGGCCACTGCTTCTGGTGGCACTTCTGAGTTGAAGTGATTCTAGCCCATCAATTGGCCGCCCGCTCCTGGAGGTGGGGTATTCTCTCTTAAAGAGCCAAGGCAGGGTAAGCCCAGCTTTCCGTCCTGTCTTTGGGGCCTATGTTGTGCTGACAAAATCTCTTTATCAGGAGCTACAAGCCCAGTTTAGAAAGTTAGTATTCTTCATTGTGTTTGTTCCATTTTTCCAACATGCATTTCACCTTGTGTTCCTGTACACTTGTGCGAATGAAGATACTATTGTTCAGATTTAACAAAAAAATAAATGTTAACTATGTACCAATAAAAACATAAAAATCAATTCAAAGAGGGTTATTTACCCTTTCATTAATAAAACCTGAAGGTTATTCACAATCAAAAATAATGTCTGCTCTGGATATTTCTGAAAATCCCATTGTTAACGAGGAGTTGAACTACAATAAAACATTCTTTAAATGGTTTGAGGCGACTGAGAAAATGGAACTAAGAAACCTTGAAAGGCATGACATCAAAGCATATTGCCTTTATATTAGAGATTTCTGGCTATTTTCCACAATTAACATCATTCTCCATACAATATCAGCTTTTTCTTGCTTATATCTCTCATCCCATTAAATACTGAGAGTATTCCGGCAGGTTAGCTTTTGTGCTTGAAATGGTAGTGATCCCATTTGTTAGATATCAAATTGCTTTTATATGCTTTTATCCCTATTTTTGTCTTTCAACCTTAAAACCCCCCAAAGTTGGCTAGCAGCCACCTTTTGAAAGCTTCTCTGTTTTTTTCTAACTTCATGGCGTAGTCTTTGTGATGAAGAGAGCATCTTCCTTTGCTATTTTGATAGCCACAAACTCATTCCTATCAGAGCATTGATCTTTGCTGTGTTTGCTTTAAATTGTAAAAGGAAGAGGCGACGATTACTGTGTTCCTGTCAGCGTTATTACCAGGTGATATAATAGCTAATACAATAATGGTATGGTACTCTGCTTGATAGGGACCAGCCTACATAGGGAGAGACGCTGGATGTCTTTGTAAGAATTACAGGACGAACAAAAAAACTACAATAATGTGTTGTAACCCCCCACGGGACCCCATGAGTCTCGTGGAATATGATCTTTCCCGCTGAGGGGGCAGGAAATCCAAGTATTCAAACCCGGCCCGAGAGTGAGCTGGGCGCTATAGTCCCTGCCAGGACCGTGTACAGTCTCTTCATACTTCTGTAAATAAACCTTTCAGTCCCAACACTACCCGCGTGGCTGCTTCTGTGAACCCAACACTGGCGCCGAGGATTACATGGAGCTACAGATGGCGGCGTTTTCGCTGTACCCGGCTGTCTCTCCAGCAGACCTCTGGAGGTTGGTTCACCCATCGTTGCGATACTGGATGCTGGATGCATTTAATGCAGGTATCAACAATCGGTCGCAATAAGTCGAACGGATGCATTTTCTTTTTTCGGCCCAATGCCATCATCAGAGATGAGTGCCAGACCGTGATCCTCTTGACGGCCTGTGGGGTGCCCAGCTTGTGTGATTAAGAGACTGACGTACCCCACCGCCCCCGATTCGAAGTCGTTCGCAGATCTGGTAGCGCTAGTAACATATTATTTCAATCCCAACCCATCGGTCACCATCCAACTCCACTGCTTCAGTATGCTGAGAGGACCCTGGGGAGTCATTAATGATGTATCTCAGGAAGATTGCAGAATTCTGTGAATATGATGCCACCCTCTCTGAAATATTGCGGGATAGATTGGTCTGTGTGGCGTGCATAACACGATGTCCCAGCAGAGGTTGCTCGCCGACCCTCAGCTGGACCCCAAACGGGCTGTGGAAATCGCCCAGTTGGGAGAAAGCGCAGTGCAGGGAGTACAGGAATTATAAGGAATGGAAGTCCTCAGCTTCCCCGGATCTCCGCCTTGGCCAGCAACCCACCGAGGGCAGGGTCAGTGGTGACCCCCTTGCATTGTGGGACGTGCAGACAGAGAGGCCTCTGGGACTGGCCGCCCACTCCAGTTCTGCATCTTTTTTTATGGAAGAGCCCGTAGATGATTGTCTACAGTTGAACTGCATTGCATCGCCCAAGGTCGGCCCCATTAGGATCACGGTTCAAGTCAATGGCTACCCATTGCTAATGGAGTTAGACACAGGTGCTGCTTTCTTGGTTGGCAGAAGGCATACTTTTAAGAGGCTCTGGATGGGAGTGCAGCTCCTGTCATTCGGGCACATCGAGGCTCGATTGACCACATACACCGGAGAATCACTGGCCATAGCGGGGATGACGGTGGGCCCAGTGATCAATGAGCAGCAATCCACTTGTTTGCTCCTGGTGAAAGATGACAGCTCCAATTTGGTTGGCCACAACTGGCGACAACTGGCCCTCCTTTTGACTGGCAGAGGGTATTTCAAATGGACTTGGATGCCATGTCAAAGATCCACGTGGACCCTACGGCACAACCATGTTCTTGTCCGGTTTCCTAAGTGCAATTGCCGAAGGTAGAGCTCAGTCAGCTTGGGGATCATCCGGCAAGTGAAGTTTATGGACTGGGAGGCACCGGTCATCCCCGTCATGAAGCCCGATGGCATGGTTTACCTCTGCGGTGATGATAAATTAACGGTGAATAGGGCATCTAAGCTGGACTGGTATTTGATGCCGTGAACATGCATAGGGGGCTGTACAAATATACAAGGCTGACTTTTGGTGTATTATCTGCTTGCGTCATTTTCCAGCGAGTGATGGAGAATATTCTACGGGGGTTACCGCCAGTAGCAGTTTATTTGGGTGACATTTAGGTCACAGGAATGTCAGAACAGGACCACCTGAAATGAAATGAAATGAAAATCGCTTATTGTCACAAGTAGGCTTCAAATGAAGTTACTGTGAAAAGCCCCTAGTCGCCACATTCCGGCGCCTGTTTGGGGAGGCTGGTATGGGAATTGAACCGTGCTGCTGGCCTGCCTTGGTCTGCTTTTAAAAGCCAGCGATTTAGCCCAGTGTGGTAAACCAACCCCAATAACCTGGACGAAGTGCTCCATCGCTTTGCGGAATCCAGCCTTCACTTCTGCAGAGGAAAATGTGCTTTTCATGTCCGAGAAGTAACCTATTTGGGTTATTGTGTGGACTGGAAAGGCCTCCACCTGGTTGAAGACAAAGTGCGGGCCATCCAACAGGCCCCAGCGCTGGGAGGAGCGACAGAGCTCTGTTAGTTCCTGGGGCTTGTAAATTATTGTATGAAGTTTATCCCGGGACTTGTGACAATGTTGGCCCTCTTGCACAATTTACTCAAAAAAAAACCCGGGAGTGAGCGAGGAGGGTGCTGCAGGAGACAAAATGCAGCTCTCTTCTTTTTGGCTGCTGACCCACTTTGATTCCCCTAAACTATTCTTGGTCACCTGCAATGCCTCGCCATACGGCATAGGTGCCATGTTATCGCACCTAATGAGTGGCAGCAGAGAGCATCCAGTCGCCTTCGCCTCGAGGATGTTGGCCACAGCTGAGTGCAATTATGCTCAGGTAGAGAAGGAGGGTCTGGCGGTGGTCTTCTGGATGCTGTTTCATAGAATTGACCGATCGTAAGCCGCTGCTGGAGTTATTCAAAAAGGACAGAGCCATCCCACCTATAGCATCGGCCAGAATTCAATGATGGGCTCTCTTGCTGGCGGCGTACGAGCACACAATAGAACATTGCCCTGGGACGCAGCTCGCGAATGCTGACACGTCCAATAGGCTTCAAATTCCAACAAGACCGCTGGCACCTCCAGAGTCGACGAGGTTGTCACTACTGTGCACTTTATAGATATATTGCCAGTCACGGCACCCCGTTATCCAAGGTTCATTATATTGTGTTGTCTCGTCTCCTTACCAGAGAACTGAAAACCTTTATCTCAAAGATTGTTGCGATCAGTGTGGACGCGAGTCGTAGTTCCGCACAAGGGACAAGGCCCCATCTTGGCAGACCTCCATAATGGACATCCCGGCGTGTCTCAGGTGAAGATGCTCACCCAACGTTACAGGATTGGACATGGAGATTGAACGGCTCGGGCAACAGTGGGGAGTGTGTCAGGGGTAGCAGAAGCTCCCACCTGTGGCACTGCTTCGTCCCTGGGAGTGGCCGGGTTGGCCATGTGTTTGTTTCCATGCCAATTTTGCGGGCCCTTTTCAGGGATCCATGTTCCTCCTCCTCATTGACGTGCACTCAAAATAGCTGGACGTCCACAGGATGTCATCAACGACTTCAAGAATGACAATCTAGAAGCTCAGGCTCTCTCTCGGCACACACGGCATCCCGAGGTACTGGTCTCTGACAACGGAATGCCGTTCACTGTGCAGAGTTTAAAAATTTCATGTGGACGAATGGATTGCACCACATGTGCACTGCCCCATATCACCCCGCTTCAAATGGTTTGGCCAACAGAACGGTCCAAACGTTCAAGCGTGGCATGGAGAAGCAGACCTTGGGAGTCCTTTGACACGCGTCCTTTTCTGCTCCCGCTCCAGGTTGCACGCTGCCACCGGCAGAACTTCTCATGGGACATCGGCTTCAAACTCGCCTCAGCCTAGCATTGCCTGATATTGGTGGAAAGGTACGCCGTGGACAGGAGCATGGTGTTGCCGTGTCAAGCAAGACCACCTAGACGATTCGTACCAGACGACACAGTCTACGTGCACAACTTCAGAGACAGTCCCAAGTGGTTCCTGGCACTATCATTCAGCACACCGGGCTGGTGTCGTACCAGGTTTGAGGATGAGGGGGGGGGGGGGGGGGCGGGGAATGTGTAACCCCCACAGGATCCGCGGGAACAGGCGATTACTCTCCCCATGAGCTTCGTGGAGTATGAGCTTCCCCGCTGAGTGATGGGGCCACCTTATCAGCGGGTCAGGAAATCAGAATATTTAAACCCAACCCAAGTATGGTGGGGTAGTCCCTCCTGGAACTTTTGTGCATAGTCTTCTCATACTTCTGCAAATAAACCTTTCATTCCCAATGCTTCATGTGTGGCTGCTTCTACGAACTCAACATCAACATCAATTTGGAAACATTTAATTTCCACTGTGAGTGATACTGATTCTGGTTTTAAACTTGTAATAGTACATTAAATCAAATGTCAGCAAATCTTGCTTAACCTCTGTAGGTATTAACAAATGTGACACTATAAATTACAGAACCATTTGAAGATTGACAATTTGAATACATTGTTGCTGTCTATCACAAGATCCAAGTCAAGTTATTAAATATGATTCAGAAAATTAGATCACAATGTCATCTAAGCTTCCTGTGGTTAAGTGGGTTAATTTCCAGCATTGGCTCACCTATATGCATCTTTGTTTTCCGCCTCACCCATCCCTGCCACGGGATGATTCAAGCCTGGAGCCCCAGAGCATTGCCCGAGGTCTGTGGATTACCAGTCCAGTGACCTACACCACTCGGCCAACGGGGTTCTAGCGACCAATGCATCTGCCAAATTAATTGGCATTGGGTGCTGCATTCACACCATGAGGAGTAAACAGCATTAGTCGTTTAACAGAAGTATTACATCAATGCTTGCAGTGCTTTTGAAGTTGCCAAGGATTTTGTTGCAATTATGTCCAATTTGCAGTTAGGAGCCAAGAAATGTGATAAGAATGGTTAAAAAAAAGAGGAAGAAAATCAAAAATATGGCTATCCCATGGCTGAATGTGTATATTTTGGAAGGGAAATAATCACATTGCTAAAGGATTAATACTTTCGATCAAATTATATTTTGTACCCACAATTTAAGTGTAATGCTGATGATCTCGGCATTAAAGAATTGTTGTGAGGGCAATGAGTCAATTAAATTAGACTATTATCCAAAGTTACAGCATGTCAATACTACTACAAACAAGCAGATTTCTCCTTTAGTTTAGATGTAAACAGTTGGGCAAAATTATCTGTAATTAGCAGCACTGTCCAGTTAACTTTCATTCCATCCTTGTGCAAACACAAGCATTCTAATTGGCGAATGATTGTACTTTTCACTTGGTTATTGTAACATTCCCTTCATCAGCTCAACCTTCTTTCAGGTTCTTTGGCATGAATCGTCAAGCGGAGACTTCAGCACCTGAAGTCAATGCCACTTCATGTAAGGATAAGGAGGTACGCAAGGTGTGACAGATTTCCAAATTGTGCACGTTTACTCAAGAGTAAAAGTTAAATATTGCAGATGAGGGAAACATGAAGTGAAAAAGAAAGATGTTGCCGGAAACTACCAGGAGTTCAGGCAGCATGGAGATTGGAAAGTAGGATTGATATTTCAGGTATGTGATGCTTAGTCATAACTCTTGCTGTAAATAAGTGTGTCCAGAACTGCAAGTAGTACTCAAAACATATTACACTCGAACACTTCTTACAATGCCAAGAAAACTAAACACTTTTAATGAAGCAACATACAGAACTCTCAACATAATTGCAAAATCCTTTATCTAATTTAGTTTATGCAATATTCTGAAAGGAAATTGTTGCTAACTTTGGTTGGCTCTTAATTCGATTCCCGTTGGGTCTTTACTGAATTTGCTCTGTTTCTATAACCTTTGCTCTAGAGTCGCCAGGTATCTTTATGATACCACCACGAGGTTCAAGTTCAAGTACTGATCAATAACTCAACACACCAATCAGTAAGATTCAAATCAAAACACATTTATTATACACAGTAAATCACTACTCATGCATAAACTCTACTTTCTAGACTATTCTCTATCACTAAATGGCCTATACTTAGCTTCGGAATTGGCCCACCAGGTCAGGGGAACAAATGGCCTTTCATTCGATCTGAGTCTGCAGGATTCAAAAGCTGGTATGGACTGGTAGCTAGGAGCGCCTATCTCGTAGCGTGCGTTGACTGGAGACTTACTTGGTTGATGCGGCAGCTTAGGCAGTTCACTCTCAAGGGTTGATTCGAGTTGCTGAGTGACCCTGCCAAGAAGACCGATTTGAACTTGGAGGCTCTACTTTATAGTCCCCAGGGTGCTTCGCGCCGTTTGGGGCGGACCCCGTATCTGGTTCCAAGAGATTGGACTACGTTCCGATCACTTGGATCGATTTCTCCAATACTGGAGTTGTTCCCTGATCGCTGGGCGGTCCCGGAGTGTCCTTTGGCCTTCCTTTGTCTTGAATCCTGCTGGCGCCGAGGAGTCTGGCTTGGCCTTATTCACCTTAAATGTTTTGATTGTTCCCGGGAATCGTTCATTAGTATGCAGATGGCTGTGAGTTTCAGTGCTGTCTGGGCTTTTGCAAGTTCTAATACACAGGATTTCTGCACTTGCTAGTTTTTGCCTGTGTTGGCTGAATTTCCCTGTAGTCTTTGCGGATCTCCATTTTAAGTCGGGAAGTAGCCAACCCAGGTGGCTACAAAATATAATTACAGTTGCATAATTTCTGGTGGTTATTGGTTTTATTATTATATACTTTGTTTCAGAGTAAAATTTACTTTTATAAATTATTTCTCATCTCAAATATTTATCCATGTACTTGATTCAGAATCATATGTCACAGTCAGAAATATGTATGTAGCACTGGTTCTTCAGCAAGACGTCAATGTATAATTATGTCAATGCTACTTTGTGATGGGTCGGGAAAGAAAACAATGAGGTTGAATTTTATTTGGGAGGAGTGTACTGCGTAACCCCCTTGTGGTGAAATGCCTATGGGCTATATCATAGTTGGAAGGTGTGTGACATCCAACCAGCAGGTGGCGGTACAGACACACCATGCAGTCTCTAGACCATGGTCATGTGACCTGTGACTCCACTATAAGGGGCGATACATCCAGCCATATGTGACCTGTGACTCTGATATAAGGGGAGATACATCCGGCCATCTGACCTGTGACTCTGATGTAAGGAAGATACATCCAGCCATCTACAGAAGACGATTGAGAGGGTAATAAGACATACATGTGAATGGTCAGTGCTAGGTCCAAGTTCCAGAGGAGTAGTTAGCAGACTCCATGATAAGGTGTTCTGTATCAGATTGCTATCTTACCACACAAGACTCAATAAGAGATTCTGGTTTGGACATGTCGCAGCGTTTGGTGGATTCCTTCATAAAGTACAAGGACCAAAGATAACTAGGTACCACGAATGCTGAAGATTTAAAGATAGCGACAGTAGTGACAACATTAAGTATTCAGCTTAAAGACCGGGTCTGGTGAACTGCAGCCTGAGGAGACCCAACGCGTAAGAAAATGCTGAAGCTCGAGATGGACAGACCGGGGGCCCCCCACCAGCTTCAGATGTCCAGTAATGTAGGTGAGAATTGGCGACTGTTCAATCAGCAGTTCAAACTTTATGTTGCGGCCGTGGGCCTACAGGCCCAGCCTGATGAAAGGCAAATCACGTTGCTGCTAACAGTGGCAGGTCCACAAGCGCTTGATGAAGTGATGAAGCACTTTGATAAGCATTGTATCCCTAAGAAGAATGAAATGTTTGAGCGTTATATGTCCCATATGTGTCCCCAGAGACCTGGTGAATCATTTCACAGTTTTGTCATGGACTTGAGGCTGAAGGCCCAATCATTCAACTTCAATGACCTGAAATGTTTGTTAATCCGTGACCAAATTGTCTTTAGTTTACTTGATGATAATCTTCAGGCGATATTATTGCGGGAGGAAGATTTGGTGCTGGAAAAGGCAGTGAAGATTTGCCAGGCGAGCGAGATAGCTACACAAAGAATAGTCGCACTCTGCTCAAAATATTTTGGCGCCAACATGGAAGAGGAAGTTGGCGCCATTAGTGCTGTGACGCATGTCTGAATAAACGTGATTTATTTTAGGGTCCAATCAACTGAATAGAATAACAGAAATTAACTGAGGAACAAATTAAAAGGGGCTGCTCCTGGTAGTGGCACTGCCAAAAAATAACAAAGAGCAACGGAAACCTATCAACATCAAATTATAATAGGGTGGCACGGTGGCACAGTGGTTATCACTGCTTCCTTCCTGGGTTTTATTCTGGCCCCTGGTGTCACTGTACTATGTCTCCATGTGGCTGCGTGGGTCTCACTTCCACAAACCCAAGAAGATGTGCAGGGAGGTGAATTGACCACACTAAATTACCGTTTAATTGGTGATATACCTTCAATTCATCGAGAGGGAGAGGGAGCTAGTGAACATTAGGCTTTATTAGTCATGAACTTGCCTAGCCAGAGTCGGTTGTACAGATGAATGCCGCCCACAGGCGGCCGGTCTATATATGGTCCCGGTGAGGGCGGAGCCAGAGGCGGAGCCCACAGGGGTTACAGTACCCGGAAGCAGCTCGTATTACCACTTCCAGGTCATAGGTCATAGGTTACAGTATCATGCATGCATTAGGTGAATACATTCACCACATTCACCCCCTGTTAAAAAATCAACTCCAGTGGGGGTGAGGTGGGGTCATTACATATTTAGTCTATCTGGAGGCCGGATCATTCTCTTCGACCTCCTCAGCTCTGGCGGTGTGGTGGGCACGGTTGTTGCAGGTGGTGACTCCAGGGGCGTTGTGTCTGGAACTTGAGCCTCAGTCCGGCGTGTCGGAGACGGTTGGGGTGTGGGGGTAGGCAGGGGGGTGATGGGTGGCGGCAGTATCGGGGACAATACAGGAGACCCAGGGGAGTGTACGGGGTATTGGGGGTGGCGGCGGGTAGCAGGGAGGGGGGCGCTTTGGTAGGGGAACCAGCCGGCGCCAGGTCCCGTAGGGAGACCGTATCTTGCCGTACGTCCTGGTGCGCGATGTAGGCGTACTGGGGGTTGGCATGGAACAACTGGATCCTCTCGACCAGGGGGTCGATCTTTATGGCTCCTCATGTGCCTCCGGAGAAGGACTGGTCCCGGAGTTGTCAGCCAAGATGGAAGCGAGATCCCGGAGATGGACTTCCTGGGGAAGATAAACAAACAATCGTAATGGGTCTCATTCGTGGCTGTGCAGAGGAGTGACCTGATGGAGTGGAGGGCGTCGGGGAGGACCTCCTGCCAGCGGGGGATCGGGAGACTTCTAGATCTGAGGGCCAGAAGAACAGCCTTTCATACCGTCGCGTTCTCCCTCTCCACCTGCCCGTTTCCCTGCGGGTTATAGCTCGCAGTCCTGCTCGAGGCGATGCCTTTGCTGAGCAGGTACTGACGTAGCTCATCGCTCATGAAACCGAACAGTGTGAAGATGCTGTGCAGTGCCTTTATTACAGTGGCCGAGGTCATGTCGGGGCAGGGGACAGCGAAGGGGAAGTGGGAGTACTCATCAATGACGGTGAGAAAATATATATTATGGTTGGTGGAGGGGAGGGGCCCTTTGAAGTCAATGCTTAGGCGCTCAAAGGACCGGGAGGCCTTTACCAGATGGGCCTTGTCTGGCCGATAGAAGTGCGGTTTGCACTCCGCGCAGACCTGGCAGTCCCTGGTCATTGCCTTGACCTCCTCGGTGGAGAAGGGCAGAGTGCGGGCCTTAATGAAGTGGGTAAGCCGGGTGACCCCCGGATGGCACAGGTCATTGTGGATAGCCCGAAGTCGGTCGTCTTGCGTGCTGGCGCATGTGCTGCGGGACAGGGCATCTGGGGGCTCGTTGAGCTTCCCAGGACGATACTTGATGTCGTAATTGTAGGTGGAGAGTTCGATCCCCCCCCTCAAGATTTTGTCATTTTTTATTTTGCCCCGTTGTGCGTTGTCAAACATGAAGGCGACCGACCGCTGGTCGGTGACGAGGGTGAACCTAGGTAGTGCCATCAATGCCGCACGGCTTCCACTATGGCTTGTGCTTCCTTCTCGACCGAGGGGTGTCGAATTTCGGAAGCGTGGAGGGTCCTAGAGAAGAATGCGACTGGCCTGCCCGCCTGGTTGAGTGTGGCGGCCAGTGAGACGTCTGACACATCGCTCTCTACCTGAAAGGGGATGGATTCGTCCACCGCGTGCATTGCGGCCTTGGTGAAGTCGGCCTTGATGCGGCTGAAGGCCGAGCGGGCCTCATCCGTCAGGGGGAAACTGGTGGTTTGAATAAGTGGGCGGGCTTTGTCCGCATAGTTGGGGACCCACTGGGCGTAGTACAGCCCCAGGCCTTGAGGCTGTGGGGAGGGGGGAGTTCTGTGAGGGGGCGCATACGGTCGAGGTCGGGCCCTAGGACTCCATTCTCCATGCGTAGCCGAGGATGGCCAGTCGGGTAGTGCAGAAGACGCACTTTTCTTTGTTGTATGTAAGGTTGAGGGATATGGTGGCCTGGAGGAACCTCTGAAGGTTGGCGTCATGGTCCTGCTGATCATGGCCGCAAATGGTCACATTGTCCAAGTACGGGTATGTAGCCCGCAAACCGTACCGGTCCACCATTCGGTCCATCTTTCTCTGAAAGACCAAGACCCCGTTAGTGACGCCGAAGGAGACTCTGAGGAAGTGGAAGAGTCGGCCGGCTGCTTCAAAGGCAGTGTAGTGGCGCTCTTCCGGGCGGATTGGGAGCTGGTGGTAGGCCGACTTCAGATCGACGATGGAGAACTCACGGTACTGCGTGATCTGGTTGACCATCTCCGCTATGCGGGGGAGGGGGTACGCATCCAGTTGTGTGAACCGGTTAATGGTCTGGCTGTAGTCCACAAACATCCAATTCTTTTCCCCGGTCCTGACAACCACCACTTGTACTCTTCAGGGGCTGTTGCTGGCCTCGATGATCCCTTCACTCAACAGTCGCTGGACCTCCGACTTGATAAATGTCATGTCTAGCGAACTGTACTGCCTGCTCCTGGTGGCGATGGGCTTACAGTCAGGAGTGAGGTTCGCAAAGAGTGACGGGGGGGAGACCTTGAGGGTCGCGAGGCTGCACACCGTGAGGGGGGGGGGGAGGCACGGGTCCGCCGAATTGTAAGGTCAGGCTTCGGTGATTACATTGAAAGTCCAATCTGAGCAGTAGGGGGGCGCAGAGGTGGAGGAGGACGTAGAGCTTAAACGGAGTGTACTCTGTGCCCTGCATCGCAAGATTGGCGATACAGTACCCCCGGATCTGAACCGAATGGGACCCGGAGGCAAGGGAGATTGTTTGGGAGGCTGGGTAGGTGTGGTGGGAGCAGCGCCTTACCGTGTCGGGGTGGACAAAGCTCTCCATGCTCCCGGAGTTGAAAAGACAGGGGGTCTCGTGCCCATTGGCCTGGACGACCATCATGGAGTTCTTCAGCTGTTTCGGCTGCGACTGATCGAGAGTGACTGCACCCAGCTGCGGGTAGCCTGTGTGGTCGGTGGAATCACAAGATGGCAGCCCCCATGAGTCGCACGTGTTGGGCTGGGGTGAAGATGACGGCCCCCATGAGTCGCACGTGTCGGTCGGTGTTTGGGCCGGCGACCAAGATGGCAGCCCCCACGAGTCGCACGATGCTGATGACGCATCTGACGGGGGAGTTCCGGGCAGACATGCAGCCATGGTTCGGGCCTGGTGCGTTTTCGATTACTGAGCCTTAGTTCGGCCCAGACAGACTCTAGCGAAGTGCCCTTTTTTCCCACAGTCACTGTACATCACTGTGCGGGCTGGGCAACGCTGCCGGGGTGTTGGCCCTGCGGTTCCTCGGGCTGGGCTTGCAGCCGCGCGGCGCAGGCCTGCGACGTAGTCGGGTCCGACGGGGCCGCGACGAGGGTGTCCACGAGGGGTTCGCCAGGCCCGCGGGGGACGCACTGAGGTTCTGGTAGGCCACCTCTAGCGAGGTAGCTAGGTTTACCGTGTCCCGCAGGCCGGAGGTCCCGTTTTCCAGCAGGTGCTGCCTGATGTAATTCGAGCGGACCCCTGCCACGTGGGTGTCCCGGATCTGTGAGTTCATGTGTTCCTCCGCCGTCACATCTCGATAGCTGTAGTTCCTCGCGAGTAGAGTCAGGGTTTCCAGATACTCGTCCAGCGATTCTCCGGCGCGTTGACGGCGAGTAGTGAGGAGGTGTCTGGCGAACACCTCATTTACGGGCTTCACGAAGTGTGACATGAGGGTTGCGACCGCCGATTCGTACGTGGCCACTTTCTCAATCATTACTGAGATTCGATGGCTCACCCGAGCGTGGAGGAGTCGCAGCTTGAGGGACTCCGTGGGAGGCGTTGAGGAGGAGTCGAGGTCGGCCTCGAAGCATCGAAGCCAATGTTCGAATATCTCCTTGGCTTCAGATGCATGGGCATCGAGTTCGAGCCTGTCTGGCTTTAGAGCGGCTTTCATAGTGCTGTCTATGACTAATAAATTGATATACCTTCAATTCACCGAGAGGCAGAGAGAGCGACTGAACATTAGGCTTTATTAGTCATGAACTTGCCTAGCCAGAGTCGGTTGTACAGATGAATGCTGCCTACAGGCAGCCGGTCTATATATGGCCCCGGTGAGGGTGGAGCCAGAGGCGGAGCCCACCGGGGTTACAGTACAGTACCTGGAAGCAGCTTGTATTACCACTTCCAGGTCATAGGTCATAGGTTACAGTATCATGCATGCATTAGGTGAATATATTCACCACAATTGGAAAAAAAGTATTGGGTACTCTAAATTTATTTTTAAAAATCAAATCATAATGTGAAAAGAGGGGTCGATAAACCAGTTTAACCCCTGTAGTGCCCACTGGGCATGGGAGGCCTCAAGAGTGTCCGTCGACACTGCACGCTCCCTCTCCAGGGACACCCAGCCGCGAATGAACCTACAGAAATGGGACAGCCAGTCGGCTGGACGACCCCCTCAGTCACCCGCTGCCTGGAGCTGTTAATGGCGAGTTTCACCAGGCCCAGGAGCAGGTTCACGAGGAGGTCCTCCGCGTCTCCGCCCCTCTCCGCACTGGGTGGCCGTAGATCTGGAGCGTGGGGCTGAAGTGCAAACAAACCTTCAACAACAACGTTGTCAAAAAACTAAAAAGGGACTGCAGCCGAGGACACTCAACGTTGACATGGCTTGGTTACCCCACGATCCTTGAGGAATATGTGTTCCCCCAATGAGGGGCGGGGGAAGGGGGCAATCATTAATTGTGCAGCTGTATAAATAGAGCTGGCCAGTGTGGTACCTGCTCGACAGGGAACCAGTAGTGAACTGCTGGTACTTTGTACATATTGTTATACATAAAGTTACTTTCTGTTTGACTCTACAAACTCATGCTGGATCTCTTCATGTCCCTACGAAACCATTTTTCTCACACCAATTTTTGAGCCACACTTTCAACTCTTTGATCTTATTTATCTAATTTCTTCATGACAACCAATATACTCTTGAAGCCTGTCAGTTATTGAAATATTTAAGGAGGCTCTATTCCTTCACTTTAGGAAGATTTTTATGGGTAACCCATGGTGACCAGGTTTTTGGGGGCTGAAAAGAAGATTATAAGTTGAAGGGTGTGAGAAGGGCTGTGGATCCATCAGGTAAGCAGCCAATGCTTATGGGCTAGGAAGAGCAGGAGTGCTTTCCTCCCTATCTAGCAAATACTATCACCCTCAAGAACTGATTCCCCCGAATCTCCCGAATGAGTTCCGACTCTCTATCATTACATCCCCCATTTCTTCCCAACATCTGAATTCCCTTCTGATCTGTCTCTTCCACATTGTTCTCCCAACCCAATAATCACCCCCCAAACTCTCCCTACCCACACTCCACCACACCTCATCCCAACCACAACCTGTGCTTGGGCTGTGGGCTTTTCTGGAGTCACATCCCTAACAGGCAACCAAGCTTGCCAATCAGAGCAACGCCAGGGTGGGGCATTGAGAGAACCTGAACTTCAGGTTTCCTGACCATAACTCCTCCCTGTCTCCTTCCCCCATCTCAGTAATTATCAAGGGCATTATGTTGGCAAAGAATGGAAGAAAATATGCAAGTGATTAGAACGATGATTTTAAAAATGAGACTATGGAGTTAAGCATAAAATAAGACAAAACCTTGCCACATGTATTTTTCTGTAACATTTTAATGAGTACTGTAGTGGGGTAAATAGTCCTGGTTATTATGAAAATGAACCAGTTGAGTTGGAAGTAAGAGAACTTCAGCTAAATGAGAAACATGTTGAAAATGATGAAAAGGATAATCTGTGTGGTTACTATTCAGAAAGGTACCAATTAACAATTGCTTCAGGGGTTCCACTAAGCGTAGTAAGGGCAGTGACTGTAACAGTTCAAAACATGTAGATTGAGTTTGTGCCATCATCATGATCGGCATGAACTGAAATCCATGACAATGACATTATTTTTGGAATCAGTAATAAACGTACTTCAAAATAGTGGCAGTAATTTTGCTGACTGACAATGGAAAAGCAAACGACAATGTTTTGAGATGATTGCCTGACATTCTCTTCCGTTAAAGTATAGTTTCAATTATTTACTTCTGAATAGATTTCATGGATTTACGGTGATCATCTCAATTTTGGATTAAACCGGTCATGATACTGAGGAAAACAAATTTGAATTTATATCTATTTCTTTTATGTCTCTGGGATATTTCAAACGATTTCTAACTCACGGGTTGCTTTTGAAATACAATCAGCGTTGTGCGGGAAACATGCCAGCCATTTTCACACAGCGAGTCCAACATACAGCAAAATAATTCTTGATCTATTGATGTTGGTTGAGAAAGGAAAGTTGATCAGGACACCCAGGAGAGCTCTTTGTTTTTCTTCGAATGGTGCAGTGGATTCGCGACACCAGGCGTGTTCAACCTTTTCGCTCGGGGGCCATATTTACATATTTTTCTCATTCAAGGAGCAGATGAGCAAATTTAGAAAAACTAAGCAAAATTTCAAAAAATAAATAAGAATATAAACAATTGCTGATCAAAAGTACAGCATTTTTTCTCAGCAAGAAATTGTTAAGTTGAAAAAGAGAACGTGACTTCCGGGTGCGGCGATGACCAGCTAAGTCGCACGTTTTGGCAGCTCCCGGTGGAACGGACTTTTGGGCTCTTAATAAGAGCCCCAACGGCAATTTTAACGGCTAAAAGTACTGTGCGGTAAACCAGAAGGGAATCCCCCCTGGATGCGGATGGAAAAAGGAGAGGAAAGTGGCCGGATTGCGGTGGATCCTTTAGAGCAGCGGCAAGGAAGGCAAGCAAAAACCAAGATGGCGTCGGAAGGTGGCAGTTTAATATGGGGCCCTGAACAACACGAGTTTTTGAAACGCTGCGTGGAAGAGCTTAAAAAGGAGATGAAGAAGGAGCTGTTGGCCCCGATACTACAGGCGATCGAAGGGCTAAAGGAGGAGCAAAAGACCCAGGAGCAGGAGCTTCGGGTCGTGAAGGCAATGGCTGCCGAGAACGAGGACGATATACAGGGGCTGGTGGTGAAGACGGAGATGCACGAGGCACACCATAAACGATGTGTGGAAAGGCTGGAGGTGCTGGAGAATAATGCGAGGAGGAAGAATTTAAGGATTCTTGGTCTTCCTGAAGGTGCAGAAGGGGCGGACGTCGGGGCATATGTGAGCACGATGCTGCACTCGTTAATGGGAGCGGAGGCCCCGACGGGTCCGTTGGAGGTGGAGGGAGCATACCGAGTGATGGCGCGAGGACCGAGAGCAGGAGAAATTCCCAGAGCCATAGTGGTGAGATTCCTCCGTTTTAAGGACAGAGAGATGGTCCTCAGATGGGCAAAGAAAACTCGGAGCAGTAGGTGGGAGAACGCGGTGATCTGCGTATATCAAGACTGGAGTGCGGAGGTGGCGAGAAGGAGGGCGAGCTTTAATCGGGCCAGGGCGGTGCTTCATAAAAAGAAGATTAAATTTGGAATGCTGCAGCCGGCAAGACTGTGGGTCACATATCAAGGGAAGCACCACTACTTTGAAACGGCGGATGAGGCGTGGACATTTATTGTTGAAGAGAAATTGGAATAAGCGGGTTATTAAAAAAGAACGTTTGAGACAAAGTGGTGGGGCGAATATGGGGGGCGAAGAGGGGGGAAAAAGGGGGGAGAGATGATTTTTATGTTGTTAATCCTGCGACCCGGTAACTTTTCTCTCTTCCACAGGTTATGGGGGAGGGAGGAAGGGAGGTGGAGGAGCTGGGGGCGTTGGCCATTGGGGGCGGGGCCAAAAGGGAAGCGCGGGCTTTGTTCCCGCGCTATGATAATTATGGCGGGAATAGGGAAGCAGGAAGGAGGGGGCGTTGCACGGTGCGAGCCGAGGTCACGGGGGGAAGCCGAGGTCGGCCAGAGTTTGCTGACTTCTGGGAGCAACATGGGGGGTGTAACTACGCTAGTGGGGGATCTAGCAGGGGGGGGGTGGGAGGGGGGATTTACTGGGTTGCTGCTGCTGGGGAGAAGGGGGAGCTGGTATGGGGTGGGGTGGGCGGGGCGGGAGGGCACCGCCTGGGGGGGACACAGCTGCGTGGGAACCGGGTGAGGAGCTGGATAAAAGGGGATGGCTAATCGACAAGGGGCGGGGGGGGTAAAGAGCCCCCCAACCCGGCTGATCACGTGGAATGTGAGAGGGCTGAACGGGCCGATAAAGAGGGCACGGGTACTCGCACACCTTAAGAAACTTAAGGCAGATGTGGTTATGTTACAGGAGACGCATTTGAAACTGATAGACCAGGTTAGACTACGCAAAGGATGGGTGGGGCAGGTGTTTCATGCGGGGCTAGATGCGAAAAACAGGGGGGTGGCTATACTAGTGGGGAAGCGGGTAATGTTTGAGGCAAAGACCATAGTGGCGCATAGTGGGGGCAGATACGTGATGGTGAGTGGCAAATTACAGGGGGAGGCGGTGGTCTTAGTGAACGTATATGCCCCGAACTGGGATGGTGCCAACTTTATGAGGCGCATGTTAGGACGTATCCCGGACCTAGAGGTGGGGAAGTTGGTAATGGGTGGAGATTTTAACACGGTGCTGGAACCAGGGCTGGACAGATCGAGGTCCAGGACTGGAAGGAAGACGGCAGCAGCCAAGGTACTTAAAGACTTCATGGAGCAGATGGGAGGAGTAGACCCATGGAGATTTAGCAGACCTAGGAGTAAGGAGTTTTCGTTTTTCTCCTATGTCCACAAAGTTTATTCGCGAATAGACTTTTTTGTTTTGGGAAGGGCGTTGATCCCGAAGGTGAGGGGGACGGAGTATACGGCTATAGCTATTTCCGTTCACGCTCCACACTGGGTGGACTTGGAGATAGGGGAGGAAAAAGAACGGCGTCCACCCTGGAGAATGGACATGGGACTAATGGCGGATGAGGGGGTGTGTCTAAGGGTGAGGGGGTGTATTGAAAAGTACTTGGAACTCAATGATAATGGGGAGGTCCAGGTGGGAGTGGTCTGGGAGGAGCTGAAGGCAGTGGTTAGAGGGGAGCTGATATCAATCAGGGCACATAAAGGAAAGCAGGAGAGTAGGGAACGGGAGCGGTTGCTGCAAGAACTTCTGAGGGTGGACAGGCAATATGCGGAGGCACCGGAGGAGGGACTGTACAGGGAAAGGCAAAGGCTACACGTAGAATTTGATTTGCTGACAACGGGTACTGCAGAGGCACAGTGGAGGAAGGCACAGGGTGTACAGTACGAATATGGGGAGAAGGCGAGCAGGTTGCTGGCCCACCAAGTGAGGAAAAGGGGAGCAGCGAGGGAAATAGGGGGAGTGAGGGATGAGGAGGGAGAGATGGAGCGGGGAGCGGAGAGAGTGAATGGAGTGTTCAAGGCATTCTATGAAAGATTATATGAAGCTCAGCCCCCGGATGGGAAGGAGAGAATGATGTGTTTTCTGGACCAGCTGGAATTTCCTAAGGTGGAGGAGCAGGAGAGGGTGGGACTGGGAGCACAGATCGAAATGGAGGAAGTAGTGAAAGGAATTAGGAGCATGCAGGCGGGGAAAGCACCGGGACCGGATGGATTCCCAGTAGAATTTTACAGGAAATATGTGGACTTGCTCGCCCCGCTACTGATGAGAACCTTTACTGAGGCGAGGGAAAGGGGACAGCTGCCCCCGACTATGTCAGAGGCAACGATATCGCTTCTCCTAAAGAAGGAAAAAGACCCGCTGCAATGCGGGTCCTATAGGCCTATTTCCCTCCTGAACGTAGACGCTAAGATTCTGGCCAAGGTAATGGCAATGAGGAAAGAGGATTGTGTCCCGGGGGTGGTCCATGAGGACCAAACTGGGTTTGTGAAGGGGAGACAGCTGAATACGAATATACGGAGGCTGCTAGGGGTAATGATGATGCCCCCACCAGAGGTGGAAGCGGAGATAGTGGTGGCGATGGATGCCAAGAAAGCATTTGATAGAGTGGAGTGGGATTATTTGTGGGAGGTGTTGAGGAGATTTGGCTTTGGAGATGAGTATATTAGATGGGTACAGCTGCTGTATAGGGCCCCGATGGCAAGCGTGGTCACGAATGGACGGGGGTCTGCGTATTTTCGGCTCCATAGCGGGACGAGGCAGGGATGTCCTCTGTCCCCATTATTGTTTGCACTGGCGATTGAGCCCCTGGCAATAGCATTGAGGGGTTCCAGGAAGTGGAGGGGGTGTACTCAGGGGAGGAGAAGAACACCGGGTATTTCTGTATGCGGACGATTTGTTGTTGTATGTGGCGGACCCGGCGGAGGGGATGCCAGAGATAATGCGGATACTTGGGGAGTTTGGAGAATTTTCAGGATATAAACTGAACATGGGGAAAAGTGAGTTGTTTGTGGTGCATCCAGGGGAGCAGAGCAGAGAAATAGAGGACTTAACGCTGAGGAAGGTAACAAGGGACTTTCGCTACTTGGGGATCCAGATAGCCAAGAATTGGGGTACATTGCATAGGTTAAATTTAATGCGGTTGGTGGAACAGATGGAGGAGGACTTCAAGAGATGGGACATGGTATCCCTGTCACTGGCAGGGAGGGTGCAGGCGGTTAAAATGGTGGTCCTCCCGAGATTCCTCTTTGTGTTTCAGTGCCTCCCGGTGGTGATCACGAAGGCTTTTTTCAAAAGGATTGAGAAGAGTATCATGAGTGTTGTGTGGGCCGGGAAGACCCCGAGAGTGAGGAAGGGATTTTTGCAGCGTAGTAGGGATAGGGGGGGGCTGGCACTACCGAGCCTAAGTGAATACTACTGGACCGCCAATATCTCAATGGTATGTAAGTGGATGGGAGAAGAGGAGGGAGCGGCGTGGAAGAGATTGGAGAGGGCGTCCTGCAGGGGGACTAGCCTACAGGCTATGGTGACGGCGCCGTTGCCGTCCTCACCGAAGAAATACACCACAAGCCCGGTGGTGGTGGCTACTCTGAAAATTTGGGGGCAGTGGAGACGGCATAGGGGAAAGACGGGAACCTCGGTGTGGTCCCCGATAAGAAATAGCCATAGGTTTGCTCCGGGGAGAATGGATGGGGAATTTGGAACATGGCAAAGAGCAGGAGTAACACAATTGAGAGATCTGTTTGTAGATGGGACGTTTGCAAGTCTGGGAGCGCTGATCGAAAAATATGGGTTGCCCCAAGGGAATGCATTCCGGTATATGCAACTGAGGACTTTTGCGAGGCAACAGGTGAGGGAATTTCCGCAGCTCCCGACGCAGGAGGTGCAGGACAGAGTGATCTCAAAGACATGGGTGGGGGACGGTAAGGTATATATAGGGAAATGAGGGACGAGGGGGAGATTATGGTAGATGAGCTGAAAGGGAAATGGGAAGAAGAGCTGGGGGAGGAGATTGAGGAGGGGCTGTGGGCTGATGCCCTAAGTAGGGTAAACTCATCGTCCTCGTGTGCCAGGCTCAGCCTGATACAATTGAAGGTGTTACACAGGGCGCATATGACTGGAGCACGGCTCAGTACATTTTTTGGAGTAGAGGATAGGTGTGCGAGATGCTCGAGAAGCCCAGCGAATCACACCCACATGTTCTGGTCATGTCCGGCACTACAGGGGTTTTGGGTGGGGGTGACAAAAGTGCTTTCGAAGGTGGTGGGGGTCCAGGTCGAACCAAGCTGGGGGTTGGCTATATTCGGGGTTGCAGAAGAGCCGGGAGTGCAGGAGGCGAAAGAGGCTGATGTTTTGGCCTTTGCGTCCCTAGTAGCCCGGCGCAGGATACTGTTGATGTGGAAGGAAGCCAAGCCCCCGGGTGTGGAGACCTGGATAAATGACATGGCAGGGTTTATAAAGCTGGAACGGATTAAGTTCGTCCTAAGGGGATCGGCTCAAGGGTTCACCAGGCGGTGGCAACCGTTCGTCGAATACCTCACAGAAAGATAGAGGGAATGGAAAAGAAGAAGACAGCAGCAGCAACCCAGGGGTGGGGGGGGGGGGGAGGGGGGGGGGAGGAACCAGAAGGACTCTCAGGGATGTTAGTGTATAAGTATAATATGTATAGGTTGTTGTTATAGGTAATTGTATACTGGACTGCTGAATTGTATTTTTGGAGAGTATTTATTTGGGACAAGGCAGTTGCCATTTAGTTTTGTTTTTTAATTTTGATGTTGTTTATATATTATTTATTTCTTGTTTAAAAAACTGGCCAATGTTATTTATATTGTTATATTACTGTGTGAAAGATACACAATGTACTGTTACGGTTGGCCAAAAATTTTGAATAAAATATATTTTAAAAAAAGAAAAAAGAAAAAGAGAACGTAATAAAAATTACCAGAATGTGAGAGGGCCAATATATATGGGTGTGTGTGTGAATGTGTTGGTCAGAAACTTGAGACTTAGTGAAAGGCAGACTCACACTTTACTGTCACATTCCACCTTTGTGTGCAGCTGCATCAAGCTGTGCGTGGACCCCCGGTATGCAAACATCAAGTGTCACTACATACTGAGGTACTACCTGTCCCCGGTGTTATGAAGGATGGGACTGGCCTCATTGCCGCGGAACGCTCCAAGTAGTTGGACCGTGCCTTATCACCTGTCCCTCGTGGAAATTATTTTTCGGAAAAACACCTTTGACCACAAGGCAATGAAGCAGTGGGTGCACGTAATGTTCTCGAGGCCCTTAGGGAAAAGGAGACTGTGGAGAACGTTGGATGGTTCCCTGAGCAGACTGTCAGAGTCATCTGGCAGAACGCCTCATCACCAGAACTGTCAAACAAGCACCAAGACCTAGCTTGGCTGGTGGTGAGAAGGGCCCTCCCCGTCAGATCCTTCATGTACACCCGAAGCCTCAGCGCTGTCGCACGCTGCCCTCGGAGTGGCTGTGGGGGAGATGAGACGGTCGCCCACCTCCTTGTGGAATGTGCCTTTGCAAAGAAGGGCTGGAGAGAGATGTAGTAGTATTTGTCAAGGTTCATCCCGAGCAGCTCTTTGACACAGGACTCTGTGCTCTACGGACTGTTTCCAGGGACACACACCGAGTCAAACATCAACTGCTGCTGGAGGGTCATCAACTCGGTGAAAGACGCTCTTTGGTCTGCCCGAAACTTGCTGATCTTCCAGTGCAAAGAATTGTCCTCAACCGGGTGTTGCAGACTGGCACATTCCAAGGTCCAGGACTACATGCTGAGGGATGCACTCAAGCTTGGGGCAGCTGCCGCCAAGTTGCAATGGGGAAAAGCCACTGTGTAAGGTCTTCCAGCAAATGTACACCGAGGGGCTGGTAACCGTGTAAAACCCCCTCGGTCTGGATCATTAACACTCCAATGTATAAAAGTATTGAAAGAAACATGTAAATATTTAAGAAAGAATTGTAACGTAAACAGGGAAATGTGTGGAATGTCATCCCAATTGAATGCAAGAAAGTCAAGCGAATACGTAACTTTAGAGGAAATATTCTGTAATGTTTCATAGAGATTTTATGAATAAAGTTTATTTTTTGAAAAAAAAACTGTCGCATTCACTCAGTCTCTCATGCTCACCTCCACCCCCACACATTCACTCAACCACTCTCACTCCTCCCTCCTTCCCTCACACACACATGCACACAGTCACACACTTACTCTCATTCCCCCACACACTGTCATTCTCTCACTTCTCTGCACACCGCCATTTTCTCATTCCTAAACATTAGCATTAGGGTATCCCGTGGGCCTCATGAGGGTTATTACAGGGTCAAAGAAGGGAATACCAAAGCTTGTCCACAGAGACAGATCTGGAAAGGAAGAGAGAGGGGCTTAGGGAGGGAATTCCGGACTTTACGCCTTGACAGCTGAAGGCACAGGTCTCCATGGCTGTGACCGTCTCATCCCACTTTTGTTGGAATCACAAAACAAACCAGGCAAGGTAAAACTGGCAATTGGAAGTTTAAACTTTCCGCGTAAGTAACCGTAAGTACATTGTAAGCTCTTGAGGTCTCAAAACACATCAGTGCTGGAAGTTGAATCCGCCTATTGGAAAATTTGGTCTACTGTGTACGTGTCAGACCCTCTAAATTTCCATTCTTTGTAAAGCTTTATTTATTGGTCAAAAGGACAAATATGTTAGTTCTCTCTGACATTAGTTGTGCTTGATTTTTCAGGCTTAATTAATTTCCTTAGTTGAAGGTCATTTAACATTCCCATGGACAGCTACCTCTGTAGCAGCTGTCAATAGGTACATTGAGGGAATTCATCTTTAACCCACGAGTGCTATCAAAATGATATATAGGAGCTGCTTGTATGTTTATACTATTAACAAACAGCAAAGTTATCCCCAAGGGCTTGTGGTCATGCACTACCCGGAGACTCAAGTTGAAGAATGACTCAGTTCCTTTAAAGATTACATAAGTTTTTCCAACAGATTTTGATGATCATGAGGACAGTTGGCAAGAATTACTAGTTGTTGCATCTGGGTTATGTGCAAGATTGATTTGACATGCCTGGAAGAGAAACAATTTGCACAGAATCCACACTGACGGAGAAATAACTGTGTGCTTAAAGTATCAACTAAATACATCAATTGGAGCAACTATGATAACCATAAATGCCTAATGTGTCTCAATTAAAATGAATCTAATCAAGGCTTCAGAGAAACACCATACAATTCCCACAATTTCTGTTAACTATGAGGGCAGGTATCCTCATAAATGCTAATCTTTATTCTTTCATTGTGATAAACAGTGCAACATTTGGAAATTAAAATCAACAAATCTTCCACATTAAACCCCTATTTTCAATGCATTCAGGGGAAAGACTAAGGACATATGCTATTTAATGATAATAATAGCTTATTGTCACAAGTAGGCTACAATGAAGTTACTGTGAAAAGCCCCTAGTCGCCACATTCCGGCGCCTGTTCAGGGAGGCCGGTACAGGAATTGAACCCGCGCTGCTGCCTTGTTCTGCATTACAAGCCAGCTGTTTATCCCACTGTGCGATAGAGAGATCCTGAAAGCTCATTGGAATATTTGATATGGTCTACAGGGACTTCCAAAATACATTTGATACAGTGCCACACAACAGACTCCTGAGCAAGGTTCGAGCTCAGGAAATAAAAGGGACAGTATCAACATAAATACAAAATTGGCTGAGTGACAGAAAACAACGAGTAGTGATTAATGGATGTTTTTCAGACTGGAGGAAGGTGGAGATCCCCAGGCGTCAGTGCTGGACCCCTGCTGTCCCTGACATATATTAATGACCTAGATCTTGGTGCACAATTTCAAAATTTGTGGACAATATAACATTTGGAAGCATTGTGAACTGTGAGGAGGGTGTTGCAGAACTTCAAAAGGACATAGACAGGTTGTTGGAATGGGCGGCAGTGGCAGACGTAATACAGAGCAGTGTGAAGTGATTCATTTTAGTAGGAAGAACATGAACAGACAAAATAAAATCAAGCGTACAATTCTAAACGGGTACAGGAGTAGAAGGACCTAGGTGGATGTGTGCAGAAATCATTGAAGTTGATAGGACAGGTTGCGAGGTCGCTTAGGGCAGCACAGTAGCACAGTGGTTAGCACTGTTGCTTCACAGCACCAGGGTCCCAGGTTCGATTTCCGGCTTGGGTCACGATCTGTGCGGGTTCTGCATGTTCTCCCCGTGCTTGCGTGGGTTTCCGCCGGGTGCCCCGGTTTCCTCCCACAAGTGCCGAAAGGCGTGCTTGATAGGTAATTTGGACATTCTGAATTCTCGCTCCCTGTACCCGAACAGGCGCAGGAATGTGGCGACTAGGGGCTTTTCACAGTAACTTCATTGCAGTGTTAATGTAAGCCTACTTGTGATAATAAAGATGATGATAATAATGCAGAGAGCAAAGAGGCTTAATTAATAGGGGTACAGAGTACAATAGCAAATAGGTTTTGTTGGATTTGTCTCGAACACTGGCCAGAATTTTACGAGGGTTCACACTGACGGGATTCTCTGTTCCTGCTAGCAGCGCACCCCTTCCCACGGCTTTCCTGGCGGCATGGGGTAGCTTCAATGGGAGTTCCCGTTAACAGTGGCGGAAGCAGACAATCCTGCTGCCAGAGAATGGCGTGCCACCTCCCACCACCGGGAATCACGCGGCTGGGAGGTCGGAGAATCCCGTCCACTGCTTCAACCTCAACTGCAGTATTGTGTCAGGTTCTGGGAACCATACTTTCGGAAGGTTGTTAAGGGGCATTAAAAACACCTCAGAAAAAATGTCGAAAATGGTTCCAGAGATGACAAACTTCAGATATGGAGATAGATTGGAGAAGAGAAGGTTGAAAGGAGATTTGGTGCAGGTATTCAAAGTTATGAGGAATCTGGGCAGAGCAGAAAAGGAAAAACTGATCCGGTTGGTGGAAGGATTGAGGCCAAGGTAGCAGAGTTTAATGGTAATAAGCAAAAGAAGCCGTGATGACACGAGGAAAAAAATTTTCATGCTATGAGTGGTTAATATCTGGAATGCACTGCCTGAGAGTTTATTGGAAGCAACTTCAATTGAGGCATTTAAGAGGGAATTGGAGTATGATATGAAAAAGAAGGATGTGCTGGACCATGGGGTGAAGGTGGGAGAGTGGCACTAGGTGAATTACTATTTGGTAGACCCAGCCAAACAGAACGGTCTAAATGGCCTCATTCTGTGCTGATTTGAGAAGTGAGACAAAGGAGGATCGCCCCGACTGGCAACCTCAGCAATGGATCCAGATGCACAAGTCTGGGAATTCAGGTTTTTATTTCGCATGTCTTTAACAAAAGTCTGGAAATCACTGAGACGCAAAAGAGTGTTTGAAATTATTCACTGAGCAGGTAATGAATTAAGTAGCAGAATAAAAGCAAAAGTAGCAGTCCAACACATGAAAGATATGTTGGACTGGATTCACCATAGCCTGACTCCGAAATCGTTATCGGTGATTGGACGGAGAAAGCATTCCAACGCCGGAATCGGGGCCTGCGCTGTTTTGACGCCGGTCCACCATGCTCCACCCCCACCAAACTGGCACCATTGTGGTGCGCCACCATCACCGGCATATCACCGGCCGACCCACTGGCCTGGAGGGGAGCTTCTGCTAGGGCTGGGGGGACTGGTCGGGTGGGGGAGGCCAGGTGGTGGGCTGTCGGGTCGCGGTTGGCAGGTTAGGGGTCGCGCAGGGCCAGTGCCATGTTTTACGGCACGACCCGTGCAGGTCGTCAGCCCTGCGCCAGTGTGGCCCGGGACCCGGCCATTCTCCGGCCGTTTTCGCCGCGATCCGCGAGAGCTTCTCACAGCAAAAGTGCTAGCCCCTCACCGGGACCGGAATCGGTGAGGGGTTCGTGCCGATTTTCCTGTTGTGAACCTCCTGCGGATTCCCTGTTTGCACCGGCACTTAACCTCAGGAACGGAGAATCCCGCCCGCCTCACATTCAGAACTTACTATTAGTGATCAGTACTGCAAAAAGCATTTGGGGCTTACTCACCTTCACTTTGGTTGAATAAGGCTAGTTTGAACTATTTTCAAAAGGAAGTCATTTAGACAGTGCCCCTCATGACCTCGGGACATCCCACCTATGCCCAGTGAGATACATAGAATATACAGTGCAGAAGGAGGCCATTCGGCCCATCGAGTTGGCACTGACCCACTTAAGCCCTCACGCCACCTTATCCCCGTAACCCAATAACCCCTTTTAACCTTTTTAGTCACTAAGGGCAATTTAGCGTGGCCAATCCACCTAACCCGCACATCTTTGGACGGTGGGCGGAAACCGTAGCACCCGGAGGAAACCCACGCAGACACGGGGAGAACATGCAGACTCCGCACAGACAGTGACCGAGCAGGGAATCGAACCTGGGACCCTGGCGCTGTGAAGCCACAGTGCTATCCACTTGTGCTACCGTGCTGCCCACATACATTTGAAGTGTAGTCACTGTTGTAATGTAGGGAATGTGGTAGCCAATTTGTACTCAGCAAACCCTCACAAGTAGAAATGTGATAATGACCAGGTAATCTGTTTACGTGACGTTGATTGGGGGATAAATATTGACCAGGTCACCAGGGATAATGTCCTGACTGATCTTCAAAATAGCGTCTGTGCGACTTCCGGTTGCGGCTATGCAGAGCTAAGTCGCACGTTCGGCAGCTCCCGCTAGAAACAGACTTTTGGGCTCTTTTTAGAGCCCGTAACAGTGCTTGCTCGACGTTTCCCAGTGTGGGAAGGGGACAGCAACATTCCCCCAATAGTGTATGGCTTGGACCAGGAGTGGGGCGATCAAAAAAGTGGCAGTGAAGCAAAAGAAGGTGCGAGGGAGGAAGACCAAGATGGCGGCGGGTGGGGACCAGGCAGCGTGGATGCAGTGGGCGCAGGAGCAGCAGGAGTTTCTTCAGCGCTGCTTTAGGGAGCTGAAAGCGGATCGGCTGGAGCCGATGAAGGCGTCAATCGATAAGCTGCTGGAGACCCAGACACCCAAGGGGCGGCGATCCGGGAGGTCCAGCAATAGGTCTCTGAGAACGAAGATGAGATCCTAGGCCTAGCGGTGAAGGTGGAGGTGCACGAGGCGCTCCATAAAAAATGGCAGGAGAGGTTCGAGGAGATGGAGAACCAGTCGAGGCGGAAGAATCTGCGGATCCTGGGCCTCCCGGAGGGACTGGAGGGGTCGGACGTGGGGGCCTATGTGGTCACCATGCTGAATTCGCTGATGGGAGCGGGGTCCTTCCAGGGGCCCCTGGAGCTGGAGGGGGCCCACCCAGTGCTGGCGAGGAGGCCCAAGCCCAACGAGCCTCCGCGGGCGGGGCTGGTGCGGTTCGACCGGTTTACTGATCGGGATAGCATGTTAAGGTGGGCCAAGAAGGAGCAGCAGGTGGGAGAACGCGGAGATCCGGATCTACCAAGATTGGAGCACGGAGGTGATGAAGAAGAGGGCCAGGTACAATCGGGCGAAGGCGGTGCTGCACAGGAGGGGGGTGAAGTTCTGCATGCTGCAGCCGGCGCGTCTGTGGGTCACCTATAAGGAACAACATCATTATTTTGAGTCTCCGGAGGAGGCGTGGGCCTTTGACCAGGCTGGAAAATTGGACTCAGACTGAGGGTCAGGGGTGGGGGGGCCACGGTGAAGGGATGGTTGGGGATTGTTCTGTTGTATTTTGAGGGAGGGTTCTATGTTCATTGTTGGTTCTTTGTTTCTCGGGGGTTGGTTGGGCACTGTTTCGGTTGGGTCCGCCAGGTGGGCTCTTGGAGGGGGGCAGGTAAACGGCTTGGGGGGTTGATGGCCGGCAGGGGGGGATGGGGCCCCGCGGGGGGGGGGGGGGGGGTGAGGCCTGAGTTGGGGGCAAGGGGACCGGGCCTGAAAAGGGAGCTGCGCCAGAGGAGGCGGGCCCGGGCGAGTGGAAAGCGCGGGCTTTTTCCCGCGCCAAGGGCTGAAGGGGACGGGGACGGAGCTGGGAAGTGTGGGCTTTTTCCCGCGCTGGGAGTGGAACGGAGGGGGAGAGTCTGCTGGTGGGCAATTGGGGGGGGGGGGGAGTTCCACACTGGGAGGGGTTGAGGGAGTGGCGGGAGCGGCCAGGGTCAGCAAGAGTTGGCTGACTTACGGGAGTGCAATAGGGGGAGCAATACAGCTAGGGGGGGACCTAGCGGGGGGGGGGGGGGGGGGGCGACCGGGTTGTGCTGGAATGGCCAAGGGAGAGCGGCCCGGGTGTTCGCGCACCTGAAGGCAAAAAATCGGAGGGTGGCGATCTTGGTGGGGAAGAGAGTGTCGTTCGAGGCGTCGAGCATCGTGGCAGACAATGGCGGTAGGTATGTGATGGTGAGTGGCAAGCTGCAGGGGGAGCGGGTGGTGTTGGTCAATGTATATGCCCCGAATTGGAACGATGCGGAGTTCATGCGACGTATGCTGGGCCGGATTCCGGACCTGGAGACGGGGCCTGATAATGGGGAGGGATTTCAACACGGTGCTGGATCCGACATTGGATCGCACTAGGTCTAGGATGGGTAGGAGGCCGACGGCGGCCAAGGTGCTGAGGGGGTCCATGGACCAGATGGGAGGGGTGGACCCATGGAGGTTTGCGAGGCCAGGGGCCAGGGAATTCTCATTCTTTTCCCATGTCCACAAGGCCTATTCCCGGATTGACTTCTTTGTTATGAGTAGGGCGCTGATTCCGAGAGTGGAAGATACTGAGTACTCGGCGATAGCCGTTTCTGATTACTCTCCGCATTGGGTAGACCTCGAGCTGGGGGGGAGAGGGACCAGTGTCCGCTGTGGCGCTTAGAGGTGGGGTTGCTGGCGGACGAGGAGGTGAGCGGGCGTGTCCGAAGGTGCATGGAGAGGTACCTGGAGGCTAATGACAATGGGGAGGTCCAAGTGGGGGTGGTCTGGGAGGCGCTGAAGGCGGTGGTCAGGGGAGAGCTGATCTCCATTCGGGCCCATAAGGAGAGGAGGGAGAAGAGAGAGAGGGAGAGGCTGGTGGGGGAGATGGTGAGGGTGGACAGGAGGTACGCGGAGGTCCCGGAGGATGGATTGCTGAGGGAGCGGAGCAGCCTCCAGACCGAATTCGATCTGTTGACCACCAGGGAGGCGAAGGCGCAGTGGAGGAAGGCGCAGGGGGCGGTATATGAATATGGAGAAAAGGCAAGCCGGATGCTGGCGTACCAGCTTCGGAAACGAGAGGCAGCTAGAGAGATCGGGGGATGGGGGAGGGAGCATGGTGCGAAGTGGGGTGGGATCAATGGGGTCTTCAGGGACTTTTACGGTATCGGAACTGTATCGGTCCGAGCCCCCACTGGAGGAGGAAGAGATGGGTCGCTTTCTGGACCGGTTGAGATTCCCGAGGGTGGAGGAGGGGCAGCTGACGGGACTGGGGGCGCTGGTTGGGTTGGAGGAGTTGATCAAAGGGATAGGAAGCATCCAGGCGGGGAAGGCACCGGGGCCAGATGGGTTCCCGGTCGAATTTTATAAGAAGTATGCGGACCTGCTGGGCCCTCTGTTGCTAAGGATCTTTAACGAGGCAAGGGAAGGAGGGGCTTTGCCCCCGACGATGTCTTGGGCGCTGATCCCCTTGATCCTAAAGCGGGACAAGGATCCCCTACAATGTGGGTCATACAGGCCGATCTCACTCCTAAATGTAGATGCAAATTTGTTGGCGAAGATTTTAGCCATGAGGATAGAGGACTGTGTGCCACAGGTCATTCACGAGGATCAGACGGAGTTTGTGAAAGGGAGACAGCTGAATACGAATGTACGGAGACTCTTGAATGTTATAATGATGCCGGCGGTGGAAGGGGAGGCGGAGATAGTGGCGGCGATGGATGCGGAGAAGGCCTTTGATAGGGTAGAGTGGGGGTACCTGTGGGAGGTGCTGAAAAGGTTTGGGTTTGGGGAGGGGTTTGTCAGGTGGGTTAAGTTGCTGTATGAGGCCCCGGTGGCGAGTGTGGCCACGAACAATAGGAGGTCAGAGTAGTTTCGGTTACACCGGGGGATGAGGCAGGGCTGTCCCCTGTCCTTCCTGCTCTTTGCGCTGGCGATTGAACCCCTGGCCATGGCATTGAGGGAGTCGAGGAATTGGAGGGGGCTGGTGCGGGGTGGGGAGGAACATCGGGTGTCGCTCTATGCGGACGATTTGCTGTTATATGTGGCGGACCCGGTGGGGGGAATGCCGGAGGTGATGAGGTTTCTCAAGGAATTTGGGGATTTCTCCGGGTAAAAGCTCAATATGGGGAAGAGCGAGTTGTTCGTTGTTCACCCGGGGGACCAGGGGAGGGGGATTGGTGAGCTCCCACTAAAAAGGGCGGAGAGGAGTTTCAGGTACCTGGGGTCCAGGTGGCTAGGGGTTGGGGGGCCCTGCATAAGTTTAACTTCACAGGACTGGTGGAGCAAATGGAGGAGGAGTTTAAGAGGTGGGACGTGCTGCCACTCTCCCTGGCGGGTAGGGTGCAGTCAGTTAAAATGACGGTGCTCCTGAGATTTCTGTTCCTGTTCCAGTGCCTCCCCATCCTGACCCCTAAGGCCTTCTTCAGGTGGGTTAATAGGAACATTATGGGGTTTGTGTGGGCGCAGAAGACCTCGAGGGTGAGAAGGGTGTTCCTCAAGCGGTGCAGGGAAAGGGGGGGTTGGCGCTGCCTAACCTCTGTGGGTATTATTGGGCCGCCAACGTGGCGATGGTGCGTAAGTGGGTGATGGAGGGGGAGGGGGCAGCATGGAAGAGGCTGGAGATGGCGTCCTGTGTGGGCACGAGCCTGGAGGCACTGGTGACGGCGCCGCTGCCGCTTCCTCCAACGAGGTACACCACGAGCCCAGTGGTGGCGACTACCCTCAAAATTTGGGGGCAATGGAGACGTCACAGGGGGGAGGTGGGGGCCTCGGTGTGGTCCCCGATACAGGGGAACCACCGGTTTGTCCCAGGGAGGATGGACGGAGGGTTTCTGAGCTGGCACAGGGTAGGTATTAGAAGGATGGGGGACCTGTTTGTGGATGGGAAGTTCGCGAGCCTGGGTGAGCTGGAGGAGAAGTTCGGGCTCCCCCGGGGAACTCCTTCAGATATATGCAGGTAAGGGCGTTTGTTCGGCGGCAGGTGGTGGAGTTCCCACTGTTGCCGCCACGCAGGGTCCAGGACAGGGTCCTGTCGGGGGAGTGGGTTGGCGAGGGGAGGATCTCGGCAACGTATCAGGTGATGCAGGAGGAGGAGGAGGAGAAGGCCTCGGTGGAGGAGTTAAAGGGTAAGCGGGAGGAGGAGTTGGGTGAGGAGATTGACGAGGGGACCTGGGCGGATGCCCTGGGGAGAGTGAACTCTTCCTCCTCTTGTGCGAGGCTCAGCCTCATACAATCTAAGGTGCTGCATAAGGCTCACATGACCGGGGCAAGGATAAGCCGGTTCTTTGGGAGCGAGGACAGGTGTGTTAGGTGGTCAGGGAGCCCAGCAAACCACACCCACATGCTCTGGCCCTGCCCAGCGCTGGAGGACTTCTGGAAGGGTGTAGCGAGGACGGTGTCGAGGGTGGTAGGTTCCAGGGTCAAGCCGGGCTGGGGGCTCGCAATATTTGGGATGGCAGAGGAGCCGGGAGTGCAGGAGGCGAAAGAGGCCGGTATTCTGGCCGTTGCGTCTCTGGTAGCCCCGGCGAAGGATACTTCTTCAGTGGAAGGCTGCGAGGCCCCCTAGCGTGGAATCCTGGATCAACGACATGGCAGGGTTTATTAAATTGGAGAGGGTGAAATTTGCCTTAAGGGGATCGGTGCAAGGGTTCTTCAGAAGGTGGCAACCGTTCCTAGACTTCCTGGCAGAGCGTCAGCAGCAGCAACCCGGGGGGTGGTGGTCTCAGGGGGGATCTCAGGGGGGGGGGGGTTGGTTCGTTTTTCTTGAGTGGGCATGTATATTTGCTTTTGTGTTGATGATGGCTGTTAATTTATTATTTATGTATACGGGGGGGGGGGGGGTTGTTCTTTTCTTTTTGTATTTTGTTGTTGATATTTTGTGAAAATTTGAATAAAAATTTTTAAAAAAAAAAAAATAGCATCTGTGGATCTTTTGTGCCCACTTTAAAGCACATACAAAGTTTGGGTTTAATGTCTTAAGAAAAAGTCACAACTTATTTGGTACAGTTTTAACAACTTAATTCTCAGGATATGGGTATTGCTGGTGAAGTTGCAATTTATTGCCCAATCTTAAAAGGTGTGGTAGACCTTCTTCTTGACAGCTGCAGTCCTTGTGGTGAATGTACCCCTACAATGCAGGTATGTGGATTTTAACCCAGGAACATTGAAGGAATGGAGATATATTTATTTTAAGCCAGAATGCTGTGACTTGGAGGTGGTGTTGCCAAGCCCCTGCAGCCTTTGTCCTTCTAGAAGGGACGTGCAAGAAAACAAGCCTTGTCGACCTGCTGCAGTGCATCTTGTAGATGGTAGACACTGCTGCCGCTGTGCATGGTGATCGAAGGAATGGCACTTGTGTAATATGAGTCAGAGCATTTAAAGTAATGAAGCACTTCGATAAAATGAAGGTAAGCGGGCTATTTTACTTGCAGTGAGCACTTGAGAATATCATTACCAAATGAACAGACCTCCAACCAAGACGGGTTTTTTCCCTGGAATGGTGGGAACGACGCACCAAAAACAATTAATTCTGGGTGAATTGAAAACTTTAATCAGGATCAACGCATAGAGAGAAAACAGGATTAAGAATTCTGGAGATATTTATAGATATATTTGATTTACATGAGAGGGTTTTTTAACATCCAAATCGGCTTATGACAATGTTGCTTTTTATAGAATGATGTATTTTTATGATATTGGAAAGCAGGACTCTCACTGCAGGACTGGGCTGAGCTGTCAGGTTCTTTGGAATTGTACCATCACAAACCACCAGCTGTGCTGACTCACATGAAAGTCAAATATGTATTATTTGTTTGCCTTTTAACTGGTTCGCCAAAATTTACATCCTAATCACTGGATGGTGTTTGTGAGACAGGATTACAATCTGATTGATTGAAAATGTCCATTGGTGCAAAATCAACAAGTCAGATGACAAAGTCACATTGCCAACAGCCGATTTTAATTTTTTTTAAATGGTTGAGTATGGACAAAATGCAGCCTGTTAACATTGAGATATGATTCATGAATCATGTGACTGATTCAATGATTCAGTAGTTGTTAGGAGGCATTATGGTGACTGCGTCCATTGGTTGGGATGAGTATAAATCACCAGCTGGATCAGCCTTCAGGAGGGTGGGATGGTGGAGAATTTTCACTGAAAGAGTCCTGTCCGTAGAGATGTCTTGATCACCTCAGCGTTGCTCAGTACTGCAGTGAAGAGTCAGCCTGGAGTTTGTGCTTAAATCTCGAGAGTGGACTTTGAGCCCACAAGCTTCTGACTCAGAGGCAAAACTGCTAGATGACGCATGGCGAGTCACTGCGAGCTCTCTCCCACAGATCCTCTTCCTACATCTCTTATAACCATACTAACCCTCTAAAATTTACTTCTGACACTAATATTATCTCTTATGTTTATTCACAGGTCTGGAGCTCTCTTCCAACCTCTTCCATCGGGCAGAAGATACAAAAGTCTGAGATCACATACTAACAGATTCAAAAACAGCTTCTTCCCCGCTGTTACCAGACTCCTGAATGACCCTCTTATAGACTGAACTGATCGCTATGGTTGTAGCACTATATTCCGTATGCTTCACCCGATGTCTGTGTCTATTTATTTACATTGTGCATTTATCGTATGCCGTATGTTTCTTCATGCATGGAGCGATCTGCCTGGACTGCACGCAGAACAATACGTTTCACTGTACCTCGGTAATTTTGACAATAAATCTAAATCTACCATTCAGCCAAGGGGAATGTACAACTCCTAAAACATGCGCCTCTGAACAAGAACATTCTGTAAATAGAGGGCCAAACTACTCAAGCCTCCCAGTCAGCATTCAACTTTTTAACCTCAGCTTTTTGTGGGGGTGCTTTGACTTTGGCTCTTATTTTGTGCCAGATTAGAACAGAATTTGAATTATGGTATCAGTAACCAATGAAAATAAATCTCATTTTGTATTTATCAGAAGACCTCATAATTTGAAATATCTTGTCAGATTCCCTATTATTGTCCTGATGAAAAGCACAGCAAGCTTTTTAGTCTCACCTTCCACTGGAATAGAATCTGTTGATTTTCTTTTTTTTAAAAAACATTTATTTTGCAACCAAAGTGATTTTCTCGTCGAGTTAAGCATTTTTTTCTATAAATCTAGAGTACCTAATTATTTTTTTCAATTAAAGGGCAATTTAGCGTGGCCAATCCATCTAACCTGCATATCTTTGGGTTGTGGGGATGAAACCCATGCAGAGACGGGGAGAATATGCAAACTCCACAGACAGTGACCCAGGGCCAAGATCGAACCCGGGTCCTCAGCGCCGTAGGCAGCTGTGCTAACCACTGCGCCTCTGTGTCACCCGAGAATCTGTTGATTTTCTACAGATGTGCCATAGAGAGCATCCTATCCGGCTGCATCACAGCTTGGTATGGCAACTGCTCAGCCCAAGATCGCAAGAAACTGCAGAGTGTGGTGAACTTAGCCCAACGCATCACACAAGCTTGCTACCCTCCCATTGATTCTGTCTACACCTCCCGCTGCCTCAGGAAGGCAGACAGCATTATCAGAGACCCCTCCCACCCAGGCTTTGCCCTCTTCCAGATCCTTCCATCAGGCAGAAGATACCGAAGTTTGAAGACCCTCACATCCAGACATAAGAACAGCTTCTTCCACACAGCTACTAGACTCCTCAACGACTCTCCCTGAGACTGATCTGTTCCTTGTAAGAACACTATTTACTGCGCCTATGCTGCTCTTGCTCATGTATTTGCTTTGTTTGGCCCTTGTTCCGTGCTGTAACCAATCACTATTTGTCGATTCACTATTTGTCAATGTACTTTGTCGATTATTCTTTATTGTCCACTATGTTCGTACTGTGTACATTCCCTTGGCTGTAGAAAAATACTTTCCATTGTACTTCGGTGCATGTGACAATCAATCAATCAATCAATCAATGTGGTTGAAGTTCAATACAGCAGAAGCCAGAAAGTGATTTCTCTCAATCATCTGAAGATTAAGACTTGAAAGTTCAACAACGACAATGACCGATTACAGAGTGGTTATAGAGTGTCATTATGGAAGTCACAGATGCACAAGAAACATATATGAACCTGTGTGCTAAGCATGTGCAAGACGTGTCTTTCCTTCATTCTCAAATGGTAATATTTTTTGTGATGTTTCAGTTTTGTATTTTAATTCATATTTGTTACCATTTGATGACATAATGACATTTTAAAAATATTTACTCGTACTCCTGTGTTAGTGGAGTAAATAAATATTATTGGTAAGGATCTAATACAGACGACTGGAGATTGGTCATTAATTTAATCAACCATGAAAAAAGAGAGAAAGAAATGAATGAATGGCCTTGGCTCTGTGGCTTAGTTCAGTTTGATCCAAATCCAGCCAAGTCCATAGAATCCAAACAAAATTTGAGCTGCTAACACTCTTACTCTCTAATCCAGCTCAATGACTAAGTGAAAACTTGAATCAGCTCCAAGTTTCCATCTTATGACTGTAAACAAATCCAAAGCGATCCAAGCATGCTGAACTGAAAGCTTAGGTTTCCAACCAGGTTTGTCCTCATCCTTACAAAAAGATTCAACTTTGAGGAAACAAATCAGGTTTCACTGGAAATGGTGTGGGTTGAATTAATTTGATTTTTATTTGTACCAAAGATTTGTCGACCAATATCTGTGATGGACAGAAACTAATGAATGCAAACTGTTCTAGTCTTTGGATGCTTGAGCTTTGAATACATTCATGGCCACGGTTTCTCAGTCTGTGAAAGGTGCACAAAGAAGGCTTTAAGCTGCATTAGACGCATTGGCAACCTTGGTCTCAGCTGGATTGATTCTATCAGAGAAAGCAAATAGAAGATAGCTGAGCCTGTAGACCAAAGAAGAGGAATGAGTGGTGGCAGACCATTGTAGGGCCTCAATGGCTGCAACTAAAATGAAAACTGAATGAGAGCTAATAATATTGTTAGTTTGAACTGAGCGAAGAACGAGAGTGATGTCAATGATTGTCCACACTTCCATGCTTATTGTTGCCGAAGCAATACTCCAATCATGCTTGCGTTATCTTGATTTGTTTCTTTTACAGTATGATGACCCTGTGTAACTCGTTCATCTGAAAGTTTCGTCAGAACATTGCCTTGACAATATCATATTGACTGGTTATCCAAGTGGCAATCTGTTGGTCGACAGTGTGAAGAACCCATTGAGCGAGGCAGAAAAAGAGCTGACAGGATGTCAATTGTATTGTAGAATTCAGCCACAGCTAATTTATGGTCTTTGTCATTGGAATATTGCACTTGCAAGCAACGGTAGCTACATTTTCATTTTATAATTATCAGTCTTTTAAATATTTTCCAACACATGTCACATTGCAAGTTTTGTTTCTAGCCATTTAACATCACACAGTTCTTCTCCTTCACTAATGCCAGAGTCAATTGTCTCCTCACTACATTTTTGCTTTAAGTTGATGGAGAATGTGACTACTCATGGGCGGTGATGTGAGTTGGGTTGAGTAAACCCAGTGGCAGAGAGGATGGGGGAAGAGAAGGGAGGAGCAGAGGGGAGGGGGAAAGGAAGAGAAAGAGGGAGGGGAGAGGGAGTGATGGTGAGATCCCCCAAATCATAGGCCATCATGGAAGGTTCACCTTAATTGAACTAAAATCCTCTTTCCTTAAAAACACTTTTTCCTGTGTCATGTGAATGCCAATGCAAGAGTTTTATCCAAGATCTAATATATCTTTCCATCATGGTCCGTGGTGCTACCAGCTGAACTACTTTTTTCTGGGTAATCATTTATTAATGCACATGAACAGCCAGTCTTTAAGAAAACAATGGGTTAAATTCAGTTTGTTTAAAAAAGGACACATCCGAAAGAGTCTGTCTTTATATTAACTTATAATCTGAACATTTATATTAGACTAAAGCAAAGTACATTATTGATCTATAAAAGGTAGATATATAAAATCTATAAAGGTATTGATTTTTTAATATGTTTTGTATACTCCCTGCAAGAGGACTTAGATCATTTACTTGGCACTAGCAAGTTGCTTATTTTCTCCCCGATCATTTATTTCCACTATGCACATCGGTTTTTGCTCTTTTAACACACATTTTCTCCATAAAAAGTTGCTTGTTTTGGCTTTGACAGGCCAACAGCAAAGGCCTGATTTCAACCGTAAAAGGAGCTGAAATTGTCGACAGAGTGAACTGTATTATCTACAGCTGCAACTTATTACAGGGACTGGGGGGGTGGGGGTTGGAGTAATTGCTTTTTGTCAAACGGCATTATGTGCATCAGAGCTGGAAGTACTTAATTGTAACAGAAACAATTGGGTCTACAGAAAAACAGGGCACATTAAATGCTCTGAACCTCTGGCCAATAAGCAGGGCAAAAAAACAATTGCAGCAATGGAAAAGAATCACTGTTGGACCCAGTCCAGCCACGTGATCATTGCAAAGTATTCTGCCAAACTGGAGCTATCACAGCTCTTTGGCACAAACTCTTTCCAAACTTTAAAAAGGGGGGATTCTCAATGTCCACTGCTCTTTCAGCTGACTCATTTTAATCTGTTTATTTTCATTTGGCTGTTTAAAAGTTTCTAAACTCGCTACAAAACACCCACAAAGTTCTTAAAGGGACTTGCATAAATAATGCAACTGTAACCGCTAACATTTGCAGTAGTCCGTGTGTGTAAAAATCAACTACATCGTGACTGTCGTCCTCAAGAAGTCTGCTGCCCTAGCATATTGCTTTTATTAATTTAAACGAATATCATGGCACTTTACCTCAAAGGTGCTGGCACACAATGTAATGGAAGTTATGCTACAGCTATATAAAGCTCTGACTAGATCATATTTGGAAATCCGTGCCACAGTTCTGGGGACAGTGTCTCGGATAAGATGTGGTTGCAGTGCAGATACCCCACAATGATACTGGACCACAGAAACATTAGACTGTAGGGACTGGGAGCATAGACTAGGCTTGCAGAAAAAGTATTGACCTAGTTGAGGTATTTAAGATGACTAAAAGGTATTGATTGGGTAATTAGAGATAAAGGGAGTAATATTGATCCATACCTGAACCACGAAATGGGCTCATAGCGAATCAGTCGTTGTTTTTTCCCTCGCCTTTCCTTCTTTCCAGTGAAGTTCATAGAATAATAGTTCAAACTCTTCTTGGAGACTCAGTTTCTGGTCCCGCTGTATCTTTTACTTGTTTTGGAATTAGAAATCTTGGCAATAATTTCCAAGTCAATGGAAAATAAGGGGCAGGGTTCTCCGACCCCCCCGCCGGGTCAGAGAATCGCTGGGGGGGGCGGCGTAAATCCCGCACCCGCCGCCCGCCGAATTCTCCGAAGGGTGAAAAGTCGGCGGGGCGTCAATCACGCCGCCCGCCTTGGAGAATGTCAGGGGCGGGCGCGAGACAATGGACTCCGGGGCTGCCCATATTCTCCCAGCCGGATGGGCCGAAGTCCCACCAATGTGACCACGGGTCACGTCGGCGTAAATCAAAACACATTTTTAATGGCGTCAACCAGTGCTGATGGTTGACGGCGTCCAGCGTGGACGTAGGTCACGGCCTGGGGGGTGGCCGCAGGAGAGGTGATGGCGTGGCCGCAGTCTGTGTGTGTGGGGGAGAGGTGTGTGTGGGTGTGTGTGCGGCGGGGGGGGTGGGGTGGGGGGGTGGGGTGGGGTGGGCTTCGGGGGAGTGCCGGGGAAGGGGGGGGTGAGTGCCGGCGAGGGGGGGGGGGGGGGGATGAGTGCCGGGGATGGGGGGGTGAGTGCCGGGGACGGGGGGGTGAGTGCCAGGGACGGGAGGGTGAGTGCCGGCGAGGGGGACGGGAGGGGGGTGAGTGCCGGGGACGGGGGGGTGAGTGCCGAGTGGGGGGGGGGGGGGGGAGTGCCGGGTACGGGGGGATGAGTGCCGGGTGCGGGGAGGGGTGAGTGCCGGGGAGGGGGGTGCGAGGGCAAGGGAGTATGTCCGCCTGGCCAGGTGCTATCCTCCAACAGTCGTGCCCATGCAGCGCATGCCACCTGGCTGGGGGGAGGGGGGGTATGGGCAATGATGACATGTCGTTGATTCCGCCGCCACCCGCCGTCATGTTTTCTGATCAGCCAGCGATGTTGGCCGCCATGTCGGCAGCCGCTATTCTCCATGTTGCCCTGGAGGAGGAGGAGGAGGAGGAGGAGCGTGCCAGAGAGGCGGCGCAGGCTGCCGCAGAGGAGCATGCCGCAGAGGGGCAGGCGGCAGGCTGGAGGGACACCCGCCCGACATGACGAGGAGGAGGAGCAGGGGTAGCACGTAGTGGGGGAGGTACACGAGGGGGGGGAGGAGGACGTCACAGCGCCACGGCAACGGAGGCACCCAAGGAGGCCCCGTGTGTACCGGCCCCGGTTGTCGTACCAGGACCTCATGGACCGGGAACGCAGGAGACTCCGGATGAGCCGGGAAACCGTGGCACACATCTGCCACCTGCTGGCACACCTGGCACCGCGTGGCACTCGGTGGGGGGGGGGGGGGGGAACACCCTCTCCCGGTGTCCGTCAAGGTTACGGTGGCCCTGAACTTTTATGCCACGGGGTCATTCCAGACGCCAGGTGGGGACCTGTCCGGCATCTCGCAGACATCGGTGCACCGGTGCATCCGGGCAGTGACAGACGCCCTATATGCCATTGCAGACCACTACATCTGCTTCCCTGTGGACCGGGCCAGCCAGGATGCCCGGGCCGTGGGCTTCTCTGCCGTGGCCGGGTTTCCCATGGTCCAGGGCACGATCGATGGGATGCACGTCGCCGTGCGGCCAGCTGCAGATAACAGGGCCGTGTTCACCAATAGAAAGGGGACCTATTCCATGAACATCCAGGTGGTCTGCGATCACCGCATGATTATCCTGCACGTCTGCGCCCGGTACCCGGGAAGTGTACATGACTCATACGTGTTGTCGCGGTCTTACATCCCCGGCATGTACGAGGGACGCCACCCCCAGCTGATGGGCTGGTTGCTGGGCGACATTGCGATCGTGGCTGATGACGCCTACACGGAGGCCATGCAATGAGGCGGAGAACAGCTACAATGATGCCCATGCAGCGACAAGGGGTGTGATAGAGAGGTGCTTTGGCGTGCTCAAAATGCGTTTCAGGTGCCTGGACCTCTCTGGGGGCGCCCTCCAGTATCGGTCAGATAGGGTCGGCCGCATCATTGTGGTGTGCTGCGTCCTGCACAATATAGCCCAGCAGAGGGGCGATGTGCCGCAGGCAGAGGAGGGCGGAGTGGAGGAGCAGCAGGAAGAGGCGCAGTCCTCCCCAGATGAGGGGGATGGGGGCAATGGTCAGGGCATACGGGCTAGACATGGGCGGGTGGCTGTCCACCGTTACCGGCTGGGCCAGCGGGCACGGGACAGGCTGATAGCCGCCCGCTTCACTAACTAGGGGGCGTGGGAATCGGCGAGTATGGCCACATACCGCACACCATGGCAACACCCGAACACTCTCACCCCCCCCACCCATCCACCCACCCAGCAACCTCACCCCCCTCCCCAACCCCACCCACCCCACCCGCATGCACACCACCCCTCCATTGCAGATCCACCTACGGCATGACGGCCGGGCTCTCATGGGCGCCGGTGTAAGCGTGTCTATTGCAGGCCATGGAGGATGATGACAACTCGCTCTGCAATGAGCTCCTGGCTCCACATCGTTGGATGATGTCTGACCCATGGCCACAGTACCACCATCCACCCGGACCATCCCTGCATGCGGCTGTGACACTGCGGCGCACAGTCCCGTACTCTGCCCGGGGGGATGGTGAGGGCGGCCTAGGGGGAAGGGGGCAGACTCACCTTAGGCCGACATAAGACCACCCCTCACACACACACTGGTGCTCAACGTACATGACACCCCCACATGCTTCGGACAGAGCACAAAGGCAACTTCTGTAGGTGTTAAAGTGATTTTAATAACAAACAGTGCATACACGTGCCCTAGCCCCTAAAACTCATCTGTGCCCTGCACCCGTGCCAACTGACTCAGTGTCTAATTGTTTGGCCTTACGGGCCCTTTGACTACGCCTAGGTGGTTCCCCAGATGATACAGCAGAACTGGAGGTGGACTCCTGCGATTCCTGCCCTCTGACTCGGGATCCCTTTGGCAGCCGTTTCCTGGGGTGTCCTGGCCTAGATGGGCCAGGCTGCGGCCCGGGTGACTGGGATGGTGAGCTGCCAGTCTGCCCTGCCCGTTGCCCACCCGATGCACCTGGGACGGAAGGGGGGGAGTACGAGGTGCTGCAGTGTTCCTGGACCACCCCTACAGGGGGACCAGGGACGGGCACCAGCAACTCCTCCTCCCTCGGGGTGCCCGGTGGCCCCCAGGCCTCTACATGGGTCGGGGGTGCGAACGGACCGGCCATCCAACGCCCCTCCGACACCTGGCGCTGACAGTCCTGGAGGCCCGTGCTGGTATCGACAAGGGTCTGCAGGTTTGCAGCCATGGAGCTCAGGGAGTTGGCCATCCCTGTTTGTGACTGTGCGACGCCGGCTAGCACATGGGCAATGGCGCCGATGCCCTCAGCGATGGCCTGCTGAGACTGTGCCATGGCCTGCTGAGACTGTGCCATGGCCTGCAGAGACTGGGCCATGGCCTGCTGAGACTGGGCCATGGCCTGCAGAGACTGGGCTATTGCCTGCTGAGACTGGGCCATGGCCTGCAGAGACTGGGCCATGGCCTGCAGAGACTGGGTTATGGCCTGCTGAGACTGGGCCATGGCCTGCAGAGACTGGGCTATGGCCTACTGAGACACGGCGTTGTGCGCCTCTGCCATCTGCCGCTGGCACTGACTCAGCCTCCTGTGAGAGGGCAGCCATGTCCTGGGCCACAGACGCCGCCTGCACGGAAAGCCCCAGGCGGTGCAGACTCAAAGGGCCGAATGGCCTCCTTCTGCACTATAAATTCAATGATAATCTATGATTAATCTAGGACAAAGGTTCAGCACAACATCGTGGGCCGAAGGGCCTGTTCTGTGCTGTATTTTCTATGTTATGTTCTATGTTCCTTGCATACTGCTCCCATGCCTGACACCGTCGCACCCATTGCCTCCACCGCGGACGCCACCCATGCGGTGTCAGCCTGGGTGGCACGCATGACCGGCACCACTCCCAGATCCTGGACGCGGGTGGACTCCTCCACCTGCGACTGCAGCCGCCGCAAGCCGGCCGTCACCCTCTTCGCTCGTCCCAGGTTCGGTGGTTGCATCGGGGCTATGGGTGGGTGTGGTAACTCCAGGAACCCGGGATCCATCTGGTGGCAGATGTTCACTTGCGCCAGGATGCCCTCCGACCTCCCGGCCCCTCTGCTGCTCCTACCTCCACCTGCTGTACCTGTACGACTGTGTTGTGCGCACCAGTGAGTGTACCAGATGCCTCATCACTAAAGTGCCCAGCTGAGGTGAGTGTCTCTGCGATGGTGGAGGGTGTTGGAGACAGCAGTGGCGTTGTGTCGTGCGCATCGTCCGACTCTGAGTCCATGGTACTTTGGGGTGGCGGTTCGTCTCCACCCATCCAATCTGTGTCACTGTCCTTTATTTCGGTTTCCTGGGTAGGGGTGTCCTGGGTAGGGGTCTCCTGGGTAGGGGTGTTCTGGGTAGGGGTGTCCTGGGTAGTGGTGTCGTGGGTAGGGGTGTCCTGGGTAGGGGTGTTCTGGGTAGGGGTGTTCTGGGTAGGGGTGTCCTGGGTAGTGGTGTCGTGCGTAGGGCTGTCCTGGGTAGTGGTTTCGTGGCTCGCCTGCGACGGTGGCCTGTGGCTTCCCTCCTCGTCGCTGGGTGGCACACGCCTGCGTCGCCGCACCCGCACGAGATGGGGGCGTCGTCTCCCTATTGCTCCAGGTCTCTCCGTCTCACATGGTCTCCGAGGGGCATCCTGCGGGCGTCGTGTGCCAGAGGGTCCGGGTCTCTCCGTATCCCATGGTCGCCCTGGGGCATCCTGTGGGCGTAGCGTGCCAGAGGGTCCAGGTCTCTCCGTATCCCGTGGTCTCCGAACGGCATCATGTGGGCGGTCTGCATCTGCGGGGATGGGTGCCTCGATGTTTGCTCCTGCGATACACAATGAAGCATGCATGGTTAGACAAGTAGGCGGTGATCAGGTGATATGGGAGAGAGGGAATATGGGGGAGGGGGGGATATGGGGACGGGCTGTCGGTGGCTCACTTGCTGGTGGGCCCCGACCTCTGCATCGGCAACCTCCCAGTCCTCAGGTCCGCCAGCCAGTTCCTCATGTACGGTGAGTGGCCTCTCATCAGCTGGGCCCCCTCCAGCCCTCTCATGCTTCCTATTGTCGTGTGCGCGCTTCTCCTGTGGGGGGGCGGGTGGGTGGCAGGGGTAAAGGGCAACAGTGTTAGACAGGTATATGAATGCATGCCGTCGGTTGCGCGTATAGTGCAGAGGTTAGGGTTAGGGTTGGTTTCACCTGGGGGTGTGCCGCACATCGGGCAGGGAGAGGGGGGGGACTCACCCTGGCTGCCCTGACGAGGTCGTTCACCTTCTTGTGGCACTGGGTGCCTGTCCGTGGTGTCAGAGCCACAGCGCTGACGGCCTCTGCCACCTCCCTCAACAGACGCCGGCTGAGGCGTGGGGCAACTCTGCGGCCGTGTCCGGGGTACAGGGACTCCCTCTTCTCCTCCACTGCGTCCAGGAGTGCCTCAATGTCACGGTCCTGAAACCTCAGGGTTGCGCGGCGGTCTTCCGGGGTGGGGGGGGCGCGTCTTTTGAGCCGTCACACCGTGCGGCGTCACCGTCCACGTCGGGTGACGCCATCGTGAATGGTGTCACACCGTTGCTCGCCCATTCGGGGCCGGAGAATTTGCGTTGTTTGGGGGGCCCCGACGCCGGAGTGATCCGCGCCGTTTTTGGCGCCGGGTCCCGGACATCGTGCCAGTTTTCGGAGAATCCCGCCCAAGAAGCAGCCTGGTGAAAAATCGGCTGTTGATTCATAGTGAGCTGGTTTTGTGCTGCTGCTGGATTATCATAGAATTTACAGTGCAGAAGGAGGCCATTTGGCCCATCGAGTCTGCACCAGCTCCTGGAAAGAGCACCCTACCCAAGGTCAACCCCTCCACCCTATCCCCACAACCCAGCAACCCCACCCAACACTAAGGGCAATTTTGGACACGAAGGGCAATTTATCATGGCCAATCCACCTAACCTGCACATCTTTGGACTGTGGGAGGAAACCGGAGCACCCGGAGGAAACCCACGCAGACACAGGGAGGACGTGCAGATTCCGCACAGACAGTGACCCAAGCCGGAATCGAACCTGGGACCCTGGAGCTGTGAAGCAATTGTGCTATCCACAATGCCACCGTGCTGCCCACTGGAAGCTGATTTTACCCCCAAACTATTTACTCTGATGGGGAGGGGGCTCTAGAAAAAGGGAGTACAGCATCGCCATTAGAGCTAGGTAATTCAGGAGTGATATCCGAAAATACTTATTCGCACAAAAATAGTGAAAATCTGGAACTCACTTCCTCCAAAATGATCCTGAGGCGAGGCCAATTCAGAATATCCAAGACTGAGATTGATATTACTTTGGTTAGGTTTGGTTTTTAAGTGTTCTGCAATCAATATGAGTAGATTGAGTTAAGAGACAGAGCAATCATGGGGGGCGATTCTCCAATATGGAGCCCAAGTGATTGCGCCATCGTGAACGCCGTTGCGATACACGACGGCGTGAACCGGGCCCGGGTACGACCGATTCTGGCCCCCACAGGGCCGCGCCAACCTGCGCAAGCGTGGGGGACTTCTTTAGCGCGCTGGCCCCGACTCAACATAGGGTCAGTGTTCAGGGGCCCGCTGCACCAGAAAATACGCCGGGTTGGGGGGGTGGGGGGAGAGGCCGGCCCGCCGATCGGTGAACCCCGATCGCGGGCCAGACCCCATCGGAGGCCCCCCCCCCCCCGGTGAAGGAGCCCCCCCTCCCCCTCCCACAGGCCGCCCCCCAACCATTCCCGTAGAGTCCCCGCTGGCAGCGACCAGGGGTGAAGGGCGCCGGCGGGACTCTGCCGCATCAGCGGGCCGGAGAATCGGCGGCCCCGCGCCAAACACGCCGGCGGAAATGGCGCCGATTCTCCGCACCTCGGAGAATCACGCGCCGGCGTTGGGGCGTCGTGGCGCGGTTGCGGCGATTCTCCGGCCCAGCGCGGGGCTCGGAGAATCGCCCCCATGATCTTATTTAATGTTGAAATGGACTCAAGAAGCTGTTCTTATGAATACATGGCATTAGGAGATAATATTTTCCTCTTTATGCTACAGCGTTTGCACATGATAAGCGTACACTAAGTGTAATAATTTTGCGGTGCTGCTCCATTTTAGTGCCGAAGTGTAAGGCAATCAGGGGAATATTGATTTCATTCTGATAGTGAGAGATTTGCTGTGCTTGATTTTGGTGAGATTCGAGAATCTAGGATGGTTCACATTATAACACAGGAAGCAAAGCGGAGATTTAAGAGATGTTAAGGGCAGCACGGTGCCGCAGTGGTTAGCACTTCTGCCTCACGGCGCTGAGGACCCGGGTTCGATCCTGGCTTCGGGTCACTGTCCGTATGGAGTTTGCACATTCTATCCGTGTCTGCGTGGGTTTCACTCCCACAACCCAAAAAGATGTGCAGAGTAGGTGAACTGGCCACACGAAATTGCCCCTTAATTGGGAAAAAAAAAGAATTGGGCACTCTCGATTTATTTTAAAAAAGAGATCTGTTCAAAATTACATAGGTTTTGACAGAATAAATAAGGTGAAAGTACTTCACTGTTGAGTGAATGGGGATCGAATGTTAGTAACCAGAGGACACAGATTTAAAATAATTGCCAAGAGAACCAGGTTGGGGGGGTGGGTATTGTATTGATTTTTAAAAAAAATTGCTGTTGTTCTGTTTTGGAATAAATTGTCTAAAATGATGGTGGAAGCCTACTTCTGCACTGTACGATTCTATTCTAGTCTATTCTACGTCCATTCCCTCCACCCCATCCCCTCAGCAAAGGGGCAATTGATCATAGCTAATCCACCTAACCTCCACATCTTTGGGCTGTGTGAGGAAACCGGAGCACCCGGAGGAAACCAAATCAGACCGGGGACGAATGTGCAAACTCCACACAGTCACCTGAGGTTGGAATCAAACCCGTGTCCCTGGCACTATGAGGCAGCAGTGCTAACCACTGTGCCACCATGCCACCCAATCCTTTCAATTTCTCAACTATAATGCTAATACCTCTCTTTCACCATGCTGTTCCCTTAAAACTTTCTCATTTTCCTGAGATAATCCCTTGCGGCCTGAATGATGGAGCTCTTCTTGTTTCCTGCCTCGTGTACATCCCTTGAAGCTCCCATGGATTAAACCATAATACCTCCAAATCATGTTGTTTCATCCTTGTGGTATTCAGAATGTTTACCACTTCAGAATGAAGAATTTCATCCTTGAATTGCTGGACCATGGTATTGCTCACCAGAATTGTAATTTATTTTGTATTCTTCCTTAAACAAAATAAATTTGACCCAAAAATGACATGTCTGCTGAGTTTCCTTGTTGATAATCTCCCTCAATTTCTTCTCTTTTAAAAGTTCTTTTTGATCAAAGTTTCTTCCTCTCATAATTATCACATTAAATGTTGGTGACGTTCTCCTTTGCAATGCGGAGGTGTGAGATTAAGGCTTGCCCTGGATATAAATTAGAATTCCAATAGAATATGTCACACTCATGTTCAGAAGTTGCAGCCTGCCTCACCTAATTGGATCCACCACCGACAATTGACGTAATTATTGTTTTCACTCCAGCGGCATTTCAATCACATTCAATCTGTCAGAATTGGTGACAGGATGAATTGTGAATAATGCGAGACTTTCACTCTCCTCAGTAAGGTGGTGCCTGAGAGCAGGTCAGGAGGGCGATCTCTCTGATTTTCCTTCACTCTTTCAGGAAAGTGAACAATCACGACTCTTTCCTCCAAGTTGTGTGAAGACCCCAGGTGGGAAAGGCCCCATTCCACTATTTGAAGAAGAGCAAAGCTGTTCACCTTGATGTCCTGGCCGGTATTTAACTCTCGATTAACACCTTGAGGAAAATCTAATTATTTCGTCATGATCGCATTTTGCTTGGGACATCTTGCCGTGTGCCATTTGGTGACTACGTTTTACTGCATTCGAGGTGCTATATAAATACAAGTAGTTGTTGGTGTTGTTGTTGAAATTACTGAAAACCAAAAGCATCTTGCTGCCAGCTGGGCCTAAATATGTTCAACGTTCTCAATAATTCAAGAAACCCATGATGTCTGAATAGTGTCTGTGTATAATTAGGGTCTGCTCGAGATGATGATGAGAAACAGAATGATATCTTATAAAAAGCATATGTGGTTTTAACAAATTCATGGAGCACAGCTCATGTAGCCCAACCAGGAGATACATATGTAACATACCATACCCAAGAAGTTAATGATAGTATTGTTATAAAGTTCAGACGACACATGGTTCCAGTTAGTAAATCACGTGTCTACTGACTAGCTCAGCAATTTAGACCAGCTGTTTGATTCTGTTGAAATATGCATTCTCATACAGTTATTTTTTTGGTCAGCTGAATTATGGAAGTTTAGCAGATACACCCATTTGCTTTTGTCCCCTTGTTAGTTTTCTCATTCTTCCTCCTCCCTCTTGCTGGGGTCATTTCCCTGATTGCTGACCACTCCAGTCTAGTGCATCACCCAAATGGATCCTAGAATTAAATTGCAAGGTGAAATTACACAAACTTTGAAGGTTAAAGTGCGATTTGGAAGTAGACTCAACAGTAACTTTCAAGGGGAATTGGACAAATACTTGTAAAGAAAAACAATTACAGGGCAATGGGAATGAGCAAAGGAGTGGGACTAATTGAACAGTTCTTTCAAAGAGCCAAAGGAACAAATGGGTGATTGGCGTCCTGTGTTGTACAACCCCATGATTTAAAAAATAATTTTTCTGTTTGCTTGACTGAAACTAAAACCTCCTTTTCCAGCATGTGAAGTTACCCTTTTCCACTTGCGAGTCAGCTTGCCATTGCTCTGATTAGGATTCTATAGACGTGCAAAGGGTCATTTATAGACTGTGCCTTGAGCTACCTCCATCAAAGGAACAAAGCACTAGCCAGTTGGTCAAAATTTCAATTTCAACCCCAAATGTTTTAGAGAGTCTGATTTCTTCATATAAAGACATTTTATTCCGAAAACGTCATAGGTAAATTTGATTGTGTTCTTGGGAAACATTTCATTGTGCTAAAGGGCTTAGCCTTGAAATTGAAGTAGTAATTTCAACGCAACAGCAGTGAAGGGGGCAGGAATTTTGGTGAAACCCCTGTCTGGCTTCAGAAACATTCCACTGGTGCTATTGGAGAAGAACTGACAAGTTAGGATGCAAAGGTTCCCTAGAAATAGCAAGCCAACTTAAATCTATAGGTGTCATAAGGGAACATCACAACACTTTATCCTTATGGAAGGTGCTTTGAAATCCTGTTGGCTCTGCAAGACACCCACAGTATTATTTTGTTGACCCTGTCCCAGGACTTTGGATGGTGTCAGGGTGAAGGCTAAGCTCCTACTCTCTTAGTTTTTGCTCATGGCAGTGGTTTGAACGATTTGATTATTTTGTCTTCTTTTTCCACTGGCATGTTTGTCCAATTGGGCATTCGGGATTGGTTATTTTCAGAAGCCCTTAGTAGTTTCTTATATTGGCAGTTTTCAAGCTGGCTTTCTCATCCATCGATTTATATAATTAGGTCAAAGTAACACAGCAGCTAATTACCAAAGAAACATAAAAGAGGCATTGCACTGAAGGGAATGCACAATGCAACCAAAACGGTTAATGTATTAAACAAAATAGATAAAAAGATCTCTACTTTTAAATAGTGAATTAACAGCTTTGCACTCGAAGTTTCTTGAACAGCTCATACCATTTACAGAAACTGGCACATTTTGTTTCCTTTATCTGCTGTAACCTGCCAATATTTCTTCCACAGATCCTTGTTGAGATATATTATTAATACTATACATGCATAGTAGCCCATTCCATAGGAACCTGAACCCATTCCAAATATATTTCTTCATATTTATTTAATTATTTTCTTCCTTTTGTCCTCCCCTTACATCTTGTGCTGAGCCAGCCAACGGGATGGAACAGTTTATAAACTTTGTCAGGATTGTTCTTAATGGCAACTTTGTAGTCAGTGGCAGGAGATAGGCTTTGTGGGTGGCATAGAATCTTTTGCCAATTTTTCATCCCCTGGAGATGAAGTACTCCTTTGCACTAAGATGTTTGATTAAGGACTGTGGCTGAATACTATTGAAACTTGTCCATAGAGGTTCGCCAAATCTGAATGTTAGTTGAGGCTCTGATTCAAACCGAAACACTTTGAATAGAACTCCATTACTCCACTGTTGGAAGTACTGGGCTGCCTTCCAAATATATAGGAAAGATGCAGGATGGCGTGTATATGGGACAAATTAATTATGAAATTACTTGGAAATTATAATCTCCAGAGAAAAAGGGGATATGTTTTAGCACCCCCCCCCCCCCCACCCCCATAACATGTTTTCTGGAGGCGGGGTGAAGGCACATAAAATATGAGGAGTGGTAAGCCCACCGCTCTCCCATCCACCCCTGAGCTATCCCCTATGACATGATATTGGCAGCCCTCTCGCCATTTCAAAATAAATAATTAATGGTCACCAAGCCAATTCATCGGAATAATATGCAACCCATGCCATAAAATGGTTGGTTTGGCAGGAGTCAGCGGGTCTTTTTAAAAAAGAAACTGCTTAAAAGGTAGTAAGGAAGGGGTTACAAGCTTAGGGGGGGTTTCCTGTGCACCATCCCAACACCCCCCCCCCCCCCCCCCCCCCCCCACATGATGATGCCTCATTTTGTTCCTCCAGGCCTGGCCTCCAAAAGGCGCTCCTTAATTCCGTTGATGGGCTCCTTGATACCTCCCCATCCAAACCAGACTTTGCTGACTCTAGGATCCATTTCCTCTTCATCTGTGTGCCTCCTGGCAGTTCCAGCAGAGCTAACAATGGCATTGTGGCACAGCTGGGACTGCTAGATCTGTCGGCCAATCTGATTGGCCTGCAGCTCTTGAGAATGGGACTTCCACCCACTGAGGGCAGAAGTCCCACTTCCTATTTGTTTAGCCCAATGACAGTGCATCATGGATGCAGGGTGGCTTTTCTTCAGGTGCATTGACTTCTGGCTAACTTGGGCAACTGGAGGGTGAGGAATATATTCCCACCCCTCACCCCGCACGAAACCCCGGGCGGCACGGTGGCACAGTGGTTAGCACTGCTGCCTCACCGCGGCAGGGACCCGGGTTCAATTCCGGCCTCGGGTGACTGTCTGGATGGAGTATGCACGTTCTCCCCGTGTCTGCGTGGGTTTCCTTCGGGTGCTCCAGTTTCCTACCACAGTCCAAAGATGTGCAGGTTAAGTGGATTGGCCATTCTAAATTATCCCTTAGTGTCCAAAAAAGATTAGATAGGGTTACTGGGTTATGGTGTGGACCTAGGTCGGGTACTCTTTCCTAGGGTCGACCAAGACTCAATGGGCGAATGGCCTTCTTCTGCACTGTAGGGATTCTATGGATTCTATGAAACGTAGTCCAAAAATCTGACATTAGTCACTCAATACTAAAAGTGATTAGTTGAAAATTACCTGCTTTTGCATAGATTGCATTTAGATACATTTTGACATTTTAAACTTTTAATGATCAGCACACTGAAATGTATGTATTATTTACAGTATGTTAAGTACATTTGTGTTTTCTAACAAGCACATGTTTGAAACTAATGCCATCTGCAGTCCAGACTGGAAATTGTTGTAACTCTTCAGCGAGTTATCATTTTCACAAGAAAGGCTTTAAACTACTTTGTAATGGATGTATTTCCATGCCATTATTATTTATGCAATTGCTGTGTAGTCTCTGATATTGGTTGTGAAGCAGTCAGACTTCAGCCACATTCCCTGAATGGGGATAAATAAAATTGGAGAAATATCCATAAATGCAACAGTGGGGTAATTTGATCTTCAGGTGATCATGTAAAATGGGTGATGTGATTTGAAAGCCCGTTATATATCTCTGTACATTTTGTCCTGTACCTTTCCAGTTCTCTCCTCTCCTGTATAACTCTACTTAAAACTCACTTAAAACTGTAACAAATCTCACAGTCTCTCCTCCTAATTTATGTTTCTTTGGCCAATTTTAACTGACATTTTTGTGAAATTCCTTGCACCATTTTTATATGTTAAATACTTTATATTAATGCAAATATTATTAAAGTGCAGGATGAAATCTTACCAAACTTCCTGAAGGAATATTGAATGCTTTAGAATCCAATCTGTTGAACAAAAATGGATCACACATATATATAAATGAGTCATAACTTCCTGGCTCATCCGTGTTGCATTTTGTGGATATCCCTAAGATGCGTTGGGGAATCTCCCTTTGATGTTCCCACATAAAGGTCCATCCGGCAATTATCCAGCAGGGCTGACATCCCCAGGAAAATTGCTGGACTGGGATCCATCCGGCAAAGCGATTTAAATAGCTTACTTCGGATGGTTCTTTTTACACTTGTCGTTACTCTGAAAGACACCCAGTCCGAGCCCTACACAGGACACGTCCCATACCCCCAATTTAGCACCACATCCCCCCACGGTATTCCCCATCCACACAATATTCCCCACCCCCAACCCAATCGGGCCCAACCCCACACCAGCCCGAATGACATCCCCCTCCTCCCAACCCAAACAACATCACAACCCGATTATGGATCCCTCTCCCTCATGGCCCATTCACTTACCAGAGAAACTTACTGTCTTTCTTCTAATGTGACCTCTAAACTCGCCTGCTTTATTGCAGCAATAAAACGGATACATGTCCTTCATCTGAGCCTGGGACGAGCTTTGCTTCTTCAATCCCATCTGGTCTGAGTCAGTGAGATCGGGCAAGACAGGAGCTTTCCATGTTAAGCACAGGGACATCACTGCAGAATGGCAATCTGCCACTGATTGCCAGTCCGAGGAAGTTCCAGGCTGTTTTATGAAACTCCACCATGTCTCATTTTTCAAATAGAGCACTTTTCAAGTTAGTTAACAAGTGACTTCTGCACTGTAAAATAAGTCCCCTGATCTCTCCCCCTTCCCATGAAGAAATAAAAACCAAACATGTTCAGCTTAAGAAAGCAAAGAAGCAGGTGTTAACGTATCAGTTTAAGTTGCTGCAATAATAACCACTTTCTGAAATACAGACCCTCTGCAGACAAACAGGCTCCGAGAAACCAAATACTGTACTCGGTTCAATTTACTGTACGTGGGATGTAGGGCCATCTGGTGCCAAAAGAAAGAAGTGATAGTGACTGAGAACTTACTTTGGAAACTGAAGAAACTCAGGCTTATTTTGTAATTTTCGTACTGGAACTATTTTTTTTGGGGGGGCGTTGGGTGTCTGGCACATGCAAAATATCCATGATCATGTTGAACAGCTTCCAAACAAAACTGGCATGAAATCTACCCTAATATGGAATGCATTCCCCTTGGTTCATCTTGGTTGGAAGAAGCACCAAGGGTAGTAAGGTCATAAAGTGCCCTGTAGGGGAACTTCAGTGTCCATCAATTAGTCGACCAGGCAGGCAGAGTCCCAAAGGACATATTTGCAAGACTAGTCTTTTGAAAAATTATTTCAAGGGATGTTGATAGCGCTGGCTAGGCCAGCATTTTTATTGCCCAATCAATTGCCCTTGAGACAGTGTGGAGTGCTGCATTCTTGAACCGTTGTCATCCATGTGGTGCAGGTACACCCACCGTGCTGTTAGGGAGCAAGTTCCAGGAGTTTGACCCAGTGAGAATGAAGAAATGGAGATATAGTTCCACGTCAGGAAGGCGAGTGGCTAAGAACTTTCAGGTGATAGTGTTTTTGTGCATCTGCTGCCCTCGTCCTTCTAGGTGGTAGAGGTCACGGGTTTGGAAGATGCTGTCGAAGGAACATTAGTGAGTTGCTCCAGACAGTACACACAGCTGCCACTGTGGTGGGGGGAGTGCTAATTAAGCAAACTGTTTTGTCCTGGATGTTGTCAAGCTTCTTGTGTGTTGTTGGAGCTGCACTCAACCGGGCAAGCAGAGAGAGTATTCCATCAGACTCCTGACTTGTGCCTTGTAGATGGTGGACAGGCTTTGGGGAGTCAGGAGGTGAGTTACTCTCTGCAGAATTCTCAGCATCTGACTAGCTTTCGTAGCCACGGTATTTGGTTGGTCCAGTTTAGTTTCTGCTAAATGATAACTCAGGGGCCGGGATTCTCTCACCCCTGGGCCCGGCCGGAGAATCGCCAGGACCGGCACGAATTGCGCGACGCCGCCCTGACGCCGGTCTGCCGATTCTCTGGAGCACGGAGTATTGGCGCCATCGGTCAGGGGCCGCTCTATGGGGCCCCCCGGTGATTTACGGCCCAGGATGGGTTGAGCGTGTCGCTAACTTTTGGTTGGTTCTTAATTTGGCTCAGACACAGCAGTAAATGTTGCTCGTTGTATCTTTACTTAATTTGCTCTGTTTCTATAACCTTTGCTCTAGAGTCGCCAGGTATCTTTATGATACCGCCACGAGGTTCAAGTTCAAGTAATGATCAATAACTCAACACACCAATTAGTAAGATTCAAATCAAAACACATTTATTATGCACAGTCAATCGGTACTCATGCATAAAACTCTACTTTCTAGACTATCTCTATACTCTAGGCCAATACTTAGCTTTGGAACTGGCCCACCAAGTCAGGGGAGCAAATGGCCTTTTGTTCGGGTTATGAATCTGCAGGCTTCAAAGCTGGTACGGACTGGTAGCTCGGAGCGCCTATCTCGTAGCGTGCGTTGACTGGAGACTTACTTGGTTGATGTAGCAGCTAGGCAGGTCACTGTCAAGGGTTGGTTCGAGCTGCTGAGAGACCCTGCCATGAAGGATGAATTGAACTTGGGGACTCTATTTTATAGTCCCCAGGGGCTTCCCGCCAATTTGGGCAGACTCCGTACCTGGTTCCAAGTGATTGGACTATGTTCTGATCACTTGGATCGATTTCTCCAATACTGGAGCTGTTCCCTGATCGCTGGGCGGTCCGTAAGTGTCCGTTGGCCTTCCTTTGTCTTGGCTCCTGCTGGCGCCGAGGAGTCTGGCTTGGCCTTGTTTACCTTAACTGTTTCCAATTGTTCCCGGGGATCGCTCACTAATATGCAGATGGCTGTTAGTTTCAGTGCTGTCTGGGTTTCTGTAAGTTCTGATACACATGAAACTTTGCCCCTGCTTGTTTTTCCTGTGTTGACTGAATTTCCCTGCATTCTTTGCGGATCTCCATTTTAAAGTCGGGAAGTGGCCAACCCAGGTGGCTACAAGCGGCCACGCTGAAAAAGCCGAGTCCCGTAGGCGCCGTCCACACCTGCTCTTTCCCGGCATGGGTGCATCTGGGGGTGGCCTGGTGGGGGCGGGGCTGGAGGTGTCTGACCCCGGGGGGGGGGGGGGGGGGGGGGGAGGGGGGGGCTTCCGCTGTGGCCTGGCCCGTGATCGGGGCCTACCGATCAGCCCCTCGAGCTTGGGGCCTCTTTTGTTCCGCGCTGGCCCCTGTAGCCCTACGTCATGTTGTACCGGGGCCGGCGTGGAGAAGGGAGCCACCGCGTATGCACGGCAATTGCGCCGGTCCCACTGCGCATGCACGGACCCCGCAGCGCCCATCAAAACTGAGCATCCATGGAGCTCTGTAGAACATCAGCAAAATTATATTCTGCCAGGATCTGTAACCCAATGACCCGGCCTCATCCTCACTCTACCATTATCATCGAGCCAGGCAACCACCACGGATTCAATGAGGAGTGTGAAAGAGCATGTCAGGAGCAGTGTCTGAAAATGAGGTAGCAATCTGGTGAGACTACAAGACAGGACAACATGCATGCTGGTGTCAGCATGTGACAGGCAAAACTAAGTGATACCACAAGCAACAGAACAGATGAATGTGCTGCAATCTTACCAGCTCCAGTCATGAAGGGTAGTGGATATTTAAACAATTAACAGGAGTAAGTTCCATGCAGAACCCCATCCACAACAACAGCAAAGTACAACACTGAAGAAATGGCAATAGTCCTCAGCCAGAGATGCTAGGTGGATGATCTTTCACAGCCTCCTCCCGTGGTCCCAAACATCACAGATGTCAGTGTGTTCAGCCAGTCTGATTCATTCCACATGATATCAAGAAACAGCCTAGTGCACATGGTAAGCAAAGGTTATAATATCCCTGAGGTGTCAATTGAAGTGCTGAAGATGTAATGCATAACTAGTCTTAAAAGGAAGAGGTGGAGAGTTTTAGGGAAGGAATTCCAGAAGTTGAGGCTCAGACAGTTAAAAGCTTGGGCGTCAGTGGTGGAGCAAAGGGAGGAAGAGACCTACGAAAAGACAGTCGGTAGGATTTAAACATGGGAATAATGAATCTACGTTTAAAACATTGTGAAATTGGGAGCCAATGTTAGTCAGGAAGGACAGAAGTGATGAATGAATGGTGATTGATGTGGAATTGAATAAAGGCACCGAATTTGGATGCTGAAATTTGAAGATGACAGAGACTAGGATATCAGCCAAGGAGCATTGGAATAGCTTTGTGTGGAGAAGACAAATTCACAGATGAGGATTTCAGCAGAAGATGCGTTCTGAGGCAGGGGCATGCAATATAAATGGAGACAGAAGACAATTTTTGTGATGGAGTATATATACAAATAGAATGCTGAGCTCTGGGTTACAGATTGGCAAAGGCTGCTCATCCTGCGATAATGGTTTGGGTGAGGAATGGGATCCATGGCAAGGTTACATAATTTGCAATCGGGGCAAAGATAATAGACATAATTTAGAGGGCCTGTTTGCCGCAGCTGCAAATCCCTCTAAGGCCGCTAAATCTTGCAAGGTGGCTATTACGGGATTTGTGCCAGTGAGATCTCAGTTTGAAATCACCCCCCCCCCCCCCCAGAAAGGGTTTAACCTGATTTCTATGCATTTTAATGCATGTTCTGAAATGGCTTTGCGCCGTTACATCTGCCCAGGCTGGAACTCCCCCCCCCCCCCCCGGGCAGTGAGGCATCACGCCGGCGCGAATCACCATTGGTTTTCAAAAACGGAAACCAGTTGTGATGACCATGCCGGGGGCATGGGTAAGTATAGCCCACAGATGGTGAGGGATAGGGCCAGGCATTGCCCTTCATGCTCTTCTGCATGTGAGGGTTTGGGGGGTAGTTCAATCTCCGTGGGGAGGACGGGCGGTCTTAAATGCACTTTGAGCTCGGGCTGCCTGGTCTCAGCATCCCAGTTTTCCTGGCACATTTAGGCCCTGTCCCCGCCAAGCTAGCTGTGTAATTTTTACCAGCAGTCTGAAACTGCAGAGTACTGTTTGATCTGATTCGAAAAGGCAGCTGCGAAGCCGGCGAGTTTGACACAAACTTTTCTCACCTGATACAACACTCTGCAATTTTGAGAAAATTCCACCCGACAACTTCAGTCAGATGTTTTCCCATCCCCTTCACTCACGTCCTTCATTTTTATAATCAGAAACCTTGTCCCCCCTCAAAATATAAAACAAATGTAGCATGGATGAGAATTAAGAATTCTTACCCCGCATTTGGGCTTGAATATACCTTTAGCTATGTACAATAGTTAGTTACAAAATGAAATACTTGATCTAATTATGCCATATTTATAAACAGCAACAATTTTCAGATGGGAGTTCATCAATGATCTAATTATTGTATTTACCAACAAATGGAAATGCTGCTCGTGGAAAACTTTTTAAATAGATTTTCAGGTTGTTACAAATGAACTCATAATAGACATAGTTCTAATACTAGGACAGAAATGTTTCAAAAAGCATTCAAGACCAATCTGAAGAACTCTGAAGGAAGCAAACACTGGGTTCCCTGAATACTCTAAACCATGGGCCAAAAGAGGAAATGAAATGAAAATGAAAATCGCTTATTGTTACAAGTAGGCTTTGTGGTAGTACCAGGTATTGCGGTACCTAAGAGGTGGATGACCATTGGTTAGACCCAGGAATCTACCATTGGCTGATGTACATAGCTCCGCCCTGAGAGGCGGAGTATAAGAACCGGTGCCGTCCCAGCAGCCTTCACTTTCTGTATCGAAGCTGCTGGGGAAGAGCTCCAGCAGATTAAAGCCTTCAGTTATGAATCACTTCGTCTTAAGTGTAATTGATTGCGCATCAGGCTTCAAATGAAGTTACTGTGAAAAGCCCCTAGTCGCCACATTCCAGCGCCTGTTCGGGGAGGCTGGTACGGGAATTGAACTGTGTTGCTGGCCAGCCTTGGTCTGCTTTCAAAGCCAGCAATTTGGCCTTGTGCTAAACCAGCTAGATGTAACGACATCTCGGAAGAGAGCAAGCAGAGGTACATCAGAATAGAAACTGAAAGCATTGTAAAATTACAGTTCAGAGTGCAAAGCAATCACATGCAATTTCAAAACTTAAGACTTTTGAAGATGCAGTTATGAGTAATTGATTGCGCATCAATTTAACCTGCTACAACTTCAGTTGGAAGGATGGATCTCCGCATCAAACCGGGGTGCCTCCAGCTCAGCCCCCACGCGGATAACTCTGCTGCTATTTTTAAACACTGGCTGGCGTGCTTTAAGGGCTACCTCGACACAGCCATAGGCACCCCCACGGAAGGACAGAAGATACATCTCCTGCGCTCCCGGGTCAGCCCTGGGATCTACCCCCTTATCGAGGAGGCGGAGAACTATGTCGCCGCTATCGAACTGCTGGAAGGACATTACATCCGCCCGGTAAACCAGGTCTACGCTCGTCACCTGCTTGCGACTAGGCGGCAAAGCCCCGAGGAAACATTGGAAGATTTCTACCGGGCGCTACTGGTGCTGGGCCGAAACTGTGGCTGCCCGCAAGTTTTGGGGAGCAAGCACACAGAACTTTTGATCAGTGATGCTTTCGTGGCAGGTATGACCTCCCCCGATATCCGCCGAAGGCTCCTAGAAAGGGACACTCTGGGACTTACAGAGGCACGGGCCCTGGCAGGGTCCATGGATGTTGCCTATAAAAACGCGCTGTCCTTTGCACCCGATCGCGCGGCGCCCCCCTGCAGCGGCAGCCCCTCAGACCTTCCCCTGACCCCGCAAGCCTGCACGGCGAGACGGCCCGCTAACGCCGCCGGACCCCGCTGTTTCTTCTGCGGGCAGGCAAATCATCCCCGCCCGCGCTGCCCGGCCCGCACCGCCACCTGCAAAGGGTGCGGCAAGAAGGGCCACTATGTGGGGGTCTGCCAGGTCCACGCTGTGGCCGCGGTCTCCAGCGACTATGGACCGCCGCGGCACCCCTCCCTTCAGGCCCCGACCGGCCAGCGCTCACCGCCCCCCCCTATCCTAACGCCACGTGCGACCCACGGGCGCGGCCATCTTGCCCCCCGGACCCCACGCTGGATGGGTGGGCGCCGCCATTTTGTCCATCGCCGACACCATCTTCATCCTCGGACACGATGTGCGACCCATGGGTGACACCATCTTGGATGGGGCCCCAGGCCCCCAGCTCGGTCGACTACACGCTGCCCGATCAGAACTCGCAACTGCTTCATCTGGCCTCGGTACCACTGGACCAAAGTCGACCTCGGACACTCGCAACGGCTACAACGACGGTCCTCATCAACGGCCACGAGATGTAGTGCCTGATTGACTCTGGGAGCACGGAAAGCTTTGTTCACCCCGACACGGTAAGGCGCTGTTCACTTGTAACCCACCCTGTAAATCAAATGATCTCCCTGGCCTCCAGGTCACACTCGGTGGAGATACAGGGGTTCTGCCTAGCAAACCTCATTGTCCAAGGTAGGAAATTCAACAATTTCCGCCTGTACGTCCTGCCGCACCTCTGCGCGGCTACCCTCCTGGGGCTGGATTTCCAATGCCATTTGCAAAGCCTGACTTTTAAATTCGGCGGCCCTATACCTCCCCTTACTGTCTGCGGCCTCGCGACCCTTAAGGTCGACCCGCCTTCCCTGTTTGCGAACCTCACACCGGATTGCAAACCCGTCGCCACCAGGAGCAGACGGTACAGTGCCCAAGACCGGATCTTTATCAGGTCCGAGGTCCAAAGGCTGCTGGGGGAAGGGGTCATCGAAGCGAGCAACGGTCCCTGGAGAGCTCAGGTAGTGGTGGTAAAGACCGGGGAGAAGCATAGGATGGTCATCGACTACAACCAGACCATCAACAGGTTTACGCAGCTGGATGCGTACCCTCTCCCCCGTATAGCCGACCTGGTAAACAGGATCGCACAATACAAGGTTTTCTCCACGGTGGACCTCAAGTCCGCCTACCACCAGCTATCCCTCCGCACTAGTGGCCGCAAGTACACTGCCTTCGAAGCAGATGGGCGGCTCTATCAATTTTTAAGAGTTTCCTTTGGTGTCAATAATGGGGTCTCGGTCTTCCAGCGAGAGATGGACCGAATGGTTGACCGGTACGGCTTACGCGCAACGTTCCCGTACCTGGATAACGTCACCATCTGCGGCCATGACCAGCAGGACCACGACACCAACCTCCGCAAATTCCTCCAGACCGTGAAAATCCTTAATCTGACCTACAATAAGGATAAATGCGTGTTTAGCACCGACCGTCTAGCCATTCTAGGCTATGTAGTGCGGAGTGGAGTCATAGGCCCCGACCCTGAGCGCATGCGCCCCCTCATGGAGTTCCCCCTCCCTCACTGCCCCAAGGCCCTGAAGCGCTGCCTAGGGTTCTTCAGCTATTATGCACAGTGGATCCATAATTACGCAGACAAAGCCCGACCCCTGATCCAGTCCACAACCTTCCCCCTGTCGACGGAGGCCCGCCAGGCCTTCAGCTGCATTAAAGCAGACATTGCTAAGGCCGCGATGCGTGCCATCGACGGGTCCCTCCCCTTCCAGGTCGAGAGCGATGCGTCCGACGTAGCTCTGGCGACCACCCTAAATCAAGCGGGCAGGCCTGTGGCTTTCTTCTCCCGTACACTCCACGCTTCCGAAATTCGCCACTTCTCGGTCGAAAAGGAGGCCCAGGCCATAGTAAAAGCTTTGCGACATTGGAGGCATTATCTGGCCGGCAGGAGATTCACTCTCCTCACGGACCAACGGTCGGTTGCCTTCATGTTCGATAATGCACAGCGGGGCAAGTTTAAGAATGACAAGATCTTGCCGTGGAGGATAGAACTCTCCACCTTCAATTACGATATCTTGTACCATCCGGGAAGCTAAACAAGCCTCCTGATGCCCTGTCCCGCGGCACTTGTGCCACTGCACAAGTGGACCGCCTCCGATCCCTCCACGGGGACCTCTGCCACCGGGGGTCACTCGCTTTTTCCATTTTATCAAAGCCCGCAACCTGCCCTACTCCATCGAGGAGGTCAGGACAGTCACCAGGGACTGCCAAATCTGCGCGGAGTGCAAACCGCACTTCTACCGGCGAGAGAGGGCGCACCTGATAAAGGCTTCCCGTCCCTTTGAACGCCTCAGCATGGACTTCAAAGGCCCCCTCCCCTCCACCGACTGCAACACGTACTTTCTTAACGTGATTGATGAATGGTCCCAGTTCCCATTCGCCATCCCCTGCCCAGACATGACCACAACCACTGTCATCAAGGCCCTCCAGGGTATCTTTACACTGTTCGGTTTCCCCACATATATACACAGTGATAGGGGGCCGTCCTTTATGAGCGACTAACTGCGTCAATTCCTGCTCAGCAAGGGCATCGCCTCGAGCAGGACAACAAGTTACAACCCCCGGGGAAACGGACAGGTAGAGAGGGAGAATGGAACGGTCTGGAAGACCGTCCTGCTGGCCCTACGGTCCAGGAATCTCCCAGTCTCCCGCTGGCAGGAAGTCGTCCCGGTGGCCCTCCACGCCATCCGGTCGCTGCTCCTTTCAACCACAAATCAGACACCTCACGAACGTCTCCTTGTTTTCCCCAGAAAGTCCTCCTCCGGGACCTCGCTCCCAACCTGGCTAGCGACACCCGGACCCATCCTGCTTCGGAAACATGTGAGAGCGCACAAGTCGGACCCGTTGGTCAAGAGGGTCCACCTGCTGCACGCCAATCCCCAGTACGCCTACGTAGCGTTCCCTGATGGCCGGCAGGACACAGTCTCCCTTTGGGACCTGGCGCCCGCTGGAGCCCCATGCGCACCCGAACCATTGCCCCCACCCCTACCCTCCCACAGCACCTAACTGGAGGGTCAGTACTCCCGCCGCTCCTGCCTCGGCCCGACCTCACACCGACGCCCCCTACAGGTGCTTTCCCCCCATGTCAACCTTTTGCCCCAACAGCGCCGCCTAGGGGTGACGAAGCTGCCAGGGAGGACGACATCACACTCCCGGAGTCGCAACTGCCGGGACCCCCATCAGAATCACCGCCGAGGCCCAGACGCTCCAGAAGGACGACCAGGCCACCTGATCGACTGATTGCTGCACTATGAACACGTTGTAAATATCCTCGACATCACGGTAACTCCATACCTGGTCATACCATGCGAAGGACGACTATTAACGCTGGCCACCACCCCCGCTGGGCTCTTTTTTAGCAGGGGGTGAATGTGGTAGTACCAGGTATTGTGGTACCTAAGAGCTGGATGACCATTGGTTAGACCCAGGAGTCTACCATTGGCTGTTGTACATCAGGGCGGAGTATAAGAACTGGTGCCGTCCCAGCAGCCTTCACTTTCTGTATCGAAGCTGCTGGGGAAGAGTTCTAGCAAATTAAAGCCTTCAGTTATGGAATCTCTTCGTCTTAAGTGTAATTGATTGCGCATCAGGCTTCAAATGAAGTTACTGTGAAAAGCCCCTAGTCGCCACATTCCAGCGCCTGTTCGGGGAGGCTGGTACGGGAATTGAACTGTGTTGCTGGCCAGCCTTGGTCTGCTTTCAAAGCCAGCAATTTGGCCTTGTGCTAAACCAGCTAAATGTAACGACATCTCGGAAGAGAGCAAGCAGAGGTACATCAGAATAGAAACTGAAAGCATTGTAAAATTACAGTTCAGAGTGCAAAGCAATCACATGCAATTTCAAAACTTAAGACTTTTGAAGATGCAGTTAGAAACTCTCAATGCAAATGCTGTGAGTATCAGAAATGAGAAACTCTGGATTCTTATATATTATCCAACAGCACATATTGAAAGAGAAACGTATGAAATGTATATATTTCCAAGATGATGGTTTCTTCAGAGCAAATAAAGAATGGGATATTTGGGTCACAAGTCTATAATTTGGCTTGATACTCTCCAACATTCAATCCAATTTCCTCTATTGTAATGGGGTGTTGAAGGCTTTGAGTATCACGTAGTCAACATTGCAAAATTTTGTGCAGTTGTTTTAAGATGTTGACTAATTATATTTAGGTATAATCATTCTCTGAGGGTAAACTGTATCTTACAATACCCAAAATCTTAAGTTAGGAAAATTAGGGGAACCAATATGCCTCTTCCAGGCAGGAAAACGTGCCCCTTATTTTATCTGAATTCCGACCTTGGGTGACTGTTTGCGTGGGTTTCCTCTGGGTGCTCTGGTTTCCTCCCACAGTTCAAAAACGTGCAGGTTAGGTGGACTGGCCTTGCTAAATTGCCCTTTAGTGTCAAGGAATGTGCTAGGTGGTGTTATGGGATCAGGGTGGGCCGAGGTAGGGTGCTCTTTTGGAGGTTAGTGCAGACTTGATGGGCCGAATGGGCTCCTTCTGCACTGTAGAGATCTATGATTTGCAATTGTAACCCCAGAAAATGGACAATTCAATTTTTTGCATGAAGAAATGGACCTTACACCAAAGATCCAAATACTCATCCATTTATCATTGCATTGATCTATGAAATGTTGAGACAGGAATAAATTCGTTCAGAAATTCAGGAGACTTCATTCCTCAAAATGTCTAGAATGTGGAACTCGCTAATACATGAAGTAGTTGAGGCACATAATATAGCTGCATTTAAAGAGGAAGTTGGTTTGAGTCACGTGAGGGAGAAAGGAATGGATGCATATGCTGATAGGATGAGATGAAGGCGGGATGATGCTTATATGGAGCAGAAATACCCGTCAGGCCTGTTGGGCTGAATGACCTGTTTCTGTCTGATAAATTCTCCACAATTCTATTCCATAATTGGCTTAGTGTGTGAAGAGCAATTTAGTGATATATGTTGTAAAGTTAGTTTTTTATTAGTCTGAACCGGTGTTCCGTGAAATTAAAAATATTCAGGATTTACTGTTTCCATATCCTAAATTATCTTGCACATCTCGAAGGTGACCGCATGGGCTCAAAGCTTAAGTTTCTACAGTTTTTCCTTCGAACACGGGCCTTTTGCAATAGGAATCCAACTGATGACTCTTCACCACACAACTTCCAGCACTTGAATACATTTCTTTTTCTTGCTGACTAGAATTGGACAGTTCGAGGTGTGGCTTCATCAGACTACTGTAGTTTAACCACTTCCTCTGATTTATATTTACGGTTTCAGTTTTGTTGCACAATATTATGCTGGTTTTATTTCTTCTATAGATGGGGGCGGCCCAGTGGCAAACACTGCTGCCTCACAGCTCCAGGGTCCCGGGTTCAATTCTGGCCTTGGGTGACTGTGTGGCGTTTGCACCTTCTCTCCGTGTCTGCTTGGGTTTCCTTCCACAGTCCAAATATGTGCAGGTTAGGTCGATTGGCTATGCTAAATTGCTCCTTAGTGTCCAAAAAGGTTAGGTGGGGTTACTCGGTTACGGGGATAGGTTGGAAGTGTGGGCTTAAGTGGGGTGCTCTTTCCAAGGGCCGGTGCAGACTCGATGGGTCAAATAGCCCCCTTCTGCACTGTAAATTCTATGATTGTTTGCAGGGTGTCTACTACAGCCCCTAAATCATTCTCCTTCACCCTTAGTTGTTTCAAGACCGCGTGTGGTACCTACAACCTTTATGCACATTACACAATTCATTTTGTAATTTGAGAACTGCCTTCTCATTTACACTTCTCCTCCCAGTGTTGTATTATTTGCAAATGTGACGAATTTGCAATGGGTTTCTGAATCCAAATCAGTGAAACAGTAGCTTGGGGCATTCACTGAGAACTCTCCTTACCCTTTCATTCCTCTAATAAATACATGTTGTTTTCTGCACTTCAGAATATTTCTTATTCAATCTCAAGATTTACCCTGGAATCTAATTCTGGAGATTAGATAAAAAGGTGCCTTTTGGAAGGCTAAGCGCACCAAAAGTTGGGTTATTGGTTAATGAACGCAGTCACTTTCTCAAAGTCAATGAGATTAGTCGGGCAGGACTTTCCACTTCTGAAGGAAAAACGGACTACCGTTTATTAGATTGCTATTGTAAGAATCTTGTAATAATCCTCAATTTCACTCCTGATAATCAATTCTATTATTTTGACAATGTATGTAAAAGAATGGATCGAAATTGCTGAGATGAATGTAGAAATCAATATATATTGAGTGGGATTCTCTGGTTCTCATTGGAAGTGGGATTTCCCATTGTGGCCACCCAACACCATTGGGAAACCCGTGGGCGTGGGCACGCTACCGGCAGAGCGGAGGATCACGGCAATGGAGAAATCCACCCATTATATTTGGGTGGCACAGTAGCACAGTTGCTTAAGAGCGCCAGGGTCCCAATTCCCGGCTTGGGTCACTGTCTGTGTTAAGTCTGCACGTTCTCCCTGTGGCTGCGTGGGTTTCCTCCAGGTGCTCCGGTTTCCTCCCACAGTACAAAGATGTGCAGATTACGTGGATTGGCCATACTAAATTGCCCTTAGCATCCAAAAAGATTAGATGGGGTTACTGGGATAGGGTGGAGATGTGGGCTTAGGTAGGGTGATCTTTCCATGGGCCGGTGCAGACTTGATGGGCCGAATGGCCTCTTCTGCACTGTAAGTTCTATATTTCATATTTGTGGCAGTATTGTTCATAAACCCTGGTTTAAAATACATACAGGTAGTATGTCTGTTAATGCTGCAATTAAGGAGTTGTAAAGGGTGATGTAATGATTGATTGCCAACCACTTACTTAGTTACAGATAAAGGGCTAATGGAATCATCTTTTGATTGCTGGAGATTCAGGTCTGATTTTTAAAAATTCATTTATGGGATGTGGGCATTGCTGGTTAAGGCAGCATTTATTGCCCATCCCGAGTTGCCCTTCAGGATGTAGCCGTGAGCTGCCTTTTTGAACCACTGCAATCTCCGAGGTGTAGGGGTACACCCACAGTGCTGTTAGGAAGGGAGTTCCTGCACTTCGACCCAGTGCCAGTGAAGGAACGGCAATATATTTCCAAATCAGGGTGGTGAGTGGCTTGCAGCTGAACGTCCAGGTGGTGGAGTTCCCAGGTATCTGCTGCTCTTGTCCTTCCAGTTGGTAGTGGTTGTGGCTGTGTAAGGAACCTTGGCGAGTTCCTGCAGTACAAATTGTAGATGGTACACAAGGAAGCCACTGTTAATTGGTGGTGGAGGGATTGAATATTTGTGGAAGGGGTAGCAATCAAGTGGGTTGCTTTGTCCTGGATGGTGCTGAGCTTCCTGAGTATTGTTGGAGCTGCACTCGTTTAGGCCAGTGGTGAGTATTCCATTACATTCCTGCCTTGTGCCTTGTAGATGGTGGACAGCCTTGGGGAGAAGGGGGGGGGGGGCATGTTCAGGAGGTGAGTTACTCACCATTGGACTTCTAGCCTTTGACCTGCTCTGGTACCTACAGTATTAATATGGTTAGTCCCGTTCAGTTTCTGATCAATGGGATGTTGTAGTAGGGGATTCAGCGATGATAATGTCATTAAATGTCAAGGGGCAACGGTTAGATCCTCTCTCGGAGATGGACATTGCATGGCACTTGTATGGGACGAATGTAACTTGCCACTTGTCAACCCATGCTGCACATTGTCCAGGTCTTGCTGCATTTGGACACGGACTGCTTCATTATCTGAGTGGTGAATGGTGCTGAACATTGTGCAGCCATTTGTGAACATCCCCACTTCTGACCTCATGATGGGAGGTCATTGATGAAGCAGCTGAAGATGGTTGGGCCTCGGACACTTCCCTGAGGAACTCCTGCAGTGATGTCCTGGAGCTGAGATGACTGACCTCAACCACCACAACCATCTTCCTTTGTGCCAGATATGACTCCAACTAGCACGAGTAATTGGCTGGGTTAGATTTGTCCTGTTTCTTGTGTATACAATACTATAGCTGGAATATTGTCAGGGTATTGTCTGTAGTTTTTCAGCGTGTTATGGGATTTTAAGTTGAACAGCAGTTTTGCCAAATGCTGTTAAGTTGAACCAGCAGTGTGCTGGATCTGCTCTTGAAATGTCTCTACACAGCTAAGCAAGCAACCTGTTTTGTTAACTTTATTTATAAGTGGCATTTGAATTGTATTGGGTTGCTTAATTGGTGGGATGGGTAGATTAGTACATTAAATTTTTTTTTCCTTTTGTTTACGAACTGTTTAACTGATAATTGTAAAACTATTTTTTTGACGTTAACATGGTTAATTCTATGTTTAAATTAAAGTTTGTTTTAACATAAAAGATACCTATTGGTCACAGTCATCACTCCTGGGGTGAAGTATCCTTTCCTCACAGTTTTAAAAATTAAAAAATTGCTTTGCGTTCTTGTCCACTATCCTGATACAAGTTGGGGTCTGATCCGGCCTCCCTAACATTGTTTATCATGTTTAAGTCTTGAGCAGGCAGAGAACAAGAAAAATTGAGTATGATTTACCAAAAGGGAATAGTTGTTGGTTTGTTTGAACGCCTTACTCAGTGTATGCACGGTATAAAAGCAAACAAAATATTCACAACACATCTGAAAACAATAGAAACATGGATCAACCTTTGGTCAATTAATCAGATAATCACTGGGGGTGATCTTGGTCTGGTCTATGTCAGCAGCATAAACCAGACTCCAAGCAAATCAGCAGCCTGTTACACACTGTGCCAGTTTTTATTCCCACTGCCTTGGAAAACATTGCCAAGGTATTTTTACTTTTAAATTAAGCAAAAGCAGAGATTAGTGAGTCCGCTAAAGAGAGTTTGAACTATTGTATGGTAAACTTCAGTGGAAAGATTCGGCGAGTAAAAATTGATTGCTGTTTTGCTACAAGCTCGCTACATGCTGCTTGGGTAAACCAGTGTCAACCCTCGTGTTCTTTCAGGTTTTGTATGCAACCTACAACAGCAAGAGGAATTGGTCATTTTCACGACTGACCTGGAAGTATCAGTATTTGACCATAATGTGGCTAATTTAGATTTTCTTTCATCGTGTTCAATTATGCAGTATTGAATTTAAAACAGGAAAGACAGGCTGCACACTTAATAGACAAAAGATTTATTAATATTTTGTTCTTGCTCACATTTTATTGAAGGGAATCAAGAGATTTAGAGCCAATATCAAAACATTTGAAGGCAGTGTGAGATTTTATCAATAATTGGAGTTAACGTTTTGAAACTAGACCTTACCAATAGAGCTGGTACATTAAATACAAAGATTCATCCCATGTGAAAGCAGCAAATCAAAGTTTGATACAGTTGGAGAATATAGTACAGAATTCACTGTGGGAATTACAAACATCTTGGTTCAGATCCAGTGCCTAATGGTAGTTTAAAAACATCAACAGAACTGCATTTCATAGGTAACAGCCATCCATTTATGAATTTGAGCGGTTTTAACACAGTTGAGGAATGCCAATTTAAAAACATGGTTTTTGCAATGAATACATGTTTGAGGAAATTCTGCAATCATATGCTAGTACACTTATAAACACCGCATAGCATTTACCCAACATGATGAATGTCACTGAATGGTGCACCCATATTGTTCAATCCCAAGGGCAGGATTTTCTGCGCAACCCGCTGTGTGTTTCGTGGTGGCGTACTGCCATTGGCCAGTGGTGGGATTTTCTGCTGCTGCCGTTGTCAACAGGGTTTCCTGTTGAATGCACCCCTCGCCGATGGGAAACCCACGGCGGGGGTGCGCTGTCGGCAGGACCGGAAGATCCTGCAGACACGAACGGCCAGAAAATTCTAACCTATATGTCTGAAGGGATCCGGAATATCAGTACCAAAATCCATAAGAGCTGTTAATACATTTGCATTCAAATAAACGTAGAGATAGTCCAATCAAAAGTTGAATTTCCAAAATTCTAGCAAGGAAAAATTAATTAACTCCCCTTAGACAAAATGGCTGCACAATGCATAAAGACGCAGGTGCAATTGTGCAAAGACTCTTTGGCGCGCCGCATCTCACTGCGGCGCAGCGTGGCCGATAAAAGCCAAGAGACCCCGCTCCTGGGATCTACCCGGCTTGCAACACCTCAAGGCCTAATGCAATCTTGCGAGACGTTGCGATGTGAATCCCGCTCATTGTGGGTGGGATCACTTTTTAGCAAATCTGCATATTAAAGTGGCACAGCTAGTCTCACTTTAAAGTGCAGATTCCCAAGGTACACAAGGTGTGGGATCTATCTCTTTCGCCTCGGAGACATTGGGTGAGTGCCCTTTAGTACTGGTCTCCGCAAACTGGGACCAGACAGAAGGGCACTGTCGGGGTCTCCCAAGGGATTGGAGGTCTACCGGAGCATGCCCTTTGGGCAAGGTGATACCCTGGCACTGCCAAGGTGCTCCGGTGGCACTGCTAGATGGCAGGGGCACTGCTAAGGTGCCAAGCTGGCATTTGTGTGAGGGTGCGAACGGGACCTTGGCGTTTGGAATACCATTTAAAAATGGCACCCAGAACTCGCGCTACATTGAAAAGTTCCAGCAAGCAGAACTCGTCAGTGCACAAAACAGGGCTATGTGCGACATTAGTCGTGCGTTCCCCATTGAGGCTCCTTATCAAATGCGAGTCGCGTTTTATAACCTTGTGTTTCTCAGCGCTGCGAATACGGGAAATACGTGGCTAAACACGCTAGCTATGGGGCTTTGTTCCCATTTAGTTAAACCATACCGTAGTGAATTGCACCCATCACTTCACAAATTTGGTTTGGTCAGTAATTGGTACCTTTTAAATTGGGCCATGTAGCATTCTGAAGTGAGCAAATTTAGACATTGCATATAAATCTCAAACATAGTTAATTCTTGGCTGTGGATCTACATGTTGCTCTTCTGCTATTAGACGCAATAACACATCGGCCCCAAGCTCTGGAATTCCCTCCCTACATCTCTCCGACTCTCTCCCTCACTTTCCTTCTTCAAGTCACACCCTAAAACCATCTCTTTGACCAAGGTTTTGGTCATCTGAACCAATATCTCCTTCTGTGGCTTTCAAAGCTGTTGCCATTTGTCAATAGTGGAGATTGTGTAGGATTGTGGTCTGTCTACACTGCAAAATTTTTCATATTACAAACTGACTCGATACAGGTAATATTTGCTTCCCAAAGGATAGTTAGTAGAAACGCAAGGAGCAATCTGAACTATCAATGGTGTATTCCTATTGCTCACACCTGTGGGAGGCCCAAACCATTTCGAGGTAAAGGCATCATTTGCCATCTGTGGCGGCCAGCTGAGCGTGCCCCAAAGGTTTTGGGAGGGGGAGAAATCGGTCGCCACCCAAACCAGGCTGGTTGACAAGCCAGAACCTGGGAGCAGTGGGAGAGACTTTGAACAGGCCAACAGCCTGTTCAATTCTTTTTGCTGGTCCATGAGAATATTTTCTGGGATGTTTTGTGAGCAAATTTCAGCAATCCCTGCAAGGGCTGCTGACCACTTGTAATAAATGGGCACATCAAATATGGATTAACCTCCATCCATTTGTATCTTGAAATTGCAAGCAAGGTTCAATGTAGGTTATAGATCTGGGCAGCTAGTCTAGAACCATAATCATGAAATCACTGTGCTCATTATAGGTCATGCTAGAGTTCGAACTTCTGATGATGAGAAAATCTGGGATTCTTCTCATTAGAGCAGAGAAGGTTAAGAAATATTTATTTTAGAATTTTAATTTCAGATTTACAGCATCTGTGACATTTTTCTTAAGTTAATGAGAGCTTTAATAGGTGTACAAAACTATCAGTCTTTTCAGTAATCAAGATACAACTGACAAAGGAGATGTGTAGCAAGTTATGATCTGGAATGTACGGTCTGAAGCATAGTCAATAGCCTTCAAAAGGGAATTAGATATATACACATGAAAGAAACTACGTAGGGCTATAGGTAAAGAGCAGAACAGACAACGTCATAAAATAATTACCATTATACAGATCGCAAAATGAAAACTCAGAAAGCAAATATCAAAACATACAGAACATAAGGTCAAATATGACAATTTACCAGTCTTTCTTTCCGATTTAAGGTGTATTTAATTCTGTTCCTAATTAACAGAATTATTGTATTGCAGAACAGATACCTGGTGTAATTACTTAAAATAGACCAAAAATATATTCTCCAACAGCTTAACCTAATTTCTGAATGACGGAACTCACAGTAATAAAAGAATTGACATTCCTTTGATAGTTTCCAGTTTAAGTGAACGACAACAGCCAGTGTTTTAAATGTTGGAACCTCGCAGTTCTGTTGAGGGTTTATTTAAATAAAATATATAATTAACAGAAGCATTGCTTAAATACATGGGTGATGTAATTGTATTGAGTGAGTGTACCTCAGGAAATCTCTACCACATTGCTAACTGGGGCTTCGCTAGACTGACATATTTGTTGCATTTTCTCCAAATCAGGCAGTGATTAAATGGAATGTGTTTATTTTGTTATCTTTAGTACATTTTCCTCCTCCACCTCCATTTAAGCACTAAAAGCAACCTGCAACTGGAAAACAGGATAAGAAACAAAATTAGTCTTCATGTGCCCTTTTCTGCTACATGGTGCTACCATTTCCCCAAAAGATAAATGGTGAAGAGAATTCTGAGGATAGAGTTTACCCTTTGGGTGCAATCGACAATCTGGGTGCAAACTGCACTTAAAATTACATTACATTTCCAAAGTGAATTTAGATTCCTGTTTCCACTTCCTTCGTTGCATAATCACACATAGAAAATCTTCCATGAATCGGCAAAGTTGGGCAGCATTTTAGAATGCAATGCTTTATTGTTTCTCCTTAGATTAAAAAAGACCCTACAATATATATGGCAATCTAGTTCAGTTTTATTGATGCCTAAAAATGTATCCAGCACAAAATAGCATTTTTATTAAGATTTCTAGTCCACCCTCTGTAAGCAATCCCTATTTTTAATAAGATCATAAGAAAGAGTAGGCCATTCAGCCTCTCACCTAAAAAGGATTTTTAAAAAACCTATTCAGATCTATTTCCCAGTTTCATTGGTGTATCCTAGTACATTTATGAGCCAAATTAAAGATGTAGATGAGTGCAAAATCTGTCTTAAAGAGTCTGCTCATAGCACCTAAATGAGCATAAATTAACAAGCGACGTGCCACTGTGATTAATTTGATCTGGGGTTTGTGGCCAGGGATGGCTTTTAGCATGATTTGCTTTAAGTAAGTGATAAAAGTTCATGAAAGCTGTATGTAACTTATGCTTGAAATTCAACCAACTTTGGGTGGATCGTGCTGGAAAAACTAGTGCAACCTAGCAAAAACTCCACACCAGTAAAATTAACATTTTCCTGTTCCCCACATGGCATAGACTAATTAATTAATTGCTGCTTAAAGGTCACTTGTGCCAGTTGAGTTTGGGACATCTTTTTAAAAAGTCAGTGATACTGGCCAAATTCAACCCTGGTATTTACTTCAGTATGCAAGCCTTGTGAGATGACCAGCTTACAATACTTTCTAGTCTTACGCGATGCAAATTCAGGAAGTGCAAAGTCAACAAGTTCACAAATTAAACCAATATTGATTTACAGTTAAAGAAAAAGACATGCAATTCTTTTTGGACTGGTTGTAAACTTTACGTCACATGAGCATGAGGCAACAGCCCCAGAATTTAAAAAAAACAATTCCAGCAAAATTAATTGCTTGATTGATGTTTGAAGGAATGAGAAAAGTGAGAATCTTGCAATACCTTGTATTTGGTTTCTTACAAGTAACCATGGAGGGTATTACAAAGGAACACTACTTCAGATTAATGGTGACCAAGAACAATTTTAACAGATGATACCAAGACAGGGAACTGCCGTCTCAATATTCTTGGAAAAAGTAGTACTTGAATTCAGATCTGTGCATTTGTGACCAGAAACGTCTTATATAAATTCTATTCCTTCATATTTTATATCCCCCACTTTTGTTTCCTCTAAAAGGAAGCGTCCATCTAAAGTAAAAGCCATAATATAAGTCGCGATTTTTCCATTATCTTCCTCAGATTTCAGCGACACGATAATTTGATCGTCCGTATCTGGAATGAACTTAAAGGAAGAGAATCCATGTGTAGGGTTAACCACTCCAATCTTGCTCACCGATATCTCATTAAAATCTTGAGTACATTTAATAATGAGGTTTGTTCCCTTGTGCTCGTCATCTTTCTCATTATAACGTTCACTGCTCGCTCGCCGTGGCAGGAAAAACCAGCGCTGTAGTCGATCACTCCAGGCTGCAGATTCATGAATGAGGTATCCTAAGTTGTGGGGAATGAAAATTAGTTTTCAGATAAGGCACTTCATATTATGAAGACTCAATTACACTGAATCCTAGTCTTTAAGCTTGCTGTAAAATATCTTTCCAAGTTGCACTTAACAACTAAATGAATGAAATGAATGAAAGAAATGAAAATTGGTTATTGTCACGAGTAGGCTTCAAATGAAGTTACTGTGAAAAGCCTCTCGTCGCCACATTCCGGCGCCAGTTCGAGAAGGCTGGTGCGGGAATTGCTGCTGGCCTCCCTTGGTCTGCTGCTTTAAAAGCCAGCGATTTAGCCCTGTGCTAAACCAGCCCCCGAGGAAAACTGCACTTGGACAGTAAAGAAAATATTAACTCTTATCAAAAGGAACATGGCACGCTGAGACAGTATAGTATAAACTGCAGCTTTAAAAAAAAAATGGCCTCCTGACTTCAACATGTGTTAATACAAAAACACAATAAAACCATCGAGAATGGCTGACCAAAATTTGAAAATGGCAAGGTGAAAACAAGGGCAGCATGGTAGCACAGTGGTTAGCACAGTTGCTTCACAGCTCCAGGGTCCCAGGTTCGATTCCCGGCTTGGGTCACTGTCTGTGCGGAGACTGCACGTTCTCCTGTGTCTGTGGGTTTCCTCCCAGATGTGCAGGTTAGGTGGATTGGCCATGATAAATTGCCCTTAAGTGTCTAAAAAGGTTAGGTGGGGTTGGTGGGGTATGGGGATAGGGTAGAGGCGTGGGCTTAAGTAGGGTGCTCTTTCCAAGGGCCGGTGCAGACATGATGGGCCGAACGGCCTCCTTCTGCACTGTAAATTCTATGATTCTATTCACTAAATTATATTAGAATTCTAACAAACAGACTTAAACCTGAATGACAGGAAGTGCTGGTGACAAAGGCAGCATCAGGTAATTGGTTAACATTAGTATCACTGACCCTACTGAGGCAGTCTAAAACCACATAATTTTGATAGATTAAATTAAAATTATGCAGATAATCGATAGCTGTTCCTGTAGCAGACCCTTCAATTTTGAAGGCACACTATGATTAGAAATTGAAGGCATTGAAAATGGTTTCTTTCCAAATGAAAGCCAATGATCACCACCAGCATTATTTGGATGTTCTCAAACCCTTCTTTCAAAGCCTTATTAGTTATGTGATAATCAGTAAAAATTTATGTTTTTGGTTATCCGGTTAACTGATGTATTTCCAAACTGATTCACAATTAACCGATTGGTGTAATTGCCAACTGATTATCCAGTTCTATTAACTGTGTTAACCATTTCCAGGTGTATTTGGCTCTGCTCTCCTGGTCCTTACATTAAAATATAACTCTGAGCCGTATATTTCCAGTACAAAGAAGTAAAGCCAAGACAGTTAGCAGTCAAAATGTATGTGGCCAGCAATGCCAATGTCCTAAAAGGTTTTCTCTTGATGAAGAAAATTGCAGTGTAGGCTAGTTTAACAATAAGCATAATCTATTTTTATAGCACAATGTGAACAAGGTAATACATTGCTTAGGTAATAAGATTGACTAATATTTTAGCACCAAACTAAATAAATAAATATCTGTGATGGAAACCACTGGCCTCGACAGTATCGTATGCAAGAGATCTATAGAAGAAAGTTATGGGGCTGGATTCTCCGTTCCTGAGATCAAGTGTTGATGCCAGGGCAGGATATGTGGACTTTCACAATAGCAAAACCGGTGTCACACCTGGACCGACTCAGCGACTGTGGAGGGGCTAGCACGGGCGCCACATGGTACACAATCGATTTCAATGAAAAACAGTGCGGGATTTGCCAGGTCCATGACTGACACTCGGGAGGATGACAAGCTGCGGCCGCATATACACATTACAATCCCCACACACTCTCATCCCAGCCAACAAGATGGTATTGATTGTGCTGGATCGTGCCCATACAGCAGATGGGTCGGCTGGGACCAGAAGGCACCTACACAATCCGTGGCCCTAAGTTCACAGTGGGCTGACAGCAGTGTGCACTGCCGCATGGCTGCCTTTCCGGCTGCGACAATGGTGTTCAGTGCCCGTCCATCCCGACCCCACAGCCCAGCTCTGGCCACCCCCCGCTACAACCCCCCCGGCTCTGGCAGAAGCCCCCGGCCAGTGGCACATCTGTCAGCAAAACATGGCGATGTTGGACACTTTCCGTACCCCCTCTCTCTCTCAGCAGCCACGAACTGCGCCGTCAGGAACTGGGCACATCGGAGGCAGAGAATCGCGGAGGCCCCGGGGAATACCTGATCAACCACGCGAATGATATGCAAACGGTGTTTACTGTACGTGCATTCCAGACCGCATTGATACTGATGTCGAGATGACGGAGAATTGTGATCTGGCGTCAAATCGGCACCCGCCGTGATTTTGCAGTCGGAACCTAATCTCTGCCCAATTCAGAATCCTGATTTCAGCGTCAGCCAACAGAGAATCCCGCACATGATCTTTTGAGGGTTGCGGAGAACATTTTACCCTCATGTTACAAATTTAAGTCTGACAATATTACAAAAGAGATGAGATGCAAATAATGTGTTTTTGCAAAAAGAAACCATGTGCACCAAACCATCAGATTTCAAAGATTGTTTCTCAGGAATAAAGTCTTTGGCTTGTTTTTGTTCAGGTTAGCACTAAATTCTAGAGGAAGCTAAAGTGTTTTAAGCATGGAGCTAAAGAAAATTCTGGCAGGTTTTTTTTTTAGACAAATCCATGGGGGTGGGGAGAAAGAGTGGTGGAAACAATTGAAAAAACTGCAGGTGAAAGGAAGGAAAGGATCACAATCACAGTTAGGATGATCAGGATGACTAAAAGCTGCACTGGAACATTCACCAGAGTGATTCTGATATTAATGTATAACGCAAGTTTTCTCCCCTCTCCAAACCTTGCTTACCTGGGGCTTTGATTCCAGCAGCTGTGCGGAGTGCATTGTAGTGAGACACCCAATTTTCATGATTTACATCACCTTTGTAACCAATAACTTTTACCCACTCTGGATTTTCATTTACTACTTCCCCTGTGGTTGTAGTCCATTCCTTACCAAGTCCACCCACATAAAGGTGCTCGTCTTTTACCGCCAACCATTCAGCTTTGAAACCTTAAGAAATAGCAGGACAAAGTAAGGTTATAGCAAAGGTAATCCACAAATAATGTTCTGGATTAAGACAAAATAGCATATAGCTCAAAATATATCAAATAATGAGGGATGATATTCCTATCCTGAGGATATACTCATGTTATTTCCCTCTGGTTCTTTGGAGTGCTGCTGTGCTAGGGGTTCTAACCACTGCTCCTACAATATTATCAGATCCTCTTCCTACATGTTCTACCGAATGTCTTAAGTTTATGTATTTACATTGTGTATTTATTGTATGTTCTATGTTTTCATGTGTGGAGCGATCTGCCTGGACTATATGCAGAACAATACTTTTCACTGTACCTCGGTAAATAAATCAAATCAAATAAATCAAAATACCGTGGCGGCACAGTAGCACAGTGGATAGCACTGTTGTTTCATAGCGCCAGGGTCCCAGGTTCAATTTCCACTTGGGTCATTGACTGTGCGGAGTCTGCATGTTTTCCCCATGTCTGCATGGGTTTCCTCCGGGTGCTCTGGTTTCCTCCCACAGTCCAAAGATGTGCAGGTTAGGTGGATTGACCATGCTAAATTGCCCTCTGTGTCCAAAACAAAAGTTAGGTGGGGTTACGGGATAACGTGGAGGTGTGGGCTTAGGTAGGGTGCCCTTTCCAAGGGCTGGTGCAGACTCGATGGGCCGAATGGCCTCCTTCTGCACTGTAAATTCTATGATAAACAGTCACAACAGTGAAATTTTGGTGTCAGTGTTTATAACGAACTGCCTCAAATAGTAGATCTTAAAAGTTTCCCATGTAACTACATGGAATAAATCCCTCAGTAGTCCTTTCTCCACAGTATGTTAATTTTATTAGAAAACATATTTTGTATAGATTAACCTATTTGGTAGATATAGAATTTCAATTTATTGGGGAAGTGATTTTGGGGACAACCGGAGTGTGATCGAAAAAAAAGGAATCACACACTTAGGTTAAAATTCTAAACCCAAGAGCTAGTTATATTGACAATGACAATGGATTGGGCAGATCACTTCCCCATCCTCTAAGAGGGTCAAAAAAATGTTACTGTTAGTATCACGCATAAAAATAAAAATTTTAGTTTAACAGAATAATAAAATGTGTTTAATAATCCAATAATTTACTACTACATATAATAATTTAAAGTGATTATACAGTACAGCAATAAGCTCTTCCTGAAGAAGAGACATTCAGTAAATCTTCCAGCCGTCTCTCTACCCTCATCTCTTAAGAGGTTTGTAAAGATTCCATGCTAAGGACGCTAAATTTACGGTGACTGACAAACTACAATATTCCACAAGGCTAGTAGAAATTGCTTGTGCAAAAGAAGGATAAAATAAGTTATTATGGTACCTTTCTCAACAGTTCCATCTCCATCTGAGAGAATTACCCAAGGGACTGCCTTATCGCCATCAATATCATATACCACTCCTGTCCTATCATCCACAGTGTAAAGCTTTCCATTAAATGCTATGAGTTCTGACAATTCCATGCCACGTCCCTTTTCTGACAAATGTGTTTTGAGAATTGACACATTTTTGTCCCATTCGAGAGTCACTTTGTCACCACTGTTTGATAATATCAAGTAGCCTTTCTTTAAGTAACTAAACCAAGTGTCACTGTTGACTTCATTCTTTGAGTTAGTGTCCAGGTCAGCAATCAGCCCAATACGGTATCGGATACCTTCCAGGGTCTTCTGTGGGGGCGAAAGAGGATAAGTGTCATTGTATCTGTCCCTTGGAAAATTATCAATCTGCCAGTTGTGGACATTTCGTGGATGTGGGCTATTTGGGGAACTCTTGTGAAAATATAGCATGTATAGTATGAAGAGAACTATAGCAGCTATGAGTATAGTCTTCCATTTCAGGTGAAAACGTGAATCTCTTGTTTTTGTCATGGAAGCTATAACAGGAAGACCACCAATAGATATGTGAAGGGAGCTCATAGAATCATTTCCATTGGATAAACCATATAGGTGTACAGACATGAAGCTGCAGCAGAAGCAGAAACCTGTGAAAGAGAAACAAGATTAAACAAAATTCAGAAAAATTTCTTTATAGCTTATTGATTGACAATCAAAAAACGTGAAGAATATGTTGCAGGATGGTTATAAAAAGTGCTAATTGTATGTAATTTCAGCACAATTATGGTATTCAGCCAAATCAGAAGATATTGCTTTGATAACTATTGTGGCTCAATGCAAATAAGTTACTTTTACAATAATTGGCACTACTGTACACCACAAAATGCAAATCTTTACCACATATAGCAAGTCTATAATAAAACGGAGATGATTTGGATGTTAATCCTGTCAGCAACAACTACACTCAGGTCATTTGAAACATCCTAAAGGGCTTTAAACTTTAGTTGACAAATGCAGTTCCAGACAAATACACAAATGCAAAACATAACTTTCTTGGTGTAATTTTAACCTTCCACAAAATCATTTTTGATTAATAAAGATTGCTTAACATGCTCTTTCCTGCTCACCTTATGGGCACGGTCTAATGGCCACACTACGCCCGCAAAGCAGCTCGCCGTGGCGCAGCATGGCTGATGAAAGCCGGGAGACCCCATTCCCGGGATCTACCCGGCTCGCAAAGCCTCGTGAGATCTAATGCGATCTCGTGAGACATTGTGATGTAAATCCCCCATTGTGGGTGGGATCACCTTTCAGCAAATTTGCAAATTAGAGTGAGAGAGCTAGTCTCATTTTAATATGCAGTTTCCAGAGGTAACGGAGTCATTGGTATCTAGCCCATTCGCCTAAAGAGACCTTGAGCCAGCGCCGTTCAGCATTGGTCCCCACAAAAGGAGACCAGACGGAACGGTACTCGTGGGGGCCTCCCTTGGGGATCGGAGGTGCCTGGTGCATTCCCTTTGGGCAGGGTGGTACCCTGGCACTGTTGGTGCCACCCAGGCACTGCCAAGGTGGTGCTGCCAGGTTGGAACTGCCAAAGTGACAAGCTGGCATTTTTTGTGCGCCGGCGATCGAGCCAGGAGTGCCCTGCGCAGATGTTGGAGGGGGATGGGGCGGGGAACGGTGATCACGTCGTCGGCCTTGGAGATTGCGCGTCATTTAGAAATAGCGTCCCAATCTCTCGCTACACTGAGGGATTCCAGAGAGCGGAGCTCCTCAGTGTAGCTAAAGGGGCTATGTGCAGCCTCGCGTTCCCCCCCGAGGCCCCTTATTTAATGTGTGTGGCGCTGTACAGCCATGTGTTTCTTGGCGCTACGCGTACCGAGAAACACGCGGTTAAAAGTGCTCCTTATTGGGCTTTGTTCCCATTTAGTTGAATCGCGCCCTATATCTTCTCCTGTTCTGATCAGTCTAGCATAACAAAAATAAAAGTGAATATTTTACTCGTGCTGTTTGAAAAATTTGCATTGAATTTCAGAATCTAATCCACGGTGCTGTGTAAAGTTTGAAAGGCAGCAATAGCAACACTGAGCTCTGGGTCACCCACTGTATACTCCCCTCTAACCCCACCTTGACATTAGCCCACTGGTCAATTCTTACTGGCGAAAAATAGTATCTTATCCACAACCAAGTCTTGCCCTGATCTTCAGCTACAAATATATACACATGAAAAATTATCAAATTATTTTAAGAGGTTTTATTAGACATATATGGTTTAGCACAGGCAACTTGGGTTATTTTCTCAAAGGAAATCAAGAAGGTAGGACCTGTTGTTTATTAGGTTGTTGCACAGATAATCCATAATCCTCAACATTGCACCGGATTATCTTCAAATTTACTCCCAAATGATTCAATTATTTTGCATGGAATAGAAGACTAAATGTTTGGATGCCTGCATTTGGTTCATCACTCTTTTTCAATTTGGCCATCATAGAATCCCTACAGTGCAGGAGGAGGCCATGTAGCCCTTCGAAAGAGCACATTACCAAGGCCCCCCCCCCCCCTATTCCTGCAACCCCACCCTAAGAGGCAATGTAGCAAGGCAAATACACCTCACCTGCACATCTTTGGACTTTACGCCTAACTTCTTCCACTGGAACACACCCTCCCTTCAACAACTTCCCATATATATCCGACACCTTGCCCTCTCCTATTTCCTCCTCGGACAGGAGTTTGTCCTGTACCCCCCATGCTAGCTGGATTACAATCTATTGTTATTTCCCCAGTGTTCATTGACTGCATTATAGTGATGGCCAGCATTTAGTAAATCTCCTTGGAGTCTCAATATTTTATGTTAAATATCATGTAAACCTGGGGAAATATTATGTATAATTTTTCCAATGAATGCTTTGAGAAAGTAATCATTCAGAATATTCTTCACTCACTTATTATATTTGCTTACCGTACATACTTAACGCATATTTGCATCTTCTAGTATTTTCACTTCTATTCTTACTTATGATACTGGAGAACATTTCACTCAGCTATTTTGCATTTACAAGATGTGTTTTTTCAGCGTCCTAGTTCCCCCTCTGATCAACCTTTTAACTTGTTTCTACATAATCCTACATTAATCAGTGAGTGCCTTCCCATTTTTCACTTCAGGATTTGTCAAAGTCATTTTTCCACTATTTCATTTTTGATTTCTTTGTTACCCATTTAGGATCATGCTTATTTAATCTAAGTTTGTTGATTTTAGATTGGTTTCTACTTGTGCTGCATGTGAAGCATTGTATAATCAGAGGTGTGGCATTTGCTTTTGACTAAAATGTTGACAAAACACCTCCTCAAATCCACTTATTTCAATTCACACTCACCAATTTGCATTTAACCGTTGAAAAATCATAGAACCAGGATCCTGTTCTCCCACATTATTGGGTCCCAGATAATGTCAAACTTGCTTGCTCACACTCCCTTTGTCTGTTTGTCCACGATATCTTTGTCAATCTCCACCTATTGTTGGCCTCTATCCAGCCCCACTGCTCCATCCACCCGCCCGAGATGAAGTAGACAAGATGAAGTGACTTGTCAAACACATACAATGTCACAATATTTCTTACTGGTTCCACTATCCAAACATCCAAGTCATCTCCTTCTTCATTCTCACCGAAAGCACTTATTTCCTAGATTCCAGAAAGTGGCGACATAAAGTGATGACTGTGTAGGTTTCTTCCAGTGTTGACATGTATCAGGCGTATTGACTGGTCTCGTTTGATCAGTATTCCTCTCGACAAACCTGGCCTGGCTTCCCCCTCACTGTCCAGTAGCTGCATCCACCACAGTCACAGACTGCTGACCACTTCCCGATCAGTACTTCACATCGTGGGAGTGCAAGCGGACATTGTGACAGCCATTGAACAGCTTGACCACGGAGCCGCAGGTGGCATACTACTGATCGATGGCGGGGGACGGGCCAAGCAGCGCGCAGAGGATGAGCACCAGAGCGGAGCTCCAAGCTGGAGACAGCACTGTTAGCATTGCGCGCCCCTGTCCCCACCCCTGCGCGCGCTGACCAGCACACAGCCCAGCCTCGTGCCGCCCCCTCAAACATCACTTGGAGACTGCCCGTGGCCCGCAGCCGGTTGCGTCTGTTGGAGACTTTGTCATACGACCGGGAACAACACAACAGATCGCTCCGTGACCCTCCACAGGTCACGACCCTGAGTTTGAAAAACCCTGCTTTAGATGTTCCCATCATATTTATAAATCTTGTCCAATGGCCTCCCAGTTCTGTTATGTTATTTTGTCTTCTTTCAGTGTTCATATACAAGCACCTTAATGTAGATTTAATAGAGATCCAAAGGTATATTTCTGTAACTTTGAGGTACAAATGTAGAATTCTTTGTTGAAAAAAAGTACTCTCAATCACAAAGACATCTCCTTACCATTTCTAACACTCAGGTAAATGATTGTTGGTGTTTTAATGCCACAGATGTTTGGGGGGTTGCAAATTTACAAAACTTGTGGAAAAAAACAATTAAAGTTGATCAGCTCAGTCAAACGCAGAGTTTTGAGGAAATTAAATTTCAATTTAAAAATAATTATTAGGATTCAAATCGTTTGTTCGTATTTCAGCTGAACAAATAAACTGACTTTGCAGTGAGATTTCATGGAGGTTTGGGTCGGAAAATATTACTCTTCAAGATAGTCTCTATTGCTCGTGAAGTTCAATTGTCTTTGAAACATTTCTGAAATTAATCAAGTACCTATATTATGGTTGGTTTTGCTTTTTTCGAGTTACTTGTGTAAATCTGCAAAGTCTTCTCTGGATCCATTTTCATTTTTGGGGAAGAAATTAAATTTAGTAAGTTTTTTCATACCATTCCAGTACATTGACTTCTTGGGCCCCAATGCCTTGAACTTAAACATCTCATCCTGGTGTTGAAATCTGTATTAAGCCTTGCCCCTCCCCATCACTGTAACTTCCTGGAGCTCTACAACCATCTGATAGCCACCCAACATTCTTTGGTTTCATGCTTATTGTGCATCTGCCTATAGCGGTGGCTGTGCCTTTAGCCCAATTATTCAGAGACACACCTTAAATAAAGAATGCTATTGTCAACACTTTTCTAGTGTAGAGGGCATAGGTCGTCGACTGCACATGATGGCTAGAACCAACTAAACTTGTCCAGCTTCTTCTTCAGTATGCCTCCGTAAATCCTGTTCACGTTCCACCGGGGTGGAGTCCCAGCAATAACTTTAATTTCTCACTCAAGCTTTTCCAAGTGACGTTAAAGACACAGGTCTCATTCTAGACTGCATTAGGAAACACAGTGTTGTTTTGCCTTGTTCGGACAAGAAAGATTCAAATTTTCATGGATGTTTTTTGAACTGCAATGTCCTCTGCTGGTTGGGGTCTGATGGAGAACTGAGTGAGGATGGAGAATGCCTAAGAGCAAAGGACAAAAATTGCAAAAGAACACTAGTGTGGTGCTATTATTCCAATATCAGAACTAGCAAACAAAAGTGCCACGGTGACTAACTTTGACTCCCACTATACAAAATGATCTTGACAATTTTGAAACATTCCAATTCAGATAAAATTTGCTATGCTGATTGCTATTTCATAATGCATTCTTTGTAATCCTGTGATAGCACAACGAGATCTAAGTGTACTTCAAAATGTTTCCGTTATACATGTAAATTGTGGAAAAATTCTGTTGAACAGCATGAGTAATTTGCATCTGTTTATTAGCCAGTAATTTAATGAAGACAGCGCCAAAATATGTTCAGCTACTTCAATTTTAAAATATACTATTCGATTATTTCATGATTTAATCAAAATATTGTATTGTATTGTATTGTATTGGATTTGTTTATTGTCACGTGAACCGAGGTACAGTGAAAATTATTTTTCTGCGAGCAGCTCAACAGATCATTAAGTACATGAGAAGAAAAGGGAATAAAAGAAAATACATAATAGGGCAACACAACATATACAATGTAACTATATAAGCACTGGCATTGGATGAAACATACAGGGTGTAGTGTTAATGAGGTCAGTCCATAAGAGGGTCATTTAGGAGTTTGGTGACAATGGGGAAGAAGCTGTTTTTGAGTCTGTTCGTGCGTGTTCTCAGACTTCTGTATCTCCTGCCCGATGGAAGAAGTTAGAAGAGTGAGTAAGCCGGGTGGGAGGGATCTTTGATTATGCTGCCCGCTTTCCCCAGGCAGCGGGAGGTGTAGATGGAGTCAATATAGCGGTGTTTCTCTGGCAATCACAAAGAATTTAGACTTAGCACATTGCAAAAGGCTTTGCCTTTTTCAGCTGACATCAAGGTTCTATTCTTTTATGAGCTGAGCTTATCAGATTTTAGTTCTGTATCTAACTTTTTTCAGTTTAAGTAGAAAAGTGAAAATAACTTTGAGGATTAGAGACCCAGAAGAACTTAACCAATGGCTCAACACCCTATGTATTCAGGGTAAAATGGTTTAATGATGATTTTGATCAATCAACAATTAAAGGAAATGCTACATGAATTACTATATATAGTTATGCAAGGCTACAATAGTCATGCGTCATGACTCAGGTTGCACTATTAGTCTTGGCAACAGACACACTGATGTAGGAAAAACAGTAATCAAGAATAATAGCAAAGTGTTTATGAAATACTAAAGACAACCGTTTCTAAAAACTTAAAAAGCTGCTTTAGAATCAGAGGCACATACAACTTAGACAAGCACTGCCTTGAGATCTAAACAGGCAAACTACAGATATGACCATATGTGGCTGTTTGCCAGAGGGTATTGGCTTCCAGAAAAAAACGACCTTAGCAGACTATATCTGTCTACAAATAAGACACAGATTTCTCTAACGCCACATTTATCCATAGCAACTAATAAAAGAGCTCATTATTCAGTACTCCAGCGGGATTTCAGCTTCAACAGCTGAATCTTGCTTTATATTTATGTTTGATTTTTTTTCAAGTAAATGCTTTAGTTGTGAGCTCTACGCTTCCCCTATGCCACAACTATGATCAGGAACTTACTTTGGGAGGTTCATATAAGCGAACTAATGGTTTACGGTCACAAAGCACTATAGTTTATGTCATTTAGACTCCATATTTTTATTTAAATTGCATATTAAGAATTGCAGCAGCACATTTACTAAAACATGCTTATTCAGAGAAAAATAGCTAATGATAAATTCACTGATTAAGTTCTTGGTTCAATTATGCAACAACCACTAATGGGAAATTGCAGCTAATTTAATCTCTAGGTGTCGTCAGGTTGGCACTGTTCTTCTTATATTATGGATTACAATATAGGAAATGAAAGACATTTTAAGTAATCAATTGGGGGTTCATACTTGAACCAAAAAGCTTTTACTGGTGTCACAATCACTTGCATTATGTATATATTACTGATCAACAACAAGCGCCGTGGGGAAAAAAGCATAATGAAACCTTAACCTTAAAGTCACTGCGAGCATGTTACTGCATAATATTCCAACACAAGTTCCTCTCTATCTTCAGAGAGCTATCTGCACTTACTTCCATGGGACAAATGTCTCCATTAAAATGGGGAAAAAGGCTAAGCATTCATAAAGTAGTCTAGTTCAGTGTGTAGATTCTTAAACTAAAAGACATAATTTTTCAAAACTATTAATTATTTTCCCACTAAAATGTCAGAGATTTTGAATCATGGGATTTATTGTATTGGCATTTGATTGTAGAGAAAAGCAAGCTTGTTAGTGCTTACATTTAGTTAAATTAAAAAGAACAGAAGTTCCATGGTATGGTTGGATGATGAAGAGTAAATAAGACTTTGTAAAATATCATTTTATCAAACCTTTCAAATATACAAAGGGTTTCACCAACAATAAATTATTTTAAAGTATCTGTTAGTAAATCAGAATTATCAAGGACCCACTAAACCTTGGCAGCAGCCATTCCTCATGCATGGAACAGAGCAGATACATTTCCTGCAAATAGGTTTTTGCTGAATATATTCATTCCAATATCACTTGATTGGTTTCAACCATTTGCAGTTTTTGTAATATGTTCTGATCTTTCAGCTTGATTGGGATCTCATCCATTACCAGAGCACCCTAACAGCAGTTACGCCACTACAAGATGCACTGCAGTAACTCACCAGGGTTTCTTTAACAGCACCTTCCAAACCTCTACCACTGACAACAACAAGGGCATCAGATGCAAGCAAGCACAATCACCTGCAAGGTTCCCTACAAGTCACAGACCTTCGTGACTTGGAAATGTATTGTAGTTTCCTTCACTGTCATGGGGTGGCCTAGAATCCAATAATTCTCTCCCTACCAGCACTATGGGCATTCCAACACCACTTGGATTACAGCAGAGTCTAACCACAACCTTATAAAGGACAATAAATGCCAGCTTTGCCACAGAATCTCACATTCCACGAATAAATAAAAAGGCTTCCATTATTCTCCAATTTCCGCCATTCTGTTTATTCAGACTACGTCTAACCTTTCTAATTTTCTTTTTTTAATTAAAAATTTTTTTTTTTTTTTTTAAAAAGAGTACCCAATTATTTTTTTCCAATTAAGGGGCAATTTAGCATGGCCAATCCACCTACCCTGTACATCTTTGGGTTGTGGGGGGTGAAACCCACGCAGACACGGGGGTGAATGTGCAAACTCCACACGGACAGTGACCCAGGGCCTGGATTCGGACCCAGATCCTCAGCGCCATCGGCAGCAGTGCTAACCACTGTGCCACCATGCCGCCCTAACCTTTCTAATTTTCAGCAGCATTCACCGTCTCACATTTGCCCAGCTACTTGAGTGCAATTAAGTTCTCTAAACATGATAAAAATTTTGTCTCCACCCATTCAATTTCTTCTCATCTGCCAATGTGTCTATTGTTAGTAAACAATTTGCATCTTTCTCGCTGTCCCCAAACTTCACAAGAAACAAAGCAAATCAGTAATTTTGAACTGAAGTCTGACTCTGCACACATATATAAAATGAATGTTATTGGTTATATCATCGGTCTCAAACTTTAACAAATTGAGTCCCAAAATTAAGTTCTCAGCCTCTCATTGCTTGCCAAAAAATGCTAACAATAAGTCTGTAAAAATAGAATAGAACAAATATTTCTCCAATTCTCCTACACTTCTTACAGCTGCCACTGTACAATACTAGGACTAAAAATCTGTAGAGGGAAGAAATAGATTGAAAGTAGGCGAGCAAATATATAAAAAAGTAAGAGTTTTTCCAAGGAAGAGAGTACCTAAAGTAAATCCCATAGAGGATCAGACTGATATACTTCAGCTAGAGAATTAGTAATTAAACACATTCAAGCCTGAGATAGTCAGATTTGAAGCCAAGATAAGATCAGCCATGAGCTTACTGAATGACAGAGCAGGCTCAAGGAGCCATAGGTCCTACCCCTGCTCCTATTTCTTACGTTCTTTTGTATAATATGAAGTAGTATGATTTTTTTCAGTCTTCCCATTTTGCTATCTCATTCCCCAACCCCCACCCAAGTACCTCTGCTTGGAAACTAATCAGTTAAACATTAATGGATTACAATCATATCAAAATCTTGGTTCCACTCCCTCCTCCAAAATGAATGTGAATTACCTTTTGACCAATGTTGCCAGGAGATTTAATCACTATACGTAAACCACAGTTGAAGTATGATGAAAACTTGGCAAGAAAATTGGCAAACAGATCCAATTCCTTACTTTGAAGTTACAGTTGGGTAAAGTTTGAGCAACTAGCCAATTTCTCAGAAGCTTTAGTTTGGTTTTCTCTTAAACTTTAGCTCAGATGCACAAGCTCCATCATCACCAGCAAATCTTTGCAAACAGTACATCCTACAAGATAATGTATTGGAGAAACACGACTCCAAGTGGTGTACAATAAATAGTAATAAAATTAACAAAGCAATTAACCTTGGTACAACTTGTCTCAGGTATCTCATATCAGTAACTTCCCAAATTCTTATGAGAGACTAATGAATCAAGATGTTGGATTAGCATTTTATGTGGGAGAAACTAACATAGTTTTAAATACACTAAGTGATCTCTCCCATAAATCAGAGAAATAATGTTCAAATTACTGTAAATAATTCCAACCATCAACAATATGTTGCTTGGATAGTCACTCAATTAACTATTAAGTGCCACTTAAGTATGCCCCATGGCTGGCTGAAGGGAGGTCAGGAAGGTTGGCTATTAACTCTCGTCATTTCATATTAAAAATGAAATCAGATGTACCCACATGCTTTCTTGAGAAAGATTAACATTTAAGCTTTCTCAGATGCATCACAGGTTAAGTTACAATCCTTTACAGTAATGCCATTAAAATGGGCCACAGTATAATTAAAATGTTACTTGTGCAATGTCATGATGTGTTTCCCACTCCTCTCCTGATTTGGGCAGGGGATGGGGGAAATGAGAGATGGAGAAGAAAAAGAGTGATTGGGCTTGATCGTGATTCATTTCATGCAGTCAGTATGAACCACAATATGAAGGCAGCAAAGTAACTCAGTAGTTACTCGTTTACAAAAGCACACCAACATCGCCACAGGCCACAAGAGGTGGGCAAGAAATTGAGTCTTGTCAGTGACACCCACAGTCCAAAACAAAAAGTTAGCTCATCGATCAGGTAGCCAGCAGTCATTGTCACCATACATATTGCTACTCTTAAACGTCAAATCATTATTCAAGTATACAGAAATGTACACAGTACATGCAAACCTATGGGATCAATCATGACAGAATCACAATGAAAATCTATGCCAAGGGTTCACTACTCACTCCTCCAGGAAATAGATCTTATTTTAGTCGTAACATACCCCCCAATTTCCAACAGAAAGTTTTAATAACTGAATAATATTGTACTCTTCTCAAATACAAAAGGAAAGAGAAGGGCATAGTTGCATTAAAGACTGCAGGGTATATAGAATGGGGAAAGTTATTTCAAACAGTTAAGATCGGGTGCAAAACTATGTCACAACTGCTAACAGGTGCATTGATTTGCAGTACCTGGTGGGTGTAATCATGACTGATAAGCAGATTCCCCTGCATTTACAGACAACCTCATCATATTCCTTTTAATATTAACCTGATCGGTCTGCTGCAGTGACAGAGGAACAGGGCGAGTCCACGGATGTATTTTTTTTTACAGCTGAACTTCCTGATAGAAGCAGCAGCCCTGCTCCCCATGGACACAGCACTGGTTCCGGGGAGGGGGGCGGGGGCAGGAGGGGGTCCATTGCCCTGGCAACGCCGGCCGGGCTCCATGGCATGGGATCCTCGCCTTTCGGAAACACCTATTACCCAGGAAATCGAGAGCTGAAACCCCTTACCGAGCGAATCGCGTCCAGTGCCGCCGGTCCAGGTTTGACTCACATTACAACCAGGGGTGGAGACCTACCACACCGCTCACTCACTCACTCACTCACCTGTGGACTTCCGCTCGGAGACAGCCGCCCCGCCCCCCTCATTCCCCCCAAGCCCTGCCAAAGGGGGGAAACGAATAGCGCAGGCGCCACCACACCGCGACAAACACGCATGCGTCGGCCGCGACAGTTCTGTCGCCTTGACGCAGCCGGATTCGTTCGGCTGGTGCGCATGCGTCCGCCGGACAGGATGCACGCGCCTGTCCAACCACTGCGCGTCTGCAGTCCCGGCTCCGTTCCTCGGCGCAGGCGCATTATGCTCCTACATCGTTGAGGGCCACGTCTGTTTGGAGAGGGAGAGAGAGAGAGTGTTGATGCTGAAGGGAAAGCAGCGGTTTCAGCCATTGTTTACCGGTTATTCCAGTCCCAATTCTCTGGTGGTTGTTTTATTTCCGTCGGGAGGTTGCGCTGTGCGAGGCCCGGCTTTGGGGATCACTTTCGGAGCCGACGATTCCTCCCCCTCTCGCATCCCTCGCCCGGCGCCATGGCCGTGTCCGCCAGGAACCTGCGGATCAGCGACATCCAGGACCCCGGCTCCCTCTTCGAGCGCTACGGCACCGAGGAGATCCGGCAGGTGGAGCGGAGGGTCCGCGCTGAGATCGAGCAGAAGAAGGAGGAGCTGCGCCAGATGGTGGGCGAGAGGTACCGCGACCTGATCGAGGCGGCCGACACCATCACCGACATGAGGCTGTGCTCCGAGAAGGTGGTCAGCTCGGTGCGGGACATGTCCGAGTACTGCAGCCGAATCAAACCGTCCGCCGCTGGCAGAGCGGCTCCTCTCACTGCCAAGCGCAGCCAGGTGTGTGTGCCCGGCAGCCCGTGTCTTCACCGCAGGGAAACCCTCACACACGCCGAGTCCTCTGCCATTCCTCACTGCAACTTATTATTCTACTGAGTACATTCTGAGGGGCCACTTCCCCGTGCTGGAGAATCCGGAGTGTAGGCGGCCAAAAGCAAAATACTGCGGCTGCTGGAAATCTGGAATATAAACAACAAAAAAGGCTGGACTTGCTCACAGGGTCTGGCAGCTTTTGGGAACAGAGTCACTGTTTTGGCCCGTGTGACCGTCCATCTGGTAGAGAGGGGGAGGCACAGTCCTGGGATAAGGGTAAATAGTTTTGGACTGGGATGAGCAATTTCCTAAAATGGGGGTTGTGAATCTTTGGAACTCCCAATTCCACAGAGCTGTGGATTCTCAGTCGTTGAGCATTTTTAGATGCTAGGGGAGTTGAAGAATGTAGGAATAGGGTGGAGGTGAGGCAAAAAGATCATCCGTAATTTTATTAAAGGATGCACCAAACTCGAGGGGCAAGATGGCTTATTCTCTCCACCTTCATTCCACTGGTCTCTTCTGTGTGAATTCATTCGGGGCAATTTTGACTGTTGTCTATAGCAGTACTAAGTTCATAATCATATGCGTAGGGTATTACATATTTTTTGTCACTAGCTTTCGGAGCGCTGCCCCTTCCTCAGATGAATGAAGAGGTATGTGAAGAGAATGAAGAACATATCTCTTCATTCACCTGACGAAGGAGCAGCGCTCCGAAAGCTAGTGACATCAAAACAAACCTGTTGGACTTTAACCTGGTGTTGTAAGACTCTTACTGATCTCACCCCAGTCCAACGCCGGCATCTCCACATCATATTTTTTGTGTTCATCAATTTTCAGCTAACACATTTTCAATGTTTTATCAAAGAGACATTAGCAAACACCTGTCTCATCCAGAATTTACAATTTGTATCAATACAGTACTTGCTATACCATAGTTAAGTTATATGTTAAACAGCTCATGATATTTAACTGATCAAAAGAGCAGGACGCAGGATTAGTTGTACCGTCAGGGGAAGTAACTTGATTATGGACAAAGAGATTACTTTTTGGGGATGCTTTTGAAAGAAGGACAAGACATACTAATGCAAGTGGAGTTGAGGGAGAGAATTCTAGTTTATAGTATAAAGAATGCTGAAGTTGAGGCGGTGATAGACGACTGGGAATTAATGTGTGTTTAAATGCAGGCAGCAGTGTTTTAGGCGAGTTTGAGTTTATGTATAGTGATCCTCAGAGAATTGGCAAAGTTGATTGAGTGATGACCATAATAATGTGGATTTGAGGAGGTTGTGTTAGAGGAGGATTAGATAGGGTAGATTCAGAAAGAATGTTCCTGATGGTGGTGGGGTGGGAGGTTGGGGTCCAGAACTAGGGGTCATAATTTGAAGATAAGGAGTAAACCTTTTAGGACTGACGTGAGGAGAAATTTCTTCACCAAAGAGCGATGAATCTGTGGAATTCCCTACCACAAAAGTAGTTGAGGCCAAAATGTGGCATTTCTAAGAAGGAGTTCGATATAGCTCTTGGGGCTAAAGGGATATTGGGGGGGGGGGGGGAAGAGAGGCGGGATCAGGGTATTGAACTTGATGATCAGCTATGATCATAATGAATGGTGGAGCAGGCCTACAGGGCCGAATGGCTTCCTGCTTCTATTTTCTATGTGTGGGCAGAGACAGATGATATTTAAAGTGGCAAACGACATCTTGCTGACAGTGCGCGTAGTTGGATTTATAAAGCAACTTTTAATGTAGAAAAATCCAAGCGGTGTAATTATTTAAAAAATATTATACAGATAAGGAGCGATTATTAATTAATTATAATACATTCATTATAATAAAAGTGGTGAACAAATGCTTTGGCCAAGATTTGTGGAGGGAATTCAATGTGTTGCTTTGGTGGTTGAAGGCTTAGGCAACAGGGTGTAGGAAGGGGAAAGATTTATAAGGAGCTGGCATCAAAACAAATCTTGTAGGGCTGGGCAATGTTAAATATCAGGGGTGAGGACATGGAGAAATTTAATCACGAGGATAAGTATTTTAATTTTGTTTGAAATCCTGCAGGAAAGGGTACGGGCAGCATAGTTTTGGATGGGCTTAAGTTAATGTCAAGGTTGAAAACTTATAAATTGACAGAAACTTTGGAACAGTTGAGCCTGGAAGTAACAGATGCATAGATGAAAATTTTGGAATTGGAGCAGAAGTGGCTGGTATTATGGAGGTGATGTGCATAGTCTTTATGGTAGAGATTATGGTAGTGGTTGGAAGCTCGCTGCTGGGGGGGGTGGCTGTTGTTACTCAAGATTAAGAATGGCGATGGATCAAATTGCAAACGATAAGGACCTGGTAGACAACTGCCATTAGGGAATTGTCTTGCACTGCTATAGTATATGGTTTGAAGTTTCATTAGGTCATCAATATTGCATGGATTGAGCTCAATAATAATCCCAAAGGGAAGGATGGATTTAGGATCAAAGATGCATATTTTATGGGAAGAGCTGAGAAGGGTGGTATTGGTTTTGAAGTATTTAATTGGAGAACATTCTGGGCTATCTATGACTTGATGTGGGAAAAGGCAGCAGATAATTAATAGTGGTGTTATCTGGAAACTGACTACATCTTCATCAATAGAGTTTAGAGGGACAGCATATTGTTGAGGTTGGGGAGGGGAAGCCAGAGAAGACACCTTGGGCCATGAGAAGTAATCAGACTCCGATTTAAAGCAATTTCAGGAGATGTTTTGACAGGTCAGAGTAAAACCAAGCAAAAGTAAAAACAGCTTGTGATACACAGCAGATCAGTCAACTTCTAGGAAGGGAAAATGCAGGCTGTTATTATGACTTCAGCAGACTTAATCTTTAAACTATGTTACTGAAATATGAGCAACAGTAATGTAAATGAAAACAATGATTTTGTATTTCAGGTTCAGCAACAATCCCAGGAGAAATTCTACAGTATGGCAGCACAGATAAAGCTCCTTCTGAATATGCCAGAGAAAATTTGGAGTGCCTTAGAGTCATCACAATATCTCCATGCTACTCAGATGTATCTGCTGTGCTGTCACATTCATAGTATCCTCCAGTTGGATTCGTCGGGTTCCTATTACAGTCCTGTCCTGGCTCGCTTTCCCATCCTTGTTCGACAAGTAGCAGCAGCAGGTCATTTCAGGTTAGTCAGTGATGAATAAAAGTACCTATCATTGGCGGTCGCCTACATTTTCATTGTTTTAATATCAGTTTCAGAGGTTTGTGTAGCAGAGCTGCTGTGTTTTAAAATAATCTGTCACATGTTTCTACATCTTTCTAATTTTGTCTCTATACCTGTGAAATTGTCTCCCTTTGAAGATGATCATAGTTTTAATTCAGGTTTGTTAAACAACAGTAAATTGCAGTTGCTGTGGAATTAATCTTGGTTGTTAAAAAGCTTAGAAAATGTTTACAGATCTGTCAGTGACAAGTTTAAGCTTTCTCTTGGGGGAATGTCTTATTCCAACGGCAAAGAGAGTGGTAAATTTTGTGCTTGAACTTCATGGATCAAGAGGCAGAGTTTTGGACACAACACTAGTTGGGAAAAACTTCCACAAAACAGGAGACAAGATGGCAAGCTCCATTGCTCGACTTTAATTAATACAGTCGACTGAAGTCTGGCTCCGGCCCTTAACCCCTTGGCATTGTGAATATAAACTGAAGAACTATGGTATTATGACCTTGAAGGTGGCTTCCATTGTTAAGTAGTTAGTGAGTCACTGACTGGAAAGTAAGTTTTATTAAGAACTTACACCAGTTTTCAGTCATCATCAACTACTTTGCCTAATGGGATAGATCCGTAACTTTATTTAGAAATAAAGTCAGGCTGATCTGCAATGTCAGTTCAATGCTGGAGCATCTAACTTGGACGATTATAATTGAGACACCATGTCAAGAGTTAGATGTTTGTAACTGAGGAGAGGTGATTGTGCAATATATTACCATAATTCTCATCTGTACTGAGTAGCATTGAAAATACTTTGATTTTCCTGCAAAAGTGTATAATTCCACAATATACTTGCAATGTTTTGGTTGCTTATCTTTCAAACAATGGGTTAACCGCTCTCAAAGGTTGCATCATGCATCTGTGAAGCAGCAAGGGACATTTTTATTACTTTAAAGATGTTATATAATTCATCTCCCTGTTGGTTTTATTATTGGATTGGATTGGATTTGTTTATTGTCACGTGTACCGAGGTACAGTGAAAAGTATTTTTCTGCGAGCAGCTCAACAGATCATTAAATACATGAGAAGAAAAGGGAATAAAAGAAAATACATAATAGGGCAACACAACATATACAATGTAACTACATAAGCACTGGCATCGGATGAAGCATACAGGGTGTAGTGTTAATGAAATCAGTCCATAAGAGGTACACTGTGATGTGAGATCACTCATGCAATCCTGTATTGAAAAGTCAGCATCAAGTTAGGTTTCCCTGTCTCCTTGTTCACCTGAATTTTCCCATTCACAAAGGCATTATGTTGATTTACTGCAGAACTGGCAACTGAGGACAATCTGTCATTTGTTTGAGGGTGTAGTACTGTACAGCATTAGATAGTATCTAAGTATTCTGAACCTATGGTGCTTTCTATTGATTGGTTGAGTGCCAGCCAGTGGCAGCAATTTCCTGAACAAGACTATTCCATTTTTTTGCTCTGTATTACAGTCAAACATCATACTTGGCAACCAGTAAGGGGGGAGTGCACAGTCTCTCTAGCCCCACTACTCCACAAGTTGCACCATTAGTGTAAATGTTCAATTCATTCACTAAAATGGCCAATTATTTACCTTTGCTGCTGCTGGACCCAGAATAAAAGAGACTTTAATCAATCAGGCTTCTTTTCAAAAAACTCACAATAATAGATTTATTATGATACTAAACTTTTATTAAGAAAAAACACGTTCCAAAACTGGTTCGCATACAGTTTGTAATCCAGAAGTGCAGCGCTTTATCCTTTTTAAGATCCCAACGAAGATGCAAATGACAAGGCAAATTAGGTCTCTGCAGCGGTTGGCATAAGGGAATACTTAAAGTTAATAAAGGTCTTGACGTGGTTGATCTTTGTGTTCCCGCGTGTGAAGACAGTGTGCTAGCCATAGTAGTTTTTGTTAACTCTTGCATGTCTCAGTTCCGCTGGCTTTCAAATAAGGACAAGTTATTCTGAGAGAATTTCTGGCTGAAGGTGAACACCCAGTCTGGACTGCAGGCAGTACAGGGAGAGAGGAGCAGTTTCCTGTCAAGACAGGGTTTTTAAAAAAAAAAAACGTTCACCCTGTTTTTTCAGCTAACAGCTGTTTTTTTAAAAAAAATTGTAACTCAAAGAAACAAAATAACACGTTTCTCCCTTGCCATTTAGCTGAAGTCATGTGATTTCTGGGGGGGGTGGGGGGGTGGGGAGGGGGGGGGGGGTGGACAGAAGGTGGGAAGAAAGCAGTTTTCCCACAGACCAAAGTGAACTTGTAACCTTTTTTTAAAAAAAAAACCCTCGGGGAAGTGTCCAAATAACTCTATGTCCTTGTATTTTTTGACAAAAACAATTATTGGAGATATAGATTCCTAACAATACCTATGAGTAACTGCACCGATGTGAGTGAAATGATAGAATCCCTACAGTGCAAACTGAGGCAATTCAGCCCATCGAATCTGCATGACCCTCTGAAAGAGCACACTAACCTAGGCCCAATCCCCCACCCTATCCCTAGGGACAATTTAGCATATCCAATTTGCCTAACCTGCACATCTTTGGACTTTGGGAGGAAACCAGAGCACCCGGAGGAAATCCATGCAGCCATGGGAAGAATGTGTCGCCCAAGGTCAGAATCGAACCAGGGTCCCTGGGGCTGTGAGGCAGCAGTACTTGCCACTGTGCTGCCGATGCGCCAAATACTTTTGAGTGCTTTCAGGGGATTGGGATTTTGCATCTAAGTAGATGTTACTTTACAAAGAATGACTGGTTTATTTCTTTGTGCTTCCCACAAACTCAGAACTGATGAGAATTATCCATTTTGGTTGATGTGATCAAATTTATGGCTGGAATTTTAAAGTTGGGTGAAAACAAACTTCAAATATGATTGGTGAATAATTGTCAAGAAAACATTCCTTTCTTTGTCAAGACACTAGATCTAACAACCTTCAATGCGCTTACTTGCAATCCCCACATATTAAAAAAAAATTAACTCGTGCTTGGGATTTGAACTGTGTGTTTGTAGAAGTTGCTGTTGATGGGTATGGTTATATTCATTTCAGGACTATCAGAGGCTCTCTGAACAGAAAAGAATCACACAAAAGGCCATAAATAGAGCAATAATATAAACGTTCAACCTATGTACAGATATGATGCTGCTGACAGACAAGGCTGTCTGTTTCCGAAGCCAGATCATGGAATAGATTACATAGAGAATTTGTTCTTCTCTATATTAAAATTTATCAGGGCACAGGGTTCTTAAGATCAACACAAGTTTCCATTCCTACTGCCACAATTGAAAATCTTCCTTAGCTGATCTAGTTAGTGGGGTTATTTCTCTATCAACCAGAAATCCATGGTAGGATATTGAATAAAGTTCACTTGGGGTATACAATTCACTTAGTATTGGACATAAAGCTCTTTACCAGCCCCAAAACTAGTCTGACACACTACAGGACTGGGTGAAAAGTATATTCCCATCTTTAGTGCAACATTTTAGTAACTGCAAGTGTTTACACGGAAATTTACAATTTTGCAGTGATGTTGCGGTTCTGAATAAAAACATTAATTTCCTTTTGAATTAAAAAATACTGCCGCGCACAACTACTGCCTTTTGAATCAGTTGTAGTTAGTTTGAATTTGACATTCTCAGTCAGAGTGGTCACAAAGTTTGCTGGTACAAAGCAGCAGGAGACAGTTATGAACTCCTGATGGTGTTAAAGTGAAATGAGTTATATAAGGAAGCTGTAGTTTTATAGGACAGAAATGGAACTTGAAGCGGTTTAATTATTGGATGCAAAGTGCAAATATTCATGACTACAGTTTTATGATCAGAAATGAATACGCTATGAACAGGTTCTGCATTGCATTGCTTTTTAATCATACACCTCTGATACTTTGAAAAAATTAAAATGAAATGAAAATCGCTTGTCACAAGTAGGCTTCAAATGAAGTTACTGTGAAAAGCCCCGAGTTGCCACATTCCGGCACCTGTTCAGGGAGGCTGCTACGGGAATTGAACCGCTGGCCTGCCTTGCTCTGCTATAAAAGTCAGCTATTTAGCCCAGTGTGCTAAACCAGGGAATAGCTTAGTCTTGGTCTTGCTAAATCACCAAAAATAAAACCTCTGCTTTTTAGTGAGAGCTAGCATTAAATATCTGTGAAATTAAAGTTTAATTCTGTTCTGAAATGGGTAGAATACAGTTTCTAAGTCAATTTTATTTTCTAGGGCATCCATTTTACAAGAAAGTAAAACACTTTTGAAGGGCCGAGCAGTATCAGACCAAGCTATTGCAGAGGCTCTTTGTTCCATAATGCTCCTGGAAGACAGTTCGCCACGCCAAGCTCTTGCTGACTTCCTTCTAGCCAGGAAATCAGCAATTCAGCAGTTACTTAACCAACCTCATCATGGTGAGCACCAGACCTAGTCCTATTTCTGTAGAAAAAGGAGTTGTGCTTAAAACTGGCCTTTGGATAAATGAAAAAGGAAAACTATTTTTTGTAGCCAATTACTGAATTTGATCCTAATGGATTAAGAAGTCTCTTCTATCTTAATGGTACTTTTAAGGATTGCAAGGATTATTCACATTTTGAAGCTTGCAGAAATTAAATAGTGTTATGTTTTTAGGTGCTGGTATTAAGGCACAGGTATGTTCACTCGTTGAACTGTTAGCCACCACATTGTATCAGGCTCAAGCTGTGTTTTATACACCGACTGAAGGAAAAGTGCCAGATACAACACTAACCTGCAGCCTTCTCTTCACTACTTTGGCATCCATCACAAGTCAGTCTCCAGCAGGTATGTGTGGGTCTATCTTTGTCAGTTATTATTAAAATTGTAAACTTGTAAAATGCCTTCAAAATAATCCCAGAACTTTTTTTGTTTGCTCACTGACTGACAGCTGTTTAGCGATTGACATTAGAAGTGGATGACAAATGGAATAAACTTTGTCTGGGGTGTGGTAACTCAAATTGTTCTGTAGGGTCGCATATAGAATCATAGATTCTATATAATTTCCTCTTTTTGCAAATAGTACTTCTAGTAATGTAAAATTTTGTGAATATGCTTAGCTGTCTGCTCAAATAGTGAGAATGAACTTTCATTCCATGTTTTTGTGTCACATTGGGTAAAATTAGCCATACAGGCTAGGTTGGATCAGATTCTGAGCTGAATCAGTTGATTTTCTGGGGGGCGGAAATGGTGGATGTGAGGATGGGAGTGAGTTGTATAATTGGTTCAAGCTTCTGATCACACTAGTCAGTGATGCCAGTTGAAAAACTTGCATATTGATTACTGCTGGTTTTTGGCATGGTTGGATTCTGCTATTCAGCTTCCTGTGGTCCAGTTGTCTGGTTTTTGTCACCAAATTTACAAGAATGATTGTGTGCATGAGATACTAGAATTCGAGGGACATGAACAATCTTTGAAAGATATTTCAACCTGATTTTTGCACACCAGTCTACCAAGGTTGAAAAGTGGCATAACTTGGAGCTAATTGTTCCTGTTACACTGCAGAAAACACTGGTGTATAACAGTAGCGTTGGATCCTGTGTCTTGTCGAAAATCCAGTCATGTGAGAACTGTACCATTAAATCCAGTTACCTGAGGTAGAAGATCATCGCTTTCAGGCAAAGTTTGGTTTGGAAATATTACAGAGAATATTTGTTTGTATTCACAGGTAACTAAACACCTCATTTGTTTAACCTTTGCAGATAGAGGCATCTCAGTGTTAAAAGAAGAGATGAAATCTGAGACCTGGTTCAAATATTTACCACCTTCTATGGTGGATTTTCAGCCCCCTTTGAGGACTCTTGCTCATCCAATAAACCGTGATTACCTGAGAGACACTCTTCAGCAATGGATCAACATGTAAGCACGTGGATTTTATTTACACACTGATGAACATTGAAGAGCAGAAACCAGTGACATTAGAATAAAACACCATTAACTGCTAAAAGTACATTTTAATAGGAACTGTAAAGAGTGGATTTCTTTACTTTCAAGATTAAGCCCAATGAACAGTTTTTGCTGCCTCCTCCTTTCTTTTCCTCTCTTCCCCCCCCCCCCCCCCCTTTTTTTTGTGCTTGTCGCTGTTTACTCTGAGCCTCCAGCAATGCCTGGTTGTTTTTCAAAATTATTTAAAGATGTACAGATGTATTCGGGTGAAGTCCATATTGGGCTTTTTAAAACTGAAGAGCTGTCCATGGGTTTGTGTGTATACACAGCTGATTGAAAAGAAAAACTGAGACATACTTCAAGTGTGATGAACTACAGATTACACAATTGTTTAGTGTTCCCTCTATGATGCACTTGTGCTTGTGGTCATGCAGCAATCTGCAGTGTATCGCATATTGAAATAAACAGGCTGCCCTGTTCCTGAGGAGAAATTCCAGCATTATGTCAGTCATGAATTTTTTAAAGTGCAAGTTGCCCCTGGACAGAAAGTCATGTATAGAGGAATTTGTAGCCAATGCAAAGAAAATTTAGAGGAACATTATATTTGCAACAATTTATGTGAAAATTCCAAACACTGTTTTTGCTGGAGAAATCCAATTCTGCTACAGCTCATCAAAGTAAAACAATGTTTTTTTTTCTTATTTCTTCTGTTGATTAAGTTTTAACAAAAATAATAATGAATATCAGTACAGAAAATAGCTTAACATTATTGCAATAATTTGGAAAAGAGAAGTAGGAGGAAGGGAGAAAAAGATGGAAGAAAAACCCTCCCTTGCTCCAAAAAGATAACCTAATACGAAAATCAACAACACTCGTAGAACAGATATAGTTTCACATGATATAATATATACAACCTAATTGGGGCCAGCTGTATGAAATTAGAGAGCAGCTGTTCCTCAAAATAACCTCGGAAGGATTGCCAAGCTACATAAAATCCATCGGTGGAGCCTTTCACAGTGTACTTTATTTTCCCAAGTTTAAGATCCTGCAGAAGCTCACATATCTAATTAGTAAAACAGGGCACAGCAAACTGCTTCCAATTTAATAGAATAATGCGTTTAGCCAATAATATTGAAACTGAGAGTGTGCATCGGTCTGAACCTTTGTAAGAGGGATGCCAGCATTTGGTTCCATTCCAAAGAGTGCTGTAAGAGGAGAAGGTTCAATGTTACTAAAAATATGAGAGTGATGTAAAAATGTTTGTCTAAAACAAAGCCAATTTAGGACATAAGCAGTATATATGAGAGGTTGGAGCAGTATGGCATTTATCACAGGTACGAACCAAATTTGGATAAATCTCCAATAATTTAACATTGGATAAATGGATACGATGTAAGATTTTAAATTGTAGCAAGCCATGTCTTGCACATACAGGTGAGGGACGTACACTAGAGTAGAAGAGACTTCCAGTTATCTTCTGATAAGTCTGAATCAATACCTTGCTCCCAAAGAATTTTTGAGGTCGAAAGCGAAGGGCAATATAGTGAAAAAAATTAGAAATACAGGGTGCGATCTACCGGCTGCATTGCGCCTGAACGGGAGCATGACATGGCCAGTAGATGCTGTGGGCTTCCCAACAGCCGGCACGCCTGGCGAGATCTACCCAGATCTTGCGAGGCATCAGGATCCCACCCACAATGGGCGGGACCGTCTTGCACGCCAAAGTGGGCTTAACACCCACTTAGGCATGCTGACCTGGGATCTATTGGGCTTCTATCATCTACCGGCCTCCCCAGGAAGACGCCTGCCGGGTGTCGTTCGGTACTGGTCCACACCAACTTGGGCCAGGCGGGAACGGCACCCGGGGGGATTTCCTGGGTCTTTGGAGGCCCTTGAGTTGGCAGGGCAGTGGCCACCCTGCTTGAACATGGGAATGTTGGGCTGCCTGGGTGGCATTGCAAAGCTAGAAGGAGCAATGCCTGGCTGCCAAGGTGACACTGCCAAGGGTCAGGGCCTGAGAGGGGGTCCTTGCCCATCAAAGGAAGGAAATGGGGGTGTTTAAGGGGTGGGAGGTGCAGGGTCAGTAGGAAGTGGCCTCCAGAAGAAGAGTGGGGGATCCTAAAGGCGGTGTGGGTAGGCATGAAAATAAGAGGACCTCAGCAACTCCATGCGGGTGTCATCACTTTTGGGGGGGGGGGGTAGTAATGCCCATGTGTGCGGTTGCATCATTGCCCTTGGGTTTGCAGCAGCACGGTGCACAATGGCTAGCACTGCTGCCTCACAGCGCCAGGGTCCTCGGTCCAATTCTGGCCTTGGGTAACTGTCTGTAGAGTTTGTACGTTCTCCCTGTGTCTCTGGGTGCTCCGGTTTCCTCCCACAGTCCAAAGATCTATGGATTAGGTGGGTTGGACATGATAAAAGTGCCCCTTAGTGTCCAGGGATATGCGGGTTAAGTTATATGGTTATGGATGAGTGGACATGGGTAGAGTGTTCTTTCGAAGGGTCGGTGCAGACTCGATGAGCTGAATGGCCTCCTTCTGCACCGTAGGTATTCTATTCTATGACCCACATGCCCGCTTAGAGATCGGGGCACTGTTTCAAAATGGTAGCCCAATCTCTGAGGAGCTGGCCTGGCCAACGAGTTGAGCTCTTGACCGTGGAGAAACTCCTCAGTGCCCACAAAAGTGGCTAAGTGTGATTAGATTGCAGTGGGGAATTCTCCGACAGCCGGGGAGAAACTCCCAGCAAAACCCGCCACAAATGACACTTAGAAACCTTTCTGTTAGATCGCACCCATAATTTGGAAATTAACCCCCGAACAAAAGGATTTGGTTCTTGTATAACATCTAGTGGTGATTTAGGGGGCAATAAAGGAAATTAAGCATTTTTGTTTGCATTGGAAATTCTATGATTTGTGAGTAGCGAAAGAAGTGTGTGTGTGAGGCAGATCATATTTCCAAGAGAGTCAAAGAAACAAAAATATTTTCAATAGATACATTTTTTAGAATATGATCTGAATACAAACTGGCATTTATTTATGAAAATAAATCAGCATTTACTTAGTCTTACTTGATCACCACATGTGGTAGGCTACAGTTTACTCAAATGGAAAGCCCAAATGCTCCACCTTCCAACATCACCCTATGTTGCATCCTCTCGTCACATTAAGCCCATAATGTCTGACATAGAATATAAAGAAGACTGCCTTTTCTGCCAAGGCAGTGCATGCACAGTTGTACTGACGTGACCTGACGCGCGATGGGTTCCATTTGTTGGTGATGTTTGTGTACAGCATGCTTCTGATTTCCCTGTTTTCAGTGAAGCGACCGATTCTACTTGCAATCATTCAAATTTAACTAACCTTGGTCAAAAGTTCATACAATTCCCTCATGGGATTCCAATTTTCATTGACTCCCTACAGCAATGCAATAACAAGCTGCCATCGTGTGCATCATAAGAGGTTGACAAATGAAAAGCAAGCAAAGATAGAGTGCAGGACTATTTTCCCTTGTAAACTCATTTTCTTTCATGTTAAACGTGGTAATAAGATAATGTTGATAATATATGGTTATATAGGTGTCTGAAGCTGCTGACAATAGAAAAATGGACTATTCCACAACTGACTAAACTGTGGCACAATTGAATTGTGAAACAGTCATCTGAGGCCACATTATGAAGGTGTTCTTCCGTGGCCGTCAAGTGTGAAGTGGGTCTTGAACCCAGAGTTTCTGGCCCAGGGACAGAGGCTACCCACTATGCCAAATGGCCTCTCAATAGTAAATTACATGCTTGGCAGGTTCTTGGGATCTGCTTTATTAGGTAAGATCATTACTTTTCATTCATCACCAGAATTTCGGTGACATTGGCACTATATATGACTATAAATTCTTTAACGTATAAGGTGACAATGGAATTAGGAGGGATTTTAGAATTTTGTTCTACAGAGCCACCTAGAGTCAGGCATGTATTTGCAACACGATAGTCAATATGGCAAAACAGAATGGGGACTAAAAGTACAGTATAGCAATTTAAAAGTTAGATGTAGACAGAAATGAATAGCTAAAGATCATGCACACAGGAAGTTAAATTTGTTACAGTAAAGTGTGCATCCTATACTGTTAGCAATATTTAGATTTAGTACAATAATTTAATTTTTTAATCCTGATTTAGCCTTTAACTTTTTTTTAAAGGTGTAAGGATGACATAAAGATGGGAATTGGAAACTTGTTGATCTACGTGAAAAGTCTGAAAGGTCTTGCTGGAATTCGCGATGCAGTGTGGGAACTCCTAACGAGTGAATCAATAAGTCAGAACTGGGAAACTGTGTGCTGCCGATTATTGGAGAAACCTTTCTCCTTCTGGGAGGACTTCCTCCAACAGCTCTTCCTTGACAGATTGCAGGTAGATACATCAAGCTTTATCCTAATAAATGCAAACGACTTTTGTGTTTTTTGGCGGTTTTGGTTCTTTCTCAAACTGGTTGTTAACCTGCAGCTGGTGCTTTCTGAAATTTTCAGTTCTTTAGCACCTCAGTTTCGTTGTCCAAATCACTAATGTGTTCTGCATATTAATACTGTTAATCTATTCTTTATCTGTGGATTTAGGAAAGGTAATGATCCATTCCCTCTAAGGTCTCTATAATAGCCATAAAAGATGGGGGTTCAAAGGTTAAAGTCAAGAGAATGGGTTTACATTTTATCATTTCTAAAATGTTTGAAAAATCAAGCTGAGAAATATGTTTTATTTACCTCTTGTAATTCCAGCAATCTAGCATTACACATTGAGACATTGAGCATCTGATTCATCGGAAAACTTGCCATATGTTGTGAAGTTACTGAGCAAACCTATTTATTGTTCAAGATTATTAGATGGATCATCAATTTCAGCCCGAATCACTGATGTCACTTTATTGGGCTGCTCCAGATTGTGTGCAGTCTTGGTGTCATATTTGAGATTTAGTTGAGCTTCTGATCTTAAACCCTCTTTCTCGGCGAGAACATCTGCTTCCACATCTGTAACATTTAGTGTTTCTACCTCTTTAACTCATCTGCTGCTGAAATTCTCACCCATTCCACCGTGACTTCCCATCTCAACTATTCTAATGTTTTCCCAACTGACCTATCTCTTCCCCGCCGCACTTTCTATCAACTTGAACTCATCCTTAACCTCTTCAACCTCCTCCCATCCGTTAAGATCACTTGTAAAACCTACATCTTTGACCAAGCTTTTGAATGAAATGAAATGAAAATCGCTTATTGTCACAAGTAGGCTTCAAATGAAGTTACTGTGAAAAGCCCCTAGTCGCCACATTCCGGCGCCTGTTTGGGGAGGCTGGAACGGGAATTGAACTGTGCTGCTGGCCTGCAGCGATTTAGCCCTGTGCTAAACAGCCCCGGTCACTGCTGCAACATCTCCTTTGTTGGCACGATGTTCATTTTATCGTTTAGGATTTGTAAGGAGCTGTGTGAAGTTAACCTGTTAAAAGTGTTGTAGTTGTTTACTGGTGCAGAACTATGTTGTCAAAGATTTTTGTCTTGCACTCATTAGGACAAAGTCACAACAATACCAAATTTCAAAGATACAAGAAATTTATACTGCATGAGTAAAGAGTTGGCTAGTGGATACTGATTGGTTGAGGTGTTGCCATGGAGAATGAACCAGGGAACCATTATCCCCAAGATTTCTAAATTGGAACCACGCAAGTCAGCTCTGATCGAGGCGTTGCCAGAGGTAATGTACCAGAGGATACCTTTTGTTCAGTTGAAAAAGGCGCAATGCCTGGACATGTTCTTTCTGTTTGCAGAGGACAGGGCCCGGAATATAAATACATGTAGCTTCTAGCAGGCGTACGTGAGCCACATTGTGAGGGCAACTGACAATCTTAAATTGGTTGTTAGTGTAATTCTTAGCACACTTGCCATTATTGTCCTATCGCAGAATTAAACTAACAACCAATTTAAGATACAGTTGAACTCCTAATGTGGCCATGCTTGCTAGAATCTACACATTCATTCACAGGACCTTGACCGTCCTCTTGCAAACAAAAAGAACATGTCCAGGCATTGCTCCGTTATCAACTAAACAAAGGCTTGGAGTACAACTTTCCTCTGGTGCATTCCCCATGGCAACACCTTGACCAATTGAAATCCATACACCAACTAACCTACATCTTTTACCTATGTAGTATAAATTTCTTGTTCCCCGTTGAAATTTGGCATTCTTGTGATTTCTGTCCTGATAGGTGTAAAATGAAAAGCTTCAACAGCATGCATCTTTTTTCAGCAATAAAGGTATCTGAGAAAAAAAAATCAAGGAATTTTCTATCTTATTCTATGATTACATTAAAACTTTATAAAATATCAACAACATTTTTATCATGGGTTGTAATTGGGGACCTTGGTCCTATTAGACATATTCAATAAAAGCCCTTTTGTTTTGTAGGCATTGACAAAAGAAGGTTTAGAATCCATCTCCAACAATTCCAAACAGCTCTTGGTTTCGGCTCTGCAGGAACTTCAGGTCAAGAACTCCAACGCTGCCCCCAACAAACCTGTTGAATTTGAGTACAATGTTGCTGCATTTCTTTGGTCAGAGAGCAGCAATGATCTTTTAACAGACACTGCCTGGGTCAGCGTAACAAATCGTAGCCAGTTTGTCAAGAGTGGACTCTCTATGAAGGCCCAGGCTCTTACACTTTGTGTTCAAAGTTTCTGTTCTGCACTTGACTCCAAATTAAAAGCTAAATTGGATGATTTAGTTACATACCTTCCACCAGATTCGTCCACAGTTAAAGACAGTTTAAATGACCACTCATCCTCACAACTACAGAGTTCAGCATTTGATAGGTACGCTGATACAGCTAAGGTTGAAGAAATGCTAAGGACACATTGCCTTTCTTGTGTACAGTACATCCTGGACTGTGTGAAAGCAGAGCTTAAAATGGCAGAAGAGAGACTACAAAATTGCACATACTCTCCCAATGATTGCAATCTCAATGCTGTCCTTTTCATGGCACGGTTATGCCAATCTATCGGTGAACTCTGCCCTCATCTAAAGCAGTGTATTTTGGGTAAATCGAGTAGTAATGACCAGCTTGTACGTGAGCCCCGTCCTGTCAAGAAGCTGGGTAAAGGGAAGCTGCAAGAAGTGAAGCCAACACAAGCTAAGTGGCAGGAAGTAAAGGATCAGCTGTTGCAACAGAGCACGAGTGCTTATAGGATTTGGAATGTTACCATATCAAAGGTCAGTGACTAATACACCCGATGTTTGCTTATAAATAGTGTTTTTTGACAATGCTTTCATACTAATGAATTGTTCTATGAATTCAGATTTTCATCCTTTTGCTTAAAAAGATAACCAAAGTTTAGAAAGACCGGAGCAGAACAAAATTTAAGAGCAATGTGATTGATTTTATTTTTCCCCTTCTGGAAAATATGTTTGTTCTTGAGTGTACTCCGCTCTCCTCCAGTACTAGGATTCTCCCTTCTAATTCCAGTTCAGTCTTGTACTGCTGATTTATAATCTCATAGCCCTGTATGTCCTTCTGGGTATCTCCAATTTTAGATTGGTTTTAGGAGCCAGAATTGAAGATTGGAAGGAAGGGCTTGTTGCATTTTTTCAGAAAAGGAGGTTTCTATCTGTTGCTTGACTTCTCTGGGGCTGCAGTGTTCTGATCATAATGTTTCCTTTTACCTTCAGACCAGGCTTTTGTTACTGATTTAAAATCAAATACACCCCAGCAAATAGATAGAGTGGAAGGAGAGGCTGGTGGTTGACAATCAAATGTTGGAGAGCTGGAAGAACGGATTTGCAAATAATTAGCTTTCTTATTATAAATAGTCCTATTGGATTTATGACTGTGTAAATCTCAGTCACAGACATACACCGTCTGATTTAATATCATATTTTAACCATATATAATAGTTTTTTGTTCAGTTGGGTCAATCCCAGTTGTACCTAAGCCACTGTATTTGTTATCGCATCCTAATAGGACCGACTGGTGATTCTTGGCTAGAGTTTGCCTGGAATATTTTTTCACAGCAAAAAGTGCATTTTATAGCCCATCATACAAATCTGCTGATGGTTTAACTGCTAATACAAGTGGTGGATCTGTAATAGAAACATGATGATTTTATTTGCCGCTGACTCCATAAGACCTTTAGCCTGGACAGCATTATAAATCAATAGCAAAAATTCACGAGTTCCCGATGGAGAGCTCCCAGTGATTGCCAAAGCTGTTGGAAGAATGTTCTTCAAATTTAAGCCAAACCACTGGTCTAGTCACTCCTCATTGCTGAGAGTTCCCAGTACAGTTGAATGTCACTTAGAGAGAGAGAAGGAAGAAGGTTTCAGCCACATGGTGTCACTACACCTTGTGGTCAATTCCAGCCCACTTTGACCTTGGGTCGCAACACAGGTGAAATTAAAGTCACTTAAATATCTGATGTCTTTAGTTTGATCCCGGATGTGCAGCCACCAGGTTTGTAAATTTTAACACAAATAATCTTTTATTATTTAATAGTAATTCGTATTAAGTAGGCAACAATACAACTGGTTAACTATTATCTAATTACCAACCCTCCCCCTTTCTTTAAAAAAAATTAATTTAGAGTACCCAATTCATTTTTACAATTATGGGGCAATTTAGCATGGCCAATCCACCTAGCCTGCACATCTTTGGGTTGTGGGAGTAAAAACCACGCAAACACAGGGAGAATGTGCAAACTCCACTCAGACAAGTGACCCAGAGTCGGGATAGAACCTGGAACCTCGGCGCGTGAGGCTTCAGGGCTAACCCACTGCTGCCCTCCCTCCCCCTTTCTAACTCGTCCCACTCTATTTCACATACACAGACAGACAACATAGAAGGAAAGGGTGGTGGAGAGAGAAGAAAATAATGATTTAAAAATAAATGATGAGGAACTTTGAGTTCAGATGGATATCTTCCAGTTAGGGTCTTTCTCCAGTTTAGGCCTCCAGTTGGGTGTTATCTTTTCCTTCAGCTTGTAATGGTCTTTACTGTAGACTCGCAGTGATAGCAAGGCAGCCAGCCGACAAGGCAGGGAGAAAACACAGCTTCTTTCTTCGAGGGGACCATGTCTTCTGTGCTCTCTACAAAAAAGCCCACCTGGCAGGAACCAATCGCTGTCTGTGCCAGGCAGACTACCCACTGGCCACCTGCCAATCAATCAAACCAAATCCCTCTAATCTGTTGGGTGCCAGCAAGTCAGGGATTTCCTTTCCCAAATACAAAGCTTGAGGATATAGTGTTCCAGTTGTCAAGCTATTTGAAATTTTGAATTCTGTACTTCTCCGCTCGACTTGAAGGTGTAACTCAATTAACGATCTCTGGACCAAAAAAATAAAATAAAAGAAATGGGAACAAAGAGAAATCAATAGGAAGGACTCGGACAATGGACTAACAGCTGCGTGCATTCCATTTGTTACATGTTTCGTCTCTATTTCTAAAATCATACTGCAATGTAAATGAGAGCATCTAAACATGAGTTTGGGAACTTAAAACGTATTGGAAAACTTTGTACCATGTTTTATTCTTTCATGCAAAAATAGAATTAAGTTTTACATGAAGAAATCCTGTTCAAATATGTTAAGTTTTAAGTAATTGTACTTTAAAATACTAAAGTTTAATTCTTTTATTACACTGACCTTTTCATCGTGATCCAAAGTGTGTTTTTGAGAATTATGTTAAATCGCAAACTTCACCTCCAGAATTACCAGGTGATTAAGTAATTTGCAGAGATTAGGAGAAATAAATACTTCTGAACGCAATGGTAGTATATCAAATAATGGGTGGCATGGTATTACAGTGGTTAGCACTGTTGCTTCACAGCGCCAGGGTTCCGGGTTCGATTCTTAGCTTGGGACACACTGTATGGGGTCTGCACGTTCCCCGTGTCTGCGTGGATTTCCTCCGGGTGCTTCGGTTTCCTCCCACCAGTCCTGAAAGATGTGCTTGTTAGGTGAATTGGACATTCTGATTTCTCCCTCGGTGTACCCGAACAGGCGCCGTAGTGTGGCGACTAGGGAATTTTCACAGTAACTTCAGTGTTAATATAAGCCTACTTTTGACACCAATAAATATTTGATGCCACTGAAATGAAATGCTGCATTGCAAAGCTAATGATCGTGCAGGCTGATTTGTTGCACACAAGGTTCTCCTACATATAGGGGTACTGATGAATTGTAGCTCAATCTGAGCAACATTTGAGAGATTAAACTACTTTGTGTGGTGTTTGTGGCTTAGCTACAACTGCTGGTAATAACTGAAGGCCATACATCTTGTGAAATAGAGAGATGTCTTCCATACGGGTGCTACAAACTGGACCCATGATTGGCAGCATGCTTTACTGGATTGGATACATGTTAAGAAATATGACGATTGTAAATTTCAGTTATCTCTAAATAGTGAAATTCTAGAATATGGGCACCATATTTCAATTATACTTTGTGAAAATTAATGTAATGTTATACAATTCTGGTGCGTTGTGATTGTTCCAGCTGGAAACAGAAAAAACTATTTAATTTAAGAACGGTGTAAAGACGAGTAGTCATTGTACTTTCCTCGTCTTTTCATTCCTTTAACTACTTTATATTTTTGGTTTCTTTCTTTAAGGCTCTAGTTTACAGTTTCACTCGAACATTGCACTCTCATACAGCTGGAGCTATTTTATCTACAGCCACCAACTGGGATGAAATTGAAATTCAAGAGGAAACAGAAGCTGGAAATAGTGTTACATCCAAAATTCGTCTTCCTGTTCAGGTTTGAAAGATTGTTACTTTTCTGCGTTGGAACTCTTCAGACTATTTTGTTATATATTATCTTCGCCACCCCCAAAACTGTGTATACTCTTCAGCTCCTCCCTATATTTGTTGCACTATTTGTAGGATTGCTTGTTGTCAGGGTAATTTCCAAACGACTCACATTTGTTGCTGTGGTGAGGAGATGGCAGGTGGTGATGGTAGCTACCCTCATTCGTCTGAAGAATTACAATTATGTGAAAAAGATCTTCCTCCCATGTAAGACAAAGTAAATCCAGAAATTTTCACAAGAAGATGAATGATAGCCTCAGCTTTCATTACTGTTGAATTAAAACATTAATCTTTATAAAATTTGTAAATAATATTAACCCATGGCACTCATTATTCTGCATCAGAATTAGTGCAGAATTTAAAATAATTGCAGAAAAAAGCACGAGGTGCAGAACATTCATCAGCTCACATGTGCATAATTATTCCTACTGTTATTTATAGTAAAGTGCAACTGTTACTTGACTGCTGCTGGAATTTGCTGAGCTATTTCTGAGGCAATAAAAGTAGTGCTCATAGTAATGTGAAACCACACATGTCTGTAATCTAATCTAGATCATGTGGCAAGAACCCGACTATATACAATACAGAATTGAAATGTAAAATTCGATAGATAATTGCAATACTATTACATTCAATCTGATAATAAAATGTAATGGGAACTTTATTTTGGGAAGGCTTCTTTTGCATGTTTGTACTGATTTCATGCTTGGAGAAAGTGATTTAATATAGGCCAAAAATGAGAGTTATTTTTTACTTGAATTTTTAAACATGCATGATCATTATGTCTTACTGACTGGCATCAATTCCGCACAGCCAGGCTTCTTCCTTCCTCCTGTGAGGCCTGATCAGTAGTGGTGTGATTTTATTAAGCAGTCATCGAGAAGAATAAAAAGAGATGTACATATGAACATATGTCCTTGTGTTCCCTTGGCCAAGTGTAACTGTAATGTCCAAGTCTGTTCCAGGGGTTAATGATGCTTCCATATGTGGGGAAGCTTTTCCAACACATTTGTATGTGCAAAGATTAACCCAGAACTTTAGAAGGTGCCCACAGTTATTCTACTCTCTTAGAGTGTACTGTTGAGGTTCCTCCAGGCTGCAATCTCAAATGTAGTCGGTGAATTGACAGAAGACTCTGCTTTTTACACTGTTAGTCTTGCTATGAAAACCCTTCAAAAAATTTACACCTATTGAATGTGATGGGTTTCTAGGTATTACCAAGTTCATAATTATTGCTGTCGACTACAACCAGTATGGAAAAGCTGGTTTTTATATTTGTGAATTATCACCTTTCTCCATTATGGCAACATTTTACTTTTTCAGCTTATTTCTAATATTTTAATTTCTATCTTAATCCAGTCATTTATTTCACTATTTGAAAATGTAAATTAAAAGTGAAGGATAATAAATGCTTTCAACTTCCTTGCTTGTTGTCTGTGAGAATACTTGAATGTGATTGACTGCCGTTGGAATCCCTACAGAGATCGCTTGATTTTTCTGGGTAGTTTTCCTTGAGGTCGGCAGCCACCATTTAATTTAAACTAATATTCCAGCTTTACTTTCTTTATATCCTTAACAATTTTACTAAACTCTAAAATCATCTCCAACGGCACCACAGGCATCAGAAATCCAACATAGCCGTCTCTTTCAGATATTAAACCCAGCTGCGCCCATGCAAAAGCCACGAGTGGATACATCATACCCAACACCAGAAAAAAACAAAGAAAGACCACGAAAACCCAGCTCTAAGGGGAAGTTACATGCGTTCCCCAAAACGCGATCTAACCCAGGCCCGGAAGAGAACCAGTATCAATCATATCGTCAAAAAATGAAAAAGAGAGGACTGGCAGCGACTGGTCCAAGCTGTACTTGATCTAGTGTCTCCCATAGAAGAAGAAGAGAGAAAGGACCAGAGCTACCAGAATTACCCCTCTGGATAATAAGAGCTCAGGACCCAGCCCAGGTCGTGACTCATCACGGCACTCGTGTAGGAACCAGAAACCAAGGCAGAATAGACCACTCACACCGACAAGCAGACAACACGTCCCAAAGGGAAATGACAGGATACCCTCGAAGCCCAAAACATGAGAGAACAATCATTCCAGCCCCAGCCAAAAGGTGCTCCCCACCGTGGGGAGAAGGGGGGATGTCAAGACGCCCCTCAAAAGGTCGCCCTCGGAGAGAGGACCAACTCTTTCGCAACCTCCCCACCTAAAAAAAAAACCAATAAGCGGACGCACTCCTCCCACTCTTTAACATGGCCGGATTAACTCTAACCGCGGGGGAGTTGGACATCCTCGATCACAGCAAGGACGAACTAACCCTTTCATCCCTCTCCCTGCTGCGGCTTGGTGGCACAGTGATTAGCACTGCTACCTCACAGCACCAGGGACCTGGGTTCAATTCCGACCTTGGGTGACTGTGGAGTCTGCACGTTCTCCCCGTGTCTGCGTGGTTTTCCACCAGGTGCTCCGGTTTCCTCCCAGAGTCCAAAGATGTGCAGGTTAGGTGGATTGGCCATGCTAAATTGCCCCTTGCTGTCCAGGGATATACAGAATAGGTTACGGGGATAGGGGAGTGGTCCAGGGTAGGGTTATCATTTAGAGGGCCGGTGCAGACTCGATGGGCTGAATGGCATCCTTCTGCACTATAGGAATTCCATGGTTCTTTCGCTTCACCCATCTTCCCACTAAACGAGACGGGGTGAAAACAAAGAACAACCCCCTCCCTCATCCACGAGGATTATAGGGCACTATAAATCATGCTTTTAGGATTAAAACTATGCAAAAATGCCATTTACCATATACAACTAAACTTGAACTTGCTAAATCAGGATAATAAAGGGTACAGGCCATCGCATCCATGATATACACTACTCTGTCGGAAAAACAACCGCATCAAGAAAACACGATCAAAAGGGAGAAATGTCCAGGATAATCATTGAATTGCGGGGCAGTCCTCATAACAAAGACATCCACGAAGAAAGCAAAAGCCAAGATAAAGCAGGATCAATGAGCACTTTCAGGATCTTTCAAGGATTCCAATCATCAAAGCACGAGACATGATAACTTCCATCATGTCATCTCACCAACACCCAAGCAGTCCACAGCCTAAGCCTGGGCTGGGAGGGATGCCTCGACCGGTACGGCCACCTCCAACCCCTCTCGACGAACTTCAGGAACAAGACAACATAGGACCAGCGATCGGTAGGCCAAACCCAACACCGGCCTCGAAGACAGGATACAATGTACCCCATTGAATCTGACATGGCCAGTCTCCAAATCAAGATCCTCGAAACATGGCAGCCATTCTTTGAACTCACTTGGGAACTCTTCCACACCTCATGCCAGTACCAGGCTCATGCCCCTCTCCGCCCCCCTCTCCTTCCCCTGAACCCTCCAGGGTGGATGGCAAGCCATGCAGCAGGAAATCGACAGAACGGAGATGGGTCTCCACCTGGGAAAGTGCTCTCTAGTAGAAGAACCTCCTCGTGCACCTCCACGCCTCCATAAAAGTACCCACAATTCTTGGAAGTGAGCCCTGACGACCTGCACCTCAGAACTGAGACCTTCAGTCAGCATGACCTCTGCATTGGCAGCCACTATCTGATGCATACAGCACCGCCAAGGTGGGAGCCCGCTTAACAGCAACTGCACCGCTGAAAGCAGGGCCCCACCTCAGCCCACTCTGGCAGCCACAGACTAACGAGGATTTTAACATTTCATCTCAGCCCTTTCCTGCAAGGACACCGGCCAAATACTTCTCAGGACAAAGCACAAGCCATGCACCCCAAGAAAAGACAAATGTGAAACATGCAACAGGATGAAAAGATGAGCAGAGCCGGAGCCGGCAAAAATGCAGCCGCTCCTGTGCTCACGTGACCCCCCTCCCGTAAATGCTTCTTTAACGAGCTGGAATATTTAAAAAGTGTGATCGATTATTTTGGCTCTGTAGTTCAACATTCTTTTGACTTTGTTGATTGCTGTTCTACCTCTATAGGACATGGTTAAAGACAAATTTTTGAAGGTTATTTCCATTTCATCCATACCTATTTCAACACCATTGATGTATACATGTTTTATTTTCTTCTGATGTGCAACATTCTATAATTGACATTAAGTGAGTTACCTTTGGGCAGCACGGTGGCACAGTGTTTAGCACTGCAGCCTCATGACGGCGAGGTCCCAGGTTCAATCCCGGCTCTGGGTCACGGTCCGTGTGGAGTTTGCAAATTCTCCCCATGTCTGCGTGGGTCTCATGCCCACAACCCAAAGATGTGCAGGTTAGGTGGATTGGCCACACTAAATTGTCCCTTAATTGGAACAAAGAATTGGATACACTAAATTTTTTTTTTTTAAAGTGAGTTACCTTTCTTTTACCTATTTGCATATTGTGTTCCATTCATTTTGTAATTTCTGAGCTGCCTCTTCCAATTCCAGTTCTCTACTTTGGTTAAATCCAGTTGTTGGATTTGTGTCCAGCTGCCAGAGGTGCTAAAATGGTGTCCTAATCTGCATTGCAATTCAATTCCTTTATCAGAATCTCTTTTTTAAAATCAAATTGTACCAAAGAATTGTGATATCTTTGATTCGTTATAGGCAGCCTGTCAAAGAGACCACAGTGCCTTTTTTTTTGGTAAAAGAGATACCAGTGGCAGGCTTTCGCTTATATATTGAGAAACATCAAAGTTGCTTTCGCAATTTGTATTAATTGTTTTATAATTACTAAACCGAGGGCTGGATTCTCCGCCGTCGAGATTCTCCATTTTGCCGGCAGCCCGGGGGGTTTACCCGACGGTGTGGGGCTGCCCCACAATGGGAAACCCCATTGACCTGCTGGTGAAATGGAGTATCCCGCCGGTGTGCTGAACCAGAAATCTGCCGCCACGGGACGGCAAATCCAGCCCCATGTGTTTATCATCAGGAAATTGTTGTTTTCAAGAACATTCAATTACTATTCTAGCATTTAATTTGTTTTGTGTCTTTGATTTTTCTTTTGATAGCCATCTTGGTACGTCCAGTCTCTGCTTTTTAACTTGTGTCAGGAAGTAAACCGAGTTGGAGGTCATGCTTTTCTTAAGGTCACGCTTCAGGAGTTGCTAAAGACTTGTTTGGATGAGGTGCTTGCTGGTTATGAAACATTATGTTCCATAAAACAAGATAAGGTGCGTATATATTTTTAAAAACTCGTTAGGGCATTTTTAGTGTGGCTCTAAGTAGTACTGTGATGACTGTATAACTACGCAAGATATTCAGAGAAAATCCCAAGACATTAATTGCACTTCAAAAAATTAATTGCAAGTCTGATTGGAGTCCGATATGCGTCTGTAATTTCTTTCTCATCCATCCATTGCTATTCAAATCAGTTGATCAGTTAGTTCACTCATGAAGAATTGTGCCCTTCACTTTGGTATTAGGGGATAAACAAATCCAGACTGATTAATGGATGGAAAATTATGACAGGGTATCTTTAATTTCAGTGGGATAATGGAATTTATTTTGCTTCTGTCACTTGTGTTGCCGAGGAAACTGTGTGTCGCCATGGTTATCTGCCCAACCATGTTCACAATGGTGATGGCAGCTCTCCCATCAACTTATTGCATGTTTTATAATTGGTTAGTTATTAATGGCATCCGTAATCCTTTAAATAAAAAAACTCCATAATAGAAATTTTTACAAAGTAAAGATAACATTATTGATAAGCACACCGAAATTAAGCAGTCAGATTTGTGTATCGGGTGTATTTTAAGTGTTACTAATTTAGTATGCCACTCGTGCTTCTATGCAGACAGTCATTGTCTTGTGTCATTAAACTTGAAAGTGCTTCTCAGCGGCGCGCCGTTCGTTGGCGGCAGGATTCTCTACTCCCTCCGCTCTTGGCAATGGGATTTCCCATCCCAGTGAAGCCACTGGGAAGCCCAAGGCGTGCACTGCTGGCGGGAACAGAGAATCCCACCCATGATGGATATTGTAAATGCCTTAAAATGCCGGTTGTCTAATCCTCAGTTTTTATGTTAACAGTGTATAACCTCTTGACAGAAAATCTGAATATCTTAGACGTTTGTTGGCTTGTTTCATTCTCTCCAAACCTATATCTGGTCAGCTGCAGACCTCTAGTGCATGGATCATGCTCAAAAGTATGCTGAAGAGCTCTGGTGGTAGCCATGTTTTGAGCTTTGATTCTCCAGACCTACCGTTGTGAAAATAAGTAGCCAGAGCTGCAATCCTACAAGTTGGAACTGACTCATTTTAACGTGCAATCCAAACTGGTTGACATTTCGTCAAACACCAGAAAATCCTTTTTTAAAGTATTACAACTAAGTGTGAGAAGTGTCAAATGAAATTCACACTGAAATATACAATCAGATTAAACAAGCAAACAGTGTAATGTGCTTTTCTTTCAGTATTTCACCAGGTTACTGCAACCATTCTTGTACCTTCCCCACAACACTTGTGTCAAATAGTTGCTTTTACTTTCCACCTGTTTCTACTTCTGAGAACTTTTTTTATAACCCCCAAATAATCCCATTTTATTTGATTTCCAGTCAGATGATTGCCATTCAAAATTGCTAGTTCCTGTTTACACTTGCAGATCCTGCTTACATTGGCAGCATCTTTCTCACTCCCTCCAATTCCTTTCTGGTCTCGGAGTATTTGTAAGATACTAAAGTCAACAATGCATTTTTTTATGGGCCAGCAGCAACATTGGCGGGGCATGCGCCAGGAGAGAACTTGTGGCTTTATTTCTTTTTCTTCTATTATAGCTCATTTTATGTTCTGTTTTAGATCCCCATTTGCTTAAAATTATTTATCATTCAAGAGCTAGGCAGGTAACCAGCTGAATTACCTTTGACAAATTTACATCAGATAAGATTGTGTCCTGGATTCTAACCTTCTGTTAGAAATTTATTGCTGTTCCATGACTGTTCTGTTTGTTGGCCAAAGTTTATTAAAAAAATATAGAGTACCCAATTATTTTTTTTCTCCAATTAAGGGGCAATTAACGTGGCCAATACATCTAACCTGCACATCTTTGTGTTGTGGGGGTGAAACCCACACAGCCATGGGGAGAATGTGCAAACTCCACACGGACAGAGACCCAGGGCCGGGATTCGAACCCGGTTCCTCAGCACCGTAGTCCCAGTGCTAACCACTGCAGCCCATGCAGCCCTTTTTTGTTGGCCAAAGTTGGTGACTTTTTTGATGCGTATGCTGAGCTCTTCATCAAGAGTCTGGTTGTCTGACTTCCGCTCGTGACCATGGAGTGATTGGTCACATAAAGGGCTGTTCCTGGTCAAAGTCACAGAAAAGGGCTCTTTTTGCCCAGATCCGGGTGGAATTTTGATGAAAAGGCGTAGGTGAATGTGAAAGGAGTAGTTTATCCCTGGAATGGTATGTCTTCTGATCACCGGACCCGGCAGAAAACAGTGAGAGGTTTGGCTGGAAAGTTGAAACAGTCTGGTGCTGCAGCAACAGCCTCTTCCAGCACGCAGGCGGGGGAGGGGCAAGCTGTAAGGCCCCAGATACAGGACCTGATGACTTTTATCAAGGAGGAATTCCATAAACAGAGGAAAGAAATGCGTGAGGATCATGCAAAGGCCATTGCAGAAGCTGTGGCACCCCAGAAGAGTACTTTGGAGCAGATGGAGAGGTCTTTGGAGGTGCAGGGGTCACATATTCTGGAGATTGAAGGAGTGATCTCGGACCACAGCGATCGTATGGTGGCTCTGGAGGCAGAGGTGGGGCTCCTAGGAAACCTTGCTAAAACTCTGAGGGCAAAGGTGGAGGAGCATGGGAATGCCTCAAGAAGGCAGAACGTGCAAATAGTGGGCCTGCCTGAAGGAGTGGAAGGTGTGAGTGCCACGAGGTACTCCTCGAGGATGCTGGCGGGACTGGTGGCAGAAGGGCTGCTGGATAAGGCACCTGAAGTGGACCGGGCGCATAGGTCTCTGAGGCAAAAGTCTAGAGCTTGGAAGCCGCCGCGGGCGGTGATCGTGCGACTCCTTAAATTTGTGGAGAAAGAGAAAATTCTACGGTGGGCCAGGGAGAAGCGTAGCTGCGACTGGGAGGGAAATAACGTCCGGATTTATCAGGACATTGGAGCCGAGTTGGCAAAACGGCGGGCAGATTTCAACAAGGCCAAGGTGGTGCTGTACCGGCGGCAGATCAGGTTTGGTGTGCTCTACCCGGCGAAATTATGGATGACGTTGGGAAGCCGGGAGTATTATTTCGAGACCCCTGAAGCGGCCGAAGACTTCATTAAGGAGCATAAACTGGGGGAGAACTGAGTGGACAATGCTTGGGAACCGGGGTGCTGGCACTGTGTAATGGTCGAGAGCATGTTTGAAGTGGGTGTAGGGATTGGGGGATATTCGTCTTTTTTTGTGGGGGCGGGGGGTTTCTGTTCAATGTTGAGACTGGAAGGAGTTGCAGGGGTGAAAGGTTTATGTGGGGATGGATGTTCCCATCTCCCCTCCTGTTTTATGGGACTGTTTGTGTTTAACATCTGTTTGTTTGCGTTGGAGAAGGCTACCTGGAGTTCAGGAGCAGTCCTTGTTTGGGCGGGGGAGGGTAATGCCAGCAGGGAGCATTCTTCTTTGGGAGGGGGAGGTCATTAGGATGTGCCTTTGGGCAGGGGCAGCAGCGCTAGCAGGTTATGCTGGTGAACGGAAGTGAGGTGGTGGGTGAGAGGGGGGAGGGGGTAAAGGGGAAGTGGGGGGGGAAGAAGGGGAAAAGCGGGGGAGGGGGGGTGTTCTGCGACGCGGCAGGGGGTGAGAGATGACATGGTCAAAGGCGAAGAAAGGGGCCATCTGGGATGGGCTAGGTACAGAGTGGAATTAAAGGGGCAGGAGTTAAGTGAGGAAGATGACGGACGGTAGAGGGGATTGGTGGCGCAAGCCTCCGGTAAGGTTAGTAACGTGAAAGGTCCGGGGATTGAATGGGCCAGTTAAAAGGTCGCGGGTGTTTGCGCACCTCAGGAGCTTGAAAGCGGGGGTTGTCTTTTTGCAGGAGACACACCTCCGTGTGAAGGACCAGGTTAGGTTAAGGAAGTGGTGGGTCGGGCAGGTTTTTCACTCTGGGTTTGATTTAAAATCGAGGGGTGTGGCGATTTTAATGAGCAAAATAATGGGATTTGTGAGTGCGAAGGAGGTGAGGGATCCAGGTGGGAGATATGTGATTGGGAGTGGGGTATTGGAAGGGGCACCGGTAGTGTTGGTAAATGTGTATGCCCCAAATTGGGATGATGTGGGTTTTATGAGGGTGTTGCTGGCAGCAATCCCAGATTTGGCCACGTACCAGTTGATCATGGGAGGAGATTTTAACTGTGTCCTGGAGCCGAGGGTGGATAGATCGAGCCCCAGGTCGATGGATAGGGTACGAATGGCAACGGAACTGGGGGGGTTTATGGAGACGATGGGTATGGTGGATCCATGGCGTTTTCAGAACCCAGGGAGAAGGGAGTATTCCTTCTTTTCACACGTCTATAAGGTGTATTCGAGGATTGATTACTTTGTAGTGAGTCGAGAGATTTTGGTTGGGGTGGAGGGGGCAGAGTATGCGGGAATAGTTCTCTCGGACCATGCACCCCACTGGTTGGATATTCGGTTCAGTACGGAACAAGAGCAGAGGCCGGGGTGGAGGTTTGACTCTGGGTTGTTGGCGGATGGAGGTTTTTGTGATAAGGTGCGGTTGGCAATTGGGGATTATTTGGAGTTCAATCAGAATCGGGAGGTGTCGGCGGGCATTTTTTGGGAAGCACTGAAGGCAGTGGTCCAGGGAGAAATGATCTCATTTACGGTTCGTGAGAATAAGGAAAGGAGGGCGGAACATGACCGTCTAGTGAGCGAGATAGTTGAGGTGGACAGGGAATATTTGAGGGTGCCCACCATGGAGGGATTGGCGAGGAGGAAAAAGTTGCAGGTGCAATTTGACAGGCTGACAACGGGGAGGGCGGTAGGGCAACTGCGTAAGGCAAGAGGGGTGCAATACGAGTATGGGGAGAAGGCGAGCCGCATGCTGGCGCACCAGCTGCGGAGGCAGGCTGCGTCCAGGGAAATATTGAAAATCGGGGCTGGGGATGTGGTGTCAGAGCCAGGGAAGATAAATGAGGCATTTGGAGAGTATTACCAGGGACTTGATGAGGCAGACCCAGGAGGAGAGGAGGGGGACATGGGATGGTTTCTGGATGAGCTGGAATTTCCCCAGGTGGAGGAAGCAAAGAGGCAGGCTTTGGCGGAGTCCCTGGGGCTGAGGGCGGTGCTGGATAGTATCAGGGGTATGAAGTCGGGGAAGGCCCCTGGGCCAGATCGGTACACGGCAGAATTTTAGAAGGAATTTGCGGCGGACCTGGCACCACATTCGTTGGGGGCGTTTAATGAAGCACTGGAGAAGGGGAGTTGCCGGAGACGATGAAGCAGGCAGTAATCACACTAATCCCCCAAAAAGGGAAGGATCCGGTGGAATGTGGGTCGCATAGACCCATATCATTATTGAACACGGATGTGAAAGTATTGGCCAAGTTGTTGGCGGGGGGGATGGAGAATTGTGTCCCGGGGGTGGTTGCAGAAGATCAAACCGGCTTCGTGAAGGGCAAGCAGCACGCGAGTAATATCAGACGGCTGTTGAATGTGGTGATGAATCAGTTGAGAGCTCTGGTATCGGAGGTTGTAGTGTTCATGGACGCGGAGAAAGCATTTGATCAGGTGGAGTGGCGGTACTTGTTCGAAGTTTTGGTGAGGTTTGGGTTTGGGCTGAGATTTGTGGCATGGGTGCGGTTGCTGTATGTGGCGCCAAGAGCGAGGGTGAGGACGAATGATATGAGCTCACAAAGCTTTGACTTACACAGGGGTACGGGGCAGGGGTGCCTGCTGTCGCTGTTGCTGTTTGCGCTGGAATTAGAGCCATTGGCGATGGCTCTCGGGGCGGGGGGGGGGGGGGGGGGGTCATTAGACTGGCAGGGGATAATGAGGGGACAGAGGGAGCATTGGGTGTCGCTCTATGCCGATGACCTCGTGCTGGATGTTTCGGATCCGTTGGAGAGTATGGGAAGGATTATGGGCCTGTTGGGGAGGTTTGGAGGGTTCTCGGGATACAAGCTGAATGTAGGGAAAAACGAGGTATTCCCGGTGAATGAGCTGGCACAGCGGGCTAATTTAGGGGGGGGGATGCCATTTACGGTAGCGAGGGATAGGTTTAGGTACTTGGGGATTCAGGTAGCGAGGGAATGGTCGGGGCTCCATAAGTGGAACTTAACGAAGCTGGTGGAGGAGGCCAGGGAGGATCTTAAGAGATTGGATACACTGCACTTAACGTTGGTGGGGAGGGTCCAAGTGGTGAAAATGAATATTCTGCTGAGGTATTGTTTATCTTTCAGGCTCTCCCGATCTTTATACCAAAGGCCTTTTTTGGAAAGTGGACACAATCATCTCTGACTTTGTATGGGCGGGGAAGGTGCCGAGGGTGGGGAGGACCCTGCTGCAGAGGGAGCAGGGGGGGTTGGCGTTGCCAAACTTGCTTCATTCTTATTGGGTGGCGAATGTGGACAAGGTGTAGCGGTGGTGGGAAGGGGAAGAGGTAAAGTGGGTTAGGATGGAGGAGGAATCTTGTAAGGGGTCTAGTTTGAGGGCTATGGTGACGGCAGCATTGCCAATGGCTCCGAGTAGGTATTCAGGGAGCCCAGTGGTGCAGTCCACGGTGAAGATATGGAATCAGCTGAGGAGGCATTTTAGGGTGGAAGGAATGTCGGTGCTAACGCTGCTGTGGAAGAATCATGGGTTTGAGCCGGGGGGGATGGATAGTGTATACAGGAAGAGGAGGAAAGTGGGGCTGGTCAAGGTGAGGGATTTGTATTTGGAGGAAGGATTCGCCAGTCTGAAGGAGCTAAGGGAGAGGATCGAGCTGCCGAGGCGTAGTGAGATCAGGTATCTACAGGTTAGGGATTTTGCACGAAAGGTCTGGAAGGGGTTCCCTAGATTGACGGGATACACTCTGCTGGAGTGACTGCTGCTTCCGGATGTGGAAGGGGAGGGAAGAATTGGGGATATGTATAAGTGGCTGGGGGAGCAGGGAGGCAAGCGGGTGGTGAAGATCAAGGAGAAATGGGAAGTGGAGTTGGGAATGGAGATCAATTGGGGAGTATGGAGTGAGGCATTGCGAAGGGTAAACGGGACCTCCTTGTGCAAGGATGAGCCTGATACAGTTTAAGGTGGTGCACAGGGTGCATATGACTCAGGCGAGAATGAGTGGGTTCTTTCAGGGGTTAGCAGATGAGTGTGAGAGGTGTGGCCGGGGGCCAGCGAATCATGCACACATGTTTTAGGGTTGTGAAAAATTGGAAAGATTCTGGGCGTGAGTGTTCGTGGTCTTAGCCAGGATAGTGGAGGAGGGAGTGGATCCGGACCCTTTGGTGGTGACATTTGGGATTTCAGAGAAGCTAGAGCTCATGGAGAGGAGGAAGGCCGATGTCTTGGCCTTCGCCTCTCTGATTGCACGGCAACGAATTTTGCTGGAGTGGCAGTCGGCATTGCCACCGGGGGTAGCACCATGGTTGGGTGACCTGTATGACTTCCTGCGGTTAGAGAAGATAAAGTATGAGTTAAGGGGCTCAGCAGGGTAGTTTGAGAAAAGGGGGGGGGGATGTTTGTAACTGTGTTTGAGGAGCTGTTTGTCGCAGGGGGGTGGGGGTGTGGCTGATAGGGAGGGAGGGTGAAAAAGGAAAAAAATCTGTACTTACTGTATAGTTGATTGTTGGGAAGAATATTTCCCAGGGTGTTTATTTGCTGTACCCTGCTTTGATACAAATTTGAATGAAATGCGTTTTTAATAAAAAGAGTCTGGTTGTCTGTCACCATTGATCCACGATAGCTGAATGTGCTGATAGCTTTCAGTGGTGTGTTGTAGTTTTACGTTGTAGAGAATGACTAGAATTCTACTACTTTCAATAATAAGATGTGACTGTTGTCATGAGAATGTTGCTTTAAGAAATGTTTGGCTGCTCATGTTACTGCAGTGATGTCTGAGTGTGGGTGGAGGTGAGCTCTGGCTCTGCTTTTTAGTTTCACTTTGAGAAAAGCTTGGGTGTGTCTATGTTTTTTTGGTTTTGTTTTCAGTGTTGGAGCTGAAGCCAGAGAGATCTCTGCCATGAAAAGATTATCTCTTGATCATTTGGTGAATTCAGAATTCTAAATGTTTTCAGTAGTGAATGTAAACCTGATGTGCTTCTTTTAAAAGGTATTTCTTTTGTCTTCTGGATGTTGTTTGGGAAGTTATTAAGGATTACTTAGTGTTGTACTCTTTGGGGGTTGTATTTGAATTAATGGTTGCTAAGATGTTCACTATGTTTTAAAAAGGTTAACTTGAGTTCATAGAATAAACATTGTTTTGCTTTAAAAAATACTTTTCCATTTCTGCTGTACCACACCTGTAGAGTGGGCTGTGTGCTCTCCATACCACAATCTATTAAAAGTTGTGGGTCAGGTGAACTCCCATGATACACTTTGGGGTTCTCTAAACCCTGGCCCATAACACTGGAGTTTTCAGTTAGATCCACTGTACTTGGGGATCGGAAGTCCTCAGTCAATTCATTCTGCCTCAGAAACATCTTGGAATGAAAGATTACTGAACCAACTTCCCTGGAACATAAATGTAACACTAACATTTTGATATTCAATTTGTGTTTTGCTTCAGATTGATTCTGCATTCCCATTAACTCAGAATAGAGCTCTGCAACTACTTTTCGATCTTAGGTATCTTGGTTCAATTTTAACGGCCAGAAATGAAGAGGTAAAAAGCAGCAGGATCCAGCAGGACCCGAGGTACTGAACATCTGTTAAATAGCAAAGTTATTCAGGTTTATAGTTTTTATACTCCTGATATCAGATACTAATGTTAAGGTTGATATCCTTCTTCTGTGTTTTTGATTAAGGATTCAGAATGTGGCAGATGCTTTGGAAAGTCATATTGATCCATTTGATTTGGATGTTTTTACTCCACACCTTAACAACAATCTGAATAAACTTTCTCAAAGAACTTCAGTAAGTACAGCAGCCAATTTTAAAACAAATTTGTCTCGAGTTTTTCGAATTGCAACCTCGTTTAAAATATTGGGCCAATACTTAATGAAACTGAGCTGATGTGAGGAAGGAAAGTTGGCTTGTGCTTGGCTGGTCCCAGAGCCACAGTTTTGTCTATATTCATAGAATCCCTACAGTGCAGAAGGAGGCCATTTGGCCCATATATAGCTATCCGAGATATGCTTTAATGCTTCCCTCTTGATTTATGGTACAGGTAAAGTAGAAATAAAATACATATTTTACTAGAAAATATATATACAGTCTAGGTGAAAATAATGTGTAAGTGCTCATTTAACGCTTTGCAGTATATTTACCGTTGTCCAATTTAAATGTTACAAATACCATTTATATACAGGTCAAATATCCTTTATCCATAAATCTGAAAACTGAACACATCCAAAAACGCCCTTTTTTTTTGAAGCTCATTCAACTTTAGTTTTGGAAGTCTAATTGTTTGTCTGCATTGTTTAGCTTGCGATTTTTGTGATGAGCATGTCAAAAGGAAACTTTTATCAGGTACCCTGGGTGGGATTCTCCATCGGCTGATGGTGAAATCGGGAAAGGCGATTGTGCGGAGAATTGGTTTTGACGCTGAAATTGTGGCGGGGGCCAGGTTCACGCCAAATTGCAATTCTTTGGTGCCTCGACAGTGGCGTCAATGCGTTCCACTCCATACGAGCAGTAAATGCCGTTTGCGTATCATTAGCGGGCCTGGCCCGGTATTCTCCGTGATTCTTCGCCTCCATCAGGAAGAATTGCCGACGACAAAGTTTACTTGTGCTTTCAAAAATCGGGAAACAGGTGCCGTGGCTGATTGGGGGCGGGAAGTATCCAACATCGCCACAATGTGCTGATGGTTATGCTGCTCACTGGGGGGGCAGTGGGAGTGAGTGTAGCGGGGGAAGGCCAGGAGGTGGGCTGTGTGGTCGGGATAGACGAGTGCGGATCACTATTGCCACAGCCTGCAAGGCAGTCATACAGCTGCGCATGCCGCTGACTGCCCACTGGGGACTTGGTGCCATGGGTCGTATGGGTCGTCCGTCCCCCCCCCCCCCCCCCCCCCCCATGTCACCCCCTGGGTGTCCTCTGGCCCTAGCCAACCCATCAATGGGATCGGTGCGCTCCAGCGCAACCAGTGACATCTTGTTGGCTGGAATGAGTGTGTGCGGGGAATGACGTATACTATGAGTGAATGTATATGTGGCTGCAGTTTATCAGCCTCCTGAGTGTCAATCACGGACCCGGCAAATCAGACACCGTTTTTCCTCGGAATAGGTCGTGCTCCGTGTGGCATCGGTGCTCGCCCCTCAACGGACGCTGAACTGGTTTAGGTGCAGTGCCAGTTTTGCTGTCGTAGAAGCCCACAAATCCTGCCCTGCCGTCAACACTTAGTGTCAGGAACAGAGAATCCGGCCCCCTGTAATTATTATTCCATGATACACCTTACTTTTCTAGCCATTTTATTTACTTTAGAGTATAGCTAGCCTAGGTTTAAGCTATTGTAATGCAAGTTGACACGTGGTATCTGAAAACCAAAATGATCTGAAATCTAAAATGCAATTAGTCTTTAGGGTTTTGGATAAAAGATACTTGACCTACTCCTAGATAAGCCTTTCAGTACTGGTAAATCCAGCATATTAATTGCTGTCTCCTTATACTAACCAGTTTTGATGAACTGTGTTACTGAAGTAAATCATTAGTAATATATAATAAAACAACTCTTGGTGTTAGTTTTCACCTCCAGTATTGCTAATCATATTAAATTTAAAAATATTTCTAAAATGTAGCTATATCTAATACTGTTCTCAATCGTGCTCATGCGTCACTCCTCTTCTAACTGATATAAGTTAGTTTGCTATCCTTCAGTAGCTTAAATCTAAAGTCTTCCTCTTTAAATCCCTCATTCCAAAAAATATCTTTCATTGGCTAAAAGTGTTTTACCACAACTGTAAACTCAAGCTCTTCGACCACATCAGGCGTTGAAATGTAAAACTTGCCGAAGAATGGCTATGAGCCAGAATTTTTCAGCAGTCCCTAGCGAGATAGGAAAGTGTTGTATTGATGTAGAAAAGTGCACTGTAAATATACATATTTCTGTCCTTTAGGTGCTGTTTGGGTTGTTAACGGGCACAGAGAAACAATACATCAGCAGAAGTGCACCTTTTAATTCACAAGAACCTCATAACATCTTGCCACTGGCTTCTAGTCAGATCCGGTAAATGAATTCTCATTGTGTTTCTGCAGCAGCAAGCCTGAAAGGGTTATACTGAAATAAACTTGTGCACATGTTGATGTGGTCTGATCAGAATTTAAATACAGTCCAAGCTTTATTATTAGATACTATATTGGCCTATTTTCTCTGCAAATGGCAAATTAGTGAGACTGTAGCTCTATATAATAAAATGAATTTAACAATTATGGAAACCTCCATGCTAAAGGATTGCTCACCAAATGTTCTTTGATAACTTTAATGACCAGGAGTCTACCGGTAGAAATAACAAAGGATTTATTTAATGTAACATAAAGTCTGCCCATGGCAGTAACTATTTACACTTCACAGTCCCCGCTGGGACAACCAAAATGCCGGTTCCTGCCATCTTTTATGCTCAGTTTTACGAGCCCCAGTTGGGTGGGCCGGGGAAATTTGTATTCCATGAGCCCCATGGGGAGATCAATTACGGTTCCCTGTGGGCCACGTGGGGGTTATTGCAATAACATTCCTGTAAGGGCTTGGGATGTTTTACAACACTAAAGGTGCTATGTAAATGCAAAATCTTGTACTAATTTTAATTTGTTTGATTGCGCACCCACTGCCACCCCCACCCCAATTTTAACCATGCTTTATAATATTGTAACATTTTCAGGCAGGTGGAACTCTTCAGTCCATCTAGCATAGTCACAATATTCCCTTGGTCCACTTCTTATAATACTGAATATCATTAGTTGATTAGAATCCTTATTGAAACCCACAAAGGATGAAATAGATCAGCCAACACACAAATTCTGCGTCAGCACCTTACGAACATTGCATTGCTCATTTATCATGCAGACTGAGGTCTTAATACACCAGACAAAGTATTCCTTTTGAAGTGGTCCAGCAAGATAGTAAAATACAAATACTAATTTTGGTTGAGTAATGCTGCTAATGCTTCAAGAACGTGTAGACCACCTGGGTTTGTGGTAAGAGCTTAGTTTGCTGTGTGTGTTTTTGGTGAGACGTTCTATCCCCTATGTGCCAGCTTGCCACATGGCCCTGGTTAAAAAGTGAAGAAGTTGTGCAGCAGACCCAAAAAAGAAAATTTCAATTTCTGATTTGACACTGAATACTTTAGCAACACAGCAATTCGGCTAACTTACTGTATGTTATGTTTGTGTAACTAATTTTCACACTTGTCCGGAGGATCCATAATAATTTGTCACCTAGTGGTCAACTATTCTGGACGTGGCATCAATATTGTACATCTTTGCTTCCAGATTTGGTTTGTTGCCCCTTAGTATGGTGAGTTCACGAAAGCCTAAATCATCAGTCCAGGGAAATGAAGTTAAGAGTCTGGTCAGTGTAATTATTTTGTTTCTTTTATTGTGATGTATAATATAGACTTGATTTAAAATATAATGCTAGTATGATTTAAAAAAGTGTGTAAGTCTTTTAGTTTCTACGAACTATGTTTACTTATACCTCATTGAAGTTTGTTTGCATTTAATATATTTATCTGTTTTTTGCCTAAAGTGATAGCAAGGTGGAATTCTGACAAATTAGCTCGTTATTTGGGGTTACAACTTTCGCAGCCTACAATTACCCGAGAAGATGGTGGTCAACTGTTGAATGTGGAGTTCAGGAATCTCATTCTGTCATGACAGTCTCTGCCGCATTTACTGCAAATGAAACGGGTTTGCTGAGAGGGTGCCGGATTTGCTGGCCTAGGTTTTTCCCTGGGCCCTTTTCTTAGCCAGCAAAGCTTTCCATTTCGCCTCGTCTCTTCCAAACAGCCAGCCTCTAGAGGTCATAGACATCAACGACTATCCTAGTTGTCAGTGTTAAATGTCAGCCATCTTCCTATCTTGCTTGTAGGTGTCCTTATAATGGAGGTTTGGGTGTCCAGCAGATCATGACTCAGTGTGAAGTTCACTTTTAAGAATGCCTTTAGATACACGCCATTGTCCATCCATTGAAAATGGCCAAGCCAGTGCTGGTGGCTTGGCTTAACAATAAGTGCTTGGCTGATGGAATTTACATGCTCCAGGGCCTCTGAGGTGGTGACTTTGTCCTGCATGGAGGTGTCGAGGATATGTCAGAGACAGCAAAGGTGGAAACTGTTCAGCATTTTTTCCTTCTAACAATGCACTCCTGGAGGAGTGGGCTGAAGATGCAAGCTTGGTAGACATGCAGTTTGATGTTCTCAGTCAGGTTGCTGTTGTTCACACGCTCTTACTCAGCTTGGACATAATAACTGCACCTTTTACAATGCGTATATGGATTTCAGCATCAAGTGACACATTGCTGGTTATTGTAGTGCCTAAACACATGAAACAACCTCCAGTGTCATCTTGTCAGTGCTGATTGATGGCAGTATCTAAACCTTGGCATTTGTCTTTCTGATGCTGATGGGCAAACCAAACTTTTTACAGGCATAAGAAAACATGTCGATCTTCTACTGAAGGTGTTCCTCGGTATGGAATGCGAGATCGATGACGTCAGCATAGAAGAACTGTTTGAGAACTTGGGGCATTTTTGTCTTGGATCCCAGGCGGGCAATGTTGAACAGCTTTCCATCAGTTCTGATATGTAAGTAGACATGCAGTCTAAATGAACCGAGGGAATATGACCACATCAAAGAGAATAATATGCCAAAGAATGTAGGTGCCAGAACACAACCCTGTTTGATCCCACTGAGGATATCAATGGGTTCCAATATTGTCCTGTCATAACTGACCGTACCTATCATTTTGTTACGGAAAGAGATCACACTGATTAGCTTCAGGGGTAGTCCGTTTCCTCCAGCAGCTTAAAAAGATCGTCTTTACTCAAGTGGTTGAATGTCTTGGTGAGATCGATGAAGGTAATTTATCACAGAATTGTTGCAGTGCAGAAGGAGGCAATTTGGCCCATCATGACTTCACAGGCTCAATGAATGAGTAATTCCCTTCGTGCCATTCTCCTGCCTTCTCCTATTGCCCTGCACATTTCTCCTCCTCCTCAACCAACAGTCCAAATGCTTTTTCAATGCCCCGCTTGAACCTTCCTCCGCCACTATCAGGCAGCACTGTTGTCTGAAAGTGTTTATCCTCGTGTTTCTTTTGCTTCTTTTGCCAATTACTTTAAATCTGTGCTCTCTCGTTCTCAATCCTTTCACAAGGGTTCTGTCTAGATCACTCATGACAAACTCCTTTTGTTCACGGCATTTCCCTTGCAGCTGCCAGACTGAGACGTTCATGTCAATTGTAGATCGTCCTGTTCTGAAACCACACTGAGTATCTGGGTAGATGCGTTCAGCCAGGATCTGCAATCTGAGAAGGGCAACACTGGCAAAGCCCATTCCCATGATGTGCAGCAAGGAGATGCCTCGATATTTGTTTCAATCACTGTGGTCTTTCTTGTTCTTGTATAGGATTTCACAGTCTCTGCATCACGTGCATTCTGAGGCACTGTGCCCTCATCCACCAGAGACCGAGAAGCTTGTGAGGATGCTGCGGAGTGCCAGTTTCCTGTGCTTGATGAGTTGAGGTGGTATAGCATTAGCACCTGGAGCCTTGCCAATGGCAAGCAAGTCAATAGCTTTGCTAAACTCCTCCACTGGGTTCGTTATCCAGCTCTGCCGTGACTGACATGCTTCATATGGTGTCTAGAGCTTCCTCAATGACTGTGTTCTGCCTCAGATACAATTTCAGGTCATGTTCCACCCATCTCTCCAATTATTTTTTTTTAAATAAACAATTTTATTGAGGTATTTTTGGCTTATAAAACAATGACATTGTATAGTACCGTACAAAAGGAAAAGCAAGTAACACATAGTGCAGATCACGACTCCACTCGTGCAAGGACGTGCCTAAACCACCCCCTACTCTACACTACCCAACACCCCCACCCCCGACGATTAATTCTCCACGAAGAAGTCAATGAATGGTTGCTACCTCCGGGTGAACCCCGATAGTGAACCTCTCAAGGCGAACTTAACCTTTTCTAAACCGAGAAAGCTCGCCATGTCCTATAACCATGCTTCAGTCTTCGGGGGCTTTGAGTCCCTCCATGCCAACAGTATTCGTCGCCGGGCTACCAGGGAAGCAAAAGGCCAAGACATCGGCCTCCTTCTCCTCCTGGACTCCCAGGTCCTCCGACACCCCAAAGATTGCCACCTCAGGACTCATTACCACCCCAGTTTTCAAAACCTGGGACATGATGTCCGCGAATCCCTGCCAGTACCCCCTGAGTCTAGGGCATGACCAGAACATGTGCACGTGATTAGCCGGCGCATCTGGCACACTTGTCCTCCAGCCCCCAAAATTTACTCATCCGGGCCACCGTCATGTGGGCTCGGTGCACGACCTTAAGCTGGATCAGACTGAGCCTGGCACACGTTGCGGTCGTGTTTACTCTGCCCAGAGCTTCTGCCCAAATACCATTCTCCATCTCCCCCCCCCGAGCTCCTCCTCCCACTTAAGCTTCAGGTCATCAGTCTGTGTATCCTCTGCTCCCATTAGTTCTTTGTAAATATCTGAGACTCTACCCTCACCTACCTCTCCCCTAGAAACTACCCTGTCCTGCCTCCCCTTTGGCGGGACGCGTGGGAAGGACGGCCGGCACCAGTCTGCGCCTGTAAGTGTCTAAAGTCATTCCCACCCGCCAGCCCGAACTTCTCCTCCAATGCGCTCATGCTCGGGAAGCTCCCTTCCAGGAACAGATCACCCACCCTCACAATCCCCACCCTCCGCCACAGTTGATACCCACCGTCCATGTTCCCCGGGGCAAATCGGTGATTGCCGCAGATTGGGGTCCACACCGATGCTCTCACTTCCCCTATATGCCTCCTCCCTGGCCCCAGATCGGCAAAGCCGGCACCATTATAGGGCTGGTGGAGTACCGCGCCAGCGGGAGCGGCAGAGGCACCGTAACCAGGGCCGACAAACTGGTGCCCCTGCATGATGCAGCCTCCATCCGCTCCCAGACCGACCCCGTGCCCATCATCCATTTCCTTATCATCGCTATGTTGGCCGCCCAGTAGTAGTTGCTAAAGTTGGGCAACGCCAGCCCCCCTTCCCCTCTGTTCCTTTCGAGCATCACCTTCCTCACCCGCGGGGACTTCCCCGCCCAGGCAAATCCCAGAATCATTTTATTCAGCCTCTTGAAGAAGGACCTCGGGATGAAAATGGGGAGACACTGAAATATGAACAGGAATCTCGGGAGAATCGTCATCTTGACAGTCTGCACCCTCCCCGCTAGTGACAGCGGGAGCGCATCCCAACTCCGAACCTCCTCCCTCACTTGTTCCACCAATTGGGACAGGTTGAGCTTATGCAACTTGCCCCAGTCCCGTGCCACCTGTATCCCCGAGTATCTAAAGCTTTCCCCTACCAGCCTAAACGGCAATCCCTTCAGCCTACTCTCCTGCCCCCTCGCCTGAATTACGAACAACTCGCTCTTAGCCATGTTCAATTTATATCCTGAAAACCCGCCAAATTCCCTCAGGATTTCCATGATGCCGTCCATCCCCGCCATTGGGTCCGCTACGTATAACAACAGGTCATCCGCGTATAACAAGACTTTATGTGTCCCCCCCCCCCCCCCCCCCCCCCCAGTCCGTCCAGGAATCATCTCATCCCCTCCGGTCCCCTGGGGGGTTCCGAAGTGTATAGCTTACTATAAAAGTCCCTAAACACCTTGTTCAGCCCTGCCGGGTCCCCCACCAGATTTCCCTCCCCATCTACAATCCTTCCTATCTTCCTAGCCGCTTCTCTCTTCCTTAGTTGTTGCGCGAGCATTCTGCTGGCCTTCTCTCCATGCTCATATATCGCGCCTTATGCCTTTCTAAGCTGCTCTACAGCCTTGCTTGTAGTCAGCGCCCCGAACTCGGCCTGCAGCCTCTGTCGTTTCCTGAGTAACTCTGGCCTCGGGGACTCTGCGTAGCTCCTGTCCGTCCGTAAAATTTCCTGAACCAGTTAGTCCGTTTCTGCCCTGTCTGTCCTGGCCCTATGGGCCCGGATTGAGATCAGCACCCCTCTCACCACTGCCTTCAGTGCCTCCCAGAGCACTGCTGCTGAGACTTCTCCGGTATCATTTACCTGCAGGTAATTCTGCATGCATCTCCTGAGTCTCTCACACACCGCCTCGTCCGCTAGCAATCCAACTTCCAGCCTCCATTGTGGGCGCTGGAAGCAATCCTTACAAATCCGTATGTCTACCCAGTGCGGAGCATGGTCCGACATGGTAATTGCCGAATATTCTGCCCCCACCATCCCGAACAGCAAGAAGTCCCTACTCATGACAAATAAATCAATTCGGGAATATGCCTTCTGGATGTGGAAGTAGTACGAAAACTCCCTCGCCGACAGCCGGCTAAATCTCCACGGATCAGCTCCCCCCATTTGCTCTAAACTCTCTCAGTTCCTTTGCCATCGCTGGCAACCTGCCCGTTTTTGAAGACGACCGATCCAGACTCGGGTCCAGGACTGTGTTAAAGTCCCCACCCGTGATCAGTTTGCGTGAGTCCAAGTCGGGGATCTTCCCCAGCAACCTCCTGATAAAATCCACATCGTCCCAATTAGGGGCATACACACTGACCAAGACTACTCTCACCCCTTCGCGCTTACCCCTAACCATAACAAATCTGCCGCCCCCATCCGCAACTGTACCCTCCGCCTCAAATTGAACCCTTTTATTAATCAGGATTGCGACCCCCCTGTTCTTAGTGTCGAGCCCCGAATGAAAGACCTGGCTAACCCAGCCCTTCCTCAGCCTAACCTGGTCTGCCACTTTCAGGTGCGTCTCCTGCAGCATGACTACGTCCGCTTTCAGAACCCGCAAATGTGCGAACACACGCGCCCTCTTCACTGGCCCATTTAACCCACTAACATTCCAGGTGATCAGCCTGGTTGGGGGAGCACTTCGCCCCCCCCCCCCCCCCCCCCCCTTTTCCGATCAGCCATCCCCTTTCCTTGGCCAGCCCCCCCAGCCATATGTCGCGCTTCCTCTGGCCTGCCTCCTGGCCGGCTCCACCCATGACCTCCTCCACCCATGACCTCCTCCACCCATACAGAGTTGCCATGTCCAGTTTCCATCTTCGTCAGCAGATCAACTCCCTCCTCCCCATCTAGTAACACCATCCTACCACCCAACCCCTGCTCTAGTCCAACTGTGTGAATCCCACCTCACCTGGCTTCCGTTGACTAGCCCACCCAGCTAGCCTGGTGGCTCCCCGCTTCGGCGCCAGCGCATCTCTCACCCATTTTTCCTTGGCTCCCCCCCCCCCCCCGGCCCATCCATACCACTTCCCCCAAACCAGCCCTGCTTAAACACATACTCTATACAAGTCAAAGACATCCCCTACAATAGTGCAATTTAGATCAAACAGATAGAGATAAGAAGTATCAAGCACTCTCAGCCCTTCCCCTCCACACACAGAAAAGATTGCAAAAAATTCCCCCGAAACCCCCATCCTAACCACACCTTTTTAGCTATTTTCTTTTTTATTTTCCCCCTACCAAACCTCCAACCCAACAAGAGACCCCAAAAAGGAAACATTTAGGGAAACCACGAAAAAGAACAAGAAAAATACATCGTCACCAAAATACATCAACCTAAAAAGGTCGAAAAACAAAAGAACGGATCCAAGCATGCAGGCATCTCTCAAAGCGAGAGAGAAACAAAATCGACTTAAAAGTTGTACCATGAGTCCAAGAGTCCTCAGCTCAGATACGTAACCTACAGTCGCGCCAGAAAAAGCAGCCCGAATTTCACCTTGTTCTTGTACAAAGTCTCCTTCACCTGCCTGTAGCCTCCCCTCCTCCTGGCCACCTCAGTGCTCAGGTCTTGGTAAACACGCAAGGTGATATTGTCCCATGTACAGCTTTGTGTGCTCTTGGCCCATTGCAGAAATCTGCTCCTTGTCCAGGTACCTGTGGAACCGGACCACCATCGCTTGTGCGGGACCCCCTCGTCGCGGCTGCCTCACCTGCACTTTGTGTGCCCTGTCCACCACCGGCGGGCGAGGGAACACCTCATTACCCAGCAGCTTCTGAAACATACCCTCCACATACGCGGCGGCATCCAGCCTCTCAGCCCCCTCCGGGAGGACAACAATTCTTACATTCTGCCGGCGAGATCTGTTAATCAGGTCCTCCAGCCTTTCCAGGAGCATTTATTGCTGATCCCTCAGTCTCCGAATCTCCACATCAGCCACCGTTTGAAAGTCTGCCTGCTCCTCCACCGTCTTCTCCAGCTTCTGGAACTTCTCAGCCTGATCATCCAGCCTTTTTTCCAATCGGTCCATCGACCTCTGGAGCGGCTCCAAATTATCGCGCTCCAGAGCTAAAAAGCCCTCCTGCATGGCCTGCAGCAACTGCTCCATTGTAGGCTGGGCTGTCAGCGCCTTGTTCTGGACACCGGCCATATTGGTGTCTCTCATAACCTCCACCGTGCCCTTGTTTGACCACTTCTTCTGCTGTTTATGGTCCCTCCTGCTTCTTAAATCCATAGAACTCTGTATGGGTTCAGTGCCTGAATACTATTGCTTTCCAGTTCCGTGCTCAAAAACGCAAAAAAGTCGGGAGAAAAGATCCAAATGTCCGAACGAAACGGGAGCCACCAAATGTGCGACCTACTCCCTCATAGTCGCCACCGGAAGTCCTCTCCAATTACTTATTGCCGTCAGTGATTACCTCTCCTGCTTTGAATTCATTGGAGTTATTTTCTTTGGACCTAGTGCCTTTTTGATCTAATAAGCATATCCTAGCATTCCTTGTGTCGAAAGGCACTTGTATAATCTGACAAAGTTGTAACCAGTAGTCACTGATGCACACTTAGACAGTTTGACTTTACTTCGAGCGGCTCATAATGCATTTAGAGCCATCTCCCCCAAATCTCCCTTGTAATGAATGAGATTTGATCACTTAGCTTCAATAATAGGTTTCATCATAGTGATGTTAGCCTCGAACCAGTCATGTTTTCCGCTCTTGCTTTCCATACGTTGAGAGTGTGGTACATGGTGTCTCAAGTGTGTTCCATTTTGCTTCTGTACTTTGGTGGGGAGAAACTGCTCAATCGCGTTGAGGAACTGTTCATTCTTATTTGGGTGGACAGTATTGCAGACATTGATACGAAGATGGCTTTTCTGCTTTGAATGAAAACTCGTCAAAGGGTTTCATGATAACTCTGGTATACACTGCAGTCGGTGATGTATTGAGGGTGCTGTTGAAAGAGTTGTCTGATGATGATCAGTTCCAGCTGGTGCCAATGCCTCCAAGACACCTTGTGGCATAGTTTGTTCTGAAAGAAAGTGTTAGGTATGCAAAGCTTGTGGTAGCAGTAAAGCTCGAGCAGTTTCTGCTGTTCTTTTTTATCTTTCCCAGCCATGATGTCTGAGGCAGGAGGACCATTTTTGCGTTGAAATTTCCAGTCGGTGAAGATATTCTGACTTGGGGATTCTGCTGCTAATGTCCAGCTCCCCATAGGACTGGTCTTTTTCCTCTGTTGTGAAGCACTGTGTTGGAGCACAGATACTGTTGAGGTTAACTGGCTCTGTTTGAGTTGAGAGGCAGATGGGGAGAACACGTTCTGAATAATTAGTGAAAGTTCTATTGTCAAGAGCAATGAGTTCCTTACAGTGTAGCCTCCAACATGTTCACGTGTTTCCTCCCCATTTTCTCCTGGCAGATGAATGTATAATGTTTCTCTAGTAAGTGATCCACTCTCGACAAGCCTGGTCTCTTGTTGGAAAGCTAAGTCAGTATTCACCCTAGTGGCTTGGTTGCAGGAGTTGCTGGAAGCCTCTTTAGACATTTCTGTTTTTGGGCTCCAACTCGCCTAACCTTCAACCCTCCCAAGATGTCGTCAAGGCAATGGAAGTATTCGTCTATCGCTGGGAGTTTGGTTCATAGAGTGCAAACGTGGGGCCAGAGTTCCTCAGAAGTTTTAGGCTTAGACCACAAGGGACCCAATTTCTGAATGTTGCCATGAACATGACTTGCCGATGGAGTGGCTATGTTCTCACTGGGAGGGATTTCTGCTTTAGGCTCTTCCGTTCACATTGCTTCCAGGCCATGGTGTAGGCTGAAAACGAGTGGCTGAAAGTAGGAAGCACGTTGACTCTCTTCACTCACAAACCTGATGCATCACATCGACCTATTGGACACTCAACATGCCAATGCCAAAGATAGTGCTTTGCGAACCTTTGGATCCAACCTGGAAGGTGAAGAGGGGGATCCTGACCTGTGGGCAATCCAAGGTCTCTCTACATTTTGCTCAGGCATGTGCCCTGGAGATGACACTTTAGTTTTGCTGCATAGTTACAGTGTGTTACTTAAACTTTCTAATAATGATGAATAAAATGTATTCATAGTGCTCTTTTATAACATACACAGATACTGATGATCAAGTACATTGATATTCTGAGACGTGGCACACATTTAACTGCACATACCAAACACTAATTCAGTGGAACAAGTACATCATATTGACAAAAGCAAGACCCTTGGCTCTTCTCTCATCCCACATACCAAGACCATGGGCAATTTTGTTTGTTAAATTAGTACTATGTAATTTATTTTTATTGGGTTTTTTTTGATAAATTTAGAGTACCCAATTTATTTTTTCCAATTCAGGGGCAATTTAGCATGTCCAGTCCACCTAACCTGCACATCTTTGTGTTGTGGGGGTGAAACCCATGCAGACACGGGGAGAATGTGCAAACTCCACACGGACAGCGACCCAGAGCTGGGATCGAACCTGGAACCTCGGCACCGTGAGACTGCAGTGCTAACCACTGTGCCACCGTGCTGCCCCTTTTTTTATTGTTGGTACTGCACTACATATTCTTACAAAAGACACTTAAGTAAAAATTACATGTTGTAAAATGAGTGTGATTTAATTTAACTGCTTTCTTTAAATTCAGTTTCAGTTGACACATTGAGCTGTCACAGCTGCAACCTTCATGATGAAGCTTCACTGGGTATTTCATTGTCCTGTGTGCAGTGTACTTGGCTTTGTGTTGCAGATTGAGTAACTATATACAGTAGACGGTATTATGATTGGGTAACAATTAATACCAGTGTATTTGTGGTGAGTGAGTGCGTAGTGGTAGAGTGAAGCCAAAATCAAGCCTTCTTAAGATGAACTTTGCTGAAACCTTAGTTTGAACCAGCTCAGTTCTTTAAATTTTCTCTAAAATTAGTTGAGAAATCTCATTTCTTCTAAGTAACCAAAGAATAATATGAGCTATGCATTCTTTTTTTTTTTTAATGCTCAGAGCTTTGTGTTTCTCTAGTAGACTGGCATTGAGTTTTTAGCTGAAACCGAATGTGAAATAATCACTGTATTTAAAATATCAAGATGACACTCCCTTACTATAGTTTAAAATTTAAATATTGCTAAATTTAAAAAAAACATTTGCTTGGCCCTGTCTTTATCCCAATACCCACTTTTTAAATATTATTTTTGTCTTATTTCTATTGTCTAAATAAAGCTTTATTTTTCTTCCTCATCCAGTCACGTACCACAGGGATCGGTGCTGGGTCCCCTATTATTCATCATTTATATAATCGACATGGATGTCTATGTAGGGGATAGGATCTGTAAGTTTGCAGATGACACAAAGATTGGCCGGGTGGTTAACAGTTGGTTGAGTGTCTTGGGTTACAGGAAGATATAGACAGGATGGGCAGAAATGTGGCAGATGGAATTTGACCCTGAAAAGTGTGAGGTGATATTTTTTGGAAGGAGTAATTTGACAAGGAAGTATTCAATGAATGGCCTGGCACTGGGAAGTTCCGAGGAGCAAAGGGACCGTGGCATATTTGTCCATATATCTCGAAGGCAGAAGAGCAGGTTAATAGTGTTGTGAAAAAGGCATATAGGACACTTGCCTTTATTAATTGAGGCATAGATTACAAAGGCAAGGAGGTCATGTTGGAGTTGGATAGAACTTTGATGAGGCCACAGCTGGGTAGTGTGTTAATTCTGGTCGCCACATTATAGGAAGGATGTGATTGGAGGGGATGCAGAGGAGATTCAACCAGGATGTTGCCTGGGATGGAACATTTAAGTTGTGAAGAGAGGTTGGAGAGGCTTGGGTTGTTTTCACTGGAACAGAGAAGACTGAGGGGCGACCTGATCGAGATGTACAAGATTATGAGGGGCATGGACAGGGATAATAGCGAGCAGCTGTTCCCTTTGTTGAAGGGTCAGTTATGAGGGTACACAAGTTCAAGGTGAGGGACAGGAGGTTTAGGGGGGATTTAAGGAAAAGCTTTTTTACCTAGAGGGTGATGACAGTCTGGAATGCATTGCCTGGGTGGGTGGTAGAGGCGGGTTACCTTACATCTTTTAAAAAGTTCCTGAATGAGCACTTGGCACGTCATAACAATCAAAGCTATGAGCTGGCAAATGGGATTAGGTAGGCAGATCCGGTGTCTTCATCCAGACTAAATGGGCTGAAGGGCCTCTTCTGCACAGTATAATTCTGTTATCTTTTTTTTTCTAGTAATTTGTTAACTTTTAAAACCTATCTGTGTCCCTTTATTTTTATGTTTGGTTTCTACCACTTTGGGGAGATGGGGAAAGGAAAGGTGAGACCGGCACAAAACCCGATTTATAAAAAAAAAAAAAAAAAAATTCATTTTAATCTTTGGTCAGCTGTCCAAATCTGCATCAAAATTAAAATAGAGGCTACTCCAAATGTCCAACTCATGGTTTTACAACTTAGCACAATCTGGAGGTCAGAAACAAAAGTGTCATGGAATTTAAATTCCGTATAACAGTTCAATTTTTGCCATATTGCACAAACCAAGGGACCAGTAATCTAAAAGTTAATCATGTACACATTGAAGGTACTCTAATCTTTGATAGTTAAAATTCTTTTTTCTTCTTGGGTAAATTAAAGTTGACCTTATGTAGGCTTTGATGCTCTGCTAAATTCAAATGCACTGGTTTTATAGTTGCCTATTTGTAGTAATTTACCTATTTATCCCTTGTTACCCAGTTGATATTTTGCTGTGGTTTGCGAGCATTCTCTTTTTAGTGTGCATCAACTGAGCCGCCGAGGTGAAGCTGTGAATAATCATCTGCAACAGCAAGATTGACTTGTAATCTACTGATTACTCATACGTTTTATAAGTTACTGTAGAATTTGGCAGTCCATGTACAAGCGGCAATTCTTCTCCTTTCCTTTGGCTACCACAGTTGAAGACATTGTGACTTTAATATTTGGCTACGAGTGAATGAGTCATATCCTTTGAGAACTGAATTTTTCAGTAGCTTTCAAATCATTTTTTTTTTAAATCCAGTGCCATGTACAAAAAATGAACTTTCTAAATAAATATCTGGTGTTGAGTGCCAACCAGTAAAATCAAGTTTGAGCAACTATAAAATTATTACTTTAACTTAATATTGATAATTCGGCTGAAAACCAGAGAGTAAAAATGGTTCCATCGTCCTCAGAGGGTGAAATAGTCTTTGTCTGTGATATTCACTGTATATGACCTATAAATTTCTATTCCAAATGTGAAAACTTAATTTACTGTTGTGGAAAATAAGTTTGCATTGCAGTGGTTTTGTTCTTCGAAGCAGTGCTGTTGGCTGCTATTTTGCCATTCAGTTTGTTTCATGGTCTATTGATTTGCATGCAACAGATATGGAAGTGATTTTCAACAAAACAAATAAGAATCTATGTTCATGTCATCCAGAGTCTCTTTATTGAGGCATTATTAATTATTGATTGTGAAAGGTGACAGTTTGTTCTAAATTCAGATCATCTTTCTCCTATCAGTTGTGTGAGATGAGAATGACCATCTCCATATTGGGAATTCCTGATTAGCTATGCCACTGAAGGTCTTCGCTGCTGTTTGTTGGTCAGTTGGTCTGTAAACAATATATCTGAAAAGCTAATGGACGTATTGCAACAAAGCTTTAGACACAGATAGGATATGGCTCAAGGAAGAGTTGCCTATTTTTTGGCAAAGTTAAGGATTCTGATCCTGAAAATTTGACTTAAAAAAAAAAGAATGTTGTGAAATGTTTGATTTAGAATGTTGTGTATTGTCTCCGCTGCTGTGGTGAAATTTGCTACACCTGTCAAAATATGAGCAGAGTTTTCAGAGTAGGCTGTTGGATGTGGATTGGCCTCTCCTCCATGAGAGAGAAGATCTTAATAAAAATATTTCTTTTACACCTTGGTAGTTACAGAGTCCTAACCAGGCAGGGAAAAGCTTCGAGGAAGAGCTATGCAGTTGTAATAATGTTGAGTGAACGCAGCGTGGAGGAGATATGCACTCTTGAGTGCCCTCTTCACTTGTTATTATTGTACTCATGATGTACACAACACAAATAAAATGTGTTATGCGAACGGTTGGCACACTACTCTGCACTGTTACTCAAATGAATGATACAAAAATGATTACAATTGCTTCATATTTGTTTCCAATGTATTTTTCTGGGCAAGGACTGTTGAAAATCTAATTTATCAAAGCAGGTGGCTGATGGTGTTGTCAAGATGACTGTGTGTCACTGCTTTTTTGATTTGATAGAAAGGAAAGGCTGTTGAGGAAATGAATATGAATTTGCTGAGCGACATTAAAACCAAACATAGAAAAGAGTTTGGCTCCAGAGATTAGCTATTCTCTCTTCAGTACCATGAGCCAATGGAAATTTCAATTGGGTGCCAAATCTGGTCCCATGGATCTAGTGTGCTGTCAGGTGAACAGCTGTGTGACTGACCAGAACTAATCCAAACTTGTTAGTGCTTAAAGGCTTTCACTCTCGGCTTCTAGAAATGACGTTATCATTTTGTCGTAATTAATAGAAGAGACTATTACATCAATATCATCTATTTACTTGTGTGATTCATGTTACTCAAAACAAACAGGGCAGCACGGTAGCATTGTGGATAGCACAAATGCTTCACAGCTCCAGGGTCCCAGGTTCGATTCCGGCTTGGGTCACTGTCTGTGCGGAGTCTGCACATCCTCCCCGTGTGTGCGTGGGTTTCCTCCGGGTGCTCCGGTTTCCTCCCACAGTCCAAAGATGTGCGGGTTAGGTGGATTGGCCATGCTAAATTGCCCATAGTGTCCAAAATTGCCCTTAGTGTAGGGTGGGGTTGCTGGGTTATGGGGATAGGGTGGAGGTGTGGACCTTGGGTAGGGTGCTCTTTCCAAGAGCCGGTGCAGACTCGATGGGCCGAATGGCCTCCTTCTGCACTGTAAATTCTATGATAATCTATGAATGATGGCACTAAATCATGCCAAATCACCTTGATTTCTGGTTTGCATATTTTTATTCATGAACTGTGATAACATATTATGTAATCTCCCAATTCACAATGGGAAATGTGCATAGGATGATGTGCTTTGAAACGTAGGGTTCACCTGAACTTGAGAGAAATCTTTTGCAGTTTATGGATAAGGATTTGTTCTGGGAGTATTATTCAGCCTTGTTTCTGTAGGGACAGAAAGAAAGCACATTGTGAATGCTGTCTTTTTTCTCTCTCGATTTTGGTGTGTGAGGTGGGTGGTTGTGAGTTCATGTAATTGCTAATCGATTTAGTTGACTTGATAAGGAACCAAAATGTTCTTCTTGCAAATCACATTGTTGCTTAGCTGTGACTACCAAAATCGTTTAACAGGAGCTCTGCTGCTTCATCATTCTACTGTATGTATTGAATGGTAAATGTCCCCAGGATATAGCAATTAAAACAATTTATTTTTGGTCTTTTTTTGGTGCAGATGCTTCCCACGTTGGTCACAGAAGACACAAGTCAGGGGCCTGGCTCCTTATTCCGGCAGCTCGCGGCTTTTCAGGAAGATGATGGATCCTCCTCATCATCCCTCTTTAAACTAGGATGGCTTTCGAGTATGACAAAGTGATAATGTCATCATTCAAAACAAAAATGGTGGATGCAAAGTGTGATATAGATCAAAATTAATAAATACTGTACAAAAATGTCAATTAGCATCTAATGTAAATGTTATTACTGTTGTAACTTAGTGACATCGAAACAAACCTGTTGGACTTTAACCTGTTGTTGTAAGACTTCATACTGTAACTTACAGAAACATTGTTGGTGCATTTGTAACCTTGGGCAGCCGCTTTAATATAGCTGTAATCACCTGTTGCCATTATTAAGATACATATTTTCTCGAAACAATATACAAGTATCACCTGGCCCACAATATGTCAACTTGGACCTTTATTGAATTGAAATATGGATCTATTCCTAATAACATTGAATTAGTTAAGCAGATTGGTAACATGTGTGTGTCTCTCAGGCACAAGAGAAGCAGTCAATGAATGAATTCTTCAGCTGTTCACACACACACCCAACCATTCTCACCCTCAGTATGCAGCTTTTGTCAGTACAGATCCACCAAATAGCAAACTTCAATTCCGTTAGCACTATGCGATATCTAGTCCCATTTTGATAATGAAATCTCATAGAATATCTCTCAAAGTTTACATCTTCCATTAATAGGACACAGATGTGAATAAAATAGAGCTCAAGGGAAGACTTCCTGTTTCTTTGTTTAAAAAAAAAAAAAAATCAGAAACTGAAACATAAAAAATGTGTTTCAAAATTTCAGTCCAAACAGAGAACACTGACTGCCTTTACAAATGATTTTTAAAAAATGGAATTCTCCCTTCAGTAAAATCAAACTAAATAGTGTTCTGCTTCGTAACCTCGCCAGATTAAAGCATTATCTATGTTATAAATGCTCATGGAAATGGATAGTTGCTGTATGATTTTTACACAATAGTGTGCTCAAAACATCATTGTCAGCGAGACAAGGAAAAGCACACTGTCTCGTAACTTCCCAAATGAACGGCACTTTTGAATATAGCAATTAGTAATTTTCCCTAAGTATTACGTTTTACTGGAATTTCATATCCCAATGGTATAACACTTGAGGCTACAGTCTCTTTGTAATCGATGTACAAGTTACATTGATGATGAGGTCTGACTAATTTTGAAATTTTGCTTGAAAGGTCATTCAAATTCAATGGCCTTTTCTGATTGTAGCATTATGGTCTGGCATTGAATACTATCGTATTTTGAGACACAAGCTTTGCATTAATCTTGATGTATTTTAACAATGTTTAGTTTTAAATCATGTGATGTGGTGTTTCTTGGTAGTTAGCCTTAAATATAGCTAGAGATGTAATCAGGTCAAATTATTTATTGGTATGTGTTCCTCATTTGGTATTCGGCAATTGTATGTTCTCACCGCCAGAAATCTAATGATCTGAAACTTAATTTCTTTTGTGTCTGAATCTTGAGATACCTTTTAGATTTTTGGAGGAATATGTTGGGTAAATGTGAACTTTGCATTAAAATCCAAATCTTGAATTGATTAGCTTCAGCCAGTGCAAATTTCAGTTTGAATCGAGACTGATACCAATCTGTATTTTGCCTTGTCTGGTGAACAACCCTGTTATTGACTATAACTAATTCAAACTTAACAGTATGTAAGCTGTCACCAGAAGCTGAAACTTTTGGTACTGGCTAATGGTAAAGTTCTTGGAAGTGCGGATGAGCAGAGGGATCTAGGTGTCCATGTACATAGATCCCTGAAAGTTGCCACCCAGGTTGATAGGGTTGTGAAGAAGGCCTATGGAGTGTTGGCCTTTATTGGTAGAGGGATTGAGTTCCGGAGTCGGGAGGTCATGTTGCAGCTGTACAGAACTCTGGTACGGCCGCATTTGGAGTATTGCGTACAGTTCTGGTCACCGCATTATAGGAAGGACGTGGAGGCTTTGGAGCGTGTGCAGAGGAGATTTACCAGGATGTTGCCTGGTATGGAGGGAAAATCTTATGAGGAAAGGCTGATGGACTTGAGGTTGTTTTCGTTGGAGAGAAGAAGGTTAAGAGGAGACTTAATAGAGGCATACAAAATGATCAGGGGGTTGGATAGGGTGGACAGTGAGAGCCTTCTCCCGCGGATGGATATGGCTGGCACGAGGGGACATAACTTTAAACTGAGGGGTAATAGATATAGGACAGAGGTCAGAGGTAGGTTCTTTACGCAAAGAGTAGTGAGGCCGTGGAATGCCCTACCTGCTACAGTAGTGAACTCGCCAACATTGAGGGCATTTAAAAGTTTATTGGATAAACATATGGATGATAATGGCATAGTGTAGGTTAGATGGCTTTTGTTTCGGTGCAACATCGTGGGCCGAAGGGCCTGTACTGCGCTGTATCGTTCTATGTTCTATGACCATGATAAATGGGAGGGTTAGTTCCAAGGGAAGAGAGAAAGAGTTGGGCCACAATGTATGCCTGAACTCCGACACCTGTAGCCCGCCTGAAATTCTGAATACATTTTAAATTCAAAAAGGTACTTGAATTGCAGACTCAGCTACTTTTATCTACCCTAGAGTTCTTAATAAGACCCTGATGAAATAAAATCTCATTCTTACTAAGAACAAAACATCTTGGAAGTACAAGGAGTCTGAAGGAGAACAGTTTGCTCTGCCAGTAGAATAAAAAATTATTTGTCCATTCTTCCATTATTTTTGCAAGCAATGCTTTGAGTTCCCTTAAGTTTGTTCCAATCCAATTTCCCATTGTTCAGCTGGAGAAAATTATTGTTCACCAATGAATTGATATAAAGCAATATGCAAACACAGATAACGAACTAAAAATAATACTGCTGTCATCAGTAAACTAAAAACTGACCTTGTGTTTTCTGATAAATATTTCCTAGGAGCACCATATAAAGTGGTGGGGGGGGGGGGGGGGGGGGGGGGGAGGAGGAAAAAGAGATGGCGGCACAGTGGGCTATGTCTTATCACCCAACCGCGGCTTCATCTACCATATTAAAAAAACGTCAGAAATAGCAGTAGTAGATCATTTTACCCCTCCAGGCTGCTCCATCATCAACAAAGTCGTAACTGATCGTCTACCTCAACTCCACCTTTCCACTCTATCTCCATATCTATTCTCTGCCTCCTCTTCAGTTATTAATTTCTAATAGACTTTTCCACCCGCTTTCTTGATCTTTTCCAATATAGGCTTCTCACCTTCCAGCTTCATATCCTTAGTCCCAAGCTTGTCTACTTTTCCATTAGCAATTCCTCTCCCTTCAGGTCCACTATTACATCCCTCCCCTATGATTGTGCTACAATTATGAGGTTTTAAACATTGTTTTGACTGTGTCCTTAAATTAAGGTTAAAATGAAGGGGCTCATGGCTTATTCCAAATCTTGCTTGACGACAAGCCTGGCTAGGTCAAGGGACCTGCTGAGCAAGGTGCAAAGTTCTCACACTTTGGGACAAAGGGCAAAGGCAGCTGTGCTAACAGCAGATAGTCTTGCCAGCTCTAAGTTTTTGGGTAGAAGAGAAAGAGAGAGGGAAAGAATTTCATTGGTGTAGTCAGCAGAGAGAAGAGGCTGCAGGTTCTCGGAGTATCCTCTGTGAGGCTGGAGGAGGGAGACTGCCTCAGATACAACCATCTAAGGAATCCAGGAGATGGTGTGTCCAGGGAGAACCATGTGAGTGGGCTTTACTGCTGGAACTAACCTTGGGAAATCCCCAAAACTGAGGGAAGTGCCTTGAAGTTACTACTTGGTGAAACAAGAAAATGTGAACCGATTGGAAACGAAGCGACTGGAATCATAGAATTTACAGTGCAGAAGGAGGCCATTCGGCCCGTCGAGTCTGCACTGGCTCTTGGAAAGAGCACCCTACCCAAGGTCAACACTTCCACCCTATCCCCATAACCCAGCAACCCCACCCAACACTAAGGGCAATTTTGGACACCAAGGGCAATTTATCATGGCCAATCCACCTAACTTGCACATCTTTGGACTGGGAGGAAACCCACACACATGGGGAGGATGTGCAGACTCCGCAGACAGTGACCCAAGCCGGAATCGAACCTGGGACCCTGGAGCTGCGAAGAAATTGTGCTATCCACAATGCTACCGTGCTGCCCACGGTAGCAATGTTTGGAATAGGACTAATTCTGTGGAGTGTGTGATGTATGATAAGTGTAAACATGGGAATTCTCCTTTATAAAGCTTATGTTGCCTACAAAACTGTTCAGCTAAGTGTTTTTAGCCATTAGTTACAGTAAAAATCTTAAAATGTGAAATCTTGTGTCATCTTTTTCAGCTGTTAACTTGGAAGCTTGAATTTCTTTTTAAACGTTCGGAGTCTCCAAGGGGATGGATAGGTGGATTGGCCATGCTAAATTGCCTCTTAATTGGAAAAAAATAATTGGGTACTCTAAATCATAACAACTTATCAATCTTTCCAAATTAGTGAAGTGTATTGTCATCTTGCAATTATCCTTCCACATAAAGACAAATGACATCCAACTCTCTGACTCTGCAATCGATCAAAGACTCTTGCTATTATCTCCAACTGCCTAACTGATATTCACATCTAAATTAGCCAAAGTGCATCTGGCTTAAACTTGGCAAAACTGAAGCCATCCTTTTTGATTCCCATTAAAATCTATTTGTCATTGGTCTTGACTTCCTAGTTGGCAACGCAAAACAATCGAGGAGTTGCAGAAACTTGGCATACTGTTTGACTTTAGTTCATTTTCATATCCCACATCTCTATTACTAAGGTTACTTCTTCATCTTTGAAAGATTATCTGCCTCCAGCCTCTCATGACACAACTTCAGTCCCTGTTGACATCATCTGGAGACTTGATTTTTTTTCTCCCCAAATGCACTCATTGCACATTTCCTTGCATCAGCATTCCCTCAACAATATCCTGGCCCATGTCCACACCCAGACCTTCCAATGCCCTTCCCCTATAATCTCTACACCCGAGTTGGTTTCAAACTCTTTGTCCTTTTAATCTCACCAACTCCTGTGACACACTAATTCAGGTGATTACCATCCTACCGCACATGCCTCCAACAATGGGTCTCTCCTTATCGCCACTGTACCGTTGACGGCCCTTATTCAGCCTATTTCCTTTTTTCCCTTAGCCGTGCCTCTTTACTCTGCATGTCTGAAAACCACCTCAAAATCTCTCTTTCATCTTCCCGTTGATTCCTTTACCATTTCTCTCTTCCCTGCCTGTGTAGTATCAGTTTCTGATCCACCTCGTGCTCGAATGCTATGAGGCACCTTTTTTTGTAAGGAGCAGGAAATAAATGAAAGCTGTTGCTCAGAAGAGAACAGAAATAAAGAAACAATACATTCTTTCTTACAATTACCATCTATGTTCTCAATGTGCAGGAAGTAAAAGAACCTCTATCAGTTACATCAAGCGTCATCTCAATTTATTCTTTCCACGAGATGTGGGTGTTGCTGCCTAAGCCAGCATTTGTTTCCCATCCCAAATTGCCCTTGAGAAGGCGGTGGTGAGCCAAACTCACTATTGCCTACATTTGCCTTTGTAAAATTCATGTTCCTCTGTGCCAAAGGCAAAATGTCTCCCTCTTGTGCTTCTCTGGACATAGTGCATCGTGTTTTTCCCCCAGATCGCTGCCTGGATACGTGCTTGTTATGACAGTGAAAGATGTTTATCTAATGGCATTACCTTAAATTACATCTGGTTTATAGCTTAGACAGCCAACTTGTTTTTACAGGATCTGCAAGTGTATACCAGTTCTTTGTTCATTTATTCTCTCACCTATTCTTTTCATTTTTCCCCCTGTTGCTCCCAAGATCCTTGACAGAAAATTGTCTCATATTTATATTTTCCTATGCTTCTTTTGTGCCTCTTCTTTCCTGTATGCATTTACTTGACTTGCAGTGGTGGCTTTACCTTTTTGCTTTTCTCATATGTTGTTTGTTTTGGGTAGGAAAATGCTGTTCTCCTTTATTTTCTATGTAAACAGAAGTGTTCAGCAAAAACCTGAAATTGTCAACATTTGCTCTTTGTAGACCGTGTTCTTGCTACTGTTCACATTTGGTTCCCATGGCCTTTCTGCATCATAGAACTATTCCCTGCAGGATAGCTGGCTAACAGGCACCAGCTGCCAGCTCTCCCAAGTGCTGGTCTTGATTATGCCACTAGGAGGTGTGCAAGTTTCCTTAATGACCTGATCTTTATGTTTACCCCTCCTTTTCTGTGAGGAAGGCCCCTTGACCTACTAAATCAACCGCATCTGTATCAAGATCCGAAATATGAAGTTACTCACAAACGTAAACTTTCTGGGAACAAATTCCAGCTATATCTATATTGCTGTAAACTAATAATCATGCCTGCACTTGTTTTTCTTTCTTTGATACACTGATGGAACTGTGTCGCTAGATGACAGCCGTCTATATTTACATTGAAAGCATGAGTTAATATAAGAGGTTAAGGAATAGGAGCAGGAGTAGGTCATGCAACCCTTTGAGCCTGTTCCACCACTCAATGACAGCACCTCAATTCAACTCTTCCTGCCTCATCTCCTAATATCCTTCGTGTCCATAACACACTTAAGATGCTACTGAGATCAGTCCATAGGGAATATGCAGATTGAGTCAGGGGTTGATTTTTTTTTCTCTCGTTCTATCCCATGCCTCTGCTTATGGTCAAACACAGATGTGGAGTGCATGGATAACAAGGGCTCATGTAATTTGTAGAAAAGTGGCAGCACAGGAAAAGGCCATTTGGACAGTCATGTCAGTGCCACCTACCCTGTCTAATTGTACCTTTCTGCACGAGGTCCTCTGTCTTGGTCAAGGCTTTTCAGGTAGACATCCAAGTACGTTTTACATGTCTCGAGAGAGTTTCTGCCTCTAGCAGCCTTTCGGATAGTGAGCTTCAGGTCCCTGCCACTATCTGGGTGAGAAAATGAAGTGACTTGGTGACCACTGCCTGATCACCCTGTGATACAACATAATACATATTCAAAATGGTTACGTTCTTTCCAAAAACTTTGAAGGTGCCTGAATTTTGGAAATTCAGGAATGAGCCTTTTACTTCTGAATGATTATCTGGCAGATTCAGTAGTGTGATTTCCTGAGGATGTTCCCATAGCACAGCCTTCTTCCTTTTCATCATTAACATTACAAATTGTTAATGTGAAATTGCATTTCGGATACAGGAAAGGCTGCCAGAACCAAATTCACAATCAAAGCACTTTTTTGCATTTTGCATGTTTTTATATTATACCAACATTTCAACTGGGTCCATAATCCAATATTTTTCACCGGTCAACACCCCAGGTCTAAAAATGTTTTATTTTCTCAAAGAATGTGTTTGGATTTATTTTAAAATGTGCACTAGCTCAACTTAAGCAAGTGACTTTTCAAACACTATTTCTTTGCTGAGGTTTGTAACAGGTTTAAAAAATAATTCTCCATTTCAAACTTTCTGTCAGCAGCAGTGTGACACCAGTGTAGTGAGAGAGAGCTGAAGCATTCACTTTTTAACTTTAAGCAATATCACTGAAAAGGTGATAATAAATCCGAGACAGTTAAACATTCAAGGATTTTTTTGGTATTAAATATAATTGGGTGAAAAATAGATTTTTTGGAATGTGGCATGAATCACAGCTCTAGTCAGGTACAAGGTATGCTGCAGCTAATGATATTTCCTCCAAATTAAATAAATAATAATAATCTTTACTGTCACAAGTAGGCTTACATTAACATTGCAATGAAGTTACTGTGAAATGCCCCTAGTCGCCACATTCTGGCGCCTGTTCGGGTACACAGAGGCAGAATTCTGAATTTCCAAATTACCTAACAGCGCATATTTTGGGACTTGTGGTAGGAAACCAGAGTACCCGGAGGAAACCCACGCAGACACGGAGAACGTGCAGACTCCACACAGACATTGACCCAAGCCGGGAATCGAACCTGGGACCCTGGGAGCTGTGAAGCAACAGTGCTACCGTGCCACTCTTGCCTGAATAACACGAGCCGATATTAATCTAGTATTGTCTATCTTTGGACATTACTAATATATCAACAGTATATGCCATCCCTTATTTCTGACATGCCAAATTTTAGATTGGTTCCTGAACATTGGGTGAGATTCTGAATCAGCTCCCTCATTTCAGAATCGTGTAAAGACTTGGTGAGGACTTTGTGCGTCGGACGATTACCCATCTGACTTGTGGAAATCTCAAACGATGACCCTAAAAAAACTTTTTTAAAAAAAATATATATTTTATTGACATTTTTCAAACAGAGATTTTCCATTTTTACAACATAATAAAGGAATATGCATTAAACGTTATTTAAATAATATATTAAACCAACAAATGAAAAAAGAGATAAAAAGCAAATATCAACAACTGGCAAAAAACAAAAACACGGGATAATACTTCCCCCCCCCCCCCCCCCCCCCCCCCCCCGGGTTGCTGCTGCTGTCCTTTCTATTTTTCCATTATCGTTCCGCGAGATAGTCAAGGAACAGTTGCCACCGCCTGGTGAACCCCTGAGCCGATCCTCTTAACGCATATTTTATGCGTTAAGGCAGCACGGTAGCATAGTGGTTAGCATAATTGCTTCACAGCTCCAGGGTCCCAGGTTCGATTCCAGGCTTGGATCACTGTCTGTGCGGAGTCTGCACGTTCTCCCAGTGTGTGCGTGGGTTTCCTCCGGGTGCTCCGGTTTCCTCCCACAGTCCAAAGATGTGCAGGTTAGGTGGATTGGCCATGTTAAATTGCCCTTAGTGTCCAAAAATTGGCCTTAGGGTTGGTTGAATGGGGTTACTGGGTTATGGGGATTGGGTGGTGTGGGCCTCGGTAGGATGCTCTTTCCAAGAGCCGGTGCAGACTCGATGGGCCGAATGGCCTCCCTTCTGCACTGTAAATTCTATGATTCGCTCCAGTCTTGTGAACGCTGCCATGTCGTTTATCCAGGCCTTCAAGCCCGGGGGCTTCGCTTCTTTCCACAGAAGTAGAATCCTACGCTGGGCTACTAGGGACGCAAAGGCCAGAACGTCGGCCTCTTTCGCCTCCTGCACTCCCGGTTCTTCTGCAACCCCAAATATAGCCAACCCCCAGCTTGGTTGACCCGGACCCCCACCACCTTTGAGACCACTCTTGCCACACCCTCCCAGAACTCATGCAGTGCCGGACACGACCAGAACATGTGGGTGTGGTTTGCCTAAAAAAACTTCTTAAATGTAATTTTGACGAATTAAAATACACTGAACTATAGTATGTAGATGATGCTTGTATCTGAGCACACTCGGATGCCAAACTCCAAGCCATTGTGAACACTTTCACCAAGGCATACAAAAGCACAAGGCTTACGCAAAACATCCATAAGACAATGGTCCTCTACCAACCTTTCCCACCACCCCAAATATCTTTGGAGGTTAGTGTCAACAAGGGTAGATATCGACAATGAGGTTCAACACCATCTTCAGTTTGGGAGTTTCGCCTGAGGAAGAGAGCATTTGAAGACCAGGACCTCAAACCTGGTACCAAGCTCATGGTCTACAGAGCATTAGTGTCCCATATGGCTCAGAGACATGAACCTATGTACAGCGGGTACCTCAAAACCCATGCAGAAGTACCACCAGTGCTGCATCCGCAAGGTCCTGCAAATCTATTGGCAGGCTAGACGCACCAACGTCAGTGTTCTCTCTCAGGCCAACATCCCCAGCATCGAAGCATTGACCTCGCTCGATCCACTGGGCAGGCCACATTTTCTCCATGCCTGACACGAGGCTCCTGAAAGAAGTGCTCTAATCAGGGCTTCGACAGGTCAAGCAAGCCCCAGGAGGGCAGAGGAAACACTTCAAGGCCACCCCCTAAAGCCTCCTTAATAAAATGCAGCATCCCCACTGACACCTGGGAATCCATGGCCCATGACTGCCTGAAGAGGAGGAAACCTACCCGGCAAGGAGCTGAACTCGAGTTTCATCACCGTGAACAAGCTGAAGCCAGGTGTGGAAAGCGTGGCAATCCTGACGCTCCGCCCACCCACTCCTCCAACCACCGTCTGCCCCACCTGTGCCAGAGACTGTAGGTCGCTCATTGGACTCCTCAGCTACCTGACAACTCATTTTTAGCGTAGAAGCAAGTCATCCTCCACTCCAAGAGCAGAATGCCTAAGAGAGGTACCATTAAGTGGATCAGATTAATTCCACTCTTGTTTGAATAATAAAATTATACATAATGACAAGGTTTCCTGTTCAAGTTCCATTTCACTGGTAAGAAAGTCAGCTAATTGAGTTGATTGTGATTATTTATCAGCTGTATGTTACTACACTGTCATCTATGCTCCTAACAAATACGTATGTAAGATGGCATGTGTATATTTGGTCATTTAAGTTAAACTGGTTGCACTCTCCTCCATGAACTCAGCATTGAAGCATTTAAAAATAGTTATAGAGTGTCTATATTGGAGGGTGGTTGAAAAGATAGTATTTAAAAGCTCTAATGCTGGTTTTGATTTTAACTAAATCATTGTCATGGCAACAACTTAGGTTGTCCTATTCTATTGCCAAAACAGTGTTTTCTTCTTTGTTGCTCCGTTGCAATAAGTGTCTTCTTTCTTAAAATGCAGTCTTTATAAGGGTACAAATAGCTCTCCTGCTGCCCTCTCCCCATTCCGAAGGAAGCCACATAATACCTGCCGCCAGTCAAATCTTAGTTGTCCTCCGATGCTGCACAGCAGACATCGGTAACCCTTTGTGTAGGGCTGATTACAGCAACTCACCGTCAGTGATTGCGATTCTGTCTGGACAGCATAGCAGCAGAAAATGACTGATATCTCCCAATTGCCCTGAACATCTTATACACCTCTTGTATATAAACACAGTATGTTTCTCAGCTATATAGTCATAGAATTCCTACAGTGCAGAAGGAGGCCATTTACCTGCATCGAGTCTGCACCGACCCTTCGAATGAGCACTGTATCCATGTCTACCCCCCTTGTCCTATCCCTGTAATCCCATAACCTAACCTGTACATCCCTGGACACTAAGGGACAATTTAGCATGGCCAATCCCCATACCTCTCAGAACTTTGGACTGTGGGAGTAAACCAGAGCACCTGGAGGAAACTCACACAGACACGGGGAGAACGTATAAATTCCAATCATCCAAGGCCGGAATTGAACCCGGGTCCCTGGTGCTGTGATGCAGCAGTGCTAACCACTGTGGCCGCCCTTTGTATGGGAAGCATTGTCTTGTCAAAACCAGATGTTTACAGACTCTGATACATCATTTGAGAATTTGCAAGTGGTTCATTTGTTATTTTTTGAATAGATCACTCCATCTGAGCTTTGACAAAAGGTTACCTGGACTCGAAATATTAGCTCTTTTCTCTCCCTGCAGATGCTGCCAGACCTGCTGAGATTTTCCAGCCTTTTCTCTTTGGTTTCAGATTCCAGCATCCGCAGTAATTTGCCTTTACTCCATCTGAGCGTGCAATGGATCCTCAGCAGTGCCGAGAATAAGAGGGCACTGGAACGCAACCGTTGTGCAGCCACTTAAATGCATGACATGCAGTGGCCTGACCACAGTGCAGGGAACCAAACCAGGTCCCGCCCAGCAGAAATCACCACCATGTGTCAAAACCCTAACTGCCGCGAAGTAACAAAAAAAAATGCATTGGGACCGGAGTGACAATTGTAATTGAAATCAGAGTTCTGTTAGTCGTGAAAGTGCTTGTGCTGAGTTCTTGTGGTCTGAACCCTTGGCTGGTTTGTGTTTTTGAACACCTACTGCAATCCCAGGCACCTACTGTGTGTGAGATTGTAACCGGTGCGAGTGCTGTTTTCCTCACCCTGTGGCACTGTACCGGGCGGTGGCTGCAGGTACATTTACTGCCACCCCCTCGAAGTTCAGAAATAAAACTTGGTGGGTAAGTGAAAACTACAATTCCCACAATGCCTCCCCCCCTCCTGCAGGAAGAACGTGATGACACGCTGAGAAGTTTGAAGCTGGTGAACTCAGCTCCGGCCGATCATGTAGCTGCAGCTCCGTAATTACCGAACAGCTTTTTTTTGTGTGCATTTGCAAATCTTCGCTGCTTGCAGCCTGCTTCCGAGTTGTGCAACCGGCCATTCCCTTCTGCATAGTTCGCAGCTGCAAAAAAAAAACACCAAAATCGCGCAGGATTCCCAGGTGGATGAAAATTGGGAGGCACCAATCTTTTGCATCTTTGTTGCAAAGCTGAAAAGGCAAAGTCTTTTGTGATTCCCCCTCCCCCTCCCCTAACCCCCCCCATCAACACACACAACTCCCCTCCCAGCAAGGGGGAAGAGAGGGAAAAAAAGAAAAAAATGTCGCTGTCAAAAGGAGGTAAGGTTTGCACAGATACATGGGGCGATATTCGAGTAGAATGCAAAAAGACCTGTGCTTAATGCAAAATGCAATGGTGCACCTTGAGCTTTGCAATGTCAGTGCTAAGTTTCAAGGCTTGCAGAGCTGATTGCATTTCCTGTTTTAGCTGAACATACTGAATTTGCATTTTGCAGACAGTGGATCCTGAGGCTGGGCTGTGCTGTTCAGCTGGTCACTGACGTATTTGCATTCCGATTACTGAGCTCAGGCTGCTTTTTTGCAAACAGATCGAGGTGTTAATATGTTACGTAAAAGCACTGCTCAAGTTGGGGGGGGGGGGGGGGGGGTTGTTTAAATGCGTTGCGTTGATGAGCAGAGCTGCACGCAACCGTCATTCGCATTGAGGGTTTCTTTGAAACGCTAATTAAATGCATTAACTTCACAAACGTGCATTCTCGCAAAAAAAAGTCCTAATGCATGATTCACAAATAACAAAACTATAATTGCAAGGAGCAACTTGAAATAAAGCGGCCAGGACTTGAATTTCAATAACCCTGTAAATACTTAAGAATATATTTGCACTCGAGTTCTAAACTAGTCCAGAATTATACCTTGTTTGCATGCAATATTGTTAGAGATTATTCGTCGCTGTCAACACCAAGCATGGGTCTTGTACAGAAGCAGCAATCACACTGAACAACGCGATGCTAACGTTAGATTTTTGACACTCACGTTTTCCAATCATATGAAAATGGTGTTTGTGAATTGACCATTTATCGCCTCCAGCGCACAAAGACTGGACACATCTGTCGCTGCCTTTTGTATCTATTAAATGCCACAAGCGCTGGGACTCTATTGGCCGCTTCACAATAGCAAGAGTCCTGGTCCTGGACACCCTGTAAACTCCTTCAAACAACAATAAAAAACCCTTTCAATCACATTCACCTCCGACGCTTGCTTTATTAGTGTTACCTTCATTCATAAACAGACCCCCCCCACCTCCCCTCCACCAGGGTTGAGCATGTCAGTGATGGGAATGTAACGAGTTTCTAATTTTTTTGAGTGTTGGAAGGGATGGGGAGTGCTGTAATGCAACGTTTCCAAAGACCCTGCACCGCATTTACCCCATCCCCAAACCACACCACTCTGATCATCTTCGTTACCAACCCCAGCAATCCCTTTCAAGCCAGTTTCGTGTCTGTGGGAGCTTTGTTTCAAGTCATTTCTAATTTGGGGAATCCACCGAGGGAGGAGCTTTTTCCTATGCTAATTATTTTTGCTTGCATTCCTCGTAAGATCCCAATTTTTCTATGCGACTGAGAATATTTTATTGCATTATCTTTGGACCCCGCCAGAAGAGAGACTTCCCCAGGTAGAGAACGCAAGTCGGAATTCTAAGGGTTAAAAACAGAATTAAGTGATATTTATGATCACATGAAGTGACATGACTTCCATGACTATCTAAGCATATGGATGTTAAATCGTGTATCAAAATGATTATTAATTCTAATTTGTGACACTTGGCTGATCTGTAACCAGCATTGCTCAAACCTCTATCCTATCCAATGCATTTATATGGAATCTTTCACATCCACGGGATATCCCAAATCACAGCCAATTATGTAATTTAGAAGTGTGGTTATTGTTGTAAAGTAGCTAAACAGATGAGCCAGGAAGCTCCCATAAACAGCAATGGGACAAATGACCAGGAATCCCTTTTCCCGTGTAGGTTAAGGGAACACCCTAGTGTTGTTTCCATGGCAGCACCTCAACAAATCAGAGTCGACTTACCAATCAGCACCTAGTTCTCCTGTAATGTAAATTGTTTGTAACCCTTTGAAATTTGACGTTCTTGCATTTGTCCTGATTAGTGCAAGATGAAACTTCATGTCACTTTTCAGCAGTATACAAATGCAGTATTAAGAAATTCAATAGCATACTAAATCATCTTTGATTAATAGTAGTGATGATTGACACTAATTTAGCTTTCTCAGAATCATTAAAACCCCTGAGGAAGGTATTTGTACTTAGTGCTTAATATAAAATAATTATAAATAGCCCATTTTAATTATAATTTTGCCACATTACCTTTTGAAAGAGTCCCAATGATGAAACCCCTACAGCTCCAGGAAAACAATTGTTTGATATATTTATTTACTGAGGGCAAGGCAGTTTTTACACCAAAGTGAGTTGATTTAGCATTCATGTCAAAAGGGCTAGAATACAAGAGCAGGGATGTACATCTGAGGCTGCATAAGGCTCTGGTCAGACCCCCTTTGGAGTACTGTGAGCAGTTTTGGGCCCCGTATCTAAGAAAGGATGTGCTGGCCTTGGAAAGGGTCCAGACAAAGTTCATTAAAATGATTCCTGGAATGAAGAGCTTGTCATATGAGGAGCAGTTGAGGATTCTGGGTCTGTACTCATTGGAGTTTAGAAGGTTGAGGGGGGTTCTTATTGAAACTTACAGGATATTGCGAGGCCTGGATAGAGTTTACGCGGAGAGGATTTTTCCACTTGTAGGAAAAAGTAGACCCAGAGGACACAATCAGACTGAAGGGACGATCTTTTAAAACAGAGATGAGGATTTTTTTCAGCCAGAGGGTGGTGAATCTATGGAACTCATTGCCTCAAAGGCTGTGGAGACCAAATTACTGAGTGTCTTTAAGACAGCGATAGATAGTGTGGTATTATCAGGTATTGCAGTACCCGAGAGGCTGAAGTTCCATTGGTTAAACCTGGGGGTTTACCATTGGCTGTATAGTATGTAGCTCCGCCCTGACAGGCAGGGTATAAGAGTCAGTGCCGTCCCAGCAGCCCTCATTCTGTACCTGAGCTGCTGGGGAACAGTTCTAGTCTATTAAAGCCTTCAGTTGTGCTACAACCTCGTTTTAGTAGTTATTGATCGTGCATCAATTTAATAGACTAGAACCTGTGCGCCCGCACGTGTTTTCGGAGCAGGATGGGTTTGGGTGTTGCTAGCCAGCTCGGGAGCGAGGTCCCGGAGGACTTCCTGGGGAAGACAAGGAGACGTTCGTGAGGTGTCTGGTTGGTGATCGTACAGAGCAGTGACCGGATGGAGTGGAGGGCCTTCTGGAGGACTTCTTGCCAGCGGGAGACTGGGAGCTTCCTGGACCGTAGGGCCAGTAGAACGATCTTCCAGACCGTTCCGTTCTCCCTCTCTACATGCCCGTTTCCCCAAGGGTTGTAACTTGAGGCGATGCCCTTGCTGAGCAGGACAACCAGTTACAACCCCTGGGGAAATGGGCAGGTAGAGAGGGAGAACGGAACGGTCTGGAAGACCGTTCTACTGGCCCTACTGTCCAGGAACCTCCCAGTCTCCCGCTGGCAAGAAGTCCTCCAGGAAGCTCTCCACTCCATCCGGTCACTGCTCTGTACGATCACCAACCAGACACCACACGAACGTCTCCTTGTCTTCCCCAGGATGTCCTCCTCCGGGACCTCGCTCCCGACCTGGCTAGCAACACCCGGACCCATCCTGCTCCGAAAACACGTGCAGGCGCACAAGTCGGACCCGTTGGTCGACAGGGTCCATCTGCTGCACGCTAACCCCCAGTACGCCTATGTGGCGTTCCCTGATGGCCGACAAGATACGGTCTCCCTCCGGGACTTGGTGCCTGCCGGAACCCCCGCGCACCCCATCCATTCCCCCCCCCCCCCCCCTCCACAGCACCTCACAGGAGGGCCAGTCCTCCCACCGCCCCTGCCTGGGCCCTCCCACCCACCGACGCCCCCTACAGGCGCCCCCCTCCCAGGTCAACCGCTTTCCCCACCAGCACCGTCTAGGGGTGACAAAGCTGCCATGGAGGCCGAAGCCACGCTCCCGGAATCGCAGACGCCTGGACCCCCACCGGAATCACCACCAAGGCCCAGACGCTCCTAGAGGACGACCAGGGCACCCGACCGACTGATTGCTTCATCTTAACCGATCTGTAACTAAATAATAAACACTGACTGTATATATCTGCCATGACTGTAAATATCCTCTAAACACTGTAAGGAGGTATCACGGTACCTCCATATCAGATCATACCATCCCATGTTGAATACAGTTGTAGCCGCTGGCCACCACCCCCGCCGGACTCCCTTTTAACAGGGGGTGAATGTGGTATTATCAGGTATTGCAGTACCCGAGAGGCTGAAGTTCCATTGGTTAAACTGGGGGTTTACCATTGGCTGTATAGTATGTAGCTCTGCCCTGACAGGCAGGGTATAAGAGTCAGTGCCGTCCCAGCAGCCCTCATTCTGTACCTGAGCTGCTGGGGAACAGTTCTAGTCTATTAAAGCCTTCAGTTGTGCTACAACCTCGTTTTAGTAGTTATTGATCGTGCACCAGATAGGTTCTTGATTAATAAGGGGATCAGGGTTATGGGGAGAAGGCAGGAGAATGAGGATGAGAAAAATATAAGCCATGATTGAATGGCGGAGCAGACTCAATAGGATGAGTGGCCTAATTCTGCTCCTGTCTTATGGTCTTTTGATTCATACTTCAAAACTGAAATGTATTTTTAGATTAGAGGCTCTCTTATGCTCCATATAGTTCTGTAATTTATTTTGAAGGAATATTCTCCCAATAAAACATCTTGTTACATAATTTGCAATAGTGCCTTAAGCCATGAATTGAATCTTGCGAAATGTCATTAGTTGGGCCTTTCTTGTATAATTGCGGAGTGCTAAAATGTGCCAGGCAAACGTCCTGTTGAAGTGATCTGTTGCTAAAGAGCTGTGCTGTTTGCATCTGTGATTAGGGAACATATAACTGTGATTAGGGAACATATAACTTTATGGTGCAGGCAATGGTTTTTGTAGGCGTGAATGCTCAGCGTAGTGCTCCTTTACTTATTTACTGGTTTTACATTTGACGGTCTTAACGTTTCTTTTTGAAAAGCTCATGTTATTTCTGTAAGGAACTAGTCGGGTCTCAATATTATATCTGTTTACTTGGCAGTGATAATATAGTCTTTGGAAATCTTTTGAGATTGATTTGCATTGGACTAATAGAAATGTTTCTAAAATTGATAGTAACTGAACTTGTTCAAAATGTAGTGGTGCATGCCAGCTTTGATTTGTAAAACAAATTAATTTATGCAATTAGAACGAATGAAAACTAAAATTGATGATGAAAATACCACCAATTTTAGTGCCTCTTTTAAATTTAAGTTTCAAATTGTCGGTGAAGAATGACCAAGGTTATGTATTTTTGACATGAGGCTAAACTGAGGTGTTCATTGTTACCTTTTGGATATTGTGTTTCTTGGATTATATATGTAACAATACCATTTAGTGGTTATGTCTTCTGGTTTTCATATGTTCAAAATATTCACGCTTTGAGACTCAAAATGCATGAACTTCAATGAGGGTATTTCTTGCTGCTTTCCATGTGGTTGATGGACTCATACATTGTTGCTTGGCACCTGGCTGCAGTGCGACAGTGAATGTGGCACCCTGGATGTATATTCTCATAACAATTAGTTCCTAGCTCTTTACAAATAATATAACAGTGACACTATACACAAATTAAATGCAGATGACTTCAGTATACACAAAAGAAAGTGGTCAGATGGAGCATTTAGAATTTGAATTGAATGTTAAGCCGATATAATGAAGGGTTTCCAGCACTCTGGTCCATCACAATGTTGCTGTTCTCCCTCCAGCGAACTAATATTTTGCAGCGATTAATTGTGATTGTGCTGTCTTTTTAAACATCCACTAGGTACTGTCCAATTGTATTTTTGAGCAGAAAGTCTGTGCCTTATTTCTTTCGGTTTAAAAAAAAAAGGAACTATAAAACAACATGAAGAATCCTTTCAACCAACCACTCCACTCCAAATCCAATCACAAAGCAAGTAAAAGTATATTACGCATGGGGTTGATGTAGAATAAATAATCACAAATTAATTAATGTTTTCCCACAAAAGTGGAAATTAAATCAAAATTATTGGCAATTTTATATGCATTATATCCAAAATCTGATGGTAACATTTGGAATGTCTTAAAAATGACACCAGTTTGGTTCATACTGACATTTTTTGACAATCAAATTAGTAGTCTCGGACAAAGATATACCATTGGTCCATCTAACCGATTCATTCAGCTTCCCAAGTAATCGAGATGTCCTAAATCGCATTTGCTGACCAAAATTTGTGTAGTTCCTTTTTGAACCTTGTTATGATTTTTTTACTCTGTTCATTTCCCTGGTTCACATGTTCTTTATGTTTATCACCCTTGTACCAGAAACAAATTGTGTCTGACTTGACCATTTTCTTCACCTTCCTGTTGTACTTAATTCTTTGTAATTTTACATGAATCTGCATTTCTTGATATGCCGAATAATCTGAAATATTTCCAATAAATTCATGTTCCACAAGATGCACCACATTCCCCCCACATTAGTTCAATTAAAATTTTTTAGTAAATCCATTTTGACGAAATTCTTTTAATATGTTCAAGTGTGTAGAATTTAAATCCATAGAATTCCTAGAGTGCAGAGGAGGCCATTTGGCCCATCGAGTCTGCTCCCTACATGGGCCCATTGCCCTGCCCTATCCCTACAGCCTCACCTAACCTGCACATCTGTGGACACTAAGGGGCACTTTTATCATGGCCAATCCACCTAACCTGCACACCTTTGGACTATGGGAGGAAACCGGAGCACCCAGAAGAAACCCACCCAGACACAGGGGAGAACGTGCAAACTCCACACACACAGTCACCCAGGGCCGGAATTGAACCCGGGCCTCTGGTGCTGTGAGGCAGCGGTGCGACCAACCACTGAGCCATCATTAAAAAGAAACATCTGAGATTTTCAGAGGATGAGCTAAAATGAGTTCTCCATTTTCTGGGGTCTTTTTAATTGAAGAAATTTAAAAGACTGAGTTTGAGGTACATTGTAGAATTGAGCGAAACAGGACATAAACCACCAAACCCGTTAAAAGTGACAGGTTAATAAATGTTTACATTAATTACATCTTTCATAGAGAATACTTTAATTTCATAGAATTTACAATGCAGAAGGAGGCCATAAGAACTAGGAACAGGAGTAGGCCATCTGGCCCCTCGAGCCTGCTCCACCATTTAATGAGATCATGGCTGATCTTTGTGGACTCAGCTCCACTCTCCGGCCCGTACACCATATCCCCGAATCCCTTTATTCTTTAGAAAGGCATCTATCTTTTTCTTAAAAACGTTTAAAGGAGCCTCAACTGCTTCACTGGGCAAGGAATTCCAGAGATTCACAACCCTTTGGGTGAAGAAGTTCCTCCTACACTCCGTCCTAAATCTACCTCCCCTTATTTTGAGGCTATGCCCCCTAGTTCTGCTTTCCCGACCAGTGGAAACAACCTGCCCGCATCTATCCTATCTATTCCCTTCATAATTTTATATGTCTCAATAAGATCCCCCCGCATCCTTCTAAACTCCAATGAGTACAGTCCCAGTCTACTCAACCTCTCATCATAATCTAATCCCCTCAACTCTGGGATCAACCTAGTGAATCTCCTCTGCACTTCCTCCAGTGCCAATATGTCCTTTCTCAGGTAAGGAGACCAAAACGGAACACAATACTCCAGATGCGACCTTACCAATACCCTATACAATTGAAGCATAACCTCACTAGCCTTGAACTCCATCCCTCTAGCAATGAAAGACAAAACTCGATTAGCCATCGTAATCACCCGTTGCACCTGCACACCAACCTTTTGCGACTTGTGCACCAGCACACCCAGGTCCCTCTGCACAGCAGCATGTTTTAACATCTTACCGTTTAAATACTAATCCATTCTGCTGTTATTCCTCCCAAAATGGATAGCCTCACACTTGGCAACATTGAATTCCATCTGCCAGACCTAGCCCATTCACCTAACCTATCCAAATCCTGCTGCAGAATTCCGGTATCCTCTGCACTTTTTGCTTTACCACTCATCTTAGTGTCGTCTGCAAACTTGGACACATTGCACTTGGTCCCCAACTCCAAATCGTCTATGTAAATTGTGAACAACTGCGGGCCCAACACTGATCCTTGAGGGACCCCACTAGTTACAGCTTGCCAACCAGAGAAACACCCATTTATCCCCACGCTCTGCTTTCTGTTAGTTAACCAATCCTCTACCCATGCTACCACTTTACCCTCAACGCCATGCATCTTTAGTTTATGCAGCAACCTTTTGAGTGGCACCTTGTCAAAAGCTTTCTGGAAATCCAGATATACCACATCCATTGGCTCCCCGTTATCTACTGCACTGGTAACGTCCTCAGAAAATTCTACCAAATTAGTCAGACACGACCTACCCTTTGTGAACCCATGCTGCGTCTGCCCAATGGGACAATTTCCCTCCAGGTGCCCCGCTATTTCCTCCTTAATGATAGATTCCAGCATTTTCCCTACAACCGAAGTTAAGCTTACCGGCCTATAATTACCTGCTTTCTGCCGACCTCCTTTTTTAAACAGTGGTGTCACGTTTGCTACTTTCCAATCCTCTGGGACCACCCCAGAGTCTAGTGAATTTTGATAAATTATCACTAGTGCGTTTACAATTTCCCTAGCCATCTCTTTTAACACTCTGGGATGCATCCCATCAGGGCCAGGAGACTTGTCTACCTTTAGCCCCATTAGTTGCCCAATACTGCCTCCTTAGTGATTACAATCATCTCAAGGTCCTCACCTATCATATCTTTATTTCCATCAGTCACTGGCATGTTATTTGTGTCCTCCACTGTGAAGACTGACCCAAAAAACCTGTTCAGCTCCTCAGCCATTTCCCCGAATCCTATTATTAAATCTCCCTTCTCATCTTCCAAAGGACCAATATTTACCTTGGCCACTCTTTTTTGTCTTATATATTTGTAGAAGCTTTTACTATCTGCTTTTATGTTCTGAGCCAGTTTACTTTCATAGTCTACCTTACTCTACCATTCGGCCCATCTAGTTTGCAATTGCCCTTGGAAAGGGAACCCTACCTAAGCCCACATCTCCACCCTACCCCCATAACCAAGTAACCCTACCTAACTGTCTTGGGACACCAAGGGCAATTTAGCATGGTCAATCCACCTAATCTGCACATATTTGGACTGTGGGAAGAAACCGGAACACTTGGACGAAACCCACGCAGACACGGCGAGAATGTGCAGACTCCGCGCAGACTCCGCACAGTCAGTGACCCAAGCAGGAATTGAACCTGGGATCCTGGCGCTGTGAAGTAACAGTGCTAATCACTGTGCTACCATGGCACCCTTCTGATTAATTTGATTAATTTATTGATCTTAATGTTGCCCAAGTCTATTACTTCTAAACAAAATGTATTAGTTGGTTGTCTTTAATGTAGAGTTTGTAGTACTATTATTAACATTTTTGCAGTTGCAACCATTTCCAGCCAAGACACGATGAAAACAGAAGATCTCAATTTAAGACTATAAATTGAAGCGTGCATAGTCATGTGACTGCCATTAAGCTTGGCTGTTTGTAGAAAACCATACTTCATTTTTTCCTTACCTCACGTTTCTGAAAGCAGCAATTCCTGCTGGATCTCAATTGCTATTGATCATTGACATAATTAATAATAACTTTACCGGTATTCATGAATACCGCCTTCTCAACCTTACCCCTCGCCTGAGGTGTGGTGATACTCAGGTTAAACCGCCACCAGTCAGCTCTCCCCCTCAAAGGGTAAAGCGGTCACCTGGGACTTTGGCGGCTTTACGTTATTTACAATATAACTTTACTTGTTCACCTAATCCTATCAATTCTCCTAACTGGTAGGAAATTGGGATACCTTCACAGAACTCTTCATTTGACCTGGAACATGCAGTTGTTTTTTGATTTCCGAAATATTTTTGTTTCTGTTGTGTTCCCATAAAGTTTGTCGCTGATGTTTGCCCTTGGCCTGTTTGGGAGGATGGGATGAATCTGTGTATCTTGGTCACATCTATTATTGGTCCATGGAAACTTTATTAAATGATATGAGCAGAGAATGCCAGATTTTTTGGCTTTCCCCATGGTATCCCAGCCAAGAGCTGGGAAGCTGGTTGTCTAGGGGGAAGTACTGTGTGAAAATATGAAGTAAGAGAATTCCAAGACCGAGCTATATTCAGCAGAATGTACTTAATTGGTATTTAAGTGATATTTTACTGAATCAGCCCAGGATTACATTATTTATATATATATACAATATTTTTCAAAGTATATATGATATATGCTGACAAACTAGGTAGGTTTCGTGAAACGTTTACGTGATGACATTTAAGAGGCATTCAAGTTTAGTAAAAATGCTGCATTTGCTGAAAGTTATTTAGAGCAAGCAATTGTTACAGGAAACTGAAGCTGGGAATGTCTTGAGCAAGTGGGAGAGAGAATAAATACATTGTAAGCTCACCAAGGCAGAAATAGGCAGATGGAGCCATGGCTATGGCTTATTTTGTCAAATTACAGTGATATTCATTTCCATTCTGCTGTGTCTCCAGTTGTCTAGACCACATGGTTAGAGCTGATTTACTGCAGGCGAGCCAATTTTGACGAAGCTTTTATTTGGATTACCCAGCAATTACTGGACCCAGAATATTTAGATTTTGGCCTTGTTCACAGTTTCACGTTTTAAGGGGCCCAGTGCCACTGGAAGGCCTCTTATACCCACAGGGTTGGCATGGGCAAATTGAGCACTGGTACTCAATATTTACACAACAAAAGTCCCCCAGTGGTTAGCACTGCTGCATCACAGCGCCAGAGGATCGGGTTCGATTTCAGACAGGGAGGTCTGTGTGTGAAGTTTTCACATTCTCCCCGTGTGTGCGTGAGTTTCCTCCGGGTGCTCCAGTTTCCTCCCACAGCCCAAAGATGTGCAGATTAGGTGGGTTGGCCGTGCGGAACTGTCCCTTAGTGTCCAAAAGAAGTGTATGTTAGGTGGGGTTATGAGAATAGGCTGGGGGATTGGGCCTAGGTAAGGTGCTCCTTCAGAATGTCTTCAATTCAATGCACCCCAAACCAGATTTTCCTCTCCATTCGTCCTCTGCTCTCCAAAAGGTGATGATTCATATTGGAATGTAGTTCAGTTAGCCCTCTTGCAAGTGCTTTCCTTATAATAACCCAGGAACTGGGCAGCACGGTAGCATTGTGGATAGCACAATTGCTTCACAGCTCCAGGGTCCCAGGTTCGATTCTGGCTTGGGTCACTGTCTGTGCGGAGTCTGCACATCCTCCCCGTGTGTGCGTGGGTTTCCTCCGGGTGCTCCGGTTTCCTCCCACAGTCCAAAGATGTGCAGGTTAGGTGGATTGGCCATGATAAATTGCCCTTAGTGTCCAAAATTGCCCTTAGTGTTGGGTGGGGTTACTGGGTTATGGGGATAGGGTGGAGGTGTTGACCTTGGGTATGGTGCTCTTTCCAAGAGCCGGTGCAGACTCGAAGGGCCGAATGGCCTCCTTCTGCACTGTATAAAAATAAAAAAAATCTTAGGGCAGCACGGTAGCATTGTGGATGGCACAATTGCTTCACAGCTCCAGGGTCCTGGGTTCGATTCCGGCTTGGGTCACTGTCTGTGCGGAGTCTGCACATCCTCCCCGTGTGTGCGTGGGTTTCCTCCGGGTGCTCTGGTTTCCTCCCACAGTCCAAAGATGTGCAGGTTAGGTGGATTGGCCATGATAAATTGCCCTTAGTGTCCAAAATTGCCCTTAGTGTTGTGTGGGGTTACTGGGTTATGGGGATAGGGTGGAGGTGTTGACCTTGGGTAGGGTGCTCTTTCCAAGAGCCGGAACAGACTCGATGGGCAGAATGGCCTCCTTCTGCACTGTAAATTCTATGATCTATGAACTGAGTGTCAGCAAGTTGTTTGTCTGTTTTGAAGAACTGTATATGTTGCACATTTTAAAATCTGCGTAAAAAACATAGATCCACCTAAAAATGGGCTACTGTTTATTTACTGTACATTGTGTCCGTTATTAAAAAAATAAACACTGATTTTCCATGTTGTCACTCAGATTTTGACTTTTAATCTGAATTGTCCGTGTGGAGTTTGCACATTCTCCCCATGTCTGCGGGGGTGTCACCCCCACAACCCGAAGATGTGCAGGTTAGGTGGATTGGCCACGCTAAATTGCCCCTTAATTGGAAAAAAAAATTGGGTACTCTAAATTTAAAAAAAAAAGGAAAAGGTGGAATATGCTCTCAGGCAGGTGAGTGACCCAGGGCCGGGATTTGAACCCAGGTCCTCAGCACCGCAGTCCCAGTGCTATCCACTGCGCCACATGCCACCCTATATTTCACCTTTTCAAAGTGCAATCACTCCATTAAAGCCCCCAGCCACACCGAGGCACAGGGTGGAGAAACTGACCTCCACCCCAGTAGGACCCACCAGCGAGCGATCAATGAGGCGAAGGCTAAAACATCTGCCCCGCTTTAACAATGTAATCATAGCCACAGTGTCACTTGCAATGGCTCCTCCTATCTCTCCTGCATTGTTGCCTGTGGTTTCCACCTTTTCAAATCTTTCCGTGGCCTCAGCCCTCCCTATTTCTACAATCCCATCCAGCCCCCAACCCTATGATCTACCTGCTATCATCTAATCCTGGCCTTTTCAGCGTGCCTAATTTTATCGCTCCACCATTGATGGCTGAGTCTTCAGCTGTTAAGCCCTAAGCTTTGAAACTCTCTCCTTCCACTATTCAGATTCTCTACCTCTTTTTCCTTCTTTCAGACACTCCCTAAAACTTTGGCCATTTTCCCTAATATCTCCTTACGTGACCCTGTGCCTTGTGTCATGATGTCTGACATTCCGTGGGACAACATATTATGCGACAGGCGCAGCATCATGTTTTTTGATTTTTCTCGAGGTTTCCTTAACGCCTGTGCATTGGGAGACCAACTGCCACTTTAATTTGGTCGTCCTGCTTACTGTGTTTATTTAATATGCAGACATGAAGTCTTTATCTTTGACAAGAGGCCACAATTGCGGTCGCTTGCTGAATATTTTTGTAACGACGATCGCTTCACAATGGAACTGGTCAGACCTTTATGACTGCTCCATGTTTTCTGTCATTGGAAAGTCTTCCGATTTTTAAACTTACTTCTGCAACACTTCCTCGACTGTGAAATGGCTGACCCCGTAACTTCTTGTCTTATTTTCCTGTCTGCACATCCAAGTAATTTTGCTCAATCTTTTTCATTTGCCCCTCTCTAGTTGTTGTGTGGAACTCATTCCAGTGAAGCAGACACAAGGCTTGATATCTCTTATCACAAATTTTCAAACACCACTTCAAAGTACTTGATTTGAGTCTGGTGACATAGACATGATTTTGTTTTCTCCTGTTTTTAGATTTCTTTCTAGGTCCTGCATCTGTTTCGATCTCTGCTTTGATTGTCTTCATAATTTAGAAGGAAAAAACAATGTTTGGGAAGTGTTTTTGAGACGGCAATAGACCTTTCATGCTGTGTTTTCAACTTGCTTGTGCTTTTAAAATCAAAACATCCTGCTGAATAAATTGTTAATCAGAAGGTGAACAGGTTGTCATGAGGACAACACTGTAAGGTGTATGCTGGTGATTCACACCTTCTGATATCAAATTATATCAAAGTTGAATAAATGTACTATAGCTAAGATAAGACCATAAGGCATAGGAGCAGAACTAGGCCACTCCGCCCATCGAGTCTGCTTCGCCATTCAATCATGGCTGATATTTTTCACATCGCCATTCTCCTGCCTTCACTCCATAACCCCTGATCCCCTTATTAATCAAGAACCTATCTATCTCTGTCTTAAAGACAGTGATTTGGCCTCCACAGCCTTCTGCGGCAAAGAGTTCCACAGATTCACCACCCCCGGCTGAAGAAATTCCTTCTCCTCTCTGTTTTGAAAGGATAGTCCCTTCAATCCGAGATTGTGTCCTCTGGTTCTAGTTTTTCCTACAAGTGGAAACATCCTCTCCACATCCATTCTATCCAGGCCTCGCAGCATCCTGTAAGTTTCAATAAGATCCACCCTCATTCTTCTAAACTCCAACGAGTACAGACCCAGAGTCCTCAAACATTCCTCATGCGACAAGTTCTTCATTCCAGGGATCATTCTTGTGAACCTCCTCTGGAACCTTTCCAAGGCCAGCACATCCGTCCTTAGATACGGGGCCCAAAACTGCTCACAATACTCCAAATGGAGTCTGACCAGAGCCTTATACAGCTTCATAAGTACATCCCTGGTCTTGTATTCTAGTCCTAGATCTAAGGTTCGTTTCCTACTTTAAATATCCTGACCACTGAGTGGTTCCTGTTGATCTGCGAGCTATATTTCTCACGAGCATCTGTTCAATACAGTCGTGTAACTACTCTCTCACACAGGACATGTGCAGAATCTGGGCGGCATGGGAGCACAATAGTTAACACTGTTGCTTCACAGCGTCTGGGACCCGGGTTCAATTCCCGGCTTGGGTCACTGTCTGTGTGGAGTCTGCACGTTCTCCCCGTGACTGCGTGGGTTTCCTCCAGGTGCTCCGATTTCCTCCCACAAGTCCCGAAAGAGATGCTTGTTAAGTGAATTGGACATTCTGTATTTTAAAAAAATCTTTGTTGTCACAAGTAGGCTTACATTAACACTGCAATGAAGTTACTGTGAAAATCCCCTAGTCGCCACACTCCGGTGCCTGTTCGGGTACACAGAGGGAGAATTGAGAATGTCCAATTCACCTAACAGCACGTCTTTTGGGACTTGTGGGAGGAAACCGGAGCACCCGGAGGAAACCCACGTAGACACGGGGAGAACGTGCAGACTCCGCACAGACGGTGACCCAGCGGGGAATCAAACCTGGGACCCTGGTGCTGTGAAGCAACAGTGCTAACCACTGTGCTACTGTGCTGCCCCTAGTGTTCTCCCTCAGTGTACCCAAACAGGCGCCGGAGTATGGCGACTAGGGGATTTTCACAGTAACCTCATTGCACTGTTAATGTAAGCCTACTTGTGACACTGATAACAATTATTATTATTCAGCAACTGGGTGGAGGTAAATTTAAATTTAAAATTTCAGAATTATTTTCTGTTGGACGCAGACAAGAGGGGAAATAACTCGTTAAGCGGTGTCATGATATCCATATTAACATATCATGGTGCAATCACACACACACACTGATGGACAGGTAGATGGACCAACCAACACACACACAACATCACATCCAATCACCAGTGAGAGCACACGCACTATAAAACAGGGAACACCACAGTTCCCGCTCAGTCTACCAGGAGATAGCTCAGAGCACAGAGCTCACAGCGTGCCACTCAGACATACACCATGTGCTGAGTGCCTCACTAAGATAGTGCTGGGGCTGGGTCCACAGGTTAGCTGGTGAAGCATGAACCACAGCCAGAAGTTGATAGTTATTATCGCACAGAATAATAAAACCGAGTTGTACCATCTACGATCATGTTGGTTCGTTTGTGTATCGGAACACCCAACACGACAAGCGGGATTATGTGACTTTGATATAGAGATCAAAATGTGGTCAGTCCTGTCTTGTTTTATTCATTTCCAAAATATGTGAAATAAAGTGACACCAAAATTGTAATTAGCTCTGTATAACCAGCCCCATGGTGTCCCGCTGCATTCTTTTTGGAGGAAAAAGTTTCAAATTTCTTAACACATGTATGTAGCTGAAATTAAGATGTTGAACCCACTCTTTTTCACACTTCATTTCTGTAGGATGCAGATTTGTTTTACAAAATGGAAGGTTAGGGTGAAACAAACTCTAATGATACAGTACAGCTCATTTAATAAAACTTAAATCGTGGCAAGTTTGCACATTTACATGCATTAAAGCTGTTTCTTAATGTGGCATTTAATGGGTATTAACCTTTATCCTTTACTGAACAAACAGAGAAACTATGGTTTGCAGAGCAATGGTCGTGACTCATTTTAAGGGTTCATCAAGTTCGTCGATCCATTTTTTTAATGTATGGCTTCTTGTCATTTGTGTTGATAAGTTGGATCTGGGTCTAATTTGAAATTGGCATGTTAACATGACAGGCTGGAGGGCCGAGTCATTGACGTGCTATAAATTTTGAGAATATGAATTTTGTCTCATATTTTGAATGCTGTACAACAAATTCCATTTTGTTCTTTGGGAGGCAAAATAACTAATTGTTAATTATCCCCAAGCAATGGTGATGGTGATCGGAGGAAGAAGTCGGAGCATTTATTTTAGACGAAGGATGATAATAATGCAATTTCAATAATGCTTTATGTTTGATTCTTTGCGGTGGCTAATTTGTTATTTTCTGTATTTAACAGGCTATTTACTGGCCCAGTAATTTCTTTCTTTTGGCCCTTTGCCCATACTGGGGAGACTTTTTTTTTTGAAGATCACTCCTCCTTTTGAGTGTAAACTGTTAAATACAGATCCGGAATGTACGGTATTTTCCTGATCTGGTGGGCAAATACTAGGATTCCCCATCCTCTCTAAGGTTGATGGATTGTTGCCAGATCAGTTCAACATAAACGTTCCAATTTATTTCTGATGTTTTGTGCCTGGTTAATGCTTTCCCAGGATTTGGGAAGCAGTGGAACAAAATGAACCGGAACCGCTGTTTCCAAATGCCCAATGCTTTAGATGACGACTGGTTTTAGTTCTTCTCTTGATGTGGATTTGGTTTAATTTCTGTTTTTCTAAAGGATTATTATCCTTCTCATTATTGTGTTTCTGTTGCCTCATGTAGCAGCCTCTTTCACCCAGAAGGATGTGGAGACTTTAGAGAGGGTGCAGAAGAGATTTACCAGCATATTGCCTGGTATGGAGGGCGTTAGCAATGAGGAGAGGTTGAATAAACTTGGTTTGTTCTCACTGGAACGAAGGAGGTTGAGGGGGCGACCTGATAGAGGTCTACAAAATTATGAGTGGATGGTCAGAGACTTTTTCCCAGGGGAGAGGAGTCAATTACTAGGGGGCATAGATTTAAGGTGAGAGGGGCAAGGTTTAGAGGAGATGTACAAGGCAAATATTTTACACAGAGGGTAGTGGGTGCCTGGAACTCGCTGCCGGAGGAGGTGGTGGAAGCAGGGACGATAGTGACGTTTATGGGGTGATGTATTATGTACTCTGGGTCAACACAGGCTGTAACTGGATGCAGCTTTGACCAAAAGATACTCCAGACCTTGAAGTTAGTTCAATCTGATTTATTGAACCAGTAGCACAGTTCTTTATGAGTTCGACTCTCTGCTAACCTAAGTGTGGTTACTCTCTGTCTGACTGAACCAGACTAGCTCTTAGCCACGTGCTGGACGTGTGAAACTGTACATACACCCTGACTCACTCTGTAGATGTTCATCATGGAAAGAGGCGGAGTGTGTGTGCCTCGTGCCTTTTATAGTGAGATACCACCCCTGAGTGTCCTGCTTGCTCATTGGTCATGTCCTGTTCTCTGTGTTCATTAGCTGCCTGTCTGTATATCATTATCTGCATGTTTGCATATCATGACAAGGGGCATCTTGACAAATACATGAATAGGATGGGAATAGAGGGATACGGACCCCGGAAGTGGAGAAGATTTTAGTTTAGACGGGCAGCATTGTTGGCGCAGGCTTGGAGGTCCGAAGGGCCTGTTCATGTGCTGTACTGTTCTTTGTTCTCCCCCCCCCCCCCCCAAACACACAGGCTGCAGTATAATAATAATAATGTTTATTGTCGCAAGTAGGCTTACATTAGCGCTGCAATGAAGTTACTGTGAAATACCCCTAGTTGCCACATTCCGGCGCCTGTTCAGGTACACTGACGGAGAATTCAGATTGTCCAAATTACCTAACAGCACGTCTTTCGGGACTTGTGGGAGGAAACCGGAGCACCCGGAGCAAACCCACGCAGACACAGGGAGAACGTGCAGACTCCGCACAGACAGTGATCCAAGCCGGGAATCGAACCCCGGTCCCTGGCGCTGTGAAGCAACAGTGCTAACCATTGTGCTACCGTGCCGCCCATTGTGTTACCGTGCCACCCATAGAAGGAGAGTCTCCATGAGTACAATACTCACCACCTGGGAAACCTCTATTTTCCTCTCCCCTTAAGTGCAACACCTTGATCCGTCACACAGTTCAGGAAAGGAAAGTGATTCTGAGTCGATGCTGTTTCTGGGACCTCGGATCCTTGACCAGTCCTTGGTCCTTGGGTCATGAACTGCTTGTGACCAATGCGAATAAATATAATATACAATTCAGCTTTGAATGGGTGAAAATATGCATCCTTAAAACAGGTACACCACATGTATCTGTATAAACTTACAGGTGAAAGTTTATGTGCTTCAGCTCATTTAAAACTCATAGTTGTTGACATAGTGTTGTCCAACAGTAGTCACTGACTGGCTCCTGTATGGCTTCAGTGACATTGTTTTTGCCACAGGCACTAATTTTAATAGGAAATGTCTGTCATAATATACATCATTACATTATGGTGCAATCACTTACACACACTGATGGACATGCAGTAGGGCCAACTAGCATACATAACACCGCAGCCAATCACCAGTGCTAACCACTGGCGCAGGCTTGGAGGTCCGAAGGGCCTGTTCATGTGCTGTACTTTTCTTTGTTCCCCCCCCCCCCCCCCCCCACACACACACACACACAGGCTGCAGTATAATAATAATAATGTTTATTGTCGCAAGTAGGCTTACATTAGCGCTGCAATGAAGTTACTGTGAAAAGCCCCTAGTTGCCACATTCCGGCGCCAGTTCGGGTACTATAAAGCACTATAAAGACAGGGGACAGGAGAGGTCCTGGGGATTCTAGCAGCAGCCAGCTCCGAGCACAGAGCTCACAGCCTGCATCACAGACATTCACCATGTGCTGAGTGCCTCACCATAGCTCGTGATCGTAGAGGGTCCACAGTTAAGCTGGTATTGCTTATACCCACGTTTACAGTATGTTAGCATAGTTGAACAGTTAATAAAATAGCGTTATACCACTTCCAGCATTGTTGGCTTGTTTGTAAACAAGAACACCCAACACGACAATGTCTTACATATGCTAACAGATATATGTACCCCATACATGTACATGTATTTAAACATCTTGGACAATCCAGTAGCCAAGTAAAGAAAGGACTCTCAATGATCAAAGCGCTCACATACTCTGTTGTCATCTTACCATTTTATCAGCAAATGAGTGAAAACATCAAACCCCACATGTATATGCTGTGTGAATAATAGTATTTAGATCACCTGCCCAATGACAGTGTCTATTATTCATTTTCATTACTCCAGGTAAACAAAAATGCAATAAGCCACATTTCGCTAATGGCTAATGCACTGGCCAACACTTGCATTAATAAATTAATAGTAAAACGGTTATAACCTACATGATACCTACGGGTTAGAAGCAATTAGACTCCCCAAAAGCCTAATTGAGTACGAGCTCCCTGCTGAGGGGTGCCGAGCCCATGGACAGGATAATAGACTTTGATATAAAAGTCGGCCAGATTTGGAACCGACACCACTCGCCTTGGACTTGTCTGTGGTCACTAAACTGGCGACAAGACTAAAATTGGAGCTGCAGTCAGTGCTGCTGATCGTCGGACGAACAACCACCAACCATCTAGCACTGCTAGACTAAGGCTGGAATTTTTTCTTTCTCCATAATGCCGCTTTTTGGACGACTGGACAAGTTTGATGTGAGCATCGAGGATCGGATGCAATATGCAGAATGTATGCAGTACTTTTTTCGGGCAAATGCTATCACCGGTGAAGACCGACAGATGGTAGTGCTTTCACTGCTTGTGGGGCCCACACCTATTGGGTGATAAAGAGCCTGATACATCCTGCAGCCCCAGACACCAAGTCCTTTGAATAGCTGGTGACCTTGGTAGCACAGCATTATAACCCCAGGCCGTCAGTCATTGTGCAGAGATACCATTTTATCATGGCTGAGAGGACCCCAAGAGAGTTTGTGACCGAGTTCCTAACATGGCTGAGAAAAGTAGCCGTGTTTTGTGAGTGTGGCAATTCACTCTCTGAGATGCTATGGGACTAATTGGTCTGCGGCGTTAATAATATGGCAACCCAAAGAAAGTTGTTCGCCGAGCCATCTTTAGAGCTTCAACAGGCCGTGCAGATTTCGCCCTCGAGAGAAAGCGCGGAAAAAGGAGTGCAGGAACTCCAAGGAGTGGAGGTGCACACTGTGGGACCCGCCCCCTCCCAGCGAGCGGCATCCCCCGGAACGGAAACCCCACCCTCGACCAAATACTGTAGGGACCTGGTCCACCCAGACGTGGTGCCTCCGCCGAGACAGTAGAAAGGGAGCCCAAGCGATGTGGGACATGCGGTCGTAGAAACCACGGGGGACGCAAATCCCAGCAGAGCCAACAACCCCGCTGCCCCAACAGAGGCAGGTGCCAGGCCAGAGCCTGTACCTTTCATATAAACGAACAGGATGCGGAATGCATGCAATTGAATTACTCTGCACGCAGAGTTTGCCCCCATCCGGATCACCGTACGAGTCAGCGGTCACCCTTTTAGAGATGGAACTGGACACGGGAGCCGCAGTTTCGGTCATTGGAAGGGAAATATTTGATAAAATAAAAACTGGGATACAACAACTGAATCTGCAGGACACCGAGGCGAGGTTAGCAACATATATGGATGAATACTCATCATTGTGGGGACCCTGATTTACAGGCAGCAGTCGGTAAGACTCACTGATTGTAGTGAAAGGACATGGCCCCAGTCTATTAGGCCGCGACTGGCAACCAATTTTTCAGATGGGGACTGGCGATCTCTATCAGGCATTGAGGAAGTACCCTGAGGGTTTCCAGCCAGGAATAGGAAAAAATTAAGTGGGCCATGGCGAAGATACAGATGGATCAGCAAGGAGAGCCAAAATACTTTGGGGCTCGCCCGGTTCCTTGTGCGCTATTGACAAAAGTTGATGCTGAATTGAGCTGGCTAGAGGGCCTAGGGATTATCCGGCAGGTGGCGTTCACTGATTGGGTGGTACCAGTGCCTCCCATGCTTAAACCAGACAAGACAATTAGACTCTGTGACAGTAAATAGGGCTTCCAGTCTGGACAGATATCTGATGCCGCGCATCGGAAACTTGAATACAAAACTGGCTGGTTGTCATTCATTCACAAAATTCAACATGAGCCATACTTCCAGCTCAAACTAGACCCCGAATCACAGCAATATGTCACTATCAATACCCACAGGGGCCTTTATGAATATAGTAGTCTGCCCTTTGGAGTATCGTCAGCTTGTGCAATTTTCCAGAGGGTCATGGAGAATATATTGAGAGGATTGCGGCGAGTGAGTTTATCTCAACAACGTTTTGGTCACTGGAAGGTCAGCACGAGAACACTTGAGCAGTTTGGACTGCGGCCTGTAAATCGTGGTCCCCACAATGGTGAGTGGTTCATCCACATATGTTGCTAACCCCGGAGGCAGGCGTTCGCATAAAAAGGGAAAAATGTGTATTGCGGAGGAGGTGGTTTATCTCGGCTACTGTGTAGACCGGGAGGGACTGCGCCCTGTCGCGGAGAAAGTGAGGGCTATCCAACAAGCTCCGACGCCAGACTACACGACCGTACTGCGTTCCTTCCTGGGGTTAGTAAACCACTATGGGAAGTTCTTCCCCGGTCTCGCGACAATGTTGGCCATCCTATACCTTTTACTAAAACCAAACCAGGAGTGGATGTGGTAAGCCTGGAAGAAGCATTTACTTTAGTCAAACAGTAAACAGACCTCATCAGCCTTGTTCACGCATTACGACCCCACCAAACCACTCATAGGCACATGTGATGCCTCGCCATATGGCATTGGCGACGTTTTGTTACACCGCATGGACGATGGCGGAGAGGAGCCGATCGCGTTTGCCTCCAGGATGTTGGCCTTGTCAGAGTACAAATATGCGCAGATTGAGAAAGAGGGGTTGGCCGTCGTATTTGCCGTAAAAATATTTTTTTTACCAGTATATGTATGGTCGGCGGTTCACGATCCTTACACACCACAAGCTGCTGCAGGCACTTTTCAGAGGACAAAGCTATCCCGCCCATCGCCTCGGCTAGGATACAAAGATGGGCCCTTTTACTGGCAGCATTTGAGTATTCGTTCGAGCATTGACCAGGTTCCCAAATGCAGATGCGTTAAGCAGACTGCCATTGCCAACACGCCCCACGTGACCTCCCAGGTCCAATGAGGTAGTGGCCACACTCAATCTTATGGGCTTGTTGCTGGTTACAATTACAGTAGTGGACGCAGACGGATCCTATACTGGCCAGAGTCTGCCACGTAATACTGTACAGTGGCCGGCATTCGGATGCTACCGGATGGGTTGCGGTCTTTTTCAACCAAAATATCTGAATTCAGTGTTGAAGATGGTATCTTTCTGTGGGGGACACAGGTCATCGCCCCAAACAAGAGCCAGGATTCCATCTTGTGGAACCTGCATAACGGACACTTAGGGCTGTCGAAAATGAAGATGCTCGCTCACCGCTATATTTGGTAGCCAGGCCTGGACGTAGCAACAGTGCAGAGTTTGTCAGGAGAAGCACAAACCTCCGCCTGCCGCACCAATTCACCCATGGGAGTGGCCGGGGTGGCCTTGGGTGCGGCTGCATGCCAACTTTGCCGGTTCTTGATTACAGTAGACGCACACTTGAAATGCCTAGAGGTCCAAGAATGTCAGCGCCTACCTCTAAGGCGACCATTGAAAAATTACGCCTATCATTCAGCATGCACGGTATCCCAGAAGTGTTGTCACCGACAATTTACCAGTGAGGAATTTGCGGGATTTGTGAAGACAAACGGGTGCGGCACAACCGTACAGCGCTATATCACCATATCAAGCAAACTTTGTGATCAGTGGACACTCACATGGCTAGATTCCTCTCTGTTACCGAACCATGCAACGTATCGTGACTGGTTTAGCACCGGAAAAATTGTTAAAGGGTCGGCGAATTTAGACCAGTCTCAGTCTTGCTTCCCAGATATTGGTGGGAAAGTTCACTGCAGCCAAGAGCAGCAAGGGCGTTGCCCAGACGGATGTGAATGAACCAGATTGTTTGTACCAGGTGACGCAGTCTACATTGGGAACTTCGCGAACGGCGCCCAGTGGATCCCAGGAATGGTTCTTCATCAGACAGGGCTGGTATTGTACCAGCACAGGGTTGGCTCATGAAAAAACACGTTGATCACATCAAGAATAGGGGACCGGCAGTGCATAGACCTCCTTGAGAGAAGCCAATTACTGCCCAGCCTACCCCGACTCCTCTGGATTGGAGAGGATTACCCCAAGCGGGATAGGATACAGAGATGAGCGATGTCATTGATTTGGATTCCAACATGGAGACCCAAGAGGTCGTCCAGCTGCCTCTAACAGTACCTCCGCCGTGACGTTCAGTGTGGTGGAAATGGCATCCGCCATCCAGGCATACGTTGTGCGATCCGGACCAGCAAGCGCAAGAGGCACAGCCACAAGCAAAAAGACGCAGACAACCTTTTACACCACCATTATCAGAAAGGTCTTCACACGAGACCTACGGGGTTAGAGCAGTTTATCCCCGTGAGCCTCGTTGAGTACGAGCTCCCCCGCTGAGGGGCGGGGAGCCCATGGACAGGGTAATAGAATTTGATTTCAAAGTCAGCCAGACTTGTAACCAAAACCTCCAATCCGGGATCTGATGAATGTTGTGCATGTTATTACTTTGCAATAAAACTACACAATAGCCTGGGACTCGTCTGTGGTCACTAAAAAACATAATATGACAATAAACACAAAATTAACCTGTTGCTATAGATTTCAAAGTAAATCTTAATGATTTACTACAGATCAATAAGACAAACTTGCATTTATATATTTAAATATAAGGTGATTTAGAAAAGCACCATTGATTTGCCATCAATGATCACACGATGAGTGGTGAACGTAACTGAGGCTTTACTTAACTAAACATAAAGCCTCCTGGCCTCGGATCCCGAACTGAGGCAGCGGCGGAGACTAGCCACCCTTATACCGAGCCCGGGGGAGGCGGAGCCAACAGGCAGTAGTTTACCACATTACATATAATACAGTGGCAGTTTACCACAATACACAGATTATATACTACAGTGGTTCGGACCCAGCAGGGACAAGCCCAGGCATGTAACAGTACAATACAATACAGTGGTTTACCACTTTCACCCCCTGTTAAAAAAACAGGCCAGCGGGGGTGAAGTGGACTTAAAGATCAAGTCTGTCGGGGGCCTTGACCTTCCGCCGTGATCGCCTCAGTCCCGGCTGTGGTGTGGGCACCAGTGTCTAGACCTGTGTGTCCGGGAGCGTGTCGTCCTCTTCTTCACCCAGTAGTTGAGTCGGTGGAAGGGGGGGCGGTGATGGCCGCTGATGGGCCTGCGGGTGCCAGACCTTGAAGTAGCTGGGTAGTGGTGGAGGGAGAAGGTGTAGGAGCGGGGGTGGTGACGATGGTCGCTGGGGACCCTGCAGGTGCCAAATCCCGGAGGGAGACTGTGTCCTGTCGCCTGTCATGATGTGCCACGTAGGCATATTGTGGATTTGCATGGAGGAGCATGACCTTCTCGACGAAGGGATCTGCTTTATGGCTCCTCGCATGCTTCCGGAGGAGGTCGGGCCCTGGGACTGTCAGCCAGGATGGGAGCGAGACCCTGAAGGTGGACTTCCTGGGGAAGGCAAACATACGCTCGTGAGGGGTCTCGTTGGTGGCAGTACACTGGAGCGACCGGATGGAGTGGAGCGCATCGGAGAGGACCTCCTGCCAGCGGGAGACTGGGAGACCTCTAGACCATAGGGCCAGGAGCACGGCCTTCCAGACCGTTGCGTTCTCCCTCTCCACCTGTCCGTTGCCCCGGGGGTTGTAGCTGGTCGTCCTGCTGGAGGCGATGTCCTTGCTAAGTAGGAACTGCCGCAACTCGTCGCTCATGAAGGAGGAACCCCGATCGCTATGGATGTAGGTGGGAAACCCGAACAAGGTGAAAAGACTGTGCAGGGTCTTGATGACGGTGGCAGAGGTCATGTCAGGGCATGGGATGGCAAAGGGGAATCTTGAGTATTCGTCAACAATGTTGAGGAAGTACACGTTACGGTCAGTGGAGGGGAGGGGCCCTTTGAAATCGATGCTGAGGCGCTCAAAGGGGCGAGAGGCCTTTACCAGGTGTGCTCTGTCTGGCCGATAGAAGTGCGGTTTGCACTCCGCGTCGACCTGGCAGTCCCTGGTCACGGTCCTGACCTCCTCGATGGAGTAGGGCAGGTTGCGAGTCTTGATAAAGTGAAAAAAACAGGTGACCCCCGGGTGACAGAGGTCATTGTGGAGGGCCCGGAGTCGGTCTACTTGCGCGCTGGCACAAGTACCGCGGGATAGGGCATCTGGGGGCTCATTGAATTTCCCAGGTCGATACAAGATATCGTAGTTGTAGGTGGAGAGCTCGATCCTCCACCTCAGAATTTTGTCATTCTTGATCTTGCCCCGCTGTGTGTTATTGAACATGAAGGCAACCGACCGTTGGTCAGTGAGGAGAGTGAATCGCCTGCCGGCCAGGTAATGCCTCCAATGTCGCACAGCTTCTACAATGGCTTTGGCTTCCTTTTCGACGGAGGAGTGTCGAATTTCGGAGGCATGGAGGGTACGGGAGAAGAAAGCCATGGGCCTGCCCGCCTGGTTGAGGGTAGTAGCGGCCAGAGCAAAGTCCGACGCATTGCTCTCCACCTGGAATGGGATGGACTCATCCACAGTGTGCATCGTGGCTTTGGCAATATCTACCTTGATGCGGTTGAAGGCCAGGTGGGCCTCAGCCGTCAGGGGAAAAACGGTGGATTTAATAAGTGGACGGGCCTTATCCGCATAATTGGGGACCCACTGGACATAGTACGAGAAGAACCCCAGGCATCTCTTCATGGCCTTGGGGCATTGGGGGAGGGGTAGTTCCAGGAGGGGGTGCATTCGGTCGTGGTTTTCCACAACGCTTTCCACAACGTAGCCAAGGATGGCTAGGTGGGTTGTGCGGAAAACACATTTTCCCTTATTGTAGGTGAGGTTCAACAGTTTAGCGGTGTGGAGGGAGTGCCGGAGGTTTTCATCATGGTCCTCCTGGTTATGGCCGCAGATGGTGACATTACCTAAGTACGGGAACGTGGCCCGCAGCCCGTACTGGTCAACCATTCGGTCCATTTCTCCTAGGAAGACCGAGACCCCATTGGTGACGCCGAAGGGAACCCTGAGGAAGTGGTAGAGGCGGCCATCTGCCTCGAAGGCAGTGTATTGGCGGTCCTCCGGGCGGATAGGGAGCTGGTGGTACGCGGACTTCAAATCAACTGTGGAGAAGACTTGATACTGCGCAATCTGGTTGACCATGTCAGATATGCGGGGGAGGGGGTACGCATCGAGCTGCGTGTACCGGTTGATGGTCTGACTGTAGTCGATGACCATCCGGTGCTTCTCCCCAGTCTTGACGACCACCACTTGGGCTCTCCAGGGGCTGGTACTAGCCTCAATGATCCCCTCTCGTAGGAATCGCTGGACCTCCGACCTGATAAAGGCCCTGTCCCGGGCACTGTATCGTCTGCTCCTAGTAGCGACGGGCTTACAGTCCGGGGCGAGGTTAGCGAAGAGCGAGGGTGGGGAGACCTTAAGGATCGCAATGCTGCAGACGGTGAGGGGGGCAGGGGTCCGCCGAACTTTAAAGTAAGGCTTTGGAGGTGGCACTGGAAGTCGAGCCCCAGTAATAGGGCAGCGCAGAGATGGGGAAGGACGTAGAGTTTAAAGTTAGTGAGTGTACTCTATGCCTTGTCCGGTAAGGGTCGCGACACTGTACCCCCGGATTGCTACTGAATGTGATCTGGAAGCCAGGGAGATTTTCTGGGTCGCGGGTAAGATTGGGAGGGAGCAGCACCTTACCGTATCTAGGTGTATGAAGCTGTCTGTGCTCCCGGAGTCGAAAAGGCAGGCCGTCTCGTGCCCGTTGATCCGGATGGTCATCGTAGATTTTGTGAGGTGATGAGGCCGAGTGTGATGGAGGCGAGCTTCGGAAGGTGATGGGTAGGCTGGTCGGAGGTAGCGGCGGCCAGTGTATGACCGGGTGAGCAGGGCTCCCCGGAAGAGTGGTTTTCCACAACGTTTTCCACAACGTAGCCAAGGATGGCTAGGTGGGTTGTGCGGAAAACACATTTTCCCTTTAATATAGGTGAGGTTCAAGAGTTTAGCGGTGTGGAGGAAGTGCCGGAGGTTTTCATCATGGTCCTGCTGGTTATGGCCACAGATGGTGACATTACTGAAGTACGGGAACGTGTCCCGCAGCCCGTACTGGTCAACCATTCGGTCCATTTCTCATAGGAAGACCGAGACCCCATTGGTCTCACCGAAGGGAAGCTGCGGAGTGGTCCCAAGATGGCGGCCGGCATCGAGGATGACGTCAAAGAGGGCGGCCCCCATGGGTGGCGGTGGCGGGTGGAGTGCAAGATGGTGGCGCCCACGGGTCGCACGTGGTGGCCGAAATCTAAGATGGCGGAGCTCGCGGGTGGCGCGGCAGCTGGGGGCGGCCCCGACAGGCAGGCAGCGTTGCTGGGCCTAGGAGTTTTCATGAGAGATCGGGCCTGGCAGGCGTTCGCAAAGTGGCCCTTCCTCCCACACCCATTGCAAGTCGCGTTCCGTGCAGGGCAGCGTTGTCTGGGATGCTTACCCTGGCCGCAAAAATAGCACTTTGGGCTTCCGGCGTTGGCGGGCTGCTGCACGGCACAGGCCTGCGCCGCACTTGAGTTGGGTGATGGCGGCGCCCACGAGGTCCACGAGGGTGCCGCATAGTCGGAGGTGTAGGCCTCCATGTTCTGGAAGGCCACCTCCAGTGAGCACCATCTCTGGGAGGCCAAATGTATCCCCTTCTAGCAATCGCTGGCGGATGTAGTTTGATTTCATGCCGGTGACATAAGCGTCCCTGACCAACAATTCCGCATGTTGGGTAGCCGATAGCGCCTGGCAGTCACAGCTCCGGCAGAGTACCCGCAAGGCATGCAGGAATTCTGCTAGTGATTCCCCAGGGCGTTGTCATCTTGTGGCAAGAAGGTGCCTAGCATACACTTGGTTTACAGACTTTACATAGTGTCCCTTCAACAGCATTGTTGCCTCCGTATACGAGGGGGCGTCCCTGATGAGAAGAAAGACTCGCGGGATCACCTGTGCGTGGAGGATCTGCTTCTTTTGGAGGTCAGTGAGGTCTTCAGTGAAGGATCCGATGTACGCTTCGAAGCAGCTTAGCCAGTGCTCGAATGTTGCTGTGGCATCGGCTGCCTGTGGGTCCAGCTCCAGGCGATCAGGCTTGAGTGATGACTTCATCATGGATGTTTAGTTTATTAAATTGATGTGCCATCAATGATCACACGACGAGTGGTGAACGTAACTGAGTCTTTAATTAACTAAACAGAAAGCCTCCTGGCCTCTGATCCCGAACTGAGGCAGTGGCGGAGACTAGCCACCTTTATACCGAGCCCGGTGGGAGGCGGAGCCAGCAGGCAGTTGTTTACCACATTATATATAATACAGTGGCAGTTTACCACAATACACAGATTATATATTACAACGGTTCGGACCCAGCAGGGACAAGCCCAGGCATGTAACAGTACAACAGTACAATACAATCCAGTGGTTTACCACAACCATCAAACAACATTTCACCCTAGGCCACAGAAAGGAGATATCAGGACAATTTGGCCAAAGAGGAAGATCTTAAGAAGCACGTTAGAGAAGGAAAGGGAGGGAGAAACATGAAGTGTAGGGAGGAAGTTCCAGAGCTCGGGATGCAGTCAGCTGAAGACATGGGCACCAGGGTGAAGTGATTAAAATCGAGGACCGGATAAGAAACTGGAATTCACGGAGCACTGAGGTCTTGGGGCATCACAGAGATGGGACGGAATGAGGTCACGGAGGATTTGAAAACCTGAATTGAACCTGTGTCATTCAGTGAGATCCTTACTGATCTGAATGTAGCCTTAATTCCACTTTACTACCTGCTTTCCCCCAAAAAAACCCTTGGTTACATTGTCAGTCACGGCTCTATCTAACTCAACCTTGAATATACTCAATGACCCAGCCTCCATTTCTCTCTGGGGAAGAGAATTCCAAAGTTTAACAACCTTCTGAGAGAAAAATGAACACCTCACCGCCCACCTCCATCATAACTGGGAGACAGTTTATTGTTAGACTGTGCCCCCCAGCTCTAGGCTCCCCCACAAGGGGAATCATCCTTACAGCATCCACCCTGTCCAAGTCCATTCAGAATCCTGTATGTTGGGCGGCATGGTGGAACAGTGGTCAGCACTGCTGTATTGCGGCGCCGAGGACCCGGGTTCAATCCTGTCCCCAGGTCACTGTCTGTGTGGAGTTTGCACATTCTCCCCATGTCTGCGTGGGTCTCACCCCCACAACCCAAAGATGCGCAGGGTAGGTGGATTGACCATGCTAAATTGCCCCTTAATTGGGGAACAAAACTGAATTGGGTACTCTACATTTAAAAAAAAATCTTGTATGTTTCAATTAGATCACCTCTCATTCTTCTAAACTCCAATGGGTATAGGCCCAAGCTACTCAATATTCCTCATAAGACAATCCCTTCATCCAGGAATTAGTCAAGTGAACGCTCTTTGAACGGCTTCCAAAAGAGACCAAAATGGTACATGTACTCCAGATGTGGGTTCACTAAAGCCTTGCACAGCTGTGACAAGTCTTGCCTATTTTTATACTCCATTGCCTTTGCAACAAAGACCAGCATTCCATTTGCCTTTTTAATAACTTACTGCTCTTGCATGTTAGCTTTTTCTAGCCCTTGTACCAGGGCACCCAGATCTGTACCACAGATTTCTGCAGTCTCGTCAATTATATAACATTTTGCTGTTCTATTCTTCTGCCAAAATCAATAAGCTCACATTTACTCCATCCAAATTTTTGCCCCCTCACTTAACCTATTTATATCCCTTTGCAGATTCTTTGAATCCTCTTCGCAACTTGCTATCCTACCTATGTTTGTGCCATTGGCAAATTTAGCTTCCATACACCTATCTACCTGCATCTATGTAAATAGCTAATCCCTGTGGCACTCCCGCTGGTTACAGTTGACCAACCTGAAAATGACTCATTTATCCCGACCCCCCCCCCCCCCTGCTTCCTCTAATCTAACTAAAGATCTATCTTTGCTAAGTGCTACCCCCAACTCCGTGGCCCTTATCTTTTATATGGCACCTTATCGAGTGCCTTATGGACGGATAGCAACATACTACAGAGCATACAGGCTGATGGAATGGGTAACTAGATGGCACAATAAATTTAAAGCCTAGAAGTTTGAGGGAAGACATTTTGGTGGGAAGAATAAAGGAAAGCAACATAAACTAAATAGTACAATTTTAAAGGGGGTTCAGAAATGGAGACCTACAGGTGTATGTACACAAATCTCTAAAGGTGGCAGAAGAAGCTGTGAAGACTGTTGAAAAAAAGCACAAGGCATTGGGGGCTTTATTAATCAAAGTATAGAGAACAAGAGCAGGGAAGTTGCACTAAACCTTTGCAAAACACATAGGCCTTAGCTGGAGTTTATGTTTAATTCTCGGCACCATATTCTTGGAAGGATGTCAAGGCCTTCGAGATGGGTACAATGGAAATTTACTAGAATGATGCCTGGATGAGAGGCTTGAATCGTGGAGAAGCTGGGCTTGTTTTGATTAGAACAGAGACACTTCAGCGGATATTAGATACAGGTGTTCAAAATCATGAATGGATTTAATAAAAGGAGAAACTGTTTCCAGCGGTGGAAGAGTCATCAACCAGAGAATTTAAATAGATTTAAATCGATTGACAAAAGAACAAGGGGTAACCCGAGGGCATTTTGATCTGGAAAACACTGCCTGAAAAGATGGTGAAAGCAGATTCAATAGTAATTTTAAAAATGCAGTTGGATAAATAAGGGAGAACAATTTGCAGAATTATGGGGAAAGAGAGAGGTTGTGGGAGTAGTTGCCCAGGCCTTTCAGAGAACTGCAAGGGAGGAATGGCCAGCAGAGCTTTGTTTTGTTAGTGTCATTCTATGATTCTACAGTTGACACTTCAGTCCAATGGTGAAGGAATGCTGTGTAGTACAGGTGTCATGTTTTGGATTGGATGTTAAAGCAAGGCCCAATCAGCTTGCTCAGGTGTATGTCGAAAATCCAGTGGCACTGTTTGGAGAGGAGAGGGGAGTTCTCCTTATTTGGCCATTTATTAATTTGCTTCAGCAGGATTTTACTGTGTGCCAATCCTACCATCATGTTTGCCTGAATAAGAGCAGCTACTGAACTTCACATTCCAATACGCCTGGTCCTCGTCCCCATTTTTCTGACCATTCCGCCCAGTGAATAGTATTCCCAGGACAGGCAAAACCCCACATTTCCGTCACTAACTATTTGCACTGTTAGCTAACTCAGCAACACTCAAGATGGCATGGCACAATGCTGAGCTAGGACAATATTTTATGCCTTAAGGTTGGCCTTGTCTTATAAGGTATTTTTCTCTTTCAAATTCTGTCCCCTTCAACTTATTCCCTATTTTCACCCCTCCTCCGCTGAAAATATAGATTTTGTGCCAGGTTCCAGTTTCTCAGCCACTGAATCGAGCGGTTTGCTGGCTATTCAATAGGGAGAGCATCGGACTTGAGCATGATCCGATTGTCGCAAATGACCACCCTAGTTCTGGAAGGGGTGTCAGATGGCTGGAACGAGGACTCTATTTCTGTAATCCACCTGAGAGTAATGGGCAGTTTTTGTCACTTGCATTGACCAACCAAGGCCTTGCTGACTCTGTACAGTATTTTCAATCGTACTGATGAAAGGGTGCATTGTCCAAGCTGTTAACATAAAAGTCCCTTGCTCATCCACAAATTCCCTTTCTAAATGGTGAGAATCATAAACTGATTGCTTTCTCCTGCCTCCCATGCCACAATTATTCTTGCGTTTGGTGAATCACTCGATCCCAATTCAACCTCGGAGCAAACTCTTTTGACTTAATTATATTTTAAGCTCGTAACCTTTTGAATGTTTCTATGGAGTTTTGGGGGAAGGTTGCAGTTTGGTCAAAACAGCAGCTGAAAAGTTGGTAACACCCATTCAGTGCTTTCATGGTTGTATGGATAACTGTTGCTTGTTACAATTATGGCTTCATGGACAACATGAGAAAAGCATGGTGCACCACAAGCTTCTGGAAAAAGAGACACACTGTCGAAGCTTTTCATCTTGCACTCTTCAGGACAGAATAATGAAAATCCCAAAGGGAACAACAACTTATGGTATTAGGAAAACAACGGTAGTTTTAAGGCATTTATAATTTTACAAAAAAACAATACAAAATAAGGTATAGTCTTAAGTGGGTTTAATTTAATGTTTCTGTGTCTGGAAGTTAGATTCATGCTGGACAAAGGCATTTGTATGTGTGGAGGTTAAGTTGCAACTGGGTTGTGCTTAGAGAAAGCTACGGTGTGAAAAATGAATAAAAGGCCAATTTTTACTCCAGTATTCCACAAAAAGTTTGGAAATTGGAAATTTCAAACCAGTCTCCTGCAGAAATGCTAACCTCTTCTGGACAATTGTGTTGCACTGGGAACCATCCAGCAAAAGCAATTTCAAGCACTATCCTCGGATGTATCTGCTCATTTAACCTGACAGTTACTCTGAAAGAGTTGGAAGGAAAGAAACTTTGAACTCCAGAATAACTATTTTTAAAAAAAAAACAGACCCAGCCGTGCACAGAACACCCCACACATACACATACCCCCAGCCCGAACCCAAACACCCCCTTCCAGTGCAGCCCGGTCCGACTGCACATATGTGTTTGTGTGTGTGTGTGTGTGTGTGTGTGTATATAATATATAAAGGGGATACAGGTGGTACTGTGGAGCTGGAGGAAAAGTGATTGTTGGACACAATCGAATTGGAGTTGAAGAAGTAAGATTTGCTTTCTAGTTCTTAGTACAGTGATACCATCGGAGCTTAACTATGGTAGCAGAGGATGGTTCCTGATAATAAGTAAAAAGGATTGCAAACTAAGATTTCTTCGGATGAAAGACTATTCTGAATTCTAACCTAAAAGAGTGATTCAGATAAAACTTGGAAAACAAATAGCTGAATCCAAGCATAGTGTGTTGGCATATGACTAACCCCATTGTTTGATGAGTGTCAACCCTATGACTAATGGAAGAATGAAATTACCACGTGGACACGGGTTACATCCTTGCCCAAGAAAAACAAGGAATAGCCTTTGCACTTTTGTTCCCATACACAGGCAAAATAAGATGCAAGGTACTCTCGGAATTGAATTCGGACTAGCTGGACTCTGATGAATGTTTGGATACATTAGTACCTTTCATAGATAATAAGTTGCCCTTTTGGCAAATTCTAAGTGTTTTTGAGGCCTGGCTAGATTTTGAGATTTAGAAAATCAGAAGATATCTCCACAGAAGAATATATAATAGAATTCAGCAGACAATATACTAGGCTGCAAAACGTCCGTCTAGAAATTCGTCAATTAGTACTGGAGTTTAAATTATTGGACCGTGCTAAAGTTACAAATATGGATGGGCTCCTGGTTTTGATGGGGGTGCAGAAAGACACACCCTGTCAGAGGCTCTTAAAAACGTTCCTGGGAAAACATTTCTTCCCAGCAGCATTCATGCCCAAATGGGCTGACCAGTGATAAGACAGACTATTGAAAACATGGGGGACAGGATTTTCCGACCCCCCGCCAGGTCGGAGAATCGCCGAAGGACAGCGTGAATCCCGCCCCGCTGGCTGCTGAATTCTCCGGTGCCAGGGTTTTGGCGGGGGTGGGAATCACGCCGTGCCGGTCGGCGGCCGCTGGCAGCGCCCCCCCCCCCCCCCCCCCCTCCCCCACCTGGTGATTCTCCGGCCCGCGATGGGCCGAGCAGCTGCCCGTTTTAGGCTGGTCCTGCCGCTGTAAATTAGACCTGGTACTTACCGGCGGGACCTGGCTCTGCGGTGGGTCTCCGGGGTCTGCGGGGGATCTGGCCCCAGGGGGTGCACCCACGGTGGTCGGGGCCCACCGATCCGCGGGCGGGCCTGTGCCATGGGGACACTCTTTCCCTTCGCACCGGCTGCTGTGGACCTCCACCATGGCCGGTGTGGAGTCGAACCCCCCTTGCGCCTGCGCTGGGATGACGCCAGCACATGCTGGCGCTCCCGCGCATGCGGCAACTTGCGCCGGCCGGCGGAGGCCCTTCAGTGCCGGTTGGCGCGGTGCCAAGCCCTTCCACGCCGGTTGGCACAGCGCGAACCCCGCCGGCCCCGACCTAGCCCCTGAAGGTGCGGAGGATTCACACCACTCCTTGGCGACGGGAGCGCCCGCCTCGCTGGGTAGGAGTGAATCCCGCCCGAGGTGTCTAGAAACAGGCCGTAAGTGTCAATATGAAAGAAAATGTATAATTAAAATGAGGTCAGAAACACAGTTAACAATCATGGCAAGAGGAATGAATTAGGAATTCCAACATAAAAATGAACTCCAGAAATTCCCAGGTGTGATTCAAAATTCTATTATGCAATAAACTGACCCAAGAGATATAATAGGGTGTTTGAAACCAAACAGGTGACAAAAGACTCTGAAGATGAAGAGGGAGACATTGACCAAGAGAAGATGTTGTTTTAGTAATGATAGGTTTCAGTCCAGTGATGATTGTGCTGGCCTCAAAGTCCTTCAATTGTTCCCTATTAGACAGCGGATGTACATCTACAGTCTGTGGATGATTGAAATGTTATCTAGACTCTTTAAGTGCGAAAGATCGGAACAAGGTTAAGGAATTTGGAAGTTCCATGAATTTTCGATTTGGGGATGATAATACACTTAAATCGCTGAAAAAAGTAGTGATTGCTTGGAAAATCGCTGGAAGGAATAATTTTATTAGCATGGATGTCATATCCAGCGAAAGACCTTTTACTATTGAGCCGACCATCGATGAAGAAAGCACATATGTGGAACTTGACATGGAAAACGACAAGGCTATCATATTCAGCAAAACTGTGAACTTACTGTGTACACAGTCTAGATTAACATTCGCTCTGGCATGGGCTGTCCACGCAAATAATTCATTACAGATAGTAGGGGCTAAGTTTATGTCAGTTTCTTTTTGGGAGAAATCCCAAAATGTCTTCAGTCATGAATGATCATCCGCCAGTTTGGGAAAAGATTACGATTAGCTTCACCTTGGATTGGATTGCATTTGTTTATTGTCACGTGTACCGAGGTACAGTGAAAAGTATTGACCTGCGTACAGTTCAGACAGATCATTCCATACATGAAAAGAAAATATAGGGCAAACATAAAATACACAATGTATACATAGACACAGGCATTGGGTGAAGCATACAGGAGTGTAGTAATACTCAGTAGAGAGGATGTGTGAAGAGATCAGATCAGTCCATAAGAGGGTTGTTTAGGAGTCTGGTAACAGTGGAGAAGAAGCTCTTTTTGAACCTGTTAGAGTGTGCTCGCCGACATTTGTATCTCCTGCCCGATGGAAGTTGGAAACGTGAATAAGCCTTGTCGAAGGGGTCTTTGATTATGCTGCCTGTTTTCCCAAGGCAGCGGGAGGTGGAGACAGAGTCAATGGATGGGAGGCGGGTTCGTGTGAGGGACTGGGCTATGTTTATGACTCTCTGTAGTTTCTGATACTCTTGGGCCCAGCAGTTGCCATATCAGGCTGTGATGCAGCCAGATGGGATGCTTTCTATGGTGCATCTGTAAAAGTTGGTAAGAGTCAATGTGGACATGCTGAATTTCCTTAGTTTCCTGAGAAAGTGTAGATGCTGTTGTGCTTTCTTGGTGTTAGCGTCGACGTGGGTGGACCAGGACAGATTGTTGGTGATGTGCACACCTAGGAATTTGGAGCTGTCAACCATCTCCACCTCAGCACCATTGATTCAGGCAGTGGTGTGTATGATACTTTGCTTCCTGAGGTCAATGACCAGCTCTTCAGTTTTGTTGACTTTGAGGGAGAGATTGTTGACCACTCCACTAGGTTCTCTATCTCCCTCCTATATTTTGACTCGTCTTTGTTTGAGACCCGACCCACTATGGTCGTGTCGTCAGGAACCATGCAGATGGCGTTGGAGCCAAACTTTGCCACACAATCGTGTGTGTATAGGGAGTATAGTAGGGGGCTAAGTACACAGCCTTGCGGGGCCCCGGTATTGAGGACTAACGTGGAGGAGGTGTTACCGTTTATCCTTACTGAGTATTTCAATGCATTGTACAGGGGCAGAAGAACATTCCTTAAAGCAGGAATCTCAGAAAGAATTCAGAGAGATTTAAGGCACAATGTATGGCCATCAGAAACTATTTTCAAACAGGGAGACATGGCGTGCTATAAAAACGATGGATTTAACGAGTGGAAAGGCCCAGGAAAGGTTATAGGTGCAGATGGTAAAACATTCATTTTGCAACATGGAAACCAGGCTGTTCGGATACACTCGTCACGATTAGTGGGCACAGATTACAAGTTTGTAGATTCAAAAGGGGTTATTGAAAGTGCTGAGGAAACAGATACTTCTCATACACGTATGTTGCAGAATTATGAGGACCAGATCATGAAAATTGACAGGGTGTCTGAAGAGGGACATCGTAATTCTATTAATGACTCCTAATTTTTCTTGTAAAAAAATTAAGGAGGTGCTGTTAGCATCAGAGAACAGGGGTCCAGAAGTCAAAACGTTGATTGTGTTAAAGGTGCATCAGCAATTTGCCCATCCGTCACACTAAAGATTAAAGAATTTCCTCAAGGATGCCGGTATAAGAGATGAAGAATACACCAAACTTATAGGACAGATAAATAATAGCTGTGGTGTATGTAAGAAATATAGAAGAACACCATCGCAACCCAGAGTGGTAATGCTCTTAGTGAGAAATGTTAATGAAGTTATGGCTATGGATTTTAAGTTGTGGGATAAAGAAAAGAACATTTTCATTTTACACTTTGTAGGCTTGGCAACTAGGTTTAGTCAGTCGACGATTGTATGCAGTAAAGAAAATAAAATAATTGTGGAACAATGGGAAAAATGGAACCGGACTGGGGCCACCGGCAGAGTTCCTCACTGATAATGGGAGGGGGGAGGGGAGTTTGCCAACGATGAATTTTGTAATATGTGCGTGAACATGAACATAATAGTTATGAATATAGCTGCAGAAAAATTTATTAATGGGGTATGTGAGATATGCTGTGATAGATTAAATGCTTCGTAAAACTTTGGCAGATAGGCCATATAAATTAACTTTGACTTTGGCATGAGTCATTCACGCAAAGAATTCATAATGATAATAATCGCTTATTGTCACAAGTAGGCTTCAGTGAAGTTACTGTGAAAAGCCTGTTTGGGGAGGCCGGTAGGGAATTGAACCCGCGCTGCTGGCATTGTTCGGCATTGCAAGCCCACTGTGCTAAACCAGCCCCTCATGACAGATGGGAGGAGGCTACAGTTCACATCAGTTGGATTTTGGGAGAAATCCCAAATTCCTTGAGTCATGAATGATCATCCTCCAGCTTGGAAGGAAACTAGGATTAGCTCTATCTTTTCTGAGCATTTCAATGCACCGCACATGGGCAGACGGGCATTCCTTAAAGCAGAAATCTCAAAGAATTCAGAGAGCTTTGCGGCGCAATGTATGGCCATTGGAAACTATTTTCAAACAGGGAGAAATAGCATGCTATAAATATAAAAGAGATGGATTTAACGAGTGGAAAGGCCCAGGCAAGGTTATAGGTACAGATGGTATAACCCTCATTTTGCAGCATGGAAACCAGGCTGGTCGGGTTCACTCATCAAGATTAGTTGGCATAGATTACAGGTTTGTAGATTCAAAAGGGCTTATTGAAAGTGCTGAGGAAACAGGAACTTCTCATACACGTATGTTGCAGAATTATGAAGACAGATCGTGGAAATTGACAGGATATTGGAAAAGGGACATCGCAATTCTGATGGACTGGATGAGGCTATTTGACCCAAAGGACAACTGCCAACGGTTGGCACTAAAGTGATCTACTTGCCAGAAGAGGCCAGTCAAAGGAAGGATGCAACTGTTGTTGGTAGAGCAGGGAAGGCCACTGGAAAATATAAAAACTGGATGAATGTACAAGATAAAGGGGAGGAAGTTAGGCCCATGGAATGGGAACATGAAGTACAAAGATTGAGAGCAGAGTAGTGTCAATTCAGACAGTAGCTATGGCATTGATAGAATCATAGAATCCCTACAGTGCAGAAGGAGGCCATTCAGCCCATCAGGTCTGCACCAACCGTGAAAGAGCACCCTACTGAGACCCAATCCCCCACCCTATCAAAAAGATAATTTTCTTTGTTCTCTGAGAGGCAGCAAACACAGAAAGGGCGCTCTGGAAGTTAAAGAAATGTGTATGTACGGACTGAATGACGTTTCCAGATATTTTTCAATGAGGTTGGTTTTGTTAAAGTTGGGCTGTCTTCCGTTGAAAACACCCTGCGATGTTTTGTTGGTACCATGGAGGGAAACTTCGGGCATCTTCATGATGCATGTAGATGATTTTTTTTATGAAGTGGTCGGGAATTTGAAAATACTGTTATTAACGGGCTTAGAAAGGTCAAGCCTTTGGTACATTCAAATCCATTGGGTTAGAAATCGGGCAGAGTGGTTCGTATGTCACTCTACATCAGCAGCCTTACTTGGAGAATATCAACCCCCATAGCGGTAGGGCCTCACAAAGGGATATAGCGGCTTCTGAATGGAGAAAGAGGAATTCCGAAGTTTAATTGGGCAGCTGAATTGGTTAGCTGGACAAACCGACCGGATGGCAGTTTTGAAGTTTTAGAACTTTGCGCTAAAATGAACGGTCCCAAAGTTGAAGAAATTGTTCGAGCAAGCAAAACATTGGCAAAGTTAAAATTGGAGAATTGTGTTTTGAAATTCCCCGCTTCATATTAGATACATTAGATAATGATGCATCTTATGCTAATCTCTGTGATAACTTTTGGAGTGGGGAGGATTTATAATTTTTCTTCTGGAGGAGAAAGGCAAATTTTGCCGTTTGGCATGAGAAACTAAAAGATACGAGGAGGGCAAAAAGTACATTAGCAATGGAGACACTTGCTCTAGGGGAGACGGTAGATATGGCAGTTTTTATATCCAGGGTCCTGACTGAAATTTTGAATGGAACAGGGCATTTGCGAACAGTACCTAAGAGTGTCACATAGGCAATAAGTCCCTTTGGGAGAATGTCTACTCTACATAAAACGTCAGTGAAAAAAGACTACGAATTTACATTGCGAGCCTAAACAGTTGCTAGAGAACAGGGAGATTGACAAGATCAAGTGGGCTGATGGCAGTTACCAATGATCTGACAGTCTGACGAAAAAAGGGGCGAGCTTGAAGGAGTTACTAGAAATTGTTAAAGAGGAGCACCTTTTCCTATAAGGTAGAGAATGTGAGGGTGGATTAAAAGACAAATTTAAGGGGGAATAAGGCGCATTTATTGTAGAAAAGAAAATATATACAATTGTGTTATGGAAAACTTAAAGATTACTTTTTTTTCTCTTTAAGAGGGGGAATCTGTTAGGAAAACGTTAATGTTCCCCAGTGCTTAAGTTACAATTGGAGCTATTCACATATGCACCTAGAGGTTTGTGTGATCTTCTACCAGTACCTCCAGTGAGATTCCGAGGATCATTCTGGATCTCACCTCCATGGCAGGGGAGAATATCCTTAAATTACCTCTTTCTTTATGCAGACCCTGGGCGAAATTCTCCGTTATTGGCGGAAAGTCCGCCGATCGGCGCAAAAAACGGCGCAAATCCGACTTGCGTCACGTCGGAAAAATGGGTCGATAGTCTCCGGCCCGAAATGGGCCAGCAGCGACGTAACGGGATCCGCGCTTGCGCAGTGGTTCACGCCGTGCAGCGTCATACGCGCTGCACGGCGTGACGGCTCATAAGGCCGCGCTGCTCCCCCCCACCCGACCGGAACACCCGACCGCAACACCCGACTGGATGGCTGGCCGTCGCTCAGCCCCGAGGTTCGAGTCACGCGATGTGGAGGCGCTCCTGGACGCGGTGGAGCAGAGGAGGGACGCCCTGTATCCCGGGCACGGCCGCAGAGTTGCCCCACGCCACAGCCGGCGTCTGTGGAGGGAAGTGGCAGAGGCCGTCACCGCTGTGGCCCTGACACCACGGACAGGCACCCAGTGCCACAAGAAGGTGAACAACCTCGTCAGAGCAGGCAGGGTGAGCCTCCCCATATCCCCCCTCCCCCATATCCCCCCTCCCCCATATCCCCCCTCCCCCATATCCCCCTCCCCCATATCCCCCCTCCCCATATCCCCCCTCCCCCATATCCCCCCTCCCCATATCACCCTCCCCCATATCCCCCCTCCCCCATATCCCCCCTCCCCCATATCCCCCCTCCCCCATATCCCCCCTCCCCCATATCCCCCCTCCCCCATATCCCCCCTCCCCCATATCCCCCCTCCCCCATATCCCCCCTCCCCCATATCCCCCCTCCCCATATCCCCCCTCCCCATATCCCCCCTCCCCCATATCCCCCCTCCCCCATATCCCCCCTCCCCCATATCCCCCCTCCCCCATATCCCCCCTCCCCCATATCCCCCCTCCCCCATATCCCCCCTCCCCCATATCCCCCCTCCCCCATATCCCCCCTCCCCCATATCCCCCCTCCCCCATATCCCCCCTCCCCCATATCCCCCCTCCCCCATATCCCCCCTCCCCCATATCCCCCCTCCCCCATATCCCCCCTCCCCCATATACCCCCTCCCCCATATCCCCCCTCCCCCATATCCCCCCTCCCCCATATCCCCCTCCCCCATATCCCCCTCCCCCATATCCCCCTCCCCCATATCCCCCCTCCCCCATATCCCCCATATCCCCCCTCCCCCATATCCCCCCTCCCCCATATCCCCCCTCCCCCATATCCCCCCTCCCCCATATCCCCCCCTCCCCCATATCCCCCCTCCCCCATATCCCCCCTCCCCCATATCCCCCATATCCCCCCTCCCCCATATCCCCCCTCCCCCATATCCCCCCTCCCCCATATCCCCCCTCCCCCATATCCCCCCTCCCCCATATCCCCCCTCCCCCATATCCCCCCTCCCCCATATCCCCAAGTGAATCCAGCCCTAACCTTAACCTCTGCAATGCACGCGCAACCGATGGCGTGCATTCATATACCTGCCTAACAGTGTTGCCTTTTACCCCTGCCCCCCCCCCCAGGAGAAGCGCGCACACAACAATAGGGAGCATGTGAGGACTGGAGGAGGGCCCGCTGATGAGAGGCCACTGACCGTACACGAGGAAAGGGCCCTGGAACTGGCTGGTGGACCTGAGGACCGGGAGGTTGCTGATGCAGAGGTCGGGGGCGTACTAGCGAGTGAGCCACCGACAGCCCGTCCCCATATCCCCCTTTCCCTATATCCCCCTCCCCCGTATCACCTGATCACTGCCTGATGTCTATCCATGCATGCTTCATTGTGTATCGCAGGACCAAACGTCCAGGCACCCATCCCCGCAGATGCAGACCGCCCGCAGGATGCCCCTCGGAGACCACAGGAGACGGAGAGACCCGCACCCTCCAGCATGCGACGCCCGCAGGATGCCCCTCGGAGACCACGGGAGACGGAGAGACCCACACCCTCCAGCATGCGACGCCCGCAGGATGCCCCTCGGAGACCAGGGGAGACGGAGAGACCCGCACCCTCCAGCATGCGACGCCCGCAGGATGCCCCTCGGAGACCACGGGAGACGGAGAGACCCGGACCCTCCAGCATGCGACGCCCGCAGGATGCCCCTCGGAGACCACGGGAGACGGAGAGACCCGGACCCTCCAGCATGCGACGCCCGCAGGATGCCCCTCGCACACCACGGGAGACGGAGAGACTTGGAGCAACAGGGAGACGACACCCCCGTCATGTGCGGGAGCGACCACCCAGCGACGAGGGGGGCAGCCACAGGCCCCCGTCACATCCGAGCCAGGACACCACTACCCAGGACACCACTACCCAGGACACCACTACCCAGGACACCCCTACCCGGGACAGCACTACCCAGGAAGACGAAATACCGGACAGTGACTCAGAGTGGATGGGTGGAGACGAACCCCCACCCCAAAGTGCCATGGACTCAGAGTGGGACGAAGAGCACGACACAACGCCACTGCTGTCACCAACACCCTCCACCATCGCAGAAACACTCACCACGGTTGGGCACTTTAGTGATGAGGCGTCTGGTACACTCACTGGTGCGCACAACACAGCCGTCCCGGTACAGCAGGTGGAGGTAGGAGCAGCAGAGGGACCGGGCGGTCGGAGGGCAGCCCAGCCCAAGCGAACATCTGCCGCCCAGATGGATCCCGGGTTCCTGCAGTTACCACACCCATACATAGATCCGATGCAACCACCGACCCGGAGACGAGCGAAGAGGGTGACGGGCGGCTTGCGGCGGCTGCGGTCGCAGGTGGAGGAGTCCACCCGCGTCCAGGAGCTGGGAGTGGTGCCGGTCATGCGTGCCACCCAGGCCGACACCGCACGGGTGGCGTCCGCGGTGGAGGCAATGGGTGCGACGGTGTCAGACATGGGGAACGGTTTGCGAGGCCTGGGGCCTTCCGTGCAGGCGGCGTCTGTGGCCCAGGAAATGGCTGCCCTCTCACAGGAGGGCATGAGCCAGTGCCAGCGCCAGATGGCAGAGGCGCTCAACGCCATAGCCCAGTCTCAGCAGGCCATAGCCCAGTCTCAGCAGGCCATGGCCCAGTCTCTGCAGGCCATGGCCCAGTCTCAGCAGGCCATGGCCCAGTCTCTGCAGGCCATCGCTGAGGGCATCGGCGCCAGTGGCCATGTGCGAGCCGGCGTCGCAATGTCACAGACAGGGTTTGCCAACCCCCTGGGCTCCATGGCTGCAAACCTGCAGACCCCTGTCGATACCAGCACGGGCCTCCAGGACTGGCAGCGCCAGATGTCGGGGGGGGCGTCGGATGGCCAGTCCGTTCGCATCCCCCACCCATGTAGAGGCCTGGGGACCATCGGGCACCCCCGAGGGAGGAGGAGGTGGTGTGGTCCGTCCCGGCTCCCTCTGTAGGGGAGGTCCCGGTACACCGCGACACCTCGGACTCCCCCCCCCTTCCGTCCCAGGTACATTGGGTGGGCAACGGGCAGGACAGGCTGGCAGCTCGCCATCCCAGTCGCCCGGGCCGCAGCCTGGCCCATCTAGGCCAGGACGCCTCAGGAAACGGCCGCCAAAGGGATCCAGTGTCAGAGGGCAGGAATCACAGGAGTCCACCTCCAGTTCTGCTGTACCGTCTGGGGAACCACGTAGACGTAGTCAAAGGGCCCGTAAGGCCAAACAATTAGACACTGAGTAAGTTGGCACGGGTGCAGGGCACAGTTGAGTTTTAGGGGCTAGGGCACGTGCATGAACTCCTTTGGTTATTAAAGTCAATGTTACACCTACCGAAGCTGCCTTTGTGCTCTGTCCAAAGTGTGCGGGGGTGTCATGTACGTTGAGCGCAAGTGTGTGTGTGAGGGGTGGTCTTACCTCAGCCCCAGGTGAGCCTGCCCCCTTCCCCCTGGGCCGCCATCAACATCCCCCGGGCAGAGGACGGGACCGTGCGCTGCAGTGTCACAGCCGCATGCAGGGATGGTCCGGGTGGATGGTGGTACTGTGGCCATGGGTCCGACGTAGTCCAACGATGTAGAGCCAGGAGCTCATCGCTGGGCGGGTTGTCATCATCCTCCATGGCCTGCGATAGACACGCGTCCACCCGCAACTGTGAGCCCGGCCCGTAGTGCCGCAGGTGGATCGGCAATGGGGGGGGGGGGGGGTGTGCATGCGGGTGGGGTGGGTGGGGTTGGGGAGGGGGGTGAGGGTGCTGGGTGGGTGGATGGGTGGGGGGTGTGGGTGGTCGGCTGTTGCCATGGTGTGCGGTCTGTGGCCATACTACCCAATTCCCACGCCCATCTAGTCAGTGAAGCGGGCGTCTATCAGTCTGTCCCGTGCCCGCTGGGCCAGCCGGTAACGGTGGACAGCCACCCGCCTGTGTCTACCCCGTCTGCCCTGACCATTGCCCCCATCCCCCTCATCTGGGGAGGACTGGGCCTCTTCCTGCTGCTCCTCCACTCCGCCCTCCTCTGCCTGCGGCACATCACCCCTCTGCTGGGCTATGTTGTGCAGGACGCAGCACACCATAATGATGCGGCCGACCCTACCTGACCGATACTGGAGGGCGCCCCCAGAGAGGTCCAGGCACCTGAAACGCATCTTCAGCACGCCAAAGCACCTCTCGATCACTCCCCTTGTCACTACATGGGCATCATTGTAGCGGTTCTCCGCCTCATTGCGTGGCCTCCGTATAGGCGTCATCAGCCACGATCGCAATGGGTAGCCCCTGTCGCCCAGCAACCAGCCCCTCAGCCGGGGATGGCGTCCCTCGTACATGCCGGGGATGGATGACTGCGACAACACGAATGAGTCGTGTACACTGCCTGGGTGACGGGCGCAGACGTGCAGAATCATCATGCGGTGGTCGCAGACCACCTGTACGTTCATTGAATAGGTCCCCTATCTATTAGTGAACACGGCCCTGTTATCTGCAGGTGGCCGCACGGCGACGTGCATCCCATCGATCGCGCCCTGGACCATGGGGAACCCGGCCACGGCAGAGAAGCCCACGGCCCGGGCATCTTGGCTGGCCCGGTCCACGGGGAAGCGGATGTAGCGGTGCGCCATGGCATATAGGGCATCTGTCACTGCCCGGATGCACCGGTGCACCAATGTCTGCGATATGCCGGACAGGTCCCCACTCGGTGCCTGGAATGACCCCGTTGCATAAAAGTTCAGGGCCACCGTAACCTTGACGGACACGGGGAGAGGGTGTCCCCCGCCAGTGCCACGCGGTGACATGTGTGCCAGCAGTTGGCAGATGTGTGCCACGGTTTCCCGGCTCATCCGGAGTCTCCTCCTGCATTCCCGGTCCGTGAGGTCCTGGTATGATTGCCGGGGCCGGTACACACGGGGCGCCCTCGGGTGCCTCCGTTGCCGTGGGGCCGCGACGTCCTCCTCCCCCTCCTCATCCTGTCGGTCAGGTGTCCCTCCAGCCTGGGCGGCTGCCGCCTGCCCCTCTGCGGCAGCCTGCGCCGCCTCTCTGGCACGCTCCTCCTCCTCCTCCTCCTCCTCATCCAGGGCAAAATAGACATGAGCGGCTGCCACCACGGCGGCCAACATCGCTGGATGGTCTGAAAACATGACGGCCTGGTGGGGGGGAGGGGAACGACGACATGTCATCATTGCCCATATCCCCTCCTCCCCCCAGCCAGGTGGCATGGACCGCATGGGTCCAACTGTTGGAGGCTGGCACCTGGCCAGGTGGACTAACTCACTTGCCCTCCCATCCCCCTCCTCAGCACGGACCCCCCCCCAACCTCCACCCCGGCACGGACCCCCCCCCCCCCCCCCCCCCAACCTCCACCCCGGCACGGACCCCCCCAACCTCCACCCCAGCACGGACCCCCCCCCCCCCCCCCAACCTCCACCCTGGCACGGACCCCCCACCCCGGCACGGACCCCCCCCCAACCTCCACCCCAGCACGGACCCCCCCCCCCAACCTCCACCCCGGCACGGACCCCCCCCCCCCCCCCCCCCCCCCCGCCGCACACACACACACACAACCCGAGACACACCTCTCCTCACGCATTCAGACTGCGGCCACGCCATTGCCTGCCCAGAGCCAACCCCCCAGGCCGCCACTCACCTCCACGCTGGTCGGCGTGAGCCTGGAGCACCGGGTCACGCCGATGAAAAGGAGGTTTGATTCACGTCGACGTGAACGGTCATCACGTCGACGGGACTTCGGCCCATCCGGAAGGGAGAATATCGGCAGGCCGAAAATCGGCTGCCTTGCGCAGACCCGTGACATTCTCCGCGGCAGCGGTGACATTAAAGCCCCGCCGACTTTTCTCCCTTCGGAGACTTCGGCAACCGGCGGGGGCGGGATTCCCGGCGGCCAACGGCCATTCTCCGACCCTCTGGGGGGTCGGAGAATGACACCCCCTGTTCCTTTCAGTTTTGTGATGATTTTGGAACAGATGTCATGTGCGACTTCCACATTGAATATAAATTTGTTTTGTATGCGTGCATTGTATAAAATGAACTTTTCAGCCTCAATTCCTTATGGTTCTTTCTCCCATGTCTTTGTCACCTTCACATGAGGAATACAGCATTATCAGCCCCTGGCAGTCATCAGTGCCATTCCTTGGATTAACAACAACGATTTGCATTTATATAGCACCACTAACGTGGTAAAATGTTCCAATGACACCTCATAAGATCATTCATCGAGTGTTATATTTTAATAGCTGTCAGCTGGCATGCCTCTCTTCCCATTTTCCAGCGAACTCCTAGAAAACCAAAGCGCATTTCTAGAATTACACACAATCATATCTCACAGAAACAGGCCATTTGGCTAGCAGGTCTCAGCCAGTGTCAGTGCACCACTCCAGCCATCTCCTCCACCTTCTCAACTGTATCACATATCATTCCATCCCCCGATCGCTCCTGTACTTCTGTAGCTTCTTACCCGTATTGACAACCTGGTGGTCAGCTTTGTTTCGGAACCCTATGCTGCTTGGCTCTATTGTTGTAACATACTGCAGTGCACCAGGCAGAGATAGGATATCCCTTTTAAGGTTGCTCTTACCAAAAACATTTACCTTGACTCAGACAGTATCCATATCCAAAGACCTGTATTCACGCACATTAGGCAGGATCAACTTACATGTTAATAATGTGACCTTCTACCACTCCATCTGTGCATGCTTACAAATTGCCTCGTCTTGGCAGCGTCTACCGTGCCATAACTCTGTTCCTTTAGAATGTTTTACCAGCCAAGTACAGTAGGGATGCTATTCTTACAGATCCCTAATTGATTAAGACAATAGTACACAAATTCTGGGTGACTACGGCAGCTGTCTGATTCTTTCCTCTCCACAGACTTTATAAGGCATTAGAACGGCTTTTGGTTAGATTTGTCTACATTGTGACTGGTGCATGGGATCACATTTTTATTTTTAAACGCATTTTATTCAAACTTGTATCAAAGTAGTTACAGCAAATAAACACCCCGGGAAACATTCTTCCCAACAATCAACGATACAGTTTGTACAGACTTTCCTCCTTTTTCACCCTCCCCTGCGACAAACAGCTCCTCAAACACGGTCACAGACATCCCCCACCTTTTCTCAAACTCCCCTGCTGAGCCCCTTAACTCATACTTTATCTTCTATAACCGCAGGAAGTCATACAGGTCACCCAACCATGCTGCTACACCCGGTGGCGATGCCGACCGCTACTCCAGCAAAATTCGTCGCTGTGCAATCAGAGAGGCGAAGGCCAAGATATCGGCCTTCCTCCTCTCCATGAGCTCCAGCTTCTCTGAAACCACAAATATCGCCACCAAAGGGTCCGGGTCCACCTCCTCCTCCACTATCCTGGCTAAGACCGCGAACACTCCCGCCCAGAATCTTCCCAATTCACAACCCCAAAACATGTGCGCATGATTTGCTGGCCCCCGGCCACACCTCTCACACTCATCTGCTACCCCCTGAAAGAACCCACTCATTCTCGCCCGAGTCATATGCACCCTGTGCACCACCTTAAACTGTATCAGGCTCATCCTTGCACAAGGAGGTCCCATTTACCCTTCGCAGTGCCTCACTCCATACTCCCCAATTGATCTCCATTCCCAACTCCGCTTCCCATTTCTCCTTGATCTTCACCACCCACTCGCCTCCCTGCTCCCCCAGCTACTTGTATCTCCAATTCTTCCCCCCCCTTTCACATCTGGAAGCAGCAGTCAAAGTTCGTGATATAATTGGTCCATCCAGATTAGCCCTACGAGATTATATTTTGTGATTTAATTGATGAAGGTTTTGTTCAGGCAGGAGTGAATGTACAGAAGAACTGAAGTAACTGGTTTAGAGCTGTTCTTATTGATGCCAGTGACTGCTTCAACAACCTGCTTTTAGTTAATGTATCGCGTTACGTCTTTTTTGTTTCTTCCCTGTGGCATTGATATTGGCCAAATGAAAAGACGAGAAATCAATCTGTTTTGGGATCATTCAGTTTCACCCAGAAGTGAGGGATAATAATATTGATATTTAAAAGTTATTTATCATTGCTTTGCACATTTTCTATAATGCTGCATTCTCAGTGCAGCTGAGCAAGGGAAAAAAACACATTGATGGCACGAATGGTCGGTGATCTTGTGATTGAAAGACAGATAGCAGTGCACTTGGTTGACACATGGAGATGTTCAATTTAAAAAAAACAACTTTTATAGCCTCTGCAGATTGTCCTAATTCTAAATGAGTAGGATGCTGTTTGTCAACTGAGTGCAAAGCTAGATGGAATGAGATCTGTCACATGCTTTGTTAAGATTGTGTGTATTTGTACGAACCTCTTTTTGTTCATTCATGGGATGTGATGCCTCCTTTTTCACCCCCCCCCCCCTCCCCATCACCACCCCCCCCCCCCCCCCCCCCGCGACATTTATTGCCAACATTTATTGCCCATCCCCAATTATCCTGTCGAAGGTGGTGGTGAATAGCCTTCTTGAACTGCTGTAGTCCATGGTGTTCTTGGGGAGGGAGTATCAGGATTTTGATCCAGTGATAGTAAAGGAACAGCGATATAGTTCCAAGTCTGACCGTTTGTGGCTTGAAGGGGAACTTCCAGGTGGTAGTGTTCCCAGGTGTCTGCTGCTCCTGTGCTTCTAGAATCTAGATGGTAGCAGTTGTGGGTTTGGAAGGTGCTGCCTAAGGATCCTTGGTGAGTTCCTGCAGTGCATCTTGTAGGTGGTACACACTGGTGCCACTGTGCGTTAGTGAAGGAGGGGGGGGGGATGTTTGCGCAACAGGTTCCAATCAACTGGGTTGCTTTGTCCTGTATGGTGTCAAGGCTCTTTAGTGCTGTTGGAGCTGCACTCATCCAGACAAGTGGAGAGTATTTCATCTCACACCTGACTTGCGACTTGTAGACGGGGGCTGGATTCCCCGATTTTGAGACTACGCCGGCGTGGGAGCAATGGCGTTTTACACCCGAAAAAACAGCGCAAAACCAACACTGATCCTCCTCCTGGTGGGGGGTAAGCAGGCAAGCAGTGTGAAGCACGCAGCGTAAAGCCCCCAGGTCTATCTACGGATAAGGTCGGAGAATTGCCGGGTCCGTGGTCGCGCATGCGCACGGGGGTGTCCTGCAGCGGCCGCGCCGTGCAACATAACACCGGCCGCGTGCAAACCCGGCCTGCCAAAAAGTGCCCCCCCTTGGCCAGGCTTGCCACCCCCCACCAGTTTCCCCAGCCCCCGCTAAAGTCAGCAGGGTTCCCAAAAACAAAATAGCATGAGTGACCCACGCCTTCGGGAACGCAGCCCATTGGGGGCGGAGCATCAAGGGAGGGCCTCAGTTGACGCTGCTTTGGAGGGGGCGGAGCATCACAAAAGTGGCGCTGCCCCCGATTCCGGCGGCAACGGGGATTCTCCGGCCGAATCCCGCTCAGGGTTTTGGAGTCAGAAGGTGTGAGTTTTTCACCGCAGGATCCCTCGCCCTTGACCTATTTTTGTAGCCACATTTATATGACTAGTCCAATTCAGTTGATCGTGGGGATTCAGTGATGGCAGTGCCATTGAATGTCATGGGGCAATGATTAAATTTTCTCTTGTTGGAGATGGTCATTGCCTGGCATTTGGATGGCACGAATGTTACTTGTCAGCCCGAGCCTGGATATTGTTCGGGTCTTGCTGCATTTGGACGTTGGCTGTTTCAGTTGCAACATAGTAACAGGTGTAGACCATTCAGCCCCATGAGCGTTAGATCAATGGCTAATCTGTATTTCAAATCCATTTTCCCATCTCCGCTCAATTATCCTTGATACCGTTACCTGATTAAAAATCCATCAATTCTAAGACTGCAATTCTAGACTTTCAGCACCACTTTACTGTAAAATTGTCCTTTATGAAATAGCCACCAAAAGCAAATGGCATGCTGAATACTGTCAATATGGGGTATCATTGGATGGTGATAAAGTACTGACTGAGATGGAAATGCACATCTAGTTGTTGGCTCGTGCAGTATCAGAAGTGGATTTTGGCGCAGTTTTGATACATAAAAATTGGCCAGTGGTAAATTCCACAAGATCGTAATAAAACCAAAAGAAATAGGTACAGGAATCAGCCATTCGACCCCTTGAGCCTGCTCCACATTCAATCGGATCACAGCTGATCCAACATCCATTTTTCTGCACTTATCCCGTAACCCTTGATTTCCTTATTGATCAAGAATCTATCTATCTCAGCCTTAAATATACACAAGGGGTGACCGAGGATGCGCTGCCGGCGACACGGAGAATCCCGACAGCGGAGAATCCATCCCAAGGACTCTGCCTGCACAGCTCTCTGTGGCAAGGTGTTCGAAAGACACTCAACCCTCTGAGAGAAGAAATTCCTCTTCATCACAGTCTTAAGTTGTCACCACTTCATTCCAAGACTATGCCCGGTGGTTCTCGACTTTCCCATTAAGAGAAACATCTTCTCCGCATTTACGCTGTCGAGCCCCTGTTTCATTGAGATCACCTCTTAATTTTCCAGTGAGTAGAGTTCCAACCTGTTTCACCTTTGCTCATAAGACAGCCCCTCCATACCGAGGATCATCCCAGTGAAACTTCTCTAAACACTCACCAATAAACATGCGGGTGAATTTACCAGCCCCGTTGTGCTCAATTTGGTGATGCCTCTTGCAAGATTTGCGATGCTTGAGATGTCTCGTGAGATTCATCTGGATCTCACCCTTCTGATCAGCATATTTAAATGAGCCGTATGGCTCATTACTGAATGTCAGTGCTGGATTCTCCGAGCGCCCAGGAACTAACGGCCTCCACAGCGAGGCATCAAAAAGGCGGTTTGGTTCTGGTCCACACAGACGTAGACTGGGGTAACGGCACCTGGGGGTTCCACAGGCCTTTGGAGACCCGTGGGTGGTCAAGGACAGGGCAGGATGTCCTCCTGTCACCCAGGCACCTTGGCACTTCCAGGGTGCCTGGGTGGCATTGCCAGGCTAGTACAGGCACTGCCAGGGTGCTAGGATGGCAGTGTCAGGGTGCCCAGGTGCCAGGGTGGCACTGTCAAGTGTCCCGGCATGAGGAAGGGTATGATGAATATTATGAAGGGTGGGGGGATGGACGATGAAGGGGCCTCAAAGGTTGGGGAGTTGAGAGTGGGGGTCCTAAAAGGGGGTGGGGTGAAAAGGTGGCTAGGGAGGCCTGAAAAGGGGGGAGGCCTTCAGTGACTCCATAGCGGAGTGTCCTCACGAGGTAGGGAGTAGGGTAGTGACGTAGCCCATGGGTGGGAGGTGTGGGGGACTCTCAAGCTCACTTAGAAATCGGGGTACCCTTTCAAAATGGCGGCCCAATCTCTGAGGAGCCAGACTGGCTGGTGAGTTCAGCTCCCCAGTGATGAAAACATTTCTAAGAGCTCGATTCAACTAAATGAGAACAAATCCCATAGCGAGCGTGTTTAGCTCTTGCAGTGCCAAGAGACATATAGCTATTCAATGCAACTTGCGCGGAAGAGGCTGCACATAGTCCCGTTTATACACTGGGGAGCCGCGCTTTTTAAATGGTGTCCTGACCTCCAAGGCCCCCAAAGCATCCCTTAATAATCCCTTAATTATAATACTATACATAATAAAAGGTTTCTTGTGTTAAAGTTACAAACAAGTTTATTGGGCTTAGCCAAGGACTTCCAGTATTTCAAAATAACATCTAATTTCACTTGTAACTTCATTACAGTGTTAATGTAAGCTTACTTGCGACACTAAAAATATTATTATTATTGTGTTGCGACTCTGATCAAGTGGGGCTGAAATTGACCACGCACTATAAGGACATAGACCATAAGACAGAGGAGCAAAATTAGGCCATTCGCCCCATCGGGTCTGCTCCGCCATTCAATCATGGCTGATATGTTTCTCGCCCAGGGTGTCGTGACAGTTGACGCTGAGCAACAAAGCACTTGACAATAATAAGGGTCCATGTGCCTACAGATATTGGGGAGTTTGCCTTCCAGTTGGGTCGGCTGACGCATAGGCTAGTATGGAATTGTCAAAGAATGGTAATTGAAATTGAACTTTTCTCCGAGACGGTTGGCATTGTGGAATTTGACGGACAAATTAATCTCAAACATACATGTAAACCTGTGGCAGTTAGGTGCAGATTAAAGCATTGAACACTGGACCTGTTATATTACTGAAGTAGAAGCTGTTTGGATAGGCATTTATCTGCACTGTTCCTGCAGAACCTAAAACAGAACCACAGTGGTTGTGAGTAACCACAAGTGGATTGTAGAATGCACGGTGCAGCCTGTGAACCCTGTACTATCTGAAGTGAAGGTACCTGTCTCCAGGCACCTGTAAGGAATAATCCGTCACCTCGGATGTTCCTTGGGCTGTGAGGGTGGGTGGGTCTCCAGGCTGGAGAAGGAAGCCTGTAGTTGGTATCCAGTTGATTTACTGTATAATACAGTCAGGCAGGGATGGCATTTTATGGAATTATGTGACGTGGGTGTGGCAGAGCTGAAGTAATTTCTAAAAAACAGAGCATAGTTTGATTTGAAATGCTCTGGCAATTGTGATGTAATAATGCAAGGACGGAGATTTCAGTTGCACTATCTTATTGTTTTAAACTATGGCCCACTTTTAAAACTACAGAAATGATACAAGGAGGGGGGGGGAATTGGCTTATAAGGTCAAGTGACTGAGATTTTTTAATGCCATTCTCTATTGCAACCAAATTAAGTTTATAACATTCATCATTTTCAAATGGAAAATAATCGCCGACCATTTTTGAAACTGAAATAATGATTTGTGGGCCTGGCCCACATGTACATGAAAACATGAACTTTAAGTAAGGTGAATGAAAAAATAGATTTAGTTCCTTGAAAATGAGAATTGCTTAAGAATTGTTTGTTGAAACGTGAAGTCAATATTTGATCTGCGATGATACTTTTGTAATGGTTTCATAAGCGTAAAGCAAAACAGCACAGAAAAGCTAAAAACCTCAGGTCGCAAATATAATAATAATCTTTATTATTGTCACAAGTAGGCTTACATTGACACTGCACTGAAGTTACTGTGAAAATCCCCTCGTCGCCACACTCCGGCGCCTGTTCAGGTACACTGAGGGAGAATTCAGAATGTCCAAACTACCTAACAGCATGTCTTTCGGGACTTGTGGGAGGAAACCGGAGCATCCGGACGAAACCCACGCAGACACGGGGAGAACGTGCAGACTCCGCACGGACAGTCCCCCAAGCCGCGAATCGAACCTGGGACTCTGGCGCTGTGAAGCAACAGTGCTAACCACTGTGCTACCGTGCTGCCATTATTATGGTGTATGCTGGCTAGTTCCCTTTATCCTTATAAAACGACCGCGATCCTCCTCGTCGTTACCCCATCCAAATCACTGTGAGCTCTGTTTCAGATGTATAGTTGGAGAACCACATGGTCATTCCTATTTGTTTCAATATAGAATACCTACAGTGCAGAAGGAGGCCACTCGGCCCATCGAGTGTCCACCAACCCTCTGAAAGAGCACTCGCATCTAGGCCCACTCCCCTGCCCCATACCCTTTACCCCTTAACCCCACCTAATCTTTGGACACTAAGGAACAATTTAGCATGTTCAATCTCGTATCAGCCTCCCCGAACAGACGCCGGAATGTGGCGACTAGGGGCTTTTCACAGTAACTTCATTTGAAGCCTACTTGTGACAATAAGCGATTTTCATTTTCTTTCATTTTTTCATCTACCTAACCTGCACATCTTTGCACTGTGGGAAGAAACCGGAGCACTTGGAGGAAACCCACGCAGATATAGGGAGAACATGCAAACTACACATTTGATGTGTGACAGGAGGGGGTTATCTCCTCCACATAATGTACATAAACTGTGTTCGGTGCTAACCGATTTCAGATAATTAGCTTGAAAAAACAAAGGGTGAGATGAGGGAATTCTGGAATGCGTTGCCTGACAGATTGGTGGAAGCAAATTCAATTATAATTTGCATAACCAAATTGGATGAATACTTGAAAGGGAAAATTGTCAGGGCTCTGGGGAATGAAGGGGATAGGATTAATTGGATCCCAAAATAAAAATGCTGGAAAATCTCAGCAGGTCTGGCAGCATCTGTAGGGAGAGAAAAGAGCTAACGCTTTGTGTCCAGATGACCCTTTGTCAAAGCTAAAGACAGAGAAAGTGGGAAATATTTATACTGTGGAGTGAGAATGAAAGATGATTAATTGGATTAATTGGAAAGAGGATTAATTGGATAACTCTTTCAAAGAACAGGTACAAACACGATGGGTCAAATGGCCTCCTTCTGTGCTGTGTAATTCTATGATTTCGACTGCAAATAAAGTAGGAAAGTTTACCAAATGGAAGGGCACTTGTGAAGCTGTGATTCCGCCTCAGTAAATGTACTGGGCCCCAGCTCAATATCACCTTTTTCCCTGTGGTTTATGTCTTAACAGGCAAGAAAAAGAGCCGGGGATTGAAGTTGTCAAAGGAGGTTTTCGAGCAGCCCCAGGCAAGCCCCACGTAAGTAGTAACCACAATTTTATGGAACTTGGGATTCATTCAATACCCGGCAGGACTGCAGAGTTATTAAAACCATAGAGCATATGCAAGGTTGTGGAGACCAAGTGGACAGTTTTTTGGGTAATATTTTGAAAATTGCCCCTTAATTGGGAAAAAAAATAATTGGGTACTCTGAATTTATTTTAAAAAATAGAATTTGCAGCAGTTCAGATAAGGTTCATGCAATACAGGGGGTAGACAGGAAGATAGCGTTGAGGCCACGATCAGATCAGCCATGATCTTATCAAATGGCGGGGCAGATGTGAAGGGCTTTGTTTTATAACCTTTCTGCTGACCGTGTGCTTGAATCACACGTTTTCAGAACATTTCTTTACTTAAAATCCATAACTTAAGAAACAGCTCCAAATACTTTTATACACACAAACATGAATCTGGAGCAGCAGTCGGTCAGTCAGCCGTTCACATCTGCCCCGCCATTTGATAAGATCATGGCTGATTTGACTGTGGACTCAACTCTATCTTCCTGTCTACCCCCTGTACCCTTTGACTCCCTTGTAAATACAGAATCTATCTAACACAACCTTCAAAATATTCAATGACCCTGCCTCCCCTGCTCTGAGGAAGAAAATTCCACAGATCAGTGATCCTTAAGAGAAAAAATTCTGCCCATCTCGATCTTAAATGGGAGACCCTTATTTTTAAACAGCATCTCTTGGCTCCAACCTCTTCCATACGGGAAAGCATCCCCTCAGCTTCCACCATGTCAAGTCTCCTCAGGATCCTGGATGTTTCGGTAAAATCACCTCTCATACTCCTAAACTGCAATGGATAAAATATCCAACCTAACCAACTTTTCCTCATCCGATAACCCTTCACTCCTGGAATCTATTGCATCAACCTGATCCGAACTGCTGCAAATTCTATTTAAAAAAAATAAATAAATTCAGAGTACCCAATTATTTTTTTTCCAATTAAGGGGTAACTTAGCATGTCCAATCTACCTAACCTGCACATCTTTAGGGTAGTGGGGGTGAGACCCACGCAGGCACGAGGCAAATGTGCAAACTCCACATAGACAGTGACCCGGGGCCAGGATCAAACCCGGATCCTCGGTCCCATGGGCAGCAGTGCTAACCATCGCACTACCGTGCTGCCCCCAAATTCTATTATACCATTTCTCAGGTAAGGAGACCAAAACTGCACAAAGTATACCAGGTGAGGTATTTCCCTTGCAATAAACACCAACATTTAATTTGCCTTCCCGATCACCTTTTGTACATACATACATACTACCTTAGCGAGTCATGGACCAGGCCATCCAGATCAGTTCAGCTCAGTTGGCTGGACAGCTGGTTTGGGATGCAGAGCGAGGCCAACAGCACAGGTTCAATTCCTGTACCGGCTGAGGTTATTCATGAAGGCTCCGTCTTCTCAACCTTGCCCCTTGTCCGAGGTGTGGTGATCCTCAGGTTAAATCACCACCAGTCAGCTCGCCCCCCTCAGAGGGGGAAGCAGCCTATGGTCATTTGGGACGATGGCAACTTTGTTCTTAACTTTACATTATGGACCGAGACGAGGAACATTTCTATCTCTCAGTAGGCCATTAACCTGTGGGATTTTCGTCCCCAGAAAATAGTGGGGAATGGGTCTTCAAATTTATTCAAGACTGAGTTAGACTGATTTTTGTTAGGCAAGGGAGTCAAAGGTTATGGGGGCCAGACAGGAACATGAAGCTGAGACCACAAACCTATCAACCATAATCTTCCTGATCGGCAGAACAGGCTTGAAGGGCCGAATGGCCTACTCCTGCCCCTAAGTCCTATGTTCCTCATATCTCCTTATGTGGCTCAGTGTCATACGCTGTTTTATAATGTCCCTGTGAAGAACCCTGGCATGTTTCATTATATTAAAGACGTTATATAAAGAAACGTTTCTGTTGTTGATGAAAGTCAATCCGAGTGAAACTTGAGAAGGAAAGAAGGAGGCAGTTGGGCTAATGACACCTCTGTCATTACTGTCATGGACTCTGAATAGAACCGGTTCAGGGTAAATTATACCCAAGCAAAAAGGTTTCTCCACTCCTTGAACTCCCATTTGCAACTCTAAACACAGCACCAGATTTCCCCCAAAATAGGAACTTTTCCTTGTATGGTGTCCCTTTGACATTTTTCTGGATGCTATTTTGAATTTAAGCAACCCACGTCTGGACTGAATACACATCAAGCTGGATTTTTGACTACTGCACAAGACCAGCATTCTATCCATGTGCACATTTAAGACCATAAGACACAGGAGCAGAAGTAGGCCATTCGGCCCATCGAGTCTGCTCTGCCATTCAATGAGATCATGACTGATCTGATATATATATATATATATATATCTGATCCTCAACTCAACTTTCCTGCCTTATCCACAGAACACTTGATTCCCTTACTGATTAAAACATCTGTCTATCTCCTGGGCATGATGTGGAGATGCCGGTGTTGGACTGGGGTGAGCACAGTAAGAAGTCTCACAACACCAGGTTAAAGTTCAACAGGTTTGTTTCGATGTCACTAGCTTTCGGAGCGCTGCTCCTTCCTCAGGTGAATGGAGGAAGGAGCAGCGCTCCGAAAGTTAGTGACATCGAAACAAACCTGTTGGACTTCACCCGAGGAAGGAGTAGCGCTCCGAAAGCTAGTGACATCGAAACAAACCTGTTGGACTTTAACCTGGTGTTGTAAGACTTCTTACTATCTTCTGGGCGGCATGGTTGCACAGTGGTTAGCACTGCTGCCTCATGGCACTGAGGACCTGGGTTCGATCCCGGCCCCGGGTCACTGTCCGCGTGGAGTTTGCACATTCTCCCCGTGTCTGCGTGGGTCTCATCCCCACAACCCAAAAAGATGTGCAGGGTAGGTGAATTGGCCATGCTAAATTGCCCCTTAATTGGAAAAAAATAATAATTGGACACCCTAAATTTTTTTTAAAATCTGTGTATCTCAGCCTTGAACATATCTGATGACCCAGCCTCTACAACTCTCTGAGGTAAAGAATTCCACAGATTCACTATCCTCTGAGAGAAAAAAATTCCTCTTCTCTGTCTTAAATGGGCGACCCCTTACTCTGAGATTGAAGGGCTGACTGACCTACTTCTGCTCCAGATTCATATGTTTGTGTGGATAAAAGTATTTGGAGCTGTTTCTTAAGTTATGGAGTTGAAGTAAAGAAATGTTCTGAAAACGTGTGATTCAAGCACATGGACAGCAGAAAGGTTATAAAACAAAGATCTTCAATTCGACTGGTCTCCATTTTTTTATAAACAGAAAAGCAATGGTTTAACTCTGAGAAACAAACTATTTATAATGGGCATTAACACCAATGCTGCAGATTCACCATGTGACCACAGAGTTCAACTTCTGCTCTTTAACCAGCTGGTAGAAGAGTTTGATTGGCGGAGCTCTGATTGCTAATTTCGCGGCGAGCACATGAACCCGATGACCTTGTCTCCCAGACACCATGGGAATATCCCTCCCTTTTGTCTTGGACTCCTGGGAGCTGCCCAGTCTCCAGCAGCCGTATGCCCATTTCCACTTCCTGATTCTTTCGGCAGCGTTAGAGGCTTTGAGTTGCCCTATTTGTAGCCTTGGCTCCTCCATGCTACAACTCCCATTCCTAGGTTTCTGTTTATGCTCCTTTCTGCAGCCCTCTTTCCACCCATCAGTTGGCCAAAGTAGCTGCTCCCTGCTCGAGGCTCTCCCCTACCGTCCCCACCTTCACTGGCGGAGGTCCAGCTAAATGAATCTATAAAATATCCTGTTAAAGAACAGTGTCCTTCAGGACAGGAAACCCCTTGAAAGGTGCTTGTTTCTTTAACTATGTGGAACACCAATACCATATTAAACCCAGATGTTCAACAGTGATGTTCGTGAGAGGAATTACCAATGGTTAGAAACCTGCGATGTTGAAATGCTTTGTCTGCAAAATATTAAAAAGAAAAACAAATGAAACTGCTTTCTCCACTGCAGTCCAGAAGACTGAGCGATCTTCTGTGCAATCAGTCATCAAAGCTAACGTTCACTCCGAATACATTCAGGCCCAGCCCATCCTTAAGGTGTCTGATATTGTGATGTCTGTAGAAACCTTTTTGAAGGAGTGGGAACTGAGCCACTTGCATTCGCATTGACTTGAGACGCAGCAGATTGGACAAACTTTATTCGCTGAGACCATAGTATAGTTGAAAAGAGCACTCTCATTGTTCCTGTGGATTGCCCGTGAAAGAATACACGATGATTCAGGCGTGTGCCACTGCTACATTTAACCAAAATAAATTTGCCGTAATTACAAAAAACATCACAATCTGTATTTTTGTACATTGTAAATATACTCTGATGTTGACAACTTAACTATTTAAAAAGATGAGTTGTATTATTTGCAGGAGGGCTGCTTAAAAATCTGTTGCAATGAACTAAATGCAAATTTATGTCAGTTGGGGTAGTTGATATCTGTCCGGTTCAGAGCTGTGATTCTTGTGCCCCTTTTCACTTGGCATTCGGCCTTCGCTGTGATCAGTGTTATTCTTGCTCTCTGCGTTTGCACCAAGTCCCATTCCCCTATCAGCCCTGTGTTCGCTGACCTACCTTATCTGCTAGTTAAGCAACATCCCAACTGAAAAATTCTCATCCTTGTTTTCAAACCCCTCCAGGGCCTCGATCCTCCTTATCTCTGTAGTCCTCCCCCGGCCCCCTATAATTCTGACCTCATTGAGCATCCCCGATTTTAATCCCTTCACCAATAACTGCTGTGTCTTCATCTGTCTAGGTCCTAAGCTCTGGAATTCCGTTCCCATAGCTCTCTGCTTTCCCCCTCAGGTCAATCCTTGAAACATGGATCTCATGGGCAAGCTTTTGGCCATCTGCTCCAATATCTCCTTCTGTGGCCTGGTGTCATATTTTGTTTTATAGTGCTCCTGTGAGGCACCTTGGGATGTTTCAGTACTTTTGAGGCACTAATCATGGTGCAAACACACACACACACTGATGGACAGATCAACGGACCAATCAGCACACATGCAACATCACAGCCAATCACCAGTGAGAGCACACGCACTATAAAACGGGGAACACCACAGTTCCCGCTCATTCCAGCAGGAGATAGCTCCGAGCACAGAGCTCACAGCGTGCCACTCAGACATACACCATGTGCTGAGTGCCTCTCTAAGATAGTGCTGGGGCTGGGTCCACAGGTTAGCTGGTGAAGTACGAACCACAGCCAGAAGTATACAGTAGTTGTTATCAAGAATAATAAAACAGAGTTGTACCATCTACAACCGTGTTGGTTCATTTGTATAGCGAAACACCCAACACGACATGTTGTTGAACCGCTAAGTGCAATGCTGGCCTCTGCCAAATGTGCCTCGCTCTTATCATCAAGTGTACATATGTTCTTTTGCAGAGGTTTCCAACATTACATTGGCCAAAAGGTATTTTTCTGTTTTGTAAGAACTTGTGTTGTGGAATCTCAAAGTAGTTATTCGAAGCTTCACTCAGGTGTGTGGCGAGGACAGCTGCAAGAACTTTGAGGCATCTTTGCAATGGAGAGGGGCGGGATACCCACCGCGTTACTCCTTTGTGCCCCTTTGTGGTCAGCCCGTGAGGTCAGAGGGTGGGGAGCAAATTTCTAACAGGGAAAACCAGAAATACTTAAGACGAAAGTGCAACAAGTTGAATTGTATCTGCCTTTCCAGTTTCGCCCGAGGGGGTGGAATTGGAAAACTGACATCTGTTTGGATGTGGTGTAGAAATATTCCTGGAATAAAGAGCAATTCCTGGCACCCAATTTATACACGTTTCTCAGTGTTTAAATACATGAGTCAAGAGCAAGATCTGTGTTCCCCGTTCTCCATCCAGTTTCCTTTCCGTTGGTGGCGGTGGGCTGCGGACCTCCATGCCGTGCGGTTAACTTCCAAAGGAGCATGAATCCTTTCTGAAGTTTGCACCAAGTGTAGTTACCAAGCCAGGCCTGTCACGTGACGGCCAGTCTGCCTCTCCATGTAATCCTCAGAATTTACTGGTCAGATTGTTTGTCACTCTGTGTATATTTTAGAATACTTTAGAATCACAGAAGCAGGGTATATGACCCATTGGGGGCCGGTTTAGCTCAGTTGGCCGGACAGCTGGTTTGTGATGCAGAGCGAGGCCAGCAATGTGGGTTCAATCCCCATACCGGCTGAGGTTATTCATGAAGGCCCCGTCTTCTCTACCTTGCCCCTCGCCTGAGGTGTGGTGATCCTCGGGTTAAATCACCACCAGTCAGCTCTCCCCCTCAAAGAGGAAAGTAGCCCATGGTCACCTGGGGTTATGGTGACTTACCTTTATATGACCCATCTAATTTATGTCGGGTGTTTGAAAGTCTCGATCTCCTTTCCTCCTCCTGTAACCTTTTGAATTTTTAGGTTTTCAGTTATTTATCTTTTTAAAAAATATATATATTTAAGCTCTCCTTTCAACATTGGTTTTTGGAAGGCCGTTCCATGTTTTAACTCTTATCTAAATTAAATTCTTGCTAATCTCCATCTTTGTTCTCAAGATGTTTGTGTTTATGACCTCTAATTCGAAAACTCCACAACATACCCACATCCAGGGCGGATTTGCAATGAAATACACCATGCGTAGGCACAGGGACCTGACCAACAGGGAGGCCCTGTCTGCTGCTGGCCTGTTGGACTGCCGGCCCTGTTAAGAGTCAGCACTGCTGGAGTGCATATCGGCAGGGCCAGATAGTAAGCAGGGCATCCATTCAGAGGCTGATTACCTGTTGCAGACTTGAGCCAATCAGCAGCAAATGCAAAGCAAAATCAGCTCGATAACCCTTTACCAGATTCTTTGGTTTGGTGGTTAGAACAAAGATAATTACAGCCTGCGCCGATCCAGATCCTTTATCTAAACCTGTCACCTATTTTCCAAGGATCTACTTCCCTCTGTTCCCTGCCCGTTCATATATCTGTCTAGGTGCATCTTAAATGATGCTATCATGCCCGCCTCTACCACCTCCGCTGGCAAAGCGTTCCAGGCACCCACCACCCTCTGCGTAAAAAACTTTCCACGCACATCTCCCTTAAACTTTCCCCCTCTCACTTTGAAATCGTGACCCCTTGTAATTGACACCCCCACTCTTGGAAAAAGCTTGTTGCTATCCACCCTGTCCATACCTCTCATAATTTTGTAGAGCTCAATCAGGTCCCCCCTCAACCTCTGTCTTTCCAACGAAAACAATCCTAATCCACTCAACCTTTCTTCATAGCTAGCACCCTCCACACCAGGCAACATCCTGGTGAACCTCCTCTGCACCCTTTCTTTCCAGAGACAAGTTATTCCATCCTTTTTTTGTACTTTGTCCGAATTTGCTCAGATCTGTTTTTGTACAACATTCGAGAGTCACAAAGCAGTTTGGTGTTTTACCTGCGCCAGCAGACTGCTTGTTTAACATATTGTGTGGTCTGAAAATTAAATTCATGTTGAGCTGCTTTTCAATAGTGGAAGTCCATGCCCCTGACTTTGTCACTGCAGTATTGGACACGGCAGGCAGATCAGCACAGGTGTAACACCGAATGTTCTAACATGACACTCAAAGACAAACTGTGATCTATTTCTTTGTGTCAGTGCCAGTTATGTTACAAGGTAGCATTATGAATGTTCCCAGACATTCATGCGTTTAAGATGTACAAATGCCTTGAATGCAGAACTTCTGTCTGTTCGGATGTTGTTTCTCTCAAACTGGCCTCTTGAATATCCCCAATTTCAGCCCATCTACGAGTGCTTCCCACACCTTCGCCTTCTTGGCTCTTGAAACGAAGGTGAGCACAGGGCTCCACTAACTGTAAATCCACCCCTGCCCACATCACTGACTCATCAATCAATGGAAATCATTTTGATAACCTTCTCAAAACCCCTAATACCTTTGAACACCTTCACCAGGCCTCCTTCTTCTTTCTAATGAAAAGCACCTCTGATCCTGTGGACTGTTTTGACAACTGGCCACTTGTGTGCAGTATTTTTTTTTCTATTTGCTCATAGATGCCTGCATCACTGGGTGTTTATTGGACATTTATTGCCTTAATTGGTCATAGGCCTTGTTACTGTTATTGGCTCGCTGGGCCAATTCAGAGGCCATTTTAGACCCAACACATTATTATGGGCCAGACCAGGTAAGGACAGTAGATTTCTTTCACTGAAGGACATTGATGAACCAGATGGGCTTTTACAAAAATCAATTCACGTTCATCATTAAACTTTTAATTCCGCATATTTTGTTTTAATTGACTTACAATTTCACCATCTACTGTGGTGGGATTCAAACCCCAGAGCATTATCCTGGGTCACTGCGTCCAAGTAACAATACCACTACACCACCACCTCCCCACCATATCATCAAAGTGAAATTCTACGGCACCCTTTACACAGCCTGACCCTTTTTTTGCTGGTTAATTCCGGTGAAATATGTTCCCTCACGTTTTGTAGGGAGTTGCCCAGTTTGTTTCCTGAGGAGACCCATGTGCTAGCTGAAACCCTTTGTTTTCTCTCTGCAGCCCACCAAGAGACCTGGATTCAAAGGCTTGCATTGCTATTGGTGAAAAGGTAAGTCATTACTCTCCACAACATTTCCTTAGGAACGTGGCATGTGGGACGAAGTTGACATGAAACCATTATTTTGAGATTTGGTTTTGTAGCAAAGCTCTCCGCGACAAATAGATTGTCCATTTTGCTTTGGAATTCTTGGCAACAAAATTTTAAATTGAAACAAAGTGAGTGAGATGCCCTTTATGCTGGGTAACAGGGTGGCATTGTCCTTTTAAGGATTCAACAAATGGATGTTCTTGAGCCACTACTCTTTATTTCATGAGGTAAATTGTAAATGGCTTGTTGGTTACTCACATCAGAGACACGCACGACAATGTTATTTTTGGGATTTGTTTATTTGTAGCACAAGATAAAAGAACATGGAATTTTACAACGCAATGTCGGTCTGTCTTCAGTCCAACAGGCCTATGTTGCACACGAGCCCCCTCTCACCTTCGTCCTATCAGTGAACTTGTTGAGTGATCAGAGCACTGCTGAATTTTGACATGGTAGTCCTTTGTGCTTGCAATGATAGAATTGTCAGTTCTCGCCCAGTAAATGCTCAAATAACTGTCTGAGAATGAGGGCCAGTTGAGTATTTTGAGGTAGGCATTGATTGGATGAGCATCACTGATTATAGATGCCAAATGTTGGCAAACAGGGTGTTGTGTTTTCCATCCAACTTCGCAAAAGCATGAATTTGATGCCCGCAATAAGATCAATCACATTCATTGAAAAAATAATTTTTTAAAACAAAATTGCATCGTAGATGGCTCAAGGTAGAGCCATCCCCCCAGTATTACTACTGAAGGAGCAACGTTATAATTGATTACTTCTGAAGCAGGTGTATTTGTTGCTGTACTGGCTTTATCCATTGGAGGGCAATGCACCACTGTTGCATAATATTCCCAGTCTGCTCTCCAGTCTACTCAGCTAGAAATAGGCATCACTTCATTCAGTTTCTTTTTGTTTTTCAAAAGCATTTCTCGATTGACCTAAGTTAAAACTGGACTCTATTTTCCATAATTTGAAAAAAAAAATTATTTGGGTGTAGAAACATAAGTCTGCATGCTGGTGAGGAATTTTCTGTGTATACCCACATCAGGGGCAGAAATAAAGAACCCAGTGTGATAATGGACAGTCTAATCCATCGGACAGGCACGAGGATGTTGCAGAGCTTGTATGGGGGTCTGAACAGTGGCTTTCAGAGTGCATGGGCGGGATTCTCCCATCGAGCGGCTAAGTGCCGACGCCGGCGTAAAAGCGGGAGTGTTTTACTCCAGCGTCGGCGCCCGTTCCGGGACCCCATTCTGCGGCCCACGCTGCTCCAGCTGCCAATCCCGGCTTGAACCCGGCGCCGCGGGGTCGGTGCATGCGTAGTTGGGCCAGCACCAACTAGCGCATGCACAGTGGCCTTCTTCCCGCGCCGGCCCCGACGCCAAATGGCGCAGGGCTACAGGAGCCGACGCGGACGAAAGGAGTTCGTAGGGCAGAGAGCCCGCTAAGGAGGCCCCCCCCCCCAGGGTCGGAACTCCCCCCCCCCCCCCCCCCCCCCCCAACACACACACAGGCTGCCCCCGGCCCCTTCAACGCCGAGGCCGTGCCGGCTCATAGGATGTTAGAACGGCGCCGGTGGGATTCGGCGATGACGGCCGCTCGGCCCATCCGGGTAGGAGAATCGGCGCGCCGGCCCGGGCCGGAGAGTCATCGCATACCCCGACCGGCGTGGAGAGCGGAGAATCGTGTCCCGGCAACAGGGCGGCATGGCGCGATTCGCGCGGCCCGTCCCATGTCTGTGGAAATACCTCAACACACAAATCTTGGTAGAGGTTTGGAATTCTTTTGCAAACAGCAATTGATGCTGGAGCAAATCTTCGTTTCAAATTTGAGATTAGTACATTTTTGTTTTCCAAAAATAGTCAGGATTTGATGCTAAGGCAGACCAGCAGAGTTAGGCGGATCACAGTTAGGCAGGAATACATTTAGACCCATTGAAAAGGCTCATCAATATCTTGTGGTTGGTACATATGGTGAATGAAGGACCATGGAGGCACTGATGGAATCTTTTTCCCGCTAAAACAATAGGTAGACCTTATTTGTCCAACTGTGAATATCCCTTTTTAGCTTTTGTCAGCATTCTAGTTGCAAAACCAATGGGTTTTTCGGACCCATACTCCATTACATGAGAAAGTACCACTCCCACACCATAAGGGGCTTTTCACAGTAACTTCATTGCAGTGTTAATGTAAGCCTACTTGTGACAATAAAAGGTTATTATTAATATAATTATAGGGCAAGGCGTCGCATGACAGATTAAGTTCCCTGTCTGGATCAAAATGGACCTGCAGATTTTTCGATTGCAGCAGCGCTTTCACATCTTTGCAATCCTCCCTCTGTGCAGATTCCCACTTCCATTTTGTTCTTTTGTGCAGAATAGGTACAGTGTAGCCAACACTGTCGACAAGTCTGGCAAAGAATTTCCAAATTAGTTTATCAAACGACCTGAGCTCGGCCACATTCCTGAGCTCCGGAGCTTCCTTAATCGCTCAAACATTCCTTTCCACAGGAGATAAACCTTGTGCAGTAATTCTGGGGCCTACGTACGCCACGCTCGGTGCCTGAAAAATGCACTTGCTCAGCTTCAGATGCAGTCCTGCTGAGTTGCTCCTCGTCATTCTTACCTGGAACTAAAATGTCATCTGGATAAACTGCAACATGCGGATTGTCTTGTAACAGGTTGCCCATCATCTTTGAAAGATCGCCAGACTGGAGGTTACGCCAAAAAAAAAACGATTATACTTGAACAACCCTTTGTGTGTTGATGGTCGCGTACTACTTCCAATCTTCATTGAGCAGGAGTTGTTGATAGGCCTGGCTCATGTCCAGTTTTGATAACATCTTGCCTCCAGCAAGGGTTGGAATCAGATCGTCTACCCTTGGCAACGGGTAAGCGTCCAGCTTAGAAACCTGATTAATGTTAAGTGTGAAATCCCCACATATGTGCAGAGTACCATCACTTTTAAGAACAGGAACAATTGGAGCTGCCCAATATGAAAACTGTATGGGTTCAATGATTCCGATCCTTTGCAGCCACTCCAACTCCTCCTTCAAAGACAAAATATACGAATTAGCAAGAAAAAGCAGTAGCCAATCTTTTTCTCTTTACGTATCTATAGGAACATTTGCAGTCAGTTTTTAGTGTTCCCCGCTATCTTACTTTCTTCTGGTATTTTCCCTTTCTTAATCAATCCCTTGGTACACCTTTGCTGAATTTTAAACTGTTCCCAATCCTCGGGTCTATTGCTTTTTCTTGCTGATTCATATGCTTCGCCTTTGAATCTAATGTATCTCTAATTTGCCTTGTTAGCCATGGTTTGGCCACATTTCCCTTTCTACTCTTGTGCCAAATAGGAGGTGGATATTGCATATGACAGCCCAGAATCAAGAGCACAGATCATGGTAGTAAAACGCCATGGGCCAAGTCTACTGGCTGTGCTTGGCTCAGGAAACTTCTGGAGTGAGATAAAGCACACAAGTGATAGAGGACGTCATTCAGAAATGTCCTGACCAACTGGGTACATTATGGGGCACGACACTTAAATTGTTCGTAGATCCTCAGGTTATTACTCGCTTTTCCAAACCCTGACAGTGCCCTTTGCCAAAAAAGCCAAAGTGGAGGAGGAGTTGGTATGGCCGCAAAGGCTCGGAATCATTGGGCCCATTCAGTTTTCATATTGGGCAGTTCCAATTATTCCTGTTCTTATAATTGATGGTTGTGCGCATTTGTGGGGATTACAAACATATCAGCCATGATTGAATGGCTGAGCAGACTTGATGGGCCTAATGGCCTAATTCTGCTCCAATGTCTTATGATCTTATTATTTGAATGGGTGTAAATTGAGAGCGTTGGATATTCAGCGAGACCTTGGTGTCCACATGTATCAGCCGCTGTAAGTAAGCACGGAGGTACAGCAGGCAGTAAAGAAGGCAAATGGTATGTTGGCCTTCATAACAAGAGGTTTTGGGTATAGGAATAGGGATGTTTTACTGCAATTGTGTTGGTGAGGCTACACCTGGAGTAGTGTGGGCAGTTTTGGTGTCCTTTTCTGAGGAAGGATTTTCTTGCTATGGAGGGAGTGCAGTTAAGGTTTACTAGGCTGATTTCTGGGATGGCGGGACTGTCATATGAGGAAAGCCCAAGTCGGTTAGGATGACATTCATTGGAGTTTAGAAGAATGAGAGGGGATCTTTTGGCAAAGTTAACTTTTGGCAAAGTTATCAAATTCTAACAGGATTAGACAGGGTAGATTCAGAAAGAATGTTCCCGATGGTGGGGGAGTCCAGAACCAGGGGCCATAGTTTGCGGATAAGGGGTAAACCTGTTAGTACTGAGGTGAGGAGCAATTTCTTCACCCAGAGAGTGGTGAATCTATGGAATTCACTACCACAGAAAGTAGTTGAGACCAAAACGTTGTGTGATTTCAAGAAAGAATTAGATGTAGCTCTTGTGGCTAAAGAAATCAGGGGGGGGGGGGAAATCAGGGTATTGAATTTGATGATCAGCCATGATCATAATGAATGGCGGAGCAGGCTTGAAGGGCCGAATGGTCTACTCCTTCTATTTTCTATGTAATGCTCCAAGCAATGGTATAGCCTCACAAGTGTACATCTGAAGGTTGATTCCTGCCTGAGTAAGGGCTGGTGCCTGCTCAGTGCCCCAAATCTTCCTGAAGGATTCCTCACTGATACAGAGATCCCTGTGTCCACCTCCAACTTGTCCATCGAACTGCACTGTAGCATAAATAAGCTATGCACGTCCCTCGCTCATATTAAACATGTCGTAATAGTGCTCCTCTGCCTGGTCTGAACTTTCCAAATGATGTGCAATCGACGGAGGTTTCTTTGCATTTGAAGTCCCCTGCTCCGCCTTCGACGTACACTTAGCACTCTGGAACCTCTTCGCTAAATGCCCCTTCTTGTTGCACTGGTGACAAACAGTGTTGATAAACTAAAAATGACTCACATAGTGCGACCCTCCACACCTAATACACTCTACTGTCTTCACCTTTTTACTTGCAGCTTCTTTTTCTACTTGATGCAGTGCATTTGCTTGCGTGCTGCCATTGGCCTTCTCAAGATTCGTGAACACCGCTCAGTCCATCACACGAACCTGCCTCCCATCCATTGACTCCATCTACACCTCCCGCTGCCTGGGGAAAGCGGGCAGCATAATCAAAGACCCCTCCCATCCGGCTTACTCACTCTTCCAACTTCTTCCATCGGGCAGGAGTTACAGAAGTCTGAGAACATGCACGAACAGCTTCTTTCCCGCTGTTACCAGACTCCTAAACGACCCTCTTATGGACTGACCTCATTAACACTACACCCTGTATGCTTCATCCGATGCCGGTGTTTATGTAGTTACATTGTATCCCTTGTGTTGCCCTATTATGTATTTTCTTTTATTCCCTTTTCCTCCCATGTACTTAATGATCTGTTGAGCTGCTTGCAGAAAAATACTTTTCACTGTCCTCGGTACACGTGACAATAAACAAATCCAATCCAATATCTTTTGCATTATTAGCAGCCACTTCCATGCCCTGAGTAATTTCTAGAGCCTTCTTAAACGTAATGTGGCTTCTCCCAGCAAACGCCGCTGAATGCTGTCCTTGTCAATGCCACAAACTAGTCTGCCCCAAAGCATGTCTTCCAAAACTTCCCCAAACTCGCAATGTTCAGAGCTGATGCAATTCAGCCACTAAGTTAGCTATAGATTGTCTCATCTTCCAAAACTGACTATGGAAACTTTGTACTTAGGGTTTAGGATTCTGAACGCGTGGGACTAAACCCAAAAATTATGTCTATTGGTTTCCGTGGTGTAGCTAAATTTCTCACTAGCTTGTAAATCTTTATCCCACACAAAGGAGAATTGAGTGCTTTCTAGCCACACCTGTGATCCCATTTCCCAAGAAAAAGTGTTCCAACTTTCCTTATATTCAGACCAATTCTTGTTCTCTTCCACAAACTCACTGATAGACCCAGTTCTGCTAACTTGTCTTCTGTTGGTAAACTTAGCAAAGCTTCATGTTGAACTCAAATTTTCCATTCCACCCTCATCGTCAAAAGGATGTGGTAACCTGACCACAAAAAGCTAGTCAAAATGCATTGTTAATAAATAAAGTTAATCTTCTTTAATATCTAAAAATAACAAAGTTTGAAATACAGCATAGACTCAAAAATGGGAGTGATTAACTAATCATTGAAATAACAGTAACAGAGTAAAACTAATGACAGTTAACACAAATATGCACCGGTAACACCAACAACAACTGATGACAGCAGAGCACTTAGTGATGACATCACAATGGATTTAAATAAGAAGATGCATAATAATAACATGCTATAAGCTTCTCTAGAAGTATCTGATGCTTGTGAAACATTTTGGTTCTGACCCATTCACCAAATATTATGCAGACTGCCTGTAATTTTGTGGCTTTGATTGATTGAGATAGAGTGACAACCCATTGTGTCAGAATATTTTCTAACACACATTTTCACATTTAGTTGTTCATGGGATTTACACCCCCTGGGGGCAGTTTGGTCTTGGGCAAAACCCTTACTTTCCCTCAGATTTGTCCCTGGTGTGTGCACAGTCACAAGTGTGAGTTTGCATTGCAGCAGAGATTAAGACTAATGAACATCCTCAAAATGACATCCTGACATTTACTTATGGTGTTGAAATATTTGTAAGAGGATGGGATGGGTCATTCCACTTCAGGGCATGGGGGATGGGCAATAAATGCTGGCTTCAGCTCAGTGGGAAGATACCTCGCCTACTGTATAAAGCAGTGATGGGAGATCTAGGCTAGTGAGTGGGCTGCTTGACTGACCCTCCTTCATCTCAGTGGGCCGCATGACTGAAATTGGGTATGTTCGCTAACCATGACCCAATGAATAAGATTGAATACATTTAATACATGCCAAATATTTCATAATAAGTTATAGAAATTGCTTAACCATTTATATATTAATAGAACTGTCATCAACTTCCAAGTGGTTAAAAACAAAATAAATATCTCTGCTTTGATTCAACGCAGAGGGAGCACACGGCTCTCACAGTCAAAGTTCTGTGTAATCAGCACGCACCACACATCACATACGTGCATATAGCTTTAGTTATGCCAGTAGGAAAAGAACGATGTGGATGAAAATCAGCGGAATGTGGCAGCCCAGTGCATGGGCACTGGTCAGCTAAATATCTCGTTGACCACACTCAGAACCCTGACGGGTCACCAAGGCCACAGGTCGACCATCATTGATATAAAGCCAGACGTGCTAACCTACCTTGACTATCCACTCATTGTTGCCTCTCACTTTAGTGCAATGCTGGGGAACCGGGGGCCGGATTCTCCGCCACACCGCTTTTCAGCCTCGACCCGCCGGCGGGATTCTCCGTTAAGCCGGCCGGTCAGTGGGGTTTCCCATTGTGGAGCAGCCCCACGCCGCCAGGAAACCCCCGGGCGCCGGCAAAACGGAGAATCCCGCCGGCGGAGAATCCCGCCCCAGATATCAGCAAAAGTGAATGTCTTTGGGAGAGAAATGGAGAAACCTGCAGCAAAATGCACCGTTCACTCAGACAGACACATGCATAGACACAGACAGACACACGCATAGACACAGACAGACACACGCATGGACACAGACAGATGCACGCATAGACACACACAGACACACGCATGAACACAGACAGACGCACGCATAGACACACACAGACACACGCATGGACACAGACAGATGCACGCATAGACACACAGACACACGCATGGACACAGACAGACACACACATGGACACACACATGGACACAGACACACGCACGCATAGACACACACAGACACACGCATAGACACAGACAGACGCACGCATAGACACTCACAGACACATACATAGGCACACACAGACACACGCATAGACACACAGACACACGCATAGACACACACAGACACACGCATAGACACAGACAGACACACGCATAGACACACACAGACACACACACACACACACGCATGGACACAGACACACGCACGCATAGACACACACAGTCACACGCATAGACACAAACAGACACACGCATAGACACACACAGACACACGCATGGACACAGACCGACACACGCATGGACACAGACAGACGCACGCATAGACACACACAGACACACGCATAGACACAGACAGACGCACGCATAGACACACAGACACACGCATGGACACAGACACACGCACGCATAGACACACACAGACACACGCATAGACACAGACAGACACATGCATAGACACACACAGACACACACATGGATACACACAGACACACGCATGGACACAGACAGGCACATGCATAGACACACACAGACACACGCATGGACACACACAGACACACGTATGGACACAGACAGACATATGCATAGACACACACAGACACACGCATGGACACAGACAGACCCATGCATAGACACACACAGACACACGCATGGACACAGACAGACGCACGCATAGACACACCCAGACACACGCATGGACACAGACAGACACATGCATAGACACACACATGGACACAGACAGACGCACGCATAGACACACACAGACACACGCATAGACACAGACACACACATGTACACAGACAGACACATGCATAGACTCACACAGACACACGCATAAACACAAACGCACGCATAGACACAGACAGACGTACGCATAGACACAGACAGACGCACGCATAGACACAGACAGATGCACGCATAGACACACACAGACACACGCATAGACACAGACACACACATGGACACAGACAGACGCACGCATAGACACAGACAGGCGCACGCATAGACACACACAGACGCACGCATAGACACAGACACACGCATAGACACAGACACACGCATAGACACAGACACACGCATGGACACAGACAGATGCACGCATAGACACAGACACACGCATAGACACACACAGACACACGCATAGACACACACAGACACACGCATAGACACAGACAGACACATGCATGGACACACAGACGCACACACATGGGGCAAGATGCTGTCAATGTCGTCATTTGAAAATTGCCTTTAATGATCTTCTTTAGTTGAAAATGAGTGACCTCTAGGGGGCAGCAGCAGTATATAAATACAATGTGAAGAGAATCCATAGTCCAGGTACTAAAACTGACAGAGCTTAAAGGCAACCAGAAACTGTTTGGTGTACAGCTGATGTTTAAAGTAAATGCCAGTCCCTGAGTATGAAAGATGTCTTCATCATCACCTTCGCAGTGATCCTTAAAATATGATTTAAGTCTGTCGTACGTAGAAAGCAGCAACTGAAGTTGAGTGTGGGAATTATTTTAATTACAGTTGTTTAGTAATCCTCGGGGAGGAGGATGGCCTGTTCCCGCAGGGTAGGAGTCCCATCTCTCCCTCCTGTCCCTCACTCCTCCAGTAGTTGGTGCTGCTCTCTCTGGCTTCATGTCTTCAACCCATTCATCCTACATACCAAGATGGACTCCCATCCAGATGCCTGTGACCAAGCACTCCCTTTCTCTTGGTCGTTCCTGAAAGGTGGAGTTGCGCATTCCTTAAATAAGCAAAATTTACGGGCAGCACGGTAGCATTGTGGATAGCACAATTGCTTCACAGCTCCAGGGTCCCAGGTTCGATTCCGGCTTGGGTCACTGTCTGTGCGGTGTCTGCACATCCTCCCCGTGTGTGCGTGGGTTTCTCCGGGTGCTCCGGTTTCCTCCCACAGTCCAAAGATGCGCAGGTTAGGTGGATTGGCCATGATAAATTGCCCTTAGTGTCCAAAATTGCCCTTAGGGTTGGGTGGGGTTACTGGGTTATGGGGATAGGGTGGAGGTGTTGACCTTGGGTAGGGTGCTCTTTCCAAGAGCCGGTGCAGACTCGATGGGCCGAATGGCCTCCTTCTGCACTGTAAATTCTATGAAAATACTGCGGACGCTGGAATCTGATAAAAGAACAGAATAAGCTGGAGATGGCTCCTTCAGTTGGTTTGTTGTATTCACTTCTCCCAATGCAGCCTTCTCTACATAGAGGCGACTAAAATGCAGACTGGGCGATCACTTTGTGGAACACCTTCGCTCAGTCCGCAAGCTTGACCCCAACCTTCCTGTTGCTTGCCATTTTAACTCAGCACCTTACTCTCGTGCCCACCCGTCCATCCTCGGCCTGCTGCAATGCTCCAGTGAAGCCTGGCGCAAGTTGGAAAAGCAGCATCTCCTCTTCCGATCGGGCACATTGCAGGCCTTTGGTCATTTAGATTTTGACCTTTCTCACATCTTTTTTTTGATAAATTTAGAGTGCCCAATTATTTTTTTTTCAATTAAGGGGCAATTTAGCGTGGCCAGTCCACCTAACCTGCACATCTTTGGGTTGTGGGTGCGGAACCCACGCAGACACTGGGAGAATGTGCAAACTCTACACGGGCAGTGACCCAGAGCCGGAATTTGAACCCGAGTCCTCAGCGCTGCAGCCCCAGTGCTAACCACTGCATCACTGTGCTGCCCCTGACCTTTCTCCATCTTAAACCCCCCTTCATAAAAAAAAAATCCATAAATGTATTGCCTCAATGCAAACACCCCCTCTCCCCCTCACGCCTGGTTATCTGTTGTTGTTCTTAAAGTTGCTACTTCTTGTTGCAGTTTCCTTTGCTGTAATATTCTCCCTCCTTTCAGTTCATGGCTCGAAACGTTATCTCTGTTTCGCTCCTGAAAGATGCTGACAGACCTGCAGCGTTTTTACAGACTCCTCTGTTCCTGTTGTCCGATGCTTATTCCGTTTCGGTGAAATTCTCAGAGAATTTACAGAACAAATGTTGCGTGGGGTTGGTGAGGTTTTGACCAAGGGCTCGATTTTAACTCTTTAAGTGAATGGAGTTTGAATGAGTTAAAATCAGGCTCAATGTTCTAGTCTCCGCACGTCCCCTTCACAGACCCAGCAGGCCATGAAATGATGAGTACTGATGTCAGTGGTGGCTTTGAGCCGCGTTTACAATTGACATCAATACCATTTTTACTATTGGAAAAACATATTGATTGGAGTGTGTGGTGGTATGTATTAGGGGTAATACGGTACACCATGAATGCCCAGGAGCTATTGGAGGACAGATGCTGGGTCCCGATTGGATCTGCCGCCTACTGGGCTCCACCCAGATAGGTGGGGTATAAGAACCTGGTTTGCTCCCAGCAGCTGCATTCTGTGACTGAGCTGCTGGGGAACAAGTCTGCTCAATAAAGCCTCGATTGAAGTTCTCTACGTCTCGCCTCGTGTGTGATCGATGGTGCTACAGAGTGCGAGCCACTAAAGTACCGTGCAGTCTCTTTCATGTGAGCCAACAGCCACTCAGTCCTTTAATGATTGTCGCAATGGCCATTCCTGGCGAGGACTTCAACTCTTGTACCAAGATGGCATCTTGTACTAAATGGAGACTTAAACAGTGCTTCAGCCAAAGACCCCATCTTGGCCATCTCTTCATCCCTGTAGCATCTTAAAAAATTAATTCCTCACCCCCGGGAAATGCTTTTAGATATATGCAGGTTAGGGCGTTTGTGAGGCGACAGGTAAGGGAATTCCCGTTGCTCCCGGTACAAGAAATTCAAGATAGGGTGATCTCAGGTGTATGGGTCGGGGAGGGCAAGGTGTCGGCAATATACCAGGAGATGAAAGGAGAGGGGGAAGCGCTGGTAGAAGAGCTGAAGGCTAAATGGGAGGAGGAGCTGGGCGAGGAGATTGAGGAAGGTCTGTGGGCTGATGCCCTAGGTAGGGTTAATTCCTCCTCCTCGTGTGCCAGGCTCAGCCTGATACAATGTAAGGTGGTCCACAGAGCGCACTTGACGGGGGCGAAGTTGAGTAGGTTCTTTGGGGTTACGGACAGATGTGGAAGGTGGTCAGGGAGCCCGGCGAACCATGTCCATATGTTTTGGTCATGCCCGGCACTGGAGGGGTTCTGGAGAGGAGTGGCGGGAGCAATATCTCAGGTGGTGAAAGTCTGGGTCAAGCCAAGCTGGGGGCTAGCAATATTTGGAGTAGTGGACGAGCCGGGAGTGCAGGAGGCGAAAGAGGCCGGCATTCTGGCCTTTGCGTCCCTAGTAGCCCGGCGAAGGATCTTGCTAATGTGGAAGGAGGCGAAGCCCCCTAGCATGGAGGCCTGGATAAACGACATGGCTGGGTTCATAAAACTGGAGAGGATTAAGTTTGCCTTGAGAGGGTCTGCGCAGGGGTTTTCACAGGCGGTGGCAACCGTTCCTAGACTATCTCGAGGAGCGTTAGAGGAAGGTCGGTCAGCAGCAGCAGCAACCCGGGGGGGGGGGGGAGATTGCTTGCGGGGGGGCGGATGAGCAAGAGATAACATGAAGGGTTGGGGAAACTGGCACATGCGGGAGAGAGCCAGGGTACAAAGCTATGTAAATATACCATTTTGCTATGTATATATCTTACTCAGTGCGATTTCTTGTTATTTTGTTACGGGCGGGGGGGGGGGGGGGGGGGGGTTCTTGTTTGTAAGGGAGAAAAATTGTGTTAAAAAACTTTAATAAATATATTTTTTTTAAAAATTAATTCCTCTGATGGTCAATTTAATTCTAAACTTACTGACTGTTGTACTTCACAGCAATTAACCCTTCTGACCTCGAAAACCGACCTGTTCACTGTAGCAGCGTAATAATATATTGTGGATTGCTGGATATAAAACCTATGTCCTCATAAAGCACTTGACAAATCATCTGACTTGGTGTGATTAACATTGTGACCGCATCCACTGTCAGAACCTCGGGCAACGCACCTCCTGAGTAATGTTCTGACATGGTTATTTTATTGCTGTGGTGGTTTATTGCTAACACGGAGCAGCCGGAAAATCTTAGCTTTTTTTGAAAGTTAAGATTATTTTACTCAAAATATTTTCTCAAAATTCTTTGCTTTTGATGACCTATTGTCTCCCACGTAGATTTTGGTAAAGCTTCTCCAGCAATAGTGAATACAGCACGTCTCTGTCTCTGGATGTTAATAAACAGGGAGCCCTGCTGCACTAAGCACTTTAAGTTGCCATCATGTTGTGCACCAGTTCCCATTCAGCAGCGTAATAATACCGGTGTATAATAATGCTCCTCTCCTCTCCTCTCAGATCAGCTGGAGGTGTACAGCCCCCATGGTGCAATACCTTCTGTGAATTCATTGGCATCTCTTGTGTGCAATTCTACCTGTCGGAATAACTAGCTGGCAATACTATGGGATACAATGTTCTTGTTGACAATCAAGTCCTCTACCACAGTGTGTGCTTTTTGTTTCTAACCTCCCAGATCTTTGTTTTTGTAGAATTTTGAAGTGAAAGCTGATGACCTGGAGCCACTATCGGAGTTGGGACGAGGTGCGTACGGGGTTGTGGAGAAGATGCGTCACACACCGAGTGGTACACTCATGGCTGTAAAGGTAAGGCCAGCTCTCTGAATTGAGGCTAGTCTCTGGTTCACTCGGGGGAAGGGAGGCGGCTGCTGCAATGTTGACCAGTGCGCAACAGGTTAATCGATGTCTCAGGAACAGTAACTATAAAGGCACTTTCATTTGGCCAGATTTCCCCTGTCCTCCCTCGAGAGAGAGAGAGAGAGAGGCACGTCCGTGCAATGCTGTTTTAGCAGTCTGTGCCACTGGCTGTGTTCTGAGATATGGACACCCAGAGTCTAGACATATGACACCAAGGACAGGATTCTGAGCCCCATTTGACTGGAAATGGAAGCAGGCAGATGCTAAAAATAGTACCTCTGGCCAATCTGCTGGTTCCCTGGCTTCATCCCACTCTGGGCAATTTGCCCAAAGGTTGGAGCAGCATAGCTCGTCACCTGCAAGTGGCAGAGATACAATTCAGTTAATTAATGGCCACACAATGCCTGTCCAATGAAGCTGACTGGGATTTCCGAGTTGACCTTCAGTCCCACAAGCGGTGGGGGAAAATACAGCTGACTGAAGGCAAACTCCCGGTGGGAGAGTGTGGGGGGACTAGCGCTCCAGATAGGTCTACTGGCTTAGGTTTGTAATGATATGTATACAGGTATACTAGTGAAGGGTTAATTACTACATCTGTGTAATTCAAACACCATCACCGGTTGCTAGTATAAATATCAGATCTCAGGGAATCATAGAACATAGCACTGTACAGCACAGTACAGGCCCTTTGGCCCACGGTGTTGTGCCAACCACGTATCCTAATCTAAGATCAACCTTACCTACACCCCTTCAATTTACTGTCCAAGAGTCGCTTAAATGTCCCTAATGACTCTGACTCCATCACCTCCGCTGGCAGTGCATTCCATGCACCCACCACTCTCTGTGTAAAGAACCGACCTCTGATATCTCTGCTCGAATCTTGGGTAGTTCAGTGTTAGCAGAGGAGAGGGATTGATCACAGCTCTAGGAATAGTTTAGGTTAGAGAAAAGTAGCACGAGTACATCATTAGTTAATATTAGATTATAGATTACTGTATTAATAGTTATAGCTCTGTAGAGTGTGCAAACACTATTTAATTTATTTGTTATTCAATAAATTAGCTTTGCTTCAATCTTAAGATTGCTGGTTTCTTTGTCATCCACTCATCAAACCATTCTGGATCTCAAAACAAAGAATAGTGACATATGACATCAAAGTAATATAACAAGGTTGTCTGCCAGAGTGCAGCAGCAGCCAGAGACCACCCTGTGAAAGGCTCCATTCCCCACCACAATGATGGTCAGGCTGCTGAATCTATTTGTTACCTAACCTTTGAATAAGGTTGGAGAGAGAGAGGATGAGGAGCCCTCTCTGTCACTTACCTGTCAGTGCATTCTGGTGCTGCTGTCCAGCTGGAGGGCTTCATCTTGGCCCTTCAGCTTCAGAAGCCCACCCGTCACCCTTCATTTGACAGTGAGGCTGTCCCTTGGTCATTAATTGGCTACACTGGGTGAAAGTTCCAGGTGAGTAACTTGTTTCTCACACAGTGCGGGGCGGCAAGGGTGAATGGGAGGGCTGGCCACCTGCTTTATTTTTCATTTTCTCCCAATCCCCCCCCCAAACCTCCTCATCTTCCAGTACAGGAAGATAGGGGCGCGATTCTCCGATCTGGAGACTAAGTGCCGTACGCCAGAGTGAAAACCGGAGTGTTTTACTCCGGCGTCGGAGGCCGTTCCCAAACCCCGATTCACACTCCCCCGGGAGGCTAGGAGTGGTGCCGCGTCATTTACGTGCGCCACGCCTTGGCGCCGCGTAAAAGCGGCACCGTGTAAATGACAGGGCCGGTGCCACGTAAATTACGTCAATCGCGCATGTGCGGGATAACCGGCGCCAACCCGCGCATGCGTGGTTGACGTCCTCCCCGCGGCCGCTCCGCAAGATGGCGGATCAATCTTGCGGGGCAGCGGAGGAAAGGAGGTCCTCCTTCAGAGAGGCCGGTGCGCCGATCGGTGGGCACCGATCACGGGCCAGACCCCTTTTGAGCCCCCCCCCCCCCCCACAGGCCACCCCCCCCCCCCCCCCCCCACCCCCCCCAAGCGTTCCTGCGGTGTTCACGCCGGCAGCGACCAAGTGTGGATGGCGCCGGCGTGAAGCCGTCGTTTTGGGCAGGCCGCTCGGCCCATCCGGGCCAGAGAATATCGGGAGAGCGGAGAATCGCCATTTTGGGGGTCCCGGGCGATTCTCTGGCCTGCGCCACGCAGACCTCGACGGGGCCGTTCTCGCCGCTGGGAGGGCGTCAGACCGGCGTCGCAGGTAAAAATGGCGCCCCAGGCGATTCTCTGAAACGGCGCGGGAGCAGAGAATCGCGCCCAGGGCCTTTACGCTCACCGCATGGTCACCAATTCAGACATTTAAAAAATAAATTTAAGAATACCCAATTATTTCTTTCCAATTATGGGCAATTTAGCGTGGCCAATCGACCTATACTGCACATCTTTGTGTTGTGGGGGTGAGACCCACGCAGACACGGGGATAATGTGCAAATTCCACACAGACAGTGACCCGGGGCCGGAATCAAACCCGTGTCCTCTGAACCGTGAGGCAGCAGTGCTAACCACTGCGCCACCGTGCCTTTCCACCAATTCAGACATGGCAGGTTTCCACTAAATTGACAATAATCTATACTTGGTGGCATTGATAGAGGTAGCACTGCTGACCAGGAGAGCTTCCTACTCGTTGAATAGTGCCGTGGGATCTTTTATACCTGCCTGAACTGGCAGGCTTGGTTTCAGAATCTCACCTGAAAGACCACACTTCCAAAAATGCCAAGATTATTGTTCGTGCCCATTGAGAAACTTGAACAAACATGCTTCTAACTTGGATCGGAGACTGCGACCCTTGAGCCAAGCTGATGTGATTTTCTCTAAATCCAATCACGCACAAGCACCTGAAGCTGATGAAAATGATTCAAATTTTGGTAAGTGCGCGCAGATGGCTCATTCACTCCTGCAAGGTTTAAGGACTCCTGCACCCATGGATGCAATGTCCAGGTGGGACATTTAAAATTACACGATTGTTGAATCTTCCTCTCTGGAGTCCAAGTCAGGTGGCGGGCAGGAAGGTTGGTGGGACAGCTGAACACGTACAATCGTCTGTAGTTCTGCTCATTAATTGTGCATCCTTGAGGAGAATGGCGAACCTGGTAGTGGTTCAGGCAGGAGGTCACCAACCACTCCATTACATCTTGGGCCTAAGGTTCTGACGCCGTATTGAAACAGCACCCGGACAGCCATTCAGTCAGTGCAGACGAGGCTTTCCACAGAGTCCTTGCAGCTTCAGCTTGCACTAGAGAAGCTGGAAGACGTGAGCGACCACATCCTGGGACATACGAAGCTCCTCCGGCATTACATCTCTAGATAAGGACACAGCCAGCAATACATCCATGGTTGAACCAATTTTCACTACTGCAGTGGTCCATGTTCGCCAGTAGCTTGACCTACTTGAGGCCGCTGCCTCTTCCTGCTCTGTGCGCCACCTGGTCCTGTGTCAATCTGCGACGGAACCTCTTAGAACATAGAACATAGAACAATACAGCGCAGTACAGGCCCTTCGGCCCACGATGTTGCACCAAAACAAAAGCCATCTAACCTACACTATGCCATTATCATCCATATGTTTATCTAATAAACTTTTAAATGCCCTCAATGTTGGCGAGTTCACTACTGTAGCAGGTAGGGCATTCCATGGCCTCACTACTCTTTGCGTAAAGAACCTACCTCTGACCTCTGTCCTATATCTATTACCCCTCAGTTTAAAGTTATGTCCCCTCGTGCCAGCCATTTCCATCCGCGGGAGAAGGCTCTCACTGTCCACCCTATCCAACCCCCTGATCATTTTGTATGCCTCTATTAAGTCTCCTCTTAACCTTCTTCTCTCCAACGAAAACAACCTCAAGTCCAACAGCCTTTCCTCATAAGATTTTCCCTCCATACCAGGCAACATCCTGGTAAATCTCCTCTGCACCCGCTCCAAAGCCTCCACGTCCTTCCTATAATGCGGTGACCAGAACTGTACGCAATACTCCAAATGCGGCCGAACCAGAGTTCTGTACAGCTGCAACATGACCTCCTGACTCCGGAACTCAATCCCTCTACCAATAAAGGCCAACACTCCATAGGCCTTCTTCACAACCCTATCAACCTGGGTGGCAACTTTCAGGGATCTATGTACATGGACACCTAGATCCCTCTGCTCATCCACACTTTCAAGAACTTTACCATTAGCCAAATATTCCGCATTCCTGTTATTCCTTCCAAAGTGAATCACCTCACACTTCTCTACATTAAACTCCATTTGCCACCTCTCAGCCCAGCTCTGCAGCTTACCTATATCCCTCTGTAACCTGCTACATCCTTCCACACTATCGATAACACCACCGACTTTAGTATCGTCTGCAAATTTACTCACCCACCCTTCTGCGCCTTCCTCTAGGTCATTGATAAAAATGACAAACAGCAGCGGCCCCAGAACAGATCCTTGTGGTACTCCACTTGTAACTGAACTCCATTCTGAACATTTCCCATCAACCACCACCCTCTGATTTCTTTCAGCTGGCCAATTTCTGATCCACATCCCTAAATCACCCTCAATCCCCAGCCTCCGTATTTTCTGCAATAGCCTACCGTGGGGAACCTTATCAAACGCTTTGCTGAAATCCATATACACCACATCAACTGCTCTACCCTCGTCTACCTGTTCAGTCACCTTCTCAAAGAACTCGATAAGGTTTGTGAGGCATGACCTACCCTTCACAAAGCCATGCTGACTATCGCTGATCATATTATTCCTATCTAGATGATTATAAATCTTGTCTCTTATAATCCTCTCCAAGACTTTACCCACTACAGACGTGAGGCTCACCGGTCTATAGTTGCCGGGGTTGTCTCTGCTCCCCTTTTTGAACAAAGGGACCACATTTGCTATCCTCCAGTCCTCTGGCACTATTCCTGAAGCCAATGATGACATAAAAATCAAAGCCAAAGGTCCAGCAATCTCTTCCCTGGCCTCCCAGAGAATCCTAGCTAGGATAAATCCCATCAGGACCCGGGGACTTATCTATTTTCAGCCTGTCCAGAATTGCCAACACCTCTTCCCTACATACCTCAATGCCATCTATTCTATTAGCCTGGGTCTCAGCATTCTCCTCCACAACATTATCTTTTTCCTGAGTGAATACTGACGAAAAATATTCATTTAGTATCTCGCCTATCTCTTCAGACTTCACACACAACTTCCCATCCCTGTCCTTGACTGGTCCTACTCTTTCCCTAGTCATTCGCTTATTCCTGACATACCTATAGAAAGCTTTTGGGTTTTCCTTGATCCTACCCGCCAAATACTTCTCATGTCCCCTCCTTGCTCGTCTTAGCTCTCTCTTTAGATCCTTCCTCGCTACCTTGTAACTATCCATCGCCCCAACTGAAACTTCACACCTCATCCTCACATAGGCCTCCTTCTTCCTCTTAACAAGAGATTCCACTTCTTTGGTAAACCACGGTTCCCTCGCTCGACGCCTTCCTCCTTGCCTGACCGGTACATACTTATCAGGAACACGCAGTAGTTGATCCTTGAACAAGCTCCACTTATCCAGTGTGCCCAACACTTGCAGCCTACTTCTCCACCTTATCCCCCCCAAGTCACGTCTAATGGCATCATAATTGCCCTTCCCCCAGCTATAACTCTTGCCCTGCGGTGTCTACTTATCCCTTTCCATCATTAACGTAAACGTCACCGAATTGTGGTCACTGTCCCCAAAGTGCTCTCCTACCTCCAAATCCAACACCTGGCCTGGTTCATTACCCAAAACTAAATCCAACGTGGCCTCGCCTCTTGTTGGCCTGTCAACATATTGTGTCAGGAAACCCTCCTGCACACACTGTACAAAAAACGACCCATCCAATGTACTCGAACTATATATTTTCCAGTCAATATTTGGAAAGTTAAAGTCTGCCATAATAACTACCCTGTTACTTTCGCTCTTATCCAGGATCATCCTCGCCATCCTTTCCTCTACATCCCTAGAACTATTTGGAGGCCTATAGAAGACTCCCAACAGGGTGACCTCTCCTTTCATGTTTCTAACCTCAGCCCATACTACCTCGGAAGATGAGTCCCCATCTAGCATCCTCTCCGCCACCGTAATACTGCTCTTGACTAGCAGCGCCACACCTCCCCCTCTTTTGCCTCCTTCTCTGAGCTTACTAAAACACCTAAACCCCGGAACCTGCAACATCCATTCCTGTCCCTGCTCTATCCATGTCTCCGAAATGGCCACAACATCGAAGTCCCAGGTACCAACCCATGCTGCCAGTTCCCCTACCTTATTTCGTATACTCCTGGCATTGAAGTAGACACACTTCAAACCACCTACCTGAACACTGGCCCCCCCTGCGACGTCAAATCTGTGCTCCTGACCTCTATACTCCCATTCTCCCTTACCCTAAAACTACAATCCAGGTTCCCATGCCCCTGCTGCATTAGTTTAAACCCCCCCAAAGAGCACTAACAAATCTCCCCCCCCAGGATATTTGTGCCCCTCAGGTTCAGATGTAGACCATCCTGTCTGTAGAGGTCCCACCTTCCCCAGAAAGAGCCCCAGTTATCCAGAAATCTGAATCCCTCCCGCCTACACCATCCCTGTAGCCACGTGTTTAATTGCTCTCTCTCCCTATTCCTCATCTCACTATCACGTGGCACGGGCAACAACCCAGAGATAACAACTCTGTTCTAGTTCTGAGCTTGCATCCTAGCTTCCTGAAAGCCTGCCTGACATCCTTGTCCCCTTTCCTACCTATGTCGTTAGTGCCAATGTGGACCACGACTTGGGGCTGCTCCCCCTCCCCCCTAAGGACCCGGAAAACACGATCCGAGACATCACGTACCCTTGCACCTGGGAGGCAACATACCAAACGTGAGTCTCTCACGCTCCCACAAAATCTCCTATCTTCTTCCTCATTTGGATGAGAGCCGTTACTGAGGCAGGACTACCTACAGCCTACATCATCGATGCCTTGGTGGATCTGTGAACAAGTGGAAGTAATACATTTAGTGAGCATATTCTTTACAGTTTTCCCTCTATCTCAAAGCCAGCAGGCCACTGCTAAACCCTTTGCTTGGTCTCCATCTAGACATAGCATTCCCACCCCACACCGTTCAGATGAAGGACAATCTGGAGGACTAGTGATGAGTATTCCTCACGTTCATAGATAGCTACATATGGAGACACTGCCTTTGACCAGGGTGATGCGAGCCATGTGCACAAAGGGACTGGTTTAGCACACTGAGCTAAATCGCTGGCTTTTAAAGCAGACCCAGGCAGGCCAGCAGCACGGTTCAATTCCCGTACCAGCCTCCCCGAACAGGCGCCGGAATGTGGCGACTAGGGGCTTTTCACAGTAACTTCATTGAAGCCTACTTGTGACAATAAGCGATTTTCATTTTTCATTTCATGTCTTCACATTGAGGATTACCCTCCGTTGTGTTGTGTGGCATTATTCACCCTGCTAAATGGGACAGACTGATCTAGCATCCCAAGACTTGGCATCCTTGAGATGCTGTGGGCCATCAGCAGTAGCAGAACTGTCACCTCATGGCCTCCACTCTACCATTACCACTAAACCAGTGGATCAACCCTGGTTTAATGAAGAGTGCCAATGGCAACATCGGGCATACCTAAAAATGAGGTGGCTGGAAACTGCGTGATCAAGGTCAGTTTGGGAAAATGATGCGTGTCACCTTCCAGACTCAGACCAGAACCTGCAACCTTCCCCCTGTCACCCACCAACTTCCCCTGTCACACTTGACCCACCCAATATCACCATTCCTCTCCCCTCTGTCACCCTTGAAACTCCTCACCCTCATTGCCCTGGACCCTACCGTGATCCACCTTCACATGCCTTCCCACCCCCCCAAGAGCCAACATCCTTTACCGTCCCCATGCCCACACTGATGCCAGCCCCTCTAGTTATCTGAGCCATCTGTCTTGTCCGCCTCTGCGTCCCCCTGCCGTGAGACCTTCACGTCCCAATCTCTCACCCTATTGCACCCCTTTCCCTCTTCTGACTGCGACTATTCCCATCTACCGCCAGCAATAAATTCACCCTTCCTTCCCTGGATACTTCCACCAACCCCCCACCCAACACTCTCCGCACCCACCCTTCCCCATTTAGCCTGCCTCCTGTGTCAGTCTCGACGCAGCTTTTTTCCATTGGAACTCTAAATAAGTGAAAACGTTCAATGTCCCCAAGAAGGTGAAACCAGCAGCAGGAACCTCAAATTTGTGGAAAAGGTGAAGCTCGCCAGGTGGAATCCAATCCGAGGGGAGACGGTGGCATAGTGGTATTGTCACTGGATCAGTAAACCAGAGACCCAGGGTAATGCTCTGGGGACCCAGGTTCAAATCCCGCCCCTGCAGATGGTGGAATTTGAATTCAATAAAAAAAAAAATCTGGAACCAAAAGTCTAATGATGGACCATGAAACATTGCCGATTGTTGTAAAAATCCATCTGGTTCACTAATGTCCTTTCGGGAAGGAAATCTGCCGCCCTTACCTGGTCTGGCCTACATGTGACACTACGACCCACAGCAATGTGGTTGACTCTTAACTGCTCCCTCAAGGGCAGTTAGGGATGGGCAATAAATGCTGGCACAGCCTGCGACGCCCACCTCCCATGAACAAACAAAAAAAGACTTATACACAGTTGTAAAACTGAACGCTCTAAATTCTCGCTGGCTGGGAACATAATTTGAAGAGCAAAACTTAATTCTGGCGAGGTGGCCCTCGAATGAGCACACACGAGATGCTGATGTATGGAAACGGGGTTGCCGACATTGCTCATTCGGAAACCCTTGAGCTGCCTTGAAAATCAGGAGAATAAAAATCCAACAATTTTCCTGCTATCGGGAAACAGATTTTATGACTCCGGCCAAATGAACTGCACCCGCTCACCCACTGCTGGCGTGAGTGGAAGATTCCGCCCCACCAGTTGGCGAGAGAAATAGTTTCCCAGCAACTGCAACCTCTGTCAAGAATTCTGTCAGGAACATTAATGCAATAAATAATCTATTGTGCACTTCCTAAGAAGATACAAAAATGATAGGGAGGAAAAGACCATATGATATAGGAGCAGAAGCAGGCCATTCAGCCCATCGAGTCTGCTCCACCATTCAATGAGATTATGACTGATCTGATACGATAATGCTCAACTTCACTTTCCCACCGTATCCCCATAACCCTTGATTCCCTTACTGATTAAAAATCTGTCTATCTCAGCCTTGGAACATATTTAACGACCCAGCCTCTACAGCTCTCTGCTGTAAAGAATTCCACAGATTCACTATCCACTGAGAAAAGAAATTCCTCCTCATCTCGGTCTTAAATGGGTGACCCCTTACTCTGAGATTATGCCCTCTGGTTCTAGACTCTCCCACAAGGGGAAACAACATCTTAGCTCCGACCCTGTCAAACCCCCTGCAAATCCTATGTGTATCATTAAGGTCGCTTCTCATTCTTCTAAACCCCAGTGAGTACAGGCCCAACCTATTCAACATTTCCTCATCAGAAAATCCCTCCATACCTGGTGGTCAACCTCGTGGACTTTCTCTGGAAGGCCTCCAGTGCCAGTATATCTTTGGTGGGATCAAATCTGTTCTTAGCATTCCAGGTGTGGTCTAACTAGTGCCTTGTATAGTTTTAACAAGACTTCTCCATTTTTATACTCCATTCCCTTTGAAATAATAGCCACGTTCCATTTGTTTTCCCTATTACTAAATATTGCATGGTCGATTTTTGTGATTTATGCATGAGGACCCCCAAATCTCTCTGTGCTGCAGCTTTCTGCAGTCTTTCTCCATTTAGATAATATTCAGCTCCTTTATTCCGTCTACCAAAGTACATAATTTCACATTTTCTGACACTATATGCCATCTGCCAAGTTTTTGCCCACTCACTTAACCTGTCCATATCCCTCTATAGATTCTTTGGGCAGGATTCTCTGACCCCCTGCCGGGTCGGAGAATCGCCGGGGGGGGGGGGGGGGGGGTGCGGCGTGAATCCCGCTCCGACGCCGGCTGCCGAATTCTCCGGCGCCGTTTTTTTGCCGGTGGTGGGGATCACGTTGCGCAGTTCGGGGGTCGTTGGCAGTGGCACCCCCCCCCGGCGATTCTCCGGGCTCCGATGGGCCAAGCGGACACCTGTTTCCGGGCGGTCCCGCCGGCGTGAAATACACAAGGTACATAACGGCTGGACCTGGCTCTGAGGGCGGCCTGCGGAGTCCTCGGGGGGGGGGGGGGGGCACGGTGGCCTGGCCCGCGATCGGGGCCCACTGATCTGCGGGCAGGCCTGTGCCGTGGGGGCACTCTTTCCCTCCCCGCCGGCCTCTGTAAAGCTCCGCCATGGCCGCGCGGAGAAGAAACCCCCTGCGCATGCACAGGGATCACGTCAGCGGTTCTGCGCATACGGCAGAACACGCTGACGCTCCCACGCATGTGGCAACTCGCGCCGGCTGGTGGCCCTTAGGCGCCGGTTGGCGCGGCGCTAACCACTCCAGCGCGGCCTAGCCCCCGGAAGTGCGGAGGATTCCGCAACTTCTGTGCGGCCTGGACTTCCGCTTGTGACCATGGAGAGATTGGTCACTTAAAGGGCTGTTACTGTGCAAAGGCACAGAAAAGGGCTCTTTTTCCCCAGATCCGGGTGGAATTTTGATGGAAAGGCGTAGGTGAAAGTTAGAGGAGTAGTTTACCCCTGGAATGGTAGGTCTTCTGATCACCGGACCCGGCAGAAAACAGTGGGAGGTTTGGCTGGAAAGTTGAAATAGTCTTGTGCTCCACAGACAGCCTCTTCCAGCACGCAGGCGGAGGGGGGGGGGGGGGGGGGGGGGATGATGGAAAGCCCCAGATACAGGACCTGATGACTTTTATCAAGGAGGAATTCCATAAGCAGAGGACAGAAATGCGTGAGGATCATGCAAAGGCCATTGCAGAAGCTATGGCACTCCTGAAGAGTACTTTGGAGCGGATGGAGGGGTGTTTGGAGGTCACAGATTCGGGAGATTAAAGGAGTGATCTCGGACCACAGCGATCGTGTGGTGGCTCTGGACACGGAGGTGGGGCTCCTAGGAGATCTTTGTAAGACGTTGAGGGCAAAGGTGGAGGAGCAGGGGAATGTCTCGAGAAGGCAGAACGTGTGAATAGTGGGCCTGCCTGAAGGAGTGGAAGGTGTGAGTGCCACGCGGTACGCCTCGAGGATGCTGGCGGGACTAACCAAGTGCATAGGTCTCTGAGGCAAAAGCCTAGAGCTGGGGAGCCGCCGTGGGCGGTGATCGTGAGACTCCATAAATTTGTGGAGAAAGAGAAAATTCTACGGTGGGCCAGGGAGAAGCGTAGCTGCGACTGGGAGGGAAATAACGTCCGGATTTATCAGGACATCGGAGCCAAGTTGGCAAAACGGCGGGCAGATTTCAACAAGGCCAAGGTGGTGCTGTACCGGCGGCAGATCAGGCTTGGGGTGCTCTACCCGGCGAAATTCTGATTGAACTCCATATAATCCCCAATTGCCAACGTTCGGAAGCCGGGAGTATTATTTCGAGAACCCCGAAGCGGCCAAAGACTTCATTAAGGAGCATAAACTGGGGGAGAACTGAGTGGACAATGCTTGGGAACCGGGGTGCTGGCACTGTGTAATGGTCGGGAGCATGTTTGAAGTGGGTGTAGGGATTGGGGGATTTTCACCTTTTTTTGTGGGGGCGGGGGGGTTCTGTTCAATGTTGAGATTGTAAGGAGTTGTAGGGGTGAAAGGTTTATGTGGGGATGGATGTTCCCATCCCCCCTTCTGTTTTATGGGACTGTTTGTGTTTAACATCTGTTTGTTTGCTTTTGGAGAAGGCTACCTGGAGTTGAGGAGAAGTCCTTGTTTGGGTGGGGGAGGGTAATGCCAGCAGGGAGCATTCTTCTTTGAGCTGAGGAGTGGGAGGGGGGAGAGGGAAGGGGAAGGTCATTAGGATGTGCCTTTGGGCAGGGGCAGCCGCGCTAGCAGGTTATGCTGGTGAACGGAAGTGAGGTAGGGGGGAGGGGGGAAAGGGGAAGTGGGGGGGAAAGAAGGGGAAAAGTGGGGGTGGGGGGGGGGTTCTGTGACGCGGCAGGGTTTGAGAGATGACATGGCCAAGCGCGAAGAAAGGGGCCATCTGGGATGGGCTAGGTACAGAGTGGAATTAAAGGGGCAGGAGTTAAGTGGGGAAGATGACGGACGGTAGAGGGGATTGGTGGCGCAAGCCTCCGGTAAGGTTAGTAACGTGAAAGGTCCGGGGACTGAATGGGCCGGTTAAAAGGTCGCGGGTGTTTGCGCATCTCAGGTGCTTGAAAGCGGGGGTTGTCATTTTGCAGGAGACACACCTCAGTGTGAAGGACCAGGTTAGGTTAAGGAAGGGGTGGGTCGGCCAGGTTTTTCACTCGGGGTTTGATTTAAAATCGAGGGGTGTGGCGATTTTAATGAGCAAAAAAATGGGATTTGTGAGTGCGAAGGAGGTGAGGGATCCAGGTGGGAGATATGTGATTGTGAGTGGGGTATTGGAAGGGGCACCGGTAGTGTTGGTAAATGTGTATGCCCCAAATTGGGATGATGTGGGATTTATGAGGGGGTTGCTGGCAGCAATCCCGGATTTGGCCACGTACCAGTTGATCATGGGAGGAGCTTTTAACTGTGTCCTGGTGCCGAGGGGGGATAGATCGAGGCCCAGATCAATGGGTAGGGTACGAATGGCAAGGGAACTGGGGGGTTTATGGAGAGGATGGGTATGGTGGATCCATGGCGTTTTCAGAACCCAGGGGGAAGGGAGTATTCCTTCTTTTCACACGTCTATAAGGTGTATTCGAGGATTGATTACTTTGTAGTGAGTCGGGAGATTTTGGTTGGGGTGGAGGGGGCAGAGTATGCGGGGATAGTTATCTCGGACCATGCACCCCACTGGCTGGATATTCGGTTCAGTATGGGACGAGAGCAGAGGCTGGGGTGGAGGTTTGACTCGGGGTTGTTGGCGGATGGAGGTTTTTGTGATAAGGTGCGGTTGGCAATTGGGGATTATATGGAGTTCAATCAGAATGGGGAGGTGTCGGCGGGCATTTTTTGGGAAGCACTGAAGGCAGTTGTCCGGGGAGAAATCATCTCATTTACGGTTCGTGCGAATAAGGAAAGGAGGGCGGAACATGACCGTCTAGTGAGCGAGATAGTGGAGGTGGACTGGGAATATTCGAGGGTGCCCAACATGGAGGGATTGGCGAGGAGGAAAGAGTTGCACGGACAATTTGACAGGCTGACAACAGGGAGGGCGGTAGGGCAACTGCGTAGGGCAGAGGGGTGTTTTCCGAGGATGGGGAGAAGGCGCACCAGCTGCGGAGGCAGGCTGCGTCCAGGGAAATATTGAAGAAAGGGACTGGGGCTGGGGATGTGGTGTCAGAGCCAGGGAAGATAAATGAGGCATTTGGAGACTATTACCAGGGACTTGATGAGGCAGACCCAGGAGGAGAGGAGGGGGACATGGGATGGTTTCTGGATGAGCTGGAATTTCCCCAGGTGGAGGAAGCAAAGAGGCAGGCTTTGGAGGATTCCCTGGGGCTGAGGGCGGTGCTGGATAGTATCAGGGGTATGAAGTCAGGGAAGGCCCCTGGGCCAGATGGGTACACAACAGAATTTTATAAGGAATTTGCGGCGGACCTGGCACCACATTTGTTGGGGGCGTTTAATGAAGCACTGGAGAAGGGGGAGTTGCCGGAGACGATGAAGCAGGCAGTAATCGCACTAATCCCCAAAAAAGGGAAGGATCCGGTGGAATGTGGGTCATATAGACCCATATCATTATTGAACACGGATGTGAAAGTATTGGCCAAGTTGTTGGCGGGGAGGATGGAGGATTGTGTCCCGGGGGTGGTTGCAGAAGATCAAACAGGCTTCGTGAAGGGCAGGCAGCTCGCGAGTAATATAAGACGGCTGTTTAATGTGGTGTTGAATCCGTCGAGAGCTCTGGTACTGGAGGTGGTGTTGTCCATGGACGCGGCAAAAGCATTTGATCAGGTGGAGTGGCGGTACTTGTTCGAAGTTTTGGGATGGTTTGGGTTTGGGCTGAGATTTGTGGCATGAGTGCGGTTGCTGTATGTGGCGCCAAGAGCGAGAGTGAGGACGAATGATATGAGCTCACAAAGCTTTGACTTACACAGGGGTACGAGGCTGGGGTGCCCGCTGTCGCTGCTGCTATTTGCGCTGGCCATAGAGCCATTGGCGATGGCTCTCAGGGAGTCGGCAAAGTGGCAGGGGATAATGAGGGGACAAAGGGAGCATTGGATGCCGCTCTATGCCGATGATCTCTTGCTGTATGTTTCGGATCCGTTGGAGAGTATGGGAAGGATTATGGGCCTGTTGGGAGGTTTGGAGGGTTCTTGGGATACAAGCTGAATGTAGGGAAAAGCGAGGTATTCCCGGTGAATGAGCTGGCACAGCGGGCTAATTTAGGGGGGATGCCATTTACGGTAGTAAGGGATAGGTTTAGGTACTTGGGGATTCAGGTAGCGAGGGAATGGACGAGGCTTCATAAGTGGAACTTAACGAAGCTGGTGGAGGAGGCCAGGGAGGATCTTAAGAGATGGGATACACTGCACTTAACATTGGCGGGGAGGGTCCAAGTGGTGAAAATGAATATTCTGCCGAGGTTCTTGTTTATCTTTCAGGCTCTCCCGATCTTTATACCAAAGGCCTTTTTTCGGAAAGTGGACACAATCATCTCTGACTTTGTATGGGCGGGGAAGGTGCCGAGGGTGGGGAGGACCCTGCTACAGAGGCAGAGGCAGCAGGGGGGGGGGGTTGGCGTTGCCAAACTTGCTTCATTATCATTGGGCGGCGAATGTGGACAAGGTGCGGCGGTGGGGGGAAGGGGAAGGGGTAAAGTGGGTTAGGATGGAGGAGGAATCTTGTAAGGGGTCTCGTTTGAGGGCTATGGTGACGGCAGCATTGCCAAATGCTCCGAGTAGGTATTCAGGGAGCCCTGTGGTGCAGTCCACGGTGAAGATATGGAATCAGCTGAGGAGGCATTTTAGGGTGGAAGGGATGTCGGTGCTAACGCTGCTGTGCGAGAATCATGGGTTTGAGCCGGGGGGGGGGATGGATAGTGTATACAGGAGGTGGAGGGAAGTGGGGCTGGTCAAGGTGAGGGATTTGTATTTGGAGGAAGGGTTCGCCAGTTTTGAGGAGCTAAGGGAGAGGATAGAGCTGCCGAGGAGTAGTGAGTTCAGGTACCTACAGGTTAGGGACTTTGCGTGAAAGGTCTGGAAGAGGTTCCCTAGATTTCCGGTATACACCCTGTAGGAGTGACTGCTGCTTCCGGATGTGGAAGGGGAGGGAAGAATTGGGGATATATATAAGTGGCTGGGGGAGCAGGGAGGTGGTGAAGATCAAGGAGAAATGGGAAGCGGAGTTGGGAATGGAGATCAATTGGGGAGTATGGAGTGAGGCACTGCGAAGGATAAACGGGACCTCCTCTTGTGCAAGGATGAGCCTGATACAGTTTAAGGTGCTGCACAGGGTGCATACGACTCAGGCGAGAATAAGTGGGTTCCTTCAGGGGGTAGCAGATGAGTGTGAGAGGTGTGGGCGGGGGCCAGCGAATCATGCACACATGTTTTGGTGTGGAGATGCCGGCGTTGGACTGGGGTGAGCACAGTACGAAGTCTTACGACACCAGGTTAAAGTCCAACAGGTTTGTTTCGATGTCACTAGCTTTCGGAGCGCTGCTCCTTCCTCAGGTGAATGAAGAGGTATGTTCCAGAAACAAATATATAGACAGATTCAAAGCTGCCAGCCAATGCTTGGAATGCGAGCATGAGCAGGTGATTAAATCTTTACAGATCCAGAGATGGGGTAACCTCTGGTTAAAGAGGTGTGAATTGTGTCAAGCCAGGACAGTTGGTTGGATTTCGCAGGCCAGATGGTGGGGGATGAATGTAATGCAACATGAATCCCAGGTCCCGGTTGAGGCCGCACTCATGTGTGCGGAACTTGGCTATAAGTTTCTGCTCGGCGATTCTGCGTTGTCGCGCGTCCTGAAGGCCGCCTTGGAGAACGCTTACCCGGAGATCAGAGGCTGAATGCCCTTGATTGCTGAAGTGTTCCCCGACTGGAAGGGAACATTCCTGCTTGGTGATTGTCGCGCGATGTCCGTTCATTCGTTGTCGCAGCGTCTGCATGGTCTCGCCAATGTACCACGCTTCGGGACATCCTTTCCTGCAGCGTATGAGGTAGACAACGTTGGTCGAGTCGCACGAGTATGTACCGCGTACCTGGTGGGTCGTGTTCTCATGTGTAATGGTGGTACCCATGTCGATGATCTGGCACGTCTTGCAGAGATCGCCATGGCAGGGTTGTGTGGTGTTGTGGTCACTGTTCTGAAGGCTGGGTAGTTTGCTGCAAACAATGGTTTGTTTGAGGTTGCGCGGTTGTTTGAAGGCAAGTAGTGGGGGTGTGGGGATGACCTTGGCAAGATGTTCATCTTCATCGTTGACGTGTTGAAGGCTGTGAAGAAGATGTCGTAGTTTCTCCGCTCCGGGGAAGTACTGGACGACGAAGCATATTCTGTCGGTTGTGTCTCGTGTTTGTCTTCTGAGGAGGTCGGTGCGGTTTTTCGCTGTGGCGCATTGGAACTGTCGATCGATGAGTCGAGTGCCATATCCCGTTCGTACAAGGGCATCTTTCAACGTCTGTAGATGTCTGTTACGCTCCCCCTCGTCTGAGCAGATCCTGTGTATACGGAGAGCTTGTCCACAGGTGATGGCTTCTTTAATGTGTTTAGGGTGGAAGCTGGAGAAGTGGAGCATCGTGAGGTTATCCGTGGGTTTGCGGTAAAGCAAAATGCTGAGGTGTCCGTCCTTGATGGAGACGAGTGTGTCCAAGAATGCAACTGATTTTGGAGAGTAGTCCATGGTGAGTCTGATGGTTGGATGGAACTTATTGATGTCATCGTGGAGTCGTTTCAGTGATTCTTCGCCGTGGGTCCAAAGGAAAAAAATGTCATCGATGTATCTGGTGTATAACGTCGGTTGAAGGTCCTGTGCAGTGAGTAGGTCCTGTTCAAACTTGTGCATGAAGATGTTGGCGTATTGGGGTGCGAATTTGGTCCCCATGGCTGTTCCGTGCGTCTGGATGAAGAACTTGTTGTCGAAGGTGAAGACGTTGTGATCCAGAATGAAGCGGATGAATTGCAGAATTGCGTCTGGAGATTGGCAGTTCTTGGTGTTGAGTACTGAGGCTGTTGCGGCAATGCCGTCGTCGTGGGGGATGCTGGTGTAGAGTGACGAGACGTCCATTGTGACGAGGAATGTTCCTGGTTCAACTGGTCCATGGTTGCTGAGTTTCTGTAGGAAGTCCGTCGTGTCGCGACAGAAGCTGGGCGTACTTTGTACGATGGGTTTTAAGATGCCCTCGATGTAGCCAGAGAGGTTCTCACACAGGGTCCCATTGCCTGAAACGATAGGGCGGCCTGGTGTGTTGGCCTTATGTATTTTCGGGAGGCAGTAGAGATCTCCAATGCAGGGAGTACATGGGATGAGAGCACGTAGGGTGCTCTGAAGATCTGGATCCAAGGTCTTGATCAGTCTGTTAAGTTGGCGGATGTGTTCCTTGGTCGGATCTGCGGGTAACTGTCTGTAGTGTTCTTGGTTGTTCAGTTGTCGGTATACTTCTTTGCAGTAGTCCATTCTGTTCAGTATGACAGTGGCCCCTCCTTTGTCTGCTGGTTTGATGACGATGCTGCGGTTGGTTTTGAGAGCGCGGGTGGCATTGCGTTGTGCTTGGGTGACGTTCGGGGCTGTCTTGTGAATGCGACTGATGAATCTGGCATTGACGCGACTCCTGACGGCTTGAGCATACATGTCGAGTCTAGGGCAGCGGCCTTCCGGAGGGGTCCAATTCGACTCTTTCCTCTTCGGTTGCCGCACCGCAGATATCTCGGTCTGCTGTTCCGGTTCCTTGGTAGTCTGCTTGGGTTCACTGTTGGCCTCTTGGGGTCTGTGGAAGAATTCCCGGAGCCTCATTCGCCTGATGAATTCCTCCGTGTCTGCCGCGAGACTGATGGGGTCCATTTTGACTGATGGGGTCCACATGTTTTGGGGTTGTGAAAATTTGGGCAGATTCTGGGCAGGATTGTTTGCGGTCTTAGCTCGGATAGTGGAGGAGGGAGTGGACCCGGACCCTTGGATGGCAATATTTGGGGTTTCAGAGAAGCCAGAGCTCATGGAGAGGAGGAAGGCCGATGTCTTGGCCTTCGCCTCTCTGATTGCACAGCGGCGAATTTTGCTGGAGTGGCGGTCGGCATCGCCACCGGGGGTTGCAGCATGGTTGGGTGACCTGTATGACTTCCAGCGGTTAGAGTAGATAAAGTATGAGTTAAGGGGCACAGCAGGGGAGTTTGAGAAAAGGTGGGGGATGTTTGTTACCGTGTTTGAGGAGCTGTTCGTCACAGTGGGGTGGGGGGTGGATGATGGGGAGGGGGGGTGAAAAAGGAGGAAAATCTGTACAAACTGTATCGTTGATTGTTGGGAAGAATGTTTCCCGGGGTGTTTATTTGCTGTAACCTACTTTGATACAAGTTTGAATAAAATGCGTTTTTTAAAAAAAAGCTTCCGTGCGGCCCGACACCGGAGTGGCTCACACCACCCTGCGGTGTCCGTACGGCCCGCCGGCCGGTTGAGGGAGAATCCCGGCCTTTGAATCACCCTCACCACTTGCCTTGTCACCTACTTTCGTGTCATCCGCAAACTTGGGAATAGTACATTCATTTCCTTCATTAATATACCATAATTGTTAATAATCGTGACACCAGCACTGATCCCTGTGGCACTTCACTAGTTACAAGTTGTTATCCTGAAAATGCCCCTCTTCTCCTAACTCTGTCTTTTGGTCACTCCTCTATCTATGCTAATATACTACCTCAACACCATGGGCTCCTATCATATTATGTAGCCTTTTGTGCGGTACTTTTTCGACCCTTCTGGAAATCCAAGTATATTATATCTACTGGTTCTCCTTTATCTATCCTGCTCATTACCACTTCAAAAAATTATAATTTCAGGCATAATTTCCCCTGCATCAAGCCGTGCTGACTTTACTTGATCATATTATGTATTTCTAAATGCTCTCTCTTGCATCCTTTATAATACTCTAGCATTTTTCCAATGACAGATATCAAGTTAACTGGCCTTTGGTTAAGCAAGGAGTCAGGAGGGCTAGAAGGGGTCATGAAAAGTCATTGGCAAATAGGGTTAAGGAAAATCCCAAGGCTTTTTACACTTACATAAAAAGCAAGAGGGTAGCCAGGGAAAGGGTTGGCCCACTGAAGGATAGGCAAGGGAATCTATGTGTGGAGCCAGAGGAAATGGGCGAGGTACTAAATGAATACTTTGCATCAGTATTCACCAAAGAGAAGGAATTGGTAGATGTTGAGTCTGGAGAAGGGGGTGTAGATAGCCTGGGTCACATTGTGATCCAAAAAGACGAGGTGTTGGGTGTCTTAAAAAATATTAAGGTAGATAAGTCCCCAGGGCCGGCTGGGATCTACCCCAGAATACTGAAGGAGGCTGGAGAGGAAATTGCTGAGGCCTTGACAGAAATCTTTGGATCCTCGCTGTCTTCAGGGGATGTCCCGGAGGACTGGAGAATAGCCAATGTTGTTCCTCTGTTTAAGAAGGGTGGCAGGGATAATCCCGGGAACTACAGGCCGGTGAGCCTTACTTCAGTGGTAGAGAAATTACTGGAGAGAATTCTTCGAGACAGGATCTACTCCCATTTGGAAGCAAATGGACGTATTAGTGAGAGGCAGCACGGTTTTGTGAAGGGGAGGTCGTGTCTCACTAACTTGATAGAGTTTTTCGAGGAGGTCACTAAGATGATTGATGCAGGTAGGGCAGTAGATGTTGTCTATATGGACTTCAGTAAGGCCTTTGACAAGGTCCCTCATGGTAGACTAGTACAAAAGGTGAAGTCACACGGGATCAGGGGTGAACTGGCAAGGTGGATACAGAACTGGCTAGGCCATAGAAGGCAGAGGGTAGCAATGGAGGGATGCTTTTCTAATTGGAGGGCTGTGACCAGTGGTGTTCCACAGAGATCAGTGCTGGGACCTTTGCTCTTTGTAGTATATATAAATGATTTGGAGGAAAATGTAACTGGTCTGATTAGTAAGTTTGCAGACGACACAAAGGTTGGTGGAATTGCGGATAGCGATGAGGACTGTCTGAGGATACAGCAGGATTTAGATTGTCTGGAGACTTGGGCGGAGAGATGGCAGATGGAGTTTAACCTGGACAAATGTGAGGTAATGCATTTTGGAAGGGCTAATGCAGGTAGGGAATATACAGTGAATGGTAGAACCCTCAAGAGTATTGAAAGTCAAAGAGATCTAGGAGTACAGGTCCACAGATCACTGAAAGGGGCTACACAGGTGGAGAAGGTAGTCAAGAAGGCATACGGCATGCTTGCCTTCATTGGCCGGGGCATTGAGTATAAGAATTGGCAAGTCATGTTGCAGCTGTATAGAACCTTAGTTAGGCCACACTTGGAGTATAGTGTTCAATTCTGGTCGCCACACTACCAGAAGGATGTGGAGGCTTTAGAGAGGGTGCAGAAGAGATTTACCAGAATGTTGCCTGGTATGGAGGGCATAAGCTATGAGGAGCGATTGAATAAACTCGGTTTGTTCTCACTGGAACGAAGGAGGTTGAGGGGCGACCTGATAGAGGTATACAAAATTATGAGGGGCATAGACAGAGTGGATAGTCAGAGGCTTTTCCCCAGGGTAGAGGGGTCAATTACTAGGGGGCATAGGTTTAAGGTGAGAGGGGCAAAGTTTAGAGTAGATGTACGAGGCAAGTTTTTTACGCAGAGGGTAGTGGGTGCCTGGAACTCACTACCGGAGGAGGTAGTGGAGGCAGGGACGATAGGGACATTTAAGGGGCATCTTGACAAATATATGAATAGGATGGGAATAGAAGGATACGGACCCAGGAAGTGTAGAAGATTGTAGTTTAGTCGGGCAGTATGGTCGGCACGGGCTTGGAGGGCCGAAGGGCCTGTTCCTGTGCTGTACATTTCTTTGTTCTTTGTTTGTTCTTTGGTTACCTGATTTTGTTTCTTTTCCTTTTTGAGTAAAGGTGTTATATTGGCAGTTTTCCAATTCTTTGGGACTTTTCCAGAATTTAAGGATTCTTGGAAGATTACTACCAGTGTTTCCACTATCTCCCTAGCTACTTCCTTTAATATCCGAGGATGCAATCTATCAGGTCCATGGGATTTATTGGCCCTTAGCCCCAGTAGTTTCCCTAGTACTTTTTTCTAGTGATAATTAATGTATTTTATTCCTTCCCTGCTTTTGCCCTTGATTCTTATTTTTGGAAAGTTATTAGTGTGTTCTACAGTGAAGACTGATGCAGAGAATTTATTTAACTCCTCTGCCATTTCTCCTCATTGGGATATATCTTTGTTATGAGTCATGAACTATTTTCATAAACATCTGCCATTGCTGATCAACCGCCATTTCTGCTAAACTCCTCTTCCCAATCCACTCCAGCCAAATCTACTTTCATTCCTTTGTAATTACCCTTATATAAGTGTAACACAGTTGTTTCTGACCAAAGTTGCTCACTCTCAAACTGAATGCTAAATTCTACCATGTTATGATCACTGTTTCCTAAGGGATCTTTTACACTGAGATTGTTTATCAAATCTCCCTCATTACATACTACCAGGTCTAAAATAGCCTGATATCTGGTTGGATCCATAACATCTTGTTCTAAGAAATTGTCCCGAATCCACTCTCATGAATTCTTCCTCATGGCTACCGCTGCCAATTTGATTTTCCCAATCCACATGAAGATTAAAGTCACCCATGATTAATGTACTCCCATTTTACATGCCCTCATTCTCTCCTGATGTATTCTCCATCATACAGTATAGCTACAGTTAGGGGGCCTATAGACTACTCCCACCAGTGTCTTCCCCCTGTTATTTCTTACCTCCACCAATATGGATTGTGTACCTTCTGATCTAAGTTCATTTCTTGCTATCGTATTTATTCCATCTTGTTCTAACAAAGTTACTCCACCACTCTCTCCCTTCTGCCTGTCCTTGCGAAAAGCCACATACCCCAAAATATTTAGTTCCCAGATTTGATCTCCTTGTAAACATGGGGTGGATTCTCCATTGCTCGATGCCACGGACAATGTATGCTACAATACTCCCTTATTCCCCCCTTTATCTTAACAAATATGCACATCTTTTAAGATTAACACGGATTATGAAGTACATCTTAAGTTACGATAGTCTCATTGACACAAATCCATTCAAGCACACAGATCAAATACTTTCCACTCTGAACCCAAGTGAATGTCTGTGTATTTCTCCTCAAAATTCTCCCACATGATTGTCCCATGAGAATTTCCAAACTTCACTCCCAGAAAACAGGCTTTAAAATCTTCTTTCGCAACACCGCTTTCCATTAGCAGATGGTATTCCAAAATCCAGTCCAGATTTTCCAAATGACTCGTTTAACCCAAACCTCCTGCTCCACATTTCACAACGAATCCAGTATTCAGGATTTTCAACTCCCCCTTCCGGATTTTTCTCTTGACTGTTGTACAAACTGTTCCCTATTGCTTTAACTGTTGATTCCCAGACTCTATGGAAATGGCATTAAACTTTTGCTTCACCTCTCAAGTCTGCTTACCCAATTTAAATCTGGTTACTGCAACTGTCTCCTTTACTCATAACACTTTGTCTGCTTTCTTCTTGAATTTTCCTGAATGATACCTTGGTCTCTGTTCTCTTAATTTCAGTCTCCTTAAGATATTCTTTCTGTCCCAACTGCCACGTTATTTGGGCTGGATCTCATTACTTTGGGAAGCCTATCTTTTTGGAGCTCCCTTGTTCTGTTCTCCTCTGACAAAGTTGAGAGATATTCACTCCCCAGTCCTATCTTGAACTGCAAACAAATTCAGCTAAAAACTAACTTCAAAAGCCTTTCTACCTTAAAAGACCACCAGCTGTTGAGCAACCACTGCTACTTCTGCCAGCCTCTATTCACTCTTCACGCTGCAACCCTCTCTAAGGACAATAGAACCATATTGGAACTGAACCAATCCGCACACATACAAATAACTTTATCCAGCATGAACCTAACTATAGGTTTTGCCCTTCCTTACACAAACATATTAAATTAAACCCACTTAAAACTATACCTTATTTCTAATGTTTACCAATACAAATATAAATCCCTTAAATGACCTTTGTTTTCCTAAAACATGATCATACCCATTACTTTCAATTTGTAGCATTAATTCATTTATTTTGTGCTGAATACTACATGCATTTAAGTAAAGAACCATTATTTTTGCCTTTTTACCATTTTTTAATCCTTTTTATTCTATTTGCTGTTTTTAAAAAATGTTTGTCCATCCTGTCTCTTTGTGTTACACTCTGAATATAATTACCTAAATAGCTGCCTTGCAGGGCCTCCATATCACTTTCCCGACAACTTGTCATTGCCTCATTTGCCTCATTTGTTATTGAAACAGGAAAGTTTAATTGCAGCAGAATACAATTTAAGATGTTGGCGAGGCCAACCTGGATACAATAGATTATAACGTGCCTTCACCATGAATGGAGGTCTTGGCTTGTTCGACCGAGGCAGACTCTTCGGTTATGAGGAGAAATTCAGATTCACTTGTGCACTTTGTCAATGAAACGGTGTTTACTTTGTGCACCCTTCATTGTCTTCATTTGATTTGGCGAATGATCCTTTGTGCACGTTAGCAACAGTTGGAATACACATACACATTGTGTAGGATGTACAGCATTTGCTGTGATGTTAGGTGTTAATCTGAATGTAATACTGTCTCTCTAATATGGAAGTTAATTCTCTTTCTCGTCATTGTTTATTAACTTGCACTTCATTCCAGACACATTTTATTACCCTTTTCTGTATCTCTGTATCCTTTTGGTAAAATGTTAGTGCTTTTAGCTGTGATCACAAGACTAATTTTTCACATTCTGTTACCCAAACTCGTCTTAAAAGAGGCAGCTCATTAAAGTTATTTATAGCAGGCAAAGGTAATTCAAAAAATGATTTGTTTACCACAAATGAAAAGCTGAACGCTACATTTCTAATTTAAGATAGCTGGTCTGTGCAGAAATTAAGAGACATGGTGATTTTCTTGATGTTCTTTGACGTCAGGGCCAGCTTTAGCCTTACAACATACCGTGTGTGATAGCCGGTTTTGACTACTTTTTATTGGTTTGACCTCATGTTTAATCTGCTATCATCTTAAATTTGTTCCTTTCACAAAGTGGGTTCAGCCTTTTGATCACTTTCTTCCAAAATATTAGTCCAGCTGTCTGTTCATCCCATCATCGAGTTGGTATTTGAGGAAGAAGAACAAGGATGTTATAATGTTTTTGCCTGATGTGTCAACACTTGACGCATTTGGTCCATCAATGCCTTAACTTTAAAATTCTCAACCCCTCCCTACATTTTAACATCCTTCACAATGCAGCTGTCCACCACATTGCAAATTCTGTGAGATATGTTGGTCTCATTTTGTGTTGGGAGGAAATCCATTCCTTTGAAATCCATTCCTTTACCAGATTTGTCATCATTTTTCAAAAAAATGGAAACCAGCAACAATTTTTATAAAGGGACGGATCCAATTAAAATAGGCTAGGGTCTGGCTGATGGAATACAATGTTGACAAATGTAAGGTTATCCATTTTGGTAGGAATAACAGCAAAAGGGATTATTATTTAAATCATAAAATATTAAAACATGCTGCTGTGCAGCGAGACCTGGGTGTGCTAGTGCATGAGTCGCAAAAAGTTGGTTTACAGGTGCAACAGGTGTTTAAGAAGGCAAATGGAATTTTGTCCTTCATTGCTAGAGGGATGGAGTTTAAGACTAGGGAGGTTATGCTGCAATTGTACAAGGTGTTAGTGAGGCCACACCTGGAGTATTGTGTTCAGTTTTGGTCTCCTTACTTGAGAAAGGACGTACTGGCACTGGAGGGTGTGCAGAGGAGATTTACTAGGTTAATCCCAGAGCTGAAGGGGTTGGATTACGAGGAGAGGTTGAGTAGACTGGGACTGTACTCGGTGGAATTTAGAAGGATGAGGGGGGATCTTATAGAAACATATAAAATTATGAAGGGAATAAATAGGATAGATGCGGGCAGGTTGTTTCCACTGGCGGGTGAAAGCAGAACTCGGGGCCTAGCCTCAAAATAAGGGGAAGTAGATTTAGGACTGAGTTTAGGAGGAACTTCACCCAAAGGGTTGTGAATCTATGGAATTCCTTGCGCAGTGAAGCAGTAGCGGCTCCTTCATTAAATATTTTAAAGATAAAGATAGATAGTTTTTTGAAGAATAAAGGGATTAAGGGTTATGGTGTTCGGGCCGGAAAGTGGAGCTGAGTCCACAAAAGATCAGCCATGATCTCATTGAATGGCGGGGCAGGCTCGAGGGGCCAGATGGCCTACTCCTACTCCTAGTTCTTATGTTCTTAAAATTCAACAATGTGAGTTTTTGTTTAAAAATCTTCAGCAAATGTTAACCAAAATCCGATGACACTGGATTCTTTTTGATTTGTTTGATTATTGTCACATGTATTAGTATACAGTGAAAAGTATTGTTTCTTGCATGCTTTACGGACAAGCCTACCGTACATAGGGAAGGAAGGAGAGACTGCAGAATGTAATTTTACAGTTATAGTTAGGGTGTAGGGAAAAGATCAACTTACTACGAGGTAGGTCCATTCAAAAGTCTGATGGCAGCAGAGAAGAAGCTGTTCTTGAGTCGGTTGGATCGTGACCTCAAACGTTTGTATTTTTTTCCTGACGGAAGAAGGTGGAAGAGAGTATGTCCGGGTTGCGTGGGGTCCTTAATTCTGCTGGCTACCTTTCCGAGACAGCGGGAATTGTAGAGAGTCAATGGATGGGAGGCTGGTTTGCGTGATGGATTGGGCCACATTCACGACCTTTTGTAGTGTTCTTTCTTTGCGATGGTATTTATACATCTCTGGAAATTGGTATCTATACATCTCTGGGAATTCATCAGTCATAGCTATATAATGGCGATGCCATTACTACTAAACCGAATGAAAGAATGGACTTGGCACATGTGCATGGTTTTACAACTAAAGGGCTGAATGTTTAGGCTCAATGGTGGTGTGTATGAAGCAGGCGTTTGAATAAATTTGTGCGTTGGCCAGAGTGCCTGTTTGCTGACTCCATCTTGCCCTCAGGCCTTTTATCTGGAGGTGAGACTCGGGGCCGGGGGAGTACCTGCTTGGAAGGAACAGGTAGCCAATTCAGCTTCAGTATTGAAGGTTCCCAGAGTATAGCGAATCAGACCTCTGACCGATTCCTAGAAAATAACACCTGGGTGACTGTTCCCTATACCACCTGGGCTTCTGACCCCCACTTGACCCTGATGACAGGGCCCTGAAGCCCACAGGGAAAATCCTGCCCAAGCTTTAACCTAAGCGCTACCTTTTTGCCATGATGATAGCTTTAGCTTTGTGGATCTTCTGGGTCTGAATTTAAATTCCGAAACAAAAGCGAATGCTTGTCCTTGTGTTATACCCTTCTTTACTAATAACACTTGTGTGTTTTAGCCTGGTCTTTGAGATTGCTATATTTCAAAAGCTTGTTATTAATTATTCAAGGGACTAGGAGAATGTAAAACGGAGCGTCTGTAAAGTCTTAAATTCGAAGATTTGATTGAAGTGAAAGAGACAAACGGCTGACGCTGCAGGCAAAATATGCACATTTTCTGTCATGTCTGTGGCTAATTTTATGACTTCACTCCTGATCTGTGTGAGAATAGAAGGAAAAAGAATCTCTTGTCGACTGCTTCTAATGAATCCCCGATGGTCTCCCAATGCTCTATTCTCATCTTCCTCCACTCAACTATTGGAGAAATGATCAGGGATAGGTTGAGCTGGTCAGCAGAGATTCTTCCTTCAATTCTATGCCCTGGATCTAATCTTAGTATTTTCACTGCTTATATTTACAATGCATTCTTTTGTAAAATTGTATTGGTCACTGTCATAGTCATGTGGCCGCATTACTGATCTTGAGAATTAACACGCACATTTAAACCTGGTTTATAAAAAGCAAAGCTAATTGAATACCGAGAACCTTTTTATGAAGACACGGGCCAGCTTAAAGAATGAATTGTTGATATTATGCGGCAATAATGTCATTTGTGCCATGTTAAAACTGATGTTTTCCTGGCCTGCGTCTGATGAACTGTTTAGTTCAACTTATGTTGTGTGGGTTTAACTAGGTTTCCATTAGCAGGCTCCTCCGAGGGTCTGAATCCATAACATGTAGTATTGTGATGTGCTTTAGTTCTTTTTATATTAATCTTCGATTTTAACTCCTCCATACAACCTCTTAACGCACACTCTGCTGGGGTAAAGGAAAGAAGACTTGCATTTTGACGTCGTAATGCATCTCAGAAATGTCTTTAAAATGCTGCACACGCATGACTTCTGAAACACTTCTTTACAGTGACTGTTGCATTTGCTGATGTAACGTTGGTGAATGAAGAGTATTCTGTGTTCTGGGAATTGGGGAAAGTGAAGGGAAAGGATTGGCAGAAAAAGGAAGATGCTCCCCCCCCCCCCCCCCCCCCCCCCCCCGTGCCAGATATCAACAAACGAGAAGGTTTGGAATAGAGAGTTCAGATTTCTTTTCTGGAAATTAAGTTGATTCATGGATTTCAGACAGATGCTCCACTTGTTCATAAGTGTCATTGTTCAGTTTCTATGAGTCATTGTAACAAGAGTGCAGTTGCTTGTTATTGTAATAGTGACCTATGCTGTGGAGGCTGGCTTTTCAGTAGGTTAGAGTCACAGTCAGTGCCCAGCCATTAGAGGCTGGTTTAGCACAGTGGGTGTAATGCAGAACAAGGCAGCAGCGTTGGTTCAATTCCCGTACCGGCCTCCCCGAACAGGCGGCGGAATGTGGCGACTAGGGGCTTTTCACAGTAACTTCACTGAGGCCTACTTGTGACAATAAGTGATTATTATTATTTTTTTTAAATCAAACGCTGCTCTGATGCAGACTTGTACTTTGTGGTAAAATAATCTCATCCCCTTGTGTCAGTCTCCTTATCTGCCTTTTTAATGAATGTTGCCTTACGCTGGTGAGCTGTTAAGAAGATACAGATGTTCTGATAATGGAAAAACTTACGAGTGGGATAATCAAGACCATTCCAAGGTTTAGATCATTGAATTATGGAGAGAAAACAAAGGATAAAGGGTAAACATTTTTAAAAAGGGGTCATGATTTAGGATTTTGGAATAATGCTGACACTGGATTAGGGGGCCAATTTGTACAATATTAGGGGAGTAGGACAGTGTGGTCTGATTGCCAAGAAAAAGGGGAATAACATCACTTTTGAGTTATTTTGAAGTACTGTTAGCATGCTGAAAGAGGGAGTTGGTTTGTTCCTAATTTGGCACAGTAAGGCAGTATAGCTGGATTATAGGGAAAAGGATATTAAAATGACCAAGTTTTATCTTGTAGTTTATCTTGAAGAGCCTTTCCTCAGCCCTGTGTTGGTACCTAGCGCAATGAAGGAGAAGCTTTGATCTTCATGACCGCATGGGCAATGGATCATATACACATAAGCAAAAGAGCAATTGTTCTATTGGGGTTTTCCCATTCAACCAAGATGCAACTAGACAATGTGACCTCTCTCTCACCCCATATTCTCTTTTCACAGTTGGGCCATCTCCTGAACAGGCACAAAATACGGGAAGAGGGTTACACCATTGAGACCCTTGTGCCGTCCCACCATTCAAGCAGATTATACCTGATCTGTACTTCAACATCATTTACACACCTTTGCCCCATATCCTTTAAAACCCTTGCCCAACAAATATCTATTGGCCTCAACTTTGGGGGAGTGAGTTCTGGATTTCTGCTCTCCTTTGTGATAATACATGTTTCCTAGTTACATTCCTAGATAGCCTTGCTTTCTGAATTTTATGTTTTTTTCCATCTTTTTCTGAATTCCGTTCTCCCTCTAAATGAAACAATTTCGCTGTATCAATGCTACTGCACTCCTTAGTCATTTAAAATATCTTCATTAGATCACCTATCAAATTTCCCAATTTAAGGCAGTACAGGCCACGTTTAAATTAACCTGTTAAACCCTAGTATTATTTTGGTGAAACTGTGCGGCACCACTTCCTTGATGCCCAAAGATTAGTCAAAAAGAACACACACAAGCTAGTTTTGCAAAAATCAAATTGGGGGACATTCAACTCCAACCGCCAAAGGGGATCAAAAGGAGATGAGTAACTAATGTACGCAACATTGCACCCGCCCTGGACTTGTTTTGATTCTCTTTCCTTGGGCCTTCTTCCTGCTTTAAAGGTATTAAGGGATTGTTTTTAACCAGGGCAAGGTTCCAATGAATGAAACAAATCTGAAATAGCCTCCTAAAATAATGTCGGCAAAGGTGAAATGCCAGGAAAGTTTCCAGCTGTGCAATGTGGAGCAATGGCATAAAATGTATTTGTAAACCCCTTATAAAGGCTTCCCCATTGACGGGAAGTATGCAGAAAAAGTGAACATCGTCTTGCTCCAAGTTTGCTGACTTACTGACCCTCCTCAATGTCTTTGATGGCAGACCCTCGCCACCGACCTCCTTCAGAATAAAGACTACTGTTAATCAGCTTCCAGCACTGAGGACGAAGAGAGATTACAGCAAGGAAAACACATTTTGTAGTTCACCAAGATTATTATGAAACTTTATAAGCTACCTAACAGTGAAATAGGATTGATAAGAGTTAATGTATCGGCAACATAAGTAAAAAGGTAGGATGCATGACTTAAAATTTTTTTTTTTTAATTTAGAATACCCAATTCAATTTTTTTCCAATTAAGGGGCAATTTAGCGTGGCCAGTCCGCCTACCCTGCACATCTTTGGGTTGTGGGCGTGAAACCCACGCAAACACGGTGCCTGGAACTCGCTACCGGAGGAGGTGGTGGAAGCAGGGACTATAGTGACATTTAAGGGGCATCTTGACAAATACATGAATAGGATGGGAATAGAGGGATACGGACCCAGGAAGTGTAGAAGATTGTAGTTTAGTCGGGCAGCATGGTCGGCACGGGTTTGGAGGGCCGAAGGGCCTGTTCCTGTTCTGTACATTTCTTTGTTCTTTGTTCTTTATTGTGCAAACTCCACACGGACAGTGACCCAGAGCCGGGATCGAACCTGGGACCTCGGCGCCGTGATGCAGCAAATGCTAACCACTGCGCCATCGGATGCATGACAATTTGATTTCCGACTGTGAATTATCTTGTGAGCAGAGAAACAGGATAACTTGAGTTACCTATTTATGCAATATAGTAAGTATTGTTAACATGCTCAAAGAGGGCGGTGATTGTTCCTAACTCTGCACAGTAAGGTGGGATAGGTTTAAAGAGAAGCTTTCATCTTCATGAGTCTAGCACACAGGCCTAAGGATTGTACATACAAGCAAAGGAGCAATTAATCTATTGAGTTTGTCCCATTCGACCACTTCAAAAAGAACTGTTCCTCATGGCATTGAATATAGATTTGAAGTGATTGAATACAAAGTGCATTAAGCATTTCTGATATCTTGCTATATGGAGGCACTGGCGTAGTGGTATTGTCGCTGGACTGGTAATCCGGAGACCCAGAGTCATTCTCTGGGGACCTGGGTTCGAATCCCGCCATGGTAGATGGTGAAATTTTAATTCAATTAAAAAATCTGGAATTAAAAGTCTAAAGATGACCTGAAACCATTGTCGATTGTCATAAAAACCCATCTGGTTCACAAATGTCCTTTAGGGAAGGAAATCTGTTGTCCTTACCCGGTCTGGCCTACATGTGACTCCAGATCCACTGCCACGTGGTCGACTCTTAAATGCCCTCGGGGGTGGGCAATAAATGCCAGCCCAGCCAGCGATGCCCACATCCCATGGACGAATATGAAAAATATAGAACACCCAGGCATTACTGGCTTGCAATAATATTCATATGAAGTGACTCGTTTGTTTATATTGTATCTATTGCGTGTGTGTGTTATTACATACCTATCTAAAACCACTTTGCTGCTGGTTCTGTATAATTGAATCTGTGTTAACAATTGGATCTTGACCTTGTTCTTGGCAACAAAGTATTATGTGCGAATGCGTAAGTTAACAGAACGTTGGCACATTTAAAGAGCTACCGAATTAGTCCCATGCCCCTGCTTTTTTAGTGCTAAATTGCGACTTTGTTATAACTGTTTGGCAGCACGGTAGCATAGTGGTTAGCACAGTTGCTTCACAGCTCCAGGGTCCCAGGTTCGATTCCCGGCTGGGTAACTCTCTGTGCGGAGTCTGCACCTTCTCCCCGTGTCTGCGTGGGTTTCCTCCGGGTGTTCCGGTTTCCTCCCACAGTCCAAAGATGTGCGGGTTAGGTGGATTGGCCATGCTAAATTGCCCTTACTGTCCAAAAAGATTAAATGGGGATTACTGGGTTACGGCGATAGGGTAGATATTTGGGCTTGAGTAGGGTGCTCTTTGTAAGGGCCGGTGCAGACTCGAATGGGCCGAATGGCTTCCTTCTGTAAATTCTATGAAGCCCAAAAGAGACTTCAAGTAAGGACACAATTCACCATTATACGAGTGTATGTGGAGGAACATGTCTTGAATTCTTTTTGTTTAGATTGCTTGGCTGGTCTGGATCTGCATGGCACTAAAATCAATGCCAGGGTTCTTTTAAAAAAATATATATTTTTTTCATTCTCCTTTTTCACATTTTCTGCCAAATTTACACCCAACAATAATCAGTAACGAATGTAATGTCCATCTCCATACCAATAACAACGATCCCATCCTCCCACCAAACCCCCAAACATTAGCCCGCATGTTAACATAAACAAATGACAAAAAGGAATCAGAAATCACCCATAGTCACCATTAACACATACAGTCTCTCTCCCCCCAACCCTCCCAGCCCCCAACCCCCCTAATGTCGATGTGATCCAATTCTCGAAAGTGCATAATGAATAATGCCCATGAATTGTAGAATCCCTCCATCCTTCCCCTCAGTTCAAATTTGACCTTTTCAAGCGTCAGGAATTCCTCCGCCCCCCCCCCCCCCCCCCCCCCCCCACCCCAAGCCACGCCAGGGCACAGGGTGGAGAGATTGATCTCCACCCTAACAGGGTCCGCCTTCAGGCGATCAACGAGGCGAAGTATACAACATCTGTCTCTGCACCCGTTTCCAACCTGGCTGGTCAAACACCCTGAATATGACCTCCCAAGGTCCGGGATCCAGTTTCACGTGCACCACTTTAGATATTACCGTAAACACCTCCTTCCAGTAATCCTCCAGCTTTGGACAGGACCAAAACATATGAACGTGGTTTGCGGGCCCCCTCGCAATGCTCACACACATCTTCTACCCCCTCAAAGAGCCGGCTCATCCTCGCCCTTGTAAGGTGCGCTCTGTACACCACCTTCAGCTGTATCAGCCCCAACCTTACACACAAGGTGGAGGCGTTCGCCCTCCGGAGCAATGCCAGGGTTCTATGAGGTAATTATGGTGTATATTGACCAGCTGTGATTGGTTGACATTGGCGAATTACCATACCGCCACATCCGGTCCACAGCAGACGCCATTTATCTGGCCCTACACTCATCCCTGGACCATCTCGACAACAAGGACTCCTACATCAGACTCCTATTCATTGAATACAGCTCCGCCTTCAACACCTTAAACCCAGCCAAGCTCCATATCAAAACTCCAAAACCTAGGACTTGGCTCGTCACTCTGCAACTGGATCCTCGACTTCCTGACCTATAGACCACAATCAGCAAGGATAAACAACAATACCTTTTCCACGATAGAACATAGAACATAGAAAAATACAGCACAGAACAGGCCCTTCGGCCCACGATGTTGTGCCGAACCTTTGTCCTAGATTAATCATAGATTATCATTGAATTTAGTGCAGAAGGAGGCCATTCGGCCCATTGAGTCTGCACCGGCTCTTGGAAAGAGCACCCTACCCAAAGTCAACACCTCCACTCAACACTAAGGACAATTTTGGACACTAAGGGCAATTTAGCATGGCCAATCCACCTAACCTGCACATCTTTGGACTGTGGGAGGAAACCGTAGCACCCGGAGGAAACCCACGCAGACACGGGGAAGATGTGCAGACTCCGCACAGACAGTGACCCAAGCCGGAATCGAACCTGGGACCCTGGAGCTGTGAAGCAACTGTGCTATCCACAATGCTACCGTGCTGCCCTTAAGAACAAATAAATCTACACTATATCATTTTACCGTAATCCATGTACCTATCCAATAGCTGCTTGAAGGTCCCTAATGTTTCCGACTCAACTACTTCCACAGGCAGTGCATTCCATGCCCCCACTACTCTCTGGGTAAAGAACCTACCTCTGACATCCCCCCTATATCTTCCACCATTCACCTTAAATTTATGTCCCCTTGTAATGGTTTGTTCCACCCAGGGGAAAAGTCTCTGCCTGTCTACTCTATCTATTCCCCTGATCATCTTATAACCCTCTATCAAGTCGCCCCTCATCCTTCTCCGTTCTAATGAGAAAAGGCCTAGCACCCTCAACCTTTCCTCGTAAGACCTACTCTCCATTCCAGGCAACATCCTGGTAAATCTTCTTTGCACCTTTTCCAAAGCTTCCACATCCTTCCTAAAATGAGGCGACCAGAACTGTACACAGTACTCCAAATGTGGCCTTACCAAAGTTTTGTACAGCTGCATCATCACCTCACGGCTCTTAAATTCAATCCCTCTGTTAATGAACGCTAGCACACCATAGGCCTTCTTCACAGCTCTATCCACTTGAGTGGCAACTTTCAAAGATGTATGAACATAGACCCCAAGATCCCTCTGCTCCTCCACATTGCCAAGAACTCTACCGTTAACCCTGTATTCCGCATTCATATTTGTCCTTCCAAAACTATATCCTCAATACCGGGGCCCCTTAGGGCTGCGTACTTAGCTCCCTACTATACGTACACGATTGTGTGGTAAAATTTGGCTTCAACTCCATCTACAAGTTTGCTGATTACACGACCGTAGTGGGTTGGATCTCGAACAATGATGAGTCAGAATACAGGAGGGAGATAGAGAACCTCGTGGAGTTGTGTAAGGACAACAAGCTGGTCATTGACTTCCGGAAGCGAAGTACTGTACATCAATGGTGCCGAGATGGAGATGGTTGACAGCTTCAAATTTCTAGGTGTGCCCATCACCAACAATCTGTCCTGGTCCACCCATGCTGATGCTACGTCCAAGAAAGCAGAACAGCTCCTATACTTGCTGAGAAAACTAAGGAAATTCAGCATGTCCACATTGACTCTTACCAACTTTTACAGATGCACCACAGAAAGCATCCTATCGGGCTGCATCACAGCCTGGTATGGCAACTGCTCGGCCCAAGACTGTACGAAAATACAGAGAGTCATGAACACAGCCCAGTCCATCACGCAAAACTGCCTCACATCCACTGACTCTGTTGACACCTCCTGCTGCCTTGGGAAAGCGGGCAGCATAATCAAAGACACCCCCCCCGCGCCCCCCCCCCCCCCCCCCCCCAAAACTGGGTTATTCACTCTTCCATCGGGCAGGATGTACGAAAGTCTGAGAACACGCAGTAACAGGTTCAAAAACAGCGTCTTCCCCGCTGTTACCAGACTCCTGAATGACCCTCTTATGGACTGAACTGATCTCTTCACACATCTTCTCTACTGAGTAGTACTACACTCCGTATGCTTCACCCGATATCTGTGTCTATGTCTTTACATTGTGTATTTATTGTATGTCTTATGTTATGTCATGTATGGAAGGATCTGTCTGGACTCTATGCAGAACAATACTTTTCGTGGTACCTCTGCACACATGACAATAAATCCAATCAAATTCAATTATGGATGGGATTTTCCAGTTCTGCGCACCATGGGGTCATCCGGTCCCGCCGAAAGTCAATGGACTTTCGGAGGGCCGCCGAATCTCCTGCAACGGGTCCTGAAAATCCTGACCCATGTCTTTTGACCTATTAAGAGAAAATCTCTCTGCGATGCCACACTACAATGACCAACCCTGAGCCTTTCCCTCAGTTTTTTCCTCCACTTTGTAATGTCCTGTTGTCCTCTTGTGTTTTTCAGAGGATCCGTGCCACAGTGAATAGCCAAGAGCAGAAGCGGTTGCTGATGGACCTTGATATTTCCATGCGTACGGTAGACTGTCCTTTCACTGTTACCTTTTATGGAGCACTTTTTCGTGAGGTAATTCTGATGACCTTGTGCGTTGGGTGGTGGGGCTTGCAGGGAGTGTGGTTGATGGGGCAAGTGAGCTTCCAATTTTATAAACCCCGCCAAGATAGACCATCACATAGGCACAATATTTGAAATAATGTATAAAAACTGCAATTGGAAGATGTAGAAACGCAATATTTTCAATAGAGACATTCTGTTGAAGATACAGATGACAATTTAACAGTGATTCCAGCTGCCATATTTGGTGTTTGAAAACACCCAAACTCGGTCCTATTTCTCTCTCCCCGTTCAGCAGGTCTGGCAGCATCTATTAGGAGAAAAAGCAGAGTTAAATTTCTGAATCCTTTGACTCTTGTTTGTGGCTTAATGTTTCTTAATATTGTAGAATCATAGACATTTATAGGAGGAGGCCATTTTGCCAAGTTTTCTGTATTGCCTTGTTGAAAGAATAGCTATGCTTGGCCACATATCCATTGTCACATGTCTATCTCGGGGGCTACCGCACTGCAATTGTATTCTCTGTTATTGATCATTTTATTATAAGTTTTCGTCACTTATTGCAGTTTTCTTCAAACGTGAAAAGGTTTGACTACACCTTGATTCCATGCTGTAAGCTCTGGAATTCCTTCCCTCAACTTTTTTCACTCTCTATTTCTCCTTAAAGTCTGTCTGTTTTGCCAAGCTTTTAGACATCCACCCTAATCTTTATTTATGCGTCTGGATGTGTAATTTTGCTTTGTAACACTTCTCTGAAGTTATGAAATTTTGTTTCCCAGTGGATAGTTGACTTTGCAGCTTGGTGGTAACAAAGAAAATCTCCAGTCTTCCAAACTGGTAGGGTGCGGGGTCAGAGGCTACATCTTACTCCATGTGAAAGGGGCTTCAAGAGGCATTTTGTCACCACATCTTCAGCCTCTATCCATTTGAGGCTCTTCGATAGCCAGATTTCAACTGCAATAGCCAGTAGAATGGAAGGCTTGAAAAATTCAAGCTCCCATTTAACATTTGATTAGTGGTGGACACCTGCAGGAATTTATTGACAGTACTGCGCATCTTATTTCCTTTGATCAAGCCACAGTTTTGATGGTTTGTGCACGTGAAACTATTGAGGCTTTGTTTCCGAATCTTGCAGGGAGATGTATGGATTTGTATGGAGCTAATGGACACTTCGCTGGACAAGTTCTATAAACAAGTGATAGACATGGGGATGACTATTCCTGAAGACATTTTAGGGAAAATAGCAGTTTCTGTGAGTTCCTTTTTACTATTGTTAACTCTTTCTGTGCCATATTCCTTCTGCACTTAGAGATAAAATTTAGTAATTAATAGCTGATGGTTCGATTTGGGAAACTGGGCATTTATAAACCAGCCTCTTGAGAAGTATGTCATGTCTAGTTGGAATTGTAATTTAAGGCAATGAAACATACCCTGTTCCAATGTAATTAATGAATCGCGGACCCAATTATATATTTTATCTTCATTCAGCCTTTCCATAGTTTTCAACTTTGTCATAAGTTAATTCCCTCTGCAGACCAAATTTAGTTAACAGCATCCCACGGTTTAAAAGAGATATGGGGCCCCTGTATTCCTCCATATTCTTATAGGTGACTTGTGCTGGACTTGTTTTACAGATTGTGAAGGCCTTGGAGCATCTACACAGCAAGCTGTCTGTGATACACAGAGGTATGTGCCTGGTATTAACTGCAATGCCCTCAACTGTCTGCATGGGTCTGTAACAGGGCAAGAACAAAGTGGTGATAGTTCAATACAATTGAATTTTCAATAAAATGAGATTTGCTACTGAAGAGTTAAAATGTTTGGCGTGATTGCTGTGGTTCTAGTAACACTCTTGCATTCTTCCTTTGGGAGAGCTGCTAATGGTTTTGTCACTTTCCAAATAGTGCTGTCATATAGTTTTGCTCTTTCTCCCCTTTTAACACAGGCTGCCCAGTAACAATCTATTTTTGGTTCATGCTATACTATCAAAATCTTTAAATTGTTCACTTTCAATTGCCTTCAATTAAATCCAGTACAAGAGTTGCTTACACTGAGAAATCCTGCTTCATTAAAGCACAACAGAAAAATAGAGGCACCAAGGGCTAAGAATGCAAACCTGCAGGCCTAAACTGGGTACAAAAAGGACTAACTTAGGGGGCAAAATTCCCTATGCTCCAAGGGGGCCTGAAATACCAAAACTTGGGTGGGCAATTTTTCATGTGGCTGCCTTTTAAAATAGGTGTAGGGCGGGCACCTTGTGTTTACGAATGATGGACCCTATTGATTCTTTGAGGACCCTTACAAGAAATCAGGCTGCCCTGAGCAGAGCAAGCGTTATTCCTGCCGTGCTCCGGTTTCTGGAACCTGGATGCATCTTAACCAGTGGCTGCCATCGGAAAGCTTAATTCTGTGGAGCCAAGAGAAACACCCTTCCGGTTCCTCGGTACTTTTACTGGGACTCGTGGGAAAGGCAGGCGAGCTGAGATTGCACCTGGGGGACACAACAGGCAACAGCAGTTCACGCCGAATGTTTGGATGAGGCTCAAGGACTCTTGGGCGATGAGATCGTTTCCTGCGGCCATTTTATTGCATTAAAAAAAAGCGGGATGGAATTTCAAGTTTGGTTATTCCATGTAGCAGATTTAAAAGTTGATGTATACCAATCGCAGTAAAGCAACCCCCCCCCCTCATTTGAATAAGAGGATTCTCCGTCAGCCGATGCTGAAATCGGAAAAGGTGATTGGGCGGAGAATCTGTTTTGACACTGAAATCGTGGCCGGCTCTTGGTTCACGGCAAATCGCAATTCTCTGTTGCCTTGACAGTGGCGTCAGTGCGTTCCACTTCGCACGTATAGTGAACCCCATTGGCATATCATAAGCAGGCTTGACCTGGTATTCTCCAGAGCCTCCGCGATTCTCCACCTCCACTGGGGGGATTCCAGACGGCGAAGTTCACTTGCGTTTGAAGGGGGAGAGAAACTGCCCAACATCGCCATAGTGTGCTGACAGCTATGCCACTGGCTGGGGGGCTTCTGCCAGGGCTGAGGGGAGTATCGGGGGGTGGCCAGGAGCTGGGGGTCGGGTGGGCGGGCACGGAATACCATTGCTGCAGCCTGCCGGGCAGCCATGCAGCTGTCCACGCCGTTGACTGCCCACTGTGAACTTAGCGCCACGGATCATTTGGGTCTCCCCCCAGGACTCCCTTCTAGGTACCCTCTGGCCCCAGCCGACCCATCAACGGGATGGGCGCGCTCCAGCACAACCACTACAATCTCAAACACCCTGATGCATCTTGTTTCTGTAATCCACGATTGTCTCAAATCATAATTCTTCAAAACTGATCAACTAACTTTGCTGACCGCATTGATAGATAGTTGTGGAAAATGTGGCATTCATTCAGATGGTGACTCATGCTCCAAACTTTTGTATGTTCTAATGTATGGGTAGCGTTGATATAAGCAGGCTATTTAACTTGGAGTATGAATGCCAGGTGTGAACTCAAAATCTTACCCAGACATCTGTGGGCAGTCAAGTGCACTATGCTTCCATTTTTGCAAAGACTAATTAATGAGTTGAATTGCATAGATTATAACATTGAAAACATTTGGCAAACCTGTCAGGCAGCTGCTTCTGACTTTGAACCTAACCCGGGGATTGTTGCCTTCTTTACTTTGGGGTGAACCACAAGCTGTTTCTTATATCGACCAAATGACCACACAACCAATATGTTAGCTCACAAACACAGCTTATTAATAACACAAGACTTGTATCTCTATGCAATAACACACGCGGCTCCGTACTAAACTACACCTAATGACTAAGATGACCTTTACTTAACTTCGAGTGACCAGCACTGTGTGAGATAAGGCCTTTATCCGGGTCCACGTGGTCGGTTTGGAAGTGGTTGGGTTCGTCTCAGCTGGGCTTGTCCTTCAGGAATGGTCGCGGGTCCTTGAACTTGGTTGTTCTGCTGCAATTGGTCGCGCACAGGCCGGTCCCAAAAGAGATCGATCTCTCGTGCACAGGGCTTTTTATCCTTCATCTCTTTCGTGCCCTTTTGGGTGGTCCTTGCTCCAGGTCCAATGGATCGATAGGGTCCTCGATCACCCTCATCGATAGAACATAGAACATTACAGCGCAGTACAGGCCCTTCGGCCCTCGATGTTGTGCCGACCTGTGAAACCACTCTAAAGCCCATCTACACTATTCCCTTATCGTCCATATGTCTATCTAAATGTCGATCTCAGCCAATTAGGGGGTGGGTACCTCGATAGCTGGGCGGGTCCTAGCTATCATTGTCCCAGGCACTTAGGCCTTTCCAAATAAGGGGAAGTGGCGCCGGTTAGTCTGCTCCTGTTGTAACTCCTTGATTCAAACTCTATTGTCCTGGGAAAATGGTGATCGACTCTTAATGGATACAAGTTTCAGCCAAGTCTGGTTTCTTTGCGCAATACAGAGGCTGTGTACCTGTCTGTGTCCCAAATTGACCACAATTCCCATGGTCCTTTGCAGGTGACCATTTTACATGGCTACAGGATCCAACATCTATCCTCTCATCCCAGCAACCAAAATACCCTAACAATGAACTGAAATGATACAGCTCACACAGTTCTGCCCTGCATTTCACCTACTGTGTGTCAGCCCATTTTACTAGCCTGCCCATGTCCTCTTGAAGTCTATCATTATCTTCCTTGCTCTTAGGAACACTTCCAATTTTCATGAAGGTACCAACTGTTATTGCACCACTCAGGGTAAAATAATCTAGAACTATGTAGAACAGAGAATGTCCAGTGTGTAAAATGAGTCTCTCTTGTCCGTGCTGTCTAACACATTAATAATAAAGTTCTGTTTTACCTGTGGTAAGCTTCTGGGCTTGGAATTGAAATCAGAAGCCAGAGTATAGTTTGGGGTGGGTAGGAAGCTGTACTCTGAGTCACAAACTGCTGACGGTCTTTGTTTTATTAATTTATCAAGCATTTAATTTAATTTTGTCAGCTAAATACCAGACACAGTGTGGGGGCATTATAGAGGAAGGAGGTGCATTCAGCTCGGGACAAGGCACATTTTTCCACCTCTGTAAACGAGTGGACAGTAGATTCGATGCAGCGCTCAGCCAGATACCTGATTGGCTCCACTGATGGGCCCTCCTCCCTGACGACAGCAACATTAGCAAAATCAATCCTCAGATCTTGTCCATTTTGGAGTCTGTTGCACATCTTCATTATTCCAAACCGTTTTGTTCTGTATTTTATGTTACGGCCTTATCAGCATGTCATAAGCAATGCACCTGTGAATCCGAACAAACTGTTGGAATGCCTTTAATCTTTTTTCTATAAACTGCTCGAGTATAGCAGCTCGGTGGGCAATTTACGCACAAAACAGGCCATGATGTGCTATCATTTTGTATCATTTTCAATCGTGAGAATTAACAATTTAAAGCTTCTTTGCATCATGTGGCAGCCCATTTATTGCAAACTCTTCAAGCTCCTCTTGCTGTGGCTCAATCTGTTTTGACCAAACAGGGGGTGTTGCATTTTCTTTCAGATGTGAAGCCATCCAATGTCCTGATTAACGTACACGGCCAGGTTAAGATGTGCGACTTTGGCATTAGTGGCTACCTCGTGGATTCCGTAGCTAAAACCATGGATGCAGGCTGCAAGCCATACATGGCCGTAAGTACAAGTTCTTACACCTTCCAACCACAATGCATGGAGTAATCATGGTTCGGTTTGGCTTGGGGCGTTAGAGCAGCATGAACATGCGGCTGGAGCAACCTGTTTTGGGAAGAAAGTGAACGTCTCTGCCTGTATGTTTGATGTCAGAATGAGAACCTTTGAGAACACCTGATGCCATCTCGTGTTAGGACTTTCACGTAAGATGGCCAAACCTGAGAGTGTTGGTTATCTCAGGAGCTTGTTGGCGCTTGTGCCAATGGAATTGCTCAGCTGAAACAAAGGTTTTCTGATTTGGACTGTTACTGATGACCTGTGCGTGTGTGTCAGTGTGTGTGTGTGTCAGTGTGTGTGTGTGTGTGTCAGTGTGTGTGTGTGTGTGTCAGTGTGTGTGTGTGTCAGTGTGTGTGTGTGTGCGAGCGTGTGTGTTCAGGTCAAAAGTCCAGGTGCAAAACAGTGAGATCCAAGGGTTTGTTTTGCTTGACTTTATTGTCCAGGTTAGATGGGCAATTTACCCACAAAGCAGGCTGTGATGTACTATCATTTTTGTATCATTTTCGATTGTAAGAATTAACACTTTAAAGTTTTTTTGTATAATGTGGCAGACCATTAGTTGCTCATCCCAGAGGCCATTCTTCACCTGGGAACGTAGATTGCCAGTGGTTACCAGCCTGTTTGCCTTAAGCATTGACCTGGATTTTACGGACAGTGGGTCACCAGCTGGGATGGCGGGGGAATCTCCCCTTCGGCTGGCAATGGGAACCCCGACCTGATTTAACCTGCTGACAACTGCCAGCTGTCTGGATTCATGTCCCATTAAGGGCTAAACAACCACCCAGCACCCAGGCCCCAACCCCACAATTGGAGAAATGGAAACTCTTCAGTCCCAGCAGAGCCACCAGGAGTGGTGGCCACTGCCGGGAATGCAACCAGTCAGCAGCAAAACTGACGGGAAGTCCTGGACCACAGAAAAGTGGGGTCAGGCCCCAGCGAGGGTGGGTGGGGGGTGGTTTGCGGATGTAAGGAGTTGTTTCTAAGGAGGCAGCCCTTCCAAGGGGCTGGCCCTCTCACACCCCCACAGGGTGCCCGATCAGGAGGCCATTAATTGGCCACTTTTGGGCTTGGGGCAAGCGAGTTTCCCTGCCACTGGAAAAATGCCAGCAGTAGCGGGACGTTAATGGGCATTTCAAACCCTGTCACCCAGCATGCTCCCTGAAGCCAAGGCCATTATAAACTAAACTCCATGCTGTCCCAGCTCATCTTCACACATATGGGGCGGGAATCTCTGATCCTGAGGCTAAGTGTTGATGTGTTTTACAAAGGCGTCAACAGGCCCCAGGAGCAGCGACCCTGAGCCCTATTGGGGGTCAGCACGGCACTGGAGCAACTCACGCAGCTGCCAATAACGGCATCAAACAGGCGCCGCGGGTCTGCATATGCGCGCTGCGGCCGGCGCGAATTCGCACATGCCGTTAGCCTCCTTCTCCACGCCGGCCCCGATGCAACATGGCATAGAGCTACAGGGGCCGGCGCGGAGTAAAAGAGGCCCCCACCAGGTTAAGCCAGCCCGCCAATCAGTAGGCCCTGATCGCGGGCCAGGCCACGGTGGTCGGATCCCCCCCCTCAACCAGGCCGCCTACCGCAGGATGGACGCCGAGGTCCCGCCAGGTAAGACCACATGTGAACGGCGCCAGTGGGACTCGGCCTATCTCAGCGGCCACTCGGCCCATCCCGTGCGGAGAATCAGCGGGCGGGCACCAATGGCGTGGACCGGCGTCGGGGCTTCGTCGCATGAATCGCGTCCGGCCCGGCGATTCTCCGACCCCGCCCCGGGGTAAGAGAATCCCTCCCAGCGACTTTCCAACCCGGACCATTGACACCGTTCAAGCGTGAATCTGGCTGATTGCTTACTGCCCCTCTCCCTGGCTAAGATGAATTGCGACACTCTGTGTTACAAACCAGCCGTGGACTGGGAGCCAGCGGAAATTCTAACCTGTACTGCAATAATATAACTATACCATCTTTTAGAAATCTTTGGTAGTGGGCAGCACGGTGACGCAGTGGGTTAGCCCTGTTGCCTCACGGCGCTGAGGTCCCAGGTTCGATCCCGGCTCTGGGTCACTGTGCGTGTGGAGTTTGCACATTCTCCCCGTGTTTGCGTGGGCTTCGCCCCCACAACCCAAAGATGTGCCGGGTAGGTGGATTGGCCACGCTAAATTGCCCCTCAATTGGAAAAAAAAATGAATTGGGTACTCTAAATTTATTTTAAAAATAGAAATCTTTGGTAGAAGGAGCATACTGAATTCCCGAAAAATTACATTTGGCTTTCCTATCATCCACAGGATGTAGCGTAGAGTCTTTGTGTCGGGAAGATGTTCATGTGTTGTATGATTAGAGATGTTGAATGTAGTTTCAGGAGATGACCCCATTGCTGACAGTAAAACCTTGCCTCTTTCTGCAGCCAGAGAGAATTAACCCTGAGGTGAACCAGAAGGGCTACAATGTCAAGTCTGACATCTGGAGTCTGGGAATTACCATGGTAAGTGTTTACCCCGGAGATGATTCAGCATCAGACCTGAGATTTGTAAATGTATGGGTGTTTAAAAATAGGGCAGCTAATCACTGTATCCTGTGTTAATCAATCACTGTCTGAACTCATGTATGAGTTTATTGCCTTGCGAAGTTATTTTTAGGCAAATGTGTACAGGCCTACAAAAAAAAGTAGACACCATTAAAAGCAATTACCGATAGTTAGTGTACAGCCTTTCTGAGAAACGATGAAATGGTAATACGAGCGCAGTTTGACATCGTTACAATGGCCTGGAATGAGCAATGAGGAGTCATTTCACCGTAAAAGAGTGACCAAGTTGGTCTTCAGGGATGTTGTCTATTAAAAACCTGTCTGTTAAAAATCTACCCAACTCTGATTTGAATAAATTTAATGACCCAGACTCCACTGGTGGGAAAGACTTTCACATACTAATAACCCTCTGTGAGGGAGAATTTCTCCTCATCTCAGTCTTAAAAGGGAGACCTCTTATTCTTAAGCTGTGTCTCCTACTTCTGGCAAGCAGAAATGTCATCCTGTATTTGCCCTGTCAAATGCCCTCAGAATCTTATACATTTCAATCAGATCACCTCTCATTCTTCTAAACTCCAGTGGGTATGGGCGCAACCTGTTCAACCTTTCTTCATAGAATAAGCCCTTCCCATGAATGAGTTGAGTGAACCTTCTCGGAACTGCTTCCAATGCAATTATATAACTTTTTAAATAAGGAGACCAAAACTGAACACGGTATTCCAGATGTGGTCTCACCAATGCCCTGAACAGCTGCAGTAAAATGTCACTACTGTTATATTCCATTCTCCTTGCAATAAGTTGTACAGTAGATTGACTTGAATCAGGGAATACTAAAGTGCAGAAGAGGCCCTTCAGCCCATCGAATCTGCACCACCGCTTGAAAAAGGCCCTGACCTGCCCACCTAAAGAATCACAGAACACTACAGTGCAGAAGAAGCCCTTCGGCATATCGAGTCTGCACCAACTTGATTGACACTCCACAGTAATTGAGAGTTTTCACAGCCAACAATCAGATTTCTTGGATACATAATGTGTGCATCAGGAATAAAAATTGATGGATTGAAGATCAGAGTCATGAAGAACTTGTAGCTCTGAGGAACATCACAAGAGCTACAAAGGTTTATGGGAATGGTGAGTCAAATAGTAACATTGCTAAAACGTTGAACAGAGCTCGACAAGCCACTCTGCCAGTTGTGACGCCAAGACAGTGAAGTGTGTTGGGAAGAAACACATCGGAAATCTTTCAAGAAAATCAAAGGGAGGTTGATGCCATTAGCGATATTAGCACATCCGGAGTTAGCTACAATAATAGCAGCGGACACACCCTCTACAGGATTGGGGGCAGCACTTTTTCAGGGACAAGACTAATGCGGGGGGGGGGGGATTTTCTGTGCTCCGTCCAGCACGTTTCTCGGCGGCCTTCTGGTCCTGCCGCTGTCTATGGGATTTCCCATTGAATCCAACCCCCCCCCTAGCTGCCAGCGGCCCGCCCCCCCCCCCCCCCCCCCCCCCCCCCGCGCCCATGTTCATTAACAGATACAGAGAAGAGATGCGCAGTAATCATAAAGGAAGCATTAGCAGCCACGTAGGCATGCGAGAAATTTGCTGATTATGTCTGAGGTCTACAAATGAGGATAAAAGCAGACCATAAACCTTTAGTCACACTATTGAATTTGAAAGAGCTTGCAGCGATGCCATCAAGTGTTCAGTGGTTTAAAGTAAGACTAATGAGGTTTGCTCGTACAGTATATGTTCAAGGGAAACAACAGAAAACAGCAGCCGCATTATCACAGATTGAGACAGAGAATCCAGGAAAATGCAATATTGGACATGCGAGGAAATAGAGAGTTTCCTATATTAACTGTCCATACGTTACCGGCAATGACACAAACGATTCAGTGAAATCAAAGAGGTTCAAAAATCGGACAAGGAATGTAAGCATTTTGAAGCTTAGGAATGTAAGAATTTTGCATTAGAGGATGGCCAACATAGTCCTAGCTTGAAACCATGTTTTCAGCAGGGAGCACATCTGACCGTGATCGATGGTGGAATAGTAATCCCTTGAGCATTGAGACTTGAGATCCTACAAAGCCTACATCAAGGTCATTTAGGTATTAGTAAATGCAGAGCCGGAGCACGGTATTCCTTTTGGTGGCAAGGCCTCTTATTGGAAAAATGACGTCTACATGTATCACATGTACAACTCACCGACAGGAATCAAAAGAATCACTAATGTCACCTTTCTCTATCGGCCCTGGGAACGCCTCGGAATACATTTATTTGAGCAAAAAGGGAAAGTGTCCACAATAGTAACAGATTACTCCTCAAAGTGGATTATCATAGAATTTACAGTGCAGAAGGAGACCATTTGGCCCATCGAGTCTGCACCAGCCCTTGGAAAGAGCACCCTACCTAAGCCCGTACCCCCACCCTATCCCCGTAACCCAGTAACCCCACCCCACCCAACCCAACCTTTTTGGACACTTAAGGGCAATTTAGCATGACCAATTCACCTAACCTGCACATCTTTGGACTGTGGGAGGAAACCGGAGCACCCGGAGGAAACCTACGCACACACATGGGGAGAAAGTGCAAACTCCGCACAGACAATAACCCAAGCCGTGAATCAAACCTGGTACCCTGGAGCTGTGAAACAACTGTGCTAACCACTGTGCTACCATGCCCCTCATTGAAGTGAAACAGTTACATGGTCACATATCTCAAACAGGGATAACGTCATTGAAATACATTTTTACCTTGCATGGGATTCCTGATGTTGTGATATCAGATAATGGCCCATAATTTGCGAATATAGTTTCAAGAGTTTGCAGAATTATTAAGTTCACTGAGATTTCCTCTGGCTCCGGGAGAGGGTGACGGAACTGTAAAGGCATTACTGATTAATATGAGGTTTTTCATCTAGTGTTCAATAACTAGGGTTATAGATCCCTGCCCTTGCAGAATGCATTGACCCCATGTCAATTACTGAAAGAGGTTGCGGATACAGAGGTTTACCCTTCCACATACATTGATGACACAAGTCAAAGAGACAGACTGAGGGAACGTACAAAGAAGAGAAGAAACTTACTGAAGTAAACAGATGAAGCACTGTCTGTAACACTATGATAGTTGTCACTGAGCCAAGAACATGGGGAGGGGGGGTGGGGTGGGGGGGTGGGGGGGGGGGGGGAGGCACCACAGTGGTTCGCACTGCTGCCTCACAGTGCCAAGGACCCGGGTTCAATTCCGGCCTTGGGTGGCTGTCTGTGTGCAGTTTGCACATTCTCTCCATGTCTGCGTGGGTTTCCTCCGGGTGCTCCGGCTTCCTCTCAGTCCAAAGATGTGCAGGTTAGCTGGATTGACCATGCTAAATTGCCCTTTTGTGTCCAAAGATGTGCAGGTTAGGTGGGTTGGCCATGATTTTTAAAAATCCCTTTGTGTCCAGGGATGTATATGTTAGGTGGGGCTATGGGGATAGGGTGGGGGAGTGGGCTGAGGTGGAGTGCTCTTTCAGAGGTTCAGTGCAGACCTGATGGGCCGAATGGCCTCCTTCTGCCCTGTAGGGATTCTGTGGTTCTGTTGTCAGGTCTTCAACTGGAAGAACAGGTTTGGATCAGAGATGAATTGAGATTTGTAGAAATAGCGGATTAATCACCGGATCTGAGATCTTGCATTGCCCAGACGGAACAGGGCACAGTAAGAAGAAACAGAAGAGCTTCGATCGCAGTTCAACAATAGAGTGAAAAGCAGAGAGGTTACAATCATCAGGAATGAAAGAAGACACTGAAGCAGGTGGGCCCATACCATTTACGAGTTTGAATTCAGTTCAACAATGTCCAGAGGACCAATAGCAGAATGAGTAGGCTTTATTCCCTGCAAACGAGGAGAATGAGGTATGGGAGATTTGAGAAGGCAACATAATGCTCATCAGTGTAAGATGAGATGAGAATCTAAAAAAACAGAAAGGAGGGAACATGGAGAGAAAAAGAAAAACAGCATTTACCCAAGAGAGCAAAAGAGGTGGCATTTCCTACGAGACTTAAACACTGAAATGTTCAGAATGAAAAGTAGACTGAAGAATTGGGTTTCCAAGAATGTCAGAGAATGTTGAAGTGTGAACAAGGATGTATCAGAATGGAGTGTGTTGGACCAAGACCCACAAAGGGTTAATTATAATAATCTGTGTTGTCATAGAAGGAAGTGACATACACTCATGAGATCGGAGAGTCTAGGAGAAAGCAGCATGGGAAATAGTTAGTGTAAGGGAGTGTTCTCATACTGTAAATATGTTATAGTAAAGTTAGTGGGCGGGTTTCTCCCATGCCGCGCCATATGGGAGAATCGCCGTTCGCGCCATTTTTTCCCGCGATGGCAGTCCGACGACGGCAGGCGATTCTCTGAGGAGCGGAGAATCGGCGTCATTCGCGCCGGCGCGTTTGGCGCTGTCTGCGGCCGGGCCACCGATTCTCCAGCCTTGATGGGCCTAGCGGCCGTGTGGAAACGGCAGAGTCCCGCCGGCGCCGTTTACACCTGCTCACAGCCGGTGGGAACTCTGCGCATAGGGTCAGGGGGGCGGCCTGTGGGGCGGGGGAAAGCGCTCCTTCACTGGGGGGGGGCGTCCGATGGGGTCTGACCCGCGATCAGGGCCCACCGATTGGCGGGCCGGCCTCTCCAGCCCCGGCCCTATTTTATTACGCGGCCGGCCCACGAACTGCCACGCCATGTTGCGTCGTGGCTGGCACGTTGAGGAAGTCCCCCGCGCATTCGCGGGTTGGCGCGGCCCAACTGCGCATGCGTGGGTTGGCGCGGCGCCCAGTTGGCGCCAGGAAGGGAGGCTGGAGCGCCGTGAACCACTCCAGCGCCGTGCTGGCCCCCATTGGTAGTGCCCGCGCCCATTTCGCACCGTCGTGAAACGCGACGGCGTTCACGACGGCGCGAACACTCTGCCTCCATTTCGGAGAATCCCGCCCCCAGTGTTTGCTGTTGGCAGTCCTCAGGAGTTACTGAAACTATTCCAACCCAACAATGCAATAGTTTGTCTCCTGCTAATTCTGCCTGTATATGGGCAACTGGTCTCTTCCCTTCACAGAGCTTTACTAGATTTGGGTCGGAAATTATTTGGAGTTGGCTTTGAGGGGCCAGCTGCCAAGAGAACAAGAGGTACCCACAGATTCCGAAGGGAATTTGTTTTGAGGCCACTGTCCGAGAGTGTTTGTAGACAGAAATTTCACTGCAGAAGTGTTATACATTTAACTAAACTTCTGTGCTGAAATAATCGGGAAACCCAAGCTCTGGGTTCTTCTCTCTCTCTCTCTCTCTCTCTCTTCCCCCCTCCACCACCACCACCACCACACCAACTCACTGCAAGTGCAGCCATGCATGTTATAAAACTATCCTTGAGCACTTTACCTAACCCAATAAGAAAACCACTCGCAGATTTTAAACAAAGGATCCAGATTTTGAACCAGGCCTGTTTCCACTGGGCATTATAATAATAATAATCTTTATTGTCACAAGTAGGCTTACATTAATATTGCAATGAAGTTACTGTGAAAAACCCTAGTCACCACATTCCGGCGCCTGTTCGGATACACAGAGGGAGAATTCAGAATGTCCAAATTACCTAACAGCACATCTTTCAGAACCTGTGGGAGGAAACCGGAGTGCCCGGTGGAAACCCACGCAGACACGAGGAGAACGTGCAGACTCCACACAGACAGTGACCCAAGCCGGGAATCGAACCTGGGACCCTGGAGCTGTGAAGCAACAGTGCTAACCACTTGGCTGCTGTACCGCCCACATTATGGGCAAGGGTGGCATTTAAGACCCATCTCATTTGCTCTTGCATGAGTGGTAGTGATCTTCCACTTTGAACTGTGCATCAGTGTAATGAACATTATTCCACAATGCTATTATGCAGGGATCCCCCAGATTTTGACACTGTGCAATGTGTGGTACAAATATCATGCAATTAATGCTTTAGTTAAAACACCATTTCCTCTCTGTGTGCTATCTGTGAGGCTTTGCATGTTTCTGAATTATTTCACCATTGCCACTATCAGCTCATGGCAGGTTTCTTCAATGTTGTTAATTACCATGGACCTTGAGAACATTAACACTGTGTTCTGTTTAGATTGAGATGGCGATCTTAAGATTCCCATATGATTCCTGGGGCACGCCTTTCCAACAGCTCAAACAGGTGGTGGAAGAGCCATCTCCACAGCTTCCTGCTGACAGATTCTCGAAAGAGTTTGTCGACTTCAGTGCTCAGTGGTAAGCAGATCAACGAGCTGGAAATGTTGGCTCTCTTTCTGAGTTCTCTAATTTATGGAGTTTCAAAATGCTTCACCCCCCATCGCCTTAGAAATTAACAAAAAAGTGAGTTAAGTAGCACCAGTTAAGTCGCACCAAAGGCAGAACTTTTTTTTGTCTTATCATAGAATTTACAATGCAGAAGGAGGCCATTTGGTCCATTGAATCTGCACCGGCTCTTGGAAAGAGCACCCTACCCAAGGTCAACACCTCCACCCTATCCCCATAACCCAGTAACCCCACCCAACACTAAGGGCAATTTTGGACACTAAGGGCAATTTATCATGGCCAATCCACCTAACTGGCACAGCTTTGGACTGTGGGAGGAAACCGGTGCACCCGGAGGAAACCCACGCACACACGGGGAGGATGTGCAGACTCCGCACAGACAGTGACCCAAGTCGGAATCGAACCTGGGACCCTGGAGCTGTGAAGCAATTATGCTATCCACAATGCTACCGTGCTGCCCCCATATACTCCTTGCTCCTTCAAATAGTGCGCAGGAGCCTTTAACTGCAGTGCCACAGCAGGCCAATGTGTTCTTGGTTTAATGTGCGACCAGAAAATTGGCACCTCAGTACTTGCTTAGCACGTGGCGAGATATACTGAGAATGTATGTTGTGTACAACTTTTCATAGCTTTTCAAAGAAATTACTTGATTGCCGCAAATTTGACCTGGACGAGCAGATATTTTTAAGGGAAAATTAGCAAGAGATTTGAAACAAGAAAATATTGGGCATTAGAATTAATTTTAAGTGGGCTGAGCGATCCCCTTTTGTGCTGTCACATTCCTGCTTTGATGCAATGAGCATCCTAGCATTACAAAATGTAACGTCTGCTCTCTGCAAATTGTTTTGGAGGCAACGGTTGTCTTTTGAAAGGGGTTTGTGTTTTTTTTTTAATATTTCCCCGAAGGCCAACAAATTTGGTTGGTTATTCCACAGTTTTCAGGAGCATTGTCTTCATAATGTTTCCTTTTTATTTGAGCATAAATGCATTTTTGAAAGAGACTACTTAACTGGTGATGTATTTTATGTGTTCAAAGTATGGGCTAAAATCTATTCAAGATGCCTATTTTGACAAGTTAAACTTTGGTACAAAGCTCAAAATAGCAATTTTAAATGTGTTTTAAGCTTGGAGCAGAAAATATCAGCCCTCCCTTAAAGGCTGTCTGTATCTAATTTTTCTTCCAAGTAAGTTTGGAATATAATTTAGGTGGCTTTCTTGATTTTATTTAATGAGAGAAATTGCAGGAATTCTGTCTGTTTTTTTTTTTTAAATTAGACGGCTTTCCTGTGTGAGTTTCTTCAGAATTGCTGCAAAGATTCCTGGATCAGTGAAGTCATCAATTTTTTAAGCAAATGTTTTTTTTTTTCCAACTTATATTTTCGGAACAGCACGTGATTCAAAGGAAATACCAGGACACGGTACTGGGAATGACCCAGTGGAATTGTAGGAATATTCCAGCTCAAATAGTCTCCCAACACAAATCTACATTTGTCGGGTCACCTTTTGAAATAATACAACAATGGCAAGCTAGAGAACGCAGTATAGAGGGATGAATGTGGCCATTCATATTGTTAAGATTTGCAAATGGTTATCGCAATGACCGTTGCTGTAAAATGATCTGAGACTTGTTTTGTAATAGGCATTGTAATGGTGGAATCTCTGTTTGTGGTCAGTACTGAAAAGAACAAAGTGCTTCTTCACAGTAGCAGCTTCAGAGGAACTGCTCCCTAAGTTTTGCTGAGGAACTGCAGATACATTGAGGGCAACAGCCACTATGCTAAAGGGCCAACGTTCTCCCGGGACCACGTTTTTCATCCACTGGAGGATGGTCAAAATGTTGCAGGGTTAAATTTACTCTGTCACTGCACTCGAATAAGCAGGCCAGTTAGATTCAACTTAAATAATTTTGTGACTTTGCAAGCGTACGGTGGAATACAAGTGTACCTGTACTTCATATGTTTGTTTGAAACCACATTCTTCACGATTTCACAGGAGATGTTGTAACAAGTCTTGCAACACCAGGTTAAAGTCCAATAGGTTTATTTGCAATCATGAGCTCTCGGAGCGTAGCTCCTTCATTAGGTGAAGGAGCTGCGCGCCGAAAGCTGGTGATTGCAAACAAGCCTGTTGGACTTTAAGCTGGTGTTGTAAGACTTCTTACTGTGCCCACCTCAATCCAACGCCGGCATCTCCATATCTGGAGCCATTAACTAAGACAATGAAGGACCTTCAGATGAAGGCATGTTGTGTGCTGTTATCCCAGGTGTAATTTCAAGACCACCGTCTCTCCAAGTTTTGGTCCATGTAGAGATTCCAGTGCTGCTTGTCTGTTCCATAAATTAAGGCCCAATGAGAGATTGTTACTATTGTTACTCACATTTGGCAATTCCCCCTCCCAACACAAATGATGCAACCTTTGATTTCAAAATGTGATATTTTTAAATTACACTTGTTCTACTGGTGCCACATTGTCGCAAAAAGGAACGGGGTAAAATGAATAATTTGACCAGTAGATTGTATAATAATAATAATAATCTTGTCACAAGTATGAAGTTACTGTGAAAAGCCCCTAGTCGCCACATTCTGGCGCCTGTTCGGGTAAGCCGGTATGGGAATTGAGCCAGCGCTGCTGGATTTGTTCTGCATTACAAACCCACTGAGCTAAACCGGCCCATATATCATCTGTGAAAAGAATTGGTTTGATGAGCCAAACAATGCTTTCGGCTTGGAGTGGTATTTATAATGAGAAACAGAAAATGCGAGCAATACTCAGCAGGCCTGGCGGCATCTGTGGAGACGCAACGAGAGTTAACGTTTCCGCTCAAGGCTGCTGTTCGTGACTTCAGTGGTGAACGGGTTAAGTGTACCTGAGGTTTCGGCAAATGCACTTATTCCATTTGCTTGGCTTTGGCTGGCATCCATCCCTTCAGCTGGAAGGAGATTTGAATGCAGCAGGAATGCAAGGTTCCAGCGTGAAGATTGCATGTATTCTGAAAGAAAGTCAGGTGCATCAAAATATTGGACCTGCACTCTGACTGACAACAGTGCTGTAAGTTACACAGATCTAAATGGGAAGCTTATCTTTTCAGCTATTGTGTCAACAGAAAGCCCTTCATAATTCTAAGATGAATGGGCAGTGAGCAATATAAACAACAGAAAATCTCTTGCTCAGTGTTTGAAGCTTTGGAGAATATTAAAACCTGCATGGATATTTGTCCCCTCCATTTTCAAAATGTAACCTGATTGATGTATTTCCAGCTCATGAAATTTTCCAATTATTTGCCAACTGTTGTACATTACTAAACAAAAACATGACCTTTAATGACCTTGGTCGCATATAATATTAATCAATTCCTGCCTGGAAATTCATCCAAATCCTTGGAAGAAATAGTGCTAAATACTTGTATTGAATGACTAAATAAAACATTGTGATTTGCTAGTTTAGAGACTGCCAACATGAGATGGTGACTAGCAACACGCAATAGAACCTCAAAATACCGTTCTTAAATAATTGAGTTGAGCTGACTGCAGGGATATGGATTTGAGATTTATGCTTTTAAATAAATAAGAGAAAACAAAATGTAATTTTTGCTTAAAGTGTTGTTACACTTTCGAAGCACAGTGCTCACAATCCCCTCCTTACAAACAGGTATGTTCATCAACCTTTTATCACAGAAAGCAAACCTCGGTCTGTACTCTTAAATTCAAAACCTTTTCAACTTACAAAAGTGGGTTTCCACATTTGAAAAAAAAAAAATCATAAGGTTATAAAGACCAAATTCTTCCAGCTTTGCAAGTTGCTCATTTGATCTTCTGAGACCGTTCCTATAAAAAAAATCCAAGTACTGTGAACCTCAGCTATTCCCTGTGGACAGAATCCAAAGCAAATAGTCTCTCCATCTTTCACTGGAAAATTAGATTCCGAAAATAAAGTCCCCACGAAGTACATTTTCCACAGATATCTCAAAACACAAATGAATTAGGAGCATTTCATTGATGGACAACTGTGTTTCAGCCATTTGAAGTCCAAAATCTTGATGGATTGTCAGTGTGAGAAGGTGAGTTCTAAACGCTATGAATGCATAGAGCATCTAAATCTTTACTGCGATGGGGTATGACCGGTGAATGTAGATGAGACACCAATCTGTGTAACTCAGTATATTGGAAACAACAAAGTACCTGAAGATTTGGATCACTGGTGCTATTGAGTGCTTGAGCTGGAAAATAAATCACCACATGCTCCTAATGAAACATGCATTGATGGCCAGGGCGATAACACAGGTGTGCCTTTTGTAAGCCGGAAATATAAAGGACAGAATTTTCCAGCTCTTCCTGATGGTATGATCTTCCCCTCCCGCCGAAGTCGACCCACACATGACGGGTTCCTCATCAGTGGGACCCTGAGCCATGCAAATTGCCATTGGCTTCTGCGGGCCTGGAAGATCCGGTTAGCGGCCAATAGCTTGCCAAATCTGCCATGGGGGAGCTGGAAAGTCCAGGCCAAAGATTGGGCTGGTCATGACATCAAGCAGACTCTAAGACTGGTACAAAATATACTGTGGATGCTGCAAATCAGAAAGAAAATCCGAAAATGCTGGCTACCGTCTAAAATCGTTGGACTCATTGTTAAGACCAGGAGGCTATAAGGTGCCCAGTCTAAAGATGGTGCCATTTCTTGAGCTTGCATTGAACTCAATACAATAGATATGGAGTACTGACCGCAGAATGGGGAAGCAATATTCACATGGAGATGGAGGAGGGTGCTTAATAGATTGTCCAACCCATCAAGGTAATTTCACAATTACTTGTCCCTGTATTTCAACAAGGAGGTGCTCACTAAACTGTGCCACCTCCTACAACAGAACCTGAAACCTCGCAGCTGGAGGTGGACGGTGGTGGTTCCAATGGAAGTAGAGGCCATCTTTACGCTAAATTTCTGCACAAGTAGATCCTTCCAGGCTGGAGAGGAGGACATCAGCAACAGCTCGCAGTTTGCTAGGAGCGCCTCTCAGTGGCATGTGAGGACACTTCATCATGTCCTCACTGACCAGAGAGAAATACAAGGAGATAACACATGAAGCTGGCAGGCTTCCCTGTGGTTCTGGGTGTAATTGACAGCACACATGTGGCTTTGTAGGCCCCACATGTTAATGGGGTGATGTTGCATAAATACAAGAGATTTGACTCCTTTAATGTCCAGTTGGAGTGCAACCATGACCAGTCGACCCACTTGGTGAATTCCTGCTGCCTTGGTAGTAGTCATGGTGCTTTTATCCTGTGGCGGTCCAAATTGGCACTATCATGAAGAAACAGTTGGTGGCAGCTGGATATCAAGGCATACCCGCTATATATCAGGCTAATGACTCACCTCTGCACAGCAAACACCAGGGATATTTTGGAGCAAAGCAGTGGCCTTTTTACAGCCTCCTCCACCGCCCCCCCCCCCCCCCCCCCCCACACCCTCCCCCCCAGTACTCAACAGACTATGTGTCCAAGCTCAGGGTGCTCTGCTGAGCTCTGCATAACCTAGTTGTCACGAGGGTGTGTCTGAAGAGCAGATTGCTGGACTACGATATCCTGCATACCACTTTGAGCACTGGGATCGGCAACCTTGATGGACTTAAATGGCAACTAAAATAACCTCTGTCTGAGCTTCCAGCAACTCCCTATCCTCTCAGCATCCACTCTGTCAATTTCCTTCACGATCTTGTACATTTCAGCTCCATCGCCTCTCATTATTCTAAACTCAAATGGATACAGACCCAACTTGTCTAACTTTCCCTCATAGCATAATCTGCCAATCCTATGAATCAGTCGCACAAACCTTCTCTAAACTGCTTCTAATGCTATTATATCCTTTCTCAAATAAACTGCATAGCACTCCAGATGTGGTCTCGGCAGCGTCCTATACAAAATGTCCCTACTTCAATATTCTATTCCCCAAGCGACAACATTCCATTTACCTTCCTAATCATTTGCTGTACCTGCATTCTAACGTTTCCTAATTCACGCACCAGGAAATCCAAGTCTCTCCTGTACTGCAGAACCGTGCAATCTTTCTACATTTAAACAATATGCTGATTTTCTATCCTTCCCCGGTTCGCTTCCCGCCTTGGGTCACTGTCTGTGCAGAGGCTGCTCGTGCTCCCTGTGTCTGCGTGGGTTTCCTCCAGGTGCTCCGGTTTCCTCCCACAGCCCAAAGATGTGCAGGTTAGGTGGATTGGCCATGCTAAATTTCCCTTAAGTGTCCAAAAAAGGGGTGGGGTTACAGGGATCAGTGGTGTCGGCTTAGATAGGGTTCTCTTTCCAGATGCCGGTGCAGACTCGATTGACCAAATGTCCTCCTTCTGCACTGTAGATTCTATGATTTTATCCTGTGACACATCACTGGTGCCAACCCAAAAATGAACCATTTATCCATGCTCTCTGCTTTCTATTGTATTAATAATAATCTTTATTGTCACAAGTAAGCTTACATTACCACTGCAATGAAGTTACTATGAAAAGCCCATAGTTGCCACATTGTGGCACCTGTTCGGGTAGACAGAGGGAGAATTCAGAATGTCCAAATTACCTAACAACATGTCTTTAGGACTTGTGGGAGGAAACCGGAGCAGCCGGAGCAATCCCACGCACACACGGGGAGAACATGCAGACTCCACACAGACAGTGACCCAAGCTGGGAATCGAACCTGGGACCCTGGAGCTGTGAAGCAACAGTGCTATCCACTGTGCTAGCCAACCAACCTGCTATCCATGATAATATGTGACTCCCTAAACCCTGAGTTCTTATTTTGTGTAGTAACCTTTGATATGACATCTTATCAAACACCTTTTGGAAATCCAAGTGTACCACATCTGATAGTTTCCCCTTATCCATGTTACTTCTACTTCCTCAAAGAGCTCCAATAAATTAGCCAAACGTGCTTTCCTTTTCACAAAACCATGTTGACTCTGCCGAATTGCTTTAAGATTCCCCAAGGATTTCCTAGATGAGGTTCATCACGTCATGATGATTTATCTGCCTTGAATTCTAATAGTTTTCTCAGCACCCTTCCTTAGTGCCTGAAATAGTTTTTAAATTCCTCCTTGTCTTTGATCTCTTGATTTACATCTGGGATGTTATTTGTGACTTCCACAGTGAAGACCGACACAAAATATCTGTTCGGTACTTCTGCTATTTCCTTATCTTCCATTGTTAATTCCCCAGACTCACTTTCTAGAGAACCCAAGCTCAATTTAGTTATTCTTTTGCTTTTTAAATATGTTGTCAGGTTCATGTAAAAAGCATTTCCTCAAAGTTCTCTATGAACAAAGAATTTGTATATGTAACCCTCTTTTTAATTTGTGAGTGGTTCAATTTAACCCAGCAAAACAAGCTTTAGCCTTGAACAAGATGAAGGTTAGTTTATGACAGAAACTACTGCTGAAAGTTCCTTGGGTAAAAGTAATAGTTAATAACTGAAATACAGATGCACAAATTAAAATAAAGGTGGAGAGACACAAAGGTAAGATTTCAAATCTGCAAAATATAACAATCTTTATTGTCACAAGTAGGCTTACATTAACACTGAAATGAAGTTATTGTGAAACTCCCCTCATCGCCACACTCCGGCACCTGTTCGGGTACACTGAGGGAGAATTCAGAATGTCCAATTCACCTAATAGCACGTCTTTCGGGACTTGTGGGAGGAAACCGGAGCACCCGGAGGAAACCCATGCAGACACAGGGAGAATGTGCGGACTCTGCAAAGACAGTGACCCAAGCCGGGAATCAAACCCGGGACCCTGGTGCTGTGAAGCAACAGTGCTAAGCACTGTAGGCCTGCTGCTTGACTTCCTTCTTTCCGAAGTGAAGGAGCTGAAACCTGAGGTTTGGGTTAAGCACCTGTGATGGTTTCTGCAGTGGAAGTGTTAGAATTTGCCTTTGCAAGTGGATTCAATACGCAGAACAGGTTCTGGGAGCGAGCGAATGCTCCTGTTTTCAATTTTAAGGGACTGCAGATGATTGGCAGTTTGATTGATTGAATATAGCAGGCTAACAACTGTTTTTGGACACCTTCCTCATCCACCCCTTGTTGAGAAGCAGTTTCAAGGCATACCTCTCTCTTGATGTTCAAGATGGTTCTCTCTTTAGGCAGCTTCCAACCTTTCATTATAGTTTAAACCAAAGAATGCTGCTCCCAAGCTGATGAATCAAACAATTATATTGGGTAGTGACCATTCAAACAGCCTTTCTCCCACCTGGAGTTCTTTTTTAGCTTTCCATTAATGTCCTTATCAATCTTTTGTTCAGCAAGTGAGAGGATTTCATTTATACTTGTGGAACACTCATTGAATTTGAAAATGCCTTTCTTGCGATAAACAGTTTGAGAAGGTTTTGGAATCAACACTGAAAGGTGCCAAGTTGCCTTCTCACACATCCCTTTTCTGAACAAAGGCTTTTTCAAAGTTTTTTTTTAGCAAACATTTGCTTTTCAAACAGTTGTCCGTAAAACTCTATAATAACGTAACTACACATTTGTGATAACTTGTAGAAACTCTTGCTATCTGTTTCTATATTTCTAGCCAAGGTTCTCTCTTACGCAGACGGCCTTACAGAATGTTCCCTCGTGCAGTCTAGGATTATTAATTTATTTTGAAGAGAGCTTAATTCTGACATACTCAGTTCATGACTATAAATATATTGGCCATTCGGAAAGTCCAGTTAGAAGAGACAGCTTACTATTCATTGGCTGTTATTTTGCAGAGTGCTAATAATTCCAAACCTGAGGCCATTTATCATATATCCAGTCCTGAATGATGCCTCTTTCTTGTTAAACTATGTGGTAACTTGGCCACAAGAAAGGTAGTTGCATGTGTTGGAAATGTAAAATCTTCTTTACTTCAGAAAACATTAAGGTAATAATACAGCTTGGCTTCAGACACCAGCAGTTAAACACAACTATACACAAGCTCCTCGTGACTAAACTGAAACCCTCGCAAGCCTGCGCTCCCGATTGATGTCACAAGCGCACTTTTATTAAAGACATCCATACACATAATCAAATACGAAGATGCTTATCAAAACATTATTAACACATGCTATATCACATCCCCATTAAATTTCAATTCCCCTGAAGGAAAAGCAACAAACAACATAACACACATGTCGCAACTAATACGTCAGTCTTTCAGGAACTCTGACTATACTGTGATATGCACAGAACCACTGGTGACTCAGGAAACACAAGTGAGTCTTGGTTCAGTTGGGCTGGACTCGAGGGCACAGAAGTAGGATTGGTTGTCAGTGAGAGGAAGCCCTTCAACCTTTCAGCGTCGACTGGATGCCCCTGAGCAACAGGAACCACTTCCTCTTGAATTTCCACAGCAACATTTCCTTCTGCCATGTGATCCGGAAACTTAGTTCTCTCAGAGTCTTGGCATAGGCAAATGTGATTGTGATATCTGCAGATGACCCTTCCAGTCATCAGCTTCACCACTAACGACACTGGACCACTTTGGTTCAGAATAACTCCAGGCAGCCATCGTTGGTTGCTGTCAAAATTCCTGACATCGACAATCATCTGGATCGAAATGTCTCTTTTTAGCGTGGTAGTCAGGCCTCTCCCTTCAGCTTTTCTTGTCTCCTTCCCGCTCTCGTTGATTGTAGCAGATTCAGGTGAGACTTTGGCTTCCTACTAATCAGCATTTCAGCCAGTGAAAATCCTGTTGCCATTTGTGGCGGGATATGGCACTGAAACAAGCACCGTGAGAGCTTAGTTCCCAAAGTACCGCCTGCTATTCTCTTCAGTCCTTCTTTCAGTGTCTGAACAGCTCGCTCTGCTAAACTATTCAACGCTGGATGAAAAAGAACAGTACACACATGGTTTATTCCATTTCTTTGCATAAACCCTTGGAAAATAATCACCTCTAAACATTGTCCCATTATCAGAAACAAGAGAATCTGGTAAGCCGCAAGTCGCAAAAACTTGGCGTAGCTTCTCTATTATAAATGAGCCATCCTCATGCCCTGAGAATCTTCCAGAGTCACCTTAAAAGTTAGCTTGGTTTTCCCCAATAAACAACGCTGTACGCTGTCTTCATTAATGTCACAGATCTATCTGTCCTGGAGCATATCCTCTAACACTGCCTCAAACTCCAGTGTTCAGAGTGTTGACGCACTTCAGCAACAAAAGCAGCTATAGACTGTCCTGCCTTTCGAAAATGACGATGGAACTTTAAACGTTGGACAGTCATGAAGGGCTTAGGATAATGATTCTAAACGAGTGCAAAAAAAACCTCCCCAAATGAAATGTCCCCCGATTTCTGTGGTGTTGCTAAATTCCTCATTAGCTTGCAAGACTTTGCCCCTCCCACACACACACGTGCTTTTTAGCCTCATCTGCAATTCCATTTACCAGAAAAAAGTCCCAATCTTTCCACATACTCGGTCTAGTCCTCCTGCCCTTCCACAAGCTAATTGATTGTCCCGAATATAGTCATCACCACCAACCACATTGCAAACTAGCTACTCACTGTACAAAACTTTGTTGCCGTGCTGCACCTCAAATTTATTCTTGTCCTTTTAAGTCCTCGTTGCCAGAAAGATGTGACCATAAGAAAGGTAGTCAAATGCATCGTAAAAGTTAAATCTTCTTTTACTTCAGAAAACATTGAGGCAATAATACAGTTTGGCTTCAGATACCAGTAGCAGCTAAACACGCACTCCGCCTGACTAAACTGAAAGCCCGTGTTCCTGATGATGTCACACGTGCACGCACACTTTTGTTAAAGACATCCGTAAATGCAATCAAATAGGAAGATAATTATTAAAACACTCTTTGTGACAAACTATTTCAAGCCATCTTTAGTGGACTTGCTTCTTCATTCGCCACTGTGGCTTTCTGAGCTCTGAGGTGGCACCTATAAGAGGAGCTCCTGACTTAAAGCCTGCATCAACACAAATGAAACAGCTACCTGATGCACTCTGGGCCAAATCTAATTGTTGTTACCTATCTCAATTGAGGCTATTGGGTCCAAACTTAAGTACATATTGAATTGATATTCACTATACTGCCTTCCCCTCTTAAAGAAGAATGTTCTTTTAATAGAATTGGCTCGCTTTTATTCGGCATGAATATTAAGTGTTAAGGTGGTCGATGGAGTTAAGGTACAGATCAGCCAAGATTTAATGGCATTACAAATCAGACGCACGTGCTGAATGGCTCTATTCCTATGTTCCTAAATGGGGCATGTCAAGACTCCAGAGTCACGCAGAGCAGGCAGTTCTGAGGTTCAGTGCCCCAAGTCTGAGGTGGAGTTTGTTGATTTCCACCTTTAGCTGCAGAGGCCCCTGGATTAAAGATTGGAAGACCAGCTGATGTTCCTGCCCTGCCACTGTTGAGTAATTGGTGTGATAGTCTGATTGGGAGCGGAATCAGGCTCACTTTAATTGGCTGCTGTGACTTTATTGAGGACTATACAAATAGTGGTCACAGGCTAGATAATGCCTTGACTGGAACTGCACTCCGGCAATGAGTCAGTGCTGTCAGGAGAAGGAAGACATTGGTGGAGTCTAAAAAGAAACAAGTTATTTTGCTCCTGAATTGCTGAGACGGGGCTCGTGTGTTATCTGTCGATAGCATCTTACGCAAACAAATAGCCCTTCCTGATTGGACAGCAACTATTTAGAATAGCTTTCAACTGTTCCAGTAAAATCATGCCCTTATCTTAATTCATTTAGAATTTATTGGGTGTTTTTCACAATTGGGTAGGGGAAAAAGTATCACAAAATGGTGAACAAGATACAACCAAGAGCAGTTCGGAAAATGAGGAAAAAAAATAACTTCATAAATATTTCCGATCTAGCTCCAAAGAATAAAAGTGCTTGAGATTTGAGAAACACACAAAAAGTTCTTGGCATAATGTAGAATGTTTTAAATAGATTGAGTTGTAACTATCTTAATGCATCCCATCTATGTAGTCGTGCAGTGATTTGTGTGCTGTCCTGACGCACAAGTTATGATTTATTCTATGGGTGCAGGAAGGGTGTATTCTTAAAGAACTGGGAAGAGGGATGATGTCATTTAGAAGTGCTTCACGCAATTGAGTGACCCAGTTGTAATGTCTAGAACAATTCATTAACATCTGCCTCAGTGATGGGGAAAATAAATCTTCACCAAGTAACACCATTAGCTCAAGCTCTTTATTTAAGGGCTTGAAGTAAAATAACTTATTTGAATTTTTCAGTAATGCTTGTTCTGTCTAGCTGTGATACCATTCGTTCTTAGGTTTGTGCATCTATAATGGAGTAGGTCAGAAGACTAACTCCCATGAAGAGGTTTTTTTTTCTACTTTTCCCTTTCTTTCCTTTATCACCCTTGCTGATATTGAATCCATGTGTGTTTCTATTACAGCCTGAAGAAAAATTCCAAAGACAGACCAACTTACTCAGAACTTATGGTAAGGACCAATTGACTAATTCTTACAAATCCTAAATTGTATTTCCCAATCTAGTGACAGGTTGCAATGTTGGAGTTGTTTGGAATTTAGTTAGCAGATTGAGTTGAGGGTAGTGAAGCTGCCGGACATCCCAAATTCTGTTCACTGATACATAGATACATAGAATTTACAGTGTAGAAGGAGGCCATTCGGCCCATCGAGTCTGCACCGGCTCTTGGAAAGAGAACCCTAGTTAAGCTCAAACCTCCACCCTATCCCCGTAACCCTGCAACCCCTTCTAACCTAAGGGCAATTTAGCATGGCCAATCCACCTAACCTGCACATCTTTGGACTGTGGGAGGAAACCGGAGCACCCGGAGGAAACCCACGCAGACACTGGGAGAATGTGCAGACTCCGCACAGACAGTGACCCAAGCAGGAATCGAACCTGGGACCCTGGCGCTGTGAAACCATAGTGCTAACCACTATACTCCCGTGCTGTCCATCTATTGGGAATGACTGTCTATATACTCCCCAGCCCACAGTCCTTTTTTAAAATATAAATTTAGAGTACCCAATTATTTATTTTTCCAATTAAGGGGCGATTTAGTGTGGCCAATCCACCTAACCTACACATCTTTTTGGGTTGTGGGGGTGAAACCCACGCAGACATGGGGAGAATATGCAAAATCCACACTGACAGTGACCCAGGGCCGGGATTCGAACCCGGGTCCTCAGCGCCGCAGTCTCAGTGCTATCCACTGCGCCACATGCCGCCCTAGCCCATAGTCCTTAAAGCTGTTGTTGGATGTCATCCCAATAAAGGTAAGTTTGTAAATAATAGTTAACCTGAATGTGGAATTGGAAGGTGCAAATTGCCAGTTTCTGATCAGCTCACTCTCCCGTTAGTTTCTGTGCATCTCCCCCTTCCCCCCCCCAATCACTTCCACCCCTTCCTCCCTTGGACAGTGAGTTAAAAATCCTCTTCACTGACGAGCTGCCTGGGGAGGCCAAGCAGATATCAGCAGCTCAGGGATGTGACGCAATATTAGGCCTGAGAATCAACATTGGGTGTGTCTTGAGCCTTGTTCCCAATTCACATCTGCATACTGGGACATTCTGGGCCAATTTCGAGACAATTGCGCTTGTGTACACACTACTTTTTTTCTAAAAGTCATTATCATTTATTTTTGGGAATTTGTGTGCCGTTCGGAATAGGTTATGGGATTGTTAGGAGTGGAGGCCTGTGTACTCATTTGCGTCATTCATTTGTTTGGGAATGGACCAGGCCTCAAATCAATTCTGTGCTAATTTGAGTTGTGGAATCCATTTTACTCACTAGTTGACCCTCCACTGCACCCACATGGTTCCAGAGTTGTGCCAGAATTATGTCTGAAATGCAGCATATGAAGGTGTTGGGCTGAGCATTAAATGGTAGTGGTTACATCATCATTGTGATTATATTTCCTACAGTTCACGCTGGGTGTGTTTATAGAGGTGTTTATTACTTCCTATTGCATCTGGATCAGTGCAAAAAGCTCATTTCTGATCGTGACTAGCAGCTTTCTGTCAACTAATGATAAATCAGCTTCCTGTCCTTGACCGCCTTCTAGATATTCGAAAGGGAATGAATGGCATCAAGAATATTGTTGGTTAAAGATCTATGATCTGAAGTGCACCCTCACAATTGGAGTTCCATGTGCATTGCTGCTGATCCTTGATTCTGTTCAGAAGTTAACGGGCGCGATTCTCCACTCCCGCGCCGGTTGGGAGAATCGCCTAGGTCGCCAAATTTTCCCACGACGCCGGTCCGACGCCCTCCCACGATCCACGGCAGCGGCCAGATCGGCACAATCGCGTTTTGCGCGGCGCGGGACAGTGAATTGCCCGAGACAGCCAAAATGGCGATTCACCGGTACCCCCGCGATTCTCCGGCCCGGATGGGCCGAGCGGCCTGCCCAAAACGGCGGGTTCCCCCCGGCGCCGTCCACACCTGGTCGCTGGGGGTGGGGCGAGGGGGATCCTGCACCGGGGGGGCCTCAAATGGGGTCTGGCCCGCGATCGGTGCCCACCGATTGTCGGGCCAGCCTCTCTGAAGGAGGACCTCCTTCCGCAGCCCCGCAAGATCCGTCAGACATCTTCTTGCGGGGCGGACTCGGAGAGGACGGCAATCACGCATGCGTGGGTTGGCGCCGGCCAACCCACGCATGCGTGGGTGACGCCAGTTATGCGGCGCCGGCCGTGTCATGTATGCGGCGCCACCTTTACGCGGCGCCAAGGCCTGGCGCGCGTAAATGACGCGGCGCCGCTCCTAGCCCATTATCGGGCCCTGAATCGGTCAGGATAAGGGCTGTTTCACGCCGTCGTGAACCTCGACGGCGTTCACGACGGCGCGAACACTCTGCCTCCATTTTGGAGAATCCCGCCCATTAATTTTGAATTGTAGCTCTATTGAATTTGGCAGCTGTGTCTACAGCTCAATGATTTATTTCATTGTCCCTTGACAGTGCCCAGTGTAGTTGGTTAGATGGTGAGTAGGTTTGAGAACATCATTGATATTTTTTGCTTTGAGCTTAAAACACACAAAAATCGGTGGTGTGATGAAAGCAAATAAGGTGCACAATAGCGTCGTGACATAAGCAAACCAGTGTCTTGTAAGAGTAGCCTTTGAGTGCCACTTGTGATGATGGAGAGTGCTCCTTTGCTCTTTCCGTATTACAAGTTAGCTCTGATTAACTCTTTGTGTACTGGCTGCGCTTTAAGAATTGTCAACATTATTGAGCTCTGCAGAAGCAGTTTGTTGGGCATTATTGGTTGTAAAGAGTGTATTATATATGGGTGAGCTGCACAGCCATCCCAGGTGAGGCAAGGCATTGATTTGCGGCTGAGTGTGAATATCTAAAAGTTGCTGTCTTGAGTCACACCACTCCACCATTACTGCCACAACATGCCAATGTACCTCTCATGCTCTGTTCTTTTCCCAAACCTGCTCCTCAAGCCAACTCATTACAAGTGTAAATACCCTTCTAACAACATTATAAGTGTAACTTCCCTGCCACGGAAAATTAATTATCACAAGTATGGAGACTCATTCAGGTCTCGCATTCTTCCATTAAAAACAATCACACTTTTCTTTTTAAGTGCATTTGGTGCAGTAAGGGTTAAAAGCCTGAGTTAGGATATCACTGCTGGAGTCATGTTTAAATGGTATGGAGCCAGGGTGCAATTAAGGCATCATAAAAAGCTTGGGCTAAAGCAGTTTTATTTGAATTTAGCGGGGGTTCCCTGTGGAAATAATTAGATTTCAGCTTGGTAAAATGATGTAATTACTGTGAGGAGCCAATGTATGAGGCATTTTTCAGAAAAGCAGCGTTTGTTTAGTTTAGATTGGAGCTGTGAGCAGAGGGCAAGCATTTAACTCTCACTGCAGTTCAGTTAAAGATTTGTCTGCAGACAGATTAGCAGTCTTTTCAAGCAGTTCAGACATGTCTGATTAGAAAGAGAACTGAAACAAGTTGAGAAACATCTTCTTAAGAAATACAGTCAGATTTTCTGCATGGTTCTGACAGGATTCAGGTCTTTTCTTTAAAACAGTCTCAGAGGACATCTCTGTAAAGCAGGAATTCCTGAGTGCTAAAGGTATTTAACAGTGGATTGAGAGCTGAGATGGTTTGTTGTTTGAGTGGGAATAAAGATAGCAGTTAAGGGTTGTTGTGTCGCTATTGATTAGCATTGTTTCAGGGGTAATTGATCGTAAGCTATTTTCTGATGTGATGTTAAAGATATTTTAATAATGTGTTAATAGTAAAGTTTGCTTTAATATCTCACATCCCTATTTATTCGTGACATCACTCCTGGAGCGAGGTATCCTTTCCTCATAATATTATAAAATTTAAAATAAAATATTGGGGTTTCTGTCCAGTATCCTAGCCATGTTGGGGGGTTAGGTCCGGGATTGTAATAAAAGTATTATTTTTCCTTTCTGTCTCCTTTTTTCTCATCCTCTCTATTAGCCCAATTTTTCATTCTCTTGATTTCTCTTTCTGTGTATGATTTGACATTGAATTCAGTCCACCCTCTTTTTCTGTCCTTCCTCAATTTATTTCCTAATTCTTAAACCTCGTTAGTTAAGGAGATACCCCATTGGTTACTACTCCAGGTCCCAGGTGCCCTCTTTCCTTCACTGCGCCATTATCAGTTCACACTTGTCACAACTTTGTGAACAAATGTGCTTTGAGCTGGAATGTGCGAGGGCAAGTCTAAACTAGTGGTAGATGTGGCCCTGCTTCTTCCGATCTCCACAGTGGAATCTGACTATCGTGGGTAGCATATTACCTACAATATCAGGCAGCTGATTTTCCTTTTTGATGGTGTTGGACACCGTGGGCGCGATTCTCCGCTCCCGCGCAGGTTGGGAGAATCGCCTGGGTCGACAAACTTTCCTGCGACGCAGGTCTGACGCCCTCCCGCGATTCACGGAAGCAGCCAGATCGGCACAATTGCGTTTTGCACGGCGCGGTGCAGTGAATTGCCCGAGACAGCCAAAATGGCGATTCACCGGTACCCCCGCGATTCTCCGGCCCGGATGGGCTGAGTGGCCTGCCCAAAACAGCGGGTTCCCCCCGGCGCCGTCCACACCTGGTCGCTGCCGGCGGGAACAGCGCGGGAACGCTGGGGGGGGGGGGCGGCCGGCGAGGGGGGGGATCCTGCACCGGGGGGGGCCTCAAATGGGGACTGGCCCGCGATCGGTGCCCACCGATCGTCGGGCCGGCCTCTCTGAAGGAGGACCTCCTTTCTTCCGCAGCCCCGCAAGATCCGTCAGACATTTTCTTGCGGGGCGGACCCGGAGAGGATGGCAACCACGCATGCGCGGGTTGCCGCCGGCCAACCCGCGCATGCGCGGGTGACGCCAGTTATGCGGCGCCGGCCGCGTCATGTATGCGGTAGCGCCTTTAGGCGGCGCCAAGGCCTGGCGCGCGTAAATGACTCGGCGCCGCTCCTAGTCCATTATCGGGCCCTGAATCGGTCGGGATCGGGGCCGTTTCGCGCCGTCGTGAACCTCGACGGCGTTCACGACGGCGCAAGCACTCTGCCTCCATTTCGGAGAATCCCGCCCCCTGTTACTTAAATGGGGAGTTTGTAGAGAAGGGGGGGAGCTTCTATTGGCTATTGTAAATAACCAATAGGGGTGCCACTGCCTCAGTGTCACAAACAGAAAGACAACTGTGCCCATAAAGAGACACCGTTAATTAATCAGTTTTCTAGATTAGAAGAGAATGACAGAGATACAGATTGTCCAATAAACCATGGAGCGCCTGCTGTTCATTTAACCTGTTACAGATCTATCGGCTAAATCATTGCACTCATAACTCTCAAACGTCAATGGGTGAACTTGAATTGAAATAAATGTTCAACCTGCCATGTTAAAATTGCTCTCGGATGTCTTCCACATTGCATTAAATATTCTGTAATATACATATATTTTTTAAAATAAATTAAAAAAAAAAAAAAAAAAAATTTAGAGTACCCAATTCATTTATTTCAATCATGGGCCAATTTAGCGTGGCCAATCCACCTAGCCTGCACATCTTTGGGTTGTGGGGACGAAGCCCACGCAGACACTGGGGGAATGTGCAAACTCCACACGCACACAAACTCCATCCGAGCCGAGATCGAACATGGGACCTCGTCGCCTTGAGGCAGCAGTGCTAACCACTGCACTACTGTGCTGCCCTTGTAATATATTTTGCACCCTTTGTTGAGGAAGTAAATTCCTCTATGTCACCGTCTCTTGTATCCGGCAGCAAATGGTAAATGACTGAGCTTCGAGATAACATTTTAACAACAAAATTAATTATTCCAAAGGAAAAAATTGTTTAAAGAAGGAAGAACTGGAATTGATGCAGGGCTTTTAACTTCAGACACCTAAGAGTGGTTTACAGGCAATGAAGGGTTTTTGAGATGTAGTCACTATTGTAATGTGGGAAACATGGCATCTAATTTGCACACAGCAAAGGGTAATGAGCTAAATATTAAATGAACAGGTTAAATTGGCAGAAGTGAAAACTTGGTTGGAGCTTGTTGAATATGTGTAACATCACCAGCAGTGATCTACTTCCCAATATTCCCGAAAAGTAAGTAAACAAGATTTTCTTTTGGGAAATCCAAGCAAATTGACAGGGAATAGGGGCTGGTTTAGCACAGTGGGCTAAATAGCTGGCTTGCAATGCAGAACAATGCTAGCAACGCGGGTTCAATTCCCGTACCAACCTCCCCGAACAGGCGCCAGAATGTGGTGACTAGGGGCTTTTCGCAGTAACTTCATTGAAGCCTACTTGTGACAATAAGCAATTATTATTATTTAATGTAGGAGAGGGAATCCACCTCGGCAGAGAGAGGCTACGTTTTTGAAATTGTGTTGATTTGCGGTTCTTTCATTCCATGTGACTGCATTAACATTTCACCAGAAAAATATTGTTGTCGATGTCACAGGTGATGATAAGCATGCAATTTTTTTTTAATTGAAAAGAACACTGCGTGCTCGGAGGAAATGTATCGCTTTCAAAGTATGTTGACATGTGGTCCCGAAGTGAAATGGGAAAATAGTTTCTGGAGACTTCTATGGTTTGAGGTTACATGGAGACCAGTTCCTGGTGGGTGGTCAATGAAAGCAGCTTCTTATCTGAGGACCTTACGTTGAAAATGAGCAGCAGCAGAAATTAAGAGACTGCAGAGGTGAGCCAGCACCCCATGCCCTGCACTGGCTGTATGCACAGTAACAGGTTCAAAGTCACGTGGACCTTGCCTGCCAAGAGATGATAATGGTAGCCTGTGAGGATAGAAAGCATTTCCTCTAAGGAAGCCAGATGCTCAATAGCACTAAGACTACACTGCATTTCAGGATAGCTGGTTATTTAGAAAAAAAAATTACAAGGTGTCTTGGCTACAGATCCTAACTTTAGAGTCTGTGTTTTCAAACCAGTGGATTAATGGGCTTGCTACAAGTCATCTCCCACACACTGGAGTTTCCTTTAAGCAGTGTATCTCCACTGCTGTACATGAAGGGTAGAAATACTGCATACAGTGCCCAGAGAAATTCAGCTTGCCATTTGGGAATCCTCAACCCCACGTTTGTTTACCAAATAATCTGTGAATTGTTTAACCATTTTAACCATTTAACTATTTGTGGACCAGTCACAATGCCATCTGCCATTCTCACTTATACCAGACAGGTACCTATATTGAGCAGGTAGATGGTGCTGACTGTAGTGATAGCTGTACATGTAAATACATGAAGGATTAATGTGTAGTCTGTACAGTCAGATGATCACTAGAAGGCAACACTAACAGGGGGTATATAAACAACCACAATCTGTTGTCCTGCTCTCTTTGGATGTGTTGTAGTTAGAGGACAGAAGTATAGCAAGCTCAGAGTGTAAAGTATATTATTCATTGTTAATCTAAATCTATCGTGTCTAATTTGAACTCGTATAAGTATTGAAGAAAAGAACTCACAGTTAAATTGATTAGTTACTGAATAAATTATTTGTTATCACTGGGCGACTTCGAGTATTCACCATCCCCGTTAAGTTCAACTTGGCAGAAACAAATGAGTAACAAATATTACCCCCAATAATATAACACTCACTATTTGCCATTTCCACCCGGTGGCAATTACAAAAATGCTGCTTAAACTGCATTAGGTGATTCACAAACGCAGAATCAAGGTGTACTTTTAATAATAATAATCGCTTATTGTCACAAGTAGGCTTCAATGAAGTTACTGTGAAAAGCCCCTCGTCGCCACATTCCGGTGCCTGTTCGGGGAGGCTGGAATGGGAATTGAATCCGCGCTGCTGGCATTGTTCTGCATTACATGCCAGCTGTTTAGCCCACTGTGTTAAACCAGCCCCTAGCTATGTTGAGCTGTGTTTAAATGTTTGCTGATTTGAATATTGTAGCTGCTATTGAGTTCTTCAGAAGAAACGGTTGTCTCTTTTAAAAGAAAACAGCATTTCGTCATACAGAATCCCTACAGTGCAGAAGGAGGTCATTTCGCCCATCAAATCTGCTGGGACCCTCTGAAAGAGCACTACTCCCCCTGCTCTGTCCCCGTAACCCCACCTAACTTGTACATCCCTGGACACTAAGGAGCAATTTTAGCATGGCCAATCCACCTAACCTGCATGTCTTTGGAATGTGGGAGGAAACCGGAGCACCCAGAGGAAACCCATGCAGACACGGGAAGAATGTGCAGACTCCACACAGACAATTGGCCGGGATTGAACCTGGACCCCTGGCGTAGTGAGGCAGCAGTGCTAACCACTGTGCCATCGTGCCACCCCGTTATACAAGTACATCTTTGTAGAACCAGCCATCCCTCTGATGTGAAAGGACAACTTTCTGTAAGTTCACATTTGTCCGTTTTTCTTCAGAAAGTCTGTCGTTCCTCTTTCAATTATTAATGTTGTTTGCTTCCAGGTGGTCCATGTTATCCTTTTACAAGTGTACATTACATATTGCTGTGCAAAGGGGGTTTTGTTTTAAGTGATAGAAAACACATGAAAAACAAAGAAACGTGTATCTTCAAAGTGAAACATTTTCTTTGTTGACTCCTGTCACCAATTTGATCTTGGATGATTAGGAAACCGAGGAACGACTAAATCTGCATAAAACAGATTAAATTATGCACCATGACTTGAATCTTGGCGTAGTAATTGGGGCTGACAACATGGTGCCCAGGCAATTGGGTATAGTGGACAGATCGCATAAACCTGCTAAACCTGGTGGGGTCTGTTTTCGTATAATCAAAGGCCTTGGCCTTAAAGGATTACACATTCACAAAATGTCTTACTGACCACTTTTTTTGACCGATACCCTTGCACTGCCTAATATCTTTCTCAATCAAGTAACAATCAACAGTTGGTCTTGTGGAAAATGCTTCTGCTTTTTGTTGAGACAGCACGGAGCAACACGGTAGCATTGTGGGTAGCACAATTGCTTCACAGCTCCAGGGTCTCAGGTTCGATTCCGGCTTGGGTCACTGTCTGTGCGGAGTCTGCACATCCTCCCCGTGTGTGCGTGGGTTTTCTCCGGGTGCTCCGGTTTCCTCCCACAATCCAAAGATGTGCAGGTTAGGTGGATTGGCCATGATAAATTGCCCTTAGTGTCCAAAGTTGCCCTTGGTGTTGGGTGGGGTTGTTGGGTTGTGGGGATGGGGTGGAGGTGTGGACCTTGGGTAGGGTGCTCTTTCCGGGAGCTGGTGCGGACTCGATGGGCCGGGTGGCCTCCTTCTGCACTGTAAATTCTATGAAATGTGTGAAGGGCAAAGGCCCCTGGGGTAGACCAGATCAGGAAAAGGTCGGATAAATTGAAGAGTCAAAATTATGCGGTTTCTCACTTGGGCTTTAAAGAAAAAAAGAAAACAAAGAGCTGATGGGAACAATGGTTCTCGTAATATTGATAAAATAAAGACCCAGCACTGCTTTGCTTTAGTTCAGGTGAACTATTTACTTTTTGTTAGGCCAGGATATCACTGATGCAGAGAAACAGGTGTATTTCAGCCTTGGAGTTCTCTTGCATTGCAGCTCTTTACTTGAATGGGGATCTACCACAGGTATTGCCAGGTCAAGATGAGAAAGTATGCTAGATTTTTATTTTATATAACACAGGCCCAAAAACCATAACATTTACTTTAGCTATTGATACTTAATATGTAGAGATCAGCCCCTTTACCCACTGCCCTACAGTGAACATCTGTTCTTCATAACAAGCTCCTTCCATTCTGCCCTACAATATTTTAAACTTTCATCATCAAGAGATGGCTCTTTCAGAAACAGTCTCTGAACCGTTCAGATGATTAAATATATGATGGTGGTCAACTTGGGGCATTCTGTACAATATATTTAGGACAGTGTTAAAGGTACCTGTAACACAGGTATACATATAGGTATTGGAGACAATTCATTCACAATTAATCAGACTTCGTGGAATAGTGGCTCTTTTAACACATGCTTTGTTATTCTGCATCTGCACAGTTTGTTTCCCATTAATCCATTGCTCATCGGAAATATCCTGACACCACTTTACCTGTCACATGGCAACATATAATGTCAGGTTCTAGGCTATACACACAGCGGCAGCTTCATTCTGTTTGGCTTTTAGCTTCACAAAAGTGAAATTAGCTGGAGAGCAATACTATTCTATATTGTTAGCAGACAGTGGGATGGAGTTCAAAACAACAATCTCTAATCTTCTATTTTGCTTCACTGCTCCCCCTCCTTTAAACAATATAAAGTCCATCACATTTCTCCATCTCTTTATCTCTGAAGAAGATTAATACGGGCTTGAAACGCCGACTTTCTTTTTCTCTTCACAGATGCTGCCAGGCCTGCTGAGTTTTCCCAGCATTTTCTGATTTTTATTTCAGATTGCCAACATCTGCACTATTTTGCTTTTATTAACTTGATGGTGATTGGCTGGATCCTAATGAAGGACATTGGGTGGAATTCTCCGCGCCTCTCCCCCCTCCGATCGGCGCGTGTGCGGAGAATGGGCGTTGACGCTGAAAAACCGGCGCAACGCCGCTCCAGCGATTCCCCGGTCCCTGGAGAATCGCACGTGCGCACGGTTTACGTGGCGCGGGTAGAGGACCATTGACAAAGGCCACTGCGCCGATTCTCCGACGACAACTGGCCGAGTTCCCGATGGTGTGGTTCTAACCACGTTTTGCCTGTTGGGAACAGTTGGCGGCACCTGTGGACTCAGTCCGCGACCGCCCTGGTAGGGGGCGGGGGGGGAATCCTTCACCGGGGGGAGCCTCAGGGAAGGGCAGGCTAGCGATCGGGGACCACCGATCCGCGGGTGCGCGCGATCTCGGGGGGGGGGGGGGGGGGCCTATATCTTCGGGGCTGCTCCGCGGTGGAAGTCCGCCATGTGGCGTGGGGCGGCCACCGCCGTGTGCATACGCGGATTCCCGACCGGACGTGCAGGGCCTCGTATCGGCAGGCAGCGCTGCGTGGAGTACTCCAGGGCCCTGCTAGCCCCCTTCAGGTAGGAGAATCAGTCTGGAGTTTCTTCTGGAAAGTCCAGAGTGAAACACCCACGTTTTGACGCTGGAGTGGAGACATAGCCCCATTATTGGAGAATCCCGCCCCATTATTGGAGAATCCCGCCCCATTATTGGAGAATCCCGCCCCATTATTGGAGAATCCCGCCCATTGTTTTTTTTATGACAATCTGATATCCCAAGAATTATACGATACATTGAAATAAATTTAATAACCTGCTTGATTAGTGGCCCAGCACCATAACTACTACGCCACCCCTCCTGCACAATACCATGTCATACATTGAGTTGGATGTCATCCGAAGCAGGTACTGCTTTGGAAAGAAGATACCATTGTGATGCCAGAGATGTTAACTTCTTGTGTTGAATGAAACATCCAGGAAAAATAGAATTCATCTTCTTTGTCATCAAGACCATCTATTTCTTCCTTTTGTGATATTCCCCCCATCTCCACCGGAAATCTTGAATCTGATACTGCAAGGTTACAAAGAACAAAAATCACTGGAAAATGGTTTTCATTGGTTAGGGTTAGTCTTGTGAAATGATGCAGCTTGCCTGAAGAGGACATTTACATAGCAACACCTATTGTTAGTTTTATGTTGCACCATTCAAATAATTTGCCCATAATTGAAGCGTTGAAATGGAAATTGAGGTTTGACTGTGCTCCTGATAAGCACAGCCTCATGATAGAGACTGAGACAACCACGTAGCCTCTGTTGAAAATCCCTTCAGACAAAAAAAACATTTTAGTACTTTACCAAAATCACTTTTCACCTGCTTTCTAATGGAATTGTATTTATTTCCTGATGCCCAATAAAGGCAGCGTGGAATTAATCTGCTTTTCGCAAGTAATCTCCCTGTTAGAATGTCACAACTCGCCTGAAAGTTAATATATTGACAGAGAGTCTTCACCTAAAATATTGAGTTTACTGTTGGGTAAAGCTGGAATTTTTCGAATGTCAATGAAAATAGACACAAAAGCATGCCTTGAATCCTAACTCTATGTTTCTCTGTTCTTTGTAGCAACATCCCTTCTTCACGCTGCACGAATCCAAAGAAACAGACGTGGCGTCTTTTGTGAAGCTTATCTTGGGGGATTGAATGGCTCCTGTAAAGTGCAACGGCTTTTGCCACAGGTCCATCTACACGTTCTGGAATCACAGGATATTTTCTGTCATTGTTGATCTTGAAAATATATCAAGAGTTTCAAAAGTAACTCTGGCCACTGGTGAGAACGGGGTAGGGCAGGGGGAAATAATTAGCAAACTTGTGCAGTTGAAAGAAAAAAAATCCAGCACCTGCTGCTCTAAATGTCCTAGTGATACAGTGGAGTCCTTCGAAAAACCGTTGTCAAATATTTTTGACTGACATGCAAAAACAAATAATTGGTAGTCGGTTCACTTTTTAATGATTTGATTTTTTAAAAAAAATTTAAGTTAATAGTGAGTATTGTTTTCATAATTAATTATCTGGAAAGACTCACTGTGTGACTGTGATTAAGACTTGCATTGAGTCAGGCGATACGTTGGTCTCTTAAAGGCCACTAGCTCTCAAATTGTAGAATTTTGATGCAAGACTGTACCATGTGTGCAAGTGCATGTGTGCGCATTTTTAAATAGGTGCACTGAAAATTGTGCGATTGCAGGCAAACCAAGGGGTGTGCAAGCAACCATTTCAATTGGCAGGTGCTATGGTGCAGCCAACCTTTGGCTTAACAAGTCTACCCACCCTTTGCTTATGTATGGTGTGGATTTTGATTGTATGTAAATACTGTGAAGTGTAAATAAATGCTCGCTTCCATAAATGTAACTCTGGACAGACAGAAGCAATGACCCTCTCCGCCTGCTCACCCCAACCCCAGGTTACATACTCAAGAGAGACTAGATCTGCATCTGTTGAGTTACTGAATCCTTTTTTGTATTTTCCCCTACAGTGCTAAATCTTGGCATCACTAAAGGTAATAGCAAACGTACCCTTATTTGACGTAATTTATTTAAAAAAAAAAAATTCAGATGCTAGTTTATCCAGCCTAATGTTGAATATCGGGCACATTCAATTAATTTTTGCAAGTAGCAGTTTATTAAGTGCTTGGGGTGAATATTGCGTTTTTACATTAAGCTTGTACAGATAATATTTTAAAGCTGAGGTAAATTTAATGAGCCCATAATTTAATTGGAGTTTTAAAAATCAAGATTTATTTGAATTGATTTTTAAAAAAATAGTGAAAAGCTGAATGTTGTGAATTTCTGGCCCGCCTGCCGTGCAGATCATACTGGAAAGATGGTCTGCTCACTTACAACCCAGCTGCCCTCCCTTTTCCTCTTTATATTGGTAGCAGTCAGTGGGATTGCCCAGTCCCGTCTGCTGGCAGTATTTACTGGTGTCGCCGAAGTCAGTGGACTTGTGGCAGGAATGGAAAATCCCATTGCCTTCTTGGGCACAAATTCAATCTACTGGACTGTGCAGCAAAAAAATATTGCCATCAGTAGATCTTATTGGAGAATCACGTGTGAGGTGGAAATAATCCCTTCTTCCATGAAATGAGATGGGGAAATGCCCAAGTATGAATGTTTGTTTGCAGTAACTATGATTTTGAAGGGCAGCATGGTGACGCAGTGGTAGCACTGCAGTCTCACGGCGCTGAGGTCCCAGGTTCGATCCCGGCTCTGGGTCACTGTCCGTGTGGAGTTTGCACATTCTCCCCGTGTTTGCGTGGGTTTGGCCCCCACGACCCAAAGATGTGCAGGGTAGGTGAATTGAACACGCTAAATTACCCCTTAATTGGAAAAAAAATGAACTGGGTACTCTAAATTTATTTTTAAAAAACTATGGTTTTGAAATCTCACCCCCCCCCCCCTCATTGAGAATAGAAAACTAATGTTTCGGCTTCAAACCTTCACTCAGAAGATTATTCTTTTCCTCCCATTTTTCTTCCCTCCTCTCTTGAAGGTAACTCCAACTTAACCTGTGGTTCAACAACCACTGCTACTTCTGCCAGTCAAGTAGCCGTTATTTAATGCTGACCCTTTACACAAATTTCTTTCCTCCCACCCTGTAGTTAGTGAGGTATACTTTCGTCCCCTGAGGTCAGATGTCTCACTTTGGTGAGGTGCTATCGAAAACCATTTGTCCACATTCTGAATGTTCAGACAAGAATGAGCTGCTTCCTGGCAGTATTGTTATCCTAACATTAATGTGCTATTGATCATGAGCCCAATGTTGAAGTCTTATAAGCGACACTAAGGAGGAGCGGTGTAGTTCTCATTGCATGCACAGGGTTAACTGCGGGATGTGTAGCTGTCATCTCTGTGATTTTCCATTTGGAATTGAAGTTCACGGTCGGAGGAGTTCTGGGTGACGTTTGCTTTCTAGCGACTGTGTTTCCTGATACAGGAGCTTGTAAGACCACAAAAAGCTTTTGTGAAGAGCATTTTATTCTCATCTCTGTTTATGGTGATTGCCCGAAACTGCTGCTTGTGCTAGTTCTGTAGATTCCTACAGTACCCGAGAAACACAAATGCTTATTTTTTTTATTAATGCTGTTCTGGTCATTCGAAAGCGACTATTTGCAGCAATTCTCCAGTGTTTTAAGAACAGCACTCCCCGAAAGATACAGCAGCTTAAAATTCCACCATTTCTAATTGTTTGACCCTCTCCCGAGAACAGTTTTGGGATATGCTACCCCAAAAAAGATATCTAGGGCAGTATTTAATAGACCTTTGAAGGTGCTACATCTGAACAAGTTTTGCAGGATTGGAATTCTTTTTTTTAAAAAAAGGAAATGTGAGAAATAAAGATTTTAAAAAATATTAACTTCACTTTTCACTAGTTTCACTGCTGATCTTTGGCCCTACTTTGACTTACTGAAGCAATATGCTCAATTACCTTAGATCATGGATTTTAAGTGGTAACCTTCACTTCAGTCATTGGTGCCTTATAAGAGTTGGTTAGATATCTATTATTTGTAATACCTAAATTTTTATCCCTTGTTGGACTGTTGTGATCATTTCTTTTGATTAGAATAACAGAAGTTCATGGCTAAATCATTGTTAGGTGCTGGTAATTTTAAGCCCCGCCTTCTGTATGTTAGGACACATCTAAAGCAAAAGACAAAACAGGATCTTATGGGAGGAATAGGGAGTTAATGTATTGATGTGCAGAGAAAGAAAATGCTCAGACACCTGAGTGAGGCTAGCTCTTTGCCACAGGTCTGGCTCTGCTCATGTGTCTTCAGTGGAAATAAGTGCCCTCTTTGCTACTGACGATAGCAGTCAATCCAGAGAGGAAACTTGGTATCCCTCTTTGATCCCGCATATTCCTGAAATAAAAAAGAAGAGGTGAGAGTTTCAGCCAGATCTTGGATTTCAATGCACCATGTGGGAGCTCCAGTTGGGTGTTGGTTGTGGGCTTGTCGATACACTGACCCTCGTATTGCTTTCTACACAACTTGAATCTCCACTCGCCAGCCAAATGTATCGGGAATTTCACTCCAATCCAGAGGTGCTATTTCTGCTATCTCCACCCTCTCTTTGTCTCAGTTTGGCCACCTGACCCTTATTTCTCACGAGGATCCATGTATTAATTATTTGTTGATGAACTCTTCTACAGTGTGGAGTGTTCACAGTTAGATTAGTGATGGGATGTGCGATGGTAAATGAAATCCATTGCAACTTGTTAAAAGTTTGATTGATTTAAAGGCTGGAGTGGTATTCCTATCTCGTTCTCTACCTCTATTTTGTGAATTAATGTTTTACAATTGAATATCGTTGATGATCTATTTGCGATCTTCATTAAATCGGTTGAAATTCCATCAGATTGACCAGATATTGGTCCACTGCTATGATTCAATAAGCGAAATTCTTTTGTGATTTAGAAACGTGCTGAAGAATTCTAGGCGGGAATTACCCAGCCCCGTCTTGGCAGGACCTGCCACAAGGGTTGCGGAGGCCCAGCCAAAAGTCCATTGACTTTCATCAGGACTGGAAGATCCTGGTGAAGGCGGGACCAGAAAACCCGACCCTAGCGTGCAAATAAAATACATACATTGAAGAACGCAATGGTTTGTCTTTTGCTAGGACACAACACCGAACTTGACACCAGAAGGACAAGACAACATTTTCTGTCTTTTTTTACTGAAAGGTTGTGGTTCGTTGAGCCTGACTCTTCCCTCCTCCAGACCCCATCCCTCTTGCACCATCAAATTGATTCTGACCTTCGCCCTGTCTGGATCGTTGAGGCATGGTTCTTTACAACCCTGTAGATGCTTGTTGGATAAGCGAGATAGTAGAACCTTTTCTTTACTGCTAAAACCCTCCTAAGATTTGACCAGGTTCAATTCTAATGCAAGCCCTTCTGACTGACTCTACACTTAGCAAGTTGTGGAACAGATATATTTAACCACATGCCATCATCCCATTCGATACTGTAGCCACATTTTAATCTCGTCAGTCTTTTGACTTTAGATTTATTATTTAACACGTAGTTTAGGATGATTAAGGTGAAAAGCATTTCTAAATACTTAAATTGCTTTACAATTTGCATGTGAGGTGAAAAATAGGCAGCTCTCAGTTGATCTTGTTTCGTAACCATTTTGGCGTGAGTGTGCAGGTGTGCATGCTTGTGGTGTAAGGTAAACTTATTCAGTTAAATGTACATGTAGACCCATCGTTGGGTTTATTATATTTATCGCGGGTGTATAATTGATTTATTTGAGGTCTGGAAGGTGTGTGTTGAACAGGGGCGATGGGAATTAAAAAATAAAGCTGCTGTATTCCTTTCTGATGGTTACTTGTTTTCCCAGGGATTTATTTCCCATTTGCTTTGGACAGATTGTACTGTTAAATTATAGGATTTTGTAGCTAACAATCAGCTGTGTTCTGTTGAACATGGCTGCACAAAAAATATTCACTTTGGCTGACAACAACTTTTGTTGTTCCTGACCCATTGTGCTCCACACCCATCGCACCTGACAATGGATATTGGCTGAAAATTGCGCCTGTAGTTATTTGGATGGGCGATGGGGTCCTGTCGCACCACTTTTCAGCCAAGTTAGTAACAAAGTGAGAGGTGTCTTACCTCAGCAAGAGAGGGTATGAATGTCTCTTCTGTTTGCAGGCTGAGCTTGTTGCTGTTGTTGAAATGGTGAAGTGTGCACCCTGCGCGCTTGTCCTTCGACCTCCAGCTGACTGGATCACAGTGAGAGCGGGAGGGGGCAGCACAGGTGTTAAGGTCTTACGATAATGGCTATTGTACAGTGCCTGGAACATCTAATGTAATAGACCTCAGAGGGAGAGCCTTTGACTCACCTGAGCACTACACAGGGGAAAGGTGGGGTGATAACTAAGAAGTACAAAAGGTTACAAAATTTATTCAGGACAGGGCAAAAGGAGTGGGGTAATATTTTAATAATTAGAAGTGATTTTGAGAGCAGACACAGCTGAAACCTTGGTTTCTCAGGCACTGATGACACTTATGGGATGTGCTTCAGTTGCTAGGGGAGGAGTCCAATGTGTACTCATTGGAAACTGAATTGCCACTTGCAGCAGAGCCTTCTGAGAAAGGGCAGTGCAATGATTTATAATGATATTTATGATACACTGATTATTTATTTATAATGTGGACTGACTGTTACTGCTACTCTCTGCTGATCAGCTCAGCCATTCTGTCACAAACAAGTCTTTCAAAGAAGCCCTCATAATTTCTCACTGGGCCCTGGCTTGGAATGTTGGCCACAAGACTACCTGACAAGATTTTTTTTAAAAAGCATTAAAATATAATAATTACCCCCCCCCCCCCCCCCCCCCCCCCCCCCCGCACCTGCCCCACTCCCCTCACCTCACCTCCACAGAATGAAACTCATGATGCTACCGCCACTGGAGGTTCAGATTGGCATTGTAACCCCTTGATGAGAGTATTCTCTCGTGACTGCTCAGAGCAATTTGTTACTCAACCTGGTTCTTTTTGTTCGTGTTTCTGTCCCCTCCCCTTCAGAGGAGGGGGCAGCAATGTTGTTGTAGATCAAAAATTATACAACTGCTTCAAGTGGACAGGAGGCATGTTTCTCGTTGGGAGTGAGGGATACCATGTTTTTCTTTGAACCCAGTCTCCGATACAACAATGCTGTGTTCTGGTAAGTCACTCCGATAGGTAGCCTGGCCGAACACTGGTGCCAATTGCCTCCAGCGCGGCAAGTGAATTAAAGGAGCCACCAACCTTCCTTGTCAAAACTAAAACCACCTGGGTTGCAGGGCAAGCACTCATTGTCAGCTTACTTATAGTATGTAATTGGTCTTCTACCTATACATTACAAGTGGTATCCATTTTATTACCTTGGATGCTTAATAAACTTGGCATAAACCTGTTAACATAACAATGGGTATCATCTTACCCCTATCAGCAGCGAATTGAGGAAGTGGATATGACACTGTGTCAATGCTAATTTGAAACTACATTGTGGGTGTAGCCCATGGCCTGTTAAATGAAGTATGTGTGAGTGAGATATTCATTAACATTGAAATGTATCCTGCAGGCAAACAGGAAGGGATACTGCAGCTTTAAAGGGGCACATTCAAAAATGCAACATGAATTACTTCTGTTTATTTGTTCAATCTTTTAATATTTGGAATGCTCAAACTGTTTCTTTAAAAAAACGTCTTGAGCCTTTAATGAAATGAAATTAAATGAAAATTGCTTACTGTCACAAGTAGGCTTCAAATGAAGTTACTGTGAAAAGCCCCTAGTCACCACATTCCGGCGCCTGTTCAGGGAGGCTGGTACGGGAAATTGAACCGTGCTGCTGGCCTGCCTTGGTCTGCTTTCAAAGCCAGCGATTTAGCCCTGTGCTAAACCAGCCCCTTATTCAGACACAATGATTTCTGACTTGATGAAGCTGATGTTTTAAAGAGAAGTACTCTATTTGATAGGCTATTAGTTCTGCTTCAAACTTATTGTGCCAGGTTCAGGGCTGAGAGGGTTTGAGGCCCACTGAGCTTGTTCCTCCTTTCAGTGTGTGTTTCAGCTCTACAGTCACCGATGCTCCGCATTGCTTATTTGAATTTGGAAAGCGCTGAATTTATATTGGGCCCCAACAAAGCAGGTGGACGCCATCTTGTCTTGGCTTTACCCAATGTGCTAAAGCGTCAATTTAATTTCAGGTCCTTCAATTGTTACTTTTGTGGTAAGGAATCTGGCGATTTATAAAATGAGACTTCATTGTAAACGAGCTTTTTTTTCAACACCCAACTCGCATTCAACCCTGCCCCACCTTGCCCATGGCCCAACAACCCTACCAAAAGTTTGCAATTTGAAACATAACTTCTGGTGGTATGTACAAAGAAGAAAGTAGCTTCTGACTTTGAATTGTTCCGATCTGACCTGATTTCCATGTACTCAAGGTGGGGTTGTCCAGTCTGAATCACCTTGCTGGCCCCATTCTCTATTACACATTCGTATTGAGTCAAGTGTTTTAGAGATAAATTGCCTGTCAATCTTTGCCCCGTTAACTCCAGATCATGGTTTGATCATGCACACTCTGGTACAATGCAGCAGTGTATTTTGGATTTTTCAATGCTCTTTATCTGTATACGGTACTTGCCCCTGTGATAGTTGGTTTGTGAATTGTAACAGAACACTAGTCACATAATGTTTGAACGTGGTACTATTTTACTGTGTGGTTTTTCTATGCATGGCTGCTTTGCAGCTTCTGCTGCCCGCATGGTTAAACAAAGGACAGGCAACTTTTGGCAGTCGTGAACATGCATTGTTGTCACACAATTCATAACTAGAACTGAGAATATTTGAATCGCGCAGACGCAGAAGAGCTGATCCAATTCAGCCATTGAGTCAGATTGAATTTTAGAATCGCATTACCACAAGACAAAGAAGCTCTGTAATCTAGCCCACAGCCTTCATCCTGTTTCGGCAGGAGCTCTGAAAATGCCATTTGTTGCGAACAGTTCGGTCCTAAGCTTGACTTTGTATTTTAATTTTCAAACTCTTATTCAACTATTTTGTCAATTTGATGCTTTTATGTTGAATATCAAAGGTGTAATCCTTGTTGCATCTCCATTACAAATGTTATTGTCAAATACTTTATCAGGTACTTTGCCAGAATGTTTTCAAAAGAGATAATCAAGTCTTGAAATGGAAAAAAACCCAAATAAGTAATAGCCGTGAGTTTTTTTGAGCCTTCCCCTTAGAGTGTGTTCTGCTGGTGTCTAAGACATTATTGTCTCAGACTGTTTATCTTTAATCTGTGTTCTGGATGTGCTATTTACTGCTCTATAATCAAAGGGATGAGCATGCAATATGCGAATATACTGTTTGAACTCATTTGCAAATGACTTTAGTTTGAAGTTGATATTGAAATGAGGTATCAATTGAGTGCCTGTTTTATTACTTGAAGGTACAATGGGCGTGCCGCCACTTCCAGGATATGACAATGTGCTGGAAAAGACTGCAGCATAGTGAACTATGAACCAGCCAGTCTGTCCCGAGTTCTGTGTTATCCTGTGTAGGCGGAAGAACCTTTTCTTAAGGTGTTTGGAGGAGAGTTGCGATCTCCTGTGGTTTCACAGTCACACCCCCTCATGTTCATGAGATGGCAAGCAGATTTGTTTCTCCAGCTAGATGATGCTACCACTCAAAGCCCAAAGTCCAATGGGGATGGCTGGAAATTTCATGAACATAATGCATGTTTTCTCTTTCATTAACCACTTACACTACCTGCAGGGGAAGACTTTTATTCTTGCAGTATATTAACTTGCCACCATTTTTATGGAGGATGAAATGGAGCGTTTTTGAAATATTTTGTACAGTCATTTAAAAAAAAAAAATCCTGCTAATGCGCAGGATGTTGAAAATTCACTTGAGGGCGGCACGGTGGTGTGGTGGTTAGCACTGCTGCCTCGTGACACTGAGGACCAGGGTTCAATCCCGCCCTCCAGTCAGTGTCCGTGTGGAGTTTGCACATTCTCCCAGTGTCTGCGTGGATCTCCCCCACAACCCAACGATGTGCAGGGGAGATGGATTGGCCACGCTAAATTGCCCCTTAATTGGAAAAAAATTATTGGGTGCTAAATTTATTTTTAAAAAATTGACTTTCATGTTTAGTAATGAATATAATTCGCTGTCCACACTTTAAAAGAAACTAAGACAGTTCCGGCTTCCTGACATCTAAAAAATAATCTGCAGTTCCTATTTTTTTACAGCACTCTGCTGCCTTGTGTCTGAGCCAGAATACAAACTGTTGCTAAGATATAGGATTACTGTTTGCGAAGACTCATCTTCTGAGATAACCTTTTTTTCCAGTGGGCCCTCATTTACATCTTGATTTATTCTGAAGAGCCAAATGGGTTTTCCTGAGCTTGCCAACAGGCGAAAGGAGAGAAATGATTGGGCCGATTGTATTTGATTAATTACATCCCTATTGTTAAGTTGTTACACCACTTGGTTCATCCGTAAGCTTAGTCAGTCTGCAGGCAGTTTGGCAAGGTGACAGATTGGCCCAGAATTTCCGGGATGCTTTTGACATAACTGTGACATAAGAGCAGCACTGTACCATTTTTCTTTAATTGGGTCAACTCACGTGGAGTGGTTTTCTGCTGGTCTTATATTGAAATATTGGTACAGCGCTACTCCTGAGAGAGCGAAACCCTCTGTCACTCGTTTACCTAACTTTACCTCCATATGGAAGACCAGCTCACACAGATTTCCTGAATTTGGGCTGACACAGATCCAAGCACAGAAATATAGGCCCGAATCACTTGTTATTTAAGATTTCTGGAGTTTCTAGTTGAGATTTTGTTTTCTTTTGGGTTCAACCAAAGTGCTGGCAGCCCCAGTACGCCTGAAATTGTTTGAAACCCGTGTCCTTTCCCTGGGGCTTTCACAAGTAACAAAATGCCATTCCAGTGGCCAAGCTCATGTATAATAGTGATGAGACCCGAGGAACAGCGGTAGCAGGAGGCTCTGAGGGTGAGATGACAGAATTCAGCTGTCCACTCACTCTTGCCCCTGTAGGTGGCATTATATTTTCACTTGTTAAGCTGGTTTTTACATTGCCACACGGGTAATTAAGCCCTGCATGATATTCCTGCAAAGGTTCCCCATCAGCAAGCATGACGCAGAAACCGGCCAAACGGCATAAATCCCAGGGCAAGTTCTGCTAGGTATGATTTGGGAAATTTCAAACCATCGTGTTTGCGATCTGTGAGTGAATTAAGCATTAATGGGGACAGTGCGAAATACCGAGAGGTAGCATTTCCTCTAAACTTGCACTCGATTAATCAACACAATCTGGGTGAAGGCAACCTAAAGATTGAGAAATTCTAAGCATAGATTATTGTCAAATTTCTGCAATCCTCAATTATTTGGCCCCAAGCTGACCTTAAGTACACAGATGAGAATGTCCTGAGATTAAAGTAGTGAGGATAAAGAGTTTTATTTGCTGATTCTGGCCTCCTTCAACTTGAGTTCATTTTCTTAGGAATTGGTTGGCGAGTTTTGAATGTTTTTGTATATGAAAAATGTTTAACTTATGAAGAAATTGAGGAGTGTTCACCAGTAAAACCAGTAAATGGTTCAGTGTAGTTTTATTAAAGCTATTTTTAGTGATTTAAAATCAGGCTACTCACAAGATTAGAAATTCTTCTGGAAAAATGCATAATTTTTTTGTGGCCTATTTTCAACGATGAATAAAAATGGACCACGTTACCACTCTTATAGATGTCAATGTTTTTAATTCACAGAAAAATGCCTGTTACATTCTGTTGCACTGGTCACTTGCACTGGTTGATGGAAGCTTTTAAATTTATGATTATGAAAATTAATTTTAGCGGAGGCTTGAACTAGAACCTAACCAGCGCAATTGGCAACCAAAACAGAAACTAAACTTGACTCGCCAGTTTTAACAAGACCACCTGAGTATCGAACACTAAACAAAATCTGCTTCAAAACAACCAGAAGATGGTGCTGCAAGAGCAAGTAGAGTATTGCCCAGTTGATCATTGCGAGTTCACTAAAAACCTGTCCTCCGTTATATACCTTGGTAGGCTTCAATATCATGCTTTGCACTCTGGCACAGATTTAAAGTTTGAGGTTCTGTGCTTGGGAGAGAGAACTTCTGGTTAAAATGCAAAAAAAAAACACATTGCAGAGCCCTTCAGTAAAATAAATAGCAAATCAATAAAAGTGTTTTATATGGTCAACCAAATGCCTTTTTATAAACCTAATAGGCTAATAAAAGTAAAAGATAATATCTAGAAATTAAATCAGTCTGCCTTGCGTATTGTTCAATGACATAAACTAAGGTCTGAAATTTCCATTCCATAATGACTTGTTTGAAATGGAATCTCCTAAAAGTGGCAGTCGGACTGTAAATAGTCCATTACTGTGGACCTTTTTAAAAGGTCATATTTCTTTCTGGGTTTTGTAAACCAATTCTGTGATCGAAACATATGTATGTGTTTATTTTAAAATTCTATCTCTCAATGGCCTTTCCAGTATTTATATGGACAATAAAATGATTAATTCTTGCAAAATGAAAAGCTACAGAACTTTCCCTTGGTTTACTAATCCTGCTGTGACGTTGGTTTCTAACCCTTCACCCAGGTTCACTATGCTGCAGGTTCCTATTCATTGACCTTTGATCCACTGTGCAGCAGCTCCAGACCCTGCTCAGTGGCTATTTGTTCATCCATATCCTATTGTTGCTGTAAGATGTTTGTAAAGAATTATTACTGATTTTGGAAAACAAATATATATTCAGGTTGATCATTCTAATTGTGTGCAATTGTACTGATTTAACTCAATAAAGAGGTATTTTTCCACGATATACCACTTTGGGATTTTTATTTCTCAATGCAATTATCTACACAATAACAAGATATTGACACTTTGTGTATGAAAGGATGTTCATTTACATATCAAAGTAATGATATTAAGATTGTGATATAATGCTAGCATCAAATTGGCAGCACGGTAGCATTGTGGATAGCACATTTGCTTTACAGCTCCAGGGTCCCAGGTTCGATTCCGGCTTGGGTCACTGTCTGTGCGGAGTCTGCACATCCTCCCCGTGTGTTTCCTCCGGGTGCTCCGGTTTCCTCCCCCAGTCCAAAGATGTGCAGGTTAGGTGGATTGGTCATGATAAATTGCCCTTAGTGTCCAAAATTGCCCTTAGTGTTGGGTGGGGTTACTGAGCTATGGGGATAGGGTGGAGGTGTTGACCTTGGTTAGTGTGCTCTTTCCAAGAGCTGGTGCAGACTCGATGGGCCGAATGGCCTCCTTCTGCACTGTAAATTCTATGAAATTGCTTGTGACATTCCTCTGAAATTGCTCTCTTTTTTTAGTGGACAAATTAAAATAAATTGGTTACCAATCAGAGCAATTTCCCAGAAAATGTACCCATTGTTATGACTGAGTTGGGATGAACAGACAGTCTATCTAGCCCCGTTACTCCACAGTTTGCCACATTAGTTTAAAAGTTTACTTCACTTATCAAAATGGCCAATTATTTACCTTTGCTACTCTTCGACCCCGATTAAAAGAGACTTTATTCAATAAACTCTGAATAACTAATTATTAAAAAAAAAAACTTTTTAAAACATGTTGCAAAACTGGTTAACGTACAATTTGTAATTCAAAAATGTAACATTTACCCGCTTTTAAGATTCCAACACACCTAAAATATAAAACCAAGGACAAGACAATAAGGGCCGGGATTCTCCCTTTTGGGGACTAAGTCCCCCACGCCCGCCGGAAAACGGGCGAGAATCACTCCGGACTTTTTCCTCGAAAGTCCGGGGTGATTCTCCGATTTCCCGGGGGCTAGCAGGGCCCCGGCGTGTGTCCCGCAGCATTGGCTGCCGGCGGGGTCCTGCTGTCCAGACCGTGCGGTCAGTCATGCGCACGGCAGCCGCAAGCGGGTCCGTGCATGTGCGCGGCGGCCCACTTCGGCGCGGGCGCCGCAGACATGACAGAGCCACACAACAGGCCCATGCAGAGTGAGGTAGGTTCCCCCCCAGATCGTGATGGCCCGCCAATCGGTGGCCCCCAGCCTGGCCACCGCTGAGGCCTCCCCCAGAGTCAGATTCCCCCACCCCCCACCAGGACCGCGGCCGCGGGTCCGAACTCCTGCCGGATGGTACCAGATGTAAACCACGCCGACGGGAGTTCGGCTGGTCGCCCGCGGAGAATCGCCGCGGGGACCTATTTCAATGGCCCCCGACCGGCAGGCCCGATTGGCGCCGGTTCTGTGGAGAATTGGTGGCCCAGCGTCAGAGCGGGAATTTCCCATGCCCCCGGTGATTCTCCGACCAGGTGCGGGCTCAGAGAATCCCGGCCAAGATCTCTGCTGAGGTTGGTGTAAGGGCCACTTTTTTTGAATGGAAAAAGTTTGAGATGGTCTTGACACTGTTGATCTGCTGTTGGAGTTGTCTGGGAATGCTTTTCAAAGGATTCTTGGCGGCATACGGTCTTTCTTGAGTCCCATTGGTTTCCACTTTTCCAGCTTTCTATCGAGATGAGTTATTGTGAGATGCAAATTTTCTACTGAAGGTGAACAGCCGCTCTGGGCTGCAGGCAACACTGGGAGAGAGACACGCAACTCAAGACACACACCACACAATTGAATTTAGAACAAAATGTTTCAGAGAGAACTTCTCCCAGGCCTAGTGTTTTCAGCCAATCAGCAAGAATCCATGGCCTGGCAACAGCACTTTATTATGTTAACTCAAGTAAACAAAATAACTTCTCTCACCAGGTGTCTTGATGGTCATCCAACTGAAGTCATGTGACTTCTTGGGGAGAAACACAGCTTGCTCACAGACCAAAGTGAGCTTGTAGCCTTTTATAAGTAAAATGTCAAATATTGTCCAAAGAATTCAATGTTCTTCCAACTCCTCAAAAAGCACATAGCTCCTGGAGCATGGGTTCCTAACACAATCTGCCCCAAATTGTGATTTCAAGGCTGAAATATTTGATTTACGGGTACATTTTCAAATCCCATTTGCTATGACAGTGCTCCATGACTGGAGTCATCATAGAAATTTTTATCACGTCACAAAAAAAATGAACAGATCTCAGTTATGGATGCAGTGAAATTAGTCAGTGCACATGCCACAATGGAAAGTGGTTGAAAGCTTTAATTTGAATCACATTTTTCTGTATGCATACCTTATCCTAAAATCCTTTTCAGTCCAATAGCATTATCTACCAGTCACTTTGTACCTTGCAGCGTAAACTTGGTCGATTATCCCAGTGACTGCTGAATTTTGACAACAATGTGCACTTTGCTGAGTTGCTGTGGGAAAATGCTATAAATGGGACGTCAATCTATTTCCAGACTCCATGGCCAATATACAACAAGATTGAATCATTACTGAATGCTTCTTTCCCAGAGAGAGATGTTAGATTGTGCAACTTGCTACCAAGTTGAGTCAATTGAGCACCCTTATCCTCCACCTAAAAGCATCTAAGTACACAGGGGATAAAGGAATCGATCAGCTGTTAAATTGAGATGAAGTTGGGTGGGAAGAGACCATGTGGAGCATAGGTACTAGAAAAGATCAATTAGGCCGAATGCCTTGATCTATGTGAGAAATTCCATGAAGGGTTCAGGAATTCTTCTGAAGTTGGTGTTGGACACTCTTGAGATGTTACCTGTGGTCATTTCTGGTTATGCACAGTTTTACTAAGTCTATACCCATTAAACCCAAAATAGAAGAACCAAACGGGGATCTTCAAACAACTCATTGAAAACTTCTAATCATGGAGAATCATTCTGGTAAATAATTTGCACAAAGATTAAATACCAATTAGAATTGATTCATCACCTTTATTTTGAGCTCAAAGATGGAGGCCTAGAAATTGATTCATGACAGGATTCGGGTTCCACCCCAGCGCCAACAAGGATGTCCACCGCAGTGGACCCGATGAGCAAATGAACCAAGCAAGTCCTCTTGCATTATTAAGACATGGCTGGTGAGATAAGGATGCTAATCATGCCCCAAGTGGTAATATACCAGTCGCTATGTATCTAGTAATGTTGGTTGAGGGTTTGCAAGCATTAGACGTCATTGTGGAGGTACATGGGGAGGAAATGCTGTTGCCTACCTTTTGCTGGCAGCCTCCAGTGCTCCCTTTAAAGATCGGTGGTCCGGCTACCATTTGCCTGAGCAAACTGACTACAGCGTGAATGGTGCACACCAGTTAGTCACTATCCGATACTAGAAATGGGCCTACAATTGGGGTTGGGCCTACAATTTGCTGAGGCTTTGGGTCGGATGGCTGCTCACGTGAGACATATGGATGACCACAGGTCACACTATATTGGACCATTCAGCCTTAAAAATTGGCAATGTGTAAGCTGGATTTCTCAGCCATAAAAGTCTGATGAAGCGGTGAAATGAAAATCGCTTATTGTCACAAGTAGGCTTCAAATGAAGTTACTGTAAAAAGCCCCTAGTCGCCACATTCCGGCGCCTGTTCGGGGAGGCTGTTACGGGAATCGAACCGTGCTGCTGGCCTGCCTCTGTATGCTTTCAAAGCCAGCGATTTAGCCCTGTGCTAAACAGCCCCAAAAAGTGGGTGGGAATGCGATAAAGGTGAATTACTCGGGCAGCATGGAGGAATCCTGTATTATTAAACAATATTATTATAGTTAAATACAAAGTAGAAAATGTTCTACCTCAGTACTCTGAACCCCTGAACCTCAATAAGCACATGTGTTTAACCAGGATAAAAATAAACAAATATTGGCGTGCAGCATATTTTAGCTGCTATTGTAGATTGGGTTAATCAGATAAATAAACTTGGCGCTGCGCTCTGATTATATCTGAAGAGCTTTTGCAGCAGTAAGTTCCAAACTGCAAATGGACGTCCCTTTTCTGAAATGTCCAATTTGAACCAGGTGCCGACTCTCTCAGTCAACAAGCTACTGCTCTTGTTGGACAAGGTTCGACTCTGAGGCCCACACACACGAGCTCTGGATTCTATTCGGCATTTGATTTCTTCTTAAAAGGCGAATACCAGAAAACGTTAATTTGACAACCCTTTAAGGCATTTGGCACAGAAAATACAGTGGCCCCAATTGCATAATTGCCAGTAAGGCTATTTGAAAAATGCAGGTAAATTATAAAGTGCTTTGAAAAAAATTTGCTTGTTCTGCACGTTTCTGGGTTCTGCGAGGCCTTGCTCACGTAGGCATCTGCATTCTTTCCATCAGCAGGCCGTATTGGGAAATTTAAAATCATGGTTAACCCGCAATAATTCTCATGTTTGTACCACAATCTCCCAATCTGTTCCATGGTTAACTGTGCAGAACAAGGATTTGGGGAGGGGATTGGAAAATCAATCTTTTGGAATTGCACATCTTTGGCAGTTTGCAAAGGGATGACTTCTTGAGCGGTGAAAGACTGACAAGCGTAAAGAGAAAGATAAAACAAATTGGCACAGCCTTCGATCATCAGCGGCACGTTAGCGGCTAACCGCATATTAGCAACTTCCTGAGGAACCCGAATTTGGCACTCCTGCGAGCTCCTGCCTGTTTTCTTTTCATTGTATATAATTTGTGGCACCGAGACAGGTTTAAAATTGGGCCTAACTGGCCTTTGTGGACATTTATGCTCAATGCAATCTTCCTTCCACTCGACTTGATGGGAGCGGTTATACAGGACGGTGGGTATTTAAAGCTGCAAGTGATACATTAATTGGAGGATGCTAATTATGGAAAATGAGGGACGAGGCAGCAGAGATAGAATCCATAGATTCCATAGAATACCTACAGTGCAGGAGGGGGGCACCGACCTTCTGAAAGGGCACTCTACCTAGGCCCACTCCCCCGCCCTATTCCTGTAAGCCCATCATTGATCATGGCCAATGCACCTAACCTGCACATCTTTGGACACTAAGGGGAAACTGCATGACCAATCCACCTAACCTCCAAATCTTTTGACTGTGGGAGGAAACCGGAGCCACCGGAGGAAACCCACGCAGACACACGGAGAACACGCAAACTCCACACACACAGTCACCCAAAGCCTGATCGAACCGAGGTCCCTGGTGCTGTGAGGCACCGTGCCATGATGGGGAATGGGAGGATTGGCAATGGCTTTCGTTACATGGCATTAGTCTGTGTCATCTACAAGATGCAGCAACTTGTCAAAGCTCCTTTAATAGCACCTTCCAAACCCACAACCTCTACGTAGAACAACAAGAGCAGAAGACTCATTGGGAACATCACCATCTGCAAGATCCCCTCCAAATGGCCGACCATCCCTGTAAAGGGTTAACTCTAATGGGGGCATACTGAGCATGTGCAATGTCACTGATGTTATTCACTGAGAGAGGATGTCTGAGTTACATCTCAGAGCAGCATTAGCTATATGATAGTCTTATTTAACCTTTGTAAATAGTTAGCATGTTTCTAAAATTTTTTTTCCAATGAAGGGGCAATTTATCGTGCCCTATCTACCTACCCTGCACATCTTTTGCGGTTGTGGGGGTGGGACCCACGCAAACATGGGAAGAATGTGCAAACTCCACACGGACAGTAATCCGGGGCCAGGATCAAACTCGGGTCCTCAGCGGCATGAGGCAGCAGTACTAACCACTATGCCACCGTGCCGCCCATGTTTATAAATGTTTTTAAACAAAGACCATTGCCTCTGGTGAGATCTCTTTTAGAATGAAAAGCAAGTGAACCTTGGCCGATAACTCAATACTAACGAATCTTCATAACAGAGGGCGGGATTCTCTGGCTGTGCACACTGGCGACCGGAAATTCCCGCTCGAGGTCAATGGACCTCTGCATGGTCCGCGTCCTGCCCGTAGCGATCCAGCGGCAGGCAGGCTGAAGAATCCAGCCCAGTATCTCAACTTGGAACTATATCGCTGTTCTGTCAGTATCTCTGGATCAAATCCTGGAACTCCCTCCCTAGCAGCACTGTGGGTGTACCTACACAGCATGAATTGCAGTAGTTCAGGAAGTTGGCTCACCACCACCTTCTCAAACGCGATTAGCAATGGGTGCTAAGTGCTGGCCTTGACACTGCTCATATTCTGCAAATAATTAAAACCAACAAAAAACGATCACACTGCATGTTCAGTGTCTACATGCTTTTGGCTTTGGGTGGTTTTGGCTTTGGTTGGGGTGATTAAATTGGATGTTGAGTGTCTCAAACTGATATTGAAGCAAAACTGAGAGCATGTTCTTTAATTCAGGCAACATTCACAATATGACTGCAGAATCAATGCATGGTGAAATGGTTTAAAACACTCAATACTGCTGTTTTATGAATACACCCTCGTACGTATACAGTGAAGCAAAGCAAACTCGTTTTGCTACGAGAAACTAGTAATTTCTAAAGAATGTAAAGTAACACCAGGTTATACATTGTTCAACAGATGGAAAAAAAAATGAAATGAATTGTGGAATACGTTCTGAGCAGTGCCTTCTGCTCATACCAGCACCTCAGCTGTGTTCTGGTTTCAGAGCTGTACACGTTGTACTGAGCAGGGATCAAGATACAATGTGGAGGTTGACAGTGCATTGCTTGATGACATGAGACATGAATACAATAAACCATTCAAAGTAAATGTTGGTGATGACCCTTAAGTGATCTTCAGCGGAACATTCAATGAGAGATTTAAGATTTTCAATTCAGGCCAGGTGAGTGCAACGGGAACATCTCATTCAGGTACAAAATGTACAATTCATTCGTACATAAAGCTCTCCTGGCTGTCATATTAACTGTTTTAAATGTCAATCCAGTGGACTATTTGGGACTTGTGCATTATTAACCTGCTCCATTATTTTAGTGACACAAGATCACATTATAATATCAAGTGTACTGATATGAAAGTAAAATTTATTATTAAATGTCTCTTGCCATGTTTCTCCCTAAGATGGAAAATCCGTTTTGGAAAAAGACTGGTATATTCCTGCAACCCATCACACACTGAATGGCTTTTGTAGATTTCAAAATATGCATCTTTTCAATCGCATGGCTAGTTATTCAGTAATATTTCTCCATAAGAGTTTCTAATATTGAATTTACAATGTGAAGTTTGGAAAATGTAAATGGTCTACAGCAATCTCTGATAACACTCAAATAATTTCATATTTGTATTTGCTTTAGACTGCGCAATTATACGGCACTTACTGATTATGTGATTGCACTGGACAAGGTGCAGAGGAAATTCATCAGGATGTTGCCTGGGATGGAGCATTTGAACTCTGAAGAGAAGCTGGGTTGGATTGGATTGTTTTCTTTAGAGCAGAAAAGGCTGAGGGGCACCTGACTGAGGAGTATTAGATTATGAGAGGCATGGATGTTAGGAATGGGTTAACAGACCTTCCAATTAAATACTAATTTGATGTTAATTACCCAATAGAAGCCACTGATACATGAAGGGGTTACAGGTGGCGCTATTTGTTGGTGGAAATTTGTGTGTGAAATTGGATCAGAGAAATAAAGGTGTTTCGTGAAGTAACGGAACTCTTGTCTCCTTTTCTCTACATCAACCCTGAAACTTAAACAGTGGACCGGATGGATAAGTAGAAGCGGTTCCCCTTAGCTGAAGAGCTGATAACAAAGAGGCACAATTTTAAGGAAGTTTCGAAGAGATTTGAGGAAAAAACATTTTCACCCAGAGTGTGGTGGGAATCTGGAATGGGAGAGCCGTGGAGATGGGGAACCTCACAACTTTTAAAAAGTACGTTGCTGAGCCGTTGACATGCCAGAATATTCAAGGCTGTGGGCCCAGGTCCTGGAAAGTGGGATGAGACGAAATGTAATGTAGTTTCGTCAATGCAGACCCGATGGGCTGAAGAGCCTCTTCTGTACTCTATGACTCGACTGTTTTGGTACCTTGTCATATTGTTAGGGAAATGAGTTGACAGTTATCTTGTTGTCCCTGTTCCGTGATGTACTCTGTGGGAGCAGAATTACAAAAGACACAAGAGCTCTGGGTACACAGTGTTGAATAAATTTAGAGAGTTCTGCTCATAGAACATATAGAACATAGAACAATACAGCGCAGTACAGGCCCTTCGGCCCACGATGTTGCACCGAAACAAAAGCCATCCAACCTACACTATGCCATTATCATCCATATGTTTATCCAATAAACTTTTAAATGCCCTCAATGTTGGCGAGTTCACCACTGTAGCAGGTAGGGCATTCCACGGCCTCACTACTCTTTGCGTAAAGAACCTACCTCTGACCTCTGTCCTATATCTATTACCCCTCAGTTTAAAGCTATGTCCCCTCGTGCCAGCCATTTCCATCCGCGGGAGAAGGCTCTCACTGTCCACCCTATCTAACCCCCTGATCATTTTGTATGCCTCGATTAAGTCTCCTCTTAACCTTCTTCTCTCTAACGAAAACAACCTCAAGTCCATCAGCCTTTCCTCATAAGATTTTCCCTCCATACCAGGCAACATCCTGGTAAATCTCCTCTGCACCCGCTCCAAAGCCTCCACGTCCTTCCTATAATGCGGTGACCAGAACTGTACGCAATACTCCAAATGCGGCCGTACCAGAGTTCTGTACAGCTGCAACATGACCTCCCGACTCCGGAACTCAATCCCTCTACCAATAAAGGCCAACACTCCATAGGCCTTCTTCACAACCCTATCAACCTGGGTGGCAACTTTCAGGGATCTATGTACATGGACACCTAGATCCCTCTGCTCATCCACACTTTCAAGAACTTTACCATTAGCCAAATATTCCGCATTCCTGTTATTCCTTCCAAAGTGAATCACCTCACACTTCTCTACATTAAACTCCATTTGCCACCTCTCGGCCCAGCTCTGCAGCTTATCTATATCCCTCTGTAATCTGCTACATCCTTCCACACTATCGACAACACCACCGACTTTAGTATCGTCTGCAAATTTACTCACCCACCCTTCTGCGCCTTCCTCTAGGTCATTGATAAAAATGACAAACAGCAACGGCCCCAGAACAGATCCTTGTGGTACTCCACTTGTGACTGTACTCCATTCTGAACATTTCCCATCAACCACCACCCTCTGCTCACTGGGGCAACACGGTGGCGCAGTGGGTTAGCCCTGCTGCCTCACGTCCCCGAGGTCCCAGGTTCGATCCCGGCTCTGAGTCACTGTCCATGTGGAGTATGCACATTCTCCCCGTTAAGGGGCTAAATTGCCCCTTAATTGGAAAAGAATAATGGGGTACTCTAAATTTATAAAAAGAAAAAGAGAAAGTTCTGCTCATTGGCTTCCCACTACTGCTGAGATTTCGGACAGCCAGATGTGAGATGTACAATAAGTAAAATGTTAGTTATGACAAAAGAGTTCAAAGAGCCGGTTTGACAGGATTCATTCAAGGACCGGAGGGTTCTAGAAATTCTATTCGGGTTTTATTGAGTGTGGCTGCGTGCTGAAGAACGAGATCATGAACCAGGTAACGGTTATTTCAAAAATAGAGACTCAGCCAATACTAGTAATTACAGGTCAGTTTGTTTTACATCTGTAGTTGGGAAAATTTTAGCACATTTGATTAAAGGATGAAATTGTTTATTTAAAATAAAAATAAAATAATTGGAAGCAACCAGCATATTTGGGGAAAAACTGAGATTTTCTTTTCTCCTCCAAGTCCAGAGTCACTGAGAATTTGAAAGCACATTAACTCTCATCTTGGTTGACATAACATTGCGTTAGCGGAAATTTTACCTTCTGGCCCACCTGACTGGTTGTCATCACAACCATCTAATTCACCCGGCTTTTGCTTACAGAAATCTTGACCGCAATCCAGCAGACTATCTGGCATATTTTTAAGTGGTTATTTGAGAGTTGAAATAGTTGGTCTTTCACTTGTTACGATAAGCCTGTGTGAAGCCAAACTGGTGCAGGATGTAAGGGTTGAGGAGGAAAGGACAATAGGCAGGATATCTTCAGAGATGGTGTTGCTAACTTTTGGTTGGCTCTTAAATCGTAATTTGCTCTGTTTGTTTAACCTTTGCTCTAGAGTCGCCAGGTATCTTTATGATACCGCCACGAGGTTCAAGTTCAAGTACTGATCAATAACTCAACCCACCAATTAGTAAGATTCAAATCAAAGCACATTTATTATACACAGTAAATCACTACTCATGCATAAACTCTACTTTGTAGACTATTCCTATCACTAAAAGGCCTATACTTAGCTTCGGACTAGCCCACCAGGTCAGGGGAACAAATGGCCTTTCGTTCAGGTCCTGAGTCTGCAGGATTCAAAAGCTGGTATGGACTGGTAGCTAGGAGCGCCTATCTCGTAGTGAGCATTGACTTGAGACTTACTTGTTTGGAGGCAGCGAGGCAGGTCACTGTCAAGGGTTGGTTCAAGTTGCTGAGTGACCCTGCCAAAGAAGGACAATTTGAACTTGGGGGCTTTACTTTATAGTCCCCAGGGGCTTCCCGCCCTTCGGGGCGGACCCCGTACCTGGTTCCAAGTGATTGGACTACTTTCCGATCACTTGGATCGATTTCTCCAATACTGGAGTTGTTCCCTGATCGTTGGGAAGTCCCTAAATGTCCATTGGCCTCCCTTTGTCTTGGCTCCTGCTGGCGCCGAGGAGCCTGGCTTGGCTTTATTCACCTTAACTGTTGCAATTGTGCCTTGGAATCGCTCATTACTATGCAGATGGCTGCTGCATTACTATGCAGGTGGCTGCTGCATTACTATGCAGATGGCTGCTGGTTTCAGTGTTGTCTGGTTCCTTAGAGGTTTCAATACACATGATTTCTGTATTTGCTAGTCTTTGCCTGTGTTGGCTGAATTTCCCTTTAGCCTTTGCGGTTCTCCATTTTAAGTCGGGAAGTGGCCAACTCAGGTGGCTACAATGGGTTGTAGGCATTGCCAGCAAGGCTCTTGGGAAGGTGGCGATGAACCACTGGTTTGAACCATTGCAGTCCTTGTGATGATGTACACCGCAGTGTGGTTAGTTGCAGGGTTCCAGTATTTTGACTCATTGGCAGTGAATGACACATTTTGGGATGGTGTGTGGCTTGGTAGTGGGGGCTTGGGGGTGGTGGTGTTTCATGCCATTGCTGCCCTCATCCTGTGAGGGAAATTTATGAATAAATAGGTAGAATTCATACGAATTTGGGATATTATAATTTGGAATTGAGAAAGAATATTCAGTATAGCCATTTTTACCCAGAAGCCTTAAACTATAAGACCATAAGACCATAAGACATAGCAGTGGAAGTAAGGCCATTCGGCCCATCGAGTCCACTCCACCATTCAATCATGGCTGATTTCAACTCCATTTACCCGCTCTCTCTCCATAGCCCTTAATTCCTCGAGAAATCAAGAATTTATCAACTTCTGTCTTAAAGATACTCAACGTCCCGGCCTCCACCACCCTCTGTGGCAATGAATTCCACAGACCCACCACTCTCTAGCTGAAGAAATTTCTCCTCATCTCTGTTCTAAAGTGACTCCCTTTTATTCTAAGGCTGTGCCCCCGGGTCCTAGTCTCCCCTGTTAATGGAAACAACTTCCCTACATCCACCCTATCTAAGCCATTCATTATCTTGTAAGTTTCTATTAGATCTCCCCTCAACCTCCTAAACTCCAATGAATATAATCCCAGGATCCTCAGACGTTCATCGTATGTTAGGCCTACCATTCCTGGGATCATCCGTGTGAATCTCCGCTGGACCCGCTCCAGTGCCAGTATGTCCTTCCTGAGGTGTGGGGCCCAAAATTGCTCACAGTATTCTAAATGGGGCCTAACTAATGCTTTATAAAGCTTCAGAAGTACATCCCTGCTTTTATATTCCAAGCCTCTTGAGATGAATGACAACATTGCATTTGCTTTCTTAATTACGGACTCAACCTGCAAGTTTACCTTTAGAGAATCCTGGACTAGGACTCCCAAGTCCCTTTGCACTTCAGCATTATGAATTTTGTCACCGTTTAGAAAATAGTCCACACCTCTATTCTTTTTTCCAAAGTGCAAGACCTCGCACTTGCCCACGTTGAATTTCATCAGCCATTTCTTGGACCACTCTCCTAGACTGTCTAAATCTTTCTGCAGCCTCCCCACCTCCTCCATACTACCTGCCCCTCCACCTATCTTTGTATCATCGGCGAACTTAGCCAGAATGCCCTCAGTCCCGTCATCTAGATCGTTAATATATAAAGAGAACAGCTGTGGCCCCAACACTGAACCCTGCGGGACACCACTTGTCACCGGTTGCCATTCTGAAAAAGAACCTTTTATCCCAACTCTCTGCCTTCTGCCTGACAGCCAGTCGTCAATCCATGTTAGTACCTTGCCTCGAATACCATGGGCCCTTATTTTACTCAGCAGTCTCCCGTGAGGCACCTTATCAAAGGCCTTTTGGAAGTCAAGATAGATAACATCCATTGGCTCTCCTTGGTCTAACCTATTTGTTATCTCTTCAAAGAACTCTAACAGGTTTGTCAGGCACGACCTCCCCTTACTAAATCCATGCTGACTTGTCCTAATCCGACCCTGCACTTCCAAGAATTTAGAAATCTCATCCTTAACAATGGATTCTAGAATCTTGCCAACAACCGAGGTTAGGCTAATTGGCCTATAATTTTCCATCTTTTTCCTTGTTCCCTTCTTGAACAGGGGGGTTACAACAGCGATTTTCCAATCCTCTGGTACTTTCCCTGACTCCAGTCACTTTTGAAACATCATCACCAACGCCTCCACTATTTCTTCACCTATCTCCTTTAGAACTCTAGAATGTAGCCCACCTGGGCCCGGAGATTTATCAATTTTTAGACCTCTTAGTTTCTCTAGCACTTTCTCCTTTGTGATGGCTACCATATTCAACTCTGTCCCCTGACTCTCAGGAATTGTTGGGATATTACTCATGTCTTCTACTGTGAAGACTGAGGCAAAGTACTTATTCAGTTCCTCGGCTATTTCCTTGTCTCCCATCACAAAATTACCAGCGTCATTTTGGAGCGGCCCAATGTCAACTTTTGCCTCCCGTTTGTTTTTAATGTATTTAAAGAAACTTTTACTATCATTCCTAATGTTACTGGCTAGCCTACCTTCAAATTTGATCCTCTCTTTCCTTATCTCTCTCTTTGTTATCCTCTGTTTGTTTGTGTAGCCTTCCCAATCTTCTGACTTCCCACTACTCTTTGCCACATGAGAGGCTTTCTCTTTTGCTTTGATGCATTCCCTAACTTCCTTTGTCAGCCATGGCTGCCTAATCCCCCCTCTGATGACCTTTCTTTTCTTTGGGATGAACCTCTGTACTGTGTCCTCAATTACTCCCAGAAACTCCTGCCATTGCTGTTCTACTGTCTTTCCCACTAGGCTCTGCTCCCAGTCGATTTTCGTCAGTTCCTCCCTCATGCCCCTGTAGTTACCTTTATTTAACTGTAACATCTTTACATCTGATTCTACCTTCTTTCTTTCAAATTGGAGATTGAATTCAACCATATTATGATCACTGCCTCCTAAGTGCTCCCTTACTTTAAGATCTTTAATCAAGTCTGGCTCATTACATAACACTAAGTCCAGAATGGCCTGTTCCCTCGTGGGCTCCATCACAAGCTGTTCCAAAAAGCCCTCCTGTAAACATTCAATGAATTCCCTTTCCTTGGGTCCACTGGCAGTATTATTTACCTAGTCCACCTGCATATTAAAGTCCCCCATGATCACTGTGACCTTGCCTTTCTGACATGCACTTTCTATTTCGTGGTGCATCTTGTGCCCCTGGTCCTGACCACTGTTAGGAGGCCTGTACATAACTCCCATTATAGTTTTTTTTGCCTTTGTGGTTCCTCAACTCTACCCACACAGACTCCACATCATCCGACCCCATGTCGTTTAGTGCTATTGATTTAATTTCATTCCTAATTAACAAGGCAACCCCGCCCCCTCTACCCACCTCTCTGTCTTTTCGATAGGTTGTGAATCCCTGGATGTTTAAATGCCAGTCCTGAACCCCCTTCAACCATGTCTCTGTGATGCCTACCACATCATACCTGCCAGTCACAATCTGGGCCACAAGCTCATCTACCCTGTTCCGTACACTGCGCGCATTTAAATATAGCACCTTTAATTCTCTATTGACCGTCCCTTTTTGTTTTCTTAGTGTGGTGGACCTTGGTTTACTGAGCCTTTCCATACACTGTCATATTTTGTGGGATGGGGACTATTGTAACCTCTCCTGAGTTCTGTCTTTTCGTGCTTTTTTGTATTCCTAAGCAGCTACGCTTCCCACTGATTACTTCACCTCTTGGTTCCCTGACTTTCCCTTCCCCCCCAATCTTTAGTTTAAAGTCCTATTGACCACCTTATTTACTCTTTTCGCAAGAACACTGGTCCCAGCTCGGTTCAGGTGGAGACCATCCCAACGGTATAGGTCCCCCCTGTCCCAAAACTGATGCCAGTGTCCCATGAAAAGGAACCCCTCATTCCCACACCACTCTTTCAGCCACGTGTTAACTTCCCTTATTCTTGCCTCCCTATGCCAATTTGCACGTGGCTCGGGCAGTAATCCGGAGATTATGACCCTTGAGGACCTGTTTTTTAATTTGAATCCTAGCTCTTTATAATCTCTAAACGGGTCCTCTTTCCTAGACTTGCCTATGTTGTTGGTACCGACATGGACCACAACAACTGGATCCTCCCCCTCCCTCTCCAGTATCCTTTCAAGCCGGTCAGAGATGTCCCGCACCCTAGCACCGGGCAGGCAACATACCATGCGGGACTCTTTATCCTGCTCACAAAGGATACTATCTATCCCCCTGATAATAGAATCCCCTACAACTACAACTTGCCTATTTACTCCCTCCCCTTGAATGGCCTGCTGAACCATGGTGCCTTGGTCAGCTGACTCATCCTTCCTGCAACCCTGTTCGCCATCCACACAGGGAGGAAGTGCCTCATACCTGTTGGACAGAGTCAAGGGCTGAGGCTCCTGAGTTCCTGACTGCTGGTTCCCTTTACCTGCCTGACTTGCAGTCACACCCTGCTGTCCCTGGCCACTAGCAGGATTTAAACTACTTACTCTGACAGGTGTGACTGCCTCCTGAAACATAGTGTCCAGGTAAGTCTCCCCCTCCCGGATGTGCCTCAGTGTTTGAAGCTCAGACTCCAGCTCATCAACTCTGAGCCGGAGCTCTTCGAGCAGCCAACACTTACTGCAGATGTGGTCACTGCAGCTCGCAATGGGATCTGCCAGCTCCCACATCAAGCAGCTCCAGCACATCACCTGACCAGCCATCACTAATTAATTAATTTAATTTAAGTTTATGGTGGGGGCAGCTTCAGCCAATCAGACACTACCCTGCACTTTTAACTGAAAAACAGCACAATCAGATTAACCACTTACCTTTCCTGGTTACCTCACTGCACCAAACTAGCAAATTCTCACTGTCTGTATCTCTCTCACTCCGGCTGTGTCTCCTTGACCTGCGCAATGCTAATAATATAATATAATAATGTTAATAATAATAATATAATATGGCACTTACCTCACACTATGGGCTGGATTCTCCGGACCCCAGCTGCGTCTTTCTCGGCGACATACCATTCGCTGCGGTAGGATTCTTTCTTCCTGCCACTTGTCAATGGAATTTCCCATTGTAACCACACCACGCCGCCGTGAGACCTGCAGGCAGGGTGCGCTGCCGATGGGAAAAGTGAATCGCAACAACTGGAGAATTCTGGCCTACAGAGATGGCCAACACTTGCGGACAGATTTGGTTTCAATAAGTTTTAAACAGACCTCACCTGTCCCACACAGAAAATAACACTCGGATTTCAAGTTCTCTTCACACTAAGCAAAGATAAGAAAAAGATTTCAAGTCATTTTCTTTTTTTATTATATAAACTTTTTCCAATTAAGGGGCAATATCGTGTGGCCAATCCACCTCGCCTGCACATCTTTGGGTTGTGGGGGCGAAACCCACACAAACACGGGGAGAAGGTACAAACTCCACACGGGACCCAGAGCCAGGATCGAACCTGGGAAATCGGTGCCGTGAGGCTGCAGGGCTAACCCACTGTGCCACCGTATTGCCCTTCAAGTCATTTTCGAAGGAACATTAAAACCTTTTTTTAATATAAATTTAAGAGTACCCAATTATTTTTTTCCAATTAAGGGATAATTTAGCATGGCCAATCCACTTACCCTGCACATCGTTTGGGCTGTGGGGGGTGGGACCCACACAGATACGGGCAACAAACTCCACACAGAAAGTGACCCGGGGCCGGGATCGAATCCGGGTCCTCAGCGTCACCGTGCTGCCATTTTAAAAGCTTTTATGATGGTATCATCTCCTTATTTATTCAGGAGTCATTCTTAATTGGCACTCAATAGTAGTCATTCAAAATACAGTGTAAACATTCCAAATGACCGAGCTATCAGCAGCAACCGGTATTTGTAACCTCGCTACAGCCATAACTAACGTGGAAAGGAACATCTGCCTCAGTAATCTAATAATCAGCAGTGGACGTCAGGAAAACAAAATCTTGGAACCTATTATGTTTGTCCGCATTTCCTAACTCGCATGTCGCACATGGTAATAAACTGCACCTGCAACTGTTTTCTGTTCATGCATGAGCAACATAGAAGGGCCTTGACAAAGACCCAGAGCTAAATAATTTACCCCAAATGGTTGTAATAGTGATTCAGATTTGAACCATCTGCTGTTCCCCGCCTTTGAACTGCTCTCCCTATATTCCAGTAGATCAGCTGCCTTTCAGATTTGGGATGTTCCTGAAAAATGTCACGGAATTCAGAAAAATACATCAAATGTGCATGTATCACAGGAAGGAAAGGTTCTCAAGAGTTCCTGAAAGTTGAGACACCTGGAATTGCAGTGGTGTGTGGTTGATGTGGAAGGCAAGGCTGTGCACTGTGGCGACGGAGATCTCCAGCTTTCTTGATAACCTGGACTAGAAGATGAAAATTGAACTAAGGTACCGAGCTTTGCTTTGATAAGTGTCCTATCCATTAGATTGCAGTATGACTTAAGGCATTCGCTGCTTATGCTGATGCTGAGCATTGAAGCATTAGTTACAAGTGTAACTTGCCTTCTGGACAGCAAGCCATAATATTTCCGCTGAAGGTCAATTTTCTATTACTATTCATTTGTTTGGGAAGATTCCACCTCTTGTGCGAGAGGGTGCAAAGAGCTCCTTCCCATTTTAGCAAATTTCCAGAAGCTCTGTGAATCGGCAGGTAGATCAGGTTCCTTTGTAAAAATCATTGATAGATCAAAGACAATTAGAAATGCGAATTGGTATCATTAATTGTCGTCAAGAGACGTTGTGTGTTTAGCTGAGTTTTCAATTAATTTCGAATTAACAGTGACAAAGATTCTGAAGTTCAGATAATTCTATATGTTCGATTTTTCTCTCTAGTGCTCGAACGTAAGAGCTTGGCAGGATCAAAGTATTTATTACACATTTGGACAGAAGCTTTCCATTGACTGTTTACTGTCCAGTGCCAAACAGCCCATATTAGGGCCATTCTGTGCATCCAGTGTCAAGTTGCTATTGTATGTCCTACCTTTGATCTATGTTTTCTTGCAGCCCAGCTTCCTCGCTTGGAGCTCAAAATTAGTGTACAACTGCTTTCTTTTCCCAGATCCCCACCTGGAAGTTGTGATGCATAATGTATGTTTGCACATAATGTTATGAACGCCCTCTGACCACTAGGTGGCATTGTAAACCCATCACGTCACCATGTGACCTGGGTGTTGGGAGTTGATCGTGCTGGGAGATAGACGTATTTGCAGTAGTTCCATGAGAGTTGTTTGGTGTTATTGTTTGTTAGTTTATTTATCTTAGTTATCTTACTAACAGTTTGTTCAATAATAAATTATTTTAAACTACATGTTCTGTAGTTCACCATTCACTTTGGCCAGTCTCCAGAACATGACATGGTACCAGGAGTGGGGTGATTTAACAAGAAATTTCTATTTCTATACAAGAAATTCGAACCGCTGAAGATAACTTTACAGGATCAGAAAGGAAATGAATCATTGCGACAAAATTTCCAAGCTATTGGCATCTTGTGCTCAAAGCGTGCGGTAAAACTTCAAAGACTGGAATGGAAGTTATCAAGGCACCTCAACAGTTTTTGTTTACCGGTGTCATGGGAGTGTCCCTTTTGTCTTATCACCTGGCTTCAGTGATGCCATTGTGTGGGTGGAGCTGCGCTGTGGCTGTGAGGTTTGTTTTAGTTTCATTTTCAGTGTGAGTGCTGTGGAGAAATAAATGTTTTTTTCCTGTATTTCTATGTTTTCATCTTAAAGAGTTGTTCCAGTTAAAAAAACATTGAGTATAGCTACCTGCTTTGGTAACTTAAAAGATATAGTTTGAATTCATAGAATTCATAGAGTTTACAGTGCAGAAGGAGGCCATTCGGCCCATCGTGTCTGCACCATCTCTTGGAAAGAGCACCCTACCCAAGGTCAACACCTCCACCCTATACCCTTGGCTCAGTAACCCCACCCAACACTAAGGGCAATTTTGGACACTAAGGGCAATTTAGCATGGCCAATCCACCTAACCTGCACATCTTTGGATTGTGGGAGGAAACCGGAGCACCCGGAGGAAACCCACGCATACACGGGGAGGATGTGCAGACTCCGCACAGACAGTGACCCAAGCCGGAATCAAACCTGGGACCCTGGAGCTGTGAAGCAATTGTGCTATCCACAATGCTACCGTGCTTTCCGGAAAGAGTTAGATCTGCTGGTGAGACGGGATTCGAATCTCAGGGAAAGCCAGTCTCATTCAAGTGAGAATGCAGAGTGCTAGGATTTTGGTTTATTGGATTTCGTTTTTGAATTGGAACAGTTAAAGGGGAATTCATTAAGTGTTATAAATAGATTACAGTAGCTGTGTAGATATATATATGTTAACTAAATTCTTAGAATAAAGCTTGTTTTGTTTAAAGTGTCTCGGAAGACTGATGAATCACACCTGATGGGGCTCTTGTGCTCATCCTAGCCAAATTCAATGTAAAGGTTGTTTTTTTTTCATAGAATTTACAGTGCAGGAGGAGGCCATTTGGCCCATCGAGTCTGCACCGGCTCTTGGAAAGAGCACCCTACCCAAGGTCAACACCTCCACCCTATCCCCATAACCCAGTAACCCCACCCAACACTAAGGGCAATTTTGGACACTAAGGGCAATTTATCATGGCCAATCCACCTAACCTGCACATCTTTGGACTGTGGGAGGAAACCGGAGCACCCGGAGGAAACCCACGCACACACGGTTGTAGGTCAAGTGAACTTCAAAATATACGTTGGAGTTTCTAAGCCCTGGCCCACAACACTGGTAATGTAGACAAAAGTTGAGGGTGGTCAACCAGCAGTTTAAACTGTTTGTTGCAGCCCTTGGTCTGCAGGCACAGCCGATGAGAGGCATATCGCATTGCTGATCACTGTAGCAGGTCCCCAAGAAATTGAGATCTTCAATACGTTTGTATTTGAAGATGAGGCTGACTGCAAAAGCTTCGAAGAAGTGTTTAAAAGATTCAATCAGCATTGCTTCCCAAGAAAAAATGAAACCTTGGAGCGCTATAAATTCCGTATGCACACCCCGAACGCGGGAGAGGCATTCGACAGCTTCCTCACTGACTTGCGATTGAAGGCACAGCCGTGCAACTTCAGCACACTCCAGTCGTCAATGATACGAGACCAGATAGTTCTTGGAATCTCCAATAATAAAGTGCACGAGCGGCTACTTCTGAAACAGAACTCAAACTTGAAAGCACCGTTCAATATGTCAAGCTACTGAGCTTGCTGCAAAGCAGCTCGACACGTTGAATCTCCGTAGTTTTGGTGCAAAGGCAGAAGTGGCGGCAGACACCATTAGTGTGGGATGCAGCTGAATAAGAAACGTGCTCCCAGTGTGGGCGGCCATTTTGAGCGGCCAACACGATACTCCATGATATGCCAGCGATGCGGCACTCAACATTTGCCATGAAGATGTCCAGCTTTTGGACTGATCTGTTCCAAATGTGGCAGAGCAAATGGCTTTGCCTGGCAATGTTACTCCCGTTGGACGCTGGAGCGACAAGGCCTGTTCACTTGGTGGAGGAGACAGACTGCAAAGTCCTGTCTGTCATTGATACGATTTTCAGTGTGAGCAAATCAACTGCGAACAGCCAACTGGTAACTGAACTGGTAACTGGTAAAGCAAAAAGTGCAGAGAAAACCGGAAGTCTGCAGAGGGATTTGGATAGGTTAAGTGAATGGACTAGGGTCTGGCAGATGGAATACGATGTTGACAAATGTGAGTTTATCCATTTTGGTCGGAATAATAGCAAAAGGGATTATTATTTAAATGATAAAATATTAAAACATGCCGCTGTGCAGAGAGACCTGGGTGTGCTAGTGCATGAGTTGCAAAAAGTTAGTTTACAGGTGCAATGGGTGATTAAGAAGGCAAATGGAATTTTGTCCTTCATTGCTAGAAGGATGGAGTTTAAGACTAAGGAGGTTATGCTGCAATTGTATAAGGTGTTAGTGAAGCCACACCTGGAGTATTGTGTTCAGTTTTAGTCTACTTACCTGAGAAAGGACATACTTGTGCTGGAGGGCGTGCAGAGGAGATTCACTAGGTTAATCCCAGAGCTGAAGGGGTTGGATTACGAGGAGAGGTTGAGTAGACTGGGACTGTACTCGTCGGAATTTAGAAGGATGCGGGGAGATCTTATAGAAACATATAAAATTATGAAGGGAATAGATAGGATAGATGCGGGCAGGTTGTTTCCACTGGCGGGTGAAAGCAGAACTAGGGAGCATAGCCTCAAAATAAGAGGAAGTAGATTTAGGACTGAGTTTAGGAGGAACTTCTTCACCCAAAGGGTTGTGAATCTATGGAATTCCTTGCCCAGTGAAGCATTTGAGGCTCCTTCATTAAAGGTTTTTATGATAAAGATAGATAGTTTTTTGAAGAATAAAGGGATTAAGGGTTATGGTGTTTGGGCCGGAACATGGAGCTGAGTCCAAAAAAGATCAGCCATGAACTCATTGAATGGCAGAGCAGGCTCGAGGGGCCAGATAGCCTACTCCTGCTCCTAGTTCTTATGTTCTTACGAAGAAATAATCCCCATTTTGGAGAAATTAGCTCCAGAGAAGTTCGATGAATTATCCTATGCCCATGGAATAGTTCCTGCAGTGGATTTCCCAGTACTCGAGGACAGTCCATCAAAAAACTTGCAGGAAGAACAGATGGATGCATCTTCGTGCAGTTCTCCAACAAAAGACGAAGCATCTATCGTTGTATAAGACGAGGATGAGCCACTAATTGAGGCTAAGCCACAAAGTGAAGAAGTAATGCCTAATGTTGAGGACATTGATCTAGCTAAGATACCGGAATGTGAGAGTTTCCAGATCATTCCTAAAGTCGCAAACCTGCCTACAACTGCGAATGTGTCCAAAGGTATGCCGACATTAGATGCCCCACCAGTTGATGGGAATGCGGTACAGGGTTCGAGTGCAAGCACCATGGATCAACCAAAGCTCCTCAATCCAGCAAAGGCTCCAGAAACAGATTTTACAGCAGGCAGATCCGAAACAGCTAATCATTTGGCCAAGACCAGCAGCAAGAATGATGCTCCGGATGAACAGGCAGATGGGAGTGTGGACTGTCACAATTTCACGGATCATGGCACTAAAGCCAAGAACACAAAGAGAAAGAAAAGGCATCATTTCAAAATGATGAAAGAGTTTGTGACTGCTCAAAGACCAGAAAGAAAATCGGTCATTTGAGGAAAAAAACCAAGATTATGTATTTGGTTGATGCTCAGGGGACCAACAAGAAGATGGCGTTAACCAGAGAGACTGAATGTGAGTGAACTGTGCACAGGGTCATGTGTATATAATTATGCAAACCATGTTGAAATGTAAAAAATAATTTAATGCTAGTAAATAATTTTTTCTTAACAAAGGAGAGGGGATGTGATGATATGCATAATGTAGGTTTGTACATAATATTATGCATGACCTCCGACCACTAGGTGGCATTGTAAATCATCACAACACCATGTGATCTGGGAGTTGGAAGTTGATCGTGCTGGGAGATAAACGAATTTGCAGTAGTTCCACGAGAGTATTTAGTGTTAGTTGTTTGTTAGTTAATTTATCCTAGTTATCTTATCATGCAGTTTGTTCTATAATAAATTATTTAAACTACATGTTCTGGAGTTCATCATTCACTTCGGCTAGTCTACAGAACATGACGGAAGTCACCCTTCCTAGGGCAGGGGTCCAATCCCTAACCCTGGGGGAAAAGTCAGATCCCTGATTCCCAATCCTTGAACTAGGATGACTCTTTCTATTGGTGAACATACAATCTAACGTAAGAAAGTAAGCTTGCACACAGACAGTGCTGCCTTCTCCCTGGATCTGTCCTCTCCTTTTTTGAGCTTTTGGGTTTCCCGAGGTCTGGGGAAATACAACTGGCCACTGATAAACCTGCAAAACAGACTCAATTGGAGGATGTCCGCCTCATTAAAGATGCTTAAATCGCCAGCCTGCCTCCCCGGAGTGGGTTGACTGCCTTCCCTCCATCCCACATTTGATAAACCCGGAATTGGTTGGGTTAGGGTTGGGTTTGACGTTCTTAAAATATTACCATCTCATCCGAGCCCAACACATACATCCAGTTTGGGAGTTAGAATTCAGCCCACTAAGTCTGTCACATATGGTTGTATCCATTTTGATTTTCCACTGGCTCCTTGGAGTGAATTTTATGCCACATTCTCTTCTTAATTACCTAAAACAAGACAGTCACTAGCCGGTCAATATATTCCAGGATGTGAGAGCATTGGCAGGGGTTCTAATGTCTGGTCTGATGTCGGAGATGAAAAATGACAATTATCTGAACTAGTTGACAGAGGGATCCAGAGTTCACAGGAACATAGCTGGAAAAAAAGGATTTGCATAGAGAGAATATGATACAGTTAAGATACAGTAATATAGTTATATATATATATCGAACTGGACTTTAGGTTCATTAATGGGGTGAGGGAGGCGGAACGGAAAGTTTATGGTCTGCTTGCACCACCCCCACCTTCTCAATGCAGTGAATCAAAATTTGGATGACCAATAAGTGACCGTCTGGCGTGAAGGTGACCAATTAGCAGTGCGAATGGGGGCACAGCTCTCAATTGGGAATCTGGGTTGAGATATTATGTGACAGAGGGGTCAGGCCATAGACAGGAAGGTGGACACAGCCACATGTTTAAAGGCTTCTTGCCCTCTCAATAGTTCTTTATTTCTTATGGGCTTCAAAAAGTTAAAGTCTGAGTTGAAGTAACATACAGATACTGCCATCTTCACCAGCAGAATCGTTCAGCCGTGGTCCCGGTGACAGGAATTTTCTTCCGCTCTTGTGCCACTCATTTCACCGTAGCTGCCATGGAACATTCCTGAACATTTTCACACCCAATGCTCGAAAACCGCAGCAGGCAATGAAAAGTTGTAGATGATTGTGTTGTCAATAAGCTGAACAGCTTGTTAATTAGTCATTTCAAATTGGCGGGCGGGCTTCTAATTTCCACGTCTGCTTGCCTTCCACAATTTCGGGGACTGACAGGATGACTTTATATTCACGATCCAATGTTGTTGCGCCCTATTGTACCTTTGCGCAAGGTGGGAGGGATGGGGGGTGGGGGGGGGGGGGGCACTAGCTTTGTGGTCGTAACGCCCAGAGAGCCAACAGATTGATCTTAGCTGCCACGTTTTGAATTTCGGATTCACAGTCTCTCTAGTTTAGTGGATAGTGCTCGACTGAGGTGAATCTGCACTAATGCATATTCTACAATTGCATTTTAAGCAAATCCACTGTAGATGCTGAAGAAATGAATGAAAACGTTGAAACGTAAGGGATGCATTAAAAACAGGATTTCATTCCTGTCAAAGAGCCGCTAGGCCACACAGGGGCAGCAAAATACACAACTTCAACAGGATTCCATTTACTAAATAAGTAGCAAAATGGAGCAGTAAAGCAAAGCAAAAATGAATCCAATCTCTTTGTGTGATTCCCAGTTAGAGGGGGCGGGGGGGGGGAGGGGGGGGGGAGCGCAGCAGCCTGAATGTTAAGTTTATCTGAAGAGACAGTTTAATGAAGAATCACGATAGAGCCTTGCTAGATTCAGGTTTGGATACATTTTGGACGTCTATTTCTTTTCAATGGTGAAATGGAAACTTGGAGCTGAGACAAGTTTTCGCTTTCATACTTAAAATATTTGACAAGGTATTTTGCTTTGGGGGATGTGGCGGCTGAGATTCAATAGCTGTGAGCCGGGCAAATTCTGATCAAGCCAGATAACACTTCCAAATCCATGTGAAGATCCTTTTGGATTTACGTGTCATCTGCGATGGGTTGAAGGAAATTCTGTTTTTTTTTTAAGCACAATTGCAATGTCTCAACAAAGTGTTTATTACTGGTTTGACCTTTGTGCTAAACTGAACTGAGGAATTGGGGTTACTTGTAGTTTAGATTTGGCACAGGTTTGGTGGGAGGCCAATCTCCTAATATTATTTGAAGAAAAGGACTTTATAAATCAATGCTGAGTGAATCCAAATTGAAGGATCGGGATGCATGTTATCAACAAGCATCATCTATTTAATATAATATAAAAATCTTAATTATGCACACATTTCTTCTCTGATTATCCCTAATTCCTAATGCCATGTTTTTGTCCTCTCTGTTCACTTTTCCCATTAGAAACTCTTATGGCCATAGAATCCCTACAGTGCAGAAGGAGGCCATTTGGCCCATTGAGTCTGCACCAAACCTCCAAAAGAATACTCTACCTAGGCCCTCTCTCCCATCCTATCCCTGTAACCCAACCGTTGATCATGGCCAATCGACATTCACATCTTTGGACACAAAGGAGCAATTTAGCCTGGCCAATCCACCTAACTTGCACACATTTGGACAGTGGGAGGAAATCCACGCAGACACGGGGAAAAAGTGCGAACTCCACACAGACAGCTGCCCGAGGCCGGAATTGAACGCGGGTCCCTGGTGCTGTGTGACAGCAGTGCTAACCACTGTGCCATTATGCCACCCATTCTGTCCACATTGATAATGGGAGCTATGCTTTGTAAACTTGTCCCTCCTGTCATTATACCCTGTTACCAGAGGTGGCATCTCTGTTTTGCCTGTCCCAGCACATCCAACACCATCTATGATCTGGAAAACTCTACAACCCAAATTGTAGTAAGTTTTCTTCTTTAATTGTGAACAGTAATATAAAACCAAAATATTATACACAGACAAGAGCAGAGTATATAACGTTAGAGTATGGTGCAAATTCTGTATGCATGCTTTAATCCAATTATCCTCGCCCCTTCAACTACTCATGGTCTTGACATCACTTGTGCAACATCACAGGCCATTGACTAGATCTTGCAGGTCCCCAAATTTCTTTGTTGGAACTCTTTGCATTGAATCTACAATCTACAATGTCACCAGTGCTTCTTGTGTAACTGTGGTCTACCTGTGACCTGATCACATTTTAGATTCTTGGCCAATTTGCAACTTTAATTTGCAAAGTGCATTAAATTCAAAAGGGTTTAAGGTATGGCACACAACGTGACTCCACAATATGTCCACTCGTGTTTATGTAATCAGTGTAGAGGGAGTCACCAAGCTTAATTTTATAGCAAAATGTATTTGGTGAACTGCAAATAAACAATGTGATGTGTGTCAAACTTGTCCAAACCCTTTACAGGAGTATCAGCTTCAAATGTAGTTGGAGTTGAACTTCCAGATCCAAATTAGTTTAATTTCTCCACTACCATTTGTAACTATACTCAGTATAGTATATTAACTAGTCGCTGAAATAGAAGGCACCCCAAGTCTCAATATAATGTTTAGATGTTGTACAATGGTATATACCAGAGTCCAGATATTACTGTCAATGAACAATAGTGTGCTTTGATGTTACTGTCTTTGATGAAACAAGACAATGAAAAAGCCACAAATAATTTTTATTGTGCTCAATGTGCAAGTGACACACATTAATGTAATGTGATGCCTTCTTTTTTTTTATTCGTGTTTCACTTCGCTGCTTGTCAAACGCTTGTGCAACATTTATTCAAACACTGTCAAAGTGCGGATGGACAGTAAAGTAAGTTTTTTTAATCCTCGCTTTTACCTATTCTCATAAATGTGCTTGTATTCTTTCATGTGGCTAACCAAGTTAACCAAAATAAATTCTGCAACAACTGGTACTAAAGAAAATAAATGATTCCTGCATTTTGCCACAAATCTGTAGTTAAAATGCAACATGTGAATGGATTGCTCTGAGGATAACATGTTTGAGTACTAGGTTGCGATTTGTAATGTAAAGGTAGAGAGCCATTTTGTCACAGAACATACTGAACTATACAATGTTCATGCTGTAACTGGCGTTATTCATACTGTATCCATTTCGCAATTATATTATTAGCTAATAACTGCTATGGGAATTACATCTGGTTTGGGACTAGCACCCAAAATTTACAGCAATAAATGTACTGGAGCTGCTGCATATGGTCGTTTGGACAATACCCTTCAGGGTGCTGTATTCTACGCTACCTGTAGAGAGTAAGATTCATTGTTGGGTCAGAGTAATAATAATAATATTTATTGTCACAAGTAGGCTTACATTAACACTGCAATGAAGTTACTGTGAAAAGCCCCTAGTCACCACATTTCAGCACCTGTTCAGGTATACAGAGGGAGAATTCATAATATCCAATTCACATAACAGCACGTCTTTTTGGGACTTGTGGGAGGAAACCGGAGCACCCGGAGGAATCCCAAGCAGACATGGGGACAACATGCAGACTCCGGACAGACAGTGATCCAAGCCGGGAATCGAACCTGCGATCCTGGAGCTGTGAAGCAACAATGCTACTATCCACTGTGCTACTGTGCCACCCCGCATGTTTATGATCTACTTGAACTGGGAGTTCCTGATACTGATTCTGGGCGACAAAATTAACAGAAACATTGCCCTCAGCACTCGTATCCTCCACTTTGACCAGCACAAAATAAATTTTAAAAGGGGGAAAATATCCTAACGAAATAGTTTCAGAAAGGAACATCACTGAATTTCTGGCAGGATTAGTCAAAGCGGCTAAGATCTGGCATCACTAAAACAGATTTCTGGGCCGGGATTGTCCCCTACCCAGCGGGGCGGGGGTCCCAGCGGGATGGAGTGGCGGGAACCACTCCGGCGATGGCCGCCCCAAAGGTGCGGATTTCTCCGCACCTTTAGGGGCCAAGCCCTCACCTTGAGGGGCTAGCCACGCGCCGGAGAGGCTGGCGCCCCGCCGGCTGGCGGAAAGGCCTTTGGCGCCACGCCAGCCGGGGCCGAAGGGACCTCGGCGGTCGGCGGAAGGCCGCGCATGCGCGGGAGCATCGTGCCCGCACATGCGCAGGGGGGTGAGGGTCACTTCCGCATCGGCCATCGTGGAGGCAATGGCCGAGGCGGAAGGAAAAGAGTGCCCCCACGGCACAGGCCCGCTCGCGGATCGGTGGGCCCCAATCGTGGGCCAGGCCACCGTGGGGGCACCCCCTGGGACCAGATCGCCCCATTCCCCCCCCCCCAGTGCCCCGGAGCCCGCCCGCACCGCCCGGGCAACTCCCGGCGATTCTCCGGCCCGCGATGGGCCTAAGTCCCGCTGCTGTCATGCCAGTCCCGCCGGCGTGAATCAAACCACCTCCCTTCCCGGCGCGATAGGCATGATAGCAGTGGGACCTCAGCCCACCGTGGCCGGAGAATCGCCGGTGGTGGCCCGCTGACTGGCGTGGCGTGATTCCCGCCCCCGCCGAATTTTCGGTGCGTGAGAATTCGGCGGCCGGCAGGGGTGGGATTCACGCTGCCCCCCGGCGATTCGCCGACCCGGCGGGGAGTCGGAGAATTCCGCCCCTGGTTATTATCACATTGCAACTTGGGGGCAAGATCAATGCCATTGCTCCCTGCATTCCAACAAATGACAACCCTTTGAAAATACCTAATTGGTTGTAGAGCCCTGAGGTTGTGAAAGGCACAATGTGGACACAGTAATCAAATTTAGATTCTGCTGTAACTTGAAGGAAAGAAAAAACATTCATTTAGATGAACATGAGTGATTATGTTGTCAGAGGCGTAACAAGCAGACCATTAAATTAGTAAGCTGTGTATAGACATCCTAATCTACTGGGAAGATTAATCTTATCTCAACTGTTGTCACATTTTGTGAAAAGGAGACATATGTAATGTTGTGCTTTAATATTAAATTCCTCCGTTCATAATTTGTAGTGAAACGATGACACGGGTGTGGAATCTGTGATCAGTGGTGAATATCTGTGGCTTGGTATGCTCCTGACCTGGCAACGACTTACATCTGACACCAAACCAAGGGGATCTCTTGACATGCAACAGCAGTGATGTCAGCAAGGATCATGCACCTCAAATCAAGGTGCATGATCACTTAATATCCTTCAGCGAAACAAACAAGTATGGTTAGAATAAGAAAGAAGCTAAAATAAAGATAAACGTTTATTAAAAAATGTTCTTCACCGACTTCCGGGTGCGGCTATGCAGAGCTAGGTCGCATATTCGGCAGCTCCTGCTTGGAACGGACTTTTGGGCTCTTTTACAGGGCCCCCACGGCATTTGTTTGACATTTCCCGGTGTGGGAAGAAGGCGGCAATATTCCCCCGACAGTGTCCCCCAGGAAGGGTATGTCTCTTGGTTGCCAGACACACGCAGAAACAGTGAAAGATTTGGCTGCAACTACAGGATAAACAGGGCCTCTTCCAGCATGCAGGCGGGGGAAGGGCAAGCTTAAAGCTGCAAGCTGACCTGAGGGCCTGTATCAAAGGTGAATTCTAGCAGCAGAGGGAACAACTGTGAAAAGACCTCATCAAGGCCACTGAAGGGACTTCCGGTTGCGGTGATGCCTAGCTAGCCGCACGCTTCGGCGGCTCCAGCTCCGACGGACCTTCGGGCTCTTTTAAGAGCCTCAACGGGGAATTTTTCGACGACGCAACCCGGTGTGGGGCGTGTGAGAAGGGAGTCCCCCCCAAACGAAGGAGGAAAAAACCGGCGGCGGCGGCTGCAGCGCGAGGAATCGTCGACCAAAGGGTCAGAAAGAGAGAAGTACAAGATGGCGGCGGAGAAAGCGCAGGCGACATGGGGGCCTGAGCATGAAATTGTGAGACGGTGCGTGGAGCTGCTGAAGAGGGAGGTGCTGACCCCGTTGCTACAGGCAATTGAGGGGCTCAAGGAGACATTAAAGACCCAGGAGACAGAGCTCCGTGTGGTGGAGCAGAAGGTGACAGATATTGAGGACGAGATCCTGGGCCTGGCGGTTAAGACACAGACGCACGAGGCACTTCATAAAAAGTGTACTGAAAGGATCGAAGCCCTAGAAAATGGAGCGCGAAGGAAGAACCTTCGGATACTGGGTCTCCCTGAGGGTGTGGAAGGAGTGGACTGTGGAGCGTACGCAAGTACGATGCTGAGCTCACTGATGGGTGCTGAGGCCCCTACGGGCCCCTTGGAGGTGGAGTGGGCAAATCGGATTCCGGCGAGAAGACCAAAAGCGGGAGAACCACCCAGGGCGATAATCGTGCGATTTTACCGCCTTAAGGATAGAGAAGAGGTCCTGAGATGGGCTAAAAAGGTGCGGAGTAGCAGATGGGAGAATGCAGTGGTACGGGTATACCAGGATTGGAGTGCGGAGGTGGCGAGAAGGAGGGCGAGCTTCAACCGAGCCAAAGAGGTGTTGCATAAAAGGAAGGTGAAGTTCGGGATGCTGCAGCCGGCAAGACTATGGGTCACGTATCAGGAGAGACACCATTATTTCGAGACGGCGGAGGAAGCATGGACCTTCATCAAAGAAGAGAAATTGGATCGGAACTGAGGGACTGATGCTGCAGGAAATGTTATTGTTAATGTTACGGTGGAAGTTAATTGAGAAGTAAACAGGGAAGGGGGGAGACATTGGGGAAATGTGGGCGCCGGTGAGGGGGGAAAGACGGGACATAGTTGGAGAATGGGGAAGGGGAGGGGGAGGGGAAAGGGAGCTGCGCCATAAGAGGCGGGTCAGGTAAAGGGATGTTCCCGCACCAGAAAGAATAAGGCGGGAAGACAGGCGCAAGGCGGATGGGAGTTCCCCACATGGGGGGGGTCGAGGAGTGAGCAGGAGTAGCCGGGGTCAGTTGAAGTCAGCTGACTTACGGAAGTAATATGGGGGGAGCAATCAAGCTAGAAAGAGATCTAGCGGGGAGGGGAGGAGGGAGGGAGAAGGGGGGGGACAACTGGGTTGCTGCTGCGGAAATCCAAAAGGAAATGGCTAAAGAGTGGGTGGGCGGGGATGGTGTGCGACGCTGGGGGAGCGAGCGGGAGCGCGGAGGCGGGATATGGGACTGGCCTAGAGAAGGTAATGGCTAGTCGACACGGGAGGGGGGCAGGTAGCCCCCTAGTGAGGCTGATCACGTGGAACGTGAGAGGCCTGAACGGACCGATAAAAAGGGCCCGAGTGCTCGCGCATTTGAAAGGACTAAGGGCAGACGTGGTTATGCTCCAAGAGACGCACCTAAAGGTGGCGGACCAAGTTAGGCTAAGGAAAGGATGGGTGGGACAGGTGTTCCACTCAGGACTGGACGCAAAGAATAGAGGGGTGGCCATTTTGGTGGGGAAACAGGTCGCATTTGAAGCAAAGAACATCGTAGCAGATAGCGGAGGTAGATATGTAATGGTGAGTGGCAGGCTGGAGGGAATGGAGGTCGTGTTGGTTAACGTGTATGCCCCAAACTGGGACGATGCGGGATTTATGAGACGGATGCTGGGGCGTATACCGGACCTGGAGGTAGGAAACTTGATTTTAGGAGGGGACTTTAATACGGTGCTGGACCCGGGGCTAGATAGATCCAGCTCAAGGACCGGAAGAAGGCCGGCAGCGGCCAAGGTACTTAAGGGGTTTATGGACCAAATGGGGGGAGTGGATCCATGGCGATTTCTTAGACCTAGGGCTAGGGAGTATTCCTTCTTCTCCCATGTCCATAAAGTGTACTCCCGGATAGATTTTTTTGTTTTGGGAAGGTCGTTGATCTCTAGGGTGGAAGAAGCTGAGTACTCAGCCATAGCGGTTTCGGATCATGCCCCACATTGGGTGGACCTGGAATTAGGAGAGGAAAGGGAGCAGAGAACACTCTGGCGATTAGATGTGGGACTGATGGCGGATGAGGGAGTGTGTGCAAGAGTGCGGGGGTGTATTGAGAGATACCTGGAGGTCAATGACGACGGCGAGGTCCCTGTGGGAGTGGTATGGGAAGCACTAAAAGCGGTGGTCAGAGGAGAGCTGATCTCCATTGGGGCCCACAAAAGGAAAACAGAGGCCAAGGAAAGGGAAAGATTACTGGGGGAGATTTTAAGGGTGGATAGGGAATTTGCAGAGACCCCGGAGGAGGAATTGTACAGGGAGAGGAGACGACTCCAGACGGAATTTGACCTTCTGACCACCAGAAAGGCGGAGGTACTGTGGAGGAAGGCACAGGGGAGGAGGTATGAATATGGGGAAAAGGCGAGTCGCCTGTTGGCTCATCAATTGCGAAAGAGGGCAGCAGCGAGGGAAATAGGAGGAATTAGAGACGAAAGGGGAGACACGGTGCGAAGGGCAGGAAAGATAAATGAGGTGTTCAAGACCTTCTATGAGGAACTGTATAGGTCTCAACCCCCAGAGGGAGAGGAGGGGATGCGGCAGTTCCTGGACCAATTGAGGTTCCCGAAAGTGGAGGAGCGGGGGGTGGTAGGCCTGGGGGCACCGATTGGGGTGGACGAGGTTATTAAGGGACTGGGAAGCATGCAAGCAGGGAAGGCCCCAGGACCAGACGGGTTCCCGGTGGAGTATTACAGAAAATATGTGGACTTGTTGGCCCCGTTGATGGTGAGGACGTTCAATGAGGCCAGGAAAGGGGGGACTCTACCCCCGACGATGTCGGAGGCGACGATATCGTTAATTTTGAAGAGGGATAAAGATCCGTTGCAGTGCGGGTCCTATAGACCCATTTCATTGTTGAACGTGGACGCCAAATTGTTGGCAAAGGTACTGGCATCGAGGATAGAGGACTGTGTCCCGGGGGTGGTGCACGAAGACCAGACAGGGTTCGTAAAAGGGAGACAACTGAATGTTAACGTGCGACGACTATTAGGGGTGATAATGATGCCCCCAGTGGAGGGGGAGGCAGAGATAGTGGCGGCAATGGACGCAGAGAAGGCATTTGATAGGGTGGAGTGGGAGTATTTATGGGAAGTGTTAAGGAGGTTTGGGTTTGGGAACGGGTTTATTAGCTGGGTTAGACTTCTTTATGGGGCTCCAACGGCAAGCGTAGTTACAGGTCGACATAGATCGGAGTATTTCCGACTATATAGGGGAACAAGACAGGGATGCCCGCTGTCTCCATTGTTGTTCGCGTTGGCAATTGAACCTCTGGCCATGGCGTTGAGAGACTCCAGGAAATGGAGAGGGGTGATTAGAGGGGGAGAAGAACACCGAGTCTCGTTATATGCGGATGACCTATTGTTATACGTGTCGGACCCAGCGGGGGGAATGATAGAGGTTATGCGAATTTTGAGGGGGTTCGGGGATTTCTCGGGGTATAGGCTAAACATGGTGAAGAGTGAATTATTTGTGATACATCCAGGGGACCAGAGTAGAGAGATAGAAGGCTTGCCTCTAAGGAAAGTGGAAAGAAACTTCCGATACCTGGGGATTCAGATCGCTAGGAGCTGGGGAACCTTGCACAGACTTAATCTGACACGGTTGGTAGAACAAATGGAGGAGGACTTCAAGAGGTGGGACATGCAGCCTCTATCACTGGCGGGCAGGGTGCAAGCAATTAAGATGATGGTCCTCCCGAGGTTCTTATTTGTATTTCAATGTCTCCCTATACTAATCACTAAGACCTTTTTTAATAAAATAGACAGGAGCATCACGAGCTTCGTGTGGGCAGGGAAAGTTCCGAGAGTAAGGAGGGGGTTCCTTCAGCGTAGTAGGGACAGAGGAGGATTGGCACTACCGAACTTGGGCGATTACTATTGGGCCGCCAATGTGGCAATGATACGTAAATGGATGATGGAGGGTGAGGGAGCGGCGTGGGAAAGACTGGAGAGAAAGTCCTGTAAAGGGACGAGTTTAGAGGCGCTGGTGACGGCGCCGCTACCGATCTCACCTAAAAAGTTTACCACGAACCCGGTGGTGGCGGCAACATTGAATATCTGGGGACAGTGGAGGCGACAGAGAGGGGTGCGGGGAGCCCTGGTGGGGTCCCCAATCAGGAACAACCATAGGTTCACCCCAGGAAGAATGGATGGAGGATTTCAGAGCTGGTTCCAGTTGGGAATTAGGAGGGTGGGAGATTTATTTATAGATGGGACTTTTGCGAGCTTGGGAGCATTGGAGGAAAAGTATAAGTTGCCCCGGGGAAATTTCTTGAGATATATGCAGGTGAGGGCATTTACTAGACAACAGGTGAGGGAATTTCCATTGCTCCCGACACAGGGGATACAGGACAGGGTGCTTTCAGGGGTGTGGGTCGGAGAGGGCAAGGTGTCAGAGATTTACCGAGAGATGAGGGAAGAGGGGGAGGAGTCGGTGGGCGAACTAAAAGGAAAGTGGGAAGAAGAACTAGGGGAGGAGATAGAGGAGGGTATGTGGGCTGATGCCCTAAGCAGGGTAAATTCCTCTTCCTCATGCGCCAGGCTTAGCCTGATTCAATTTAAGGTGCTACATAGAGCACACATAACGGGAGCAAGATTGAGCAGGTTCTTTGGAGGGGAGGACAAATGTGGGAGGTGTGGCGGGAGCCCGGCAAACCACGCACATATGTTTTGGGCATGCCCGGCACTGGAAGGGTATTGGAAGGGAGTGACGGGAGTGATTTCGCGGGTGGTGAAGGCCCGGGTCAAACCAGGCTGGGGGTTAGCTCTATTTGGAGTTGCGGAAGAGTCGGGAGTGCAGGAGGCGAAAGAGGCCGACGTTGTGGCCTTTGCGTCCCTAGTAGCCCGGCGCAGGATCCTACTCATGTGGAAGGAGGCGAAACCCCCCGGACTGGAGGCCTGGGTAAATGATATGGCGGGGTTCATTAAACTGGAGCAGATAAAGTTTGCCCTGAGAGGATCGGCTCAAGGGTTCACCAGGCGGTGGCAGCCATTTCTCGACTACCTAGGGGAACGTTAGAGGGAAGACAGATGACCAGCAGCAGCAACCCAGGGGGAGGGGGGGGGGGGGGGGGGGAGGGGGGGTTTAGTTTAGGTCAAAGATAAAGGGGTTGTGTTACTTGTGTATTGTTTAAAATTTCTGTATTGTTATTGTTGCGTTTGCTTTGTAAGAGGGGAAAAATTGTTGTTTGGGAAAAAAATTTCAATAAAACATTTATAAAAAAAAAAAAAAAAAAAAAAAAAAAAAAAAAAATGTTCTTCACCCTAATGGTGTAATTGGACATTCTACAAATATAAAATTTGTTTCTCGGCAGGGTCAGGAAGGCCACCGAGCAGTATTTTGGAAGTTAGCACACTGTTAAAATCCCTGGCTGGGTCGCCCCCCCCATGTTGATGGGATTGTCCGGTCCCACTGAAATCAGTGTACGTTTGAATGGCTCGCCACATCTTCTGTAGGGCAACCTGGGCTGGAAACCTCCAGTCCCCCCCTTGTACCTCATGGGTTTTTGGAAGCAGACCAGCAGCACAGAAGCGGAAATTTTCACCAAATCACGATTGGATTAGAGATTGTGGTCCGTGGGAACGGCTGCAAATGCACCTTATGAAGGAGCATAGACTTGCTGGGCAGAATCTTCACGGTACTGTGGAGGTAGGTTTGAAGGCAGGGCCCCGGTGTAAGATTGAAGCAAGGGTGTTGGGTTGGCGCATTCCCACCATGAGCACTTTTGCTGGAGGCAGGTGAACATCGATGTGTCAACCCTGCCTCCCTCGTCCCACCCCCCCCAGGCTGTGGCAGCTAGCTGATCGGTTAAGTGACCAATAGGAGAAACTGTGAGCTGGACTTGTGTTGGCATCTGAACTGAGTGCTGTGCTTGGTAGCTGCCAGGGGGGTGGCCTCCCGATGGCAGCCCAGGGACCTGGTGATGCCCAAAGTCAGGGCTGGAGGGATGAATGGACAAACAACGCAGCCAAAACAAATCCTCCAGAGGAATTTCCCTCCACTCTGATCACCCTCCTAGCTTTAGGCCTGGTTATTTTTGGTCATTTATTCCTCCTTCAGAGCGCATCTCCTTTTGTAGCACCCTCACACTCGCCTTTCTTCCTGAGCAGTATACCCAACTGTCCTGCTGGGATTTCCAGCTGCGGTCGGGTCCTCTGGTTGAGCCTGCAGCCTCAGGAACCCACCTGCTGCTCTTAGTTTTGACAGCAAACATGGAGGTGGCCATTTAGGAGGCCGCCTCATGTAATGTTTGCACTGGAGAATGCACATGCAGACCAGTGCAAATTCAGCACCTGGAAAAGGTCCAACTCCTATGAATAAATTACCAACAGAAGATTCTCCCCACTGACCGCATCATCTGGATTTCCAAGTCAATCGCACATGTATCGATTTACAAAATTGTTTGACTTTCAATGGAATAAGAATGGTAAACACTGAAAGTTTGGCCATGATTACCACTGCAAAATAGAGGTCACATTCTTCAAATAGCTTTTTATAACTTTGATATGAATAAAGACAGACATAAACTTCCCCACAGTCTCTTCACAAAACTGCGTGTCAATTTGGGAATTTTCTGATTTGAACCCAGCCAAATTCTAGTTCAGGTCCATTGCTAAGAAAGTCGCTATTGGGATATTTTAATAACATTTAATATAATAAAGGATACAATGGCAGGAATTCATTCAGTAGGGAATAAACATTAAATTTCCTGTACTTTTTCACACAGTCCTGTGGAAAGTGCAGGAAAAAAAACCTATCAACATGACCCTGAATCAAAATTCCAAAACAGAATGCAGGCCAATAATGACAAAGCAAGTTAGCAGACTGTTGATAACAAATAATAAATGCAGTCCAATGCAGTTAACATAGCAACCTGACTTCATTTACATGTTAAAAATAAGGGACAAGAAATACTCCCAACATCTACAAACATGCCAGAAATGAGCATTTATGCCTTTGTTATGGAAAAAAGCTTATTTACGTTGCTTTTTGTCAACACCTGTTTCCACAATATATGTCTATTGTCATGAAATTGCGTTTTCAGCCACCTGCCAGTGCTGACGCACTTTGTTTTGACGCACATCCTTGCCCCAACACTCACTCCAGGCCCCCATCCACAGTAAATCACTTCACTTGATGCGTATTTTTAGCTTTTGGCTGTGAACACTTCCCACTTGACACTGAGCTCGAAATATTGTCCGCTTTCCACAAAGCCTGAACGATGACCAAGTCTTCCTTCCTCCTCACATGAAAGGGCACCGGGGCCAACCCAGAATTGGGAAACAGCCATCACCCGTGTCAGAGGAGACGTTTTCTTACTCTTCTCTGACGGTTCCCAGATTGAGAAGACACACAGGAATCATTTGATGTGTTTCCCCATTTTGTGAGCTCAGTAACCGCTGGAGTGCGGGTCATCCGGTTGAGTGAGAAATTGTGAATGAAGTCAGCCATCTCGGGAAGGAAGATTGTCAGACTCACCTCTGGATTTTCCCATTCTGTCTAATGAGAGAGAGCTTTGACTTCCACCACTCTGCATTATCACAGCAAGCTGAATATTTACTGCTAAACCCATTGAAGAAAACCTTAAATTACATTAAATTAAATTAGCATATTTCGATGTTCACCAATGATGGCCATGTAATCACATCTGCCCTTCATTTCTTCCACCTTGCAGTAATTCTGCAGTGGGGAAGATAGTTTTCCTAGTTTGCTGTTATGCATAGATATTGCTAATGAATGTAAAAACAGCTTGTTTTTCCATTGTGTACGAATGTACCTGTGGATACAAAGGGTTAAGCTTTGATTTTGGATCTTCCCGTTATTCAGGCCAGCTTTACTGACACTTTTCTGTGTCACATTCTGAGACGGGTTGAAATGACTACTAAACCTAAACGCACAGAAAGAGCCGTGACAAACGCTTCTTTTTATCTGGCAATGCCTCTTTAAGCGAGTTCAGCTTCTCATTCAACAACAACGATCATAAAAAGCCGAAGATCAGATGGAAAACTGGGAATTTTTAAGACATCTTTGGTCTTCTACAGCGTCTGGATATACCCAATGTGATGACACCTGTTTAATCGAGGGGCGAAGATAACACGAGAAAATGGCAGTTTGTTATCAGCCGTCCAGCAAGTTTTGAGATGAAAAACAGAAAAGACAGGGAGGCACAATGGCGCAAGGGTTAGCACTGCTGCCTCACGGCGCTGAGGACCCAGGTTCGATCCCGGCCCTGAGTCACTGTCCATTGTCTGCTTGGGTTTTACCCCCACAACCCAAAGGTGTGCAGGGTAGGTGGATTAGCCACGCTAAATTGCCCCTTAATTACAACCCCCCCCCAGAAAAGATTGGAAAGCTCAACAGGTCTGGCGGCATCTGTGGAGATAGAAGGTAAGTTAATGTTTCGAGGCCAATGTGGCTCGTCTTTGGGAATCGTGATTTGAGCATTACTGATTTAAAATGATGCTCAACTCCTTGAGAAGGGCGGAGGTGGTGCATAACTGTGGAGTACCCAAATAACATAATGTTGTTTATGTACCATGATGATGCTAGAATACAGTTACTTAAATGCATGTTTGTTTATGAAACAAGCGAAAAAGTTTAGCATTTTAGCAACAATGATAATCCATGAACTGAGTTAGGGCAGCACGGTAGCACAGTGGGTAGCACTGTTGCTTCACAGCTCCAGGGTCCCAGGTTCAATTCCCGACTTGGGGCACTGTCTGTGTGGAGTCTGCACTTTCTCCCCGTGTCTGTGTGGGTTTCCTCCGGGTGCTCCGGTTTCCTCCCACAAGTCCCGAAAGACGTGCTTTTAGGTAATTTGGACATTCTGGATTCTCCCTCTGTGTACCTGAACAGACGCCGGAATGTGGCGAGGAGCTTTTCACAGTAACTTCATTGCAGTGTTAATGTAAGCCTACTTGTGACACGAATAAAGATTATTATTATTAAATAAATCAAAGCTAAAATTAAATCCTTGCTAGAAAATAAATATTTTCAGCGATTTTGAGGAGGACACATGCTTTTATTCTGCCATGTTGCTCTGCGCTATTGTTTTATTACAGCTCTCCTAACTTAAAAACAAATTTGCTTTCCACCCATGATATTATGAGGCATATCCTTGTTTATAAATAACATCCTGGTCAGATAGCAATGTCCGAGTACAGTCACCAGGACAGCAATAATTGGAGAGTGCAGAATTCGGGAGAGAACAGTGTCACTTTTTGGCTCCCAGAAGTGTCACCGGAAGTAATTTGATATTCTCTGCAGGGGTAAAAAAAATAAAAAATTGTTTACCATAACATCAATTCTTTCAATTGGCTATGGGATGTTCTCATTGCATTACAAAGATGAAAAAAGGCCACCGCTTTCATCAAATAACATCCTGCATGTAACTGTTGTGGGAGACAGTGCAAAGGAGGTTCATTCCCACTCATGTGGGACTCCAACACTGCAACAATTTAGAAAAATAAAAATTGAATTTGTATAGCATGACTGGTAAGTGATTTCTCTCTCTTTGACTTTCTCTTAGCTGTGTAGTGTAGTTCAAATTTAACTTCAGGTTTAAGTCATGGCAGGAGAGCTCAGACCCGTGTCATGCTCCTCTTGTGAGATGTGGCAAGTCAGGGACCCTTCTGGTGTCCCTGACTCCTTCATCTGCAAGAAGTGTGTCCAACTGCAGCTCCTGTTAGACCGCTTGACGGCTCTGGAGCTGCGGATGGACTCACTTTGGAGCATCCGCGATGCTGAGGAAGTTGTGGATAGCACATTCAGTGAGTTGGTCACACTGCAGATTAAAATTACTGAGGCAGATAGGGAATGGGTGACCAACAGACAGAGGAAGAGTAGGAAGGCAGTGCAGGGATCCCCTGCGGTCATCTCCCTCCAAAACAGATTTACCGTTTTGGAAACTGTTGGGGGAGATGGCTCACCAGGGGAAGGTGGCAGCAGCCAGGTTCATGGCACCGTGGCTGGCTCTGCTGCACAGAAGAGCGGGAAAAAGAGTGGCAGAGCTATAGTGATAGGGGATTCAATTGTAAGGGGAATAGACAGGCGTTTCTGCGGATGCAAACGAGAATCCAGGTTGGTATGTTGCCTCCCTGGTGCAAGGGTCAAGGATGTCTCGGAGCGGCTGCAGGGCATTCTGGAGGGGGAGGGTGAACAGCCAGCTGTCGTGGTGCATATAGGCACCAACGATATAGGTAAAAAACGGGATGAGGTCCTATAAGCTGAATTTAGGGAGTTAGGAGTTAAACTAAAAAGTAGGACCTCAAAGGTAGTAATCTCAGGATTGCTACCAGTGCCACGTGATAGTCAGAGTAGGAATGACAGGATAGCTAGGATGAATACGTGGCTTGAGAGATGGTGCAAGAGGGAGGGTTTCAAATTCCTGGGACATTGGGACCGGTTCTGGGGGAGGTGGGACCTGTACAAATCGGACGGTCTGCATCTGGGTGGGACCGGAACCAATGTTCCCGGGGGGGTGTTTGCTAGTGCAGTTGGGGAGGGTTTAAACTAATGTGGCAGGGGGATGGGAACCGATGTAGGAAGTCAGTGGGGACAGAAACAAAAGGCAGGAAGGGAGAGTGTGTAAAGCATGACCAGAGAAAGCAGGGCAGAGAGCAAGGAAGGTCTACATTAAACTGCATTTATTTTAATGCAAGGGGCCTGACGGGCAAAGCGGATGAACTCAGGGCATGGACGGGCACATGGGACTGGGATATTATAGCTATGACTGAAACATGGCTAAGGGAGGGGCAGGACTGGCAGCTCAATGTTCCGGGGTACAGATGCTATAGAAAGGATAGAACAGGAGGTAAGAGAGGAGGGGGAGTGGCGTTTTTGATTAGGGAGAACATCACGGCAGTACTTAGAGGGGATATATCCGAGGGTTCGCCCACTGAGTCTATATGGGTGGAACTGAAAAATAAGAAAGGAGAGATCACCTTGGTAGGACTGTACTACAGGCCCCCAAATAGTCAGCGGGAAATTGAGGAGCAAATATGTAAGGAGATTACAGATAGCTGCAAGAATAATAGGGTGGTAGTAGTAGGGGACTTTAACTTTCCCAACATTGACTGGGACAGCCATAGCATTAGGGGCTTGGATGGAGGGAAATTTGTTGAGTGTATTCAGGAGGAATTTCTCATTCAGTATGTGGATGGACCGACTGGAGAGGGGGCAAAACTTGACCTCGTCTTGGGAAATAAGGAAGGGCAAGTGACAGAAGTGCTAGTGAGGGACCACTTTGGGACAAGTGACCATAACTCCATTAGTTTTAAGATAGCTATGGAGAATGATAGGTCTGGCCCAAGAGTTAAAATTCTTAATTGGGGCAAGGCCAATTTTGATGGTATCAGACAGGAACTTTCAGAGGTAGATTGGGGGAGACTGTTGGCAGGCAAAGGGACGGCTGGTAAATGGGAGGCTTTTAAAAATGTGTTAACCAGGGTGCAGGGTAAGCACATTCCCTTTAGAGTGAAGGGCAAGGCTGGTAGAAGTAGGGAACCCTGGATGACTCGAGATATTGAGACTCTGGTCAAAAAGAATAAGGAGGCATATGACGTACATAAGCAACTGGGATCAAGTGGATCCCTTGAAGAGTATAGAGATTGTCGAAATAGAGTTAAGAGGGAAATCAGGAGGGCAAAAAGGGGACATGAAATTGCTTTGGCAAATAATGCAAGGGAGAATCCAAAGAGATTCTACAGATACATAAAGGGGAAAAGAGTAACTAGGGACAGAGTAGGGCCTCTTAAGGATCAACAAGGACATCTATGTGCAGAGCCACAAGAGTTGGGTGAGATCCTGAATGAATATTTCTCATCGGTATTCACGGTGGAGAAAGGCATGGATGTTAGGAAACTAAGGGAAATAAATAGTGATGTCTTGAGAAGTGTGCATATTACAGAGGAGGAGGTGCTGGAAGTCTTAAAGCGCATCAAGGTAGATAAATCCCCGGGACCTGATGAAATGTATCCCAGGATGTTGTGGGAGGCTAGGGAGGAAATTGCGGGTCCCCTAACAGAGATATTTGAATCATCGGCAGCCACAGGTGAGGTGCCTGAAGATTGGAGAGTGGCGAATGTTGTGCCCTTGTTTAAGAAGGGCAGCAGGGAAAAGCCTGGGAACTACAGACCCGTGAGCCTAACGTCTGTAGTAGGTAAGTTGCTAGAAGGTATTCTGAGAGACAGGATCTACAAGCATTTAGAGAGGCAAGGACTGATTCGGGGCAGTCAGCATGGCTTTGTGCGTGGAAAATCATGTCTCACAAATTTGATTGAGTTTTTTGAGGGGGTGACCAAGAAGGTAGATGAGGGCAGTGCAGTAGACGTTGTTTACATGGACTTTAGCAAAGCCTTTGACAAGGTACCGCATGGTAGGTTGTTGCAGAAGGTTAAAGCTCACGGGATCCAGGGTGAGGTTGCCAATTGGATTCAAAATTGGCTGGACGACAGAAGGTGGTTGTAGAGGGTTGTTTTTCAAACTGGAGGCCTGTGACCAGTGGTGTGCCTCAGGGATCGGTGCTGGGTCCACTGTTATTTGTGATTTATATTAATGATTTGGATGAGAATTTAGGAGGCATGGTTAGTAAGTTTGCAGATGACACCAAGATTGGTGGCACAGTGGATTGTGAAGAAGGTTATCTAGGATTGCAACGGGATCTTGATCAATTAGGCCAGTGGGCCGACGAATGGCAGATGGAGTTTAATTTAGATAAATGTGAGGTGATGCATTTTGGCAGATCGAATTAGGCCAGGACCTACTCAGTTAATGGTATGGCGTTGGGGAGAGTTATAGAACAAAGAGATCTAGGAGTACAGGTTCATAGCTCCTTGAAGGTGGAGTCGCAGGTGGACAGGGTGGTGAAGAAGGCATTCGGCATGCTTGGTTTCATTGGTCAGAACATTGAATACAGGAGTTGGGACGTCTTGTTGAAGTTGTACAAGACATTGGTACGGCCACACTTGGAATACTGTGTGCAGTTCTGGTCACCCTATTATAGAAAGGATATTATTAAACTGGAAAGAGTGCAGAAAAGATTTACTAGGATGTTGCCGGGACTTGATGGTTTGAGTTATAAGGAGAGGCTGGATAGACTGGGACTTTTTTCCCTGGAGCGTAGGAGGCTTAGGGGTGATCTTATAGAGGTCTATAAAATAATGAGGGGCATAGATAAGGTAGATAGTCAACATCTTTTCCCAAAGGTAGGGGAGTCTAAAACTAGAGGGCATAGGTTTAAGGTGAGAGGGGAGAAATTCAGAAGGGCCCAGAGGGGCAATTTCTTCACTCAGAGGGTAGTGAGTGTCTGGAATGGGCTGCCAGAGGTAGTAGTAGAGGCGGGTACAATTGTGTCTTTTAAAAAGCATTTCGATAGTTACATGGGTAAGATGGGTATAGAGGGTTATGGGCCAAGTGCGGGCAACTGGGACTAGCTTAATGGTAAAAACTGGGCGGCATGGACTGGTTGGGCCGAAGGGCCTTTTTCCATGCTGTAAACTTCTATGATTCTATGACTATCTGACATCAAAAAAGTATTTCACAGACACCGTTCTAATGTGGGAAAAGTGACCTCCAATTTGCACACAGCATACTCCTGCAAAGAGCAGCATGAGAAAGTAACAGTAGCATGAAGCAGAACCACACATGCTGTGCATCGTTACCATATGACCCGGCATGGGTCCTGGTTACACTCCCAATGCAGGTCAAGGTGGCTCACAATAAAAAGGAGAGAGTTCAAAAGGGCTGAGGTACGTCCGAACTAAAAACCCTCTCACCGTTTGAGGGGAAGGCCCTCCAGCTTATCAAGGAGGAAGAGAACCTCTCCTGTGTTGAGGGTGAGGTGGGAGCAAGAGGAAAAAGTGAGGACCCACTACACAATCACCCATCTGGCCAGCCTCACGTGAGCTCTTTCTCTCCTAGCCTGAGGTGGGTGACTCACCTGATGAAGGAGCTGCGTTCCAAAGGCTAGTGATTCGAAACAAACCTGTTGGACTTTAACCTGGTGTTGCTTCTTACTATGCCCACCCCAGTCCAACACTGGCATCTCCACATCATAAAAAGTTAGAGTGGTTGTGACCTTCTGGGTAACAGGCAGTGGATGGCCTCTGAATCAATGTGATACCAACTCTTGGAAAACCTGGCAAAGGTGAGTGACCATGTCTCTAGACAGCTGGAGTCTCCTCTTGCACTGGTTCTCACTCATTCCAAGAACATTAGTCGCCATCTGTAAACCCTAGCCTGATTATGTCCCCTCTGAGCTGCCACTCTCTGTGGACCTGCCTCAGGCAGCTGAACAGGTCCTGCCATCCCTTCCTCATTAGAGTTCTGTTCTTGCTTCCGTACAACTGTGCCTTGATATTGGCGTTGTCTCTTTTACTTCACAGCTAGAAGGATTACTGCCAACTCTACTGGCTCCATATTTATACCTGTGAAGTAACTGAATGAGAACAAAGAGAATGAGTGACCACTGAGGAATCCTGTCAATGCCCTGATCCATTGCCCATCCAATCCTGAAGACAGAGAGTCGGGATAAACGGGTCTTTTTCTGGTTGGCAAGATGTAACTAGTGGGGTGCCACAGGGCTCAGTCCTCGGGCCTCAACTATTTACAATATGTGTGAATGACTTGGATGGAGGGATAGAAGGTCCTGTAGCAAAATTTGCAGATGACACTAAAATAGATGGGATAGTAAGCTGCAAAGAGGAAATAAGAAATTTGCAAATGGATATGGATAGGTCAGGCGAGTGGGCCAAAATTTGGCAGGTGGAGTAAGTGCGAGATTTTCCATTTTGATCAGAAAAATGGAAAGGCAACTTATTACCTAAATGGAGAGAAACATCGGGGTGCTTCGGTACAGAGGGATCCGGGTATCCTCGTGGATGAATTGCAGAAAACTAGTCGGCAGGTACAGCAGGTAATAAGAAGGGAAATGGAATTTTGCCCTTTATAGCTGAAGGAATAGACTATAAAAGTGAGAAAATATTGCTGCAACTATACAAGACATTGGTGAGTTCGCACCTGGAGCACTCTGTACAGCTTTGGTCCACTTATTTGAGGAGGGGTGTAGTTGCATTAGAGGCAGTTCAGAGGAGATTCACGAGATTGATTCCAGAGGTGGGGAGTTTGTCGTATGAAGAGAGATTGAGCAGTTTAGGTCGATACTCTCGCAAGTTTAGAAGAATGAGAGGAGATCTTATTGAGTTATGTAAAATGATAAAAGATGTTGACAAAGTAGATGTAGAGCAGATGTTTCCTCTTGTGGGACAACCATAATGTGAGGTCATAGTTTTTGGACAACGGATAGCAGATTTAAAACAGAGATGAGGAGAAATTACTTCTCTCAAAGGGTCGTGAACCTGTGGAATTCTGTTGAGTGGGAAGACTCGACTTCAACTTCGCAAAGTACATTATAATGCATTCAAATTGATGCAAATCAGTTTCTGGGCATCCTGGGTGTCAACCTGATCATGCCAAAAGGGAGGGTCCGGGAATCACGATCGGAAATTTCGGCGACACAAATCCTGTTTTTGGCCTCTCGCGATATTTTGTGGCCATCATGGGATTTGCACCCACTGCTAATGGCCCCGCGAAATCCCGCCACTAACCATCATTGGTGGGGGGTGGGGATGATAGCATTGCAAGATTTCGCTGACAGGATTCTCATTTCTGCCTCTTACGAGATTTTGCGCCCACGTTGCCATTTGCGCTTGCAGCGAACACAGGAGCAAATCACGGCCACTGTCTGCTGAGGAGAATTTCCTGCTTCATCATTGGGACACCAGGAAACTTCATTTATTTTTTCCGTGGCCTCTATTTAATGGAAGCACGAAATGTTGCATTGAATGTTTTGGAAACATGCACCATTGTAATGTTGGGCTGGATTCTCCGCTCCCCGATCCCGAAATCGCGTTTGGCGGCGGGGCGGAGAAACCGTTTTGGCGCCGAAGTCGGGAGCGGCACCAGTTTTTCAATTCTCTGCCCCCTGAAAGTCGGCGTACTCCTCGAGTATCCACCGCCTCAGGCCATTGCCTGAGGCCCGCAATGCTCCGTTGCCGACCGGCCGCATTCATGATAGCGTGGCTTATGTGTGCTCACACCATCCGGGATACTCGCGTGGTGGCTGTGGACTCAGTCCGGGACCGCCAATGTTGGGGGGAGGGCCGATCGGCAGGCAGGGGGGGCTTCATTAAGGGTTGGGGGTAATATGGGCGGGCGGTCGGGGGTGCGTGTGTGGCCGATGCAGGGCACTATATTGGCGTCCAGGTCCGCGGGTTGAGTCCGCCATGGAGCACGGCTCGGCCGCTGCCGTGCACAGGCGCGGCCTCTGAACCGGAAGTGCGGGGGGCCATATCGGCAGCTGGATCTGCAAGCTCAACGACGGCTCCCTGCTCGTCCCCAGCAAAACAGGGAACCGGTGGCCTTTTGACGCCAGTTTTCCTGGCGTAAAAGACCACAGTTTTCACGACAGCGTCAGCACTTAGTCTCAAATCGGAAAACCCAGCCCATTATATCTATGGCGTATTATAATGTAGAAAGCATAGGAAATGAAGGCATGATGACTTATTATTATAGAATTTACAGTGCAGAAGGAGGCCATTCGGCCCATCGAGTCTGCACCGGCTCTTGGAAAGAGCACCCTACCCAAGGTCCACACCTCCACCCTATCCCCATAACCCAGTAACCCCACCCAACCCTAAGGGCAATTTTGGACACTAAGGGCAATTTATCATGGCCAATCCACCTAACCTGCACATCTTTGGACTGTGGGAGGAAACCGGAGCACCCGGAGGAAACCCACGCACACACGGGGAGGATGTGCAGACTCCGCACAGACAGTGACCCAAGCCGGAATCGAACCTGGGACCCTGGAGCTGTGAAGCAATTGTGCTATCCACAATGCTACCGTGCTGCCGTGCATTGCATTCAATAAGCATTCAATACGCCATAATCAGCTTGGACTTTTTCACTTGCGTAAATCACCCACTGGGAAAGTTAAACAGTTAATCATCATGGCTCTGCTTCTCCTCCCAGTAAAATCAATGGGGATGTTAAGTTTACTCAATTAACACTGCTGTGATTGCTGCAGACATTTAAACTGAAGAGCTAGACATGTTTGTGGAATCATTGGATTTGTAGTTTGCTGTTTAAATTGCGAAATAGGTGCATTGCCTTTGTTCGACATTTCTAAAAATAATTCAGTGGAACGGTCCCGACAGTGTCTAGGTTCACTGGTGCAAAGTGCAGGGCAACAGAAAAATGTTTGGAGTGGGTTCCAGGTTCCTAGCCTTAAACTGCCGTCTGAATATGACGTGTTCTTTATGTATTTTGGACTGTTGTTCCTATGTGCTGTGAACGTGGTAGACCGTGGTCACAATGTGCCCATTTACACATTATTAAAATCCAAGTGGTAAATCATAAATAGTGCTGGGATTACAGAATGGTCGAGAAATTGGAGCCTACAGGGCTCTAGTTTCACTGTTGTTTTCATGGTCTGAGTAGAACGGAACATGATCATTGATCCATCTAATGAACTAACCAGACAGATATAAAGGCCGACCTTAAGGCAAATCAGCTCTCTATAATTTAAATTGCTGTTTGTTTCTGTCTGTCAGTTTTACCTTCGAACATCCACTTTAGACACTTCCAGAGCTGAGCAAATCACATCCCAGTGGATCACCACTGCACCAGCTGTGAAAGATTCCAATTAATTTTTCAGCAAATTGTGGTGTGCATTTGCCACAAGAGGATTGGGGGAGCAGAACAAAGAACAAAGAAATGTACAGCACAGGAACAGGCCCTTCGGCCCTCCAAGCCCGTGCCGACCTTGCTGCCCGACTAAACTACAATCTTCTACACTTCCTGGGTCCGTATCCTTCTATTCCCGTCCTATTCATGTATTTGTCAAGATGCCCCTTAAATGTCACTATCGTCCCTGCTTCCACCACCTCCTCCGGTAGCGAGTTCCAGGCGCCCATTACCCTCTGCGTAAAAAACTTGCCTCGTACATCTACTCTAAACCTTGCCCCTCTCACCTTAAACCTATGCCCCCTAGTAATTGACCCCTCTACCCTGGGGAAAAGCCTCTGACTATCCACTCTGTCTATGCCCCTCATAATTTTGTATACCTCTATCAGGTCTCCCCTCAACCTCCTTCGTTCCAGTGAGAACAAACCGAGTTTATTCAACCGCTCCTCATAGCTAATTCCCTCCATACCAGGCAACATTCTGGTAAATCTCTTCTGCACCCTCTCTAAAGCCTCCACATCCTTCTGGTAGTGTGGGGACCAGAATTGAACACTATACTCCAAGTGTGGCCTAACTAAGGTTCCATACAGCTGCAACATGACTTGCCAATTCTTATACTCAATGCCCCGGCCAATGAAGGCAAGCATGCCGTATGCCTTCTTGACTACCTTCTCCACCTGTGTCGCCCCTTTCAATGACCTGTGGACCTGTACTCCTAGATCTCTTTGACTCTTTGAACGGTTTCACTCAGTAGAAAGGTCTCAAGGTGCTTCATGGATCTGCAAACAACCAACATTGACATAAAGCCAATGGCAGTTACAACAGGACAGGAGACTGAAAGTTTGATCAAAGAGAGAAATTTCTGCAGCATTTTAAAGGTGGACAGCGTGTTAGAGATGGTCTTCCTGAGAAGTTACTTGATAGAAAACCTGAACCATTCAGGAGATCCAGTTCTTTGCTTATTTTGTAAAATGGGGATTATTTTTCCTTTCCCATTAAAGGAGGAAACATTCTCTACAACGTGAGGTGATGTTAGACCATAAGACCGTAAGAAATAGGAGCAGAAATAGGCCACTCAGCCCATCGAGTCTGCTCCGCCATTCATCATGGCTGATATTTTTCTCATCCCCATTCTCCTGCCTTCTCCCCATTACCCCTGATCCTCTTATTAATTAAGAACCTATCTATCTCTGTCTTAAAGACACTCAGTGATTTGGCCTGCACAGCCTTTTGAGGCAAAGAGTTCCACAGATTCATCACCCTCTGGCTGAAGAAATTCCTCCTCACCTCTGTTTTAAAAGATCGTCCCTTTGGTCTGAGATGGTGTCCTCTGCTTCCAGTTTTTCCTACATGTGGAAACATCCTCTCCAAATCCACTCTATCCAGGCCTCATAGTATCCTGTAGGTTTCAATAAGATCCCCCCTCATCCTTCTAAACTCCAACTGGTACAGACCCAGTGTCCTCAACTGTGCCTCATACGACAAGCTCTTCATTCCAGGGATCATTCGTGTGAACTTTCTCTGGGCCCTTTCCAGATTAGGGTAGGGTGTGCTCAGATAGCCGGGTGTTAAACCACCATTCAGACAGTGAACCAAGTGCCATTGATGTGGTGGAATGACATTTAAATGTGTGGGGACTTGGTTGAAAATGCTGTGCTGCAGAGTCAAGCTGTAGAGAGAGATTGTCATGCCGGGTCCAGGGAACAGTAGAGGGCCGGCAATCCACAGTGTGAAAATAAAAAGGAGCTAAAATCCATCACATGTCATGACATTCAAATTTGCTTTTTATTTCAAGCACAGATTAGTTTCGATCATCCTTAATGCTGTACAGTGCAGTTTGGTGCAATGCGTCCTGCAGAATGACCTGAGCAAAGGTTTGGTGCCATTGGAACAGATGTCAAAGTCTGTTGCACCCTGTGCCTCGGCGTGGCGGGGGTCCTGCTGGAGCTCCTAACACTCGAGAAAGTAAAGTTTTGGTTGGGGTGGGGTCGGGGGGGGGGGGTGGAATGTATAAGTTATTGAGGATTCTTTTTCATTGTTTTTTTGTATTCAAAATGTTGGGAGCTGTTTGAGGGTGGGTGGGATGAGGCGATTGTTGGCTCGGGGATTGCCATTTTATTTGTTGTTATGGATAATTATTTGTTGTAGTAAATATGATGAAAATGTAATGAGGACAATAAAAATATTTATATAAAAAAAAATTGAGCAAGCCTGAAGTTCCGAGAAGCTCATTGGGAAGTCCTAGAGATAAAAAACTACACTGAAAAAGTATTGATTTTGTTTGTGCAACTCATTTGGAAAATCCCCATTCAAAAATAACAGAGGGTTGTTGAACTTCTTGGGACTTTGACGGTAATTTCTCCATAGTGAGAGTCGCTCGTTGTTCTGTCTAGGGAGATAGCTTTCCCTCTTTCAATGGCTTTGCCATAGACAGACTGGAAAGATTAATCATCCGGATCAGAAATCCTAATTCCGTCATAAGGGGGGGGGGGGGGGGGGGAGGGCAAAGGGTGGCCCTCCGATGGACTTTGGGGGCAACCCCTTAAAGAGTTACCCCCTTGGCCCACTGCGAGGTCTACCGCATCAGGGCCGCTTGTCAAAACCTGCACCAATTCTAGCCCATGTGATTCCCGGCCCAGCGGACTGGGGAATCACACAGGCCCAGTGAATATTGTGCCTAGCCCAGTAATAGGATGCAAATAGGTCTCAATTTACATAATCCGACTGGCGTGGGGCACGAACCTCGATCCCGACGCCAGCTGGGGACTGGAGCATCGGCTCTCGCCAATCCCGTTTTCTGCCCGGCGCTTTATTCTCTGCCGCCGGTAGCGGAGTTCCCGATGCCGCGGAGAATCCAGCGGAAATTCCAAAAAGGAACGAGAAAAAGCAAGAACTAAGTATGTCAAATGGAAAACCAAAGAGAGGGCTAAAGATCCACGTGATACAAACAGGCATGAAAGAGGATTAGAGTCACAGTTAGATGACAAACTGTTGTTGGACGTACTGATCCCTGCGGATGCAACAAAGCATTGCTGGTCACTCCTTTACTGGATGGACAATTAAAAATGGAAGTGGACGCTGACGCAGCTGTTTCATTAGTACCAGAAACTTTGGCAAATGAGACTACGACATATCGCCTTAAAACCCTCAAAGATAACAAGTTGAAACCTACAGCAGAGAAGTAGTTCTGTTCCATTAAGGGGCCATATCGATGTAAATGTGCAGCTAAATGGACAGACTGTAGACTTGTTTCTGCACATTATTAAAGGTAACTATCTTCCCCTGATGGGGAGAACCTGGCTGGAGAGAATCAAGCTAAACTGGGCCAAGGTGAATCTCATGTTGGAGTCCAAGGTAGGCCCAACCAAAAGCCTAAAGCAACAGGAAGCAGCAGCTGCTGAAAAAACTCTGAAAGCAGCTGTGGCCAAGGCTCGGGCTGGCAATGCTGGGACCAAGACGACAAAGCCTCAGCCTACTGTAAAAAATGTGGCTCAGGATTGAGAAACAAAGGATGAAGAGCTTGCGGAAGATGCACATGAACGCTTTGACAAAAATGGAGGTCAAAAGTGTACTGAAAAATTTGGTGAGGATATCCGGAATGCGTTTATGTGCTCCCTTTGTAAATTCCGAACCACGGAGGAACAAGAAATTGAGGCACATCTGGAAACGCCTGACCAGACGGCAACGTTTGACTTCACTGGAAAGAACATTCAGTTTGGGAAAGGTCTGCTGACTCCCTTCATGCATCAAGGGTCAACAAGAATAAAAAGATTGCTGATGGTAAACAATGGCAAGAACAGGAGCAAAGGGAGCCGGCACAGAAACTCATGAAGGATGGGAGTTGCTCCAGATGATCAAATGAAAGGAGTTGGAGCGGCTGAGAGTGCCGTCTGCAACACCAATATTCCTTTCCTATTTCACTCTGTCAGCAGCATCTGAGGTCCAATGAACACACCAACAGCAAGAGTAATTACCATAGCCTGACTGCTCAACAAATCAGCTGTAAAGGCTAAATTTGATATGTTCTCAAAGTTTGCGAATCCTTTTGGAAATCCTCAGGAGCAACAGTTTCAATGGAGAGGTTAGAATTTGCCTTCCAGAATCAAGACCAAAAACACAATGGTGAATGCAGCGAAAATGAAACCTTGAGGGGAGAGATACAGGATCTGATGGAGGCACGCCACAATCTGGGGAAGACGCCGCAGAGGCTGTGCCAGGAGATTCGGATAAAGGAGGCCCTGGTATGCAGCCTGGAGAGGCAGCGGGCGACAATGAAAAAACAGATCGACAGCCTGGGGCAAGAACTAAAGAGGCTGGAAATGGAGCTTGAGCTAAGTCCACATTGCTCCATATTACTCCAGCTAAGATCTATCCTGGGTGTACCACATCCAGCAGTGTGAATGAAAATTCAAAATGAAATGAACCGCAAAGGAAATACAACCAGGAGATGGAGAAGAGGCTCACCTCAGAAGTGAAAGCTCTTGAAAGGCAGCCACATCAGATTTTGTGACGTGAGAACAGGTTTGTCATAATATACACCAGTATATCATGGTGCAGACACACACTGATGGACATGCAGTGGGACCAATCAGCATACACAACACCGCAGCCAATCACCAGTGAGAGCACACGCACTATAAAGACAGGGGACAGGAGAGTTCCCGCTCATTCTAGTAGCAGCCAGCTCGGAGCACAGAGCTCCCAGCCTGCAACACAGACATTCACCATGTGCTGAGTGCATCACCTGGTTAGGACTAGGCAAGGGTCAACAGTTAAAGCTGGTATTGCATTTACCCACAGTTCAAGTATGTTAATATAGTTAATCTTATAATAAAATAGAGTTGCACCACTTCCAGTGTTGGTGACCTGTTTGTGATCCAGAACACCCAACACATCAAGGTTAAATGCCGAGTTTTTCAGAAAGGCCAGGAAGTATTGGCAAGGAATTATACCACCAGTGAGAAGTGGATACCTGCAATCGTCTAGGCACACGAAAGACCAGTCTCCTATACCGTGCAAACACAAGACGATGCTTTGTGGCGAAGACATGCTGATCAACATTTAGCAACTGGAACTAGTTTGCCAGAGACAGAGTCAACCGCGAGTCTGCAACAAACTGTGCCAAGTGTTTTTCAAACTTTTTTCCCGGGGACCCATTTTTACCTACCAGCCAACCTTCGGGACCCAACCCGGCCAACCTTCGCGACCCATGCCGGCCAGCCTTCGCGACCCATGCCGGCCAGCCTTCGCTACCCACACCGGCTGCTCTTCGCGACCCACGCCGGCCGACCTTCACGACCTACGCAGGCCGAACTTCACGACCCACTCTGGCCGGCCTTCGAGGCCCACGCCGGCTGACCTGCGCGACCCACCATTTTCTCTTACCTTGTTTGTTGCTGACAAAAATGGAGGAAATGGTTTTGGGTCCCTTTGGCCCCAATTGTCCCTTTGTCCCTTGTTGCTCGTTTTAGCCTTAGTTTATTTGCTCTAATTCTGTCACCTTTGCTCTTGAGTCGCCAGGTATCTTTCTGATACCGCCACGTGGTTCAAGACCGAGTAATGATTAATAATCGAACACACCGCTTAGTAAGAGTTAAATCAACGCTCATTTATTACATACAGCAATTAATACTTATACATTAATTCTACTTCTAAACTACTTCCTACCACTAACAGGCCAATACTTAACTTTGGAAATGGCCCACCAGGTCAGGGAAACGAATGGCCTTTCGAATGGGTTCTGAGCCTGTGGGATTCAAAAGCTGGTACAGGTCGATAGTCAGGAGTGTCTATCTGGTAGCGATCGTTGGAGTAAAACTTACTTGCAGAAGGGTCTCGAAGGGTGCGGAGAGGAGAAGAAGAGTCGATTTGAACTTGGCCCCTATTTTTATCGTCCCCAGGGGCTTCCCGCCTCTCGGGGCAGACCTTGTACCTGGTTCCAAGTGATTGGACTAAGTCCCAATCACTTGGTTCGATATTCTCCAATACTGGAGCGATTCCTTGATCGAGGGGTGGTCGTTTACCTTTCTTTGTGTCAGCTCCTGCTGGCGCCGAAAGGTCTGGGTCGGCTTTGTGTGTCTATTTTGTATCAATTGTTCCCGGGGATTGCTGCTTAATATGCATATGGCTGGGGTGTTGTTATGTTGATGGCTGCAGGTATCGGTTTGATCTGGCTTCTCCAGAGGCAAATACACTGTTTTACCTGCAGCTGTCTGTTTGAGTCCTGTTGGCTGATTTTCCCATCAGCCTCTTCCGTTCACCATTTTAAATCTGGGTTTGGCCATTCTAATCGGGAGTCAGCCATTTTAAGCAGCTACAATCCCTCCTTGTGATCCTAACGCGAAGCGTGAAGGATCACATCATTTTGTTACTTTCCATTCCCTGACCGGGGGGGGACACCTCCTACATGGCCTCTGCACTGACCATAGCTATGCACAAAAATTTTTAACTAACAATTCTAAGGGCGCTATGTCAGACAGGGACATGCATTACAAGATAACAAACTTGGAACCTCTAATTTATCCTTAATACACTACCCTCGCTAAACATTCCATTATTCTATCTTCTCTAATTATACAACAAAATCACAGCATTTCATATAATCTTTCCTGGCTTGGCAGTCAAGCTCAGGATCATACAATTTTTTTTTTGCTCATGAAAAAGTTTTGTACATCTCTTTATTTACAACAACAACAATAAACGCAGGTGAATGCACTTTATTGTTTTATTATAGATCGCGGGGGTCGGGGGTCTGGTCGTAACCGAATATAGGGGATCTGATCCTATATACCGGGGTTCGAGCGCGGTACACTCTCCTTCTCCATTTACGTAGGCGCATAGTCTGCACTACACAGCAGAATATCACCAACGCTAACAGTGTTTCGATCACGTAGGACAGGGAGTACCAGGTTATGAACCTGGCACACCAGGAAGATGCAGTGTCGCTGGTGACTGGGCTCTGGGTACTGCGGGGCAGTGAAACATTAACGGCTGGGAGGTTTGAAGTCATGGGGTTCACGTTCCCGCGCAACCAAATGTCCAAAAGTAAAGTGTTGATCATGATGAAGGAAGTCCTCATGGTTGTCCTCTTTCCTTTTCTTTCTTTGTGTTCTCTTTATTTTCTCCGGTCCTGGAGCTTCTGAAGTTCTGTAGAAACAAGCATAGTATCTGTAACTACCTTTGTTTAATATCCGGTATGTTAGTGTGTCTGTCCTTTGGTGCCAATTATTCCCTTATAATTGGTCACTATGTGTGACTCCCTCATTTTTTTTCAAAAAACAAATTTTTAGGGCACGGCACACTTCCCAATCATGAACCAGAGCTGATTTATCATCCCAATGTTCCAGGATGTAAATAGCAGATGGCGGCAACCTAAAGGTTATCTAAACAATCAAAAACTTTTTGAAATGAAAAATGTTAAATGAGGTGCATATGGGCCGCGACGGGTAAGATTTGGATGGAGTCCTCGGGTAGGACGGCGACCAATGCCGTATCTCCCCTACCCGAGCGTGATTGACCAGCGGGGGGGGGGGGGGGTCCTCAGGCAGGGCGGGTCTCACTCCGTTTCTCCACTGCCTGAGCAACCGACAAGAACGGGCAAAAATGTAGTCATCGTGATGGGGCTGCCATAGTGGTTCTATCCTTCGAACCAGAAGGGCAGTTACGATCGGGCGTCTGATACCCGAACAAGTATCAGCTGAAAAGCTAGTTCCTCTGAACGAGCATGTGGTCTGTTGACCAGCTGTCTGCAGATAAGCTAGTTCCGCTGAACAAGCGTGTGGAAAAATTCTCCTGTCGGACAAACAACATTAAACAAACTTCCTGACAACATAAAACATTCTGCAGGTTCCATCAGAATACGGGACATCATAAATCACATTTGGGCTGGGGTGTAATTAGCATATGGAGGGAGTGCAGCGTGACCGAAAAAGAAAGGAGGAGTGAAACAAAAATGAAGTGGCCTTGCTGAGGTAACGCTGCCATGAGAAGTGGTGGATAAGCGCTCACAGTTTGCATGGGGCAGCTGGGAACTTGTAGCTGCTGTGGGTGGTGTTCTCTTTCATATCTGGGGGCTAGTCTAGCTGGTGGGGGTCTCCTGCAATCTAGGGCGAAGTGTCCTGGCTGCCCACAGTTGTAACATGACCCCTGGGGCACATAAGGTGGAGCAGGCTCTCTGGTGCATTGTTCCCTTGCGTATGGTTCCCTGGGTGGGGGGTCGGGGCTGTTGGTGTCTTCGCTGGTTCGGGGGGCTTGACATTCTCGTGCGTAATGTCCTAATTGTCCGCAATTATAACATTACGGTGCTTTCTGCGGGGGGGGGGGGGGGGGGGGGGGCTGTTGCTTCCTTCGTTTACCCCTGCGGGGTTCTGGTGCGTTTTAACTGGATGCATGTCTGCCTGCTCTTCCTCGGGTTCCCTAACTGCGGGTTTGTCTACTTCTGCCTGCTGTTCTTCGGGATTTTTAACTGTGGGTTTGCTTTGTACAGACTGCTCCCAGGCGCGGGACAATCTTTTTAAAACCCATTTCTCATTGTGGGCTTCCTCTGAGGGGTCATAATTCGTACAGGCTTTTTGTCCTGCCTCTGTGGCATGGGAGATAAGGGTGCGGGTCCATTTGGCCATACCGTCTTGGGACAAATGGGCGCGTTCTAAATTACCAAAAAGTGCTGTGAAATGAATCCACAGGCGTCCAGCAAACGCTGTGGGGTGTTCTGTCTTTTCCTGGCTGCACTTATTGAGGCCAACTACGGGGTCACCCCGGTTATACCCGATCGCATCCAGGATCGTGGTATGCATTTCTGCAAGGGTGCCTCCTCCTACATTCTGTGGGTCGGGAAGGGCTGCTGCTACCGACGGATCTAAACTTAAAACTGTGAGCTTTACCTGCTCTCTCTCATCCAGGCCGTACATGGTCGCCTGATGTTTAACTGTGGCAAAGAAATGGTGGGGGTCTGAGGTGGGGAGGAACGGTGTGATCTTCTCGCATGCATCGCGTAATTGGGTCACTGTTAAAGGGGGTGGAATATAGATATTCTGCATCGTCCGATGTGGCTGTGCGGTGGGTGGTTACAGGGTTCATTGGAGCCTGAACTATCTGCTGTGTGGGGGTTTGGGGTGCTTTTCTCTTTTGGGGCTTTCCCTGCGCACATGTTCCCTGAACATATCTCTGCGCTGTTTCTTGTAACTCTTCCCAATCAGGGCCGTCTTCCTGGTCTAACTTTTCCCAAAAGGTTTCCTGAAAACCTTTCTGAACAGAAAGCAGTGACTGCAGTTCTGCAATCTGCTTCCGGCACTTTGCATGATCTATGCTGCTCTGTCTTTGTTCTGTGGTGGCAGCGTGGAGCGCTCTCAAGGCTGCCTTGAGATCACTGCATTGTTTCTGTAGCATCTCCACCTGCTCTTCTGTCTCTTTCCTTACCAGGACTGCACGTTGCGTGTCCTGATAGGCCTTTTCATACTGTGATTGGAAACTGCTCAAATGCGCCAGACAAGACTGGTGACCCCGTTTGGCGTCAGCCACCTCTTCATCCTTTGCTGCCGATTTCCTCCTTAACTCTAAATTCTCTTTCTCAACTTTGCTCACATCGACTTTACTCATCCGATGTATGCCCTCAACTTCTTTGCGGAGCGTCTTGACGACCTCCTCTGTGCCTCGCAATTGTGCCAAACAGGACACGATTGCCATCGGCTTGCGAGCTTTCGCTAAGCTCTTTTGATGTATCGCACTCATGTTCTCCCACCAAGTATGCCCTATACTTCCGGAACCTGATTCCTCATTATCGCAGAAATCATTCCACACCCTTGAGATATTTCCGGATTTCCTCCTCCCAAATGGGACACTGTCCCACTCTATTGCTGCTGGTCGCTGCGACCGCAAATACCTCAGGGTTCATGAGGCACTGCATTGCCTGCATGGAAATCTTTCCTATCCGCTTGCTTCGTTTAAATTTGGAACAGGGGGCTAAGGCGGTGTTGTAGATGCAGGTACGGCTTTCGCTAATTTCCGAAAATATAGACTTCCGACAGTTTTGACGCAACAAAAATCTATCAGTTTTACCTTATAGCCCTGTTAGTTACGCATGCATACACACACTTCCGAATTATGACGATTAATTATAACTGCTTGAACACTTGTGGATTTCTGTTTCCAATTGGGTTTCTAATTCAAATTTCTTGGGTTCTCTCGGAGTGGTTTTCCACTTCTAGATCGGGTCCCTTCAGGATGTCGCCAAAATGTTGCTCGTTTGAGCCTTAGTTTATTTGCTCTAATTCTGTCACCTTTGCTCTTGTGTCGCCAGGTATCTTTCTGATACCGCCACATGGTTCAAGTCCGAGTAATGATGAATAATCCAACACACCGCTTAGTAAGAGTTACATCAACGCTCATTTATTATATACAGCAATTAATACTTATACATTAATTCTACTTCTAAACTACTTCCTACCACTAACAGGCCAATACTTAACTTTGGAAATGGCCCACCAGGTCAGGGAAACGAATGGTCTTTCGAATGGGTTCTGAGCCTGTGGGATTCAAAAGCTGGTACAGGTCGATAGTCAGGAGTGTCTATCTGGTAGCGATCGTTAGAGTAAAACTTACGTTCTCTTGCAGAAGGGTCTCGAAGGGTGCGGAGAGGAGAAGAAGGGTCGATTTGAACTTGGCCCCTATTCTTATAATCCCCAGGGGCTTCCCGCCTCTCGGGGCAGACCTTGTACCTGGTTCCAAGTGATTGGACTTGGTCCCAATCACTTGGTTCGATATTCTCCAATACTGGAGCGATTCCTTGATCGAGGGGTGGTCGTTTACCTTTCTTTGCGTCAGCTCCTGCTGGCACCGAAAGGTCTGGGTCGGCTTTGTGTGTCTATTTTGTATCAATTGTTCCCGGGAATTGTTGCTTAATATGCATATGTCTGGGGTGTTGTTATGTTGATGGCTGCAGGTATCGGTCTGGTCTGGCTTCTCCAGAGGCGAATACATTGTTTTACCTGCAGCTGTCTGTTTGAGTCCTGTTGGCTGATTTTCCCATCAGCCTCTTCCGTTCGCCATTTTAAATCGGGGTTTGGCCATTCTAATCGGGAGTCAGCCATTTTAAGCAGCTACACCCTTTGGCCCCCCGAACTTGTAAAACAAAAGGCTGCGACCGTATAAAAAAAATGCGGCTGCACTGCGCATGCGTGCCCGATCATCGGTGTGCATGCGCATAGTTTTTCGCATGCGCACAGTATTGCGCATGCGCACCAATGATCGGGCATGCATGCCAAATTCTTTTTTATATGTTCGTATCCATTTTGAAGGCCGCTCGCAGCTGGCATAGTTAAAAACCAGCTGCTGTGGCTGTTGTGCGCGGATTTGCGTGATCGTGAGCGCCGCGACGGACGGCTCTGCGACCCTCCCGATACCCGGGTTTGACAATGCCAGACCTAGACACTCCTGAGAACCTGACAATACCATAAGCTAACCTGACAGTACCCCAGTTGAGGACACTTCAACGCCAAGTCAATATCCAAACAGTACGTTGACTCCAGTTGAGAAAACTATGGACGATGTCAAAACTAAACCAAAAACACCAGAGGTTGCGGTCAACATGCAAAAGCAGTGCTGCCTCACGGCGCCGAGGTCCCAGGTTCGATCCCGGCTCTGGGTCACTGTCCGTGCAGAGTTTGCACATTCTCCCCGTGTTTGCGTGGGTTTCGCCCTCGCAGCCCAAAGATGTGCAGGCTAGGTGGATTGGCCACACTAAATTGCCCCTTAATTGGAAAACAAAATGAATTGGGTACGCTGAATTTATTTTTAAAAACATGCAACAGCAGACGCTTGAGTTTTGCTGACAGCCACACGGAAATCGCCATCCTTCGAAAATTCTAACTTATAGACTGTTGTGTTTACTAATTGTTCATATTGTAAATTTTGATTGTTAACGTTATATTGTGTTTCATTGCAGGAACCTCTAATGTAAAGGGGAGAAAAATGTTGTGTATTCATATTTGTTTCTCGTTGGAACAAGGTCGCTTTAAGAGTCCAATCATGTGATGTATTGATGACATCATCGACAGTTTACAGCCAATTGAGTAAACACCACTCCAATGAAGCTCATTTGTTTGTATCTTCATGGTCTGCAAGCCTCTCCTTTAAAAACATTACACCAATCATAACTTTCAAAAGGGAATGGGATAAATAACTTGAAGGGAAAAAAATTGCAGGACTATAGTTTAAGAGCAGGGGAGTGGAACTAATTGGACAGTTCTTTCAATGAATTGTCAAAATGGGCGGAATCGTCTCCTTCTGTGTTTAATGATTCTAATAACAATGACTGAGAGAAGAAGTGGCCAAACACACTGAATGACAGGCATCTTTAAAGATCAGTGGGAACTAAGTTGGTCAGGAGTTCAATACTCTGCCAGCAGATTTATTGGGCTGGCTAAACCACCAGAATAACTCCCTTTCCTTCATGTGTCGAAATAAATGTCTACAAAATGCTAATCCGGTTGTGTTAAGCACTCAATACCATATATTTACATTTAAACAATAATGAAATAAAAAGAATCGGCAAATATATTCTTTGCCCATGTAACAAACGAATTTGTGTGGTGTAATTGTATTTTGTCAATACTCAGAAAATAATTGATGAAAAGGCCACTGAGGGAGTTGAGTGGCACAGCACACTGTTCTTTCACCTCCAGGACTTGCGTTTAAATCTAGCCCAGATTTCCAGGATGAAAGTCTCTCTCCTTTTTTAACTCTTAACGGCACTCCAAGAAATGAGACAGTGCTGTTGGGTTAGTGATCAATTGCACATTGTTGACAGCTCCTGACCATTTGGCACAGATTGGATGACCACGGCCAATGTTGTAGTGGGGCTTCTGGGGAAAATGGAAAAACTCATACCAGCTCTCACTTGAGCCTCTGATTTAAAACAAGCTGTTAAATTGAGGGAACGTGCTAGAAGCGATACAATGGCCAGCACAAGTTTCTATTACCTTAAGCATAAAATTCAAAATACACAGTGAGGTGATGTTAGTTAGAGAATCCGCGAAAACTTTAACAATCATGCTGCACATCATAGATATAGGTAGGGGGAAACTGGTAAGTATGTGCAGGAGAGAAGAGTTATGTTGATAAAGTGAGATTAAGTAAGGTGGGAGGAAACTTGTGTGGAACATAAACACATGGGTCAGTTGTGCTTTCTAGCCCGTATCCAAGCTGTAAATCTTTTGCAATTCTACACAATACTAATACATCTTCAATTTCTATTGAATTGACAGTTCCAGGTGTGAGGCCAGTTGGCAGAATTCAGTTCTTATTTATGATCATGCACAAGGGTTTCATTGATTTATTTTTATTTTTTATAAATAAATTTAGAGTAACCAATTATTTTTTTCCAATTAAGGGGCAATTTAGCGTGGCCAATCCACCTACCCTGCACATCTTTGGGTTGTGGGGGTGAAACTCACGCAGACACGGGGAGTATGTACAAACTCCACACAGACAGTGACCCGGGGCCGGGATTAAACCTGGGTCCTCGGCGCCGTAGGCAGCAGTGCTAACCACTAGGCCACCGTGCTGCCCTCGGTTTCATTGATTTATCAAGTGTTTTTACAACTATCAGAATTTAAAACCAATTCTCAATTCTTGGTATTCAGTCACTGTAAATGAATCTTCAAAAATCTGCCATTCTGCTTTGGCTGAGCAGCATTTTGTGACATGTCTTTGACTCAGTCTCACGTACTGTGAATGAATTTTCACAGAGCCATTAGTTGGGATAGATGACGAATGAGGCTGGAATATCCTGGCAAGGTTCCAGCACTCACAGGATGGTGTTTATGAATTATATCCTGTTTTCTTCCTCTTTACAAAAGTGCCGCTCCTTTCCAGGTGCTGCTCTTTGTGTCAAACCCGGCAATGTTTCAGACCGAAAGCGGCTTCCTTTAGCTGTGTGTGAAAAAGAAGCTTCTAAAAACTAGTAGCAGAGGAAAAGGGCTGAAGCAGGTTAAAGGTCACTTGGCACACCTGTGCTTGAGTTTTCATGAACATTGTGGGACGATGGTATTAGCTCAGGTCAAGGCACTGTGTTAAGAGTGTGCATACAGGAAAAGCAATGAGTGCTCTTTGAAGTATCTTTAGTTAATTTAAAATTGTCCCAGTGTCACTAGGATGTAGAGTGTCTGGTTTAAAATAGCAGACGAGTATTCATTTCGCACGACCTCGTGATGTATTCATACATTTCTATATTTTAAGCATCAGAGCAAGATGCAGCTAAATGTCCTGTTTGATGTTATGACCTTTGGTAACAATTAAATGGTATCTGGGGTTGTCTGTTATTATCATACACTGTGTTATGCAACTCTACGTTTTGACAATTTGAGAAGTATGCGTGCTGTATCCGGCAATTAAGCTGTTGTTTTTTTGGCACACCATTTGAATAGGAATCTCAGCTGTGGGTTGTGTTGCAGCTCTCTTTATTCTTTCACAGGACATGGGCATTGCTGGCAAGGTCAGCATTTATTGTCCATCCCTAATTGCCCTTGAACTGTGAAGCTTGCTGGGGCCATTTCAGAGGGCAGTGAAGAGTGAACCGCATTGCTGTGGAGGTCTGGAACCACAGGTAGGCAAGACTGAGTAAGGACAGCAGATTTCCTTCCATAAAGGACATTAGTGAACCAGATTTTTTTGTGACAATCAATGATAGTTTCATGGTTGTCATTATTGAGACTAGCTTTCAATTCCATATTTATTAATTGAATTTAAATTCCACCAGCTGCCATGGTGGGATTTCAACCCATGTCCACAGAACATCAGCCTGGGCCTCTGTATTACTAGCACAGTGATGTTGCTGCTCTGTTACTCATTCTGAGTGGAGCATTGCTGATTTGGAAATGTAAGGTGGATAATGTATAATTATTGGAAGGTTGTTAACCTGAAAGAAAATATTTATGCTTGACGGTGAATTTCTACATGGAATGAAGCCACAATGCATGTGCTGCATTGGTGAGAGCCTGGAAGGTCCATTATTGTATGTTGACTGTCTATGATGAGATAGTTCATTGCAACATAACCTATATATGATAGAGAATAAATAATAATGGGTTACTGATGTTATTTCCTGAGAGTTGGAGGCATAAATGTGTGACAATTGTCTTTCTCAGGACTGAAAGCATTAATGGCGTCAGAAGCTTTTTTCACATTTTATTCACCAGTTACATCCCCAATTTTTCTGCAAGTGAGCCACATTTTGAAGGATGGACCATTGGTGGTGGCATCACAAGGTGTCTTCTTTATTTGCTCCAGGGATGTGAGCACCATTGGCTAGGCCAGAATTAGTTGTCCATCCCCAACATCCCCCGAGAACAATTGTGGACCTGGAGTCACATCTAGGTCAGATTTCGTTCCCGAAAAGATTCTCGTGAAACAATTGGGTTTCACTAATGCTAGCTTTCAATTCCATTTTTTGTTTTAATTGAACTTAAATTCTACCAGCCCAGCAATCCACTCAGTTCAAGAGAAATTCAGGATGGGCAACGAACTCTGGCCTTACCAGTAATGCTCACTACCCATGAAAGAAGAGATAACGGTCCAACCATCCACGGTGTGAAGCATTTTCTGATCTCCCCGTTAATTCTTTATGTGGTCATCTTAAATTTGAGTGCACTCTTTGCTGCATTGTCAGCCAGTTTATCTTATATGCCTTCATAATCATGAATACTTCTATTTGGTGATCATCACTTAAACATTTCATCACCAAGAAAAGAGCCCTAAATACCCAATTCTTTTTTTCCATTCCATAATCTCAAAGCCTAATAACGGGCCTGTACCTCGGCAAGGGGTGTGTCCAGCTCAGTTCATTGGGCACATATTTATATGGCAGAAAGAACAAAAGGTGAACATATATTGAAGTTAAAGCCTATTCTTAATCAATGACCACCTTTGTGTTTTTTTTGATAAATTAGTCACTGGAGAGCGATTGGGAACCTAGTTGGCATTTGCGCTGTAGCACTCGCCAATTTGGGTTACTGAGACCAACTGTAGCAACACCAGGGCCATATCAGCAAAATGACTCGGGAATTTCCTATTCTTTCTGGCTCGGTACTTAATTAGTCAATGTGTTTGTCCGCTGAACTATCTGGGAGCTTCAGTTTTTTCTCACTAGACAATCTGCCGTTCTACATTGAACGGTGCGGTCAATCTGAAAAGAGCTGCTGTCATAGTGGTTAGCACTGCTGCCTCTCAACGCCAGGGACCGGGGTTCGACTCCGACCTCGGGTGACTGTGTGGAGTTTGCACGTTCTCCCCATGTCTGCGTGGGTTTCCTCTGGGTTCTCCAGTTTCCTCCCACAGTCCAAAGATTAGGTGTATTGGCCTTGCTAAATTGCCCCTTAGTGTCTCAAGGTTAGGTGAGGTTACAGGGATAGGGTAGGGGATTGGGTCTAGGTTGGGTGTTCTTACAGAGGATCAATTTATACTCGATGGGCTGAATGGCCTCATTTACACTGTAGGAATTCTATGATAGTGTTATTTGATTTGCGTATGATAGTTATAGACTATCACTCACTCTTTATCCAACATATCCACGATGCATTACCTTTTGCATTTTTAATAATGCCTTTTCCTGCATCATAAAGTGAAGAATTTATCTGTCTTGTTAATATCCAGCCCATTCTATTCACTGTGATATTCGCTGGCTGTTCTTGACAAATAGGTACAAACGTAACCAACAGTTTTAAGATGAATTGCAGAAAACAGAGGATGAATTATTGCAGTTATGAACCTCTTAACTTGTGTTTATATGAACATGGGTTATACAATGCTACATCCAGGTTCTCTGTAGATTATAATGTTGTTTAACATAAACAGAAGAACCATCATCTTTTTGGCGTTGACCCTAGTAGACTACAGAATGCTCTACCAGATGTCTGGTGTCATTTGCTGTGTGTTTCTTCCGATATCAAAACAAGCATTGAGAAGATCAAGCCCATTCCAATGATTCTGCCCACCATTTTATTCCAACAAGTAAACAGTGTGGCTATAACATGGTCCAGAATCCAGGAGGTGTCATCTATTACTGGAACATTTAGTAACTTGTCACATTGGTAAAACCAAATTCTGCCAGTTTTTGATGTGTCCCGCCAGTTCAATTGAATTGAAGATTATGTTGCAAACAAAAGTTTGTTTCTGGCTCTATTTGCTCACAGCAGTTAAATGAAAACTGCGTGTCTATATTGTCCCAGGGCCAAGGCACCATCTCATGACTGGCCAATTAATCATTCTCTTTTAGTACTACAAAAATGTAAGTCTGTTTTTATTCAACTGACACAATCTAGCTGACACAAAATAGTTTGAAGGGTCTTTCTGACATGACTGTTTAAGGGATCTATCTTGCATGACAGTTTGAAGGACTTAATTCATGCACCAGTTGAAAATATCCATATCACATGACAATTTGAAGAAATGATTTTGCATGATAAATGTAAATCATTGGTTACATTACGGTTTGGCAGAATACTTTAAGTAGGATCCAAGGCCATGGAGAGGCTGCTGAAGAGATTTTACTAAAAGTGTACCAGGGATGAGAGGCTTTAATTATGATGAAAGATTAGAGAAACTGCATTTTTTCCCCATTAGAATAGCAAATGTTAAAAGGACATCTGATCCAGTTATGGATGACTTTGATGAGGTAAATAGGAAGTAATTATTTTCACTGATTATTGAATTTCTAACCGGGGCATAAATCTTCCATCATCAAAACAAATACCTCAAAGTGACAGTAAGCACAAGGCTAATTTCAATGTGTACACCAATGATACATATCCTTACCATTCAATTACCATTAACTCCAAGAGTGGTGCTATATTGTTTGACTGCTTGTTTGATATCAAGCTCTGAATCAGCAAGGATGTTTTGGACATCAGCATTAAAATGTAATAGTTATCTGTTCCTTGTGAAATGTTTACCTTCAACACTCCCTCCCCATCCTCCATCTACACACACACACACACATATACATGCACTCACGCGCACATTCACGCACACACAAACACACGCGCACGCACACACTATTCAAAACCTCTTCCTGGTTAGTTACTTAGGTTGAATGCAGTTATGTGTTCTCCCCAGAGTTACATTTCCAACCTCATATCCCATCTGTCACTAAGACCACCTATTTTAATCTCAGAAAAGTTTCCTGCCTCACCCCATTGCTGCTGAAACCCTCATCTGTACTTTTAACTCTTTCAAATTTAACTTATTCAGTGCTTTCCCCCCCAAGCTCAGCCTTAAAAGAAACATCACCTTGTATGATACTCTGTTGCCCACATCTTACCTCGCTCATTAACCTAACATTACCTGTCCTTGCTGACAGCAACCGGCTCGTCATACCACTCATTCATTGTGAAATCTTCCTTCTCATTTATTAATCTCAGTGGTTAGCACTGCTGCCAGGGATCCAGGTTCGATCCTGGCCTTGGGTGTCTGTCTGGAGTTTGCACGTTCTCCCCAAAGTCTGCGTGGGTTTCCTCCGGGTGCTTCGAGATCCCCCCACAGTCCAAAATGTGCAAGTTAGGTGGAGTGGTCATGCTAAATTTCCCCTTCGTGTCCAAAGATGTGCAGGTTAGCTGGGGTTATGAGATTACGGGGATACGGCAGAGGAGTGGGCCTAGGTAAGATGCTCTTTCGGAGGGTCAGTGCGGACACGATGGGCCGAATGGCCTCCTTCTGCACTGTCGGAATTCTATGAATTTACAATAGTTGGCCCAGGCCCCGGCCTCTACTTTGCACACCCAGTACATCAAGATATTCAGTTACATCTTTTAGAGTGAAATCTGATTTGTCAAATGTTTAAAAATGGCCAGCCACGTACTGCCGTGTTATGCTGCTGCATTTGCTCAAATTTGTCACATATTCAATTGCCCAGATTATCCTTAATGTCTGAAGATAGCACCTGTACATTTCCACTACAGCTTTTCCGACTGTACGTCTGTGTGAAATGCAGAGCAAATGAGATGCTTGTTGAATATTATAAAAGTTGGAAAGAAAAATCACAAAGACAATAGCGAACTAAAGGTTATGTCCACAACGGAGATGGGGTTAGTGTTGCTCCCTTTCCCAAGCCATAGCACAGGCAAATCGGTAGCATGAGCATCGTACGTCAGCTTTTGCCGGTTCCTGAGTTGATGCACCTTTTGCAGCACTTGGAGGTGATCCAGGTCTGGTAAGTGTATGGCCGGAAGAGTCGTCCGCAGGTCTCTATACATGAGGAATTGTGCCGGAGACATACCGGTGGACAGAGGGGTTGCCCTGTACACCAGCACCGCAAGGTTGAAGTCAGAAGCAGAGTCCGCAGCCTTGCAGAGCAGTTGCTTCACGATATGGACCCCTTTCTCGACCTTCCCGTTGGACTGCGGGTAATGTGGGCTTGACGTAATGTGTTTGAATTTGTATGACTTGGCGAAATTGGACCACTCTTGGCTGTGGAAGTAGTGACCATTGTCACTCATGACTGAGTGGAATACCATGCCTGGCAAATGTCTCCTTGCAGGCTTTAATGACTGTCCTCGATGTGAGGTCTGACAGCCTCACAACTTCCAGGTAACTTGAGAAGTAATCTATGATGAGCACATAGTCACGCCCATTAGAACATAGAACATTACAGCGCAGTACAGGCCCTTCGGCCCTCGATGTTGCGCCGACCTGTGAAACCACTCTAAAGCTCATCTACACTATTCCCTTATCATCCATATGTCTATCCAATGCCCATTTGAATACCCTTAGTGTTGGCGAGTCCGCTACTGTTGCAGGCAGGGCATTCCACACCCTTACTACTCTCTGAGTAAAGAACCTACCTCTGACATCTGTCTTATATCTATCTCCCCTCAATTTAAAGCTATGTCCCCTCGTGCTAGACATCACCATCCGAGGAAAAGGCTCTCACTGTCCACCCTATCCAATCCTCTGATCATCTTGTATGCCTCAATTAAGTCACCTCTTAACCTTTTTCTCTCTAACGAAAACAGCCTCAAGTCCCTCAGCCTTTCCTCATAAGATCTTCCCTCCATACCAGGCAACATTCTGGTAAATCTCCTCTGCACCCTTTCCAATGCTTCCACATCCTTCCTATAATGCGGCGACCAGAATTGCACGCAATACTCCAAATGCGGCCGCACCAGAGTTTTGTACAGCTGCAACATGACCTCATGGCTCCGAAACTCAATCCCTCTACCAATAAAAGCTAACACACCGTACGCCTTCTTAACAACCCTCTCAGCCTGAGTGGCAATTTTCAGGGATCTATGTATATGGACACCGAGATCTCTCTGCTCATCCAGACTGCCAAGAATCTTACCATTAGCCCAGTACTCAGTCTTCCTATTATTGCTTCCAAAATGAATCACCTCACACTTTTCTGCATTAAACTCCATTTGCCACCTCTCAGCCCAGTGCTGCAGCTTATCTATGTCCCTCTGTAACTTGTAACATCCTTCCGCACTGTCCACAACTCCACCAACTTTAGTGTCATCTGCAAATTTACTCACCCATCCTTCTACGCCCTCCTCCAGGTCATTTATAAAAATGACAAACAGCAGTGGCCCCAAAACAGATCCTTGTGGTACACCACTAGTAACTGGACTCCAGTCTGAACACTTCCCATCAACCACCACCCTTTGTCTTCTTCCAGCTAGCCAATTTCTGATCCAAACAGCTAAATCTCCCTGAATCCCATGCTTCCGTATTTTCTGCAGTAGCCTACCATGGGGAACATTATCAAACGCTTTACTGGAATCCATATACACCACATCAACTGCTTTACCCTCATCCACCTGTTTGGTCACCTTCTCAAAGAACTCAATAAGGTTCGTGAGGCACGACCTACCCTTCACGAAACTGTGTTGACTATGTCTAATCAAATTGTTCCTTTCCAGATGATTATACACCCTATCTCTTATAAACCTTTCCAAGATTTTGCCCACAACAGAAGTAAGACTCACTGGTCTATAGTTACCGGGGTTGTCTCTACTCCCCTTCTTGAACAAGGGGACAACATTTGCATCCTCCAGTCTTCTGGCGCTATTCCTGTTGACAAAGATGACTTAAAGATCAAAGCCAAAGGCTCAGCAATCTCCTCCCTAGCTTCCCAGAGAATCCTAGGATAAATCCCATCCGGCCCAGGGGACTTATCTATTTTCACCCTTTCCAGAATTGTTAACACCTCCTCCTTATGAACCTTAAGCCCTTCTAGTCTAGTAGCCTAAATCTCAGTATTCTCCTCGACAACATTGTCTTTTTCCTGTGTGAATACTGACGAAAAATATTCATTTAGCACCTCTCCTATCTCCTCGGACTCCAAGCACAACTTCTGACACTACTGTCCTTGACTGGCCCTACTCTTACCCTAGTCATTCTTTTATTCCTGACATATCTATAGAAAGCTTTAGGATTATCCTTGATCCTACCTGCCAAAGACTTCTCATGTCCCCTCCTGGCTCTTCTTAGCTCTCTCTTTAGGTCCTTCCTAGCTAACTTGTAACTCTCGAGCGCCCTTACTGAACCTTCATGTCTCATCTTTACATAAGCCTCCTTCTTCCTCTTGACAAGTGTTTCGACTGCCTTAGTAAACCACGGTACCCTTGCTCGACCACTTCCTCCATGCCTGACAGGTACATACTTATCAAGGACACGCAGTAGCTGTTCCTTGAACAAGCTCCACATTTCCAATGTGCCCATCCCCTGCAGTTTTCCTCTCCATCTGATGCAACCTAAGTCTTGCCTCATCGCATCATAATTGCCTTTCCCCAGATATAACTCTTGCCCTGCGGTATATACCTATCCCTTTCCAGCACTAAAGTTTTCATCACTAAAGTTATTGGCGTGAAAAAGGTCGATTCCCACCTTGGACCACAGAGAGCTTACGATTTCATGTTGCTGGAGTGTTTCCTTCGCCTGAGCAGGCTGGAAGCGCTGGCAAGTCGCACAATTGAGGACCATGTTGGATATGTCCTGGTTGATTCCAGGCCAATAGACAGCCTGCCGGGCCCTGCACCTACACTTTTCAACACCGAGGTGTCCCTCATTGATTTGTTTGAGCACTGAGCTCTGCAAGCTGCGAGGAATAACGATACGATCTAGCTTGAGGAGGATCCCCTCGCCGACTGTCAGGTTGTCCTTGACATTAAAGAACTGAGGGCATTGCCCTTATTGCCAACCATTTGCGAGGTGGTGCATTACCCGCTGCAGAAGAGGGTCTTTGGCAGTCTCTTCACGAATGTTGATCACTCTTTCATCTGAGGCCGGGAGGTTGCTGGCACACAGTTGCACCTGTGTCTCAATGTGGTGGATGAAGTCAACCTGTTCACAGGGCGAGGTGATGGAGCGGGACAGGGCATCCGCAATTATTAGCTCTTTGCCTGGTGTGTACACTAACTCGAAATCATACCTGCGGAATCGAAGGAAAATGCGCTGAAGCCTGGGCGTCATGTCATTCAAGTCCTTATGAATGATATGGACCAAGGGTCTGTGGTCAGTCTCCACTGTGAAGGTTGGTAGACCGTAGACGTAGTCATGGAACTTTACAATGCCGGTTAGGAGGCCCAGGCACTCTTTCTCTATCTGGGCATACCTCTGTTCAGTGGGAGTCATGGCCCTTGACGCATAAGCCACTGGAGCCCAGGATGAGGAATCATTCTTCTGGAGGAGCACCGCACCAATGCTGTCCTGGCTTGTATCTGTGAAGATTTTTGTCTCCCTGTCCGGGTCAAAAATCGCTAGCACCGGAGCAGTGGTGAGCTTTGCCTTTAACTCGAGCCACTCTGCTTAATGTGTGGGTAGCCACTGGAAGGCAGTGGACTTCTTCACCAGATACCTGAGAGCCGTGGTGTGTGATGCGAGGTTGGGAATGAACTTTCCCAAGAAGTTTATCATACCGAGGAAGCGTAGTACCGCCTTTTTGTTTTCCGGGGTCTTCATGGCATTAATGGCTTTGACTTTGTCCGAATCTGGTTGGACACCCTGCTGGGATATCTGATCGCCCAAGAACATGATGGATGACAAGCCAAAGGAGCACTTGGCCTTGTTCAACTTGAGGCCGTTTGCATGGACACGTCGAAAGACTTGTTTGAGACGAGATATGTGTTCCTCGGGGGTCGTGGACCATATGATTACATCATCTACGTAGACACGCACACCCTCAATGCCCTCCATCATCTGCTCCATGATCTTGTGGAAGATTGCAGAGGCTGCAACAATGCCGAACGGCATGCGGTTATAACAGTACCTTCCGAAAGGTGTGTAGCACACAAAGACTCCGAGAGACGAATAGAGTGAAGTCGATGAGGCTTTATTAAGCGTGACTGTTCCCCCGCAGTTCGGTAGCAGACTGGCCTGCGGGGGAGGAATCCTGGTTCTTATACTCCGCCTTCGGGGCGGAGCTAGAGGTCAATGGCCAACCAGGACCCGGGATCTGTCAGCCAATGACATCACGGCTTCACAGTCCCACATGACCCCTAATGCATACTACCACATTCACCCCTTGTTAAAAATGAACCCGGCGGGGTGATGCTTCGCATGGTGGTAAGGGTTTACAAGGCTGGTCCTGGGAGGAAAAACTTTCGCATGTCATTACAGTATGTACAAGGTTTTTTTTTGAAGTATTTACAGTAATCGTCAGGAGAAAAAGACAAAATGTTCTTGTTAAAAGTCCACATATTGTAGTGTTAGATCGACACGACGAGTCGGTCGGGCGGTCTGGTCGTCCGTGTCAATCGCCTCGGCCCCGGTGGTGGTGGTGGTGCTTGTTCCAGTGTTGTCGTCTCCGGGAGCCTTACGGTTTCAGCTTCGGCTTCCTTATTGGTCGGGCCTGGGAGGAGGACCGATCCTCCAGGGAAGGGGGCGGTCGCGGGGTGCGCCGGTGGCAAGGTGGGGGTGATTGGTGTCGGGGGGGTGTGTGTGTTGCCGGCGGGCGCCAGATCTCGCAGGGAGACCGTGTCCTGTCGGCCGTCGGGGTACTCCACATAAGCGTACTGCGGGTTCGCGTGAAGGAGGTGAACCCTCTCGACCAACGGGTCTGACTTGTGCGCCCGCACATGTTTTCGGAGCAAGATGGGTCCTGGGGCCGCCAGCCAGGTCGGCAGTGACGTTCCAGAGGAGGACTTCCTGGGGAAGACAAGGAGGCGCTCATGGGGCGTTTGGTTAGTGCTAGTACACAGTAGTGACCGGATGGAGTGGAGAGCGTCCGGGAGGACCTCTTGCCACCGTGAAACTGGGAGGTCCCTGGACCGTAGGGCCAGTAGGACGGTCTTCCAGACCGTGCCGTTCTCCCTCTCTACTTGCCCGTTCCCCCGGGGGTTGTAGCTGGTCGTCCTGCTCGAGGCTATACCGTTGCTGAGCAGGAACTGGCGCAGCTCGTCACTCATGAAGGAGGACCCCCTGTCGCTGTGGACGTATGCTGGGCAACCGAACAGTGTGAATATGGTGTTCAGGGCTTTAATGACTGTGGCCGCTGTCATGTCAGGGCAGGGGATGGCGAAGGGGAAGCGGGAGTACTCGTCCACCACATTAAGGAAGTATGTGTTGCAGTCGGTGGAGGGGAGGGGCCCTTTGAAATCCAGACGAAGGCGTTCAAAGGGGCGGGAAGCCTTAATCAGGTGCGCACCATCCGGCCTGAAAAAGTGCGGTTTGCACTCTGCGCAGATGTGGCAGTCTTGTGACTGTACGGACCTCCTCCAAAGAGTATGGGAGGTTGCGGGACTTAATAAAGTGGTAGAACCGAGTGACCCCCGGGTGGCAGAGGTCCTCGTGGAGGGTTTGGAGGCGGTTAATTTGTGCGTTGGCACATGTGCCGCGGGATAGGGCATCGGACGGCTCGTTCAGCTTTCCGGGACGGTACAGGATCTCATAGTTGAAGGTGGAGAGCTCGATCCTCCACCTTAAGATCTTGTCGTTTTTGATTTTGCCCCGCTGTGCATTATCGAACATGAAGGCTACCGACCGTTGGTCCGTGAGGAGAGTGAATCTCCTGCCGGCCAGGTAATGCCTCCAAAGTTGCACAGCATCCACTATGGCTTGGGCTTCCTTTTCCACTGAGGAGTGGCGGATTTCTGAAGCGTGGAGGGTTCGGGAGAAAAAGGCCACGGGTCTGCCCGCTTGGTTAAGGGTGGCCGCTAGAGCTACATCGGAGGCGTCGCTCTCGACCTGGAAGGGGAGGGACTCGTCGATGGCGCGCATCGTGGCCTTTGCGATATCCGCTTTGATACGGCTGAAGGCCTGGCAAGCCTCTGTCGACAGAGGGAAGGTCGTGGTCTGTATTAGGGGGCGGGCCTTGTCTGCATACTGGGGGACCCAGTATGCAGACAAGTATGAAAAGAACCCCAGGCAGCGTTTTAGGGCTTTTGAGCAGTGCGGGAGGGGAAATTCCATGAGGGGGCGCATACGTTCGGGGTCGGGGCCTATTATCCCATTGCGCACTACGTAGCCCAAAATGGCTAGCCGGTTTGTGCTAAAAACGCACTTGTCCTCGTTGTACGTGAGGTTCAAGGCTTTAGCGGTCTGGAGGAATTTTTGGAGGTTGGCGTCGTGGTCCTGCTTATCGTGGCCGCAGATGGTTACATTGTCGAGATACGGGAACGTGGCCCGCAACCTGTGTTGATCAACCATTCGGTCCATCTCTCGTTGGAAGACCGAGACCCCGTTTGTGACGCCAAATGGGACCCTTAGGAAGTGGTATAATCGCCCGTCTGCCTCGAAGGCTGTGTACTTGCGGTCACTTGGGCGGATGGGGAGCTGATGGTAGGCGGACTTGAGGTCCACGGTGGAGAAGACCTTATATTGGGCAATCCGATTGACCATGTCGGATATGCGGGGGAGAGGGTACGCATCTAGTTGTGTGTACCTGTTGATGGTCTGGCTATAGTCTATGACCATCCTTTGCTTCTCCCCTGTCTTTACTACTACCACCTGTGCTCTCCTGGGACTATTGCTGGCCTGGATTATGCCTTCCTTCAGTAGCCGCTGGACTTCGGACCGAATGAAGGTCCGGTCCTGGGTGCTGTACCGTCTGCTCCTAGTGGCGACGGGTTTGCAATCCGGGGTGAGGTTTGCAAACAAGGATGGGGGCTCAACCTTGAGGGTTGCGAGGCCGCAGATAGTGAGTGGGGGTATTGGGCCGCTGAATTTGAAGGTTAGGCTCTGCAGGTTGCACTGGAAGTCTAATCCCAGTAATTTGGGGGCGCAGAGTTGGGGAAGGTCGTAGAGCCTGTAGTTTTTGAACTCCCTCCCTTGCACCGTTAGGGTAACTATGCAGAAGCCTTTAATCTGTACGGAGTGGGATCCTGCAGCTAGGGAAATCTTTTGTGCGCTGGGACGGATGGTCAAAGAACAGTGTCTTACCGTGTCGGGGTGGATAAAGCTTTCCGTGCTCCCGGAGTCGACCAGGCATGGTGTCTTGTGCCCGTTGATCAGCACCGTTGTTGTCGTCATCTGGAGCGTCCGGGGCCGAGCTTGGTCCAGCGTCATTGAAGCCAGACGTGATCGTAATGTTTGAGCGTCTTCTTCGAACCCCGTGGAGCCGTCGACACTGGGGTCCGTTGTTGGGTCCAAGATGGCGGCGGGGGTGAACAAGATGGCTGCCCCCATGCATCGCACATGGCTGGGGGGTCACAAGATGGCGGCGGGGGTGGACAAAATGGCCGCCCCCATGCGTCGCACAGGTCTGGGGTGGTCCAAGATGGCGGCGCCCCTCCCTTCGTGGTGGCCGGGACCCAAAATGGCGGTCGCACATGGGGCGCTGGGGGGGTTGGGGAGCGTTAGGAACGCGCAGGACTCCCTCTTCTCCGGGGACAGCGGTGGCCGGGACCCAAAGTGGTTGTGCCTGCGGGTCGTACATGGGGCGCGGGGGGGTTGGGGAGCGTTAGAGACGCGCAGACCTCCCTCTACTCCGGGGACAGCGGTGGTCGGGACCCAAAGTGGTTGCGCCTGCGGGTCGTACATGGGGCGCTGGGGGGGTTGGGGAGCGTAAGAAGCTCGCAGGGCTCCTTGTTCTCCTGGGACAGCAGCGACCTCCCGGGACCGGCACACAGCCGCGAAATGGCCCTTTTTCCTGCAGCTCTTACAAATCGCTGCGTGGGCCGGGCAGCGCTGCCGGGGGTGTTTCGCCTGGCCGCAGAAATAGCAGCGGGCTCCCCCGGTGCGACTTGGCGTCTGAACCGCGCAAGCCTGTGGGGCGGTCGGGGGGGGGGGGGTTTGTCGCGACGGGTGCGTATGGAGCCCAATGGGCTGCCGCGCGGTCGGGGCCGTAGGCGCGGGCGTTTTGCGCAGCCACGTCCAGGGAGGCTGCTAGGGCCCGTGCCTCTGAGAGTCCTAGCGACTCTTTTTCTAAAAGTCTTTGGCGGATTTGGGAGGAGTTCATACCTGCCACAAAAGCATCGCGCATTAACATGTCCGTGTGTTCACTCGCGTTCACCGGCGGGCAGCTGCAGGCCCGTCCCAAAATTAGTAGCGCGGCGTAGAATTCATCCAGCGATTCTCCGGGACTTTGCCGTCTCGTTGCGAGTTGATAGCGAGCGTAGATCTGGTTTACTGGGCGAACATACATGCTTTTTAGTGCTGTGAACGCCGTCTGGAAATCCTCTGCGTCTTCGATGAGAGAGAAAATCTCTGTGCTTAACCTCGAGTGCAGGACCTGTAGTTTTTGGTCTTCTGTGACCCGACCGGGGGCCGTTCTGAGGTAGGCCTCGAAACAAGTCTGCCAGTGCTTGAAAACTGCTGCTGCGTTCACTGCGTGGGGGCTGATTTTCAGGCATTCCGGAATGATCCTGAGCTCCATAGTCCTTTAGGCACGCTTAATAAATTGTAGCGCACAAAGACTCCGAGAGACGAATAGAGTGAAGTCGATGAGGCTTTATTAAGCGTGACTGTTCCCCCGCAGCTCGGTAGCAGACTGGCCTGCGGGGGAGGACTCCTGGTTCTTATACTCCGCCTTCGGGGCGGAGCTAGAGGTCAACGGCCAACCAGGACCCGGGATCTGTCAGCCAATGACATCACGGCTTCACAGTCCCACATGACCCCTAATGCATACTACCACAAGGTGCATTGAACGTGCAGAGCTTCCTGTTGGACTCATCCAGTTGTATCTGCCAGAAACCACACGATGCATCTAGCTTTGTGAAGAATTTGGCGTGTGCCATCTCACTGGTCAGTTCCTCCCGCTTCGCGATCGGTTAGTGTTCCCGCATTATGTTCGGGTTAAGATCTTTGGCATCTATGCATATCCGCAACTCTCCTGAGGGCATCTTCACGCAGACCATTGAGCTGACCCAGTCAGTCGGTTTTGTCACTTTAGAGATTATACCCTGATTGGAGATCCTGCAGCTGCGCCTTTAAACGGTCCTTCAGAGGACCCGGCACCCGGCGTGGTGCATGGATCACAGGCGTGGCATAAGGCCTGAGTAAGATCTTGTAGCAGTATTGTAGCGTACCCATTCCACCAGGATGTCATCAATGTCAGCTTGAAGATCCACATTGGCAGAGGACATGGCATGGACTCGCTGTACGAGGTTGAGTAGTTTGCATGCATGGGCACCAAGCAGGGATGCCTTGTCAGGCTTGACGATTTCGAATTGCAGTGTGGCATTGATGGTCTTGTTGGAGACATGCAGATGACAAGATCCTAATGCAGTTATGGCATTGCCATTATAATCAAGGAGCTGGCAGGCCGGCGGAAGAATTTTGGGTTGCTTTTTAGAGCGGTCAAAATCTGCTTGAGAGATGAGATTGGCTGAAGCACCAGTGTCCAGCTTGAACTGGCTGCTGCATTGGTTAACGTGAATGACAGCACGCCATCGTCCACAGAATCCACGTTGAGGATAGATAGGCGTCTTGCTGAAATTCAGGAGGCATATTCATATGTAGTGATAATGCCGACACGATATGGGGACTCCAGGCAGTCGTCCTCTGGATCCGTAGTGCTACCAGGATCAGAATCCAGTAGCCCTTGCTGTACACATTGAACGCATTTGCGTTGGAAATGGGATCGCTGGCCCTTGACCGGTGGTGCAGACCTACACAAGGCTGCATAATGTCCAGGCTTCCCACAATTTAAACATCGCCTGCCTTTTGCAGGGCATTTCCGCTTTAAGTGGAAGGTGCCGCAGTTTGGGCACGTCATGACGTTGACGTCGTTACGCTCCGTGCGTCGTCGCACATGCACAGTGCGGTCAGCCGACGTTCACACATGCGCAGTTTGGTCTTCGGCCGCTTCGTTCTCCCGTTCGTGGCGCGCATGCGTGGGACCCCGGGAAAAGCGCGCAAAATGGATGCCTTCATCGATACTGAGGCGCCGCATCCGGGCGATGGCCTGTACACTCTGCCTCGTGGGAGGCAGGTTGTTCATGTTCTGCTGATTTGAAACGAGTGTACCGATTTCTCGCCTGTTCATGCACTTTACACGTCTCGATTGCGACTGGCAGGGTCATGTTGTTAATTTTGAGGAGCTGCTCCCGCAAAGCGTCGGAGTGGACCCCAAACACGATCTGATCCCTGATGAGGGAATCAGCAGTGTCACCATAGTTGCAGGACTGCGCTAATATACGGAGATGAGTTATAAAGGATTGAAAAAGTTCATCCTTCCCCTGAAGGCATTGCTGGAAGACATAGCGCTCAAAGCTCTCGTTCGTTTTGACTTCACAGTGACTGTTGAATTTAGCTAAAACGGTCTTGAATTGGTCTTGTCTTCACCGTCGGCAAAAGTGACGAGTAGAAAATTTGGATGGCTTGGACCCCGCAGTTGATAGGAGCAGCGCAATTTTTCTGGCATCGGACGCATCCTCGAGGCCCGAGGCCTCAATGTAGAGACGGAAACTCTGCTTGAAGGCCCGCGAGTTGGCACCGAGATTGCCGGAGATCCGTAGCTGTGGAGGAGCCTGGATCTTCTCCAAGCCGCTGGATGAACTTACTAGTCGTCACTGAATCACTCAAGGTAAGTCACTTCAATAATGTAGACTACTGGTACCATGTCGTGTTATTCACCCTGGGGTAACATGGACTGCAACTGGATGCAGTTGTACTGGAAAGTAGACACCAAACTTAAACGTTCAAAACGTTTTATTGAACTTCTGTAGCAGTGCACATATCTTGCTGTGGGTTGACACTCTACTAATCTAAGTCTGCTAACTATAACTAACTAGACCAGGCTTGCTCTGAGCCACGTGTAGAAGGTGCTAACTGATAAATACATCCTGACTGTCACTACAGTTGTCACCAGTGGAAAGAGGCGGAGTGCTGATGTCTTGTGTGTTTTATAGTGGGAAACCCCCCTCTAGTGTTCTGTCTGGTGATTGGTTGTGTTCTGTCCTGTGTGTTGATTGGTTGTACTGGGTGTCTGTCACTGCCTGTCTCTATCTCATTATGTGCATGAGTGCATATCATGACACTTCCTTTGTAAAGATAGTTTCAAAGTACTTGTTTAAAACCTCAGCTGTGTCCCATGCCTCCATGTGTAAATCGTGTTTTTGGTCCCTATCAGCCCTACTCCTGCTTTTACCACCTTTTTAACTATTTATATGCTCATTCCCAAGAACCAGACTTGGATTCATATTTATGTTTGTTGCCAATCTCTTTTTCTGCATCTTATATATCTATTTTGCTTCTTTTATTTGTTTTTCACTTTTTCCCCACAGAACCTCCTATATTCAGCCTGCTTCTCAATTGTACTTGACTCCTGTCATAAGCACACCTTTTCCCCTATCTTAATATCTACCTCTTTTGTCACTCGGTAGGCTTGTTTTGAGGGGATATTCCTTGACCATGCCCAAACCATCTCTTCTTTGTTAAGCCATTGATTTTCCTGCCAACCTTTGACTCCAATTCATGTGGCCCAGACCCATTTTTACTCTATGGAATTTGGCTTTTCCCCAGTTAATTATTCTTATTCTGCATTGCGTGCTGTCCTTTTCCATTGCCATCCTAAACCTTATAATACAATGATGACCATTCTCTAACTGTCCACCCACTGTCATTTGATCTACTTGGCCCACCTCATTTCCAAGTACTAGGTCTAGCAATGGGCGGGATTCTTCAGCCATGCCTGTCCGGAGACCGGACATTCCCACCCAAGGTCAATGGACCTTTACAAGGTCTTCGTCCCGTCCGTGGCGATCCTGCGGCGGGCGTGGCTGAAGAATTCAGCCCAATTTCTCCATCCAGCATGGTGGCACAATGGTTAGCATGGCTGCCTCACAGCACCAGGGCTCAGTTCTGGCCATGGGTGACTGCCTGTGTGGAGTTTGTACGTTTTCCCTGTATCTGCGTGGGTTTCCTCCTGATGCTCCAGTTTCCTCCCACAGTCCAATGGTTAGGTGGGGTTCCAGGGATAGGGCGGGGGAGTCGGCCTAGTTAGGGTGCTCTTTTGGAGGGCCAGTGCAGACTCGATGGGCCGAATGACCATCTGCACTGTAGGGATTTTATGATAAAGGCTTAAAAGATGATCAACAGTGCTAAATTATCGAAATTTTATCGACCCTTATTAAGGTAAATTGTAGAGTCAAACACAATAATTAGTTGATCTTTTGGTGCATAATATTTAAGACAAATAAAAAAAAGACAGAAATTTGAAAGAGGAAGACAAATCAATGTTCTTGATGGGTCTGTTCATGTAGGTATCAAACTCACAGCGCTTTTCTGGTACTTTCAGCTTTCACATAAGCCCAACGTTTTCAGTGGTGTTTTTATTTCTATAATATTGGTAATGCCATCATTCAACACTGTGATATGATGAAAGGCATGCTCATTGTGCTGCGCAAAGTGACACAAGGCAGATTTGGAGGGTAATTTTGGAGGCTTATTATGACTTGCACCTAAAGAAATGGTTCAGGCATGCACCTATAGTGAACACTTTCCGATGTGTTTATCTGTTTGCAAGGCCAATAAAATAACAAATCCCAATATTGTTGCCCTGCAGGATATTGCAGGTGAAGTGGTGTCTTTAACATAGTCAGTGGAAAGTAAATTGTGGGAGAAAAAGGAAAGCAAAGTGAATGAGTTGTTAAACTCTGCAAAGCATGAATGCAGCATCCTGTTCGAAACTTCCTGCTTTAGTCAGTTAGGAAAACAACTTTAGAAAACGTGCTCAAATCCTACCCGGCAAAATATTGCAAACATGTAGCCTTGAGCCTTAAGTGTCTGGCAGTGAATTGCTCAGCATACACGCTTTTCCTATTCAGGTCAAGGAAGGTCATCTCTCTCCCCTTTAACTCACTGACTTCCCGACTGTAGATTGTGAGAAGACCTCACCACACAGAATTAAAACGTTAAGCACTATCACCATTGACTTACTTTTCTGAAGCTGCTAAATCCCTTGGTGTTTATTTCAGATTGTGATATTTGCAGTTGCCGTTGCTTCACTATGGTTGGGAGAACACTAGATTTTGCTATTTAACATCATCATGGAAACACCATCCGCTGGGCCGGCCATGTGCTGAGGATGTTAGAGTCCCGACTGTAAAGCGAATCAAGGGGAGCTTCCGAACAAGAGGAGGGCAAATGAAGCGCTTCAGAGACACCCTGAAGGCTTCGCTCAAGCAATGCAACACTGACGTCAAAGCCTTTGAGACCCTTGTTTCGAAGAGACCTACTTGGAGCAACTTCCTGATTGAAGGGGAACAATCCTTTGAGGACAGCAAGAGGAGGCTGGGAACATGAGCCTGAGAGAGGAATACCAGCGATCTCGAGTCCAAGGACCGATCCCACCTCCCGGTCACACCTGCCAAGTTTGCGGTCGAAGAGGCGGCTCTAGGATCGGGTTCATCAGCCACGCACGAACCCACAGAGTCCATGACCAGTAATGGGGAGTTTTTTTAGGTGGACAGTCATACTCGTTAGTGAGTGATCGCCGAAGAAGAAGAAGGAATCATCATCACTACAAGCCTTTCAGGAGAAGACCACCTTGTCAAGGCAACTGGCGATAGGCGATACATTTCTGGTCTTAACAGCATTGTTCAGATCCTCAGAACAAATTTAAAAAACAAAAGTAACTCGGCTAGATGCTGCGGATGGTCCTTTTGAGGCATTTCTTTTTCAAATCTTTTTTTTATTAGAATGAAGCAGTAGTATACGAGTCACCAAATAGTGCTACCAAAACCTCCACTTCTTAGTCAAAAATGCTGCAATTTTGTGCAAATGTAGCCCAAATCTGGTTTCGAGCTCAATCCTGGGTTGATATGTGGAGTAGAAAGTTTCACTCTGCTTCACTTCAGAGTCAGTTCAGGTCTGCACAATCAATTTACACACTCCAAGTTTGGGTTGAAACTGAAATCTATGTGGCGAACAGACAGAGAGGGAAAACTCACTCCATGAACCTGAATTACATTACAACAAAGTATGTTATTTAATGCATGACACTATTGAAAACAGAAACACGTTAAAAATAAGCATTGGGTATATATTGTATAATCACAGTCAGAGACAAATGTCCTCCTTCCACTATACTGCTACATTTTCATTATAGTAATAATCTTTATAATAATCTTCTTGTCACAAGTAGGCACACATTAACACTGCAATGAAGTTACTATGAAAAGCCCCTAGTCGCCACATTCTGGTGCCTGTTCGTGTACACAGAGGGAGAATTCAGAATGTCCAAATGATCTAACAGCACGTCTTTCGGGACTTGTGGGAGAAAACGGAGCACCCGGAGGAAACCCACGCAGACACGGGGAGTACGGGCAGACTCCACATAGATAGTGACCCAAGCCGGGAAGACTTGAATTACATTTTAAAATGTGTTACGAATAGATAATTCAGTTTAGCAGTTGGGTCTTAAAAACAGGCATGTGAGTTGTACGACAGGAAATGAAGGGTGTGACACTTGTTTAGGTATTTCCCACTAAATTGGCTGGGTCTGCTCAGAGATTTCACTTGGTGAGAAGCGGCCACCAACATAAACGTAAGTCATTGTTTTTTAAAGTTTGATGTGGAGCCAAGAGGAGCAGCAGTGTTCCGCTCCCAGCTCCAGAGCATTCCCTCGGCCACCTCTGACCCCATCAGTCTCCCCCTCACCCTGCCCTCCCTGGATCTTATCTGAGAGCCTGTGGTGGTGAGGCAAACAACCCAAAATTCAACTTCTTCAAATGGCCGACCTGCCTCTGGCAGTTTTGCCCAAATAGTTGTCATATGAGCCCCAACATCCAATTCTGGGCACACTTTGGGCATCCCCAATGGGATTAATTATACACCTAAAATCAGGCTATACTCTTCAATCTCTGAACCATTGTAACTTGCTTGGCCTTGAAATTTGAACTAGTTTTACGGTCACAAGATTTGCAGACAGAAGGAGCATGCCCACACATTGCATCGTTTTCAACTGGACAAAAACTCGGAGAACAGCCATTCCATGGTTCATTCCCCTTGGCAATACCTTAGTTAATCAGAGTTGACCTGCCTGGTTTCAATTGCAGAAAAAGGTTAGCAGTTAACTATTCCTAGCTGCATTCTCCATGGCAACACCTTTACCAATCAGAGTACAATTGCCAACCAAACAGCACTTTCCTCTCATGCATATAAATTGTGGTTCCCTTTACTGTTGGTAAATCTTGCGACCTATCCTGATGAGAGCAAGATGAAAAGCTTTGACAGCATGTCTCGTTTTTCAGGAATACTCAAGTATTATGTGACCAAGTGACTATTAGTTCCATGATCACTATTTACCCCATTCAATAAGCAGCTGCTGTCACATAATCCAGATAGAATTGCATCTTATACATGTGCCTACATAACATGCTAATTGAAGCATCACCAAGAAATAGATTGCTACAAAGTAATATAGAAGTACTTAATGCACAGAAATAGGCTATTTGACCCAGCAGGTCCTTGTCAGTGTTAATGTTCCACATGAGACTTCTCTCACCCCTTCATCTAACTCCATCAACTTGTCCTTCTGCTGATTTTTTCTCATGTTACCTAGCTTAGCTAGCTTTCCTTAAATATAATCAATGCTAATCTTCACTGCTCTCATCCAAAACTTCCCTGAATGAAGCAGCAAGGTGGTTAGAGCTGAGAGCGAAAGATGGTGGGAGATTGCAGATCAACTTCCAACAAAGATAGAATGGGAAAATAGCTGTCAAAAAATGAAAGGCCAATTGCACTATTTCAAGTTATATAGAACATACAGTGCAGAAGGAGGCCATTTGGCCCATCGAGTCTGCACTGACCCACTTAAGCCCTCACTTCCACCCTATCCCCGTAATCCAATAACCCCTCCTAACCTTTGTTGGACACTAAGGGCAATTTAGCATGGCATAGCAATAAAGAGTCTTTTTCACTTTAAATATATTGTTGAGCGCATAACAAAAACTTTACACAGAGCATTACTGAAAAATAATAACATGTATTTTTGAATATGGTGAAGTAAAATCTGTAAATGAGGATAAGTGTGGCCAGACATTGTATAGGGAATAGACTGAAGGATAGAGGGTATGACCCAAGTCCTTTCAGATGGATACAATTACAGACTGGTGTGACTTCAGATCAGAGAATAGCCTGACAGTTGTTGAGGAGTCTCAGTGTTTTGAGAAACTGTGCAGCTTCTAGGAAAATTGGCAGAAAATCTTAATGGCAGTATTAACAGATGCCCCAAAGAGGAAATTGCAACATATGGCGCTGTTTTTTGATCAGGCAAATTTTATAAGTTCAAAGTGGCCCTTCGAACAGAGGTAACAAAATTGGACAGATATGAACCCCACATATGGTAACATTTTAGTGGTAAATAATCCAAGCCCTTTCAGCTGATGGGAACAAATTTGGGCCGATTTATATAGAGTGGAGGAATCTATGGTTGAGATCTTTTTTTTTTGTCAGCATTGTTAACCCTTTATTCTTCCCTTTATAAAAATCTCTTTCAGATTCCATTGCCATTTGCTATAGCTTCCTCTTTCAGCCAAGATGTCAGAGTGATAGAGCCACACCTTTTCTCATAGCTACTATTAATGCTACTTTAATTAATATAATACTTTAAATGAGCTGTCTCTTGTGAATTGGATAATCAAAATGGTTACTGGATTGAAGTCTGTTATGACTGGGTGAGGAGGAGAGAACTGGCTCCCCTTTATTCAACCCTCTTGATTGGTCGCAACAAAGGTTTTTTCTTAAAGTTTATTTTCCCTGTAAATGCCTCTTCCAATCCAAATGTATTTACTTTTCAATAAGGGGCCAATAAAAACAGGTTTTTCTGAGCAAAAGAAAGAGTAAGTTTATTAGTTATGAAACCCAAAAGAAAGACATGACCGCACATCCACAACCAGGTATCAGAAGTAAGAATGTACGATTAAGTCCTTTGTTCTTGGGGCTTAGATTGTTGAATGTTGCGGCGATTTTAAGTTAGCTGGTTTTCTTTAAAATCCTGAGTTGAGTTGAGATCCAGGTAACTGAACTTTTCTGGAGATAAGTCTAGCTTGAGAGAGAGAGAGACAGAGAGAGACAGAGAGGAGAGAGAGAGAGAGAGAGAGATGGTCTTATCTTTACGCTGTTTTTCATAAAGACTTTTCAGTTGACAAATGTGTATGCCTACAGGGCTGAATTGCTCTTCTCAGGCTAAACTATTCCCTGTCCACGTCTATAACCTAGGAATTTATTTGCTTAAACTCAGGACTTTTATAAAAATGATTACTAGGAGGTTACTGGGCTGCACATTGATTTTTGCCTCCTGTTGGAATTCCAGTTTAGTGCCTGAAACTTTTTAAAATTAACTTTCCATCAACACTGTTCTGGCTGAGGTTTAAGAGTTGGTCTCTTTCACCTTGCTTATCGGTGGTTAGCCCTGAAAGAGTTTCACTACTATTGTCCTTCAGACCTCTACATGTATTGCCTGCTTTGGGTAGTCTATCTTCCCTTTTCCTTTACAAATCTGATTCCTATGATGGGAGTTGGTTGTAACTTGAGTTTAGGCCCGTGTACGGTATCTGAACTCACTTCTGGGGCGAAATTCTCCCCCAATGGCGCGATGTCCGCCGACTGGCGCCAAAAACGGCGCCAATCAGACGGGCATCGCGCTGGCCCAAAGGTGCGGAATGCTCCGCATCTTTGGCGGCCTAGCCCCGACATTGAGGGGCTAGGCCAACGCCGGAGGGATTTGCGCCCCGCCAGCTGTCGGAAATGGCGTTTGTTGCCCCGCCAGCTGGCACGGAAATGCGGCGCATGCGCGGGAGCGTCAGCAGCCGCTGTCAGTTTCCCGGCGCATGCGCGGGAGCGTCAGCGGCCGCTGTCAGTTTCCCGCGCATGCGCAGTGGGGAGAGTCTCTTCCGCCTCCGCCATGGTGGAGGCCGTGGCGGAGGCGGAAGGGAAAGAGTGCCCCCACGGCACAGGCCCGCCCGCGGATCAGTGGGCCCCAATCGCGGGCCAGGCCACCGTGGGGGCACCCCCTGGGGTCAGATCGCCCCACGCCCCCCCCCCCCAGGACCCCGGAGCCCACCCACGCCGCCTGGTCCCGCCGGTAAATACCAGGTTTGATTTACGCCGGCGGGACAGGCAATTTCTGGGCGGGGCTTCGGCCCATCCGGGCCGGAGAATCCAGCGGGGGGTCCCGCCAACCGGCGCGGCCCGATTCCCGCCCCCGCCCAATCTCCGGTACCGGAGACTTCGGCGGGGGCGGGGGCGGGATTCACGGCGGCCAACGGCCATTCTCCGACCCGGCGGGGGGTCGGAGAATGACGCCCCTGGTACCTCACCTTCCCACTCTGACTCAACACTGCTGGTCCTCTTGATGTTTAGGATTTGAAGTTGCTCATTTAATTTGTGGATACTCAGCATAGACTTTACTGGTGGTTTCCAGAAGAGTTGCGTGCTTTGTGTAGGTTATTTTCTCTTCGTCATTGCCCTTCATTGGAGGAAGGGGTATTTCTCTGACATTTTCCATGTTCTCTGCAACACTACTGCCCTCAGGTGGATGCTTAGCTCCTGCTGTACTCCCCCTGTTGCTCTTCAACTAAGTGGGGCAACATCTTTCTTGGACTATTTGGGAACCTCACTGGTTTCCTTTAACTCCGCGATGAAGCTACCTGCCAAACATCTGGCAGGATGGCTGGTTCACCATGCAGAGCAATGCAACAGTGCGGGTTCAAGTCCAGTACCAGCTGATGTTATTCATGAAGGGCCCACCATCTCAACCTTGCTCCTCGGCTGTGGTGTGGTGATCCTCAGGTTAAATCACCACCAGTTAGGTTTCAAAGGGAAGAGCAGCCTTTGGGACTGTGGCAAAATTTTAAAAATAGAATCAAAGTTCCAGCCACACTGTGCGATAAATTTGCATATCATGCTGGAGTGGAGAACATGGGGGAAATTAAGTTCTGAAAGCTCTCATAACCAAGTATTCAACCAGTGTTACTGTGAGTGTACTTGCATTGAAACCCGTTGAGAAGAAATACTCAACTCTGGTTAATTGTCCACCAGGAATGACAAAGCCAAGAAGTCTCACCTTACATTACTTTGATCGGTTCCATTTCATCTTGGTGTCAATCATAACTTGACCATTAGTGTAGCTACATATAGACAGCAGAAGAAGGTAAACCATAACTAAATGAATGCCCGAAACAAGTTTGCACTTTAGAACACAGTTCATTTACAGATGCCTCAATCATAATCGTATTATTTTGTCTGTTTACATATTTACTTTGTAAATATATAGGCATATGGTGTTGTTTAAACATCTAAATTTTACAGTAGTTGGGAATTAGTGGTTTGGCAGAAACATAGAATGGCAACCACCTCACACAGCAGTGGCTGCTGTCTCTAACTTTCTGCCAATGCTCCAGTATTCCTGTTATAGTTGCTTAATTTCAAGGAAAAAGGTAAATGCTTTCCCTTTTTTAAGTGACCCCACATAGCCCCCATTAGCTTGGAGGAAAAATCTGTCCCCCAGTGATTACAGCTGAGTTTTTACAGATTTGATCCACAAGGGCCAACATCTAACATGACTGCATATAGTTGATTTTCGGATTCTGAATGGGAAGGGTGGATTACGTTGGGTTGGTCCATCGCTCCTTGTTTCCTCATGCAGGAGTGAAAAGTGAACACTTTTCCTGTTGTCTCCCTAAACTTGCAGATTCACCTCTTATTGTCAGGAGGATTTGACAGAACCAATACCAGATTAAAGTTGGGAAGTTGGGTCATTGTTAACCTGGAATAACTGCTTCTTATCCCATGACACCTACCCTTGTTCTACCTTATCGAACGGAGAATTGTGGAAGTTAACGAAAAGAACCATTGAAGATGAGAAAATATGTTGAAAATATGTATGAAGATTATTTTATGTAATTTTTAAACGACACTTCAGATTGTTTGTTTTCTCTTAGCTTTTGTATGTTCTGGAGTCAGAATGGGACTGGGTGGCATTTTCATTACCTGTGACCAATACAGAAATAGCAGTGTTATTGCAACCTTGGTGGTTCTGCCAGGGAAAGAGAAAACGTTTTATTTGCCACAGGCTTGTAAAGCTGCTTCACAGCGCCAGGGTCCCAGGTTCGATTCCCGGCTTGGGTCACTGTCTGGGCGGAGTCTGCACGTTCTCCCTGTGTGCGCGTGGGTTTCCTCCGTGTGCTCCGGTTTCCTCCCACAAGTCCCGAAAGACGTGCTGTTAGGTGAATTGGACATTCTGAATTCTCCCTCAGTGTACCCTAACAGGCGTCAGAATGTGGTGACTAGGGGGTGGCATGTGGCGCAGTGGTTAGCACTGGGACTGCAGCACTGAGGACCCAGGTTTGAATCGCGGTTCTGGGTCACTGTCCGTGTGGAGTTTGCACATTCTCCCCATGTCTGCGTGGGTTTCACCCCCACAACCCAAAGATGTGCCGGCTAGGTGGATTGGCCACGCTAAATTGCCTCTTAATTGGAAAAAATGAATTGGGTACACTACATTTATATTAAAAAAAAGAATGTAGTGACTTGGGGATTTTCACAGTAACTTTATTGCAGTGTTAATGTAAGCCTACTCGTGACAATAATAAAGATTATTATTATTAATAAATGAGCCTGCAATAGTTAGGGTAACTTTATGAGTCTTGACTGCCAGTGGGGCATCTCAGCACTGGCTTTCTTCACAATGAATTTGCACTGTCGAGACTTCATTATTAGCTGGTTGTCCTGTTTAGCAGGGCCCTACTGTAACAAATAAGGACGTTTAGGTGCAATGGAGTATGTGATTATTTCATGGTGCAAATACTTCTTGGAATTAACAGGTATTGCACTTTCTAATAAAAAAATTGATAGAGTTTGACAGAGGCAGATTTAAGGAAAGTCAATTTGTTAATGCAGAATATAGTAAAATGGCAAGTTGCCAAACAGCAATTTTAGAGGTATTTCAAGGTGATGTGGATTTGAATAAGTGTGTCCTGCATGCTCATTGCAAACACGTTGTTGTCGCCAAACAAAATCAAATTTTTCTTCCTTGACAAGACCAAAGTCATTAAGAAAAGAGGTTTCTTGTCAAGAAGCGATTAATATTACTGAGCCGTCTATTTTACAGGTCTGTTATTTCTCTCTTTCTTTGCACCAGGTGTCATTTTCCAATGAAACAGGTGTGTATCCAATTCTAAAGTTTCTGCTAATCCTGCTCTATCCCTGACTGTTTTGCCCACTTTTCTGTTGAGAATTGGCCTGGAAACTGTTGTTGGTGCTAATAAAATGAGAGCTGACTGTCACTTTAGACTTTTGAAAGTTTTGAAAGTATGAAGTGCTTCACGCCTGATTTGACCGTTTTCAGTCTGAATGCTGCACCACCCGATCAATTATTGAGGTTTGGGCCATCGGTTAGCTCAGTTCACTGGACGGCTGGTTCATGTGTGGAGCGATGCCAACAGCGCGAGTTCAATTCCCGTACCGGCTGAGGTTATCCATGATAATAATAATAATCACTTCTTGTCACAAGTACGCTTCGATGAAGTTACTGTGAAAAGCCCCGAGTCGCCACATTCCGGCGCCTATTCAGGGAGGCCGGTACGGGAATTGAACCCGCGCTGCTGGTCTTGTTCTGTATTGCAAGCCAGCTGTTCAGCCCATTGCGCTAAACCAGCCCCTACCTTCTCAACCTTGCCCTCGCCTGAGGTGTGGTGACCCTCAGGTTAAATCACTACCAATCAGTTCTCTCTCAAAGGGAGAAAGACCATAAGACCATAAGACATAGGAGCGGAAGTAAGGCCATTCGGCCCATCGAGTCCACTCCACCATTCAATCATGGCTGATTTCAACTCCATTTACCCGCTCTCTCTCCATAGCCCTTAATTCCTCGAGAAATCAAGAATTTATCAACTTCTGTCTTAAAGACACTCAACGTCCCGGCCTCCACCGCCCTCTGTGGCAATGAATTCCACAGACCCACCACTCTCTGGCTGAAGAAATTTCTCCTCATCTCTGTTCTAAAGTGACTCCCTTTTATTCTAAGGCTGTGCCCCCGGGTCCTAGTCTCCCCTGCTAATGGAAATACCTTCCCAACATCCACCCTATCTAAGCCATTCATTATCTTGTAAGTTTCTATTAGATCTCCCCTCAACCTCCTAAACTCCAATGAATATAATCCCAGGATCCTCAGACGTTCATCGTATGTTAGGCCTACCATTCCTGGGATCATCTGTGTGAATCTCCGCTGGACCCGCTCCAGTGCCAGTATGTCCTTCCTGAGGTGTGGGGCCCAAAATTGCTCACAGTATTCTAAATGGGGCCTAACTAATGCTTTACAAAGCTTCAGAAGTACATCCCTGCTTTTATATTCCAAGCCTCTTGAGATGAATGACAACATTGCATTTGCTTTCTTAATTACGGACTCAACCTGCAAGTTTACCTTTAGAGAATCCTGGACTAGGACTCCCAAGTCCCTTTGCACTTCAGCATTATGAATTTTGTCACCGTTTAGAAAATAGTCCATGCCTCTATTCTTTTTTCCAAAGTGCAAGACCTCGCACTTGCCCACGTTGAATTTCATCAGCCATTTCTTGGACCACTCTCCTAAACTGTCTAAATCTTTCTGCAGCCTCCCCACCTCCTCCATACTACCTGCCCCTCCACCTATCTTTGTATCATCGGCAAACTTAGCCAGAATGCCCCCAGTCCCGTCATCTAGATCGTTAATATATAAAGAGAACAGCTGTGGCCCCAACACTGAACCCTGCGGGACACCACTCGTCACCGGTTGCCATTCCGAAAAATAACCTTTTACCCCAACTCTCTGCCTTCTGCCTGACAGCCAATCGTCAATCCATGTTAGTACCTTGCCTCGAATACCATGGGCCCTTATTTTACTCAGCAGTCTCCCGTGAGGCACCTTATCAAAGGTCTTTTGGAAGTCAAGATAGATAACAGCCATTGGCTCGCCTTGGTCTAACCTATTTGTTATCTCTTCAAAGAACTCCAACAGGTTTGTCAGGCACGACCTCCTCCTACTAAATCCATGCTGACTTGTCCTAATCCGACCCTGCACTTCCAAGAATTTAGAAATCTCATCCTTATCAATGGATTCTAGAATCTTGCCAACAACCGAGGTTAGGCTAATTGGCCTATAAGTTTCCATCTTTTTCCTTGTTCCCTTCTTGAACAAGGGGGTTACAACAGCGATTTTCCAATCCTCTGGGACTTTCCCTGACTCCAGTGACTTTTGAAAGATCATAACTAACGCCTCCACTATTTCTTCAGCTATCTCCTTTAGAACTCTAGGATGTAGTCCATCTGGGCCCGGAGACTTATCAATTTTTAGACCTCTTAGTTTCTCTAGCACTTTCTCCTTTGTGATGACTACCATATTCAACTCTGCCCCCTGACTCTCCGGAATTGTTGGGATATTACTCATGTCTTCTACTGTGAAGACTGACGTAAAGTACTTATTTAGTTCCTCAGCTATTTCCTTGTCTCCCATCACAAAATTACCAGCGTCATTTTGGAGCGGCCCAATGTCAACTTTTGCCTCCCGTTTGTTTTTAATGTATTTAAAGAAACTTTTACTATCATTCCTAATGTTACTGGCTAGCCTACCTTCATATTTGATCCTCTCTTTCCTTATTTCTCTCTTTGTTATCCTCTGTTTGTTTTTGTAGCCTTCCCAATCTTCTGACTTCCCACTACTCTTTGCCACATTATAGGCTTTCTCTTTTGCTTTGATGCATTCCCTAACTTCCTTTGTCAGCCATGGCTGCCTAATCCCCCCTCTGATAACCTTTCTTTTCTTTGGGATGAACCTCTGTACTGTGTCCTCAATTACTCCCAGAAACTCCTGCCATTGCTGTTCTACTGTCTTTCCCACTAGGCTCTGCTCCCAGTCGATTTTTGTCAGTTCCTCCCTCATGCCCCTGTAGTTACCTTTATTTAACTGTAACACCTTTACATCTGATTCTACCTTCTTTCTTTCAAATTGGAGATTGAATTCTACCATATTATGATCACTGCCTCCTAAGTGCTCCCTTACTTTAAGATCTTTAATCAAGTCTGGCTCATTACATAACACTAAGTCCAGAATGGCCTGTTCCCTTGTGGGCTACATCACAAGCTGTTCCAAAAAGCCCTCCTGTAAACATTCAACGAATTCCCTTTCCTTGGGTCCACTGGCAGCATTATTTACCCAGTCCACCTGCATATTGAAGTCCCCCATGATCACTGTGACCTTGCCTTTCTGACATGCACTTTCTATTTCGTGGTGCATTTTGTGCCCTCGGTCCTGGCCACTGTTAGGAGGCCTGTACATAACTCCCATTATGGTTTTTTTGCCTTTGTGGTTCCTCAACTCTACCCACACAGACTCCACATCATCTGATCCTTTGTCATTTAGTGCTATTGATTTAATTTCATTCCTAATTAACAAGGCAACCCCGCCCCCTCTGCCCACCTCCCTGTCTTTTCGATAGGTTGTGAATCCGTGGATGTTTAAATGCCAGTCCTGAACCCCCTGCAACCATGTCTCTGTGATGCCTACCACATCATACCTGCCAGTCACAATCTGGGCCACAAGCTCATCTACCTTGTCCGTACACTGCGCGCATTTAAATATAGCACCTTTAACTCTCTATTGACCGTCCCTTTTTGTTTTCTTAGTGTGGTGGACCTTGGTTTACTGAGCCTTTCCATACACTGTGTCATATTTTGTGGGATGGGGACTATCGTAACCTCTCCTGAGTTTTGTCTTTTCGTGCTTTTTTGTATTCCTAAGCAGCTACGCTTCCCACTGATTACTTCACCTCTTGGTTCCCTGACTTTCCCTTCCCCCCCCAATCTTTAGTTTAAAGTCCGATTGACCACCCTATTTATTCTTTTCGCCAGAACACTGGTCCCAGATCGGTTCAGGTGGAGTCCATCCCAACGGTATAGGTCCCCCCTGTCCCAAAACTGATGCCAGTGTCCCATGAAAAGGAACCCCTCTTTCCCACACCACTCTTTCAGCCACGTGTTAACTTCCTTGATTCTTGCCTCCCTATGCCAATTTGCACGTGGCTCGGGCAGTAATCCGGAGATTATGACCCTTGAGGACCTGTTTTTTAATTTGAATCCTAGCTCTTTATAATCTCTAAACGGGTCCTCTTTCCTAGACTTGCCTATGTTGTTGGTACCGACATGGACCACAACAACTGGATCCTCCCCCTCCCTATTGCAAACTATTGTCCTTGGGACTATGGTGACTTTCACTATTGGGGACTCCCACCAACCTCCCACCAATGAAAAGATGCTTCCGCAAATCCCCCTCTCAACCTCCTGCCCCTCACCTTAAAATTATGTCTCCTCGGTATGGGCCTTCAACTAATGGGAACATCTGCTTCCTATCCATCCTGTCCATACCCCTCATAACCTTACACACCTCAATCAGATCCCTCCTCAGCCTTCTCTTCTCATAAAGAAAACAGTCCGAGTCTATTCAACTTCTCTTCATAGCTCAAATCCTCCAACCCGGACAACATCCTGGTGAATCTCTTCTGCACCCTCTCCAGTGCAATCAAATTCTTTCTATAATGCGGAGATGCCGGCGCTAGACTGGGGTGGGCACAGTAAGAAGACTTACAACACCAGGTTAAAGTCCGACAGGTTTGTTTGAAATCACTAACTTTCGGAGTGTAAGACTTCTTACTGTATTCTTCCTATAGTGAGGGGACCAGAACTGGACACAGTACTCCAGTTGTGGCTTAACCAAAGTTTTGTGCAGCTCCAACATAACCTTCCTGCTCTTATAATGTATGCCACGACTGATAGAGGCAAGTGTCCCGTATGCTTTCTTAAGAACAAAGAACAAAGAAAAGTACAGCACAGGAACAGGCCCTTCGGCCCTCCAAGCCTGCGCCGACCATGCTGCCCGTCAAAACTAAAATCTTCTACACTAACCTACAAAGCTATCCTGCTGCCTTCAGGGATCTGTAGACAAGCACCCCAAGATTAATCTGTTACTCTGAGTCTCCTAGTGTCATGCCACTCATTGAGTACTCACTTGACTTGTTAATCCTTTCAAAGTGCATCACCTCATACTTTTCCGTGCTAAATTCCTTCTGCCACTGACCTGCATATTTGACCAACCAGTCTATATTTTCCTGCAACATAAAACCTTCTTCCTCACTATTGACCACCCTGCAATCTTCACATCCTCTGTAAACATACTTATCATCTCCCCTACATTCTCATAATTTTTGTTTATATAGATCACAGACAATAAGGGACCTAGCACGATCTCTGTGGTACACCACTGGATGCCGGCCTCCAGTCACACAAACAGCCTTCTACTACCACACTCTGTCACCTGTCACTTAGCCAGTTTTGGATCCAACTTGTCAAGTTACCTTGGATCCCATATGCTTTTATCTTCTTTATCAATCATCAGTCTCCCATGGGAACCCATCTCCCATCCACTGAGTCTGTCTACACCTCCTGCTGTCTTGGGAAAGCGGGCAGCATAATCAAAGACCCCTCCCACCTGGGTTATTCTCTCTTCCAACCTCTTCCATAAGGCAGGAGATAGAAAAGTCTGAGAACAGGTACTAACAGGTTCAAAACCAGCTTCTTCTCTGCTGTTACCAGACTCCTGATTGACCCGCTTATGGACTGAACTGATCTCTCCACACATCTTCTCTATTGAGTAGTACAACACTCCGCATGCTTCACCCAATGCCTGTGCCTATGTATTTACATTGTGCATTTATTGTATGTCCTATGTTTTTCATGTATGGAACGATCTGTCTGTACTATATGCAGTATATTACTTTTCACTGTACCTCGGTAGATGTGACAATTAATCAAATGCAAATCGAATGTGGGAACTTGGCAAAGGCTTTGCTGAAATCCATATAGCAGCCTGGGATAACCCACCCAGACCTGGGGATTTATCCACTTTGAAGCCTGCCAAAACCTCCAATACCTCCTCACTCCCTACGTCAAACTGTTCAATAACCTCATAGACCCTCTCTCCGAATTCTTCTCCCGAGTGAAAACAGATGACACGTACTCATTTAACACCTTACCAATGTCCTCTGGTTCCATGAACAGATTGTCCCCTTGGTCCCTACTGGGTCCATTCTTTCCTTGCTTATCCTCTTCCCCTTAATATATTGAAAGAATATCTTGGGATTCTCCCTAATCTTACGCGCCAGTGCTTTTGCATGCCTCTTTTTTGCTCCCCTTAATTGCTTTCTTAAGTTCACCTCTGCACTTTCTATACTCCACCAAGACCTCCATTAATTTTATCCCTTTGTACCTGTTAATAGCCTCTCTTTTCTTTCTTCTCCAGTCCAGAATATTCCTAGACATCCACTGGTGTCTGGGCTTGTTGCTCCTATATTTCACCTTAAAGGGAACATGTTGGGCCTGTACTCTCCCCATTTTATTTTTGATTGCACCTCTCCCCCCCCCCCCCCCCACCCCCCACCCCCCCCCCCCCCCCCCCCACTGCTCTGCTGTAGGTTTTCCCACAAGCAGCTGTTCCCAGTCTACTTTGGCCAGATTCTGCCTTATTTTAATAAAATCTGCCTTCCCCCAATCGAAAACCATTTGTTACAGACCATCTTCTCCCTTTTTGATAACAAACTTAAATCGTCCTGTGTTATGGTCGCTAAAATAGTCCCCCAACACCACCTCAAACACCTGTCCAGCTTTGTTCCCCCGAATTAGATCCAGCGCCTTGTTGTACCTTCTACATATTTATGTAAAAAGCTCTCCTGAGCGTAAACCAAGAAATCCGGCCCCTCTAAATCCTTTACACAATGACTATCCCATTTAATGTTGGGGAAGTTGAAAACCCTAATATAATTATCCTATTATTATTTTTACACGTCGAGTGAATTGTCGACATATCTGCTCCTCTATTGCTCACTGACTGTTTTGGGGTCTATAATACACTCCCAGCAATGTGACTGCCCCTTTTTATTCCTAGGTTCTACCCACAAACCCTCATTTGAAGACCCTTCTGAGACATTGTCCCTCCGTAAGGAGTAATTTGTAGGACCAAATCTTTTGGCTTCTTTGATTTAATGTTCCATGATCAGGAAAGCAGCTGAAATAAGAAAATGTCACATGATGCTAAAGCACAGGAAAGTGTGAAGTCGGGATTCATATTCTGCATTGCTTCCTCTTCAGGAACATCATTCATGCTTCAGTAGGAGATAAGAAATGCACAATAATACTTCAATTTGACTATGTTGATATATTTGGTATGGATATGTTAATAGGTTTTTGTACACTACACTTTCACAGTTCAGTGTGTATATTCACATCCTCCTGAGGCACCGTGCTGTAGTACTCTATAATCATCTTTATTTTCTCCAGAGGACTCAGTCCTAACACACGACTGGCAGCTATTAAATGTGGAAGTTGTTTTGCAGGTGCCTTGGCAACCCGAGTATGGGAAAGTGAGAATGAGGCCAAGCATCCTCAATCACGCGAGTTGCGTGTGATTTAGCAGCTAAATGCCAACATTCACCACTGCTACCCTTTCAAAAAACACTCCCGAGGGCAGCCTAATCTGTCTTCAATCTACTCCCGGCACAATGCAAATGTTTCAAATAAACTGCAGCACAACAGTGCCACTGCGCAGCATTGCTGGGCTCAATAACAAGTGCAGGAGGCATTTTCTCTTTAAAAAGCTGCCATCGTTTCATAGTTTTCAGAAAGAATTTGATTTATGTTTAACTTAAGGATTGGACTTGCAGTGAGCACTCTGAAGGAAAAGAAGAAAATAATTAGCATTTCTAGAGCGGCTTTTATGAACTCGGGATGCTTCAGAGCGCTTTGAAGTACTTTATGAAGTGTAATCATGGCTGTAATGCAGGAAAGGTGGCAACCAATTTATGCACAGCAAGATTCCACAGTGTGATAATAGCCAGCCAACCTGCTTTAGTGATGTTAATTGAAGGATAAGTATTGGCCAGGACACAGAGAACTCGCCTGCTCTTTTTCAAAATAGTGCCATGGAATCTTTTAGCAAAATTGCTTTTCTCTTTAAGGTCAGTGTAGACTGATGATTCCTTCCAACACACACATCCAAAATATCAGCCTGCAAATACAAACAGGTTCGACCCTCCACAAACCCTCTGTGCCAAGTTTCTTATCAAAGATCTTTCAGCCTTCTTGGCTGACAGATTGTTCACTTAAGTATGTATTAGGCTCAAGCCTGCAAATTTGTTCCTTGTTATTCGGGTCAGACAAAGCAGTAACATTAGAAAACAATTATTTCCAGATTTTGATATGATATCTCTATAAAGTGAGATTTCTGATTTAAATTGAAAATGCAGGAGGGAAACATAATAAAACAAACTGAGGCTTCAAATGAACACATGAAAGGAATAATTACAGTAATTTTGGGGCACATTATCCTTTACTGTGGATAGGATTAGTAGCCCATACTTGTAGATTATAGTGAGTGCCAATCAAGGTAGAGGCTGGGCTAGATTTCGTTGCGAATTATTTCATGAAATGAAAATTGATTAGTGTGAGTTACAACATATTTTTAACAATGTTCCATTCACACCCTTCAAGCAACTCCAACTGTGCTTTCACTGTCCCTTTCAGTAGTGTGTTCTCTGTTTTGCTTGACCTGGATGACTTGGATGCGTAGTGTTGAACAAAGAACAACAAGTCTTGTTCACAAATAAAACTATCAATTTATTTACACTTACTATGATTTGTTCACATTCCTAAAGTAGAAGGTTACTGTATTAAACTGTGCTATCTCTAACTGCAGAACTCTCAAGTACACAACTGCGCTCTCTCTCCCTCTCGCGTGCCTCACTATCTTCTGTCTGACTCTTCTATCTTCTCTCCTTCATCATCATCTGACCCACAAGGCTCAGCGTCACTCCTTATATACTCATAGGACTAGCTCCCTCTAGTGGCTGTCTGTATACATTTCATTAACCTTGCATTGCCTTCATTTATGATAAGACCACAAGAAGCAGTGTGTGTCAGCTACAAGATGCACTACAGTAACTCACAAAGGCTCCTCAGCAGCACCTTGCAAATCCACAGCTTCTGCTGCCTAGAAGAACAAGGGCAGCAGATGCATGGGAGGACCACCAGCTGTAAATTCACCTCCAATTCGTCACACAGCACCCTGACTGGGAAATATGTTGCCATTTCTTTACTGTTGCCAGGTTGCATATAGTTTTGGTAATGACACTGCACACACTTCTGGTGCGACCCTCACTAAATGACAATGTGGTAGGGGTTTTTCGAGCCTAAGCCGTAATTATTCAGAGTCGGCAGATCGTGATATGAGTCAGTATGCAATGATAATTTGACGGCATTTTTGAACTTGCCACTATTCTTGCTGTAGATGAACGTGCTTTCTGTAGCAGGAAGGAGCTCAGCTGCAACCCTTCACCAGCCCTATTTAAAGAGATCAACAATTTGCAAGTGACATGAGGACCTCTTTCGTCCAGCCTGCCTCCAGGTCTCCAGTGCTACATCGGATAATCTGGAAGCCTGCTCTTTGCCATTCTGCTTCACCTTCGCTCTTCTTGTACGTAATTCCGCAATGACGTCCCACACCTCCTGCAGCCAGAATGCACCTTGCCTTTAATAGTTGCAGGCTGGCTATGTGCAATGCAGGCATACTGTAACTGGTGATGTTGTAATAGACCTTTGTTATGTATCAATGAATACATCCCTGTTGTGAAGCATCACGTGATCTGATGTGATGTCAGCAGTGAGTGTTTGCATGGGCTTCAGTTCTCCATCCTAGATTGTTTGTAAAAGTGAGTGTTTGTAAAAGTCCAGAGTGTGTGCATCTTTGTAGCGAACTCAAAGATATAAAAAAAGAGAAAACTGGCGACGGGGATTGAGGCAAGGAAACTGACCTGCTGAACAGAAAAACGGTAGTGTTTCAAGCACACCTCACTAAGGTGAGAATGAACCATTTTTTTGAGGGGGTGCAGGATAGGGATGGGCAATGTTCAAGATACACACTATAAACTATACACTATATGTACACTATACGCACACGTTCTGGTTCTGTCCTTTGGGGGTTTCAGGTGTGCCGGAGCTGTGGGCATGTGCGTGGGCGGATGTCCTGGCCTTTGCCTCGTTGGTGGCTTGGAGGCAGATTCTGTGGGGCTGGAGGTTGGCAACACCGCCGACTGCTTCGGCATGGCTAGGGGGTTTGATGGAGTTTGAGCACCTCGGTGGGTTCTCCATCTCGCCAGCCAGCAAATGGGGTTTCCCATTGTGGGCAGCCCCAAGCTGTCGGGAAATCCCCGGGCTGTCGGCGTAAAGGAGAATCCTGGCAGCGGAGAATCCAGCCCAACGTCTTTCCCCAATCCCTTATGAGTAGTCAGCTTTTTTATACAATTTATAAGACACGAGTGATACTAGCCTCGCACTGACTTTGATTCCCTTGCTTGGGTGTGCAGCCACCTAGCAGTGCATTTAATTGCACGCTACTATCATTTAGATTATCAGGCCAACGACGTTTAGGTGCTGTCTGGGCGTGAGTTGCTCCCACGTCACAATTCACCTCGCCCGATTTCGGAGGCTATGGAATTTTTAGCCCAGACTGTCACATTCAATTTTTTGAAAAATATAAATATAACCATTTAATTATCAAATTGATATTATTTGATTATCAAGCTGTTGAATGTTTAATGCAGCTGTGGAATATTTCTACAAATGGTACAAAATCTCAAATTAACCCCAATGCTCAAGCACCCAGAGAATTGGACCACCAGGATTACATCTAGCTACCTCCTTAACTAGACATCAAAACTGCCTCAATTTAAAGCAAGCACACCTCCTGCTTGTGCTTATTTGCAATAAGATCATGTGGAATATCCATTTGCTGCCCATTGGTAAAAATTAAAATGGACCCTTTTGACATTATAATTACTCTTGTCATGCTTTAAATTAGCTGACACTCTAGGTTTCATTAAGTTACCATGGCTACTGCCACTCTATATAAAAATAATAGCTTTGCAATATTTAAAAATGCTCCTATTTTTCAATATATTACTTTTGTGAGGGCAACGAAGAATCCAGCACGAGTTTCAAGGATACAAAGAAATAACATTTATTTACAATAACATATATATACACAACAGCAGCAACCTCGCTTGCTGCTTACTTCTTCCTGCTGGTTCCAAACTGGCCAGCTTTATTGATACAGGGAGTCTGCTAATGATTTCTCCGCCCCCCCCCCCCTCTCATTGGGGAAGCTCATACTCCCACAGGATTGTGGGATTGTCATTAGTCCCCAGCCAATGGTAAGCAGGCAGGTTATAACATCCCATCCTCGTTGCCAGTTTTGTGAGGGCCACGAAGAATCCAGCACAAGTTTCAAGGATACAAAAATAAATAACATTTATTTACAATAACATATATATACACAACAGCAGCAACCTCGCTTGCTGCTTACTCCTTCCTGCTGGTTCCAAACTGGCCAGCTTTATTTATACAGGGAGTCTGCTAATGATTTCTCCGCCCCCCCTCATTGGGGAAGCTCATACTCCCACAGGATTGTGGGATTGTCATTAGTCCCCAGCCAATGGTAAGCAGGCAGGTTATAACAATTACCAAAAGCTATTACTATGGGTTCTGGTTAGTATGGCATATTGGCAAATGAACTCATTCCAGATATTTCCTTTAAACTAACTGTAGTTCCATATTTTTATACAATCTTTTGGGAGCTTTAATTCAATAATTTGGTTACCTTCAAGTTGGAGTCTAACATTGCCAGGGTCAGCAATGAATGAATCAACTCGCTTGTGTCAAATTCCTTTATCTATTTTGTCAAATATAGCAACCTGCTTAATTTAAATTGGATAAATAGTGAAAAAAATAAGCTTTACCATTATCTGTTCATCACCAATATTGTACATTTTTGTGTTGGGAATATTTATTGAGCATTTGGACTTGCTATCCTTACTGAGAGCACCAACGCTTTTTTGACATGAGCAATTTGGTGCACTAATACCTTACAATCCTGCATTTCCTTCCGATAACTAACAACAGCTCTGGGTTGGAACCATGACTCCTCTGTTGTTCTTCCAGGCCTCTATGAATTTTTCTCCATTGACCGCAATGGTCTTAACAAGGTTATTTTCCCCATTAATTTACTTCAAACAGATTTTTTGAAAGAAACAAGACATTAAAAAGCCCTCAAAAATGGACAAGTAAACTCAGGCAGTACTTTATAGAGTCTCGGGCATCTACTCGCTTCCATTAAATAAAAGCAGAACACTATGGATGCTGAAAATCTGAAATAAAATCAAAAAATGCTCAATAAACTCAGCAGGTCTGGCAATATCTGTGGAGAGAAACAACGGTAGCATTTCGGGTTTAAATGACACTCTACAGAACTACAGGAAGATATAAATGTAAAGAATTACATGGTTGGAAAGGGGGTGGAGGAGCTGGGGCACTCTAAGGCCAGAAGGAAATGGATAAGAGGACGATGAGAGTTGTGGTTATTATTTCCAAAGGATCATGTCAACCATTATTTGACTCATCCTGATTGTGGAAGACAAATAACCACAGTTAAACTAAGCAGGGCAACATTCCTCGGCAAAATTCCCTAGTTCTTTAAATTATTGAACTGGTAAGGCCCCTGCCCAAAAATGCCTTTTGTTTTATGTAATTCTAAGTATGCTATGTTGCGGAGGTCCTTGTTTATGCATGTTTGAAATGGTCTGAAAAATAAGAAAATAATTTGTGTCATGCCTTTTTGGACTTCAAAATACCCCAAATGCATTCTAGTTGATGATGTAGGGCAAGGTGTTCTGAGCCCATTCGCTAATCCCGTTATGGTCACTAATTCTCATGAGAGAGCCATAACAGGATTTACAGTGGCGAGATCTCAGTTTGAAATCTTCCCCAACCCCTCCTGGTGACATAATCAGGCTCGTGCCCATTAACTTGAATGCATTTTAATATTCAGGAATGGCTTAACGACGTTGCTTCCGTTACAATGTTTTGGAAATTTCCACCCGTAGTTTTGAAGTTTTAATTTAGGAAAGATGACAGCCAATCTTTGCATAGCAATGTGCTCATGAGCAGGTAAACTGTTTTAGTAATGCTGGCCACAGCATTCTGACTGAAAAACGGAACGCTATATTACACTGCATTTATATCAGAAAAACTGTTATCTCTAGTTCTTAATGTTTAGTTTGACCTTATTGCCTTCCAGTTCAGAATAATCCTCAGGCCTTAACAGACCTGGTGGGGCATTGAAGAGTAGAACATAGAACATACAGTGCAAAGGAGGCCATTCGGCCAATCGAGTCTGCACTGACCCACTCAAGCCCTCACTTCCACCCTATCTCCGTAACCCAATAACTCCTCCTAACCTAAGGTCTAGGTTTGGACTAATTATTCCCTTTGAGGGTTTTTGCCTTGACGAATTTTCTGATATTGGCGGCCTTGCTATTTGGTGAACACCCTTCAAGACAGAGCCAGCCAGTGTCCCTCATGTGTCATATAATGGCCCAATGAAACATCCTTTTGAGTAAAGAAATTACTAGCTAGGTGAGGGGCTAAATCTATCTTTCACTTTCAGACCTAGCAAAGGTACTGTGTATTATCAACATCTTTATTTTTTATTTCAGGTTTCCAGCATTTGTAGGTTTTGTCTTTATCATTGTACATAGAGATACATATTATTACTCTTAGAGATTGTCCTATAAAGTTTATCTATTGTTAATAGCGACTCGATTATCACGATAATTATAAAAGGGCCTGTTTAAATTTTCAGCATTGCAGCATAGAAATTAATGCATATTTAGTTTCCTTTGGAGAGTAGTGGTTTAGACGTAACGAGTAAGGAAGGAATTTAATGTAGAACTCTGTACAGCTCTGTGTGGCTCTGTACAGTCTCAGGGTAGGAACATTCATTATAAAGATGCTTACATTCAGATCTGACTTTTCCATGGAGGATTGGATCCACTTCCTCCCAGCATAGATCGAGCTGCTCTCTTAGCTATGTTATCAGGCAACTTGAGCCAGAAATTCCAAACTCGACTCAAGATTGTGCAGCCAGGGATGCATGTATGGATCTAAGATCTTAATGATGTGAGTATGTTCTGGGATTGAATGTTATGTGTAGAACGCTGCTTCCCTCAAGCCCTTTGCTATCCGTTTCCTCAGCATTGCCAACCATTTGAATTGTTGATATACGTGACACTACTTGGCAAATCTTGTCTGTGAGATAAACGCTGACTTGCACGTATTTGGCCCCAAGCTGCTTCTCACACCTGTGACTGTTGAGACGGCCTTGCACGCTAAGGAGAGCGCACTCTGATGACAAACCACACTGACTTCATTAGAGAGAGTGTGCTGTCAGGCGCAGAACAGTCTACATGCACGCCAAAGACAATCGTAAGCACTTACCCAGAACCCGGCTGAAAAGTGGAAGTGACAGCTTAATTATCAAGAAAACAACTAACAGCTAACATATTTTTGGGTTAAAATCATTCACAGCTTTTATGTGGGAGGCGATAATTGCACATTTAAGGTCGCCGCAACAAAGCAAAAGTCTCGAGCTATATGACGGAATGCGCACTGGTTTCAAATTGCCTGGTAAAGAGATATTTTCTCCCTGTTGGGTGAGCTGAATTGAACAAATTGATCAGCGGGGTGCCTATTTTGGAAAAAGGTGGTTTGCTGACGAACTTAGCCTAAAACATGATAGAGTGTAAAAAAATTAAAAAGAATATTAACATTACCAGATGCCTTTAAGTCTTGGCTCATAGCTGGTGGCTGGCAGGCGAAATGTGCCCTCTGCCCATATGTTCTCACCACCATGGGGCCTAGGCACCATTGTGAAGCCAGGATTTGTTTGTATTGCACCTCAGGGGCCAAACCCGTGCTCTCTGACAACTCGGACCTTTGGGCATCAACTGGCTTCTAGAAGGGGCAGGTTAGTTCCAGGAGGGGAACTTTCATGAGGCAGGAAGAGGCAGGAGTTTGGTGGGCCCACAAAGGAACATTCCTGTTTCAACTGCCACTTCAACAGTAACAGCTGAACAAAAAAACACCACCAGTTTTTTTCGTGGTACCCAGTGTTTCTCTTTGCACTAATTTTTACCATAAGATTTTCATCAGGGTTTTATTTATATCTTTGCATATTACAAATGGCCTCCTGTTGTTATGTTAATAAACTGCTGAGGCTCTTCTACTTGGTAATGTTATCCCAAGATTCATTTATCTGGGGTTTGACTTGTCAATTTTGCACAGTCATGCAAACACAATTTTTGATTATCTATTGGTTTATCATGAAGGTGCCGTCACATTAGATATTTTACTTAGGCCTTTGTTGGGACTATCATTTTCATCTCTGAATATATGTTTATCCAGATCTCATTCTTTTCATATTTGGAGGAGTGGACGTGAGGAATGTCAGGTCAGCCATGATCCTATTGAATTGCAGAGCAGGCTCGAGGGGCCGAACGGCCTTCTCCTGTTCCTATTTCTTATGGTCTTCTGGACCTAAGTCTGTGTCCTCTGGTTTGACCCTTCCATCAAAGGATACAGTTTCTCCCTGTCTACTTGTGTACATCACTCTTCATTTTGAATAACTATTAAATCTCTCAAACTACGCTTCTTTGTGGAGAACAATTTCAGCTTCTTCAATCTGTCACGTAACTAAAGTGCCTCATCCCTGGAACCGTTCATATAATTATTTTCAGTGCTCGCTCTGATATTTCACATCTTTGTTCGAGTTTGGTGCTCAGGAATGGACACAAATGGACACAATCCTTCAGAGGCACCAGAAGCTCCTTGCTTTTGTACTACAAGACTCCAGCTGGGATTTTCCAGCCCCGCCAGTGGCAGGTGTAATAGCGGGTGGTGTAGAACAATGCAGCAGGAACTGAAAAATCCATTTCACACCAGCGTCTTTGTGTTTCTGCCTTTGGTCTGCTTTGCTATCCTGTGCTAATTACCTCTGTCTTAGACTTACTTGAAAAATGTCAATGAGCAGCTCAGTGAGCCCGAGAACTCATTGAGCCGGACTCTCTTGACCGTTGCCCCTCATTATTCTCCTGTAATCTTCTCCCAGAATGGTCTCCTAAAAGGTTGCCCTCTAATCCCCACACACCTTGCAGATACTCCCATTGTACACTAATTTGATGCACATAGCACATGAGCTCATCCAGAAATTTCTGGTGTTAACTCATCTCCAGATTGGGGAGGTGGGGACATCGGGGTATTGTCACTGGACTAGTAATTCAGAGCGCAGAGATAAAGCTTTGGGGACCCGCGTTTGAATCCCTCCATGGCAGACGATCCAATAAAAGTTGGAATTAAGGGCGGCACGTGGTGCAGTGGTTAGCACTTCAAGTTATTACCACCAAGAATTCTCCCCCTAAACCACAAAGGATCGAGAAATCCCTAAGAAATCTCCCCCTAAACCACAAAGAGTCAAGATATCACCAAAATATCTCCCCTGAACCACAAAGGATCGAAATATCACCAAGAAATCTCCCCCTACAACAAAAAGGGTCGAGAAATTCTATACGGTGCACAGGGACTCCCGTGTCCCTGACTCCTAGCCAGACTTAGGTGGGTGCTATTCGGATCAAACTAATTTTTCAAGTTAATCACCGGTATAACCCATATTTTCCTAGAAGATTTCATTTACTTATCACTTAATAGCACGACACACGGGTCAGGCTTTTTAAGTAGAATAAGTAAACTTTACAATTGGAAGTAATAGCAATTCTTACAGGATATTAACTTAAATAAAGTTTATTTTCAAAATTAAAAGATTAAAGCTATTTTTTAAAAAAGGTTATAACAGATCTTTTTCTTTCGATGTATTCATAGATTATCATAGAATTTACAGTGCAGAAGGCCAGTAGTAAGACCTTCAGGTCTTCTTATCAATCATAATTCTTTTAGTCTTGGGTCTTCCGATATATTTTCTGGGTTGTTTGGTTTTTCTTTCTTCTTCCTTCCTCCTGCTCTTTATTTATTTCTTTATGACCTTGTTCTTTACAGCCGCTGGCACTTTATTCGCTTTGCGGAGCCGTTCGCCCAGCCTCCGCATGCTGTTGGCTTTTTTCTTCTGCTCCGGTCGTCGGCTGCCTTCCTCTCCGGCTGCCTTTGTTCAACTGACTGCTGTCAACAGCCCCAACTGCTCTTGACTGCCACTAATTTTAAAAATAACGGCTGCCACGAGCGCCAGCGCGTGCCTCCTGCATGCGCTGCCAACTGCAGCCTTTTTTAAACTAGTAATGGCTCCCGCGAGTCCCAGCACACGCCCCTTTCCAATATTAAAAAAAAAAAAATCAGAAACATCAAGAACTCCCACTGGGGTCGATTCTACACACACCCGCAGATAAAAATAATGGCCAACCATCTTTGCTTTCTCCCCCGCAACATGGTCAAAGGTTTGACATGATTTTTAATTGAATGGCAGGCAGGTGAGCTACAAGACACTGACTGGTGCCATCCCGTTCCTCTAAAGACACCAGCTCAAGTTGGTCATCCGCTCCCTTCGCCTACATTGGTTCCTCAAACAAAATTCCTAAGTCCTCCCAGGACAACACCCATGGCTCAAATGCCACATTTTCCCATTTTCTATTACACACTGGGACTACGCTGTTGAGGATCCGGGTTTGAATCCCGGCCCTGGGTCACTGTCCGTGTGGAGTTTGCACATTCTCCCCGTGTCTGCGTGGGTTTCGCCCCCACAACCCAAAGATGCGCAGGGTAGGTGGATTGGCCACGCTAAATTGCCCCTTAATTGGGAAATAATAATTAGGTACTCTAAATTTAAAAAAACCAAAATAAATAAAAGTTGGAATTAAAAGCCTCACGATGGCCATGATATGATTGTCATAAAAACCCATCTGGTTCACTAATCCCCTTTAGGGAAGAAAATCTGCGACCCTTACCTGGTCTGGCCTACATGGGTCTTTAGAGCCACAGCATTCTGGGTAACTTTTAAATGGCCTCGCAAGCCACTCAATTCAAGAGCAATTAAGGATGGGCAATAACCCACATCCCATGAATGAATGTTTAAAAATAGATCATTGTTACAAAAAGATTCACCACATTAAAATCCTGGGGCATACTTGTCCAGGCATTGGAGACTCTTTAGCTGAAATGAGTGGCCATTAGATTTCCCCCAAACTCCTGTTTGCCTTGTCCCTCAACTGAAAGGATAATGGGAAGCAGCACAGGAGAAACCTACAGGGCAACCCGGCCCAGTTTTCGCTGGGGTTCTGGTAAAGAACTCATTCCTTTGTTGAATGGATGGGGAGGAATTTGCAGATTGTATCAGCTGTTGTTCAGTATGTAGCACACTGACCTCTGAGTCAGGCAAGAAAAAAACAACAACAACTTGATATAACACCCTTAACATAATGAAATATTCTAAGGTGCTCCTTAGGAATATTAGGGGATATTAGGTAAGATGACTACAGGCGTGGTTGCAGAGATGGGATTTAAGGAGTGTATTAAAGGAGGATAGCAAGGAAGAGAGGCAGGGAGATGGAAAGGAGGGAATTCCGATGTCTAAAGCCTAGGTAACTGAAAGCATCAGCCACCACTGTTGGAGTGATTAAAACTCAAGAGTTCAGAATTAGATGAGCACAGATCTCTTGGAGGGTTATGGGGCTGAAAGAAATTCCTGAGTTTGGGGGGTGGGGGGGGGTGCGTACAGCCATGTAGGGATTTGAGAACAAGGCTGAAAATTTTATAATGAGAAGAATAATGTGCTGGATTCTCCGCCGGCGAGATCCTCCGCTTCGCCGGCAGCGCACTCACGCCCTCGGATTTCCCGACGGCGTGGGGGTGCCCACAATGGGAAACCCCATTGACCACAAACCATTCAATATTTGCCCTGTGATTGGGCAGCGCTTGCTGAACAATCCTGAGTGCACTAATAGCCACACTAATAACCAATTTCAGATATTCAGTCAAGCTTGTAGTGAGGCTAATTTACGCTTGCCATAAGTGACATGCTTTCGTACACCAGGACCTGTTCTCTGCAAAGAGAAAGGAATATGCTCAGGCGTTGTGCCTTTTTTGAATTCCCAGGGGCTTGGGGAACCTATAGCTCCCTGTCGCTTTCTCCATCACAACGCCTCAGCCAATCAGAGTCATTTTGCCAACCAATAAGCTTCATTTTTCTCCTGTTGTATAGATTGTTGTGATCATTTGAAATTTGGCGTTCTTGTGTTTTCCCTGATCAGTGCGAGAAGAAAAGCTTCGGCAGCATGTCTCTCTCTCTTCAGCAAGTTTTTTTTCTATCACCATTAACTTTCCTGGCAGATAGTTAGGCGAAAATTGTCCTTGTTAGTTATATGCCGCTAACCCTACCTCAGCCTCACTGCTGTTGAAACTGTGTCTTTTTGCTTCCACACTTGGCTTTCCAGTGATTGTCTTTTGTATTACCCAAGCTTCAAAACACAAACTTCAACTTGCCCCGATCTCCCCCACATGGAACCTCACTCTCATTAAGTCTTTTTCACCGACCGCCACAGTTCTCACTGCTACCCAGCGCATTGAATATAGAACCCCTCCCCTCTTTTACAAATCTCTTCCATCCTCTGACTCTCATTTCCTCCATATCACCACTTGCACAATTTTGTTTCTGCTCCTGGACTTACGGGTATGTATTCCCAACTCCCACTCGTCCCCCTGCTCCACCACCAGTGCCAGTGCTATGGACTATCAACGTCCTACATTCGTGAATTCTCTTTCTAAGCCATCAGCCTTGCTACTCTTCCTACTAGATTCTGAAACCGCTTCACCAATACATCATTCAGGTGCTCTTTGTCACCTCTCATTGCCATCGTCTTCCACGTTTTTCTGTCTGTTATTAAACTGCCTGCTTAGGTGGATGTTGCTAAGTTGTATAGGAATCCTCAGTGCCAGAGTGAGCAGACAGCCTTGGTCTCACATCCCCAATGATTGGAATAGGACCTGACCTCCCAAACATCTTTGCAGAAGTGGAAATGACCAACTGAGCCAAGCTGATGTTATATTAGTAAAAGAAAAAGCTTGCCGTTTTCAACTGCACAATAATGAATTCTTTATGGACATTACATAATTCAGCCTCGTCTTCTTTTCTTTGCTTTTGCCTATCTTTGTATATCTTTAAATAGAATGTGACAACATGGCAAAAAGCTGTTATAAATCATGTTTCTAAATGCCCAGCGAGACGCATGTGATTTTGCAGTGTAATTGAACCTTTCCCTGCACGCCTTACATTCATCTTTTTTTCATTACCATGTAACTAAATAGACACTCTGGGACTGTTTGAGATGCATCAAAATAAAGAATCAGTTTCAAAACTTTGCAAGTGTACTTCCAGCAAAAAAGATTTGAGTCTTCTGGGGCTCCTGAAGAACACTCGGCACTGAGCTTCAAATATTTGTGTTCTTTCCTTGACCTGAAACTGCGTCTGGAACAGAATCTCTGGAGTACATAGGGAACTGCACCAGGCTGAAGCGATGCTAAATTCTGTGTTGTGGAACCCCTCTCTGGGCTCACACAAGTTATGGCTGATTGGTAAATGCCGGTGATATGGTACAAGATGGGGAACATTTAAGGAACAGTGATTGCACTTCAAAGTGACTCCATTGGTTGTAAAGCATTTTACGCTGGTCTAAGGTCGTGAAAGAAGTGCAAGACTTTCTTTAAAACAGCCGTTTGACAAGATAAAGTGTTGCTTTTGAACCATCTCCATTTAAACTGTGCCCAAAAACCACTGATGCAACATAGACACATTGTCCAACTGAATTTTGTCACCATTATATCATTTTATGACTGTCATGATTAATGCTCTATTACAGCCTGTGTTTCTGCAGGTTTTTTGAAGTAGGGGTCTCTTTTGATCTTTCATTTATCACTGAGCACAATTAAAGTGCTGAGGAGACAGCCTATTCCAAAGTTTCTGCTGAACATCTCACTATGGCAACATGGGTAAGGTTAGGAGTTCAATGTGATCGCATATCTGAACCCATGCCGTGCTCACTGATATTTCAATCCACTCTACCATCCATTTCTGCGGTTCCTTCAAAGTACAAGAGCAACATTTATCAGCTGAAGAGCCGACTTTCACAGAACTAACAACAATGTGCATTTATATAGCACCACTAACTGAGTAAAACACCCATCATTGGAATGTTAACATTTGACAATGAGTCACATAGGAGACATTAGGACATGTGACCAAAAGCTTGGTCAAAGAGGGAGGTCTTAAAAGTTTCTTAAAGGATGGAGAGAGTTAAAGAGGTTGGGAGGTCTATGGAGCGAATCCCAGAGTTTAGGACCTCGATGGCCGAAAACATGGCCGCCAATCATCAGTCAAAAATGTGCAAGAGGCCTGACTTGGAGCAGCACAGGGATTTTAGAAAATTACAGGGCTGGAGAAGGGAGCAGAACTAGGGAGGGGGTGACACTATAGGGGGATTTGAAAATAAGAATTCATATTTTAAGATGGAGGTGCTGCCATTCTGAAAGTCGGTGCAGGTCAGTGAGCAAAGAGATGAATAGGACTTGGCATGAATTAAGACATGGTCAGCAGAGCCGTTGACAACCTCAAGTTTATATAGGGTGGAAAATGGGAAGCCAGCTGGGAAAGTGTTGGAATATTCCTGTCGAAGGAAAGACAATGGATGTGAGTTTCAGTAGCAGGTGAGCTGAGGCAGGGACAGAATTGGAGACTAATTAAAAACAGTTAAACCTGAAATAATGAAGCAGATAAAAAATTGGTAATTTATATTGTTTTCAACTGTTTGCCATTGGAAAAAGCTCCCTTTGTTTTTATATATTTCTCAGGTGGAAATGCCACCTCATTAGTGCTGTGAATTTCCTATCCCTTTTACTCAAGGAGTGTTCCCTAGCTGTGTCGTAGGTGGCCATGAAGTTCCACCTGAAATATACAAGTGGTCTGGCTCTATATGTAAAGTGCTTGTAGAATCATAACCCCATTTTGACCAAGGATATATTGTCACTGCATCAGAAAGAAATTTCAAGGCCGAAACATAAGACTCGGGTTTTTAAAGCCGAGTCTTAAGTTTGTTTGTCCTGTGTGCGTGTGCAGGGGACACAGGGGGCATGTCAAAGTGGGACATTAGCTAATAGTTAACCAATTGTATTTGCTGCATATTTCATTAGAGTTCTTGTTATTAATATATGTAATGTTTACATTTACAAACCTGGTGACTGTAATTATTGGGCAGCCAAGGGCCAAAACCTTTGGGTATTTTTCTAAGAATTATTGGTTAATTCAATTGTGGTGTGACTCTGGGTCAAGTGGGGCTGGAATTGACTGTGCACTAGCTCAGGATGTGGGAACAGCCATCCATGCACAAACTGATCTAACAACTGGGATCACTTAGACATCTTTCTCATATTCTTTCTCACCAACTCAGTAAACCCATTGTAATCCTTTCAAGCAATGAGCTGAGAGACTCCACTCTCCTTTGATAATGTTCCCTGTTTGTATTTCAAGATGGACAATGCAGACGTACACAGGCACGGAAAACCTTTTTCAAAGCAAATAATACTTGTAGCCCCATTTCTTAGTTCTGTTAAATGAATATAATGAATGCGTTAGAAATCAAATTAAAATATAAACAGCGCCACTGTTCTTTGTCAGTGTAAGTTACATAAGCTCATACATTTCATCTTTCCAAGCTTCTGCATCATATATTTGAATCACTTAAAACCTTGAGCTGAAAATGGGTTCATGTCTGCCATAAATGATTGCTTCCAAAGCTCCTAAAAAGATATTTTGTTCGTGCAATTGAGACTTAGCCAGGGCTACATATGCACCGCAATCTTTTTTTCACTCTGTAATGAAATGAAATACACTCAACATATTATGAAAAGGATCTGACCCAGTCCTGTGAACCTTGGAACCGAAGCAAACATAATCGCTTTTAATTAAGATACACTCGATAGTTTTTCAGTCTTCAACATCTGCTGTACGCCAGTTTCAAAATTCACTGTGCCCTGTTAATGTTATGTTGGCTAACCCATGGGTGATCTTAACCAATACTTCTTGCAGGTATTTAGTGACACCTTGCAAAAGTCCTGTTGCTAAGCAGTGGTAATTTTAGACTTTGCCTGAATTGTGCCGAAGATCAACAACACGTTTTGGTACGGCCATTAACTATCACCACTCAAACATCTCAGGTTCTAGAACACAGTTTGAGCTTGTGTTTGCACACCGGAGATGGGTGTTGCAATGATTCTCCGACTCTACAGGTGCGGGTTGTCTCAAAGCCAGAAGTCTTATCTTGCCGATCACTGCGATTGCTTTGGCAACAAGCACTAAAAAAAGGTGAGACTGAGTGTTATCCTGCTAATGTTTGTCTAGCCTTTCTGCATGTGTTCAGTGTTATCACCCAGTGTGGCTGTCTTGCTAAATGAAGTCATGATATGGAATGTAACTGAGCAGTCAGCTTCACTTGATGTTTGTCGTAGCACTCCCAGAGTAGATCACAGTGGATTAACTCTAACTGCAAATGCGCAAATGAAGCAGAAACATTTTTAGTAATTTATCTACAAAGCACTTGAGAAAATGAAAATACACACAGCCCCTTTAGCTAACATTTTTCTGTATACCTTTTAATTTATATTGCTGTCGACCTATTTTGCCAGTTTTCGAAACATTGGTAACATAATTGGTATTTTAGTTCTGTGTTGCTTCTAAACACGCATAATGCTTATTAGGGAAAAGGTGTTAGAACAGTTTCCTCACCAAAGGAAGGCAAGCTGGTTCACTCCAATGATCGACAGTTTAATGAAATGGAAAAAGCAGCAAGTTCAGGTTCACTCACAGCAAACTGCTGGATATGAAGTTGTCTGACTCTGCTCCAACGAGCGTACTGAATCCTGCACTGCTTCAGTTTCAGTCTGTCCTGTGGAAAAAAGAAGATTCCAATCTTGAGACTGTTCCTTTGAGGTGAACTTTGAAATGAAAATCGCTTATTGTCACGAGTAGGCTTCAAATTAAGTTACTGTGAAAAGCCCCTAGTCGCCACATTCCGGCGCCTGTTCGAGGAGGCTGGTGCGGGAATTGAACCGTGCTGCTGGCCTGCCTTCGTCTGCTTTCAAAGCCAGCGATATAGCCCTGTGCTAAACCAGCCCAGTTGCTAAACCAACTGGAGTGAACACGTGAAAAAAAATGCGGAAGTAAAGCGAATCCGAGAGTACAGAGTTTAAACAGGAAATGCCGCCTGCTGAATACCTGCTGATCATTTTAAAGGGAGAATTGAGTACATTTATTGATGTCTCTTGATTCTCCTTCCTTCCTTGCTACCACATTTTCAAGCCTTTGACAAGTATTTGAAAAATATAAAGGCCAGTGGAACAAGGCACCGCCAACTGTACATTTTGGGATCCTAGATGTATGGTGGTTGAGGATCTGGAATGGATGATTTGGCCTTGGTTACACCTCATTGTTTGCCTTTGTGTGTAATGACTTCGTAGGACCTTGGTTCTGAACAAATTCTGTTGGCTGGTTGCCACGTAGCTTCTATGGGACCTTGGATGCCATTGGATTTGTTGGATTTGTCCCAACTTTAAGCCTGGCAGTCCTGAACCCATATTTTCTGTTGTGCACATTGACCATCATCTCTTGCACTTTTAAAAGTTGCTCTCTTGTTTCTGAGACCTGGGTAACAATAGGTAAATTAGTAAGCACTATCTGTCAATCATGATCTCTGCAGGTGATGGAGTAGTTGCACTTAAAGATGTTGATTGTTATATTACACATGGTAATATCTTGTTACTCATTTGCTTACTTCCAGAAAAGTCGGATGGTCGATGTTCAGTAACACTCGAAGTCTTCAAGTTAAGCAAATACTGTTAATTGAATAACGATTATAAATAACTGAGTTTGTTCACTCTTCTACAACTATGACTGAAGATTAGTTAAATAAGATTATGTATATGTTTAATTACACCTGCTCACTAAGCTATATCTCTGGCACCTCTCTGAGTGTAGCTTATCTACATATATCTGGTGCTGCCATCTAGTTGTTATCTAGCACTTACTTACAGATATTAACCCCTTGCATACCTGCAAATTGTACAGATAACTATATTGATCTCAGATGTAACATTGCAATGTCCTGGTCTGCTGCATTTGAGAATTATGGATTTCACTGGGTGAATCATTCATTTTAATTTATTTTTGGATGACAGCCATTGTTAATGATTTTGCAATTGCCCATTTGCACCTCCACCAGGCACATCTTTTGTTTCTTTTCTTGTCCCATTACCTCTCCTTTCAAGCTTTTCAAAGTGTCCTGGAGACATTCAAAATCAGGTCATTGTCCATCACCAGACCTGACTCTCTGAACATCATTCCAACACACGCAGCTACCACACCGCTGGCTGTGGGACAGATCACTCCCTGGTGTGCAGGAGAGTGAGAATACAGTGCCTGAAGCAGAAATGCTGTTCTCATGTCAACATCAGCCATACTGCCTACCCAGATAAAAGCTAAAAGTGCTGCAACTTGGCATGGCAGCACAGTGGTTAGCACTGCTGCCTCACAGCCCAAGGGACCCAGGTTCGATTCCGACCTTGGCTGACTGTTTGTGTGGAGTTTGCATGTTCTCCCCGTGTCTGTGTGGGTTTCCTCCAGGTGCTCTGGTTTCCTCCCACAGTCCAAAGATGTGCAGGTTAGGTGGGGTTACATGCATAGGGTGGGGGAGTGGGCCTAGGTAGAGTGCTTTTCAGAGGGTTGGTGCAGACTCGATCGGCTGAATTGCCTCCTTTTGCACTGCCTGGATTCTATGAATGAATGACTGCTCTCCGACATTCCCACACAAAGTGCAGAAGGCAAATGGAATGCACTTCGAGACAACAAGGATCTGTTTTGGGGCCACTGCTGTTTGTCATTTTTATAAATGACCTGGAGGAGGGCGTAGAAGGATGGGTGAGTAAATTTGCAGATGACACTAAAGTCGGTGGAGTTGTGGACAATGCAGAAGGATGTTACAAGTTACAGAGGGACATAGATAAGCTGCAGAGCTGGGCTGAGAGGTGGCAAATGGAGTTTAATGCAGAAAAGTGTGAGGTGATTCATTTTGGAAGGAATAACAGGAAGACAGAGTATGGGCTAATGGTAAGATTCTTGGCAGTGTGGATGAGCAGAGAGATCTCGGTGTCCATGTACATAGATCCCTGAAAGTTGCCACCCAGGTTGAGAGGGTTGTTAAGAAGGCGTACGGTGTGTTAGCTTTTATTGGTAGAGGGATTGAGTTTCGGAGCCATGAGATCATGTTGCAGCTGTACAAAACTCTGGTGCGGCCGCATTTGGAATATTGCGTGCAATTCTGGTCGCCGCATTATAGGAAGGATGTGGAAGCATTGGAAAGGGTGCAGAGGAGATTTACCAGAATGTTGCCTGGTATGGAGGGAAGATCTTATGAGGAAAGGCTGAGGGACTTGAGGCTGTAGTTAGAGAGAAGAAGGTTAAGAGGTGACTTAATTGAGGCATACAAGATGGTCAGAGGATTGGATAGGGTGGACAGTGAGAGCCTTTTTCCTCGGATAGTGATGTCTAGCACAAGGGGACATACCTTTAAATTGTGGGGAGATAGATATAAGACAAATGTCAGAGGTAGGTTCTTTACTCAGAGAGTAGTAAGGGTGTGGAATGCCCTGCCTGCAACAGTAGTGGACTCGCCAACACTAAGGGTATTCAAATGGGCATTGGATAGACATATGGACGATAAGGGAATAGTGTAGATGGGCTTTAGAGTGGTTTCACAGGTCGGCGCAACATCGAATGCTGAAGGGCCTGTACTGCGCTGTAATTTTCTATGTTCTATGCTCTAACATCTAAAATACCCCAGTCCTTTGACCAGCACCATCCAACCCCACAGCCATTACCACCTAGAAGGACAAGGGCAGCAGATGCATGGAATCACCACCATTTGCACGTTCCCTTCCAAGTCACTAACCATCCTGATTTGGAACTTTGCCGCTGATCCTTCATTGTCGCTCAGTCAAAATTCTGGAACTCCCTTCCAGGGCGGCATGGCGGCACAGTGGTTAGCACTGCTGCCTCACAGCTCCAGGGTCCCGGGTTCAATTCTGGCCTCTGGTGACTGTGAAGTATGCACTTTCTCCCTGTGTCTGTGTGGGTTTCCTCCGGGTACTCTAGTTTTCTCCCACAGTCCAAAGATGTGGGTTTACTGGGTTATGGGGATAGGGTGGAGATGTGGACTTAAGTAGGATGCTCTTTCCAAGGGCCGGTGCAGATGCGATGGGCTCAATGGCTTTCTTCTGTAGATTCTCTGATTCCTAATAGCACTGTGGATGTACCTACACCACATGGACGGCAGCAGTTCAAGAAGGCCACCAGCCCCTTGACAAAGGAAATTAGGGATGAACTCAGCAACACCCATGTGAAAAAAAGAAAAAAAAAATCAACATATATATAGAAACCTACATAGAAAATAGAAGAACGAAGAGGCCATTCGGCGCTTCCACCTTGCTTCGCCATTCATTATGATCATGGCTGATCATCAAGTTCAATACCCTGATCCCGTCTTCCCCTCATATCCCTTAATCCCTTCTGCCTCAAGAGCTGTATCTAACTGCCTCTTGAAATTACACAACGTTTTGGCCTCAACTCTGGTAGTGAATTCCACAGATTCACCACTCTCTGGGTGAAGAAATTTATCCTCACCTCAGTCTTAAAAGGTTTACCCCCTAGCCTCAAACTATAGAACATAGAACAATACAGCGCAGTACAGGCCCTTCGGCCCACGATGTTGCACCGAAACAAAAGCCATCTAACCTACACTATGCCATTATCATCCATATGTTTATCCAATAAACTTTTAAATGCCCTCAATGTTGGCGAGTTCACTACTGTAGCAGGTAGGGCATTCCACGGCCTCACTACTCTTTGCGTAAAGAACCTACCTCTGACCTCTGTCCTATATCTATTACCCCTCAGTTTAAAGTTATGTCCCCTCGTGCCAGCCATTTCCATCCGCGGGAGAAGGCTCTCACTGTCCACCCTATCCAACCCCCTGATCATTTTGTATGCCTCTATTAAGTCTCCTCTTAACCTTCTTCTCTCCAATGAAAACAACCTCAAGTCCAACAGCCTTTCCTCATAAGATTTTCCCTCCATACCAGGCACCATCCTGGTAAATCTCCTCTGCACCCGCTCCAAAGCCTCCACGTCCTTCCTATAATGCGGTGACCAGAACTGTACGCAATACTCCAAATGCGGCCGAACCAGAGTTCTGTACAGCTGCAACATGACCTCCTGACTCCGGAACTCAATCCCTCTACCAATAAAGGCCAACACTCCATAGGCCTTCTTCACAACCCTATCAACCTGGGTGGCAACTTTCAGGGATCTATGTACATGGACACCTAGATCCCTCTGCTCATCCACACTTTCAAGAACTTTACCATTAGCCAAATATTCCGCATTCCTGTTATTCCTTCCAAAGTGAATCACCTCACACTTCTCTACATTAAACTCCATTTGCCACCTCTCAGCCCAGCTCTGCAGCTTATCTATATCCCTCTGTAACCTGCTACATCCTTCCACACTATCGACAACACCACCGACTTTAGTATCGTCTGCAAATTTACTCACCCACCCTTCTGCGCCTTCCTCTAGGTCATTGATAAAAATGACAAACAGCAACGGCCCCAGAACAGATCCTTGTGGTACTCCACTTGTGAGTGAACTCCATTCTGAACATTTCCCATCAACCACCACCCTCTGTCTTCTTTCAGCTAGCCAATTTCTGATCCACATCTCTAAATCACCCTCAATCCCCAGCCTCCGTATTTTCTGCAATAGCCTACCGTGGGGAACCTTATCAAACGCTTTGCTGAAATCCATATACACCACATCAACTGCTCTACCCTCATCTACCTGTTCAGTCACCTTCTCAAAGAACTCAATAAGGTTTGTGAGGCATGACCTACCCTTCACAAAGCCATGCTGACTATCCCTGATCATATTATTCCTATCTAGATGATTATAAACCTTGTCTCTTATAATCCCCTCCAAGACTTTACCCACTACAGACGTGAGGCTCACCGGTCTATAGTTGCCGGGGTTGTCTCTGCTCCCCTTTTTGAGCAAAGGGACCACATTTGCTATCCTCCAGTCCTCTGGCACTATTCCTGTAGCCAATGATGACATAAAAATCAAAGCCAAAGGTCCAGCAATCTCTTCCCTGGCCTCCCAGAGAATCCTAGGATAAATCCCATCAGGTCCCGGGGACTTATCTATTTTCAGCCTGTCCAGAATTGCCAACACCTCTTCCCTACGTACCTCAATGCCATCTATTCTATTAGCCTGGGGCTCAGCATTCTCCTCCACAACATTATCTTTTTCCTGAGTGAATACTGACGAAAAATATTCATTTAGTATCTTGCCTATCTCTTCAGACTCCACACACAATTTCCCATCCCTGTCCTTGACTGGTCCTACTCTTTCTCTAGTCATTCGCTTATTCCTGACATACCTATAGAAAGCTTTTGGGTTTTCGTTGATCCTTCCTGCCAAATACTTCTCATGTCCCCTCCTTGCTCGTCTTAGCTCTCTCTTTAGATCTTTCCTCGCTACCTTGTAACTATCCATCGCCCCAACTGAAACTTCACACCTCATCTTCACATAGGCCTTCTTCTTCCTCTTAACAAGAGATTCCACTTCCTTGGTAAACCACGGTTCCCTCGCTCGACGCCTTCCTCCCTGCCTGACCGGTACATACTTATCAAGAACACGCAGTAGCTGATCCTTGAACAAACCCCACTTATCCAGTGTGCCCAACACTTGCAGCCTACTTCTCCACCTTATCCCCCCCAAGTCACGTCTAATGGCATCATAATTGCCCTTCCCCCAGCTATAACTCTTGCCCTGCGGTGTATACTTATCCCTTTCCGTCATTAACGTAAACGTCACCGAATTGTGGTCACTGTCCCCAAAGTGCTCTCCTACCTCCAAATCCAACACCTGGCCTGGCTCATTACCCAAAACCAAATCCAACGTGGCCTCTCCTCTTGTTGGCCTATCAACATATTGTTTCAGGAAACCCTCCTGCACACACTGTACAAAAAACGACCCACCTATTGTACTCGAACTATATCTTTTCCAGTCAATATTTGGAAAGTTAAAGTCTCCCATAATAACTACCCTGTTACTTTCGCTCTTATCCAGAATCATCTTCGCCATCCTTTCCTCTACATCCCTAGAACTATTAGGAGGCCTATAAAAAACTCCCAACAGGGTGACCTCTCCTTTCCTGTTTCTAACTTCAGCCCATACTACCTCGGAAGAAGAGTCCCCATCTAGCATCCTCTCCACCACCGTAATACTGCTCTTGACTAGCAGCGCCACACCTCCCCCTCTTTTGCCTCCTTCTCTGAGCTTACTAAAACACCTAAACCCCGGAACCTGCAACATCCATTCCTGTCCCTGCTCTATCCATGTCTCCGAAATGGCCACAACATCGAAGTCCCAGGTACCAACCCATGCTGCCAGTTCCCCTACCTTGTTTCGTATACTCCTGGCATTGAAGTAGACACACTTCAAACCACCTACCTGAACACTGGCCCCCTCCTGCGACGTCAAATCTGTGCTCCTGACCTCTATACTCTCATTCTCCCTTACCCTAAAACTACAATCCAGGTTCCCATGCCCCTGCTGCATTAGTTTAAACCCCCCCAAAGAGCACTAACAAATCCCCCCCCCCAGGATATTTGTGCCCCTCAGGTTCAGATGTAGACCATCCTGTCTGTAGATGTCCCACCTTCCCCAGAAAGAGCCCCAGTTATCCAGAAATCTGAATCCCTCCCGCCTGCACCATCCCTGTAGCCACGTGTTTAAATGCTCTCTCTCCCTATTCCTCATCTCACTATCACGTGGCACGGGCAACAACCCAGAGATAACAACTCTGTTTGTTCTAGTTCTGAGCTTCCATCCTAGCTCCCTGAAAGCCTGCCTGACATCCTTGTCCCCTTTCCTACCTATGTCGTTAGTGCCAATGTGGACCACGACTTGGGGCTGCTCCCCCTCCCCCCTAAGGACCCGGAAAACACGATCCGAGACATCACATACCCTTGCACCTGGGAGGCAACATACCAAACGTGAGTCTCTCACGCTCCCACAAAATCTCCTATGACCCCTAGTTCTGGACTCCCCCACCATCGGGAACATTCGTTCTGAATCTGCCCTGTCTAATCCTGTTAGAATTTTATAAGCTTCTCTCTCTACTAAACTCCAATGAATATAATCCTAACCGATTTGGCCTCTCCTCATATGACAGTCCCACCATCCCAGGGGTCAGCCTGGTAAATCTTTGCTGCACTCCCTCCATAGCATGAACATCTTTCCTCAGACAAGGACACCAAAACGGCACACAATATTCCAAGTGTAGCCTCATCAATGCTCTGTCCAATTGCAGTAAAACATCTCTATTCCTAGACTCAAATCCTCTCGCTATGAAGGCCAACATACCATGTTCTTTCTTTACTGCCTGCTGTACCTGCAAGTTTACTTTTAGCGACTGATGCACAAGGGCACCAAGGTCTCGGGAAGCAAAAGCAGAAAAATGCTGAATGATTCAAAGCTAAAATCATTTGCTGGAACCTGCCACAGAAGCCAAGTGATCCTCTTTCATTAGTTATAAGAGAGATCTGAGTGAGAAAACTCTGAACGGACTAAGAGATGCTTGAAGTAAAGTCAAACAGAATGCCAAGCAGTGCCAATGACTATCCAGATGTCCTTCAATGCAGAGAATGAAGGAATCACAAAGGCTACAGGTTCATCAGCAAAGAAAATGGCTCCACTGGAAATAAAAGGCAGGGGAGGTCATCACGGACTGCAATAAACAGTTGGAGAGATGAATGGAACACAATGTTGAGTTGTACTTTAGGGAGAACATTGTAGCAGAGGAAGCTTTAGACACTATATGAAGTCTGCCTGTCACGGCAGAGCTGGATATCAAATCCACAATGGAGGAGCTTAGCAAAGCTATTGACTCGCTTGCCATTGGCAAGGCTAGGTGCTGATGCTATACCACCTCAACTCATCAAGCACAGGACACACCGGCTACTCCTGCAGCATCCTCACAAGCTTCTCAATCTCTGCTAGAGGAGGGCGCAGTGCCTTAGGATGTGTGTGATGTAAACACTGTGAGACCCTGTACAAGAACAAGGGTGGACACAGCGATTGCAAGAACGATCAAAGCATCTCCTTGCTGAGCATCATGAGAAAGGTATTTGCCTGTGTTACCCTTGCCAACCTACAGATCCTGGCTGAATGCATCGACTACAATACCCAGTGTGGTTTCAGAACTGGAAGATTGTAGAGATGTACGACTGGAGACTTTTTCAGTTGAATGAAAGAACTTTCTTTCCAAGGCTGCACTATGAGCTGCATGCTTACAGCTAGTCCATAGTGCACTCGACTACTGGGAAAAATCCGACACCCTGGAGAGATTCCCTGCACTGGATTTGATTGGTTGTTCAGACCACGTGATCCTGAATAGATAAGATTACTCTTAAAGGGACAATCAACTCAAAGGTCTACAATTGACATAATCCTCTCAGCCTGGCAGCTACAAGAGAAATACATGAACAAAGAAGACCACAATATAGTACCTTCATCGATCTCACCAAGGCATTCGACCATGTGAGGAAAGATGGTCTATTTAAGCTGCTGGAGAAAACTGGCTACCCCTGAAGCTGCACAGTGTGATCTCCTCTTTCTCTGACAACATGATATATAATGTGAGACATCACAGGGTCAGAAAACATTGCATTATGGTACTGACATTCTTTGGTATATTTTTCTCTTTGCTGCTATCATATTCTTTCAGTTCATCTTGAGAATGTAATGATATGTATACAAGTAAAGGGTTAATTATTACTTCTCAATGTAATACAAACACTAGAGGGCACCACCAGTTCCCAGTATAAATATCGGGGGCGGGATTCTCTAATCCCACGGCAGAGTGTCCACGCCGTCGTAAATGGCGTCGCGTTTCATGACGGCGTGAACAGGCCGACCCCACGACTAATTCTGCCCCTACAAGGGGCCAGCACGGCACTGGTGCGGTTCACGCCACTCCAGCTGCTGACTCCGGCGCGAACTGGGCACTGCAGGATCCGCGCATGCACAGTGGCGCCAGCGCCAACACGCACATGCGCAGTGGCTTCCTTCAACGCGCCGGCCCAACGCAACATAGCGCAGGACAACAGGGGCCGGCGCGTAGGAAAGCAGGCCCCCAGCCAGCGAGGCCGTCCCGCCGATTGGTGGGCCCCGATCGCGGGCCGGGCCACATCGGTGGCCCCCCCGGGGTCGGGACCCCCCCCCCCCCCCCACATGCCACCTCCCGACCCGGCTGAGAGCCGGTGTGGACGGCGCCATGGGACTTGGTGTTTTCACAACGGCCGCTCGGCCCATCCCGGGCTGAAATTGGCCGGCCGGCCGCGTACAGCGGCCCCCAACTGGCGCCGCGCCAACCACAGCGCGCCAATGGCGCCGATTCTCCGCTCTGCAGAGAATCACGTGCTGGCGTCGGGGCGGCGTAGCTCGATTCACGCCGATCGCGGGGATTCTCCGGCCCGGCCCCAGGCTGAGAGAATCCCGCCCAAGAACTCAGGGAATCTTGGGTAGTCAGTTAAGTATTGGCAAGAGAGAGAGATAGATCACAGCATAGTTAAGACTAGATAGAAGTCGCACGTGTAGTTCAATAGTTATTACTTAATTATAGATTACTTTATTAATAGTTACAGTTCTGTGGATTGTGCGAACTCAATATAATTTAATCGTTATTCAATAAATCAGTTTTGCTTTAAGTTAGAGATTGGTGGCTTCTTTATAATGACACCATCGAACCATTCTGGATTACGAAGCGAAGAGTAATGATATATTACCACAAAGAGTAATATAACAGAGAGCATGTCTACTTACATACCAGAAATGATGTAATTCTGTTCAGCTTTGCTCACCTTAGATCCAAGACAAAGATATGCCAGGTCCACGTCAGAGAGTTGCTTTGTGAAGACGATACTCTCCAATATTCCATATTGAGGAACATGTAGAGTGGCAAATGGACAGATTCTCTCATGCCTGCAAAGAGCTTGCTTTGACCATCAGTATCAGAAATGTCGTGGTCCAGGATGTTGCTGTACTGCCATCGATCAGCATTGACAATGTTGATGACTTCACATACCTAGGCTACACAATTGCTAGCAATCTTGTCACTTGATGCTGAGATCAACCCAAACTTCACAAAAGCTGCAACTGCTGCATCCACACTGAGTAGGAGAGTGTGGAACAACAGCAACCTGATTGAGAACACCAAACCATGAGTCTCCAAAGCTTGCACCCTTACCACACTCCTCTGATGTGTGGGACCTGGATAACATGCGCTAGGCAGGAGAAGAGGCTAAACAGTTTGCTCTTCACTGTCTGAGCTGTATCCTCGGCATTTCTTGGCAGGACAAGGTCACCAATTCTGGTTCTGGAGCGTGATAGTTCTATTGGCGGAATCTCATTGCTAAGCCAATGTCTGTGCTGGTTGACTGTTTTGAGGAGCATTTAAAGGGGAGAGCAGAAGTGAAAAGCTCAGCTGAGGAGAGGGCCCAGAGAAAACATAGGTCAACGAATTGTGCACCTCAACAGCCAACCATCTTCCTCTGCAGCAAATGTGGTAGAAAATGCCACACCAGAGTAGGCCACCTGAGCCACACCAGGCAATGGTTAATGCAAAGTTGATCACCACAGTGCAAATCATTGTTTAATGAGACAGAAGGCTGCCACAAGATGTTCCATCACCATTACCTTTTGCCTTGTTCCATCATCTCTTTTGTCATTTAATCCCTCTTATTTTCCACCCTATCTCAGACCTTCCCTTTTGTTCTTTTCCTTCCCTCCCCCCCTGTAATGGGGCGGCACGGTAGCACAGTGGTTAGCACTGTTGCTTCACAGCGGCAGGGACCCGGGTTCGATTCCCGGCTCGGGTCACTGTCTGTGTGGAGTCTGCATGTTCTCCCCATGTCTGCGTGGGTTTCTTCCGGGTGCTCCGGTTTCCCCCCACAAGTCCCGAAAGACGTGCTTGTTAGATGAATTGAACATTCTGAATTCTCCCTCAGTGTACCCGACCAGGCGCCGGAGTGTGGCGACTAGGGGATTTTCACAGTAACTTCATTGCACTGTTAATGTAAGCCTGCTTATGACAATAATAAAGATTTAATTTAAATTACAAATTAATTGCTTTGCACCTATTACATCCCAAACCTTTTCCAGTTCTGATGAAAAGTCCTCAAACTGACATGTTAACTCCCTTTTTCCCACCGCAGGCATTGCCAAACTTGCTCAATATTTCCACAATTTTCTTTTTTTATTTCAGATTTTCAGCATCAGCGCTAATTTGCTTTTGGTGTAGTCACTGTTGTGACATAAGAAACATGGCAGTCAATTTAACAAGCTCCCACAAACAGCAATGCAATCCGTCAATGACCTCTTCCTTAATGATGTTGATTGAGGAAAGGCCAAGTCAAGGTTAGGTCCACTGCTCTTCTTCAAGATCGTGCCATGGGACCTTTTACTCCCACCTGAGATGGCAGACAGGGCCTTTCAAAAGATAGCACTTGCAGCCAACTCTGGGCTATCATGGAGTACCAGCCTCAGCTATTTGTGTTCAGATCCTGCAGTGGGACTTGATCCTATAACATTCAGACTTGGAGGCAAAGTGCTACCAACTGAGCCACAATGAAACCATGATAGCAATGACATATTCATGTCCACAATCATGTGTTTTAATTTGCAATCAATTGCTCTCAAGACACCCAGTTGACTTTTAAGTTTCCACACTTACCAGACACTTCCAGTGATTCACTAATACACACCCAACTGAGTGTCTGTCTCCATTTTTGTGTTTGGACATCCATTAAAAATGTAGATCGTGCTTATTTGACCTTTAAAAATGCAAGATTTAAAAAAATATAAATTTAGAGTACCCAATTCGTTTTTATCCACTTAAGGGGCAATTTAATGTGGTCAATTCACCTATCAGGCACATCTTTAGGTTGTGGGGGTGAGACCCACGCAGACACGGGGAGAATGCGCAAACTCCACACGGACAGTGACCTGGGGGCAGGATCGAACCCGGGTCCTCAGTGCCTTGAGGCAGCAGTGTTAACCACTGCGCCACCGTGCCGCCACAAAAATGCAAAAATTAATTTGAAAAATTCAATTTAATGCAATTTTACAACTCATAAATCATCTTCCGCTGCGGTTGGGAAATCAAGAGAAACATCTTTACCCAGAGGAGTGGTTAGAATATATCCCCACTAGGAATATTTGAAGCAACTAGCGTAGATGCATGTAACGGGGAAACAAGATAAACGCGTAAGGCATGAATGGAATAGATGGATATACTGATAGGATGAGGTGAAGAGGGCTGGTGGAGACTTAAGTGCTAGCATTGATCAGTTGGGCTGAACAGCCTGTTGTTGTGCTGTAGACTCTATCTAACTTTGCTAAGTTCTCATCGTCAATGGAATATTTGTTGTAAGCCATAACTTATCAACGTTTATTTTGCCTGTCTACGCTTCCAATAATATTATTGGCACATTTTGAAAATCATTTATTACATTTTTGTATGAGCCAGCTTTGCTGGGCACATGCAGATCCTGACAGTTACAAACCACATCTTGTCAAACCAGACATGCAAAGTAAATCTGAATGGTTAAGTTACAGCCCAACTGAACAGATAATGTTTCAGTTTTAATTCTTACCTACTTTTCCCCCTTAATGACTCCAAGCTTTCAGACTTGAGATATGTTGCTGGCTCTATCTTACTGCTCTATCCCTTCAACTTTTCTCTTTATTAATAACACATTGGCCTTATGTAGACAACCTGAACATGGAAAAAATGAGTAAGGTTATTGGGAACAATTACTCCTGTCCTGTCAAAGCCACAGCTTGCGTGCACAAACCCGTGTCATTTTTAGCAGGTGAATTCCTAACACATCTGCAGAACATTTTCCTTCAAGGCAAAACCATATGGCTAAGGGGGATTTTATCTTAACCGGCACGCCCCTCCCCTACACTGAAGGAAGCTGGATGTGAACGATTGACTCTGTTTTTTTGGAGTTGCAAGATAGGGGATCACTTTTCATCTGTCGAACGAAAATCCCAGGACCATAGAGAGGAAACGGCTGACTATTTATAGACACCAGGAATGCAGGTTTAATCGTCTGCTCCTGCCTTATGCACATACTATTCAGCATGAGTTATCTATACTTACCAGGAACATATCCAATGGATTGAAGATTTACATTAAATTCTAATTGCTGTATTTTCTTCTGTATCATTGCCACAAAAGCATGCAGAGTCCTGAAAGTATTTAAATTAAAAGCTAATTATGTGTTCTAAATAGTCACATTTTTTTTGCATGCTGTTTGCCATGGAATCTTCTATACTTACAGGGACTATAAACTCAAATTGAGTTATGTATTAAACTGTAATCAGTTAACATATTCACATACTGATATTCCTAATGGACTACAGTGACAGTCTCTATATTAACCCCTCCAATGTTTGCTTTGGCTCATTGGTAGCACTCGCACCTTTGGGTCAGAAGGTTAATAGCTCAAGTCCCATTTCAGCCAGTTTGCTGTGAGACATCTTCAGTGCCCTACTGAGGGAATGCTGCACTATTTGAAGGTCTTTCAGATGTGAAGTTAAGTTGAGGCCCTGTCTACCCTTTAAGGTAAATGTAAAAAAATTCCTGTGCTGGAATTTAAAGACAACAGGAGATTTCTCCTGGTTAAATGTTTATCTTCCAACGACCCCAAAACAGACGATATGGCTGTTCAGTTGCTGTTTGCAAATTGACTGCTGTATCTTTTACATTAAAACAACAACTACACTTCCAAATGGGCAGCACGGTAGCACAAGTGGCTAGCACTGTGGCTTCACAGCACCAGGGTCCCAGGTTCGATTCCCCGCTAAGTTATTGTCTGTGGGGAGTCTGCACGTTTTCTCTGTGTCTGCGTGGGTTTCCTCCGGGTGCTCCTGTTTCCTCCTACAGTCCAAAGACGTGCAGGTTAGGTGGATTGGCCATGATAAATTGCCCTTAGTGACCAAAAAGGTGAGATGGGTTATTGGGTTACGGGGATAGGGTGGAAGTGAGGGCTTAAGTGGGTCGGTGCAGACTCAATGGGTTGAATGGCCTCCTTTGCACTGTATGTTCTATGTTCTAAATGTCATAGTTGGCTATAAAGCACTTTACAATATTCTGAGGTCACGAAAGGTGCTATAGAAATGTAAGTTCGTTCCTTTGTCTGAAACCTTTTTTGACCCAGATTCATCACTGCGTGAAGAGAGTTTGAGAGGGTGTCATGAAATTTGGTCTCAGGTCTTTTCTACTTCTTTGGGATGAGCTGCCAATGTTAAGATATCCCAAAACACATTCCAAATTCCACTCATTTCTTTCTTTTGAAAATTGGAGTAGCTTTCCTGTACAAAGTCAAAAAATAGATGAACAAGATGTGATCTGTCAGCCAGTTCTAAGAATTATACAAATTAAATTATCTACTGTAGTTCTGTATATTCTCAAATGCTAGACAAAAACATCCAAGTAAAATTTAGCAAATAATTTTGCCTGTATTGCATGCATATGTCCTGGAAGCTAAATCTAAACTGATCCAATGAAATGGTTGAAAGGAAGATTTCTTCTTTAACGGTTCCTTGGAATAAACTGACAATGAATAAACAATGAACTTTTCTATTTAATATCTTCATTACCAGCCATTGATTCCCTATGGTGCAGAAAGAGGCCATTCGACCCGTAACCTGCACATCCCTGGACACTAAGGGGCAATTTAGCATGGCCAATCCACCTAACCTGCATATCTTTGGACTGTGGGAGGAAACTGGAGCACAAGGAGGGAACCCACGTAGCCAAAGGGAGAATGTGCAAACTCCACTCAGACAGTCACCCAAGGCCAGAATTGGACCTGGGCCCCTGGCTCTGTGAGGCAGCAGTGCTAACCACTGTGCCACCGCGCCGCCCTGTAGATATATTTATTTGTTCCAGTACAATCCTTTTTATTCTATTTCTTACTTCAGTGATCGCTCTGCATGGTCCTCAGTTAGGAGACGGGGAGGATAGCAAGGGCAAGTGTAAGGTTTGGACTTTTCCATCAGTAATGATGAAACTGATTGGTGTCACATGGCAGGCAGTCCTGCCACCATTGACCCACCACCTGAGATACATTGAGCTCTCATTTACAAGTACAGAATTACTTTTCTCTATTAAAGATAGCAACCACTCGCAAGGCAAAAACAACATATGGCTAACATCAGGCTATCACTGAGGCATTTCACTGGACTTGATGTTACATTGCTGGGTTGGTTGACAAAATCTTAATCGGGCGGATGTTGCTCGAACGAGGCATCTTGTGATATGCATCATCAGTTGGACTTTTCTTTTACTCTTTGGTTCAAATTTCTTGTTGCTGCAAGTGTGAGCTGATAATGCGGGGCTGAACGGGACTTTGAGGACCTCAGTGAACAATGGAACCCACAGTTATCTCCATGAGCTTTTTCGATTGTGGAAGAAACAAAAGAATAATGGGGATGAAGAGTGAATTCGAGTCAAATCAGGTTCAGAGAGAGAAATAATTAAAATAAGAGAGATTGGATAAAGAGAGAGGAAGAAAAGAGACAAATGAAAAGAAAAAAGTATGTGTGTATTTTATAGTTTTGAAATCGTAAACAATAATGCAGGAATTAGATTGAACACTTCAAATTGTTCTCTTTTTGGGTCAGAGATGTTGATGGGTTTTGTGTTAACAATGATCACAGTGTTGAAAGGGTACTTACCTTCTTGATTACCAGATTTAACTTTCTGCCTTGAGTTCAATGTGAAAATCTGGAGAAGGCCATAAAAATAACAGACAGGCCATTTGCCCAAACCAAACAACGGAATGAAATAAATGGACCAGCAGGTTCTGGGCATTTGCAATTCACATTGTAGCTCTTAACCCCCTGATCTTGCAGGCCAGCCTTCCTGTACCAGCCTCCCCAAACAGGCGCCGGAATGTGGCGACTAGGGGCTTTTCACAGTGACTTCATTTGAAGCCTACTTGTGACAATAAGCAATTTTCATTTCATTTCAAATCGCAGAACAATGATGGCGTGCGCAATTATATTTCCAGCAAAATCCACTTCAACACGTTTGGCTGATATTCTTTTCTTTACTGCAATGGAAACCTGAATCCACTTAATATAAATGAGTTACTGCCTCTGAGAGAATAGGGAATATCAGATGAATCCATTAAGTACTACATCATGCTACAGCCATAGAACATACAGTGCAGAAGGGGGCCATTCGGCCCATCGAGTCTGCACCGACCCACGTAAGCCCTCACTTCCACCCTATGCCCGTAACCCAATAACCCCTCCTAACCTTTTTGGACACTAAGAGCAATTTATCATGGCCAATCCACCTAACCTGCACGTCTTTAAACTGTGGGAGGAAACCGGAGCACCCGGAGGAAACCCACGCAGACACGGGGAGAAGGTGCAGACTCCGCACAGACAGTGACCCAGCCGGGAATCAAACCTGGGACCCTGGCGCTGTGAAGCCACATGCTATCCACTTGTGCTACCGTACTGCCTTTGATGTAATTTGATGTACAGTGTTTTAAAGCAAATTCAGAAATCAATCTTGATGACAGTCCCCATGCCAAATTTATCACACTTCATTTCAGGCATAATACATGCAAATTTCTATGCTGCTTGAACCACATTAACTCATATTGCAAAATGACCATCTGAGAAGTGAATAGATTGGAAAAATGCTAATGAAAACTGGGCATGTGTTGAGGAGGTAAGTGTATGAATCAGCAATCAGCAATGTTCCATCCCAGATAACCAGCTGTAAAAGGAAGGACTGGGACCTAGGGCGGGACTCTCTCAGCCCGGGGCTGGGCTGGAGAATCCCCGTGACCGGCACGAATCGCGCCACGCCGCCCTGACGGCGGCACGAAATTCTCCGTAGAGCAGAGAATCGGCACCACTGGCGCCGGCGTGGTTGGCGCGCCACCGGTCGGGGGCCACTCTACGCGATTCTTTCCCTCAGGTGCCTGTGAACTGAGTTCCTGGGACTCCCCTGAAAGACTGAATTGGATAGTACACACAGCTCCTGAAATGCACTGACTCTATTTGTGCAACCACACAGCTTCAAGCTCTTCCCTTTTGAGTTTCATGAACATTGCCACATTTTGGAGCTGAGCAGGTTCATTACACCAATATTTTATTTATGATCAACAGGGCATTCCCAGAGCATGGTCAGGTCTTTGCTTCCTTATCCAGTGATGGGAAAGGTATGAGAACTGATGGCACTAAAATGCAAGGCTCTCACTGACTTGAAGGTATAAGAAACAGTGACAATTGCACATTACATGTTCACGGTAGATGTGAATTTTTTTGTACAAAAGCAAATGAGAGCATAGGGTTTTGAAATTTATCCATGACAACTGGAACCAACTATTTGTTTACTTATATCAATAGAGGAATGATTAATTGATGCAGCTAATAAATGAGAACAAGGTTATTTCTTTAGTTCTGAAGCAGAGATACCTCCTTCCTAAATCACGGCCATGAGCCATTCCTTCCCACACTCACTCCCTAGTGCACCTTTGCAACAGTGACTCACTATGATCAATATAACCAAGAGCTGCACTAATATTATTCGATTTTATCAGTCCCTGCGTGAGGTAACACAAAAGTTACTGTAATATAGATTAATCTTTGTGTATCTCCTACTGCTGCATGTTGTTATGAGTTTTGGGGCTAGGTTTTCATGCGTAAGTGCAATGCCAGAGTGGGGTGGAGGTGGGGGTGGGGGTGGCACATTAACGTGTGATATCTTCCTTATTGAAGAGAGAAAGAAACCTTTAGGTGGTACAAAGAAAGCTGGTTGGAAGTAGCCAGTAGGAGCCTGGTTCCATGCACCTGGATTCAATGCAAAAAATGGTTCAATGAACAAAGTAAGGCTGTAGTTTACCTACATCCTGACCTTGCTCGCTGTCTTGAACCTACCCCAGTACATCACTCCCGTTACCAACATAGCTTGCACATGTGCCCATCGCCCTTAATCTGTCTACTTCCTCATATCCTTATCGGCCAAGCCACCACTGACATTCACCACCATTGTTACGCAATGCCTTGGCTCTCCCTCAAAGTTTCCATTCACAAATGCTCTCGTATCATCGGGTGAATATGACTCACAGGTCTCATGATTTCCTCCTTGCAGTCGAAGAGAGCAGAGTACAGCAGGGAGAGGCAGAGAACTGGAGGTGGCCCTCCTGCCATCTCTCAGTTGATACCTGCAGGGGGCAAGGTGTTGCAGATCAGCCTGGCCTTCAGAGGTGGGGAGATGGGGGTCATGCCAGCCACTTGGCATCCAACACTCAGTTATGTTGACTTGACATCAACAGCCACTGAAATAGGATCTCATACATAATGATATCTTCAAAACATTCTTATTATCGTAGTACTGATCCATCTCCCACAGGACCTTCACATGTCCAGCAGGAGTTAGTCCAGGTTGATCTTGATGACAATGACTCCTCAGAGAAACTTACTTGCATCAGCATGAACAGGTAAGGTAAAGTCATCATAGTCCCAGATGACCATAGACTTTTCCCTTTGAGGGGGAGAGCTGACTGGTGGTGATTTAACCTGAGAATCGTCACACCTCAAGCGAGTTGAGAAGGTGGGGCCTTCATGAACAAGCAGCATGAATACTCACATGTTGGTGGGAGAATGTAGAAAGATGGATGGGTTTTCACATGGTGGCTTTCACTTCACAAGTGAGCAAGAGCAGATGGCGGAGTCAGGGACAGAAGTGGAGAGTTTGCAGGATTCTCCAGGATTTCCTCAGCTGAATGCAGTGCTGTCCCTCCCTGGCATCCGATAAACAGGATATCCCTGGAGTAGCAGTCGAGATTGTGTGATGTGCTGGTAGGTGTTGCAGCCACACTGGGAACAAGTGACAAGATATCAAAGATCTTTGCAATGATGTCATCTACAATGGAAAGAGTGGCCAACTGCCCGGAACATCAAACCGGATAATCATACGAGTGAATACAAGTTATTGGTGAAGGTTTGCAAGCACTCATATCCTTGCCACTGCCTTACTTTCACCATGAGCTCTAAGAAGACTGGCAAACCCATGTATCTAAATTTAAATTGCAAAACGTCAATATCATTCTAATCAAACAACTAATGCATTAAAATTGACAGTGTGCCCCTCCTGAGGGTGCTAAGTACACACAGCCTAATGCAGTACAATGTGGAAATCAGTGCATCAGAACCAGTTTCCTGATGTATCTGCATTTCACCCGCATCCAAACTCATGTTAACCGCCCCCCCCCCATCTCTCCAGAAATGCAAGCACAAACCATCTACTTCCTTTCATTTTCACTTTATAACCATCCTTGAGTCTCACATCACATGAGTATATGTCACTTCCTTCTATGAATCATAGAATCATAGAATTTACAGTGCAGAAGGAGGCCATTCGGCCCATCGAGTCTGCACTGGCTCTTGGAAAGAGGCACCCTACTTAAGCCCACACCTCCATCCTATCCCCGTAACCCATCTAACCTAAGGGCAATTTATCATGGCCAATCCACCTAACCTGCACATCTTTGGACTGTGGGGGGAAACCGGAGCACCCGGAGGAAACCCACGCAGACACGGGGAGAACATGCAGACTCCGCACAGACAGTGACCCAAGCCGGGAATCGAACCTGGGACCCTGGAGCTGTGAAGCCATAGTACTAACCACTATGCTACCGTGCTGCCCTGACATCACAGACTATTACAGTTAACCCTTTACAGGACTTAGTCTAACATACTCCGTTATACTACATCTACCCCGTAGATTTATGTTCAGACATCCACATTCTCTGACATTCTTGAAAGCCAATGCTTCGGTGATCCGAACATTTCAGTGTTTTCGAATCTCATAAGGAACATAGGGGGGGGATTTTCCAGCCCCATTTTTGGCAGGAGATAATGAAGAAGGGGGCGGAGAATCGAGGGGAGTCCCAAAACAGATTTTACACCAACGAGATTTACCCACTCGATTGCCCCCACTCTCCTGCCAGTGAAGTAATGGGGTTCCCGTCATGCAGCTTTCTCATAATCCTTGCGACCTTACCTGCCCACACAAAATTAGCGGCTCCGCCTCCCAGAAAAAACGTTTTGGGCATAAAGACCGTCAAACACTGAAACAAGAATTAAAAGCTGCGGCAAAATGTTCATCTTTTTAAAAAAAATTTAGCGTACCCAATTCATTTTTTTCCAATTAAGGGGCAATTTAGCATGTTCAATCCACCTACCCTGCACATCTTTGGCTTGTGGGGACAAAACACACACAAGCACGTGGAGAATGTGCAAACTCCACACGGCCAGTGACCCAGAGCCGGGATCAAACCTGGGTCCTCGGCGCCGTGAGGCAGCAGGGCTAACCCACTATGCCACCGTGCTGCCCCAAAATGTTCATCTTAACCGCCTTCACCCGATTTGCCTAAGGTAGGGAAGGCTATCCCACCTCAGCAAATCCATCCTAATCCTGCCCTCCAAACATGTGAACTTCAACTTATGGAGCCGAGCCCAGTCCTGAAACACCTGCACTCCCAGATACCTACAGTGGGTTGTTTCCACCCCAACTCCTGTCCCCGGAGAAGATACCACAAAACACTCACTTCTTTTCCCAAATTCAACCTGTAGCCTGAAAACGCCCCAAATCTCCTAAGCAGTCCCATTATATCCCCCACTGACGAGCCCGAGTTGGAGATATACAACAGCAGATCATTAGCGTACAAGGACTCCCTATGCTCCGCCACCCTCCCTTCTAACATTTATTTGAACATACTTACAGATTATGGAGAACACTCTTTTACAAGCTTCTGACTATGCTCGCGCGCCTTTTAATTTCACTTTAGACTGTTCCAATCTCACATCACATGAGTATATTGTCACTCCCTCTACCACATCACAAACTATTACAGTTAAACCGTCATGGGACTTATACTCCAAACCTGAAGTCTGTTTTCAAGTCTGTTTTCAGACTATCTAATCTGAGGAAATCACAGCCTAGGAAAGATGGTAACTTCAAACCAAAGTTACATTAAGTCTCTGAATCTGCCATGCACTGCAGTAAACATAATGAATTCAGCACTCAGAACCAGTTCATTTTGTAGCATTGCTTTGATTGGTGAGTCATCGTGGAAAGTAATACATGCAGTAGGATTAAGTTGCATAGAAAATATTCTGTTCAAACATTATATTGTTCAATCCAATTAAATAACATCTCAAGGCGGGCGGAATGGTGGCGCAGTGGTTAGCACTTCTGCCTCACGGCGCTGAGGACCCGGGTTCGATCCTGGCCCCGGGTCACTGTCCGTGTGGAGTTTGCACATTCTCCCAGTGTCTGCGTGAGTTTCAGCTCCACAACCCAAAGATGTGCAGGGTAGGTGGATTGGTCACGCTAAATTGCCCCTGAATTGGAAAAAAAATTGGGTACTCTAAATTTAAAAAAATACCATCTCAAGGCACTTCACAGGATGTTATCAAGCAAAGTAAAACACTATTGAACCACAGAAGGAGATATAATGGAAGATGAACTTAGCTTTTTAAGGGCTTCGTAAAGGAGGTAAGTGAGGTAGGGAAGCGGAAGGGTTTATGCAGGAAATTCTAGAGCTCAGGGCCTTGGTAGCTTTAGGCATGATCACCATTGAAGGAGACAGTAAAACTGGGTGTGCTTAAAGCCAGAATTAGAGGAGTACAGAATCTTAGAGTCTTCTAGGACTGGTGGAGATTGCAGACACAGAGAGGGTTGAAGCCACATAGGGATCTGAAAGGGGGACTAGAATTTTAAAACTGTTGCGTTGCAGAACCAGGGGTCAATATAGGTAGTGAGCTCATGGCTGATGAATGAATGGGATTTGGTGTGAGTTAGGACATGGGTAGCAGAACTTAGGATGGGTAGAACGTTGGAGGACAGCCGGGAGTGCATTCGGAATAGTCAAATCTAATGGCAACAAAGCAAGGCTGAAAGTTTCAACAGCAGATGAATTGAGATGGGCACAATTAAAAATGCACACTTTATTGCCAGAAGTTATTTTTCTTGCATTAGGCCTTCTGTGAACTCACACTAAAAATAGCTTAATTTTAATATTTTTTTGCTTTGGACCATTTATTCCTTTGTGTATTAGTTTAGTCTAGACAGAGCAGAAAAATCAAAAGTCTAAAATGGATCCTATACTTCATATAAAAGGGATTAGACTTCACAAGCAAAGCACTGCCTCCATGGAAAACCAGCAGCGGGTTGTCTATATTTGATGTGCTATGCACAAATACTTGCATGTTATGCTGGAATTTAGATTTCAGATTGAAATGTTATGCTTGGAACAGGAAATTTATACAATAGGAATGAATGGGAAGTGTTTTTTTTATGTGTTCGAACTTGACACTTGGATCAGAATAGCAATTGGATGGACTTTGCATTTATTTGGAATCTGCTACAACACATTTGCTTTGATGAAATGTAACTGTGTCCCAAGATCATATTTTCCTGGCAGATGCGGAGATATTTTAGCAGCTGCTATACAGTGGTATGCAAGGGTGTGTTTGCGTTGTAGTCCTCACAATATGAAAGAAATGGAATGCTACTGTGGCAACATCTGTAATCAGACAGAATTACTGCATATAATATAATTTAGTATTTCGGGGGCGGGTTTTTCCATGCAGCCCGCCGCAATTTCCGTGGTGACGGAGGCTGCTCCCATTGGTCGGTGGCGCCATTGGTTCCGCCTTTGTAAACGGGATTTCCCGTTGAACCCACGGCAGGGGGGCGCTGTCGCCTGGACTGGAAGATACCTCCGGTGTGACTGGACGTTTCGGTCAGGGCGCCTGTCCTGATGCCGGAATCTTCCGTTCCTGCAGAAGTCAGTGGAGTTGTGAACAGGTCGGGACATTTTTATTGACTGGCCCCCACCACAGGGACGCTGTAAAATTCGGCCAGAGCTAAAGAAGCTCTTTGCTTTAGTTAAAAACAATAAAGTCCTCTTATCTCTCAGAGTTGCGGTGAACTTGGAGATTCCACCCTCACTTACACATTGAAATAAATAAACAGTTTGGTTACAATTTTACTTTATTCCAGCAGAGGCAACTCTGTATATATCTTACCAATATAATGTCAGCGCTGTGGGTGTACTGAATTCATTATTGACTAAGCAACATTAGAGGTACTTCCCACAATGCTGTTTACCATCTAAAGAGGTCCAGATAGCCTTGCTGAGATCAATCATTCAATCAACAGAAAAACGTTAAAAACAAAATCTGAACTAAAAACAGAAAGTGCTGGAAGACCTCAGCAGGCCTGGTAGTATCTGTGGAGTGAGAAACAGAAGGTGTGATTTTTCCATCAAATTGCACCTGGTGCTGATCTGGGCACACCGGGTGCATCGCAGGAGAGGCCTAAATTGGGCTTAGTGCCAGGTGCAAAACTGCACACTGAGCTACCCGCGTGCCCGGGTTGCGGCACCTGGCGCGATCTGCATTACATCTTCACTGGGTGAGATCCGGCTAAACATAGCTCATTTAAATATGCACAGCCTATTTGTGGCCGCATTCTCCTGGTGCCCGGGAGTCACCGGCCGCACCGGCGAGGTGTCAACCGGGCGCCGATTAGTACTGATGTCCACAAGGGGAGACCAGGTGTGGGGGCCACTCCGGGGTCTTGGAGGCCATTAGAGCCCTCCCAGTGGTCATGAGCAAGGCAGAGCAGAACCTTGGCACTTCCCCTGGCACTGGACACCCTGGTACTTCCCAGTTGGCATTGCCAGGGTGCCGGGGCACTTCCCAGGTGGCAGGCTGGCAGAGCCTTGGTGCCAGGTTTGCACTGCCAAGGGTCGGGGCCATGAGGTGGGCCATGCCCATGAAAGGGAAGTAAAGGGAGGGAAGGGTGAAGAGGGGGTACAAAGAGGCTTCATAAGGGTTGGGGTGGTGACGGGGGACCTGAAAGGGAGAGTGGGGGGCCTGAAAAGGGGGTGCTCTCAGCGACCCCATAGAGGAGTGTGCTCACTTGGGGGAAAGGTTATGCCCATATCTATGGGGGGTGGCATTCTCCATGGGTGTGGGGTGTGGGGGACCCTCAATCTCAATTAGAGATTGGGGCACGATTACAAGGGGGCACAAGTTCAAGGTGAGGGGGGAAAGGTTCAGTGGAGGTGTGCAGGGGGAGGGTGGTGGTGGCCTGGAGTGCATTGCCAAGTGAGGTGGTTGAGGCAGATACGTTCGCGACCTTTAAGACCTATCTGGATAGGCACATGAACAAACGGGGTGTAGAAGGATACTGGCGGTTGGCCTAGATAAGACATGTGATCGGCACAGGCCTGGAGGGCCGAAGGGCCTGTTCCTGTGCTGTATTGTTCTTTGTTCTTTTGACTGACAAATATTACAGCCAACAGGTAGTTGGGAACATATTGAAACACCAAGAACTAGCAGTATTGTTGAAATCTCTGCCATCCATTGTGTTTCTTTAGGTGAAACGGTCCAAGACTCCAGTTGTTCTACATACTACTCATTGACAGGAGAGGCAGACTTCATTTGATGAATGACTCTCAACACAGGATACCTCATCGAAGTTTGGGAAATGCTGAGCAGCGATCTAGCCCCTCTGCAACCCTTGTTGGAAGTGTAATGAATTCTAAAGATTTATTAGCCTGAAAATGACTGCATACATGCTAAAAGCGGCACTCAGTCCATTCATGTGACATTACTTTGCTCATTATTCTAATACTGATGCCAACCTGTGTATGTTAAATGTGTTGGCGCTGTTGTTAAATTATGTATAGAGAAATGCCATTATCCGCTAGTATTGTAAAGAATTATTCCTTTGTTATTGTCTCCTTTAAAATGTCTCCAAATTCTGTGAATATTTCTGAAGTCTGCCTATGTACAAAGTAAAGATAAAAAGCCAGAAGATAGATTTGCTTCTTCTGATGTCATCCATCTCGTGACTCTACTAAAAAAATATACCAAATTCCTACTTCGTTCTGAAAAAGAAAAAAAAAAAATGAATTTCTCTCTGGAGTTAAAGAAATAATAAAAATGTTTTATTTGATTCTGAGTCACTTACAGAAAAAAAATTCCCTTTTGTCTGCTGTTTCCTAGAAGTTGTACAATCTGGGTCAAACATCTGCTCACTTTTCATCCTCTCTGCCAGCACTAGTAAGACGAGATGAAGTAAAATGTCTTGTGTTGGAAAATCTGACTCACTGCAGAAACCTGTTTCAAGATCAAGACTGATGGGGGGGCAGTGTCATTACTGCAGTGACATTTTGAAAACTATTTCCTCGTGGCGGTTTAATGTAGCAGTGTTATTTTCTTACAGAATTCGATGTAAGGTTAACCAAAGGTGAAAGAAATGGGGAATTCACTGGTAGATTAAAACCATACTCTGTTGGCAAGGCAATTGTCAGGGAAGAAACGAAACAGTGTTAACTGCACATTATTCTGAACAATTTACAATTTGCCGTTCAAGCGGTGTTTATTAATCTTAATTTTCAGAGATATTTATTTTGAAAACAATTGACCAGATGTCCTTGGAAATAAACCAAATGAACAGTAAAGTTGAGGGGAGTGGGAAACTTCTTAAAAGGGACCACCAAATTTGTGTTTTGTAATCGTTTTCAGCATTTGCAAGGTTTATGGATGTACAGTACCGTTACTCCACAAAGATAATTATATCGCTATCATTTTTGAGAATGCCTTTTTTGGAGACATGTAACTGCAACATATTTTTCACAGTAACTTCATTGCAGTGTTAATGTAAGCCCACTTGTGACCCTAATAAAGATTATTATTATTATTATTTTAGTTGAAGCCTGTGCATTTTGCCAGGACTTTGGGGAAATTTATATCCTCCCAAAAATTACCTCTACTGCCACCTTGACTGGGATGAGCTGCAGACCAAGGATTGGACCACAACTACCGGTCACCTTCAGGTTACCTCAAATTGTTTGTCTTCTCCCTCTCATACTCTTGAGTTCACACTTGCCCCACCTCAAAACGCCAGGCCGCACATGATATCAAAGAAGTGGTTAGAACATTTGGACAAACCTTTCAGGTGATTTACAATCTAAGCGCTGAGGATGTTTGGTAGCAACTTTCATTGTCATGAGCAGTAGGAAAATGTACTTGGGCACAGAGGCAGGGAGGGGTTTACAGATACCCAAATGAAATGTTGTCCAATGCATTGGTCTTCTTAAAGCAGAAACCCAGCTATTCTTAATGGGAAGAGTGTTATGTACAGCCCATAGGATACTTCCATGGAATATTATTTTTTCCAAGAGATATTTGTTTATTCTGCAGAAAGGTATTTAGACTGGTACTCCGTAGTGTGCTGAGGAGTGCTGTATTGTTTAGGTGCTGTTTATCAGATGAACTGTTTAACTGACTCGCTGTCTGTCCTCTCAGAGGGATATAAGAAACCCATTGGTATTACTTTTGAAGAAGACAAAATGAAATCTTTTATTGTGTCTATTGACTATAATTGAGAGTCTGAGATCTTCTTGTGGTTACAAATCAAATGTTCTCAGTAAAGCCCCTGCCAGCAGAAGACTTTAAGAGATATAATCAACTTCATAGTTTATGAACAAATTTAACTTTCAAAATACAGTAATGGTTTCTTGCTCAAAACACACAGCTTGCAGTAACAAAAGCACAGAATTTGAAACATCCACAGGCTAGCTAGAAACAAATACAATATTTTTACTGACAAGTTAAATTGACATTATAAACTGTCCATTGTTCTAATGAACAGATTTTGAAATTTACTGAAAATGAAATAAAGTGTTTCAGTTATGAACAGTTGAGAAAAATCTTAATGTCAAGATTAGATGTAATCCGGACAAATTGAAGTACTCATTTCTATTTACTGGCCTGTTGGGCACTAACAGGTGAAAGGTACAGCCCAAGAAATGGCTCACTTGGGTCTGATGAGAACAGGGGTAATGGGCTGAATTTTAGCGCACACTGTCAGGGCCCTTCCTGTTGAAACCCTTATTTCCCATTTCTTTTAATTTGTCATTATCATTTCTGGATCTTTAATGGAGACATACCTTAAACTTGAGTAGGGGAAAATGAGGAACTCACAAATTGCAAAATATTACACAGTGCTATGAAGATTTTTAACAGAAGAACACAGGTTTCATGGCACCCGAGAGATTGGAGGGATTTGGTTCGATTGGTTGGTTGGTGGCTAATGAGTTGGCCAAGGACAGTATCCTGCTCAAAAACAAACAGCAATTAGTTCCTGCCAGGTAGGGTTTTCAGAGACGGTAGCAGAAAGTGCACTCTCTCTGTCTGGAACAGTTAAGATAAATCAGGAGAGAGCAGTCCAGTCAGGGGTAATGAGAAGCATGATAGCTTTATACTTACTTTGCAGCTCCACGTATCCATTCCTTGAAGATGAGCAGCTGTGCCTGCTTCTGGTTCCCACAGATTCACTGTCTGCAGCCATTCATAGCTTCCGAGTAGCGGTCTGTGATTGACAGCTCATAAAACCACCTGCAGCTTTGAACCATTCATATCCTTTCACGCTTCAGTGGCCTAAGTGGTGAAACCCCAATATTTTAAGAGAGATGAGTGCATTCCAAGCACTAAGTACCAGGTTGGCACTACCAGAGATTGGGTCTGTTCGGGGCCTTGCCATTTGGAGGATGGGTTGAGGGGTGATTCCCAGGGTCCTCGACAAAGTTGGGGGGTGAAGGAGGAGGGTGAGGCAGAAAGCAGGGGGGCCTGAAAGGGAGGGGGGGGGGGGGGGAAGATTGGAGCTGCCGATCAAAATGGCGCCCCAATTTGTGAGGAAATCTCTCTGAGTGTTGCCTCAGTGGGCGAAACTCCCCGAGGCCAAAAATAAATGGCATAGCGCTGTTGAATACTGAAGTGATTCTTTGCGCTGGGATGGCCACGTCCCGATTACAAAATGGACACTTGCAAAGAATGCAGGGAAAATTGGACAATGCTAAGAAACAAGCAGGTGCAAGCTCTGTCTGTTGATTAGAACCTTAAACTCTCAGAGAGGACATAAACCACCAAACAATCTACATACTAATGATCCATCTCCGGGGACAAAAGGGAAACATTTAGATACACAATGTTAAGGCAGACTTCCCGGCGCCAGAACAAGCTAAGACAAAGCAGACTAACAGTCACCAGGACACGCCCAGCGATCAGGGAACCACCCCTCTATTGGAGGGAAATCGATACAGATGATTGGGAAAGACCCAATTATTTGAGGCCAAGTTCAAGGCCCGCCCAAAAGCGCATGAAGCCCTTTTAAGTAGAAAAGGTATCCCCCAAGGGAGAACCGCCATCCTTTGGGAGGCTTTGGCTCTCACCGAAGAGAGAGACCTGCCTAACAACTGCACCATACCAAGTACGTCCCAAGTCAACTCACGCTATGAGATAGATGCTCTTTGTTGCTACCCTGTAAACAGCTCAACCCAGCAGCCTCAGAACCTAGCAACGGCCATTGTTCCTCTGACTGAGTGGGCACCCGAAGCTAAGTATAGGCTTTAGTAATAATGGTAGTTTAGTTTGTAGAGTTTATGCATGAGTAGATTTGACTGTGTGTAAATAAATGAGCATTGCTTTTGAACTTACTAACTGGTGTATAGAGTCATTGATCAGTATTCGGTTCTGAACCTTGTGGCGGTGTCGAAAGATACCTGGAGACTCTTGAGCAAACGTGATTAAACAGAGCCAAATTAAGAGCCAACCAAAAGTTAGCAACATTTACTGGCGACATCTGACGGGATTCGACTTAGAAGTGGCCTAACCACTCCGAGAGAACCCAAAATTTCAATTGAGAATCCAATTGGGAACAGAAAGAAAAACCACAAGCATCAAAACAGTACTGATCAAGCCTCTGAGATTCAGAAGTGTGTTAATGCATGCATACTAACAGGGATATAAGGTAAACCTGAGAGATTTTGTTGCGTAAAACTGTCGGGAGTTTTGTAGGCTGGAAATTAGCATAAGCCGTACCCGTGTTTACATCACCACTTTATCACCGCCTGTTCCTAATTTAGTAGAGATCCTAGATCGAGAGAATGGCAATGAAGGCAATGGAACGCCTTATGAACCACCAGGAATTCGAGGTTGCAGCGACCAGTAGAATAGGACAGTGTCCGTTTGGGAAGAGGATATCAGAAAATATCCCAAAGGGAAAGGTTGGCCCCTTTGGAGTGAATTCTGTAATAATGAGGAAACAGGACCCAGGAGTGTAGGACATACTTGGTGGGAGAACCTGTCAGAGATCCACAAGAAGAGCTTGGGAAAAGCTCGCAAGCTGATGGTAATCGTGTCCTGTTTGGCACAATTGCGAGGCACAGAGGAGGTCGTTAGGACGCTCCGTAGAGAGATAGAGGAGAGAGACAGACTAGTGAGGTAGACGTGAGTGAGGTAGAGAAAGAGAATCGAGATCTGAAAGAGCAGTTAGCAGCAAGGGACAGAGAGGTGGATGATGCCAAGTGGGCACATCAGTCTTGTCTCGCGCATTTGAACAGTTTTCAGACGCAATACGATAAGGCCTACCAGGACACGCAACATGCGGTCTTGGTAAGACAAGAGACAGAACAGCAAGTCGAGAAATTGCAGAAACAATGCAATGATTTAAAAGCAGCCCTACGAGCACTCCATACTTCCACGATGGAATAAAGGCAGAGCTCAGTAGACCACGCAAAGTGCCGGAAGCAAATTGCAGAATTGCAATCTCTGCTGTCCGTGCAAAATGGATTTCAGAGTACATTCGGACCCCAATTAAATCAAGAAAATGGCCCTGATTGGCAGGAATTGAACGAGACTGCCCAGAGATACGTACATGGGACATGTACGCAGGAAAAACCCCAGAAAAGGAAAGCGCCCCAACCCCCAATCGAACAGGCAGAACACACCCCCATGAATCCTGTAACCACACACCGCAGGCCCGCAGGAGAAAGAGAAGCAGATTTCCTTAACACCAACCCCGTTAACCGTGACCCAATTAAGGGACGTGTGCGGAAAAATTACACCGTTCCTTCCCACATCCGACCCCCACCAATGTTTCGCGAAAGTCAAACAACAGGCAACCCATGTACAGCCTGGACGAAAAGGAGCAAGTGAAGCTCACAGTTTTAAGCCTCGCCCCTTCAGTCGTGTCAGCCCTTCCCGACCCACAGAATGTAGGAGGAGGCACACTCCAAGAGATGCACACAGCGATCCTTGATGCGATCGGCTTTAACAGAGGAGACCCCGTAGAAGGCCTAAATAAGTGTAGGCAAAAGAAGACAGAGCATCCCACAGCGTTTGCTGGACGTTTGTGGATTCACTTTACCGCAGTTTTTGGAGAGTTAGCCTGCGCCCATTTGTCCCCAGATAATATGGCCAAATGGACCCGAATTCTAGTCTCCCACGCCACAGAAGACAGGACGAAAAGCTTGTGCAAATTATGACCCCTCAGATGAGGCCCACAATGAAAAATGGGTTTTGAAGAGATTGTCCCGTGCCTGGGAGCAATCAATTGCAGGCAAAACCACATTTATAACACCCGATGAAGAGCAGGTAGAAATGAACCCAGTTAAAGCACACCAGCACCCCGCATGGGTAAATGAGGGCAGGAACAGCCAACCCCAGCCAAAACCTCAAGAATGTTATAATTGTGGACAGCTAGGACACTTTGCACAAGAGTACAACGCACACCATAAGCAGCAGAGAAACCAACAGACAGGCACCCTAAACACGAATAGGGCATTGCCGATCCATAGCGCTGGCACCCATTCAGAGAATGCAGACATGAACGGCACCGACTGACGGTGTTCGGGCTCCCCAACTTGGGTCTCCGACACCCTTTGGGACAAGTCCGGTAATAGCAGGCAAAGTCCGGGGACAACCCGTAGAATTTCTTTGGGACACAGGAGGGTCCCACACCACACTCAATTCCTCCACGATGTTTCAGCGAGACACGTGGCCCACAACAGACACCATTTCACTCAGCGGCTTTACAGGCCATTTACAACAGGGACACATCACAGCCCCTACAGCAATGCAGATAGGTAACATCGCAACCATACACCCCGTAGTCATAGTTGATCTACCCCAGACAGCAGAACAAATCCTTGGGATCGATTTCATGAGCTCCCATAACCTTTCTTTTGATCCAGTTAACAAGTGTGTTTGGAAAATGGCAAAGGCAGCACGAGCCCCTTCCAAGCTCACAGTAGGAGAATACGTAAATAGGATTAGCTCAGTAGGAGACTTCTGGTTCGACTCTCGAGCCATTAGTGCAGACAAACAGGCTAGGGCAGTCCTGCAGGAACATAAAGCAGCATTTGCACAGCACAAGCACGACTGTGGCTGTTTGGCTGGCTTTGTGAACATTACAGGTCCCGACCCTAAACCCCAGAAGCAGTACGGATTTCCCCAGGAAGCAGAGGGAGAAATCTCCAATGTAATAGAGAGCTTGTTGGATCAAGGCGTACTCAGATCAGTAGCCTCCACAAACAACGCACCGATTTGGCCCGTCAGGAAACCGAATGGATCATGGCGATTACCGGGAACTGAACAAAGTAACCCCAGCAGCAGTCCCCACCATAGCCACGAGTCCCGAGACCATGCTCAAACAGGGACTCCAGTCAAAATTTTTTTCTGTTTTGGACATTAGTAATGGCTTCTGGTCCATTCCATTGGCTAAAGCGTGCCAGTACAAATTAGACTTTACATTCCAAGGGCAACAATACACATGGACGTGCCTTCCACAAGGCTTCCACAACTCCCCCCCCCCCTCCCCCATTTTCCACCGACAGCTGGCAAATAGTTTAACAAAGTTTTCCCGCCCCGATTGTCTGGTCCAGTATGTAGACGACTTGTCACTACAGACAGACACAAAGGGAGAGCACATTTCGCTCCTCGCCGAGCTCCTTGCACTCCTAAAAGAAATTGGTTGTAAAGTCAACCCCAAGAAGGCCCAGATTTTGAAAGAGAAAGTGATTTACTTGGGAACAGTGATCACACACGGTAAACGCGAGATCGAGCACAAGAGAATTGACTCGATCGTCAAATTGCCCCTTCCCCACAATGTCTCAGCCCTCCGGTCATTTTTAGGACTGGTTGGCTACTGCCGAAACCATATTGACGGTTTCGCCACTAAGGCAGCGCCCCTTTCCGAACTTCTCAAGAATCAGGCACCTTGGGAATGGCTTCCACAGCATACAGATGTCGTGGACGCTTTAAAAAGAGCACTCAGCACAGCCCCCGCACTACAGGTCCCAGATCCACATTCCCCCTATGCTATCGAGGTAGCAAGCACCGACCGAACCCTTTCGGCCATGCTCCTCCAGGAACGCCATGACCAGTTACGCCCCGTAGCATATGCCTCACACATGTTAGATCCCGTAGAGCAAGGAATTTCTGCCTGTGAAAGGCACCTGCTCGCAGTTTTTTGGGCAGTACAATACTTCGCCTACATTACAGGACTCAACCCCATCACCACCCTGACAGAACACACACCGACACAGCTATTGTTCGACGGCTGACGTAAAATGGCACAGTCAGCCAAATCCGCGCAGCCCGTTGGACCCTTCTTTTACAGGGACGGGACATCACGGTAAAGAGAACCAAAACCCATACCTTCCTTGCCGATAATTTGCAGTATGCAGGCACCCCTCATGAATGTGAGATCATCACCACGAAACAGAACACAGACCCATTTATTCCCAAAACACCCCCCAGAAAAACAGGTAGTACACCCCAGAGACCCCAGCCCACAGACACGTGCGCACCCCTGAAGATATATGTGGATGGCTCATCCACACTGTTAAATGGAAAGAGAATCACTGGTTGCGGTATATATGTAGAGGACGCGCAGGGACGCGCCCTAGATGAAATTTCCTTGAAGTTGCCAGGACACTGAGGCTCCCAGGTAGCAGAGCTGGCAGCGATTGCATATATTGTAGACCACCCAGACTCGTTCCCGACCCAGCAGACATCTACTCAGACAGCTTGTACGTCTGTAATAGTTGGACAGATTTCCTACCACTCTGGGAAACAAGAGGATTTGTTTCCGCGGACGGTAAACCCCTACCCTCAGCCCCATTACTCCGCAGTATCTTAGAGACAGCGAAGGATAGGAAATACGGAATAATTAAGGTTCGCAGTCATCACCGTTCTCCCCCCCCCATGTAACGTTAAAGCAGACGCCCTAGCGAAGGCAGGCTCCAGACATGGTTATTTTTGGAACCCCCCCGAAAGCACCCCAGTACACGCAGTTCAGGTCTCACAGACCAACATTCAGGATTTAGCGAAGGCCCAGAAAGGGGACGAGAAACTCAGGGAAGTTTGAAAGGGAACCTTCCCAGCCCCGTACGACAAGTTTAAAAACGCAATCACCATACACGACGGTGTGATTTTAAAGGATGGCCTTTATCTAGTTCCCAGCTAGGACAGGAACCAGATCATTTGTCAGTTCCATGACAATCATGGACACCAAGGAATTGAACCCACCCTAACCCACCTCAGACCGCTTTGCTGGTGGCCTGATTTAAAAATCGATGTAACGCACTACATTGAGAATTGCTTAATCTGTGCACAGAACAATCCGGACAGATATGCGGAAAAGGCTCAACTTAGCCACACCCGCCCTGTTAATGGACCCTGGACAAATCTCCAGATAGATTATATAGGACCCCTACCCCCGTGCAGAAATGGTTACAAGTTTGTGCTGGTGGTCATAGACACCTTCACAAAATGGGTGGAAGCATTTCCGTCAAGAACTAATACGGCCAAGACGACGGCTAAAATATTAACACACCGCATCTTTACAATATGGGGCCTCCCACGCAGTATAGAGTCCGGCGAAGGCTCCCATTTCACCGGACGTGTAATGAAAAACGTCCTCACAATTTTCGGCATTAGACAAAAGTTCCACATCGCATACCACCCCTAGTCAAGTGGTATTGTAGAATGAATGAATAGGACATTGAAAGCCACCCTCAGGAAAATGGTACAGCAAAATAATAGGACCTGGAATTCAGTACTCCCATGTGCTTTGATGTTTTTAAAAAACACAGTATCTACATCCACAGGATACACCCCCCACACCCTCATGACCGGATGCCCCATGAAAGGCACTGAGTATTTACTAGGACTGGATTTGGCCAGCCCCGCAGTTACAGCCCTCACACATGAAAACGCGGTTAAACAACCAGTACAGAACATAAAGGCAGCCCAACTCGCCGTAGCAGTGAGACTTGGAACCAGGAAGAAACAGAGCAAGGCTTGTTTCGACAAAACAGTACACGCCGCTGAGTTTACATTAGGGCAACAAGTTATGCTTTCCCTTTACAACCCCAGTTCATTCCTTTCCCCAAAATTTTACGGACCGTACTCCATTTCGGACAAAGTCAGTCCCTCAGTTTACAAAATAACCTATCCCAATGGTAAGTCTGCGTGGTTTCATATAAACCAGCTCAAGGCTTACGGCTCACAGAATAACCACACACACCACATCCTGCTCGTAGGAGCAGACGATCACACCCCGCCCACAGATGACGTATTCCCCCCCTCCCCCAACCACTCCAGCCCGTCCTCAGACACGACGTCAACTCCGACCCAGAGGCACGACTCCGCCTCACCCTTCCCTCAACCAGCAGGGACAGCGACAGTGATAGCGATCACAATGACGACAGCCACAGCACACAACGTTACGACTACACCAGGCCCCACTCCCAGCGAATCTGAGCATGATTCTACCGACCCATTTGAGATCACTTTTTTTATCAAAGCCCCTGACCCAGACCCACCGCCCGACGATTACGGATTGAACCATAGTAGCTCCAACCTCGACACCGATTCTGGCACCAGGACAATTCGTTCAGGCTCATCCGGAATGATGAGATGGGCCCCAATTCGCCCCAAGCAGCTTTAGCACGGTTACTACAGACAAGAGTTTGGCAGCCGCGAGAAGATGATGACTTAGAGTCTGATTCCCACCAAACAAATCCCTTTGCGACCCTGTTCGCTATTGAGCAGTGAGGTGTCCAGATGATGCAGAAAAAGGAACCGATGGAGAGATACGGTGTCCTTTCTGATGGAACCTGCATCATGTTTGTTGAATGTTTGTTCGTTAGTGTTCACGTTAAGTGTTGTTTATAAACTCGCAAGTTTTCACGGCCCCACGTCACCGCTCCTTTGACGCCCCCTGGCTGTTAGAGGAACTAGTTTGTCACCAGAACCTTGTTAAAGTTTGTCCCAGACAATAGTTCAGAGGAACTAGTTTGTCGACAGAACATGACTCATAGTTGCTCTCCTAAGTCGAGAGGCAGCCCCCCATGACGACCACATTCTCACCCGTTCTTGCCGGTTGCTCAGGCAGTGGAGAAACGGCATTGGTCCCCACCCTGCCTGAGGACCCCCCCTCTGGTCAGCTACGCTCGGGTAGAGCACATACGGCATTGATCACCATCCTACCCGGGATCCCACCCATTTCTTACCTGTCGCGGCCCATACACACCCAATTTTGGCTTGTTACATTCAAAATTCTTTTGTTTGGTTTCGGCAATCCTTAGGTTGCTTCCCTATGCTATTTACATCCTCAAACACTGGGATGGTAAATCACAGAGGCTGCGAGACAGCTCGCAGTACGGCAGTATTTTTCTTAGATGTCTAGTCCAAATATTTGGTTTTTTAAAAAATGATGAAGTCACAGATGGCGACCAATTATAAAGGGAAATTGGCAGTAAAGGACAGACAGACAGACATACGAGATCTTAAGCAAGATAATAACAGAAATTATGCTTGTGTTCACAGAACTCCAGAAACCTCAGGAACCCCAGAGGAAGACAAAGAAGAAGACCGACAAAGATGAAGACAGCCTTCGTGTTCACATGGATCTTAGCGGGATCCCTTCAGTTGTGCGCGGACGCTACCCCCCCCCCCCCCCCGACCCCTCCCACAAAAACCATAAACGATTCTCACCCCTGTAATACACGGAACCCCGAGATAACTAGCCCAGCAACTGCTAGTAATACCCCGACCTGGTACTCACTCTCATATGTAGTCGAAGCACTCTTAGTGCTGGCGATACTTTGCAGTGTCATGTAAACGTTTAGAGTCAGGAAATGGCGAAACAGAGCATATAGCTAGGTCCCCCATTTTCGGATTTCACCAGACCTCCGAACCCATTAGTACGAATTAAAGAGCATCCATTTTCTTTATGTATTCTCTGGAATATCTATGAAATATATTCTATGAAATTCTATGGAAAAGAAAAACTTCTGTGTCTGACTGCCAGGCCAGAGAAATCTGTGTGCTGCTATTTTGTACAGTTTAAGATGTATAGGTTATTTTTGGATTGTTTGTATTTTTGGATTGTTTAAATGAGGATAGTTCATTGAGAATAGTTAGAGGTTCCAGTTTTTTATTTTTCTGTAATGCATGTATTAATGTCATAGCACCCCGTAGAGTTTTATGATAATGAATGTATTTAAAATGGTTTAGGTAATATCGTTTTGCATAGGCTAGGACAGTGTAGAGCCTAAGTATGGGTGCCCCGGTGATCAGAGGATGACGACGACATAGTAATGTGATCCTTCACGCTTCGCATTGAGGATCACAAGGAGGCGGTGTTGCCATCTGGGATGGCCATGTCCCGATTACAAAATGGACACTTGCAAAGAATGCAGGGAAAATTGGACAATGCTAAGAAACAAGCAGGTGCAAGCTCTGTCTGTTGATTAGAACCTTAAACTCTCAGAGAGGACATAAACCACCAAACAATCTACATACTAATGAGCCATCTCCGGGGACAAAAGGGAAACATTTAGATACACAATGTTAAGGCAGACTCCCCGGCGCCAGAAGAAGCTAAGACAAAGCAGACTAACAATCACCAGGACACGCCCAGCAATCAGGGAACCACCCCTCTAATGGAGGAAAATCGATACAGATGATTGGGAAAGACCCAATTATTTGAGGCCAAGTTCAAGGCCCGCCCAAAAGCGTGCAAAGCCCTTTTTAGTATAAAAGTTATCCCTCAAGGGAGAACCGCCATCCTTTGGCTTTTGCTCTCACCGAAGAGAGAGACCTGCCTAGCAGCTGCACCAGACCAAGTAAGTCCCAAGTCAATGCATGCTACGAGATAGACGCTCCTAGTTGCTACTCTGTAAACAGCTCAACCCAGCAGCCTCAGAACCAAGCAACGGCCATTGTCCCTCTGACTGAGTGGGCACCCGAAGCTAAGTATAGGCTTTAGTAATAGTGGTAGTTTAGTTCGTAGAGTTTATGCAGGAGTAGATTTGACTGTGTGTAAATAAATGAGCATTGCTTTTGAACTTACTAACTGGTGTATGGAGTCATTGATCAGTATTCGTTTCTGAACCTTGTGGCGGTGTCGAAAGATACCTGGCGACTCTTAAGCAAACGTGATTAAACAGAGCCAAATTAAGAGCCAACCAAAAGTTAGCAACAGCAGTTTGCAAGGTTGCACTTACATTATGTTTATCTTGCAGAAGCATTTGGAGCTGGAGCTCTTGATGCTGTGGAATCTGCCCAGATTGTATTGTGGGATAGATTTCCCATCAGTGGAGCAAGTCCTGTTCTGGAGCTTCATTTCTGGCCATTGTAAGTGTGGAAGGGGAGCATCTTTCTGGGACAGTGAGTGAAAAGGACATCACCTGTCTGTAATTTTGGGCTGTACCCTACATCTCCCTTCAGCCCACAAAAAACTACTTTTGTTCTTTGGCCACTGTTGTTGCCCCTCGAGGTAGCAAAGGATGTGATTGTATTTTAGAGGGTGCTTCAGCAGGATGTTGCCTGTGCTGGAGCGTTTCAGCTATGAAGAGAGGCTGGTTAGGCTGGGGTTGTTCTCCTTCGAGCAGAGAAGGCTTAGGGGGACATGACTGAGGTGTACAAAATGATGAGCGACATAAATAGGGTAGATGAGTAGGAATGTTTCCCTTAGCAACCAGAGGGCATAGATTTAAGTTAATGGGCTGTAGATTTAGGGGGGATTTGAGGAAAATCTTTTTCATCTAAAGGGCGGGAGAATCTGGAACTCACTGCATGAAAGAGAGATAAAGGCGTGAACCCTCACAACATTAAGAAACATTTAGATGAGCACGTGACGCCACAGCACATCAGGCTACGAACCAAGTGCTGGGAAATGGGGTTAGAATAGATAGATGTATAATGGCCGGTACAGACACAATGGGCTGAAGGCGGATTATTGTGCTGTAAAACCCTGTGACTTTATGACTCTCTAACCCCTTTACACAGGTCACAAAAACTCTCTAAAGGCAGCAGCAATGCTTCATTTACCTGACACTTTAGTTGTGGATAAAATCAGGACAATGAATGGTGACGGTTCTTTTACGTAAATTCAATCAACACTGGGTCAGGACAACATAAGGTTTAGTCAGGATAACCCCGAGGGTGAACTAAGCGAAATGCAATACGTCTGGCGCAGTGAGTCATTCCATTTAGAAAACCCTTTCCCAATGCATGGACAAAAGAATTACTCAATCCATTATTTCTAATAATGCCAGAATCAAAGAGCCATCAGTGGAGAGACATTTACCCATAAGGAAAAGAGCCCTGGGGAAGTTAAGAGGGCATATCCCAACATAAGGAATAGCCAGCTTTACATATCAAGGGCTAACTGCTGATTCCCAGCCATTCCTTTGATCTCTCGAGACCCACGTGGTGGGCCGATGCCCTTGCTTTGGTACACAGGCCTCAAACTACGTTTGATTGAGTACAGGAAGCAAAAGGAAGTACCCATTTCCTTGGACTTTAGTTTCAGTAACACTCCCAGCGGCTCTTTCATTGTAAGAGTATCTAACTGCTGTCAGACTGTTCAGTAAACATCATGTACACAAAGTCGTATGGCAAACAACTTAAATCTGTATCAGGAAATGCTCCATGAGTTCTATCAACTACCTCACATAATCAAACTTCTGGCAAGCTAAACAGCACCCACCACATGTTATAACATTTACTGATTTTGTTGTCTAACCTTGCATTTGTGAATCTTAACTCTCACCAAGCTCCATTCACCACGCCTGTGCTTTCCAATCTACAGTGGCTCCCAGCCGATCAAAGTGTTGAATTTTACATTTTCACCTCCCTGTTCCAATACCTCCATTTTCTCAGCCATTCCCTCTCTCTGTTGAATGGCGTTTCCATTTCCAACTGATTTCTGATTTTACCGTTACTGATTTTAACATTATTGATTTGGGTGGTGGATGAGGTGCCCCTGATGGGATTGTGAACAAATGATTTTTAAAAATCAATTCAAGGCATGTGGGTGTCACTGACCCGGCCAGTATTTATTGCCCATCTCTAATTGCCCTTGAGAAGGTGGTGGTGAGCTGCCTTATTCAAACACTGCAACCCATTTGATGTAGGTACACCCATAGTGCTGTTAGGGAGCGAGTTCCAGGATTTTGACACAGCGGCAGTGAAGAAACAGCAAAATATTTCCAACTTAGGATGGTGTGTGGCTTTGATGGGAGCTTCCAGATGGTAGTGTTCCCATGTATCTGCTGCCCTTCGAGATGGGAAGGTGCTGTCGAAGGAGTCTTGGTGAGTTCCTCCAGTGCATCTTGTAGCGCTGGTTGATAGCATTGTTGATGACCTCTTCCATTACTTTACAAATGATCATGAGTAGACTGATGGGACAGAGATTAGCTAAGTTGAATTTGTCCTTTTTTTTGTGTACGGAACATACCTGGGCAATTTTCCATATTGCGGGTAGATGCCAGTGTTGTCGGTGTACTGGAAGAGCTTGGCTAGAGGTGTGGCAAGTTGTTGAGCACATGTCTTCAGTACTATTGTCGGAATATTGTCAGGTCCCGTAGCCTTTGCAATATTCACTGCCTTCATTCTTTTCTTGATATCATGTGGAGTGCATCGAATTGGCTGAAGACTGATAACTGTGATGCTGGAGACCCCCGGAGTAGAACGAGATGTATCATCTATGCTTTACTTATGGCTGAAAATTGTAGCAAATGTTTCAATCTTGTCTTTTGCACTGATGCACTGGGCTCCCTCATCATTGAAGATGGAGGTATTTGTGGAGCCTTCTCCTCCTTGTGAGTTGTTTAATTGTCCACCACCATTCACAGCTGGATGTGGCAGGACTGCAGAGCTTAGATCTGATCCATTGGTTGTGGAATTGCTTAGCTCTGTCTATCACTTGCTGCTTATGCGGTTTTGCATGCAAGTAGTCCTGTGTCATAGCTTCATCAGGACGACACTTCATTTTTCGGTACACCTAATGCTGCTCCTGGCATGTCCTACTACAGGGTTTTTCAAAATGTGGGTCGCAACCTGCAGGTGGGTCATCGGTGGGTTTTGGGAGTGTCGTGGAGAGATCAGTTGATCCATTTTCACAGGGGTCCCAATTAAGGGAGAAGCACCCAACGGCCATTACCAGCTTTTATATTGAGAATGGCAGCCGCTGCCACCTTTTAAATGAAAAGAAATGAGGTTGTGTGCAGTCTTCTGGCCAGGAGTGGCAGTAGAGAGCAGCCCTGTACGTACACTTGATGTCAAACGGCCTTGATGTACGTGCTTTTGCAGCCAAATCACGGAGCAGACTTGCTTCCATTTTCAGGCTGCTGGTAAGAGGACTGTGAAGATGGATCATTTTCTTAAAATAAGGACGGCCAGAGACTCAATCAGGCAGTGTTCCTACGGGACAGAATCTCACAACAGAATCTGTTGGAGAGAGCTGCACAGGAGAGTCCAGGGCAGGTTAGAGCAGTGCTGGTGTTAGCTCTGTACAGAGTTCCAGGGCCTCTAGTTAACAGCCCACAAAGAAGAAACTTAACTCGGGAACAAAATATAAAAATGATTTCTTGAGGTACGGTTTTTGTCAAATTTCTCGCTGCGAATAATGATGCAAAGCCCATGTATGCTCTACGCAGGGAAGTACTGGGACAAGAGAGGAGAAGTTTCAGGTTTTGAAAAAGAAGTGGTGGGTGAAAAATTCCTTTTGAGGTTGAGACCCCAGAGTCAGTTATTAATGTACAGCTGGCTACAAATTAAAAGATGGCGCAGCTGTATCTTACCTGTTTCAGCACATTAAAAAAATGCCAAACGCCCATGAGGCTGTCAGCCTTCTGGAGTAATATCTTGCAGGAGTATCCAGTGCTGAGTAAAACAAGCATTTTGTTGCTATTTCCCTTCACGATGACCTACATGTGCGAGATTGGATTTTCCATTTTCATAAAGGTGAAGACGGCACAAAGAACTGGCTGACGTCTGCACCTGATATGTGCATTGCCCTCGCCTCCTGTGAACCTGATTCAAGTGATATTGTGAAGACTAAGTAGGCTCCCCCTTCACTTTAAAGGTAAATGAAAATGTATCGCAAAGGTTGGTTGGTGTGGGTCGCGAAGCTTGGCTGGCGTGGGTCCCGAAGGTTGGTCAGTTGACAAAAATGGGCCCTGGGATAGAGTTTGAAAAACATTGCCCTACTACACTCTTCATTGAACCAGGGTCGGTGCCCTGTTTTGGTGTAAAACCCTCTCCAAAACCCCCTTCATTGCCACTTACCTGGCAGCTGCTGGGTGGCCAAGGATGGCGTTACCCTGTTTGCATCTACTTAGCATCATTTCAAATCTGTTGTGTGCAGGAAGTGGGGCATTGGAGCTCACATACCTCACACCTGAAAAATAACCCAGTGAATGTATTTCGATCTCACCTTGCCCCTGAAGCTCATTCCGGGTTTAAATCATCTCCCAAGTTTTCCGCAGTCGTTCCCAATCGATGACAGATGGGTCAAACCGGGGATCAGCCTCACGAATCTTCTCAGGACTTTCTGAATGTCTCTCCTTCATTTTGGTGATGAGAAGTCAGCTCCAAGCTGCGATCTAGGAAGTTTGGTCATGACTTCCATGGATTTGTGTTCCAATGAGTTGGCTAAATAATTGACACTTTCTTGGTTTTAGCTGATTGCTGCTCTGCATCAGTTGGATATTGTTTAGTTGTTGAGTTTGCCAGTACACCCAGTATATCATTAACTATTTCAACACCATTCATGGGAGTAGCTGTATTACTCATCTTTCCCTCCTGTGCGTTACATTTGCATTAAACTCTTGGGCTGCCATTGTTCTGCCCCCTTACATATTTTGTCCAGCTGATTCTGTACTTTGTGAACTGCCATCTCTAATACTGCTGCTCTTTTCAATTTGATACTGTCGGAAAATTTGACCAATTTATATTCAGACCATGTCATTGACAATAATTAGAAACCGTAGTAGTTCCAACAATGATCTCTGGGGCAGCCCTCTGGGGACTTTCTCACAACGCTCCAGGCATGCTCTAAGAATAGCCATTTACTCTGAATGTGCAAAGCCTATTAATGCAATAATAAATAGCCTTTTGCCTGTGTTACGACTGGGTGAGGGGGGATGAACTGCCTTCCTTTTATTCAGCCTCCTTGGTTAGTCGCAACAAATTTATTTAAATTTAAAATTTATTTTCCTGTAGATGCCTTTTCCAATCCAAACATATTTACTTTTTAATAAGGAGCCAATCTTGAGTCAAAGAAAGTGCAAATTTCTTAGCTACTAAACCCAAGGAAAAATAATAAAAGACCCAACGATACATACACGCACATCTCAGAAGTAAGAGAAGTTAGTGACCAAATAAAAGTTAAAAGGATATATCAGTCCTTGAGGTGGAGTTTGTTGAATGTTGAACCAGCAGCAACCAAGCCACCCCCGGTACCACAGTAGAAAACAATACAGGGAAATCTATTGTCAACCTGTCGGACTACACCCTTCAACCAGACGAAATCGAAGTCCTCAGCAGAGGGTTCAATTTCTGCACCACCACCAAAATGGACCCCATCAGTCTTGCGGCAGACACGGAGGAATTCATCAGGCGAATGAGGCTCCGGGAATTCTTCCACAGACCCCAAGAGGCCGACAGCGAACCCAAGGAGACTACCAATGAACCGGAACAGCAGACCGAGAGATCAGCGGTGCGGCAACCGAAGAGGAAAGAGTCGAATTGGACCCCTCCGGAAGGCCGCTGCCCGAGACTCAACATATATGCTCAGGCCGTCAGGAATCGCGTCAATGCCAGATTCATCAGTCGCATCCACAAGACAGCCTCGAACGTCACCCAAGCACAACGCAATGCCATCCGCGCTCTCAAGACCAACCGCAGCATCGTCATCAAACCAGCAGACAAAGGAGGGGCCACCGTCATACTGAACAGAACGGACTACTGCAAAGAAGTATATCGACAACTCAACAGCCAGGAACACTACAGACAGTTACCCGCAGATCCGACCAAGGAACACATCCGCCAACTCAACAGACTGATCAAGACCTTGGATCCAGAACTTCAGAGCACCCTACGTGCTCTCATCCCACGTACTCCCCGCATTGGAGATTTCTACTGCCTCCCAAAAATATACAAGGCCAACACACCAGGGCGTCCTATCGTTTCAGGCAATGTGACCCTGTGTGAGAACCTCTCTGGCTACATCGAGGGCATCTTGAAACCCATCGTACAAGGTATGCTCAGCTTCTGTCACGACACGACGGACTTCCTACAGAAACTCAGCACCCATGGGCCAGTTGAACCAGGAACATTCCTCGTCACAATGGATGTCTCGGCACTCTACACCAGCCTCCCCCATGACGACGGCGTTGCCGCAACAGCCTCAGTACTCAACACCGACAACTCCAATCTCCAGACGCAATTCTGCAACTCATCCGCTTCATTCTGGATCACAACGTCTTCACCTTCGACAACAAGTTCTTCATCCAGACGCACGGAACAGCCATGGGGACCAAATTCTCACCTCAATATGCCAACATCTTCATGCACAAGTTTGAACAAGACCTCCTCACCGCACAGGATCTTCAACCGACGTTATACACCAGATACATCGATGACATTTTTTTCCTTTGGACCCACGGCGAAGAATCACTGAAACGACTACACGATGACATCAATAAGTTCCATCCAACCATCAGACTCACCATGGACTACTCTCCAGAATCTGTTGCATTCTTGGACCCACTTATCTCCATCAAGGACGGTCACCTCAGCACGTCGCTTTACCGCAAACCCACGGATAACCTCACGATGCTCCACTTCTCCAGCATCGCCCCTAAACACATTAAAGAAGCCATCCCCTATGGACAAGCCCTCCGTATACACAGGACCTGCTCAGACGAAGAGGAGCGTAACAGACATCTACAGACACTGAAAGATGCCCTTGTACGAACGGGACATGGCGCTCGACTCATCGATCGTCAGTTCCAATGCGCCACAGCAAAAAACCGCACCGACCTCCTCAGAAGACAAACACGGGATACAACCGACAGAATACCCTTCGTCGTCCAGTACTTCCCCGGAGCGGAGAAACTACGTCATCTTCTTCACAGCCTTCAACACGTCATTGCTGACGATGAACATCTTGCCAAGGTCATCCCCACACCCCCACTACTTGCCTTCAAATAACTGCGCAACCTCAAACAAACCATTGTTTGCAGCAAACTACCCAGCCTTCAGAACAGCAACCACAACACCACACAACCCTGCCATGGCAATCTCTGCAAGACGTGCCAGATCATCGACATGGGTACCACCATTACACGCGAGAACACCACCCACCAGGTACGCGGTACATACTCGTGCGACTCGGCCAATGTGCCTACCTCATACGCTGCAGGAAAGGATGTCCCGAAGCGTGGTACATTGGCGAGACCATGCAGACGCTGTGACAACGAATGAACGGACATCGTGCGACAATCACCAGGCAGGAATGTTCCCTTCCAGTCGGGGAACACTTCAGCAGTCAAGGGCATTCAGCCTCTGATCTCCGGGTAAGCGTTCTCCAAGGTGGCCTTCAGGACGCGCGACAACGCAGAATCGCCGAGTAGAAACTTATAGCCAAGTTCCGCACACATGAGTGCGGCCTCTACCACGACCTGGGATTCATGTCACATTACATTCACTCCCCACCATCTGGTCTGGGCTTGCGAAATCCTACCAACAGTCCTGGCTTGAGACAATTCACACCTCTTTAACCTGGGGTTACCCCTATCTCTGGATCTGTAAACACTTAATTAACTGCAAATGCTTGCATTCTAAGCATTGTCTTGCATCTTTGAATTTGTCTATATATATGTTTCTGGAACATACCTCTTCATTCACCTGAGGAAGGAGCAGTGCTCCGAAAGCTAGTGTTTGAAACAAACCTGTTGGACATTAATCTGGTGTTGTCAGACTTCTTACTAAGGTTGTATGAGAGAGATTCCATAATGTTTATCTTCTGGAGGTTTTCCAGATAACTTTGATGACTTCTGTCTGTCTCTGGTTTGGCCAAAAAAAACAGTTCTTAAGAACCGTCATGGTGGCACATTAAGGGCAGCACAGTGGTTAGCACTGCTGCCTCACACTGCCAGGGACCAGAGTTCAACTTCGACCGTGGGTGACTGTGTGGAGTTTGCACATTCTCCCCATGTCCGCACGGGTTTCCTTGGGTGCTCTTGTTTTCCCCCACAGTCCAAGGATGTGCTGGATAAGTGGATTGGCCATGATAAAATTGCCTCTTAGTGTCCAACGGTTCGGTGGGGTTATGGGATAATGGGGTTAGGGCTTGGGATTGGGCCTAGGTAGGCTGCTCTTTCGGTAGGTGCAGAATCGATGGGCCGAATGGCCTCCTTCTGCATTGTAGTGATTCTATAATTATATGAACCTCAAGTCTGTATATTCCCGAAAAGGAATTCGATTAGCATGTTTGCAGTCATTGTTGTAGAACATTCTGATCATTCATCTCAGAAACGTGTGTCACGACAGGGAACCAACAGGAGATGGGGTTATTTCATCCTCCCCAGGGGTTTGAGTATCGGCAATATCTGGCCGGTTAACAGCTCCACTGGCCTTTCCTGTCGATTGAAATTCAGCACTTCGCATTTTTAATATCTTCCTCAATCAGCTGTTGGATTTTGACGTCTATAGATATCCTTTGAAATGTCTCTTTCTTCCCACTTTCTTTCGGAGCAGGTTCTTGTTTGCCTGTCCCACCCTCACCTTAGAAGGTGCTCTTGCATTTTGAAGCAGTTTGCTGTCTCATTTTTTAAAGTATTGAATTTCCAGGCAGCCAGTTGAAATTTAAAACAAAATGATTTGTCAAAAATAAAGAGGCATATTTGTGACACAGGAATCTTTGTCAATGCATTCTGTAAGTCTGAGCATGTCCCATTCAACATTACCAGTATCAATGTGGGTTGTCAGTATTCTAATAAGTCAAGGAGGTTAGCAAGGTGGGCCCATCCCCCTCTGAATCCATGTTGCCTATTGTTAGCTGTTATCATACAGAGTAGTCTTCAAATTTCCACCTGATAATAGATGCCAATGTTTGACATACTGTTAATGGGTCTCGAGTTGCTTGCGTCTATTTGCTACCCTTTCGAGTATGCGCACCATGTTGACCTCTTTCCAACCTACTGCTACCTCCCTAATGTTCAGTGACTCAGCCAGTAATGATTGTCAATGCACAGCAAATGATAGCTTCAATCTCCTCTGGATCATAACACAATAAAATGCAGAAGAGAGTGTTAGCTTGCAATTAATAACCATTCCAGCATTCCTCTGACTCTGAGAATGCCAGCATTACAAACACATTGATGGTGAGTACATGCAGTGAAGAATCTTTAATGGGTCCTTTGGCAGGCAATGATTGATGGACAGAACAAGACAGAGGGCCATTACTTTTTTAAAATAAAGCTTCACAAATGTTACAATGATTTATCTTAACAAAGGAAAATTCAGAGAAGACAGACCATTATACTACACTAATAGGTTTTGCTTTAAGCTCTGAAGACTTGTTTTGTGTGTTGGTGACTTATAGAACTTTGTGTATTCTGTTATGCATGTGAAAACATATGTACCAAGTCTCAATTTGTTTATGAAATATTTATGAAGGCTGACCCACCTTAGGCACAGGCGAAAATGTTGCAATGTTAAACTGCAACAGGTATCTTTCCTTCGTCTATTGTTACGAGCGTTGGACAAATAAGATGATTATGTTTTACATTTTTTCCTTTAATTCAAGAAAACATTAAGTCATTTGGAAGCTGTGGGCAGGTAGGGAGGCATGGGGGTTCCAACTTGGGGGGCGTCCCCTCGGTTGGCAAAGTGCAACCCCCAAAGATAAATCCCCCCTTCCTTCCCACCCTTTAAAACGATTATTTTAAAAACCCGGCTGCCCACTCCTGTGCAATTGCTCAGGCCAAACGTTTTTATGGCATGGCGGCATATTATCAGGGTCAATTGGTTTCATAACAAGCCTCATTGAGCCTTATTTAGCTATTTAAATTTAGCAGGAGGGCTACCCATTTTGGAGCTCGTCCACCCCCTGTATTATGTGTGTGAGCTTGGGGGTGGGTGGAGAGCTGATGCGATGGGCATCTGCTCTAATTTACGCGCCCTCCTCTGCCAGAAATAAAAATGCAGCGCTTTATTTCTGTGGCGAGTCTGGTTTAATGTATAAACATGGCGTAGAGTTTTCGACTGTGTTAAGGAGTTACGAAAGAACACCTTTTCTGTAGTTTAGACTATTAGTTGACTACTAAGTGATGTTTAGTTCAGTTGATTTTTGTGTGTTTGTTACTGTAAAAGTCTTAAATGATGAATTCTTGTGCAATTCCTTTGCATGGGTCATAGTGAAATTCATAGCTCTTATTAAAAGAGATCATAACCCCGCACACTAATGAAAATTACTTACTAAACAGAAAACGTTCCATCAGGAATCACATTGTCATCAATGAATAGGAAAATTTAACAAACCATTAGTGTAATAATGACCAAGGCAACAATGGTAGACCCAATTATTCTGCAGCTTTTTCAAACTCTGAGTAGAATTTTGCATTCTGTGCACTTGGCAGTGCAAACCTGGCACCCAGGCACCGTTGCATTGCCAACCTCACACCGTGGCAGTGCCCTGGTACCTTGGCAATGCCAACTGGGCACCCTGGTGGTGCCACATTGGCACAGCCAGGGTGCCCAGGTGGCAATGCCAAACTTCCAAGATGGCACTGCTAGGATGCCTGGGGGCCAGGGGGAATGCCAGGGTACTTCCCTGCTCTGTCCCCTGTGTACTCTTGGGCAGCACGGTAGCACAAGTGGATAGCACTATGGCTTCACAGCGCCAGGGTCCCAGGTTTGATTCCCCGCTGGGTCACTGTCTGTGCAGAGTTCTCCCCGTGTCTGCGTGGGTTTTCTCCGGGTGCTCTGGTTTCCTCCCACAATCCAAAGACGTGCAGGTTAGGTGGATTGGCCATGATAAATTGCCCTTAGTGACCAAAAAGGTTAGGAGGGGTTATTGGGTTACGGGGATAGGGTGGAAGTGAGGGTTTAAGTGGGACGGTGCAGACTTGATGGGCCGAATGGCCTCCGTCTGCACTGTATGTTCTATGTGCTACTGGAGCATCAGCTGGGATTGTGCTCAGGACTCTGGAGTGGGACGTGAATGCTCCTTTTGTATCAGAGGAAAGAATGCTGTCAACTGAGCTACATCACTCCATTTGCAAAAATCAAATTAAAAACAATTTAAGGGGAAATAAAAATCGAGCCAATTCCGATCTGACCCCCATAGACAATCAAAATGAGTCCAGGATGTTGGTTTACATTTTCTGCCACGTTTTCCGGCTACCGTGTTTTCGTTTACATTTTCTTTTCGCAACCTATTAGATTTCATCTTGTTCGCACCTTTGTGTAATTAATAAGGTTTAAATTTGCAAACTGTAATGTATAAAAGCTGTTGCTAACTTTTGATTGGCTCTTAATTCGTAATTTACTCTGTTTGTTTAACCTTTGCTCTAGAGTCGCCACTTATCTTTATGATACCGCCACGAGGTTCAAGTTCAAGTAATGATCAATAACTCAACACACCAATTAGTAAGATTCAAATCAAAACACATTTATTATACACAGTAAATCACTACTCATGCATAAACTCTACTTTCTAGACTATTCCTATCACTAAAAGGCCTATACTTAGCTTCGGACTGGCCCACCAGGTCAGGGGAACAAATGGCCTTTCGTTCAGGTCCTGAGTCTGCAGGATTCAAAAGCTGGTACGGACTGGTAGCTAGGAGCGCCTATCTCGTAGTGAGCATTGACTGGAGACTTACTTGGTTGATGCGGCAGCTTGGACAGGTCACTCTCACGGGTTGATTCAAGTTGCTGAGTGACCCTGCCAAAGAAGGACGATTTGAACTTGGGGCTTTACTTTATAGTCCCCAGGGGCTTCCCACCCTTCGGGGCAGCCCCGTACCTGGTTCCAAGTGATTGGACTACTTTCCGATCACTTGGATCGATTTCTCCAATGCTGGAGCGGTTCCCTGATCGTTGGGTGGTCCCTAAATGTCCGGTGGCCTTCCTTTGTCTTGGCTCCTGCTGGTGCCGAGGAGTCTGGCTTGGCTTTATTCACCTTAACTGTTGCCATTGTGCCTTGGAATCACTCATTACTATGCAGATGGCTGCTGCATTACTATGCAGATGGCTGCTGGTTTCAGTGCTGTCTGGTTGTTTTGCAGGTTTCACTATACATGATTTCTGCACTTGCTAGTCTTTGCCTGTGTTGGCTGGATTTCCCTTCAGCCTTTGCGGTTCTCCATTTTAAGTCGGGAAGTGGCCAACCCAGGTGGCTACAAAGCTTAGTCATGAAAAGTATTGACTTGTACGTATTGTTGGGATGATTTGAGAATTTTGGAGTATATTATAAGAAAGTCTTAAAGTTGGTATATCTTTAAAAGTCAAATACTATGATGTTGCATCAAGAAAAAAACATGTGGGTTAAATGGGAGTGAACTGAAGTTATAGCTGGGACACATTTGCACATTGGGGCTCCAGTGGATCTAGCTTAGCAGGAAATAGAAGTCAAAGCTACAATGCTGATTGGCCAGGCAGATAGCCAAGGACCTGCAGTTAGAGATACAAATTAAGACTGGGTTGTAGTGGAGAAGCTAGGAGTGCTCTTCCCAAAAGACCATACGATGTAGGATCAGCATGAGGTCATTCGGCCCATCGAGTCTGCTCTAGCATTCAATGAGATCATCCTCAAATCCACTTTCCCATCTTATCCCCATAACCCTTGATTTCCTTACTGAGTAAAAGTCTGTCTATCTCACCCTTGAACATATTTAATGACTCAGCCTCTACAGCTCTGTATGGTAAAGAATTCCACAGATTCACTGCCCTCTGAAAGAAGAAATTCCTCCTTATCTCTGTCTTCAATGGGTGACTGCTTATTCTGAGATTATGCCCTCTGGTCCTAGACTCTACCACAAGAGGAAACATCTTCTCAGCATCTACCCTGTCAAGCCCCCTGAGAATCCTGTATGTCTCAATAAAGTCACCTCTCATTCTTCTAAACCCCAATGAGTACAGGCCCAACCTACTTAACCTCCCTCGTAAGAAAATTCCTCCATACCTGGGGTCAACTTTGTGAATCTTCGGTAGATTGCCTCCAATGCCAGTATATCTTTCCTTAGATAATGGATCAAATCTGTTAACAGTAATCCAGGTGTGGTCTAACTGGTGCCTTGTACAGTTTTCGCAGGGCTTCTCTATTTTTGTATTCCATTCCCTTTGAAATGAAGGCCAACATTCCATTCGCCTTCCCAATTACCTGCTGAACTTGCATGTGATTTATGCATGAGGACCCCCAAATCCCTCTATGTTGCAGTTTTCTGCAGTTTTTTTCCATTTAAATAATATTCAGCTCATTTATTCTTCCTACCAAAGTTTACAACTTCACATTTTCTTACATTATATTCCATCTGCCAAGTTTTTGCCCACTCACCTAACCTATCTATATCCCTCTGTGGACTCTTTGAGTTATCCCCACCATTTGCCTTCCTACCTATTTTTGAGTAATCCGCAAACTTGGCAAGAGTGCATTCACTTCCCTCATTCAAGTCATTAACACATATTGTGAATAATTGTGGCCCCAGCACGGATCCCTGTGGTACTCCACTAGTTACAGAATGCTTTCCTGAAAATGCCTCTCTTATCCCAACTTTCTGTCTTCTATCAGGAAGCCAATCCTCTCACCATGATAATATGCTATTCCCAACACCATGGACTCTTGCCTTATTAAGTGGCCTTTTGTGTTTTACCTTGTGAAACGTTTTTTGGAAATCCAAGTATATTTCATCTACTGGTTCCCCTTCATCTACCCTGCTCTTTACCACCTCAAAGAATTTGAATAAATTTGTCGGGCATGGTTTCCTCATCAGGAAGCCGTGTTGCCTTTGCCTGGAATTATTATGCATTTCTAAATGCTATGCTATTACATCCTTTTTTTGAAATAAATTTAGAGTATCTAATCCTTTTTTTCCAATTAAGGAGCAATTTAGTGTGGCCAATTCACCTACCCTGCATATATTTTTTGGGTTGTGGGGTGAGACCCACGCAGCCATGGGGAGAATGTGCAAACTCCTCACGGACAGTGACCTGGGGCCGGGATCGAACCCGGGCCCTCGGCGCCGTGAGGCAGCAGTGCTAACCACTGTGCCACCCTGCTATTACATCCTTTATAATGGACTGTAACATTTTCACAATGACACGTTAAGCTAACTGGCCTATAGTTACTTGTTTTTTTGTCTTTCTCCTTTTTTGAATAAAAGTGTTACATTGGCAGTTTTCCAATCCTCTGGAACTTTTCCAGATTTTAAAGATTCTTGGAAGATTACTAGCGGTGCATCCACTATCTCTGTAGCTCCTTCTATTATTATCCTGGGATGCAATCCATCAGGTCCAGAGTACTTATTGGCCTTTTGCCCCAATAGATTTCCTAGTACCTTTTCCCCAGTGGTTGTTATTTCCTTCCCCCCTTCTGCATCTTTGTTATTTATTTTGGAATATTATTAGTGCCTTCTCTGAAGAATGACTCAAAGTATTTGTTTAACTCCTCTGCAATTTCCTGGCTCCTCACTTGTCAAGATTTGCAAATATTGGGCTAAAAGCCGATAATTGTGTTGATCCAGATACTTTAAAAAAAAATTTAAAGTATCCAATTCATTTTTTCCAATTAAGGGGCAATTTGGCGTGGCCAATCCACCTATCCTGCACATCTTTGGGTTGTGAGGGCGAAACCCACACAAACACGGGGAGACTGTGCAAACTCCACACGGACAGTGACCCAGTGCCGGGATCGAACCTGGGATCTCGGCGCCGTGAGGCAGCAGGGCTAACCCACTGCGCCACCTACCTGCAAAAAGGATATAAAAATAGGGGTGCATCTTTGAGGTCTTGGCACTTGCTTAGGGTTTGCATTTGTCACAGGACACTTTTGCATTTGCCTCCGAGACCTCGGGCGAGCGCCGTTCAGCACTGGTCCCCACAAACGAGGACCAGACGGTACGGCACTCGTGGAGATCTCCCAGGGGAATAGCCATGTATTTCTTGACACTGTGAGTGCCGGGTAACACATGGCTAAATGTGCTCGCTAGGGAACTTTGTTCCCTTTTGGGAGAATCGCGCCCAATAAATAAGCTGAAAATAGTAATCTGCAAGAAACAATACAGGCAGTGGGTTTGGGGTGACTGATAGCTAGATCTCTGAAACTATCTGTGTAGTGTGTGAACAAAGATCTTTGGCTGTTTGGTCAGACAAATCAAGGATAAGTATGCTACACATTTATTGGATGTTGGATATTACTCAACATTTGAACTACAATTTTGCTGTATGGTCGCTCAGCGTCTGCATTCCATTTGCCTGACTCTGGTCCAATAGGCGGGCAGTTGTGTAGTGAAACCTTTTCTGAAATTTGATGAAGATGTTTTGGAGGAGAAACTATCAAGTTACTTCATCATTGAGATTTGCAAATGAGTTTGAGTTTTCCAAGTTATGGGCAGAGACACTTGTGTTTTGAGTAATCTGTCAGCCTAGCCAAAAAAGGAATTTATTCAATAAATCTCCTGTTAGAGGGCTGTAATGTGGGCAATATGTTGGACTAGTACCCCAGAGGGCCAGACTAATGCTCTGGCATCATGGGTTTGAAACCCACCGTGGCAACCGGTGGAATCTGAATTCAATTGATAATTGCCTTCTGAAATGGCCGAGCAAGCCATTCAGTTCAAGGGCAATTAGGCATTGCTAGTTGTGCCCACATCCAATGAAAGAATAAAAAATGCTGCTATGTAATTATAATATCCTCAGGAGCCCCGAGAAGGTTAAACAACAAAGGTTTACTTAGGCAACCAAAATGAAATGCCACTATAGGGCACACAGCACATCGGTTCCAACTGGGATGACCGATCACATCAAACCTGGCCATCTTTTAAGTGCCTGGTTCTCAAGCCCCAGCTGCTAGGCCTCCGCCCCTCACTGGGAGAGCCCGTATTCTACGAGCTCCACGGGGGAGATCAATTGGGTCATCCTCGTGGTTCTCATGAGGGTTATTACAGCAATTAAAAGTAACTTGACAATAATGTCTGCTAACTTAACTTTCAATTCATAAAAGCTTTTAATGCTGAAATATGACTTTCAAATTCTACATTTAAAAGGTTCAAAGCCATTGTTTCCTTCATTATAATGGTTACTATGCTTTGAAAGCACTTTGGTGCCTCTAAAATGCTTTGGGATGACCTGAAGGGTGCTATATAAGCACAACTCTTTATTTTCTTTTATTGTAAGGTTAGGAAACAAAAAAGGTATTTACCATAAAATTCCAGTGATTACTTAAAAGAACCTGGCCAATTAAATTGTGCTTTTTCTTTGGCGTGACACCGATAGGAATGTTTTCTTGTATTGTTTGTGATATCACTGTGCGAACGCATGACAACCCTTCTGCTCGCTCAATCTTTTTCAGCACTTATTCGCTGAATAAAAACCCGGAGGACCTTGGGTTGGCGAGAATAGTAGTGAGACAAAAATAGGCCACTTAGTACCTACAGCGCATTACACCATTCAACGAGATCATGAATGATCTGTGACCTAACTCCATGTGCGGGATTCTCCAATCACGCGGCAGAGTGTCCACGACGTCGTAAATGGCATCGCATTTTATCACGGCGTGAATGGGCCGCTCCCATGTCTAATTCTGGCCCCTTCAGGGGGCCAGCACGGCACTGGAGCGGTTCGCGCCGGTCCAGCTGCAGATCCCGGTGTGAACTGTGCGCCACAGGATCCGCGCATGCGCAGTTGCGCGGCGCCAACGAGGACATGCGCAGTGGTGCATGCGCAGTGGCCTCCTTCAATGTGCCGGGCCAACGCAACATGGCACAGGGCTACAGGAGCTGGTGCGTAGGAAAGGAGGCCCCCAGCCACAGAGGCTGGCCCGCCGATCGGTGTGTTCCGATCGCGGGGCAGGCTACATCGGAGGCCCCCCCCGGGGTAGAACCCCCACCCCCCCCCACAGGCCACCACCTGACCCTTACACGCCGAGGTCCCGCCGGCCCAGAGCAGGTTAGAACGGTGGCAGCGGGACTCGGTTCTTTTCCTGTGGCCGCTCGGCCTCCGGGCCAGAGAATTGGTGGGCCGGCCGCGTAGAGCGGCCCACGACCGGCACCCGCCAACCACGCCTGCGCCAATGGCGTCGATTCTATGCACTGCGGAGAATCGCGTGCCGGCGTCGGGGCGGCGTGGCCCGTTCGCGGGGATTCTCCGGCCCGGCGCAGGGCTGGGAGAATCCCACCCCATATACCTGCCTTTGCCCCATAACAGAAATCTATCAATCTCAGATATCGGATTAACAATTGAGCCAGCATCAACTGTCATTCATGTTACATAAGATATAGGAGCAGAATTAGGCCATTAGGCCCATCGAGTCTGCTCGGCCATTCAATCATGCCTGTTATGTTTCTCATCCCCATTCTCCTGCCTTATCCCTATAACCCCAGATCCCCTTATTAATCAGGAACCTATCTATCTCCGTCTTAAAGACACTCAGTGATTTGGCCTCCACAGGCGTCTGCTACAATGAATTCCACAGATTCATCACCATCTGGCTGAAGAAATTCCTCCTCATCTCAGTTTTAAAGGATCGTTCCTTCAGTCTGAGGCTATGCCTTCAGGTTCTAGTTTCTCCAACGAATGGAATCATTCTCTCCACGTCCACTATCTAGGCCTCTCAGTTTTCTGTAAGTTTCAATCAGATTCCCCCCTCATCCTTCTAAACTCCATAAGTACAGACCCAGAGTCCTCAACTGCTCCTCGCATGACAAGCCCTTCATTCCGGGAATCATTCTTGTGAACCTCCGCTGGATCCTCTCCAAGGCCAGCACATCCTTCCTTAGATATGGGGCCCAAAACTGCTCACAATATTCCCAATAGGATCTGATCAGAGCCTTATACAGCCTCAACAGTACATCCCAGCTGTTGTATTCTAGCCCTCTCGACATGAATGTTAACATTGCATTTGGCTTCATAACTGTCAACTGAACCTGCATGTTAACCTTAAGAGAATCCTGAACTAGGACTCCAAGGTCCCTTTGTGCTTCAGATTTCCTGAGCCTTTTTCCATTTAGAAAACAGTCTATGCCTTTATTCTTACTACCAGAGTGCACAACCTCACACGTTTCCACATTGTATTCCATTTGCCACTTCTTTGTCCACTCTCCTAGCCTGTCCAAGTCCTTCTGCAGCCTCCCTGCTTCCTCAACACAACCTGTCCCTCTACATATCTTTCTATGATCTTCAAACTTAGCAACAATGCCCTCAGTTCCTTCTTTCAGATCGGTAATGTATATTGTGTAAGGTTGTGGTCCCAACACCGACCCCTGAGGCACACCACTAGTCTGCCTTCTTCCAGTCAGCCAATCCTCTATCCATGCTAGTACCTTGCCACTAACAGCATGGGCTCTTATCTTATTTAGCAGCCTCCTGTACGGCACACTGTCAAAGGCCTTCTGGAAATCCACATAGATGCTGTCCATTGGTTCTCCTTTGTTTAACTTCCTTGTTACCTCCTCAAAGAATTATAACAGATTTGTCAGGCATGAACTCCCCTTGATGAATGTGTGCTGACTCAGTCCTATTTTACCATGCACTTTCAAGCACTCCGCAATCTCATCCTCACAGTAGCACAGTGGTTATCTCTGTTGCTTCACAGTGCCAGGGACCCGGGTTCGATTACCGCTTGGGTCGCTGTCTGCGCGGAGTCTGCACATTCTCCCTGTGTCTGCACGGGTTTCCTCCGGGTGCTCCGGTTTCCTCCCACAGTCCAAAGATGTGCCGGTTAGGTGGATTGGCCACACTAAATTACCCCGTAATGTCCAAAAAAGTTAGGTGGGGTTGCTGGGTTACGGGGATAGAGTGGAGGTGTGGGCTTAGGTCGGGTGCTCTTTCAGGTGCCTATGTAGACACAATGGGCCGAATGGCCTCCTTCTGCACTTCAAATTCTTTAAAATCTATAATAATAGACTCTAAAATCTTACCACCCACCTGAAGTCAGGCTAACCAGCCTATAATTTCCTGTCTTCTGCCTCCCTCCCTTCTTAAACAGGGGTGTTACATTAACCATTTTCCAATCCTCTGGGGCATCTTTGTTTCCAGTGATTCCTGAAAGATTACCACCAATGCCTCCACAATCTCCTCAGCTATCTCTTTTGGAACCCTGGGGTGTAGTTCATCTGGTCCGGGTTATTTATCTACATTCAGACCTTTCAGTTTCCCCAGCACCTTCTCCTTAGTGATGACCACTGTACTCGCCTCTGCTTCCTCTCTTGAAGTTCTGGTATGCCCCTGGTGTCTTCCACTGTGGGGACTGATGCAAAGTACTTATTCAGTTCCTCTGACATTTCTTTGTTTCCTATTACTAATTCTCCAGCCTCATTTTCCAGTGGTCCGTTGTCCATTCTTGCCTCTCTCTTACCGTTTATATAATCAAAAAAAAACTCTTGCAATCTTCTTTTATATTACTAGCTAGCTTGCGCTCATATTTCATCTTCTCCCCCCTTATAGATTTTTTAGTTGTCCTCTGCTGGTTTTAAAGGCTTCCCAATCCTCTGGCTTGCCACTAATCCTTCCACTTTGTATGCTTTTTCTTTTTCTTTTATGCTGTCCTTGACTTCTCTTGTCAGCCATGGATGCACTTGGCATGTTTCCTCCTCCTTGGGATGAATTTCTGTTGTGCCTCCCGAATAACCCCCCAAAACTCCTGCCATTGCTGTTCCACTGTCTTCCCGGCTAGCCTCCTCTTCCCATCAACTCTGGCCAGCTCCTTGTAGTTACCTGTCTTTGTAGTTACCTTTACTTAATTGTAAAACTGTTCAATCTGATTCCTGCTTCTCCTTCTACCTCCCTCTTTGATATTGTGGTCACTGCCTCCTAAGGGTTCCTTCACCTTAAGTTCCCTAATCAAGCCTACCTCATTACACATCACCAAATCCAGAATTGCCTGTTCCCGAGTGGGCTCTACCACAATCTGCTCCAAAAAACATCTCGCAGACATTCCACAAATTCCTTTTCTTGGGATATGCTACCAACCAAAAAACCATCTTGTAGACATTCCACAAATTCCTTTTCTTGGGATCCGCTACCAACCTGATTTTCTACATATTGAAGTCCCCCCATGCTTGGGGGATATAGTATTCCCTAACTTCACAGTTGCAAGGCCAAGTTGCTACGATATTTAACACAATATTTAGAGTGTAATGTCTTTATTGAACTGAATATAACATGGCTGCCCCCCAAGCATTCCCTCATGGTAGAGGTCACAAGATTATGGCAAGCCAGGTAGGACATGATTGTCTTTCAAAACCCAAACACTGGCTCCGGTCTTTAAGGTCCTTCTTGACCTTGATTCCCAAACAAGCAGAAACAGTTTCTCTTATCCAAGAGAGAGGGGAGACTTCTCCTGCTGAGAAGGCAGATGGGGCCGTGGTTTAAAATCTTTTTGATATACTAAATATCCAATAGTGCACAAGTCCCTCCATGGTACACTGAAGCATTGGCTGAGATTTTGATCACCTCTGGAGTGGGGCTTGAAGCCATGACTCAGAGGCAAGGCTGCTATCAACTGAGGTGTGTTTCCTATCACCTACTTTCTGCCAGATAGAGTTAGAAAGAAGAGAAAGGTTTTAATTTATAAAGGGCATTTCACAATGCTTCAAGAACACGGACAGAAGTCTCCTTCAGTGTCTGATTCTCTGAAAGGCTTTAATAAACTGATCTGAAGATCAACCTCATGGCATAGTCAAATGATTACGGAAAGCCAGAGGTGCCAATCAGACTGGGTACAATTCAAAAGACAAACATTATGTTGTAAAGTGCTTTACAAAATGGTTAAATTCGAACTAATTTGTTTCCTGTATCCTGTGAGCTTAGTCATGGGTTGTCTGGGGCCAAGAGCTTGGCTGTGATCTCCAACTGTTAAACTGGACTGTTCAGTTGAATGGGCAGCATTTACTGTGAGCTTAAGGATCCTGTCGTCAGGCTCAAATGAGGGTCAGAAGACCATACTGTGTGCGGGGAAAGTTAGTCACCTGTGATTTTCCCCAAATTGGACAATTAGTAGCCAAAGGGTGGGCTCGTTGTCCATTCAAGGATTGTGGGTGGGCTTGTGAAACTGCACAGCCAGTAGAAGGGTGGTGGGAAGGGTCTATATAAATCATAAATTTGTTCTTTATGTTTCCACCAAATAAATGTGGGAACAATGTGTTGTCTCCATTGCATACATCGATTTAGTTTTATATAAAATGTTCAAAAATAAAAATAAGCAGAATATTAGCCATGTTAACTGCTGTTCATCGCATGCAACCAATGTAACTTAATCATCGAGACACTGACAGAATACCATTTGAATGATGATTGTAATTCAGAGGCCAACTTCTGCTTTTGCAGTTAGTTCTTCTAACTTCATCGTGTGCATTTGAAAGCTTGTTGCCTTAAAGGCAACTGAAGCTGAAGCTGAAGTGAATCACAGGTCGTTAAATGTCTGATTCACAATTTTTAAATGCAATTCCTGGCATGTAGCATTGAAACATTTCCAGAGTCTGAGTGTGGAAAGTAAAGTTTGACTGTGGTTGGGGAGCCTGTTAATAACTACGCAAGCATGATTAGGGGAAATAGCCCATCATACTGATGCTGGGGCATTTTCTAACGGTATCATATGAACTCCTGTGGGACGAGTCGACATTTGTTTTTTGCTTTCCCAGGATATTTGATTGTTGCAAATTATGCTCTCTTCTTTTATCTCGCTTTCTGCCCTTGAATTCCCACAGTCCTGCTTTCTTTCTTCTCTAATACTATTGACAACAGTCTTTGGGTTTTCACGCACACATGCTCAGATCCGTCCCACTCTGTTTAGCTGTCTTTTCGAACTGCTCTTCACATCTCCTACTTACGCCCTCAGGCCTTCCATTTTGCGTGGCGCCTTCCCATTTATCCCATTCTGTTTCTCCTGCATTTTCCCGCGATTGACCTCACTTATCAGAAGCCTTTGCAAACAAGTTTCCTATCTTCCGACACAAGCTCTGTGGAACCATCTGCAGGAACTAAGTGGGGGTGAAAATTGACAAGACCTATTTATGGGTACAAGATGACAACGACCTATTTATGGGTACAAGACAATGGTTTTTTAAAAAATGTATTCATGGGCTGTGGGCATTACTGGCTCGGCCAACTTTTATTGCCCATACCTAATTGCCCTTTACAAGGTAGTGGTGAGCTGCCTTCTTGAATTGCTGCAGTTCATGCTGTGTCGTTAGATCCACAATGCTGTTAGGGAGGGAGTTCCAGGATTTTGACCCATCGACAGGAACGGTTTGACAGCTTGCCTCCTCTCCTGGGAGAAAGATTTGAGTGGCATAGGCTGATCAGGAAGACCATCGAGTCAGATAAACCACCCTGTCCTCCTGGATCTATCACAACACTTTCTATTTTTAACTTACACTTTTCTTAGCATGTTTACCTAATTTGGCTTTTGATCCACCTATGTTCTGATTTTAAGATTCTCATCTTTGTGTAAATTGCTCTCTGGCCTCCCTTAGATATCTTGGTATCTGCATCTGGCACTCAAGCTCTTTTCCAGACAGGCAGTTCTGGAATTTCCTCCCTAAACATCTCTATCTTTGTCTCCAACTTAAAGATCCTTTTAAAAACCTGTCTCTTTAGCCAAACGTTTAGTTGCCCGCCCCACTACCTCCTTCTTTGGCTTTGTGCCATTTTTTGTCTCATTGTACCCTTGGGAAGTACATTTTGACAGTTTCAACTCAAATATACTTCAGTGGATGTAGAGTGCTTTGGGGCATTCTGAGGTCCTGAAAGATGCAATGTAAATACAAGTTATTTTCTTTCTTTACATAGTCCTGAGCAGCTGATACAATAATGAGTGGCCCACCTCAGAGCAGGCCCTGTTCCATTGTCAGAAGGCAAGGCCTCCATGAATCCCAGCATTCACATACGGTCACACAGGAGCCAGCCACCTTACCTAATCCTGCCACTGATACAACCTGCAGACAAAGTACATAATTAAGTTTTGAATAACATATATCACATACTACCAGCAAGGGAAGCCACCATGGAAGAAACTTGAGGCAGAGTTCACATTAATAATTTAGCTATAATAATAATCATAGAAGTTACAGTGCAGAAGGAGGCCATTCGGCCCATCGAGTCTGCACCGGCCCTTGGAAAGAGCATCCCACTTAAGCCCACCCCAACCCCATAACCCACCTAACCTTTTTGGACACTAAGGACAATTTATCGTGGCCAATCCACCTAACCTGCACATCTTTGGACTGTGGGAGGAAACTGGAGCTCCCGGAGGAAACCCACGCAGACACGGGGAGAACGTGCAGACTCCGCACAGACAGTGAACCCAGCCGCAAATCGAACCTGGGACCCTGGAGCTGTGAAGCAACTGTGCTAACCACGGTGCTACCATGCTGCCCCAAAATAATAATAATAATCTTTATTGTCACAAGTAGGCTTACATTAACACGGCAATGAAATTACTGTGAAAAGCCCCTAGTCGCCACATTCCGGCGCCTGTTCGGGTACACACAGGGAGAATTCAGAATATCCAAATTATCTAACAGCATGTGTTTCGGGACTTGTGTGAGGAAACCGGAGCACCCGGAGGAAACCCACACAGACACGGGGAGAACGTATACTGAAGCTGTAGGCAACGATGAGTTCTTCTAAGGTTTGAAGGTATATTCATGGAGGGTATCAGGGTGATTTAGACACAGGACTATTGCAATGGCTACGTTTCCAAATTAAGGGATGTTTCATTCTTTAGCCTCTCCTGCTCCTCTATTTCAAAGAACAAAGAACAAAGAACAAAGAAATGTACAGCACAGGAACAGGCCCTTCGGCCCTCCAAGCCCGTGCCGACCATGCTGCCCGACTAAACTACAATCTTCTACACTTCCTGGGTCCGTATCCCTCTATTCCCATCCTATTCATGTATTTGTCAAGATGCCCCTTAAATGTCACTATTGTCCCTGCTTCCACCACCTCCTCCGGTAGCGAGTTCCAGGCACCCACTACCCTCTGCGTAAAAAACTTGCCTCGTACATCTACTCTAAACCTTGCCCCTCTCACCTTAAACCTATGCCCCCTAGTAATTGACCCCTCTACCCTGGGGAAAAGCCTCTGACTATCCACTCTGTCTATGCCCCTCATAATTTTGTATACCTCTATCAGGTCTCCCCTCAACCTCCTTCGTTCCAGTGAGAACAAACCGAGTTTATTCAACCGCTCCTCATAGCTAATGCTCTCCATACCAGGCAACATTCTGGTAAATCTCTTCTGCACACTCTCTAAAGCCTCCACATCCTTCTGGTAGTGTGGCGACCAGAATTGAACACTATACTCCAAGTGTGGCCTAACTAAGGTTCTATACAGCTGCAACATGACTTCTTATGTTCCAATTCTTATACTCAATGCTCCGGCCAATGAAGGCAAGCATGCCGTATGCCTTCTTGACTACCTTCTCCACCTGTGTTGCCCCTTTCAATGACCTGTGGACCTGTACTCCTAGATCTCTTTGACTTTCAATACTCTTGAGGGTTCTACCATTCACTGTATATTCCCTACCTGCATTAGACCTTCCAAAATGCATTACCTCACATTTGTCCGGATTAAACTCCATCTGCCATCTCTCCGCCCAAGTCTCCAAACAATCTAAATCCTGCTGTATACTCCGACAGTCCTCATCGCTATCCGCAATTCCACCAACGTTTGTGTCGTCTGCAAACTTACTAATCAGACCAGTTACATTTTCCTCCAAATCATTTATATGATTTGTTTGGAAGGTGATGTGTGCAGCATGGAGAAGACAAAATAATTTCCAGCATTTTCTGTTTTTATTTCAGGTGAAATTCCAAAAGGGATGAAGGTGCAAGGCAAAAAGAGCTGGCACTGGGACTGGTCAACAAATAGAAGATGGGTCTGGAGAAGCAGTCGATGGCAAGAACAGAACCATTGCCAGAACCTGCTGTTGGATTATTGTATCAAGGAATATAGAACAATGGAGATGTCATAGAATCATAGGATCCCTGCAGTGCAGAAGGAGGCCATTCGGCCCATCAAGTCTGCACAGATCCTATGAAAGAGAACCCTATCTGGGCCCAAGTCCCCACCCGCTCCATGTAGCCCCACCTAGCATTGTCAATCCACCTAGCCTGCACATCTTTGGACTGTGGGAGGAAACCGGAGCACCAGGAGGAAACCCACGCAGACACGGGGAGGATGTGCAAACTCCACAGACAGTCACCCGAGGTCAGAATCGAACTCAGGTCCCTGGCGCTGTGAGGAAGCAGTGCCAACCACTGTGTCACCGTGCCATCCCAGTTAGATCAAATCAAATACTCGAAGGGCCGAGTAGCCTGCTCCTATTCCTATGTTCCTAACAGGCTAATGGATCTTTTAAAGTACCAGAGCATGAAATTTGATAGGAGTGCGTTAATACTTGTACAAAAACATTGGGCGGGATTCTCCGAAATGGAGGCAGAGTGTTCGCGCCGTCGTGAACGCCGTCGAGGTTCACAACGGCGTGAAACGGTCCCTATCCCGACCGATTCAGGGCCCGATAATGGGCTAGGAGCGGCGCCGTGTCATTTACGCGTGCCAGGCCTTGGCGCCGCGTAAAGGCAGTGCCGCATACATGACACAGCCGGCGCCGCATAACTGGTGTCACCCGCGCATGCGTGGTTGCTGTCCTCCCCGAGTCCGCCCAACAAGAAGATGTCTGACGGATCTTGTGGGACTGCGGAAGAAAGGAGAACCTCCTTCAGAGAGGCCAGCCCGACGATCGGTGGGCATCGATCGCGGGCCAGACCCCATTTGAGAACTCCCCCGGTGCAGGATCCCCCCTCGCCCCCCCCCGCAGGCCGCCCCCCCCCCCCAGCGTTCCCACACTGTTCCCGCCGGCAGCGACCAGGTGTGGACGGCGCCGGGGGGAACCCGCCGTTTTGGGCAGGCCGCTCGGCCCATCCGGGCCTGAGAATAGCAGGGGTGCCGGAGAATCGCCATTTTGGGTGTCTCGGGCGATTCTCCGGCCTGCGCCGCGCGGAACCCGACGGGGCCGTCCTAGCCGCTTGGGAGAATCGCGGGAGGGTGTCGGACCGGCGTCGCGGGAAAATTTGGCAACCCGGGCGATTCTCCGAACCGGCGCGGGAGTGGAGAATCGCGCCCATTGTTCTCAGTAATTTCCTGGTGTAGTTTTTAAGACGGATCTGGTATGTTTGTAATTCTCATGCACTGAACTCATGGTTTAGTCTTGGTTCTTAGCAATGAAATATTATTTCAGGCTCCAGTTGTACTCAATACACATTATCCAAAAAACAACGAAATCATACTTATACAATTCTCGGTTAAGATCTTGACCCAGTGACAATGATGGGACAATGATCTATGGTCAGCAGAGTTGTTGTGTCCCGAGCAGGCACAGTAATGTAAATGAGCTGGGGACCTTCCTGCCCGAATGAGCAGACACATTTTCAGAGAGGAACCCAAAGGGAAGGGTTGCTTTGACTTTGTATGCTGCTAGCTCACATTGCACAATCTGAGAATGGCATGCCAAGAAAGTCAAAGAGATTGAAAAGGTTAAGTGGATCCTGGGCAAACAGGAAGCTGTGAAGGAAAAGGCTGGTGACGCATCTCCATTGGGCATAAATTATTGCCCTGAAGCTACACATATAGATGGTTTCAAGTCAGGTCAGGGTGCCCAACTAAGTCTGTCTTCCACTAAGGCAGGGGAAATGAAAACATTACTTATACCGGGGTTTTTCAAACATTTTTGCCTGGGATCCATTTTTACCAACCGGCCATCCTTTGGAACCCATGCCGGCCGACCTTCGTGACCCTCGCCGGCTGACCTTTGCGACCCACGCGGCTGACCTTCGTGACCCACGCAGGCTGACCTTCGCGATCCACGCCGGCTGACCTTCGCGACCCACGCAGCCGACCTTCGCAACCCAAGCCGGCCGACCTTCGCAACCCAAGCCGGCCGACCTTCGCGACCCACCATTTTCTCTTACCTTTAATGCAAGAAGTGAGCCTGGGTTTATATTCCATGGTCTAGAGTAGCGAAGAATGAGAAATGACCTCATTTAAACAGGCATTATTCTCTCTGGACTCCACAGAGCAGATGCAGAATGTAAGTCTTCCTCAGATGGTGGTTTACAGCCTGGGGAGAGAATCTGTAAATTACAATGTGACGATTTTAGACATAGATGAGGAGGAATTATTTTACTCAAAGTATTGTGAATCTTTTTAATCTTTAAAATTCACTATCAAAGAGAGTTGTGCAGGCTCAGTCATTGAGCATATTCAAGACAGATGTAGGAAGATTGAATTGAATTTTTAAAAAATCTTCTCCAGGGTCAGTGCGCTGGCGTCAGGAGAAGATGGTGTTTCTGTCTGGGCTACGGGCATGCGCACTGATGAGCGGGCACTCACGCGCAGTGCCCGCATTTTTAAAGCCTTTGGCAGCCGCCATTTTTAAAAGCCAGCTGCTGCAGCCGTTGCACCTGAATTCCCGCGATCGCAACACCGCGATGGTTGGCTCCGCGACCCTCCTGACACCCACCCGCGACCCACTCAGGGGCCGCGACCCCCACTTTGAAAATGCCTGACTGACACTATCACCACCAAATTACAAGACAAAGTTAAAATGTCACTGTTGTAAAATAAAATGCTCTTTTACCTGGATGAAGATTTCCTTCTAATTTAATTTATTTTTCATTCTAATTGAATTTGAATTCAACATTAAGGTCCATGCTTGAATCTGTCCCTAGCCATATTAATAATGAACATGACAACATCTTGGTATGAATTTCCACAACTGTATTAAATCCTTTTAAACATGATTTTGCTTAAATAGTGGACAAAATAATCTAATACAAACATAATTGTTACTAAAATGGCACAGTGCGTTTTCAAGGCACAGTGTGGAAAGCAACTTTAATAAGCTTAGTCAATAGATTTGGAATTGGGAGAGGAAAATTTGTCATGAGGTCTGGTAAAGCTGTTACACACACAATTAATGTCTCAACTGAAGATATATGGCGTGATTTGAACTTTTACCACTGGTTTTTGCTGCCTGGTGGAAAATGTAGGTGGTCATTAAGTAAAGTGGTCACAGCAATAGTGTTGAAAATTTGAATGGAAAATACATTATTGCCAATGCTAATCGCACCCAAGCATTAACAAGTGGAAAATCTAATCCGAGGTGACTTGGGGTGTACAGTGCAAATAGGTGTCCAAATCAATCCAGTTACACATTGTACTGATGCATGTGTCTCAGGCCAAAAATCTAATGTCTGGTCTCAACTACCAACTGTAAAAGAAGAAATTCTGGTGATGTGTGAACTGAAACCTGATACAGGTATGTACAATTAAAGTTTATTTTCTTATGATGGAAGCGCCTGCTGTTTTAGCAATGAAACCTGAACAGCAGTTGATTCCCACAATGTTGCACACTGAAGCAATACATCGCATCGGGTAAAGGTCATTCTTTCATTCCTGGGCCGAAGGTGTGGCACATAATGGTGGAGCCAGGGGCCTACATCATTGTTTGTGCCAAATACCAATACTGGCACTAAGACACCGAAAGCTGATCCTGACTGATGTGCCATCAATTATAACAAAGACGAGTTGTGGAACAAAACTGTGGCTTTAATAAGCTAAACGAGAACCTGCTTGCAACTGATCCCGAACTGGGGCAGGGCCAGAGGTCGGCCACCTTTATACAGAGCCTGAGGGTAGGAACCACATGCGGAGCCAGCAGAGAAAACAAACAATATATACAATACAGTAACAGTCGTTTACCACAATATAAAAAATACAGTAACAGTGGTTTACCACATTCACCCCCTCTTAAAAAATGAGTCCGCGGGGGTGAAGTGGACTTAAAGATTCAGTCTGTCGGGGGCTTTGACACTCCGCCGCGAACGCTTCAGTCCCGGCTATGGTGTGGGCACTGGTGTCGAGATCTGCGTGTCCGGGAGCGTGTCGTCTTCTTCTTCATCCAGTAGTTGAGTCGGTGGAGAGGGAGACGGTGTAGGGGCGGGGGTGGTGGTGATGGTCGCTGGGGGGTCTGTGGATGCCAAATTCCGAAATAGCCGAGTAGCGGTGGAGGGAGACGGTGTAGGGTCGGGGTGGTGGTGATGGTCACTGGGGAACCTACGGGTGCCAAATCCCGAAGGGAGACTGTATCCTGCCACCCGTCATGGTGTGCCACGTAGGCATATTGTGGATTGGCATGGAGGAGAAGAACCCTTTCGATCAGGGAATCCAATTTATGATTCCTCGCATGCTTCCGGAGGAGGACGGGCCCTGGGACTGTCAGCCAGGGCGGGAGCGACCCTAACCCTAACCCTAACCCTGAGGTGGACTTCCTGGGGAAGACAAACATTCGTTCGTGAGGGGTCTCATTGGTGGCAGTGCACAGGAGCGACCGGATGGAGTGGAGCATATCGGGAAGGACCTCCTGCCAGCGGGAGACTTCTAGACCGTAGGGCAAGAAGGACGGCCTTCCAAACTGTCGCGTTCTCCCTCTCCACCTGTCCGTTTCCCCGGGGGTTGTAGCTGGTAGTCCTGCTTGAGGTGATTCCCTTGCTAAGCAGGAACTGACGGAACTCGTCACTCATGAAAGAGGATCCCCGATCGCTATGGATGAAGGTGGGGAAACCGAATAAGGTGAAGAGACTGACCCACCCGACCCCTGTCAGAGCAAAGCTCCATCTAAGATGCGCTGAAGATCAGGATCCCTTCACGCTTCAGCCGCCTTACATTTACAAAATTGATTCTAGATAGTTTTGGAGTCCAATTCATCGTTCGAATTTTAGTGTTTGGATATATGATGAGGTGCTAACAATTTTGTGGCTGAAAGTTTCCTTTACGCACAATCGTACTGCAGGCGATCGGTGTGTCATTCAATGTCATCAGTCAGTTGATCAAGATGCTGCTTCTGTCTTCTCTTTTTCCTGTGACTGTTGACTGTGAAGATGAGCACTGATCATTCTTGTGCTTCAGCATTCGACCACAAGTATAAAGTTAGCTGCATTTAAATTAGTGATCAGCCGAATACTTGCCAATGAGAAGTTGAATGGGGGAGATGGTTTAAAAGATTTAGCTTGATCTTGTTAGATGTATCCCACCTAGTTCAAGCCAAGTATGGCTCAACTTCCAATGTAACTTCCTACACTACAGGAGTACCCATTCTTCAAAAGTACTTCATCATTGCAAAGCACTGAGAAGTATCCTGAGATCATGAAAGGAACTGGAGCGATGCCATTCTATTTTACTTTTGTGAAGCATCTTAACATTTACTCACCCAAAAACAGACTCACCCATTGATATACCTTCAATTCACTGAGCGGCAGAGAGAGTGAGTGAACATTAGGCTTTATTAATCATGAACTTGCCTAGCCAGAGTCGGTTGTACAGATGAATGCCGCCCACAGTCGGCCGGTCTATATGGCCCCGGGAGCCCACCGGGGTTACAGTACAGTACCTGGAAGCAGCTCGTATCACCACTTCCAGGTCATAGGTCATAGGTTACAGTATCATACATGCATTAGGTGAATACATTCACCACATTCACCCCCTGTTAAAAAAATCAAGTCCAGCAGGGGTGACGTGGGGTAATTACATATTCAGTCTACCTGGAGGCCGGATTGTTCTCATTGATCTCCTCAGCTCTGGCGGTGTGGTGGGCGCGGTTGTTGCAGGTGGTGACTCCAGGGGCGTTGTGTCTGGAGCTTGAGCCTCAGTCCGGCGTGTCGGAGACGGTTGGGGTGTGGGGATAGGCAGGGGGGTGATGGGAGGCGGCAGTGGCGGCGCGGGACAATACAGAAGACCCAGGGGAGCGTACAGGGCGCTGGTGGTGGCGGCGGGCAGTGGGGAGGGGGATGCGTTGGCAGGGAAACCAGCTGGCGTCAGGTCCCGTAGGGAGACCGTATCTTGCCGTCCGTCCTGGTGCATGATGTAGGTGTACTGGGGATTGGAGTGGAGCAGCTGGACCCTCTCGACCAGGGGGCCGATCTTATGGCTCCTCATGTGCCTCCGGAGAAGGACTGGTCCCGGAGTTGTCAGCCAAGATGGAAGCGAGACCCCAGAGATGGACTTCCTGGGGAAGATAAACAAATGATTGTGAGGGGTCTCGTTCGTGGCTGTGCAGAGGAGTGATCTGATGGAGTGGAGGGCATCGGGGAGGACCTCCTGCCAGCGGGGGATCGGAAGACTTCTAGACCTGAGGGTCAGAAGGACGGCCTTCCATACCATCGTGTTCTCCCTCTCCAACTGCCCGTTTCCCTGCGGTTTGTAGCTCGTAGTCCTTTTCGAGGCGATGCCTTTGCTGAGCAGGTACTGACGTAGCTCATCGCTCATGAACGATGTGCCCCGGTCGCTGTGGACATAGGCAGGGAAACCGAACAGTGTGAAGATGCTGTGCAGTGCCTTTATTACAGTGGCCGAAGTCATGTCGGGGCAGGGGACAGCGAAGGGGAAGTGGGAGTACTCATCGATGACGGTGAGAAAGTATATATTACGGTTGGTGGAGGGGAAGGGCCCTTTGAAGTCAATGCTTAGGCGCTCAAAGGGCTGGGAGACCTTTACCAGGTGGGCCTTGTCTGGCCGATAGAAGTGCGGTTTGCACTCCGCGCAGACCTGGCAGTCCCTGGTCATTGCCTTGACCTCCTCGGTGGAGCAGGGCAGAGTGCGGGCCTTAACGAAGTGGGTAAGCCGGTTGACCCCCGGATGGCACAGGTCATTGTGGATAGCCCGAAGTCGGTCACCTTGCGCGCTGGCGCATGTGCCACGGGACAGGAGATATGGGGGCTCGTTGAGCTTCCCAGGATGATACTTGATATTGTAATTGTAGGTGGAGAGTTCGATCCTCCACCTCAAGATTTTGTCATTTTGTATTTTGCCCCGTTGTACGTTGTCAAACATGAAGGCGACCGACCGCTGGTCGGTGACGAGGGTGAACCTAGGTAGTGCCTCCAGTGCCGCACGGCTTCCACTATGGCTTGTGCTTCCTTCTCGACTTAGGGGTGTCGAATTTCGGAAGCGTGGAGGGTCCTAGAGAAGAATGAGACTGGCCTGCCCGCCTGGTTGAGTGTGGCGGCCAGTGCGACGTATGACGCATCGCTCTCTACCTGAAAGGGGATAGACTCGTCCATCGCGTGCATTGCGGCCTTGGTGATGTTGGCCTTGATGCGGCTGAAGGCCGAGCGAGCCTCATCCGTCAGGGGGAAACTGGTGGTTTGAATCAGTGGGCGGACTTTGTCCGCATGGTTGGGGACCCACTGGGCGTAGTACAGCCCCAGGCCTTGAGGCTGTGGGGAGGGGGGAGTTCTGTGAGGGGGTGCATACGGTCGGGGTCGCGCCCTAGGACTCCGTTCTCCACTATGTAGCCGAGGATGGTTAGTCGGGGAGTACGGAAGATGCACTTTTCTTTGTTGTATGTGAGATTGAGAGATTGGGCGGCCTGGAGGAACTTCTGAAGGTTGGTGTCATGGTCCTGCTGATCATGGCCGCAGATGGTCACATTGTCCAAGTACGGGTATGTAGCCTGCAAACCGTACTGGTCCACTATTCGGTCCATCGATCTCTGAAAGACCGAGACCCCGTTAGTGACGCCGAAGGGGACTCTGAGGAAGTGGAAGAGTCGGCCGGCTGCTTCAAAGGCAGTGTAGTGGCGCTCTTCCAGGCAGATTGGGAGCTGGTGGTAGGCCGACTTCAGATCGACCGCTGAGAACACACGGTACTGCGTGATCTGGTTGACCATCTCTGCTATGCGGGGGAGGAGGTACACATCCAGTTGCGTGAATCGGTTAATGGTCTGGCTGTAGTCCACAAACATCCAATTCTTTTCCCCGGTCCGGACGCCCATCACTTGTACTCACCAGGGGCTGTTGCTGGCCTCGCTGATCCCTTCACTCAACAGTCGCTGGACCTCCGACTTGATAAACGTCATGTCTAGCGAACTGTACCGTCTGCTCCTGGTGGTGATGGGCTTACAGTCAAGAGTGAGGTTCGCAAAGAGTGAAGGGGGGGAGACCTTGAGGGTCGGGAGGCTGCACACCGTGAGGGTGGGCAAGGGCCCGCCGAACTGTAAGGTCAGGCTTCGGTGATTACATTGAAAGTCCAATCCGGGCAGTCGGGGGGCGCAGATGTGGGGGAGGACGTAGAGCTTAAAACTCTGGCCCTGCATCACGAGATTGGCGATACAGTACCCCCGGATCTGAACCGAATGGGACCCGGAGGCAAGGGAGATTGTTTGGGAGGCTGGGTAGGTGTGCAGGGAGCAGCGCCTTACCGTGTTGGGGTGGACAAAGCTCTCCGTGCTCCCGGAGTCGGAAAGACAGGGGGCGCGATTCTCCACTCCCACGCTGGTTGGGAGAATCACCTGGGCCGCCAAAATTTCCGGGGACGCCGGTCCGACGCCCTCCCGCGATTCTCCCAAGCGGCGGGAACGGCCCGGTCGAGTTTCGCGGGCCGCAGGCCAGAGAATTGCCGGAGACACCCAAAATGGCGATTCTCCGGCACCCCCGCTATTCTCAGGCCCGGATGGGCCGAGCGGTCAGGCCAAAATGGCGGGTTCCCCCCGGCGCCGTCCACACCTGGTCGCGTGAACGCTGGGGGGGGCGGCCTGTGCGGGGGCGAGGGGGGATCTAGCACCGGGCTTTACCTGGAATGTGGGGTGGCCCGCGATCAGTGCCCACTGAAGGAGGACCTCCTTCCTTCCGCGGCCCCGCAAGATTCGTCCCCCATCTTTTGGCGGGGCAGATTTGGACAGGACGGCAACCACGCATGCGCGGGTTGGCATTGGCCGTTATGCGGCGCCGGCCGCGTCATCTATGCGGCGCCGCTTTTACGCGGGTGACAAGGCCTGGCGCATGTGGATGACGCGGCCTCGATTCTGGCCCATTGTCAGGGCCTGAATCGGTCGGGACCGGGGCTGTTCCGCGCCGTCGTGAACCTCGACGGCGTTCACGATGGCGCGGCCACTTTGGCGTGGGAGTGGAGAATCCCGCCCAGGGAGTCTCGTGCCCGTTGACCCGGACGACCACCATGAAGTTCTTCAGCTGTTTTGGCTGCGACTGGTCGAGAGTGACCGCGCCCAGCTGCGGGTAGCCTGGGTGGTCGGTGGAATCACAAGATTATCATAGATTATCATAGAACTTATCATAGATGGCGGCCCCCTTGAGTCGCACGTGTCGGGCTGGGGCGAAGATGGCGACCAAGATGACCGCCCCCATCGGTCGCACGTGTTGGTCGGTGCCGGGGCCGGTGACCAAGATGGCGGCCCCCACGAGTCGCACAATGCTGATGACGCATCTGACGGGGGCGTTCCGGGCAGGCACGCAGCCACATTGCGGGGTCTGTGGGGCTACGAGTCCATGGGTCGGGCCTGGTGCGTTTTCAATTTCTGAGCCTTAGGTCGGCCCAGACAGACTCTAGTGAAGTGCCCCTTTTTCCCCACAGTCGCTGCACGTCGCTGTGCGGGCTGGGCAACGCTGCCGGGGTGTTGGCATGCGCAGAAGTAGCACTGCGGTTCCCCGGGCTGGGCTGGCAGACCGCGGCGCAGGCCTGCGACGTAGTCGGGTCCGATGGGGGCCCCGACGAGGTTGTCCACGAGGGGTTCGCGAGGCCCGTGGGGAATGCACTGAGGTTCTGGTCGGCCACCTCTAGCGAGGCAGCTAGCTTTACCGTGTCCCGCAGGTCGGAGGTCCCGTTTTTCAGCAGGCACTGCCTGGTGTAGTTCAAGCGGACCCCCGCCACGTAGGTGTCCCGGATCTGTGAGTTCATGTGTTCCTCCGCCGTCACATCTCGATAGCTGCAGTTCCTCGCGAGTAGAGTCAGGGTTTCCAGATACTCGTCCAGCGATTCTCCGGCGCGTTGACGGCGAGTAGTGAGGAGGTATCTGGCGAACACCTCATTTACGGGCTTCACGAAGTGTGCCTTGAGGGTTGCGATCACCGCCTCGTACGTGGCCGCTTTCTCGATCATTACTGAGATTCAATGGCTCACCCGAGCGTGGAGGCGTCGCAGCTTGAGGGTCTCCATGGGAGGTGTTGTGGAGGAGTCGAGGTAGGCCTCGAAGCAGCGGCCAGTCTATAGATGGCCCCGGTGAGGGTGGAGCCAGAGGCGGAGCCCACCGGGGTTACAGTACAGTACCTGGAAGCAGCTCGCATCACTACCTCCAGGTCATAGGTCATAGGTTACAGTATCATACATGCATTAGGTGAATACATTCACCACACCCATCCATATTTGAATTACAGAACAGATTCACCAATCAGCATTTGAATTAACAAACAGATTCATCAATCAGCATTTGAGTTAGAGAACAGATTCACCAATCAGCATTTGAATTAACAAACAGATTTGCCAATCAACATTCGAGTTACAGAACAGATCTACCAATCAGCATTTGAGTTAGAGAACAGATTCACCAATCAGCATTTGAATTAACAAACAAATTTGCCAATCAACATTCGAGTTACAGAACAGATCCACCAATCAGCATTTGAGTTACAGAACAGATCCACCAATCAGCATTTGAGTTACAGAACAGATCCACCAATCAGCATTTGAGTTAGAGAACAGATTCACCAATCAGCATTTGAATTAACAAACAGATTCACCAATCAGCATTTGAGTTACAGAACAGATCCACCGATCAACATCTGAGTTACAGAACAGATTCACCACCAGTGAGGCATGCTGGACTGTTTCCTTCAGGTGAGTCAGGTGCTTGTGAGTGAAGTACACATCATCTAAACATCACCCAATTCCTCCTTCAATGGTATTCATGTGAAGTCCACCATCACCAATCCCCCCCACCCATGCATCCCAACCGCCCCTCTCCCATACCCTGCCCCCTGACCCTCAACCCCTGGTATCTGAGCTATTGGTAGAGAAACCATTGCTACCTCCCTGAAAAAGGATCCAGAAAACCTGTGCAAATATCTTGAATTAGATTGTGCATTTCTTTGAGGTTTAACTCTTGCGCTGTAACTGGCTTATAAAAATGAAGGGACATGCGAACATATGAATTAGAAGCAGAAATAAGCCATGTGTAATGTACTTTATCGCATTTATCAAGAAAAGCAATGAAAGCCTCCCTCTGCTCATCACAAAATACAAAATAATAATGTCTGCATTGTGATTAACCTAAATGGTGGTGAAGATACAAATGAAGGAAACGATGAAGACACGCGGCAGGTCAGGCAGCATTGTTAAAGATAGATTATGACAAGGCACTTCTACCCAAAACACAACCCCGTATTGTCTTTCTAGGTTCTATCCCATTTGCAGTGCATCACTCCCATTTTCAGTGCTTCATTCAGAATTCCAGTATTTGCAGGTTCTTTTTAAATATAAATTTTTTCCTTTTCTGAGTTACCAAGCCAGGGCTCCGAGTGTGGGCCAGGGGCGAGCCCCCAATCCAGCCCCTCGCCCGCTCCAAAAAACCAACCCAAACTGAATCCAATTCACGGTCCGCACAAGAGAGACACACCAGATCCGAACCAAAGGCTCAATCTACAGACACTTGATCTCAGCCAAAAGGCCGAGAAGCGATAGTATTTGCAGTTTTTAAAAGAATATTATCTCAACAACAAAGATTCCAAGGACAAGGCAGAGCCTTTCTTTAAACCCATTGTGACCGGAGTTTGTGAGGCCTCATGCCTCTCTGTCTACAACTTACCAGGAAACCGCAGGCAACGCTCATGAGTGCCTATGCCCCACCCCTTCATGTCGCTCATGAGTCCAAAGAAGGCCTCTATTACACCCTGGACGCCATACACCACAAAACATCTAAGGAAGATAAGATCATTCTCCTTGGAGACTTCAACGGCTGGTTCTGAAAGGACTTCCAACTCTGGAAAAAAACATCGGAAAGGAAGGAGTTGGGAATGGCAACTCCAAAGGGGCTCTCCTGCTCACCAAATGCATGGAACACCAGCTTGTCATCACTAGCACATTGTTCCACCAAAAAGATAACTTCAGGACTTCCGAGAGACATCCACGACCAAAGCACTGGAGTGTGATCGACTACGTCATCATCCGATCCCAAGACCGAATGGATGCTCTCATCACCAAACCGATGACCAGTGCAGATGACTGCTGGACAGACCAGCCGGCTCATCTGCTCATCTAAGCCCATCAAATTCCATCAGAAGCAGCATAGGATGAAGAAACAGCTCAGAAAAAAGATGAACGTTGAACAGCTTCAAGAGTCAAGCATGCTGGTGAACGTCCAACAATGTGTTCACCAAAATCTCCAAAGCGTACATTCTAATGGAGTGGAGGAAATGTGGAAAGAGCTGAAGACAAACATCGTCTCAGGTTATGAAGGAACCATCGGCTGCAAGACTAGAAAACACCAAGACTGATTCAACGAGAATGACCACACCATCCAGGACCTCATTGACAAAAAGATGGAAGCTCTCTGTGCCTGACAAAATTACATAACCAGTAAGGCACAGAGGAGAACTCATCAAACAGCAAATTGGAGGCACAAAGAAGAACTAAGGAAACCAATGGTGGACTGAGAAAGCTAAGAAGTTTCAATTCCTTGCCAACAAACACAGCACCTGGTGCTTCCTCAGTTCCACTCAGGCAGTAAATGGACACAGCACCCTTGGCCTCAAACCGGTGCTGAGTGAGGATGGAACCCTTTTGAGAGAAAGAGAAAAACAATCAGCCTTCAATGGAGAGAACACTTCAAAGAACTCCGAAACCGTGTTACAATCATAGATGGAGACATGTTTGCTGAAATCCCCCAGTTCCCCATCAAAGATGATCTTGGACTGCCACCAATCGTGAATGACGCCGATGTCGCTATTAAACACATGAATGGAAAAGCCTCTGGAGTGGACTGGATTCCAGCAGAGATTTCCAAACTTTGAAATCTTAATGATTTTGATGACGGAATTAAATGTAATATTTCTGAATTTGCAGATGAGACAAAGCTGGGTGGGAGGGCGAGCTGTGAGGAGGATGCAGAGATCCTTCAGTGGGATTTGGACAAATTGAGTGAACGGGCAAATGAATGGCAGATGCAGAATAATGTGGATAAATGTGAGATTATCCACTTTGGTAGCAAAAACGGGACGGTAGATAATTACCTGAATGGCCATAAATTAGGAGAAGGGAATGTGCAACGAGATCTGGATGTCCTCGCTGAAGGTAAGCATGCAGGTGCAGCAAACAGTAAAGAAGCAAAATGGTGTGTTGGCGTTCATGGCGAAAATATTTGAGTGCAGGAGCATGGATGTCTTGATGCAATTATACATGGCTTTGGTGAGGCCATACCTGGAATACTGTATGCAGTTTTGGTCTCCTTTTCTGTGGAAGGATGTTCTTGCTCCAGAGGGAGTGCAACAAAGGGTTACCAGATTGATTCCTGGGATGGCAGAACGGATGTATGAGGAGATATTGAGTCGGTTAGGATTGTATTCACTGGAGTTAAGAAGAATGCGAGGGGATCTTATAGAAACCTATAAAATTCTAACAGGACTAGACAGGGTAGATGCAAGAAGAATGTTCCTCATGGTGGGGGTATCCAGAACCAGGGTCACAGACTAAGGATATGGGGTAGACCAATTAGGGCAGAGATGAAGAGAAATTTCTTCATCCAGAGAGTGGTCAGCCTGTGGAATTTGCTATCACAGAAAGTAGTTGAGGCCAAGAAACAGTTACATATAGCACTTGGGGAGCAGGGGATCAAAGATAGGGTGGGGGGGGGGGGGGGGGGAGATGGGATGAGGCTATTGAGTTGGATGATCAGCCATGATTAAAATGAATAGCAGAGAAGGCCCGATGGGCCGAACGGCCTCCTTCGACTCCTATTTTCAATGTTTCCACGTCAGAGATCACCCGTCATCTCCATCAGCTGTTCCTGAAAATTTGGGACAGGAGAAATCCCTGCCAACCTCAGGGATGCTGTCATTGCCACCATCTTCAAGAAAGGAGAGAAGTTGGGCTGTGGGAATTATTGAGAATTCGCCCCAATCTCCAGGGCTGGGAAGATCATCACCCGAATCCGTGCTAGCTGCTTTTCCCCAGTCTCCAAAGTAATCATTACGCAAAGCCAGTGTGATCATTCCACAAAGCCAATGTGACCTCAAACCAAAATGTAGAACAACGGATGTGTTTTTTGCTGCTTGAAAATTTTCAAGAGAAATTCCAGGAGTAACATCAATCACACTACATGGCCTTTATTGATCTGACCAAGACTTCCGACTCAGTCAGTCGGGAAGCTCTATGAAAGGCTATGTTAAAGGCCGGCTGTCCGGAGAAATTCATCAATATCCTCCGACTCCTCCACGATAAGATGTTGGCGACAGTCCTCACCGACAAAATGTGTCAGAAACCTTCGAGGTCAAGACTGGAGTTGATTAGGGCTGTGTCATCGCCCCCACCCTTTTCTCCATTTTCATTGCCCCCATCCTTCACCTTGTCAAAGACAGGTATTCCAGTGGTGTGGACATCATCTACAGGATGGACAGAAAATGTTTCAACCTCAACCCGTTGAAATCCAAGAAGAAAATGAAACTGGCATTCCTTGCGAACTTCAGTATGTGCCATCTCCACTTTCTTGGAAGAGAATATCCAAGCCATGCTTGATACCTTCGTGGAAGCATACTGAAGAATTGGTCTCAGCCTCAACCTCAAGAAGACACTAGTCCTTTACCAACCCGCCCCAGGGCAAGATCCGGTCTCTCACTCCATCAAGATCAATGGAAAAACCCTCCCACACATGTAACATTTCCCCTATCTGGGGAATCACCTTTCATCTAAGGCTGATGTCACCGTGAAGATTCAATATTGTATCCAATTCACAAGCACCGCCTTTGGATGCTAAAGATGAGAGTCTTCGATGACTGCAACATCCGTGCTGATACTAAGATCCTCGTACACAAGCCTGTCGTCCTCCCAACTCTTCTATATGGCTCAGAAACCTGGACTACGTACAGACATCACCTCAAGGCCCTGGAGAGGTATTGTCTACACTGTCTGAGATGATTCTCCACCTCAGCTTGGAGAGCAGGTGTGCTAACATCAGCATTCTTGAAGGAGCCAAGAGCACCAGCATTGAGGCCATGATCATCTGAAACTAACTCCGCTGGGCCGGCAATGTGCTTAGGATGGCTGAGTCCTAATTGTCAAAGCAAATCCTCTTCACCCAGCTCAAGGAAGGCATCTGAGGAGGACAAAGGAAGCCCTTCGTAGATACCCGGAAGGCTTACCTCAATGAGGGTGACATTGATATCAATGCTTTGGAGCCCCTTGCTCAGGAGAAATCTACATGGCGGAACCTCCTGATTGAAGGGACACAATTCTTTGAGAACACTTGATGGCAAGAGAAAGTCTGGAAAAGGAGCCTGAGAAAGGAATGCCAGGGATCTTGAGTATAAGGAACAATACCACCTCTCGGATACGTCTGCCAAATGTGCGGTTGAAGATGCAGTTCTAGGATCGGGGTCATCAGCCAAGCAAGGACCCACAGAATCCATCACCAGTGACACGGAGCTTCTTAGCTGGACAATCATACTCATTCGTGAGTGATCGTCGAAGAGAAGAGAGGTTTTTTTTGAATTTTTACCTCAACAACACAGATTCCATGGGGGAAGCAAAGCTTTCTTTAACTCTGTTGGTGACTGAAGTTTGTGCATCACTTTCAAAACGGCACACATCTTCTGTCATCGAGCTGTTACTAGAACTGACTCAAGTGAAGTTCTAATGCAGGACACTTATTCATTGAATAGTGGAAGCAAGGGCGGAATGAGCAAATCAATAATATTCAGAGGGCAAAATGGTACAAAGTTAATCCACATGAATGCTTCTTCACTACTTAGAGGTATAGTTGTCAGTGTAACTTCTGCAATGTAGCTGTGGGGAATGTTTGAGAAGTTAAGTTGTTAATTGGCATCTGAATGAATCATCTGTATTTATATTGCTACTATTTCCTGTTGATCGTGAAGCTGGAAAAATCCAATGCCAAGCTATGGGTGGCATAGGGAATAGGGAAAATAATATTGTTTAAGTAACTTTTCCATTGGTAGATGTGGTTTTGCTTTCAATTTGAATTAGCCTAAAAAGAGAAGGAATATCGGACTTTTCACATTTCTGCAATTCCTCAAATAATTGTGTTTTGTGGCTTTAAGAGCAGCAATGAAAACCTCTCTTTCAAGGTCTGTTAAAAATGCACAAATGGCTTTGAGATTAAAGTAAACATTTACATGGTGGCAGGGGAGCTCACCACTTCTGGACCTGCGAGTAACGAGTCATCTTCAATACTCTTCAGCACCTAGGTTTGTCAATAGCAAACATCAGGAATTCAGATGTGCTCCTGATTCGCGCGACTGCAATTTCCCATCATTAAAGTAAATTAAAGTTTGCTGCTCGGATGATCCACAAGTTAACTCTGTGCCTGACTGCCTGGTTTGCTCTGATGGCCTGTGGATCCCCTGTCCGATGAGCACTTGGTGAATATTTACCTCTAAAAATGCTCGCAGAGGGTTATAGGGCTGCAGGGAGGTACAGAGACTTTGAGGTGAGGGGTGAGGCTATGGAGGGATATAATTGAGGTGATGCAGGATTGGGAGCTGATGTAGGTTGGCGGTCACAGGGCCGAAGGTTAACTGAAACTTGTTGAGGTTAGAATAGGGACAGCAGAGTTTTAGAACATAGAACATACAGTGAAGAAGGAGACCACTCGGCCCATCGAGTCTGCACCGACCCACGAAAGCCCACACTTCCACCCTATCCCGTAACCCAATAACCCCTCCTAACCATTTTTTTGGACAACTAAGGACAACTTATCATGGCCAATCACCTAACCTGCACATCTTTGGACTGTGGGAGGAAACCGGAGCACCCGGAGGAAACCCGCACAGACACGGGGAGAATGTGCAGACTCCTCACAGACAGTGACCCAACAGGGATTCGAACCTGGGACCCTGGCGCTGTGAAGCCACAGTGCTAGCCACTGTGCTACCATGCTGCCCCAATGCAGCAATGAGTTCAGGCTATTGGAGGTTTTATGTTGGAAGGTTAGCCAGTAATGAATCAGATTAGTCAAGTCTAGAGGCAGTGGCATAATAGCATTGTTGTTGGATTAATAATCCAGAGACCCATGCTCCGGGGACCTGGGTTCGATCCCCGCCATGGCAGATGGTGAAATTTGAATTCAATAAAAATCTGAAATTAAAAATCTAAAGGTGGCCATGAAACCATTGTCAATTGTCGTAAAAACCCATCTGGTTCACCAATGTCCTTTCGGGAAGGAAATCTGTCGTCCTTACCTGATCTGGCCTACATGTGACTCCATATCCACAGCAATGTGGTTGACTCTTAAAAGATGCCCTCAGGGTTGGGCAATATATGTTAACCCAGCCAGCGACACCCACATCCCGTGGACGAATAAAACAACAAAAAGGAAAAGCATGGATGAAGATTTCAGCAGAAATTAAGCTGAGGCAGGGTGGATGTGCATGATGTTACAGAAGTTGGAGTGTTCGCTGATCATTGCACACTGTTCAGTATCATTCGCAACTCCTCAGACACTGAATCAATCCAGTCTGGCGTTCAAATGTCCTGGATGTTATTCAGGCTCAGGCTCTTAAGTGGCAAATAACATTCACAACACGCGAGTGACAAGCAAAGACCATCTCCAACCATCTTCCCATGACATTCAACAGCATTACCATTACTGAATCCACCATCATCAAGATCCTTGAGTGGAGGTGGAGGAGGGGGGGGGGGGGGTGCGTGGTGGTGGTTACCAATAACCAAATATTTAATGCGACTGGCCATATAAATACAGTGGCTGCAAGAACAGGCCAGAGGCTAAGAATTCTGTGGCGAATAACTCACCTCCTGACTCCCCAGAGCCGTTTGCACCATCTACGTGGAGCAGGTCACAGGCCAGGACTGTGATGGAATACACTGTACTTGTCTGAATGAGTGCAGTTCCAGCAACACTGCTGAATGTGTAAACAGTTTGGTATAAATTATCCCAGAAAGTGAAGTAAGTTAGCATACGATACAGTAATTGGAGCAATGTTGCTCAGCAGGTAACACACGTATGAAGCGTGCTCCTAGATTCCTGTTATTCTCTGATAAAGAGAATTTCCAATCTGCCGGCTGGTTAGATAGCGAGAGAGGCCGAAATCGGCAACCACGGTTTCCGAGCTAACCAGCCCGCTCCCGTTGGCGAGATCCGAATCCCGCCACCGTGTGGCGAGAAACCAAAAATGACCAATGAAGATGAATCTCTATCCCATTAACGGGAAGAATGCCGCCTATCGAAGGGCCTCCCGTGATCTAACCGTCCTCCCAGCGAGCGGTCATGCACACCTATTTAAAAATCTGAAGCTAGCGCAGTGGCTGCTGTCGGGATCTGGGGTGGTGAATAGCCATCTTCGAAATCGGCCAATCAACCTGGGGGCACTGGAGCAGCTGCCCCAGTACTTGGGCGGGGGTGGGAGGAGTGGAGCCGCCGGTGGGGATGGCCGCACATGAGCTCTTCGCAGCTCCCAAATGGTTCCTCCTGGGTACATGTGCCATGCCACAGGCGACTGTTACTGCCTAGCATCCCAATCAGGCTCTAAGACCTGGACACTTGTCCTGAACTCCAGAGGCATAAACGCCACCATGCAGCCGCCAACACCCAACAGCTGGGACATCCCCGCGACCAGAGGGTGCGTGTAGACTGGAGAGGGAACCAGTGCCTGTCTGGGTCATGTTTCCAGCAGGCATCAAGGGTACAGGATCTGGGGTCAGGTGCGGCTGGGGATGCATGTGTAGGGCTTGTTGGATGGCAACCTGATGGATGGTAGAAGTCTTACAACACCAGGTTAAAGTCCAACAGGTTTACTTGAAATCACAAGCTTTCGGAGCACAGCTCCTTCATGAGGTGAGTGAAGAGGTAGGTTACACAAATCCAGCATATAAAGACAAAGCTAATGATACTTTGAATGTGAGTCTTTGCAGGTAATTAAGTCTCTACAGGTCCAGATGGTGTGACTGAAGAGATTGATAATCACAGGTTAAAGAGGTGTGAATTGTCTCAAGCCAAGACATTTGGTAGAATTTCGCAAGCCCAGGCCAGATGATGGGGGGTTAAATGTAATGAAATGTAGTGCGACGTGAATCCAAGGTCCTGGTTGAGGCCGTACTCATGCATGCGGAACTTGCCGATCAGTTTCTGCTCGGCGATTCTGCGTTGTTGTGCATCCTGAAGGCCGCCTTGGATAACACTTACCTGAAGAACAGAGGCTGAATGCCCGTGAGTGCTGAAGTGTTCCCCGACTGGAAAGGAATATTCCTGCCTGGTGATTGTCGCGCGATGTCCGTTCTTCCGCTTTCGCAGCATCTGCATGGTCTCACCAATATACCATGCCTCGGGACATCCTTTCCTACAGTGTATGAGGTAGACAATGTTGGGCGAGTCGCACGAGTATGTACCGTGTACCTAGTGGGTGGTGTTCTCATGTGTAATGGTGGTATCCAGGTCGATGACCTGGTACGTCTTGCAGAGATTGTCATGACAAGGTTGTGTGGTGTCGTGGTCGCTGTTCCCCTGAAGGCTGGTTAGTTTTCTGCAAACAATGGTCTGGTTGAGGTTGCGCAATTGTTTGAAGGCAAGTAGTGGGGGTGTGGGGATGACCTTGCCAAGCTGTGCATCTTCATCAATGACATGTTGAAGGCTCCGAAGAATATGTCATAGTTTCTCCGCTCCGTGAAGTACTGGATGACGAAGGGTACTCTGTCGGTTGTGTCCCATGTTTGTCTTCTGAGGAGGTTGTTGCGGTTTTTTGCTGTGGCGCGTTGGAACTGTTGATCGATGAGCCGAGTGCCATGTCCCGTTCTTACAAGGGCGTCTTTCAGCGTTTGTAGATGTTTGTTACGTTCCTCTTCGCCTGAGCAGATCCTGTGTATATGGAGGGCTTGGCCAGAGGGGATGAGCACCGATTGTGAGTCCATGGTGAGTCTGATGGTGGGATGGATCTTATTGATATTATTGTGTAGTCGTTTCAGTGATTCTTCTCCGTGGGTCCAAAGGAAAAATCATGTGGCCTGTAGCAGTCATCTTTTGGTTCTGTGAAGTCCAGTTTTAAATAAGCAAAAAGATAAAGTTTGAGTTCAACATTTTATGATCCCTTTCATCTCTTAGGGATATGACAGCATCAAGGAGATATGAATATGTTGTCTTTTAATAGAGCAAGGCTGTAACATGGGTTGCACAGTGACCTGGATGATACTGCTAAGTACACATGCATGCAAACACAGACTCATGCACACATATGCAAACACACATAAATACACAAACATGCACACAAATCCAGACACAGGTACGTACATGTACACACACACACACATGCAAACAGACTGACATATAGACATAGGTGACACACAGACAAGCATAGATATACACATACACACAGATGCACACATATGCAGACAGTCATATTCACAAAAACATAGACATGTGCATGTACACACATACACACAAACAGACTGACTCACACACATACACACAATGTACACACACATACAGTCACAGACACATTCACATACACACAGACCCACTCACATGCACACAAAGGCAAAAAAGACAGACACAAACACAGATGTGCACACAGACGCGCACTCACACACAGACGTGCATACGCACACAAAATTACATGCCCATGCACAAACACACACACACAGATGGGCGCACACACACATGCGCACACACACACAGACGTGCACACAGACGCACATACACAGGCGCGCACACACACTCACACACGTGCACACACACACAGACGCGCATACACACACAAAATCACATGCCCGCACACACACACACAAACGCACCCAGATCATAGACAGGTAGGCACACAGACACACACAGTCAGACAGACACACACAGAGACACAACCATGGGAATGGGCAGATGACCACCTGTAAAATTCCCGTCCAAGACATCAGCCTGAATTGGAAACCAATTGGCATTGTCAAAGTCCAGAAAGTATTCCCGAGCAGCACAATACAGGGATTGACTGCAGTGATTGAAGAAGTCAGCTCACCATCACTTTCTCATGGGCAATTAGGGATCAGCAGTAAATGCTGGTTTATCCAGCGACGCCCACATCTCGTGAGTGAATATAAACAGCCACCCACACACACATACACAAGCATCCATGCACAAATAACCCACAGCTGTAACAGTGTAACTTCATGGCACCTTGTCGAATTAAATAACAATTCAGTTCCCATTTTGCTCTCTGTAGCCCACACATTATAAAAGTTATGCATTCCAGGTTGCTGCTTGATGTTGTGAGACAAAATTGGATCCATGGTAATCTTTTCCGACTTTGTCACTTTTGCTGGCTTTTGCTTGCCCTGTGTGTAGCTGCCAGTGTCCATTTGTCGACATGAACTTTATTTACCAGCAGTGGAAATTGGCGCAGTAAATGCTTTATGTACACAGTTTCTGTGCTTGGAAATGGCACTGCGCCATGTTTGGTTTTCAAGTAAGTCCAAGTGGATTGGTGATTAATGTTTTGATATTTATTCTGAAATTAGGGCGAACAAGGCGGTTTGATTAAAGTGTCGGTTGACTCGTTATTAGTTTAAAATATTCATCACTTGTTATATTTTCAGATTTGGGTATAATTTGACAGTTCTTCAATGTATCTGTTCACCCAAGTGCAGCTTAATATTAAACCGCAACCTTGTCTGCTTCCCCAGATGGCTGCAAAAGACCCACTGGCACTATATTGAAGCCATGCAGCCCATTTGGACTATACTCTGCCTTTAACCAACATCGCTGAAAAACACGCAGCCTTGTCAGTGTCACATTTGGGAGCTTGTTGTGTGCACATTGGTTGCTGTTTTTTGATATTTCCACAGTACGTCAGTGGTTCTGAAGTGATTTGGGACATCCGTAGGCTGCTATATAAATGCAAGGCGAAATCTAGGGTTAGAGCTTTTCGAAAACCTGGACTGTCCCTGAATCTGTGCATTGGCTTGCATGTGTTTTGTGTTTCGTGAAATATATCAAAGAACACATTCTGCATACTTGCCTGTTTTTGTGTGAATCTATACATATTATTAAATGATTAATTTAATGTGCATACCTTTTACATTAGGTCATCCCATGCTGCCCTACAGCCCCTGTTTTAAATGATATAAATAAGCAAATAATCTCACCCATATGAACTGAACTCATGACTTCTCTATGAACTAAAACTTATGAAACGATTCTTAGCGCAATGTTTCGGTATATTTGTTGTTGTTAAAGTCTAGTCTTTTGCAGCGAGCATTTATTTCCTTGTACATTTTACATTGTGCGTATTTTTTTCATTTCCTTTCTTGTTAATGGCCATCTCCAACAAGAGAGGATCCAACAAGCTTACCTTGACTGAGCATTCAATGGTCTGATCATCAAAACCTCCACCATCAATGTCCTGGGCATCACAATTGGCCACACACTTGACTGGACTGATCACATTAATACTGTGGCTACAATAACAGGGAATTAGAACAAAGAACAAAGCAAAGTACAGCACAGGAACAGGCCCTTCGGCCCTCCAAGCCTGTGCCGACCATGCTGTCCGTCTAAACTAAAATCATGTACACTTCCGGGGTCCATCCTATCCTATTCATGTATTTGTCAAGATGCCCCTTAAACACCACTATCGTTAGGCAATAAGTAACTCATCCCCTGACTCCACAAAGCCTTTCCAACAATTACAAGGCACAGGTCAGGAGGGTGCTGGAATACTCTCCATTTTTTGGGATCAGTGCAGTTCCAACAGTATGCAAGAAGACAGAGAGGGTAGAGCTCCCGAGAGGATATGAGTTTAGATACTTACAGGTCAGGGACTTTGCACTGAGGGTCTGCAAAGAGTTCCCCAAGCTACCGAAGGATGCCCTGCTGGAGCAACCGCTGCTCCCAGAGGTAGAAGGGGCGGGCAGATCGGAGACATGTATGGATGGCTGGGAGAGCTGGGAGATGAGTAGGTGGTGAAGAATAAGGAGATATGAGTGGGGGATAAATTGGGAAGTGTGGAGCAAGGCGCTACGTAGGGTAAATGTGACCTCCTTGTGTGCGAGGATGACCCTGATACAATTCAAGGCGGTACGCAGGGTGCATATGACTCGGGCAAGAATCAGTGGGTTCTTCCAGGGCGTGGCAGACGAGTGTGAGAAGCGTGGGCGAGGACCAGAAATCCACGCACATATGTTATGGGGCTGCTCAGAGGTTGGAGAGAGACTTTGCGGAAGTGTTCGCGACACCAATGAAGATTGCGGAGGAGGAGGTTGGGCCGGACTCTATGGAGAAGCCGGAGCTGATGGAGGGGAAGAGCCCGATGTCATGGCCTTTGCCTCTCTGGTTGCCTGGCAAAAGATTTTGTTGAAATGGTGGTCGGCAACGCCGCCAGTGGTGGCGGCTTGGCTAGGAGACTGATATGGGTTTCTCCATCTGGAAAAGATTAAATATCAACTGAGGGGTTCAGCGAAGGGTTTCGAGGTAGGCGTGGGGAGGGAGGGTGAAAATGGAGAAAAATCTGTACAGACTGTAAAATTGTGTGGTGGGGAGTATGTTCCCTGCACTGTTTATGTTTTGTAACCGTTTGAATAAGTTCGGAATAAAATATATTAAAAAGAACAGTGTGCAAGAAGCTCAACACCATCCAGGTCAAAGGAACCCGCTTGACTGACACCCAGTCCATCACCTTAAACAGGGGCTGGTTTAGTACAGTGGGTGAAACAGTTGGCTTGGAATGCAGAGCAATGTCCGCAGCGCGGGTTCAATTCCCGTACCAGCCTTCCCAAACAGGTGCCGGAACGTGGCGACTAGGAGATTTTCACAGTAACTTCATTGAAGCCTACTTGTGACAATAAGTGATGATGATGATGATGATTATTATTATTATTATTAATTCCCTCCACCTCTGATTCACCAAGGTTGCAGTGTGTAAAATCTGCAGCTCCTTTGGCTTCCACAACCTCTATTGCCGAGAAGGACAAGGGAAATATGTACACAGAACACCAGCGCTCCCCTCCTAGTCACACGTCACCCTGACTTGGAATTATATTTCTTGGTCTTCTCCGTTGCTGAGTAAAAATCCTGGAATTTCCATCCACAACCCTGTGGGACTACCTAAACCACATGGGCTGCAGATGGTGAAGAAGATGGCTCACTGCTACTAGGGTTGGCCATGGAAAGTGCACCAACACCTCGAGAAGGTTCACCGCACCTTTGGAAGGCCCATTAATCTCATTGCCACCTTTTCAAAGTAATTACGATGGGTAATAAATGCAGCTTTTCGAGCACTGCCCCTATCCCAAGTGTTGTAGCGAGGCCCCTTCAGGGGGCAGGCTCCACAGAACATGGAACCAGCTTGGGGCCAATCGAAAGGGAGCACCCGAACCCCGGCCAATAGGAAATTTGCAGGACCCCTGGCAGTATGGACCAGGGAGCCAAAGTGTTAAGACCTGTTGGAGAGTGTCCTGTGCCTGTTACTTAACTGCCTCTGCCTAGTCTATATATGGCTCTCAATCTCCGTGTCAGGTTAATAGTCTTTTCGAGCTCTACTGCACTACAGAGGCAGTGATTGAACTATGAATGTTGAAGGCTGACTTACTAACAGTCCGAAGAGTTGGAACATACGTCATCACAACATTAAGTTGCGGGCAGCACGGTGGTGCAGTGGTTAGCACTGCGGCCTCATGGCGCTGTGGTCCCAGGTTCGATCCCGGCTCTGGGTCACTGTCCATGTGGAGTTTGCACATTCTCCCCGTGTTGCGTGGGTTTCGCCCCCACAACCCAAAAGCCGTGCAGGTTAGGTGGATTGGCCACACTAAATTGCCCCTTAATTGGAAAAAAAAATGAATTGGGTACTCTGAATTTATAAAACAAAAATACCTTGGCCGTGCCTCAGACCCTGTTTGGTTCTATCCCGAATGAATTTATAATCTAATAACTCCAATCCTCCTGACCGGCTTCCCATTCTCCAAGCTCTATAAAGTTCAGCTGATCGCAATCTCTGCTGCTTGTAATCTTCCCTGCCACCCTCACCGACTCCACCTCATTTGTTCACCTCCCTCGCATTCACTGCCTAGGTTCTCTGAAATGTTAGTACCAGTGCTGGTGCGCAGAAGCCGAGTGACTGATGCCAGTCCGGTGATGCCTAAGAGTTGGTAATGCCACTTTCTCCTGGTTCAACTCGGTAATTCAAGGAATAGTCCACAGAGACACTCAAGTCTGCTCTGCCATTCTGCAGGATCATGGCGAAACTTTTAGATAAATTTAAATATCTAATAGAAATGGAAAAGGAAGAATATTTACAATGCATATTTAAAGAGAGCTAAGATTAGAAAGCATTTTGTGCTTTCTAAGTTCATAAGTTCAGAAGATGTAGGAGCAGAATTAAGCCATTCGGTCCATCGGGTCTGCTCCGCCATTCTATCATGTCTGATATGTTCCTCATCTGCTATCTACAATGTTCCAGACCAAGAGCTGGATTGTGAAGTTAGCCAGAGCATCTCCTCCCTATAACACATGACCTAGGAGCGGGAGTCGGCAATTTAGCCTCCCGAACCTAACACCCTCAATGTGATCATGGCTGATCCCATCCGAGCTTCAACTCCACCGTCCTGCCCATTCTCCATAACCCTTCAACCCATTACCAATTAAAAATCTGTCTAACTCCTCCTTAGATTTGCTCACTGGCCCTGCATCCACCGTACTCTGGGGTAGCGAATTCCACAGATTCACAACCCTTTGGGAGAAGTAGTTTTTCCTCAGATCTGTTTTAAACTTGCTACCTCTTATTCTAAGATTATGACCTCCCATTTTAGAATGCCTCACAAGAGGAAGCATCAGATCCATGTCTACTTTAACCATACCTTTTAGCATGTTGAAAACTTCAATTAGATCTCCCCTCATTCTTCTAAACTCTAGTCAGTAAGGCCTAAACTGTTCAATCTCTCCTCACACGACAAACCCCTCATCTCTGGAATCAATCTCGTGAACCTCCTCTGAACTGCCTCCAATGCGTCTGCACAGAGGGTTGATGGAAACCTTCAAAAGGCAATTGGACATGAACTTGAAGAGGGTTAATTTGTACGGTTATGAGGAAAATGCTGGGTTGTGAGGCTACATCGGACGTCACTTTCAAATTGGCTGAATGGACTCCTCCTGTGCTGTATGATATAATCCTGGTCTATGATTACCTGAAAGTGAATATGAGATGGATAATAGTAAATGGAGCAGACCTGTAGGGTAGTACGCTCACACATCGGGGCTGAAAAATGATGAGAACAGTCTCTTTATATTTGGACTGTCCCTTCAATGTTACCCATTTCCTAACCATCTTCTCTGATTCTCCACAGCTCTGGCCTATATTGTAATGTAGAATAATTTGCAAATTGTAATTTTTATAAATCTTTATTGTCACAAGTAGGCTTACATTAACACTGCAATCAAGTTACTGTGAAAATCTCCTAGTTGTCACATTCCGGCGCCTGTTCGGGTACACAGAGGGAGAACTCAGAATGTCCAAATGACCTAACAGCACGTCTTTTGGGACTTGTGGGAGGAAACCGGAGCACCTGGAGGAAACCCACGCAGACACGGGGAGAACATGCAGACTCCGCACAGACAGTGACCCAAGCCGGGAATCGAACCTGGGACCCTGGCGCTGTGAATCAACAGTGCTAACCACTGTGTTACTGTGCCGCCCCATCATCATACAGCCAGGATTAATGACAACAATTCCTAGATGTGAGGTAAATTGTTTTGTTCAAGATATATGTTAAGGAAAGTTGTAGGAGCTCCCACACTAACAATACTGCACATAGGATGATTTGGCATCACTGAAGGTTAGTTGATTCAGAATTTTAGACATTACGATTAGAGTAGCAGGCATCTGTAACCGGCACAACATGGATCATTTTGAATTTATCTTAGCTGTGATGACCACTTTAAGGAAAGGAAGAACTTTAATCGTGTTTATGTAGAATTTTGTATAATCTCAAGATGCCGCATAGTCACTATTTCAGCGTGGGTTGATTTTGTTTCTTCCCCCTATTGGTTTAATGGAAGATATTGAGCCTCAAGGTGGAGTAGACCTTCATTTGATTTCTTCTTGGCTTTTGAAAGGATGGGTGTAGTGAAAAGATTGTATTATACTGAGGTTCTTCGTGGGTTAGCGTCAGGCATTTTATATGACTGTACATTATATTTTCATTTAACCTTAGTTCTCAGTTTTGAACCCCGACAAATCAAATTTAACTTCATAGAACCATAGAATCCTTACAGAGCAGAAGGAGGCCATTCGGCCCAATGCACCGACCCTACGAAAGATCACCCTACCTAGGCCCAATTCCCCATCCTATTCCTGTAACTCCAGCCCACCCTTTGGACACTAAGGGGAAATTTTGAATGGCCAATCCACCTAACCTACACATCTTTGGACTGTGGGAGGAAACCCACGCAGACATCAGTTTGATGCAGCCACTTCCCACACATTTCTGAGCAGCACGCAGGGCCAATTTTGTGTCAGATTGTGTGCAATTGTGGGGATTATTATGGCCGCTGTGCAACCTAGCATTGGCGGGCTAATATTCTGTCATCTGGAAACATCTCTGAGGCGATTGTACCTTTTTATATACCTGTGTATAAACTCCACACAGACAGTTACCCGAGGTTGGAATGGAACCCAGTTCCCTGGCACTGTGAGGCAACAGTGCTAACCACTATGCCACCGTGCACAGTGTTCGTCCCTGTCCTGTAATAGTGGCTAAAACTCAGTATCCACATGGTTCCAGTTAAAATCAACTCAACTCTACTTTAAAATTGTTTAATAGTTTATTAACAACCACAAACACTAGAAGTTTCTTTGTTGATTAAAATGAAGTATGCATGTGTTGCAAAGTGGAACATCTGATGTCAACATTAAGCACCACCACATAAGAGATGTCAGATGCCGAATTAAGGTCTTTCTACTCTTTCTCAGCCAAGTTCCTAAAACTCTAACCTCAAGTCAACTTCCTTTGATACATCAGCTTGATGCAGTCACTTCCCACGCATTTCTGAGCAGCACGCAGGGTCAGCTTTGTGTCAAATTGTGTGCAATTGTGGGGATTTGCACGGCTCCTGTACAACCTAGTATTGGCTGGCTAATATTCTGTCGTCTGGAAATATCTCTGAGGAGATTGTACCTTTCGATAACATTTTATTTCAAATGTTTTTATTGTTTCAATGAGTTGACCTCATTTCTATTTTCCGCTTTTGTTTCCTTACCCAACAGGAGGCTCTGAAGAATGAATTGTGCATTCTAGGTAGAACTGAGCCATTGCAAAAAGTTCCAGTGTATCCAATATGGCCTCACCTGGAAGGCCTCACTCCAACACAGCCGCAGTAAGCTTGTACACTTGTTCCCAGAATGAAGTACTGCCAATGAGTTCGGAAACCACATGTAGTAGTAATCCAGTACGTCCCTGAGCACATCTCCTGCAATTATTGTTAAACCTGATTTGAACTGTTTTCAATTTGGAGGGACTTAAACAAGCCCTGAGGGATATTTTGAATTGTGAAAGTCTGATGCATGACATTTAAACTCACCATTTTTACTTTTGACCATGGTATTCTTCTAAACTCCCCATTGATCTTGACACCAGTTTCCATTGCATCATATCCTCAAACCCTGTGTTGGAATTTATTGCTCTCTGAATCATGTATTTATATGCCCTTAATACCATACACTATTTTTCCTTAGACCCTGAAAGATTTTCAATTGCAGCAGGTCAAAGTAATGTCAGTTGTACTGTTAAGGAGAGAAAGAATAGGAGACGTAGAAAAAAACATGGAAATATTTTTGCTGGGAAATACTTTTCCTTAATCACAAAGAATCAACTGCAGCGATTTTAAAGCTGGCTTACTATTTGAAAAGCGCATTCTGCCAGTGGATTAAACGGGAATGTTGCTCGATGTTTGTCCTACGTCTTAGGGAGTAGTTTCTTCTGCGATTGATTTGGACGTACAAGATTAGAAGAGCAGGAGCAAAAGAAAATAGTTAACCATTTGTGTGCTGATGTCTGAGTCGGTCTCCCATTCTAAGATTTGTTTACAGCAATGAGTGACAGTTGGCTGGTTCACGTCCTGTGATAGGCCCACCCTAAGATATCCCTTTGAGACTGAGGAGCATAAACTTTGAACTGGTGCTCGCCTGCTGAGAGTTCTTCATCAGTTTAATATGTTTCCCCTTGCTTACCTTTTTAAAACAAGGGACAAATGGCCATATGGGGGAGGGGTAGAGTTTTATCAGGCCAAGCCAAGGGAATCAAAAAACATAAAGCAAAAGGGAGTTTTTTTTCTTCTGTTTTGCTCCTATTGAGCACCTACCTTTGTTCGCCTATTCACACATTCACCTATCTTATCTTTATGCCGCTATTAGCACTTCTTCAGTCCTTAATAAGTTTGTTACAATCACTAGCTTTTGGAGTGTTGCTCCTTCCTCAGGTGAGTGAAGAGGTGGGTTACACAAACACATATATAGACAAAGCCAATGATGCAAGATGATACTTTGAATGTGAGTCTTTGCAGATAATTAAGTCTTTACAGGTCCAGATGGTGTGACTGGAGGGAGGGATAATCACAGGTTAAAGAGGTATGAATTGTCTCAAGTCAGGACAGTTGGTAGGATTTTGGAAGCCCAGGCCAAATGGTGAGGGGTTAAATGTAGTGAGGCTAGGAGCATAAAGGAGCAACTTCCCGTCAATGATTTTTTACTTGATTGCAGTCTGCAGGGACATCAACAACACACATTAGAGCAAAACATAAGGGGCGTTTTTCGGCGCGGTGCACCCCTGCCAGCAGTGGGATTCACTGTTACCGCAGCCGGTCAATAGGGTTTCCCATTGTGGCTATTCCCAAGCCTTCGGGAAACCTACGGATGTGGGTGGACCGGAGGATCCCGCCGACGGAGAATTCCGCAGAAGGTTTCTGCATTTCATTGCTCATGTGTGCACTCCAGACGTTGTTGTCAGTCTCAGCAGGGTAATGATGGTTAACGCTGACAATTTTGCTGTCATTATTGCTGCACAATTTGGATCAGAAATTATTTTTTAAAAATTGAATATTGAAATGAAAATCGCTTATTGTCACAAGTAGGCTTCAAATGAAAAGCCCCTAGTCATCACATTCCAGCGCCTGTTCGGGGAGGCTGGTACGGGAATTGAACTGTGTTGCTGGCCTGCCTTGGTCTGCTTTAAAAGCCAGCGATTTAGCCCAGTGTGCTAAACCAGCCCCTATTATTTGTAACAATAGGTCGCATTCTCCAGCCCTGGCCGCCTTTGAGCCAGAAATTTCCGCCCAAACTTAACGGACATTTTGCTGGGCCGTTAAATTATGAGTCCCGCCCGTGATGATTTCTGCAGTGAGCGGGACTGAAAATTCCCTGCCAATACTTAATAACACTCGGTGTGGTTTAGGTCAGTATTGTGTAATAAATTAGCCTCTGCGCTTTTGCTTAGAATCAAAAGCGCAGAGGCTAATTTATTACACAATACTGTGATTATTTATTACACAATACTGTGATTAGCCGTGAGCACAAACAGTGACCTGCGCGCAAAATCTCACAAGACTCGGAAAACGGAAATCTAGCCAGTGAGATTTCGTTTTCCGGTTTTCCCCACCCTTTGTCGGTGATGTAAAAAGGTTTGTGCCCAGAAAGGTCAGAAACCTCATTTCAATAAATTATCATATAATTAAAGTGCTTCCCTGCCGTATGCTTCCCCTCACAATAGAAACCCCCCTCCCTGATGTTAGGTCACGTTGGTGTTTTTCGAAAAACATGAACCAGGTGGAGGGATCCCGTCTAGGGCATACAGGTGAGCATAACCCTGGGGGAGAGGGACATGCTCGGGCAGTACCTTGGCATTGCCCCTATTACTGCCCCTGGTACCGTCAGCCCAATCAGGCCCTGTCCCGCCAGTGTGACAGCATGGGCTACGCCTCCAGATTTTTCCTGCCCAGAGAGTTGGATTATCTGGAGAGACAATCCTGCAGTCCCGTCTGCGAGCTGCACGCAGGTTTTCATCCCTCAGCCAACACTCTGTGCGGAGAATGGAAAGTTATGACCACCACCTGCATACTCAAATATTTCTCCATGATTAATTGTAGAATGATAAGAAGGAAAGCAGGCTATGAGTGCGTTTTTTCTTTGATGGTTTATGTGTTTTACAACCTTGGTTACGGCAGCTATCTGCCAAACTGGTATGTCGGACAGGTGTCAATGCTAGTATGAAGGAAACAGCAACATTGTCAGGAGATACCATCGTGACCAGCTCGGGCCATCGGAGTGACCCATTTAGATGATCAGAAGGAAACAATCTTGGATCAATAACAAGCAGGACTGACAAGATATGTCATGGCAACTGTCTTGCAGTAAATAATCATGGTCTGGATGGAGACCAGGGCCTCATCTGGCGCTACTCACTGTGCAAATCAATATTCTGTGAAACACCCTGACAAGATCAAAGCACCTCTTGCAACTGCTGGACGAAAACCTAGCAACTGGCCTTAACATAGAACATGAAAATGAAAATCGCTTATTGTCAAAGTAGGCTTCAAATGAAGTTACTGTGAAAAGTCCATTGTCGCCACATTCCGGCGCCTGTTCGAGGAGGCTGGTACGAGAATTGAACCGTGCTGCTGGCCCGCCTTGGTCTGCTTTCAAAGCCAGCGATTTAGCTCTGTGCTAAATAGAACATAAAGTGCAGAAGGAGGCCATTCGGCCCATCCAGTCTGCACCGACCCACTTAAGCCCTCACTTCCACCCTATCCCCTTAACCCAATAACCCCTCCTAACCTTTTTGGTCACTAAGGGCAATTTATCATGGCCAATCCACCTAACCTGCACATCTTTGGACTGTGGGAGGAAACCGGCGCACCCGGAGGAAACCCACGCAGACACGGGGAGAACGTGCAGACTCCGCACAGACAGTGACCCAGCGGGGAATTGAACCTGGGACCCTGGCGCTGTGAAGCCACAGTGCTGTCCACTTGTGCTACCGTGCTGCCTTGTGGCTGATGAGCTCATGCCGGAATTTCAAAAGAATTGGTGAATGTGAAAGACTGTGAACTGTTGTATTAACAGTAATAGATGTACGTTATATACACTTGAAATACATTAACGTGTGTTGCATAAATTCCTACTAATATTGGCGCATGAGGCTAAAATTGTGTCACATCTGTAGCTACTCAGCAATTTCTATTGGACAATGCTGATTTATGTCACTGAAGCCTGGGCGGTTTTTGTGCTCGGTTTTGTTTAGTAGCAGCCAGTGCGATTATTGTTATTTATTTATTTTTCCAATTAAGGGTCAAGATAGGGTGGCCAATCCACCTACCCTGCACATCTTTTTGGGTTGCGGGGATGAGACACACGCAGACAAGGGGAGAATCTGAAAACTCCACATGGACAGTGACCCGGGGTTGGAATCGAGCTCGGGTCCTCGGTGCTGTGAAGCAGCTGTGCTAACCACTGTGCCACAGTGCCGCCCCTCCCAGTGTGATTATGATAGTGCTTTAACCAAAAGCATTTGGAAAATCTGGGAAAGGTCTCGCAGCTGGAATATGTGATGCTGTGCTAAGGTTCTTGTGCCGTTATATGCTACCTGTTGCTCGTCAGCGAATGCTCCTCTTTGCCTTTTGGAGATTAAGGCCTTGAAAGGCCACTTTCTGTTCCACTTCCACGATACTCTTGGCCGCAATTACATTGAATAATGGAAAGTCACCAGCTTTTGCAAAATTTTATAAATTGTGCCTTCAATTTTCATTATCCAAATGAGAAAAAGTAATTTTTGGGATCATTTTCATTTGAAAGTTGCACTAAGATAATTAACAGAGTGTGCATTATATGATGCAGCAAAATAATTTACGTTGGTTTATTAATTGCTCGGGAATCAGTTGCTATGGCTACATAAGCACATCTGTGGTTTCAGTAAGTTAACCAGGTGATTTTCTGACATAAAGTTCGCTCGCAGCAATCTGGATCAAAGCACGAGAATAATTTAAAAACTTCCATTTAAAAAGAGTGCTACAGTGCTGTTTTTTTACACATTTAATTGACCTATTTAGCAAAAACTTATTTGACTTAACATGGAGCCATTTGTGCATGTTTTAAATGTGCATTTGAATCCAGTGACCACTGGTTACACCAGCATCGAATGTAAGGGAAAGGAAATTATTCCATGTGCTGGAATTTTCCACCAGGTGGGAGCTGGAAGTTGGATAGGATTTGGTTTTTGATTTAATTTCCTCCAGTCCAAGTAACCTTCTACAAGCTTATTAGGGTTGAAACTTTTAATACTGCTTCGGAATCAATTCTAGGGAATGGATTCAAACAAATAGGAATATGCTGGATCATCCACCATGACTAAAATTTTCCACCATGTGTGGAATTTAGACCCACTCAGAGTAGCTTTGAAAACTGTGCCACCTGCAAGGCAAAATAGAAAAATATTTATTCTCAGAAATATATTGCTACATTTGCAATATAACACACTGCGGAACCATTTTCCATTACCAATACAGTAATAAAGTCACAACCATTGCATGCACTGCTAAATGTTATGTTTGATGAGATAACTTTTGTCACTATTTCATTCAAATCATTATGTTGCTGGAAATGATTTTGCAAGATAATGTACCTGCTATCTCAAAGTGTACAATGATAGATTGACCTACAGTCCAAGAGGGTCAAGGGGAAAACGTGAATTGAGAAGGTCTCCAAGACTCCATCTCACGTTCCACTGTCATAGTTAGTGTCTCTGTGCAGCCTCTGGGTGGAATGAGAAGAAATGGCCTCAAGGACATACAAATAAGAAGTGACCGAGGGCCTGGAAATGACAATGACCAACTTATTCCAAACAGGATATGAACTTTTATGGCAAGTAGAAAAACCATTGCAATGTAAAGTACAGAAACTAAAAACAAATTATATTAACTGCCTAGCTCACTAAATTCAATCAACTTTCTTGGGGTAATACATTGATGAACAATGAAACATTTTGTAGCCAGTGTTATTGTTACTAATTAAATTCCTGTTGATTTTGCTGCAAAATTTGTATGGTGAATATTTCTAGATTGTCTAGAAATGCCTAGATTCACAAAATTTGGTGTTCCCAAAAGAAATGGAAAGATTACATATGAACAGCATGGTAGCACAAGTAGATAACACTGTGGCTTCACAGCGCCAAGGTGCCAGGTTCGATTCCCGGCTGGGTCACTGTCTGCACATTCTCCCCGTGTCTGCGTGGGTTTCCTCCGGGTGCTCCGGATTCCTCCCACAGTCCAAAGACGTGCAGGTTGGGTGGATTGGCCATGATAAATTGCCCTTAGTGACCAAAAAGGTTAGGAGGGGTTATTGGGTTAAGGGGATAGGGTGGAAGTGAGGGCTTAAGTGGGTCGGTGCAGACTGGATGGGCCGAATGGCCTCCTTCTGCACTGTATGTTCTGTGTTCTAACATACGTGTTAGGAGCAAGAGTAGGCCACTTGGCCCCTCGGGCCTGCTCCACTATTAACTAAGATCATGGTTGATCTGATTGTAGCTTCAACCTCACATTCCTGCCGACCCTGATAACCTTTCACCCCCTTGTTAATCAAGAATCTATCTGGCTCTGTCTTGAAAATATTCAAAGACTCAGCTTCCACTTCCTTTTGAGGAAGAGAGTTCCAGAGACTCACGACCCTCTGAGAGAAAAAATATCTCCTCAGCTCTGTCCCCTAGTTCTAGATTCTTTGACTAGAGGAAACATCCTCTCCAGATCCATCCTGCCAGTATTCCTGAAAGATTTTGACCAAGTCGCTTCTTACTCCTCAAAACTCTAGTAGATACAAACCTAACCTCACCAACCTTTCATCATTAGACAACCTGCCTATTCCTGGTATTAGTCTGGTAAACCTTCTCTGAACTGCTTCTAATGCATTTACATCTTCCCTTAAATAAAGAGACCAATACTGTACACAATACTCCAGATGTGGTCTCACCAATGCCCTGTGCAATTAAAGCATCACCTCCCTACCCTTGGAATCAATTCTCCTTACAATAAATGGCAACATTCCACTAGCTTTCCTAATTACTTGCTGTACCTGTATACTAGCTTTATGTGATTCATGCACTAGGACACCCAGATCTCTCTGCACCTCGGAGCTCTGCAATTTCTCACCATTTAGACAATAAGCTTATTCTTCCTGCCAAAATGGACATTTTAACATTAGTCCACAATATACTCCATTTACCAGTTTTTTGCCCATTCACTTAACCTATCTCCGTCCCTTTGTAACCTCCTTATGTCCTCTTCGCAATTTACTTTCCTACCTATCATTGTGTCATCAGCAAATTTAGCGACCAAGCCTTCAGTCCTTTCATCTAAGTCATTTATATAAATTGTAAAATGTTGCGGCCCCAGCACTGATCCCTGTGGCACACCACTCGTCACGTCCTGCCAACCAGAAACAGAACTGTTTATGCCAACTCTCTGTTTTACTGTTAACTAGAAAGATTGAAATTATAGCAACATTAAAAAAAAATCTTAGCAACAATGAGAAAACACATTTGGAACAAAAAATTGTTGCATAACGAACCCAGCTCAAAATTCTGGTCAACCTCTTCTGCCTCTCGAAACACCTTTGACAATGTCATGGAAGCATTTGTATTGTGCGATTCAGTGGTTTTCCTGAGTACTGTTCTGATGGCAACATTCTCACATTGAGCAACATTCCTTTAACACTGCATCCAAATAACAGGTGTTTCTTGGAAACCTGCATTTATGCCTGCCACTTTCTGGCATACTGGGACACTTCTTATGCCAATCCTACTCATGCCCGCTCTCTCACCTTTTTTCTGGCCTACTAATAACCATATTGGTGCTATTTCCTGCTCTTGCACAGAATTGGAAGTATTTTTCAATTTCTACCATTCTGAAGTTTCCATTCTTTCCCTTGACTTTTCCGTCTTTGTTTCTGCAGAGAGTCTGTCAACCATTATCTACTCTAAGCCCATTAACCTCCACAGCTATCTTTATTATACTTTTGTCCAGGCCACTTTATCCTTTCAGTTTCTCCATCACTATTGTATCTATTCTGAAGAATTTGCTTTTCTACTTAAGAATTTCTGATATGTCCTCCTTGGGGCTGGTTTAGCTCACTGGGTTCAATTGCTGGCTTTTAAAGCAGACCAAGGTAGGCCTGCAGCACGGTTCAATTCCCGTACCAGCCTCCCCGAACAGGCACCGGAATGTGGTGACTAGGGGCTTTTCACAGTAACTTCATTTGAAGCCTACTTGTGACAATAAGAGATTTTCATTTTTCATTTCATTTCATTGTTCCTCATCTGAGGATGCCGCTCTGGTGTGTTTAACAAGCCCCCTCATCATGTCTGTCCCATGTTTCACAATTCTGTTCTCACCCTTTCCTTTCCCTCCCTGAATCAAGGTTTCCCTTGCCCTTACCTTCCACACCACTCGCCTTCACATTCAATATGTCATTGGGGCATCACAGTGGCACAGTGATCAGCACTGTTCCATCACAGTGCCAGGGACCCAGGTTCAATTCTGGCCTTGGATGACTGTGGGGAGTTTGCACGTTCTCCCCGTGTCTGCGTGGGTTTCCTCCGGGTGCTCCGGTTTCCTCCCACAGTCCAAAGATGTGCGGGTTAGGTGGATCGGCCATGCTAAATTGTCCCTTCATGTTCAAAGGTTAGGTGGGGTTACAGGGACAGGGTGGGGCTTAAACCTGGGTAGGGTGCTCTTTCAGGGGGTTGGTGCAGGCGCGATGGGCCGAATGCCCTCCTTCTGCACTGTAGGGATTCTATGATGTGCCATTTGTGCCATAATGTGATGTCACCACTAAACACATCTTTCCCTTCCTTCCCTTTCAAAATTGCACACTTTGGGACACACTGGACCAATCTTTAATCACCCCCAACACCCTTACTTTCTGACAGGCTCTTCCCAAGCAAGTGCAGGAATGCAACACCTGCCTTTTATCTCCTTTCCCAATGCTCAGGGCCCAGACATTCCTTCCAGCTGAAACAACGATTTACTTCTACGTCTTCCAGTTCGATACACTGTGTTTGCTGCAGAAAGCACAGTCTCCTCAACAGTGGAGAGACAAATCATTGATAGGATGAACACGTCAACTCAGAGAACAAGTATGACCCTGAGCTCCCATTTGTTTGTCATTTTTATCTCTGGCCCACTTAGAATCTGACCTCTCTGCCCTTGACTGCCTACATATTTTCCAGTGAAGCTCAATGGAGGTTCAAGGAACAGCACCTCAGGGACATTTTATGATTCTCCCCCCTCCAGCATATTTGAAGCTGGGGGTGGTCAATCTGGGATGGAAGCGAGGGTCAGACCAGAGGGTAGGAGTGTGGGGGTGGGGGTGGGAGGTTGTGTGTGTGCAGAGTGTCTCGTGCACGACTGGGCCTAGGTTTTTTAACTAGTTACTCTGGGGCTAGAAGCGAGTTTTTTCCTCAAACTGTTTCAGCGTGACTATCAGGGTAAAACTGGCAGAATCATCCAAGGTTAGTGACTGAAACCATTCTGTTGGGTGGTTCCCAGCCCAGCGCAATTGTCCAGAGGAAGGTAGGACTTCTAGGCAATTGCCAGGTACGCCTATATTTGGGAAACTCCAAGAGGGATTCCCCAGCACATCATCGGGTCCCCCCTAAATGCGACACTGACTGTATACCATTGTGTCACCTCCTCTCCTGGGTTCGTCCCTAGAATCCCTACAGTGTAGAAGTAGGCCATTCAGCCCATCGGGTCTGCACCGACCCTCTGAAAGAGCACCCTATCTAGCAAGGACATGGCACAGCTGCCGCACCGTCCCCTTATTGAGGCGGAGCCTCCTGCGGCACGTGCTGTCTGACATCTCTTCAAAAGACCAGCAACGCCTGTACACCTTAGGCCATCACCGGCCTCCCCCTCTGGGTTCCTCCCTGGCCTGATGGACAGCCGGGTCCTCAGAGTGTGTGGCAGACCCCTGCACATGGGTTACCACCTAGAGCCTCCGTTGATGTTGCTGCCGCTGCCACCTTACCCAGCATCTCGCTGCCTGGACTGCCACGGCTACCGCGATGGCAGCTGCTGTAAGGCCCACAATGTCATTCATAATGTGATATCTGTAAGGAATTGGAGAGGGTAAGAGAGCAACAATCAGTTATGGCTTCCAACCTGGGACCCTTAAATCTCCCAAGCCTACCCCACTCTTACGCTTCCCACCTTCTCTCAGGGTGCAATCCAACAAGCTGCTTGTGCTGGGGGAACCCGTCCTGAACATGCAGCACTGGCCACAGCAGGGGCCCCTGGGCACCGAACCCCAGACCCCTGCGGGGAGCATAACTTGGACTGGGCTCAGGCCCCCTCTCCAATCCACACCCCCCACCTCAGATTGCGGGGCAGTCTCCAGTGCTGAAGCCCAGCTCTTGGATGTTTGATTGTTGGCTGCTCACCCTGTAGCGTTGATGCTTCCAGTGTTCAGGCAGAGTGTCCAAGTCTCACAGTTTGATTGGGATGTTAGGCAATAACACTCGCCTCAACCTGGCACGTTTACCCACGGGACTCCATTTGGGAGCTGTGAAGTGCTCACATTGCTAACATTGCCAATTCCCTATTGGTAATACCGTTACACTGAGCGGCAAGAGGCCGCCTTGGTCAATGGGAGTTAAAGTGTCCGGCACCATATTACCACGGACGGGGTTAGGCCCTGGGGGTGTTTGGTGGGATGGACAGGCAGCAGCTGACATTTCTCCTGTTATGGGTACACATGGTCTGGAGGGTGGCCGATAGGAACCATGGGCACTGACTCCTCCTTACCCCGCAGTCCAGGGGCGATCCCCACCGATGGTGGATGACCTCGCCACTGCACCTGTCCTCGCCTGGCGGCTCTCCCACCCACCTGAGCACTGGGGCAACGACCCCAGGCTGATTGCCCGATCTCCAAGATGGCTACTCACCTCCTCCAATCCCCACAGCAGCCATTGTGCTAGCGTCACATTTTTAAATAGCACACCCACATTGCCACTTGCTGGGGAGCCATTTTGATTATGGGAGGCTGTTAGATAAGGTGTCCTTCCTGTTCATGGGTTGTAGAATGGCCTTAATTGGTGATTATTGGTTTCTCACTACGTCGCGGTGGGATCTGGATCTCGCCAATGGGAACCGACCGGTTAAATCGGAAACCGATTGCCGACCGGCGCAGTTCCCGATTTTGGCCTCTCACGCGATCTAACTGGCTCGATTGGATTCACCCCCAGCGTGATGTGGTCAGTAGATCATGCCCAACACCTCTGAGCTATTCACACAGCTTTAAGGCTTTAGACCTATTTAGCCAGCTCTCATATTACCTCCAACAGCTCCTGTATTATTTTCTGCCAAACAGAAAAACTGACTCCCTGTTGAAAGAGATTTACTTTTTCTCTTCACAAGAAATCAGTCTAGTCCTCTTTCTGTCTCTGTATGTTTTCATTTTGTGTATTCATCTGTTGACTGATCATCTTCTGTTTCTGGCTCCCCTGTTTGTAGCTCTCCTTTGTGTATGCAGCTCTCCTAGCCATATGGCATTTTGTATCTTAATTTCCTTCTTGCTGAACCAGTCTTTCTTATGCCTCAAAGAACTTACAATTGATTTGCAATTGATACAAACTCTTAAAAGTTATTTCCAAGCATTCTTCAAACCAATTACAGATTCCGAAATCAATTTAAAGAAATTACAAATGTCCCTTACTCTATTTCTTTGACTTCAACTGTCATCACAGCATTTGCAGCAATCTGGTAAGTGATCAGCCAGCTATACTGTGCAAGTGTTGCTTCAAATGCTAAACCGACTTCTAACTGGAGCTCAGAGCCACTTAAGAGGATTTACTGCTATTCTGGATATGTCAGAATGTGCATTTAATAAAACCGATGGACACTGCTGAGGCCATGTTCAGAATATTCATACAGGTCACATTATTCTTTCTGAATCCAGTGCAGATGAGTTTGCCAATTCTTGTTGTCAATCACCTTTTCCAAAGAAAAGAAGTCCAACTTCAATAACTTCTCCCCATCGTTAAACTGTCTCAAACTTGGAAGTCTTGTTGCTCACTCAGATATTTGCTCAATGTCAATCACATTAAGTTAGCAATACTTCAGACTGGGTTGAACCAAAGCCCACAGAGCAACAACAACAACAGGATGATCATTTTTAAATGGAGGCATTTGGCCATCTCACTGCTGATGGATGAACAGAACATGGTGCAAGTTAGGATACAGGCAGCAGAGGATTGAGTGAGCTCACAACATGATCCCTTTATAACATACCATTAACCTTCTGCTAATGAAATGCTGGGGCACTTTTGACTTTTTAAAAACTATTGCACAACATATAATGTTTATAACTCCAATTCCATTGTTAACCTTCCTCTACCTCGCTCCTGCACTAATTCTTTTGAATTTTATCTGGCACCTGTTCGCCCAGATACTTAAAAGCCCTAAATCTGTCTTCATGGGAGTGAGCCGAGCAAATTTACCACCAGCAGCATTGTACCACTGAACAAATTAGAAATCTAATAACTTGCATCTTAATTCCTCTTTCCTAATCTGTTTTGGGAAAGTTAAGTTTTATTGATATTGAGCTGTGTTTAAGCTGGCCATTTATGGTAATAAATATGATAGACAAGCCTATAGCAGAACCGAGAGGTTATACTGATTAAGAAGGTTGAACAGACTGGACAGTTCATTACTCTAAACAAGAGAAGGCCGAGGGGTGACCAGATAGTGGTCTTCATATTTAGGCAAGTGTTCACAAGGGTATAGAAATATAGTGAAGATGTTTTCATTTATACGGCAAAACCAGGCATTAAATATAAATATAATATATCCAGTCGGAAAACATCTTCACCCAGAGATTTATTAAATATGGGTGGCACAGTGGTTAGCACTGCTGCCTCACAGCATCAGGGACGCAGGTTCGATTCCTGCCTTGGGTGACTGTCTGTGTGGAATTTGCACATTCTCCCTGTATCTGCATGGGTTTCCTCTGTGTGTTCCGGTTTCCCCTCACAGCCCAGAAATGTGCAGGTTAGGTGGTTTGGCCATGATCAATGTGCGGGGTTACGGCGACGTAGCGGGAGAGTGGGCCTAGGTGGGGTGGGCTTTCGAAGGGTAGGTGCAGACCCGATGGGCCGAATGGCCTCCTTCTGCACTGCAGCGATTCTATGGATTCTGCAATATGGAATAAGCTGAATAAAATGACTACATTTAAGGTGAAGCTGGATAAACACATGAGGGAGAAACAGTAAGAAGTCTTTCAACACCAGGTTAAAGTCCAACAGGTTTGTTTTGAATCACTAGCTTTCGGAGTGCTGCTCCTTCCTCAGGTGAAGCACTGCTCCGAAAGCTAGTGATTCAAAACAAACCTGTTGGACTTTAACCTGGTGTTGTAAGACTTCTTACTGTGCTCACCCTAGTCCAATGCCGGCATCTCCACATAAGGGAGAAAGGAATAGCAGGATATGGTAATGGGATTAGATGCAGAGGATGAGGGAAAGTTTGTGAACAACATAAGCACAGCCATGGAGCTGTTGATTTGAATGTTAGCATGGTAGCATAGTGGTTAGCACAATTGTTTCACAGATCCAGGGTCCCAGGTTTGATTCCCGGCTTGGGTTATTGGCTGTGCGGAGTCTGCACATTCTCCCTGTATGTGCGTGGGTTTCCTCCGGGTGCTCCGGTTTCCTCCCACAGTCCAAAGATGTGCAGGTCAGGTGAATTGGCCATGCTAAATTGCCCCATGTGTCCAAAATTGCCCTTAGTGTTGGGCGGGGTTGCTGGGTTGTGAGGATGGGGTGGAGGTGTGGGCTTGGGTGGGGTGCTCTTTCCAAGAGCCGGTGCAGACTCGATGGGCCGAATGGCCTCCTTCTGCACTGTAAATTCTACGAATGGCTTGATTTGCATTGAATGCTTTGTAATATTTTGAGGTCAATTCGAGGATTTTCGTCTGGGGCATGTTCATCCCTGGAGGTCAGTCGGGAAGGACTTCTGTTTTCTGTTTTCAGGGGAGCAGGCTGCTGGCGGATCGCCATCCCACAGACATAGCCCACGACTGCCAGCGAGCGTTGCTGCAACAGGATTCCCGCCGTGCCGGTATGTGCTGGATTGCTGACGGAAACGCTATTAATGCATGTGAGTGGGATTCTCGCCGCACTCCTGGCGAAGTGGAAGAGGAGCAACTCCAAGGTACTTCCTGGATGGAGGTGAAGCAGCCTCGGCGGCTGCAGCAGGAGTCAGCCGTGCTCCACCTCTACCTGCTCAAGATCATGGCTAATCAGCTATACCCAACTCCCCTTTTCTGTTTTTTCTCAATGCCCCTTGATTTCCTTCCCTTGGCTGGATGCGATCAGTCGGCCTATTCAGCAAATGTGACAGAAAGACGATTGAAATTAGTAGCTTCAAACAGATACCGTTCCCACAGTTTATCTGTGTTTCTAGCGTCCTAGTTACTCAACACCTGAAAGTTACAATTCCATGCCGACCCTGCTGAATGATGTTGTCGACAGATAGTTAAGTTCTTGATTAATAGGGGATCAGGGGAGAAGGCAGGAGAATGGGCATGAGAAACATGTCAGCCATGGTCGAATGGCGGAGCGGACTCGATGGGCCGAGTGGTCTAATTCTGCTCTTATACCTTATGATCTTATGGTCTCTGCATGACAGAATGATCGGGATGTTTGCTCCACTCTCTGCAGAGAACAAGAACACAGCATGCAGTGCCAATCCTGTGTTGGCACTTCGTCAAGCGGCCTTATTTGAACCTCTGCTTGGGTTTTGTCTCACATTCAGAACACAATGTATGCACGGGTCTGCAATTTATTACAGGCCAATAACGTGTGCTGCTGTGTTGCTGAAGTGGCTCTGCCAATGCAAAGTGAGATCAAATTAATTTTGGATGGTTGGATGTAAACTGTGCAAACAGAGTATTGTTTTACATTGGTCCAGCAAAGCATTTTCTATGCCGTCTGTTAATTTAAAATTATTTTGCTGGTTTTGAGCCCTTTACAAGGCTGATTTTAAAAAAAAGTTAGAGTATCCAATTATTTTTTTCCCAATTAAGGGGCAATTTAGTGTGGCCAATCCACCTAACCTTGCACATCTTTTTGGGTTGTGGGGGTGGAATGTGCCAACTCCACGTGGACAGTGACCCAGGGCCGGGATTCGAACCCGGGTCCTCAGCGCCGCAGTCCCAGTGCTAACCACTGCGCCATCGTGCTGCCCTTACAAGGCTGATTTAAAACATTTTTTTGTTGCTGCTTCATTTAGTTTTGCTCTTATTAAACTGTGAATATTAACTCTCTTTACCCAGTCTATTAATGTGAATGCATCACTTGTATGGGATAGTAACACTGTAAGTCAAGCATTCAAATCAGCAATGTAGCAGCTTAAAGTATGGCACATGGTGCCTATTTGACTTATGCGTTACAAAGTGTCTCACTGACTCTGAGGCACTGGCCTCACTTATATTCACCAGGTGAGCTGCAGGCTGCCAACACCTGTACTTCATTGGCTGTAAAACACTTAGCAGTGATTGTGAAAGGCGCTATATGAATGCAATCCTTTCTCTTGGACATCAGGGGTGAAATTCTCCGTTATCGGCGCAAAGTCCGCCGATCGGCGCAAAAAACGGCGCAAATCTGACCTGCGTCACGCCGCAAAAATCGTCGCGAAGTCTCCGGCCCGAAATAGGCTAGCAGCGACGTGACGGGATCCGCGCTTGCTCACGTGGTTCACGCCGTGCAGCGTCATACATGCCGCACGGCGTGACGGCTCATAAGGACGCGCTGCTCCTCCCCACCCGACCGGAACACCCGACCGGAACACCCGACTGGATGGCTGGCCGCCGCTCAGCCCCGAGTTTCCAGTCACGGGATGTGGAGGCGCTCCTGGACGCAGTGGAGCAGAGTAGGGAGGCCCTGGATCCCGGGCACGGCCGCAGAGTTGCCCCACGCCACAGCCGGCGTCTGTGGAGGGAGGTGGCAGAGGCCATCACCGCTGCGGCCCCCACACCACGGACAGGCACCCAGTGCCACAAGAAGGTGAACGACCTCGTCAGAGCAGGCAGGATGAGCCTCCCCCCTGCCCGATATCCATATCCCCCATATCCCCCATATCCCCCTCCCCCATATCCCCCCTCACCCATATCCCCCCTCCCCCATATCCCCCATATCCCCCCTCCCCCATATCCCTCCTCCCCATATCCCCCCTCCCCCATATCCCCCCTCCCCCATATCCCCCATATCCCCCTCCCCATATCCCCCTCCCCATATCCCCCATATCCCCCTCCCCCATATCCCACATATCCCCCCATATCCCCCTCCCCCATATCCCCCCTCCCCATATCCCCCATATCCCCCCTCCCCCATATCCCCCTCCCCATATCCCCCTCCCCCATATCCCCCCTCCCCCATATCCCCCATATCCCCCTCCCCATATCCCCCTCCCCATATCCCCCTCCCCATATCCCCCATATCCCCCCTCCCCATATCCCCCATATCCACCCCATATCCCCCTCCCCCATATCCCCCCTCCCCCATATCCCCCCTCCCCCATATCCCCCCTCACCCATATCCCCCTCCCCCATATCCCCCATATCCCCCTCCCCCATATCCCCCCTCCCCATATCCCCCTCCCCATATCCCCCCTCCCCCATATCCCCCATATCCCCCCCCCTTTTCCCCCTCCCCATATCCCCCCTCCCCCATATCCCCCATATCCCCCCATATCCCGCCTCCCCCATATCCCCCCTCCCCCATATCTCCCATATCCCCCCTCCCCCATATCCCCCTCCCCATATCCCCCCTCCCCCATATCCCCCCTCCCCCATATCCCCCATATCCCCCTCCCCATATCCCCCTCTCCATATCCCCCATATCCCCCCTCCCCCATATCCCCCATATCCACCCCATATCCCCCTCCTCCATATCCCCCCTCCCCCATATCCCCCATATCCCCCCTCCCCCTCCCCCATATCCCCCATATACCGCCTCCCCCATATCCCCCCTCCCCCATATCACCCTTCCCCCATATCCCCCATATCCCCCCTCCCCCATATCCCCCATACCCCCTCCCCATATCCCCCATATCCCCCCTCCCCCATATCGCCCATATCCCTCCTCCCCATATCCCCCCTCCCCCATATCCCCGCCTCCCCCATATCCCCCATATCCCCCCATATCCCCCCTCCCCCATAGCCCCCATTTCCCCCTCCCATATCCCCATATCCCCCTTCCCCATATCCCCTCTCCCCATATCCCCATCCCCCATATCCCCCATATCCCCCCTCCCCCATATCCCCCATATCCCCCCTCCCCATATCCCCCCTCCCCATATCCCCATCCCCCATATCCCCCCTCCCCCATATCCCTCCTCCCCATATCCCCCATATCCCCCCTCCCCATATCCCCCATATCCCCCTCCCCATATCCCCCCTCACCATATCCCCCATATCCCCCATATCCCCCCTCCCCCTCCCCCATATCCCCCATATACCGCCTCCCCCATATCCCCCCTCCCCCATATCACCCTTCCCCCATATCCCCCATATCCCCCCTCCCCCATATCCCCCATACCCCCTCCCCATATCCCCCATATCCCCCCTCCCCCATATCGCCCATATCCCTCCTCCCCATATCCCCCCTCCCCCATATCCCCGCCTCCCCCATATCCCCCATATCCCCCATATCCCCCCTCCCCCATATCCCCCATTTCCCCCTCCCATATCCCCATATCCCCCTTCCCCATATCCCCTCTCCCCATATCCCCATCCCCCATATCCCCCATATCCCCCCTCCCCCATATCCCCCATATCCCCCCTCCCCATATCCCCCCTCCCCATATCCCCATCCCCCATATCCCCCCTCCCCCATATCCCTCCTCCCCATATCCCCCATATCCCCCCTCCCCATATCCCCCATATCCCCCTCCCCATATCCCCCCTCACCATATCCCCCATATCCCCCCTCCCCCATATCCCGCCCTCCCCCATATCCCCCATATCCCCCCTCCCCATATCCCCCCTCTCCCATATCCCCCATATCCCACCTCCCCCATATCCCCCATATCCCCCTTCCCCATATCCCCCCTCCCCCATATCCCCCATATCCCCCCTCCCCCATATCCCCCCTCCCCATATCCCCCATATCCCCAAGTGAACCCAGCCGTAACCTTAACCTCTGCAATACACGCGCAACCGATGGCATGCATTCATATACCTGTCTAACACTGTTGCCTTGTACCCCTGCCACCCCCCCACCCCACCCACCCCGCCACAGGAGAAATGCTCACACAACACCAGGGAGCATGTGAGGACTGGAGGAGGCCCCCCTGATGAGAGGCCACTGACCGAACACGAGGAAAGGGCCCTGGAACTGGCTGGCGGACCTGAGGACCGGGAGGTTGCTGATGCAGAGGTCGGGGGCGTACTAGCAAGTGAGCCACCGACAGCCCGTCCCCATACCCCCCTCCCCTATATCCCCCTCCCCCATATCACCTGATCACTGCCTGCGTGTCTAACCATGCATGCTTCATTGTGTATCGCAGGAGCAAACGTCTAGGCACCCATCCCCGCAGATGCAGACCGCCCGCAGGATGCCCCTCGCACACCACGGGAGACGGAGAGACCCGGACCTTCCGGCATGCGACGCCCGCAGGATGCCCCTCGCACACCACGGGAGACGGAGAGACCCGGACCCTCCGGCATGCGACGCCCGCAGGATGTCCCTCGCACACCACGGGAGACGGAGAGACCCGGACCCTCCGGCATGCGACGCCCGCAGGATGTCCCTCGGAGACCACGGGAGACGGAGAGACCTGCAGCAACAGGGAGACGACGCCCCCGTCACGTGTGGGTGCGACGACGCAGGCGTGTGCCACCCAGCGACGAGAGGGGCAGTCACAGGCCCCCGTCACAGCCGAGCCAGGACACCACTACCCAGGACACCCCTACCCAGGACACCCCTACCCGGGACACCCCTACCCGGGACAGCACTACCCAGGAAGACGAAATACCGGACAGTGATACAGAGTGGTTGGGTGGAGACGAACCCCCACCCCAAAGTGCCATGGACTCAGAGTGGGACGAAGAGCACGACACAACGCCACTGCTGTCACCAACACCCTCCACCATCGCAGAAACACTCACCTCGGTTGGGCACTTTAGTGATGAGGCGCCTGGTGCACTCACTGGTGCGCACAACACAGCCGTCCCGGTACAGCAGGTGGAGGTAGGAGCAGCAGAGGAGCCGGGCGGTCGGAGGGCAGCCCAGCCCAAGCGAACATCTGCCGCCCAGATGGATCCCGGGTTCCTGGAGTTACCACACCCACCCATAGATCCGATGCAACCACCGAACCGGAGACGAGCGAAGAGGGTGACGGCCGGCTTGCGGCGGCTGCAGTCGCAGGTGGAAGAGTCCACCCGAGTCCAGGAGCTGGGAGTGGTGCCGGTCATACGTGCCACCCAGGCCGACACCGCACGTGTGGCGTCCGCGGTGGAGGCAATGGGTGCGATGGTGTCAGATATGGGGAACGGTTTGCGAGGCCTGGGACTTTCCGTGCAGGCGGCGTCTGTGGCCCAGGACATGGCTGCCCTCGCACAGGAGGCCATGAGCCAGTGCCAGCGCCAGATGGCAGAGGCGCTCAACGCCATGGCCCAGTCTCAGCAGGCCATGGCCCAGTCTCAGCAGGCCATAGCCCAGTCTCAGCAGGCCATAGCCCAGTCTCAGCAGGCCATGGCCCAGTCTCAGCAGGCCATAGCCCAGTCTCAGCAGGGCATGGCCCAGTCTCAGCAGGCCATAGCCCTGTCTCTGCAGGCCATCGCTGAGGGCATCGGCGCCATTGGCCATGTGCGAGCCCGCGTCGCACAGCCACAGACAGGGTTTGCCAATCCCCTGGGCTCCATGGCTGCAAACCTGCAGACCCCTGTCGATACCAGCACGGGCCTCCAGGACTGGCAGCGCCAGATGTTGGGGGGGCGTCGGATGGCCAGTCCGTTCGCATCCCCCACCCATGTAGAGGCCTGGGTGCCATCGGGCACCCCGAGGGAGGAGGAGGTGTGGTCCGTCCTGGGTCCCCCTGTAGGGGAGGTCCCGGAACACCGCGACACCTCGGACTCCCCCCCTTCCGTCCCAGGTGCATCGGGTGGGCAACGGGCAGGACAGGCTGGAAGCTCGCCATCCCAGTCGCCCGGGCCGCAGCCTGGCCCATCTAGGCCAGGACGCCCCAGGAAACGGCCGCCAAAGGGATCCCGTGTCAGAGGGCAGGAATCACAGGAGTCCACCTCCAGTTCTGCTGTACCGTCTGAGGAACCACGTAGACGTAGTCAAAGGGCCCGTAAGGCCAAACAATTAGACACTGAGTAAGTTGGCACGGGTGCAGGGCACAGATGAGTTTTAGGGGCTAGGGTACGTGCATGAACTCCTTTGGTTATTAAAGTCAATGTTACTCCTACAGAAGCTGCCTTTGTGCTCTGTCCAAAGCGTGCGGGGGTGTCATGTATGTTGAGCGCAAGTGTGTGTGTGTGAGGGGTGGTCTTACCTCAGCCCCAGGTGAGTCTGCCCCTTCCCCCTGGGCCGCCATCAACATCCCCCCAGGCAGAGGACGGGACCGTGCGCTGCAGTGTCACAGCCGCATGCAGGGATGGTCCGGGTGGATGGTGGTACTGTGGCCATGGGTCAGACATAGTCCAACGATGTGGAGCCAGCAGCTCATCGCAGGGCGGGTTGTCATCATCCTCCATGGCCTGCAATAGACACGCGTCCACCCGCAACTGTGTGAGCCCGGCCGTTGTGCCGCAGGTGGATCGGCAATTGGGGGGGTGGTTCATCGAATAGGTCCCCTTCCTATTGGTGAACACGGCCCTGTTATCCGCAGGTGGCCGCACGGCGACGTGCATCCCATCAATCGCGCCCTGGACCATGGGGAACCCGGCCACGGCAGAGAAGCCCACGGCCCGGGCATCTTGGCTGGCCCGGTCCACAGGGAAGCGGATGTAGCGGTGCCATATAGGGCATCTGTCACTGCCCGGATGCACCGATGCACCGATGTCTGCGATATGCCGGACAGGTCCCCACTCGGTGCCTGGAATGACCCCGTTGCATAAAAGTTCAGGGCCACCGTAACCTTGACGGGCACGGGGAGAGGGTGTCCCCTGCCAGTGCCACGCGGTGACAGGTGTGCCAGCAGGTGGCAGATGTGTGCCACGGTTTCCCACCTCATCTGGAGTCTCCTCCTGCATTCCCGGTCCATGAGGTCCTGGTATGACTGCCGGGGCCGGTACACACGGGGCACCCTCGGGTGCCTCCGTTGCCATGGGGCCGCGATGTCCTCCTCCCCCTCCTCGTCCTGTCGGTCTGGTGTCCCTCCAGCCTGGGCGGCTGCCGCCTGCCCCTCTGCGGCAGCCTGCGCCGCTTCTCTGGCACGCTCCTCCTCCTCCTCCTCATCCAGGGCAACATAGACATTAGCGGCTGCCGCCACGGCGGCCAACATCGCTGGATGATCGGAAAACATGACGGCCTGGTTGGGGGGGGGGGGGGGGGGGAACGACGACATGTCATCATTGCCCATACCCCCTCCTCCCCCCAGCCAGGTGGCATGGACCGCATGGGTCCAACTGTTGGAGGCTGGCACCTGGCCAGGTGGACCAACTCACTTGCCCTCGCATCCCCCCTCCCCGGCACGGACCCCATCCTCCTCCCATGCACGGAGCCCCCCATCCTCCTCACCGGCATGGGTCCCCCATCCTCCTCCCCGGCACGGACCCCATCCTCCTCCCCGGCACGGACCCCATCCTCCTCCCCGGCACGGACCCCCCCATCCTCCTCCCCGGCACGGACCCCCCCCCCATCCCCCTCCCAGGCACGGCCCCCCCCCCATCCTCCTCCCCGGCACGGACCCCCCCCATCCCCCTCCCCGGCCCTCCCCGGCACGGACCCCCCATCCTCCTCCCCGGCACGGACCCCCCCATCCCCCTCCCCGGCACGGACCCCCCCATCCTCCTCCCCGGCATGGACCCTCCCCACCCCCCTCCCCGGCCCTCCCCGGCACGGACCCCCCCATCCTCCTCCCCGGCACGGACCCCCCCTATCCTCCTCCCCGGCACGGACCCCCCCTCTCGGCACTCCCCCGGAGCCCAGCCCACTCTAACCACCCCCAGGCCGTCACCCACCTCCACGCTGGTCGGCGTAAACCTGGAGCACAGGTTGACGCCGATTAAAAGGAGGTTTGATTCACGTCGACGTGACCGGTCATCACGTCGACGGGACTTCGGCCCATCCGGACGGGAGAATATCGGCAGGCCCAAACTCGGCTGCCTTGCGCCCACCCGTGCCATTCTCCGACGTCAGCGGCGCCATTAACGCCCCGCCGACTTTTCTCCCTTCGGAGACTTCGGCAACCGGCGGGGGCGGGATTCACGGCGGCCAACGGCCATTCTCCGACCCTCTGGGGGGTCGGAGAATGACGCCCCTTGTTGCAATGTAACGCATTAGTGTACTACGTGTATGGACGCTTTCCAAGGCGCTTTAAGGTCCTCTTTGGCAAGTGCTGCAGCCATTTTTCAGCGCACTCATGCAACAAAAATGGCCATTTTTCTACTCACAACTGCTGAGTTGAAAACAGCAAGGTGGCAGAGGACGAAGGCGAGCTTCGCCGTTGTTCCCACATGTCCCGACTTTCTTTCAGGATTGTGTTCTAGCTTGCAAGAATAAAATGAGAAATTGCTGAGGTACATGACATAATCTACAGTGTCTACAGCAACAAAACAACTAATGTGGCCCAACCGCTCTTTGTCAGTATTTGTACTGCACATGGGACTCCTTCTACTCCAACTGATTCTTCATACCTCAAAGCTCTCTCGTCCCTTCCCCCTCCCATCAATGGTATCAGCTTCAACCATTCGATGTGGCAGCGAGTTCTACATTCTCACTGCTCACCATGTAAAGAAACTTGCCCTAAATTCTTTATCTGATGTATTTATTACATGTTTTTGATTTGATTTGATTAATTATTGTCACGTGTATTAGTATACAGTGAAAAGTATTGTTTCCAGCATGCTGGACAAACAATGCATACCGTACATAGGGAAGGAAGGAGAGACTGCAGAATATAATGTTACAGTTATAGCAAGGTCTAGAGAAAAGATCAACTTAACACGAGGTAGGTCCATTCAAAAGTCTGATGGCAGCAGGGAAGAAGCTGTTCTTGAGTCGGTTGGTACGTGACCTCAAACTTTGGTATCTTTTTCCTGATGGAAGAAGGTGGAAGAGAGTATGTCCGGGGTGCATGGGGTCCTTAATTATGCTGGCTGCCTTTCTGAGGCAGCAGGAATTGAAGACAGAGTCAATGGATGGGAGGCTGGTTTGGGTGATGGATTGTGCTACATTCACAACCTTTTGTAGTTTCCTGCGGTCTTGGGCAGAGCAGGGCCCATTCCAAGCTGTGATACAATCATAAAGAATGCGTTCGATGGTGCATCTGTGGAAGTTGGTGAGGGTCGTACATGTTGTGCTCCAACCAAAATTAGAAGAATGGATAATATTTACTACCCCTCTCATTGTGAGTTTTTATCTAATGGAATTTTCACCAAGCAAATAAATCAAGTGGTTGCCTGGGGCAATGCATCACCTTCAGGCAATGCATTGACATAATGACTGTCTATCTGCTGCATCATCACCGTTACATTCTTCATTTCTCCTTCTGAAAAAAACAAGCTGACAAATAGTTAGCACCATCGCATTGGCTGGACAGCCGATTCCTCGGAGCTCTTACTTCAGCATTCAGCCTTCTCCTGCGGCATCTGCAAATCACCAATGAAACATTTGCAAATCATAATGCAAAAAAATAAATTGCACGCAAGGCCCTCAACAAAGACATGTGGTGCAAATGGAACACATGTGGGTCCAGAGGTGAATCATGAAAAATAAACCGTTCTTGAAACAAGGCAAAGTAAGTCATGCAACAGTTTATTATTCCTAACACACGAGGGGCCAGCATGTATGTTTCCTATTTTTATTATGGGAGCAATTCAGAATCATTAGACACGGCAATGCTGGGTCCCCAAATATGGGTTTTATCCAGTGATTAGGAGATTAGGAGAATCAGACCAACTCAGGAAGGCGCACCCACCTCAGCCTGTGCCAGAATCAACTGATCTCAGTGGGTTTGAAGTGCTGTCCTTGTCCTCAGTACACCAAGACTAAGAATGGGAAAACTGTTCCAAAAGTCCGTGGTGGCAGTGGCATAGTGCTACTGTCACTGAACTAGTAATCCAGAGACCCAGGGTTATCCTCTGGGGACCTGGGTTCTAATCCCACCATAATAATAATCTTTATTATTGTCACAAGTCGGCTTACATTAACACTGCAATGAAGTGAAAATTCCCTAGTCGCCACATTCCTGTTCGGGTACACGGAGGGGGAATTCAGAATGTCCAATTCACCTACCAGCACATTCACCTACCTAGGGGCAGCACGGTAGAATTGTGGATAGCACAATTGCTTCACAGCTCCAGGGTCCCAGGTTCGATTCCGGCTTGGGACACTGTCTGTGCGGAGCCTGCACATCCTCCCCGTGTGTGCGTGGGTTTCCTCCGGGTACTCCGGTTTCCTCCCACAGTCCAAAGATGTGCATGTTAGGTGGATTGGCCATGATAAATTGCCCTTAGTGTCCAAAATTGCCCTTAGTGTTGGGTGGGGTTACTGGGTTATGGGGATAGGGTGGAGGTGTTGACCTTGGGTAGGGTGCTCTTTCCAAGAGCCGGTGCAGACTCGATGGGCTGAATGGCCTCCTTCTGCACTGTAACTTCTATGATCTATGATCTATCTTTCGGGAGTTGTGGGAGGAAACCGGAGCACCCGGAGGAAACCCACGCAGACACGGGGAGAACGTGCAGACTCCGCACAGACAGTGACCCAAGGCAGAAATTGATTCTGAGACCCTGCCGCTGTGAAGCAACAGTGCTAACCACGCTGTTACTGTGCTGCCCAGGGCAGATGGTGGAATTTGAATTCAATTAAGAAAAAAATAGAATGAAAAGTCTAATGAAGACCATGAAACATTAAGGACGGGATTTACCGACCACCCCGCTGCGTGTTTTTCGGCGCTGGACGTAACCCACCAGCAGGATCTACCAGTCCCGCCACTGTCAATGGGATTTTTGTTAACTGTACCCCTCGGTGCCGGGAAACCTGTGCACTGGCATGGGACCGGAAATTCCCGCCGCCTTGAACAGCTGGTAAATCTCACCTTAAAAGTTAAAAAAAAAACATAAAAAAAAAAACCCATCTGGTTCACTAATGTCCATTAGGGAAGGAAATCTGTCATCTTTACCTGGTCTGGTCTACTTGTGACTCCTGATCGACAGCAATGAGGCTGACTCTTAAAAATGTCCTCAGGGATGGGCAATAAATGCTGGCCCAGCCAGCGAGGCCCATCTCATGAACGAATAAAGAAAAACAGAAGTCCGACTCCATCACCACTCCTGGTCACTGATGGTCAGAGTGCGTTGGCATCAGTATGTCAACCAAGTTGTTTGTTAACATTTGGAACTGGGTGGCTTAATCAGAAAATAATAAAGCACTGCATAGTGTTGGGGTCATGACCCTTAAGACGGCAGATTTAGTCGTTAAAGTTTCCATGTATTTCTAATCCTCACTGTCCTTGTTTATGTCACACTTGATCAACTTTTAAAAGTTTATTGTACTTTAAATAGTAGTTTATTCTTTGAGAGTTCTCATTGCGGCACCATCAGCAGCATTATCTGAGTGGACACAAGTTTCCAAGACATTTTCTACATTCCGTATCAAAGCTAATTATGGTCAGCACTGACCCATTTTCAAATCTGGTGACTGTACAGATCTTGCCGGTGGTGCAGTTCTGTGATAATCTGGTTGTAGTTTGGCGAGATCAATTGTTACTTCTTAGCCTTGTCCAGTGAATGCCTGCAGGAACTGTCCTAAATGCCGTTATACCAATGTTCTCACCGTGTTTTGGCGGATGTATTTACATTATGGTTTAATCATCCATATCGGGTAGGCAGTGGCATAGTAGTATCGTCGCTGAACTAATAATCCAGAGACCCAGGATAATGATCTGGGGTCCTGGGTTCGAATCCCACCCATGGTAGGTGATGGAATTTAACTTAATAAAAATAAAAAACTGGAATTAAAAGTCTAATGATGACCATGAAACCATTGTCGATTGTCGTAAAAACCCATCTGGCTCACGAATGTCCTTCAGGGAAGGAAATCTGCCATCCTTACCTGGTCTGGCCTGCATGTGACTCCAGACCCACAGCAATGTGGTTGACTCTTAACAGTCCCCTCAAGGGCAATTAGGGATGGGCAGTAAATGCTGGCACAGCCTGCAACACCCAGGTCCCATGAACAAATTAAAAAAAAAATTATTAGGATATTATTTTGACCCTTTAACTGAGTTGGGCCATGTGACCAGGCAGTCAAGTGGGGGCTGGTTTGAACTTGCCGGATGTCTGGTGGGAATAGTGAAGCTGTGCAGTCCCAGAAAAACATAACCAGCTTGTTGTGTTATGCTTCTTCATGTAGCATAAGCTGCTTCCTTGGTGTATACTCTGACAAAGGAAGGTTCAGACTTGGAGATAGGTTTAACACATTTATTGAACAGTTAACAATTCTCTCACTTGAGTTCGACTCTCCTGTTAATCTTGCTGTGGTAACTCAGTCTAACTAACAAGTCTGCTCTAAGCCATGCGGTGGGTGTGATGCTTCCGATCTGCCCCTTGTCCTTCTCTCTAAGTGTCGCCTGTGGAAAGAGAAAGAGCATGTGTGCCCTGTCCTTTCATATGGGTTGCCCCCTTGTGGTAGTGTCACCTCTGGGTGTCTTGACTGCCCATTGGTCGTGTCCTATCTTACTGACCTATTGGTTGAATGTCTGTATGTCATGATGTCTCTGGTGCTCCCTCTAGTGTTTACTTAGTTGTGTGTTTACATTAACCCCTTGTGTATCTACAATGATGCATATCACCACACAGCTGACTCCAATTATGTTGCCACCTTAATTGGGCCTTTTTTTCAGGCAGCCAAGGAGCCCATCTGGCTTGGACAGCCTTGAGATCTACTCCCAGTTAAAATCCCATCCAAGTGTCTGCAGACATGGACTCAAACCTCGCTCCTTAATTTGAACATTTTGTCCATTCAATACAATTGAGAGAGTGCCGCATGTTTAGAAGTGCTCCCTAGGGGATGAGGTATTAAACTAGGCGCCTGCCTACCCAGATAAATGTGAGGGTGGCACACTCCTTGATGAGCAGGGGAGATAAACATTTATCCATCAACCAACCGCACTAAAGCAGATTAACTGGTTGTTACTTTTTGTGGGATCTTATTATGTACCAAATGGCTTCTGCAGTTACCCCCAAAACAGCCAGTCGCCACACCCCAAAACTAATTGGGAATGGGGAATATAAAAACAAAGGGCTGGTTCTCCGATTTTGAGGCTATGCCCCCACGCTGGCGTGGGAACAGTGGCGTTTTATGACAGAAGAAATGGCGTAAAACATCCACCAATCCTCCGTTAGGCTGGGGGCTAGCATCGAGGCAGCGTAGAGCACCCGACTCTAGCTGCCGAAATGGCCCGGAACATTGCCGGGTCAGTGACCGCGCATGCACACGGCAGCGGCTGCGACGTGCAATATGGCGGCGTCCGCTCGCGGACCCAGCCTCTGAAATAGAGCCCCCCCTATGACCGACTCGCACGCCCCGGACCACCCCCCAACAGTGCCCTCAGCCCCTGGCAAAGTTCCCCCTGCCCGCGGATCGGCCCTCCTCCTCCTCCTCCGACTGTGGCAGCGCTGAACTGAGTCCGCAGCCACCACGCCAAGTTCCCGATGGTTTAGACCACAAGCGACTGACGCCATTGGGAACCTGGCCGGTCAGGGTGGAGCATCGTGGGGTGGGTGGGGGGAAGAGAGTGGGCCTCAGGCAATGTCCTGTGGCCGTCGGTATGCCGCTTTGGAGGGGCGGCGCATCGCAAACGCGTCGCCGCCCCCCCCCATTTGGTCGTGAATGGGGATTTTCCGGCTGATCGCCGAATGCAATTTCGGCATTGGCGGCCAGGGAATCTCGTCCAAGATCTCACTTTTTAAAAATTTGGTGACCGAGCCTGTAGGTGAGTTCAAACCAGGATATGGAACGAATGCTTCATCCCACTGTTACCGTAGCCCTTGCAGAAGTAACGGTGCATGCCATATTAAAAAATACATTCTTTTAAATTACCTTTAAAAAGCCCATAAACTAAAGGGGGATTAAAAACCCATCGGCTGCAACCCAGCTTTGACGTGAGGCTAGTGAGTTTAATAGCCCCAAAATACTCTTCGAGGCAGATATTTGCCATTGTAACAATTCACAGACTCCAGCCCTGTAAGTAAAGTTGCTGAGAGAGGCAGAGAACCACATTTCTGAGCCTTCTGCACGTTGATGGTGAATTTGGGGAAAGGAACACTGTGTACGTTCATGTTGCCTTGGAATTAAATGTGGTCATAAAATTCAATGAAACGTTTAAGTACAAATGTTCTCAGTTTGTGTTTATTAGTTTTTAAATGCTTCACAAAATTACACAGCTTTTTTTTCCCCAAATAGATTATTATCCAGATTGCAGGCTAATTATCTTTGGCTCTTTCTCATATACAAGTAATAGAGAATGTTTTACATCCAATGATAATTACATTGGGTAAATGGCAAGGCATGTGTATCTCTTTCCATTGAGCCTTGGGACTTGAATGCTGGTTTGAGTATTTTGTTTGAAGCAGCTTGATCATTTGTCTAGATGGAAGGATAAAATATCTGTCCTTTAAGCTTAATTTCTAGTTAATCTTTAAGTGTCGTAATTACAAGACACAAAATCTCAGGGAGCATTTCAGAGGCACAAATTACAAAAGTCCCAATGGGAAAAGAACTTGAGATGGGACAGCCAAGATAAATCCAGCTTCTAAGTAGCATGAAACTGCAAAGTAAATTGAAAAGTTTGCTATTTAATTCCCACCACTGCTCTTTGCGGCAATTGTCCCCTGGGATTGAAAGAGCTCTAAGTAAGCATTTGGAGTGGCTTTCAAAGAAATTAGAACAAAGAAAATTACAGCACAGGAACAGGCCCTTCGGCCCTCCAAGCCTGCGCTGATCCAGATCCTCTATCTAAAACTGTCGCCTATTTTCTAAGGATCTGTATCCCTCTGTTCCCTGCCCATTCATGTATCTGTCTAGATACATCTTAAATGATGCTATCGTGCCCACCTTTACCACCTCCGCCGGCAATGCATTCCAGGCACCGACCACCCTCTGCGTAAAGAACTTTCCACGCATATCTCCCTTAAACTTTTCCCCTCTCACCTTGAACTCGTGTCCCCTAGTAATTGAGTCCCCCACTCTGGAAATATCCACCCTGTCTATATCTCTCATGATTTTGTAGACCTCAATGAGGTCCCCCCTCAACCTCCGTCTTTCTCATGAAAATAATCCAAATCTACTCAACCTCTCTTCATAGCTAGCACCCTCCATACCAGGCAACATCCTGGTGAACCTCCTCTGCACCTTCTCCAAAGCAGCCACATCCTTTTGGTAATGTGGCGACGAGAACTGTCGCATGACCTGCCAACTCTTGTACTCAATATCCCTTCCGATGAAGGAAAGCATGCCGTATGCCTTCTTGACAACTCTATCGACCTGCGCAGCCACCTTCAGGGTACAATGGACCTGAACACCCAGATCTCTCTGTACATCAATTTGCCCCAGGGATTTTTCATCTTAACCTTCACTGCCATTGTCAAAAACTACTGGGCAGAATTCTCCCCCCCATGCCGGGTGGGAGAATCACCAGGGCGCCGCGCGTGTCCCGCCACGACGCCCCGACGCCCGCACGCGATTCTCCCACCCCCCCCCAAACCGGCGCAGCGAGAATCACGGCTGGCCGCTGGGAGAATCGCCGCTCGCCATTTGTAACGGGCGAGCGGCGATTCTCCGGCCCGGATGGGCCGAGTGGCCTGCCCAACACGACGGGTTCCCGTCGGTGCCGTCCACACCTGGTCGCTGCCGGTGGGAACAGCGCGAGATCACTGGCGGGGGGGGGGGGGCCTGTGGGGAGGGGAGGGGGGTTCCTGCGCCGGGGGGGGGGCCTCAAATGGGGTCTGGCCCGCGAATGGTGCCCTCCGATCGGCGGGCCGGCCTCTCTGAAGGAGGAGCTCCTTTGTTCCGCCGCCCCGCAAGATCCATCTGACATCTTTTTGCGGGGCGGTCTCGGGGAGGACGGCAACCACACATGCGCGGGTGACGCCAGTCACGCGGCGCCGGCCGCGTCATTTACGCGGCGCCACTTTTACGCGGTGCCAATGCCCGGCGCGTGTAAATGACGCCACGCCGCTCCTAACCCTCCGGGGGCGGGAGAATAGGGGGCTGGGAGCGGGCTCTAACGCCGGAGTGAAACACTCCAGTTTTCACTCTGGCGTCGGCACTTGGTCTCCCGGTGGGAGAATTGCGCCCCCTATTTTGGGAGTGTATGAAGATTGATGCAAGCCTGTCGCACAGGGCACAGGGTGGTATCTGAATGGTAGTCACAAGTGGGATGGTATTACACAGATTTTTCAAGTCAGATTCTTTGCTTAGAGGCAATTTTGCGCTTTGCTGCCATTTCTCAAACCAATGACCTAAACATTACAAGCAGACCAGTTAGATGCTCCAAACGTCTCTGTTGTTTTGGGATCATTCAAATTTTCTAGTTTTTCTGAGCAGTTAGATTCTGTGGAGTGGAGTTGACAGTACTCTAACACTTCAGGCCAAATTCAGAGCAATCTCACTGCAGGGGAAATTATGGAGAAATATCAGTGAAGGAGAAACCGCAGAGTAATTCGCTACAGGGCAAATCAGAGTGCAATTTCACTGCAATGGGTAATGTAGTTTACTCTGTCATGGTCTGTCCCATTCACGGCATTCATTCCTCAGTTCAGTCCGAGCAAGTTGTTCTGTCTCTGTAAATATGCACGATGTAAGGCCTCCTTCATCCTTGCCTCTCACACACTGCAGGTTTTGCCGTCTGGTGAGTTTTGCCTCCTCCTCACCCTCCAGCCCCAGTGGCATTCCAAGCAACACACCCAACAAACATAACATTTTGCAGAATACGTCACACAGAGATAGTCCAACAGGCCCCGCAAGTCATTCTCCAAAATCTTCAAGCTCATTTGCATCATCAGCAGCTCGAAAGGCCTGAGATGAGCAGTATTATGGAAAGACTAACCAGAGAGTGACCTGATGATACCTTCAGGCGGGCGCAGCCTCCTTCTAATTGTTGGTTTAAGGATTAATCCCAGTGCTCCAAAGTGCAATTTAGCAAAAGTGGCCTCAAACAGATAGAAGTCTATAATATAATCACACTATCAGGAGACCATTTTATGACGAAAGGTCACCCGATGTCAACTGGTGCACATCAGAGGTGGACGGGCCATGGGAGATCATGACCTGAAATTCACAGGCCAATGGCGATTTTATCCCCCAAAATTGGACAAACGTAATTAGAATCTCTCCTCTAATCTCTGTGCAGGTCAAATAACAGTGCAAGGGAAATCAAATTTGTACTTGGCTGAGTAGAAGGCAGTAACTTCTCTTTATGTTGTGATGCCAACAACATAACTTCATTCTGATGGTTTAGAAGGCAATTTTGAACCTTCTCTGTTGTAAAGGTTTTGGGGGTCCTGCACCCCTTTAAGGCTTGGCAACAAAGCTTTGTTGTAAACCAATTTTACTGAGATAAAGTCAGGACAAGTTTCTTAAGTTCTCAGATAAAGTATGTTAATAAACATGTATTATAACACCCTGATCAGTAGAGCATATGAATGGTTTCTCATGTAGCTTTAGTCTGTTGGTCTTCAAGCCTCTCTCCCTTATGTCTTATCCTGTTCTGCTTCTGAATGGTCTCTCTCTCTGCCGTACAAAACCAAAATGTCTTTTATCCTGGCTGTTATCCAATTAATCCCACTTTTACCCCAATCACCTTCAGCCTGTGTGTGAGGGTACCTTCCTTGATCAGCCAGGAATTGTTTATTTTGGCTGTTGGAAACCTTCCGTATTTACGTTAAAAATGCCCTTTGTATTTCTACTGTACTCAGTGCTTTTTGACCCTATGGTTTTGTATCTCGCAGAGAGAGACATCGATATCCCAGCAGTTTCTTACAGTCTCAGAGTCTCCGGGTTTCTTTTTGCCACAGTAAGCAGCAAAACTTGACATGAACTCCCAGAATCCCTCTACCTTGACATCTTTTCTAAACTCTGTCCTGCTTCTAAGTGTTTGACTATTTGACTATTTTAGATGAAGAGTATCTAATAAAATTGTGTTAAGTTTCTCATGACAAAGTCAGATTGTAACAATTAGTATTCTGGTTAGTAGCCTAATAATCTCACAATGGGTTTCTTGCCTTGTGACCACACTCTCACTTTTTATCCGAAAATCTAAATGAAGTTATTCTTTGCTCCACTACGCACGCAGCGGAACATGTGCATTATGCGTCTCTTATCAGTACATTGCAAATGGTTGGCTTTGTGCATTGTAATAATTTGTGAAGTTTATGTAGCAAGGTGTAATTCAATCCCTCATGGTATTGCAGCATGATATGAAGGCCTTTATTAAGGAAACAGCGGAGGGCATCGTTGAACAGTCGTCAAGTTTGGTGAAGAGCTTGGCGCGAGCCATCTCGCATGTGATCTCTTCGCGCTTGGGGATTGGGTAATGCTCCCTCATTATGTTGCGATTCAGATCCTTTGGATCAATGCAGATTCTGAGCTCGCCGGAAGGCTTTTTTCTGCACACCATGGAACTGACCCAGTCGGTTGGTTCAGTAACTCTGGAGATCACTCCTTGGTCTTGGAGGTCCTGCAGCTGCTGCTTGAGGCGGTCCTTGAGGAGTGCTGGGACTCTGCGAGGTGCATGCACCACAGGCGTGGCATTCTGTTTGAGTAGGATCTTGTAAGTATATGGGAGCATGCCCATGCCTTCGAAGACGTTGCGGTGCTGGTCGATGATGGCGTTGAGTTGTGCCCTGAAGTCAGCATCCTGGAAGGCAGACGCGTCATCAGGAGAGAGAGAGTGAACTCTTTGAACGAGGTTTAGCAGCTTGCACGCCTGTGCGCCAAGCAGGGAGTCCTTCAAGGAGCCCACGATCTCGAAAGGAAGGATGGCTTTGCGTGACCTGTGCGTCACTTCGAGTTGGCAAGAGCCGGTAGCAGGAATGATGTTTCCATTGTAGTCCAATAGCTGGCAGGCCGATGGGAGAATGGTTCGTTTGACACGAAGGCTTTGGAAAGCAGACCACGCCATGAGATTGGCGGAGGCACCAGTGTCCAGGCGGAATCGTATTTGGGACCGGTTGACCGTCAGGGTGGCACACCACTCATCGTCTGGATCGATGCTGTATACCGACAGCGGCTGGTGTCTTTGCTTCGGGGACAGCCTGTTTTTCGTTACGACACTGACTCGAAAAGGCGCCTTCGGATCCTCGGTGATTGACAGATAGTGCTTACTAATTTACCTATTGTTACCCAGGTCTCAGAAACTAGAGAGCAACTTTTAAAAGTGCAAGAGGTGATGGTCAATGTGCACAACAGAAAATATGGGTTCAGGACTGCCAGGCTTAAAGTTGGGGCAAATCCAACAAATCCAATGGCATCCAAGATCCCATAGAAGCTACGTGGCAACCAGCCAACAGAATTTGTTCAGAACCAAGGTCCTATGAAGTCATTACACACAAAGGCAAACAATGAGGTGTAACCAAGGCCAAATCATCCATTCCAGATCCTCAACCACCATACATCTAGGATCCCAAAATGTACAGTTGGCGGTGCCTTGTTCCACTGGCCTTTATATTTTTCAAATACTTGTCAAAGGCTTGAAAGTGTGGTAGCAAGGAAGGAAGGAGAATCAAGAGACATCAATAAGTGTACTCAATTCTCCCTTTAAAATGATCAGCAGGTATTCTGCAGGCTGCATTTCCTGTTTAAACTCTGCACTCTCGGATTCGCTTTACTTCCGCATTTTTTTTTCACGTGTTCACTCCAGTTGGTTTAACAACTGGGCTGGTTTAGCACAGGGCTATATCGCTGGCTTTGAAAGCAGACTAAGGCAGGCCAGCAGCACGGTTCAATTCCCATACCAGCCACCTCGAACAGGCGCCGGAATGTGGCGACTAGGGGCTTTTCACAGTAACTTCATTGAAGCCTACTTGTGACAATAAGTGATTTTCATTCATTTCATTTTTCATTTCATTCATTGCTGAGCGGGAGGTCGGAATCGGACTCGGTGACCGTGGGTTGAATTGCCCGAACATTCCTGCGAGGCTGGCTGAAGCGATATGAATTGGAAGGCTGAGCTGCTCGACAGCAGGCAGCATAGTGGCCAAGTCTTCCACATCGTAGGCATTGTCGAGATTTTACGGGGCATTGCCGTTTTAAATGGGCGCAGCCACAGTTGCGTTAGCACGTTCGCTGCGCCACCACGCATGCGCGGTGCGGTCATGCGTGGTGCGCGCCTGCGCATTACGGTCCTCCACGTCACCGTCCCCTCGTTTGATGCGTACAAGCACGGGAGTCCGCGAAAAGCACGCAAAATTGCTGCCCTCATCCAGGCTGAGGCCCTGGAGGTGCTCAATCACTTGGACCCATTCTGCCTCGTGGGGACCTTGCCGCGCCATTTCAGCCGCTTGTATATGGGAGTACCGACTGGTGGCATTTTCATGTTGGACACAGATCTCGATGGCGGTCGCTAGGGTGTGTTACTTAACTTTGAGGAGCTGCTGACGTCGGGGGTCCGACTGAACACCGAAAACGATCTGGTCGCGTATCATGGAGTCGGAGGTGGGCCTGTAGCTGCAAGATAGCACAAGGATGCGGAGGTGCGTTAAAAAGGATTGGAAAGGTTCGTCCTTACCCTGCAAACGCTGCTGGAACACGTAGCGTTCGAAACTTTCATTCACCTCTATGCTGCAGTGAGTGTCAAATTTGAGGAGAACCGTCTTGAACTTCGTCTTGTCTTCGTCATCTGCAAAGGTGAGAGAGTTGAAAATGTGGATGGCATGTTCCCCGTCCGTGGAGAGGAGAAGAGCAATCTTTCTGTTGTCCGAGGCACCCTCCCTGTCCATGGCTTCAAGGAAGAGCTGGAAGCGCTATTTGAAAATCTTCCAGTTGGCCCCGAGGTTGCCGGCGATGCGGAGCGGCGGCGGCGGGCTGATGTTGTCCATGTTACAGGATGACGGAATGCTGGCCGAAGGCAGATCACTTGCAGGTATGTCTAAGAAGTGCTAGTATGCAACCACACCTGGTACCATGATGTGTTGGGTGCTCTGGATCACATACAGGTCACCAACACTTGAAGTAGTGCAACACTATTTTATTAAAAGGTTAACTATTTAAACATACTTGAACTGTGGGTAAATACGATACCAGCTTTAACTAAAGACCTTTGCCTTGTCCTAACCAGTTGATGCACTCAGCACATGGTGAATGTCTGTGTTGCAGGCTGTGAGCTCTGTGCTCCGAGCTAGCTGCTACTCGAATGAGCGGGAACTCTGATGCCCCCTGTCTTTATAGTGCGTGTGCTCTCACTGGTGAGTGGCTGCGGTGTTGTGTATGTTGATTGGTCCCACTGTGTGTCCATCAGTGTGTGTCTGCACCATGATATACTGGTGTATATTATGACAGTCCTTCAGTAAATTACAGATCTGTGTTCAGTTGCTTCTACTCTAGCTGTTTGTACACACGCAATTACGCGCCACTGAAGTGTGAAATGGCTGGCAGGTGGCAGTGACATGCTTTGTAAAGACAAGAGTGCACAAGAAGCCCAGCCCTGGAGCAGAATGATTATTGCTGGCTGAAATCAGAGTCCAACTAAGCAAAGAAACACATGTTTGGTTAATAATAGCTGTTCAGAATTGAAACATTTGCCCCAGCTGTGAATTTTATTACATTGCTTTGGACTTGGACTCGGGATGCTGCAAAGGTTGAGGTTTGATGGGAACGGAGACATTTACTTACTGTTGGCTGCGTGTTTTTTAATGATTTCATATACTCGGAGAAGTAAAATATATATTACTAAAACAGCATGTTGTGCAGTGCTCATGCAAGAAATTTGGGCAGTTTAAATGTTGGGCAGGAGCCTTAAGTGTCGAGGCTTGACAGTAGTGAGATCTGGGAATGATGCAGTCTGAGTAAGAAGCGACCAATTACTTTTGCCTATCCCTGAAGCAGAAAGCAATTGAGCCCTTGAAAATTCCTGAGACTCCTGCCCGCCAAAATAATTTGCCATCAAGCATTAACCCTGAACAATGTCAGCTGCCCACAGGTTCAGACTCAAGGAATGGGCTAAACGCTTGGGTATAATGGGATCGAGAGGCACTGGGGCTGCTTATGTGCCACGCAGACACAGGGAGAATGTGCAAACTCCACATGGACAGTGACCCAGAGCCGGGATTCGAACCTGGGTCCTCAGCGCTGTAGGCAACAGTGCTGACCACTGTGCCACATGCTGCCCCGAGCTGTTCTTCTTATCACTGCACTGGAGGAGCACAGACTCCAGCAGCAACGTACGGCAGCACCCAGGGAAGACCCAACGACAGGAGATCAGGGGGTCGTAGGGCAAGCTTAGGTGTCGGAGGCCGCACCAACCAACAGGGCGTATGAAGGCACAGAAGGAGACTAAGGGTGTACAGAATTTTAGTGTCCTTCTTGAACTGTTGGACAACATGTGCCGTCGGAGACTCAGTTTCACCAGGGAGACTGTTGGGTACCTGTGCCACATCCTTGCAGACTTGCTGCCATGTGGCGATGGAGGACATCCGCTCCCTGTGGCTGTGAACATTACAGCAGCCCTCAACCTTTATGTGACGGGGTCGTTGATGGGCTCCATGGGGAACCTGTGCAGCATCTCATAGGATTCCTCCCGTACGTTCATGCTTGAGGTAACGGATGCATTCTATGCAAAGGCTTTGGTCTTCATTCGTGTCGACCTAGACCAGTCCCAGCAAGATGAGAGAACTACGGGAGTCGACACATTTACAGGAATCCCACAGTGTATGGTGAGATCGACTGCACCCATGTTGCTCTGCATGTCCTGTGGCATTAGGGACATTCTTTCATAAGGGTTCCACTCCCTCAATGTGCAGCTGGGGTGTGACCACCAGATGTGAATCATGCACGTATGTGCACGTTTTCCAGAGAGAAGTTACATCCTCGGTAAGTCGCAGATACCTGGCATTTTTGAGGATCACCCCTGGCCTCAGGGATGACGTATTGGGGAAAAGGGACAACCGCTGAGGTTTGTGCTGATGATGCCAGTGCGGAGGCCAGAGACCTGAGCAGAGGCTCAGTACAATGAGGCTGACAGTGCCACCCCATCGGTGATAGAGGGGTGGATCAGCCTCCTGACAATAGGCTTCCGCTGCCTCGACAGGAATGGTGGGGCCCTCTGGTACAGCCCCAAGAGGGTCTCCTGCATCCCGGTGGTTTGCTGTGCCCTACATAAACGGGTTCAGCATCGGGGCGATGACCTTCATAAGGAGGACCTGGAGCAGCGGCACTTGTCCTTGGATGAGGAGGACATTCAAGAGGGTGTTCAGGAAGAGGCCCCTGAGGACCCTCCTGGGTCAAGGGTGTGCATGGGCAGGAGAGATACTGTAATTGCCTCCCGCTTCAGGCAATAGCAGTAGCATGTTGCCCGATAGCGTGACAGCCCTCAGCCCCAGGACATTGCAGATATTTAACTCATGAAGATCTTGGTGCCGGGGTGTCCTTGAGTTCCTGTTGCCCAGTCGTGCAGGAAGGTGATGAAGACTCATACTAAGGAATGTTCTATAATGCTCCGTTCGGCGCTACGTTTCTTTGTCCCTTTGCTCCAGAGGGGGGTTAGGAGCCAGGGTCTAGGGCTCACTGCATCATGCCTGAGATCTATCGCTGCGAATGAAACATCTCCAGCAGCTGAAGGATGAACATGTCCAGAGGCAGTGCACCTGGCTGGGTCACAGCTGAGACCTCCATCAGTCCAATATCTGGATCGCTCCTGCCTCCACCTGCTGTGCATCAGAAGCGGGGTGGTGCTCACCAGATCGTGATCCAGAAGCCTGTCTGCCAAGTTCACTCACCGAGGCGGGTGTAACTGTGAACATAGAACATTACAGCGCAGTACAGGCCCTTCGGCCCTCAGCTGTGATGCCTCAGCCGTGTCCTCCTCCGAGATCTCTTCTGGGCAGCTGTCTAGAGTGACGTGAGGGGTGCACTGCTGGTGGACAGAGCAGGTTGATGGGCATCTTCGGTTGATGTTCCGACAAGGGACATGGGTTTAGTACATGGCCTGGTCAGGGCTTTGGATTACACAGAACCCACTTGAAACTGGTCATCTGGATGTTGGTTTATGGCTCCTCACTTTTCTCTCACAGGCCAACCTCTTTCTCAGTGCAGGTCCTCTGTGAGCACCATGGCTCCCTCCTCATTGGGAGTCAGAATCCTCATATCGGGCATCCCACCCCCCCACCCATCATAATGTGAGCTGGATGTCTGGTGGGTCAGATGCCGATGACACCTGGCGGGAGGATTTGTTACTTTGCATGGGGAGCCTCCTGCCAGACCGAGGGTATATTGTCGACCGCCTGTCCTCCACGGCATCCAGCAAATGGCTGAGGGCCCCCTCTGAGAATTGAGGTGCAGGTTTTCCTGCTGCCTTCCTCCTGGCTTGAATGAGAGTAAGTGCTGTGGAGCCAACTTAATGCAGCGCCCCTTCATTTGGCGCGGTGTTTTTCATGTGGGGAAATTCTTTTAACAAGGCGTCTGAAAATTAAGGCGGGGATTGCGCCACCGGGGTTGTCGAGTACCACGCGGATTTTCTCGCCGAAAAAGACACTTTGCCATTTTGTTCAGAGAGTTCCACCCATTTACTCTGTTTCTCTCCACAGACGCTGCCAGACCTGCTGGACCTTTCCAGCATTTTCTGTTTTTATTTCAGATTTCCAGCATCCGCAGTATTTTGTTTTTATTTACAGGGTTCCTATTTATCCCAGTTTAGCTTCTGCAGGGCAATTGAAAACTGCGCGAGTGCCTGGGCTGCACAATGTATTGGTGTGACATAGACTGGCAGCAACTGAACATTTCTTGCCATGTTCCTACTGGTGTCATGGCAACCACTCATGGATCATTTCGTTACTGGCTGGAGCAGAACAATGGGCACAATTCTGCCAAAGAAGTAGGGCTGGATTCTTCCGCCCCGCCCGCCACAAGATTACCACGGGGCAAAACGCGGATAATGGAAAAGTCCATTGACCTCGGGTGGGGGTCTCCAGTCGCCGGGGGGGCGGGGGGGGGGGGGGGCTTGGAAAATCCCGCCCGTAGCCTCCGGCAGTGCGATTCCTGCTGGGTGGGTAACCGGATCACAATTCACCCACATTTAGAGTTTTGCACTGCTGCTGGGGCGGGGCCTAAACACACCGGCAAGCGTCGATCGAAGTGTCAGTAAGGGCACCTCACCCCCAGCACCATCACCAGCAGGGGGCTTCAATATCCCCCCCCCCACTACCATCCTTGCCCTCAGAGCCCTCGGGGTGTGGTCATCACGACTGGTCTTTGGTGGTGGAGGCAAGGAGTGATTCCCACCGGTTTCAAGTGTGGGTTGGTGGAATAGCAAGAGCTGGGAGAACCCAGCTTCAAACAGTCCGGCGTGAACCTGATTACTTCAGCTGCAGCGGGCCGGGAGCGTCGCGCACTGTTTGGCGCCTGGCGCAAATCCCATTTTGGGTCTCTCCTGCAATTCTCCCGACACAGCGGGATTTGTGCTGGGCGCAGCGTGGCCAGAAAATCGCCTCCTATGTGTTTGAGGTACGAACCAACAAGATAATTTTGACAGGTTTCACCTCAAACACATACAGTTTGCCCTTTGCAGATACAGCGTATCGTTTTAACTTGTCTTGTCACGTGGTGGTACATGCTATCGATACTGACTGTGGTACTGTCCCTTGCAGATGCAGTTTGATGTATACTCCAGCTTCACGATATCTGCTGCACGTTAATTTTTCTTTCAAGCATTGAAGATTAAACCTCTAACGGGTGGAAAAAATGTCTAGTAGCATTAACGAGAAACAGTGATTTATTTTGCAATGGTTTGTGTCTGCAAAGCGGTTCATACTTAATATGTCTCGTGCTTTAATGTGTCTCTGAGGAATACAACATTGTATTAGAGTGAGATCCTGTTCTTGTCACTTCTCACTTGGAGTCACTTTCCTGGCTGGCAAACGAAAAATAAAATCGGCAAGAGGAATCCATTGCAGGGCTTTGCTGATTACCCCACTCCCCCTCCTACTTCCCCCTCAGTCGCTCGCCTTTGCGTTCACGTCCCTGCAGGCCGCCCCGTTCCCATGCTGCCTTCGTCAGCTCGGGTGGTCTTCGGCCATCGCCAAAGCTGTTCCGTGTTTGGCCGGCAGAGTGGAACATCTGCTAAATTTCCCCTCACTCCAACTGGCACAGTAAATCTGAAATGGTAGAGCGAGTTCAAAAAACAAAGCCCTTCAGCACTTTGTCTCTTTATTAAACACAAGTGCACATGGATTGCGTGACACGGTGATGCTTAGTTACGGCACATCTTTTATAAACGTAACAGAGCCCATAACTCATGAGAACCGCAGGCACGAGCAAGTTATGAAAGTCTTCTGCAATTGTGTAAGAATGTCTGGAATTCATTCCATTATTAATTGGTAAGATGTTATGAATGTTCCAAGGGAGAACATCTCCTTGGTAACTTTCTCAGTTCCTTCTTAAATGTCATTTATGTTGGAATTGAGAATGCATCATATTTTCTCCTCCTGGTTAATTTGAACTGAAAGCACCAGAAAACAATAGGCAGTGTCTACTTTTCTTGAGTTACAATTCTGCATCCAATCAAAATTGAATTTATCGTGTCAGTGGAAAAATAGATCAACATTTTTTTTTGGCTTGTTATAGAAACTCATTAAGGTCATTAATGCTGGGTTTACATCGCTTTTAAAGGGAACAATACCTAGGTAATAATTTGCAACAACTCGGTGGGTGCTACCATGAAAGAAGACAAAGATTCTGGGGTATCACCTCATCACCTTGTCATTTGAGGAGCGGTTGAGGACTTTGGGTCTGTACTCAATGGAGATTAGAAAGATGAGGGGGATCTCATTGAAATTTACAGAATACTGAGAGGCCTAGATAGAGTGGACGTGGAGAGGATGTTTCCACTAGTAGGAGAAACTAGTGACGGTGGAGTAATGGTATTGTCACTGGACTGATAATCCAGAGACCCAGAGTAATGCTCTAGGGATCCAGATTCAAATCCCGCTCTGGGGTCCCGTGTTCGAATCCCACCATGGCAGATGGTGAAATTTGAATTCTATAAACATATTAAATTATGGAATTAAAAGTCTAATGATGACCATGAATCATTGTCGATTGTCGTAAGAACCCATCTGGTTCACTAATGTCCTTTTCGGGAAGGAAATCTGTCATCCTTACCTGGTCAGGCCTTTTTGTGACTCCAGATCCACAGTAATCTGGTTGACTCTTAACTGCCCCCTCAAGGACAATTAGGGATGGGCAATAAATGCTGGCACAGCTGGCACCTCCAATGAACAAATTTTAAAATAAGAACCTGAGGGCATAGCCTCAGACTGAAGGAACAATCCTTTAAAGCAGAGATGAGGAGGAACTTCTTCAGCCAGACGGTGGTGAATCTGTGGAACTCATTGCCGCAGAAGGCTCTTTAAGACAGAATTGGATAGGTTCTTGATTAATAGGAGGATCAGGGGTTATGGGGAGAAAGCAGGAGAATGGTGATGAGAAACATATCAGCCATGATAGAATGGCGGAGCAGACTCAATGGGCTGAATGGCCTAATTCTGCTCCTATGTCTTATGGTCTAACAGATAAGAAATGATTAGAGGAAAAAACAGCAATCAAATGCAGATTATTGTGTTCTGTGTAATGACCGTGGTAATGATGTACACAAAACATCTAGTTCTGTATCTAGTAAAATGATTTATTCATAAACACGTGAAAAAATAACTACCAAACTATCATAAAAACGGTAACTAATAAATGAATTCAGTGAATTCTCCTGGAGCTACTTCTAGTGTGGCTGTCATCTAGTACGACTTGCTACCAACTGCCGAATCCCTCAAGTCACATGGTGGATCTCTATCACCACCTGCTGGTTGGAGGTCGTACCGATAATTATATGCATTGACAGATAACTATATACATTGATGTGCACATGCATATCACCACACAGATGACATGGGAATTGGATGGCTTAGAGCAGGTACAGTTACAACAGTTCAGCTACCTTGGCACAGGGCAGGGTATGGAGAGGATTAGTTTCACTAGACTGGCTGAGAGAGAATGCGAAATTGGGTACAGCCAAAGCTCAGACATCTTCCATGCTCCACCAAATCTAGTGAACATCATCACTTATTTCAACCATTTGTTTTCTACTGATTGTTCCAACATCCACATTGAGTATCTTGGAATTAAATATTTTGGTTCAGATAGGGGCAGGAATATGCAAAGTTTCATACTATGGGCCGGTGTACCGGTTCCCCATGTCCAACCTGAAGAGAGGCTGTCTCCATTTTGGGGCGGCCTTTCCCTCATTTAACTTGAAAGACCAACGTCTGCTTCTTCAGCGTTGGAGGGCCAAGGTTTTTGACGTACAACCTCCTGCCCTGAATTGGAAACCAAACCCGCCTGCACATCGTCAGTACCTCAATGGGGAATGTATCTTCGGCAAGAAATTGATTGGTTTCTAAGATTTGGTCACAACCTGGAATTGCTTTCACTATAGACAGATGCCATCATAAATATGGCAGTATTGTTGCATTTCATTGGATCAATTAATCTATACTACTGTTTGTTTATGCATCTTATTTTACCTGATCTACCTAACAAAAGAGTGCGGTGTGATATCGCTAAGCATGCTAATAATGAGGTGTGATATACCTGAGCATGCTGACAGGCGTGATATACCTGAGCATGCTGACAGGCATGATACACCTGAGCGCGCTCACATGTGTGATATATCTGAGCACGCTGACAGGGATAATATACCTGAACATGCTGACAGGCGTGATATACCTGAGCATGCTGACAGGCATGATACACCTGAGCACGCTCACATGTGTGATATATCTGAGCACGCTGACAGGGATAATATACCTGAACATGCTCACAGGCGTGATATACCTGAGCATGCTGACAGGCATGTATACCTGAGCACGTTCACAGGCATGATACACCTGAGCACGCTCACATGTGTGATATATCTGAGCACGCTGACAGGGATAATATACCTGAACATGCTCACAGGCGTGATATACCTGAGCATGCTGACAGGCGTGATATACCTGAGCACGCTGACAGGGATGATATACCTCAGCCCGCTGACAGGTGTGATATATCTGAACATGCTGACAGGTGTGATACACCTGAGCATGCCGGCAGGCGTGATACACCTGAGCATGCTGACAGGCGTGATATACCTGAGCATGCCGGGCGGCGTGATATACCTGAGCACGCTCACGGGCATGATATACCTGAGCACACTGACAGGGATGATATACCTCAGCCCGCTGGCAGGTGTGATATATCTGAACATGCTAATAGGTGTGATACACCTGAGCATGCCAGGAGGTGTGATCTACCTGAACACGCTGAAAGGGATGATATACCTCAGCCCATTGACAGCTGTGATGTACCTGGGCACGCTGACAGATGTGATATACCTGGGCACACAGACAGGTGTGATATACCTGGGCACACAGACAGGTGTGATATACCTTAACGTGCTGCCAGGTGTGACGTTCGTTGGCATGCTGGCAGGTGTGTACCTGAACACATTGACAGGTGTGATATACCTGAGCATGCTGACAGATGTGATATACATGGGTATAATGACAGGTGTGATATACCTGGACATGTAACAGATGTGATACACCTGGGCACGCTGACAGGTATGGTACACTGAGCATATGGACAAGTATGATATACCTCGGCATGCTGACAGATATGATAGACCAGAGCACGCTGACAGGTATGATACACCTGGGCCCACTGACAGGTGTGATACACCTGGGCACACTGACAGGCGTAATTCACCTAGGCGCACTGACAGGTATGATATACCAGAGAACGCTGACAGGTGTGATACACCTAGGCATACTGACATGTATGATACACCTAGGCATGCTGACAGGTATGATATACCAGAGCACGTTGACAGGTGTAATACACCTGGGCACGCTGACAGGGTTGATATACCAGAGCACATTGACAGGTGTGATACACCTGGGCATGCTGACAAGGATGATATACCAGAGCACGTTGACAGGCATAATACACCTGGTCACGCTGACAGGTGTGATATACTAGAGCACACTGACAAGTGTGATATACCTGGACACACTGACAGGTGTGATACACCTGGGCACGCTGACAGGGATGATATACCAGAGCACTTTGACAGGTGTGATATACCTGGACACACTGACAGATGTGATACATCTGGACACACTGACAGGTGTGATACACCTGGGCACGCTGATAGGTGTGATATACCAGAGCACACTGACAGTTGTGATATACCTGGGCATGCTGACAGGTGTGATATACCTGGGCATGCTGACAGATGTGATATACCTGGGCACGCTGATGGGTGTGATGTACCTGGACACACTGACAGGTGGGATACACCTGGGCATGCTGACAGGTATGATATACCAGAGCACATTAACAGGTTTGATATACCTGGGCACGCCGACAGGTGTGATACATTTGGACACACTGACAGGTGTGATATACCTGGGCACACTGACAGGTGTAATGTACCTGGGCACTCTGACAGGTGTGATATACCAGAGCACGTTGACAGATTTTATACACCTGGGCATGCTGACAGGTGTGATATACCATAGCACACTGACAGGTGTGCTATACCTGGGCACGCTAACAGGTGTGATATACCTGGGCACATTGACAGGTGTGATATACCTGGGCACGCTGACAGATGTAATATACCTGGGCACGCTGACAGGTGTGATATACCTGGGCACGCTGACAGGTGTGATACATTTGGCCACATTGACAGGTGTGATATGCCTGGGCACGCTGACAAGTGTAATATACCTGGGCACACTGACAGGTGTGATATACCTTGGCATGCTGACAGGTGTGATATACCTGGGCACGCTGACAGGTGTAATATAGCTGGGCACACTGACAGGTGTGATATACCTTGGCATCCTGACAGGTGTGATATACCTCGGCACGCTGTCAGGTGTAATATAGCTGGGCACACTGACAGGTGTGATATACCTTGACACGCTGACAGGTGTGATATACTTGGGCACGCTGACAAGTGTGATATACCTGTGCACGCTGACAGGTGTGATACATTTGGCCACACTGACAGGTGTGATATACCTGGGCACGCTGTCAGGTGTAATATAGCTGGGCACACGGACAGGTGTGATATACCGTGGCACGCTGACAGGTGTGATATACCTGGGCACGCTGACAGGTGTGATACATTTGGACAGACTGACAGGTGTGATATACCTGGGCACGCTGTCAGGTGTAATATAGCTGGGCACACGGACAGGTGTGATATACCTTGGCACGCTGACAGGTGTGATATACCTGGGCACGCTGACAGGTGTGATACATTTGGCCACACTGACAGGTGTGATATAGCTGGGCACGCTGTCAGGTGTAATATAGCTGGGCACACGGACAGGTGTGATATACCTTGGCACGCTGACAGGTGTGATATACCTGGGCACGCTGACAGGTGTGATACATTTGGCCACACTGACAGGTGTGATATACCTGGGCACACTGTCAGGTGTAATATAGCTGGGCACACGGACAGGTGTGATATACCTTGACACGCTGACAGGTGTGATATACCTGGGCATGCTGACAAGTGTGATATACCTGGGCATGCTGACAGGTGTGATATACCTGGGCACGCTGACAAGTGTGATATACCTGGGCATGCTGACAAGTGTGATATACCTGGGCATGCTGACAGGTGTGATATACCTGGGCATGCTGACAGGTGTGATATACCTGGGCATGCTGACAAGTGTGATATACCTGGGCATGCTGACAGGTGTGATATACCTGGGCATGCTGACAAGTGTGACATACCTGGGCATGCTGACAGGTGTGATATACCTGGGCACGCTGACAAGTGTAATATACCTGAGGTCTGAGGTATCAGGAGCAGGTTGCATGAAACGTAATAAAGAAAAATAAAATCTTTAAATGAAGAGCAGTAAAGGCCTTCAGTGCTTCTGCTTTAACCTTCCGGACCTACCACCAGGCTTAAGTGTTACTACCAAAGCCGTAATAATTTACAAGAGTGTGTTCAATGTGACATTGTTTACAGGCTGGAGTCAAATGATCAGCTGTTCAGATTTACTTAATTCAAAGCGCACAGTTCATATATTTTATTGTACAATTAGAGTTAATATTTAATTGCATAAATTGTTTCAAGATCGATTTTCAGGCAATGACATAAATAGCAGATCATTAAACCAGAAAAGGAGCATTTTTTTAAATTGCAAAGAGAAGCCGCTTCATTTCTATCATTTTTACAAAATATAAAAACACAATCCTGTTGTTTACAGATCAGTTTCTATCACCTCAGAGTAAATCCCCTTCATAGGACATGGTTATCACAATGCTCTGCTTATATTCAAATGTTTCTGAAGGATCCTGTATGCAAAGAGTGCACTCCCTCCACCCAATCCGGAGAGGCCAGGCAGCAGCCCCCATACCTTGCCTAATGGCGGTGCGAATACCCACACTGCCGATAGGAACGGGTGGTCATGCAGTTAACATCACTCCTACTCCATTCCTACCCGCTGAGACCTTAACTAGGACCACTTTTAAGGCCACCGAGCTGCCCGGCTCACAGGTATAAGCCTCATTGATAGAAATCCATGGAATATACAGAAACAGGGCAACTATTATGTTCTAGGGGCGGCACGCTGTTGCAGTGGTTAGCACTGCTGCCTCACGGCGCCGAAGACCCGTGGTAGATCCCAGCCCCGGGTAACTGTCCGCGTGGAGTTTGTGCATTCTCCCCGTGCCTGCGTGGGTCTCACCCCCACAACCCAAAGATGTGCAGGGTAGGTGGATTGGCCACGCTAAATTGTCCCTTAATTGGAAACATTTAAAAAACACATTGTGTACTGCTGCTTATATACCGCACAAGTCGCCTGGTATTCCAAATGCACGTCTTTCACCAGATCATATTATTTTCATTGCTCTCTCTGTACTCATCTAGTTTCTTACTGCATGCAATTGAGGGCCGTATAATATCATTGGGGCAGTGCAATGTCAGCAGAATTCGTGGTGCACTGATAATACCTCTGGACTAGTAATCTGTACACCGAGGCTGAGTGCGTGGGCACGTGGATTTAAATCTCACCATGGCTGCTGGTGGAATTTGAATTCAGTGAATTAAATCTGGTGTATAAAGCAAATCTCTGAAATGGTGACCGTGAAACTATTGTTGATTGTTATTTAAAGGCCTACCCGACTCACTAATGTCCTTTAGGGAAAGAAATTTGCTGCCCTCACGCTAGCACTTATCTATACGGGACTCCAGATCCACGGCAATGTGGTTGACTCTTAACTGTAATTAGGGATGGACAACAAATGGTGGCCTTGCCAGAGACACCTGTTTTGTTATGCTCTTGACATAGCATAAGCTGCTTCCTTGATGTGCATTCTGACAAAGGAAGGTTCAGACTTAGAGATAGCTTTAACACATTTATTAAACTATTAACAATTCTCCTACTTGGATTCGACGCTACTGTTTATCCTGCTATAGCTACTCAGACTGACGAACCAGTCTGCTACAATCCACGTGGTGGATGTGATGCTCAATCAACCCTGTGTCTGTACTCACTGAGTGTCTCCACTGGAAAGAGACTGAGCAGGTGTGATGTGTCCTTTTATATGGGTTGGTGTAATGCCCCCCTGTGGTAGTGTCACCTCTGTGTGTATCGTGACTGCCCATTGGTCATGTCCTATCTTACTGACTTATTGGTTGTGTCATGTCTCTGGTGTTCCCTCTAGTGTCTAGCTAGGTGTAGTGTATGTACATTAACCCTTTGTGTACTTAGTGATGTATATCACCACAATACCCATATCTCTGAAAGAATAATACTAAATTACTGTAAGGATGACTGAGCACAGTTATGGGCTCTCATATCTCGCAGGAGATTTGCTCCATTGGGGCAGAGAAGGTAAAGGGGGAATATAATGACGGTTTACAAAATTATTAGAGATTTTAAGTGTGGAATAGTGAAAAGTAGTTTCACTGGTTGAATCAATGAAAATGAGACAGGGACTCAATGTTGTCACTATGAGGAAGGAGGCAAAATTAAACTTTTCTAAACTGGGGACACTGAAACAGCAATTGTTTTACTTCACCTATCTATTGAAACCTGGGGAGGGGGAATTGTCCGCTGCCGGTAGCTGAATTCCTGATGCGGAGGAAAATCCCGTGTTCGGGAAAAAACGGGATTGGCACCTTGCGATGCTCTGGTCCCCCGCTGGCAGTGGCTGGATGCAAATGGATCAAAATAATCCATTTGCATCCTATTAACGGATAGGATTAATAGGACTCTCCACATCTCTGTGATGCTCCGGGATTCACGCAGGCGTGGATTGGTGCAAGTATTAGCCAGGGTGGCCCTGTCGCGATGGGAAAATGTATCAGTGCCACCCGCCCCAACAGTCCTGGACACACCCATACCCACCATTGCAGCCTCAGAGGTAAGAGCTGCCTTCTTGAAAGTGAATCCGCGGAAAGCGACGGGCCCCGACGGAGTCCCTGGATGAGCACTCAGAGCCTGCGCAGACCAGCTGGCGAGTATATTCGCAGATATCTTCACCACCTCACTCCTCCGCTCTGAGGTCCCCACCTCCTTCAAGAAGACCACCATAATACCAGTACCAAAGAGGAACAAGGTAGCCTGCCTCAACGACTACCGACCGGTGGCCCTGACGTCTGTTATCATGAAATGTTTCGAGGGGCGAGTCATGAGATGGATCACTGCCAGCCTCCCAGACGGTCTTGATCCACTGCAGTTCGCCTATCACTGCAACTAGTCCACAGCAGATGCTATCTCCCTGGCTGTACAATCAACATTCAAACACCTCGACAACAAGGACACCTATATAAGACTGCTGTTCATCGACGACAGCTCCGCCTTCAACACCATTATCCCAACAAGACTAAGAACCAAACTCCGCAAGCTTGGACTTGACCCCTCCCTGTGCAGCTGGATCCTCGACTTCCTCACCAACAGACCGCAATCTGTCAGGATAGGCAACAGCACCTCCTCCACATTAGTCCTCAACTCCGGAACCCCTCAAGGATGTGTGCTCAGTCCTCTACTGTGCTCCCTATACACACATGACTGTGTGGCAAGATTTAACCCCAACTCAATCTATAAGTTTGTAGATGATACGACTGTGGTGGGGCGTATCTCAAACAACGACGAATCAGACTACAGGAGGGAGATAAATCACTTGGTTGCATGGTGTACCGAAAACAACCTCTCTCTAAATGTTGGAAAGACCAAGGAACTGATCATCGACTTCAGGAACCCCAGAGGGTTCCCCACTTTGTGGTGGTCTGCTGTGCCCTCCACAATCTGGCACAGCAGGGGACGACATGCTGGAGGAGGAGGAGGAGGAGGGACATGCAACCTCATCTGAGGAGGAGGAGTCGGAGCAGGAGGGTCTGGTGGACGAGCCTGGGGAGGAGCTGCCGGAGGTGCTGGAGGATGGAGGACAGGCAGTGGCAAGGGCCTGGAGGGCCAGGGAAGCCCTCATCCACACCAGATTCACATAAGATGAGGCTCAACCCATCCCTCACTTCCCTTCTACCGCATAATCACCCCCTTAACCCCCATTTCCCCCTTCTCCCCCCAATCACCCCCATTTCTCTACGTTCTCCCATTTCTCTCCTTTATCCCAATCCCCCCCATTCCATCACACCACCCTCTCCCGACCACCCTGTTCCACCCTCCCAGAATCTGTGTAACATCACTCCAGCGGGTTGGCACTGTCTGCAGGACACTATACAAGGCAGGAGAGTGATGATAATAATAATATTTATTATTGTCACAAGTAGGCTTACATTAACACTGCAATGAAGTTACTGTGAAAAGCATCTAGTCGCCACATTCTGGCGCCTGTTTGGGTACACAGAGGGAGAATTCAGATTGTCCAATTCACCTAACAAGCACGTCTTTTGGGACTTGTGGGAGGAAACTGGAGCGCCCGGAGGAAACCCACGCAGACGGGGAGAACGTGCAGACTACGCACACAGTGACCCAGCCGGGAATCAAACCTGGAACCCTGACGCTGTGAAGCAACAGTTCTAAACACTGTGCTACCGTGCCGCCCCAGCTGTGGGGAAAGCTTTGGTGCTTTTCAGTTTATGCCAAAGATGGACTCCTGTATTTCTGCTGACAGCGCTTTCACACCCACCCTCCGAATGGGGTCTGCATCATGTGCGTTTAATCTTGGACCACTGTGCATGGGGTGTTGGTGGGTGCAGAGGGCAACATGGGGTGGGGGCGAAGGCAGACTCGCTGTGAAGATTAACGTGACAGAGGCTTCACATATATCACCAGCGGCACTCAGCGCTTCGTGGTCTAGTGCTACGTCTAGGTGTGTCCCCAGGATGCACATCAGAGCTGGAGGCAGTCTGCTGTTTTACACACTCTGTGGCCAGTGATACCTTTGGGAGATGTCCTCTGGAGGGCCTGGAGTGGGGGGGGGGGGGCCCTGTCCACCGCCCTTAAGATGCGGCGGGGTCAGGAGGGGCAGATGCGGAGGAACTGGAGACCGCCATCATATCCTTGGTGGAAGGCCCCCTGTTGGCCTCCAGCGCTTCCTCCTCCCTGACGGTGGCCGTAGTGCCCTGGGATTCTCCCTCGGATAGAGGGGCAGCTGGAGTGAATTCCAGAGACCTCTGGCTTTGCCAACCCTGGAGGCTCCCCATTGTCTTCATCATGGTGTCGACGCCCTCAGCGATGCTCCTCTGTGAATGGGCCACGCTCTGAAATGCCTCTGCAATGTTGTCTAGGACACGTCCCTCCGCGACTGGGCCATGATGTTGAAAGTCCCAGTCTTGGTCGTCACAGACTGAGTCATGCCTTGGACATCACAACTCAAGACGCGGATGGGGTGCTCCAGGTTTCCCACCGAAGTCACGAACCCCAGGCTGGCCTCGGTGCCATGCGTGCTCGGCACCAGCTGCTGTCACCAAAGCCTTTGGGACTCCTCCAGTCGGCTTTGCAGTGGTTGGAATGTCACTGACATCCCGTCCTGAATGTCGCGGCTGTGTCCTATTATCTGCATCAGCTCTGGCAGAACCTTGTCCAGAGTCCCAGCATCTGGTTGGAACCCAGCTGTGCCGTGGGATCCAGCAGACCTCCAGCTGCTGTCTCTCTTGGATATTCCTGCCTCCACCTGATGTGCATCAGCTACTGATTAATGAGCACTGACCAACCTGTAGAAGACGTGAAATTCTACATGTGATACATTGAGTCAATGGAAAATTAATGAGTTGGATTGAACAACGATAAGAAAATAAAAAGTGGTGATCATTTGAAGAAACACGATCTAGCTACACTGATGAGCATTGTCCCACAGGGTACTTTCTTCATCCTCTGCAGACCAATCTGTATTAAAGGATAGTTAGTCTTTGTGTGTTATTGTAAATTTGATGTTGATACCAAGCTCTTTCGCTGTGCGTTTCAGACAAGGGAAATAAGGAATTTTCGAAGAACCCCAGATGGCTCAGGAAATACAAATAGATTTTAATGTAGATAAGCAAGGCTAATTAAAAGCAATGTTTATTAAAACAGAATTAGCAAATATGTGCAGTAAGTTTTACAACACCATGTTAAAGTCCAACAGGTTCATTTGGAATCACTAGCTTTCGGAGCGTAGCTCGTTCATCAGGTGAGTGAAGCAATATGTAGACAGTGAAAGGGTGTTCAAGAGAACAATAAGAAATTGGGCTCTGAATAGTGATCAATTGATATGAAATTGCCATTAATAAAACTACAATAAAAAAGACTACAATAATTTACATTTAAAGCTGGTCAAGTGCTAAGATATATCTTTATTGCATTTGATCATCGGTTGAAACAGATTCGCTTAATTTCATGTAGATTTAAAAAAATAAATTTAGAGCACCTGTTGTACCCTCAATAACGACACTTAGAGAGTAAACGGTAAAGAAGGCTTTAATAAGCTAAGAACTAGCCTGGTGCCTAGACAGGTGCTTACTGGGTGCTGCCCACAAGGCGGCCTCTTATATACGACTCCCAGGTGGGCAGAGCCAGAGGCAGAGTCCCCCAGGGTTCCAAGCCCTGTCTTAAAGGGGACATCACCTTACATGATGATAAGGGTACAGTAATACAGTAACCGTTCATCACAGAACGCAATTTTTTTTTTCCCAATTAAGGGGCAATTTATCATGACACATCTTTGGGTTGTGGGGGTGAGACCCACGCAGACACGGGGAGAATGTGCAAACTCCACATGGACAGTGACCTGGGGCTGGGATTGAACCCGGGTCCTCAGCACCGTGAGGCAGCAGTGCTAACCACTGTGCCACCGTGCCACCCAATTTTATGTAGATTATCAGCAAGCCCATATTTGACATTGTGCACGATTTATACATCCTACAACTCCAGTTCCCACATTGTTACCTCTGAATCTATCTTTGGCCACTACCTATTCTTTGGCTGAGTGTACCTAGGCTAGTTAATTCGCACATTAGTTCCTTTTCTCAACCTTATGAGACTTCCTTTTCAAATATTTCTTCAGAGTTCTGACTCCAGTAGACAATTGAAGTTAATTCTTGCTTTAATCATCTACTTAATTCATACAATGATAGTTGGCACAGTTACGAGGGCTGGAGAAGAATGACAAAGGCCATTTCCGAGGGAAGGTTTGCAAAGCTGAACTTGGAGTAAAGAAGGTTGATGGGGGTGTGACTCAGCTCCTCAAATTCTGACATGATAACTCTTTGATTTAAATTATGAATTCGGAATCACAGGAAAGAAGATTAAAATGACTATGCCCTACACAAATTCGAGTTCCGAAGAAATTCTGACAGAATGTGTGGATCAGCCTCCCAGTGAAAGTAAATGAAACTGCCAGTCAACTGCCCATCAAAGAGTTGGATGAATAATCATTGGAGTTCAAGATCAGCCTAATAGATGCTGCAGACCAGCTGAGTCTTTCTGGTATCCTCTGTTCTTGTTTCAGATCCCAGCATCTGCAGTATTTTGCTTATCAGAAAGCATATCAGGTTCCACATGTATGCTGACGGCACCTAGCTATACCTCGCCACCTCCTCCCCCTCCATTATCTTTGAAGACTGCTCATAAGACATCCATTATTGAATGAATACTAATTCCTCCAACTAAATATTGGAAGACTGAGGCCATTGTCTTACGCCTCAGCACAACCCTGTTCCCTTGCCATTGACTCCATTCCTTTCCCTGGCAACGGACTGAGGCTGAATAAAACTGTTTGTAACCTTGATGATGCGCTGAACCCAAAAGTCAGCTTCCAACTCACAAATTCATGCCACCGCCATGACCATCTACTTTCACGTCTGTACTATTGCTCAGCTCTGTCCCTGCCTCAGCTCACCTTCTGCTAGGAACCTCCCATGCCTCTGTCACCGCTAGATCTGACTATTCCAGTACTTTCTTGGCTGGTTTCCCAACTCCCACCCTCTATAAACTTGTGCTTGTTGTGTTATGCTTCTTCATGTAGCATAAACTGCTTCCTTGATGTATGCTCCGACAAGGGAAGGTTCGGACTTGGAGATAGGTTCAACACCTTTGTTGAACAGTTAACGATTTTCCTACTTGAGTTCGACTCTCCTGCTGATCTTGCTATCGTAACTCAATCTAACTAACCAGTCTGCTCTAATCCATGCGGTGGGTGTGATGCTTCCTGATCTGCCCCTGTCTGTCTGAGTGTCCCCTATGGAAAAGAGAAAGAGCATGTGGGCCCTGTCCTTTTATATGGGTAGCCCCCTTGTGGTAGTGTCACCTCTGGGTGTGTCTTGACTGCCCATTGGTCGTGTCCTATCTTACTGACCTATTGGTTGAATGTCTGTGTGCCATGATGTCTCTGGTACTCCCTCTAGTGTTTACTCAGTCGCAGTGTACCTACATTAACTCCTTGTATATTTACAGTGATGGACATCACCACAGTGCTCATCCAAAACTCTACTGCCCTTATCCTAACACACTCCAAGGTACATTCACCCATGACCCTTATGTTTGCTGACCTATATGAACTCCTGATCCAGCATAACCCCAATGTTATAATTCTCATTCTTATTTTCAAATCCCTCCATGGCATCTCCAGCATGTTTCTGTAACCTCCTCCAGCTTTACAACCCTCGGAGATCTCTTTGTGTTCCTCTGGTTCTAGCCTCTTACGCTAACCCGGATTTTAACCACACCTTTCACATTGGCCCTTAACTCCGCTATTCTCTCTATAAGCCTCTCTCCTCCTTTAAAATTCCCCTTGAACTCTCCCTCTCACCTGCCCTTTAGGTGACTCAATGACAAATTCTTGCTTGCTAACAATCCAGCGAAGTACCTTGGGATATTTCTATATCAATGAAAGTTCTTGCTATTGGTATGATGGATTGTTCTTGGAGCGTTTGGTCTCGATGAGCTTCCTTACTTTATCTTACTAGCCTGTCTTCTTGTGTTGTTATGATGCCCCACCTTTTGTGATTTAAAATAGCTGGCACAGAGAACTATAGATTAGAATCTTTAAAAGAAAGACCGATCTCGATAGAATTTTTTTTTTTTAAATTTCTTTTAAAATAAATTTAGAGTACCCAATTCATTTTTTCCCAATTAAGGGGCAATTTAGCGTGGCCAATCCATCTAGCCGGCACATCTTTGGGTTGTGGGGCGAAACCCACGCAAACACGGGGAGAATGTGCGAACTCCACACGGACAGTGACCTAGAGCCGGGATCGAACCTGGGACCTCGGCACCGTGAGGCAACTGGGCTAACCCACAGCGCCACCGTGCTGCCCCTCGATAGAATTATTGAGAGCAGGCAGATGAAACGCTGGCAACACTAATCTTCGATTTCCTGCCCGAAAAGCTTTGAGAGAAGAGAACTCTTTTTATAACGGCACTTTTACATGGTCTTACACTTTAAAAATAGCAAGTACATACCAGGAGCAAAACTCAACCCAGCTGTAGCAGGTGGATTGAGTGAAAGCAACTTTGGGAATCAAACATGCGGCCATCTGGTTGGCAAGTCCGAGCTGGAATCATTACACTACTGGCTGTGTAATCCCACTAGAAATTTCTACAAATTTTTACAAATGACTTTGGGATTTCAGGGATTGAAGCATCAAAGACTGAAAAATGAAAGCTGAACATATATTAAGTTCAGGCTTCTGGCTGGCTAGTCATCTAGTTCTAAAACCACACAGCAATTAGGGACAAAAATCCACCCCAGTCTCAAATATGAATCTGAGGAAATTTACGGACTGCCTGCGTGGAATTTTGTGATACCTCGCTACTCAATTGCGCCAGGAGTAGGAAATTGGTTGCTTGGCACTATTCACCATTCTGAGTGGCCAACTCCAGCTGTATGGCACACAGTACCTTTCAATACAGACGCACACAGCTGGATTTTCCTTTTCACACCCTCCACAGACCTGGGCTGAGCTTCTGCTGCGCTGGGTCTGGGATTATTGTACATTCATGGTGGACTTTCAGCAGGATTCCTGTTAGGAATTCTGCCTGTAGTCCTCAGGAGATTCAGGATGCTGCTGCCACTCTGGTAGAAGGAGGGTGCTTGAAGGGGACAGGAGAGCCTCAAAGTTTGGAATAGATCCTTGAACAATGGGATTGGCGAAAACCTTGGCCAATCTAATGACCTGGAGAAAGAGGAGGTAAGTACCAGACCCCATTCCTTCCATTCAGAAACGTTTGAAACTTACTGCTGTTAATGTTCATTGTGAGACCAGCCTTGGAGAATTGTTGGGGGGGGGGGTTGGTGGAACCCACCCCTCAATTCCCCATTAGCATTTGCATGAGGTGAGTGGGAAGCTACCTGCAACAGGATTGGGGGATGGGAAATTAAGGATGGGATGGGTACCCCAGGCCGGGATATCCCAGTGGTGGAGGGAGGGTGTTTCAAGCTTCCCCACATTACTGGGTTTTTGGATTTCAGGTATGCTGCATGTGTACACAAGCCAGGCACAGCATACCCAGAGTGTGGTATCCCTGACTGGGCCTGTACTTGTCCTTACTTCCAGTTGCAACTGTGTGTGCTCAGTATTATGCCCAAAAGTGGAATAGGAAAGTTGGCTGCTACTGTAGATCCAAGAAATCTATCTGTAAATGCTGTATGGGTCTCCAGCTGCAGGCATTCTGTACAGCTGACCCTGAGGTGGAGGCACTTGCTTGCTTGGAGATGCAAGGAGGATTGCCAGAAGCTCCTTCTCGGATTCTCCAGCCTGAGAGAATTGGGCACAGCCTCCAAAGCGTGCTTTGAAATGAAATGAAATGAAAATCGCTTATTGTCACAAGTAGGCTTTAAATGGACGGACGTTTCAAAATGTTGGACTCCACAAGATGAACACCTGGATAACTAATCTAGCTAGAAGCTCTCTTCTCTCATCAGGAGATACCCTTGGAAAGCTGCAGCAGACCCAAAGTGGTGGCCAGGAATCTCGATATACTGGATCTCCACCCATTTTACCTCAGCTTTTCATCCACGCCTTTGGTGGATCCGAGCGCAAAGGAGAGATGTCCGTGCCTCGGGGGGTCTCCAAATCAGGGAAAGAAAAATCAATGTGCTAGTCATCCTTTAGGCCCCAGTAGTGTACCTTATAGTCAACTGACAATGGGAGAAACATAGGAGTGGGTAGCACGTCTGTATTCTCATAGGTGGCGTGTATTTGGGGAAGAAGGTTAAAGGAATCAAGCCCTTTCAAAAGAATAAATATGAAAAGAATTTTCAAGGAGAATCAGGCGGGAGCAGTCTTTTACCCGGGTTGCATAAGCAGCAGGGATTCAATTTGTGGCCTGCTGGTCGAATTCAATTCTTCTGCTCCAAATTACTGCACTACATGTTTACACAGACATGAAAATGACTTCTTGTCACAAGTAGGCTTTAAATGAAGTTACTGTGAAAATCCCCTAGTCACCACATTTCCAGCACCTGTTTGGGGAGGCTGTTACAGGAATTGAACCGTGCTGTTGGCCTGCATTGGTCTGCTTTCAAAGCCAGCAATTTAGCTCTGTGCTAAACAGCCCCCATTGAGGTGTGAGCTGAAAATGTCAATATGAAGCTTTCGCATTTAAGTGTCGGTAATCATCAGGATGTGTGCAGATTGGCACCATTACAAGGCACATCTCAGCAGCTTTGATTCGCCACATGCATTCCGAGTGGCCAAGTTGCGTTCAGCTGTGACAGGCTGTGTGTACAACTGCAAGTAAATTGACTTTGCTGCAGAGCACAATTAAGCCTGTGCCACGGCGAAGCTCAGTTTGCTCCACAACTGGGTTATTTCAGGGTAACATCACTAATGTTTATATGGCCTCAGCTAATTTGCAACAGCTGTTAAATGTGCTACAAAAGTAAATCAGTAACTCGCCTGTAAATGGAGTGTCTGACTGCCTGCTGCCACATATATGTGGACACTAATATTCACCCACTTCCCAGAAACTACAGCTTAATGGAGTTTATAATCATCTTGCAAAGCTCACCCCCGGGGTTAATATTTGTCCTTTTGTGTGGTAAGTACAAGCACAATTTAAAATATCACATGTACATTTTCTTGTTAATGTTCCCATGGCAACAGTGCTTGAATTTTCATCGTTGCTTTGACCACACACATATTGGAGATGAACACATGAGCACGTTCTACGGACAACAGGATCATAATTCACCCTTAATTTTTCCATTCATTTCTCTGAACAGGTGGCAAAAAGCTATATACTTTTGTTCATATTTTACCAGGTCTTCCATGGTCTGAGGATACATCTTTGAGCAACAAAATCCATTGAACAAAATGTTACAGGAAAGAAGTGTCACACTGATAGAAAATGGAAACCAGGCAACGGGTACCCGCTGTTGCCCGTTTTAATGACCTGCTAATGTTGAATTGAACCTCACTTTCTATCGATCAACCAAGAATTTTCTCTTTCTTTGTGTAAAAGTGTCATACTCAATGATAGTAAAAATGTCAAATTCTTCATTTCAAATGCCTCCATCGCCTTACCCCTCTCTACCTTCGTAATCTCCTTCAGCCCTGCATTCCTCTGAGATCTCTGCATTCCTCCAACACTAGTCTCTTCTGCTTTTTTAATTGTCTCGATTTTAATTGCTTCGCTGTTGGTGGCCGTGCCTTCAGTTGCCCGAATCCCTGGACGGAATTTTTCAAATTAATTCATGGGAATGTGGGCATCACTGGCTAAGCCAGAATTTATTGCCCGGCCCTAATTGCCCTTGAGGAGGTGGTGGTGAGCTGCCTTCTTGAACCGCTACTGTCCATGTGGTGCAGGTGCACCAATGGTGTTGCTAGGAAGGTGTTCCAAGATTTTCACCCAGTGACGGCGAAGGAACAACGAAATATTTCCAAGTTAGGATGCTGAGTGATTTGAAGGGAAACATCCAGGTGGTGGTATTTCCATGCATCTGCTGCCTTTGTCCTTCCAGGTGGTATTGGTTGTGGGCTGGGAAGGTGCTGTCGAAGGAGCTTTAGTGAGTTGCTGCAGTGCATCTTGTAGATGGTACACACAGCTGCCACTGTGTGTCGGTCGTGAAGGGAATGAATGCCTGTGGAAGGGGCGCCAATCAAGTGGCCTGCTTTTTCCTGGACGGTGTGGCGTTTCTTAAGTGTTGTTGCAGCTGCGCTCATCCAGGCAAATGGAGAGTGTTCTAGGGGCTGTTTAGCACAGGGCTAAATCGCTGGCTTTGAAAGCAGATCAAGGCAGGCCAGCAGCACGGTTCAATTCCCGTACCAGCCTCCCCGAACAGGCGCCGGAATGTGTCGACTAGGGGCTTTTCACAGTAACTTCATTGAAGTCTACTTGTGACAATAAGCGATTTTCATTTCATTTCATTTCACAACCCTGACTTGTGTCTTGTAGATGGTGGGCAGGAGAGTCAGGAGGCGAGTTATTCACCGCAGGAGTCCTAGTCTCTGACCTGCTCATATAGCCACAGTATTTATATGGCTCATCCAGTTCAGTTTCTGATCAGTCATAACCCCAGGATGTTGATAATCGGGGATTCAGTGATGGTAATGCCATTGAACGTCAAGGGGTGATTGTTAGATTCTCTCTTGGTGAAGATGGTAATTTCCTGACTCTTATGGCGTGAATGTCATGTCGTGTGAGAGTACCTTTAAGAAATGGGTGTTTACTACTGCAGTGATGTCAGAGAGTGGGTGGAGCTGGGCTGTCTGTCAGCTTTTTACTTTTGTTTTATGCTGTTTGCTGCAGGGCGTGTTTTAGTTTCGTTTTCAGTGTTGGAGCTGAAGCCAGACCAAGCAGGTGTACTGCTGTTCTCTCTGCCATCAAAAGACCATCTCTTGATCATTTGGTGAATTCAGAATTATAAATGTTTTCAGAAGTGACTTTAACCTGATGGGCTTCTGATAAAGGTTTTGTTTTTAAATCGTATGGATATTAAAACGGAAAGCTTAAAGGTTTACTTAGTGTTGTAGTCTTTGTGGGTTGTATTTGAATTAATGGTTGCTAAGATGTTCACTCTATGTTTTAAAAAGGTAAACTTGAGTTCATAGAATAAACATTGTTTTGTTTCAAAAAATACTTATCCATTTCTGCTGCACCACACCAAGAGTGGGCCGTGTGCTCCCCATACCACAACCTATAAAAGGTTGTGGGTCAGGTGAACTCCATGATACACTTTGGGGTTCTCTAAACCCTGGCCCATAACAAATTGGGGGCTCATCCAGGATAAAAGTCTATCTATTGGATTGGCTTAGTGAACTTAAAGACAGTGAGGGCTGAGCATATTGTGGTTGTGTTTCAGGTGTGTTATTTTAGTTTAAGTAGGGAGTGTGTTGTGGACAATGGCTCCTTCAGAGGCTCTGAAATTTTTGGGGGTGGAGACACGCAGTACCTTGCGGACTGAGACTAAAAGCAGACTGTTAGATTTGGCAAAAAACATTGCAGTTAACATTACCTGACAAAATGCGAAAAGATGAGGTAATTATGGCGGTGGCTGAGCATGTAAAGTTGCCTGAGATACAGTTGACTCATTTGGAAATGGCAAAAATTCAGTTGCAAATCAAACAACTGGAACATGAGAAAGAATGAAAGCAGCTTGAATACGAAAGAGATAGAGAGGAAAAAGGAAGAGAAAGGGAGGTACAGATCAGGGAAAAAGATAAAGAGAGAGAGTTTGAACTTCAGAAAATGGCCATGAAACATGACAGTCAGTTAAAATTGGCAGGCATAAAGGGAAACGTACAGTTGGATGATAGTGATGAGGATAGTGAGAAATAGTGTCATAGTTGAAGGCTTGGTGGGAATCTATTTAAATATGTCCAAGCATTGCCAAGGTTTGACGAGAAGGAAGTGGAAGCCTTTTTCATTTAATTTGAGGAGGTAGCTAAACAAATGAAATGGCCACAGGACATGTGGGTATTACTGATTCAAACAAAGCTGATAGGTAGGGCTAGTGAAGTATTTGCATCACTACCAGAGGAGGTATCTGGGATGTATGAGGAGGTGAAAAAATCCATCTTAGATGCAAATGAACTGGTGCCTGAAGCCTACAGACAAAGGTTTAGAAATTTAAGGAAAGAATGCTAGCGCATGAGTCGCAAAAAGTTGGTTTACAGGTGCAACAGGTGATTAAGAAGGCAAATGGAATTTTGTCCTTCATTGCTAGAGGGATGGAGTTTAAGACTAGGGAGGTTCTGCTGCAATTGTATAAGGTGTTAGTGAGGCCACACCTGGAGTATTGTGTTCAGTTTTGGTCTCCTTACTTGAGAAAGGACGTACTGGCACTGGAGGGTGTGCAGAGGAGATTCATTAGGTTAATCCCAGAGCTGAAGGGGTTGGATTATGAGGAGAGGTTGAGTAGACTGGGACTGTACTCGTTGGAATTTAGAAGGATGAGGGGGGATCTTATAGAAACATATAAGATTATGAAGGGAATAGATAGGATAGATGCGGGCAGGTTGTTTCCACTGGCGGGTGGAAGCAGAACTAGGGGGCATAGCCTCAAAATAAGGGGAAGTAGATTTAGGGCTGAGTTTAGGAGGAACTTCTTCACCCAAAGGGTTGTGAATCTATGGAATTCCTTGCCCAGTGAAGCAGTAGAGGCTCATTCATTAAATGTTTTTAAGATAAAGATAGATAGTTTTTTGAAGAATAAAGGGATTAAGGGTTATGGTGTTCGGGCCGGAAAGTGGAGCTGAGTCCACAAAAGATCAGCCATGATCTCATTGAATGGTGGAGCAGGCTCGAGGGGCCAGATGGCCTACTCCTACTCCTAGTTCTTATGTTCTTATGTTCTTAGAAAGCTGCAACATGACTTGCCAATTCTTATACTCAATGCCCCGGCCAATGAAGGCAAGCATGCCGTATGCCTCCTTGACTACCTTCTCCACCTGTGTTGCCCCTTCTAGTGACCTGTGGACCTGTACACCTAGATCTCTCTGACTTTCAATACTCTTGAGGGTTCTACCATTCACTGTATATTCCCTACCTGCATTAGACGTTAAAATGCATTACCTCACATTTGTCCGGATTAAACTCCATCTGCCATCTCTCCGCCCAAGTCTCCAAACGATCTAAATCCTGCTGTATTCTCTGACAGTCCTCATCGCTATCCGCAATTCCACCAACCTTTGTGTCGTCTGCAAACTTACTAATCAGACCAGTTACAATTTCCTCCAAATCATTTATATATACTACGTACAGCAAAGGTCCCAGCACTGATCCCTGTGGAACACAACTAGTCACAGCCCTCCAATTAGAAAAGCACCCTTCCATTGCTACTCTCTGCCTTCTATGACCTAGCCAGTTCTGTATCCACCTTGCCAGCTCACCCCTGATCCCGTGTGACTTCACCTTTTGTATGAGTCTACCATGAGGGACCTTGTCAAAGGTCTTCCTGAAGTCCGTATAGACAACAGTCACTGCCCTACCTGCATCAATCATCTTTGTGACCTCTTCGAAAAACTCTATCAAGTTAGTGAGACACGACCTCCCCTTCAAAAAACCATGGTGCCTCTCACTAATAGGTGGATAAGGGCTTTGAAAATAGACCAAATGTATGAAGCTCTCAGAGAAATTATACTTTTGGAGGAGTTTAAAAATTCAATTCCTGATTTAGTGAAAACTCATGTGGACGAACAGAGGGTTAAAACTGCGAGGTTAGCAGCAGAAATAGCAGATAATTATGAATTAGTTCATAAATCAAAGCTTGGTTTCCGACATCAGTTTCAGCCTGTATGGGATAGAAACTGGGAACATGAGAAATAATCAAGTGGTAAAGGTGAACTGATGGGAGATAATAAGGAGAGTGTACCTCAGATTAAAAAAGAAATCCAGGAGGGTGGAAAAGAAATGAAAAGTTTCAAATGTTTTCACTGTAATAAACTAGGCCATGTAAAGTCACAGTGTTGGTGGTTGAAGAAAAGCACTGGGAAGGCTGATGTGGTAAAACAGGATAAGACAGTGGGGTTTGTTAAAGTGGTAAAGGAAAGCCCAAGTGAAGCGAAGGAGGTGCAAAAGATTGTACAGCCTGATCAAGAGGTGATTGATAAGAAGGTGCCAGATCTCTTTAAATAATTTACTTGTGTGGGTAAAGTTTACTCATGTGTATCAGGAGGAGCAGGTAAAGAAGGCACAATTTTAAGAGATACGGGAGCTAGTCAATCTTTAATGGTAAGGGATGAGGAGTTATGTAGTTTGGAAAGAATGTTGCCAGAAAAGGTGGCAATATGTGGAATTCAGGGTGAGAGGCGTAGTGTTCCATTATATAAGGTAAGGTTGGGAAGTCCAGTGAAGAGTGGTGAAGTGGTAGTAGGAGTAATTGAGAAACTATCTTGTCCAGGAATACAGTTAATCTTGGATAATGATATAGCTGGATCGCAGGTGGGAGTGATGCCTACTGTGGTTGATAAGCCAGTGGAAAATCAGACAACTGAAGTGTTGAAGGACGAATATCCTGGGATTTTTCCAGATTGTGTAGTGACAAGGTCGCAAAGTCACAGGTTAAGACAAGAGGAGAAATCAAAGAGTGACGATGAAGTTGAATTGCAATTATCAGAAATTATTTTTGATCAGATGGTTGAAAAAGAACAAGAACAGGTGGAGGATGAGGCGGATATATTTAGTTCAGGAAAATTGGCGGAGTTACAACAAAAAGATGTAGAAATAAAACGGATGTATCAGAAAGCATATACTGAAGAGGAATCTGCGTGTATACCAGAGTGTTATTACCGTAAAAGTGATGTCTGGTTGAGAAAATGGAGACCTTTACAGATGCAGGCGGATGAAAAGTGGGCAGAAGTTCAAGTAGTACTGCTGGTAGGGTATAGAAAGGAGGTATTGTGAGTTGCACATGAGGTACTAGTGGGAGGTCATTTGGGAATAACGAAAAATCAAGCTAAAATACAAAAACATTTTTATTGATCTGGACTACATAACGATGTAGTTAAATTTTGTCAATCATGTCACACATGTCAAGTGATAGGGAACCGTCAAGCAGTGATAAAACCAGGACCCTTAATACCCATTCCAGCATTTGAGGAACCTTTTACAAGGGTCCTAATTGATTGCGTAGGACCGCTTCCGAAAACAAAAAGTGGGAATCAATATCTTTTGACAATAATAGATGTGTCTACTACGTTTCCAGAGGCCATTCCAATACGTAATATTACAGCTATAAAGATTGTGGAGGAGTTACTTAAATTCTTTACTAGATATGGACTACCCACAGAAATACAATCGGATCAAGGATTAAATTTTACCTCAAGGTTATTCAAAGAAGTTATGAATAGCTTAGGAATAAAACAATTTACATCAACTGCGTACCATCCAGAATCGCAGGGAGCGTTAGAAAGGTGGCATAAGACATTAAAGACAATGTTGAGGGCGTATTGTCAAGATTATCCAGAGGATTGGGATAAAGGAATTCCATTCGTATTGTTTGCAATTCGGGATGCACCTAATGAGTCAACCAAATTTAGTCCTTTTGAACAAATTTTTGGTCATGAGGTAAAAGGACCACTTAAATTGATTAAGGAAAAATTGGTGAGTGAGAAATCGGAAATTACGTTATTGGATTACGTGTCAAATTTTAGGGAACAATTAAATAGAGCAGGTGAATTGGCTAGACAACATTTAAAAGTTGCACAAAATGTGATGAAACGGGTAGCGGACAAGAAATCCAAAGTTATAGTTTTGCCAGTGGAGATAAAGTGTTGCCAGTGGTAGGTGAACCTTTAAAAGCAAGGTTTTGTGGACCATATCAGATTGAAAGGAAATTAAGTGAGGTGAATTATGTGGTAAAAACACCAGATAGAAGGAAAACTCACCGTGTGTCATGTGAATATGCTTAAAAGGTACTTTGAAAGGGAAGGAGAGAAAAAGGAGGAGGTTTTAATGATTCTAACTCAAAGTGACGAACCAAATCCAGATGACTGTGAATTTGACATACCTCAAATTAAATTGGAAAACGAGGATATTCTTAATAATTGGGATAAATTGTTGAGTTACCTTCCAGAGGAAAAATGGACTGACCTGAAAGAGTTATTGATATCACTTGGACATATTTGTGGAGATAAATTGGGAAGCACTAAAATAGCTATACATGATGTAGATTGAGAAATGCTGTTCCAGTTAAAAAAAATCCATATAGACTTAACACTTTAAAATTGGCACAGGTTAACAAAGAGATTGAGAGTATGCTTAAAAATGGCATAATTGAAGTGGGTTGTAGCCAATGGAGCTCACACACAGTGATGGTACCAAAACCGGACAGTACCCAACGGTTGTGTGTGGACTATAGAAAGGTTAATGCAGTTACAAGAACGGACCCTTATCCTATCCCACGTTTGGAGGATTGCATTGAGAAAGTGGGACAATCAGCTTTGATTTCCAAACTGGATTTACTTAAAGGTTACTGGCAGGTACCTTTACCGAAAGGGCGAAGGAGATTTCAGCTTTTGTGACTCCAGATGGTATATACCAATTCAAAGTTATGCCATTTGGCATGAAAAATGCTTCAGCCACATTTCAACGGTTAACTAACAAAATCGTTTCAGGATTACCCAATTGTGCGGTATACATCGACGATCTGGTAATTTTCAGCCAGACAAGGACAGAACATTTAAAACATCTGATGGAGTTATTCGATCACCTTCAGGAGGTGGGTTTGGTGGTAAACCTTGCCAAAAATGAATTTGGAAAAGCCCAAGTCACTTTCATTGCGGAGATTCCAACGCCCTCAACATGAAGGGAAATAATGCGATTTCTTGGCATGAGTGGATTTGATCGAACATTTGTGCAAAACGATTTGTAGCGTGATTGCTCCACTGATGGACTTGCTGAAGAAACGTCGAAAATTTCAATGGACAGCGGACTTTCAACAGGCTGCCTGAAAGCAGTGATAACCAATGTTCCTGTGTTGGAGAATTGCAAGGGACTCTGTGATCAGATTGAACTAAAGTATCTGACTTTAAAGAGAAATGCCAAGGTGTAGAGAAATGGACGGATCGTGCAGAGGCCTTCTTGTTCAAAGAGACTGTCAATTGAGAAGGATTTCAGTTGGAGGAAGAAGAACAAAAAAAAAATGGAGTATATTATTATACCTGTTTGCGTGTGTTGTTTTTTGAAATGAAAAAATATATTTACTGTGTGCATTTCTTAAAGAATAGTGAAAAGGTGAAAAATGAAACCATCTTGAAGTTGATGGTTTATTTTTTTCTCTTGGGGGGAGGTGTCATGTGAGAGTACCTTTAAGAAATGGGTGTTTATAAATGGGTATGTATATAAATATCTTTAGTGAGAGTACCTTTAAAAAATGGGTGTTTACTACTGCAGTGATGTAAGAGAGTGGGTGGAGCTCGGCTGTCTGTCAGCTTTTTATTTTCATTTTAGGCTGTTTGCTGCAGGGTGTGTTTTAGTTTCGTTTTCAGTGTTGGAGCTGACGCCAGACCAAGCAGGTGTACTGCTGTTCTCTCTGCCATCAAAAGTCTATCTCTTGATAGGTGAATTCAGAATTATAAATGTTTTCAGTAGTGACTTTAACCTGATGTGTTCCTGATAAAGGTTTTGTTTTTAAGTCGTATGGATGTTAAAAAGGAAAGCTTAAAGGTTTACTTAGTGTTGTAGTCTTTGGGGGTTGTATTTGAATCAATGGTTGCTAAGATGTTCACTGTATGTTTTAAAAAGGTTAACTTGAGTTTGTAGAATAAACATTTTTGTTTTGTTTTAAAAAATACTTTTCCATTTCTGCTGTACCACACCTGTAGAGTGGGCCGTGTGCTCCCCATACCACAATCTATTGAAAGTTGTGGGTCAGGTAAACTCCATGATACACTTTGGGGTTCTCTAAACCCTGGCCCATAACAGTCACTTGTCATTTTTCATCCCAAGTCTGAATGTATTTCAGGTCTTGCTGCATAGGGGCAAATATCCCCACTTCTGACCTTATGTTGGAAGGTCATTGATGAAGCAGCTGAAGATGATTGGGCCGAGGACACTCCCCTGAGGAACCCGTGCAGTAATGTCCTGGAATTGAGATTCTTGACCTCTAACCACCATAACCAGCCTCCTTTGTGCTAGATTTGACTCTAACCATTGAAGAGTTTCCCCCCTGATTTCCATTGACTGCAGTGTTGCTAGGGCTCCTTGGTGCCATACTCAGTCAAATGCAGTCTTTGTGTCAATGGCAGTGACTCTCACCTTATCTCTGGAGTTCAGCACTTTTATCCATGTTTGAACCAAGGCTGCAATGAGGTCAAGAACTGAGTGACCCTGGTGAAACCCAGAGTGAGCTTCAGCGAGCAGGTTATTGCTGAGTAAGAGCCGCTCGAAAATACTGTTGCTGACCGCTTCCTTCGCTTTCCTGATCATTGAGAATAGATTGGTGGGACGGTAACTATCCAGGTTGGATTTGTCCTGTTTCTTGTGCATAGGACATACCTGCATCAATTTTCCACATTGCTGGGAAGATGCCAGTGTTGAAGCTTTACTGGAACAGAATATTGTCAGGGCTTGTAGACTTTGCTGTATCCAGTGCCGTCAGCTGCTTCTCAATATCATCTGGAACGCAGCTTTCTTCGAGTAACAACAATGCAATGCGTTCAATGTTAAACTGATAAACTGAAGTGGAAGATGTTTTTATTGGATGGGTGGAGTTCAAGGTGATCTGACTAAAGGGTCACGCTAATAATCATGAGGCAACTGGATGGCCTGCAACTGATATAAGATTGAGGGAATGAAGTGGCTGACACATGCACATTGAGTGCAAATGTCCCAATTGTTGCTGAGCGCGGCAATCCAAACACCTGTGTGACATCCATGTGCACTCGCAGATTGAGACTGCCTGATGACCTGAGTCACCTAAGTGTCAGCTTGCAGTGGGAGAGCAGACTGGGCTCTCACCCTTGCTGAGCATAGCAGATCATTCATCCTCGCCTGACATTGCTTGGGCATTTTTGTACTGGCCTCCATGGGTACTAACCTCTGCTGCGACCTCTGTCCTTGCCGACATGGTCAGCTAGGAGGGCCCCCTGCTGCCATCCCAGGGTAACAGCACCTCCCGACTTTCCTGGGCAGCCAGTTGGATATTCTTCAGGGAGGCTTTGCTTAACTGTGAAGACCCATGTTGTTTTCTTCTCTGGGGCATTCTAGTACAGTGTTCAATGACAGGCCAACCCAAGCTCCTGCAGTGAATGGGCATCTGCAGGATGCCTTTTAAATATGGTGACCGGTCCTTTGAGCCCATGAGGTAATGGTGGGGATGGAGATTTGCTGCCTGCCCCTGCCATGAGATTCACTGTGCTCCATGATTGCGCGTGGACAGCTGATCCGCACCCCACCCCCCTTGGCAGCGGAAATCACTCTCACTTCCATTTCCGACACTGAACCCAGATTCCAGAACGGTAGATTGTGCCTCTTTGGTCTGCAGTCCTCTCCATCAGCCTCTCCACCTCTCTCTCTCCTCCTTTGAGATGCTCCTTAAAACCTACTTCTTTGAACAAGCTAACATAGAATCTTAGAATCATAATGTTTACAGCGCAGAAGGAGGCCATTCGGCCCATCAAGTCTGCACCGGCCCTTGGAAAGAGCACCCTACTTAAGCCCACACCTTCCACCCTATTCCCGTAACCCAGTAACCCCATCTAACCTTTCTGGACATTAAGGGCAATTTAGCGTGGCCAATCCACCTAACCTGCACATCTTTGTACTGTTAGTACCTGATGCACGATCAATGATCACTAAAGCAAAGTTGTAGTCCAACTGAAGGCTTTAGTAAGCTAGATGTTTCCCCCAGCATCTCAGGTACAGAATGAAGGCTGCTGGGGCGGCATGGGCTCTTATACCCCGCCTTGCAGGGCGGAGTTACCATACAGCTTGACCAATAGGAAACATACAATATCTACCAATGGTGTTCCAGCATTACCAGGTACCGTAATACCTCTACACAGACTACCACAGTACCCATGGAGCACCCGGAGGAAACCCACGCAGACACGGGGAGAACGTGCAGACTCGTCACAGACCGTGACCCAAGCCAGGAAGCGAGCCTGGCACCCTGGAGCTGTGAGGCAACAGTGCTAACCACTGTGCCACCGTGCCACCCCAGGCATGACTCGAAACGCCAACTCTGTTTCTCCCTCCGCAGATGCTGCCAGAGTTTTTCCAGCATTTTCCGTTTTTATTGCAGATTTCCAGTCCCCGATGTATTTTGCTTTTACCTTTGAGCAGGCTGCTGTGCGAGGCTCTACTGATGTAGCTCGGTGTTAGATTTCATTTGATCGTCTTCCCTACGAAGCATCTTGGGATGTTTTACGATACGAAATGTGCTGTATAAATGCAAGCTGTTGTTGCTAAACAAACACCAAAAAGAATAAGCTTACGCTGGAGCATTTCCAACAGATCATACATTTGGTTTTATTTTTCAAAGCAAATTTTTAGTGTCTGTGAGCAAAAACGTCAAGCAGGAAAGCCAAACAAATTTTAATGTAATCCCAGGCCAAACTTTGATGTGCTTCGTCATGCATCTTGGATTACGCACAGCTTTTACTAGGGCACCTGTTAAACGGTAACAGCTCTTACAACTTTCCTCCATTCACAGCAAAAGCATAAACACAATAAGGAATCTTTGGGTGGTTGACTTGACTGGAATCAAGCTGTTTTGTGGTTGATTGACGCAACCCATCCCTCGCCGCTATTATTACTCTGCACCATGACTACATTTTCATCTTGAAGTCTGGCGCAAATTAGACTCGAGTAGGCACAGCCAGATTACAACAGAGAAGTAGTTCCACATTTATGACTGGCCCGCTCAACATGTTGCTGTTTCTTCACATCAAGACGAGACAAAACATCACGTTAATTCTTGTTTTTTTTCGAAAAGACTTCAGATTGCTTGGTGCTTTTGCGTCACTTTTGCTTTCCAATGGGAATTTACAAAATAAATACAGCCAAGTTCTTCAAGTATTTACTGAAGCCAGTTTATCTTACATTACCTTTGAGGTGCAGTTTGCTATGGCTTCTGTCACTGCCTCGGCTAGGTCAGATGGCGGTGGCAAACCAGGTGCAAATGAACTAATGGTATCAGCACCTCAACAAAAGAGCCAAGATAACTTCAAAGATAACTCAAAAGGCTAGCAGTAGCCCTATGGGAGAGTAACAGTGATCTTGAGGGAGGGGAGCAGTGGTGTTGGGATTGATAGGGAGCCAAGGTCATGAGCGGGGTAGAGGTCAGAGGGTAAAGGTGAGTGCTGGCCGGTGGTATTGATGGCTTTACTGGGGGGTTGGTAGGAATACTCCTGCTTCTCCAGGTTCCGAATTCAGACAAATACTTTAAGAACATAGAACATACAGGGCAGAAGGAGGCCATTTGGCCCATCGAGTCTGCACCGACCCATTTAAGCCCTCACTTCCACCCTATCCCCGTAACCCAATAACCCCTCCTAACTTTTTTTGGTCACTAAGGGCAATTTATCATGGCCAATCCACCTAACCTGCACGTCTTTGGACTGTGGGAGGAAACTGGAGCACCCGGAGGAAACCCACGCAGACACGGGGAGACCGTGCAGACTCCGCACAGACAGTGACCCAGCAGGGAATCGAACCTGGGACACTGGCGCAGTGAAGCCACAGTGCTAATCATTTGTGCTACCGTGCTGTCCTAGTTTTAAACTAGCGAAGTAACAAAGCAGCCTCAATGGCCTCGATATTTACTGGGGCAGGATTTCCAAGTGGGGAGACCTGATCGGAAGTCTGGGTTAAGCAAACACCATGGGGTTTGCAACTCCATGACATGTACTTATTCTCTTCTGCTTCCCAGGCCCAGAAGATGGCCTGATCAACCTAAGCAGAAAAATTGTGAAAAGGCAACATTAAAAACTGTGAGTTAAGTAGTGGAGAATCAGCAGGACAGTACAACTGGGGTCATGCTTGTGTCTTTTTTACCAGTTGTGTCTTCTGGCTGACCCAGTGCCAAGGAGGAAATCTGCCCATCCCCACAGCTAAACCAGAATGATCCATTACCTTTGCTTTACCCCCGAACAGGCGCCGGAACGTGGCGACTAGGGGCTTTTCACAGTAGCTTCATTGAAGCCTACTCGTGACAATAAGCGATTTTCATTTCATTTTCATTTCATTTAGCTACCAGCAGCAATGAAGGACCCAACAAGTGGGCCGGCCGGCCTCATGGTTTGGTGATGTATCTCCAGGGGGGAGGTTCTGCTGCCGCAGGAGGAAACCTCCTCACCAGACCAATCCAGCCAGAATTTGACGTGGAAAAGCAGATCCACAGCGGTGGGGTCATCTGGAAGATGTGGGTTGCAGTGTAGCAAGAGGCTGAGCCAGGCCGAGTGGCAAACCTTCTCTCTGGTGTGCGCACATAACTATGAGGATGTGAAGTTGTTATGTATGGCAAGTGGCGAATAGGCTAATGATTGGGCCACAGCCAGAAGGAGGAATTAGGCAGCCATGCCACCCTGTATGAATCCGGAGCATTAGGGTGGGGTCTGAAGTGAATGGATGGGTCAGTCGCAAGGGGCATTGCCAAGCGGTGGCGTCAAGCAATATACATGATGGAATCAACCATAAGGGCTTGATCTTTCGGGGGATGAGACAGGAAGAGGGCCGGCTCACAGTGTCTGTGGGAGGTTGAGGATTGGCGGTGGGGGAGGGGGGCGGGGGGGGTGGTGTCGAACCTGGAATGTATGACTCCACTGGAGAAGGAGATTCTGCAGCTGGTCAGACACTGGGGGAGGGGGGGGGGTGGGATTCACTGGCCACAGAGAGGCTGGAGATTGACAGGAGGTGAGAATCCATGGGGCGACAGCTCGCTCTGGGAAGGAGGTGTGGAGAGAGGGAAAGGTGAGAGCGGAGGGTGGGTTTATGACTTGGAGCACTGATCGATCACAGATCATAGATCATAGAATTTACAGTGCAGAAGGAGACCATTCGATCCATCGAGTCTGCAGCGGCCCATGGAAATATCACCCTTCCTAAGTCCACACCTCCACCCTATCCCCATAACCCAGTAACCCCATCTAACCTTTTTGGACACGAAGGGCAATTTAGCATGGCCAATCCACTTAACCTGCACATCTTTGGACTGTGGGAGGAAACCGGTGCACCCGGAGGAAACCCACACAGACACGGGGAGAACGTGCAGACAATGACCCAACCTGGGATCTTGGAGCTGTGAAGCAACTGTGCTAACCACTGTGCTACTGTGCCGCCCTTGGAGGAAGGAATGTGTTGTCTGAAAGATGAGAGGCGGTGACCATAGGTAACTGATTCCATGCCGACGGTTTGTGTCCGAGAAGCTCTGTTCTCCCACAGGCCGGCACTTGAAGCGAGCAGGCCTGAGGGACCGGTGTTAATCTCTGAGAAAGAGGAAGAAAGCTCAGACCGCGCACCATCCCAGCCTGGAGCCTCACCTAACACCAACTCAGCTACTCACACCTCAGTGGGTTTGGGTGCGTGAGCCAAATGGGAACCACACAATCTCCAAACTAGCTGCAAGCTGAGATAGTTCAGGCCTCCCGCACTCCGAAGTGTGGTGGTGACGAGCTAGATGCTGCGCTCGAGGCTGATGATGAGCCTCTGGAGTTCTCAGTAAGGCAGCAGATGTTGAACAGACAGTAGGAGGTGTGTGTAGATCTGGCGGAGCGTCCAGAGGATATGGATGCTCTGATGGGGTCAGTCTAGCCTCTAGCCCTTGGCCAGCGACGTCAGTGCCTATGGACGACACAACAGTGGAGAAACCTCTCACTGTACAGGAGACCCTCGCCACGCCGGGGAGCACTTGGCCTCAGGTGACCAGAAGACGCCCTCCAAGGTCATCGCAGGCAAAGGGACAACCGCCAATGTCTAGTGTTACTGGCAGTGAAGGTTGGAGTATCTCGGTGCTGCACCTGGAAATATTAAACAAATCACAGTACACACACGTGGGAGAACAAAGGTGCTCATTTACTTACATAAAAACAACAAATGCGAGAAAAACCCAGCAGGTCTGGCAGTGTCAGTGGAGGTCTAAGCAAGAGGCGGTGCTCGGTGGCACAGTGGTTAGCACTGCTGCCTCACAGCACCAGGGACCCATGTTCAATTCCAGCGTTGGGTGACTGTGTGGAGTCTACATGCATTCCCGTATCTGCGAAGGTTTCGTTTGGGTGCTCTGGTATCGTCCCACAGTCCAACGATGTGCAGGTGGATTGGCCAAGCTAAATTACCCCTTAGTGCCCAGGGATGTGCAGGTTAGGTTACGGGAATAGGGCAGGTAAGTGGGCAGGGCAATGGACCTGGGTGGAGTGATCTTTCGGAGGGTCGGTGCAGACTCAGTGCGCCGAATGGCCTCCTTCTGCACTGCAGGGATTCTATGATTCTATAGAGTCATGCAGACTCAAAACGATAGCTCGCTTTCTCTCTCCACAGATACTGCCAGGCCTGCTGAGTATTTCCAGCATGTTCCCTTTTTATTTCAGATTTTCAGCATCTGCAGTATTTTGCTTTTATGCTCAGTTACTTTTTTTTCGACGTGAGAGATCTTGCTAATAATCTTTATTAAATGTGTGTGAACAAGTATGTGCGTGTACGTATTGTTGTTTTATTTTATTATTTTTTCACTGGCTAGGCCAGCATTTGTTGCCCATCCCTAATTGCCCTTGAGAAGGTGATGGTGAGCGGTCTTCTTGAACCGCTGCAGTCCAAGTGTGTAGATATACCCACAGTGCCATTAGGAAGGGAGTTGCAGGAGTTTGACGCAGCAATAATAAGGGAGTGATAAGGGCCGGGATTCTCCAATCCCGTGGGCAAGTTCTGACGCCGGCATGAAAAGTGGCGCCAACCACTCGGGCGTCAATGGGCCTCAAGTGGCAGGTATCCACCCCTTCCTCGGGAGCTAGTGTGGCGCCGGAGTGGTGTCCGCAGCTCTGGCGGACTAAACCCGGCGCGCCATGGCCGACGTGCGTGGGTTCCCGTCTCCGGCGCGGAAGAACGAAACTAGCCTGCCCGCCGATCGGTAGGCCCCGATCGCGGGCCAGGCCACTGTGGAGGCCCCCCCCCCCCAAGGTCGGATAACCCCCCACCCCCCACCAGGATGGCCCCTGCAGACAGAGCTCCGAGGTCCCGCCGGGTGGGACCATACGTAACCCACGCAGGCGGGACGCGGCTGAACTCGGCAGGCACTCGGCCCGTCAAGGCCCGGAGAATCGCCGGGGGGGGGGCGCTTTCAACGGCCCCCGACCGGCGCAGCGGCGATCGCGTGGGCACCCGATAATTGGCGGGTTTGGAAGGTGCTGTCAAATGAGCCATTGTGAGTTACTGCAGTGCACCTTGTAGATGGTGCACACTGATGCCACAGTCTGTTGGTGTTGGACGGAGTGAATGTTGTTAATGGTGTGGATGTTGGTAGTGTGTGCAGTTCCCTGGTTGAAGGTTGGCTTAATGGACAGTTATCCAGGGGATTTTTGGTTGTGTGTATCCCAGCGACCATCTTCAATCTTGGTCAGCTGTTGGCATATGGGCGACCAGCCCCGCTGATGATGGCTTGGAGTGACAGATATAGAAGCGTTGCGAGGCAAAGTTCTTGTTGGAAGAAGTGATCCACATTCTTACGTGAGTTTCTCATTGTGAGAGACTCCTACGTCTCTTTGGCCCTCAGCTGGTCGACCTGGCTCTTTTTGGTCCTCCAAATCATCCTCAGACTTGACATCAGAGGATACAGGCCATTCAACTCCATCCTCCTGTGTCAGGGCCTCCCTTCTCTGGAGGGCGAGGTTCTGTAGGGTGCAGCAGACCATGACAATTAGCAAGCTCCAGGCATATTGCAAAGCTTCACCTGCCTGGTCCAGGCATCCGAACCTCATTTTGGGCCGACTGATGAAGCTGAGCCTCTGTCCATGGATTTTTCACAGGGACCATGAACCTTCTCTTCAACGGATAGCCCTTGTCTCCAAAATCCATCGCTCCAATTACAGTGCAGGGAAGAACAACCGTGCATTGTGACAACACCCAGGATATCGCACACACACCTGCATCATCCTTTGGTGATGATCATAAACTAGTCGGACATTGAAGGAGTGAATCCTTCTATGATTCACAAACGCCACTGGAACCTTCATGTCTATATGCAAGGGGTCTATAGCACCTTAAAATGCGAATTCTGCATTACACCCAAATGCTCTTTCCCTCTCAGTCTGACGAGCCTCACGCTGGGCTGAAGGGCCTCGTTCCTTGCTGTAAAACTCTGTGACTCTATGGACTGAAGGTGATGAAGTCACTCACTCGCCTGAAGTTTGCATCTGTCATGACCTTGATGCAGTGCTTGGTATATACCACGAAGGTGCCTGGAATGACCCCAAAGCATAAAATCTCATGGCCGCGCTCACTTTCAGGGTGACAGGAATCAGGGGCGTCATTCTCCGACCCCCCGCCGGGTCAGAGAATGGCCGTTGGCCGCCGTGAATCCCACCCCCGTCCCCGCCGAAGTCTCCGGTACCGGAGATTGGGCGGGAATCGGGCCGCGCCGGTTGGCGGGACCCCCCGCTCAATTCTCCGGCCCGGATGGGCCGAAGTCCCGCCCAGAAATTGCCTGTCCCGCCGGCGTAAATCAAAGCTGGTATTTACCGGCGGGACCAGGCGGCGTGGGCGGGCTCCGGGGTCCTGGGGCGGGGCGATCTGACCCCGGGGGGTGCCCCCACGGTGGCCTGGCCCGCGATCGGGGCCCACCGATCCGCGGGCGGGCCTGTGCCGTGGGGGCACTTTTTCCCTTCCGCCTCCGCCACGGCCTCCACCATGGCGGTGGCGGAAGAGACTCTCCCCACTGCGCATGCGCAGGAAACTGTCGGCGGCCGCTGACGCTCCCGCTCATGCGCCGCATTTCCGCGCCAGCTGGCGGGGCAACAAACGCCATTTCCGCCAGCTGGCAGGGCAACAAACGCCATTTCCGCCAGTTGGCGGGGCGGAAATCCCTCCGGCGCCGGCCTAGCCCCTCAATGTTGGGGCTCGGCCCCCAAAGATGCGGAGCATTCCGCACCTTTGGGCCGGCGCGATGCCCGTCTGATTGGCGCCGTTTTTGGCGCCAGTCGGCGGACATCGCGCTGTTGGGGGAGAATTTCGCCCCAGTTGCCCAGAGATATAATTAGAACTGATCTCTCCGGCCAGCATTTTGCACTGTTTCCCTCAGTAAAGGCAGTGGCGCTCTGAAAGCTGAAGGTTTCCTCTACCTGTACACTCTTTACGCAGGGTAGGGCCTTCTCCTTTGAAGAATTGGTTGCTATTGATCTCTGTGTCCTTCTCCCCATTGCACAGCACCAAGCCCCCTCTGTGTCTGGTCCACAGTCTGCACCTACCCTGGCCACCTGCCCCCCCCCCCCCCCCAAGCTTGCTTCTCCTGATTTCCCCCTCAGTGAAGATGCCTCCTCCAGGGGGCACACTCCCCATGGCGCAGTGACATCTGGATTCCGCATTGGAGCCTTCACCCTCAAGGACACCCCTAACTCCAGACGCCCGCTCAGTCTCCTCTTTATTCTTCGTTCATCCTCTCACATCTCACAAAGATGTCAAAACGTTCACGTGTGCACCAGCTGTAAAATTGGGCAGGCTTCATTAAATCCTGGCCAACTGGATCTTAAGTAGGTTTAATGGCTATTTAAATGATCGTTTACAAAAGTGGGTGGACTGATTTTGGGCCCTGCTCGCCTTCTCTATTATCTGAAACTGGCTTCATGGTATTGGCTTGTTGATCCATTAGGCAATGCTGTACAGAGGCGGGGAGTAACACCCACTTGCTTACCAGCTCCATGCCTCTGAATTAATGGTCTAGACCTCAGCTTTGCTGGTCCAGTAACCTAAGCACACCTCATTTACTTCTAAACGTGTTATCCTTTGTCCAAAAGTAATTAAACTGCCTGCTTAGTGAATGGTGTTTGCACACTGAGGTAAATTCCAATTCCACATTATGAGTGTAGAGGGAGCTGTTGGCATATGTTTCCCAAGGAACAGTATGGGCTAGTCTTATCACCCAACATATGATTAGCTACAAATAACCGAATGCTCCGCATTTCAGATAAGTGACTTCAGATGATTATTCATCATATTTGTTGTTCTTTGGAGCTTGCTGTCTGCATGTTGGCTGCCATGTTTGCCTACGTAACAATAATAAATGGACTCCCAAATGCAATTTGCTTATTATTTGGACATTTGAGATGCCCTGCTTGATAAGGCACATATAGAACCAACTCTTTCGTTCTTCCATAAGCAATAAAATAAAATTGATTGTTGGATTGTATCACAACTTGGTGAAAATCAAATTGGCCATGATGAACAGTTATTTCTGATTCCAATCCAGATATTAATCTGAGATTACTTGAGCATTCCTACTCCCTCTTCGACTTTCCGAGGCACTAACTCCTGCTGGGATTCTGGCTCCACGGAGACTGGCTGGCCTCCAGAACCTCACCCAAGTAACCATTCTTCATGTGCGAAGCCAGACAGTGAGTGTTTGGCAGGTCACTGTACCATGGAACGAGGGAGAGCAGTACAGCCCAGTTTTAGTTTGTCCTTTGCCCAATGCCCTGATTCACTCCCCCCCCCCCCCCCCCCGCCCGCTCCCCTCCCTGCTAGCCTGGGACACTCAGACTAAGTCTAATACTGTAAAAGTTGCCTTGGCTAAGATCAGCTCAGCCAACATTCAACAGTGAAATAAACAGGACACTTTTATGGCTCAGTTGTACACAGGATGATTGTAGTATCTACTCACCCTGCAGCTGATTTAACAGTTTGATAGAACACCTGGGGTGAATTTCTGTGGAGATTTTCCTCTTCACCTCACATAACTTTAGCAGGAGAGCAGAAACCCTGAAAGATTGGCACAGACTGGGTGAGTTGTCATATAAAGCCCAACTTAAAACTCAGAACATAACCTATCACATTGGTCTAAAATGCTTTCACAGTTAGAATATAGTTTGCTTTAATGTGGATTTCCGTTAAATGACTTTGAAAGAAAAAAATCAATTAAATTAAATTTGTGTAAAAATTGGAAAATCTAAAATCATGCTATCGCTTGGCACTGCACTTTCATTACTAAAAAACTGGCCGGTGGCCAAATTTGACTCCATTATTTTGCCAGTGTTAGAATGTAGTGCACGCATTAGGAGAAATAATATCCTTCTTCATTCTGTTTGTCCTGACAAGACTGAGAAGATAAGATAATGGGTGGAACTTTAACCTCCAAACATGGAACGAATGGGTGGTGGAAGTGGGAAATTTACAAAGAGCTTAACCTGACCGGAAGGTGCCCGAGTCAGGATTTTATGGAGGCGCATTGGGGACAGTCAGGTGAATCATACATGATTGACGACACGGTGGCACAGTGGTTAGCACTGCAGCCTCACAGCACCAGGGACCTGGGTTCGATTGTGACTGTATGGAGTTTGCACTTTCTCCCGGTGTCTGCGTGGGTTTCCTCTGGGTGCTCCGGTTTCCTCCCACAGTCCAAAGATCTACAGGTTAGGTGGATTGGCCATGATAAATTGCCCCTTAGTGTCCAAAGGTAAGGTGGGGTTACAGGGATAGGGCGGGAGATTGGGCCTAGATAGGGCCAGAGCCGAATGGCTTCCTTCTGCACTCTAGGGATTTTAAGATTCTATGTATTTTAATGAGGGTAGGATTTGAGGTTGAATCGTGACAGGCAAGTCCTGTTGTAGATGGGGGCTTAATGAGGTTTCTGTCAGGAAAGTCGAAAATTCTGTTTTCCCCACAGTAAAGTCTTGAGTTGACAGGATAGATAGTTTGCTTTGACAGGTTCTCCCCCTCCAGGTCGGTTTGATTAACAGGCTGGCTATCAGTCATTTGGGCAACCACAGGTAAAGCACTTGCTGTTGCTATGGGTAGCTGGGACTGTCCAATGCCCATTACCGTAATAAGGGGAATAGGGGGTGGGGGGGGGGGGGAGCAATTGGGTGGGTCGGGTGGGGGAAAAGAGTGGAGGAACCATGAGGAAGCATTTAACTTCTCTCCAAATCTGTTCCACCTCCCCTCTGCTGCCAGGTTTCTTGAAGCCTGGGAAACGTGATTGGCCAGGTTTAAACCTGTCAGACAAGTTAAATCAGAGGCTGCTAGCTTTACGACCTACATCGACTACAGCTCCACACACCCAGCTCCCTGCAAGGACTCCATCCCACTCTCCCAGTTTCTCCATCTCCGTCGCATTTGTTCCGATAATGCCACCTTCGAAAATTGCGCTTCTGACATGCCTACATTTTTCCTTAACCAGGGTTCCCACTGTGGTTGACACGGTACTCAACCGGGCTTGTCCCATTTCCTCTGTCCACACCCCTTCTTCTCCCCTAAACCATGATAGGATCCCCCTTGTCCCCATTTTCCACTGCTACAGATTTAATGCTGGCTGTCTAGGTTTCCTGTGCCTTGTGTAAAGGCACTTTCTGTTGATTCCCATTTTGTTCCCATTCGTTATTTTTGCTGTTATCATTTTAATCCATGGATGCTTAATGAACATGCACCTTTAAGTCGAGCAGGGGAATCGGTGCGACTCGGTTCAATTGGTTGGCTGGTGGCCAATGAATTAGCCAAAAGGCTGTATTCTGCTCGGTAACAGGCAGTGATTGGGCCCGGCCTGAGAGGGATGATTTTCAGAGAGCCTTGGGAAGCACAGTTGGACACCTGGACACTCAGGGGAAAGGACTTGCTCTCACTCCCTCCCTCAAACAATATGGTGCACAACATGCCCACTGCAAAAAAATGGCCCGAGTGTGGGACTACCCCGCTGGGAAACCTGCCTGTCTCTCTGGGTGGAAACATATCGTTTTTTTGACTGAACCTGGCACTTTACCATTCTTTGGGAAAATTCCGCCCAATATCCAGCAAGTCTGTCAATGTCGTAAGTGATTAATGTTGGAGCTCATCACAAATTAACGTCAGAATCTATTATAGATTAATATAGAGGAAGAAAAATGACATTGCAGAAAGAGACCATTCAGGTTTGGGTCTGTGCCAACCAACAAAGAGCTATCCAGCCTAATCTCGTTTTCCAGATCTTGGTCCGCAGCCCTGATTTGGCATATCCAAGAATGTAGACTTGAGTTGGCAAGTGTCTCATTTTCAGGTTTCAAACATGGTGCTGGTTTTTGTATCTGCCACCCTTTCAGACCACGGGTTCCAGATCTCACCACCCTCTTGGAGAGCGGATTATTCCTCAGCTCCTCTCTAGTCCTCTTACCAATTACTTTAGATATCTGCCCCGTGGCTATTCACTTCATTGCCAATGGAAATAGATCCTTTCTATCCACTCCAGCTCTGCGTATCACAATTTTATACACTTCACTTGACATTGGAGCCCATTGTTAATGAACATTGAAGCCCCCATTGCAGAGTTAACAGGTTTAGATTTGGCTGCTCTGCAAACCACTGGCGCTGACAACAGTGGGATTCTCCCTTTCCAAGTGGATCAATGGTTGGCGATCAGAACCCAAATTTAAGGATAAGTTTAACATCTGTGACTGATCAATGGAAAGATAACTTAGTGATTACAACCTGAAAAGTACTTGTATGGCTCATCCAGAGGTTCTTGCATGTTATTGAATTTTGGAAAAACAAGGCTTTTTATATGAACTTTAACAGCACAGTTATTCTATTTAATAAAAGTAATTTATTTAAAAATGGCAGACATCTCCACTCTGTTATGCATTATCATTTCCAACGACAAGACATTTTGAGAATTTTTAATTGTGCAGGCGTTCTTTTTAAATATAGCATCCAAGAAATAATATCACAGTGACTATTCTCCTGAGCAGCATCCATCCAGCAGTCGGATATCATTTGGCAAAGTAATCCATTACCTGTGCCAGGCAGCTATCTCATCTCATTAATGTGAAATAGGTAAATAGATCTGTTACTGGTGGCTGGAAGTTTTCTTTCTCACAGTATCCCTACAGGGCAGAAGGAGACCATTTGACCTATCGAGTCTGCACTGACCCTGTGAAAGAGCACCCCATCCAGACCCATGGCCCCTGCTCTATCCCCATAACCCGACCTAACCTTTTGGACACTAAGAGGAAATTCAGAATTGCCAATCCACCGAACCTGCACATCTTTGGATTGTGGGAGGACACCGGGACACCCAGAGGAAGCCCACGCAGACACAGGGAGAATGTGCAAACTCCACACAATCACCGAAGTCTGGAATTGAACGCGGGTCCCTGGCACTGTGAGGCAGCAGTGCTTCACTGAGCTACCATGCCGCCTTTCTCTACTTAACATTGTCCTAACGCCCAAACAGATAGAATGACCCTTACTGGGGAAGCAGGAGGAAGTTCTGTGCTCCTAAGATGTACAGTTTTAGCAATGTGAACCTCCGACAATATCCTGAGCACAACTGAGTGTCGGAATGTGGTAGGATTGGGAGAAAGGATGTCCCAAGCTTCAGAATGAGGCACTTGCCAACTCAAGCCTACAATTCTTTGGGCTTAGGTTAGACGGGTCCACTATGAGGGAATGAGAATTTCTTGTTGGGCCAGTGGATTTCCTGGAAGTTTGGTTTGGAGATGTGGAGGCGCAAGTTTGCACTAGTGTCAGATACCTGGCTGATCGCAAAATTCTAGAAATCCTTTTATCAAATAATGTAGTTATTTTTGTTTTTAAGTCCTTCAGTTCAATGTAATTCCTCTTATTAGGAATCCTGATGATACCCGGACAGATTTTTGTTTGTTGGAAAACAGTAAATTAAATTGAAAATTTTTTGGGAAGGAAAGTGCTGCTCAAGGTTCTGAGAATTGGATCACTTTAAGTCCTTTGTTGAGTCAGACATTGGGTCCCTGTCTTACATCCGTTCTTCTTAAATTCAAAAGAGTTGGCACAATTAACAAAATGAAAGAAGTATTTGTAAATCACAGTGTTCCCATGCAGTACTTCCATGTTGTTTTCCTGTGTAGTGGTGTCAAACTTAACTTCTTTCTATAATTATTTCCTGCTACCTAAAATTGATCCTAATTGCCCTCGAATAGCCTGCTTGCTAGGCCATTTAATAACAATAATAATTATTATAATAATAATATTATAATAATTTCAGAGGGCAGTTAAGAGTCACCCACATTGTTCTGGGTCTGGAGTCCCAGGTCGGGTCAGATCCGGTAAGGATGGCAGATTTCCTTCCCTGAAGGCCATTAGTGAAGCAGGTGGAGTTTTATGACAATCGACAATAGTTTTATGGTCACCATTACTGAGGCTAGCTTTATATTTCAGGTTTATTAACTGAATTTAAATTCCACCAGCTGCCATGGTGGGATTTGAACCCATATCACCAGACCATTAGGGTGGACGTTTGGATTAGTACTTCAGCAACAATACCCCGCCACCACTGCCTCCACCATGTGATGCACTATCAATTACCACAAAGATGAGAGTAGTGGAATAATCGAGGCTTTATTGAGCAAAGATGTTGTGCCTCCTGTAGCTGGAACCAGAATGGCTGCAGCACCGGCGAGCACACGCATTTATACACCGCCTACTGGGCGGAGCTAGCAGGCAGGGATTTACCCATGTACCTCTACTATATGGGCAGTGCCATAATACATGTAATATACTACTAGTGGTGACTACCACATTCACCCCCTGTTAAAAAAAGAGTCCGGCGGGGGTGCTGGAAAACATTACAAGTTAAGTCTGTCGGGGGCCTTGACCCTCCTCTGCGATCGCCTCAGTCCTGGTGGTGATGTGGGCGCCGGAGGGAGACTGTGTCCTGGCGCCCATCGGGGTGTGCCACGTAGGTGTACTGTGGGTTTCATGTAGGAGGTGGACTTTTTCGACCAAGGGGTCCAACTTATGGGTCCGTACATACTTCCGAAAGAGGATGGGTCCAGGAACTGTCAGCCATGTTGGGAGCAAGACCCTGGAGGTGGACTTCCTGGTGAAGGCAAACACACGTTCATGAGGGGTCTCGTTAGTCGCGGTGCAGAGGAGTGATCGGATGGAGTAGAGTGTGTCGGGGAGGACTTCCTGCCAGCGGGAGACTGGGAGATTTTTAGACCGCAGGGCCAGCAGGACGGCCTTCCAGACCGTCCCGTTCTCCCTTCCAGACCGTCCCGTTCTCCCTCTCCACCTGCCCGTTTCCCCGAGGGTTGTAGCTGGTCATCCTGCTCGAGGCGATGCCCTTGCTGAGCAGGAACTGACACAGCTCATCGGTCATGAAAGGGGACCCCCGATCGCTGTGGATGTAGGTGGGGAAACCGAACAGAGTGAAGATGCTGTCGAGGGCTTTAATTACCGTGGCAGAAGTCATATCAGGGCATGGGATGGCGAAAGGGAACCGGGAGTACTCGTCAGTCACGTTCAGAAAGTACGTGTTGCGGTCGGTGGAGGGGAGGGGCCCTTTCAAGTCCATGCTGAGGCGTTCAAAGGGGCGGGAGGCCTTCACCAGGTGCGCTCGATCTGGCCGGTAGAAGTGCGGCTTGCACTCTGCGCAGACCTGGCAGTCTCCAGTGACGGTCCTGACCTCCTCAATGGAGTAGGGCAGGTTGCGGGCCTTGATGAAATGGAAGAACTGGGTGACCCCCGGGTGGCAGAGGTCATAGTGGAGAGCCCGGAGTCAGTCTACTTGTGCGCTGGCACATGTACCGCGGGATAGGGCATCAGGGGGCTCGTTGAGCTTCCCCAGGCAATACAAGATCTCATAAGTATAGGTGGAGAGCTCGATCCTCCATCTCAAGATCTTGTCATTTTGCTCTTGCCCCGCTGTGTATTATTAAACATAAAGGCGACCGACCGTTGGTCAGTGAGGAGAGTGAATCTCCTGCCGGCCAAGTAATGCCTCCAATGTCGTACAGCTTCCACTATGGCTTGGGCCTCCTTTTCGACAGAGGAGTGCCGAATTTCGGAAGCATGGAGGGTGCGGGAAAAGAAGGCCACGGGCCTGCCCGCCTGGTTGAGGGTGGCGGCCAGAGCTACGTCCGATGCATCGCTCTCCACCTGGAAGGGGAGGGACTCGTCGACTGCGTGCATCGTGGCCTTGGCGATGTCTGCCCTGATACGGTTGAAGGCCTGGCGGGCCTCAGCCGTCAGGGGAAAAACTGTGGACTGAATGAGTGGGCGGGCCTTGTCCGCATAATTAGGGACCCACTGGGCATTGTAGGAGAAAAACCGCAGGCATCGTTTCAGGGCAGTGGGGGAGTGGGAGTTCCATGAGGGGGCGCATGCGGTCGGGGTCGGGCCCTAGGACTCATTTTTCCACAACACAGCCAAGGATGGCTAAGCGGTTGGTGCAGAACACGCATTTCTCCTTATTGTACGTGAGATTAAGGGGTTTGGCGGTCTGGAGAGGTATTTGGAGGTTCAAATCGTGGCCGCAGATGGTGACGTTATCTAGGTACGGGAAGGTGGCCCGCAGTCTGTACAGGTCAACCATTCGGTCCATCTCTCGCTGGAAGACCGGGTCCCCGTTAGTGACGCCGAAGGGAACCCTAAGGAAGTGATTGAGGTGGCCATCTGATTCAAACGCAGTGTACTGGCGGTCCTCCGGGCGGATGGGGAGCTGGAGGTAGGCGGACTTCAGGTCCACTGTGGAAAAGACTCGATACTGCACAATCTGATCGACCATACCAGATATGCGTGGGAAGGGGTGCGCGTCGAGCTGGATGTACCGATTGATGGTCTGACTGTAGTCAATGACCATCCTGTGCTCCTCCCCAGTCTTTACTACTACCACTTGAGCTCTCCAGGGCTATTGCTGGCCTCAATGACCCCTTCCCGCAGAAGCCGTTGGACTTCAGACCTGATGAAGGTACTGTCCTGGGCACTGTACCATCTGCTCCTAGTGGCGACGGGTTTGCAATCCAGGGTGAGGTTTGCAAACAGGGAAAGTGGATCGACCTTAAGGGTCGTGAGGCCGCATACGGTGATGGGGGGCAGAGGTTCGATGAATTTTAAGGTTGGGCTTTGGAGATGGCACTGAAAGTCCAGGCCGAGTAACAGGGCAGCGCCGAGGTGAGGGAGGACGTAGAGCCGGAAGTTGCTGAACTCTATACCTTGGACGGTGAGGGTCGCGATGCAGTATCCCCATATTTCCACAGAATGGAATCCGGAGGCCAGGGAGATTTTCTGGGTGACAGGGTGTAAGGGAGCAGCGCCTTACCGTAGTGGGGTGGATGAAGCTCTCTGTGCTCCCGGAGTCAAAAAGGCAGGTCGTCTCGTGCCGATCGATCTTCTCCGTCGTCGTCGCGGTCGCGAAGTTGCGGGGCCGGGACTGATCCAGGGTGACAGAGGCGAGCTGCGGCAGATGCTGGGAGGTCCCGGGCTGGTCAGCGGTGGCGAAGGTAGCGGCAGGCGATGAACGGCCAGGCGAGCAGGGGTCCTGAGACGCCGTCCAAAATGGCGCCGAAGATGGCGGCACGCACGGGGTGCACATGGCGGGCGACATCAAAGATGGCAGCGCCCACGGGCCGCATGTGGCCTGCGAAGGGGAAAATGGCGGCGCCCGTGGGTCACAGGCGGGGAGTGTAGGAACACCGGGCCTGGAAACAGCGGCAACTGACCGGGCCTGGCAAACAGAAACAAAGTGTCCCTTCTTCCCACAGCCATTGCAGGTTGCGCTCCGCGCCAGGCAGCAGATCATAGATCATAGAATTTACAGTGCAGAAGGAGGCCATTCAGCCCATCGAGTCTGCACCATCTCTTGGAAAGAGCACCCTACCCAAGGTCAACACCTCCACCCTATCCCCATAACCCAGTAACTCCACCCAACACTAAGGGCAATTTTGGACACTAAGGGCAATTTATCATGGCCAATCCACCTAACCCGCACATCTTTGGACTGTGGGAGGAAACTGGAGCACCCGGAGGAAACCCACGCACACACGGGGAGGATGTGTAGACTCCGCACAGACAGTGACCCAAGCCAGAATCGAACCTGGGACCCTGGAGCTGTGAAGCAATTGTGCTATCCACAAGGCTACCGTGCTGTCCCTGCCAGCACTGCCTGGGGTAATTGTTTTGCCCGCAAAAATAGCACTTGGGCCCCCCAGAGTTGGCTGGCTGCCGTGCGGCGGAGGCTTGTGGTAAGCTGGAGTTGGCAGCTGGTGGGGCCCATGAGGGTGCCGCGCGGTCAGGGGCGTAGGTCTGGACGTTACGGGGGGCCACTTCTAATGAATTAGCGAGCTGCCTAGTTCCCGCTGGTGGACGTACGCAGACTTCATGCCCGTAACGTTAGCATCTCAAATTAAAAGTTTGGTGTGCTGGACTGCCAAAACTGCCTGGCAGTCACAGTTCCTACCTAGGATATGCAGGTCACGCCAGAAATCGTCCAGAGACTCCCTGGGGAGTTGCTGTCTCGTGGCCAGGAGGTGCCTGGCGTATACTTGATTGACTGGTCGAACGTAGTGTCCCTTCAGGAGCTCCATCGCTTCGGAGTAAGTGGGCGCATCCCGGATGAGAGGAAAAATGTCAGGGCTCACACGTGAATAGAAGACTTGGAGCTTCTGCGAGTCCGAGGGTTCCTCAGTGGATATTCGGAGGTAGCTTTCGAAGCAGGCTAGCCAGTGGTCAAAGGCGGACGTAGCGTTGGCTGCTTGAGGGCTCAGCTGCAGGCGATCAGGCTTGATGCGGAGATCCATAGTCTTAAAAAAATCTTTGCTCAATAAATTGATGCACTATCAATTACCACAAAGACGAGAGTAGTGGAATAATCGAGGCTTTATTGAGCAAAGATGTTGTGCCTCCTGTAGCTGGATCCAGAATGGCTGCAGCACACATTTGAAATGAAATGAAAATCGCTTATTGTCACAAGTAGGCTTCAATGAAGTTACTGTGAAAAGCCCCTCGTCGCCACATTCCGGCGCCTGTTCGGGGAGGCTGGTACGGGAATTGAACTGTGCTGCTTTATACGCCGCCTACTGGGCGGAGCCAGCAGGCAGGGATTTACCCATGTACCTCTACTATGCGGGCAGTGCTGTAATACATGTAATATACTACTAGTGGTGACTACCACACCATGGGAACGCATCCACTAGATTTTTTTCATTTCCTATAGGGCACAGACGTAATGTCAGGTAAGGGCGATGGTGGCCGAGTGGTATTGTAATTGGGTAATCCAGCGATCCAGGGTAATATCCTACGGTTTCAAATCCCACCATGCCAGATGGTGATATCTTTTAAATCAGTAAAAATCTGGAATAAAAAATCTAACGATGGCCATAAAACCGTTGTCGAAAAAACTCATCTGGTTCACTAATGTCCTTTAGTGAAGGAATTCTGCTCACCCTTACCTGGGTCTGGTCTACATGTGACTCCAGACCCACAACAATGTTGTAATTGACTCTTAAATGCCCTCTGGAATGACCTAGCAAGATACTAAGTTCAAGGGCAATTAGGGATGGGCACAAAATGCTGGCAGCAATGTCCATGCCCCCTGAATGAATTGAAAAAAGATACTTGCCAGAAGGTTTTTCATTGTGTGATTAATGCTGAGAGTCTGCATGAAATGTTTTTTGTCCTGAGGGCAGCACGGTAGCATTGTGGATAGCACAATTGCTTCGCAGCTCCAGAGTCCCAGGTTCGATTCCTACTTGGGTCACTATCTGTGCGGAGTCTGCACATCCTCCCTGTGTGTGGGTGGGTTTCCTCCGGGTGCTCCGGTTTCCTCCCACAGTCCAAAAGATGTGCAAGTTAGGTGGATTGGCCATGATAAATTGCCCTCAGTATCCATAATTGCCCTTAGTGTTGGGTGGGGTTACTGGGTTATGGGGATAGGGTGGAGGTGTTGATCTTGGGTAGGGTGCTCTTTCCAAGAGATGGTGCAGACTCGATGGGCCGAATGGCCTCCTTCTGCACTGTAAATTCTATGATCTATGATCTAAATGGTCTCTCTCGCTATGCACTTCAACGATACAATTCATATTAATTCTGTTATTAAGTCATTTAAAACAGCTTGAGGTCATGTCCAAGAAATGGCAAAGACGTGCGTGTAAATTTGAGGCTCCATCGCGTATTCTTGGATCAGCAACCTCAAAGCGCTGACCACACATTTTGTATTGAAGTGAGGGAGGTGCAGCATTGACCATTGAAGCTCTGATTGTCCAATGGCTGCAAAAGCGCAGTTTATTTGCATTTACCCCGCGAGCCGAGTTTGCATGTGGGGAGTGGGGTGACTCTCATGGCAATGGTAAAGGATTTGCTCCCACTGGTGGTCAGGAGAGATTTTACACAAGAGTTTGCTGAGCAGCTCAGGTGCATCGCCAGTGAAGCAGTCTTTGATGTAAATGCAGCGTAAATCAGACTGGGGGTGGAGGCGTGGGAGGGGAGCATGGTTGTTCAAATACAGCTTTAAAGAAAAGCCAGTTGGGCTGAAGGTTGTGATATTTGGCTGAGGGTACAAACTGGATTATGGAGCTTTGTTTACTCACTCCATTTTCTGCTCAGTTTCCCACCAGTGCTGCACCAGAACTCTGCTAAAAACAGAAAGGACATTCACCACCAGGTGTAAAATGAATCAACGTTTCTCGTGGAATCGAAGCATTGGCATTTATCACTTAGATTCATGTCCTGATGGCAGCTATGTGATTTTGAAATCGAACAGTATTTTCTAAGATCATCAAACTGTAATTTGAAAACTAATACGAATTCTCTTACATTTCTAATTTTTCTTAGTTCTGATGAAGGATTATCAACTTGAAACATTTAAAACATTGGAGGGAATTTAATGGCCCCTCCCCAGACCAGCTCGGAGGCAAGAGGCCGCATGATTGGGCGGGAGGGCGTGCCACTCTCTCGCCTCTTTTTGAGGGAATCTTGAGCGGGAAGGCTTATGGACGATCTTCCTGCCTGGAGACTATCTAAACACTGAAGGGCCACAGCCTGCCTCTGCTAGCATTTAACCAGCAGTGAAGCAGGGGACTCATGATCTGGTGAGGTCGCCCAACAAACCCTGTCAGGTTTGCAAGCGGCTTATCACGGGGAGTGGGGGTGACGCTCATTCAGGGGCATTCTCTGCTCAATCGATTGACCTGACATTGGGAAAACGTGGCTCTGCAGGAAACCACCCCCCTTGCCACTGCTTCCAATCTCCCCCACCCGCTGGCACTCCCTCCTTACCAACCCCATCCCACCCACACTCGCTTGGGGGAGACGGTGGTTTAGTGGCAACGTCACTGGACTAGTGGCTTGCACGGTAGCACAGTGGCTAGCACTGTCGCTTCACAGCGGCAGGGTCCCAAGTTCGATTCCCGTTTGGGTCACTGACTGTGCGGAGTCTGCATGTTCTCCCTGTGACTGTGTGGGTTTCCTCTGGGTGCTTCTGCTTCCTCCGGGTGATCGAAAGACGGGCTGTTAGGTGAATTGGACATTTTGAATTCTCCCTCTGTGTACCCGAACAGGCGCCGGAATGTGGTGACTGGGGGATTTTCACAGTAACTTCATTTCAGTGTTAATGTAAGCCTAATTGTGCCAATAATAAAGATTATTATTATTAATCCAGTGGCCCATGGGTTCAAATCCCACCATGGAAGTCGATGGAACTTAAATACAATTAATGAAAAGGTTGCCATATAAAACCAGTGTCAGTAATGATGACCATGCCGACTATCATCAATTGTCGTAAAAACCTATCTGGTTCATGAATGTCCTTTTTAGGGAAGGAAATCTGCCATCCTTACCTGGTCTGGCCTACACGTGACTCCAGACCCACAGCAGTGTGGTTGATTCTTAACTGACCTCTGAAATAGCCGAGCAATCCACGCAGTTCAAGGGCAATTAGGCATGGAGAACAAATGCTGCCCTGATCCTATGAAAGGATGGAAAAACCATTTACCTTGGGAACCAGTGTAGATCTCATCATATTAACAGCAGTGGTCACTGCTCCTGGTGGAACTGCTGGGACTCTTTGACCTGCAGCGCTTTGGGGTGGTATTTCTGCCCTACAGGGGGTTTAACCTGATGGGAGCCTCTGAACCTGCCCAGGGAAGTGGCTAACTACACTGGAATATCGATGGGCCACCCGGAGGAAAGAGACACTGTGCTCCCACCAGTTCTCCAACGTCGGTCGAAACCCCCATCATCCATTTCAAATTACACCAACAACTCTCACCACGGGGGCTGAGCATTCCCAGCATCCTCTGCTTCTATTTCCAACAACCTGAATATTTTGTCTTTGTTTAACCTGATGATGGGTTGTCGATGGAAAACCGAGACACACTTCCCCTTATGCAAACAATCGATTGTCCTCCTTTTCAACCTTTCTGATAAAGTACAGGAGGATAGATATGGGAGAAGCTGGACTGCCAAATGATTCAGATACTGAATCCCAACCATGAGTGCACCAGGCATTGTTAAATATCCGATGTACACCCGATGTGCAAACAACTGGAAATTCCTCGAATGAATGAGTTCGTGAGAAAATCCAAACGATATCCTGGCTATAAATCAAATGTATGCCAGTGCAGCCTTGACAGCTCAGGCCTGACTCCCACCCACCAGGTGCCAGATTTATTTGTTGGGTCAAATGAAAATCAAGGGTTACATTATGAAGCTGAATATATCAATCCTACCCACAATTCAGACTGATCTCCTGCCCGCTGGGTAAACATTACAGCGCACATGACAAGGTGCTGAGAGAAAGTAATATTTTCTTATGATGGAAAGGTTGGGTTGAAAAACCAAGTTGAATATTACTGACTGTCTTTGATTTCATTACAGCATGGGTCCTGACTCACCAGCCACTCAGCTCACTGGGAGGCAGCCAGGGTGGAAGTGTTTTAATTACATGCACAAAGAGTGAATTTAGAATTTAGATTAAATCAGGATATCTTTCTGTGTTTCCTCGTGAACTCATTCAACACAGGAATTCCCATTCATTTCCATGGAGGGTGTAATAGGGCATTGTGATTAATCTTTTTGGGCGACATGTTCATTTAAAAGCTTGGCAATAAGTCCACATCCAGCATGCAATTTAGATTTTTTGTTTATCAAAGTTGCCGTTCCTTTGAAGTCGCGGGGCCGCAGATCTTTCAAAAATCATTCTATTCACTCTTCACAGAAGTAGATGAGAACTATGGGGCTGAGTTCTCCGCAGCCCTGCGCCAAAACCGCGTTTGGTATTGGTACGGAGAATCCAATTTCACGCCGAAATCGGGCCCAGCGCCGGTGCAATTCTCTGGGATCTGAGAATCGGCATGTTCGCGGAGTACTCCGCGCGGCTGGGGGACCATTGCCCTGCCCAGCGATCCTCCACTCTCAACCGGCTGTGTCCCCGACGGCTTCCATTCGGGAAGCTCGCATGGCAGCTGCGGACTCAGTCCGTGGCCGCTCTGCTGGGGGGTGGGGGGGGGGTGGGTGGGGGGGGGGGGGAGGGGGATCGGACACTGGGGGGGGGGGCCTTATAGGCGGCGGCCGGAGGACAGATCGGGGCGGTCGGACCTTCGGGTGCGCGGCCGATCGGGGGGGGGGGGGCCTTCATTCTTCATCTGCCTCCGCGGTCTGAGTCCGCCATGGCGCTCAAAGGCCGCTGGAGGCCGCCGCCGTGCGCAGGCGCGGACTCATCACCGGAAGTGCGGGGGCCTGTGTCCGCAGCTAAAGCTGCGTGAACTACTCTGAATCCCTGCTAGCCACCTGCACGTCAGTGAAACGGCTCATCTTTGTCCAAGGAATCTTGGGCGCGGTTCTCCACTCCCGCGCCGGTTGGGAGAATCGCGGGGGCCGCCAAATTTTCCCGTGTGCAGGTGGGAGGGGGGATGAGGGAGAGTGTGCAGGTGGGAGGGGGGGTGAGGGAGAGTGTGCAGGTGGGAGGGGGGATGAGGGAGAGTGTGCAGGTGGGAGGGGGGGATGAGGGAGAGTGTGCAGGTGGGAGGGGGGGTGAGGGAGAGTGTGCAGGTGGGAGGGGGGGTGAGGGTGAGTGTGCAGGTGGGAGGGGGGAATGAGGGAGAGTGTGCAGGTGGGAGGGGGGGATGATGGAGAGTGTGCAGGTGGGAGGGGGGGTGAGGGAGGGAGGACAGGTGGGAGGGGGGGATGAGGGAAAGTGTGCAGGTGGGAGGGGAGGATGATGGAGAGTGTGCAGGTGGGAGGGGGGTGAGGGAGAGTGTGCAGGTGGAAGGGGGAATGAGGGAGACTGTGCAGGTGGGAGGGTGGGGTGAGGGAGAGTGTGCAGGTGGGAGGGGGGTGAGGGAGGGAGGACAGGTGGGAGGGGGGGATGAGGGAAAGTGTGCAGGTGGGAGGGGAGGATGATGGAGAGTGTGCAGGTGGGAGGGGGGTGAGGGAGACTGTGCAGGTGGGAGGGGGGTGAGGGAGAGTGTGCAGGTGGGAGGGGGGTGAGGGAGACTGTGCAGGTGGGAGGGGGGGTGAGGGTGAGTGTGCAGGTGGGAGGGGGGGTGAGGGTGAGTGTGCACATGGGAGGGGGGAATGAGGGAGAGTGTGCAGGTGGGAGGGGGGTGAGGGAGAGTGTGCAGGTGGGAGGGGGGGTGAGGGAGAGTGTGCAGGTGGGAGGGGGGTGAGGGAGAGTGTGCAGGTGGGAGGGGGGGTGAGGGTGAGTGTGCACGTGGGAGGGGGGAATGAGGGAGAGTGTGCAGGTGGGAGGGGGGTGAGGGAGAGTGTGCAGGTTGGAGGGGTGAATGAGGGAGAGTGTGCAGGTGGGAGGGGGGATGAGGGAGAGTGTGCAGGTGGGAGGGGGGATGAGGGAGAGTGTGCAGGTGGGAGGGGGGGTGAGGGAGAGTGTGCAGGTGGGAGGGGGGTGAGGGAGAGTGTGCAGGTGGGAGGGGGGTGAGGGTGAGTGAGCAGGTGGGAGGGGGGAATGAGGGAGAGTGTGCAGGTGGGAGGGGGGTGAGGGAGAGTGTGCAGGTGGGAGGGGGGTGAGGGTGAGTGAGCAGGTGGGTGGGGGGAATGAGGGAGAGTGTGCAGGTGGGAGGGGGGATGAGGGAGAGTGTGCAGGTGGGAGGGGGTGAGGGAGAGTGTGCAGGTTGGAGGGGGGTGAGGGAGAGTGTGCAGGTGGGAGGGGGAATGAGGGAGATTGTGCAGGTGGGAGGGGGTGAGGGAGAGTGTGCAGGTGGGAGGGGGAATGAGGGAGATTGTGCAGGTGGGAGGGGGTGAGGGAGAGTGTGCAGGTGGGAGGGGGGTGAGGGAGAGTGTGCAGGTGGGAGGGGGGTGTGGGTGAGTGAGCAGGTGGGAGGGGGGAATGAGGGAGAGTGTGCAGGTGGGAGGGGGGATGAGGGAGAGTGTGCAGGTGGGAGGGGGTGAGGGAGAGTGTGCAGGTTGGAGGGGGGTGAGGGAGAGTGTGCAGGTGGGAGGGGGGTGAGGGAGAGTGTGCAGGTGGGAGGGGGAATGAGGGAGATTGTGCAGGTGGGAGGGGGTGAGGGAGAGTGTGCAGGTGGGGGGATCGGACACTGGGGGGGGGGCCTTATAGGCGGCGGCCGGAGGACAGATCGGGGCGGTCGGACCTTCGGGTGCGCGGCCGATCGGGGGGGGGGGGGGCCTTCATTCTTCATCTGCCTCCGCGGTCTGAGTCCGCCATGGCGCTCGAAGGCCGCTGGAGGCCGCCGCCGTGCGCAGGCGCGGACTCATCACTGGAAGTGCGGGGGCCTGTGTCCGCAGCTAAAGCTGCGTGAACTACTCTGAATCCCTGCTAGCCACCTGCACGTCAGTGAAACGGCTCATCTTTGTCCAAGGAATCTTGGGCGCGGTTCTCCACTCCCGCGCCGGTTGGGAGAATCGCCGGGGCCGCCAAATTTTCCCGTGTGCAGGTGGGAGGGGGGATGATGGAGAGTGTGCAGGTGGGAGGGGGGATGAGGGAGAGTGTGCAGGTGGGAGGGGGATGAGGGTGAGTGTGCAGGTGGGAGGGGGATGAGGGCGAGTGTGCAGGTGGGAGGGGGGATGAGGGCGAGTGTGCAGGTGGGAGGGGGGGATGATGGAGAGTGTGCAGGTGGGAGGGGGGATGAGGGCGAGTGTGCAGGTGGGAGGGGGGATGAGGGCGAGTGTGCAGGTGGGAGGGGGGATGATGGAGAGTGTGCAGGTGGGAGGGGGGGTGAGGGAGGGAGGACAGGTGGGAGGGGGGGGGATGAGGGAGAGTGTGCAGCTGGGAGGGGGGGATGATGGAGAGTGTGCAGGTGGGAGGGGGGGTGAGGGAGAGTGTGCAGTTGGGAGGGGGGGTGAGGGAGAGTGTGCAGGTGGAAGGGGGAATGAGGGAGACTGTGCAGGTGGAAGGGGGAATGAGGGAGAGTGTGCAGGTGGGAGGGGGATGAGGGAGAGTGTGCAGGTGGGAGGGGGGATGAGGGCGAGTGTGCAGGTGGGAGGGGGGGGATGAGGGAGAGTGTGCAGGTGGGAGGGGGGGATGATGGAGAGTGTGCAGGTGGGAGGGGGGAATGAGGGAGAGTGTGCAGGTGGGAGGGGGGGGATGATGGAGAGTGTGCAGGTGGGAGGGGGGGTGAGGGAGGGAGGACAGGTGGGAGGGGGGGGATGAGGGAGAGTGTGCAGCTGGGAGGGGGGGATGATGGAGAATGTGCAGTTGGGAGGGGGGGTGAGGGAGAGTGTGCAGGTGGAAGGGGGAATGAGGGAGACTGTGCAGGTGGGAGGGGGTGTGAGGGAGAGTGTGCAGGTGGAAGGGGGAATGAGGGAGAGTGTGCAGGTGGGAGGGGGGTGAGGGAGAGTGTGCAGGTGGGAGGGGGGGTGAGGGTGAGTGTGCACGTGGGAGGGGGGAATGAGGGAGAGTGTGCAGGTGGGAGGGGGGATGAGGGAGCGGCGTGCAGGTTGGAGGGGGGAATGAGGGAGAGTGTGCAGGTGGGAGGGGGGATGAGGGCGAGTGTGCAGGTGGGAGGGGGGATGAGGGAGAGTGTGCAGGTGGGAGGGGGGATGAGGGCGAGTGTGCAGGTGGGAGGGGGGGATGAGGGAGAGTGTGCAGGTGGGAGGGGGGTGAGGGAGAGTGTGCAGGTGGAAGGGGAAATGAGGGAGACTGTGCAGGTGGGAGGGGGGTGAGGGAGAGTGTGCAAGTGGGAGGGGGGGTGAGGGTGAGTGAGCAGGTGGATGGGGGAATGAGGGAGAGTGTGCAGGTGGGAGGGGGGTGAGGGAGAGTGTGCAGGTTGGAGGGTGGAATGAGGGAGAGTGTGCAGGTGGGAGGGGGGATGAGGGAGCGGCGTGCAGGTTGGAGGGGGGAATGAGGGAGAGTGTGCAGGTGAGAGGGGGGGATGAGGGCGAGTGTGCATGTGGGGGGGGGGATGAGGGAGAGTGTGCAGGTGGGAGGGGGGATGAGGGAGAGTGTGCAGGTGGGAGGGGGGTGAGGGAGAGTGTGCAGGTTGGAGGGGGGAATGAGGGAGAATGTGCAGGTGGGAGGGGGGGATGAGGGAGAATGTGCAGGTGGGAAGGGGGATGAGGGAGAGTGTGCAGGTTGGAGGGGGGATGAGGGAGAGTGTGCAGGTGGGACGAGGGGTGAGGGTGAGTGTGCAGGTGGGAAGGGGGATGAGGGAGAGTGTGCAGGTTGGAGGGGGAATGAGGGAGCCGCGTGCAGGTTAGAGGGGGGATGAGGGAGAGTGTGCAGGTGGGAGGGGGGATGAGGGAGAGTGTGCAGGTGGGAGTGGGGGTGAGGGAGGGAGTGCAGGTGGGAGGGGGGATGAGGGAGAGTGTGCAGGTGGGAGGGGGGATGAGGGAGAGAGTGTAGGTGGGAGGGGCGATGAGGGAGAGTGTGCAGGTGGGAGGGGGGGTGAGGGAGGGAGTGCAGGTGGGAGGGGGGGATGAGGGAGAGTGTGCAGGTGGGAGGGGCGATGAGGGAGAGTGTGCAGATGGGAGGGGGGTGAGGGAGAGTGTGCAGGTGGGAGGCGGGTGAGGGAGAGTGTGCAGTTGGGAGGGGGAATGAGGGAGCCGCGTGCAGGTTGGAGGGGGGATGAGGGAGAGTGTGCAGGTTGGAGGGGGGAATGAGGGAGAGTGTGCAGGTGGGAGGGGGGATGAGGGAGAGTGTGCAGGTGGGAGGGGGGATGAGGGAGAGTGTGTAGGTGGGAGGGGGGATGAGGGAGAATGTGCAGGTGGGAGGAGGGGTGAGGGTGAGTGTGCAGGTGGGAGGGAGGATGAGGGAGAGTGTGCAGGTGGGAGGGGGGGTGAGGGAGAGTGTGCAGGTTGGAGGGGGGATGAGGGAGAGTGTGTAGGTGGGAGGGGGGATGAGGGAGAGTGTGCAGGTGGGAGGGGGTGTGTGGGAGAGTGTGCAGGTGGGAGGGGGGTGAGGGAGAGTGTGCAGGTGGGAGGGCAGGATGAGGGTGAGTGTGGAGGTGGGAGGGGGGGATGAGGGAGAGTGTGCAGGTCGGAGGGGGGTGAGGGAGTGTGTGCAGGTGGGAGTGGGGGTGAGGGAGGGAGTGCAGGTGGGAGGGGGATGGGGGAGAGTGTGCAGGTGGGAGGGGGTGAGGGAGAGTGTGCAGGTGGGAGGGGGGGTGAGGAAGAGTGTGCAGGTGGGAGGGGGGTGAGGGAGACTGCGCAGGTAGGAGGGGGGATGAGGGAGAGTGTGCAGGTGGGAGGGAGGGAGGAGGGAGAGTGTGCAGGTGGGAGGGGGGTGAGGGAGAGTGTGCAGGTCGGAGGGGGGTGAGGGAGAGTGTGCAGTTGGGGGGGGTGAGGGGGAGTGTGCAGGTGGGAGGGGGGTGAGGGGGAGTGTGCAGGTGGGAGGGGGAATGAGGGAGAGTGTGCAGGTGGGAGGGGGGTGTGGGAGAGTGTGCAGGTGGGAGGGGGGATGAGGGCGAGTGTGCAGGTGGGAGGGGGTGAGGGAGAGTGTGCAGGTGGGAGGGGGAATGAGGGAGAGTGTACAGGTGGGAGGGGGGGTGAGGGAGAGTGTGCTGGTGGGAGTGGGGGTGAGGGAGAGTGTGCAGGTGGGAGGGGGGTGAGGAAGAGTGTGCAGGTGGGAGGGGGGTGAGGGAGACTGCGCAGGTGGGAGGGGGATGAGGGAGAGTGTGCTGGTGGGAGGGGGGTGAGGGAGAGTGTGCAGGTGGGAGGGGGGGATGAGGGAGAGTGTGCAGGTGGGAGGGGGGTGAGGGAGAGTGTGCAGGTCGGAGGGGGGTGAGGGAGAGTGTGCAGGTGGGGGTGGTGAGGGAGAGTGTGCAGGTGGGAGGGGGGTGAGGGGGAGTGTGCAGGTGGGCGGGGGAATGAGGGAGAGTGTGCAGGTGGGAGGGGGGGTGAGGGAGAGTGTGCAGGTGGGAGGGTGGATGAGGGCGAGTGTGCAGGTGGGAGGGGGTGAAGGAGAGTGTGCCGGTGGGAGGGGGAATGAGGGAGAGTGTGCAGGTGGGAGGGGGGTTGAGTGAGAATGTGCAGGTGGGAGGAGGGGTGAGGGAGAGTGTGCAGGTGGGAGGGGGGATGAGGGAGAGTGTGCAGGTTGGAGGGGGGAATGAGGGAAAGTGTGCAGGTGGGAGGGGGGTTGAGGGAGAATGTGCAGGTGGGAGGAGGGGTGAGGGTGAGTGTGCAGGTGGGAGGGGGGATGAGGGAGAGTGTGCAGGTGGGAGGGGGGTGAGGGAGAGTGTGCAGGTTGGAGGGGCGAATGAGGGAGAGTGTGCAGGTGGGAGTGGGGGTGAGGGAGGGAGTGCACGTGTGAAGGGGGGGATGAGGGAGAGTGTGCAGGTGGGAGGGGGGGATGAGGGAGAGTGTGCAGGTGGGAGGGGGGATGAGGGAGAGTGCGCAGGTGGGAGGGGGGTGAGGGAGAGTGCGCAGGTTGGAGGGGGGAATGAGGGAGAGTGTGCAGGTGGGCGTGGAGGTGAGGGAGGGTGTGCAGGTGGGAGGGGGGGATGAGGGAGAGTGTGCAGGTGGGAGGGGGGGATGAGGGAGAGTGTGCAGGTGGGAGGGGGGGGTGAGGGTGAGTGTGCAGGTGGGAGGGGGGATGAGGGAGAGTGTGCAGGTGGGAGTGGGGGTGAGGGAGGGAGTGCAGTTGTGAGGGGGGGATGAGGTAGAGTGTGCAGGTGGGAGGGGGTGATGAGGGAGAGTGTGCAGGTGGGAGGGGGTGAGGGAGAGTGTGCAGGTGGGAGGGGGGATGAGGGAGAGTGTGCAGGTTAGAGGGGGGAATGAGGGAGAGTGTGCAGGTGGGAGTGGGGGTGAGGGAGTGAGTGCAGGTGGGAGGGGGGGATGAGGGAGAGTGTGCAGGTGGGAGGGGGGATGAGGGAGAGTGTGCAGGTGGGAGGGGGGATGAGGGAGAGTGTGCAGGTGGGAGGGGGATGAGGGACAGTGTGCAGGTTGGAGGGGGGATGAGGGAGACTGTGCAGGTTGGAGGGGGGAATGAGGGAGAGTGTGCAGGTGGGAGGGGGGTGAGGGAGAGTGCGCAGGTTGGAGGGGGGAATGAGGGAGAGTGTTCAGGTGGGAAGGGGGGACGAGGGAGAGTGTGCAGGTGGAAGGGGGGTGGATGAGGGAGAGTGTGCAGGTGGGAGGGGGGATGAGGGAGAGTGTGCAGGTGGGAGGAGGGGTGAGGGTGAGTGCAGGTGGGAGGGGGATGAGGGAGAGTGTGCAGGTTGGAGGGGGGATGAGGGCGAGTGTGTAGGTGGGAGGGGGGGATGAGGGAGAGTGTGCAGGTGCGAGGGGGGATGAGGGAGACCGTGCAGGAGGAAGGGGGGTGAGGGAGAGTGTGCAGGTTGGAGGGGGGTGACGGAGAGTGTGCAGGTGGGAGGGGGGTGAGGGAGAGTGTGCAGGTGGGAGGGGGGGATGAGGGAGAGTGTGCAGGTGGGAGGAGGGGTGAGGGTGAGTGCAGGTGGGAGGGGGGTGAGGGAGAGTGTGCAGGCTGGAGGGGGGATGAGGGCGAGTGTGTAGGTGGGAGGGGGGGATGAGGGAGAGTGTGCAGGTGCGAGGGGAGATGAGGGAGACCGTGCAGGAGGAAGGGGGGTGAGGGAGAGTGTGCAGGTTGGAGGGGGGTGACGGAGAGTGTGCAGGTGGGAGGGGAGTGAGGGAGAGTGTGCAGGTGGGAGGGGGGATGAGGGAGAGTGTGCAGGTGGGAGGGGGGATGAGGGAGAGTGTGCAGGTCGGAGGGGGGTGAGGGAGAGTGTGCAGGTTGGAGGGGGGAATGAGGGAGAGTGTGCAGGTGGGAAGGGGGGATGAGGGAGAGTGTGCAGGTGGGAGGGGGGGATGAGGGAGTATGTGCAGGTGGGAGGGGGTGAGGGAGCGTAGGCAGGTGGGAGGGGGGTTGAGGGAGAGTGTGCAGGTGGGAGGCGGGTGAGGGAGAGCGTGCAGGTGGGAGGGGGGGTGAGGGAGAGTGTGCAGGTGGGAGGGGGGTGAGGGAGAGTGTGCAGGTCGGAGGGGGGTGAGGGAGAGTGTGCAGGTGGGCGGGGGGGTGAGGGAGAGTGTGCAGGTGGGAGTGGGTGAGGGAGAGTATGCAGGTGGGAGGGGGGATGAGGGAGAGTGTGCAGGTGGGAGGGGGGGTGAGGGAGCGGTGTGCAGGTGGGAGGGGGAATGAGGGACAGTATGCAGGTGGGAGGGGGGATGAGGGGGAGTGTGCAGGTAGTAGGGGGGTGAGGGTGAGTGTGCAGGTGGGAGGGGGGATGAGGGAGAGTGTGCAGGTGGGAGGGGGGGATGAGGGAGAGTGTGCAGGTGGGAGGGGGGATGAGGGAGAGTACGCAGGTGGGAGGGGGGTGAGGGAGAGTTCGCAGGTTGGAGGGGGGAATGAGGGAGAGTGTGCAGGTGGGAGGGGGGGATGAGGGAGAGTGTGCAGGTGGGAGGGGGTGAGGGAGAGTGTGCAGGTGGGAAGGGAAATGAGGGAGAGTGTGCAGGTGGGAGGGGGGGTGAGGGAGAGTTTGCTGGTGGGAGTGGGGGTGAGGGAGGGAGTGCAGGTGGGAGGGGGGGATAAGGGAGAGTGTGCAGGTGGGAGGGGGGTGCGGGAGAGTGTGCAGGTGGGAGGGGGGTGAGGAAGAGTGTGCAGGTGGGAGGGGGGTGAGGGAGACTGCGCAGGTGGGAGGGGGATGAGGGAGAGTGTGCAGGTTGGAGGGGGGTGACGGAGAGTGTGCAGGTGGGAGGGGGGTGAGGGACAGTGTGCAGGTGGGAGGGGGGGATGAGGGAGAGTGTGCAGGTGGGAGGAGGGGTGACGGTGAGTGCAGGTGGGAGGGGGGTGAGGGAGAGTGTGCAGGCTGGAGGGGGGATGAGGGCGAGTGTGTAGGTGGGAGGGGGGGATGAGGGAGAGTGTGCAGGTGCGAGGGGAGATGAGGGAGACCGTGCAGGAGGAAGGGGGGTGAGGGAGAGTGTGCACGTTGGAGGGGGGTGACGGAGAATGTGCAGGTGGGAGGGGAGTGAGGGAGAGTGTGCAGGTGGGAGGGGGGATGAGGGAGAGTGTGCAGGTGGGAGGGGGGGATGAGGGAGAATGTGCAGGTGGGAGGGGGGTGAGGGAGAGTGTGCAGGTTGGAGGGGGGAATGAGGGAGAGTGTGCTGGTGCGAGTGGGGGTGAGGGAGGGAGTGCAGGTGCGAGGGGGGATGAGGGAGAGTGTGCAGGTGGGAGGGGGGGATGAGGGAGAGTGTGCAGGTGGGAGGGAGGATGAGGGAGAGTGTGCAGGTGGGAGGGGGGTGAGGGAGAGTGTGCAGATTGGAGGATGGGAATGAGGGAAACTGTGCAGGTGGGAGAGGGGATGAGGGAGAGTGTGCAGTTTGGAGGGGGAAATGAGGGAGAGTGTGCAGGTGGGAGGGGATGAGGGAGAGTGTGCAGGTGGGAGTGGGGGTGAGGGAGGGAGTGCAGGTGGGAGGGGGGGATGAGGGAGAGTGTGCAGGTGGGAGGGGGGATGAGGGAGAGTGTGCAGGTGGGAGGGGGGGGAGAGGGTGAGTGTGCAGGTAGGAGGGGGATGTGGGGAGTGTGCAGGTGGGAGTGGGGGTGAGGGAGTAAGTGCAGGTGGGAGGGGGGGGATGAGGGACAGTGTGCAGGTGGGAGGGGGGATGAGGGAGAGTGTGCAGGTGGGAGGGAGGATGTGGGAGAGTGTGCAGGTGGGAGGGGGTGAGGGAGAGTGTGCAGGTTGGAGGGGCGAATGAGGGAGAGTGTGCAGGTGGGAGGGGGGGATGAGGGAGAGTGTGCAGGTGGGAAAGGGTGATGAGGGAGAGTGTGCAGGTGGGAGGGGGATGAGGGAGAATGTGCAGGTGGGAGGAGGGGTGAGGGTGAGTGTGCAGGTGGGAGGGGGATGAGGGAGAGTGTGCAGGTGGGAGGGGGGTGAGGGAGAGTGTGCAGGTGGGAGGTGGGGTGAGGGAGAGTGTGCATGTGGGAGGGGTGTGAGGGAGAGTGTGCAGGTGGGAGGGCGGGATGAGGGAGCGGCGTGCAGGTGGGAGGGAGGTGAGGGAGAGTGTGCAGGTGGGAGGGGTGTGAGGGAGAGTGTGCAGGTGGGAGGGGGAATGAGGGTGCCGCGTGCAGGTTGGAGGGGGGATGAGGGAGAGTGTGCAGGTGGGACGGGGGATGAGGGAGAGTGTGCAGGTGGGAGGGGGGTGAGGGAGCAGTGTGCAGGTGGAGGGGTGGTGAGGGAGAGTCTGCAGGTTGGAGGGGTGGATGAGGGAGAGTGTGCAGGTGGGAGGGGGGATGAGGGAGAGTGTGCAGGTTGGAGGGGGGAATAAGGGAGAGTGTGCAGGTGGGAGGGGGGATGAGGGAGAATGTGCAGGTGGGAGGAGGGGTGAGGGTGAGTGTGCAGGTGGGAGGGGGGGATGAGGGAGAGTGTGCAGGTTGGCGGGGGGAATGAGGAAGAGTGTGCAGGTGGGAGGGGGGGGGATGAGGGAGAGTGTGCAGGTTGGAGGGAGGAATGAGGGAGAGTGTGCAGGTGGGAGGGGGGATGAGGGAGAGTGTGCAGGTGGCAGGGGGGATGAGGGACAGTGTGCAGGTGGGAGGGGGGGATGAGGGAGCGGCGTGCAGGTGGGAGGGGGGATGAGGGAGAGTGTGCAGGTGGGAGGGGTGGATGAGGGAGAGTGTGCAGGTGGGAGGGGGGTGAGGGAGAGTGTGCAGGTCGGAGGTGGGTGAGGGAGCGGCGTGCAGGTGGGAGGGGGGTGAGGGAGCAGCGTGCAGGTGGGAGGGGGGTGAGGGAGAGTGTGCAGGTGGGAGGGGGGGATGAGGGAGAGTGTTCAGGTGGGAGGCGGGGATGAGGGAGTGTGTGCAGGTGGGAGGGGGGTGAGGGAGAGTGTGCAGGTGGGAGGGGGGGATGAGGGAGAGTGTGCAGGTGGGAGGGGGGGATGAGGGAGAGTGTGCAGGTGGGAGGGGGGATGAGGGAGAGTGTGCAGGTGGGAGGGGGGATGAGGGAGAGTGTGCAGGTGGGAGGTGGGTGAGGGTGAGTATGCAGGTGGGAGGGGGGATGAGGGAGAGTGTGCAGGTGGGAGGGGGGCAGAGAGAATGTGCAGGTGGGAGGGGGGTGAGGGAGAGTGTGCAGGTGGGAGGGGGGTGAGTGAGAGTGTGCAGGTGCGAGGGGGGTGAGGGTGAGTATGCAGGTGGGATTGGGGGATGAGGGAGAGTGTGCAGGTGGGAGGGGGGGATGAGGGAGAGTGTGCAGGTGGGAGGGGGGGTGAGGGAGAGTGTGCAGGTTGGAGGGGGGATGAGGGAGAGTGTGTAGGTGGGAGGGGGGATGAGGGAGAGTGTGCAGGTGGGAGGGGGGGTGTGGGAGAGTGTGCAGGTGGGAGGGGGGTGAGGGAGAGTGTGCAGGTGGGAGGGCAGGATGAGGGTGAGTGTGGAGGTGGGAGGGGGGGATGAGGGAGAGTGTGCAGGTCGGAGGGGGGTGAGGGAGTGTGTGCAGGTGGGAGTGGGGGTGAGGGAGGGAGTGCAGGTGGGAGGGGGATGGGGGAGAGTGTGCAGGTGGGAGGGGGTGAGGGAGAGTGTGCAGGTGGGAGGGGGGGTGAGGAAGAGTGTGCAGGTGGGAGGGGGGTGAGGGAGACTGCGCAGGTAGGAGGGGGGATGAGGGAGAGTGTGCAGGTGGGAGGGGGGGATGAGGGAGAGTGTGCAGGTGGGAGGGGGGTGAGGGAGAGTGTGCAGGTCGGAGGGGGGTGAGGGAGAGTGTGCAGGTGGGGGGGGTGAGGGGGAGTGTGCAGGTGGGAGGGGGGTGAGGGGGAGTGTGCAGGTGGGAGGGGGAATGAGGGAGAGTGTGCAGGTGGGAGGGGGGTGTGGGAGAGTGTGCAGGTGGGAGGGGGGATGAGGGCGAGTGTGCAGGTGGGAGGGGGTGAGGGAGAGTGTGCAGGTGGGAGGGGGAATGAGGGAGAGTGTACAGGTGGGAGGGGGGGTGAGGGAGAGTGTGCTGGTGGGAGTGGGGGTGAGGGAGAGTGTGCAGGTGGGAGGGGGGTGAGGAAGAGTGTGCAGGTCGGAGGGGGGTGAGGGAGAGTGTGCAGGTGGGGGTGGTGAGGGAGAGTGTGCAGGTGGGAGGGGGGTGAGGGGGAGTGTGCAGGTGGGCGGGGGAATGAGGGAGAGTGTGCAGGTGGGAGGGGGGGTGAGGGAGAGTGTGCAGGTGGGAGGGTGGATGAGGGCGAGTGTGCAGGTGGGAGGGGGTGAGGGAGAGTGTGCCGGTGGGAGGGGGAATGAGGGAGAGTGTGCAGGTGGGAGGGGGGTTGAGTGAGAATGTGCAGGTGGGAGGAGGGGTGAGGGAGAGTGTGCAGGTGGGAGGGGGGATGAGGGAGAGTGTGCAGGTTGGAGGGGGGAATGAGGGAAAGTGTGCAGGTGGGAGGGGGGTTGAGGGAGAATGTGCAGGTGGGAGGAGGGGTGAGGGTGAGTGTGCAGGTGGGAGGGAGGATGAGGGAGAGTGTGCAGGTGGGAGGGGGGTGAGGGAGAGTGTGCAGGTTGGAGGGGCGAATGAGGGAGAGTGTGCAGGTGGGAGTGGGGGTGAGGGAGGGAGTGCACGTGTGAAGGGGGGGATGAGGGAGAGTGTGCAGGTGGGAGGGGGGGATGAGGGAGAGTGTGCAGGTGGGAGGGGGGATGAGGGAGAGTGCGCAGGTGGGAGGGGGGTGAGGGAGAGTGCGCAGGTTGGAGGGGGGAATGAGGGAGAGTGTGCAGGTGGGCGTGGAGGTGAGGGAGGGAGTGCAGGTGGGAGGGGGGGATGAGGGAGAGTGTGCAGGTGGGAGGGGGGGTGAGGGTGAGTGTGCAGGTGGGAGGGGGGATGAGGGAGAGTGTGCAGGTGGGAGTGGGGGTGAGGGAGGGAGTGCAGTTGTGAGGGGGGGATGAGGGAGAGTGTGCAGGTGGGAGGGGGGGATGAGGGAGAGTGTGCAGGTGGGAGGGGGGATGAGGGAGTGTGTGCAGGTGGGAGGGGGGTGAGGGAGAGTGTGCAGGTTAGAGGGGGGAATGAGGGAGAGTGTGCAGGTGGGAGTGGGGGTGAGGGAGTGAGTGCAGGTGGGAGGGGGGGATGAGGGAGAGTGTGCAGGTGGGAGGGGGGATGAGGGAGAGTGTGCAGGTGGGAGGGGGGATGAGGGAGAGTGTGCAGGTGGGAGGGGGATGAGGGACAGTGTGCAGGTTGGAGGGGGGATGAGGGAGACTGTGCAGGTTGGAGGGAGGAATGAGGGAGAGTGTGCAGGTGGGAGGGGGGTGAGGGAGAGTGCGCAGGTTGGAGGGGGGAATGAGGGAGAGTGTTCAGGTGGGAAGGGGGGACGAGGGAGAGTGTGCAGGTGGAAGGGGGGTGGATGAGGGAGAGTGTGCAGGTGGGAGGGGGGGATGAGGGAGAGTGTGCAGGTGGGAGGAGGGGTGAGGGAGAGTGTGCAGGTTGGAGGGGGGATGAGGGCGAGTGTGTAGGTGGGAGGGGGGGATGAGGGAGAGTGTGCAGGTGCGAGGGGGGATGAGGGAGACCGTGCAGGAGGAAGGGGGGTGAGGGAGAGTGTGCAGGTTGGAGGGGGGTGACGGAGAGTGTGCAGGTGGGAGGGGGGTGAGGGAGAGTGTGCAGGTGGGAGGGGGGGATGAGGGAGAGTGTGCAGGTGGGAGGAGGGGTGAGGGTGAGTGCAGGTGGGAGGGGGGTGAGGGACAGTGTGCAGGCTGGAGGGGGGATGAGGGCGAGTGTGTAGGTGGGAGGGGGGGATGAGGGAGAGTGTGCAGGTGCGAGGGGAGATGAGGGAGACCGTGCAGGAGGAAGGGGGGTGAGGGAGAGTGTGCAGGTTGGAGGGGGGTGACGGAGAGTGTGCAGGTGGGAGGGGAGTGAGGGAGAGTGTGCAGGTGGGAGGGGGGATGAGGGAGAGTGTGCAGGTGGGAGGGGGGATGAGGGAGAGTGTGCAGGTCGGAGGGGGGTGAGGGAGAGTGTGCAGGTTGGAGGGGGGAATGAGGGAGAGTGTGCAGGTGGGAAGGGGGGATGAGGGAGAGTGTGCAGGTGGGAGGGGGGGATGAGGGAGTATGTGCAGGTGGGAGGGGGTGAGGGAGCGTAGGCAGGTGGGAGGGGGGTTGAGGGAGAGTGTGCAGGTGGGAGGCGGGTGAGGGAGAGTGTGCAGGTGGGAGGGGGGGTGAGGGAGAGTGTGCAGGTGGGAGGGGGGTGAGGGAGAGTGTGCAGGTCGGAGGGGGGTGAGGGAGAGTGTGCAGGTGGGAGGGGGGGTGAGGGAGAGTGTGCAGGTGGGAGTGGGTGAGGGAGAGTATGCAGGTGGGAGGGGGGATGAGGGAGAGTGTGCAGGTGGGAGGGGGGGTGAGGGAGCGGTGTGCAGGTGGGAGGGGGAATGAGGGACAGTGTGCAGGTGGGAGGGGGGATGAGGGGGAGTGTGCAGGTAGTAGGGGGGTGAGGGTGAGTGTGCAGGTGGGAGGGGGGATGAGGGAGAGTGTGCAGGTGGGAGGGGGGGATGAGGGAGAGTGTGCAGGTGGGAGGGGGGATGAGGGAGAGTACGCAGGTGGGAGGGGGGTGAGGGAGAGTTCGCAGGTTGGAGGGGGGAATGAGGGAGAGTGTGCAGGTGGGAGGGGGGGATGAGGGAGAGTGTGCAGGTGGGAGGGGGTGAGGGAGAGTGTGCAGGTGGGAGGGGAAATGAGGGAGAGTGTGCAGGTGGGAGGAGGGGTGAGGGAGAGTTTGCTGGTGGGAGTGGGGGTGAGGGAGGGAGTGCAGGTGGGAGGGGGGATAAGGGAGAGTGTGCAGGTGGGAGCGGGGTGCGGGAGAGTGTGCAGGTGGGAGGGGGGTGAGGAAGAGTGTGCAGGTGGGAGGGGGGTGAGGGAGACTGCGCAGGTGGGAGGGGGATGAGGGAGAGTGTGCAGGTTGGAGGGGGGTGACGGAGAGTGTGCAGGTGGGAGGGGGGTGAGGGAGAGTGTGCAGGTGGGAGGGGGGGATGAGGGAGAGTGTGCAGGTGGGAGGAGGGGTGACGGTGAGTGCAGGTGGGAGGGGGGTGAGGGAGAGTGTGCAGGCTGGAGGGGGGATGAGGGCGAGTGTGTAGGTGGGAGGGGGGGATGAGGGAGAGTGTGCAGGTGCGAGGGGAGATGAGGGAGACCGTGCAGGAGGAAGGGGGGTGAGGGAGAGTGTGCACGTTGGAGGGGGGTGACGGAGAGTGTGCAGGTGGGAGGGGAGTGAGGGAGAGTGTGCAGATGGGAGGGGGGATGAGGGAGAGTGTGCAGGTGGGAGGGGGGGATGAGGGAGAATGTGCAGGTGGGAGGGGGGTGAGGGAGAGTGTGCAGGTTGGAGGGGGAATGAGGGAGAGTGTGCAGGTGCGAGTGGGGGTGAGGGAGGGAGTGCAGGTGCGAGGGGGGGATGAGGGAGAGTGTGCAGGTGGGAGGGGGGGATGAGGGAGAGTGTGCAGGTGGGAGGGAGGATGAGGGAGAGTGTGCAGGTGGGAGGGGGGTGAGGGAGAGTGTGCAGATTGGAGGATGGGAATGAGGGAGACTGTGCAGGTGGGAGAGGGGATGAGGGAGAGTGTGCAGTTTGGAGGGGGAAATGAGGGAGAGTGTGCAGGTGGGAGGGGATGAGGGAGAGTGTGCAGGTGGGAGTGGGGTTGAGGGAGGGAGTGCAGGTGGGAGGGGGGGATGAGGGAGAGTGTGCAGGTGGGAGGGGGGATGAGGGAGAGTGTGCAGGTGGGAGGGGGGGGGAGAGGGTGAGTGTGCAGGTAGGAGGGGGATGTGGGAGAGTGTGCAGGTGGGAGTGGGGGTGAGGGAGTAAGTGCAGGTGGGAGGGGGGGGGATGAGGGACAGTGTGCAGGTGGGAGGGGGGATGAGGGAGAGTGTGCAGGTGGGAGGGAGGATGTGGGAGAGTGTGCAGGTGGGAGGGGGTGAGGGAGAGTGTGCAGGTTGGAGGGGCGAATGAGGGAGAGTGTGCAGGTGGGAGGGGGGGATGAGGGAGAGTGTGCAGGTGGGAAAGGGTGATGAGGGAGAGTGTGCAGGTGGGAGGGGGATGAGGGAGAATGTGCAGGTGGGAGGAGGGGTGAGGGTGAGTGTGCAGGTGGGAGGGGGATGAGGGAGAGTGTGCAGGTGGGAGGGGGGTGAGGGAGAGTGTGCAGGTGGGAGGTGGGGTGAGGGAGAGTGTGCATGTGGGAGGGGGGTGAGGGAGAGTGTGCAGGTGGGAGGGCGGGATGAGGGAGCGGCGTGCAGGTGGGAGGGAGGTGAGGGAGAGTGTGCAGGTGGGAGGGGCGTGAGGGAGAGTGTGCAGGTGGGAGGGGGAATGAGGGTGCCGCGTGCAGGTTGGAGGGGGGATGAGGGAGAGTGTGCAGGTGGGACGGGGGATGAGGGAGAGTGTGCAGGTGGGAGGGGGGTGAGGGAGCAGTGTGCAGGTGGAGGGGTGGTGAGGGAGAGTCTGCAGGTTGGAGGGGGGGATGAGGGAGAGTGTGCAGGTGGGAGGGGGGATGAGGGAGAGTGTGCAGGTTGGAGGGGGGAATAAGGGAGAGTGTGCAGGTGGGAGGGGGGATGAGGGAGAATGTGCAGGTGGGAGGAGGGGTGAGGGTGAGTGTGCAGGTGGGAGGGGGGGATGAGGGAGAGTGTGCAGGTTGGCGGGGGGAATGAGGAAGAGTGTGCAGGTGGGAGGGGGGGGATGAGGGAGAGTGTGCAGGTTGGAGGGAGGAATGAGGGAGAGTGTGCAGGTGGGAGGGGGGATGAGGGAGAGTGTGCAGGTGGCAGGGGGGATGAGGGACAGCGTGCAGGTGGGAGGGGGGGATGAGGGAGCGGCGTGCAGGTGGGAGGGGGGATGAGGGAGAGTGTGCAGGTGGGAGGGGTGGATGAGGGAGAGTGTGCAGGTGGGAGGGGGGTGAGGTTGGGTGTGCAGGTCGGAGGTGGGTGAGGGAGCGGCGTGCAGGTGGGAGGGGGTGAGGGAGAGTGTGCAGGTGGGAGGGGGGGATGAGGCAGAGTGTGCAGGTGGGAGGGGGGTGAGGGAGCGGCGTGCAGGTGGGAGGGGGGTGAGGGAGCGGCGTGCAGGTGGGAGGGGGGTGAGGGAGAGTGTGCAGGTGGGAGGGGGGGATGAGGGAGAGTGTTCAGGTGGGAGGCGGGGATGAGGGAGTGTGTGCAGGTGGGAGGGGGGTGAGGGAGAGTGTGCAGGTGGGAGGGGGGGATGAGGGAGAGTGTGCAGGTGGGAGGGGGGGATGAGGGAGAGTGTGCAGGTGGGAGGGGGGATGAGGGAGAGTGTGCAGGTGGGAGGGGGGGATGAGGGAGAGTGTGCAGGTGGGAGGTGGGTGAGGGTGAGTATGCAGGTGGGAGGGGGGATGAGGGAGAGTGTGCAGGTGGGAGGGGGGCAGGGAGAATGTGCAGGTGGGAGGGGGGTGAGGGAGAGTGTGCAGGTGGGAGGGGGGTGAGTGAGAGTGTGCAGGTGCGAGGGGGGTGAGGGTGAGTATGCAGGTGGGACTGGGGGATGAGGGAGAGTGTGCAGGTGGGAGGGGGGGATGAGGGAGAGTGTGCAGGTGGGAGGGGGGGATGAGGGAGAGTGTGCAGGTGCGAGGGGGGTGAGGGTGAGTATGCAGGTGGGAGGGGGGATGAGGGAGAGTGTGCAGTTGGGAGGGGGGCAGGGAGAATGTGCAGGTGGGGGGGGGGCGGGAGAGTGTGCAGGTGGGAGGGGGGGATGAGGGAGAGTGTGCAGGTGGGAGGGGGGGATGAGGGAGAGTGTGCAGGTGCGAGGGGTGTGAGGGTGAGTATGCAGGTGGGAGGGGGGATGAGGGAGAGTGTGCAGTTGGGAGGGAGGGGCGGGAGAGTGTGCAGTTGGGAGGGGGGCAGGGAGAATGTGCAGGTGGGAGGGGGGGGCGGGAGAGTGTGCAGTTGGGAGGGGGGCAGGGAGAATGTGCAGGTGGGAGGGGGGGGCGGGAGAGTGTGCAGTTGGGAGGGGGGCAGGGAGAATGTGCAGGTGGGAGTGGGGTGAGGGAGAGTGTGCAGGCGGGAGGGGGGGGCGGGAGAGTGTGCAGGTGGGAGGGGGGGATGAGGGAGCGGCGTGCAGGTGGGAGGGGGGGATGAGGGAGCGGCGTGCAGGATGGAGGGGCGTGAGGGAGAGTGTGGATGGTATCGTCCATCCGGGGATGCCACATGTCAGCCGCCCTGATATGGCAGGACGGTGACGAGGACACGGCCGCAGGGTGCGTGTGGCTGATGGGCACAGGAGAGTGGCACACTGGTGAGCAGTACGGTGTGAACTGACCGTTGGGCGCAGACAGTGACCAGATGTTAGGCTGGCTGCGTGTCTGCAGCGCGACCAGGCCACCGGGACACACAGGGATCCCATGCAACCCGGCTGGCGAGGTGTGGAAGAACCTCGGTGTAACATGTCGTTTCTCTGCCCCCCACCACCCTCCTGCAGGTCACCATGTATGCCAACCAGACAGCGATGTTCACTGCCGTGGTTGGAGCCGCAGTTCTGGAGTTTGCCATCCGGCAGCGTAGAGTCGGACGGCCCACAGTGGCTGCAGATGCAGCGGTCGCCGGTGCAGCAGAGGGGATGGCCGCGGAGTGGCCCGTCGTCGACACGCAGGCCGCAGGCGCTCAGGACCTGAATGTACAGGGGGATGCCGAGGGGAACATTGACCGCCAGACGGCGAGGAATGCAGAGGAAGTGCTTGGGGGGGAGCAGGAGGAGGAGGAGGAGGAGCAGGTGGAGCAGGAGAATCCACTGATGGTGGTGCCAGGGCGCCACAGGCGTCCAGCAAGGCCGAGGGTGTACCGCGACAGAATGTCGTTCGAGGCCCTAACGGACATCACATGCAGGAGGAGACTACGGTTCAGCAGGGAGACGGTCGCACATATATGCCAGCTCGTGGCGCACCTCGCACCATGTGGAATGGGAGGAGGACACGCGATACCAGTCTCCGTCAAGGTGACGGTGGCTCTAAACTTTTATGCGACCGGTTCCTTCCAGGCGCCGAGCGGGGACCTAATCCGGGATATCACAGGCATCGGTCCACAGGTGCATCAGGGCCGTCACCGACGCCCTGTACGCCATCGCGGACAGGTACATTCAATTCCCCGAGGACCGAGCACAGCAAGAAGCACGGGCACGTGGATTCGCCAAGGTGGCCAGGATACCGATGGTCCAGGGTGTCATCGATGGTGTGCACGTCCCCATGCGCCCACCTGCAGACAACAGGGAAGTGTTCATGAACAGAAAGGGCGCATACTCCATGAACATTCAGGTGGTGTGCGACCCCCACATGAAGATCATGCACGTGTGTGCAAAGTACCCCGGCAGTGTGCATGACGCCTACATTCTGGCACAGTCGTTCATCCCCGCAATGTTCGATGGATGCCCCCCCCCCCCCCGGCTGAGGGGCTGGTTGCTGGGCGACAAGGGCTACCCATTGAGGTCATGGCTGCTGACGCCAATACGGAGGCCTCACACCAACGCGGAGAGCCTATGCAACGAGGCACAAGCAACCAGGGGTGTGGTGGAGCGGTGCTTCGGGCTGCTGAAGATGCGCTTCAGATGCCTGGACCAATCAGGAGGGGCCCTGCAGTACCAACCCAACATGGTCGGTCACATTCGTTGTGGTCTGCTGTGCGCTGCACAACATTGCCATGCAGAGGGGAAATGACCTGGTGGAGGAGCTGGAGGGAGGACCCGATGGCACCGGGCCGAGGTCTGACTCACGGCTATAGCTGAACCATGCACTCCGGTGCTCACAGCCTTCGTGACGGATATTTCACCACATGCCTGTGGGGTGGCTGGCGTTGGTATACCAATGACAACGATGTCCGATTATGGGAGGCAGGGGGGAAAGGGTCAGCACATCCGGAACAGACCTTGAACGGCTCGTATACCACAACGCCAATCACGAGCCCCCTGGCACCGGACATTGCACACAGTCTTACAAGTCAAATCCAACAGTGAGTTTAATCGTGTGGTGAACATAGATGCCCTACCCACTACAACTAGACTGTGCCCTGCACCCGTGCCAACTTCTTACGTGCCTAACGTCTTTGCCTTACGGGCCCTACCACTACGTCTAGGTGTGTTCCCAGATGGTACAGCAGGAGTGGAGGTGGACTGCTGTGAATCACGCCCTTCGACATGGCTCCCCGTCGGCACACGTTTCCTGCGGCGGCCCGGCTTCGATGGGCCAGGCTGCTCGGCGGGCATGCTGGATGGCGAGGTGCCACCCTGACCTGCCCGCTCCCCACCAGATGCGCCAGGGACGGAACGGGGGGAGGCCGAGTGTACCGGGACATCCCTTGATGGAGCTACCGGGACAGGCCCCAGAACCTCCTCCTCCCTCCGGGAGCCCGATAGCCCCCGGGCCTCACTGTGGGACGGAGATGCGCTCGGAGACATGCCCCGTTGCACCACCAACACCTGGCGCTGCCAGTCCTGGAGGTCTGCAGCGGTATCGACCACGGACCGAATGTTCGCCGAGACGGAGCCCAGGGAGTGCCACATTCCTGCCAAGGACTGTGCGATCTCGACCTGTGAGTGCGCGACGCCATCCATCACGTGCGCCAGGCGGTCAATGCTCTCTGCGACCGACTGCTGGGACTGTGCCATCGCTTGCAGGGACTGTGCCATGGCATGGCGAGACTCAGCCAGGGCCCCGAGAGCGGCGGCAATGTCCTGTTGTCTCTGTGAGATGGCTGCCTGTGAGAGGGCAGCCCACTCCTGGGCCATGGATGACGCGTGCACGTGAAGCCCAACGCCTTGCAGAACCTGACCCATGGCCGAAACCCCTTCACCCATTGCCTCCACCGCGGACGCCACCCGTGCGGTGTCGGCCTGGGTGGCTGCGATGAGCGGCACCACTCCCTCCTCCTGGACGTGGATAGTCTCCTCCAACTGCGTGTGCAGGTCCTGGAAGATGGCCCTCATCCCGTTATTCAGTCCCAGGGTGTCCACACGCATCGGTTGTCCGGGTGGGTCAATTACATCCAGGAACCCGGGAACTGTCTGGGTGGCAGCTGGTTGCTGGGCCTGGACTGCCCTCCGACCGTCCAGCCCCTCGGCTGCTCCAAACTCCACCTGCTGTACCGGCTCGGCTGTGGGGTGCGCACCAGACAGTGACCCGGGAGCCTCATCACTGCCCAACCGAGGTGGGTGGTTCTGTGATGGTGAACGGTGTGGGAGACAGCAGTGCCGCAAGCTCGAGGTCATCATCCGTCAGGAAGTCTGGTGTGTACTGGACCCCTCATGGCCCGGCGCAAGCTCCATGCGGGCCATGTCGTCTTGACCTCCAGGTGGATCCAGCGGGTGTGTGGCCGTAATGTGCGCTTCGACATGACTGTCCACCCTGTGCCCCTCACTAATATCTATCTCGGTGGTCTGAGCGTCCCGGTCCTGCGTCCCAGACTGAGAGGTCTGCCCTCCTGTCCGACCGACTGCCAACCTCTGGCGTGCGTCCCTGGGTGCAGTTGCGGTTGGCGATGTTGCGCTGTTTCCTGGGCGACACGTCCCTGAAGGTTCGGCGGGTGGCCCTGGGAAACATAAAGATTTTGGGTTCGTTAGACACGGTGGCCCGGGTGTATGGTGGTGGTGGGTGCACAGTGTGAGGGGGGAGGGGATCGGGGGTGCAGTGGCCAGAGTGTGAGGGGGGATGGGATCGAGGGTGCAGTGGCCAGAGTGTGAGGGGGGATGGGATCGGGGGTGCAGTGGCCAGAGTGTGAGGGGTGCGATGACGGGTTGGGGTGGAGAGGACATGCAGGGTTCTCTCACTTGCTTCTGCGCCTCCGACCTGGCGTGGCGCGACCTCCCGGGTGGCGGATCCCCCAGCGAGGTCCAGGGCCCTCTGCTCGTGAACGGTTCGGGGGTGCAGGACAGGAGAACCCCCTCCGGTTCTCATACGCTCCCGCTGGTTGTGCGCTGTCTTGTTTTGGGGGGGCGGGGGTTGGATAAAACATCACCATTAGGCGGGTATCATCAGGGCATGCAGATATAGACTACTTTGTTGCTGGTTCAGGAGACAGCACGCCATGGGTTCGCTCCAGGGGGGTCCCGGGGCTCATGTGGGTCGAGTAGATAGTTGGGCACTGTGACCCCCCCCCAACCCCCCCCGCCACCGCCCCTGATGCCCCCCCCAGCGCCCCTGATGCCCACCCCCCAACCACCCCTGACCCCCCACCACCACCGCCCCTGATGCCCCAATCCCCCCCAACACTCCCAACCTCCCCTGACCCCCCCCCAACACCGCCCCTGATGCCCCAATCCCCCCAACACTCCCAGGTCAGGATCGGGGCCGTTTCGCGCCATCGTGAACCTCGACAGCGTTCACGACGGCGTGGGCACTTCAGCGCAGGAGTGGAGAATCCCGCCCCTTGTGCGTGAAATGCCAACGTTTTTACGTCCCAGTTTGGGAGAATCCAGCCCATGATGTCTAAATACCGGCTAGTCATTCAGTGTGGTGCTTGCATCTGATCGGGGTGGAGGGACGTCCCCACTCACGGAGGTCCCAGCCCCGTCCTCTCACCTGCATGCCATTCCATTGCATCTAGCAGATTGCCCTCACCCTCACCACAACCTTAAATTAGGCTAATGACCTGATCACATGAGAAAAAGCTTTTCAATATGGAAACAAATAAGAGCACAAATGGTTGCAGGATAATAGGATGGAATTTTCCAGAATTTCCCCCCTCCAGCCCTCTAATCAGAATGGATTTTAATTAGATTTTTGTTCTTTGCCTCTCCCAGGGAATCACATGGCATTTTGAGTGGACTGTCTGAATCATAATGCACAATGCCTTGCAGCTCTGTGGAATCATAGAGAGATACAGCACGGAGGCAGGCCATAGGGACTATTGTGCCCATGCTCACTGACAAAGTGGCCCTGCAGCCGAATTCAGTTTCTCACTCTTTCTTTGAAGGCTTGTAGACTCGAGTGCATAACCGAGTATTTTTCAAACATCCCACCACATTTTGCAGGAAGGGGGTTCCAAAACCCCGCCGCCCTCTGGGTGAAAACAATTCCCTCAAAATCCTAAATCACTGGAAGAGGCGGGGTGGTCCAGTGGGTCTTTCCCAGTCTGCCATTGCCATGTTTTCATATATTCCTCTGCTGCTAGTGCGCAGAAGGGAAATGGAATACCACAGAATGTCATTTAATATGATTATACCATTGAATATTTGCTTGATTTGATTTGATTAATTATTGTCACATGTATTAATATACAATGAAAAGTATTGTTTCTTGCATGCTTTACGGACAAGCATACCGTACATAGGGAAAGAAGGAGAGACTGCAGAATATAATGTTACAGTTATAGCAAGGTCCAGAGAAAAGATCAACTTAATACGACGTAGGTCCATTCAAAAGTCTGTTGGCAGTAGGGAAGATACTGTTCTTGAGTTGGTTGGTACGTGACCTCGAACTTTGGTATCTTTTTCCTGATTGAAGAAGGTGGAAGAGAGTATGTCCGGGGTGCGTGGGGTCCTTAATTATGCTGGCTGCCTTTCTGAGGCAGCAGGAATTGAAGACAGAGTCAATGGATGGGAGGCTGGTTTGGGTGATGGACTAGGCTACATTCACGACCTTTTGTAGTTTCCTGCAGTCTTGGGCAGAGCAGGCTCCATTCCAAGTGTGATTCAATCAGAAATAATGCTTTCTATGGTGCATCTGTAGAAGTTGGTGAGGGTCGTAGCTGACATGCCAAATTTCCTTAGATCTTCTGAGAAAGTAGAGTCGTTGGTGGGCTTTCTTAACTTTAGTGTCGGCATGGGTGGGACCAGGAAAGGCTGTTAGTGATCTGTACACCTAAAAACTTGAAGCTCTCTGTGGTAGTATGTATTGGGGGTCATGTGGGACTGGAAGCCCTAATGTCATTGGCTGACAGATCCCGGGTCCTGGTTGGCCGTTGACCTCATACTCCGCCCTGAAGGCGAAGTATAAGAAGCCGGTGCCTTTCCCCGCAGGCCAGTTTACTATCGGGCTGCTGGGGAACAGACACGCTTAATAAAGCCTCATCGACTTCACTCTATTTGTCTCACGGAGTCTTTGTGCACCACACTCTCGACCCTTTCTACTTCATTCCCATTGATGTAGAAGGGGCATGTTCTCCACTACGCTTCCTGAAATTGATGACAATCTCCTTTGTTTTGTTGACATTGAGGGAGAGATTATTGTCATCGCACCAGTTTACCAGATTCTCTATCTCATTCCTGTACTCTGTCTCGTCATTGTTTGAAATCCGACCCACTACGGTGGTGTCATCAGCAAATTTGAAAATCGAGTTGGAGGGGAATTTGGCCACACAGTCATAGGTGTATAAGGAGTATAGTAGGGGGCTGAGGACACAGCCTTGTGGGGCACTGGTGTTGAGGATGATCGTGGAGGAGGTGTTGTTGCCTATCTTTACTGATTGTGGCCTGTGGGTTAGAAAGTTCAGGATCCAGTCGCAGAGGGAGGAGCTGAGGCCAAGGCCACGGAGTTTGGAGATGAGTTTCGTAAGAATGATGGTGTTGAAGGCTGAGCTGTAGTCGATAAATAGGAGTCTGACAAGGTGTCTTCGTTATCTAGGTGTTCCAGGGTAGAGTGCAGGGCCATGGAGATGGCGTCTGCAATAAAAATGGCATCTGCTGTAATAAAATCCAATGTTTTGTGAATCCTAAAGAAAAATGGATGGAATCATAGAATATGATGTGATGATCCTGGAAAATCCCACAAAATGATTTCATAGAAACCATTGGACTGCACACTGGGCTAAATCGCTGGCTTTGAAAGCAGACCAAGGCAGGCCAGCAGCACGGTTCGATTCCCGTACCAGCCTCCCCGAACAGGCGCCGGAATGTGGCGACTAGGGGCTTTTCACAGTAACTTCATTGAAGCCTGCTTGTGACAATAAGCAATTTTCATTTCATTTCATTTCATTATAAATCGAGGCAATTACAGAATGAGATTGCAAAATCCCTTCTGTTTAAAAATAAACTTGGATTTACTCAAGTTGTTTTGGCTATTAGTGTCTGCTAGCCAAATGAGCAGGAGTGGACAACATAAATGGAATGCTAGTAAATCATTGATGTTATGAAAATTCAGTCTGTGAATGCTCTGAATAGGGCACCCAGCAGAGACGTCTATGCAGACAGTGTGATTTTGATAGTGAAATGACAGCCTGTTTTTGTCCTTGTTCGACTCTTATTTCCAATGGAAATTAACGAAAACAAATAGTTGTTGTATTGGTGTTTTTAGAGGGGGAAATGATTGATTATAACATGTGACTGGGACTGACAATTCCAGCTGCCAAACATTGTTAGTCACCATGGAAAATGTAATAGCTAACTGATGTTAACATGGTACCATCATTTATTCTGTGAGGTGAAGAACTTATGTTATACCTTGTATGCATAATTGTGTGCAAGAACTAATCAATGCAGTGATGAGAGATGAAAGTGGCTGAAGTTATTTCATTATCTCAGCAGGTGGCATCCTCTTTTCTGGCCCTGGATGTGCCCAATCCTCAGCAGTCCCGTTGGTTATGAGGGGACGGAGAGTCATATCAGTGGCACGTATGCATGACCCATGGTCTGGATTTGGTAGTGCTTCAGAATCAACATAAAAATATACACATATTAAACTTTTGAATCAAAATTTTATCTGCAAAGAAGTCAGATCCTCAATGCTGGAGTTCAGCACTTCCCTCAAGTCCTGATTGTCCATGCCGGTTTCCATTTGTTTGCACCCATTTTTACATTCTGGATGACATTAATGAGACCGGCAGGAAGTTTGGGTTGGCACATTTTGGGTGTAACATCCCGATCACGCTCTCACAGGAAGTTCCACCCGAGTCCATAAGTTGCTGGGCAACAGAATATGCCACACATGCTGGTGTGATTGTATGTTGCTTTCCTTCCGAGAGTTGTTCCAACTCGGTATCTGTTTACTTGGGAACTATGATGAGGGCCATGTGCAAATGATGTTCCTCACTAGTCAGGAGTCCTGTGATGATAATAAGACCCACACGGTGCTGAATCCCACACGGTGCTGAATCCCATTTTAAACCCTTAGGCGGTAACTCAAACCCAAAGGAGGGAGAAGTACATGCATGCTTTTTGCTGAGAGAAATTTCTGGTTAGAAAACAACTTAGCCAGCACATGTCTTTGCGTTGCTATGGGTTATTAAACCAGTCACCCGAATCTCTTCTTTTAATTTATTTGAAGGGCAAATGCGGTGCAATATTTGTCGGATTATAGCGTGTATTCCAAAAGACAAACAAAGCTTTCCGCAAAAATTTGCAACAAAAGATTTTCATTTTGTACTATTTGCATGTCAGTGCTCACTTTACTTCTCATCAGTTTTCCGACTTGTTGAACGATTTCCACAAAAGGGGGACAGGGGTGGAATTTTCGTGACTGTTGCTTACTTTTCTATTTACAGACTTGGCAGCAGGGGCACTCCTAATTCTGCACTGATGTGCTACAATGCTATCCAACAACTGGTACCTCAGCATAGCCCAAGCAGAACTCGACCAGTGAAAGACATGAGCCGGATGAAGGGTGAGGCAGGAGCACTGGACTCACACAATCAAACAGCATGCCAAGAAAGCCTTATGGTTGCAGAGGCCAAAGGATGAAAAAGGAAATATGGTTTACAAACGTGCTGTTTACATTAAAGAGAAATCAAAGCCAGTAAATTTAATGCTTTCATTATAGTGCTCGCATTTCTCTGCACTTAACATCAGGTGATAACTGTTACTTGTTTTTCTGAGTACACCATTGCACAGTTGGGTACAGTAACCTTATTGGACCAGCAATCCAGAACCATGAAGTTGTAATCTGAAGGCAGAGGTTGAACTCCCACCATGGCAACTACCTTGAATTCTTGGAACAAGGCAACTTTTGCATTTTGACGTTTAACTCCTGTGTTGTCTGATGATGGCCAGGGGCAGGTTTAGCTCAGTTGGCTAGACAGCCAGTCGTGATGCAGAGTGAGGCCGGCAGTTCAGGTTAAATTCTTCGTACCGGATGAGGTTATCCATGAAGGCCCCACCTTCTCAACCTTGCCCCTCGCCTGAGGTGTGGTGATCCTCAGGTTAAACCACCAGTCAGTTCTCCCCCTCAAAGGGGAAAGCAGCTTATGGTCACCTGAGACTATGGCGAATTTACATACCCTGTCTGATGATGGTCATACTTGTTAACTATATTTAGGTTGTGGGCATTCAGCAGGGACTCACATATTTAGGAGCAGGTTAAAAGGGTGAGCGATGGCTAGAGGTTCACGATAACGTGTGTTTCTGTAAATAAAAGCTTGTAAGTTTATAAAGACTGGGCTCCTATTCTATCCTTCAATGCCTGTCTATCTGTGTTGTAACAACACTGCAAAGCCTAAGCTCGCATGGTACTCTAATAACGAAGGAACGCTGTTCTGAAAATCAGACATAATCACATGACTTGTGTTTGTCTCTATAATGCAATGAGGGTACCTGTCTGTACCACCCTTTCAGACAGAGCATTCGAGACTCATAAAGGTATTGAGTACAAAGCAGAGTGGTTATTCAAAACCTTTCTGAAGCTCTGGTTAGGCCACAACTGGAGTATTGCATCAACTTCTGGTCTCCGCACTTTAGGAAGGATGTGCAGGTCCTTTAGATCTGCGAGGGATGAGGGATTTTGGCTACAAGGTTAGGTTGGAAATGCTAGGATTTTTCCCCTTGTTCAAAGGCGATTGGGGGGAAATTTGATAGAGATGTACAAGATAACCAGTTCAGATACTGTGGATATTATCTAATGTGTTATGTGGCACCGGGTTAAATGGGATTAATTCAGAACAGATCTAACAGATCAAAACTGGCCATCTATGAGGTGCTGTGGGGCACCATCTGGAGCAGAATTGTATTCAACCGGAATCAATAAACTCATGGAAAAGCATATCCCTCACCGTACCATTATCATCAAGCCAGGGGTCAACTTTGGTTCAATGAAAATACAGAAGGACATGACATGAGCACCACCAGGCATACCTAACAATGAGGTGCCAACCTGGTGAAGCTACAATACACATGCATGCTAAACAGCAGACGAATCATACAATAGAGCTACATGCCCACACCACAAACTGATCAATTTAAAGTTCTGCCAAATCCAGTTGTGAATGATAGCAGACAATTAAATACCATTTTGAAGTAGGCGGATCCACAAGTATCCCCATCCTCAATGTCAGTGCATGTTGTGTTGGGTGTTCCGATACACAAACGAACCAACACGGTTGTAGATGGTACAACTCTGTTTTATTATTCTGTACAATAATAACTATTAACTTCTGGCTGTGGTTTGTACTTCACCAGCTAACCTGTGGACCCAGCCCTAGCACTATCTTAGAGAGGCACTCAGCACATGGTATATGTCTGAGTGGCACGCTGTGAGCTCTGTGCTCTGAGCTATCTCCTGGTAGAATGAGCGGGAACTGTGGTGTTCCCTGTTTTATAGTGCGTGTGCTCTCACTGGTGATTGGCTGTGATGTGTGTGTGTTGGTTGGCCCATCTACCTGTCCATCAGTGTGTGTGTGATTGCACCATGATATGTTAATATGGATATCATGACATCCCCCCTTTTCACAAGGATATGTGCCTACATGGTAATAAATATTGGTGTGTACTGAGTGCATCTGAGTATGTGTGTGCAATATTTACAACATGTACATGAGGCTAAACTATATACTGTTTTTGAAAACTCACCACTATTCTTAGAAGTCCCCCTGTACCAAAAAGGGCCGATATTCTAAATGCTGATCAGGGATTCTCACTCCCCGACTCCGATGCAAGCTTCAGTGGGTGTTATTCAGGTCAAATTATATTTTCAAGTTATCCCCCGGTATAACCCACACCTTCACAGAAGATTTCATCTACTTACCACTTAGTAGCATCGATCCTGGGTCCCGCATTGCTAAGTAAGTAAAGTAGACCAATAACCACTGTTTCAGGTTAAAACTTTTAAGTTATTTTATTATTATATATATTTTTTATCTTTTTCTAAAAGATGCAATCACCGTCTTTACAGAAAAGTAAAAAGATCTTGCTTCTGGATCCTTCTGGTTGGTTGAAGGGACCTTCAGGCCCAACTTGACAATCAATCTTCTTTTTAACATCTGGTCTTCTTTAGATGTATTCGCTGATGAGCTCAGTTGCTGTGTCCTATCTTTCCCATGTACAGAGCTGTGAGAGCTATCTCTGAGCTGATTCTGAGCTGACTCTGCCTACTTTTTAAATTCTAGTCTTCCTTAGACATATTAGCTATTTTAGCTCGGCTGCTCTGCCTGTCTCTTTCCCATGACCGAGCTGATTGTAATCTGTCTCTGCTTCTCCCCTCTCTCCCTCTCTGAGTTCTGGTTGTCATTCTGGTTCTGGTTCTCGTTGCCCTGGTCTCGAGGTTTCTATTCGCTTTCTAACAGTTAGGTTTTTATGACGTTATTGTAAAGTAACTCTTGATTTTCTTTGATTGTAAAAAGTATCTTTTGATCTAAACCTTTTAATCCAACATTTTGACATGACTTCATCTCATAGATCTGATTACATTGTGTCCTTTGTGGTGTTCAAAATGCTTTGGTTTCAACAGAGGTGTTACTTTTAATTCCTGTCATTTCTATAGTTTTATTTTCCAATTGTGTCCTCAGCTCAATTTTGACTTTGATTTTGGCATTGAATTAAGTTTCTCATAGACTGATAGTCTCCAGTTTTCTTTAATTTACCTGGTATTAGCAAATTTTCACACTTAGAATTATCACCAAATTCAACTGAACCTCATCCATTCTTTTCCAGATCCTTACTAAGATAGTTACTTTCAATGAAGGTGTGAGCCATTGTTTTTGGCTTCATTCAAAATCCTGTTTGTCTTGTTTGCTAAGCCTGCTTGACCAAGGATATCTGCATTTTACAATCCTTCCCTGGCAGCTGCTGTTAACCCTGTGTGGGATCTTTCCCTGTATCCTCTCATGTTTCTCTCAGACCAGATATTGCCAGACTTCCATGTTTCAAATGACACATCTTTCCATATTTCCAACAACAATACATAGGAAGGTGTCAGGTGCAACAGAGCAACGAGGTTGTACCACGAACAAAACAAGTGCAATCATCAAATATCGAAAGAGAACTCCTGGAACGACAAGAAAGAAACACGTTAATAGTATTGCACAACAATTCAGTGAGTCCAATGCGCAAGCAGGCTCATAAGTCCAGTCTATTAGGTGGGCGACGAATTCGGGTTGACCGTTAGGGTGGCACACAATTAATCGCCCGGATTAATGCTGTGCACTGGCATCGGCTGGTGGGTCCTACTTGGGGACAGCCGGTTCCAATCTATTACCGCAACGCGGAAGGGTTCCCGGTCATCGGTATCACTGGTCTGCACGTCGTCACGGTATGACTCGGTGTATGGGGGCTGAATGGCCCGCATGTCCCTCCGAGGCTGGCGGAATTGCGGAGAGTTGGCAGGTTGAGCTGCTCGACAGCAGGCAGCGTAGTGGCCCTTCCTGCCACAGCGGAGGCATTGTCGCGTTTTGGCTGGACATTGCCGCTTTAAGTGTGCGGATCCACAGTTGCCACACGTCGTGACATCATGGCGTTCGTTTCGCCACCGCGCATGTGCGGTGCGGTCCTGCGTAGAGCGCGCCTGCGCATCACGTCCCTCTGCGTCGACGTCTCCTCTTTTGGTGCGTACAAGCGGGGGAGGCCTCGGAAAGCGCGCAAAATGGCCGCCCTCGTCCGGACCGCGGGCCGGGAGGAACTCAATCGACTGGACATGCTTGGCCTCGTAGGACCCCTGCCGTGCCGATTCGGCAGCCTGGAATTGGGAGTACTGGCTGGTCACGTTTTCGTGGAGGACGCAGGTTTTGATGGCGGTGGCTAGGGTGAGGCGCTTTAGTTTGAGGAGCTGCTGGCGTAGGGTGTCCGAGGTGACCCCAAAAACTATCTGATGCCGAATCATGGAGTCGGAGGTGGCCTCATAGCCGCAGGACTGCGCGAGGATACGAAGGTGTGTCAGATAAGATTGAAAAGGCTCATCCTGACCCTGCAAGCGCTGCTGGAAGAGGTACCTCTCGAAGCTCTCATTAACTTCCACGCTGAAGTGTTCCTCAAATTTTAGAAGGACCGTCTTGTGCTCGCCTTCCGCGAATGCCAGGGAGTTGTAGATGTGGATGGCGTGTTGCCCCGCCATGGAGAGGAGGAGGGCGATCTTCCTGGTGTCCGATGCATTCTCCCTGTCTGTGGCTTCTAGGAAGAGCTGGAAGCGCTGTTTAAACAGCTTCCAGTTGACGCCGAGATTTCCAGCGATTTGGAGCGGCTGCGGCGGGCTGATAGTGTCCATGGCGCAGGATGGCAGATCTCTGAAGAGGTGCAGGTAGGTCTCACAGTCGCTGGCGAGTTTCCAGACCTGGTATCATGTCGTGTTGGGTGTTCCGATACACAAACGAACCAACACGGTTGTAGATGGTACAACTCTTATTATTCTGTACAATAATAACTATTAACCTCTGGCTGTGGTTCGTGCTTTACCAGCTAACCTGTGGACCCAGCCCTAGCACTATCTTAGTGAGGCATTCAGCACATGGTGTATGTCTGAGTGGCACGCTGTGAGCTCTGTGCTCTGAGCTATCTCCTGGTGGAATGAGCGGGAACTGTGGTGTTCCCTGATTTATAGTGCATGTGCTCTCACTGCTGATTGGCTGTGATGTTGTGTGTGTGTTGGTTGGTCCATCTACCTGTCCATCAGTGTGTGTGTGTGATTGCACCATGATATGTTAATATGGATATCATGACACATGTCAGTGCAAAAGACATGGCTGAATCATTTCCAACCGGCTTCAGCCAGAATACAGGGTTGATGATCCAGCTCCTCCTCCTCCTGAGGTCCTCAGCTTCACAGATTCCAGTCTTCAGTCAATTCAATTTATTCTACATGTGATACCAAGAGAAGGCTTCAGTTGTGCTGAAGAATTGTTTTTCAGACCTATTTGCACCCCCAGCCAAGCTGTTCCAGTCCAGCTGAAACATTGGCATTTTTAAGAAGACGAAGGGAGTCCACACCGAGTTGAACAAAAGAAACAAAGGTTTTATTTCCAAGGCTTCAGGTGCTCCTCTCCCCGTAGTACCCAACAGGGTCTGAGGAGGCCGGTCCCGAACTGGCCGATCTTCTATACAATGACAATTAAACTTCTCCCGCCCCCTTAGCGGAGGAAGCTCGTATTCCGCAAAGGACACGGGGAATGCAATTGACCTCACCCTGTAAGTTCCACGTGGATGCGGGTTATGACAGGCATCTACCCCACAATATGAAAAATTGCCCGGATATGTCCTGTCCACAAAAAGTTGGGCAAAACCAATTCAGCGATCGGCCAGAGAATCCATTTTTACGCTGGAATCGGGGGCGGCATGTGGGGCAAATTGCCTAGCATCCCAATCTCACCTCGATGCATGGACACTGTGCCTGAACACTGCGGGAGGCAGCACCACTGACGCAGCTGCCACCTATGAACACCCAGGGGATGGGCCTTAGCCCCGGGCACCTGTCTGCGGCTGGGCGTGCGTGGGCAGGGTGTGTGTCGGGTGGGGGCTTATGGTATTGGTGGTCAGACCGCATCGCGGAACAAAGGGCCACTGGTTGTGGTGAGGTTATTTTAATGGTCACCGTACAAGGGTACAGCACTGCCCCATATCCCGATGGTGCTGCCCCACAATCCCCACTCTCCCTCTATCCCCACCCTTCCTACCCCCACAAACTCCACACAAAGGCCCCCCCCCCCAACGCACAGTCCACTGCGGTGTTGGTGTCAGTGCCACTCATTGCCGGCAACATTTTCTGCATCCGTAGCCTTTGGGACACTTCCAATCAGCTATGGACCTGCTAGGGTATCCTGGCCGCTCCCTATCATCTCCATCAGCTCCGGGTAACCCTGTACCAGAGGCTCAGCATAGGGCTGGGTCCTGGGATCCAGCAGCACTCCGACTACTGTCTCGCCTGGGCATTACTGTCTCCACCTGATGTGCATCAGCGCCTGTGCGGTGCTCACCAGACTGTGCCTCAGAAGCCTGACCACTAACGTTGTCCACCGAGGTGTGTGTCGCTGTGATGGTGGAGGGTGGGGATAACAGCTCTCCTCCGAGGTGGTCTCATGTGAGGCAGGGGAGGGGTCATACTGAATGCGCTCTGCCATCGGCCGGGGGGCCTGTGGGGGAATGAACACGTGGTCAGTGGGAGGGATGGGTTGGTTTGTGCGGCAACTCACGTTTTACAGGTCCTCCGGGTGGGGCCCGGTTTGTCCTCACATCTGCGGTGTGCAGCGACCTCCGCATTGGTGACCATGCTATCCTCAGCCACTTCCTTGACTTCCAGGGCCCGTTCCTTGAAGGTCGTGACGATTCTTATGTCCGGCACCCTGCTGCCACTCAGGGTCCTCTCCCGGGATGGTGGTAGAGCTTCTCCTGCAGAGACACAGAGAGGGCATCATTAGCAAAACATGGGGTTCACATTGGTGGGGGTCGTGGTGGTGTGAAGGGAGGGTTGGGGTGATGGGAGGGCTGGGGTGAATGGGGGGAGGAAGGGTTGTGTCAACTCACCCATGCTGCACAGTGTAGATGGTTGACCTTGCGGCACTGGAGGCCAATCCTGCTGGTCACTGCCACTTCATGTCAGGTGGCACTGACTGCCCTGTGGCTCACCCTCCGGGACCATCGGGGGAACAGGATATCCCTCTTGGCCTCGACCACATCGAGGAGCCTCCCAGTGTCATGATATGCAACTATGCAACCAATGAACACTCAGAATAGGACACAACCAATGGGCAGTCAGGACACTCAGAGGTGGCATCACCACAAGGGGGCATGACATAAACACTATAAAAGGGAAGAGGCACTCACAGCCTGCCTCTTTCCACAGACAGACATCTACAGAGTTAGACAGGGTTGATCAGCAGCATCACACCCCAGCACGTGGCTTCGAGCAAGCTGCTACAGTTAGACTGAGTTACTACAGTTAGATTAGCAGGGAGTCGAACTCATTTGAGAACTGTGTTTATAGTTCAATAAACACGTTGAACTTATTTCAGAGTGTGGAGCATCCTTTAGTTAAAGCTGCATCAAGTAGCAGCCTGTGTTATCCGAAGGAGCATAACACAACACCCAGGTCGCTGTCTCCAAATCTTGGGGCCGGTCGTCTCGGCACCATGGCTGCGAGCTGCGTGGGGTTGGCTGTGCAAGTGCTATTTACGTGCTGCTCTACCTTGTTAGCGGGGGGGGGGGGGGGGGGCTGGTGAGCACGGTGCTGGCGAATCGGCTGGCGCGCCTTCATTTGCTGTGTGAAGCCCATAGGGCCTCGTTAAGTGGAGCCATTAACGTTGAATTGCATTGCCGGCCTCACCGGGCCGAGCACGGGGAAGCTCGCGGCAGTTCCCGCTCGCTACCACACTGAGAAATCTTCCCGGAGAATCGCACCCTTAGTCTGTGAAATGGAGAATGCTGCCGCAAATCTTTCCTCGGAACAGCCTGTATAGATTGCGCAGATATGTAATACCATGTAACGTGTTCACCATCTCCACCCTACAGCCCCACCTAATAGTTGCATGCTTTAAAGAAAGATAATGGTAGCTGGTCAATGTTCTTTTAAACTTAGTCATTACCTGTCCCTCCTGGTATTGGGCTTTGAGTGCAGCACAGGAGGAAGGGAGTGAATGCTCCCCTCTCCATTGTGGTTTGAATCACATGTGAATTGGGCTGTACGTTTTCCGTTTTATCTCAAGGAAATATTACTTAACCAGAATAGGCCATTAAACAGCACTTAACTAACTTCCCTCACCTCAAGAGTACGCACAGGAACATAGGAATTCAGAACAATTAATGTTCCAGTGAGAAACATTTGTATGAAGCTGTTTGATGTTGCAATAAAATGGCAAACCACACTTTAAATTTAGAACTGCAACAATTTTATGCAAGTCTGGAATGTAGATTAAATGAAGCATATAAAATCATTCAAAGAACTTCTTTGGGCATAAACTTTCTGAATTTGTACATTTGGGTAAAATCTGGTCCTACAATTTAAAAGAAGAAAGGAAGACTTGTATTTATATAATACTCCTCGCGGCCACAGGACATGCTAAAATGCTTTCCACACACTTAAGTGCATTTGACGTCTAGTCATTGTTGTAATGTAGGAAATATAACAGCCAGTTTGCACACATCCAGCTCCCACAAGCAGTAATGTTACAACGAGGAGATAATCTGTTCATCATATTGATTTTGGAAAGAAGTATTAGTCAGGACCCTGGGGATAACTCCACTGCTCTTTTTCAAAATAGCGCCATGGGATTCTTCACATCCTGCTGAGAAAGCAGACAGTACCTCTCTCGCCCAAAGGACAAAACCTGGAACAGTGTACCACTCCCTCCATACTGCACTGGCGTTTCAGCGTGGATACCTGCATTGCAGTCCTGAAACAGAGACTTGAACCCACAAACCTTGACCACAGAGCAGGAGTGCTACTAACTGAGCTACAGCTGACATGTTAGTAAATCTTTACCTTTGAGCAGTAGCTGCCTCCGTCCTTCTGGCCTCTCCAAATACCTTTGCATTCCAAACCTACTGAAAGAGTGTTGGACTCCCCAACAACAACAATTTTCATTTACTTAGCGACTTTAATGGAGTGGGATGCCTCAGTGTGCTTTAACATCCTTATATTGCAGTAGTCTTGATCAAAAATGTCAGAATTATAAGATAATATAAATGCATTAATGTTGTGGCCAATTGGCAATTAACCAGCCATGATGTCAGCCGAGATCAAATTTTCTATCAGCTCAGAGCAAACGTTGAGCTAGGAAATTACCTCATATGAGTCAGTAGCTCAGCACGGATATCATTGTCAACTCAGGTCATTGGGAGTATTACATTTGTAATAATTGCTGACTAATTGATTTGCAGTGGGAATGCTTACACCAATATGTTCACAAGATCAGATCCTAGTGATATCAAATATACCTGCTGCAATGATTACAACTGAAAAAAAAAGTTTGTAAAGTCCGCCAATGACTAAAGTTTATTCATCAAACCCTTTGAATGAAGAAATACTCCGTGGCCTCTTCAGCCTGTTTTTCCTCTCCAGTTGTGTTCCAACAGAATGTGCAGTGTGAAAGCTGCAAAAGTTGATTTTGCCTTCAAAGGTTTAAGTTGCAAAGAATCCTCAGAGCACAATAATTGTCCAGAGGGCCAGAGACACACCAGAGGGTGAGTAGATCTTTATATTCTCCTATAAAATATAAAGAGGGCAGTAGAGCGGAGATGCTGATCGGCTGTTGCGGGGGCAATTTGCATATGTCTGTTGTGCTCACTCTAACTTGATGGTGTACCTGAGCAAGAGACCCTAGCTGTTCAAGTGAAGACAGGCATCCAGCAAAGGGCAGGAGAGCAGAGCTGCTGATTGGCTGTTGCGGGGGCAATTTTAATACGTCTGTTGTGCTCACCCTAACTTGAAGATGTACCCGAGCAAGAGACCCTAGTTGTTTAAGTGAAGACAAGCATCCAGCAGAGGGCAGTAGAGCGGAGATGCTGATTGGCTGTTGCGGGGCAATTTGCGTACGTCTGTTGTACTCACCCTAACTTGAAGGTGTAGCTGAGCAAGAGACCCTAGCTGTTCAAGTGAAGACAGGCATCCAGTGGAGGGCAGTAGAGCAAAGCTGCTGATTGGCTGTTGCGGGGCAATTTGCATATGTCTGTTGTGCTCACCCTAACTTGAAGGTGTACCTGAGCAAGAGACCCTAGCTGTTCAAGTGAAGACAAGCATCCAGCAGAGGGCAGTAGAGTGGGCCTGCTGATTGGCTGTTGCGGGGGAAATTTGCATACATCTGTTGTGCTCACCCTAACTTGAAGGTGTACCTGAGCAAGAGACCCTAGCTGTTCAAGTCAAGACAAGCATCCAATAGAGGGCAGTAGTGCGGAGCTGCTGATTGACTGTTGCGGGGGCAATTTGCATACGTCTGTTGTGCTCGCCCTAACTTGAAGATGGTTTGTGGAGGAGCTTAATCCTGTGACACTGAAACCCGAAACACCTCTTCAGTGTTTCCCTCCCTACCCCCTCCTGTAACCAAAAAAAAAACAACTGCTGTAAAGATCAAGAGGAAGGTTCGAGGGCAGGTAGCAGTAGAAAGAAGTTGAACTGTGAAGTCACAGCCTGCAGGTAAGGGATTGGCTGGTGACTGGTAAGTAGTTTTTCTTTTATTTTCCCTCAGGTATTATCGTGCGGGGTGCAGAGTTTGTTGAGTGACTGCTTGCTGAGAAGGGGAGTGAATAACAGGTAAGCTCTTTCTTTTTCTTTTTTTATCTAGAGGGGATGGCAGGGAAGGTAGTGCAATGTTCCTCCTGCAGAATGTTTGCGGTGAGGGACGCCGTCAGTGTCCATGCTGATTTCATCTGTGGGAAGTGCACCCATCTCCAGCTCCTCAGAAACCGTGTTAGGGAACTGGAACTGGATGAACTTCGGATCATTTGGGAGGCAGAGGTGGTCATAGATAGAAGCTTCAGGGATGTAGTTACTCCGAAGAATGAAGATAGATGGGTGACGGTGAGAGGGGCTGGGAGGAAGAAGTCAGTACAGGGATCCTCTGTGGTCGTTCCCCTTAGTAACAAGTATACCGCTTTGGATACTGTTGGGGGGGGGGCGCCTTACCAGGGGTAAGCCATGGGATACAGGTCTCTGGCACAGACTCTGTCACTGTTGCTCAGAAGGGAAGGGGAGAGGAGTAGAGCATTAGTCATTGGAGACTCCATAGTTAGGGGGATAGATAGGAGATTCTGTGGGAACGAGAGAGACTCGCGGTTGGTGTGTTGCCTCCCAGGTGCCAGGGTACGTGATGTCTTGGATCGTGTTTTCGGGATCCTTAAGGGGGAGGGGGAGCAGCCCCAAGTCATGGTCCACATAGGTACCAACGACATAGGTAGGAAAAGGGATAGGGATGTAAGGCAGGAATTCAGGGAGCTAGGGTGGAAACTTAGATCTAGGACAAACAGAGTTATTATCTCTGGGTTGTTACCCGTGCCACGTGCTAGAGAGACGAGGAATAAGGAGAGAGAGGAGTTGAACACGTGGCGACAGGGATGGTGCAGGAGGGAGGGTTTCAGATTTCTGGATAATTGGGGCTCATTCTGGGGTCTGTGGGATCTCTACAAATGGGATGGTCTACACCTGGACCAGAGGGGTACCAATATCCCGGGGGGGGGGGGGGGGGGGAAATTTGCTAATGCTCTTCGGGAGGGTTTAAATTAGTTCAGCAGGGGCTTGGAAACCTGAATTGTAGCTGCAGTATACAGGAGGTTGAGAGTAGTGAGGTCATGAGTAAGGTTTCAAAGTTGCAAGAGTGTACCGGCAGGCAGGAAGGTGGTTTAAAGTGTGCCTTCTTCAATGCCAGGAGCATCCAGAATAAGGTGGCTGAACTTGCGGCATGGGTTGGTACCTGGGACTTTGATGTTGTGGCCATTTTGGAGACATGGATAGAGCAGGGACAGGAATGGTTGTTGCAGGTGCCGGGGTTTAGATATTTCAGTAAGCTCAGGGGAGGTGGTAAAAGAGGGGGAGGGGTGGCATTGTTAGTCAAGGACAGTATTACGGTGGCAGAAAGGACGTTTGATGAAGACTCGTCTACTGAGGTAGTATGGGCTGAGGTTAGAAACAGGAAAGGAGAGGTCACCCTGTTAGGGGTTTTCTATAGGCCTCCGAAACATTCCAGAGATGTAGAGCAAAGGATTGCAAAGATGATTCTGGATAGGAGCGAAAGCAACAGGGTAGTTATTATGGGGGACTTTTACTTTCCAAATATTGACTGGAAACGCTATAGTTCGAGTACTTTAGATGGGTCCGTTTTTGTCCAATGTGTGCAGGAGGGTTTCCTGACACAGTTTGTGGATAGGCCAATGAGAGGCGAGGTCATATTGGATTTGGTACTGGGTAATGAACCAGGACAGGTGTTAGATTTGGAGGCAGGTGAGCACTTTGGTGATAGTGACCACAATTCGATTACGTTTACTTTAGTGATGGAAAGGGATAGGTATATACCGCAGGGCTAGAGTTATATCTGGGGGAAAGGCAATTATGATGCGATGAGGCAAGACTTAGGATGCATCGGATGGAGAGGAAAACTGCAGGGGATGGGCACAATGGAAATGTGGAGCTTGTTCAAGGAACAGCTACTGCGTGTCCTTGATAAGTATGTACCTGTCAGGCAGGGAGGAAGTGGTCGAGCAAGGGAACCGTGGTTTACTAAAGCAGTCGAAACACTTGTCAAGAGGAAGAAGGAGGCTTATGTAAAGGTGAGACATGATGGTTCATTTAGGGCGCTCAAGAGTTACAAGGAAGGACCTAAAGAGAGAGCTAAGAAGAGCCAGGAGGGGACATGAGAAATCTTTGGCAGGTAGGATCGAGAATAACCCTAAAGCTTTCTATAGATATGCCAGGAATAAAAGAATGACTAGGGTAAGAGTAGCGCCAGTCAAGAACAGTAGTGGGAAGTTGAGCTTGGAGTCCGAGGAGATAGGAGAGGTGTTAAATGAATATTTTTCGTCAGTATTCACACAGGAAAACGACAATGTTGTCGAGGAGAATACTGAGATTCAGGCTACTAGACTAGAAAGGCTTGAGGTTCATAAGGAGGAGGTGTTAGCAATTCTGGAAAGTGTGAAAATAGATAAATCCCCTGGGCCGGATGGGATTTATCCTCGGATTCTCTGGGAAGCTAGGGAGGAGATTGCTGAGCCTTTGGCTTTGATCTTTAAGTCATCTTTGTCTACAGGAATAGTGCCAGAAGACTGGAGGATAGCAAATGCTGTCCCCTTGTTCAAGAAGGGGAGTAGAGACAACCCAGATAACTACAGACCAGTGAGCCTTACTTCTGTTGTGGGCAAAATCTTGGAAAGGTTTATAAGGGATAGGGTGTATAATCATCTGGAAAGGAATAATTTGATTAGAGATAGTCAACACGGTTTTGTGAAGGGTAGGTCGTGCCTTACAAACCTTATTGAGTTCTTTGAGAAGGTGGCCAAATAGGTGGATGAGGGTAAAGCAGTTGATGTGGTGCATATGGATTTCAGTAAAGCATTTGATAAGGTTCCCACGGTAGGCTACTACAGAAAATACGGAGACATGGGATTCAGGGTGATTTAGCAGTTTGGATCAGAAATTGGCTAGCTGGAAGAAGACAAAGGGTGATGGTTGATGGGAAATGTTCTGACTGGAGTCCAGTTACTAGTGGTGTACCACACGGATCTGTTTTGTGGCCACTGCTGTTTGTCATTTTTATAAATGACCTGGACGAGGGTGTAGAAGGATGGGTGAGTAAATTTGCAGATGACACTAAAGTCGGTGGAGTTGTGGACAGTGCGGAAGGATGTTACAAGTTACAGAGGGACATAGATAAGCTGCAGCGCTGGGCTGAGAGGTGGCAAATGGAGTTTAATGCAGAAAAGTGTGAGGTGATTCATTTTGGAAGCAATAACAGGAAGACAGAGTACTGGGCTAATGGTAAGATTCTTGGCAGTGTGGATGAGCAGAGAGATCTCGGTGTCCATGTACATAGATCCCTGAAAGTTGCCACCCAGGTTGTGAGGGTTGTTAAGCAGGCGTACGGTGTGTTAGCTCTTATTGGTAGAGGGATTGAGTTTCGGAGCCATGAAGTCATGTTGCAGCTGTACAAAACTCTGGTGCGGCCGCATTTGGAGTATTGCGTGCAATTCTGGTCGCCGCATTATAGGAAGGATGTGGAAGCATTGCAAAGGATGCAGAGGAGATTTACCAGCATGTTGCCTGGTATGGAGGGAAGATCTTATGAGGAAAGGCTGAGGGACTTGAGGCTGTTTTTGTTAGAGAGAAGAAGGTTAAAAGGTGACTTAATTGAGGCATACAAGATGATCAGAGGATTGGATAGGGTGGACAGTGAGAGCCTTTTTCCTTGGATGGTGATGTCTAGCATGAGGGGACATAACTTTAAATTGAGGGGAGATAGATATATAAGACAGATGTCAGAGGTAGGTTCTTTACTCAGAGAGTAGTAAGGGCGTGGAATGCCCTGCCTGCAACAATAGTGGACTCGCCAACACTAAGGGCATTCAAATGGTCATTGGATAGACATATGGACGATAAGGGAATAGTGTAGATGAGCTTTAGAGTGGTTTCACAGGTCGGCGCAACATCGAGGGCTGAAGGGCCTGTCCTGCGCTGTAATGCTCTATGTTCTATAGAGCCTTGGGGTTAAATATGTTTCTACTCTTGGCCAGCCTTTGGTATTTAAGGGAATTAAGGAAAAATGATCACCCGCACATAGGATTTAGTATTTTTGGGAGTGATTTAACAGCCTTATTGCTCCCAACTTGGTGTTGGGACGAGGCCGTTAAATATCGCGAGAGGCCTCGCGCTTTGCGATGCACGAAATGCCTTGGAGATTTAATGGAGTCTTGCGAGACGTCGTGTTCTGGATCTCGCCCTCACTGGGCATGAACCAGATCAACATATTTAAATGAGCTTGTATCTCCTGCCCGATGGAAGAAGTTGGAAGTGTGAGTAAGCCGGGTGGGAGGGGGTCATTGATTATGCTGCCCATTTTCCCAAGGCAGTGGACGTGTAGACAGAGTCACTGGATGGGATGGGAGGTGGGTTTGTGTGATGGACTGGGCGGTGTTAGAACATAGAACATACAGTGCAGAAGGAGGCCATTTGGCCCATCGAGTCTGCACCTACCCACTTAAGCCCTCACTTCCACCCTATCCTCTTAACCCAATAACCCCTCCTAAACCTTTGGTCACTAAGGGCAATTTATCATGGCCAATCCACCTAACCTGCACGTCTTTGGACTGTGGGAGGAAACCGGAGCACCTGGAGAAAACCCACGCACACACGGGGAGAATGTGCAGACTCCGCACAGACAGTGACCCAGCGGGGAATCGAACCTGGGACCCTGGCGCTGTGAAGCCACAGTGCTATCCACTTGTGCTACCATGCTGCCCCCTTGTGCCACCGTGCTCCCCCTTGTGCTACTGTGCTGTTCACAACTCTCTGTTGTTTCTTACGGTCTTGGGCCGAGTAGTTGACATACAAGGCTGCGATGCAGCCAGATGGGATGCTATCTATGGTGCATCAGTAAAAGTTGCTAAGAGTCAATGTAGACATGCCAAATTTCCTTAATTTCCTGAGGCAGAAGTGAATATGCAGGGGCAGCAAGTAATTAGGATGCAAATGATATGTTGGGTTTCTTTTGCAAATAGACTTGAGAACAAGAGTAAAGATATCATACTGCAATTGTTTAGAGCCTTGGTGAGATGGCATTTGGAATATCACGTCCAGTTTTGGACACCTGACCTAATGAAGGTTATTTTCCAAAGAACAGTAAGAGGTCATACAACACCAGGTTGAAGTCCAACAGGTTGGTTTCGAATCACTAGCTTTCGGAGCACTGCTCCTTCCTCAGGTGAATGAAGAGGTGGGTTCCAGAAACATATATATAGACAGTCAAAGATGCAATATGATACTTTCAATGCAAGTCTTTGCAGGTAATTAAGTCTTTACAGGTCCAGATGGAGCAACTGGAGAGAGAGAGATAATCACAAGTTAAAGAGGTGTGAATTGTCTCAAGCCCAGGACAGTTGGTAGGATTGGTAGGACCTCTTCATTCACCTGAGGAAGGAGCATGCTCCGAAAACTACTGATTTGAAACAAACCTGTTGGACTTTAACCTGGTGTTGTAAGACTTCTTACTGAGCTCATCCCAGTCCAATGCAGGCATCTCCACATCATTTTCCAAAGAGGCAGTGCAATTAAGGCTCAGGAGACTGATTCTTGGGATTGTTCTATGAAGACAAGTAAGGAGAGTGGATTTGTATTCCCTGGAGTTTAGAGGGATGAGAGGCACTCTCATTGAAACATACCAAATTCTTACTGGGCTAGACAGGGTAGATGCAGGAAGGATGTTTCCCTGTCTGGGAGGTCTAGAACCAAGGGACACAGTCTCAAAGTAAGGGGTTGGCCATTTCATTTGGAACTGACAGGAGGATAAACTTCTTCACTCAGAGGTTGGTAGATCTGTGGAATTTTCGACCTGTAATAACTCCAAACAAAACTGTGGCAGCACGGTAGCACAGTGGTTTGCACTGTTGCTTCACAACTCCAGGGTCCCAGGTTCGATTCCCGGCTTGAGTCACTGTCTCTGCCGAGTGTGCATATTCGCCTCGTGTCTGCGGGGGTTTCCTCTGGGTGCTCCAGTTTCGTCCCACAGTCCAAAGATGTGCAGGTTAGGTGGATTGGCCCTGGCTAAATCGCCCTTAGTGTCCAAAAATGTTGGCTGGGGTTGCTGGGTTACGGGAATAGGGTGGAGGGGTGAGCTTAAGTAGGGTGCTCTCTCCAAGGACAGGCGCAGACTCGATGGGCCGAATGGCCTCCTTCGGCACTGTAAATTCTATGATTTCTATGATAACTGGATTCATTTACATACATACAAGTTGTGCCTGTACCTCACTCCCAGTGCAGACCGTACTGGGAGTATAGACCTGACCAGGCCCTGATGGAGGGCTGCTTTATCCACTAGTCTGGTGAGCATCAGGTGGTGGGTCTCTGCCCCCTAGTGGGAAGCTCGTATTCAATAAGCCCCATTGGAAGTTCATTCATTGTTGTCTCATAATCCTCATGGGTATTATAACACTACCCCAAAAGGCTGTGGAGACTCAGTATTGAGGGTGGTCATGCTGAAACCAACAGATTTCTAGGTAGTAAGGAAATCAAGGATTATGGGAATAGTACGGGAAAATGTCATTAAGGTAGATCAGCTGTGATTTAATTGAATGGAGCAGGCTCACGGGGCTGAATGGCCTGCTCCTGATCCTATTTCTTACATTCCCCTGCTCCTCTGAACAAAGGCGTGGCCAGAGATAGATTTTAAGGAGCATTAATAGCAAAGCAAAGAAAATTGAGATGTGCAAAATGCTAGAGTTGGAAGAAGGCAGAGATCACAGAGAGCACAAGGTGACAGGAGCAGGAATGGACAATTTTTTGGAAGTGAAGTATCAGCAGTCTAGAGAGGTCATAAAGTCAGATGTTCAGCCCAGGATCAAATAAGTTGTCAAAGCTTACGACACTTTGGTTCAGCCTTAGGCTTGTATTTTGTTTCATTCCTTTGCAAGATGTGGGTGTCGCTAGCTAAGGCAGCATTAATTGCCTATCACTAATTGCCCTTCAGAAGGTGGCGGTGAGCTGCCTTTTTGAACTGGTGCAATCCCTGTGGTGTAGGTCAGTCATTTTTAAATTCAGGGTCACGACCCGCGGGTGGGTCGCAGGCGCGTGTCGGGAGGGTCAATCAGTCGTGGCATTCGCGTTCATGGGAAGAAGTGCCCAACGGCATCGACCGGCTTTTCAAAAAGGCAAGTGTGACCTGCTTTCCGAATGCCACCCGTCTCACACATGCATGCCCCCTCAGCCGGATGTAGCAGTGCGCAGGCCAGGGACCCAGCGCAGCAAGCCACCTCCTCCGGACACCAGCGCGCTGTTCGAGGAGCAGATTGTTCAAAAACAATCGATGGGGTCTTCCTGCCAGAAGTGGCGGCAGAGAGCAGGTACACTGACGTCATGTGCTCTGGGTGCGAAATTACTGAGGAGAGATTCCTCCATTTTGTATCTGCCAGCAAGCAAGCAACAGGACTGTGTGAAGAACTGAAGATAGATGGTTTTGGAATACGGAAGAGAGGGCCAGAGACACAAACAGGCCAGGAGCTCACAACTGAATCTGCTGGAGAGAGCGTCACAGGAGAGTCCACGGCAGCACAGAGTATTGCTGGTGTGAGCTCCAAGATCATAGATGAACAATTCATACAGAAATGTAACACTGAATGACAAAGCAAGTGAGATTGTGAGGATCAAGCAGACTCACCTGTCGCATTAAAGGTAAGCGGAAATGGTAGGTCACGGATTTTGGGTGACGTGGGTCGAGAGGTTCATGGGTCAAGATGTTTGGGCGGTGTAGGTGCCAAAGGTCAGCAGGTATGGGTACCGGACGATGGCCGGGTGGTACAAACGGGTCCCCGGTCAAAACGATTGAAAAACACTGTTGTAGGTACACCACAGTGCTCTTCGGGAGATAGAGCCAGGATTTTGACCCAATGACAGTGAAGGAATGGTGGTAAATTTCTAAATCAGGATGGTGGGTGACTTGGAGGGGAACTTCCACGTGATGGTGTTTATGATTCAATAGATTGCAATGTAGATGTGCAAAGGCTTTTGCAAAGGGGGGTACAATAGAAAATGTTGTCTTTCTATTTGACAGTTAAACGATGTCAACAAAGGCCTTGGAGAGAGTATAGAGGAGATTTATTAATAAGGTACCAGAGATCATCATCATAGAATTTACAATGCAGAAGGAGGCCATTCGGCCCATCGCGTCTGCACCAGCTCTTGGAAAGAGCACCCTACCCAGGCCCACCCCCCCACCCTAACCCCATAACCCAGTAACCCCACCCAACACTAAGGGCAATTTTGGACACTAAGGGCAATTTAGCACGGCCAATCCACCTAACCTGCACATCTTTGGACTGTGGGAGGAAACCGGAGCACCCGGAGGAAACCCACGCAGACACGGGGAGAAAGTGCAAACTCCATACAGTCAGAATCGAACCCAGGTCCCTGGTGCTGTGAGGCAGCAGTGCTAACCACTGTGCCACCGTGTCGTCAATCATGTATGATTCACCTGACTGTCCCCAATGCGCCTCCATAAAATAGGAGCTTCAGTTATGTAGAGGGACCAGGGAAATTTATAAGTTTGTTCAAAATTATGAAGGGTCACGACAGAATAAATGAGGCAGGAGGCAGTAAACAGAGTACTCAGATTTAAGATAATTGATAAAAGAACAAGAGGGGGAGGTGAGGAGATAGTTTGTTTTACACAGCAAGTTGTTAGGATCTGGAATTCACTGACTGAAAGAGTGGTGGAAAACTGACTCAATAAAAAGTTGAGTCATACACTTGAAAAAGAAAATAAATCCTTGTTGTGAGGTAAGTACAGGGGATTGAGACACATCAGTTATTTTTCTCCAAGCGTGTATCAGAATGATAGGGTGGACGCCCTTCTCCTTTGCTGTTTGGTACTGAGGTTCTAAAAAACATGAAACCAATTTTGGTGTCACATGAATGGAAGAGAAACATAAAATGCTATAATTTGTAATTTTATATACTTTTTCAGCAATGCAGTTGTCAATAGTTTCCTTTGTTCAACAGTTCATTTGTAACAGACCATTAAAACCGCCCTTTTTGAGTGTTTCAGCATAAACAAATTACATGGTTAAAAAAGCACCCAGTCCTACAATCTAGAAAAACGGTCAAATGATTATTTTTTTTAGGTGTATGATCAAAGCAACTTTTCCATTCACTGTTGTAAACATGACACAGATACAATGTTCTACTAGATAATTAGATTTCCTGTTTAATGATAGTGAATAATATGATTTTTAAGGAAACTTGCAGAAAGTAAAATGTAGGTGGCGCACTTGCTTAGTAATAATGCAGGCTCACACACATTATGCAGCATGAGAACTGGTCCAATTAGTGCTAATTAGAGTTAAGACTATTTTGCAATCATGGAGAATTCCAGCATTGCAGTGACAATACAAGCACATCACAATATCATTGGATGTAAGACATCCAATTATCTTCATGCTTTCATCTCACTTTGTATCCTAAACAGTTTGCTTGGGTGCGATTTAATGGCCTCGTCATGCCCGACCTGTTGCCGGATTGAGGCCGTTGAATCACGCGAGAGGCCTCTGGATCTCACCATCACTGGGAGTGATCCAGATCAGCATATTAAAATGTCCATTAAGCTCATTTACATATATATCTGCACCGTATTCTCCCGGGGTCTGGGAACTAATGACCACACCAGCAAGGTCTCAAATGGGCGGCATTCAGTACTGGTCCACACAAACATGGACCAGTCGTAACGGCAACTGGGGGGAGTGGGGGGGGGGGGGGGGGGAGGTGAAGGTCTCCCAGGCCATTAGAGACCCCTAGATGGTCGGGCTTTGGGTAGGGTGGCACATTGACTGTCCTGCTGGCACCTGGGCACCCTGGCATCACACTGCCAGGCTGGTGGGGGAACCCCCAGGGTGCCATGATGGCAGTGCCAAGGTGCCCAGGTGCCAGGTTGCCCATGCCAGGAATCGAGTCCGGGGTGCCTTGCCCTTCAGAAATTGGGTTCAGTGTGGGGCGTGGGGGGGGTGGGGGTTGGTCTGGACGCCACAGATCGGATACTGAAGGAAGATCGAAAGATCAGGGTTGCCTTTAAAAATGGTGCCCTGATCCGCGAGTACTGCACTGATGAACTGAACTCGTCAGTGCAGGAAATGAAGTAAGTGCAACTTCAACGAGGTGATCCCGCAGAGGCAAATAAAACCGGCAAAGCGCGTTGAATAGCGGGGTGCTTCGTGGCGTTGCAAATGCAGAAAAACACCTCTCTAAACCCCTGCTCAAAAGTAGACTTTGATTTTATTCCTCCCATTAAATCACACCCCTTATTTGCTTAGGTGTCTACAGGCCTGCAACATTGTCAGATTGAAGGAGTTGAGTAGTGGCATGTTCTGTCTTTACCAACCATGTGCCAACACACTGTGTGACTGATGGGAGTTTTTTGCTCTTGATTTCACCATGCCATGGGCATCGCTACTGAGAAAATCACTGCCTAACAGTTGTCTAATCAGCAATCAGTGACTATATTTGTTAAGGAGAGCTCGGTGGGGAATCACACATCTCCCAGCCTGGTACTATACCTGACAATGGAAGATTAGAACCTGGGGCAAACGCTGTAGTTCGATGCTTGAACTAGGCAGATTTGAAATATTCAACAATGTTGTTCATTGACCAGCCAGTTTGGCTCATTAACTGTGCCTTGAAGGGCAGACTTAGCACCAGGGTTGGGATTCTTCCCAACTTCCCTCAGGTAACCACGAAAGCCAATACCCTAATGGAAATTGTCCCATTGGACAGGCGCAGCATGGGTTCATAAAGGGCCGGTCGTGCCTAACTAATTTAGTGGAATTTTTTGAGGACATTAACAGTGCGGTAGATAACGGGGAGCCAATGGATGTGGTATATCTGGATTTCCAGAAAGCCTTTGACAAGGTGCCACACAAAAGGTTGTTGCATAAGATAAAGATGCATGGCATTAAGGGGAAAGTAGGGACATGGATAGAGGATTGGTTAATTAATAGAAAGCAAAGAGTGGGGATTAATGGGTGTTTCTCTGGTTGGCAATCAGTAGCTAGTGGTGTCCCTCAGGGATCAGTGTTGGGCCCACAACTGTTCACAATTTACATAGATGATTTGGTGTTGGGGACCAAGGGCAATGTGTCCAAGTTTGCAGACGACACTAAGATAAGTGGTAAAGCAAAAAGTGCAGAGGATACTGGAAGTCTGCAGAGGGATTTGGACAGGCTAAGTGAATGGGCTAGGGTCTGGCAGATGGAATACAATGTTGACAAATGTGAGGTTATCCATTTTGGTAAGAATAACGGCAATAGGGATTATTATTTAAATGATAAAATATTAAAACATGCTGCTGTGCAGACAGACCTGGGTGTGCTCGTGCATGAGTCGCAGAAAGTTGGTTTTCAGGTGCAACAGGTGATTAAGAAGGCAAATGGAATTTTGTCCTTCATTGCTAGAGGGATGGAGTTTAAGACTAGGGAGGTTATGCTGCAATTGTATAAGGTGTTAGTGAGGCCACACCTGGAGTATTGTGTTCAGTTTTGGTCTCCTTACTTGAGAAAGGACGTACTGGCACTGGAGGGTGTGCAGAGGAGATTCACTAGGTTAATCCCAGAGCTGAAGGGGTTGGATTACGAGGAGAGGTTGAGTAGACTGGGACTGTACTCGTTGGAATTTAGAAGGATGAGGGGGGATCTTATAGAAACATATAAGATTATGAAGGGAATCGATAGGATAGATGCGGGCAGGTTGTTTCCACTGGCGGGTGAAAGCAGAACTAGGGGGCATAGCCTCAAAATAAGGGGAAGTAGATTTAGGACTGAGTTTAGGAGGAACTTCTTCACCCAAAGGGTTGTGAATCTATGGAATTCCTTGCCCAGTGAAGCAGTAGAGGCTCCTTCATTAAATGTTTTTAAGATAAAGATAGATAGTTTTTTGACGAATAAAGGGATTAAGGGTTATGGTGTTCGGGCCGGAAAGTGGAGCTGAGTCCTCAAAAGATCAGCCATGATCTCATTGAATGGCGGGGCAGGCTTGAGGGGCCAGATGGCCTACTCCTGCTCCTAGTTCTTATGTTCTTATGAGAGGGTTTGTTCTGACTGGCAATCATAGGGAAGCCTATAAGCATCGTTTGTTGGTAAACCTTTTGGCTTTTTTAATAAAGCGAGGGGAGTCCGACGGGTTTACTAAAAGACATTTATTTAGCAACAACATTATCTATACCAGGCCCGGTTACCCCTCACCGGATCCTCTCTCCTTTCTCACCAGCTCTACAGTAGCCATCGGCCTTTTAACGAATGCTGGGTAAACTACCCCGCCCACAGCACGGGAGCTCACAGTTCCAATGAGCACGGGGGAACACACACACCCAGCTGGGTGAGGCCCGCTGCAAGTTATTACACAGTTAGTTGAAGAGACTCCATCAGTATTTTTGCACAAAAACGCAACTCCGCAGCTTCGGCTGTGAGCAATCTGTATCTAAGCTGTCTGGATTTGCCCATCTAGAATATGTCCTTACAGGAGATAATGAACATTGAGGAAACTAGAACTCTATCTATGTCATTTTCTCAGTATACTGGTTTGGGGACTCAAGCATTTTTTTAAACAATATTTTTATTGAAATTTTAACATTTTGTATCAAAATGTTACAAATCACAGCAGTACCAACATATACATCAGAAAAATGCAAACAATAACAGTCACATGAACCTCCAAAACAGAAATGCTGACATAAACAATACCCCCTCATTAACCTTTCCATCTCCCCTTCCCCTCCACTAACAGCGAACTGTGACCAAATCTTTAAAGTGCAAAATAAAAAGCTGCCATCTACAATGGAACCCATCGATTGACCCCCTCACCGAGAACCTGACCACCTTGAGGTACAAGAATTCCATCAAATCACCCAGCCACGCTCCAATGCTGGGTGGCGTCCAGCTCAGCAATATCCGTCGTCGGACCAACAGCGATGCAAATGTCAAAGGGTCCGCCCCCAACTCCGGTTGGTCTGACACCCCAAATACAGTGACTAGCGGACATGGCGCTAGGTCAATATTCAGGATTGTCCAAGTTGTGCGGAAAAGGAACTCCTAAAAACCCATCAGCTTGGGGCAGGACCAGAACATTTGCGTATGGTGAGCAGGCGCTCTCGAGCTCCGCTCACACTTATCCTCAACCCTCTCAAAAAATGGACTCATCCTAGTTCTGGTGAGATGCGCTCTAAACACACCTTTAGCTGTATTATGCTCAACCTCACACAGGGTGATGTAGCATTCACCCTATGAGGGGACTCACTCCATACCTTCTCTTCCAAAATGGGTCGTAGCTCCTCCTCCCAACTGGCCTTCACCTCATCCACCGAAACCTGCCCTTCCCTCATGATCCGCCCATATATCCCAGGCATGGTGCCCTCCTCCGACCCCGCACACAAGAGTATCCTTTCCAGCAAGGTAGGCGGCAGTGCCTCTGGGAAAGTGGGAAATGCCCGCTGTACAAAGTCCCACACCTGGAAATATCTGAATCCTATGGGTTTCCCCCCTGAGCCTTTTTAATTCTCAGCTTCTTTGTTGACAATTTCAACATGTCCCCATCTAGAGAGAGTTCACTCCTCAACTCACTGGGTTTGAGCACCAAAGCCCTGACAAAATGGGTAAAAGGGATCATCTCTAGCTCCGCTGGAGTAACAGTTGAAAGAGTTACCCTCGTATACGTACCACTGCAACATGGGGAGTAAGGGCCTGGGGCGGCAGAAATCAGTTGCAGCCCACTTGGCCTGCCTTGGCGTATCTTGCCTGCCAAGCTTTTATGGGGACTGATTTAGAAACAATCAATGCTTGTATTGAACGTGATAAGAATGATGCCACCACAATTAATCATTCACCTGAGGAAGGAGCAGCGCTCCGAAAGCTAGTGACATCGAAACAAACCTGTTGGACTTTAACCTGGTGTCGTAAGACTTCGTACTGTGCTCACCCCAGTCCAACGCCGGCATCTCCACATCATGACCACAATTAATCTAACTGAAAGCACAGGCCTCCTTTAAGGGTTGTGGAACCAATGAAATGGGTCTTATGTGCATTCACAAGAATCTAATAATTAATGGCCGATTTCCCATAAACTCCCGAGCTCCGCGTGTTCTTCCTGCAAAGGAATCAATCACCCTGTCACCAGATTTGGTAAAGATGTCAGTAAGTTTGATTCACCTGAGGAAGGAGCTGCGCTCCGAAAGCTAGTGATTCGAAACAAACCTGTTGGACTTTAACCTGGTGTTGTAAGACTTCTTACTGTGCCCACCCCAGTCCAACGGCGGCATCTCCACATCACAGTAAGTTTGATGGTGCTCGTGCCCGTTTTAATTTGCATATTACTCACCTACATTCTTTGCTCATTCTGTCCTGGTCTAAATTGGAGAGCACCTGTTTCTTGTAGTCTTCATTGACAGAATGCCACACAGATGGTGTGGTGTTCTTGACTGAGCTTGTGTTCTGTTTAGTCATGCAGGTCTTAGTGTGCCATTGATAATAAATTTGTAATCCTAAAATAAGCAGTGTTGGTCGGCAATGTGTGCCAAAACTCAGGGATAGTTGCCAGTCATTGGCCCACACACGTATCATTTGCTTTTGTAGTGTAAAAAGAGATGCTTTTTAAAAAAATGTCTGGAGCTTTCAAATGCTGCAAACTTAGCATGGGATTAGCCAAAGGACTGGGAAAATGCAGTCAGATGTCTATTTGACATTTTAAAAAATTACCCAAAATTTAAGATATTTTTGGAAAGAGTGGCATGTCAAAACTTTTTGTCTTACTCTCATCTGGACAAACACAAGAATAGCAAATTTCAAACAATCACAACAATTTATACTACAGGAGAAAAGGGTGCTGATTGGTTGGCAAGTCAACTTGAATTGGCTGAGACATTGCCATGGAGAAAGCAGCGTAGGCTCCTCAAGCTCCCGGGTAATTCAAAAACGTTGCAAGGCTTGAACATATTTCTTTTGTATGTCTATAGGGTATATAGAACGTACAAATTTGACTGATTATCTTAAATTCGTTGTTAATATAGCTATTAACGCACTCAGGATTATTCAGCATGTGCACATCTAACAGTAAACATCTTGTTATGGATTTTACAAGCCTGGCTGCTTGAATGCAGTTTGTACTCTGTCTATTACAAAAAAACCGAAGGAACATGATGTTTGATTCAATCAGGTAATTGGATATACAGCCTGCATACCTGGCATCACATCGACACTGAAATTTATGCACCACATTGCTCAATTGTGTGACAAGCAGAATGCCTTCTTGGACTGATGGCAGAATCCTGTCAGTGGAAAATATTGCTTGCGTAGCCACCACAGAGTAGCTATCCTGCCAGGCAGCGGCTATCCTGATTAGATTATTGTTCGCTGCGTAGCACACACATGGGTCAAAGACCAATTCGGACATTCAGACCCGAAAAGTGCCGTTTACTTCAAATTACCCTTGAAAAGCAGAGCATCTGAAAAGTGTGGATTAACAACAAGCAGGGAATCCATTTCATACAGCAGTAGAATTCCACTGCATATCTTCGCCAGTCTGAAAAATAACTTGTTGTATTGTGAGGCAAGCGATGAGGCAGCAAGTAACAAAACAATGATTTGTTTAAGTAAGAACTATATAAACAGAACAGTACAACTACTACACAGGTCTTGTTTCTGTGATTCCCAAGCTAACTCTGACCAAACCCTAACAGCCAGGCCCTCACCTAAATACCTGATACACTAACGTTCACATGCTCCGTGCCCATGGGCTCAGGGTATGTCATGTGGCCTGTGAAGGATCGCCCCTTAAAGTGGCCACGCTACCACATTCCTCCCCCCCTTAGGATCCCTTACAGATCTCTGAAATACAAAAATGAAAAACTCTTATTTACAGTTATATACAGACAGAGGGTTACAGTAAGGGAGCTCAAAACAAAGCTCATAACGTAAGTGCGTTCCTGATTCTTGCTGAACATCTCAACTTAGCAACTGGCTTTGCCAGATTGGAAACATCCAAATCCTAAGCAAGGGCAGGCAAATCGGTAGAATCCAAAATAGGGCAGTACTGACCACCTTTCTAATTCTCCTGATCAGTCCCTTTGAGAAGATCTCGGTTCTATCACCACTGACTCGGCAACTGGTACACTGGTAGCTGGGAGTGGGTCTACCTGTCCCTTTGCGGGGACGGCAGTTTCTCTGCTTCTCAAATGATCAACATGTTTTCCAGCTTCACGGCCCTGTGGGACTGTGACATTGGACACTGGTCCAGTCTTGGCAAAAATCCTCCCAGGTAATCATTCAACATTCAAACATAAACAATGATTTACTAAAAAAAGTAAGAAAAAGAGTTAAGGTAAATTACAAAAGAAAGCTAAGGCAAAATATCAAAAAGGATAGCAAAAGCTTCTATAAGTACATAAAAGGGAAGAGAGTAGCTAAAGGTTGGTCCTTGGAAGATGAAACCGGAAAGTTAATAGTGGGGATCGCAGAAATGGTGGAGATGCTAAATCAATATTTTGCCTCCATTTTCACGGTGGAGGATACTAGTACCATCCCTATAGGAACAGGTAATTCATAGGGAATAGAAAGGGTGAAAATTAGAACAATTATCATCAATAGGAAACAGTACTCAACAAATTATTAGGATTGAAGGCAGACAATTCACCAGGACCTGATGGCCTACATCCTAAGGTGTTAAGGGAAGTGGCAGTGGAGATAGTGAATCCAATGGTTATAATATTCCAAAATTCCCGAGACATGGGAAAGGTTCCAGCGGATTGGAAAAACGCTAATGTAACGCCCTTATTCAAAAAAGGAGGGAGACCAAATGTAGCATTTTACAGACCAGATAGTTTAACATCTGTTGTTGGGAAATTGTTAGAATTCATTATTAAGGAAGTAATATGTGTGGTGGCCAGGCATCGACAAGGAGATCTAAACTATGGTCAACCGATGCAAACAGTATCATACTCAACACAACCTTCTCCCTGCAGCAAGTTTGCATCCCTGGGAGTGGCCGGGCAGCCATGGAAATGGTTCCACATCGACTTTGCGGGTCCCTTTTTTGGTGAGATGTTTTTGATTGTAGCAAGCGCCCACTCGAAGTGGGCGGATGTTCGGCCTATACGTTCAACGATTGCAGCAGCACTTTGGACAAGCTGCGCCAAATTGTTGCCATTGCAGACCTACCTGTGGTGATTGTCTCAGATAACGGTACTGCCTTCATAGCCAAAGAGTTTCCGCACAGACATTGACCCAAGCCGGGAATCGAACCTGGGGCCGTGGCGCTGTGAAGCAACAGTGCTAATCACTGTGTTACCGTGCCACCCACTTGTGACACTAATAAAGATCATTATTATTAACTACCTCCATGACTACCCACCTCCACTACCCTTCCGACAAACGTCCAAGAACTCATCTGCTGAATTCCTGAGTACCACCCCAGCTAAACAACCTGACTACACTCTCCATGCCACACTGACTACCTGACCACCCACTGACCCACCCCATTGTCCACCTGACCCCTACTGACCATTTGCACTGAATAACACCAATGACCACCCCAAATCACCACCTCCACTATCTACCTGACCACCAAGGATCACCCCTACTGACCATCTGGCCACCACTGACCACCCTCACTGAATAACACCAAAGTCCACTCCCACTGACCGCCCCCACTGGTCACCCCAATGAGCACCTGATGACCACTGACCATTCCCACTGACCATTCCCACTGACCCTCACTGAGTGCTTCCAACTAACCATCCCCACTGACCATCTGGCCCTACTGACCACACCCCACTGACCACCCCATGACCATCTGACCACCACTGATCGCGGCGATTCTCCAAGTGTAATTGGCCGAATTCATGACGGCGTGGGTCTCTCATGGTCCCACCCATCGGGAACTCGGCATGGCAACTGCGGACTCAGTCCGCGGCCGCCCTGGTGGGGGGGGGGGTGTCTTAACGGGGGGGGCCTCACAGACGGCCAGACTATCGATCGGGGGCCACGAACCGCGGGCGCGCGCGATCTCGGGGGGGGGCCTATCTTTTTGGTGCCAGTCCGCGGTGTCGGTCCACCATGTCGCTTCGGCCGCCGCCGTGCGCATGCGCGGACCCCCGACCGAAAGTGCAGAGCCCCATATCGGCAGCCAGAGCTGCAAGGACTACTAGCCCCCTCCAGGTAGCAGAATCACTCTGGACTTTCTTCAGGAAAGTCCAGAGTGATTCGCCCGTGTTTTCACACTGGAGTGGGGACATAGCCCCATTATTGGAGAATCCCACCCAGGGTATTGTGTCCTGGTTCAGGAACTAATTCTCCCAATTATAACATGTTCCGATGAAAAAAACGATTCCAATTTACGACATTTCATATTACAACGCGGATTTAAGGAATCAATTGTGTCGTAGGTCCGAGGACTGCTTCTCCGGTTTATATTAATTTCAGATTGAAAGCAAAATATAATGATGCTGACTTTGACAATGTACTGAGACTTCTGCGCAGAATTGAACAGGTGCAAAATATTCTATTATCTTGATGCAGTAGATGCTTGGGCATCATAGTATTCAGCTTTAATATCTCCAAACAGTACCACTATGTCTTCAGTTGTTGGAAGCATTCTAGAAATTGTGCTTGGCATTTAACTGTGTGCATACACAATGCTAAGATCATTTCTAAACCTTGGGCGGGATTCTCCATTGCCTGACGCCGATATGGTAACCGTGATCAGGCAGAGAATGGGCTCCGATGCCCAAGTCGGGACTGGCGCTGGTTTGACACCAGTCAGCCATGCTCCGCCCCCCCACCCCCCCTCTGAAATGGGGTCATCGCTCCGTGTGCCATGTTGGCGCACCATCGGAAGGCCCTCACGCGGTGCCCCGCCCCTGATGTCCCCGACCGTGTGGGACACCACGGGGACCCGTGTCGCTGGCTGGGGGAGCTTCTGTGAGGTAGGGGGGACTGGTGGGGGGTGGCCTGTGGTGTCGTGGATGGCGGGTTGCGTCCATGCACAGCCAGGGACCCACCGATTCTCCGGCCGTTTTCGGCACGGGAGCCAATATATTCATGTATTTAATTGTCTTAGCTTAGTATAGTCTTGTTCATGTGTATTTGTCTTTACTTTAATTTAATAAATAGTCTTTAATAATTGTTACCCAACAATTGGGCTGCTTATTCTCGCTGGGGTTACACTTGGCTCTTCACACCAAAACCAAACAAAACGATACACCCCCACAAACCAGTGTTCCAAGTTGGGATAACATCAGCATCCTTCCTGACACCAAGGTGGTGCTATCGTGCCTCAGCTTTACATTCTTTAGCTCTAAGATTGGAACCAGAGTGAAGTTGCAACAGGAAAGAGAAAATGCTGGAAAATCTCAGCAAGTCTGACAGCATCTGTAGGGAGAGAAAAGAGCTAACGTTTTGAGTCCGATGACTCTTTGTCAAAGCTAACAGACAGAGAAAGTGGGAAATATTTATACTGTGGGGTGAGAATGAAAGATGAGCAACACTCTGTACTCCAACTTTCAAAAAAGATTCAAAGCATAACTACAAATCGTAAAAATGCAAAGTAAAAATAAGGAACCATGAGATATGATGAAAGGGCAGAAAAATGGGGTTGAAGTGGAAGACCATCCACAACGTTATTGAACTATGGATCGGGCTCGATGGCCGTGTGACTCCCTCCTTCTATTTCCCGCTTCTTCCAATCTGCCCTTACGTTTATATTGGAACAGCTGAAAATGCAGAGTGAACACCCGTCACATAATTAATGCACTGGAAACCAGGTAAGTGCATGACTGAGAAAGGAATATAAAGATACTGCGATAGAATAAAATGAAGCAAGGTGGGGATAGTGCTCACGTAGAGTATAGACTTGCTGGGCTGCATGGCCTGTTTCTATACTGTAAATGCTATATCATATCAAAAAAGTGTGGAGTGATACCCAGATTATATTGCAACTGACGCTATTGTAAACATAGCATTAGCCGAAGGATTGTGCTGCTCTTCCTCAAAAGGCAGTGGAAGCAGACTCTTTGAATATTTTTAAGGCAGAGCCAGATAGATTCTTGATTAACAAGGGGGTGAAAGATTATCGAGGGTCGACAGGAATGTGGGGTTGAAGTTACAATCAGATCAGCCTTGACCTTATTGAATGGTGGCGCAGGCTCGAGGGGCCGAGCGGCCTACACCTGCCCCTAATTAGTAAATTCATGTTGAACCTCATGCTATGTGATGCATCCCGAAGTCACCCCCCCCCCCCCCCCCACCCCACTCCGCTCACACAATCGCTGAGCAAGGTTTCAACTCACTTCTCTCGACTGGCGTGCACGTGGCTCACTTCTCCCTCACACACGCGGGATGTCAGCACCCCCCCCCCCCCCCCCCACCCCACTCCGCTCACACAATCGCTGAGCAAGGTTTCAACTCACTTCTCTCGACTGGCGTGCACGTGGCTCACTTCTCCCTCACACACGCGGGATGTCAGCACCACCACCCCCCACCCCTGCCCAGTGAACAAGATGTGATGAAATCTCATGTTACAGGCTGCATATCCTGTTCCAACCATGGCTGGTCGCAAATTCCACTTGCTGCAATTTCCAGACCAGAACCCCAATTTGGTTAAGATCCTGGATTGGAACCCAACGATTTGGTAAAATTGTGAGAAAACGTTGCTGCGCCACAGGAGTGATAACGCTGACCAGCAGACATATTTTATATTGAAACAAACTTTAATTTGAACACAGAATTAAGCACATTAGCAATAAAGAAAGAGCTTTACAGTTAACAAGTACAACATCTTAGCTTGCTTCCTGGAAGCTGCTTGTGCATTCCAATTAGGCAACCCAGATATTTCAAATACCACTTACGTATAAAGTTAACAGGGCAGTGTGGTGGTGCAGTGTTTAGCACTGCTGCCTCATGGTGCTGAGGACCTGGGTTCAATCCCGGTCCCGGGTCACTGTCCGTGTGGAGTTTAGACACTCTCCCTGAGTCTGCATGGATCTCACCTCCACAATCCAAAGATGTATAGGGTAGATGGACTGGCCACACTAAATTGGAAAAAGTAGAAAAAAAGTATAAAGTTAACAATCAGGTTTTACTTGCTTATCTTGGTGCAGAGTCCTTGGAGAGGGAAATTGTTTTAAAGACCGAGTCCTGGAAGAAAAAATGTTTTTCCCGATAGATCTGTCCCCTCTCATTAGCTACACCAGCTGCACTCAAAGCACACAGCATCCTTTTGTCTCTTCTTATAATAATTGTTACAAGTTGTGACTTGAGATTTGTTTAGCCAGTCTCGAACTGTTACACCATTACAGTAAATCTCTACCTATAGACAGGTAAAATGGCTTTTAATATCTATTAGCAAAACACTTCTCCTGCAAAAATCACTGATTACCTCACTTTTACTCACAGCTCTAGCAGACATACCGTCTGTAAGCTTTTTAACTGTGGCTTCAATAACTTTACTGCAAAAATACAAACTATAAAGTTTGAACATTTGTTAAATTCATCATCCTGTTCCCACCAAGGCAATCCCAAACTCCACTGGCTGAAATTTCCAGTTCCCACCATGATAGTTGCAAACTCCACTGGCTAAAATTTCCTGTTTCCACCTTGGCAATCCCAAACTCCACTGGCTAAAATTTCCTGTTTCCACCTTGGCAATTCCAAACTCCACTGGCTGAAAATTCCAATTCCCACCATGGTAGTTGCAAACTCCACTGGCTAAAATGTCCTGTTTCCACCTTGGCAATCCCAAACTCCACTGGCTGCAATTCCCATTTGCAGCTTTCTCTGACACTGCTTTATTTCTCATTTTAGAACAATTTACAGAGTGCATGTTCATCCTCGGCACTTTCTCCAATCCCTGCCGCCTGTATTTCTCAGATCCCATTGCTGAATTCCTCTTTCTTTTCATCTATCCTCTCTCCTCTGCCTGTCTCCTTTCCTCGCTGCCACTTTCCCACTCCTGTCTCTTTTCTTACCTCAAATTACCTTCTCCCATTTCACCTCTCCCTTCTCCCCTATTATTCCCTTTTACCTCCTCTCCCTCTTTCCCCTCCTCCTGCTTTCCCCCTTTTCCTTTCCTGAAAGGTACTTTCTCCTCCTTTCCCCCTCTTCATTCACCTTCCTCCTATTTGCCTTCTCCCCCTGCTGTCTTCTCTTTGCACCTACATCGCTGCTATTTTTTTTTACTCGCACAGGTTCCTCTGGAAATTCAAAATTAATCTTGACAACTTGTGTTCCAGCACTGGCATTGGATGAGTATTTCACATTTATACCTATCTATAATCTTAATAAAAATCTTATTCTCTCCACCTTTCTTCATTTGTGCTCCTGTCAAACTTGCATTTACCTGAAGAGTATTGGTGTGATTCCCTATCTGCATTAATATGAAACTTGGCTCATTATTCATTAATTTCTGATGAAATGTCTTTGCCATTTGCACAACAGAATAAAATACTCATGAAATTCACCACTTTCATACATTATATAGACATTCCTCTGACTATTCTGTCGACACTGTTTAACTTCTAGCAGTGGTTGGTTGAGATACCAATTGTAAATATTTGCATTTCACAGTTTCTCACTAAAAGGGGCAATTTTAATGCTTAGTTTACCACGAGAGACACAGACGATCGGGTATGTTTCGTTCTGAGCTTCTTGCACAAATCAAAACAAGCTGATAATGTGGCGCTTGATAGAGGCCTGTTTATTTGGAATACCCAGTGTACAGTCTGGCCAACTGAGGCTAGAGAGATACCACATAGTGCATTCTGTTCTTAATTTAATCAGATTGGGTGATAGTATTTTCACGATGAGACACTTCTCATCGCAGATATGGGATATAATTGTCAGTGAAAACAAGGGAAAATTCAGCAAGATCCAGTCAAATGTCTGCATCCGAAGGTTTGGAAGCACATACAGGACTGAAATGACCAGATTCAACTTTCCTCTTGACAGTTGTAATTGTTGTAATTATTTAAATCTAAGATCAATTGAGTTTCTTTCTGGACGAGGATATTAAATGGATATGGAGCCAAGACAGGTGAATGAAGTTAATGTACAGATCAACTGTATCAGTGAATAGTTGAACAGGCTCAAAGGGGCAAATTCCTATGTTCCTATATTTTAATTGTTTTGCACTATTTTACTGACAAGCACAATTTAAACCATTTCACTGCTGACAAGTGCTACATGTCCATTCATGTCCATAATCCTTGATAGCTGGGCATTTTTTGAAGTTTAAATTTGCAAAAGTTCATTTTATTTGTTTATATCAGTTTTGTCAGTTCTGATTCCTTTGACAAGTGTAATAGGTCAGCTCTTACCCTGAATAACGTTACTCTCTGATTGCTTTGTAGGGTGACCCTTTCATTGTTCATCCTTTAGAAATGAAGGCAAGAAAAATAGAATGCAGGAACTATACTTGCATACAACAATACCAATCTTTGTTGTGAGCTGGTAAAGAGCCAAACTAGAAGCTCCATTAAACCTATTGAAATTGCTTTTGGCAATATCAGCAGAGGAATGCGGAATGAATTGGTAAGGCATTCTTCTATGTGTTAACTGAGCCCCCACCCAGTTAATGTAAGCAAGTTGGTGCCTGTATCAGTGCAACCGCCAGAGGGAGGAATGTTCATCAAGTGCATAGAGTGCTCGTCCACTAATATTACCAACACTGATTGCGATGTTATTGCATCAGAATTTCCTTGGAGCTACTTTGCTCCAAGTGTAATTTATGGAACAGAGGCCGAAGAGCCCATTTACATTCAACGTAACTTCTCCTGAATCTATGGTTAAGCTACAACAGAGCAGGATGTCGGAAGAAATTCTGCAGCACTGATATTTCCAGTAAATTCGTTGTTTTGAACACGTTAAATTGTCAGGATGCTCTGTACAATTTTCCGCAGGTGCACTTACCCCAACTTTGCGCCCTTTTGGTTGCATTTAACCTGTATCTGCCCTCCATGCTGTTCCTTTACCTGCAGTCAGGAACTGTGCACCTGCAAAATAATACAGGCCCTACCAGGTTTGCCTACCCCATGGTGCTATGGTAGGGCCGTTCAAGTAATAAGTTCTCTTACTTGCTCTCAAGGTGGAGGTGATGCCGTCAAGATCACAACTATTCTCCATTTCTAGTTAACCCTGCCAAGGTAGTGGTGGATCTTCTCCTTGAACTATTGTAGTCCTTGCCGTGACGGTGAGTGATAGATAGGATATTCCAGGGTTTTGCTCCATCCCTGATGAAGATAGGGAATATTTGTCCAAGTCAAGATGGTGTTTGTCATGGAGGTGAACCTGGCAATAATGATATTCCCATGGTGTTGCTTCTCATGCCTTTCTTGGTGGTAGAGTTCACTCGGTCTGGATTATCTAGGTGCTCTGGTCGTAGAGGGATGGATGTAGAATTCAGTGGCAGAGGTACATCCAGTGGAATGCTATGTCCAGGATGGCGCTAGATTCCTTAGAGTTGTTGTAGACTTATTTGAAGTTCCCATCACTCTCCTGGATGGAAATTGTGTCGATAGTTTGATGGCTTAATGATGTGGACCAAAACCTGATGGGTGAGACATTCATCAATTTAAAGAAAAAGGTAGTATTTCATTGTGCAAGGTCAGTTAAAATTCACATCAATGAGCTCCTGCAAAGAATGAAGACAATTAGTTTCATGGGAGAATGCCCCCTTTTTCAATATTGCACCCTGTAAATTATTACTATTTATAGAATCCCCACAGTGCAGAAGAAGGCCGTTTAGCCCTTTGGGTTTGTACTGACCCTCCGAAACAGCACCCTACCTAGGCGAATCTCCTGCCCTATTCCCAAAACCCACCTAACCTTTGGACACTAAGGGGCAATTTAGCATGGCCAATGCCCCGAATCTGCACATCTTTGGAGGAAACCAGAGCACCTGATGGAAACCCATGCAGACACGGAATGAATGTGCGAACTCTACACAGTCACCCAAGGTCAGAATCGAACCTGGCTCCCTGGCGCTGTGAGGCAGCAGTGCTAACCACTGTGCCACCGTGCGGTGAGTAGGCTTTCCCTGAAAATCCAAAGTTAATTTGCTTCCCTCTAAACAGTAGTCAGTTAAGATGTTAACAGGAGTAAATATGAAAATTGCCTGCAGTTAATATTAATCAGGTGCACCTGAATTTCCTTGGTATAGTTGAAACGGAGTGTAAACTGCAGAATCATTAGGGTGCTCGGTTCGCTTCACACCCTTGCTTTCAGAAGCTACAATCAAGATATTTTATATGTTTCCTTTGTTAATGAGGGAATTGAATGTTATGTTATGTAAAGGCCTGTTCCTGTGCTGTATTGTTCTTTGTTCATTAGGGTTTTGGCCAAGGTTGGTGTCATGACCGGTACAGGCTTGGAGGGCCGAAGGGCCTGTTCCTGTGCTGTATTGCTCTTTGTTCTTTGGTTCTTTGTATTGGAGGTCAAGATATAGGAGAGACTGCTGTGGGGAAATGCTACAGTGCTTAGACTGCCTAGCTTTAAGGTCTCCAAGTGCTTTTCCCCCTTAATACAGTTTCCCAAGTAAGTCGGAGCGAAGGTGCTTTTCAAATTTGCTTCTCAGAACCATGAAATTACCAAATGTTTACTTTAAAATTAGTTGTTAAATAACTCAATTAGCCCTTCTAAGATATGACGGATTTGTCTGGTTAAGTAGCTAACTGCAAGGATCTTATTAATTAGGAAATATTACTACAAAATGTTTATATTCGACACTTTGCAGCAACTATATACAGTACATTTTAAGTTTTATCAAGGTGAGAACATTTTTACTATCAATCTGGCATTATTTACACACAAAAAACTGGACTGCCAAGGTAATTAAAAACATTAAACGTTTTGCAGAATTTTACAATGATTGGCAGCCCGGCCCGATTGGAAGCCGAGTTTTACCACATTCAATATTTCAAAAGTTGTGTTTATGACATTTCTTTAGAACCTTGTTTTAAAAGTAATTTGATTTAATGCAACTTGACCTATCTTGTGTCTGAGCTCCACATGAAGATTTTTTTTGTTAATCATGGACTGCGTAAGAGAGGAAGTTCAGATTATAATTTTGGCCTATGTAATAATCAACTCGTTAATCCATAAAGTTTTCCTTCAAAGTGTACTGCTCCATTCATACTGCTCTGTCCTGGTACTTATTTCCTTGAAGAAAACAAGACTGTGGGAAAACATGAGACTTTAAAATAAAGGTATAGATGAGGTTGAAGTATGTAAGCTCTTTGGAGGATAAGCACTGAGCACAAACAACATTTAAAAGTTTTGAACAATGGGCGTGATTTAACCAGCTCGTCCCACCCATTTTGGTGTCAGGACGAGGCCAATTTGCGACGCTTGAAATGTCTCGTGAGATTTAATGGAGTCTCGTGAGACTGGGCATGATCGAGATTGGCATATTTATATGTTCATTTGGCTCATTTAAATATGCGTTTGCGTGATTATCCTGGCACCTTGGACCTAACGGCTGTACGTGGGAGACCTCGCCAGGGCGCCGTTTTGTAGTAGGTTTCACAAATGTGGACCAGGCATAATGGCATCTGGGGGGATCTCACAGGCCATTAAAGATCCCCGGGTGGTCGTAGACAGGGGAGGGTGGCACCCTGGCTCTCCTGCTGGCACCTGGGCACATTGTCACTGCCACCCTGCCACTTTGGCAATGCCACCCTAGAACTTCCATGGTGCCTAGGTGACACTGTCAGGCAGGCAGGGGTACTGTCAGACTGCTAGGGTGGCAATGCCAGGATGCCCGGCTGCCAGGTTGGCACTGCTGGTGATCAGGCCCGGGAAGGGGGGGGGCCTTACCAGGTGGAGAGGCAGTGAGGGGGTGTTCTTTGGGGCCTTCCCAATGTTTGGGGGAGGAGGGGGGGAGCAAAAATTGGGCGGGGGGCTAAATGGGGGGGTGAGGGGGAAGATCGGAGCAGCCAGACAAATTGGTGTCCAGATCTGCGAGGAGCCTTTCCTACTGGGCTCGCCAGCAGGAAATTACTCTGAGTGCAGCCTTGGTGGAGAGAAACTCCCCGAGGCTAAAAGAAACGGTCAAAGTGTGGTTGAATAGCAGTGTTTCACCCTGCAAAAAGCCACCCAAAATCGTTTATAGATTTTTCTAGCTAAATTGCACCCTACTGTAGATTGTTCCTTGAAATAGTGAGATGTGGGTGTCTCTGAAAGGGCCTGTATTTATTGCCCACCTCTCATTGTCCTTGAGAAGGTCTCAGTGAGCCACGTTTTTGGCCAAGTGACAGTGAAGGAACGATGATGCAGTTCCAAGTCAGGATCCGGAGTGTGGCTTGGAGTGAAACTTGTAGGTGGTAATGTTCTAGAGGGTCAGGGTCAGATGGAAAAGGAGCTGGATCAGTATTTGTTGAGAAAGGTAATTAAGGGTTATAGAAGGTTAGGGGTTCTTCTTAAAAGGTATTGCTTGTGGGGAACTACTGGAAAGAACTCAACACCTGATTTTCTGAAGGTATATCAATGGTGGTACACCCCATCCTTCAGCTACACAAGCCAGGAAATTATGGGCACACCATAATCATTAGATAGATGTTCCCCATGGATACAGGCAGCAGGTAAGGATCCCCATTAGTAACACACATTAAACTTTTAGCATTAGGAGATCAATTGTTTTGGGGTTGGCGGAGATGATTCATGATGCAATACTCATACATTGGATCAGGATCGACTGGGCCTGATAGGCCATATGACCTTTTCTTGCTTTGGCCTTTTACTTTTCATGTCCTCAGTAGTTCTTTTCAAAGGAAACTGTACGACATGAACTTGAAAATCAATATCTGGGGACATTCAGATTTTCAAACAGCGTAAAGCAGGAATGCTTGTTTGTTCAGTCCATTTATTGCTGCTTTATTCAGCAATGCCCTAAGCAGCCTGAAAGGTGGTCGGTCTATTCACTTCTCAACATCTGGCGAGTTAATCACCATGAATCCACCAAGGTAATGGAAGGTTCTCGTCTATGAATCGTTCTTTGAAGATATTCACACCAAGAAAGATATTCAATTTATCACTAACAGGTTCCAGAAACAGAGCTGTAGTCTCAGGGAAACAGCGTGGCGACAGGAAAGTGAACAGTGTGGACTCGGCCTTGATAATCCAATTCAACCATCTGGGAAATGTGCTCCCCAAAAATGTGCATAATGATCAGGAACTACAAACAGGCATCACAAAGGTTTCTTCCACCTACTGCCCATTCCATGTTTCCTTGTAGATTGTGACCACAGTCTGGTGTAGTTAGCAAAGCTCTTGCAAGTAGAAGACATCACAGGGAATTGCAGGTCACTTGGTGAGAAGCATAACCAGCGGCACATTCATTCATCATATAAAGGAGGCACTGTTATGCAGTCAATAAGCTGGCAGTTGAAGCTGGAGAAGTGAGAGTCAACGTACCTTCAGTTGGTTCAGGATCCAAAACGTAATGTTCTTATGTAGACTTTAATTTCTCCTGGTTACAGATAGATGAGGAACTGGTAAATGATGAAACACAGAATACAAGGAAACTAGAGGATGAAAGGGGAAGATGAGTTGAAATAACAGGTTCTGGGAAAAAGTTTATAAAATAGAATTATAGATTGAACATAGCACAGAAGGAGACAATTTGGCCCGTACTGTCTGTCTTGGCTCTCAGCCCTTCCCAATGCCTTGCTATTTCTTTCTTGTCAGGTGCTGATCTAATTTCCTTTTGTAGGCTACAATTGAACCTGTTGTCGCCGTGCATTTGTTGTCCATTCCTAATTGCCCTTGAGAAGGTGGTGGTGAGCTGCCTTCTTGAACCGCTGCAGTCCATGTGGTGTAGGTACATCCACGGTGCTGTTAGGGAGGGAGTTCCAGAATGTTGCCCCAGCGACAGTGAAGTAGTGTCGATATATTTCCCAGTCAGGGTGGTGAGTGACTTGGAGGGGATCCTCCAGGTGATGGGGGTTCCCAGGTATCTTCTAGATGGTAGTGGTTGTGGGGTTGGAAGATGCTGCCTTAGGAGCCTTGGTGAGTTCCTGCAGTGCCATCTTGCAAATGGTACACACTGCTGCCACTATGTGTTGGTGGTGGACGGAGGGAATGTTTGTATGTAGGGATTCGGGGATATGGATATGGTGTACGGGCCGGAGAGTGGAGCTGAGTCCACAAAGATCAGCCATGATCTCATTCAATGGCGGAGCAGGTTCGAGGGGCCAGATGGCCTACTCCTGTTCCTAGTTCTTATGTTCTTATGTTGTATAAGGGGTGCAAATCAGGTGGGTTGCTTTGTTCTGGATTGTGTCGAGTTTCTTGAGTGTTGTTGGAGCTGTACTCATTCAAGCAATTGGGGAGTATTCCATTACACTTCTGACTTGTGCCTTGTAGGTGGTGGACAGACCTTCGGGAGTCAGGAGTTGAGTTATTCGCCTCAGCATTCTTAGCCTCCGACCTGCTCTTGTAGCCACAGTATTTATATGGCTAGTCATGTTTAGTTTCTGGTCAAAGGTAACCCCCAAACTGTTGATTGTGGAGGATTCAGTGATGGTAATGCCATTGAATATCATGGGTGATGGTTTGATTCTCTCTTATTGGAGATGGACATTACCTGGCACTTGTGCAGTGTGAATGTAACTTGCCACTTGTCAGCCCAAGCCTGGATATTATCCAGGTCTTGTTGCATTTGGGCAAGGACTGCTTCATTATCTGTGGAGTCGAGAATGGTGCTGCACATAGTGCAGACATCAGCTAACATCCCCACATCTGACCTTCTGTTGGAAGGAAGGTCATTGATGAAGCAGCTGCAGATGGTTGGGCCTAGGACACTCTGAGGAACTCCTGTAGTAATGTGCTGGGACTGAGATGACTGACCTCCAACCACCACAACCATCTTCCTTTGTGCCAGATATGATTCCAACCAGCGGAGAGTTTCCCCCCTGATTCTCATTGAGTCCAGTTTAGCTCGGGCTCCTCGATGTCAAACTCAGTCAAATGCCGCCTTGATGTCAAGGGCAGTCACTCTCACCTCACGTCTCGCATTCAGTACTTTTGTCTATATTTGAACCAAGGCAGTAATGAGATCAGGAGCTGACTGACCCTGGTATAACCCAAACTAAGCACCAGTGAGCAAGTTATTGCTGAGTAAATTCTGCTTCATAAGCACTGTCGATGACCCTTTCCGTCACTTTGCTGATCATTAAGAGTAGACTGATAGGATGGAAATTTGCCCCATTGGATTTGTCCTGCCTTTTGTGTACAGGAGATGCCTGGGCAATTTTCCACATTGCCGGATATTTGTCAGTGCTGTAGCTGTATTGGGACAGCTTGGCTAGGGACGTGACAAGTTCTGGAGAATAAGGGCGGGATTCTCCGACCTCCCCGCCGGGTTGGAGAATCACCGGGGGGCGGCGCGAAACCCGCCCCGCCAGTTTTCGGGCGTGGGCGGATCACGCCGTGCCGGTCGGGGGCCGTTGGCAGCGGCCCACCCGGCAATTCTCCTGGCCCCGATGGGCCGAGCGGCCGCCCGTTTTCGGCCAGTCCCGCCGAGGTGAAATGGACATGGTCCATCACGGAGGGACCTGGCTTGTCGGCCGTGTAGCGGGGTCCTTGGGGGTGGGGGCAGGGGAGTATCCGGCCCTGTGGAGGCCCCTACGGTGGCCTGGCCCGCAATCGGAGCCCACCGATCTGCGGGCGGGCCTGTGTCATAGGGGCAGTCTTTCCCTCCGCGCCGGCCTCTGTCGGGCTCCGCTATGGCCGGCGCGGAGAAGAAACCCCCTGCGCATGCGCAAAACACGCCGGTGGTCCTGTGCACGCGCGGGACCACGGCGGCCCTTCTGCGCCGGTTGGCGTGGTGCCAACCCCTCCGCCGTCGGCCTAGCCTCCAGAAGTGCGGAGGATTCTGCAACTTCCGGGTGGCCCAACACTGGAGTGGTTTGTGCTGTTCATGGCGCCAGCGGCGGGCCATCGTGCCAAGTGCGGGAGAATCCCGCCCTCAGTCTTTAGGACTATTGCCGGAATATTGTCAGGGCCCATAGGCTTTGCAATATCCTGTGTGTTCAGCCGTTTCTTGATATCACGTGGGTGAATTGAATTAGCATCGGTGATGTTGGGGACCCACTGGATCCTCTTTCAACACTCTGGATGAATTCTGAGTGAGCCAAAAGTCTGAAACAGGTCATGGAATATTTTATACTGTGGGCAATAATCTAAAGATGACCCTGTCAATCTATAAGCAGACCAAACAACGTCAAACCGGGACTGCCCCAAGGGGAAGCTCTATGGAGGTGATACCATCTACCTCTGAGGGTCTGTCACCTCCCCAGCATGAATTCAACAAAGCCTTCCAACCAAGAAAGCAAAAGGAAGGAGGCAAATATTTTATACTGGAACTACACAATACTAGAGCTAGTTAAAATATATGTATTTTTACACACAATTGACATATTTAGGGTCCCAGTGTGTCAGAGAGTTAGAGGCTTAAACTGGCTAGGTGACAAATAATTACAACATAACCCTTCAGGTCTGTGAATGCAGCGTTGCTGGGACTAAGAGACTAGTAAAACAGACTCAATGCTAAGAGTTGGATTTGCACACAGTGGAATGCAGAATAACATTAATTTTTTTTTTCCAGTTTGTGCACCCACACATGCGGAATATGCTTTAAACACCTAGAAAGGCCAACTTGGAAAACTGATGCTGCAAGCTTTGAGAGGTTTTAATCCGGTCCACCTGGATTAACAAATAAAAATAACACAGGCTTGATAAATCATCCAGGTGTGAGTGGTGGGAGGCTGTGCGGCGGCTCATTAACAAGCCTCTCGCTGACTTTATGTCTGAAACAATTGGGAAATCAATGGGGAAAGCGCGTCCAGTTAGCAGTCTTGTGTCCTTGAGTGAGGGACCAATGCTTTAGTGGCAGAAGTTGTGTTCTTTAATCATTCTGCTTGTAAGTTTATTGCCCGACAGTATTTCCCTCCTTTCTGTTTTCCCTCTACTGTTGTAAGGGCAACGCGGCGGCACAGTGGTTAGCTCTGCTGCCTCACGGTGCCAGGGACTCGGGTTCAATTCCAACCTTGGCTGGCTGTGTGGAGTTTGCATCTTCTCCTGTGTCTCTGTGGGTGTTCCGATTTCCTCCAAAGTTCAAAGATGTGCAGGTTTGATGGATTGGCCATGCTAAGTTACCCCTTAGTGTCTAAAGGTTAGATGGGTTCACGGGTTACAGGGATAGAACTGGGGAGTGGACCTTGGTTGGGTGCTCTCTTGAAGGGTTGGTGCAAACTCAATGGGCCGAATGGCCTCCTCCTGCACTGTAGGGATTCGATGACCCTATGGTTCTATGGATTCTGAACTGGTAATATTTAAATTTATGTATACAGTGTGTGATGTCTGCAATGAGTTGATTGGCATTGCCAGGTATCGTACCAATACAACAAGGGAAAAAAAAACATTAAATTCCGATTAATCTAGATTTGAAATAGCTGTAACTTTGAGAGAAAGTGTGTCATCCTGAAAAGACAGAAAGAATATGAGGTGTTAATTCCAATGGGACAGCTGTAGCCAGTTGAGAGATCCAATGCCCCCAGGACCTCTGTTGCTCACATTTAGAAATAACCTTCATGACAAGATTATTATTCAAGTGTATTAGAAATGCTAAATGGAGCAACGATTCGATGGAATGTGTAACACAATGGTCTGATAACTGCTTGAGATAGTCAGCATGTGTAATGTGTTACAAGCGATGCCTTCATAATTAAATTCAATAGAAATAGCAAACTCTGCGTACTATTTTCACTGAGTTCATAATGACCCTTTATCCTTTTAATCAAATCTGAAGATATCTAGGAGAGGAATGGTTCTAATAATAATAATAACGACCTTTATTGTCACAAGTAGATTTACATTAACATTGCAATGAAGTTACTGTGAGTCCCTAGTCTTGGGCAGCACGGTAGCATTGTGGATAGCACAATTGCTTCACAGCTCCAGGGTCCCAGGCTTGGGTCACTGACTGTGCGGAGTCTGCACGTCCTCCCCGTGTGTGCTCCGGTTTCCTCCCACAGTCCAAAGATGTGCAGGTTAGGTGGATTGGCCATGATAAATTGCCCTTAGTGTCCAAAATTGCCCTTAGTGTTGGGTGGGGTTACTGGGTTATGGGGATAGGGCGGAGGTGTTGACCTTGGGTAGGGTGCTCCGAATGGCCTCCTTCTGCACTGTAAATTCTATGTATGTTCTATGTTATGTCTATGTAGTCGCCACATTCCGGCACCTGTTCGGGTACACTGAGGGCGAATTCAGAATATCCAATTTACCTAACAGCACATCTTTCCGGGCTTGTGGGAGGAAACCGGAGCACCCGGAGGAAACCCACGCAGACACCATTTGCTTCATAGAAGCTCTTAATATAGGAAGATATACAATGCCATTTAAGAGTTATTTTTAAAGGAGTAGTTTTGTTCTTAAAATTGTAATCTTTTTCTTTTTTCTTTTCCATTTGAGGACTGAGATGGGAGGATTTCTACTCTAAGTAGACAGGGGATACTTTTCATGGACGACTCCCAATAACTTTGGAACGAAATCAGCAGAAATCTTGTTAAACCGGTATAAAAGTCTGCTCAGTCAACCAATGTCCACTAAAGTTGTGCTAGGACATTGGGAAAACCATCACAGAGGTTCTAGCTGACAACTGACCATTATCTGATTATTAATAACTTGTTTGCGTGTCTTTTCTCAAATATAATCACTACCACAAGGTGGCACGGTGGCACAGTGGTTGGCACTGCTGCCTCACAGCGCCAGGGTCCCTGGTTCGATTCCGGCCTTTGGTGGCTGTGTGAAGTTTGCACTTTCTCCCTGTGTCTGCGTGGGTTTCCTCCCAGTGCTCCGGTTTCCTCTCATAGTCCAAAGATGTGCAGGTTAGGTGGATTGCCCATGATAAATTACCCTTAGTGTCCAAAGATGTGCAGGTTTGGTGGATTGGTTACGGGGATAGGGCGGGAGTGTAGTCATAGGAAGAGTGCTTTTTCGGATGGTCCCTGCAGACTCGATGGGCCAAATGGCCTCCTTCTGCACAATAGGGATACTATGAATTTTATGAGCAAACATTCATACAGTACCTTGAAGGAGTAAAATATACCTGGGTGGTTCTCAGGAACGTTATCAAACAGATTGTGGCACTGAGTCACATTGAGTGATATTAGGGCAGGTGACCAAAAGCCTGATGAAGAAGGTAGGTTTTGAAGAGTACCTTCGAGAGAGAAGTGGAGAGGCAAAGAAGTTTAGAGAGGGTATTCCAGATCTTAGACCCCAGGTATCTGAAGGCATGTCTGTGCGGAGCCTGCACATTCGCCCTGTGTCTGCGTGGGTTTCCTACGGGTGCTCCGGTTTCCTCCCACAAGTCCCGAAAGACGTGCTTGTTAGGTGAATTGGACATTCTGAATTCTCCCTCTGTGTACCCGAACAGGTGCAGTAGTGTGGTGACTAGGGGCTTTTCACAGTAATTTCATTGCTGTGTTCATGTAAGCCTACTTGTGAGACTAATAAAGATTATTATTATGATGATAAAGATTATAGTAATAAAGAGTCAGAAAGGCAACTGATCTCTAACTGCTTTCACACTTATAACAAAGCCTGATGCTCCATTTTCTCATTGAAGGCAAAGAGTATCATGTGAAGTCACCAAATCCAATACCTAATCTGAGAAAATTTCCTCTCTCTTTGTTCTGTACTTGTTACTGAAAGTCTATCTAGACCCCAGGACTATGATAGACCGATTTGAATGTATGGACTGTTGGGAACAACTTAAAGTCATGTATGATATTAAAACCAATATTAACTAGAGTAGGGAACGCAGAAAAAAACAGACAATATTATAAAAGACTGCAGTATTCCATGTTAGTTCTCAGTTCCACAAAACATTATAATTTACTCAGCACAAGTTCACTCAATCTCAAAGTCGATTAGGAATCAAATGCGGAGTGTTCTAAAATTCCAATTCTATATTCACGATGGAAAATTGGGTTTTGTGAAATCTAAGTATTAGAAAATCTGATTGAAATAAATGTATTTATGAATTTTGTATTGAAAGTATCAGTGCTGGAAAGTGGAAAAAAATCCTATTTCAGTCACCTCGTTACATCATGAGGTACTTTCAATTAAATATAGCAGAGATACATATATTTAGCTGCTGAGCAATGCTCATTCTAATCTGTTCGAGTCCCAACCTCAGAAGGGCATTACTTTATGCACCTGTGCGATGACTGTTTTCCATTTTCCACATCAATCATTGTGAGGGTCTCCGAATGAGCATGCTAAATTAGGGTTGGTTTCGTACTGTGGGACCATGCTCTGTGAATTGAATTGAGGCTACTCATATTTAGATCTGGCCTGAAGCTAGAATGAATATTCAGTCTTCAGTCTACATACTTCATGGTACAATATTTCTTTGCAGGCTTTCAGGCGTGACTACTTAAGATTCAATTTCATAAACATTTCAACATGTTTCACTAAACCATTTCTGAATGCAGGAGTTGAAAAGTTGGTACAAGAGTCCTTCCTGTTTATTTCCTTTGTTCCCATTTCTTTTATGTTATTTTACTATTTTGGTCCGTGAATGTCAGAATGTGCCTTTAAGCAGAAGACTCAAGGTTGAAGCAGCCTGCTTGTCGGGACACTGTGTTCCCAGGTTTCAGACTCCTCAGCACCGAGTGGATCTTAGGAACCAGGTTTGGAGGGAGTTGGATCGATTGGTTAACTGGCAACAGGTGGGTTGGCCAGGGACTGTATCCTACCTGACAACAGTCAGTGATTGGTTCCTGTGTGATGCATTCTGAAAGAACTGGGCAGAAGTGTTTGGACCTTGGAAGTGAAAGGAACAGTTTCACTCTCTCTCTCACTCTCTCTCTCTCTCACTGTCTCTTTCTCTCTCTCTCTCACACACACTCTCCTACTTACAGAAGTGAAAGAACGGCTTTAGCACGTCCTTTGTTGTGAACTTGGAATTGTGTGGGGTCTGCAGAGAAGGTGGACTACCCTGCCTGAGAAAACATCTCAAGCCTAGAAGGAAGACGTATCAAAACGAACGCTAAACTTCAGAAAAGCACAAACCAGAAATCATCTTTTGCATCAAAGATCTTTATCCTTTTATTTTATTAATATTTTCTTTACCTTCCCACCACGCTTTCCCCTCTATGTAGTTTGTCTGTTTGTGTGTGCGTATAGATAGTGGGGGCAGTTATGAAAGGGTATTAGATAGTTACAATTTCAGCCGATTTAGTTATTATACTGTATATAATAATAGGTTACTTGTGTTAACAGTTACAAAGCTGGTGCCTGCAGTTTACTGGGATCAGCCAAGGACCATGGGTATTTTACATGTGTTGCGACTCTGGCCCAAGTGGAGCTGGAATTGACCGTGCGCTAGTCAGGGGTTCGTGACACTGAAAACAACAATACCAACAACTTGCATTTAAGGAGCATTATAAAACCATATATGCCACTGAGCCACAGAAGAGGATTCTGGCAACGATTGAACAACCATGCTGTGCCCGAAAAGAAGCTCGCTGCGGCACTGCGTGGTCGATAGAAGCCGGGAGACCCCACTCCCAGTATCTACCTGGCTCGCAACGCCTCGGGAGATCAAGACGTTGCGATGCAAATCCCGGCCATTGTGGGCGGGGTCACCTTTTAGCAAATCTGCATAATAAGGCGGGATAGCTAGTCTCACTTTAATTTTCAGTTTCCCGAGGTACCCGAGGTGTTGTGATCTATCCCCTTCACCTCAGAGACCTTGGGCGAGCGTTGGTCAGTATTTGTCTCCACAAAAGAAGACCAGATGGAATAGTACTCGTGGGGGTCTGCCAGGGGATCGAAGGCCCCCAGATGCATGCCCTTTGGGCAGGGTGGTACCCTGGCACACTGCTACTTCCAGTCTGGCACACTGGCGCTACCAGCCTGGCACACTAGCAAGGCCACCTGGGTGCCAGCGTGGGTGCCTGGGTGGCACTGCCAGGGTGCAAGGCTGGCATTTTCTGAGTGATGGTGATCGGGCCTGGGGTGCCCTGTGCGCGTGTCGGGGGTGTTTGAGGGGTGTCTGGGATAACCCCCATAGTGCATTGGGGTTGGGGGGGATTGGGGGTTGCTTTGGGGGCTCTCGATACACTGAGGAGTTCCAGCGAGTGGAGCTCCTCAGTGCAGGAAATGGGATTATGTGCGGCCTCGGCTGAGGCCTCCTATCTAACAAGAGTGCCATTTAACCAAGGGCTGGTTTAGCTCAGTGGACAGCTCGTTTGTAATGCAGAACAAGGCCAGCAGCACGGGTTCAATTCCCGTACCAGCTTACCCGAACAAGCGCTGGAATGTGGTGACTAGGGGCTTTTCACAGTAGTTCATACTTGCGACAATAAAAGATTATTATTATTGTTTAATAGTGTTGTGTTTCTCGGTTTTTGTTTCTTCTTGTTAATAAATATTTTATTTTTAAAATCCCAAAAGTGTTACTGGAATTCTACGCTTCTGGGATCAGTAGGTTTCTCCTCGTTTTCAGAAATCAAGCAAAAGGTTATGATCCGTAAGATAAGTTTTCTTCTGAGATTTAGTTTGCTCAGCAAATAACATGTGCTGTGTTTGTAACACTTGCAGCCTGCCTTCATGTTGGACCCAGGGTCTCTGGGCCATGCATAGCCTGTCTGTCAGGCTTGTTATAACAGTTCTGTTTGAAGATGGTGTCCTTCTGTGGAAAGGATCACAGCCCTCTTCTCTCTCACTTTCTCGTTCATCATCTCTACTATTGTAATTTTGGCAATATGTAGGTATGAAGTCTTCAGTTTGTAGCAGTCTAATTGCACAAGTCCCTTCCCTATTGTCCGTTTAGTGACATCTTGCTTTCTCACAAAAAATATTCATGCATCTTTTTAAACAATAATAATTTCACAGACAGTTGCCTTGGTTCGACAGATATGGACTTTCAAAAAGGTAACTATAAATTCTGTTCCATTCTTCACACTTGAACAGATTCTATTATGTTATTTGTCATAGTGAGCAACAAAATAACTTTGGGCCCAAAATTGCACTGAAATGTTTGGAGTCAGTGGATAGAGCCACAAGAAGTTGGTCTTTGGTGCCAGAGTTGTACCGAGTTTGCCCTCCCTAGTCAGAATATTACAATGCAAGTGGCTTGAAGGGGGGTTACAAATCGGAATCTGTGTTTCCCGCTTCCCCTCACCGCTGGGATTCAGGCTCTGATTCCACCCCAGATACCTCGCATCAAGGCCCAATCGCACTGAGATTGGAAGCTGTTAAACCTTATTTACTTTGGGGTTCTGGGTATTGGTATTATACTGGGTCTACTGTAGGCTGAAGATGTGGGAAATCCCAGTCTTCGCCTGCTTCCTTCGATATACATACCCAAGTAAAGGATGAATAAACATTATATCGTTTACTAGGCCACATAAGAACCTCTGAAACAGGCAGAATGGGCCTCTGGCATTGCACAGAAAAATCTGCTGGTCTTCTTCAGGAAGGTACTTGCAACCCCTGAGGAAAATCAGCTTCTTCCCCTTTAATTTGTTAAGGAAACTATCTTGTAAAGCAAAGATCTTTCAAATAAAACAAATGATGGTATAATTTCAGCGAAAAATATGAATGCAAATGTACGAAGAACAAAGGTGTTGTCTAGACTGTTTCCTCTCAGTAATAGTCTAGTTGGCTGAAAGCTGCTGTTGGTTAGAAAAGGGTAGATAAGGTATAGTCTGTTGATTATTGAGGAAATAGGCTCATGAGTCCACGTTGATGGGTCTTCGAACTGTTTTTGAACAACTATTGGATTTTTGTTACTTTTGCAAAATCCAGTGTTTTCTTAAAAAAAACCTTGAAGTAATGGCTCACTGGTTCTTCAGTGAGAAGAAATGTGTTAAAGTTCTGCTCAACGGGAGGGCAGTATATTGTAATAAAACTTTATTTGCAGTGAGCACTTCACTTAGTGCTTAAATTGGCAGGATTAAGCTGGCCTCTATTTATGCCATCCCAAATAATTTCAGGGCACTGTAACGCTCCAAATAATGAGCTAATGGCTGCATACATTCAGATATGGGCAATTGGAAAAAGAACATTCATTTTAACTTCATTTTTGATCTTATAATTTTCAAGATACTGAAGGCAAGTTTCAAATGCCATTTTAATTAGTCTGCTCTGGCAAATTCCTTCATGAAACTGGTCATGTCTGATGATGTCGCAGTGGCTTTTATTCTAATTGACAATTATCAAATACACTTCAAATCATTAGAATTGTACAAATTCAATAAGGCAGCATGTACAAGGATCTTCAAGGCTATTGCGGACATATTTTAGAGGAAGAAACCAACATTTTCTTGGGTTGGGGGAGGAGGTGCGGGTGGGGAGGCCGGGGGATGTTAGATGGTCATCTGCAAGCAGAAGGGTTGACAGCACCCAACGGTTGTTTTAAATGATCTCCAGCAGAGTCTTTAGGCCGGCTGGATAGGTAACCCAGACCCGGAAATACTATAGTCGGAGCTTCTGCACTGCAAGGTCCAAGTAACCGAGGCAAATATTTGAGTCAGGGCATGAAATGGGCTGAGGAAACATTTTCGGATACAAAACTGAGGGTGGAGTACATTGCAGATGACCACCAGAAACATCCAAGTAAAGGCCCCCGAACAATGGGTGGGGTTCTCTCAGCCAAGAGCCGGGCGTGGTTGGCGCGGCGCCTGTCAGGGACCGCTCTACGCGGCCACCCTGCCGATTCTCGGCCCGAGATGGGCCGAGCGGCCGTCGTAAAAGAGCTGAGTCCCACCGGCGTCGTCCACACCTGCTCTCAGCCGGCGGGAACTTGGCGTGGAAGGGTTGGGGGGGCGGCCTGTATGGGGTGAGGGGGGCTCCAACCCCAGGGAGGGGGGGGCCTCCAATGTGGCCTGGTCCGCAATCAGGGCCCACTGATCGGCAGGCCGGCCTCTCTGGCTGGGGGACTCCTTTCTTCCGCACCGGCCCCTGTAGCCCTGCGCCATGTTGCGTCGGGGCCGGCGAGTTGAAGGGAGCCACTGCGCATGGATGGTGGGAGTACATCAGAATAGTCAAGCCTGGAGGTTGCAGAGTTATGGATGAGGGTTTCGGCAGCAGGTGAACTCAGGCAGAGATAGAGTTAGGTGATCTTACTGAGGTGCACATTGGTAACCACAACAACGGCATTGGTATGTGATTGGAAACTCATTGCAGAATAAAATATGTCACCAAAGTAGTGAAGAGTCTGTTTCGGCCTCAAGACAGTTACCAGGGCTCAGGATGGAATCATTGACTCGGGTACAGAGTTTGTGACAGGGACGAAAGACTTCCCAAGATTTAGTGGGAGGAACATTACGCTCATCGAGTACTGGATGTCGGCCAAGCAGTCTTCTGACTTAAAGGTATTAGAGAGGTCAAAAGAGGTGGTGGTGAGCTGCAACTGAGTGTTAAAGATTGCAGATAGGTCGACAATGAGGAGAAGGAAAGGCTTATTTTGCTCAGTAACGTAGGACTTCATTTATGACGTTGGTGAGAGCCCAGACAGTACTGTGGTCGCATGGCTGCTGTGGGAAATGGAAATACAAGCTCATGGTTGAAGAGTAGAGGGATTTTACTGCTAGCTTTGCTGGTCTGCTTGGGAGTGCCTGATGCTGTGACCATTGGGGAAAGTGTTGGATTTGCAGTTCTGACATCCCTCTCAGCACTCAGAAGAACACAGCAATTCATACGAAACAAAAACAATTTGCTCGGAAGAAATAATCGAATGAAAATGAACCATTCTTTGGAATAATTCCCTATGCAGAATGATACTGAGTCCACCCTTGGTAACCCCTTTCATTGTGAATTATAAACCTGTTGTAAGAATGAGTTAAAGAATAATGCAAACGCTTGAGCATTTGACTAATTAATTCTTGACTAAAGGACTACAAAATCTTAATATATTTTTGATGACTTTAATAAAAGAAAGTGGAAGGTCCAGAATTTTCTGGGAGGAAATTTGGCAGGTATGTCGAAGAATATGGTGCCATTCTCTGGTCTCCAGAGTTCCTTTTTGAAAAGAAAAATGCAATTACTCTAAACCTGTGACCTATCTGGCAATCAACATTATAGTAAATATATAAACTTGTCTCAGACAATGACTCCATTGTGTGAATGTTGGGATCCATACCCAGTATTACATTTTGCCACAAGCAGAATTTGGTCAATTTCATCCCGATATTTTTAAGTTATTTTGATCGTAAGAAAGCAGAAATGCTGTTGATGGTTTTGGACTCCATCCCATCTCAGACAAGGTGCATGCTTTTGATGGCGGAAAGTCACATTAAAAAGTGACCAAACAATTTCAATATGCATGCTGATGTGGCCATTGAAATGTCGCCGGAGGACACACTGAACTTCCCCAAATGTCGCAGGTTAGATCTTTTTGTTCATTATTCCAATAAAAAGAGGTAGAATTTCAGAAGCAGTTGTGGAATGTCGGTAGAGAACATTTCTCTATTTAGGTTTTCCATTCAAACATCAAGGGATACATTCAGAAAAAAAACATTTTTTTATAGTTATTGACTGATTAAACTTATGAGCACCTTGTACAGAATTATAGGGCTGGAATTTGCTGCCCCTCGCCAGTGTGTTTGAAGGTGTGGGTATTAATAAAATGCACTGTGTGACTTTCCCGCTGCCTTCCTGTCCTCCCTCAACGTATCTTCCAATTTATGGTGGGTGGGTACTGCATCAGGCAGCCTGCCCGACCTTTGACTTGTCGAGGACTTTGAGTGGCCAATTAATGGTCACTTAAGTGATTGATGGCACATCAATTCATTTCACCACTATTTTATCCACAGCAAGAGGAGGCCCATACCAGGTGGATACCCAGGCAGCTTTTACTGAGCAGCCTTGTTTGGGCAAGAGCAGGTGGAAAGAACCTCCTTTGGGGTCCCCTGTGCCCATTGGAGGCACTGCCTACTAAGTCATGTCCTCCTTTAAACCTTCCACCTCCCCCCTCTCAAACCAAGATCCCACCCACCTCAGTCCCCTCACTGGCGTCTGCCACTCAGGTCCTGCCAATGCCCCAGATGTAGCTTGAAGTCCAGCTACATAACCTGCTCTCATTCTGCCTGTTGTCCCAGCAATGGCCACAAATTGAACCTGGCGCTGCTGGGACTGCAGAGCAGCTGGACAATCAGATTGGCCAGAAGTTCTCTAAGACGGGAAGTCGTCCCCAGATCAAGGTGGAAGTCTTGGCCTTCGGGTAATTGATGCTGCTTCCAGTGGAAAATGGTTGTGGAACAGCTGACCTTTTGGTGAGTGGTCTCCCTACTGACCTTTTAGGTGGAATGGTGGGAAAATGGTGCCTGGTAAAATCCATCCCATGGGGTTGTGCTGGGGGATGAAAGAACGTTAATGAACAGGAATACTGGACTCCAAGTTCTAGTTAGTCCTGGACAGGATTTTGAAATAACAAGAAGTGTAAAGTTCTTTGCTGCACAACCTGAGTAAAATCTTGACTAAGATGGAGGAGATGGCAGCTCAGAAGCAAAGTTGGGTGAGCCAGTTTATGTAGCATGTTTGAACTTGTCAGTGGCAAAGGAAGGGGTGCAGGCAATATGCACAGTAAAGTTCAGCAAAATCTTAATACCATGTCCCATATTGCACAATTTTACCACAAAGACACCGTGTAACTCATGGAAGAACAGGAGACAAATTAGGTTAAGCAACCTCAGCACCAGTTAAGGTACAGCAAGAAGGGTGGGTAGCTAAGAATTTCATTCCATTGAGATAGCTCTGCAATTGGTTATTTTAAAGTCTCAGAATTGCTAGTTACTCGACCACAAAATGATGATAATTGAATGGTTCAATTTATTATTGGGCAACTGATGCCTTCCTTTCTCCACAGTGCCAAAATGGCAAATAGTTCAATACATGTGGTTTTTGTTCTGTGCTTCCCTCTTGTGAATCTTTAAATTCCTCTCAAATAATCATTTCCGGAAGCACCTCATAAGTTTGGTTTACTTTTAGTGCTCTTGTCCACTTATTAAAATTAGCTTGTTTAATTTATTTGAATACTAGATAGGTCTGACCTGGTTCTTTTCTTAGATTTTCTAACTTCTGTCTACTAGGCTTCTGGCACTAACTAGTTCGTAGTCACTCAATATGGCTTTCTTCACCACATCATAATCCCCACCTTCTCGTTTAGTGAGGCAAACACATCACTAGATCAACCTACCAACTTTGTTTGAATCAACAGCACTCGCATGGTCTTTGGTCAATTCAATTGTTTAGCTACTTTCTCAAAGGGTATGAAGATCCTGTGATTCATGAACTCCTGTTTAATATCTTCTGTGTATGTCTTTTTCCTGAATTTTGCCTAAACTTCACTGTCTCTCTTTCTATCTCTCCCTCCTCTGAAAAGACACATCTGAAAATATGTCCCTTTAAGCAAGCCTGTGCGCAACTGTCCTAATATGTGGCTTGGTGGCACATTTTATCTCATAGCTCTCTTTTTATAACGTTAAAGATGCTACATTGCTTTTGTGAAAGCATTGCTTTTGTCTGCTTGTGTAAGTGGCATGAGAGGTGCATTCTATTAAAGTGCTGTTGAATAGGAACTAGTGTGTTAAGATTAAGAAACTCCATGTAATCTGTTATTATTAGTGTTGAAGTTTAAATATTGTTTTCTTTTCTTTTGTTTTAATAAAGTTTGTTTATAAAATAACCAAGCCCTATTTATTATATTATCACTCTTGGAACAACTCGATCTTTCCAAACCACCTTAAAACTTTACAAAGTTATGGTTCTGGTCCAGTCTCTTAGCCACCGTTGAGAGCTGACCAGGTGTCTGTAACAAATGCCAAAGGTGTCAGTCATTTTAAAACCCAACAGCAGCCACTAGATGCATCCACAATGACATTCATGAAAAATAAGAAGATTTACACATGTACAATGCCTCACCAGATCTGCCAGGAATGTCGAAAAATGTTTTAACGTCTGAATGTTATGGATTCACATCCACCTTCAGCGACATGAATGCCAACATTATAGTGCAATACTGAGAGAATAGCTCCTCCCATCAATATCTATAGCTCCAGACTATGACCTGCATGTGGCAGTGCACATTCCCACAGCAACTCAGAGTAATCTTTAAGACACCGCCACTACAAAAGCTAGAATTTCTCAATATTAGACAAAGTACTAACTCAGATGGGAAACGCAGGGTGTAGCCAAACAGGCTCCACTGTTGGCTTTTCCCGCCGTATTTTTTGACATTCAGTAAGAAGAAATCCTGGGGGCGGGTCACACAGCGTCATGCTGAAGGGGTGGACTCTGCAACCTTGAGTCTTGACAGAGCTGAAAAAATACAAAGATCCCCCGCCAGGAACATGGGACCAACCCCCCCCCCCCCCCCCCCCCCCTCCAGGTAATCTGTGTTTATAAGACCAGAAAACGCTGTTAAAAGGACTGTGACAATATGTGTATTGTAAGAATAATGAGGTGTTCAAAATTTACATCCAACCACTAGATGGCAATCAAGTGCATATTTGTGGATCACTTGATACTCTTGATTCGGGGAGAAGGTTGTTAGGTGAGGTAGGGAATAGTTATGTGATCAGGAGCTCTGAAATTAGAATCATAAGTTTTAGTCAATCTGTAATCTTTTATATCTTGGCAAGCAAGTCAAATCGATTTAGTTGTAATGTAAAGAAATTAGCTTTGTTCAATACATCACTTGATGTTCTTTATGAGACACTTCACTTCAAAGCCTTCCTCATTCAGAAAGCAAAGAGCATCACAAGAACCTCCATTGAAGAAATTCCCATCTTGATAATCAGGGAAGCACCTTCTTGGGAGAAATCAAGGAAGCTCAAAACCAGCTTTGGAGTGCTGACATTGAAGTCATTGGACATATGACTGAATTCAAGCCAGACACAGGAGCTAGCTGAAAGAGTTTTAAAGTTGAATAAAGTGACACTGCAACCACCCTCTCTTCAGCTCCATGACTCAGGTGGACCAAAATTAATGCTCAAGGCCAGCTAGAGACAATGCTTAACTATAAAGATAGAATAATTCTTGAAATGTTGAAAGATTCAAGGACACTCCCCATTGAGCAGTAAAGCCTGAACAGCTCTAAACTTGCATCTAATGGTCGGTGAGTTCAATACAAACACAGAGGAAACTGAATTTAGGAAGGAATTCACTACAGTCTTTCGAGGCTTGGGTAAGCTGAAGACCCTATCTCACATTACTTCAAAACAGTTGCTAAGTCCCTTTGCCAACTCAAGCTGAGAAACATTGAATCCCCATTTCTGAGCAATGAGTGTTCAGGAGTGAGATTAAAGCACTGTTGCAACAAGGAATCATTTCAACCATCACTAAACCAACCACCTGGTGTATTGCTGGTGCATTGCTGGTGCATTACTATGGCACCAGTCCGTAAACCGATTGTTCCATTTGTATCTGCCTTGATCTAACACACTTCAACCATGCAGGCAAAAGAGGATTGCATCTGATGGTACCAGTGGATGAGAACTTGGTCAAACTTGCCTAGAGCACCATCTTCATTAAGTTTGATGCCAACTGTGGTTTTTACTTTTACTACTCTTCGGTCTTAATTGTTTTAACCATCTGCCATTTGGCATCACATCAGCTCCTGAAACATTCGAAAGGACAATGTTCCGTAGACTGCAGACACTTGATGGCGTTACCTGCCACATTGCTGACATCTTGTTCCAAGGGTCCCCGAAGCAGGAAATCAACAAGCGAGTCAGGGAAGTCTTGCTCATGTTGCAAGAGGCTGGCTTGATGTTCACCGACAAATGTGAGTTTTCTAGGCCCACATTGTCCAAGCAACTGGGATTACTGCGGAGTCTCAGAAAATAAAGGTAATTCCCACCACTTGGAAATGTAACCGAGTTCCAACAGATTATGGACATGGTCGACCTACCAGGCAAATTCCGGCCTCACTTAACCCAGATAAATGTACCCCTCAGACATTTGTTACGACAACATCAGGTGTGGTGCTGGACAGAGCATCAGCAGTGGTTGTTTGAACAAATTAAATGTTAACATCCTCAGAGGTCCCACCCCACTACAACCCAGAATTTCCCACCATTGTGGCAGCTGAATCACCTGTAATGGGATTTGAAACAAAACTATCCCAGGTCCAAAGTGATGGCAGAAGAAGGAAGACCAGTTTACTACGCATCCAGGTCATTAAACGGGACTGAATAATACTATACACTGATCGAAAAGGAAGCCCTTGAAGCAACCTGGGTGTGTCGGAAATTCTCCGATCATGTATTGTGTCTTCATTATGTGATTGAGATCAGCTATAAGCCATTAGTAACGTTGTTAAACTTAGAGGAAATCACAAAGGTGCCACCTAGGAGTCAACAATTCCGGCTGAGACCCGTGTGCTGTAATGCTATACGTAGTGCAAATATCAGACTACAGCCGATATGATGTCCAGGATACCTGCCACTTACCTGGTACACAAAGGAAAATCCTTTATGGCAGAATTGGCAGCCTTTACTGCCTTGGCTACAAGATACTTGGCAGCAACAGACCAGAAGTTGTATGAATTTCATACAGCCCAAACACAAGATGGCACGTGCAGATCTGCACATTCTGCCTGGTCGGATGGCAAGCGACTCATTCCTGAGGCAATATTTCAAACCGCAACACTGCTTCAGGCATTGTAGGTGACCACCTGATCCAAGGGTGGTCGTACCATGTGGTGTCCACCTGGAGGACCCCCAGAAGATCCCCCAAGGTCATCTTGGCATAACCAAGTGTCAAGCCAGCGATCTGAACAGATGGTTTCCAGCTGTGTCACTTGTGCCATCCTACAGACAGGAGCAGAGAGGGCTGGTCCTACCCTCTTCATCCCCATCAAGGCCTTGTGAACACCTTGGCATCGATTTGTTTAACTAAAAAAGGAAAATCTCTCTTCTAATGGTCAACTATTACTCCTGCTGGATAAAGGTGCAAAAGCTACATGGGCTCTGAATCTGTTATTGGCTGACATTCTCCGGTTGTTACGATTCACTTTTCTCCGGCAGTGCACACCTGCCCGCGGCTACAATGGGAAATCCCACTGACAAGCGGCGGGAAGCTAGAATTCCAACCCCCATAGAAGTGGGTGGCTGGGGAACCTCAGAATCCCGGCCATTATCTCCTCAAAGAGAATGTTCTCTACACATGGTATTCCGGATGATGGTCCAGAGTTTGCCAATGTGTCCTTCAATCATTTGCAAAGTGGTATAGATTTGTGCATGCCTTGAGTTCCCAGGCTAACGGAGATGCTGAACGAGGAGTGCACACCCTCAAGACCACTCAAAGAAGAATGACAACTTTGAGTTTGCTCTACTTTGCTATCGTTCAACACCATTACATAACGGGTTTGCCCCATCTGAACTTCTGATGGACCACAGGCTTAAGATTCAACTTTCCTTCCTGCCCTACACCTTGCCTCTGAATGTCCCTGGGAACGATCATGATTGAGCTAGGAGGAAGCCCACTGAGCTTGTCAGGTTCATAAGGTGAACCAGCGGCGTACAGGACTGAAGGTCTTATAATTCTGGGACGAGGAAAGAAGGTGTGGACCGGAGATCGGAACCTTGCAGATAGGAAAGAACGCTTGCACCCAAGATTGTACCTGGTCAGGGCAGTCAGGTATCATTTGACAGAACAGATCTGCCCTAATCTCGATGGACAGAAAACAGTCAACATCATTGTGGTGATCATTGTGAGGGGTTTCCAGAATGGAAGGCGTAGTGATCACAAAGATAAACAAACCACTTTTGAAGAACTTGGCCATGATAAATTGCCCTTAGTGACCAAAAAGGTTAGGAAGGGTTATTGGGTTTCGGGGATAGGGTGGAAGTGAGGGGTTAAGTGGGTCGGTGCAGATTCGATGGGCCGAATGGCCTCCTTCTGCACTGTATGTTCTATGTTCTAAACTAATTTTATTAACATTACTAAATTTGAGTTTGACACTTATTCTGAATAGCAAACATGCATGTAAGAATTAAACTACACTCACAAACACTATCTCTATCTACTAATTATAATTATTATATCTTAACTAATTCTGCGCTCCACTATGAATCCTATCTTCATCAGCTCCAGCCTAATCTCCTCCCCTTAGTTTAAGAGCCAGTGCAATTTATAGTACTGTCCTTTAGCTCCCTCTAGTGGCTAGGCTTAACATAACATTAACTCTTCACATGCTGTACATTTGTATAATGTCATAAGCATGGACAGAGTTCCCTGAAGCAAAAGAGTGTGTCACACCTATTACACCACAAATGAAGGAGTGACAGCCCTCTCTAACTGGCCCCAGTGCAGCAGGACTCCTATCTACCCAGAAAAAGGTGAAGCCATCAGACACTTTCCCTTTAAGGAAGAGACTTTGGGGGATATGGAGGGGAATGTGTCTAAAATGTGTTTTGTACTTTTCTTTGTTCTTTAAAGGGATACGGACCCAGGAAGTGTAGAAGATTGTAGTTTAGTCAGGCAGCATGGTCGGCACGGGCTTGGAGGGTCGAAGGGCCTGTTCCTGTGCTGTACTTTTCTTTGTTCTTTGTTGTCTTTGTAAAATAGTATGGGGATAAAGACTTCGGTGTGGGGCAGTGGGGAGGGAGATGTAGAGTAAAGGGTTAACCCTAATACAAGAGCATACTGAGCATGTGCAAAAGAATCTCTGTCACAGTGACATCACCCACTGAGAGAGGATGTCTAAGCAGCAACTCAGCACAGCTCCAGCTAATTGTTAGTCTTATTTAATCTTTGTAAATAGTTAGCATGTAAATAAATGTTTTTGAACAAAGACCATTGCCTCCAGCTAGATCTCTTCGAGAATAAACTGGTAACGAATCCCTCACAACAAAACGTTGTGGGGAACAAATGAAACATCTTGCAGTTTTGCTGGAGTATTACTTGAACGAGAGGGTTATTACAAAGAACTTCCCTGCAGGAGATGAAAGGGATATAATAGCATCTGTCAACTGGGCGGCTCTTGATCTATTGACTCATTTCTTCCGCTTCTTTGCGTTCTTAATGAAAGCCCCACCTTATGACGATAGCTTATTTATAAGTTGTTGTGAATTTTTTGCTCAGTGAATTCGCATGATATTGGTGATGCAGACTACTAACAGGCTCCATAGGACTTACACTAAGGAATAGAATTTAGAGAAGCCTTTCATGTTCGGAAAAATGTGATCTGGGGTGGTTTGTATCAATAAACTGACAGAATGTTTACACAGAGCGCACTTTGCTCAGATTCAAGAAAAAGGCAACATCTGTTCATTATTTGGGCTTTTCATTTATTACCCTGGTCTTCAGAATTGTTCAGGTAACACTGACTCCACTACACAAGAATGGAACTTGGCGTTTTATGGCTGATCATTTTAAATAATGTAAAACATGCTGGGATAATACATGCTGCCGAAGGAGATGGATCATCAAAGATGCCCATCGAATTCTGAAAAGCTGATTCAATTTTTCAACATTTCGAATCTTAAGTCCCTTATGTTATGAGCTGTAAATGTGCTGCTGAATCTTTATCAGAAAATGAGGAATAATTATCCCAAAATTCCATTGTATTTTATGCAATGTGAACGGCTGAAGTATGTGCCCTTTTTCGCATGCTACAGGATGCTGTTTCCCAAATTGCCTAGCAGTTGAACGGAGCAACTCAAAATATTTGGGATAATTGGTAATATTAAATTTGATTCCCAGCGAAGGCTATCTTATTATAGGGTCTGTCGGAAAATCAAGAGAAAAGAAGTATCATTTATTCGGTGAGGTCATTCGTCTTAAACAAAATAGGCAAGTTATGGGGAGGGAAAACTGATTAGTCATGACCTTTTCTGAAGCTTTTGCAATCAGTGAACTGCTCTGGTTGGCATGGGTGAAGTTAGACCAAAATAAAGAATGGACAAGAATGTAGCAAACCCATTGGGAAAAAAACACCATTAAGCATACCGACTGTTGAAATGAAAGTGGCCACTTTCTTATGTCGAAGGCGTGAGGAGAAAATATGCTTCAGGTTTTCAGATTTTTGGCGAGATTTTTTCATACATTCTGTCAGGGCCAGGGAAAGAAATCATGGGCCCAGGTACATCCCCAGTTTCCTCCCTCACACCCGTTTCCAGCACTCCCCAATCCCCTTCCTCCCCCTGGAATCCTCCCCCTCAATTGTGCTTGTTATTTTCTTCCCCTTCCAAGATTCACCAATCAATTCACCAAACCATCACAGATAGGGTCCAGTAAAATGTTAGCACCCATTGTTGGCATCTGTTTACAAAGATCGTTCAATATGAAATGAAAGTCATCACAGCCCCAGAGGACCATAGGTTCCCCTTTGAGAGCGAGGGCTGACTGGCGGTCATTTAACCTGAGGGTCACACACCTCAGGCAAGGGGCAGGGTCGAGAAGCCGGGGCCTTCATGGATAAACTCAGCAGGTATGGGAATTGAACTTGCGTGGTTGGCGTCGCTCTGCATCACGAACCAGCCATCCAACCAACTCAGCTCACCAGCCAAAATATGCAACTGAAAGGAAACAGGGAACTACAGACCTGTTAACCTTACATCAGTAGTAGGGAAAATGCTAGAATCTGTTCTAAAGGGTGTGATAAGTGGACGCTTGGATTATAATGATCCGATTGGGCATAGTCAACAGGAATTTATGAATAGGAAATTATGTTGATGAACCTGTTGCAATATTTTGAGGTTGTTTCTAACAGAACTGATAAAGGGGATTTGTTGGACGTAGTATGCTTGGATTTTCAGTAGGATTTTGATAAAGTGTCCCACAGGAGGTTGGTGACAAAATGAAAGCACATAGGATGGGAGGTAAAATACTGGCATGGATCATGGATTCATTAACCAGCAGACAACAGAGAGAAGGAATAAAAGGGTCATTCTCACATTGACCAGCTGTCACTACTGGGGTACCGCAAGGATCAGTCGGTACTTTAGCCCCGGCTGTTTTACAATCTATATCAATAATTCGGATGTGTGGGCCAAATGTAATATTTCCACGTTTGCAGATGACACAAAGCTAGGTGAGAATGTGTGTTGTTAGCAAGAGGCAAAGCAACTTCAAAAGGGTTTGGACAGAAGTAGAGGGTGGCCGAGAACATGGCAGATGGAAAAATGTGAGGTTACCCACTTTGGTAGAAGTTCACCAGGCTTATTCCTGGGACTGTTCTGTGAGGAGATATTGAGGAAATTGGATCTGTATTCTCAGCTTCAAGGAATGAGAGGGGATCTCATTGAGGTGATCGGTCACATCGGTGATCTACAAAATACTTAAGGGAATAGACAGAGTAGATACGGAAAGGATGTTTCCCCTGGCTGGGACGTCTATAACCAGGGTTCATAATTTATTTTACTCAGAGGGTTGTGAATCGTTGGAATTTTCTACTCCAGAGCGCTATGGAAGCTCAGTCATTGGGCGGGATTTAACGAAAGCGAAACAGAGTCCCGCTTTGGGCACGTTTACCCGGGTGCTTGCCAGCACTTGAAGTGTCGAAAACGACCCCACTATTAAATGGGTCTTGGCGAGGAACGCTCCACCAAGGCCACATTTAGTCCCATTTCCCGCACTGGCGAGCTCAGCTCTGCCACTGTGGCCTCTGGACCCCTCACCCCAATGTCCCAGCTTATTAGTTAAGGGGCCCTCGAGCCCCCCCCCCCCCCCCCCCCCCCCCCCCCGTACCCCACCTCATAAAGGCAGGGCACTCTTTGGTGGTGAAAAATACAGTTAAAGAAATGAGTGCACTTTAATAAGTTAGAAATAAAAGAATAGTTTGTACTTCATAGAGGTGACTAGGGGCTTTTCACAGTAACTTCATATGAAGCCTACTTGTGACAATAAGCGATTTTCATTTCATTTCATTGAAGTATGTTGAGAAGATGTTTTCACTCTGTAGAGTAGTTTTGGTGGATTCAAACAGGACTAGACAGGGTAGATGCAGGGAAGATGTTACCAATGATGGGTGTGTCCAGAACCAGGGGTCACAGTCTGAGGATTCAGAGTAAACCATTTCGGACAGAGATAAGGAGACATTTCTTCACACAAAGAGTGGTCAGCCTGTGGAATTCAATGCCACAGGAAGTAGTTGATGCTAAAACGTTGAATATATTCAAGAGGCGGCTGGATATAGCACTTGGGGAGAATGGGATCAAAGGCTATGTGGGGAGAGCAGGATTAGGCTATTGAGTTGGATGATCAGCCATGATCATGATGAATGGCGGAGCAGGCTCGAAGGGTCAAAAGGTCTCCTCCTGCTCCTATCTTCTATGTATCTATGTAATAGCCAGAGTTGTACATCAGAATTGTTAGAGGATTCCCTCAAAGAAATTGCTTTCAGCAGGTCACCAAGTTAATTGCTTGTAGTCTCATTTCTACGAGGTTGGCTTTCTGGACTGGTAGACATGAAAATGAAATGAAATGAAATGAAAAATGAAATGGAAAAGGCTTGGAAGCCTTAACATTTTGCCGTATCCAGTTTCTAAAGTCAAAAAGGTTGCTGCCCTTACTGCTGCTGCTGTCTCTCCAGTCTACAGTTCAGCAGACTACACTTAAAGCCTTTTTCCAAAGGAGGGGACAAGGTGTCTGCCTTACCATATTGTTCATCACAGCTCCCTTCCAAATATGGTGTTGAGCTTAAGTCAATTAGCCCGAGAGGCAGTGTACTGGCCGGGCATCAGCGACGACATCGCCAACATGGTGCTCAACTGCCCCACCTGCCAAAGGTTTCAGCCGGCGCAACCCCCCTGAGACGCTTCAGCCCCATGAGTTGGTCACGTCCCCCTGGTCGAAGGTGGGCGTGGACCTCTTTCATGCGCTCGGCAGGGACTACATTATTCTTACTGGCTACTTCTCAAGTTATCCGGAGGTCATACGCCTGCACGACACAACGTCATCAGCTGTCATCCCGGCATGCAAAGAAACCTTTGCTCGCCATGGAATTCTGCTCACCGTCATGTCTGACAATGGGCCTTGCTTTGCGAGCCAAGAATGGCCTTCCTTTGCCACTTCATACAACTTCACACACGTGACATCCAGTCCCTTGCATCCTCAGTCGAATGGCAAGGCGGAAAGGGCGTCCACATTGTGAAGCGGCCCCTCTGCAAGGCTGCTGATGCCGGATCTGACTTCTGTTTAGCCCTGCTGGCCTATCGCTCGGCCCCACTGTCCACGGGCCTCTCGCCAGCCCAGCTGTTGATGGGTCGCACCCTCAGGACCACTGTGCTATCCATTCATGTTCCTGACCTCGACCATGCTCCAGTATTGCAAAGGATGCAACAACAGCGTGCTCAGCAGAAGGTGGCACATGACGCTCGGGCGACTGATCTTCCTGCCCTGGCGCCTGGAGACAACGTCCACAGACACCTACTGGAGGGTGGCTGGTCGGCAACCGCCGAGGTTCTCCACCACGTGGCTCCCCGCTCATTCCTGGTTCGTATGCCTGATGACTCCATTCGCCGTCGTAATCGGCGGGCCCTTCGTCTGGTTCCCCGCTCGCTACGAGATCATGCACCGGTGCCACGCCCTCCTGTTGTCCCTGATGTCGACTTTGTTGAGCTTCCTGCCACTCTGCCTCTTCCTCTGTCGCCCGTGACCAGGCCCATTCCTCAGCCGGTGGATCCTGACCCACCCTTGAGGCGGTCAACCCAAATTAGTCGCCCACCTGAGAGACTTGACTTATGATCCTGCTAGCACATTGGACTCACTGAATTGTTTTACAGTACTGTTAACGAGTTTCTTTTCTTGTCGATTGTTGATTGCATTTGTTCTGTTATTGGTGCAACCTCGTTGTTCTGTTGCACCTGACACCTTCCTCTGTATATAGTTTAGCCTCATGTACATGTTGTAAATATTGCACACACATACTCAGATGCACTCAGTACATATTTCTATTTATTAGCATGTAGGCACATATCCTTTGTGAAAGGGGGGATGTCATGATATCCAGATCAGCATATCATGGTGCAATCACACACACACTGATGGACAAGCAGTTGGACCAACCGCACACACATAACATCGCAGCCAATCACCAGTGAGGGCACACGCACTATAAAACGGAACAGCACAGTTCCCGCTCATTCTAGCAGGAGATAGCTCAGAGCACAGAGCTCACAGCGCGCCACTCAGGCATAGACCATGTGCTGAGTGCCTCACCAAGATAGTGATAGGGCTGGGTCCACAGGTTAGCTGGTGAAGCACGTACCCAAGCCAGCAGTTAGTTGTTATCGTTGTTTAGACAATAAAACAGAGTTGTCCCATCTACAGCCGTGTTGGATCATTTGTGCATCGGAACACCCAACACGACAGTAATGTTCTCAATTTCATATTTTGCATCATCAACCATTTTACTTCGCATACGATGCTGCCTATTTCCACAGTGGCTCCGACTACTGCCCACCCTAATGGCCATATCTCCCTCTTGTCATAGATTATCATAGAATTTACAGTGCAGAAGGAGGCCATTCGGCCCATCGAGTCTGCACCGGCTCTTGGAAAGAGCACCCTACCCAAGGTAAACACCTCCACCCTATCCCCATAACCCAGTAACCCCACCCAACACTAAGGGCAATTTTGGACACTTAGGGCAATTTATCATGGCCAATCCACCTAACCTGCACATCTTTGGACTGTGGGAGGAAACCGGAGCACCCGGAGGAAACCCATGCACACACGGGGAGGATGTGCAGACTCCACACAAACAGTGACCCAAGCCAGAATCGAACATGGGACCCTGGAGCTGTGAAGCAATTGTGCTATCCACAATGCTACCGTGCTGCCCTCTTATGTCAATACAGGGACGCCTGTTCTACAGAAATATTCTCTGCAACAGTGAAGTGATTCCTTCAATTCACCTCCTCTCAGGCAAAATAATCTCACCTAGACGGTGGAAAGAAGCAACAACAACTTGCATTTACATAACGCCTTTCTCTCTCTCAATCATTCCGCACCCTGACGGTGCACAGGTTAGACTTTTATCTTTATATTAGGGGGCAGGGGGGAGAGATTCTCTGTCCCACCACATCTGCTTTCTGGTGCAGTGCACCCCTGCTGGCTGCAGAATCCTCCGTCCCGGCAGCCAGCCAATGGTGGGCACCCCCACGCCGTCGGGAAATTTGCGGCCATGAGTGCGTTGCCTGCGAAGCGGCGGATCCCGCCGACTGAGAATCCAGCCCAATGTCTTTAACATGGTCAAATGCCTCAAGGCCATTCACAGCAGTTGCACAGCAGCCGGGGGCAATTCAAGGATCACTGGCTAAACCTTTCAAAACCTGGAGAAATGGGATTTACATGCCTCAAACATATTCCATCCATTTCTCTTTGCAATTGTATTCATGGTCCAACAATGGCTGTTGGACTCTGAGTTACAGAACTAAACAGCCTCCTGCCTGTTTTGGACAAAATGCACTCAGCTAATCTTTTGCCGACTGGTTGCCCATTTCTGTAGTGGAGAACTTGGTCGACCAAAAACATTTGCTTCCATTGTTACTTTTGAGGTCAATTAATATTCAAATCATTGTCTTGGCATTCTTGCAGCTGAGGGGTCGACCACCTTTGATGCCCCATCATCAGCTTCCACCAGGGCAGCACGATAGCACAGTGGTTAGCACTGTGGCTTCACAGCGCCAGGCCCCAGGTTCAATTCCCGGCTTGGATCACTGCCTGTGCGGAGTCTGCACGTTCTCCCTGGGTCTGCGTGGGTTTCCTCCGGGTGCTCCGGTGTCCTCCCACAAGTCCCGAAAGACGTGCTATTATGTAATTTGGACATTCTGAATTCTCCCTCTGAGTACCCCGAACAGGTGCCGGAATGTGGCGACTAGGGGCTTTTCGCAGTAACTTCATTGCAGTATTAATGTAAGCCTACTTGTGACAATAAAGATATTATTATTATGATGAAGCCAACAACCAAGAGGAAAAAGAATGGGAAGAGTGTTCAGCCTTGCGGTACTCCTGTGACGATGCTGAAGCTCTCGAAGATCGAAGACATTGATCACTTCCCTTAACGAGAAAGCCCTCCCTGCCAGTATGACATCGTGGGACCTGCCTCCAGGACCTTTTATTTGACTAAATGTCAATGGATCTGGCAGGAAAAGATGGCTGCACCCACTTTTCCTGCTTGAGTTGACACTTAGTCAAAAAACGATAACAAATCCTATCCATCAGTTCCATAATATTGCCAACTGCAATCTATGTCAGTGAAACACAGAAGAGAACAGCAAAGATGTCACATTAAAGGGATGTCTTTGACCAACGCCGCCTGTGCCAGATCACATGGAAAGACATGTGACTGAGACTGCAGGCCACATATTTTACCTCCTGGAGGTATACCTTGCCAGAGTGGCAGTAGAATGGACAACACCAGGTGGGGGAAGAAGTTAAGGCCAGTCAAAAGAGACCTGGTTAAGTACAGATAAAGGAGACCTAAGGTGGGCCACCACCTGAGCAACTGGAGCAAAAAGGAATGCGATGGACCTAGTCGGGAGCAGAATCGCAGAATCTTGCTGCCAATTGTCCTGCATGTGGTGGGAAGAACTAATTCCAAGGCGAGGCTGTGGTCACTGGTTAATGGAACAAAATAACTTGAACCTAGAATGAAGCAATAGGTTTACCAGAAGCCTGCTGCACTGCAAGTGGAAGGGAAGCTGCATGATGCCTTGATTTTTAAAAATGTTTTCGTTTAATTGTATTGTTTTTAGTTTTGTAACACATATCTGTGCTGGCCCCAAAAAAGGATACCATGGCCATTGGGAAACAGATCCCCAAAGGAAAATATGTCTTTAAAGTAAGGTAACGTGCAAGCAAATTGGAAAACACACAATGCACATCACGCACAGCAGTCAGGGCTACCTGCATTTTAAAACCTCATTCAGTCTCTTGTTTCAGACTCTTGGCAACTCTCCTTGGCTCTTCTCACAGTTTAAATACTTTGGTCTGAGCACAAATCTAATGGAGGAAATGTTTGCACTATGCAATGTCAGTTTTTCCAAAATTATTCCAACGCTCAGACCACATCAAGAGCGAGTCTGAAAAGACAATCAGAAATTGGGGGTGATCAAATATCTTTCTCTGGGAATGTAATGTGAAAGGAATGTTTTGTGTTACAAAGTGGCTGCCTCCCATGAACCTTTGCACCTGTTAAATATGAACCCGGCTGAAAAAGTATTTGAGAGCTGATATTTATTCGTCCAACGCAAAATTAATCAGCGACAATTTGATTTGAAATCACCTAAAATCATTAGTACCCATTTGGGAAGATATCACCCCATCAGCGGAATTGAATAACTCTTATCTGAAAGGTATTACACTTCATCTTTCTAGCACTATGTTCCTATTATCCCTGTTTTGTTTATTTTGCATGCCTTTTAGTTATTTCTGATCAAATAATTGGCATCTTTAATTATAATTGAAGCTGATCGCTAGACGCCCTGTTCAGTACAGTATGCTGCCTCAGTCTTTCAAACACTTGTTCAGCACCAGTCTCGGACTTGGCTCAGTGATGCCATTCTCATCATTTATGTTCGTAGAGTGTGGCTTCAAGGCCCACTCCCAAAACTGAGAACCTCGTTTAAGCTGCCACTTCAAAACAGCGCGGAGGCAGTTCAGCACAGCAGAGGTATCTCCTATGGGATGAGAATTTCCCTCCCCTCCAAATTGTTAGAAGACACCATGGCATTGTCCGATGGAGAGCAGCATTGTCTCTCTGATGTCTTGCCCAGCATTTATATACTTTCACAAAACACCATCAGAAGCAGATTGTCTGGACTTCTGTTGGAGGCCATGGAGTGAGTGGTCGCACCTAAGGTGGCTCCTGCCTGAGGACTGATTCCTTGGCCCTTTTTACCTACTTTATAGGGGTTGTGCAGATATAAAAGTGAGAATATTGAAGAACGAGGATTTATCCTCTGGTGGGTTATGTTGCAGAGTTGCCGATTAATAAGGGGATCAGGGGTTATGGGGAAAAGGCAGGAGAATGGGGATGAGTAAAAATATCAGCCGTGATTGAATGATGGAGCAGACTCAATGAGCCGAGCGGCCTAACTCTGCTCCTATGTCTTATGGTCTTATCAGACAAAGAGTGTGTCGAGCAAGACGCATCTTTCGGACCTGGAGGACAAACATGGCGCAAAAAGGGGAAAAGGTGGTGGAGGGACTGGTGGCTTTGTTGCCTGTACAGTGCTCGAAGGAACGCTTGGTCGAGTTCCTTTCAGTCGAATTTAAAAAGCAGAGGCTGGCGGTCACTGAGGACTTGGCGAGAGTGGCAGAGCCAATTCAGACTGCCCTGGAGAGGTGGAACAGTGGCTGGAGACGCAGAACGCGTCGATTCAGAAGGTGGAGGAGACGGTTGCCGACCATGAAGATCGGATTGCCTCTTTGAAGGTAGAAATGTTGACATCGGAGGGCAAAATAAGCTGAAGGCGAAGATTGACAATCTGGAGAACCGCTCAAGGAGGCAGAACTTGAAGGCATTGAGGGGACGGGAGCTACAGAATATATTGCCAAGATGTTCGAGCAGTTGGTGCGGGAGGGTATCCCCGACTGCCCTCCTGAAGTGGACCAAGCCCATTGGTTGTTAAGGAAAAAGCCGAGAGCTTGGGAACTGCCACGGGTGATTACTGTATGGCTCCATCATTATTTGGGCAAGGAAACTACTCTGAGATGGGCACAGGAGACCTGTGAGAAGGCCATACTGTTCGTATCTATCAGGATGTGGGGGCGGAGCTGGCTAAGGGAAGGGCCGGGTTCAACAAGGCCAAGGCTGCTCTTTTGAGGAGCAAGGTGCGATTTGACATGGTGTATCTGGTTTACTTGTGGGTCAGGCATGGGGGAAGAGAACACTATTTAGACACAACAGAGAAGGCGATCATAGACTGGGGGACATTTGAGGACTCTGGGTGGGTTGACCTGCGTGCTTGAGCTGTGGTTTTGTACTCAGGGAGGTGAGGACTCATTTGTTTTTGTTAGCTGTTGTTTTCTCTTCACTTTGTACTTTGAATGTATAGATTTATAGTTTTTTAATATCTGCCACCCTGCATATGGGGTGTAGAGGATATTGGGGATATTAAAACATTTGTTGGGTATGGTAGGGAGCGAGGGGATGGGGGCATGGGAGTGAAGAAGTTTGGAGATGCGAGATTGAAGTATGGGGGGGGCGATATGTAGGTCTTTTTGTAAATAAAGTTTGTTGTCAGCCTTGGGTGCGTTTAATTGAGTTTAATTCTTCTGGCAGAAATGTTAGCTCATGGAATTAAAGTGGGGGGGGCGGGTGGGGGAGGGAGGGGGGAAGCCACGGATAGCTATTTGGTGGGGGGGGAGGTTTTTGTTTTCAGTTTTCTTTGTTTTTCGTTTGGGTTGGGATAATGAGCCTGGGGCGATGGAGTTTTCTTTGTTTGGGGTGGGGGAAGGGATTGGGAGAGGGATGGGTTGCTGACGCGTCTTAAGGTTTCTTTATGGAGTTATTGGATGGACAGGAGTGGCGGCGGTCATCTTGGGTAGGTCCAAGAGGCGGGACAAGGTAGGGACCTGGAGGAGCCCGTTCAGATTCAGCTGTGGCTGATTAAGGTGGGGGCGGAGGTGTCCCCCAACCCAGACTGGTCTCGTGGAATGTGAGGGGAATGAATGGGCCAATTAAAAGGTCTCGGGTGTTCTCCCATTTAAAAAGTTTGAAGACAGACGTGGTCTTTCTGCAGGAGTCTCGCCCGATGGTTAAAGACCAAGCCAGATTGAGGAAAAGATGGGTGGGCAAGTGTTGGATACGAAGGCGAGGGGGGCTGTGGTGCTTATCAACAAAAGGGAGGCTTTTTTGGCGAGTAATACAGTGGGGGATCCAGTGGGAAGATACGTGATGGTGAATGGAAGGCTGGAGTGAGCTCCTGTGGTGTTAATGAACGTGTGCACGCATAAATGGGATGACTTGGAATTTATGAAGAAGGTTTTGGAGAGGGTTCCAGATTTGGATACGCATCAGTTGATTATGAAGGGGGATTTTAATTGAGTGCTTGACCTTAGGTTGGATAGCTCGTGCCCCAAATTCCTGAAGGTGTCAGGGGTGGCAAAAGAGTTGCATGGGTTCATGGAGCGAATGGGGGGGCAAGGAAGATCCATGGAGGTTTGGGCGCTCTAGCGCAAAGGGGAATTTTCCTTCTTTTCACATGCACACCGAGTGTAATCTCGTATCATTTTGTTTGTTATGAACAAGGCATTGCTTGCGGGGGTGGTGGGATCAGAATACTCGTCGACTGTTATATCAGATCATGTGCCGCATTATGTGGATCTGTGCATGGAGATGCGGGGCACCTGGCTACCGCCATGGAGATTAGATGTGGCGCTTTTGGCGGATAACGGGGCATGTGAGAGGATTGGAGCGGCTATAGGCACACTTATTGAGTTAAATAAAAACGAGGAGGTCTCCCCTTCCATGTTTTGGGAGGTGTTGAAGGTGATAATTAGGAGGAGCTAATCTCCATCAAGGCACATAGGGAGAAGGTGGAGAGGATGGAGGGGCAAAGGTTGGTGGCGGCCATTTTGGCAATAGATTGGCAGTATTCGGCCACCCCAGAGGAGGATTTGCTGAAGGAGAGGGAGAAGCTCCAGATGGAGTTTGGACTGTTGTTGACGGGGAAGGCGGTGGGGCAGGTGAACATTGGGGAGAAGGCCAATATGTTGCTGGCACACCAGCTGAGATGGCAGGTGGCTTCCAGGAAAATTGGGCAGATAAAGGACTCTGGAGCAGGATGGTCTCTGACCCAGGCAAGGTGAACGGGGTGGAGGATTGTGTGCCAGGGATGATAGTGAGGATCAGACGGGGTTCATGAAGGGGAGAGGGTTATTGTCCAATATTAGGTGGTTATTGAATGTGGTGATGACGCCCCCAATGGGCCAGGAAACAGAGGTGATATTATCCATGGAAACGGAGGTGATAATATCCATGGACGCGGTGAAGGTGTTTCATTGGGTTGAGTGGGGGTACCTTTTTGAGATGGGGTGTTTTTTAAAATATATTATTGTTATAAGGTGGGGCGTGTGGGGTGATATGGCGGAGGGGGTGTTTATAATGAGGAATGTATCATGTTGGATGAAATGTTGTGTTTTATATGTGAAATGAAAATGTCCTGAATGAAAGTATTTTAAAAAAGAAACAGGTTATAATAATAATCTTTATTATTGTCACAAGTAGGCTTACATTAACACTGCAATAAAGTTACTGTGAAAATCTCCTTCTGAACATTTATCTCATTGTCTTATGTGGGATGTTGATGTGCACAAATTATCTGCTCTATGTCCATGGTACAGAAACTTCACAAATGCCTCTTTGGCTGTGAGGTGCTTTAGGGCTGAGGTTGTGAAATGTGCTATACAAAATGCAGATTCTCTTTTTCTCCATGCTGGAGCAAGTTACAGAATGACCTGAGGTATAACACTCATAGCTAGAAACTTTAAGGCAGAGTAAGGGACAATGTTTGGGTGCCTGTCCATATGAAGTATGGGTCTGAACTTCATGCGCCCCTCCAGCAGGAGTGTAGGTGGTGATGCAGGTGCTGGGGCAGCAGGGCATAAAATTGAAGGAACTGGATTCCCCCTGGGTTCCCGCCTACCCCAAACACAAAGAACAAAGAACAAAGAAAAGTACAGCACAGGAACAGGCCCTTCGGCCCTCCAAGCCTGTGCCGACCATGCTGCCGTCTAAACTAAACTCTTCTACATTTCCTGGGTCCGTATTCCTCTATTCCCATCCTATTCATGTAAATTCCTATTCACATCGCGAATTTACACTGGGGTGGGCACAACCTCAGATACGATGCCCATCCTTGTCCCTGTTGAAGTCCTTAAGTGACCAATCAGTAGCCACTTAAGGGCCATTTCTTACCCAGCCTTAAATTTGAGAAGTCTGAAAAAGAATAGGCTTAGATCTTGGGCAGGAATGGGACTCTGTGGGGTGAGGGTGGGGGAGTGGTGGTGGGAAGACCCCTTCTGACTGCTGGCTCACCCCCATCTCTTAATGCCCAGTGATTGTTAGACCTCCCCCGCCCCGCCCCCCACCATTGCCTTTTCCACTGCACCACCAGGCCTTCCCTCCCCCCCCCCCCCCCCCCACTCCGCCTTCCGACCCCTTAAACGTACCTTGACGAACTGTCCTGACACTTCTACTCAGGATTCTCCCTGAAATTCCTCTTCCCAGCACTGCGGCTGCTGGGACTGGACAGCCGCTGGCCAATTGGATTGGTTGTCCTGCTTGCAGCCAATTGACACTCATTTGGGCATGAAATTGCTGTGGGTCACTGGGAGTCAGCGGGGATCGCTCTTTGATACCCCTCCATCCAAAAAATTCAGACCACTGTTCCTCTTGTGATGATTTTAGCTGCTGCTTGATTCTGTTTTGTGACCTCAGGAACTCAAGTCAAAGAGCAACATAGGGGAAGGTAATCTTCATTAAAGGAAAAGAAACAAATATCATTCTTTTGTGTGTCTGTGAAATTTCAAAGTAAGTCTATGGTTGTAAGAACTATGCGATGTGTCTGAATATGTTGAATATCCCCAATGGGAACACTAATTATGGTTACTTTTTTCTTTCACTTCTGTTTAATTGTCTGCCCAAAATGGATATTCTTCTCACGGTTACTTAGAAGATAATATTTCTCACTGTTACAATTCCAATTAAACCTCACTCAACTGGCAACAGTCTTTCAGTCTGAAGACAAGCTAACTTCAAATAAAAGAAAGAAATGCATGTGCTTACAATTACATTTTATTCACCATTTTAGAAGTCTGTCCACATAATGAACAACTACAAAAAATGTTAGAAGCCCCTCAGGCAATTGAGGAAGACGGTGTTCTGTTTAATCCATGTTCAAGATGAGATATTTAAGTATAATTCAATCATATGCCCATGCAGGTTTTGAAATATATCTGATCAAAGAAAGGAAGAACTTGTATGTCTAGAGTGACTTTCACAGTCTCGGTATGTTCCAAAGAGCTTTACAATGAACACAGTACTTTTGCATGGTTCTAGTGCAGGAAACACATCCGCCAATTTTCACAAGGAAAGGTCCCACGAAGGGCAATGTGATAAATCACCAGATAATCTCTTTTCTTTGATATTGGTTGAAGAACAAACATTGGCCAAATCACTGGGATTCATCCCCTTCATTTCTTTGAAATACTGCCCAGGGATCTTTTCCATTCACTTAAGAGGGCAGAGACAGGCCTTAGTTTACTGACTCAGCTGGAACATGGCACTCCCGACAGTACAGCCCTCCCTCTGTACCTCATTGGAATGTGAGCCTAGATTACGTGCTCAAGTATCTGGGGCGTCATTCTCCGACCCCCCAGCGGGTCGGAGAATGGCTGTTGGCCGCCGTGAATCCCGCCCCCGCCGGTTGCCGAAGTCTCCGAAGGGAGAAAAGTCGGCGGGGCGTTAATGGCGCTGCTGACGTCGGAGAATGTCACGGGTCTGCGCAACGCAGCCGATTTTGGGCCTGCCGATATTCTCCCTTCCGGATGGGCCGAAGTCCCGTCGACGTGATGACCGTTCACGTCGACGTAAATCAAACCTCCTTTTCATCGGCGTGAACCTGTGCTCCAGGCTCACGCCGACCAGCGTGGAGGTGAGTGACGGCCTGGGGGGTTGGCCGCTGGGCAGGCGATGGCGTGGCCGCAGTCTGAATGTGTGGGGAGAGGTGTGTCTCGGGTTGTGTGTGTGTGTGTGTGCGGCGGGGGGGGGGGGTGGTTAGAGTGGGCTGGGTCCGGGCGAGTGCCGGGAGGGGGGTCCGTGCCGGGGAGGAGGATGGGGGGTCCGTGCCGGGGAGGAGGTTGGGGTCCGTGCCGGGGAGGGGGATGGGGGGTCCGTGCCGGGGAGGAGGATGGGGGGGGGCCGTGCCGGGGAGGGGGATGGGGGGAGGTCCGTGCCGGGGAAGGGGATGGGGGGGGTCCGTGCCGGGGAAGGGGATGGGGGGGGTCCGTGCCGGGGAGGGGGATGGGGGGTCCGTGCCGGGGAGGAGGTTGGGGTCCGTGCCGGGGAGGAGGATGGGGGGGGTCCGTGGGGGGGTCCGTGCCGGGGAGGGGGATGGGGGGGGGGGTCCGTGCCGGGGAGGGGGATTGGGGGGGGTCCGTGCCGGGGAGGGGCATGGGGGGTCCGTGCCGGGGAGGGGGATGGGGGGGGGGGGTCCGCGCCGGGGAGGAGGATAGGGGGTCCGTGCCGGGGAGGGGAATGGGGGGTCCGTGCCGGGGAGGAGGATAGGGGGTCCGTGCCGGGGAGGGGGATGGGGGGAGGGTCCGTGCCGGGGAGGGGGATGGGGGGTCCGTGCCGGGGAGGGGGATGGGGGGTCCGTGCCGGGGAGGAGGTTAGGGGGTCCGTGCCGGGGAGGGGATGGGGGGTCCGTGCCGGGCAGGAGGATAGGGGGTCTGTGCCGGGGAGGGGGAAGGGGGTTCCGTGCCGGGGAGGGGGATGGGGGGTCCGTGCCGGGCAGGGGGTTGGGGGGGCAAGTGAGTTGGTCCACCTGGCCAGGTGCCAGCCTCCAACAGTTGGACCCATGCGGTCCATGCCACCTGGCTGGGGGGAGGAGGGGATATGGGCAATAATGACATGTCATCGTTCCCCCCCCCCCCCCCACACGGCCGTCATGTTTTCCGATCATCCAGCGATGTTGGCCGCCGTGGCGGCAGCCGCTAATGTCCATGTTGCCGAGGAGGAGGAGGAGGAGCGTGCCAGAGAGGCGGCGCAGGCTGCCGCAGAGGGGCAGGCGGCAGCCGCCCAGGCTGGAGGGACACCTGACCGACAGGATGAGGAGGGGGAGGAGGACGTCGCGGCCCCACGGCAATGGAGGCACCCGAGGGCGCCCCGTGTGTAACGGCCCCGGCAGTCATACCAGGACCTCACGGACCGGGAATGCAGGTGGAGACTCCGGATGAGGCGGGAAACCATGGCACACATCTGCCACCTGCTGGCACACCTGTCACCGCGTGGCACTGGCGGGGGACACCCTCTCCCCGTGTCCGTCAAGGTTACGGTTGCCCTGAACCTTTATGCAACGGGGTCATTCCAGGCACCGAGTGGGGACCTGTCCGGCATATCGCAGACATCGGTGCATCGGTGCATCCGGGCAGTGACAGAGGCCCTATATGCCATGGCGCACCGCTACATCCGCTTCCCTGTGGATCGGGCCAGCCAAGATGCCCGGGTCGTGGGCTTCTCTGCCGTGGCCGGGTTCCCCATGGTCCAGGGCGCGATCGATGGGATGCACGTCGCCGTGCGGCCACCTGCAGATAACAGGGCTGTGTTCACCATTAGGAAGGGGACCTATTCGATGAACATACAGGTGGTCTGCGACCACCGCATGATGATCCTGCAAGTCTGCGCCCGTTACCCAGGCAGTGTACATGACTCATACGTGTTGTCGCGGTCATCCATCCCCGGCATGTATGAGGGACGCCATCCCCGGCTGAGGGGCTGGTTGCTGGGTGACAGGGGCCCCATTGCGATCGTGGCTGATGACGCCTGTACGGAGGCCACGCAATGAGGCGGAGAACCGCTACAATGATGCCCATGCAGCGAAAAGGGGAGTGATAGAGAGGTGCTTTGGCGTGCTGAAGATGCGTTTCAGGTGCCTGGACCTCTCTGGGGGCGCCCTCCAGTATCGGTCAGATAGGGTCGGCCGCATCATTGTGGTGTGCTGCGTCCTGCACAACATAGCCCAACAGAGGGGCGATGTGCCGCAGGCAGAGGAGGGCGGAGTGGAGGAGCAGCAGGAAGAGGCGCAGTCCTCCCCAGATGAGGGGGATGGGGGCAATGGTCAGGGCAGACGGGCTAGACACAGGCGGGTGGCTGTCCACCGTTACCGGCTGGCCCAGCGGGCACGGGACAGACTGATAGCCGCCCGCTTCACTGACTAGATGGGCGTGGGAATCAGGTAGTATGGCCACAGACCGCACACCATGGCAACAGCCGACCACCCACACCCCCCACCCATCCACCCACCCAGCACCCCCCCCACTCCCCAACCCCACCCACCCCACCCGCATGCACACCACCCCCCCCATTGCCGATCCACCTGCGGCACAACGGCCGGGCTCACACAGTTGCGGGTGGATGCGTGTCTATTTCAGGCCATGGAGGATGATGACAACCCGCCCTGCGGTGAGCTCCTGGCTCCACATCGTTGGACTATGTCTGACCCATGGCCACAGTACCACCATCCACCCGGACCATCCCTGCATGCGGCTGTGACACTGCAGCGCACGGTCCCGTCCTCTGCCCGGGGGGATGTTGATGGCGGCCCAGGGGGAAGGGGGCAGACTCACCTGGGCCTGAGGTAAGACCACCCCTCACACACACACTTGCGCTCAACGTACATGACACCCCCCGCACGCTTTGGACAGAGCACAAAGGCAGCTTCTGTAGGTGTAACATTGACTTTAATAACCAAACGAGTTCATGCACGTGCCCTAGCCCCTAAAACTCATCTGTGCCCTGCACCCATGCCAACTTACTCAGTGTCTAATTGTTTGGCCTTACGGGCCCTTTGACTACGTCTACATGGTTCCCCAGACGGTACAGCAGAACTGGAGGTGGACTCCTGTGATTCCTGCCCTCTGACACGGGATCCCTTTGGCGGCCGTTTCCTGGGGCGTCCTGGCCTTGATGGGCCAGGCTGCGGCCCGGGCGACTGGGATGGCGAGCTGCCAGCCTGTCCTGCCCGTTGCCCACCCGATGCACCTGGGACGGAAGCGGGGGAGTCCGAGGTGTCGCAGTGTTCCCGAACCTCCCCTACAGGGGGACCCGGGACGGACCACACCACCTCCTCCTCCCTCGGGGTGCCCGATGGCCCCCAGGCCTCTACATGGGTGGGGGATGCGAACGGACTGGCCATCCGACGCCCCCCCGGCATCTGGCGCTGCCAGTCCTGGAGGCCCGTGCTGGTATCGACAGGGGTCTGCAGGTTTGCAGCCATGGAGCCCAGGGGGTTGGCAAACCCTGTCTGTGACAGTGCGACGCCGGCTCGCACATGGCCACTGGCACCGATGCCCTCAGCGATGGCCTGCAGAGACTGGGCCATGGCCTGCTGAGACTGGGCTATGGCCTGCTGAGACTGGGCTATGGTGTTGAGCGCCTCTGCCATCTGGCGCTGGCACTGGCTCATGGCCTCCTGTGAGAGGGCAGCCATGTCCTGGGCCACAGACGCCGCCTGCACGGAAAGCCCCAGGCCTCGCAAACCGTTCCCCATGTCTGACACCGTTGCACCCATTGCCTCCACCGCGGACGGCACCCGTGCAGTGTCGGCCTGGGTGGCACGCATGACCGGCACCACTTCCACCTCCTGGACACGGGTGGACTCCTCCACCTGCGACTGCAGCTGCCGCAAGCCGGCCGTCACCCTCTTCGCTCGTCTCCGGGTCGGTGGTTGCATCGGATCTATGTGTGGGTGTGGAAACTCCAGGAACCCGGGATCCACCTGGGCGGCAGATGTTCGCTTGGGCTGGGCTGCCCTCCGACCACCCGGCCCCTCTGCTGCTCCTACCTCCACCTGCTGTACCGGGACGGCTGTGTTGTGCGCACCAGTGAGTGTACCAGGCGCCTCATCACTAAAGTGCCCAACCGAGGTGAGTGTTTCTGCGATGGTGGACGGTGTTGGTGACAGCAGTGGCGTTGTGTCGTGCTCTTCGTCCCACTCTGAGTCCATGGCACTTTGGGGTGGGTGTTCGTCTCCACCCATCCACTCTGAGTCACTGTCCGCTATTTTGTCTTCCTGGGTAGTGCTGTCCCGGGTAGGGGTGTCCTGGGTAGTGCTGTCCCGGGTAGGGGTGTCCTGGGTAGTGGTGTCCTGGGTAGTGGTGTCCTGGGTAGTGGTGTCCTGGCACGGATGTGACGGGGGCCTGTGGCTGCCCCCCTCGTCGCTGGGTGGCACACGCCTGTGTCGTCGCTCCCGCACGTGACGGGGGTGTCGTCTCCCTGTTGCTCCAGGTCTCTCCGTCTCCTGTGGTGTGCGAGGGGCATCCTGCGGGCGTCGCATGCCGGAGGGTCCGGGTCTCTCCGTCTCCCGTGGTGTGCGAGGGGCATCCTGCGGGCGTCGCATGCCGGAGGGTCCGGGTCTCTCCGTCTCCAGTGGTGTTCGAGGGGCATCCTGCGGGCGGTCTGCATCTGCGGGGATGGGTGCCTCGACGTTTGCTCCTGCGATACACAATGAAGCATGCATGGTTCGACACGCAGGCAGTGATCAGGTGGTATGGGGGAGGGGGATATAGGGGAGGGGGATATGGGGGAGGGGGGATATGGGGGATGAGGGGATATGGGGAGGGGGATATGGGGGAGGGGGATATGGGGGAGGGGGGATATGGGGGAGGGGGGGATATGGGGGAGGGGGGATATGGGGAGGGGGGATATGGGGGATATGGGGGAGGGGGGATATGGGGGATGGGGTATATGGGGGAGGGGGGATATGGGGTATGGGGAGGGGAGGATATGGGGGAGGGGAGGATATGGGGGAGGGGGATATGGGGGAGGGGGATATGGGGGAGGGGGGATATGGGGGAGGGGGGATATGGGGAGGAGGGATATGGGAGAGGGGGGATATGGGGGAGGGGGATATGGGGGAGGGGGATATGGGGGAGGGGGGATATGGGGGAGGGGGGATATGGGGAGGGGGATATGGGGGATATGGGGAGGGGGGATATGGGGGAGGGGGGATATGGGGGAGGGGGATATGGGGGAGGGGGGATATGGGGGATATGGGGAGGGGGGATATGGGGAGGGGGATATGGGGGAGGGGGATATGGGGAGGGGGGATATGGGGGATATGGGGGAGGGGGATATGGGAGATGGGTGATATGGGGGAGGGGTGATATGGGGGAGGGGGGATATGGGGGAGGGGGGATATGGGGGAGGTGGGACATGGGGATATGGGGAGGGGGGATATGGGGAGGGGGGATATGGGGGAGGGGGGATATGGGGGATATGGGGGAGGGGGATATGGGAGATGGGGGATATGGGGAGGGGTGATATGGGGGAGGGGGGATATGGGGGAGGGGGGATATGGGGGAGGGGCGATATGGGGATATGGGGGAGGTGGGATATGGGGGAGGGGGTTTATGGGGGAGGGGGGTATGGGGAAGGGGGATATGGGGAGGGGGGATATGGGGGATATGGGGGAGGGGGATATGGGGAGGGGGATATGGGGAGGGGGGATATGGGGAGGGGGGATATGGGGGAGGAGGGATATGGGGGAGGGGGGATATGGGGGAGGGGGGATATGGGGGAGGGGGGATATGGGGGAGGGGGGATATGGGGGATATGGGGGAGGGGGGATATGGGGGAGGGGGGATATTGGGGGAGGGGGGTTATGGGGAAGGGGATATGGGGGAAGGGGGATATGGGGGAAGGGGGATATGGGGGAGGGGGGATATGGGGAGGGGGGATATGTGGGAGGGGGGATATGGGGAGGCTCACCCTTCCTGCTCTGACGAGGTCGTTCACCTTCTTGTGGCACTGGGTGCCTGTCCGTGGTGTCAGGGCCGCTGCGGTGATGGCCTCTGCCACCTCCCTCCACAGACGCCGGCTGTGGCGTGGTGCGACTCTGCGGCCGTGACCGGGATACAGGGCGTCCCTCCTCTGCTCCACCGCGTCCAGGAGCGCCTCCACATCCCGTGACTGGAACCTCGGGGCTGATCGGCGGCCAGCCATCCAGTCGGGTGTTCCGGTCGGGTGGGGGGGAGCAGCACGGCCTTATGAGCCGTCACGCCGTGCGGCGTGTATGACGCTGCACAGCGTGAACCACATGCGCAAGCGCGGATCCCGTCACGTCGCTGCTAGCCCATTTCGGGTCGGAGACTTTTTAACCATTTTTCCGGCGTGACGCAAGTCAGATTTGCGCCGTTTTTTGCGCCGATCGGCGGACTTTGCGCCGATAACGGAGAATTTCGCCCCAGGAGTGGAGCTTGAACTCATAACCTTCTAACTCAGGGACAAGGGTACTGCCAAATTGAGCCACAGTTTAGATCCCTGCGCCCTAGCCTTCAACATCATGAATGTCCTTCAGGTAGTTTTCAGTCAGTAGCACTGCGTAGCCAGAGAAAACAAAAAACACCTGTGAGAACTTGTAGACGAGCACAATGAGAACTAACTCTCCCTTAAATGAGTTAAATGCCAACACATGTCTTTTGCAGTTTTCGGCTGCTGAAGGTTTTGAAAGGGTTTTATTCTGTGACAGAAGAAAATAATATTTCCATGACCACACAAAATAACAGATCTACCAATAAATACATCCTTCCATTTTCCATTCCATTAGCTTGAAATTATCATTTCTAAGCAGTCAGTCATGGTTTGGAATTTCCTGCCCTCGTGTATAATCCAATAAACCACGTCTCTCATTTCCATTAACCTCTTTCCAGATCCAGTCATCCAATTTTGTCCTTTTCTCTTCTTTTCCTCTTCTCATTGATGCTACCCCCACTTTTACATCTGTTCTGTCTTTAGAAACCATTTTCTTGTGATCATTCATCAGGGTTTGAATGATTCACCGAGTATTTAGACCAAATGTACCTGTTGCCCTTTGGCAACATTTATATGCGTGCTGCTGGCTCTTTCATATGTAGAAAAAAGGTCTCCCATTGACAATGTGGGCAAAATGTACTTTATAACAATGGGGCTCAACACAAACTTAGACTCCGCGCCGTTTTGGCAAAGAAAATTAATATTTCATTGAAGAACTGTGTCCTCGTGCAGGGTGGTTCAAGAACTTGGAATTGGATTTCAGCCTTTCTGGGACAGAAACCAACAGCCTCACCAAATTTATTTTAAAGGCCAGCAGCAACTCAGTAATGCAATGGGATGGGCAGCTTTCACTGCAGACTAGATATAATGCCAGTTCCTTAAATCGGTTGAAGTCGAAACGGCAATGTAAGGAAATTTAGGCGAACCTGCGGATGTTTCATTTATTTTTACTTCTTCGATTTCCTACAGGGAAGTCCCAGGCAAGTGACCACTCGGAAGGAGGTTGAGGGGTGACCTGATAGAGGTCGACAAAATTATGAGGGGCATAGACAGGGTGGATAGTCAGAGATTTTGTTCCCAGGCTAGAGGGGTCAATTACTAGGGGGCATAGGTGTAAGGTGCGAGGGGCAAGGTTTAGCGGAGATGTACGAGGTAAGTTTTTTACACAGAGGGTAGTGGGTGCCTGGAACTCGCTGCCGGAGGAGTTGGTGGAAGCAGGGACGATAGTGACGTTTAAGGGGCATCTTGACAAATACGTGAATAGGATGGGAATAGAGGGATACGGACCCCGGAAGTGTAGAAAATTTTAGTTTAGACGGGCAACATGGTCGGCACGGGCTTGGAGGGCCGAAGGGCCTGTCCCTGTGCTGTACTTTTCTTTGTCCTTCTTTGTAAGAAACTCAAATATTTATTATACCTATTGTATTGCACCTGCTACTCCCCAAAGGGTCTCCTGCACCTGGCCCACATTTGGGCCGGGGTATTTATGTCCCAAAGACCCCTGGTTTAAGGGGGTAGCTCTGCCTCTCTCATCTAGGGGCATCGTAATTAGGTGAGGACCGAGCGACTATAGGGTTATAACACCTAATTTCTGAACTAGAACCATGGGAAATGTTACCATGGGGGAGGTTGCTGTCAGTCACAAATCTCGGCAATGTTTTCTTAGGAATCGTAAAAGGTTTAGAATATGTACTCTGTTGTGCTTTGTTTTGCAATTGGGCTTGGAAAGCTGGGTAAAGCAAAAACTGCAGCTGAAGATTTAATCAGATTGGGTTCTCCTGTTCCAAGACAAAACACAATGGGAACATTTAAAATAACCATTAACAAATCGAATTGGATTGAAATGTGTGGGCTGTCAGTCGGTTGAGACCTACAAAGCTATAGGCCACTGGCAAACATCCGAGTGAGTCTGGATCTCCAACTGAACAACTTTAACAGAATATTTTGGTCTGTTAATGGCCATCATTTCATGTACATGGGAGCCTCAATGAACTAATTGTCACCATCTAATATAATCCAACAAAGGGTCTCATTGGATATTTGGATCTCACTAGGAATATTGATCGTGTATTTTTATTTATAATTTACTAACCAGTGTTTGTGCTCACTTCCATGGAAACAAGTTTTATTCATCGCTTTATGTACTTCATACAATTTTGATTTGCCACATTGTGCAGTCGAAGAAAGAACTTGCAGTACATCGTACCTTTCACAATCTCAGGAGTTCCCACAGCGTTTTGACAACAACTACTTTTGAAATGCAGTCATTGGTGCGATGCAGGAGGATGTGGCAACCAATTTACAAACCAAAAAACTACGCAAACAGTAATGAGATAACGACCATATAATTTGTTCTCTTTTAGTGAGTCAGACGAGGGATAAATTCCCTGAGATACTATGGCGATCCCCCTACTCATCTGCAAAATAAAGCCATGGGAGTTTTTACATTCACCTGAGCCAGTGAGTCAGTCTAATGGTCGATCTTAAAGATGGCAACACTGACAATGCTGCACTCCCTCAGTGCTGCCCTGGAATGTCAGCTTAGATTTTGTGCTCACATCTCTGGAATGGGCCTTGAGTCTGTAACTTGCTAACTCATAGATGAGAATGCTACGCACTGAACACAGTTTATAAGCATGATTTTGATACAAACTATTTTAACCTCTAATTAGTGAGTCTGAAATAATGTTGAAATTATATTTTAACATGCTTACAAAATAATGGAACTTATTTTTACAATTGATGACAGATAATTCTGTACTTTAATCAACTCTATAATAAACCAATTTCTTCATTCATCCAACCGAGTTCTGGTTTGATTCTTCAATATTTGTCGCTGACATTGCAATAGATTTTAATGGCTGGATTGAGCCTGCGTCTGAGTCGGGAATGGATATTCCTGGTTTGAAACTTGCAGCTGATGTAAGAAAGAAAGGAATGAAGGCTAATGGTGTTGATTGGAAACAACTTCAAATCTACAGAGTGTAAGGTTCTACGATAGAGAAATGGTTCAAACAGAATGTCGTGAGATTGAATTGAGTAATTTAAGAGACATGTCAATATGGATGGCAGGGTGGCATAATGGTTAGCACGGCTGCATCACAGCAGCAGGGACTTGGGTTCAGTTCCGGCCTTAGGTGACTGTGTGGTGTTTGTACATTCTCCCCGTGTCTGTGTGGGTTTCCTCCAGGTGCTCTGTTTTTTTCCCCACCGTCTAAAGATGTCAGGTTAGGTGGAGCTATGGGAATAGGGTGCTCTTTTGGAGGGTCGGTGCGGACCCATGGATGAATAGGGCTATTGAATCAATCCTGCCATTTTGAAATATGGTCTTAAAATGGGCCCAATAAAGGCCAATTTCTGGGACCAAAGGGTGCCTGAAGGACATTTGGATCTTAGATCAAACCATTTTTAAGGGCTAAAATACATGTCAGATCCATTTCAGATGTGAATGAAAAGTCCAATGTTTAGTTTTGGCCACTTTGACAAAATTAGAATATGATATGAGATTCTGAGGGGTCTTGGCAGGGAGTATGTGGAGAGGATGTTTCCTCTTGTGGGAGAATCCAGAAGTAGAGGTCATTGTTTAAATATAAGGGGTTGCCCTCTCTGCATGGGGATGAGACAAAATATTTTCTCTGAGAGGGTTGTGGGTCTTTGAAATTCATCCTGAACAGGTGGTGGAAACAGAGTCTTTGAATATTTTTGAGACAGAGGTGGATAGGTTCTCGGTAAACCAAGGGGTGATAGGTTATCGGGGATAGGCGGGGTGCAGATTTGAGGTTACTATCAGGTCAGCTATGAAACTATTAAATGGCAACACAGGCTCAGGAAACGGAATGGTCCCTCCTGCTCCTTATCTTCATGTTTATACGATAAAGCAAGTGTAACTATTTAGAGGGCAGAAAGGAGAAGGTAGGAGAAAAAGGAAACAAAGGTTGTGGGACGGAATTTTCCGAAAAAAAATGCAAGTTTCATTTTCGGCAAAGAAATCCGGCGCAATTCCCACTGGTTCCGGCAGTGCGATCCAGACCCCAATTTTCAGGCACTTTGAAAAACGGCGCACCTGAGGGGGACAATCAGAGGCCTGCTGGATCTGGGAACTTAGTTGTGATCCAGTCAGGTGCCATGCATCTGGACACATTCGTCCCTCAGCTGCTGGAGATGCAAAGATCGAGTTGGGAATACCCAGAGGGGTGTCATTGACGCGCCTGTGACTAGAAGGACAAATGGAGGAGTCTCAAAGCCTTCTGTCACATGGGATGGTGCCGGCAATGTATGGCACCCAGGCAAACACAGTGGAAAGCCTGGGGCAAGAAGTCAGATCCAAGATGGGAGAACTCTGAAGCCTGGCTCAGTTCCTGAGGACCTTTGCTGACGGCTTCAACTGCATGGGGCAGACAATGGCGGGCCACCAGGACGGAAGTAACCCAGTGGCCCATGAGCACCTTGTGGGAGGAGGAATGCCTGGAGCACAACCCGGGGCCTTCCACCCAGGTGACCCTGGGAGTGTCCCGCCAATCTGAATCCTCCTTTCCTGAGTCCAGCACAACCCATGCACAGTGGTAGGAACTGGGTTACGTGGCAACACCAGTGCCACTCAAAAGAAGGCCTGGGCCCTCCGGTCCCTGGCCCGCCAGAGGGCACCCATGAAGGGAATCTCAAGCAACAGGGCAGAAAAGGCAATAGGCCAACTCCACCTCTGATGATGCATTCTGGGAACATACCCCGCCATAATGGAAGGGTTTGCAAGTGTAAGGAATTGTAGGGGCCCAGTGTGAGCATGGGTGGAAGTTGGGGGTCATTACCACTTGTAACATTTGCACATGTCACTGAATTAAATATTATTGTTCTTAACGCACCACATTCTTTACCCTTCCTCGTAGTGGCATGACTTTTCTCCTCATCTGGACCCAGTTCTTTTCACTGGCCCTCAGTGTCAGGCAGACGGTTAGCCCCACACATTGCGAATGTTTCATTGGAAATGGTAGGTCTCAGGAATGATAGAAGACACAATTTCTTTCTGCTTCAGGGAGAAGAAAAACTAATAGGTACCCTTCTTACTCAGGCTGCATCATTCTGCGATCTCACTGCTGTCATGCCTCTACACTCAAGACTCCCGAACAGCCACTCCGGAGTTTATGCCACCCCCACCACCAACCCGCAAAGCTCCCACACCAGCCTCGATCCTCGGTCCCATCCCAGGAGACCTCCAGCCCCACCCCAGTTCCATGGACACCCCTGAGCACACCCCTCCACCCCCCCACACCCCTTCGGAGCTGGCCAATGGGCTTTGTCTCCTTGGAATCCATGGTGTTCAGTGGAGACAGTGATGCTCATCTCCTTCCTCCCTCTTGGAGGTCATGATACCTGGTGCGGGATTCTCCGACCCCCTGCCGGGCCGGAGAATTGCATGGGGGTGGCGTGAATCCCGCCCCGCCGCCCTGGCGCCGGCTGCCGAATTCTCCGGCGGCAGTTTTTTGGCGGGGCCAGGATCGCACCGCGCCGGTCAGGGGCCGTTGACAGCGCCCCATCCTGCAATTCTCCGCTCCGCGATGGGCCGAGTGGCAGCCCGTTTTCGACCAGTCCCGCCAGCGTAAATTATACAAGGTTCTTACCGGCGGGATCTGGCTCTCCGGGCAGCCTGCGGAGTCCCCGGGAGGGGGGGGGGGGGGGGGGTTGCGGGGGGATCTGGCCCTGGGGGGGTGGGAGCCCGCGATTGGGGCCCACTGATCTGCGGGTGGGCCTGTGCCGTGGGGGCACTTTCCCTCCGCGCCGGCCGCTGTAAAACTCCGCCATGGGTGGCGCGGAGAAGAAACCCCCTGCGCATGCACAGGAATCACGCCAGCGGTTCTGAGAACACACTGGAGCTCCTGCATATGCGCCAACTCGTGCTGGCCGGCGGAGGCCCTTCGCGCTGGTTGGCACAGCGCAAACCACTCCAGCGTCGGCCAGCCCCCGAAGGTGCGGAGGATTCCTCACCTTCCGGGCAGCCCGTCGCCGGAGTGGTTCACGCCGCTCTTTGCCGCCAGTACGGCCCGCCCGCCGGATACTGGAGAATCCCGCCCCTGGTTCCCGTTTTTAAAATGTAGTAGTGATGCACGCCAGTGTGCCATTGGGCCTGGTGGGTGGGAAGATTCATTGAGGGCTGAAGATGAACCTGATCCCATGATCAAGGAGGGCCCGGGAAGATCGAGTTCCGAAATCCCGCCACGAAAATCCTGGGCGTCATTCTCCCACCCCCCAGAGGGTCGGAGAATGGCCGTTGGCCGCCGTGAATCCCGCCCCCGCCCCCGCCGAAGTCTCCGAAGGGAGAAAAGTCGGCGGGGCGTTAATGGCGCCGCTGCCGCGGAGAATGTCACGGGTCTGCGCAAGGCAGCCGATTTTCGGCCTGCCGATATTCTCCCTTCCGGATGGGCCGAAGTCCCGTCGACGTGATGACCGTTCACGTCGACGTGAATGAAACCTCCTTTTCATCGGCGTGACCCGGTGCTCCAGGCTCACGCCGACCAGCGAGGAGGTGAGTGACGGCCTGGGAGGTTGGCTCTGGGCAGGAAATGGCATGGCCGCAGGCTGATTGTGTGAGGAGAGGTGTGTCTCGGCTTGTGTGTGTGTGTGTGTGCGGCGGGAAGGGGGGGGGGTGGTTAGAGTAGGCTGGGCTCCGGGGGAGAGCTGGGAGGGGTCCGTGCTGGGGTGGAGGTTGGGTTGTTGGAGGGGGTCCATGCCGGGGTGGAGGTTGGGGGGGGTCCATGCTGGGGTGGAGGTTGGGGAGGGGGTCCGTGCCGGGGTGGAGGTTGGGCGGGGGGTCCGTGCTGGGGTGGAGGTTGGGGGGGGTCCGTGCTGGGGTGGAGGTTGGGGAGGGGGTCCGTGCTGAGGAGGGTGATGGGAGGGCAAATGAGTTGGTCCACCTGGCCAGGTGCCAGCCTCCAACAGTTGGACCCATGCGGTCCATGCCACCTGGCTGGGGGGAGGAGGGGATATGGGCAATGATGACATGTCGTCGTTCCCCTCCCCCCCCACCAGGCCGTCATGTTTTCAGATCATCCAGCGATGTTGGCCGCCATGGTGGCAGCCGCTCATGTCTATGTTGCCCTGGATGAGGAGGAGGAGGAGGAGGAGGAGCGTGCCAGAGAGGCGGCGTAGGCTGCCGCAGAGGGGCAGGCGGCAGCCGCCCAGGCTGGAGGGACACCTGACCGACAGGACGAGGAGGGGGAGGAGGACGTCGCGGCCCCACGGCAACGGAGGCACCCGAGGGCGCCCCGTGTGTACCGGCCCCACCAGTCATACCAGGACCTCACGGACCGGGAATGCAGGAGGAGACTCCGGATGAGCCGGGAAACCGTGGCACACATCTGCCACCTGCTGGCACACCTGTCACCGCGTGGCACTGGCGGGGGACACCCTCTCCCCGTGTCCGTCAAGGTTACGGTGGCCCTGATCTTTTATGCAACGGGGTCATTCCAGGCACCGAGTGGGGACCTGTCCGGCATATCGCAGACATCGGTGCACCGGTGCATCCGGGCAGTGACAGATGCCCTTTATGCCATGGCGCACCGCTACATCCGCTTCCCCGTGGACCGGGCCAGCCAAGATGCCCGGGCCGTGGGCTTCTCTGCCGTGGCCGGGTTCCCCATGGTCCAGGGCGCGATCGATGGGATGCACGTCGCCGTGCGGCCACCTGCAGATAACAGGGCCGTGTTCACTAATAGGAAGGGGACCTATTCGATGAACGTACAGGTGGTCTGCGACCACCGCATGATGATCCTGCACGTCTGCGCCCGTCACCCAGGCAGTGTACATGACTCATTCGTGTTGTCGCGGTCATCCATCCCCGGCATGTACGAGGGACGCCATCCCCGGCTGAGGGGCTGGTTGCTGGGCGACAGGGGCTACCCATTGCGATCGTGGCTGATGACGCCTATAAGGAGGCCACGCAATGAGGCGGAGAACCGCTACAATGATGCCCATGTAGCGACAAGGGGAGTGATCGAGAGGTGCTTTGGCGTGCTGAAGATGCGTTTCAGGTGCCTGGACCTCTCTGGGGGCGCCCTCCAGTATCGGTCAGATAGGGTCGGCCGCATCATTGTGGTGTGCTGCGTCCTGCACAACATAGCCCAGCAGAGGGGCGATGTGCCGCAGGCAGAGGAGGGCGGAGTGGAGGAGCAGCAGGAAGAGGCACAGTCCTCCCCAGATGAGGGGGATGGGGGCAATGGTCAGGGCAGACGGGGTAGACACAGGCGGGTGGCTGTCCACCGTTACCGGCTGGCCCAGCGGGCACGGCACAGACTGATAGACGCCCGCTTCACTGACTAGATGGGCGTGGGAATCGGGTAGTATGGCCACAGACCGCACACCATGGCAACAGCCGACCACCCACACCCCCCACCCATCCACCCACCCAGCACCCTCACCCCCCTCCCCAACCCCACCCACCCCACCCGCATGCACACCACCCCCCACCCCCATTGCCGATCCACCGGCGGCACAACGGGCCGGGCTCACACAGTTGCGGGTGGACGCGTGTCTATCGCAGGCCATGGAGGATGATGACAACCCGCCCTGCGATGAGCTCCTGGCTCTACATCGTTGGACTATGTCTGACCCATGGCCACAGTACCACCATCCACCCGGACCATCCCTGCATGCGGCTGTGACACTGCAGCGCACGGTCCCGTCCTCTGCCCGGGGGATGTTGATGGCGGCCCAGGGGGAAGGGGGCAGAGTCACCTGGGGCTGAGGTAAGAACACCCCTCACACACACACTTGCGCTCAACGTACATGACACGCCCGCACACTTTGGACAGAGCACAAAGGCAGCTTCGGTAGGTGTAACATTGACTTTAATAACCAAAGGAGTTCATGCACGTGCCCTAGCCCCTAAAACTCATCTGTGCCCTGCACCCGTGCCAACTTACTCAGTGTCTAATTGTTTGGCCTTACGGGCCCTTTGACTACGTCTACGTGGTTCCCCAGACGGTACAGCAGAACTGGAGGTGGACTCCTGTGATTCCTGCCCTCTGACACGGGATCCCTTTGGCGGCCGTTTCCAGGGGCGTCCTGGCCTAGATGGGCCAGGCTGCGGCCCGGGCGACTGGGATGGCGAGCTGCCAGCCTGTCCTGCCCGTTGCCCACCCGATGCACCTGGGACGGAAGGGGGGGGGAGTCCGAGGTGTCGCGGTGTACCGGGACCTCCCCTACAGAGGGAGCCGGGACGGACCACACCACCTCCTCCTCCCTCGGGGTGCCCGATGGCCCCCAGGCCTCTACATGGGTGGGGGATGCGAACGGACTGGCCATCCGACGCCCCCCCGACATCTGGCGCTGCCAGTCCTGGAGGCCCGTGCTGATATCGACAGGGGTCTGCAGGTTTGCAGCCATGGAGCCCAGGGTGTTGGCAAACCCTGTCTGTGACAGTGCGACGCCGGCTCGCACATGGCCACTGGCGCCGATGCCCTCAGCGATGGCCTGCTGAGACTGGGCCATGGCCTGCAGAGACTGGGCCATGGCCTGCTGAGACTGGGCTATGGCATTGAGTGCCTCTGCCATCTGGCGCTGGCACTGGCTCATGGCCTCCTGTGAGAGGGCAGCCATTTCCTGGCCCACAGACGCCACCTGCACGGAAGGCCCCAGGCCTCGCAAACCGTTCCCCATGTCTGACACCGTCGCAACCATTGCCTCCACCGCGGACGCCACCCGTGCGGTGTCAGCCTGGGTGGCACGCATGACCGGGACAACTCCCAGCTCCTGGACGCGGGTGGACTCCTCGAACTGCGACCGCAGCCGCCGCAAGCCGCCCGTCACCCTCTTCGCTCGTCTCCGGGTCGGTGGTTGCATCGGATCTATGTGTGGGTGTGGTAACTGCAGGAACCCGGGATCCATCTGGGCGGCAGATGTTCGCTTGGGCTGGGCTGCCCTCCGACCGCCCGGCTCCTCTGCTGCTCCTACCTCCACCTGCTGTACCGGGACGGCTGTGTTGTGCGCACCAGTGAGTGTACCAGACGCCTCATCACTAAAGTGCCCAACCGTGGTGAGTGTTTCTGCGATGGTGGAGGGTGTTGGTGACAGCAGTGGCATTGTGTCGTGCTCTTCGTCCCACTCTGACTCCATGGCACTTTGGGGTGGGGGTTCGTCTCCACCCATCCACTCTGAGTCACTGTCCGGTATTTCGTCTTCCCGGGTAGGGGTGTCCTGGGTAGTGCTGTCCTGGGTAGGGGTGTCCCGGGTAGGGGTGTCCTGGATAGTGGTGTCCTGGGTAGTGGTGTCCCGGGTAGGGGTGTCCTGGGTAGTGGTGTCCTGGGTAGTGGTGTCCTGGCTCAGATGTGACGGGGGCCTGTGGCTGCCCCACTCATCGCTGGGTGGTCGCTCCCGCACGTGACGGGGGTGTCGTCTCCCTGTTGCTCCAGGTCTCTCCGTCTCCTGTGGTGTGCGAGGGGCATCCTGCGGGCGTCGCATGCTGGAGGGTCCGGGTCTCTCCGTCTCCCGTGGTGTGCGAGGGGCATCCTGCGGGCGCCGCATGCTGGAGGGTCCGGGTCTCTCCGTCTCCCGTGGTGTGCGAGGGGCATCCTGCGGGCGTCGCATGCTGGAGGGTCCGGGTCTCTCCGTCTCCCGTGGTTTCCGAGGGGCATCCTGCGGGCGTCGCATGCTGGAGGGTCCGGGTCTCTCCGTCTCCTGTGGTCTCCGAGGGGCATCCTGCGGGCGGTGTGCATCTGCGGGGATGGGTGCCGGGACGTTTGGTCCTGCGATACACAATGAAGCATGCATGGTTAGACATCAGGCAGTGATCAGGTGATATGGGGGAGGGGGATATAGGGCAGGGGGGATATGGGGACGGGCTGTCGGTGGCTCACTTGCTGGTGGGCCCCCGACCTCTGCATCAGCAACCTCCCGGTCCTCAGGTCCGCCAGCCAGTTCCAGGGCCCTTTCCTCGTGTACGGTCAGTGGCCTCTCATCAGCGGGCCCTCCTCCAGTCCTCACATGCTCCCTATTGTTGTGTGCGCGCTTCTCCTGTGGGGGGGGGGTGGTGGTGGCAGGGGTAAAAGGCAACAGTGTTAGGCAGGCATATGAATGCACGCCATCGGTTGCGCGCGCATTGCAGAGGTTAAGGTTAGGGCTGGATTCACTTGGGGATATGGGGGAGGGGGGATATGAGGGAGGGGGGAATATGGGGGATATGGGGGAGGGGGGATATGGGGGAGGGGGGATATGGGGGATATGGGGGAGGGGGGATATGGGGGATATGGGGGAGGCGGGATATGGGGGAGGGGGGATATGGGGGAGGGGGGATATGGGGGAGGGGGGATATGGGGATATGGGGGAGGGGGGATATGGGGGATATGGGGGAGGGGGGATATGGGGGACGGGGGATATGGGGGATATGGGGGAGGGGGGATATGGGGAGGGGGGGATATGGGGAGGGGGGGATATGGGGGAGGCTCACCCTGCCTGCTCTGACGAGGTGGTACTGGGTGCCTGTCTGTGGTGTTAGGGCCACAGCGGTGACGGCCTCTGCCACTTCCCTCCACAGACGCCGGCTGTGGCGTGGGGCAACTCTGCGGCCGTGCCCGGGATACAGGGCGTCCCTTCTCTGTTCCACCGCGTCCAGGAGCGCCTCCACATCGCGTGACTCGAACCTCTGGGCTGAGCGACGGCCAGCCATCCAGTCGGGTGTTGCGGTCGGGTGTTCCGGTCGGTTGGGGGGGGAGCTGCGCGGCCTTATGAGCCGTCACGCCGTGCAGCGCGTATGACGCTGCACGGCGTGAACCACTGCGCAAGCGCGGATCCCGTTACGTCGCTGCTAGCCCATTCCGGGCCGGAGACTATCGTCCCATTTTTATGATGTGACGCAAGTGGGATTTGCGCCGTTTTTTGCGCCGATCGGCGGACTTTCCGCCGATAACGGAGAATTTTGCCCCCTGTTTTTGGCCTCTCGAGAGATTTAGCAACCATTACGGGATTTGCGCTCATAGTTTACGCGGCCGCTAAGTCCTGGCCGTGGCGAATGGTGTTGAATCATGCTCATGTTGGAGCCACTCTTATTTACTACGTTTGTTAATGGGCAGCACAGTAGCACAGTGGTTAGCACTGTTGCCTCACAACTCCCGGCTTGGGTCACTGTCTGTGTGGAGGCTGCGCGGTCTCCCCGTGCCACAAGTCCCGAAAGACGTGCTGTTAGGTAATTTGGACATTCTGAATTCTCCCTCCGTGTACCCGAACGGGCGCCGGGATGTGGCAACTAGGGGATTTTCACAGTTACTTCATTGCAGTGTTAATGTAAGCCTATTTGGACACTAAAGATTATTAAAAATAATCAGGACTCAGGCATTAAGAAAACAATATCAAAGTTCGCCTGTGACTCTAAATTGGAGACTGAAACTTTGATGAAGATTGTGAAAAATTGCAGGTGGATCTAGATAGTTTAGCAAATGGGTGGTTACAATTCAGCTTAGGAAACTGTGAAAATTCCTTTGAAAGTAAGATAAAATTAAAATAGATATACATCAAATGGTAAATGTTAAATAAGGTAGAGGAATAGAAGCACAGAGCAAAGAAATTCACTCGTTCTTTCCAGCTGGCTGTGAAGTAAGTAAGACGATTAAAAATGGAATGGAATCTGGGGGTTTATGTCACGAGGAATAGAATGCAAAAGCAAGGAGATATGTACTGATACACCAAAAATCTTCGTTGGAATGCTTTGCACTTCAGTTTAGGAAATAAATTGGACTCACTGGGATGTAATCAGACTAGAAATTGGGAATAACCCTGACTCAACAATCTTCCATAGAATTCCTAAGGTGCTGAAGGAGGCCACCCACCACACTGAGTCCGCACTGACCTTCTGGAAAAGTGCCCCAGCCACTCAGCCCTCACCGCCCCCCCCCACCCCCCCCCCCCTCAACCCCCACCCCCCCACCCCCCACCCCGTCCGGCCCAACCCTACAACCCCATAGCCCCAACGACACATCCTCAGACATCAAGGGGCAATTTTACCATGGACAATGCGCCTCACATCTTTGGATATCAAGTTTGAGGGATTGTAGTTATGAGGTTGAGAGACTTCGCAAGAAGGAAGATGTTTATGGGATGATTTGACGGAAGTCTTCAAAATTGTGAGAAGCAAAGCAAAGAGAAATAATCCAACTTGCCTCTTAAAGAAAACCTTGCCGCAAAGATGGTTAGAATTCGGAATTCCCTGTTGCAAACCGTTGTTGGAATGAAACTCCTAAGTTCTTTTAAAAAGGAGTTATAAAGTTGATTTTAAAAAGGAATATTAAAGGTTATGGAGAACAAGCAGGGAGATGAGCTGAGAATTGGATTGTTTCTTGCTGTGACATTGCATGATTCTGATTTCCATCATTTCTAACACGTCCAAGCAGCAACTTGACAGCATTGTATATCTGACGCAAGTGATAGTCACCAAGGAGGCTTATTAATAAACCCATATTCCCTCGAGCATCTGATTTGAATTCAGTTAATTTTACACGATTAAAATTAATGATAAACATCAACTGAGTTGATTTTTTTTTCATCTGTGGCATAAACAGGATAAATTTTTCAGGGTGGGTTGAAAAGGGCAGCACGGTAGCACAGTGGGTAGCACTGTTGCTTCACAGCTCCAGGGTCCCAGGATCGATTCCCGGCTTGGGTCACTGTCTGTGTGGACTCTGTACATTCTCCCCGTGGCTGCGTGGGTTTCCTCCCACAAGTCCTGAAATACATGCTGTTAGGTGAATTGGACATTCTGAATTCTCCCTCTGTGTAACCGAACAGGCGCCGGAGTGTGGCGACTGGGAGGTTTTTCACAGTAACTTCATTGCAGTGATAATGTAAGCCTACTTGTGATAATAAAGACTAATAAAAAAAAAAAATTAAAAACATGCATATCCTATTTAGAAGTTCATTGCTCAGAGCAGCCTATTCATTTGTAAAATACGTTCTCTCCACCACTCCGTAAGTTTTATTTTATTCATCAGCTTCCTACCAGTTCATACAAACAGTTATCGCAAAACATCTGCATTTTACATTTTTCCTTTTTTTTCTTCCTTTCACATTTCAAAGAATCCGCTGGCTCTGTTTTGATTCCTGTCTTTAGGGCACACTAACTTTTATGGGAGGGTGCCCAAATAGCAGTATTCCAACACCTGAACAGGGAAGATGCTGATTCGTTACGACTTGATTACTTCAGCATCATGCGAAACGTTCATTGCAAACGCTTCATTGACATGGCAAACTGTGATACTAAAAAAAGATTTGGAAACTGACAGCAGGTGCCCTGCTCAACAAGACGATGTGTGTTTGAAACTCCGAGCAATCAGAGACAGATGTTAGAACTCTCAAGCCTGAAAAATGATATATCCGCATCCACCAGTTGATTTTAAATGGATTGCCGTGATTCTAGTCCCACGGTGTAATGTGAAACAGTTGCAGAGTAACTAAAGACACTATTTTATAACATAATGTTGGTCCTGCACTCAGAAACTTAGGGTTCAGTTCCAGTGGTGAGGAAGGCTATCTGCCAAAATTATAGTGCTGCATGTGTTTCACAGGGTTTTATATTTTTTCCACTGTCACAAGCTATTAGGAACGATACTAAATTTTAAGTCATAGTTTTTAACATTGTAAGCAATGTGTTCAGCCCCAATTACAAATTATTATAACATTTTCAACACACACCAGCAAAATAAACTCCTGACAGGCCATGCCAAGATACCACAAGATATCTTTCCTTCCCACTTTGCAAATATACCAGTTATCGACCTTACTACCCTCAACTAAAAGAAGGTGCGCCAAAATACTGTGTGGGCATGAGCGGTATACTTCATTCATTATAATGTTCCAAGATTTAATCGGTTGAGTAAAGCAATCACAGAATTTCTGGAACTGGTAAATATGTGTCTCTTGATCTGTGCCACCAGTAAACATCAATGGGATCTTCCTATTACAGGGCTAAATCGCTGGCTTTGAAAGCAGACCAAGGCAGGCCAGCAGCACGGTTCAATTCCCGTAACAGCCTCCCCGAACAGGTGCCGGAATGTGGCGACTAGGGGCTTTTCACAGTTACTTCATTTGAAGCCTACTTGTGACAATAAGCGATTTTCATTATTGGATGAGTTATCAAAACCTATAGTAACGCATATCCATATCACACCTCAGTCAATCATTCTCTGTCCCCTGGTCCTAGCCACCCCACTATCCTGCAGTTCCCAAATATTTGGCGCAAATTATTTGGACCATCTAGCATCTTTGCTGCAAAATATTTGGGTTTTTTGATCTCATTAATTGATAATGTACCTGAATGTGAAAATTGTTTCTTTAAAATTGGCAGCACAAACCTATGGATTCTATAGCTATACGCCTTGTCATTGCCTTATATTTTAATCCTTTCTGATGCTAGTGTTTGGGACTTGTTGCTACAATTACTTGAATATGCCCATCAGTTTTCTGGATTTTTGATAGGTGGCACGGTAGCACAGTGGTTAGCACTGTTGCTTCACAGCGCCAGGGTCCCAGGTTCGATTCCCGACTTGGGTCACTGTCTGTGCGGAGTCTGCCCGTGTCTGCGTGAGTTTCCACCGGGTGCTCCAGTTTCCTCCCACAAGTCCCAAAAGACATGCTGTTAGGTAATTTGGACATTCTGAATTCTCCCCCTGTACCCGAACAGGCGCCGGAATGTGGCGATTAGTGGATTTTCACGGTAACTTCATTGCAATGTTAATGTAAGCCTACATGTGACAGTAATGATTATTATTAAAACAACTTTTAAAAAGCAAGGTCAAAGTCTGATTGAAATCTAGATGATTAATTGATGAATCATCACAAAATAACTGTAACCTCTCTGAGCTATGGCGCTGTGAAGCAACAGTGCTAAACACTGTGCTACCTGTGCCGCCTATTAAAAATCCAGAAAACTGATGGGCATATTCAAGTAATTGTAGCAACAAGTTCCAAAAACTAGCATCAGAAAGGATTAAAATATAAGTGCAGGAAACATACTGGGACTGCATTGTTTCTCACAGTGTTCAGATTTGGACTTGTACATTTTCCATTATTTGTTCAGAGTCTGGATTTCGTGTTCTTCCCTCATAACCTCGGTACCTCCTGAGTCCTTTGGAAGGGAGTAGCCAGTCCCTCCAGACCACAAAAATCTGCATTGGAGAACATAAACAATTAGGGTAAAGGCTTTGCAATTCCCTCTTCCCAAAGAAGAAGGGAATTTTCTTCTTTCCTCCTGCCAGGTCACTCCAGGAAGCGTGGAAACCGTGCAGGCCTGCAGGTGAGAGTGAAACAACGCGGCCCCAAAGCCCCTCTGCCTAGGTTACTCCTAGTTAATGTCCAATCTCCAGAAAACAAGCGAGACAAACTTAAAGCTAGACTCACTTTTCAAAGAGAACTAAGGGACTGCTGTGTGCTCTGCTTCACGGAGACATGGCTCTTTCCTGCTTCACCGGACTGTGCCCTACAACCAGAGGGCTTCTAAATCCACCGAATGGACCATACGGTGGCCTCAGGCAAGGTAAGGAGAGGTGGGGGCTGCCTCTTAATCAACACCCTCTTGGTGCCTAGATGTAGCAACACTGGCGAGTTTCTGCTCCCGGACCTGGAATACCTGATGCTAAAATGCCGGCCCTTCTACCTTCTGTGGGAGTTCAGCTCCGTTATCCTGACGGCAGTTTACATCCCACCCCACACAAAATTGAAAATCGCACTGGACGAAATATTCACCACCACAAATAGCCTTGAAACGAAACATCCCGAGGCCTTGTTCATTGTAGCTGGGGACTTCAATCAGGCCAAGCTCAAGAGCATACTACCAAGTTACCACCAACACGTCATCTGTTCCACCAGAGGCCCAAACATCCTGGACCACTGCTACGCAAATATCAAACATGCCTCCGCTCTATCGCCCGCCTACACTTTGGCAAATCTGACCATAAGGCTGTGCTCCTGCTCCCTACTTATAGGCAAAAAACTGAAGCGGGAGAATCCGTCAAAGAAAGTCGTGCATTGTTGGTCTGTGCAATCGGATGATCTCCGACGGGACTGCTTAGAGTCAGTGGACTGGTCAGTATTTAAAAACTCTGCGACCAGCCTGAACGAGTACGCAACTACAGTAACTGACTTCATTAGTAAGTGTGTAGAAGACTGTGTGCCAAAGAAGCAAATCCGCGTGTTTCTCAACCGGAAACCCAGGATGAACAGGGATATCCACTGCTTGCTGAAGTCTAGGTCTGAGGCGTTCAAGTCAGGCGACCCTGACCTCTACAAGAAAGCCAGATATGATCTAAAGAAATCCATCAAAGATGCCAAAAGACAGTACCGGACCAAGCTCGAGTCCCAGGCTAGCCATACGGATCCCCACCGTCTATGGCAAGGTCTGCAAGACATAACAGGCTACAAGATGAAGGCATGTAAAATCGTCGGCTCCAATGCACCCCTCCCTGATGAGCTCAATGCATTCTATGCCCGCTTTGAGCAAGAGGTCAGCGAGAGCGAGCACTCCACCCAAGAAGCCGCGGATGAACTTGTATCTGAGATCACCACTGCAGACGTCAGAGCAGCCTTCTCAAAGGTCAACCCATGGAAAGCCACTGGCCCGGATGGGCTACCCGGGCGAGCACTCAGGTCTTGCGCGGATCAGCTGGCGGGGGTATTCACAGACATCTTCAACCTCTCATTACAACAATCTGAGGTCCCTATCTGCTTCAAGAAGACAACTATCATCCCTGTACCAAAGAAAAGTCAAGCAGCGTGCCTGAATGACTATCGTCCAGTGGCTCTGACATCCATCATCATGACGTGCTTCGCAAGGTTAGTCATGGCACGAATCAACTCCAGCCTCCCGGATTGCCTTGATCCACTACAGTTTGCCTACCGCTGCAACACGTCCACAGCAGACGGCATCTCCATGGCCCTGCACTCTACCCTGGAACACCTAGATAACAAAGACACCTTGTCAGACTCCTATTTATCGACTACAGCTCAGCCTTCAACACCATCATTCTTACGAAACTCATCTCCAAACTCCGTGGCCTTGACCTCAGCTCCTCCCTCTGCAACTGGATCCTGAACTTTCTAACCCACAGGCCACAATCAGTAAAGATAGACGACAACACCTCCCCCACGATCATCCTCAACACCGGTGCCCCACAAGGCTGTGTCCTCAGCCCCCTACAATACTCCTTATACACCTATGACTGTGTGGCCAAATTCCCCTCCAACTCGATTTTCAAATTTGCTGATGACACCACCGTAGTGGGTCGGATTTCAAACAATGGCGGGACAGAGTACAGGAATGAGATAGAGAATCTGGTGAACTGGTGCGACGACAATAATCTCTCCCTCAATGTCAACAAAACGAAGGAGATTGTCATCAACTTCAGGAAGCGTAGTGGAGAACATGCCCCTGCCTACATCAATGGGAATGAAGTAGAAAGTAGAACAAAATAGAAAGGGTCAAGAGCTTTAAGTTATTAGGTGTCCAGATCACCAACAACCTGTTTGAGGTCACGTACCAACCGACTCAAGAACAGCTTCTTCCCGACTGCCACCAGACTTTTGAATGGACCTACCTCGTATTGAGTTGATCTTTTCTCTACACCTTGCTATAACTGTAATCTTATATTCTGCAGTCTCTCCTTCCTTCCTTATGTACTGTATGCATTGTTTGTACAGCATGCAAGAAACTTTTCACTGTGTACTAATACATGTGACAATAATAAATCAAATCAAAGGTGCTGGACGGCAAGATGGGAGCCGACTCTTTGCTCTTCACTCTGATCCCACCATCTGCTACAGCCCAGCATTCCTGGTCTCTGGCCTGGCAGAGAGGCTCCTCGTCAGCTGGTGTCAGGGCTCGGCTGATTGACATATTTCCAATCCTCCTGTGATCTTTCTTTAATGTTGTGGGCTTGATGTCCCTGATGGTGGAAGGGGAAATTTAGTCTCCACAGAATGAACAACAGACACCTTAATCAGCTGGCATTCCTCTTCCACATGGTGGGAGCTCCGGGATGTGTTATCCCTACATTCACTCTCACAGGATTTGGAGCATGCTGGCCACGAGTCAGATGCCGATCACACACGCACATCCACTGTTCAGGCCGCAGCTTCAGCTGGGGTGGACAATTATTTCATCGGCCTGGCTGATCCCTACCCATGTTGAGATCAATCCTGTGTTTCTCACGTGTAAGGCACAGCGCTCTCAGCATTCAGTTACACTCAGCCTGGAAGTGCAGAAGAGGCCATTGACCTGCTTTCAAAATTGGACCCAGCTGGGCTCCATGGCTGCCAATCTCACTTGCTAACACCATAAGGGCTTCCAGGGTCAGGTGAGAGGGTCTCTTGCAGTCATTGGGGACAAAACCTCCGTCCGGAAAAGGGCCGTGCAAGGCAGCAGTTCTGAGGCCTGCTAAGAACTATAGTTCCCAAACACCGAACTCCAACATCCGAACTATACTCAAGGTAAGCATTGGAGTTCATTACAGTGCTGATGAATCTTGCTCTGGCTGTTTTTAGTGCCCATAGAAGTGTCCATGCAAGGGGATACTTCAAGTCCTACCCAGGTCTACACATGCTTGGCTCTCATCTGGGCCAACTTTTGTGCAAGGGTTTACACTGCTGACGGCCTCCGCTCCTCAGTGAGGAAGCTCGCATTCAATGAGGCTCGCGGGGAAGTTAATTGCTGCATTTCCATCGGCCACGTGCTGTTTATAACATCCCTCCCCCTTCAAAGTCCGAAGACCCATCGGAGAAAGGTGGAACAGGAGGGCGCCTGCGCTTTTTCACCTGTGGTTGTACCTCTTTCACCTATGGGGCTGGAGCAGGAGGTGTATATGCGGATGGTGAACGTCATTTCCTTACTGTTCGGAGGGGTGGGGAAATGGTTGGGGCATTCAGGCGGGTTCACTGTCAGAAACATCCGCTGCCTGGGTCTCCGTTTCAGAGTGCGAGTCCTCGACCTCCCACATCTCTGCATCGAACCCACAGGGCCAGTTTCATACCAGGTTGGAGCTCAGGAGTGATGAAAAAGCTCCTCCAGAGGTCGTGGGAAACTGGCCCTGTCTGTCAAACTCCCGTTCCTGGGGCTCACCTGGTGCTGCCTCTGAAGTTTCGGATGTAAATTTGGTCTCGCCACCTGGTCTGAACTGCCTGGTTCGCTCCCGCCTGTCTGGACAACACTTCTACTGGTGAAGTGAGTAGTATTCCATTTTGTAAGGGTAGAGAGTCTAATGAAAAGTGAAGTGGTGGTAGGAATAAGAGAGAAATTACCTTTTTCAGGGGCACAGTTTATCCTGAGTAATGACAGAGCTGGATCATAGTTGGGAGTGATGTTTACTGTGGTTGAAAAACTGGCGGAAAGTCAATCAACTGGGGTTAATGGTTCTTGCTTGGGTTGTTGGTGGTGCTTGCTCCAACACCCAGAGCGAGAAACATTAACACTCAGAGCACGAACCATCAACACCCAAAGCAGGAAACATCAACACCCAGCGCAAGAACCATCAACAACCAGAGCAAGAATCATCAACACCCAGAGCAAGGAACATCAACACACAGAGCAAGAAGCATTAACACCCAGCGCAAGAACCATCAACACCCAGAGCAGGAACCAACAACACCCAGCGTAAGAACCATCAACACTCAGCGCAAGAACCATCAACACACAGAGCAAGGAACACCAACACCCAGAGCAAGAAACATGAACACCCAGATAAGGACCATCAACACCGAGAGCAAGAACCATCAACACCCAGAGCAAGAACCATCAACACCCAGAGCAAGAACCATCAACACCCAGAGCAAGGAACATCAACACCCAGAGCAAGGAACATCAACACCCAGAGCAAAAACCATCAACACTCACAGCAAGGAACACCAACACCCAGAGCAAGAAACATGAACACCCAGAGCAAGGACCATCAACACCGAGAGCAAGAACCATCAACACCCAGAGCAAGAACCATCAACACCCAGAACAAATACCATCAACTCCCAGAGCAAGATACATCAACACCCAGAGCAAGAACGATCAACAACCAGAGCAAGGAACATCAACACCCAGAGCAAGCACCATCAACACCCAGAGCAAAAACCATCAACACCCAGATCAAAAACCATCAACACCCAGAGCAAAAAACATCAGCAGCCAGAGCAAGAAACAGCAACACCCAGAGCAAGGAACATCAAAACCCAGAGCAAGAAACATCAACACCCAGAGCAAGAACCATCAACACCCAGGGCAAGGAACATCACACCCAGAGCAAGGGACATCGACACCCAGAGCAAGAACCATCAACCTCCAGAGCAAGAAACATCAACACCCAGAGCAAGAACCATCAACACCCAGAGCAAGAACTATCAACACCCAGAGCAAGAAACATCAACACCCAGAGCAAGAAACATCAACACCCAGAGCACGGAACATCAATACGCAGAGCAAGGAACATCAACACGCAGAGAAAGGACCATCAACACCCAGAACAAGAACCATCAATACCCAGAGCAAGAAACATCAACACCCAGAGCACGGAACATCAACACGCAGAGAAAGGACCATCAACACCCAGAGCAAGAAACATCAACACCCAGAGCAAGAAGCATCAACACCCAGAGCACGGAACATCAACACGCAGAGAAAGGACCATCAACACCCAGAGCAAGGAACATCAACACCCAGAGCAAGAACCGTCAACACCCAAAGGAAGAATCATCAACATCCAGAGCAAGAACCATCAACACCCAGAGCAAGAACCATCAACACCCAGAGCAAGGAACATCAACACCCAGAGCAAGGAACATCAACACCCAGAGTAAGAGCCATCAATGACCAGAGCAAGAATCATCAGCACGCAGAGCAAGATCCATCAAAACACAGAGAAAGGAACACCAACACCCAGAGCAAGAAGCATGAACACCCAGAGCAAGGACCATCAACACCAAGAGCAAGAACCATCAACACCCAGAGCAAGAACCATCAACACCCAGAGCAAAATCCATCAACACCCAGAGCAAGGAACATCAACACCCAGAGCAAGGACTATCATCACCCAGAGCAAGGACTATAATCACCCAGAGCAAGAACCATCAACTCCCAGAGCAAGGAACATCAACACCCAGAGCAAGGAACATCAACACCCAGTGCAAGCACCATCAACACCCAGAGCAAAAACCATCAACACCCAGAGCAAGGACTATCATCACCCAGAGCAAGGACTATAATCACCCAGAGCAAGAACCATCAACACCCAGAGCAAGAAACATCAACACCCAGAGCAAGGAACATCAACACCCAGAGCAAGAAACATCAACACCCAGAGCAAGGAACATCACACCCAGAGTGAGGAACGTCAACACCCAGAGCAAGAACCATCAACACCCAGAGCAAGAACCATCAACACCCAGAGCAAGAACCATCAACACCCAGAGCAAGAACCATCAACACCCAGAGCAAGAACCATCAACACCCAGAGCAAGAACCATCAACACCCAGTGCAAGAACCATCAACACTCAGGGCAAGAACCATCAATGACCAGAGCAAGAATCATCAGCACCCAGAGCAAGAAACATCAACACCCAGAGCAAGAACCATCAACACCCAGAGCAAGAAACATCAACACCCAGAGCAAGGAACATCAACACCCAGAGCAAGAACCATCAACACACAGAGCAAGGAACATCAAAACCCAGAGCAAGAAACATCAACACCCAGAGCAAGAACCATCAACACCGAGAGCAAGAAACATCAACACCCAGAGCAAGAACCATCAACACCCAGAGCAAGAACCATCAATACCCAGAGGAAGAACCACCAATGACCAGAGCAAGAACCATCAACACAAAGAGCAAGAACCATCAATACCCAGAGCAAGAACCATCAATGACCAGAGCAAGAATCATCAGCATCCAGAGAAACAACCATCACCACCCAGAGCAAGAACCATCAACACCCAGAGCAAGAACCATCAACACCCAGAGCAAGGGACATCAACACCCAGAGCAAGGGACATCAACACCCAAAGCAAGGAACATTAACACCCTGAGCAAGAACTATCAACAACCAGAGCAAGGAACATCAGCATCCAGAGAAAGAACCATCACCACCCAGAGCAAGAACCATCAACACCCAGAGCAAGAACCATCAATACCCAGAGCAAGGGACATCAACACCCAAAGCAAGGAACATTAACACCCTGAGCAAGAACTATCAACAACCAGAGCAAGGAACATCAACACCCAGAGCAAGAACCATCAACAACCAGAGCAAGGAACATGGTTGATGACTTTAAGTTCTTGCTCTGAGTATTGATTGTTCTTGTTCTGGGTTTTGCTGTTTCTTGCTCTGGGTGTTAATTTATTTGCTGTGTGTGTTGATTGTTCTTACTCTGAGTGTTGATGGTTGTGGCTCTGGATTTTAATGTTATGCTCTGTTGCTGATGATATTTGTTCTGGATGTTGTTGGTTTTTGCTCTGCATGTTAATGTATTTGCTCTTGGAGTTGATGTTTCTTTCTCCGGATGTTGATCACTCTTGCTCTGGTTGTTGATGATTCTTGCTCTCTGCAATAAGGTGGGTCCTCACAGTATCTGGCACAGTGAGGTGGGAAGCCCAGAGAGGTTCAGGCGGATATTGTTGCTGTTTATAAATGGTGTCACCAGCTGTACTACCACCACTAGAATTTGTGCCGTCCTGCCCACCCTGACATCTTTTGTCAGACCCTGCACCTCCATCTGGTTAAGTGGCCATCGTCAAGTGATTGCATTTGGAGACCATTCTGCCCCCATGGTAATGGCACCAAAGTCGCCGCTCGAACCCACATCTCTGTCATTAAATCTCACTGACGTTTTGCAGATCTTGACTCGACACTAGCCTATAAAGTTTATGCAGTGCCTGGATCTGAGCAGGTACAAGTGTCAAATCAAGAGACTGTGCTTCTTCATTAGAGGTTGTGTATTGCTCTCACTCTTTATGGTGGGGCTATGGCAGCTGGCTAGGTGCCAACTCTTGGCTATCGAGTATGCGAAAAGTGAGAATCTGGGTGAGGGAAGGTCGATGCTTGTGCAACATGCCTGATAGCAGGAAGAGGAGGGATTTGAGAAGCAACGTAAGTTATTCTCATCCTTAATGTTCTTGGCAACACCAGATACAATCAACTTAGTGAAAGCCAATTCCATGATGTGGATTACCGTCTCCTCCAGTGGACTTTGGTGAGGCCCCTTTATTTTGTTGTATTTATCAACGCGGTCTGAAAATCCACCATACCGACATTGTCATAAGAAAAGGACGATTAGTGAAATTTCAGGCAAAGAAAAGCTGGTTGAACTTTCACACAGAAAATCAAGATTGGTCATAATTTCCCAGGAACCAATCAAACACACTTTGACACTTATCTCGACTTTAACATCATCTTTGAACACTTACCTCACAAGATGTCAGCATTTCAATCACACTTCTGATTACCAATGCTATTATATAAAATGCATTCTGCAATATGTTCCTGGTGTAATAAAATAACCTAACCACAATTCATCATTAGCAACATCACAAGACCTTTATTGTTAGGGCACAAAAGGATCATAAATATTACTTTATTAGATAATAAATTAAATATCCCTTTTAGCACCACACTTTCCACTGTAATGTGTTCATTGGTTGGCCCCCAAACCCAGGCTTACAAAGAGGGGACCATTGCATTTCAATATTGCGAGTGCATTTCTTCAATCATCGGGTCACTCATTTTATAGTGCTGATGTTTCATCCAGGAACCTTAAATTCCATAACAGATCTAATCTGAGCAATGGGATTTCGGGATCTGCAGCCTCGTGATCCAAATCTGACACCTCTGAAGGTGATGGCTGATACTTAACAGTCTGAGTCAACTACCAGCCTTCAATCTGAGTTCCAATATCCCTGACATTTCAATAAAATTGCACTCACGGGAATTTTGCAATGGCTATTATTTGTGTTACGTAGCGATATTTCAGCTGTTAAAATAGCATGGTTTTGCATGTAAAACATCAAAAAAAGTAATTACTCTGTAAATGCTCCCCTTAGCAAATTGCTGTGTTATGGAATCGCCCATGAATTTCCCCTGCAATACTTTAAAGCAATGGAAGTACAGTTGTGGCTTCAGTAATCCAGATTTTGAATTAACGATCTTGTCTTCTTGTAAGAGCAAGTGCAGCAGAGAAATAAAAAATCAAAACTGTCGGGACTTTCTTTCATAAATTGCATTTGTTAGCCCAATAATGCATCGCCTCACTCATGAGTGGTAGCGAATTTTATTAGTCAAAGAAATTTCAACATCCTCAACTTATGACGACTAGGATGGAAATTTTCTATGAAGGGTGGGTTATATAGCACTCTTGACATAAATATCTTCTAGGTTATGGTCAGGAAGTAGTCCAATGTGCCTCGGTATTATGTGTGGCAGAAAATTCAAGCTTCCGGTCCAAAATTGCTTCATGTAGAATCAATGTGGCGAATCTTGTTGTTGGCACCAGGAGCTGTCTGGAGAAAAAGATGTGAAGCCTGGAAAGTCAATGGGTCTCTTTGGATTGGGAATAGAAAAGTCACCCCAGCTGCTCATCCTGAAATAGCATCAGACACATTTTGAAGAAGAATTTTTTTTTCTTGGTTTCCTTGGCATTTTTCATTTCGATATATTTGCTTGCAAATTATTATTCCCTTTGTCATTTATGATGATGGAGAAATGGGTGGTTGCACACTTTCCTTCCGCTTCTGGAGCATGAAATTTAATTCAACAGTGGCAGAAGGGACAAAACACTCTCCAGCCCTGTTGCTGATGGCATCCTCATGAAATGAGATTTGACTGTCCATATCCAGTTGCTAATGTCACGGACTGAATTTGTGTGTTTCCTTTCACTACCCATGATTAACAGATTTGTAAGTCAGTGGTGTGTTTTTGTTTATCCCCAGGGTGAATCCCAGGGTGAATCCCAATTAAATAATTCCAACAGCAAGTTTAAAAATAAAGAAGATTATTTATTGTGACGCATCCACCCCAAATATGACCCAACGTTTCATTCACTCATCTCACACACACAAAGATTAGATACAAGTGATGGTAATGTATTGTGACAGCTGATAAGTATATCCGTCTCTTTTATGGCACGCCTGTAGTTTCTTGGATAAAATTGATGTTTTAGTTGAAGTGAAGGTCTTGTAAAGTCAGGGGTTCTCAGCAGGCTGAGAGTTTACCGGCAGCTGAATTCCTAAGAGGTTGATTCTCAGGTGAAATTGAATCAGGACATGTGGGGGTGTCCTACTCTTGCGTGGCATCTCCCACTTTCAAGGTATTGCTACTTGCTGACCTGGGACCAGTTCAATGGCATTTGGTGGAACTCCTCTGTTTGCAAGCAGCTCCTTGCTGGTTTTAAAAGCAGGCACCAAAATGGTTCCCTCATCATCTGACTTTCACAAGTTCAGAAGGGTGACACCCATCATGCACGCATTGAGTTTCGGTGTTTCCTTTTATTTATTTAGGGTGAAACAGTGAGTCGGTTGGCTGGCATTCGGTTCGCGGATTTCTTGGATGGCTGTGAATGTCCATATTTAATTAGGTATTTGCTTGAGACTTTGGGCTGTCTGAAGCTCAAAATGCCAAAGATCACATAATTCAAGGCAACTATTTTAATAGTCTGTGTTCAGTTTAAAAAGTATTGGCTAAAAGTTCATAATATCCTGGGGCATTACGTTGATGTTGCACAAGTTGGCAATCTCATTTTGAGAGACCAGAGGAAGTGTAAGAAGTGTAGGGCATAGGGATCACCTCTGCACTCAGACCTGGAGGTTGGGGCATTGCCCTGCGCTAGAGGTGAAAGATGTTTCCTTTGCATCTTAAACCCTCGTGGAAACACTTCCATGAAAAAGCACAATTCCCTGAGGATGATTTTGTCCCCTTAGACCAGCAACAGGTGTGAAAGCACCAGATTTCTCTGCACAGCGTGGCCATGAAATTATGAATGTGAATCTGACAATCTGCCTGGGAGTTTTCCGGATGTTGGGGAAGATCTATACAGATTTGCAAATCATAATGCTGGCATATGTGGAGTGGGTTAAAGGGCAAGTTGGCAGATCCAGTTTAATTGTTTCCAGTTGCATCCAACAGTCATCCTGAAACTTTATTTTATTGCCAAGGAGAATTTTGTCGGACTTATTATTTCATCAGGTGCTTTCGAGGATGACCTAGTCTCCTGAGGAAATCTTGCAAAGCCAGTGGTGCCTAATTGCTCTGTATCTGAGTATGCTGCTTTCTCAAATGAGGGCAGCCCAGAAGACTAAAAGTAACCTGTGTGTAAAATGTTGCACAGCTACGGAAACAGCACTCAGCCCTGATTGAACTGCATTAGCCCGCCGCGTACAGATCTGCCCAGTGCTGCATTCTGGGTGGCTGAAAAAGTTGAAGTACAGATAATACAAGAGCAAACCCCTCATTTTGTACGTGAGACTACCTGTTACATTTTGCAGCTGCGGGCATACCAATATGGACTGTCCTTCAAAATATAGAAATCATGTGTGGAGGGTTGGATTGCAAAATTCCATCAATTAGCCAACTTTTGCAAATTAATTCAGTTCATTTTTGACTTTATACAAAATGTGGGTGTCCCAGCAGCTTGGGAAGACCCCAAGATAAAAGGTAAATATTGCAAATGCCGGAATTGTGAAATAGCAGCTGTGACTCCTGGAGATACACAGCAAAATGATGAACATCTGATACAAAGAAACGCTGGCTAATCTTTCAGACATGGATCCAAACCCCGTCAGAGGGTTTATACAAGAAACATGAACCTACGTTTTCTCTTTTTAGATGAAACTTGAAACTGTATGTCAAAATTTAACTGGACCATTAGGAATTGAAAATTAGCCTGAAAGTCAAAATGACATATTTTACACATGTACCATTGTGTGGTGACAGGTACTGGAGCTGGGCAATGACTCATTGCCAATGATTGCTTTACGATATCATGAAGGAGGACATTAAATTTTATTTGGTTACTTGGTTTGAGGCAATGCTCTAAAATTACTAGAATTAACCTGTGAGACATTGCTCACTCATTTTTTGACTTGTCAAAATGTACTTTGCCCGACTAAAACCTGGATAAGCAGCATTTGGTGAAACATCTCTACGTTTTCTCTTTTCTTCTTTCAGGGCCTGTTGAATGTGTTATGTGCTTTGATCGTTTTCTCTTTCTGCCTCATTCTGTGCTTCGTTATTGAGGCACGATCAATTGGACAAAAGACGATAGTTGAATCCAACTGAGGCTTTATTGCTATCAGATGTGTGACCTCCCACAGCAGCTGGCGAAATGGTTGCTGGCTGGAGGACACGCATATTTATACACCGTCTCCTGGGTGGAGCCAGCAGGCAGGGCCTACCGGCGAACCTGTAGTACAGGTCCTACCGTACATCACCTAATACAGGTGCAACAGTGGTTTACCACATTCACCCCTGTTAAAAATTGAGTCCGGCGGGGGTGGATAACTATATACAATAATGAGTTAATATTTACAAGATTTGAGCAAACAAATGTCCTTTGATGTCCAGTGGATCGGTCAGAGATTTAGCCAGTCCGGGGCCTTGATGTTCCTCTGGGAGCGACGCAGTGGTGTCGGCGATGTTGGTGCTGATCTGGTCGAAGGTGACTCCGGGAGCGTGCTGAAATCCTCTTCACCGTCGGGCGTGGGCAGTGGGGGGACGGATGGTCCTGGGGGGGGTGCTGTTGGGAGCGACGGGGGAGGGGAGGGTGGCACTGGGGGCGGAGGGGGTGTGGGGGTGGAACCAGCTGGTGCCAGGTCCCTGAGGGAGACAGTATCCTGGCGGCCGTCGGGGAACACCACGTAGGCGTACTGGGGGTTTGCGTGGAGCAAGTGCACCCTCTCCACCAACGTGTCCGCCTCGTGGAGTCGGACGTGCTTACGGAGAAGCACGGTTCCCGGAGCTGCAAGCCAAGTCCCGGATGTGGACTTCCTGGGGAAGGCAAAAAGACGTCCATGGGGTGTATTGTTAGTGACAGTGCAGAGTAATGAGCGAATGGAGTGGAATGCATCAGGGAGGACCTCCTGCCAGCGGGAAGCCGGGAGGTTTCTGGACCGTAGGACCAGCTGGACGGCCCTCCAACCATCCAATTCTCCCTTTCCACCTGTCTGTTTCCCCGGGGGTTATGGCTTGTCATTCTGCTGGAGGCGATACCCCTGCTGAGCAGGAACTGACTCAGCTCATTGCTCATGAATGAAGATCCCCTGTCACTGTGGATGTAGGCGGGGAAACCGAACAGAGTGAAGATTGTGATGGCAGACATCATGTCGGCGCATGGGATGGCAAATGGGAATCTGGAGTATTCGTTGATCACACTGAGAAAATATGTGTGATGGTCGGTGGAGGGGAGGGGGCCTTTGAAGTCCACGCTGAGGCGTTCAAAAGGGCGGGAGGCCTTCACCAGGCGTGCGCGGTCCGGCCGGTAGAAGTGCGGCTTGCACTCCGCACAGACCTGGCAGTCCCTGGTGATTGTCCTTACTTCCTCGACGGAGTAGGGCAGATTTTGTGCCTTAATGAAGTGGTGCAACCGTGTGACTCCTGGGTGACAAAGGCTGTCGTGCAGGGCCCGGAGTCGGTCAACTGTGCGATGGTACATGTACCTCGGGATAGGGCGTCTGGAGGTTCGTTGAGTTTGCCGGGGCGATACATAATCTCGTAATTATAGGTGGAGAGCTCGATTCACCACCGCAAGATTTTATCATTTTTGATCTTGCCCCGCTGTGTGTTGTTGGACATGATGGCTACCGACCGTTGGTCAGTGAGGAGAGTGACTCTCCTGCCAGCCAGGTAATGCCTCCAATGCCGCACAGCTTCAACGATAACTTGGGCCTCCTTTTCGGCGGATGAGTGCTGAATTTCTGAGGCATGAAGGGTGCGGGAAAAGAATGCCACGGGCCTGCCTGCCTGATTGAGGGTGGCGGCAAGGGCGGCGTCTGATGCGTCGCTTTCTACTTGGAAGGTCAGTGTCTCATCTACAGTGTGCATTGTGGCCTTGGCAATATCAGCTCTGATCCGGGCGAAGGCCTGTTGGGCCTCGGCCGTCAGGGGAAACTGGGTGCACTGTATGAGTGGGTGGGCCTTGTCCGCATAGTTTGGGACCCACTGAGCGTAGTACGAAAAGAACCCTGTGGTAGTCTGTGTAGAGGTAGTACGGTACCTGGTAATGCTGGAACACCATTGATAGATATTGTATGTTTCCTATTGGTCAAGCTGTATGGTAGCTCCGCCCTGCAAGGTGGGGTATAAGAGCCCGTGCCGCCCCAGCAGCCTTCATTCTGTACCTGAGCTGCTGGGGAAAACATCTAGTGCTTTAAAGCCTTCAGTTGGACGACAACCTCGCTTTAGTGGTCATTGATCGTGCATCACTTTAATAAGCTAGATTTAAAAAGGATGGAGCTCCGAATCAAGCCGGAGTGTCTGCAACTCAGCCCCCACGCGGCGAACTCAGCGGCAATCTTCAAGCACTGGCTGGCGTGTATTAAAGGATATCTCGGAACGGCCGAAAATACACCCACGGGAGAACAGAAATTGCAAGTTCTGCACTCGAGGGTGAGCCCGGAAATTTACACCCTCATCAAGGACGCGGAAGATTTTGATGCAGCAATAGAGCTGCTAAAAGGACATTATATTCGCCCGGTAAACCAGGTCTACGCCCGACATCTGCTAGCAACGAGGCGACAAATCCCTGGGGAATCGTTGGAAGAATTCTACCGTGCGCTCCTGGTGTTGGGGAGAAACCGCAGCTGACCGCAAGTTTCGGCGAGCGACCACACAGAACTCTTGATCCGGGACGCTTTCGTGGCAAGTATGATGTCCTCCCAAATCTGCCAGCGATTGCTGGAAAAAGACACCCTAGGCCTCAAGGAGACACGGGCCCTTGCAGGCTCCCTGGATGTGGCCTCCAGAAATGTCCGCGCTTACGTTCCCGACCGCGTGGCAGTCCCCTGGGCAGCGTGGAACCCCTCCGCAGCGGACACCGAGAAATCCCCCATCCCCCCACACGCTTGTGCTGCAAGACGGCCTGGCAACCCCGGGGGGGGGCCCCGCTGCTACTTTTTCGGGCAGGCCAAGCGCCCCCGGCAGCGCTGCCCGGCCCGCCCATCCACCTGCAAGGGATGAGGTAAAAAAGGGCCACTTCGTGGTGGCATGCCAGGCCCGTGCGGTCGCTGCGGTCTCCGGCGGTGATTGTGGACCGCCACCACAAACCGCTCCACGGTCCCCGTACGGCAAGCGGGCGCTGCCATCTTCCTACTTCAGGGCCACGTGCGACCCCCGGGCGCCGCCACCTTGTCCCGCGGACGCCACGTTCGATGGATGGGCGCCGCCATTTTGTGCATTCCCAGCCGTGTATGACCAATGGGAGCCGCCATCTAGGATGGACTCCCAGGACCCCAGCTCGGCTGACCGTACACCGCCCGAAGAGAACACTCAACTGTTGAGATTAGCCTCGGTGACCCTGGATCAGTCCCGGCCTCGAACACTCTCAACTGCTACAACAGCAGTACTAATCAACGGGCACGAGCCGTCCTGCTTAATCGACTCTGGGAGCACAGAGAGCTTCATACACCCCAACACGGTAAGGCGCTGTTCTCTCCTCGTCCACCCCGTTAATCAAAACATCTCCCTGGCTTCCGGTTCCCACTCAGTAGAGATAAAGGGGTTTTGTGTAGCAAACCTCACAGTCCAGGGAAGGGAGTTTAAAAATTACCGGCTCTACGTCCTTCCCCACCTCTGCGCGGCCACACTCCTAGGTTTAGACTTCCAGTGTAATCTCCAAAGTCTAACTTTCAAATTCGGCGGCCCTATACACCCCTCACTGTCTGCGGCCTCGCGACCCTCAAGGTCGATCCGCCTTCCCTGTTTGCGAACCTCACCCCAGATTGCAAACCCATCGCCACCAGGAGCAGACGGTACAGTGCCCAGGATCGGATCTTTATTAGGTCAAAGGTCCAAAGGCTACTGAGGGAAGGAGTCATTGAAGCTAGCAACAGTCCCTGGAGAGCTCAAGTAGTGGTGGTAAAGACCGGGGAGAAGCATAGGATGGTCATCGACTACAGTCAGACCATCAACAGGTTTACGCAGCTGGACACGTACCCTCTCCCCTGCATATCCGACCTGGTAAACAGGATTGTGCATTGCAAGGTCTTCTCCACGGTGGATCGTAAGTCCACCTACCACCAGCTCCCCATCCGCATAGTGACCGCATATACACTGCCTTCGAGGCAGATGGGCGGCTCTATCACTTATTAAGGGTTCCTTTCGGTGTCACCAACGGGGTCTCGGTCTTCCAACGAGAGATGGACCGAATGGTTGACCGGTACGGTTTACGGGCAACATTCCCATATCTCGATAATGTCACCATCTGCGGCCACGACCAGCAGGACCATGACACCAACCTCCGAAAATTCCTCCAGACCGCAAAGATCCTTAACCTTACATATAACAAGGATAAATGCGTGTTTAGCACCGACCGACTAGCCAACCTCGGGTACGTAGTGCAAAATGGAATTATAGGCCCCGACCCTGAACGCATGGAGTTCCCCCTCCCTCACTGCTCCAAGGCCCTGAACCACTGCCTAGGGTTTTTCTCTTACTATGCCCAGTGGGTCCCCAACTATGCGGACAAGGCCCGTCCCCTGATCCAATCCACAGCTTTTCCCCTGTTGATTGAGGCCCGCCAGGCCTTCAGCCGCATCAAAGCAGACATTGCAAAGGCCACGATGCACGCCATCGACGAGTCCCTCCCCTTCCAGGTCGAGATCGACGCGCCTGACGTAGCTCTGGCGGCCACCCACAACCAAGCGGGCAGACCCGTGGCCTTCTTCTCACGTACCCTCCATGCTTCCTAAATCCGCCACTCCTCAGTCGAAAGGAAGGCCCAGGCAATAGTAGAAGCTGTGCGACATTGGAGGCATTACCTGGCCGGCAGGAGATTCACTCTCCTCACTGACCAACGGTCGGTTGCTTTCATGTTTGATAATGCACAGCGGGGCAAGATAAAAAAAAACGTCAAGATCTTGCGGTGGAAGATCGAACTCTCCACCTACAACGACGAGATCTTGTATCATCCCGGGAAGCTAAACGAGCCTCCTGATGCCCAGTCCCGCGGCACATGTGCCAACGCACAAGTGGACCGCCTCCGAACCCTCCACGAGGACCTCTGCCACCCGGGGGTCACTCGCTTTTTCCACTTTATCAAGACCCGCAACCTGCTCTACTCCATCGAGGATGTCAGGACAGCCACCAGGGACTGCCAAATCTGTGCGGAGTGCAAACCGCACTTCTACCGGCCAGAGAAGGCGCACCTGATAAAGGGTTCCAGTCCCTTTGAACGCCTCAGCATGGACTTCAAAGGCCCCCTCCCCTCCACCGACCGCAACACGTACTTCCTGAACGTGATTGACGAGTACTCCCGGTTCCCATTCGTCATCCCCTGCCCCGATTTGACAGCAACCACCGTCATCAAGGCCCTCCATAGCATCTTTGCACTCTTCGGGTTCCCCGCTTACAGACATAGTGATAGGGGTCCTCCTTTATGAGCGACGAACTGCATCAATTCCTGCTCAGCAAGGGCATCGCCTCGAGCAGGACGACCAGTTACAACCCCCGGGGTAACGGACAGGTAGAGAGGGAGAACGGAACGGTCTGGAAGACCGTCCTACTGGTCCTACGGTCCAGGAATTTCCAGTCTCCCGCTGGCAGGAAGTCCTCCCGGATGCCCTCCATTCCATCCGGTCACTGCTTTGTACCACAACCAACCAAACACCCGACGAACGTCTCCTTGTCTTCCCCAGGAAGTCCTCCTCTGGGACCTCGGTCCCGACCTGGCTGGCAGCTCCTGGACCCATCCTGCTCTGAAAACACGTGCGGGCGCACAAATCGGACCCGTTGGTCGAGAGGGTCCATCTTCTCCACGTTAACCCCCAGTACGTCTACGTGGCGTACCCCGACGGCCGACAAGATACGGTCTCCCTACGAGACCTGGCGCCCGCCAGAGCACCACGCACACCACAGCCACCAGTCCCACCCTCCCTCCCACCAGTGCACCTTACAGGAGGATCGGTCCTTCCGTCGGCCCCGTCTAGGCCCCCCTACCCACCGACGCACCCCGCAGACGCTCCCTTCCCAGGTCAACCGTTTTCCCCACCAGCGCCGTCTAAGTGTGTCGAAGCTGCCACAGAGATCGAGGCGACGGCACCGGATTCACAGACACCCGAGCCTCCACCGGAGTCACCACTGAAGCTTCGACGATCACAGAGGACGACCAGGGCCCCCGATCGACTGATTGCGTCATTTTAAAGTGTATAGTTAATTATGAATCATAAATTGTAAATAGTAAATAGAATTGTAAATAGTTACAAAACGCTGTACGGAGGTATTACGGTACCTCCATAACTATAATTTCTACCACGATACCATGTTGTAATATCAGGCCACCACCCCCGCCGGACTCTTTTTTAACAGGGGTGAATGTGGTAGTCTGTGCAGCGGTATTACGGTACCTGGTAATGCTGGAACACCATTGGTAGATATTGTATGTTTCCTATTGGTCAAGCTGTATGGTAGCTCCGCCCTGCAAGGCGGGGTATAAGAGCCCGTGCCGCCCCAGCAGCCTTCATTCTGTACCTGAGCTGCTGGGGGAAACATCTAGCTTATTAAAGCCTTCAGTTGGACTACAACCTCGCTTTAGTGGCCATTGATCGTGCATCAAACCCCAGGCAGCGTTTGGGGGCCTTGGGACAGTGGGGGAGGGGGAGCTCCATGAGGGGGCGCATGCGGTCGGGATCGGGCCCCAGAACTCCGTTCTGGACCACATAGCCGAGGATGGCTAAGTGGTTTGTGCTGAACATGCACTTCTCCTTGTTGTATATGAAGTTTTGGAGAGTAGCAGTGTGGAGAAATTTAGCAAGGTTGGCATCGTGGTCCTGCTGATCATGGCCGCAGATGATGACGTTGTCTAGGTACGGAAAGGTGGCCCGCAACCCGTTCCGGTCGACCATTCGGTCCATCTCCCTTTGGAAGACCGAGACTCCGTTTGTGACGCCGAAGGGACCCTAAGGAAGTGGTATAGGCGGCCGTCTGTCTCGAAGGCGGTGTATGGACAGTCTGATTTACGGATGGGGAGCTGGTGGTAGGCGGATTTCAGGTCTACCGTTGAGAAGACCCGGCCTGCGCAATCTGGTTAACCATGTCAAATATGTGTTGGAGGGGGTAGGGGATACGCGTCGAGCTGCGAGTACCGATTGATGGTCTGGCTGTAGTCCATGACCATTCGATGTTTCTCCCCAGTTTTAACTACTACCACTTGAGCTCTCCTGGGGTTGTTGCTGGCCTCGATGATGCCTTCCCGAAGCAGCCGCTGGACTTCGGATCTGATGAAGGTCTTGTCCTGGGTGCTGTACCGTCTGCTCCTGGTGGCGATGGGTTTGCAATCTGGAGTTAGATTGGCAAAGACGGAAGGTGGGGCGACCTTTAGGGTCGCGAGGCCGCACACAGTAAAGGGTGGTAAGGGCCCGCCGAATTTCAGAGTTAGGCTCTGGAGGTTGCACTGCAAGTCCAGGCCAAGGATTAGTGCAGCGCAGAGGTTAGGGAGGATGTAGAGGCGGAAGCGGCTGAATTCTACGCCCTGGACCGTGAGCGTTACCGTACAGTACTCCCGGATCGCTACGCAATGGGATCCGGAGGCCAGGGAGATTTTTTGGTTGGCGGGGTGTATCGTGAGGGAGCAGCGCCTTACCGTATCCGGGTGTGTGAAGCTTTCCGTGCTCCCGGAGTCCAGCTGGCAGGAGGTTACATGTCCGTTGACTTTCACGCTGGTGGATGGGTTGGTCAGGTTATGCGGACGAGACTGGTCGATTGACATGGAGGCGTGTCTTGGTTGGTCGTCGGGTAATGGGGCGGCTGATGAGCCCGGGTCCTGGAACGCTGATGGTGCCCATGTGCTGAGGGGTAGGCAAGATGGCGGCGCCCGAAAATCTTGAGGGTTACAAAATGGCGACGCCCATGGAACGCACGTTGCGGAGGTGGAACAAGATGGCAGCGCCCATGAAACGCACGTGTTGCGCAGAGGGGAAGATGGCAGCGCCCACTGGCTGCACGTGGTCTGAGGGGGGTGGATGGCGGCACCCATTGTCCATGACCGAGGGGGGTGGAGGCAATAGCGACTACTGAGCGGGCCTGGCACACCACGGCGAAGTGGCCCTTCTTCCCGCAGGCTTTTTGTAAGACTGTGAGGAAATTATACTTCGCTCCAGGAGTGTCTCCAAGCACAAATAGGGAATATCAAAACAAACCTTAGTACTGACACAGGATTAAACTAACCTTAACATTACACAAGAAATAGCTTTTAATTACCAGTTCAACAAAGCTTAACAATAAAACTCCTAACTGCTATCTTTCTATCTCCAACAAAGTAAACCCATCTCAGGTCAAAACCCACTTTTAAATACAGTTAGCAAACCCAGGAATACTTTCTGCATAGAGATGGCTGGGATAAACTGCTCTGAGAGAGAGAGAAAGAGATTCTTCAGGAAACAGCTTCAGGTTCTTGCCTGTGTCAAACTACTGTTTAACTTCCCAGCATTTGGCAAAAAGCTCCTGTTCTGTTCATAGCAAGTTCTAAATTGAAAAGTAAACCCCTGACTGCCCCTGGCTCCTCTCATTAACTACATCATCTCTATCCACCGAACTGGGTTATGACCTTCTTACTAAGGCTAAACACAATGGGATGAATTCTCCATTTGGCTGGATTCTCCGTTCCACCGGCAGCGCCGCCCCCCCCCCCGATGCCCATGCGTTTTCCTGTCATGTGGCGTGTCCACAATGGGAAATCCCATTGGCCAGCCACTGGAATGGAGAATCCTGCTGCCAGCGACTGCGCCACCATGAAACCCACGGCTGGGGAGGCGGAGAATTCACCCCAGTGTCTCTAATAATCTGCTGCCCAGGGAACCTTCTTTCTACAAACAAAATTCCATTAGCACTGATCAAATAAACAATATGAATGATTGGAATGAATTATCATAGAACCCCTACAATGTAGAAGGAGGTTAATCGGCTATCGTACGTACTGACTCTCTGAAAGAGCACCCTACCTAGGCCCCATCTCCCACCCTATCCCTGCAACCCCAACTACACTTTGGACACTTAGGGACAATTTAGCATGGCCAATCCACCTAATCTGCACATCCTTGGACTGTGGGAGGAAACCGGAGCACCTGGAGGAAACCCACGCAGGCATGGTTAGGGCGTGCAAACTCCATGCAGGCAGACATCCAAGGCCGAATTGAACCCGGGTCCCTGGTGCTGTGAGGCAGCAGGGCTGACCATTATGCAACCTTGTCACCCCCTAACTTATGAATCAGAGCATATTGGCTCCGAACCAAGCTCTTTTAGTACAACAGTGTCAATGGCAACTAGCTGACAATGTGGAAGTTTATCCAAGAAACGCATAGTCAACTATTGCCCTGCCAGCCTTTTCCTAGTCATCAGTAAATGGGAGAAGTCATCACTGTGACCTTCTCATCCATAATCTGGTCAACTCTACTCAGTCTAATTTCCCAGATCCCACTGGATCAGATCTCAGCCCTAATCCAGACATGGATGCAAGAGTTGAATGCCAAGGGAGAGGTGGGAGCGTCTGTTGCAAGACCACATTAGAGAAAATGTGTAAGGAAGGAATCTGAGCAAAACTGAATCCGATGTAGGTAAAAGGCAATATGCAGCAGTAACTGGATTAATATAAGATAAAAAGGAGTTTCTGTTTGCTGGGGGCCAGCGATCACACCCCAGCAAATCTCTCCCAGAGTTCCTCAGCAAAACACTTTCAGCTCAATCATCTTCAGCTGTTTCCTCTATTACCTTCCCTTCATCGTGAGGCTGTTCATCGATGATTCCACAGTGTTCAGCTCCATTCATAATTCCTCCAATACTGAAGTAATCCCTGCCAACCTACAATCAGGCCTGGATCATGCCTAGCTCGAACATATAAAAATGGCTGTCCTATACCTGACCTCGAAATACCTTGATACCAGCACTGGGTGACCAAAGGTAAAATAAAATATTTAACTCCCCATCAACATAAGTCGATTAATGAATTACTCAAAGCTGGAGATTAAACACGTGACCATATTGTTACAAATAATGAAAGAGGAACAACATCAATCCAGTTCTACTACACTAACGAGTTTTAAAAGGCAGTAACCATTTGTAAATATGAACCAAACATAATTTATGTGGATGTCAAAAATGCATCACTCAGGGCACAAACTACACGTGGTAATGTTCATTGGTGATCTTTATCTACAGTTCAGGTCTCTATGCACACAAAAGTATAGTTCATTAGCCCATGACGTGCAGCACAAACCTTTGCTAAACATTTGAGTTTGCAGAATTAAGAGCTTAACTTCAGTCATCACCACAACTAATTCAACTCTTTTCATTATAATGCACATATTTAGTTGAATGTTGGGGAAAGTTAGATGCCTCATATTGGTGATAATGCCAGTGTAGACATCAACATGTATATCTGGAGCAACACCAAAATGGTGGCTGGAAGAAAAACGGCAACAGCAGGAACTGCAAACTCGGGTCCTTCTCTATTGAGGAAACAGTCTACCATGAGGAGAATAGCATGTGAACTATGTCTCAAAACTTCTTTAGAGTATTAAATGCAATTGTGCTTCTTTTTACAGTGTCCCATCAGTTTTGAGCACGACACGCCTAATTGAGTAGAAATCTATTGTTGCAGTGTCAATGAGCTTATCAGAAAGTAACTGAGAAAATACTTTGAAATGTTGGCTCCTAGTGTGGGCGATACTAGGGAGACTTCAAATATAACTGAACAAGGGTTTATTGGTAACAAGTAAAGCTAAGCAACGCATAGGCACCGAGTCACTAAAATTGTCTCCACTCTCTGACTCCAGAATCCACTCTTCTTCTCCATTGGTCGGGGTTTGCATGCTCGGGTGCAATAGGCCTCGGGCTGGTCACGTGGACCCCAAGGGCTCATCCTTTAAAGTGGCTGCGCTAACGAGCGTCAGGCATCTGAACTCTTTCTACTCAGGTGACTCATTCATATCCAATGTCATGCTTAATTGTTGTCAAGAAGTTACCATCAATGTAGAATGTTTCAAATCGAATGAATTACTTTGTAAAGTGGCACACATTGTTGTTATACCACCAGAGATGCACTCATCCCTTCCCGGTTCACACACTAGGGCCATCATGTTGTCCGGGCAGTTCGAGAACTGCCCCTACCCCAAACCCCCTGAGACCTTTGTGACCCACACTGCAACCAAGGGTGGAGGTCTACAACAAAAACATCTCGAGTGACTTTTTTGTCACACGCCAACCTCCGTGTCTGTGCCGGCCCACTCCTGGACCCTTGCCTGCTCCATGGTCCTCTTTTCAAATGGAGTCAAGATCCTTAGTTTGGGCATTCCTCCGTCGGTCTTCTCTCTCTCCGGTTGTGGGCAATCTTTTCCTGCAGGGATATTATTAGCTGGAGCCTGGCAGGTCATGGGCCGTGAACAACTGGCATGTTTGGGGACTCCGTTTAGGCAGAGAGGGGTTCTGGTGAAGAGTGCCGGGATGGGGGTATGAGGATGATGCTGGAAGATCGGGTGCTAGGAACCTGCGAGTTGGTGCCTGGTTGGTTCAAGGTGACAAATGGGGGTTGACGGAAGGATCGATTTTGAAGGGGAGACAGGCATCACTTACCCTTGTAGGTCGTAGGAAGTCATTCAGCTTTTTTCTGCATTGAACCCCCGCCCTCTTGGTCAGTCTGCTGGCACTGACCAGCGCTGCCATCGTTTCCCGGGTGGGATTGGTGACCTTGCTGGAGGGCCAAACCATGGGTAGATTGTGGCCAATCTCTCCTCCATGGCACCTAACAATGGAGAAAGAGCACCCTCCGAAAACCTGGGACCTGATCTACTAGCTTGCAATCCTCCTGACTTGAATGAGATCAAGTTTTGTGGAGCCATTTAAACCAGTGCTCTCTTCATTGAACCATAGAAACATAGAATTCCTAGAGTGCAGAAGGAGACCATTTGGCCCATTGAGTCTGCACTGACCCTTTGAAAGAGCACCATTTCCAGGCCCACCCCCCATGCCCATAAGCTAACATCCCTCGCCACTAAGGGGCAATTTTAGCATGACCAATTCACCTAACCTGCATGTCTATGGACTATGGGAGTAAGTGCTCAGATGATCTACAGGGCAGATAAATCAGATGCTTTGGGCCTCAGACATCTTTCCACCATTTTTCTGGAATATTTCGCCCCTCACTCCTGGCATTCCTGAGCTAACTTTACTTTTCCAGAAACACAGGCGTACATTGTAAAAAAAAAGAAAATCTATTCACAAAGGAAAAGGGCATTAGGTTGAACAGAAACAGAAGGAAAACAAGAAATTTGAAGGTTTGGATTTAGGGAGTTACCACAAAATGTTCAAAAGGTTGAAAGATCGGATGCAGTTTATACCCCTAAAAAGTATGGAAAGAAATCTTGCAGGAACCAACCCATGAAAATACTTTTTCAGCTGTTTTATTTCAAAGAATGATAATATATGATATATAATTTTATATATAAAAAGGCCTATGATTGTTGACTGGAAAGTCTATAAAAAGTAATTAATTTAGCCAAGTAAAACATGGATGGAAAAATCATTCCAACATTTCCGATATTGAAGCCTCATATCAGCAAAGTGTTCTTTAATGTCAATTACTTAAAAAGGAGTTCCATTTCTTTTAAGATATAAGCACACATTTCTGGCTCAGCATGAATGGCGTTGATAAAAATGAAGGGAGTATTCTTGATTATTTCCTGAAATGATTAAACACAAAGGTATTTACGGAAATTGAAGGCTGCTTTCTTACTCAGTCTAGGTCGATCTCTGTACAATCTGTACGAGTTGAATAATAGGTTCTCACATAGATTGAGTGGATTTTCATTGAGTGGGGAATGGCCAGAAGAATCAATTACCTTACCTCAAAAGCCTCAGATGCCATTTGATACTTTAGTGGTAGGAGAATTCATAATGCATATCTGCTTCCCTATAGTGGCCATTGAACCAATTCATTCTGCAGAAGGCAGTAGCCCCTAATACCAGCTTGCTATTGCTCTCAATCTTAACTGCATTGGGGCAATAAATGGGATTTTTGACTACCATTTTTAAATCTTTGTGTCCAGGTTCAATTGGGGAAGCTGGCTGATGCACGGTTAATTAAACTCAAAGACGAGGTTGTAACATAACTGAAGGCTTTAATAGACTAGATCTGTTCCCCAGCAGCTTCGGTACGGAATGAGGGCTGCTAGGACGGCACTGGTTCTTATCCCCCGCCTGTCAGGGCGGAGCTACATGCCAAACAGCCAATGGTAAACTCCTAGGCTTACCCAATGGTCTGGCTAAAATATTTAATGTAAATAATGTATTGTAAGGAATTTATTTTTCACTTGCTGAAGGCTCGCTGAATTTGTCCAGTAAATGACTGAGTCATATGGCCCATGAGGTCCCAGGTTTGATCCAACTCTGTGCTAAGTTAACTGACCTTAAGTGGAGTGATGGTCGGAGGTCTACAATTAGTTTCCATGCAGTTGTGTTGGAGAAAGCAAAATGGCGTTCATAATTAGGATCCAAGACGTTCATGTGTATGTCAAGTGAGAACAGAAGTGAGAGCACAATGCTCCTTGTGCTTGAAAACCTTCAGAGGTTAGGGGTGGAGCAGCATGGTAGCATAGTGGTTAGCACTGTGGCTTCACAGCACCAGAATCCCAGGTTCGATTCCATGCTGGGTCACTGTCTGTGCAGAGTCTGCACATTCTCCCCGTGTCTGTGTGGGAATCACACCCACACCGGGTGCTCCGGTATTCCTCCCACAGTCCAAAGACATGCAGGTTAGGTGGATTTGCCATGCTAAATTGTCCTTAGTGTCCAAAAAGGTTAGGAGGGGTTATTGGGTGCAGGGGGTAGGGTGGAAGTGAGGGCTTAAGTGGGTCAGTACAGACTCGATAGGCCGAACGGCCTCCTTCTGCACTGTATGTTCTATAATGCAAAATTGGCAAGGTACCAGAAATCAACTTGAGTCCATGGAACTATGGGGAGTCAATGGAGTAAATTTCTATTTTCACTGTAAGGTTGGTCATTTTGAAATGTAAATTGTCTACCCTTTATAGACCCACCCCGTTTCCACGCCATTGACACATTGCTATTTTCCACATTAATTGCATTGAAGCCCCTCTGTGGGAGCATGCCAATTAGCATTGAGGTAGAGAAGGTTTTCTGCTTTCGTCCATTCCCACTAGTATTTAACTGCGACTACCCAAAATCATTTCACATAAGCCTCTTATAACTAGCAGACAATACATTTGGCAGAACCTCACTTAACCTTTCCTCTCAGTCTCAACAACAAGCTTCTAAGTTTCCAAAGTAAAAATGACTGTGTTATTTTGAGTGAGTGCCAGCTGAGTTGCAGCAATTCCACTCCCATTGCTCTTGATGGCTGAATGTGATCTTCTTTCCTGTTGTCTTCACCTTTCGACATTTCTGTGTTGTACTTGTTCCTTACAATTGTATCCTGGCATCCAAAAGCATCCTCACCTCGCCCTCTGCCAGTTCTTGGAGACAAAAAATTGACGCCATTAACAAATATGATGCCATTGGGCAAAGACTGTTCACGTCACCCAACTTAGTCCGTACTCATGAACATATGCTCTGCAATTCTTTCATTTGGTCCCTTATTTTTAAACAGACCATCATGTTAACTTCAAAGGGACTCCTATTCGACCTGTTTAGGTGTTTGAAATGAAAATGAAATGAAAATCGCTTATAGTCACAAGTAAGCTTCAAATGAAGTTACTGTGAAAAGCCCCTAGTCGCCACATTCCGGCGCTTGTTCGGGGAGGCTGGTACGGGAATTGAACCGTGCTGCTGGCCTGCCTTGGTCTGCTTTCAAAGCCAGCGATTTAGCCCAGTGTGCAAGATCACTCGTCCCATGGACTAAATTAACTTAGCCGGAGATTGATTGGAATTCAGTGGAGCCATTACTGGTTTGTGATTGTTTCTGCAATGCTTGTATCCAGTTACTGTCGCAAGCTCCTCTTAAAGTGAATGACAATCAGTAATACCGACCCCTTTGCCAACAATACTACTGCGTTGGATGAGGTGATCGGGGCAACGGGGGGGGTGGGGGGATGGGAGAAGATTGGCTGCTCGGTAACTAGGCAATGTTGTCTTGGTGGAGCAATAGGAAAAGTCAAATATTACTCGATGGTTTAATGCCAGGCCGAGCCTTAATCAGATCCAGTCATAAATTCTGAAAATAATAAACCATGTATTCTAAAAACCTGAGGCTTCAATTTATCTGAAATGCTAGATGAAAGAATTTGCTCCATTGAATGCTTTGAATTCCAAGGAAGTTAGCAAGTTTAACATAGTCCTGTAGTGGAGGTATACACTTCATATACAGTGTTACCTCCTAGGTAACAAAAGTAATCGGACAATGTCAAGGTGTAGGTGATAGCACAGTTGGTAATATTTTTAACACTTTCCCTTAAATTTACAGATGTATTTCCAACTTTGTAAGATATTGCTGAAAAAAGGGGCAAGCTTTTGAAGCTTTTCATCTTGAACTCATCAGGTCAGATTCAAGCAATCTCATTCTTGAAAAGCTTCGACAGTGTGTCTATTTCTCAGCCACTCTCAAGATCTGTACTCCTCAGCAACTATCTTTAATAAATATACATACATGGTTAGAATTCATTCTGTGGCATACAAATGGGCTTCTTTGCTAGAATATTGATATAGGGTTTATTAAAGCGGCTAACTGTAAAGATGTCTCGATAAATTAGTCAGATGTGATGTCCTAATTGGGAAAAGAAGGGTGACAGAAATTATACAAATTTTTCCAGAGCATTTCTAATATTTAATATCAGCCTTGCAGCAATTCTGCCTTCCAAGGATTGAAAAAAATAAAGTTTGTTCTTCTTGCCGTTCTTTCTTTCTGCCTTTCTTATATGTAATTAGAATTTGGAGCATGTTTTTGGTCACAGGCATGATGTTAACTTTTTGTCTGGTACCCAAAGCAAACCCACCAGGTCTTTTGTGCTCAGCAATCTAGACTGACAGGTTTGTGAGATACCTGTTCTCAGTTCAGGTGTCACATTTATGCCAATATGTTATATGACGGAAAACCATTGTCCAGAAGAAATTCTATTTGTAAGGTTTCACGGACTGATAAACCAGTTCCACGACTAACTAGAATGGCAAGGTGGAAAATACTTTCTTATTAAATAGCAACAATCTAAGCCATCTTATCTAAAACCTAAATCTATCAGCATTGCTCGAAATGTGCAGTTTAAAAATGGAACTCAGAGGCAAAAGACTTTCACCCTTACAAAGTGAGACTGTAGAAATGTCAGCGAAAGTCAAGGACAGGGATCAGGCCAAAAAGTAAAGTTTAACTTAATCATAAAATGTTCATGAATATTGCAGTGATAAAATGACTGTTTAACAATCAAAAATTGACATCCGCAGGGACTATAAACATTTTAATAACCTTCCCTATACGACAGTATTAACTCAAAGGGTTAGTGAAATAATTCCCAGTTGCAGAATATTTCAGTAGGTGTAAGTGGCTACTCTGTAAGGTAAAGGTAAAGTCGCCCTAGTCCCAGATGATCATCAGCTGCTTTCCCCTTTGAGGGGGAGAGCTGACTGGTGGTGATTGAACCTGAAGATCACCACACCTCAGGCGAGGGGCAAGGTTGAGAAGGTGGGGCCTTCATGGATAACCTCTGCCACTCGGTAGCAGAAGACCTAATTCACATCTGACTGCATTTAATGATAAGCTACTTAGATACAGCTGGTCTGACAATTAGTGAACTTGAGGTGTCTTTGAGCTAATCAGATCTTGCCGTTCTTGTGGAGTTTCGGAGAATAACTCTCCGGCCGGTGCGATTCACTTTTCCCACCAGTAGTGTACCTCCCTCCGCCCGCGGGCTTCCCAGCGATGTGGGATGGCTCAATGGGAAATCCCATGGGCAAGCGTCAGGAAAAGAGAATCCCACCACCAGCAAATGGCACACCACTGACAAACATGAGGCTGGGGGACTGGAGAACCAGCCCCATGAATCAAACACAAGTTGGAGAGAGATGTCTAAAATGTTACATCTCTTTGAGGGGCGACACACATGCTGAGAGGGATGAGTGACAAATGAGAGCCGAGCGAGGGATAAAGTGAAGACACACAAATATAACACAAGAAATAGTGCAGCTGTAGGGAGAAGAGCTTTTACATTTTGTGATGCTGTAATATCAATGAACAGAGAGTTTGTTTCCAGGAATTTGTATCAATGGCAGCAGAAGTTTTAATGAGGCAGATTGGCCATGCTAAATTGCCCTTAGTGTCCCAAAAAAAGATTGGGTGGGGTGACTTGGTTACGGGGATAGGGAAGAGGTGTGGGCTTAGGTAGGGTACTCTTTCCAAGGGCCGGTGCAGACTCGATAGGCCGAATGGCCTCCTTCTGCACTGTAATTTCTATGATATGATTCTAACTAGTGATTTGGAAACAGAGTAGCAGAGATCTGGGGTGAAATTCTCCGGAAACGGCGCGATGTCCGCCGACTGGCGCCCAAAACGGCGCAAATCAGACGTGCATCGCGCCGCCCCAAAGGTGCGGAATGCTCCGCATCTTTGGGGGCCGAGCCCCAACCTTACGGGGCTAGGTCGGCGCCGGACGAATTTCCGCCCCGCCAGCTGGCGGAAAAGGCCTTTGGTGCCCCGCCAGCTGGCGCGGAAATGACATCTCCGCTGATGGCATTCCCGCGCATGCGCAGTGGAGGGAGTCTCTTCTGCCTCTGCCACGGTGGAGACCGTGGCGGAGGCGGATGGGAAAGAATGCCCCCACGGCACAGGCCCGCCCGCGGATCGGTGGGCCCCGATCGTGGGCCAGGCCACCGTGGGGGCACCCCCTGGGGCCAGATCATCCCGCGACCCCCCCGCAGGACCCCGGAGCCCGCCCGCGTCGCCTTGTCCCGCCGGTAAGGTAGGTGGTTTAATTTATGCCGGCGGGACAGGCATTTTAGCGGCGGGACTTCGGCCCATCCGGGCCGGAGAATCGAGCGGGGGGGCCCGCCAACCGGCGCGGCGCGATTCCCGCCCCCGCCGAATATCCGGTGCCGGAGACTTCGGCAACCGGCAGGGGCGGGATTCACGCCAGCCCCCGGCGATTCTCCGACCCGGCGGGGGGTCAGAGAATCTCGCCCTGGAGCCCATTTGATATCTTACCAGGCAGTAAATAATAGCAGAATACAAATATATAGATTCAATCTGATTAGATTAAAATAAACTCCGTATTGATTCTATCACTGCTTCTATGCACAGACCTTTGTTGTTTCAAAGTATTCCTCTGTGAATTGTAACTGAGAGAAGGCTTCAAAGAGAGCATGTTTTTCTAAATATATCCACTGTGAGGAATAAAATTTCAACCACAATTGGAAATATGACCTGGCAACTAACGGAACTATCCACAGAAATGCATCTTCATTAACCTTGATTGAGAGGGCAGCATTGTGGCGCAGTGGTTAGCACTACTGCCTTGCGGTGCTGAGGACCCGTGTTCGATCCTGACCCCAGTCACTGTCCGTGTGGTGTGTGCACATTCTCTCCATGTCTGCGTGGATCTCACCCCCACAACCCAAAAGTGTGCAGGGTAGGTAGATTGGCCACACTAAATTGCCCCTTAATTGGAAAAAAGATTTGGTTATTCTAAATGGGAAAAAAAACTTGAGTAAGAATCAAATGATCATAGAATTTACAGTGCAGTAGGAGGCCATTCAGCCCATTGAATCTGCACCGGCCTTTGGAACAGCACCCTACCCAAGCCCACACCTCCACCCCACTCCTCCAACCCAGTAACGCCACCCCACCCCTTGGACAGTAAGGGCAATTGAGCATGGCCAATCCACTTAACCTGCATATCTTTGGACTGTGGGAGGAAACCGGAGCACCCGGAAGAAACCCACGCAGACACAGGGAGAACGTGCAGATTCCGCAGACAGTGACCCAAGCTGGGAATCGAACCTGAGACCCTGGAGCTGTGAAACAACTGTGATAACCACTATGCTACCGTGCAGCCCTGATATAAAATTAAATTAACTTCTTCACATCAACATGATCTTTGAAAAACTTTCTGATGTCAGTTTTAAGCTTGTCCTTTACTCGTTTGATCCTGTGGATCCTTTAACTTTTAAAATTTAATTTGACGTAATTTGGCCTTTTTCATATAATTTAGTCTTGTGTGTGTTTATATGATAGTATGATAGTATCTTGGACTTCTCCTTTCAAAGCTGAAAGTCCCAGGTTTCTCCAATATTTCATGTTTTTAAAAAAAATCACTTTTGGGATTTGGATATCGCTTTAAGGTCAAAATTTGTTACCCATCCCTAAATGACATTGTGCAGGTGGTGATGAACACAAAGGTCCATATGGACTCAAATCTCTAAGACTAGAGTTCACCTCTCTGACTCTTCCTCACGTTGCTCTCGTGCTTGGAAGTTACCCTTGAATCTCCAACCGTATTAAAAATATGTGGGCTGAACAGTTTGATCGTGACTTTCAACATTCTGCAGTCTTTGTTTACCACTGCTCTGCAATTTTAAGCCCATATTTCACAAGCAGAAATCAGCAGATAAAATGAAGTGGGATAATTAGCCACTCTCTTCACAGCCCACCTTGTCGGACTATAATTTTAATTTGCAGTCAGCAAGGAAGCCCGCCCCCAAGGCTGCCCCTGATTTAACATTGCATGTTGAACACCAATGACATCACCAAACAGGTTGTTAATGTTCTCCTAACCGGGACCAGTCAGAACTTTCAAAAAAACAGAATTGGAGAGCTCTGGGTGTTTCAGCGATGCCTGGCTTCCCTCCTTACGAGGCATCATTGATTAATAGATAGCTCTACAGAGCTGGGAAAGGTCCTCACCTTGAAAGTTGTGTTTGCCACCAGTGCCCCTGTGTGCTCTGGCACCAAGTGAGACCTTTGGAAAAGTGGGTGAAAGACTGCAGAGAGAAGCATTAGGGAAAGCAAAGCAGAAAAGTCAAATGCTTTCCCATGTCCACATGCACAAGCTATGCCCCTTTCAACGTTGGTTGTTTGCAATGTTAATCCTTTCAGATTATCGTGCTAAATGGTCCTTCTGACCTTTTATGCTGTTTCACTTTCTTCCCGAGAGATGGGAAGGCTGCCAGAAGTGGACGATTGTTTCAGTGGTGAAAGAGATTGTTTTCTTTCTTGCTTTGGTCGCCTTTCAATTGCTGTCATTGAGTGTCACTCTCAGTTTTCAATCGTGGAACAAAAGAACTTCCTGCTTCAGGCAGCCGTGATAACAATCACAACACTTTAGCTACCTCATTAGATCTAACCCCTTTGTGAATCCAAATTTGTTGGGGGTCAAACCTTTTAAAACCTTTAGAAAAAAATGCTAATGCAATTTGCATACCCTAAATGTAACAGATTTACCTCACTGAGCATGAAAAATACAACGCAGAAGTTCAACATCTTTTCAAGCAGGTATTTGGTTGAGATATATTTTCCAAAACATCTAGTTTCCTCAGTTTGCAGGGAAGTGAAGCATTTTGATCCCGTTGTAAAAATGCTGTTCATTAGTAATACCTTCGATAGACTGATAAGCCAATAAGAGTTGTGACAAAATTCCACTGACCTAAAAGGCCAGCAACCTGTCCATTCCCTTCACAGACGCTGCCTGACCTGCTGAGTGCTTCTGATATTTTCCATTCCTGCTTCAATAATCACGAGGAATCAACAGCAACCCCATAGTGCTTTCTTTCTGATTTCTTTGCTGGGGCGGTTCCATAAATGGCTAGGTATCCAACATTTGAGCCTGTATCTAGACAGTGTGCATTGGAAAAATGTTTGCTTCCAGCCAATCCTGACCACATCTCCAGCGAGTGTCCACATGTATGCTTTCACTTGGCTTCCAGTATAGCAATCAAGATTGTAAATCACACCAATCTTCTTAAGTCAGGTTTGTTAACACAGTTGAGATCAGCGCACTCAGATCTAGGACCTTCCTGGTCCATGGAGAGACTGTAGTTCTGTGCTATTGGAAGATATTTCAACAGATAACAAAATTAGCAATTCTCTGCCTTCAGATAAAACGCTCCAGTGGAGAAAAATGCATTGAAGGAACAGCCAAGAACAAACTGAGAGATTCATATTTATTCTGGAATTCATTTTACATGGCAAATATTCAGAATATTCTATATTCATCTCTTCAGTGTGTGACCCAAAGTGCAATTCAATTTAAATACATTGCAGATCAGCGGAAGCAGAGCCTATAGTGGAGCAATAATTTAGAAGTGGGTACGCTGTGCAGTTGGTGTAACATTGTTCCCCACCCCTTGCAATCTGGGTATTGGTGCATTTTACAGTTTTTCATTGCATGTAGAATATTGTTTAGATTGGGAGTGGACTACTTTAAAGTGAGAATCAGATCCCATCGTAACTTTCAATTGGCAATTCAACATGTACTTGAAGAGGACTCATTTGCAGGATCATGGCTGGGGCCTGGGATTAAATCGGACAGCTCCTTCAAAGAGTTCTCACAGACGTGACAGGTTGAATGGGGCTGCAAGATTCTTGTGCAGTAAGAACCTATGCTTCCATGATTCTAGAGTTTTAAGTGCCTATTTGTTTCCCATTAAAAGGATCGTATAGTAAACTCTGGGGACCGTGGCTGTGATTTCTAGTTTGTATTGAGGGAACAGCCAAGAACAAACTGAGAGATTCATATTCTGGAAATCATTTTCCATGGAAAATATTCAAACTATTCTATATTTATGTCTTCAGTGTGAGCCTCCATGCCAAGAGCGTGCATTGCCGCTTTATTTTTTTTCTTTCATGGGATGTAAGAGTTGCTAGCATGGCCAGCAGTTGCTCCTCATCCCTAATTACTCTTGAGAAGGCTGTGGTGAGCTGCCTTTTGAACCACTGCTGTTCATCTGGGGTATGGTGCAGCAATGGTGAAATAGTTTCCTGTCAGAATGGTGTGTGGCCTGGAGGAACTTGCAGATGGTGGTGTTTGCAAGCGCCTGCTGCCCTTGAAAGAATATTTGGATCTGGTGGAGCATTCAGCAATAATAATGCGATTGAATGTCAAGGGGAGATGGTTAGGTTCCATAGAATCCCCTACAGTGAAGGAGGAGGCTGTTCGGCCCATGGGATCTGCACCAGTCCTCTGAAAGAGCACTCTACCTAGGCCCATCTGCTGCCCTATCCTCGTAACCCCTGTGCACTGATCATGGCCAATCCACCTAACCTGCACATTTTTGGACTGCGGGAGGAAGCCCGGAGTACATGGAGGAAACCCACGCACACAGAGGGAGAACATACAAATTCCACACATCAGTGACCTAAATGCTGGAATCAAACCCCGGTCCTTGGTGCTGTGAGGCAGCAATGCGAACCGCTGAGCTATCATGACGCATTTCTTGTTGACGATAATCATTGAGGTTCTTTCTTGTTGAAAATAATCATTGCTTGGCATTTGAATGTTCCTTGGCACTTACTAGTTCAAGTCTGAATGTTGGCTGGACCTTGTTTCAATGTCTGAGGAGTTGCAAATGGTAATGCATTGTACTTGTAGATTTGGCAAGGGGGTAAAATAGGCATTATGGGATTGGCTGCCTGTTCTACCCCATACCTGATTTTCCTTTCCATTGACTTATGAAACTTGGCACCACCCAAATACACATCACTCCCCGAGGTCTGCACTATACTGTTAATCCAGACTGGGTCTCAAACTCTGGTATGGGGTTGAAACCCACAGGCCCCAGGGATGAGACTGCTGTCAACTAAATCAAGGTGGAATGCGTAGTTTAAGTATAATGAAGAATATTAAATAGCATTTATTTTTATATTCAGCTGTCATGCAATTAAATGAGAAAAAAAGTATAAAATAGGAATAGTTAAGGTTTCCCGAAGTTTAACTTCCATACGTTACACCCCTCTGCCTCTCTAGGTCATTTTCCTCCTGAAGACACTCCTTTTGGGCAGCATTGTGGTTAGCACTATGGCTTCACCAGCGCCAGGGTCCCAGGTTCGATTCCCGGCTTGGGTCACTGTCTGTGCGGAGTCTGCATGTTCTCCCCGTGTCTGCGTGGGTTTCCTCCGGGTGCTCCGGTTTCCTCCCACGAGTCCCGAAAGACATGCTATTAGGTGATTTGGACATTCTGAATTCTCCCTCTGTGTACCCGAGCAGGTGCCGTAGTGTGGCGACTAGGGGCTTTTCACAGTAACTTCATTGCAATGTTAATGTAAGCCTACTTGTGACAATGAAGATTACTATTACTATTTACCCTAGCTTTTTGACCAAGTTTTTGGTCATCTGCACTAATAGGGGTTGAATTTTATGGCCCCATCGTGGATGGGGTGGGGCGGGGAAATGCGATGATCCATTCAAAAATCCATTGACTTCGATGGTCGTGGAACATTCCTGTCTCGGTGTCATGGTTTATTGCATAACGCACTGGGGAAGCACCTTGGACTGTTCCATTCCATTAAAGGCACAGTATAAATATAATCTGTTGTTATTTCAAAAAAAATTTAGGCAAATGGCATCTATTCCACAAATATTTAAACTGTTGTATGAGCCAATATTCAACATTGTTTGGAACTAATTTCAGGGACTGTATTTTAAATTTCCTCTGTTGGCATAATTAGAATTATACATGTGTAGAGAATGAAGGACAAAGAGTGGTAGACAGCGGACCGAGCTCTGGTGATTCCTGTTTCGCAACTTTTTAAAAACAATTGTCGTAACAAAATGAATGATGTGCTGAGATGTATGAAAAATAGGCACGGCGTCACCTTGTCGGAGATTAATCCAATGTACGAGAACTTTTAAGTGCGAACCTGTCATGTATTAGGTTTCATAAACATTCCAAAGTATAATTAATTGAAAAGAACCAAAATAAGTTATTGCCAAATGTATTCTGAAAAGGTTGCAATTTACTTTCATCCATCAGGAAGTGTTAAGCATTCATTGTGTAATATTGTGTACCATGTACGTAAAGCTCATGAGACCATATGAAATAGGAACACAGTTCCCAGGTTTTGGACACGGAGGGATTAACGATCCTTGGGAGGTGGATGAGGGTAGTGGTGGTCGGTGGGTTTGTAGACATGGTGGTAAATAACAAGGTAGGGTAAGATCTTGGCGGGGTGCTCCAGATGCGCACAAGACAGGGGTCTCTCTTATTTGGGGGTTTCTGGCGGGGGTCGCTGTAGTGAGGGATTCTGGTGGGGGTCACTGTAATGGGAGTCTCTGGTGGGGGGTCACCCTCGTACTCTACATGTTGAGCCACTCTCTCAAAACAGATGAAGAAGGCCTCTACCTCTCCCTCATCAAACTTAGAGATTAAATGGGCAAATGTGAATGACTCAGCATTTGGGACTGGGCTAGGGATTGTTTCAGTGGGCACAGGGGATCTGACCCAAACAGTCCCATCGCCCTTTCTTGCTCTTCTCATTGGAAATCTTGCTCGCTCTCCCTTTCTTCTCTCTCTTTCCATTTTTCTTTTTTCCCTCTTTCTTCACTATTTCTCTTTACCAGGCTTGGAATTTTAGCTCTCCTCATTTCTGTTCTTGCTGTAATTTCACTAAAGCTAGGCTGTCGGTTGCAATTTCTCCTGGTTTGCAATCCAAGTGTCTGGCCATGAGTTAAAAAATTTCAGGGGCGCGATTCTCCCAAAGGGAGACAAAGTCCCAACGCCGGAGTGAAAACCGGAGTGTTTCACTCCGGCGTCGGAGCCCGCTCCCTGCCCCCTATTCTCCCGCCCCCGGGGGGCTAGGAGCGGGGTCGTGGATTTTACGCGCGCTGGGCCTTGGAGCCACGTAAAAAGCGGCGCCACGTAAATGACGCGGCCGGCATCGCGTAAATAAAGTCACCCGCGTATGCGCGGTTGCCGTCCTCCCCGAAGCCGCCCCGTAAGAAGATGGCGGATGGATCTTGCGGGGCGGCGGAGGAATGGAGGTTCTCCTTTAGAGAGGTTGGCCCGCCGATCGGTGGGCCCCGATCGTGGGCCAGACCCCATCGAAGGCCCCCTTCCCCACACAGCCCCCCCCCCCCAGTGTTCCTGCAATGTTCCCTCCGGCAGCTACCAGATGTGGATGGCGCCGGCGGGAACCTGTCATGTCAGAGCGTCCGCTCGGCCCATCCGGACGGAGAATAGCGGGGGTACCGGAGAATCGCCGTTCTGAGTGTCTCGGGCGATTCTCCGGCTGGCGCGGCGCAGAATGTGACGGGGCCGTTCTCGCCGGTTGGGAGAATGGCGGGACAGCGTCAGACCGGCGTCGCGCGATATAATGGCGCGGCCGGCGAATCTCCCAACCGGCGCAGCCTCGGAGAATCGCGCCCCCCGTTTCCTGGCTTTTGAGCAAAACTCTAACTTCAACTCAGCTACATTTTGTATCTCCTCGCGTAAACTGTCAAAAGTAATCTCAACCTTGTCTAAAAAGGTATTGGTTTTTAACTTTACGCCAATGGATTAATTTAGTTCCGACTTCCAATTCTTTTCATGGTCTATGAATTCAATCTTGGATGCTCGCCCCCAAGTGGCTGTCACGACCGGCGAGGACCTGTGTCAGGAATCAGACTTTCTTTCCCAGATTTTTCCCATGTTTGTCTTGAAATTCCAATGGGGTTCGGCTGACGTGAATTGCAATTTCTGCAGACAGTTTCCTTTTTGAAATGTAAACTGTCTTTTCCAAAAGTTGATGATATTACACCTGAAATTCATTTCATTTGAAATTTTCCAAAGACATCACAAAATGGTTATTCTGGTCGCAATGAGCTCTCTCTCCATAGTGAGTTTGGTATTCCGCAGAACGTAATTGATTCGCTCATTTCTGGACAGACCTTTGCTCTTGTGGTATGGCCTAGGTGCTTATTTTCTTTAAATATCCCAGCCATCACTTCTGAATAGACTATTCTTCCCTGTGATGGGCTAGGAAGAACATATCAGTCCCTTCTATATCGCCATTGTCCAGGTAAAATATCTGTCTCTGCCTGAAAGGTAAATTTACAGAAATATAGAATCATAGAATCATGAATTTAAAATATAAATGGTAAGAGCCAGTTACAGGTTTCAGTTCATCTTTGAAGTAATTCTTGACATCAGCATGTGTGAAATTCCTTAGGCGTTTGCCTTGGCATGTCCTAATTGTAATCTACACTGGAGATTTCAAGAGCTGACCAACCTTTAATACCTAAGGTTTCAGTTGACCAGTGGCAGCCATTTAAGTCAGTGTCTATGTTTGCTTTTTTAAGTGTTCTTTCAAAACAATTCAATATACATATTTGACCAGCCAATGAAATTAAAGAGTAAGATAACACATGCACACGATATATCATCATGACAATGTACGTTCCAGATAAATACCTGTTTGAGAAAATGATAGAAGATTATAAAGGTACAGGTAGACACAGATAACAACACTATCGATGAAAGGTCCTATCAACCTGAGATTGGATGTCTGTTTGGCTGAATATTACTGGTTGTTGGACCTGAAACGTTCTACCTGATAAAGGGGTGGAAACTGATACCATAAATAATTTCCAAAGGGAGTTGGACAGGGTTAGAGACAAAAGCGGTGATGTGGGGCTAAATGTGATAACTTTTTATAACCGGCAGCAGAGGAATAACAGGCCAAATGTCTGCCTTCTGTAATGTAAGTTTCTGTTGGAGAAATATTTAACACCCATAAACAGCCGGGGTAGGGTCATGAATATTCACTGGGCGGGGGGTGGGGGGGGGGGGGGGGGGGGAGTCATGGCGGGAGTGTTCACTAATTATATGTTGATGTATTTAAATTAGGTTCCTGATCTTCCTTTATGGTGAAGGGTGTGGAAAATCGGGAAAAGCGACCTTGCTGGCAAGAGTTGAGTTTCCCAATTCTCGCCGGATATTGTGCCCATGTCACAGTTCTAGCTGATGGCAAACAAGGGTTTAAAATTCCGTCCATTGAGTGCTCAATTATCAGTAATTGATTGGTTGCAAAGCACTTTGAGACAGTCTGAGATCTAGAAAGGCACTATACCGATGCATTGTTTTCTCTTTTTCTTGCTTGCTTGCTTTCTCTGGCCTGAAATTTCTACCCTTCCCGCTGGCGTGATCCTTTGGCCCCATCAAAGGCGATCTCCCGCCACATATTCCCTGGCAGCTCAGCTGGCAAGCCTGCCCTGCACATCTTTGGGTTGTGGGGGTGAGACCCACGCAGACACAGGGGAATGTGCAAATTCCACACCGACAGTGACCCAGGGCCGGGATCGAACCCGGGTCCTTGGCGCCGTTAGGCAGCTTTTCTAATCACTGTGCCACCGTGCCTCCCAACATAAAACTTCACAGTAACTTCATTGAAGCCTACTTGTGACAATAAGCGATTTTCATTTCATATAAGGGGAACCCCCTGATGGAGCTCACCAGGGGGCAGTGCCAGGCTGGGCATGTCCCTCTCCCCCTGAGCGCCACACTTAGCTGTGCCAATAGCTTCACTGGTGTGACACCATGTCGGTGAGGTGAGCTTTAAATGTGGGAGGAACAAATAGTGGGAATGCCCTCTAATCTCATTCAAATTTATTAAAATGGAATGAAATTAGGTTCCCATGGGAATCTTCTTACCTCACCAGCGAGGGGAGGGGAAAATCAGAAAATAGCATCTCGCTGGCGAGAATCTCATTTTCCGATTCTTGTGAAATTTTTCGCCCATGTCGCCATTTACGCTCACAGCGAATGCAAGTGAAAAATCATCTCTCTCTCTCTCTCAATCAATCAAGCAATCAATCAATCAATCAGATTCCATTCGTATTTGGCTGATATAAATAAACTATGTTGAGTACACTCCATGATTGTTAAACGCAGATATGCTCAGAGGTGTTTCTGATTCTATAATTTATATTAACATAGAACATAGAACATAGAACATTACAGCCCAGTTATATTGTTAAACTTTCCGTTATTTCAGGGCGCAATTTAGCGTCCTCATCGCACCAACGTAATATTGGGAGGAAGCCTTGAATCTCGCTTGGAGGCCTCTCACGAGATTTGCGACGCTCGAAAAATGCCTCATGAGAGTCAACGAAATCTCGCGAGACCTGGCGATCTGGATCTCGCCCTCACTGGGCATGATCCAGGTGTGCATATTTAAATGAGCTATTCGGCTCATGTAAATATGTGTTTGTGGGATTACCGGGCAGGGTCACTGCCAGGGTGGCAGGCTGGCAGTGCCAGAGATCGGGCCCTGGAGGCCTTTCCAGGTGCAGGAGGGGGTGAGGTGCTGATCCCGGGGACCTCATCAAAGTTGGGGGCGGGGCTGGAAGGGGAGGGAGAGAGGTCGGGGCAGCCAGCCAAAGTGCCGCCCCGATCTCCAAGGGGACTTTCTTGCTCTGCTTGCCAGCAGGACATTACTCAAGTGCAATCTCGGCGCAGAGAAACTGCCTGAGGCAAAATAAAACCCGGCAAATTGTGGTTGAATAGCGGGGTGTTTCTCGTCTCTGCGGCTACCAAGAAACACCCCGCTAAATGCACATAACACCGGAAATAAATTTTTTCCCATTGAATTGCGCCCTCAGTGAATCACATGAAAATGATATGCATTGAGGGTTTCACATGTACGAGGCTACATAAGGGAGGAGAAATTCCTTAATACTATTTTTACCGCACTAATTATGCATCTTCTTCAAATTCTTGCATCAGTTATGCGAACAACATTGTTAATAAATACAATTAATAAGTGAACAATTTCATGAATATAGTATCCCAAGGAATTTAATGGAACATTTAACCAGGATGCTAAAAATAACACAAAAAAATGCCAGTGTTGGAACACAATTGGTCTTGGCTACAATGTCTTCAATTGATGGATAAACGTGCTAACATCCAGCTGAGGCGCACACATAAACTAAGCTTAAACTACTGAAATAATTATGCTCATCGCCACCTGATTGGCTAAAAGATATTATAAATTGCTGCTGTTCTCCATAAAAGTCCAGGTTCTTGGAAAACATTCTCAGTTGGAAAGGTTTGTACAACGTTGCTTTTGCCTTTCTGTATTTAAATATAGTTGCTTTCTCAGTGTGTGCCAATACTGGTGAAGCTGCATTTACCCTAGTTGCCCTGAGAAGGATTGAGTCCTGTGTAGACCAGATCAACTAGGGGTGGTAGGGACCTTTCCCGGATGGACATTAATGATCCAGTGAGATTTTAACACCAGTTGCAGTTTTCATGGTTATTTTGTTTGGCTTGACATTCCAACACACAGCAGCCCCTGAGGGATAGGTACACTCATAATGCTGATGAGAAGAGGGTTCCAGGATTTTGACCCAGCGATAGTGAAGGAATGACGATATATTGGGCTGGGCACCACAGATTGAATTAGCACCAGGGGATCTTTTTAGGTCACCTGAATGGGCAAAAAAGGCCTGATATTCATCATATGTGAAACATGGCAGCAGCAACAGTGCAGCACTCTGGAAAACTAGCTTTCAAACTTGGTGAGCTTCTCAAAGGTCTATAAACTGTTTCTCCTCACAAGCCATTCACATCTGATTATTATCTAAACGGCTTTCTAAACCTGTTATTGGGAGAGACGCATATCAATGGGGTCTTTTGAATACTGTCTACTGCTGTCTCTAGGCAGATTTCTACTGGTTGCTGGACATCTCGCATCCTATTATATTTTGTTATATTCATTTACTACTGTTGCTAGGCAGATTCATGATAATAGGTCAAGAGGACCACTAGAAACGGCTCACCGTGATAAAAGGGAGCAATAGCATTCAACAGATTACAGTAAAGTGTGAAAGAAATGCAGATTATCATAGAATTTGCAGTGCAGAAGGAGGCCATTTGGCCCATCGGCTCCGCACCGGCCCTTGGAAAGAGCACCCTACTTAAGCCGAGACCTCCACCCTATCCCCGTAACCCAGTAACCCCACCTAATCTTTTGGACACTAAGGGGCAATTTAGCATGGCTAAATCCACCTAACCTGCACATCTTTGGACTGTGGGAGGAAACCGGAGCACACGGAGGAAACCCACGCAGACATGGGGCGAAAGTGCAGACTCCACACTACCAGACAGTCACCCAAGGCCAGAATTGAATATGGGACACAGGAGCTGTGAGACAGCAGTGCTAACCACTGTGCCACCCAGGAATGAATTGATAACTATCTTCCCTTTTGTGAACTGTTGTCGACCACCGATGATAAGGCTGTTGCATTTCAAATGCAAAATGTAATGACCGCTGCTTTATAGTATAACATTTCCGTTATTCATTTCCACCCATTGACCTTCACATCTCTCTGAGTTGCTGATCTCAGTTGTGTCACTGTGGGGCGTCAGTAATCAAAGACCCAACATTTTCTTCAACGGAGGAAAGGTTAGAGAAAGAGTGATGCCAAATTCAGTCCTGCATGCCCCTTCTTGTGTTCTACAGAGTGGCGAATGGGGAGGTGCGGAGGCAGCCTGCTGACCGCCCCTTCTCTCAGCTGGAGCTTTTTCTCTGTTCAGGTGGACAAGAAAGTGAAATTGGACAGAGTGTTAGTTTAAAATTTCAAATAAAGATCTTGGACAGGCAAATAAATTTCCTTCAACTATAAAAGCTGCCATTCTGTATACGAGATGGAAAAGAGCCACGTGGCAAGAAAATAATGTTCATTATAGGAAAGTGAGCTAATGAAGTCAGTTAAAAGGTGCGATTATTGGAAAAGCAGGCATTCTCCTCAACATTCTGAATTTTGAATGAGAGATGAGAATGGGCCAAAAACAAAGACACCCAGTATATAATGCAAAGAATAAAGACAAAAAGATTCTCTGTTTGGGATTCTCGCACTAGAGGAGAATTGCTACTGATGTGCATTCAAAGCAATTCAGTATTCCTTGCCATGTAATTTATGTCCTCCACCCCTCCCTCCCTGGATTCCCTAAATATGGAGACACTCCACAGGGACCCCATAAATATGGAGACCCCCCACAGGACCCCCTAACTAAAGGGACCCCCACAGGGACCTCTAAATAAAGAGAGTTCAGTGCTGTCAATTTCCAGCTCAGCACTTCAAACCCACTCAAGCGTGAAGGGGCATGATCGGAATGTACTTAAATCTCATTGATGTGGTTGATGTTTGCAAACATTTTGGTTACAGCACTTAGAGTTACTCACCTTTGAAGAAGATGAATGAAACTTGTTTTGTGGAAGCTTTCAATCACAGCTCCCCGTCGGAGGAGTCCCTCTAGTCAGGGGATTATTGTGGGGAGGGAGGCTCCTTCTGTTAGGCAATCCCTGAGGGGGAGGCATTTTAGAGAGGGGGTCTGTGGGGGGGGGGGTTCCTTTAGTTAGGGGATGCCTGTGGGGTTCCCTTTAGTTAGTGGGTCCCTTTAGGTAGGGGGTCCCTGTGGATTCCCTTTAGATAGTTGGTCTCTGGAGGGTGAGGGGGGGGGGAGTCCTTCATTTAGGAGTGGTGCATGTGTGGGGTCACCTTATTTAGGGGGTCCCTGTAGGGGGTCTCCATATTTAGAGGGTTTCACCTGGCGTCAATCCCGATTTTTCCGGACGCCCGATTCTCCGCTGCATTGGGGACCCCACTACCGGCAGCAGGTGGCGGAGAATTCAGCCCAGGACGTACCATTAAAATGTATTTATAATGAATATTCTGGACTGGGTGCAGCATCCTGATTTCAAATCCAGGATTGTTTAATGTGGCAGCTTAAATTATGTTCTGTCCATGATCAACCTTTGAGTTTCATGCCACGGACATTGTAGTTTCATCATTGATTCCAAACCCCCCCTCCCCTCCAGTGGGATTTCCATTCCCCTCCCCCCTGCCCCCACCCCCAGTGCGTTTTCTGATGGCAGAGGCAGCTCACCATTGCTGGGTGGTGCGATCTTCTTGTCCATTCGATATCTATGGCGTTCTGTGCTATTCACTGGCGGGGGAGGCCGCTGCGGGGGTTGCCACCAGCGGGATCGGAAGATTCGGAGCCGGAAAGTTCGTCCCATTGTCTCGCACTGAACCAGACTTCTTACAATCTCAGTGTCCAGCCCTGATCTGGACTTCTTACCCAACATACTTTCTGTTACACCAACACCACACTTACAGTTCCACATCATCTCCACCCTTCCTCACCTTGTCTGTTGTTGAAACCGATATTAATGCCTTTGGCAGACCCAGATTTGTCAATTGCAATGCTCCCCTGACCATCACTTCCTGTAAACTTCAGCTCATTAAAAACTCTGCTGTGCATGCCTGTCCCACAGCAGTGTCTCCTCACATCTCTCCTCACCAGCCCATGCTGGCTCGTGGTCCCTGACATCACCAATTTAAAATTCTCATCTGTATGTTTAATTCCCTTCTGAACCCTCACTATGTCTAATACAATCGGGCCCAAGAGTACCAAACACTCGATGAGACCTTTTACAGAGGAACAGTTTTTGTCTGTTCTGCACGTATATATTGTTACTTTGCACTATTAATGAAACACCAATAATCTGGTCTGTGTATCAAAGTAGCTTGGTTAAAATAAATTTACTCAAATTATGTATTTAGCAAGATTAAAACATGTGCATTGAAAGGAACTTACTAAAATCCAAATAGCTGTGAAAATAATACTTGATCAGCTTTAGCCAGAGTACTGATCTCAAAAAGCACCTGCACCATATTAACTGTTCCAATAAAACCTGACCATGCATGTAATGTTGTAAAGATTTTCACACTCCCAAGAAACAAACACTACATTTTCCACATTAAAATCTCTCTCAAAATGTGCTAACACTTTTTTTTAACCAAGCAGGCGTGATATTAATGGAGTGCCACATGTCAGATGTGAACAATCAGCTCCTAGATGATCAAAAAATCTTATTTATGAGATAACAGATCTTCAGATATACAATCCTTTGTGTATTTTGTAAATGGTAAGCCTTTTCCAATCTCGTATAAAGCTTTTTCGTCCGTAAAATGGACAGATTTTCCACGTAATCTCTGAACTCAAATATTTACTTGATTGAAGATTAAGTACTTGGGGATATCAGAAATCACTGTGGTTCAGAATAGCATATTTATATCTCTAGGATTCTAAGCCAGATTAATAAAATGAAAAATCATCTCCCTACATAAACTCTTCAGGGTCTAGGTGACCAGATATCTTGTAGGTACCATTGATGCTACAGTGTGCTATATCGGTATTACAGGCAACAGTCGATATTGGTGGCCAATGTTAATATTGAGTCCATTGGTATTGTTGTTCAATGGTAGCATCCAGTGGTAGTATTATCTGTACAGTATTAGGGGTATTACTGTGCTTTAGGATTCCCCAATGGTAGCATCATAGTCCAGGACAAAAGCACTGCCCATTGAATTAAATAACTTTGATAGCATGGAAACAAGCCATTCCACCTAACTAATTTTGATACATAGTTTCCACATGAGTCTCCTCTACTTAATTGTAGATTATTTGTGTGACATTCCTTCCTCCATTGTGTACTTAGCTGGCTTTCCCTTAATTGCCTTTTTGTTATCGACAACTACTGCATGTGGTAGCAAGTTCCACAGTCTAACCGTTATCGGCTAAAGAAGTCCCTCTGAATCCCTTATTGGACTTACTGGTGACATTCATATTTATGATCTCATGTTTTGCACTCACCCACATGTGGAAACATCTTCTCTATGCCTACCCTATCAAATCCCTTTACTAGTTAGGTCAACACTCAGCCATCTCTTCTCTGTGGGGAGTGTCCAAGCCTTTTTGGTCTGACTAGATATATACACCCACTAAGTTCCGGTAGTGCCCTTATATAAACCTTTTTGTTGTCCAGGGTTAATATTAGTCTCCATTAGGGGCAGCACTGTGGCACAGTGTTAGCCTCACAGTGTCGAGGACCCGAGTTTGATCCCGTCCCAGATCATTGTCTGTGTGGTGTTTGCACATTCTGCCCAAGTCTGTGTGGGTCTCACCCCCACAACCCAAAGATGTGCAGAGTAGGTGGGTTGGCCACATTAAATTTCCCCTTAATTGGGAAAAAAAAAGAATTGGGTACTCTAAATTTAAAAAATATATTAGTCTCCAATAATTTTATTGCTGTTCTAATATAGTTGCTGTCCAGCGATTTTATTGCTGTCAAGTGGTAGCAATGCTGTGCAGTGCTAGTATTGCTGCCAAGTGCCAGTTACAATACAGTGGCATTATTGCTGTCAAGTGTGTATTATAGTGCAGTGTATGCAAACATCAAGTGTCACTATGTGATGACAAAGTTCTATCTGTCCCTGCTGCTGTTGTGAAGGATGGGTCTGGCCATGTTGTCGTGGAATGCTCCATTCAGCTCAACTGTGTCTTACCACTTGGCCTGCATGGAAATGTTTGTGCAGGAAAACATCTTTGACCACAAGTCCATCAGGGAGCAAGTAGTCCACATATAATGTCCTTGACGCCCTATGAAAAAAAAAGATGTTGGATCCAGATGGTTCCCTGAGTAGACTGTCAAAGTCAACTGCCTTATTGCCAGAGCTTTCAAACAAGCATCATGACGTAACTTGTCTGGTGGTGAGAAGGGCACTCTGTCGGATCCTTCACGCATATCGCACTGCCACCGCATACAGCATTTTGGAAAAGACTTCCACGAACCTCTTCCGGAATGTGCCTTTTCAAAGAAAATCTGGGAAAAGATGCAGATGCTTTTGTCGAGGTTCATCCCGAGCAGTTCTGTATCGCAAGCCTCTGTGCTCTATGGGCTATTCCCAGGGATGTACCCTGAGAGGAACCGCTGCTGAAGGATCGTCATCTCGGTGAAAGATGATCTTTGGTCACCCTGAAATTTGCTGGTCTGCCAGGGCAAAGTGTATGGCAGAGTGTAGCTAACTAGCATATCCCAAGGGCCAGAATAAATGCTGAGAGACACACCAATAACTTGGGGCAGCTGTTGCAAAGGCTCAATCTAAGGGTCTCTCACCATAATGCATCAAAGGGCTAGAATCCATGTAAAGAACCTCAAGTGGCAATCTTCACATGGAATATGTCTTGTAAATATAACCTAAAATTGTAAGTGTATTACGGCACCTATGAGTACCACATAGTCATTGGAAGGATCAAACCATATTCCTCCTCAGGTTATGCCAAATCTGAATGTTTATGCGATATAACTTTAGGAATTTTACGAATGAAGGCTTTTTTGTAAATATTATGGTGCCGTATTGCAGATATGGTGAGCATTTACTCAGAAAGAAAAATCAAAATTGGTTTTATAATTCATGACAAATCTGGGAATATTTACTAATCGATGCCCTTCAACAACGTCCTTTGTGAAAGTTGAAATCGAAAGTAAAAGCGGCAAATTCTGGAAATGAGGGCCACTGCAGACCTGTCAGGATCTTAAATTTCCCTTTGGAATAAGGGGGAATTTCATCCTGTCATTATGTCGCTCAGTAATGTGGGTAACACAGCCTTTTCTATGCCGATTGTATGGTGCCATTGTAGGGTCCTTCCTGTTTATTCCCTACTTTCTCCTTTCTTTTATTTATTTTTTGCCATTACATGTTTGACCCATAGATAGTTAATAGACTTGTGACTTTAAGGCAGTCTGTTCCTTTAATTCAAACAGAAAAATCCAGAAGGCTGTGCTGTTTAAAACTGGTGATTGCAAACTGGCCGGTATCAGTGAGGACTCAGTTTGATTGATTTGGCTGGTGACCAATGATTGGGCCTAAACGGCTGTGCTCAGCCCGAGATCAGGTAGTTATTGGATCTGATCCCAACGATATGTTTTTCAGACGTCCGAGGTTCCTGTTTAGTTTCAGTTTTGATCCTGGCAGCCCGGAAAAGAGATGCAACTTAACCCCCTCCAAAAAGATCCAGCTAAACTCTCTCCAGTAAGCTTTTCGGTGTTGAGTTCCTGAAACTACAGAGGGCTAAAATCAAACCGTGAGCAAAAGCAGGGTTGGATGCGAAATAAAGTGCCCCTCCAGGTTTCCTCCCACAGTCCAAAGTTGTGCAGGCTAAGTGGATTGGCCATGCTGAAATTGCTCTTTGTTTCCAAAGGTTAAGTATCGTTATGAGAATAGGGCAGGGGAGTGGGCTTAGGTAAGGTGCTCCTTCAGAGGGTGGGTGCAGACTTGAGGGGCCGAATAGCCTCCTTTGGCACTGAGGTGTTCTATGATTCTATGAAGGATAGAGGCCTGAATGCATCCGAAGCAAAGACTCTTATTTTTTGACTTCATCCTTATTATATTGCACCCCCCTCCCCCTCTGTATTTGTCTGTCTTGAGAATTTTGGGGTAAAGGGGGAGTAGTAGGTACTAGATTATTGTTATTCAGTTATATTTACTGCATATTTCATGATAGTCCTCTGCATGAATAAACAGTGGTTGTGTTTAAACCGACAAACCTGGTGACTGTAATTATTGGGCAGCCGGGGGCCAAAGACTTCGGCTATTTTTTAATAAGAATTATTGGTTAATTCATTTGTGTTGTGACTCCAGGATGAGTGGGTCTGTAACTGACCGTGCACTTGTCGAGGGTGTTGTAACACCATGGGAAGTCTCCTTCATCAGCCATGCATATTATAAAATCACGAACATGCGCCCCATTGCCAGGTCGTGTCCAATAATTCAGTCATGAAGACATCTCCATAACCGCCATCCTGATGAGAGATGCTTCTCTGTATGCAATGTATCTAATTAGTTGTATGTCTTAAACAAATCTTGATGTGGAGATGCCGGCATTGGACTGGGGTGAGCGCAGTGTGAAGTCTTACAACACCAGGTTAAAGTCCAACAGGTTTGTTTCGATGTCACTAGCTTTCAGAGCGCGGCTCCTTCCTCAGGTGAATGAAGAGGTATGTTTCAGAAACACATATATAGACAAATTCAAAGATGCCAAACAATGCTAGGAATGCGACCATTAGCAGGTGATTAAATCTTTACAGATCCAGAGATGGGGTAACCCCAGGTTAAAGAGGTGTGAATTGTATCAAGCCAGGACAGTTGGTAGGATTTTGCAGGCCAGATGGTGGGGGATGAATGTAATGCGACATGAATCCCAGGTCCCGGTTGAGGCCGCACTCATGTGTGCGGAACTTGGCTATAAGTTTCTGCTCGGCGATTCTGCGTTGTCGCGCGTCCTGAAGGCCGCCTTGGAGAACGCTTACCCGGAGATCAGAGGCTGAATGCCCTTGACTGCTGAAGTGTTCCCCGACTGGAAGGGAACATTCCTGCCTGGTGATTGTTGCGCGCTGTCCGTTCATTCGTTGTCGCAGCGTCTGCATGGTCTCGCCAATGTACCACGCTTCGGGACATCCTTTCCTGCAGCGTATGAGGTAGACAACGTTGTTGAACAAATCTGGCACTGTGGCACAGTGGTTAGCACTGCTGCCTGACGACGCTGATGACCCGGGTTCGATCCTGACCCGGGGTCGCTGTCCGTGCGGAGTTTGCACATTTTTCCCGTGTCTGCGTGGGTCTCATCCCCACAACCCAAAAAGCTGTGCAGGATAGGTGGATTGGCCTTGCTAAATTGCTGCCTTAATTGGAAAAAATAAAGAATTGGATACTCTAAAAAAAAAATTTTAAACTTAAATAAATCTTGCTATGCTTGAGTATGCTACAGACTAAGGGCAGGATTTTCCAACACTTCTTTCCAGTCCCACCGTATGGCATGACATTTCCTTCATGTACTTCGGAATGTTAACTGCAATCATGGCTAAGTAATAATAAACTAATAAAACAACAAAATTTATAATGAAGCGTAAGTATGAATAATTTTTAAAGAGTTGCCTGACAGTGCAGCCTATTTTTCTCAGAAATTGGACTCCTTTGATTTATTACCACCTGGTACAATATTGAAAGCCACAACTGTACATGCCCATTATATCGTTTTGCAAAATGCAATGGAGCCCCTGAAGTGCTGACTCCCCACTGTTTTATTTTTGTTTAATGGGACTATTTGTTGTTTCTAATGTAAATATGTTCCAAGAAAAAGATTCCTTAATTGTTCCAACAAATTCTTTCTTCCAGTCATTATATGACCTAGATTTTCTATTCGCGGGCACATTGGTGTTACTGAAAGGGTGGAATTACCACCATTAAAATACTGCTATATTGTGGGGGCTGGTTTAGCTCAATTGGTTAGACCGGCAGCAGGATAGGCATCCCAACGTGAATGTCCTCTCCCAGGCCAATATCCCCAGTATCGAGGCACTGCGATGGGCAGGCCTCATTGCCCACATGCCCAACACAAGACTCCCAAAACAAGTGCTCTACTCCGAGCTCCGCAATGGCAAACGATCATTAGGAGGGCAGAGGAACTGCTACAAGGACACTCTTAAAGCCTCCCTAAATAAATGTAACATCCCCACCGACATGTGGGAATCGCTTGCCTTAGAACGCACAAGCTTGAGAAAAAGCATGGGTGAAGGTGGCAATCACTTCAAGCGTCGTAGGGTGGAGCACGCGGAGGCCAGCGGAAGGAGAGTGCAGAATCCAGAGTGTCCCACCCACCCACCTCATCAGGCACCACCTGCCAAACCTGTGGCAGAGTCTGTGGATCCAGGATCGGACTGTTCAGCCATCGCAGAACCCACCTCCCTGGGGTGGAAGCAGGTCATCCTCAACACTGAGGGACTGCCCAAGAGGAAACGAGGTTTGTGATGCAGAGTGAGGCCAGCAGCGCAGGTTCAATTCCTGTATCAGCTGAGGATATTCATGAAGGCCCCACCTTCACAATATTGCCCCTCGCCTGAGGTGTGGCGATCCTTAGGTTAAAATCACTGCCAATCAACTCTCCTCAAAGGGGAAAGCAGCCTCTGGTCATCTGGGACTGTGGTGACTTTATCTTTAATTGTGGTAAATCCATTTGTGGTGAGCTCTGTCAGACTGTCGATTAATAATGTTTGTGAGCCATGAATAGGACCCCGATGCTTTGGAAACAGAAGAAGAATAAGATGACACTTTTTGTCCATTGCTCTAATGAACAGTCATGTTGACCGTGGTTGACAAGAGACCAAGGTGTTGGGTGCGATTCTCGGTTTCTGAGACTAAGGGCTGGATTCTCTGGTTTTGAGGCTGTGTCCGGAGCATGTGTCTCGTCTTACGACCAAAAAGACTGCCCCGCCCCCGTACCGATGCTCCGCCCGGTGGGGGGCTAGCAGCCGCGCCAGGTGAAACCCCCAGCTTTGCCTGCAGATATGGACGGAGAATTGCCGGGTTCGGGGCGACCTGCAGGGGTCGCGCTGTGCAACACGGCGCTGGCCGCGCGCGGCCTGCCAGATAGTGCCCCCCTGTAACCCCCCTGACCACCCCCGGACCTCCCCCCAGCCTCCGCCGAAGACCCCCGGCCAGCGGAACGGCTCCCCCACCCCCGACTGTGACGCGCTGGACACTGTCTGCAGCCGCCGCGCGAGGTCCCCGAAAAGTGAGAGGACACACGACCGACACCATCGGGAAGTCAGCCCATCAGGGGTGGAGTATTAGGGGAGGGCCTTCAGGTGACGCCCTATGGCCTTCCCAATGTCATGCAGCATACTCATAGATGACGCCGTTTTGGAGGGGGAGAATCATCCTAAAAATGGCGCCACCCCCAGTTTTGGCGTCAAAATGGATTCTCCGGCCAACCACCGAATGCGATTTTGGCATTGGCAATCGGAGAAGCTTGCCCTAAGTGTTGTCGCCAACGCAGCATTCGTGGAATTTCACAACAGGAAAACTGATGCCGCACCTGGACCGATTCTGCTACTGTTAAGGGGCTAGCACCGGAGCCATGTAGAACACAAGCAATTCCAATGAGAATCGGTGCCGAATTCGCCGGTTCCGCAATTGACACTCAGGAAGCTGACAAGCTACAGCCGCACTTCACTTCCGTCACGCACTCATCCCAGCCAACAAGGTGACTGGAAGGAGAGCAGTCCCACGGTTTACCAATGCCGAGCTGGAGACCCCCTTGAATGCGGAGGAGAAGCGGTGGATGACCCTGTACCATGATGTGTCAGGCAGGTTGGTTCGATGTGGACTGCACTCGATGCAGGGAAGTTAGAAACAGGCGTCTAACACAGGAGAAGATCCAACACTGTTTTATTCAACTAGATGAACTGCTGTACATATTCAGCTGTGGGTCGACACCATACTGATCTGACTAGTGACACTGTAGTAGCCTGACCAGACTTACTAGCTACCTCATGGTGTTTGTGCTTGCTAGCTCGTGGACTCTGACTGTCTCAGTAGCTGGGTCCCGAGAGAGCGGGAAACCTAGTGCCCTCTGGCTTTATAGTGGTAGTGTCCTGTCTGGTGATTGGCTGTGCTGTGTTGTGTGCTTACTGGTCATCCTGTGTGTCAATCACTGCCTGTCTGCATCTCATTATATACATGAGTGGATATTATGACATCTCCCCTTTTTTTGAGTTAAATAAATACTGAGGTATGTATCTATATATATATATATATATATATATATATATATATGCCTGACTATATACAAACGGTGATAGAACAAACGTATATATATGGGAAGGTATCGATAGTGCAGATACATGGCAAACTAAGCAATATTTACAAGAGTTAAGTCGATGGATTCAGTCACAAAATTTACAAAAGTTAAGTCTACAGATTCAGTCTTTGTGGTGGGTGACGAATTCTTGTCGATAGCCGCAGAGGTGGATCAGGAGCCGCCTGCTCGTGGAGAGGTGGGATTGCTGCCATTGCGGTGGTCGCGTGGGCCGGCAGGATCGCTGGCAGATCGGTGGCCTCGTGGCAGGGTACGTCCGGAGGAAGCATGATAGCCGGCGGAGCACAGCGGTCAGGTGGTGGGCGTGGAACTCTTCATAATGCCCATCTGTTGCGCCGTAGCAGGGAGCCATCAGCCATGCGAACAATGAAAGACCTCGGGGCAACTTGTTTGACAACAACAGCTGTGGCTGACCAATTGCCCTCAGGCAACTGGACGCGAACATGATCGACTGGAGCCAGCTCAGGTAAATCCGTGGCATGAGCATCATATGTGGCCTTCTGTTGGGCCTGGGACTGCGGCACTTTTTGTAGTACCGTGAGGTGGTCAAGGTCTGGAACATGGATGGCTGGAACTGTGGTCCTCAGAGTGCGATTCATGAGCATCTGCGCTGGAGACAACCCAGTGGACAGTGGGGTTGCCCTGTATGCCAGCATCGCCAGGTTGAAGTCGGAGCCTGAGTGTGCAGCTTTGCACAGCAACCGCTTGACAATATGGACCCCTTTCTCAGCCTTCTCGTTTGATTGCGGGTAGTGGGGACTGTAGGTAACGTGACGGAAGTTGGAGGACTGTGCAAAATCAGACCATTCTTGGCTGTAAAAGCATGGACCGTTTTCGCTCATTACCGTGAGTGGTATCCCGTGCCTGGCGAAAGTTTCTTTGCAGGCTTTGATGACCGCCTCTGATGCAAGGTCGGACAGTTTCACCACTTCTGGGTAACTGGAGAAGTAGTCGACCAGGAGTACGTAGTCACGCCCCTTGGTGTGAAAAAAGTCTACACCTACTTTGGACCACGGAGAGGTCACGATCTCGTGCTGTTGCAGTGTTTCCTTGGGTTGAGCCGGTTGAAGCTTCTGACAGGTGGGGCAGTTGAGGACCGTGTTGTCAATATCCTGGTTAATGCCCGGCCAGTCAACCGCCTCCAGAGCTCTGCGTCGGCATTTCTCGACTCCAAGGTGACCCTCATGGAGTTGACCCAGAACCATAGCCTGCATGCTTTGAGGAATAACGATCCTGTCGAGTTTCAGAAGGATTCCCTCCACAACCGTCAGTTCGTCTTTAACATTAAAGAATTGGGGACATTGTCCCTTCTGCCAGCCATGGGTAAGGTGCTGCATCACACGCTGCAGTAAAGGATCCTTGGCCGTTCCTTAAGGAATTTGGACCACCCGTTCATCAGAGGCTGGGAGGTTGGTGGCACACAATTGCACTTGCGCTTCTATATGGCAGATAAAGTCACCTTGTTCACATGGTGTGGTGATGGACCGGGATAGGGCATCTGCAATGATCAGCTCTTTGCCTGGCGTGTAGACAAGTTCGAAATCATAGCGGCGGAGTCGAAGAAGAATTTGCTGGAACCGAGGTGTCATGTCATTTAAATCCTTCTGGATTATGTGGACTAGAGGCCTGTGGTCCGTTTCCACCGTGAATTTCGGCAGGCCGTAAACGTAGTCATGAAACTTGACTATTCCTGTCAGGCGACCCAGACACTCCTTTTCGATTTGGGCATACCATTGCTCAGTGGGCGTCATGGCCCTGGAGGCATATGCCACTGGAGCCCAGGACGAGGAGTCATCTCGCTGGAGTAGCACCGCCCCAATGCCATCCTGGCTTGCATCAGTCGATATCTTGGTTTCCTTGGTTGGGTCGAAGAACGCTAGAACTGGGGCTGTGGTGAACTTTGCCTTCAGCTCACGCCATTCCGCTTCATGTGTGGGCAGCCACTGGAATTCGGTTGACTTCTTGACGAGATGGCGGAGGGCTGTGGTGTGGGATGCCATATTGGGAATTAATTTCCCGAGGAAGTTGACCATCCCGAGGAAGCGGAGGACCGCCTTCTTGTCCTCCGGGTTCTTCATGTCTTTGATCGGCAAGACCTTGTTGGCGTCTGGCCGCACGCCCTGCCGCGAGATGTGGTCGCCTAGAAACTTTATATCAGATTGACCAAATGAGCACTTGGCCCTGTTGAGCTGGAGACCACGTTCATGAATTCGCTGGAAGACCTGCTTGAGGCGAGCGATGTGTTCCTGGGGCGTTGTGGACCAGATGATCACGTCGTCCATGTATACTCGTACCCCCTCGATGCCCTCCATCATCTGCTCCATGATGCGATGAAACACTTCGGAGGCAGATATGATACCGAAAGGCATGCGGTTGTAACAGTAGCGGCCGAAAGGGGTGTTGAACGTGCACTGCTTGCGACTGGACGCGTCCAGCTGTATTTGCCAAAAACCCCGGGAGGCGTCCAGCTTAGTGAAGAATTTGGCATGAGCCATCTCACTGGTTAACTCTTCACGCTTCGGGATCGGGTAGTGCTCCCGCATGATGTTGCGGTTTAGATCCTTGGGATCAATGCAAATGCGGAGCTCCCCTGATGGCTTCTTTACGCATACCATGGAGCTGACCCAGCCTGTTGGCTCCGTGACCTTCGAGATGATGCCCTGGTCTTGGAGGTCCTGTAGTTGCTTTTGTTGAACGATCCTTGAGGGGCGCTGGCACCCGGCGTGGTGCATGAATTACAGGGGTGGAGTTCGGCTTGAGCAGTATTTTGTATCGGTACGGGAGCGTGCCAATTCCATCGAATGCACTGTGGCACTGTGTGATAATGTCGTCTATGTTGGCTTGCAAATTTCCATCGGGTGAGGCCGTCGCCGGTGACGATGACATGGTGTGGACTCACTGAACCAGGTTCAGGAGCTTGCAGGCGCGAGCACCGAGCAGGGACGCCCTGTCAGGCCTGACGATTTCACATTGTAACGTTGCCTTGATCGCCTTGTTGGATACCCCTCGTTGACACGAGCCACTGGCAGATATGGCATTGCCATTGTAGTCAAGGAGCTGGCAGGCCGGTGGAAGAATGGTTGGTCGGGCCCGGATGGTGTCGAGGTCGGATTGTGAGATGAGTTTTGCAGATGCGCCGGTGCCCAGTTTAAATCGGATGCGAGCCTTGTTAACTGTGAGGACAGCACACTACTCGTCGTCAGGATCCACACTGAGGATCGAGAGGCGTTGCGCAGGTGTGGTGGAGGCCAGCTCATGTGTGGTTATGATGCCCACCCGATATGGAGACTTGAGGCAGTCAGCATCAGGGTCCGTTGGGCTGTTGGGATCAGACTCTGGCATGCCTTGCTGTATTGAGCGGAAACTTCTGCGCCACAGCTGGGATCGGTGGCTGCTGAGCGGTGGAACGGATCTGCAGAGGGCTGTGTAGTGGCCAAACTTGCCACACTGGAGACATCGGCGTCCTCTTACCGGACATTGCCGCTTTAAGTGGGCGGAGCCACAATTCGGACACGTCATGCCGCTGACGTCAGCGCGATCCGTGCGCCATCACGCATGTGCAGTGCGGACGGCCGACGTACGCACCTGCGCAGTCGGGTTTTCGGTCTCGTCGTCCACTCGGTCGTGGCGCGCATGCGCAGGGATCCGAGAAAAGCGTGTGAAACTGCAACTCTCCTCAATGCTCAGGCCCTGCATCTGTGCAATGGCCTGCACCCTTTCTGCCTCGTGGGAGGCCAGCTTTGCAGTTTCTGCCGCCCTGATGTGGGAGTAACGATTCTCAGCATGCTCATGGACAACGCACGTCACGATAGCGACAGATAGGGGCAACTGTTTGATTTTAAGGAGCTGCTGCCGCAGTGGACCCCGAAAAAGATCTGACCCCGGATCATGGAATCAGCCGTCGAGTCATAGTTACATGACTGCACTAGGATGCGGAAATGGGTCAAGAAGGATTGAAAAGGTTCCTCCTTACCCTGAAGCCTCAAATGGAAGATGTACCGTTCAAAGCTCTCATTCACCTCAATGTCGCAGTGGCTGTCGAACTGTTTTGAATTTCATTCTGTCTTCGCCGTCGGCGAACATAAGCGAATTGTAGATATGGATGGCATGGTCCCCCGCAGTGGAGAGAAATAACGCGATCTTCCTGGCATCCGATGCTGTCTCGAGGTCGGAGGCCTCGATGTAGAAGAGGAATTTTTGCTTGAAGATTTTCCAGTTTGCGCCAAGGTTGCCGGAGAAGCGAAGCTGCGGAGGAGGCTGGATGTTTTCCATTTCGCTGGATGGCTGCTTGCTGGTCAATGCTGATTCACTCGAGGTAGGTCCGTCAAGATCAATATCACTCTGGTACCATGATGTGTCAGGCAAGTTGGTTCGATGTGGACTGCACTCGATGCAGGGAAGTTAGAAATCACTGCCTGTCTGCATCTCATTATATACATGAGTGGATATTATGACAGTACCCTGACCTGGGAACGAGGCTGCCAGCAGCCGCCATTCACCGTGCCAAGGCGCAGATGACAGAGGCGGTCAGCACCGTGGGGAACACGATCGGACCGGCTAGCAGTTCCATAAAAAACTGCACGACCTCCTCAGTGTGGCCAGTGTGAGTAGGCAGCACTGTACCCCTGGCACCAACCCCTACAACCTGAACCCCCCACCCCACACCTGAGGTTAGCCGGACCCCCAACCTGGACCACATGTCGGACTGTCTATCGCTGTTGTTTTCTGTTTGTCCCCCCAGCACTGGGATCAGAAGAAGACAGAAGGTGGACCGCCGGACCGGCGCATGCTCACTGTGGCAGAGCAGAGAGTCCTGGGCCGGCGGACCGGAGGAAAGGGAAGTCGCCGAGGTGCAGGTCGGTTGCAGGCGAGGAGGTGAGATCCCACTTAGTTGCAATTCCCCATATCAAGTCTCAACCCCACCTCTAACACCAGCCTCACAGCACTCTCACTCCCACACCACTCTCACCCTCACACCACTCTCACCCTCACAGCACTCTCACTCCCACACCACTCTCACCCTCACACCACTCTCACCCTCACAGCACTCTCACTCCCACACCACTCTCACCCTCACACCACTCTCACCCTCACACCACTCTCACCCTCACACCACTCTCACTCCCACACCACTCTCACTCCCACACCACTCTCACCCTCACACCACTCTCACTCCCACACCACTCTCACCCTCACGCCACTCTCACTCCCACACCACTCTCACCCTCACACCACTCTCACTCCCACACCACTCTCACCCTCACACCACTCTCACCCTCACACCACTGTCATCCTCACACCACTCTCACCCTCACACCACTCTCACCCTCACACCACTCTCACTCCCACACCACTCTCACCCTCACACCACTCTCACCCTCACACCACTCTCACTCCCACACCACTCTCACCCTCACACCACTCTCACTCCCACACCACTCTCACTCCCACACCACTCTCACTCCCACACCACTCTCACCCTCACACCACTCTCACTCCCACACCACTCTCACCCTCACACCACTCTCACTCCCACACCACTCTCACTCCGACACCACTCTCACCCTCACACCACACTCACTCCCACACCACTCTCTCCCACACCGCTCTCACTCCCACACCACCCTCACCCTCACACCACTCTCACTCCCACACCACTCTCACCCTCACACCACTCTCACCCTCACACCACTCTCACTCCCACACCACTCTCACCCTCACACCACTCTCACCCTCACACCACTCTCACCCTCACAGCACTCTCACCCTCACACCACTCTCACTCCCACACCACTCTCACTCACACACCACTCTCACCCTCACACCACTCTCACTCCCACACCACTCACCCTCACACCACTCTCACTCCGACACCACTCTCACCCTCACAACACTCTCACAACCACACCTCTCTCACCCTCAAACCACTCTCACCCTAACACCACTCTCACCCTCACACCAATCTCACTCCCACACCACTCTCACTCCCACACCACTCTCACCCTCACACCCTCACACCACTCTCTCCGACACCACTCTCACTCCCACACCACTCTCACTCCCACACCACTCTCACCCTCACACCACTCTCACTCCCACACCACTCTCACTCCCACACCACTCTCACTCCCACACCACTCTCACTCCCACACCACTCTCACCCTCACACCACTCTCACTCCCACACCACTCTCACCCTCACACCACTCTCACCCTCACACCACTCTCACCCTCACACCACTCTCACCCTCACACCACTCTCACCCTCACTCCACTCTCACTCCCACACCACTCTCACCCTCACACCACTCTCACCCTCACAGCACTCTCACTCCCACACCACTCTCACCCTCACACCACTCTCACCCTCACACCACTCTCACTCCCACACCACTCTCACCCTCACACCACTCTCACCCTCACACCACTCTCACCCTCAATCCACTCTCACTCCCACACCACACTCACCCTCACACCACTCTCAACCTCACACCGCTCTCACCCTCACACCACTCTCACCCTCACACCACTCTCAATCCCACACCACTCTCACTCCCACACCACCCTCACTCCCACACCACACTCACCCTCACACCACACTCACTCCCACACCACTCTCACCCTCACACCACTCTCACTCCCACACCACCCTCACTCCCACACCACGCTCACCCTCACACCACACTCACTTGCACACCACTCTCACCCCCACACGACTCTCACCCCCACACCACTCTCATCCTCACACCACTCTCACCCTCACACCACTCTCACTCCCACACCACTCTCACCCTCACACCACTCTCACCCCCACACCACTCTCATCCTCACACCACTCTCACCCTCACACCACTCTCACCCTCACACCACTCTCACTCCCACACCACTCTCACCCTCACACCACTCTCACCCTCACACCACTCTCACCCTCACACCCACACCACTCTCACCCTCACTCCACTCTCACCCTCACACCACTCTCACCCTCACACCACTCTCACTCCCACACCACTCTCACCCTCACACAACTCTCACTCCCACACCATTCTCACCCTCACACCACTCTCACCCTCACACCACTCTCACCCTCACACCACTCTCACTCCCACACCACTCTCACCCTCAAACCACTCTCACCCTCACACCACTCTCACCCTCACACCACTCTCACTCCCACACCACTCTCACTCCCACACCATTCTCACCCTCACACCACTCTCACTCCCACACCACTCTCACCCTCACACCACTCTCACCCTCACACCACTCTCACCCTTACACCACTCTCAACCTCACACCACTCTCACCCTCACACCACTCTCACCCTCACACCACTCTCACTTCCACACCACACTCACCCTCACACCACCCTCACTCCCACACCACTCTCAACCTCACACCACTCTCACCCTCACACCACTCTCACTCCGACACCACTCTCACTCCCACACCACTCTCACCCTCACACCACTCTCACTCCCACACCACTCTCACTCCCACACCACTCTCACTCCCACACCACTCTCAACCTCACACCACTCTCACCCTCACACCACTCTCACCATCACACCACTCTCACTCCGACACCACTCTCACACCCACACCACTCTCACCCTCACACCCACACCACTCTCACCCTCACACCACTCTCACCCTCACACCACTCTCACCCTCACACCACTCTCACTCCCACACCACTCTCACCCTCACACAACTCTCACTCCCACACCATTCTCACCCTCACACCACTCTCACCCTCACACCACTCTCACCCTCACACCACTCTCACTCCCACACCACTCTCACTCCCACACCACTCTCACCCTCACACCACTCTCACTCCCACACCACTCTCACCCTCACACCACTCTCACCCTCACACCACTCTCACCCTCACACCACTCTCACCCTCACACCACTCTCACCCTCACTCCACTCTCACTCCCACACCACTCTCACCCTCACACCACTCTCACCCTCACAGCACTCTCACTCCCACACCACTCTCACCCTCACACCACTCTCACCCTCACACCACTCTCACTCCCACACCACTCTCACCCTCACACCACTCTCACCCTCACACCACTCTCACCCTCACTCCACTCTCACTCCCACACCACACTCACCCTCACGCCACTCTCAACCTCACACCGCTCTCACCCTCACACCACTCTCACTCCCACACCACTCTCACTCCCACACCACCCTCACTCCCACACCACACTCACCCTCACACCACACTCACTCCCACACCACTCTCACCCTCACACCACTCTCACTCCCACACCACCCTCACCCTCACACCACACTGACTTGCACACCACTCTCACCCCCACACCACTCTCACCCCCACACCACTCTCATCCTCACACCACTCTCACCCTCACACCACTCTCACTCCCACACCACTCTCACCCTCACACCACTCTCACCCCCACACCACTCTCATCCTCACACCACTCTCACCCTCACACGGCTCTCACCCTCACACCACTCTCACCCTAACACCACTCTCACCCTCACACCACTCTCACCCTCACACCACTCTCACTCCCACACCACTCTCACCCTCACACCACTCTCACCCTCACACCACTCTCACCCTCACACAACTCTCACCCTCACACCACTCTCACTCCCACACCACTCTGACCCTCACACCAATCTCACTCCCACACCATTCTCACCCTCACACCACTCTCACCCTCACACCACTCTCACCCTCACACCACTCTCACTCCCACACCACTCTCACCCTCAAACCACTCTCACCCTCACACCACACTCACCCTCACACCACTCTCACCCTCACACCACTCTCACTCCCACACCACTCTCACTCACACACCACCCTCATTCCCACACCACACTCACCCTCACACCACACTCACTCCCACACCACTCTCACCCTCACACCACTTTCACTCCCACACCACTCTCACCCTCACACCACCCTCACTCCCACACCACCCTCACTCCCACACCACTCTCAACCTCACACCACTCTCACCCTCACACCACTCTCACCCTCACACCACTATCACTCCGACACCACTCTCACTCCCACACCACTCTCACCCTCACACCACTCTCACTCCCACACCACTCTCACTCCCACACCACTCTCACTCCCACACCACTCTCACTCCCACACCACTCTCACCCTCACACCACTCTCACTCCCACACCACTCTCACCCTCACACCACTCTCACCCTCACACCACTCTCACCCTCACACCACTCTCACCCTCACACCACTCTCACCCTCACTCCACTCTCACTCCCACACCACTCTCACCCTCACACCACTCTCACCCTCACAGCACTCTCACTCCCACACCACTCTCACCCTCACACCACTCTCACTCCCACACCACTCTCACCCTCACACCACTCTCACCCTCACACCACTCTCACCCTCACTCCACTCTCACTCCCACACCACACTCACCCTCACACCACTCTCACCCTCACACCGCTCTCACCCTCACACCACTCTCACCCTCACACCACTCTCATTCCCACACCACTCTCACTCCCACACCACCCTCACTCCCACACCACGCTCACCCTCACACCACACTCACTGCCACACCACTCTCACCCCCACACCACTCTCACCCCCACACCATTCTCATCCTCACACCACTCTCACCCTCACACCACTCTCACTCCCACACCACTCTCACCCTCACACCACTCTCACCCCCACACCACTCTCATCCTCACACCACTCTCACCCTCACACCACTCTCACTCCCACACCGCTCTCACCCTCACACCACACTCACTCCCACACCACTCTCACCCTCACACCACCCTCACACCACTCTCACCCTCACACCACTCTCACTCCCACACCACTCTCACCCTCACACCACTCTGACCCTCACACCACTCTCACCCCCACACCACACTCACTCCGATACTACTCTCACCCTCACACCACTCTCATCGTCACACCACACTCACTCCGACACCACTCTCATCCTCACACCACTCTCACCCTCACACCATTCTCACTCCCACACCACACTCACCCTCACACCACTCTCATCCTCACACCACTCTCACCCTCACTCCACTCTCACTCCCACACCACTCTCACCCTCACACCACTCTCACCCTCACAGCACTCTCACTCCCACACCACTCTCACCCTCACACCACTCTCACTCCCACACCACTCTCACCCTCACACCACTCTCACCCTCACACCACTCTCACCCTCACTCCACTCTCACTCCCACACCACACTCACCCTCACACCACTCTCACCCTCACACCGCTCTCACCCTCACACCACTCTCACCCTCACACCACTCTCATTCCCACACCACTCTCACTCCCACACCACCCTCACTCCCACACCACGCTCACCCTCACACCACACTCACTGACACACCACTCTCACCCCCACACCACTCTCACCCCCACACCATTCTCATCCTCACACCACTCTCACCCTCACACCACTCTCACTCCCACACCACTCTCACCCTCACACCACTCTCACCCCCACACCACTCTCATCCTCACACCACTCTCACCCTCACACCACTCTCACTCCCACACCGCTCTCACCCTCACACCACACTCACTCCCACACCACTCTCACCCTCACACCACCCTCACACCACTCTCACCCTCACACCACTCTCACTCCCACACCACTCTCACCCTCACACCACTCTGACCCTCACACCACTCTCACCCCCACACCACACTCATTCCGATACTACTCTCACCCTCACACCACTCTCATCCTCACACCACACTCACTCCGACACCACTCTCATCCTCACACCACTCTCACCCTCACACCACTCTCACTCCCACACCACACTCACCCTCACACCACTCTCATCCTCACACCACTCTCATACTCACACCACTCTCACTCCGACACCACTCTCACCCTCACACCACTCTCACTCCCACACCACACTCATTCCCACACCACTCTCACCCTCACACCACTCTCATACTCACACCACTCTCACTCCCACACCACACTCACTCCCACACCACTCTCATCCTCACACCACACTCACTCCGACACCACTCTCACTCCCACACCACTCTCACTCCGACACCACTCTCACCCTCACACAACACTCACACCGACACCACTCTCACCTCCACACCACTCTCTCCCTCACACCACACTCACTGCCACACTACTCTCACTCCCACACCACTCTCACCCTCACACCACTCTCACCCTCACACCACTCTCACCCTCACACCACTCTCACTCCCACACCACTCTCACCCTCACACCACACTCACTCCGACACCACACTCACTCCGACACCACTCTCACCTCCACACCACACTCACTCCGACACCACACTCACTCCGACACCACAATCACTCCCACACCACTCTCACCCTCACACCACACTCACTCCGACACCACTCTCACTCCCACACTACACTCACTCCGACCCCACACACACTCCGACACCACTCTCACCCTCACACCACTCTCACCCCCACACCACTCTCACTCCCACACCACTCTCACTCCCACACCACTCTCACCCTCACACCACACTCACTCCGACACCACACTCACTCCGACACCACACTCACTCCGACACCACTCTCACTCCCACACCACTCTCACCCTCACACCACTCTCATCCTCACACCACTCTCACTCCCACACCACTCTCACCCTCACACCACTCTCACCCTCACACCACTCTCACCCTCACACCACTCTCATCCTCACACCACACTCACTCCGACACCACTCTCACTCCCACACTACACTCACTCCGACACCACACACACTCCGACACCACTCTGACCCTCACACCACTCTCACCCTCACACCACTCTCACCCCCACACCACTCTCACTCCCACACCACTCTCACCCTCACACCACTCTCACCCTCACGCCACACACACTCCGACACCACTCTCATTCCCACACCACTCTCACCCTCACACCACTCTCACCCTCACACCACTCTCACCCTCACACCACTCTCACCCCCACACCACTCTCACTCCCACACCACTCTCACCCTCCCACCACACTAACTCCGACACCACTCTCACCTCCACACCAGACTCACTCCGACACCACACTCACTCCCACACCACACTCACTCCGACACCACTCTCAACTCCACACCACTCTCACTCCCACACCACTCTCACTCCCACAACACTCTCACCCTCACACCACTCTCACCCTCACACCACTCTCACTCCCACACCACTCTCACCCTCACACTACTCTCACTCCGACACCACTCTCACTCTCACACCACTCTCACCCTCACACCACTCTCACTCCCACACCACTCTCACCCTCACACCACTCTCACTCCCACACCACTCTCACCCTCACACCACTCTCACTCCCACACCACACTCAGTCCGACACCACTCTCACTCCAACACCACTCTCACCCTCACACCACTCTCACCCTCACACCATTCTCACTCTCACACCACTCTCACCCTCACACCACTCTCACTCCCACACCACACTCATCCCTCCACCACTCTCACCCTCACACCACTCTCACCCTCACACCACTCTCACTCCCACACCACTCTCACCCTCACACTACTCTCACTCCGACACCACTCTCACCGTCACACCACTCTCACCCTCACACCACTCTCACCCTCACACCACTCTCACTCCCACAAACCTCTCACCCTCACACCACTATCACCCTCACACCACTCTCATTCCCACACCACTCTCACCCTCACACCACTCTCACTCCCACACCACTCTCACCCTCCCACCACTCTCACTCCTACACCACTCTCACACTCACACCACTCTCACTCCGACACCACTCTCACCCTCACACCACTCTCACCCTCACGCCACTCTCACTCCCACACCACACTCACTCCGACACCACTCTCACTCCCACACCACTCTCACCCTCACACCACTCTCACTCCCACACCACTCTCACCCTCACACCACTCTCACTCCCACACCACTCTCACCCTCACACTACTCTCACTCCGACACCACTCTCACCCTCACACCACTCTCACCCTCACACCACTCTCACCCTCACACCACTCTCACTCCCACACCACTCTCACCCTCACACTACTCTCACTCCGACACCACTCTCACCCTCACACCACTCTCACCCTCACACCACTCTCACTCCCACAACCCTCTCACCCTCACACCACTCTCAACCTCACACCACTCTCACCCTCACACCACTCTCACCCTCACACCACTCTCAATCCCACACCACTCACACCCTCACACCACTCTCACCCTCACACCACACTCACTCCCACACCACTCTCACTCCCACACCACTCTCACCCTCACACCACTCTCACTCCCACACCACTCTCACCCTCACACCACTCTCACTCCCACACCACTCTCACCCTCACACTACTCTCACTCCGACACCACTCTCACCCTCACACCACTCTCACCCTCACACCACTCTCACCCTCACACCACTCTCACTCCCACACCACTCTCACCCTCACACTACTCTCACTCCGACACCACTCTCACCCTCACACCACTCTCACCCTCACACCACTCTCACTCCCACAACCCTCTCACCCTCACACCACTCTCAACCTCACACCACTCTCACCCTCACACCACTCTCACCCTCACACCACTCTCAATCCCACACCACTCACACCCTCACACCACTCTCACCCTCACACCACACTCACTCCCACACCACTCACACCCTCACACCACTCTCACCCTCACACCACTCTCACCCTCACACCACTCTCACTCCCACACCACTCTCACCCTCACACCACTCTCACCCTCACACCACTCTCACCCTCACACCACTCTCATTCCCACACCACTCTCACCCTCACACCACTCTCACCCTCACGCCACTCTCATTCCCACACCACTCTCACCCTCACACCACTCTCACCCTTACGCCACTCTCACTCCCACACCACACTCACTCCGACACCACTCTCACTCCCACACCACTCTCACCCTCACACCACTCTCACTCCCACACCACTCTCACCCTCACACCACCCTCACTCCCACACCACTGTCACTCCCACACCACTCTCACCCTCACACCACTCTCACCCTCACACCACTCTCACCCTATCACCACTCTCACCCTATCACCACTCTCACCCCCACACCACTCTCTCTCCCACACCACTCTCTCTCCCACACCACTCTCACTCCCACACCACTCTCACCCTCACACCACGCTCACCCTCACACCACTCCCACTCCCACACCACTCTCACCCTCACACCACTCTCACCCTCACACCACACTCACCCTCACACCACTCTCACCCTCACACCACTCTCACCCTCACTCCCACACCACTCTCCCTCCCACACCACTCTCACATCCACACCACTCTCTCTCCTACACCACTCTAACTCCAACAGCACGGCCACACCACCCTCACCCCCACCCTCACCCCCACCCTCACCCCCACACCACCTCACCCCCATATCACATCATCCCATCCCACACCACCTCTCCCTGACCCTCACCCACACCACTCCACCCCTGCACCACCCTCACCCCCACCCACGCCACCTCTCCCTGACACTCACCCACACCACCCCCACACTACCCTCACCCCACCCCACCCCCCATCATCCTCACCCCACACCACCTCTCCCCGACCCTCACCCCACACCAACCCACACCACCCCCACTCTCACCCTCACCCCACACCAACCCACTCTACACTCACTCTCACCCTCACCCCACACCAACCCACACCACCCTCACTCCCACACCACCCCCACAGCAACCCCACCCCCACCCTCACCCCCACACCACCCTCACTTCCCCCTCCCCCCACTCCACCCTCACTCCCACCCTCAAACCCACACCACCTCACCCCCCCCCCCATCCACCCTATGCCCATTCCCACCACCTTCCTGCCCACGGTATAATCATGCATCTTGTGCTGTGTGTTGCAGGAGCTGCTGGATATGGGGCGGATTCATTTGGCGTTCCCCGCCCCCAGCCAGTGCCACAGCCAGAGCCCCCCCGTGAGCCGAACAGCGACGGGTATAGCAGCTCGCACCCCAGTCCTCCACCCGAGAGTCAGGGAAGCCCGGAGGTCGGGCCGGAGGATGACAGCAATTTCCCGTCACTTTAGTGAAGAGGCTCCTGGGACACCCTCTGGTGTTCACCACACAGCCGCTCTGGTACAGCAGGTGGAGGCCCAGGACAGGGTTGCCGTCTCACAGAGCCACCTGGACATTGCAGCGGCGCCCTTGAGTGTAGCCTAGTCATGGCAGGCCATGGCTGGGAATGTCGGCATATTGCCCAGGCGCTGGCCAACATGGTGCCGAGGGAGGTGGCGCAGACACTGGCTGATGTGACACAAAACCAGAAAGTGATGGCACAGTCGCAGCGTGATGTGGCGCAATCTCAGACGGAGATGGTCCACTCCCTCTGCTCCACGGCTGCAAGCGTGTGGACCCCGGTCGAGACCAAAGCGGGCCTCCAGAACTGGCAGCGGCAAGTGGCGGGAGAGTCTCAGGGTATAGCTCCGCTCGCACCCCCGTCCCATGGAGTAGCCCGGATGCCATCGGATGCCCCGAGGGAGGAGGAAGTGATGGGTCCTGTGCCGGTGGCTCCTGCAGGGGAGGTCCCGGTACACAGCAGCACCTCGGACTCCCCTCCTCCTGTCCCTAATGCATCTGATGCGCAGTGGGCAGAACAGGGCAGCACCATGACACCCGGGTCTGCTGATCAGCAGTCGGGCCCAGCCCAGTCCTGTAGCCCCAGAAGACGCCCGCCATCGGGCCCCAGGTCACAAGGTAGGAATCACTGCAGGCCGCCTCCACTCCTGCTGTACCATCTCGGGAACCCCCTGGATGTAGCGTCAGGGCCTGTGAGGCCAGAAAGCTAGTGATGCCGATCAATTACACAAAGACGAGAGTTGAATGCAACTGAGGCTTTATTACAGTAAGATGTGTGGCCTCCTACAGCAGCTGGCGAAATGGCTGCTGTATGGGGAGCACACATATTTATTCTCCGCCCACTGGGCGGAGCCAGCAGGCAGGGAACTGCCCCCGTACCTGTAGTACAGGGCCTTACCACAAATCACCTAACTTATACATCAGTGGTGACTACCACATTCACCCCCTGTTAAAATTGAGTCCAGCGGGGGTGGTGGAGAAATATATACAAGTACATGTTTTAACTACAGAGAAAGAATGGTGTCCCTATCAAGTTACAGTTTCAGTCGGTCCGGAGCCTTGATCTGTCGTTGGGAGCGCCACAGTGGTGGCGGTGATTCCGGTGTCGGTCTGGTCCTCGGTGACTCCGGGAGCGTGCTGAAATTCTCGTCACCCTCGGGCGTGGGGATGGGGAGGACGGATTGTCCAGGGGCGGGGGCTGCGGTGGGGTGCGCCGGGGAAGGGGAGGGTGGTGCTGGGTTGGAGGGGTGTGTGTGTGTGGAACCAGCTGGTGCCAGGTCCCTGAGGGAGACAGTATCTTGGCGGCCGTCGGGGTACACTACGTACGCGTACTGCAGGTTGGCGTGGAGTAGCTGTATCCTTTCAACCAATGGGTCCGCCTTGTGGAGTCGCACGTGCTTACGGAGAAGTACAGGTCCTGGAGCTGCAAGCCAAGTCGGGAGCAACACCCCAGAGGTGGACTTCCTGGGGAAGGCAAAAAAGATGTTCATGGGGTGTGTCATTCGTCGCAGTGCATAGGAGCGACGAATGGAGTGCAGTGCGTTGGGGAGGACCTCCTGCCAGCGGGAGGCCGGGAGATTTCTGGACCATAGGGCCAGCTGGACGGCCTTCCAGACCGTCCCATTCTCCCTCTCCACCTGCCCGTTTCCCCGGGGTTATAGTTGGTCGTCCTGCTCGAGGCAATACCCTTGTTGAGCAGGAACTGACTCAGCTCATTGCTCATGAGTGAGGATCCCCTGTCACTGTGGACGTAGGCGGGGAAGCCAAACAAAGCAATGATGGTGGAAGACGTCATATCGGGGCATGGGATGGCGAAGGGGAATCTGGAGTACTCATCGACCACACTGAGGAAGTACGTATTCCGGTTGGTGGAGGGGAGGGGCCCTTTGAAGTCTACGCTGAGGCGTTCAAAGGGGCGGGAGGCCTTCACCAGGCGCGCACGGTCTGGCTGGTAGAAGTGTGGTTTGCACTCCGCACAGACCTGGCAGTCCCTGGTGATTGCCCTGACTTCCTCGACGGAGTAGGGCAGATTGCGGGTCTTGATGAAATGGTACAAACGTGTGACTCCCGGGTGACAAAGGTTGTCGTGCAGAGTCCGGAGTCGGTCCACCTGTGCGCTGGCACATGTACCTCGGGATAGGGCATCGGGGGGCTTGTTGAGCTTACCGGGGCAATACAAAATCTCGTAGTTGTAGATCGAGAGCTCGATCCTCCACCTCAAGATTTTATCATTTTTGATCTTGCCCCGCTGTTTGTTGTTAAACATGAAGGCTACAGACCGTTGGTCAGTGAGAAGAGTGAATCTCCTGCCGGCCAGGTAATGCCTCCAATGCCGCACAGCCTCAACGATGGCTTGGGCCTCCTTTTCGATGGAGGAGTGCTGAATTTCGGAGGCCTGCCTACCTGGTTGAGGGTGGCGGCCAGAGCGACGTCTGATGCATCGTTCTCGACTTGGAAGGGGAGCGTCTCGTCGGCTGCGAGCATCGCGGCCTTGGCTATGTCGGCCTTAATACGGTTGAAGGCCTGGTGAGCCTTGGCCGTTAGGGGAAAAAGAGATTGGATTGGATGAGTGAGCGGGCCTTGTCCGCATAATTTGGGACCCACGGTGCGTAGTAAGAAAAGAACCCCAGGCAACGTTTGAGGGCCTTGGGGCAGTGGGGCAAGGGGAGTTCCATGAGGGGGTGCACACGGTCGGGATCAGGCCCCAGAACTCCGTTCTGGACCACATAACCGAGGATGGCTAAGCGGTTCGTGCTAAACACACACTTCTCCTTGTTGTAAGTGAGGTTGAGGAGAGTGGCGGTGCGGAGAAATTTGGCAAGGTTGGCGTCATGGTCCTGCTGATCGTGGCCGCAGATGGTGACATTGTCAAGGTACGGGAAAGTGGCCCACAGCCCGTACCGGTCGACCATTTGGTCCATTTCCCGTTGGAAAACTGAGACCGAAAGGAACCCTGAGAAAGTGGTAACGGCAGCCATCTGCCGTGAAGGTGGTGTATGGGCGGTCCGCCTTACGGATGGGCAGCTGGTGGTAGGCGGATTTAAGGTCCACAGTTGAGAAGACCCAGTACTGTGCAATCTGATTGACCATATCAGATATGTGTGGGAGGGGGTACGCGTCGAGCTGCGTGTACCGGTTGATGGTCTGACTGTAGTCCATGACCATTCTGTGTTTCTCCCCAGTTTTCACTACTACCACTTGTATATACATTATGTATATAATATATACATCAGTGGTGACTAATGGAGCTAGACACCAGTTAAGTTGGCATAGGTGCAGGGTACAGTTTAGTTGGGGCTCGGGCACAAACCTGTAAATATTTGTTTACATTAAACACCTCTTACCACTCTTACAAGCTGCCTCTGCCTGATGGATGTGAGGGGTGGGCTGATGTGGGCTGGCCAGGGAGATAGTGCTGGGTGGGGGGGAGATGGGCAAACATTATGGGTGGGCTGGGCTCCCTGCCCTCCCCCCCCCGCTCCCCCGCCCCGCGATCATCCCCACTGTGTGATGGAATGGTCAGCTCGCACGCAGGGACTATCCGGGTGGAGTGTGGAAAGTACTACCGTGGGCGGTTGTCATCAGCCTCCATCCCATGGACCAGACACGCTGTTAGTGCCAACCCAGGGTCCACACCCCATAGTGAGGCAGGTATGTATCATGGAGGGAGTTGCAGGCGGCAGGCGGGGATATGGCCAGGGAATGAGGGTGGGTGGGTGGTATGAGGTTGCGATGTGGTGTTGATACCCCTGGCCAGGGTCCCCCCCCCCCCCCCCCCCCGCCAGCCGGTAAACCTGGAGGCGATCAGAGTGCCCTGTGTGCCTCTCGTGCCTGCCTGGGCCCCATGTCCTGCCCATCCTCGCTTTCCCCCGCATCCTCCTTGTCGGACGAGGCCTGGTGTTCATCCTCCTCCTCAAGCACATCGCCCCTCTGCAGTGCGATGTTGTGGAGGATGCAGCAGACCGACACGATGCAGGTGACCTTCCCAGCGCCATACTGGAGGACCCCTCCAGAGCGGTTCAGGCACCTGAACTGCATCTTCAGGAGGCCAACGCACTGCTCAATCACGCTCCTTGTTGCTGTATGGTCGTCGTTGTAGCGGGGCTCCGCGTCGATCTGTGGCCTCCGACCGGATAGGTGTCTTCAGCCACTACTAGGGGGGGTGGTCTTGAACATGTCAGAATCATCAAGTGTGCCAGGATGAAGGCGCTGTGCACACTGTCCAGGTATCAGGCGCAGAGATGAATGCTGCATAGCTGATGGTCACATATCAGCCGCACTTCATCTAGTGGAACCTTTTTTGGATTGTGTCGAGTGGCCTGTAAAATTTCACGATTTTGGTGTCAGCAAACAGAGAATCCTGCCCCATTGTCTGACAGATGATGGGAGAGGCAAAATGTCTGAAAGTGTATTAAAAACCAAGAGAAGATATAGAACATAGAACATTACAGCGCAGGACAGGCCCTTCAGCCCTCGATGTTGCGCCGACCTGTGAAGCCACTCTAAAGCCCTTCTACACTATTCCCTTATCGTCCATATGTCTATCCAATGACCATTTGAATGCCCTTAGTGTTGGCGAGTCCACTACTTTTGCAGGCAGGGCATTCCACGCCCTTACTACTCTCTGAGTAAAGAACCTACCTCTGACGTCTGTCCTATATCTATCTCCCCTCAATTTAAAGCTATGTGCCCTCGCGCTAGACATCACCATCCGAGGAAAAAGGCTCTCACTGTCCACCCTATCCAATCCTCTGATCATCTTGCATGCCTCAATTAAGTCACCTCTTAACCTTCTTCTCTCTAACGAAAACAGCCTCAAGTCCCCATGAAGCTTCTGATGGGCTGAAATTTAACATGGTTCTTTGATTCTAAAGTCAAGGAAAATAAAAATGTTAGTCTCAATAACTTTACACTTTCTCTCATAAATAATTCAATAATTCACAATGAATTAAGATAAGATTCAAAGACCGTCTTTATACAGGCAAATATGAAACTCGTTTCCTCAGATAATGAAAGAAATATCTCAAAATTGGTCATTGTTTCCTTTAGTACTGCTCAGTGGTAATTTATCTGTGTATTTCCATGCGATGCATCTCTAATTACTTGATTTACTATTTGACAATTCTTTCGTAAAACTGGTCTCGTTATTTGAAAGCTTTGCTATGCTGTTAAACTCCTCCATTATCTAAATTCTCATCTGCTTACTGGCTTCTAGTTGTTCCAAGTATCACCAAATATTTTCTCCTCATTATCCTGCAGGTTTCTTGGCGGTTTTCCTTGGCTCCCAAGGTAATTCCCTCAAAGGTAAGGTGTACAGGGTTCTACCAGCTGTGATGGTGCTTGGCAAGACAAGAACTTGAGAAGGGGCTTGTCGTCTGGGTTCGCATTATAAATTTGAAACGAGGGACCGAGTCCCAATTGGCCAAGAATAAGGCTAGAGAGAGAGAGATCAGGAAGTCGCTGTAAAGTTGAGAACTATCAGCTCAGTAGGAGCGTAATATAAGGTCAAGTTTTCATGTTCAAGATGTTAAAGAGTTAAAAGTGGAAAGAAAGGAGACCGTAAATGTTAAAATACTTTGTTGTCACAAAGAGAAAAGGTATGGTCATGCCCACACTCTCGATCTTGTAAAACATGATGGGAGGTTTATTGAGAGTATTGCTCTTACAATCAAAGATGGTGATCGGCCTAAAGCTCGCGCAAACACTCTGCTCAAGTCACGACACATCACGTGAACCATACCCAGCAGGAATGTATTCCCAGATACATAGCACCACCACCCCCCTTTATATCATTAATGCAATGACAACAATTAACATTTATACAACAGATTCCCTCATGTATAATTTCTATATATACATACAACTTAATAAGATAGTCTCTGTGGTGGACATCAATTCTTTTCTGGTAGAATGAAGTGTTCTGGAACTTGGCTACTTGAGACCGCGGGAGTGTCCTCATTCCTTTCTGAAGATGGTGCTTCTCGGGTAGTTATTTCAGTATCTGCCAATATCGGTATGGGGCGGCATGGTGGCACAGTGGTAGCCTCGCGGAGCCAGATTCGATTCCGACCTCGGGTGACTGTCTGTGTGGAATTTGCACATTCTCCCCATGCAGGCCGCTGCAGGCCACCGTCGTGCCCCCCCCCCCCCCCCCCCCCCCCCCGGAGCAGGGAATCGGTGGCCGTTTTGCGCCAGTTTTCCTGGTGTAAAACACCACCATTTTTGTGCAGGTGTGGGAACTTAGTCTTCCAAACGGAGAATCCAGCCCCATTTTTCTATTGATAAATATGGAATCCGCAGTCTCAGACAATGAAAGAAACAGCCCGAATTTGTTCATTTTTTTGCTTTAGTACTGCTCACTGGTAATTTACGTATGTTTTTCCAAATGATGTAGAGCATATATCACCTCCAATAGGAATATGGAGGAACGATCAGTATCCATTACTGACTGATTTGTCCCATTTTCTAACAATGCTGAAGCTGACTGTGGAATCTCCAGGTTACTCAGCAAGGACCATGGGAACTTATCCACTGAGGCACCAAAAGGGAGCGGGTAAATTGTTGCGTTTTCCTAGACTGAACAGAAATTATTTTAGTCACTGAAGCGCAATAAAATCACTTCAAATATTTTTTCTCTGTCTCTCTCTCTGTCCGTATTCGAGCAATTTCTGTAATTGCCTCAGAAGCACCCAATCAGAGTTGGAAGCCCTGTGTCTAATGCTGATCAGACAGAAAACTACCTACTCACCTGTGATGCGACCATCAATTCACACGAAACAAGGAGTAGAAGTAAACTGTGGCTTTACTCAACTAGAACAGTGCCTGCCTGCGACTGGTCTGCTAGTGAGAGCTGCCGACAGGGCTACTGCTCTTTATACCTCCCCTCAAGGGGTGGAGCCAGGGGCAGAGCCCACAAGGCACCAACATGATACATTACAGGTAATACTTTACAACGGTCCATAGGTGGAGCTCACATGGGCATCAGCATGATACAGTTATATACATGGTGATTAATCTAGGACAAAGGTTCGGCACAACATCGTGGGCCGAAGGGCCTGTTCTGTGCTGTATGTTCTATGTTCTATGTTACTGCAGTACGTTCACCACAACCTGCAAACATTGAAAAGGCTCCAACCTCTGACTGAGGGTCTGGCAGAACTTCGTCAGTACAGGAACTGTCGCAGAGAGCAGCAAAGAGAATCTTTGCAGAAGCCATGGCTGCTTAACACAGCACTAGCATTGTGGCCAGGATTGAAAAATCCCCAAGCTTCTCAGTGCGTTAGTGAATGAATCTTTTTCTTTTTTTTAATTATAAATTTGGATTGGATTTGTTTATTGTCACGTGTACCGAGGACAGTGAAAAGTATTTTTCTGTGAGCAGCTCAACAGATCATTAAGTACATGGGAAGAAAAGGGAATAAAAGAAAATACATAATAGGGCAACACAAGGTACACAATGTAACTACATAGGCACCAGCATCGGATGAAGCATCCAGGGTGTAGTGTTAATGAGGGCAGTCCATAAGAGGGTCATTTAGGAGTCTGGTAACAGTGGGGAAGAAGCTGTTTTTGAGTCTGTTCGTGCGTGTTCTCAGACTTCTGTATCTCCTGCCCGACGGAAGAGGTTGGAAGAGTGAGTAAGCCGGGTGGGAGGGGTCTTTGATTTTGCTGCCCGCTTCCCCCAGGCAGCGGGAGGTGTAGATGGAGTCAATGGATGGGAGGCAGGTTCGTGTGATGGACTGGGCGGTGTTCATGACTCTCTGAAGTTTCTTGCAGTCTTGGGCTGAGCAGTTGCCATACCAGGCTGTGATGCAGCCAGATAGGATGCTTTCTATGGTGCATCTGTAAAAGGTGGTAAGGGTTAATGTGGACATGCCGAATTTCCTTAGTTTCTTGAGGAAGTATAGGCGCTGTTGTGCTTTCTTGGTGGTAGCGTCGACGTGGGTGGACCAGGACAGACTTTTGGAGATGTGCACCCCTAGGAATTTGAAACTGCTAACCATCTCCACCTCGTTGATGCTGACAGGTACAGTACAGTACAGTACAGTACTTTGCTTCCTGAAGTCAATGACTAGCTCTTTAGTTTTGCTGGCATTGAGGGAGAGATTGTTGTCGCTGCACCACTCCACTAGGTTCTCTATCTCCCTCCTGTATTCTGACTCGTCGTTATTCAAGATCTGGCCCACTATGGTCGTATCGTCAGCAAACTTGTAGATGGAGTTGGAACTAAATTTTGCCACACAGTCGTGTGTGTACAGGAAATAGAGTAGGGGGCTAAGTACGCAGCCTTGCGGGGCCCCGGTATTGAGGGTTATTGTGGAGGAGGTGTTGTTGCTCATTCTTACTGATTGTGGTCTGTTGGTCAGAAAGTCGAGGATCAAGTTGCAGAGTAGGAGCCAAGTCCTAGGTTTTGGAGCTTTGATATCAGCTTGGCTGGGATTATGGTGTTAAAGGTGGAGCTGTAGTCAATCAATAGGAGTCTGATGTAGGTGTCCTAGTTGTTGAGATGCTGTAGGAATGAGAATAGGGCCAGGGAAATGGGGCGTCATTCTCCGACCTCCCGCCGGGTCGGAGAATGGCCGTTGGCCGCCGTGAATCCCGCCCCCAACCCCGCCGAAGTCACCGGTACCGGAGATTGGGCGGGGGCGGGAATCGGGCCCCGCCTGTTGGCGGGACCCCCCGCTGGATTCTCCGGCCCATTTGGGCCGAAGTCCCGCCCAGAAATTGCCAGTCCCGCCGGCGTAAATCAAACCTGGTATTTACCGGCGGGACCAGGCGGCGTGGGCGGGCTCCGGGGTCCTGGGGGGGGCACGGGGCAATCTGACCCCGGGGGGTGCCCCCACGGTGGCCTGGCCCGCGATCGGGGCCCACCGATCCGTGGGCGGGCCTGTGCCGTGGGGGCACTCTTTCCCTTCCGCCTCTGCCACGGCCTCCACCATGGCGGAGGCAGAAGAGACTCTCCCCACTGCGCATGCACGGGAAACTGACAGCGGCCGCTGACGCTCCCGCGCATGCGCCGGGAAACTGACAGCGGCCGCTGACGCTCCTGCGCATGCGCCGCATTTCCGCGCCAGCTGGCGGGGCAACAAACGCCATTTCCGCCAGCTGGCGGGGCGGAAATCCCTCCGGCGTCGGCCTAGCCCCTCAATGTTGGGGCTAGGCCGCCAAAGATGCGGAGCATTCCGCACCTTTGGGCCGGCACGATGCCCGTCTGATTGGCGCCGTCTTTGGCGCCAGTCGGCGGACATCTCGCCGTTGGGGGAGAATTTCGCCCATGGTGTCTGATGTGGACCGGTTGCGACGGTATGCGAATTGCAGTGGATCAAGGCGTTCTGGGAGTGTAGGTGATGCGCTTCATGATCAACCTCTCGAAGCACTTCATTACGACTGAAGTCAGGGCCACTGGTCGGTAGTCATTGAGGCACATTGCCTGGTTCTTCTTTGGCACCGGTATGATGGTAGTCTTCTTGAAGCAGGTGGGGACCTCGGAGTGGAGTAGTGTACCCAATTTAATGTACTCAATTCATTTTTTCCAATTAAGGGGCAATTTAGCATGGCCAATGCACCTAGCCTGCACATCGGTAGCATTGTGGATAGCACAATTGCTTCACAGCTCCAGGGCCCCAGGTTCGATTCCGGCTTGGGTCACCGTCTGTGCGGAGTCTGCACATCCTCCCCGTGTGTGCGTGGGTTTTCTCCGGGTGCTCCGGTTTCCTCCCACAGTCCAAAGATGTGCCGGTTAGGTGGATTGGCCATGATAAATTGCCCTTAGTGTCCAAAATTGATCTTAGTGTTGGGTGGGGTTACTGTGTTATGGGGATAGGGTGGAGGTACTGACCTTGGGTAGGGCCGGTGCGACCGGAGAATCACCGGCAGTCGCTCGTGTGCGGTCGACGCTGTGCCCCCACAGCGATTCTCCGCGGACGACCGGCCGAGTTCCCGCTGGCGTGGTTCACGAATGGTTCCACCTGGCGTGAGCTCGGAGTCGCGGCTGCAGTGGCCATCCTGGTGGGGAGGGCGAGGGTATCCGTCACTGGGTGGGGCCTCCAGGATGGCTCGCAATCGGGGACCACCGATCGGCGGGCGCGCGCAATCTGCGGGGGGCGGGGGGGGCTACTTGTTTGTCGCTGGCCCACTGTGTGGGTCCGCCATGTTGCGCGGGGCCAGCACCTCAGACGGCCGCCGCACACATGAGCGGACTCGAGCTCTTGTATTGGCAGCCGGAGCTGCGTGAGCTACTCCGGAGTCCTGCAAACCCCCTTAAAAACAGAGAATCGCCCTGGACTTTCGGGAAAACAGTCCCGAGTGATTCACGCCTGTTTTCTCGCGGGCGTGGGTCATAGCCCCATTATTGGAGAATCCCGCTGAAGGTTTCACAGTTAGCATTGTTCTCTTCATGAGCTGCAGAGATTTAGTGGCATTGCTGGAATGTGAACCTTGTGTTTTGGAAGTTACTGATGCTGTTAAGCACCAATTTACCTTTTTAGTAGTGAGGTTAGTTAGTAACTGATGCACCATGCAGTAAATTCTTGAAACTCTTGGGGTGGTTGTGGTCAAGTACTCTTTTTTGTGAGGCCAAGGTTGGAGCTATCCAACAAGTTGTAATGTAATGATTCACAACTCACAGGAGATCTACTTCTTGCTACATGTTGCTGGACAATTTACACGTTAATAATGGCGAGTGCCATTATTGTGGCAACAGGGCCGGAATTCTCCCCTACCCGGCGGGGCGGGGGGTCCCGGCGGGATGGAGTGGCAGGAACCACTCCGGCATCGGGCCGCCCCAAAGGTGCGGAGAAATCCGCACCTTTATGGGCCAAGCCCCGCGCCGGAGTGGTTGGCGCGCCGCCGGCTGGCGGGAAAGGCCTTTGGTGCCGCGCCAGCCGGGGCCGAAGGGACCTCGCCGGCCGGTGGAAGACTGCGCATGCACAGGAGCTGCTGACGCCATCCCCGTGCATGCGGGGGAGGGGGGGGTCACTTCCGCATTGACCATCGCGGAGGCAATGGCCGAGGCAGAAGGAAAAGAGTGCCCCACTGCACAGGCCCGCCCGCGGATCGGTGGGCCCCGATCGCGGGCCAGGCCACCGTGGGGGCACCCCCCAGGACCCCGGAGCCCGCCCGCGCCGCCAGTCCCGCCGGGTAGGGAGGTGGTTTGATTCACGCCGGCGAGACTGGCATGACAGCAGCGGGACTTCGGCCCATCGTGGGCCGGAGAATCACCGGAGGGGGCCCGCCGACCGGTGCGGCGCGATTCCCGCCCCCAAAGAATTTTCAATGCCGGAGAATTCGGCGGCCAGCGGGGGCGGGATTCACGCCGCCCCCCGGCGATTCTCCGACCCGGCGGGGGATCGGAGACTCCCGCCCCAGATTATGGTCCAATATTTACCTCACCTAGAATCTTGCTTAACATGCTGAGTTAGCTTACACTTTGTTATTCAGCAATAGTATAGTCTCCATGCTTGATGAAAGTGATTGAAATATATTTCATACTGTCACCTGTATTTATTTACTCGTGTATCAGCTAAAGAGTGTATTGTAAAGGAAAGCTAAGCTGCCTTACATTAGAGTTTCCTCAAACATTCTACTTTGGTATGATAATAATTCCTATATAACAGAACTGAGTTCAAATACTTCATTCCCATTTTGGAGCAAAGATTGTTGACTGACTACCTGGATCTAATCATTATTTTACAGAACACAGGCACTCTGAATAACTATTTTGCAAAATGAATCCTTGGAAGTAATTACTTTTAGATTTTGTGGTTAATCCATATTCTCGTTAATCACATAAATCCATGACCACATCGGATCTAAGCTATTAAATTTAAGTACAGACTGTCATAATATAACCAGTATATCATGGTGCAGTCACACACTGATGGACACACAGCGGGACCAATCAACATACACAACACCACAGCCAATCACCAGTGAGAGCACACGCACTATAAAGACAGGGGGCATCAGAGTTCCCGCTCATTCGAGTAGCAGCTAGCTAGGAGCACAGATCTCACAGCCTGCAACACAGACATTCACCATGTGCTGAGTGCATCAACTGGTTAGGACAAGGCAAAGGTCTTTAGTTGAAGCTAGTATCGTATTTACCCACAGTTCAAGTATGTTTAAATAGTTAACCTTTTAGTAAGATAGTGTTGCACTAAGTGTTGGTGACCTGATAATTTTAACTCGGAGCCTAAGTCTGACTCTGACCATCTGCTGCTGTGGATGGAACAAAAAACATGGAACTAAAACATCACATCATGGCGAGGTGGTATTGATTGCAGCAATCTAAGATATGCTCCCTTCAGGTACATTTACATCATACCACGATGATGCTGACTGTAATTATTTGGGATGGTCCGAGAAATATTTGGGTTAAATGGGTTTACATGAGGTGGATTGGACGGCAGGCAGATTTTAAAAGGAAGGGTGCATTTTTGAGAGGAGAATTCAAGTGTGGTTCTAAAAAGAATTTGGCAGTACCCTCTAAGAATCTATTTTACCATGTTCACCACCCAAATATGCCCTCATGAAGGTGGTAATTCAGAGAAAACTCCAGGTAGTTTGCTCATCATTTGGGGTGGAGTGGAGGAAATAGATGACATTAGTGTGGACCTTGATGCCTCGAGAGAGGTTTCGAATGATGCCGCATATTTGTTTTGGGAAGCCAAAGGACTGACTTCCATGGTATGGAGGACAACGCTGTTGAAAGCGTATTGAGCCACTGCATTGAATCTTCCAATTCTAAGCTGATGCAGGCTGACTGTGCCTTTCCTGACTCTTTATGTTCTTCTGTTACTGCTTAGGGTAAATCTTGCACTGGCTAATGATATAATTTATGAAAGTTGGTCATTTAGTCTTGCTGCTTGCAGAGGTGTCTCAGCAATATCTCCCAGCTCAGTGTCAGTGTCTTTCTGTTTTTGTAGCTGGCATTCCCTGTCCACCTGCCTCTTCGGATGAATTGGACAACCGTCAAACGACTTTCAGGAATATGGGTGTACATTCCACTGGCCTACGAAGGAACAAATGTCCACATTGATGGACAATGAATATCCATTTAATTATTTTGAAATAACACTCTGGTTGCACCAATCATGGATCCCAACCACTCTCCATCTCCCATGACAGTTATGAAGGTATGATCAGAGGTTCTGTTTGTCACAATATTTGATGGGGTAGACGAACTAGATACCATGGGCTGGAATCTCCGATTTCGAGGCAATATCTGGAGGAAGTGTCTAGTTCTACAATGAAAAAATTGGTGAGGCCCCAGCACCGACCCTCCAACCGGTGAGAGGCTCGCATCCGTGCCACGTAAAACACACGGCTTTTGTGAAATAAACAGCCGGAGAATTGCCGGGTCCGTAGCTGCGCGTACACGCGGTGACGGCCGGTAGTGGCCACGCCGTGCAACATGGCGCCGGCTGCGCGCGGACATGACCTGCCAGATAGTGCCCCCTGGCCACCCACTCACCATCCCGGACCACCCTCACCAGTTCTCCCAGCTCCCCCCCCCCCCCCCCGAATCCTCCCCAGTCAGTGGCACGGCTCTCCCCCTTGACTCTCTCCCCATGCCAGGTTTACGAAAACTGAGAGCACACGTGCCGTGCGCCATCATGAAATTGGCCCATCGGGGGCGGAGCATTGGGGAAGAGCCTTCAGGTAATGTCCTCCGGCCGTCTCAACGGCGTGCGGCATACTCCCTGATGATGCTGTTTTGGAGGGGCGGAGCATCTGAAAACAGCCCCCCCCCCCGATTCGGTCATAAAAGGGATTCTCCGCCCGATTGCCGATTACAAAATCGGCGTTGGGGAATGGAGAATCCCGCTCCATATAATCTATTCCAATTTTCTTCCCGCACCTATGGCAGACTTCTGTCTGTTTCCATAGCTAGTGGGCGGGCTTCTCCAATAATGGGGGTATGTCCCCACCCCCGCGAAAAAACGCGCGCGAATCACTCTGGACTTACCTGGAGAAAGTGCAGGGTGATCCTCCGATTTTCACGGGGCGTGCAGGGCCCCGGAATGCTCCTCACAGCTCCTGCTGCCGATACGGGGCCCTGCACGTCAGGTCGGGTGTCCGCGCATACGACATGGCTGACCCACACCGCGGACCGGCACCGCCAACATAGGCCCCCCCCCCCCCACAGATTGCGCACACCTGCGGATCGGTGGCCCCCGACCGGAACCTTAGCCGTCCTGGAGGCCCCGCCCGGTGAAGGATTCCCCCGCCCCCCACCAGGAAGGCAGCGGACTGTGTCCGCAGCCGCCAGCCGCCATTCCTGCCGGGTGGGACCATGAGAGAACCACGCCGGCGGGAACTCGGGCAGTTGTCAGCGGAGAATTGCCGGGAGGGGCCACTTTCAATGGCACTGGAGAATCGCGGGAGCGGGGTCGGACTCGATCTCGGGGTTGGCGCCTATTCTCCGCCCCCGCGCCGAGCGTGAATTTGCCGCAGAGGCTTGGAGCATCCTGCCCAGTATACCCCAGGACAGGTCACTAGTCTATGCCAGGTACTTATGGCTTGATGGGTGCCATGTTATGAACTCACATTAACCATCACGTTTATGAGTTATTAATAATAATCAGGCAAGATGATTTGTTATTGGACCATTTTTACTGCCTTCTTGTCTTTTCAAGCATAACTGTCACTTACACTTGTAAACAAAGTCTCTGTAAAACTACCAGCATCGTTCGAGGGAAAGGTTGGAGAATCCGAAGATTATTTGCCTCTGAATCTGTCCTAAAATCTGCAGGAGCAGTCCAATTGTGTATGTATTTTTAAACCACGAACAATGATCTACAGATGAAATGATTTTCCTTTATGAATGACCTGCTTGGCTCTTTATTATCTTTTTTTCTCAATGGAATTTAATACTAATACTTTGATCTCTTACATGCAGAAACAGAAGACTTTTCCAAAGTAGGATTTTGGCAGATTAACCAGCAGTATTTCTTGATAAATCTTTTATCTCTTTCTGATCTGCCTGTATTAAAAGAAATCAAAGCAAATACTTAACTTTTCTATGAGTGTTCTTTGGTTCAATAGTACTATGTGTTTGAGCTAATGACAATAATTAGACCCGGTGATTTGTTACTGTCCCATTTTAACTGTCTTTCAGAATTGATATCCAAGTTTAGGGAGTGCGGTCAGCCGATCATTTTATAAATGGAAATTTTCAGGATTTGTCATGGATGTCATTCTGTTCTTTCCAGATTATTCCAAATATGCACAAAGTGGTTTCTTTTCATAACAACAGTGGCTGCATTTTAAAAATAATTCACCAATTGCAAAGTGCTTTGGAACATTTGCAGGCATAAAAGGATACCAAAAATCAGGTTCTTCCTTTATTTTATGTAATTTAAAAAGAATATAAAATATCTAAATTCACCTTCCCTCAGTATTTCCTGCATCCTTGGCTCTCACTAAGCTTTTACCTTTATTTGTCTTTGGCTCATATAAATGCATCATGAAATGTGAGCTGCAGGCATGATCAACACATGCTCAGTATGCACCTGGTGAAGCCAGTGTCTAATTTCTTACCTTACGAGAGGATCCATTGTCCCCAATCGCCTGGCGAAAATGTTTTCTTTGCTACGTCAGAATGAACAACATTCCTTTTGTAAATTCTACGTAGGGCTCGATTCTCCGATTCTGCGGCTAAGTGCTGATGCCGGCGTGGAACTGTGGCGTTTTACGACGCCACAATCGGCGCCGACCTCTCGCCGATTCCGGGAACGGTAACGGGTTAGCAGCGGCGGCGGGTAAAACCCTTGGCTCACGCACCAAAAACGGCCGGAGAATGGCCGGGTCCATGGCCGTGCATGCGCATGGCGAGGATCTGCAGCGGTTGCGCCGTACAACATGGTGCCGGCCATGCGCGGACCCGACCTGCTAGATAGTGCCCCCCTGGACCCCCCCCCCCTTCGCTACCTCTGGTCCAACCCCGCCAGTCCCTCCAGCACTTGCAGCAGCCCCCCAGCCAGCAGCACGGCTTCCGCTCAACTGTGGCGGCGCTAGAACCACAGCAAGGTTCACGGAAACTGAGAACACAAATGAACCGTCATGAACTGGGCCCATTTCACATGCATCTTTTCCTTTCGATGTTTCTCTTCATCATTGTCCTATATCAATTCATGCAAGGAAACACTTTAGTCCGCCTTCATCCCAAGTTGGACCCAGCAGAATCTTTGGCCAAAATGAGTCTGCTTTAGGAAGGTCGAAATATAATCCTTGTTAATTAACCATCATCGGGAAAAAATAGATTAATATTGACTTTATGAGAATATTAAGTTCTCATAATATGGCAGAGTTTAACTTGAATGCCAGTGTTAAAAATCATTACATCATCTAAAATTATTAGTTCTTCACAATGCTTAGCACAACATCATACATTGCAAGAGATTAAAACAGCTTGCCACGTTTTCTTCAACTTCCACATGTTCAGTATTTCAGGACTTACATTTAGCAGTGTTTGTTGTTGGTTGGCAATAATTAATTTCATAAAACATGCTAATGGTGAAAATTGAAAATGATCGGAGCAAAGATATTTATTTTGATCTACTTGCTCCAAAGTGTAATTATTGGCTCAGAGTGATTATTATTATGGACGATTATATTGTCTCAACTGAACACCAATAATTTACACAAACCAGCCAATAATTACTCATAAATATTAATATATTGTACCTGTAACATCGATAAAGTTGTAGAACTGGCAGTGAATACATTTGTTAGTTCATGTTGCATAATACAGTTCCAATTTAACAATTCAATCAGAAAATACCGATTTATGTGTTATTGAATGCATTAAGACTTAGTGACATACTATCACTGTTGAGGTGTCTGCTGTAAATGCTGTAGGCGCAACCACAGTGCTGTACAGCCTTCTTATATCTTCTGAATATTGTTAATTAGGAGCCCTGTGTTTCCACTTGAACAGTCTCCAGTCTTCTTGCCAGTGTGCGGTTTATTCTTCTAACTCTTATTTTCTTTCCATCTTGGCCTCATGCTGAGTACATCATGTACCTGCTTAATCTAACATCAAGCCTGCAATACCACATGCACTCTGCTTTGATATCTTACACTAGTGTTTGAAAATATTCAATCAAAATAACTCTTTGTGTGGTATAAATCAGTGGAAGTCATTTACTGGAAAAATGAAGTTGATTGAAAGAAATGTGAGTCAGTGTGACCTCACAACTCACAGGAGCCGGTGAAGTTAAAAATTGGGCTGCGTCTGATTTTGCTTGTGGGATTCGGGGTTTGTGACTCCATTGAGGCCGGCACACGGACCAATGTGGTGCCTCCTCGTTTCCAAGACGGCAGCATTCAGCTCAGTATGGCACAAGCTGTTGGGTAACTGACTACTCAACAAAGGGGCTAATAGTGTGTGAGGCTTGTATGTGTTGAAGTTAGCCTCCAGCTCTTCAGGGCAGTTTGTCCCTTTTAAAATCCTGCAACTAGCCACAAGGACAACGAAATAGAGCACTGGCGAAGAAGGAGGGCTCCCAGATTCATGGATGCAGTGGTCACTTGCCCAACTTTTTCCTATTTACAGTTCCTAGGCAGTTTTGATTGGATTTGATTTATTATTGTCACATGTATTAATATACAGTGAAAAGTATTGTTTCTTCCATGCTGGGCAAACAATGCATACCGTACATAGGGAAGGAAGGAGAGACTGCAGAATGTAATGTTACAGTTATAGCAAGGTCTAGAGAAAAGATCAACTTAATACGAGGTAGGTCCATTCAAAAGTCTGATGGCAGCAGGGAAGAAGCTGTTCTTGAGTCGGTTGGTACGTGACCTCAAACTTTGGTATCTTTTTCCTGATTGAAGAAGGTGGAAGAGAGTATGTCCGGGGTGCATGGGGTCCCTTAATTATGCTGGCTGCCTTTCTGAGGCAGCGGGAATTGAAGACAGAGTCAATGGATGGGAGGCTGGTTTGCGTGATGGGCTGGGCTACATTCACAACCTTTTGTAGTTTCCTGCGGTCTTGGGCAGAGCAGGCTCCATTCCAAGCTGTGATACAACCAGAAAGAATGCTTTCTATGGTGCATCTGTAGAAGTTGGTGATGGTCGTAGCTGACATGCCAAATTTCCTTAGTCTTCTGAGAAAGTAGAGTCGTTGGTGGGCTTTCTTAACTATAGTGTCGGCATGGGGGGACCAGGACAGGTTGTGATCTGTACACCTAAAAACTTGAAGTTCTCGACCCTTTCTACTTCGTTCCCATTGATGTAGAAGGGGCATGTTCTCCACTACGCTTCCTGAAGTCGATGCCAATCTCCTTCGTTTTGTTGACATTGAGTTAGAGATTATTGTCGTCGCACCAGTTCACCAGATTCTCGATCTCATTCCTGTACTTTGTCTCATCATTGTTTGAAATCCGACCCACTATGATGGTGTCATCAGCAAATTTGAAAATCAAGTTGGAGGGGGGAGTTAATTGTCATGCCTAAAATTCAAATGCTCCTGTTCACCCTTAAACACTTTCCAAGGTGCGAGTCTCACACTCACCTCTCATTGGCTCCATTTACGTCTGGCTATCCAGCAAAGGCGGAACATCACCCAAATACAGTGTAACCTAATGATTGAAATTCTTCCCTCTGTCTTGCAGGATAAGGCCACAGTCTATAGAATGGACCAGAGAAGAACCACTGGGGACAGGAATGCTACATCGCCTAAGGCCTGAAGAGGAGCCGGTGCTCTGCATCTTGTGACTGGCTGCGACAGAACCTGTTACCCCCGGCTTTGTCAAGAAGATTGAGGATTGCGGCATGTTCCTGCCTTCCGCCACGCCGAGAATCTCACCCCACCCTCAAACTGCTGTTTGGCATGAAATGCAATCTTCTGATGGCCGGACAGTGGGCCTGCTTCATGCCCTTCTTTCTACTTTGTCCCCCCTTCCATCAGCCCAACCCACTGCTTGTGGTTTTCTGATTTCAGACATCCAGGAGCTGTTGACTGCCCAGCCACAGCAGCCTGAGGAGGAAAGGTGAGAGGAACAGCAAAGCACTGACCAAGAAGCATCTTCACTTGACTCTTCCAGCCTCCTGGTCAGATATTGCCATTGCATGAACCTTAGAGGCGAGTGGAATTAGGACCTGCAGCCAGGCCAGGGGGAAAGGATAGAGCATCTGCCAGCTCACTAGAGGGAGAAGGTTGCAGGCAAGCTCTGCTGTAGGGAACTCAGATGAGGATCTCACTAGGGGAGCCTACTGGACAACGGTGCTGTTAATGCACACTGAGATGCATGATGCACTGTCAGGCCTGCCAGGCATTGTCAAGGAACACAGAGGATTCTGGCTTGAATATGGCATGGAGCATCGTGTTGAGGTACAACCCTTCCTTTTTAGCATGGAAATGGTGGCCGGCTCCATAGCAGCACTTGAGGACCTAGCCATGGTGGGAATGTCTGGTGGTCGATGTCTCAGCCTCCATAGCAGCAACGTTTGAAAGTGCTGAGTGCTGTGGTGGAAGCTCAGGCTAAAGTCATCAGATCAATGCTTGTTGTGATACAGACTCAGATTACCGCCACCATGACTACAGTTCTTAGTAGACAGAAATTCACTGCAGTCCAGCACTCCCCTCCAATGGATTACTAGGATTGGTAAGGTGCTGTCCCGGGGAATGGCAGTTTTACTGGCATGCATAGGTTTTTAGGAGAGTTTTTAATTTAAGAAAACCCAAGTTTCAATATTAAATCTGGGTCAATCTCCTTTGTGCAGAGAAGGCTGATGGAGAGACCTGATTAAAGTGTATAAAATTAGGAGGGACAAAGATAGGGTAGATAGGAAGGAACATTTTCCCCTTAGTAGAAGGGTCAATAACCAGGGGGCATAGATATAAGGTAAGGGGCAAGAAATGTAGAGGTTTTGAGGAGGAACATTTTGACCCAGAGGGGGAATCTGGAACTGACTGCCTGAAGGGTGGTAAGAAACGGGAATCCTCGCAACAGTTGAAGAAGCATTTAAATGAGCACTTGAAATGCCACAGCATACAAGGCTACGGACATGTTCTGGAAAATGGGATTAAAATAGATAGGTGCATGATGGCTGCGCAGAGACGATAGGCTGAATGGTCTCTTGCTGTGCTGTGAAACTCTATGACTATGACTAATGTCATGAAACATAAAGGTCGAGCATCAGAATATTTTAAACCAGTGCAATGAAAATCACTACAGCAAGTGTCAGCATTTTTCAACAAGACCAAAGTGGGCCTGTAACTTACTGGCCACAAGGTCCCTGATATGGAGATACTGCAACACAGCCTCCATTTTACATAATTGCATCCAGTCCTACTTACTCTGCACTTCTGTCACAATCCAGAGTTTCTATGAACCAATTTTCCACTGCATGGGCTAATTATCTGGGACTAATGGTAACGAGCCCAATACATTGGCAACACAAAACTAAACCACTTCCCTGACATAAAGACAGCGCACCTTCGGGTTTTGACATGGGAAGGCACTGAGGTATTCTGCTGGTGCAGTAATGAAGTGGAGTGGGGCTGCTACTAAGAAAAGGCCTGATGCAGGCTTAAAGAGCAAGTGAATCTTGTGGAAGAAACAATGAACCCTTGAGATGGAATGGACATTTTTCCAACTCATGAACTGCCAAATAAATTGTGCTGTGATTCCGTGAACTTAGTTGTGCCAGCAGATTATTTCACAATCCGAAGTGCCAAAAGAGGAAGAAGTGGGAAAAACACACATAAGAGACTAGGTCACCTAAGGACAACCTGTTTTGACAACAAAGCCATTGAGCAATGCCTAGGGAAGGGAGAAATGCAATGTTTTCCTCCCATTGAAAGAGGTCTGAATGGCATTAACACACAGCGCGTGGCAAGAGGTGGCTGTGGTCTTCAGCAGCAGAAATGTCACACCAAAGAAATGTATACAGTGCAAGAAAATGATCTTTCCAGAAAGGTGGATAAGTGTGAATCTTTAAACAGATGTAACACGCTACATTTTCCCTGTTCCTCCTCCCAAGTGTTCTCTTGTTCATTGCTTTAACCTTGGTGATGTAACTGTCTGAAAAATGGTATCCACCCAGGATCCACCGGGCGGCGTGGCGGCACAGTGGTTAGCACTGCTGCCTCACAGCGCCAGGGACTGGGTCCAATTCCCACATCGGGTGATCGTGTGGAATTTGCACATTCTCCCCGTGTCTGTGTGGGTTTCCTCCGGATGCTCTGGTGTCCTCCCACAGTCCAAAGATGTGCAGGTTAGGTGAACTGGCCGTGCTAATATTGCCCAAAGGTTAGGTAGTGTTACGGGAACCGGGCCGGGGATTGGGCCGAGGTTGGGTTCTCTATTGGAGCAAAGGCTGGTGTAGACTCGATGGGCCGAATGGCCTTCTTCGGCACTGTAGGTATTCTATGAAACATTCCCCTGCCACAAGTCTTAGAGGCTGCACGTAGATTGAAAGAGCAGCAACCTAGCACGAGAATTTACTACCACTCATCCTTACTCCAAAGGGAAATGAGTGGGCAAATATTTGAGTACCCTGGGACTACTTCTTTCAGGAAAGTGTAATATTACTCTCCAGAAAGAACCATTTAACAGAATTGGGTCACAGGTGACAGTTGAACCCCGAGCCAGTTAGTGAAGTATGTGGCTTGACCCTAATATTTTTCTTGATAATGGGTTTATTAACAGAATACAGCATTACATAAACCTGCTTCCTAACTAATAATCGGGTGTCCCAACACTCCATCTTTATACTCTTTTGAGTATACCAATAAAATGGACTAATTAACAAATTAATTAATGAAACAAGTTGACAGCCCTTAAAGGGACACAGTAATGAAAACCTAGAACTTTAAACAAACTTTATCTAACTGAATTAAAAATATCTTTTGGGGGCTGATGAAGCATTTCAGCCCTGCGATGAGTCCCTCTTTATACTTTTTTGAACAATTCTAAAGAAAAGACAGTGGCGTAGTGATATTGTCACTGGACTGGTATTGCAGAGGCCCAGGGTAATGCTCCGAGGACCCGGATTCAAATCCCACCTCGGCGGATGGTGAAATTTGAATTCAGTAAAAATCTAGAATTAAAAGTCTAATGATGATTGTGAAACTATTCAGGTCACCCACGTGGGCGGTTTAACAGTGGTTGACTCTTAAATGCCCTCTGAAATCACTAGCAAACCTCTTAGTTCTAGGGCAATTAGGGATAGGCAATAATTGCTGGCCCTGCCTGTGACACCCATATCCCATGAACAAATTAAATATGTTTTTAAAGCGATAGCCCCTGAGGGATGCTGTAGCAAAGGACAAACTCTTAAAGGAAACTTACCAAATCAATTTAAATTATCATTATGAGAGTTGATGAAGTATTCCATCCCCTGCAGCCAGTTTCTCTTTCTAAGTGCTCTCGGTATTCAATTAAACAATACCTGTCATCTGTGTACCGTAATATTATAATTAACATTGAATTAACAATAGGTACTGGGGGAGGACCTGTTGCAACTCAAGTGGTCTCCCCATTTGAAATGAAAATCACTTATTGTCACAAGTAGGCTTCAAATGAAGTTACTGTGAAAAGCCCCTAGTCGCATCATTCCGGCACCTGTTCAGGGAGGCTGGTACAGGAATTGAACCATGCTGCTGACCTGCCTTGGTCTGCTTTCAAAGCCAGCGATTTAGCCCTGCGCTAAACAGCCCCATTTGAAGAATGGATAATGGAACTCCAACAAACTGATTGACAGGGGTAACAGACGATAAGTGTCCTCACTCAGGGTTTTTTGGTTCTCTCTCTTTCTTTCCCTCTTTCCGTCCGAAACCTGCACATTTCTTAATATCTCAATGCCAAGGAATTTCCCCAGCAGATGACAGTCATGATGCACATGAACATAAATGTAAATGTGCCTTTTTGTTTATTCATCTTTGTGTCTTCACAGGAACATGAAGAAATCAGGGGTCACACTCTCCACAGCACCTGCAGGAAACAAATGTCTGGCATTCCGCTCGAATGCCGAGACCTGGCAGCAGCAGCCCTGCCGATCCACTGGGACGGATGTAGCTCAAAGAGCACGGTGGGGAACATTGAGGTCGAATCGCTAAGCATTGGAGAGGCGGAACAGGAAGAGGTGGACCATCCTTGGAGGATGAGAGTGCCTCTTCCAACAGCTGCACTGGCAGGTGGAGCCAGATCTTTGTGACCCTGCATTCAAAAGAAGATTGCTTTCAGAGCATGATGAGACTTTTGCAGCCAATGGGCAATATGCTGAACAACGTATTGCACCACAGGAACACGTGTGGAGGAGTGGAAATCCCATGTGTGAGGTGATGGTGTGCAGTACTTGTTTTCCAATTGAGAGGCAATTTAGGGTGGCCAATCCACCGACCTTGTACATCTTTGGGTTGTGGGGGTGAGACCCGCACAGACATGGGGAGAATGTGCAAACTCCACACGGACAGTGACCAGGGGCCAGGATTGAACCCGGGTCCTTAGTGCGGTGAGGCAGCAGTGCTAAGCACTGCACCACCATGCCGCCCTTGGTGCACTGTAGTGAAAGCATCTAGACACCTCGAAAGCGGGATTAGGCTGAGATTCTTTTTGTCGGACGGCGCAGGCACAATGGACCGAGTGGCCTCCTTCTGTGCAGTAGGTTTTCTGTGTTCCTAAGCACCCTGAATAAACCAGAGATAGTTCTACTCACACCTGAGGTATTGATACCAGTCTCCGCTTTTGTCTTGAATGCTCAGACCACTGCAAAATAGCCTTCCGACCAAACTGAGGGAGCCACCACATTCACAGATGAGGAGCCCAGGCAAGGAAAGAAGTGATCATCTGCCATGAGCTCTGCCAGTCCTATCCTGGCCACCACGAACCATACCAGCAGAGAGGCGAGGAAATGAAATGAAATGAAAATCGTTTATTGTCACAAGTAGGCTTCAAATGAAGTTACTGTGAAAAGCCCCTAGTCGCCATATTCAGGCGCCTTTTCGGGGAGGCCGGTACGGGAATTGAACCCGCGCTGCTGGCCTTGTTCTGATTTACAAGCCAGCTGTTTAGCCTACTGTGCTGAACCAGGAGGAGGGGATGATTACAGTTGACCATGAATATTGGTGATCATTCTCCAGAAATCTCCACATTCAGACTTCTAAGTTTCCCCTGAGACTGATCAGGGTCTGAAAGCATGCCGGGGCCAGAGTGGCTCCAACTTGAAGCTGATCCATCTGTTTGCGATATCACCGAATAGAGGAGCCACCTCAACCCCCAGAGCCTCACAATGAGACACTGTTGTCATCCTCTTTGTCCTTGTCCAGCCCGGGTAGTGAACACCAGAGCAAGCGCAAAATAACAGCCAATGTTTGAAAGGAGAAAGCCTCTGGCAGGATGTGTTAGATTGACAGTCAGACATTGTAGGCCTGTAAAATAATTGTATTGGATCAAAACATATGCTTTGGGCAGAGTTCATTTAAATATTAGGAAGCTAAGGCAAAATCTCCAGAATATCATAATTGGGCTTTAGTTTAACAATTCAGTTGGTACACGCCACACAGCACGCTCACGTGATCTTTAACTTTTAATGGTGTCTCCTTTTTACGGAGACAGCTTGCCAACAAGCGAGAGTTGGCACTTTGCCTGCAAATCCGGGCCCAGCTTCCTGTGTTATCATACATGTGATGTAAGTTTTGCCTGAGGAACAATACCATGGGAGGCATTAACAATCCTGCCCATTTATCTAATTAGCCTGTTCGATAGCTGTTCCTGAGTCATAGTGTCATGTGGGAGTACCTTTAAGAAATGGGTGTTTATAAATGGGTGTGCATATAAATATCTGTAGTGAGAGTACCTTTAAGAAATGGGTGTTTATTACTGCAGTGATGTCAGAGAGGAGGTGGAGCTGGGCTGTCTGTCAGCTTTTTACTTTAGTTTTTGAGCAGGCTGCAGTGTGTGTTTTATTTTCTTTTTCAGAGCTGTATAGCTGCAGTCACAGCCAGAAGGGGTATTAGTCTCTCTCTCTGTAATCTAAAAACTGGAAATCGATCCTTTGGTGATTTAAAACTAATAACTGCTCTCAGGAGTGACCTTAACCTGATGTGCTTCTGTTAAAAGCTCTTTTTTTAAGTCTTATGGATGTAAAAAGGGCAGCTTAAGGATTACTTAGTGTTGTATTCTTTGGGGATTGTATTTGAATTAATGGTTGCTAAGATGTTCACTGTATGTTTTAAAAAGGTTAACTTGAGTTCATTTAATAAACATTGTTTTGCTTTAAAAAATACTTTTCGATTTCTGCTGTACCACACCTGCAGAGTGGGCCGTGTGCTCTCCATACCACAATCTATTAAAAGTTGTGGGTCAGTTGAACTCCATGATACACTTTGGGGTTCTCTAAACCCTGGCCCATAACAAATTGGGGGCTCGAGGTGGATAAAAATCTATTGGATTGACTTAGTGAACTTAAAGACAGTGAGGGGTGAGCATATTGTGGTTGCATTTCAGGTGTGGTATTCTAGTTTACCTAGGGAGTGTGTTGTGGACAATGGCTCTTTCAGAGGCTCAGACGTTTTTGGGGGTGGAGACGGTCACAAGCAGTACCTTACGGACAGAGACTAAAAGCAGACTGTTAGACTTGGCAAAAACATTGCAGTTAAGATTACCTGACAAAATGCGAAAAGATGAGGTCATTATGGCAGTGGCTAAGCATTTAAAGTTGCCTGAGATACAGTTTGACTCATTTGAAATGGCAAAAATTCAGTTCCAAATTAAACAAATGGAACATGAGAAAGAATTAAAGCAGCTTGAATGTGAAAGAGTTAGAGAGGAAAAAGAAAGAGAGAGAGAGGAAAAAGAAAGAGAAAGGGAGATACAGATCAAGGAAAAAGATAAAGAGAGAGAGTTTGAACTTCAGAAAATGGCCATGAAACATGACAGTCAGTTAAAATTGGCGGGCGTAAAGGGAAACGTACAGTTGGGTGATAGTGATGAGGATAGTGAGAAAGAGCATCATAGTCGAAGGCTTGGTGGGGATCTATTTAAATATGTCCAAGCATTGCCAAGGTTTGATGAGAAGGAGGTAGAAGCCTTTTTCATTTCATTTGAGAAGGTAGCTAAACAAATGAAATGGCCACAGCTGGTAGGTAGGGCGAGTGAAGTGTTTGCATCACCATCAGAGGCGGTATCTGAGTCATATGAGGAGTCATATGAGGAGGTGAAAAAATCCATCTTAGGTGCATATGAACTAGTGCCTGAAGCCTACAGACAATGGTTTAGAAATTTAAGGAAAGAACCTGGTCAAACATACATGGAGTTTGAAAGGATCAAACAGAGTAATTTTGATAGGTGGATAAGGGCTTTGAAAATAGACCAAATGTATGAAGCTCTCAGGGAAATTATACTTTTGGAGGAGTTTAAAAATTCAATTCCTGATGTAGTGAGAACTCATGTGGAAGAGCTGAGGGTTAAAACTGCGAGATTAGCAGCAGGAATGGCAGATGATTATGAATTAGTTCATAAATCAAAATTTGGTTTCCGACATCAGTTTGAGCCTGTGAGGGATAGAAACTGGGGACATGAGAAAATGAAATGAAATGAAATGAAAATCACTTATTGTCACAAGTCGGCTTCAAATGAAGTTACTGTGAAAAGCCCCTAGTCGCCACATTCCGGCGCCTGTTCAGGGAGGCTGTTACGGGAATCAAACCGTGCTGCTGGCCTGCCTTGGTCTGCTTTCAAAGCCAGCGATTTAGCCCTGCGCTAAACAGCCCCTTAAAATAATTTTTTATTGTCACAAGTAGGCTTACATTAACTCTGCAATGAGGTTACTGTGAAAAGCCCCTCGTCGCCACACTCCGGCGCCTATTCAGGTACACAGAAGGAGAATTCAGAATTCTCAGCTGGTACGGGAATTGAACCCACGCTCTGGCCTTGTTCTGTATCATAAACCAGTTGTCTAGCCCACTGAGCTAAACCAGCCCTAATACCCAACTGGTAATGGTAAAGATGATCTGATGGGAGATAATAAGGAGAGTGTACCTCAGATTAAAAAAGAAATCCAGGAGGGTGAAAAAGAAATGAAAAGTTTCAAATGTTTTCACTGTAATAAACTAGGCCATGTAAAGTCACAGTGTTGATGGTTGAAGAAAAGCATTGGAAAGGCTGATGTGGTAAAACAGGATAAGACAGTGGGGTTTGTGAAAGTGGTAAAGGAAAGCCCAAGTGAAGTGAAGGAGGTGCAAAAGATTGTACAGCCTGATCAAGAGGTGATTGATAAGAAGATCTCTTTAAAGAATTTACTTGTGCGGGTAAACTTTACTCATGTGTATCAGGAGGAGCAGGTAAAGAAGTCACAATTTTAAGAGATACGGGAGCTAGTCAATCTTTAATGGTAAGAGATGAGGAGTTATGTAGTTTGGGAAGAATGTTGCCAGAAAAGGCGGTAATATGTGGAATTCAGGGTGAGAGGAGTAGTGTTCCATTATATAAGGTAAGGTTGGAAAGTCCAGTGAAGAGTGGTGAAGTTGTAGTAGGAGTAATAGAGAAACTATCTGGTCCAGGAATACAGTTTATCTTGGGTAATGATATAGCTGGATCGCAGGTGGGAGTGATGCCTACTGTGGTTGATAAGCCAGTGGAAAATCAGACAACTGAAGTGTTGAAGGCCGAATATCCTGGAATTTTTCCGGATTGTGTGGGAACAAGCTCGCAAAGTCGCAGGTTAAGACAAGAGGAGAAATCAAAGAATGAAGATGAAGTTGAAGAGCAATTTTGATCAGATGGTTGAAAAAGAACAAGAACAGGTGGAGGATGAGGCCGATATTTTTAGTTCAGGAAAATTGGTGGAGTTACAACAGAAAGATGTAGAAATAAACCGGATGTATCAGACAGCATACACGGAAGAGGAATCTGAGTGTATACCATAGTGTTATTACTGTAAAAGTGCTGTCTTGATGAGAAAATGGAGACCTTTACATATGCAGGCGGATGAAAAGTGGGCAGAAGTTCATCAAGTAGTATTGCCGGTAGGGTATAGAAAGGAGTTGTTGCGAGTTGCACATGAGGTACCAGTGGGAGGTCATTTGGGAATAAAGAAAACTCAAGCTAAAATCCAAAAACATTTTTATTGGCCTGGACTATATAAAGATGTAGTTAAATTTTGTCAATCATGTCACACATGTCAAGTGAATGGGAAACCTCAAGCAGTGTTAAAACCAGCGCCCTTAATACCCATTCCAGCATTTGAGGAACCTTTTACCAGGATCCTAATTGATTGCGTAGGACCGCTTCCTGAAACAAAAAGTGGGAATCAATATCTTTTGACTATAATGGATGTGTCTACTCGCTTTCCAGAGGCCAGTCCAGTACGTAATATTACAGCTAAGAAGATTGTGGAGGCGTTACTTAAATTCTTTACTAGATGTGGATTACCCACAGAAATACAATCGGATCAAGGATCAAATTTTACTTCAAGGTTATTCAAAAAGTTATGGATAGCTTCGGAATTAAACAATTTAAATCAACTGCGTACCATCCAGAATCACAGGGAGCGTTAGAAAGGTGGCATCAGACATTAAAGACAATGTTGAGGGCTTATTGTCAAAATTATCCAGAGGATTGGGATAAAGGAATTCCATTCGTATTGTTTGCAATTCGGGATGCACCTAATGAGTCAACCAAATTCAGTCCTTTTGAACTAATTTTTGGTCATGGGGTAAGAGGACCAGTTAAATTGATTAAGGAAAAATTGGTGAGTGAGAAATTGGAAATTACATTGTTGGATTACATGTCAAATTTTAGGGAACGATTAAATAGAGCAGGTGAATTGGCTAGACAACATTTAAAAGTTCCACAAAATGTGATGAAACGGGTAGCGGACAAGAAATCCAAAATTTGTAGTTTTGCCATTGGAGATAAAGTTTTAGTATTGTTACCAGTGGTAGGTGAACCTTTAAAAGCTAGGTTTTGTGGAACTTATCAGACTGAAAGGAAATTAAGTGAGGTGAATTATGTGGTAAAAACGCCAGATAGAAGGAAGACTCACCGAGTGTGTCATGTGAATATGCTTAGTAGGTACTTTGAAAGGGAAGGAGAGAAAAAGGAGGAGGTTTTAATGATTCTAAGTGTCAAAGTGACGAATCAAATCCAGATGACTGTGAATTTGACATCCTTCAAATTAAATTGGAAAGCGAGAATGTTCTTAAAAATTGGGATAAATTGTTGAGTTACCTTCCAGAGGAAAAACGAACTGACCTGAAAGAGTAATTAATATCATGTGGGCTAGTTTGTGGAGATAAATTGAGAAGTACTAAAATGGCTATACATGATGTAGATGTGGGAAATGCTGTTCCAATCAAACAACATCCATATAGACTTAACACTTTAAAATTGGCACAGGTTAACAAAGAGATTGAGAGTGTGCTTAAAAATGGCATAATTGAAGTGGGTTGCAGCCAATGGAGCTCACCCATAGTGATGGTACCAAAACCGGACAGTACCCAACGGTTGTGTGTGGACTATAGAAAGGTTAATGCAGTTACAAGAACGGACTCCTATCCTATCCCACGTTTGGAGGACTGCATTGAGAAAGTGGGACAATGAGCTTTTATTTCCAAATTGGATTTACTTAAAGTTTACTGGCAGGTACCTGTCATGATATTCAAACACACACATCATGATGGACACACTAACAGGCAAATCAGAGTACACAACACCACAACCAATCACAGACAAGAACACCAACCACATAAAAAGCACGAGCACGACACCTGGTGGTCAGTAGGTCTGGGGAGAAGGGAACAAGAAAGAGCTGTTGAAACACCACAAGCAGGGAGCCCCCCACGTGCAGAGTGCAAAGACCAAATTGTAAATAGTGAGTTTAAATAAAGAAGCGTTGTACCATATGCAACTGTGTTGGCTCATCTGTGTGTCAGAACACCCAACACCACATGGTACAGGAGTGGATCGATACCTGCCTACTAACCTGCCATTCTGGACATGGACCACACCGGCAAACCGCAGCCGATGCAAGTCACGGGGAACCTAGGCACCAACTGGAAGCTCTACAGGCAGCGATTTGACCTGTACATCCGTGCCACCGAAAAACAGAATGTCTCGGATGATTCGAAGATTGCAATGCTCCTCTTCTACGCAGGCCAGCACCCAACCGATGTCTTTAATTCACTGGTGTTCGAAGAAGGCGAAAACCAGGCCAAATATGACACGGTCATCCTCAAACTGGACCAGCACTTTCAAGTTGAAGTAAACGAAAGTTTTGAAAGATACATCTTTCAGCAACGCCTGCAAGGTAAGGAGGAGCTTTTTCAACCCTTTTTGACGCACCTCCGGATTCTAGCGCAGTCCTGCGGTTACGGCACCACTACAGAGTCCATGATCAGGGACCAGATTGTTTTTGGCGTTGCCTCTAGTGGCCTACGCCAGCAGCTTCTTAAAATGAAAAGCCTCACCTTAGCGTCTGCTGTGGAAGCCTGTGTCCTCCATGAAAATGCTACCTGCCGTTTTGCCCGATTTCAGGCGTCCGAGTTGGCACGGAGGGGGTCCCCAGCCGTCGAATCGGCAAGCCAGGCCGCCCACGACGTCGAACGCATCCAGGCCGTCGATTTCTTCCCGCCCCACGGCCCGGACGACAGCGGCCGGTTCCCGCGCTTTTCGCGGTCTCCCGCGCAGGTGCGCGCCAAAAATAACGGCCACAACGAGGGACGCACTGCGCAGGCGCGCCCACCGCAAGATCGCACTGCGCATGCGCAGTGGCGCAACGAACGCCGTGACGTCATGACGTGCAGCAATTGTGGAGGTCTACACTTAAAAGGGCAATGTCCTGCAAAAAACCGACAGTGCAACAGATGTGCCATGATGGGCCACTACGCAGCCCGCTGTCGTGCGGCTCAACCCATGGATCCGGCGCATCCTCGACAACCTCGCGCACGAGTCAGGACCGTCCAGCCCACGCATCAAGACTTCCAGTTAAGTGATGCAGATGACCAGGATGCCTTCCGAGTTGCCGTCATTGATGTCAACAAGGTCAATGCCATCAATCCAGCCGATGAGTGGTGTGCCACCCTGACGGTCAACCGATCGCGCGTCGCCTTCCGTCTGGACACCGGCGCATCCGCCAACCTGATTGCTTACTCTGCAGTCCAGGCCATGAAGGTCAAACCACCCATCACACCATCCCGGCTTAAGATGGTTGACTATAACGGGAACGTTATCCCGTCCATAGGATCTTGCCAGCTACAGGTGACTCACAAGAGGTACACGGCCACACTCCCCTTCGAAGTTGTGGGCTCATCAAAGGACTCGTTACTGGGCGCACAAGCGTGTAAGGTCCTTCACCTGGTACAGCGCATTATGTCTCTCTCTCCAGATGAGATATCCGACTTCCCGGATGCTGAGTTCCACGCGAATCTCCATTCCCTCCTCGCTCACAACCAGGAGGTTTTTGAAGGCATGGGGACATTGCCACACACGTACAAGATTCGACTCAGACCGGACGCCATCCCTGTCGTTCACGCACCTCGCAGGGTTCCTGCGCCTCTCAAAGACCGCCTCAAGGCACAACTGCAGATTCTTCAGGACCAAGGGGTCCTATCCAAGGTCACGGAGCCCACGCCATGGGTCAGCTCCATGGTCTGTGTAAAGAAGCCCTCTGGCGAGCTCCGTATATGTATAGATCCAAAAGATCTGAACAACAACATCATGCGGGAACACTATCCCATCCCGAAACGAGAAGACCTCACCAGCGAGATGGCGCGAGCCAACATATTCACTAAATTGGATGCGTCCAAAGGATTCTGGCAGATCCAACTGGACCCGGCCAGCCGAAGACTATGCACATTCAACACCCCTTTTGGCAGATTCTGCTACAACCGGATGCCATTCGGCATCATTTCGGCATCTGAAGTATTCCACCACATTATGGAGCAGATGATGGAAGGCATCGAAGGGGTACGTGTATATGTGGACGATATCATCATTTGGTCCACCACTCCGCAGGAACACATGCATCGTCTTCGACGTGTCTTTACCCGCATACGGCAAAATGGCCTGCGTCTCAACCGTGCGAAGTGTGCTTTCGGCCAGACGGAGCTGAAATTCCTCGGGGACCACATCTCAAGGTCCGGGGTCCGTCCCGATGCAGACAAGGTTAGCGCCATCACAGCCATGCCACGACCGGCTGACAAGAAGGCTGTCTTAAGATTCCTGGGCATGGTCAACTTCCTTGGGAAGTTCATTCCCAACCTGGCTTCTCATACAACAAACATGCGCCATCTCGTAAAAAAATCGACGGAATTCAACTGGCACCAATCGCATCAGCGGGAATGGGAGGAGCTCAAGCACAAACTGGTCACGGCACCAGTGCTGGCCTTCTTTGACACGACTCGCCCTACAAAGATCTCAACAGACGCCAGCCAATCTGGTATTGGAGCGGTACTCCTGCAAAAAGACAGCACGTCATCATGGGCCCCGGTTGCGTATGCCTCACGAGCCATGACCCCTACCGAACAGCGCTACGCGCAAATCGAAAAAGAATGCCTGGGCTTGTTAACTGGACTGGACAAGTTCCACGACTATGTGTATGGCCTGCCACGATTCACGGTCGAAACTGAACACCGCCCCCTGGTCAACATCATTAACAAAGACCTGAACGACATGACTCCTCGCCTCCAGCGCATCTTACTTAAACTCAGGAGGTACGATTTTGAACTGATCTACACTCCGGGGAAGGAACTCATCGTGGCGGACACTCTTTCCCGAGCAGTGAGCACACCACCAGATGCAGAGGGGTTCGTGCGTCAAATTGAGGCACACGTGACTCTGACAGCAGCAAATCTGCCAGCTGATGATCCTAGTCTGGCCCACATACGCGCAGAGACGGCGACTGACCCTCTGCTGCAGCGAGTGATGCGCCACATGTCGGAAGGGTGGCTAAAAGGGCAGTGCCCCCAGTTTTATAATGTGCGAGATGATCTCACCAATATAGACGGGGTCCTTATGAAATCGCATAGGATCGTTATTCCACACAGTGTGCGCCAGATGATTCTTCGTCAACTACACGAAGGCCACTTGGGCGTCGAAAAATGCAGACGAAGGGCCCGGGAGGCGGTATATTGGCCGGGTATTAATGAAGACATAGCCAACATGGTGCTCAACTGCACAACCTGTCAGAGGTTTCAGCCAGCGCAACCTCCGGAAACACTTCTACCACACGAGATGGTGACGTCCCCCTGGGCGAAGGTGGGTGTTGACCTATTTCACGCGCTCGGCAGAGATCACATTGTTATTATAGACTACTTCTCAAACTACCCGGAAGTCATGCCTCTCCATGATCTGACGTCGTCCGCAGTCATTGGGGCCTGCAAGGAAACGTTTGCTCGCCATGGCATTCCAAGGACTGTCATGTCAGACAATGGACCTTGTTTTGCCAGCCGTGAATGGTCGTCCTTTGCCGCAGCATATGGTTTCACTCATGTGACATCCAGCCCTCTGCATCCACAATCGAACAGGAAGGCTGAAAAGGGTGTCCACATCGCAAAGCGGCTCCTGTGCAAGGCGGCTGATGCCGGATCGGACTTTAACCTTGCCTTGCTGGCCTATCGATCGGCCCCGTTATCCACGGGCCTCTCGCCAGCGCAGCTACTAATGGGTCGCTCCCTCAGGACGACGGTACCTTCCGTCCTGGCACCGACAACAGACAATGAGGCGGTTCTTCGGAACATGCAACTGCAGCGTGATCGCCAGAAAGGTCGGTACGACACACGAGCGACGGACCTGCCCCCCCTGTCCTCCGGAGACAAAGTACGCGTCCATCAACCGTATGGTGGCTGGTCAGCACCGGCCGAAGTTCTCCGACAAGTGGCTCCCCGCTCGTTCCTGGTTCGCATGCCGGATGGTTCCGTGCGTCGCCGCAATCGGCGCGCCCTTCGCCGACTTCCACGCTCACAGCCACACAACACGCCAGATCCTCAACAGGCTTCCGAGGATGACTTTGTGGAGCTGCCGCACATCACGCCCTTTCCATCGCCACCCATGGCCATGCCTGCACAGCAGCCGGTGGTTCTTGATCCACCCTTGAGGCGGTCAACCCGAATTCGTCGCAAACCCATTAGAATGGACTTATAATACAGTTCATATGTTTAATAAGTTGGACAATTTTACATGATAACCTGTTGTTGTTTATCGTTCCAGATCTCGTCTGACTGGACAACTGTTCAAGTTTTTTTTTCTTCTTCTCTCGTTCGTATTTCTGTTATGTTATGGTACAACTGGATTCATGTGACGCACTCGACACCGCCCCATGTACATAGTTCCGTCATAGACACATGCTGCACACGGCACGCACACACTCTTAGATGCACTCACGTCACGATCATATTTAATACCACGTAGGCACATATCTTTGTAAAAAGGGGGGATGTCATGATATTCAAACACACACATCATGATGGACACACTAACAGGCAAATCAGAGTACACAACACCACAACCAATCACAGACAAGAACACCAACCACATAAAAAGCACGAGCACGACACCTGGTGGTCAGTAGGTCTGGGGAGAAGGGAACAAGAAAGAGCTGTTGAAACACCACAAGCAGGGAGCCCCCCACGTGCAGAGTGCAAAGACCAAATTGTAAATAGTGAGTTTAAATAAAGAAGCGTTGTACCATATGCAACTGTGTTGGCTCATCTGTGTGTCAGAACACCCAACACCACAGTACCTTTATCAGAAAGGGCGAAGGAGATTTCAGCTTTTGTGACTCCAGATGGTATATACCAATGCAAAGTTATGCCATTTGGCATGAAAAACACCCCAGCCACATTTCAACGATTAACTAACAAAGTGTTTCAGGATTACCCAATTGTGCGGTATACATCGAAGATCTGGGAATTTTCATCCAGACATGGAAAGAACATTTGAAACATCTGATGGAGTTATTCGATCGACTTCAGGTGGCGGGTTTGGTGATAAACCTAGCCAAAAGTGAATTTGGAAATGCCCAAGTCACTTTCCTTGGCCATATAATTGGACAGGGTCGAATGGTCCCACTGGATGTGAAAACAAAAGTTATTGGGGAGATTCCGATACCCTCGACACAACGGGAAATAATGCGATTTCTTGGTACGAGTGGATTTTACCGGACATTTGTACCGAATTTCAGCAGTGTGGTCGCTCCACTGACGGACTTGCTCAAGAAGCGTAACAAATTCCAGTGGACAGCGGAGTGTCAACAGGCATTTGACGGCATGAAGGCTGTGTTATCCCAAGTTATACAAAACCATTCAAAGTGGTGGTTGCTGCGAGCGATGTGGGTGTAGGTGCGGTGCTTCTACAAGACGACGACGAAGGGCTAGAGCGGCCTGTTGGTTATTTTTCAAAGAAATTGAGTTCTCACCAGAAAAACTATTCCGCGATTGAAAAGGAGACGTTTAGTTTGGTGCTAGCTTTGCAACATTTTCACATTTATGTGACCAGCAATCCGTCTGACACCATTATATACACTGATCATAATCCGCTGACGTTTTTGGAGCGATTCCGGAATAACAATGCAAGGCTGTTTCGCTGGAGTTTATTGTTACAACCATTTCATTTAAAAATAGTACATGTGGCGGGACGAGAAAATGTGATGGCCGATGCTTTGTCACGAATGTGATGAACAGAAGCAATTTCAGTTGGAGGAAGAAGAATGGAAAAGAAATGGACTATATTATTATACCTGTTTGTGTGTGTTGTTTTTTTCAAACAGAAAAGTATATTTACTGTGTGCATTTCTTAAAGGATAGTGAAAATGTGAAGAATGAAACCATCTTGAAGTTGATGGTTTATTTATTTTCCTTGGAGGGTCAGAAAAAATGGCCATTCGACGACTTTAAGTGTGGAATTCTTGCAAGACTCTGTGATGCGACAAGGTTATTTAATTTTGCGAGAGGCCTCTTGTGGGGGGGGGGTCCTTGAGCCCCACACCCCACCTCATATGGGCAAGGCATTCCTGGGCCAGATCCCTGGCGTGGGCAAAATGCTACCTGGGTATCTTGGCACTGTCAGATTAATACCCCGGCAGTGCCCTGCTTGCCTGGCAGTGCCAACTGGGCACACCAGAAATGCCAGGTTGACACCCAGGTGGCAATGCCACGGTGCCCAGGTGACACTGCCATGGCGCAAGGCTGGAAGTACCACAGTGCCTGGCTGGCATCAGCAGTGCCAGGGTGTCACCCTGCGCATAGGCCAACCATTCAGGGGCCTCCGATCATCCGAGAGACCCTGTCCCCAAGTGGCATTCCATCTGATCCCTGTTTGTGGCAACCAGTGCTGAATGATGCCTGGCTGGAGTCTCCTCGTGGAGGCCAGTAGATCCCGGGGCCGGTTAGATCCACCATAGACATAATCAAATGAGCTGTTAAGCTCACACCCCATGCAAGTCTAGATCCTGCCCATTGTGTCTCGTGAGATCTAGTTAGATCTTGTTTGGTGTAAAAACCATCGGTAACCCTGGAAGAGATCTACTGCCCGCCTCCCGTCCCTATTCCAGCAGGCTGCGGCCGGTAAATCGCGCCCTGGAGCTCACTGCCTGCAAGGGTGTTCGAGGCGGATGGGCAGCACGATGGCGCAGTGGGTTAGCCCCGTTGCCTCACGGCGCCGAGGTCCCAGGTTCGATCCCAGCTCTGGGTCACTGTCTGTGTGGAGTTCGCACATTCTCCCCACATTTGCGTGGGTTTCGCCCCCACAACCCAAAGATGTGCAGGCTAGGCAGATTGGCCACGCTAAATTGCCCCTTAATTGGAAAAAATGAATTGGGTGTTCTAAATTTATATTAAAACAAAAGGGTGTTAGAGGCGGGAACCCTCACAACTTTTAAGAAGTATTTAGATGAGCACTTGAAATTCTATTGCATGCAAGGCCAAGTACTGGAAATGGGATTAGAGTAGTTAGGTGTTTAATGGTCGACGTCGATACGATGGGCCGAAGGGCCTCTTTCAGTGCTGTAATACTCTAGCACTCGAATATATCCGTTATGTTTATTAAACTTTATGAACCTCAAAATTCCTTTGCAGACGGGCAGAGGTGTCTGGTGACAGCAGAAAGGATGATATAGACTGCAGAGAAGAGCTGATAGCAGTTTTGGAATGGAGTAGCAATATTAAAAGGTGATTGTTGGCAACATTTGCTTCTGAGCAAGAAATGATGCCAAGAACATAGAACATACAGTGCAGAAGGAGGCCATTCGGCCCATCGAGTCTGCACCGACCCACTCAAGCCCTCACTTCCACCCTATCCCCGCAACCCAATAACCCCTCCTAACCTTTTTTGTTGGTGCCAAAGGGAAGGAAAGCGTAGATCGGAGACATGTTTGGGTTTGAGGGAGCTCAACGATAGATTGAAGTTGGTCTGAACACGAGCAGCTCGTTGTTTACCGAATTTTAATGAATATGGGAGGAGTTGGACTCAAGAAAAAAACAAGCAACTAAGAAATAATTGGCTGAGAAAAGCTCTTTCTGGCTGACGTCCTGTGTGGAAAGACAGAATAATGAAAACAGTTGAAAACAATTCGGCAACAAGAATAAAGTAAATTGTTTGCTAATTTGTTTTGTAGTTTAGTGAACTTGTACGTGAGGTGCGGAGTCCTGGAACTATTTGTACTGTAGCTTTCAGCACTGAGGGGTCAGAGGTTTGAATATCACATTCAGTCTTGCACACAAGTGCTGAACGTCTTGTCTCTCAGCCAACCCTTCCAAGCCAAAGAGAGATGTTATGGCAAACCAGACAGAATTTCGCCACCAACGATGGCCCCCAGAGGGCAAGGGAATGTAATTGTTATGATATGAGACCTGCAGCAACAGAGGTCATAAGTTCAAAACCCACTGTGAAATATTTTAAACCTGAATTCAATATCTCTGGTAACTTGTGGGCTGGCAGCAGGATAAAAATGACCATGAAAATATGCTGGGTTGTTCTTAAAGCTCAAATAACTGACTGATATTCTTCAGGGAAAGGGAATTGTCAGCTCCTAACTGATCTGGGCTTAATGCAACTCCTGGCCAGCACCAGGAGCTTGACTCTCAATAGTTTCTGAAATAATCTAGCAGACTGCTCCATTGTAAAAACTGTTGCTGTTCAAGATGGCTAACCATCTTCTCAGGGCATCTTGAAAAACGTCAATATTAGTTAATTATATCAAAGAGCTGTGGAGGGGCTGGTTAGCTAGGTTGTCTGATGTGTGTGGTTCAGAATAAGGCCAACAGTGTGGGCTTGATTCCTGTTCTGGCTGAGGTACACTCCAGACCCACCTCCTCACCTTGGCGCTGAGAGTAGAAGGCAATAGAAAAGCACTGCTGACAAAAAAAGACCGCTGTCATGATATTCAGATAAACATCATGGTGCAAACACACATACACACTGATGGACAGATCAACGGACCAATCAACACACACGCAACATCACAGCCAATCACCAGTGAGAGCACACGCACTATAAAATGGGGAACACCACAGTTCCCGCTCATTCCAGCAGGAGACAGCTCAGGGCACAGAGCTCACAGCAAGCCACTCAGACATACACCATGTACTGAGTGCCCCTCTCAGATAGTGTTAGGGCTGGGTCCACAGGTTAAAGGGTAAAGAACGAACCATCGTCATAAGTTTACAGATGTTGTTATCACGAGTAATAAAACAGAGTTGTACCATCTGCAACCGTGTTGGTTCATTTGTATAGCGGAACACCCAACACGACAACCGCCAAGAAACACCTGAGGCTCAAGCATCAGAAGACAAAACTGTCTTTGGACAGAACACACATATTGATGATGTCAAAATGGCAGTTTGCATTTATTTTCTCCATACTAAGGAGTTTTGTTTTGTTTCAGAATAATTCAAAGATTGTCATTCACTGTCATTGGAGCAGAACACAAATCCATAATAGCCGTTACTAATATTTTCCAATATTTTACAGCAACAGTATTACAATGTCACACATTTGAGAGCAACGTATGAAATGGCAAACCCTTTGACATGAACATCATGCAATTGTAATAATATCATCATTCATCTGGCTTTTCTACAAATTATTTTCTCTTGTGTGTGTGAAAATGTCAGAGGTGCTATAGTTACTGTCATGTCAGCTGAGGCTCAGTTCGAAGCACTGCTGATTCTCTGTCTGAAGGTTGTGGGTTATAGTCTGATTTAAGTGCAAAAATCAAGGCTAGTGTTGAGGGAGTGCTACATAATTGCAGATGTATCTTTTGGATGAGTTGTTAAATTGAGGCCCTACTTGCATTTGAAAGTGGACGTCAAAGAAGTTAAGGGGTGAAAGTGAAGATCGATAATTAGCAACATGGATGGAGAAAATTAACAAGAATCACAAGACACTTGAAAGGAATTAGAGTGTGTGTGTTTATACACATATATATATATATATATATATATGTGCCAGATTTATATATATATTTGCCAGATAAACTGACAATTCCAGCAGGCACAAACTGAGGTGTGATGGCTTTTTATTGATGGATACTTTGCTTGCGCAGTAGCACCTAATTTTAATTGCAGTAGAAAGGGTTTCTTGTGCAGAATTGTTTGGTTTAACAGTTCAAATATTTGGACGGGAATTAATCGCTTTAGGAATATATGCTTGGTGGCTGTTGAATCGCACTGTTTAAATCTTGTCAAATTGAACACTTGGTCTATTTTTTAATATTCTTTCATGGGATATGGACATTGATGGCTAGGTCAGCATTTATCACCCAGCTTCAGAAGGTGGTAGTGAGCTCCCTTCTTGAACCCCATGTGGTGTCGGCAAGGTGCAGTTAGGGAAGGTGCTCCGGAATTTTGACCCAACGACAGGGAAGGAGCAACAAAATATTTCCATGTAAGGTTGGTTGGTGTCTTGGAGGAGAACGTACAGGTGGTGGTGTTCTCATTTGTGCACTGCTCTTGCACTTCTAGATGTTAGTGGTCGTGGGTTTGGAAGGTGTTGTCTTAAGGAGCCTAGGTGAGTTGCTGCAGTGCATCTTGTAGATAGTACAAAACTGCTGCTACTGTGTGTCAGTGGTGGAGGGAGTGAATGTTTGTGGATGGGGTGCTAATCAAGCGGGTTGCTTTTTCCTGGATGCTCAAACTTCTTGACTGTTGTTGGGCTGCAATCATCCAGGCAAGTTGGGTATGTAAGTCTAGCCTCAATTTGGCGAAGCTTGCCTGCTGCTTCTTTCATTCCACTTCTATTGGAAATTAAATTTTGACATTGCCTTTGCATCAAATGTATCCACAGTGATTTATTTTGTTATTATTAATAGTAATTCTGATCTGGTTGAAACTAATATTTGCATTATGGGCAAGTTTGTTCATATTGAATGGAGTATGAAGTTACCATGGAATTATGAAATTACTCAGACTGAGACACTATACAGACCAACCTGATAGCCCGAAGAATGGATGTACACAAAAGCATCCTGCATCTTGCATTGCCTTCCGCTGTTTGCCTGACAAAGTATGCAAGGATCCGGGAAGAACAAATTAAATGCACATTAGTGCTATACTGGTTAATAGTTAACTTGAAAGGAAGGAAACTATAGTTAATTGAACAAGGTATACAAATTAGTCAGGAAAATAAAGTCACCATAGTCCTAGATGACTTTGATGGCTGCTTTCCCTTTGTGAGGGGGGAGAGCTGACTGGTGGTGATGTAACCTGCGGATTGCCACAAATCAGGCAAGGGGCAAGGTTGAGAAGGTGGATTTTCATGAATAACCTCAGCCAGTATTGAACCCATGGTGCTAGTGTTGCTCTGCAATCACGAACCAGCTGTCCAACCAACTGAGCTAAACCGGCACGCTCGCGAAAATGCTACAGATATTTTACAAATATATAAAAGGGGGAGCAGCTGAAGTAAATGTTGGCTCCTTAGAAGCAGAGATGGGAGAAATGATCATGGGGATTGAGGGAATGACAGGAGCATTGAACAAATATTTGGTTAGACGGTTAAAAATTGAATGGGCACTTCCAAGGACAAACTTGCAGGGCTATGGCAGTAGAATGTGGAAACGGGACAGACTGGATTGCTCTGCAGAGAGCTGACATGGGCTCGATGGGCTGAATGGCCTCCTGTGCCGTAATGACTGATTTCTAAGACACAAATTACGTACTCTAAATAGAGGGCAACCAAAGGGGTTTATACGAGTGAAGAATTTAAGGTAACTAATATCAGCAGAGAAAATGTATTGGAAATTTTTAAGGGACTAAAGGTTGACAAATCCCCAGGACCCAATGGACAACATCCAATGGGTCTGAAAGAGAGCTGCAGAATTGTGTTCTAGTGTATAGGCAATGATTGAGTCAGTGCACCAAAGAACATCTAGCTCTAGACTAGTCGAATTTATTATTGTATAATAAATTGGGTTTGGAAACTAATACCAACAAACTGGAACAATCACAAACACAACTTAAACATGACGACTTCTTCTACAGACTCTCCCTAGGTTGCAGTGTCACATGAAATATCTTTCCTGCCACCTGGTGGTTGGAGGTCAAACATATTTACATGTACAATTGCTTATGCACAGAACTACACAGATGGTGTATGCACTGATTACGATTTTCCAAATTTCTGAGATTCTAGTACAGTGTCAGCAGATTGAAAGTTAGCAAATGCAATGCTGCTATTCAAGAAAGGATGGAGGGACAAGGTGGGGAACTACAGAAAATTAGCCTGATATCAGTCATTAGAAAATGCTGGAATCTAATAAGGAAGTCTTAACAGTACACCTTGGAAATAATGGTGGTACCAGACATGGTTTGACTAAAGGGAAATTGTTTTTGACAAATTAGATTTTTGAGGATGTAACTTGTGGGGTAGAAAAAAGCAAAAAGGTTTAAATAATTTCAAAAAGGCATTCTAATGCCAGACGGAAGGTTAATATGCAAAATATGGGTTCATGGCATTGGAGATAATATATTAGAATTAATGGAAGATTGGTGAACAGACAGGACAGAGTGGGGATAAGCAGGACATTTTCAAATTGGCAGGCTATAACCTTCAATGGCGGAACCACGGCTATTAACAATGCATATTAATGACTCAGATTAAAAGATTAAGGGCCGATTCACCCGAACAATTTCTGATTTCGGGTTAATTTCGCTTCTTGGAGGCTGCAAAGCCGAGGAACATCTCCCTATTTGGCCGGCACTTTGCCGGTTTTTTTGGCCTTGGAGAGATTCGAGGCTGCACCTAGAATGATTTCCTGCTAGTGAGCTGAAGCTCGCCAGCAGGAAAGGCGCCTTGCAGATCGTGGCACCATTTTGGAAGGCGGCCCTGATCTTTCCTCCTCTCCATTTACAGTCCCCCCATTTTTGACCCCTGCCCACCACCCCACCAACTTTGGGAAGGAGCCGCAAACCCCTGAGACCATTAAATCTCGCAAGAAGTTTAGAGCATTGGAAATCTCGCGAGCAGTTTAAAGTTTTGGTAATCTCACGAGATTCAACGCCCTCAACCCGACACCAGGTCAGACCCGACGAGGCCAGTAAATCGTGCCCTGAATTTAAATTTATTCAAGGCAGAGTTGAACGTATTTGTGACAGACAAGGGATTCAAGGGTTATAGGATACAGATGGCAAAATGGAGTTGAGACCACAGCCAGACCAGCCGTGATTTCATAGAATGCAGGCTGGAAGGGCTGAATGGCCTACTCCTGCTCCTAATTTCTCCCGCGCCGGTTGGGAGAATTGCCTGGGCCGCCAAAATTTCCCGGGACGCCGGTCCGACGCCCTCCCGCGATTCTCCCAAGCGGCGTGAACGGCCCGGTCGAGTTTCGCGGGCCGCAGGCCGGAGAATCGCCGGAGACACCCAAGATGGCGATTCTCCAGCACCGCCGCTATTCTCAGGCCCGGATGGGCCGAGCGGCCAGGCCAAAACGACGGGTTCCCCCCGACGCCGTCCATACCTGGTCGCTGCCGTCGTGAGCGGTGCGTGAACGCTGTGGGGGCAGCCTGCAGGGGGGGGGGGGGCGAGGGGGGATCCTGCACCGGGGGGTACCTCAAATGTGGGGTGGCCCACGATCGGTGCCCACCGATCGTCGGGCCGTCCTCTCTGAAGGAGGACTTCCTTCCTTCCGCGGCCCCGCAAGATCTGTCCGCCATCATCTTGCGGGGCAGACTTAGAGAGGATGGCAACCACGAATGCACGGGTTGGCGCCGGCCAACCCGCGCATGCGTGGATGACGCCCATTATGCGGCGCCGGCTGCGTCATCTATGCGGCGCCGCTTTTACGCGGGCAACAAGGCCTGGTGCGTGCAGATGACGCGGCCCCGATCCTGGCCCATTGTCAGGTCCTGAATCGGTCGGGACCGGGGCCGTTTCGCGCCGTCGTGAACCTCGACGGCGTTCACGATGGCGAGGCCACTTCAGCGCGGGAGTGGAGAATCCCCGATGTTCCAAAGTCCGAATCAAACTTCTAAATTTAGATACGAGGCCTTACCATGAGACTTTGTAAAGTGCAGAGAAAGTCATCTGAATGTTATATGTTTATTGTCGGGTGGCACGGTGGCGCAATGGATAGCACTGCTGCGTCATGGCGCCGAGGACCCGGGTTTAATCCCGGTCCCGGGTCACTGTCCGTGTGGAGTTTGTACATTCTCCCTATCTCTGTGTGGGTCTCACCCCACAAACCAAAAGAAATTTGCAAGTTAGGTGAGTCAAATTGTCCCTTAATAGAAAAAGAAAAGAATTGGGTGCTCGAAATTTAGAAACAAAGAAGTTTATTGTCTATTGAAGGATTTGATTTTTAAACAGCAAAAGCCATGGACAAAGTAAAGTCATTCAAAACCAGAATAAATATGCAAAGTATTTGTATAATTTCAATGCATTTGTGACTCATTTCACTGGGAAATAAACAAGAAACTTCTAAATGCAGTGTGACTAATTTGTTTCTGTCCTGTGATTAAGTAGTAAAATTTTATTATACACATACCCATAATAAAAGCCTGAATTGATTGTTTTTTTCATATTAACAGGATTATAATTTTGCTTCCACAACATCATACAATCCTGTGAGAGAACTCCATGTTAACAACATGGTTTGTTCAAAATTACAAAAATCCGTAGAATTGTTTTGCTTCATGCTCGGGATTTTTGCACACGGTGTAATTGTCTTAATTTCTGTCATGTGATCAAACAGTAAAAGTTCATCATACCTTATCCTGGCAAGGGAAAAACACGTTTTAGGATTAATGGGCATAAGATTTGGTCTGGAAATAATGACAGGAAGAACAGGCATAATTTATTCTTATCTCCTAATCTTGTGCAACTTGTTTCTCTCTTAGACCTTGATTCTCATATACAGGTGTTAAAGAAAAGAGATATGTTCCAGAAACATTTATATAGACAGATTCAAAGATGCCAGGCAATGCTTGGAATGCGAGCATTAGCAGGTGATTAAATCTTTACAGATCCAGAGATGGGGTAACTCCAGGTTAAAGAGGTGTGAATTGTGTCAAGCCAGGACAGTTGGTAGGATTTTGCAGGCCAGATGGTGGGGGGTGAATGTAATGCGACATGAATCCCAGGTCCCGGTTGAGGCCGCACTCATGTGTGCGGAACTTGGCTATAAGCTTCTGCTCGGCGATTCTGCGTTGTCGCGCGTCCTGAAGGCCGCCTTGGAGAACGCTTACCCGGAGATCAGAGGCTGAATGCCCTTGATTGCTGAAGTGTTCCCCGGCATCTCCACATCAAAGAAAAGAGAGTCACGTGTCTACTGATCATCGGTCTTTCAGGCAAGGAACAGATGAGGCCAGCCGAAAATTGCCTTTCCATTATTTCAATTATTATTTTCCTTCACCTATATTATCTTAAAATTATGTTGACATCATATAGCTGTATTACATATCCCATGTTTATTTAGTAACATAATGACACATATTTCTTGACCAGGTGAGTACGTCCTTCCTTGGGCCTATCAATATTGTCGTTTCTTCATCGTCACTGGTTCAGAATCTTGGAGCATCCTTCCCAACAGCACTGTGGTGTTCCTACAACACAAAGACTGCTGTGCGTCAACGGCTAACTCACCATCAGCTTCTCAAGGGCAATTAGGGATGCATGATAAATGCTGGTCTAGCCAGCAATGTCCGCATTCCATGAACAAATAGAAAAATGTTCAGCTTTGACAAAGAATCATTGGACTCGAAACGTTAGCTCTTTTCTCTCCCTACAGATGCTGCCAGACCTGCTGAGATTTTCCAGCATTTTCTCTTTTGTTTCAGATTCCAGCATCTGCAGTAATTTGTTCATGAGTGGTAAACATAAGCTGCGGGATTCTCCATCAGTGGGAATCCTCCGCCACGCCGTCAGCGCACCCACGCCCGCGCATTTCCCGACAGCGTGGGGTGGCCCACAATGGGAAACCCCATTGGCCGGCTGCAGGAACGGAGAATCCCGCTGCCAGCTGGGGATGCGCAGCGCCGGAAAACGGGGCTGGCGGGACAGAGAATCCCACCCAAGTTCTCTATGCAATATACTTTCCTGAATGCTGATTCATGTTCGTTCCTCCACCACTAAGATCAACAACTTACATTTGAAAGCACGTTTAATTTCATAAAAACCCTTCTAATACACAGTGTCCGACAAATATTGTCAATGAGCCACATAAAGAGGCATTAGGACAGGGAAGTCTGATTTGTAATTTTCCCAATATAAAACTTGGCAAAAATGTTACAAAGTATAAAGTTTATCTGAACTTATTAGTGACACATAACAGTAAGTTAAAATATCAAATAGCTCAAGAAAATTCAGAAGAGATTTTGCATGCTTTGGGGGACTTTACGATTCAGATGAATCTGTTTTTTTAATCTTCATAGCCTGGCATCAATCTGGGTAGAGGCTCATTTACCTGAAATTATATATCCTCGTCAAATTATTGAAGGTGTGTCATTCAGAGATCTCAGGCATAGCTTTCACATTCCGTAATAACTATGCAGGTGTAAGGACCAATGCTTAATATTTTAATGATATTTTATTTTAACTTTCCGGGATACCAAAGAAAATAGATGTCTAAACAAGTAGAATCAAAGCAAATATGACAATAATAATCTTTGTTGTCACAAGTAGGCTTACATTAACACTGCGATGAATACTGCACTAATTGTGAAAAGCCCCTAGTCGCCACATTCCGGCGCCTGTTTGGGTGCACAGAGGGAGAATTCAGAATGTCCAATTGGATAGGGGCTGTTTAGCACAGGGCTGAATCGCTGGCTTTGAAAGCAGGCCAGCAGCACGGTTCAATTCCCGTATCAGCCTCCCCGAACTGGCGCCGGAATGTGGCGACTAGGGGCTTTTCACAGTAACTTCATTTGAAGCCTACTTGTGACAATAAGCGATTTTCATTTCATTTCATTTATTTCAATTCACCTAACAGCACGTCTTCTGGGACTTGTGGGAGGAAACCGGAGCATCCGGAGGAAACCCATGGGGAGAACGTGCAGACTCCGCAAAGACAGTGACCCAAGCCGGGAATCGGACCTGGGACCCTGGCGCTGTGAAGCAACAGTGCTAACCACTGTGCCACCATAGGTAACAACATTCCACATGTTCTAAAATGTGATTGGTGGAGTCATCCATGACCATCTTCCCGGAGCCAGACACAGGAGAATATTCAACCCATGAAGGTAGTTATTCCTTGAGAAGTAGCAACCATTCCAATCAATATGCACAGAAATTACAAATCCTTCAAGGTTTAGTACTGAGAGAACCACTGCATAATCCCAACTGTTTCAACTTTTCTTGTGGTTCGTTGTTTCTGAGCCAGTCCAAGTGCCATAAAATTACCCTTCTGTACCTCACATAGTATAGCTGACGATGCACTTTTCCACCCAGTTTCTCAGTGCTGTTCATTCTCACAGCTGGATAAGGTTACCTTTGTCCTGGCAGCAGACCAATAAATTGCAAACTAATTTGCTAAACCACCTTTCAAAATATTCCACATACATGTTTTGCAAGAAAACAATTAATGCTCCCAATTAAGAAATCTTTATGATGAACAGTGCTCATTGACCTGAACATTTTCCGTCATTTTAACTTCTCTAAATTGGGCCGGGTGGCAATTTGAAATATTTTTAAAATGTCAAATCTGAAGCTCAAACCGTCTCTAATCCACCAAAAAGATTTGGTTTTAATGATGGTGGCTTGCATGGTGGGTGGCCAATCAGCTCTCAGTGGCCAGTCAGTTGGTAAAACTTATTAAGGAGGCTGTGTGTCTCCAATTTAATAGGATTTTGTTTTATGACCCATATTCATAGAATCATAGAATCCTTACAGTGCAGATTGAGGCCATTCAGCCCATCGATTCTCCATCAACCCGCCGAATGAGCATCCCAAATAGGCCCACTCCCCCACACCTCTGACCTATCCCCTTACATTGACCTAACCTGCACATCTGGGTTTCCCTGGCCTTGGGAAACCTGGCATGTAAAAGGCAGCACCAAGAACTGAATCTATAAAGTAAATGTCTTTACAGCATTGTTTGTGGACCTGGAGGAGCAGGAGTGTCACAGCTAGGCCCAGTAAGTTACCCAGTAAGATGCATGTCCCTGCGATCTGTCCAGATCCCCATCTCTATGATCTCCAATGACCTAGCCTCACTGACCTCACCACTCCCCCCCCCCCCCACCCCCCCCACCTGCCCGACCTCTCTACTCTGCCCATGGTCTCTCTACTCCACCGGTATCTCTCCCAAAATCTATCTGAGCCACCCATTGGTAACTCCCCACGGTCCCTCTGCTTCCCCAGTCTCTCCCCTCCTTCCGTATAAGTTTTGACAAAAGGTCATTGACCTGAAACATTACTCTGCTCACAGATGCTACCAGGCCTGATGAACATTTCCAGTTTTTGCGTTTTTATTTCAGATTAAAGAGCAGAGTCAACGCAGAGCAATGCAGTTGCCGTTGTACATTTGATCGACATCATTGGTCTGAATTGTTTGCTTTTAAGATACATTGCTGTCTTACACAGTAATGGAGTTTGTTTCCCAATGTTTCAGCCCTGTGTTGAGCAGTACTGGGGAAAGGGCTTAGCCATTAACTTGCATTTTTAACACAAATGAACTCAGATGTTAACGATCTAAAATGTGAGCTTACTATGGACAATAACAAATATCTTTGACAACGAATCTAGTTACCTTCCAAAATCCCATGCTGTCCGTTTTCTGCTAATCCTTTTCAGTTTGAATGCATATTGTTCATACCAAATCATAGGAAAGTAACCATAACAATTATTAGTTCAAGAGGAAATTGCCTATTGTTGCAACTTCAATAGCCTGCAGAAGGTTATAGGCTTCATTTTGTTCCTATTTCCTAATAACCCACTTGTGACAGAAAGTAATTTCCACTGCCAGATGTCCTGTTTTAAACTCCAGTTTCTTGATAAAAACCAGCCACTTCCTTTTAAATATATATCATATTTGCCGTGACTTGTCGTACATCTATCCCGATGTACAGTTTGAAAGGTTCAGTCAGTTTGAACTTGGGCCATTTGGGCCCACATTTGGTTTAGTCAGCCAAAAGAATGATTCGACCATCTGTTGCTGTTAACCTTAAACTGTGGATGAATTTGCAATCCTTAACTGCAGGAGATTGTTCATTTAATCTGTGGTTGAGAGCTCACAGGCATTAGAATGATTATTGAAGATTTTCAATTTTATTATCTACTTATCAGCCCAATCAACATATTCTTGCTAGATGCACTGGCGAAACAATTATTAAAGCCCACTTATTAATATGTAGGGCAAGGGCAGCACGGTGGCGCAGTGATTAGCACTGCTGCCTCACGGCGCTGAGGTCCCAGGTTCGATCCTGGCTCTGGGTCGCTGACTTGTGTGGAGTTTGCCATCAGCAGGATGAGTTGATTCTGCTGGTGGGAACGGCTGTAAAGTCCCACCGGTGGTAACAAATACTAATTATCAATTCCAACAATATGGAGAAACTAAAACGCACTTGCACTCTCTCTCTCTCTGTCTCATCAGGTACCATGCTCTAAGAGATCTTTGACACCATAGACCTTCATTTTATTCCTGCTCTGGAGGTGTGGGTCATCTTTGTTGGGGGGGACATACATCCATTTTGTTAGGCTCCATGGAAAGATCGTTCTTTGTCTACCTCAATTTCTTTTACCATTGATTTTACCCATTAGAATCAAGATTTTTAAGTCATGGAGGGGGGGGGGGGGATTCTCCAGGACCGTTAGCCCTAGCCGGGATTCCCGCTCGCCTCTTGAATCAGGCGTGAGGTCCAAAACTGGATTCACAACGGATGCCAAATCCGTTGCCAGCCTCACCACCCGCCTCCCTGGGGAGATCAGGTTCTTGCCCTGAAACGACAAGAACCTGATCAGAAATCATTATCGCCCATTTCAATTTCATTAGTGAGATTGAAGAGAATGATGCGGCCTCCTGGGATGCTCCTGTCCCCTAAGCTGGAAGTCCCATGAGTGCAAATCACGACTGGCCCTTAAAAGTGGGTCCAAGCACCAAGGATACCGAGGGGGAGAAAGGAGGTGAATACCCTCTCTACACTTACTTCTAGGTTACCGAGGGGGGTCCTTCTGGGGAGGTGGGTGTCGGGGTGGGGTGGTGGTGGCTTGAATTTGGCTGGAGGGTCTCAGGCCAGACTGGAGGTCATGAGGCAACCCTTCCCTCTGTAGTTTTGAAAACCTTTATACTCTCATTTAGCATGTCTATTTCAAAGATCTGTCAGATGAAGGTAAAAGTCTTCCCTCTGCAGCCTTGAAAAACTTTAAACCCTCCTTCAGTATGTCAATTTCAGTGATCTGTCAGAGGAAGATAAAAGTCTCCCCTTTGCTGTGTTAGACACCTTTGAAGTTATTTTTTCACATTAAATGTAATTACCCTTTAACTTTTTCAAGCCTCTGGGATTGCTGAGAAGCCTAAAAGCTTTGAACTGCATTGTTTACATTCAATTTCATGGTCCATCACCTTTCACAAACATCTTGATTGACAGGTCCAAGCTATTTCAAAGGAATGTTTAATATTCTTTTTACAGCTCTTCAAGGTCCATTACTTTTTGGAAGAGATAACCGTTGTCATAGCCCCCAAGGACCATAAGCTACTCTCTCCTTTTGAGAGAAAGCTGACTGATGGTTATTTAACCTGAGGATCACCACATCTCAGGTTGGGGGGGGGGGGGAGTGGGAGGCAAGGTTGAGAAGACAGGGCCTTTATAGATAACCTCAGAGAGTACAGGAATTGAACCCATGCAGTTAGCATTGCTCCACATCACAAACCAGGTGGCCAGCTTCCTGAACTGTCTCAATTGGCAGGTTCAGGCTATTTCAAAGGAAGGATTAGCTTTGTTTGTTTTTGAAGTTTTTCATGGTCCATTAACTCTGAAGTGCTTCCTCTTTTGAGCAGGTGTTGTCTCTAACTGCAGTTTTTTACTGCTGGGGTTTTCTCTGTCCTGAAGTCCTTCCGAGAAGGACCAGGTGCTCTCTCTGCGTGCTGCCTCCTGGCACCCTCACAGTGCTGACCTCAGTGCCCCCGGCATGCTGGCAGTGGCAATCTGGCAATGTACCCTGGTATTCCAGCAGTGCCATGTTTCCGGTGTCAGTGGCAATGCCATGGGTTGGCACTGCCAAGATGAGGGACATGAAGGGGGGAACTGAGGGGTGCATAAAGGGGGGAGGGACCTAAAATGGGTCCTTGAAGAGTGGGGGGGGGGGGGGTGGGGCTTTTTCAAATCTGTGTCGGGGTATCGCTCACTTTAAAAATAAATTTTTTAAATTCTCCTTTTTCACATTTTCTCCCACATTTACATCCATCAACAATAAACAATAATCAGCAAGATATGTCAGTCCCCATAATAACAACGATCCCATCTACCCACCAACCCCCAAACCTCAACCCGCATGTTTACATAAACAAATGACAAAAAGGAATCAGGGATTACCCGTAGTCACCCTTAATCTTACACAGCTCCCCCCCCCCCCCCCCCCCCCCACACCCCGTCCCCACCCCCGGTCTCCAGCTCCTCCCGTCCACTGCCTCTTGTAAAACTCCTCCTCCCAACCTCGGTTCCTTCCCCCCAACTTTCCACCCCGGCTAGACCACTCGGACCCTGTTCTGCCAGGCTCCGATGGCCGCAGCCCCTCCCCCCACCTCACTCCCGTTCACTGGCCGGCTTAAACCGGCCAGCGTGGAGGCCCCCGCCCGGGTCCCTTTCCCACTTGCCCGGCCCTAGGAAAGCCCAAAGATCCCCTTTTAGCACACAAACCCCACATATCCACCTACACCCCAAAGAACCCTAATTTCGAGTGAAAGTCCCGTCCCTTCCCTTGTCCAAATATATACCACATTGGCTCCTTTATTCTCTACACCCGCGCGCAGTGATACAAAAAAGAAGAAAATACAGTCATGAGGTTACATCGGCACATGGCCATTCCTCAATTTCTCAGTTCTGCCACAGTCCTTCTGCTTTCGCAAACTCCTCCGCTGCTTCCGCCGTTCCAAAATAAAAGTCCCTGAGCTTGTAAGTCACCCTCAGCTTCGCTGGATATACAATGCCGCACCGCACCTTGCTAATGTACAGTGCCCTCTTCACCCGGTTGAAGGCAGCCCGCTTCCTTGCCAGCTCCACCGTAAAGTCCTGGTATACACGTATACCGGCTCCAGCCCACTGCACCACCCGCTTCTGCTTGGCCCAGCTCAGGACCTTCTCCTTCACCCTGTACCTACGGAAGCACAGAGTCACTGCCCTTGGCGGCTCACTCGCCTTTGGGACAGGCCTCCACGACCGATGAGCCCGATCCAGTTCATATAGGGAGTGATCCTCCCCTTCCCCCAATAGTTTTGCCAACATCGCGGCAAAATACTCAGTCGGCTTCGGTCCTTCAACTCCTTCGGGCAGCCACAGGTCTTCCATTTTTCCTCGCAGATCCTTGTTAGTGTCCATCACCTTCCGCATCTCTTTCCCCATCGAGGAAAGTTGATCACCGTGCTGCAATAACGTCTCCTCCACTTCCTTCAGCGCCTCCCCTTGCTCTCGCACCTTCGCCACTGCGCTCGCCACCTCCGTCCTCACCGGGGAAACCGCCTCCTCCACCAGCACACTCAAAATCTCCCTCATCTCCTTCCTCACCGTCTCCATGCATTTCGCAATCTGCGCCAACTGCTTTTCAAATTCCGCAGCCATCACCTTAGTTATTTCTTCAGCCGTAAGCAGTGCGGCCTTCACTGGTGCTCCAGCCTCCATTTTCCTTGGTGACCCCGTGGTGACCTTTCCACTCCCCGACGGACCTTCAGCTGTTTTTTTTCCGGCCGTTTTCTTGCTCACCCTCGACATTTTTCTTTGTTCTTTTTTTCCTCCTGTGTCTCCACTGTGCCTCCTCCGTGCCTTCTCCCTGCTTCTGCCACCTCTGTGGACCCTGGGACCGGGCTTAAAGCCCCGGAAATGCCGTTGCCTCCCGCCCGCCGTCACTGGAAGTCTGGGTGTCGCTCACTTGAGGGGAGCACTTGCCAGTGATTGGCGTGGGGGTCCTTGCCAGCGATTGGGGGGGGGAACCTTGCCAGCAATTAGCCATGGGGGCCTTAGGGCTTTACCAGCGAATGTTGGGCAGGGGACCTCGCCAGCGATTGAGGGGGTACCTTTCCAGCATTTTGGGGGGGCCTTGCCAGCGATTGGGGGGGCGGGGGGGGAGGGGCTGCACTGTTATTCTGAGATTGGGCATCCAGCCTTGCTGGCTTCTACTGGTCCCACGGTGCAAATCACCCTGACTCCAAAAAAAGTGTGGGTGGATTGCACTCTGGATCTCGCTGTCCCACTCGGCCAGAATTGCACCTTGTTTCCCGCTGGAGATCAGACTTCTCCCATAATTTCTTATTATGACCCAAGAAATTCCAGATGTCTCTTCCTGATCTTTTGTCAGTTTTCTGGTCTCAGATTTTACTAACATTCTTCATTGGCAGTGTGACGTGTTTATGACATCTTCATTATTGGCACTCTGTTTATTTTTAATAATACCCCTAACATGACAGCCGAATGACTTTGCTCTTCCTTAAATGTCCACTTTGAGTAAATGGTTACAGTGTTATTGTGAAAAGCCCAGTCATACTTCAACCATCACCCCCTAAAGCAGACTAACTGGTTATACATTCACAGCTGCTTCTGGGATTACTTGGAACTAAATTGGTGCCATGTTCACTGACAGAACATGTCACTGAGGTTCAAAGGCACTTATTACGCAAAAGTGTTTAGAAATCCTTCTGAGAGACCGCATAATGAATTTCTTTCTTCACTTGGATAATGTATTTGTTGAGCTCCATGTATCAGAGGTTTGGTACAGTTTCAGTACATAATTTGTAGCTAATCTGGTCGTCCCTGCCCAAATCAATGCCTCTCCTCAAGATGGTCGCGAGTCCTCTCTTGGAATCCATGCTTTAAAACCGTGAGTCGCTATGTTACATTGCTTACTGGCATTTTTCTTGTCCCCACCACCTGAGCCATTTTATTTTGCAAAAATGAAAGACTGCATTGGGCTTAGTGAAGATCTTTGTCTTGGAGTTGCTGCTTTCTCACTAGTCCAAGAATGTGTCACAGAAAGGACATCTGGAACCTGTCTAGCCACTTCTCAGAGATTGCTTTCACATCTCAGGCCTCGTCGTCAGTTCTTAGGGAAGTCGGTGCTGTATATTTTCTCTTTTTCTGGCCACTTGCACATCACTGGCTAATGATCAGAGCCGAACTCCGGGCCAATTTGTTCCTTCCCAACTCAAGTCTGAAACCAATTCAAATGCCCCTACCGTCATCTGGATGCTCACCTGACAACATTGAATGTTGATCATCCCTTCTTGAACTGCTCAGTCGCTTACTGGGCAAACCCGCAGCCTGGGGAGCAACTGCTGTAATGTTGAGCGCTCTTTACCTTTCCTGACATGACCAATAACAAATATGGAGTTAAAAACAATTTCTTTTTTACATTTTGCATTGACCTTTGCGAAATGGAACTGCTGGAGGCACTGATTGTTTCAGTTAGTTCTTGTTCTGGTCCATTAAACTTTTCCAAAATTGTGAAAAGCATTAGAACTACTGTATAGGCAGAAGATTCCATGCTCATGCAGCCGGTTCCAATTATTGAAGCATTTCAATCCCTTCGGTTGTGCCTCAATAGTAAAGGTTTCAATATTTTAAATGCACGCCTTCAAGATAAAATTGGGTAGATATTTGTCCTTGCACAACCTGGCTGCTAATCTGGTGGAGCAGAAGGCCACCAATTATAGAACATGCCCAACTTCCCTTGCATTGATTTCAAGAGGATGCCAAATCTGTATGTTCAATAAAATGTGGAAGATCCACACCTTGTAGATTGCCACCCAACTCCTGGGATTAGAATTAGCCCCACTGCAGATTAACATAAATGAAAGAAGAAAGACTCGCATTTATAGAGAACCTTTCAAAACCCCAGGTCATCCCCCAGCATATTACAGCCGATGCGTTTCTCTTGAAGTTGCCAAGCAGTGAAACTCATGCTCGCTGTCCCATGGTTTGGTTGTGAGACTGGGAGAAGGCGGCTGGTGTGGATTTGGGTGATAATCTTCCCGGCGATGTAGAATAGGGGGATTCCTCGGCAGATATGTCAGTCCGTTTTGTGTCCTTTCCTGAGTAAAGAAAGTAAGATTTGGCCTTGATTACTGCTGCTCAACGATGATATTAGGATGAGGTCATGATTCTTTATCCATAGTGAATCTTCTGTCACGGTTCACTGCTTAATTCCATACAAAAACAAAAAGGAGACTTGGATGCTTTTTTATTCATGTAAAGCTGGCTAGGCCAATGTTTATTACCCAGCCCTAGTTGTCCTTAAGAAGGTGGTTGGGAGCTGCCTTCTTGAACTACTGGTGTCCCTGAGGTGTTGTTAGAGAGTTTTATGGGCCAGAGTTTTAGAGAACCCCAAAGTACCTGACCCATGACTTTTACTAGATTGTGGTATGGGGAGCATATGGCCCATTCTACAGGTGTGGTACAGCAGAAATGGAAAAGTATTTTTTAAAGCAAAACAATGTTTATTCTATGAACTCAAGTTAACCTTTTTAAAACATACAGTGAACATCTTAGCAACCATTAATTCAAATACAACCCCCAAAGAATACAACATTAAGTAATCCTTACATTCCTTTTAACATCCATAAGGCTTAAAAAAAAACTTTTAACAGAAGCACATCAGTTTTAAATTCACTACTGAGAACAGTTATAACTCTGAGTTCACCAAATGATCAAGAGATAGTCTTTTCATGGCAGAGAGAACAACATTACACATTCTGTGGCTGACTGCAGCTCCAACACTGAAACAAAACCAAAAAAACACAGACCACCCAAGCTTTTCTCAAAGTGAAACTAAAAGTTGACAGACAGTCCAGCTCCACCCACACTCTGACATCACTGCAATAATAAACACCCATTTCTTAAAGGTACACCCACGACGGTTATTCTATAAAAAACACCCATTTCTTAAAGGTACTCTCACATGACAAGAGGGAGATGAACGACAATTATTCAGTAATATCTTTCCAGCACTTACGAGGAGGGGATGGGGGAGGGGGCGGGGAGATAGAAAGAAAAGTGGTAAAGCATTGTCAAAATAAATGTTGCAATTAACCTCAGATCCTTCCCCCGCTTCATTGCATTGCCTCTACTCCACCGTTTTCACCATATTTCTTTGCCTGATCTCCGTACTTTGTGAATAAAAACTAGCTTTCAAAAATGTTACTTGCCTTGTTTTTGTTTCCTCCTGTACTGAGCGTCTTTTTGGATGTGAACAGAGTTGGGAAACGTTTATATTTTAATTGGCAAAAACAAAATTATTCCAACGGCTGCTTTTTATAGTCAAGTGAATGTCAGAAGGTCAAGGAATGATCTGTTGAAGTACAGCAAAACATAAAGACACTCCATTAACTAACTCCTTAAACAAGTTCTCAACTTTATCAAAAACTCATTCAAGGGATGGGGATGCCACTGGTTAGGCCAGCATTTATTGCATATCCCTAATTGTGCTTTTGAAGGTGGTGCTGGGGCTGTCCTTTTTAACCATGCAGCCCATGTGGTGCAGTTACTACACTGTCATGGAGAGAGTTCCAGGATTTTGACCCATCGGCAGTGAAGGAAAGGCATTTCCATGTCAGGTTATTTAGTGGCTTGGAGGGGAACCTCCACGTGATGGTGTTCCCAGGTGTCTGCTGCCCTTGTCCTTCTAGATGGTCGTGGTCATGGATTTGGAAGGCGCTGTCTAAGGACGTGGCAGCAAGGTGGCAGAGTGGTTAGCACTGCTGCCTCACAGCGCCAGGGACTCAGGTTCAATTCCAGCCTTAGGTGACTGTGTGTGCAGTTTTCACGTTCTCCCCGTGTCAGCGGGGGTTTCCTCCGGTGCTCCGGTTTCCTCCCACAGTCCAAAGATGTGCACGTTAGGTGGATTGGCCATGCTACATTTTCCCTTAGTCTCCAAAGATAGGGAATGGGCCTTGGTAGGCTGCTCTTTCAGAGGGTTGGTGCAGATTTGATGGGCTGAATGGTCTCCTTCTGCACTGTCGGGATTTTATGACCTTAGTGAGTTTCTGCAGTGCATCTTGTAGATGGTACAAACTGCTGCTACCGTGCATCAATGGTGAAGGGAGTGAATATTTGTGGATGGGGTGCCAATCAAGAAGGCTGCTTTGTCCTGGATGGTGTCAAGCGTCTTGAGTATTGTTGGAGCTGCACTCATCTAGGCAAGTGGAGATTATTCCATCACACTCCTGGCTTGTGCCTTGTAGGTGGTGGACAGGCTTTTGGGAGTCAGGAGGCGAGTTACTCACTGCGAGATTCTAAGCCTCTGACCTGCTCTTATAGCTATTGTGTATATATGGCTAATCCAGTTCTGTTTCTAATCAACGTTAATCTCAGGGATGTTGATAGTTGGGGATTCAACAATGGTAATGCCATTGCATTTCAAAGGGCAATAGTTTGATTCTCCCTTGTTGAAATTGCCTGGCACTTGTTTGGGGTGAATGTCATTTGCCATTTGTCAGCCCAAGCCTGGATATTGTCTATCTCTTGTTGCAATTGGACATGGACTGCTTCATTATATGATGTGGAGATGCCGGTATTGGACTGGGGTGAGCACAGTAAGAAGTCTTACAACACCAGGTTAAAGTCCAACAGGTTTGTTTCGATGTCACTAGCTTTCGGAGCGCTGCTCCTTCCTCAGGTGAATGAAGAGGTATGTTCCAGAAACATAGATATAGACAGATTCAAAGATGCCAGACAATGCTTGGAATGCGAGCATTAGCAGGTGATTAGATCTTTACAGATCCAGAGATGGGGTAACCCCAGGTTAAAGAGGCATGAATTGTGTCAAGGCAGGACAGTTGGTATGATTTCGCAGGCCAGATGGTGGGGGATGAATGTAATGCGACATGAATCCCAGGTCCCGGTTGAGGCCGCACTCATGTGTGCGGAACTTGGCTATAAGCTTCTGCTCGGCGATTCTGCGTTGTCGCGCGTCCTGAAGGCCGCCTTGGAGAACGCTTACCCAGAGATCAGAGGCTGAATGCCCTTGACTGCTGAAGTGTTCCCCGACTGGTAGGGAACATTCCTGCCTGCTGATTGTCGCGCGATGTCCGTTCATTCGTTGTCGCAGCGTCTGCATGGTCTCGCCAATGTACCACGCTTCGGGACATCCGTTGCTGCAGCGTATGAGGTAGACAACGTTGGCCGAGTCGCACGAGTATGCACCGCGTACCTGGTGGGTGGTGTTCTCACGTGTAATGGTGGTATCCATGTTGATGATCTGGCACGTCTTGCAGAGATTGCCATGGCAGGGTTGTGTGGTGTCGTGGTCACTGTTCTGAAGACTGGGTAGTTTGCTGCAAACAATGGTTTGTTTGAGGTTGCGCGGTTGTTTGAAGGCAAGTAGTGGGGGTGTGGGGATGACCTTGGCAAGATGTTCATCTTCATCAATGACGTGATGAAGGCTGTGAAGAAGATGTTGTAGTTTCTCTGCTCCGGGAAAGTACTGGACGACGAAGGGTGTTCTGTCGGTTGTGTCCCATGTTTGTCTTCTGAGGAGGTCGGTGCGGTTTTTTGCTGTGGCGCATTGGAACTGTCGATCGATGAGTTGAGCGCCATATCCCGTTCGTACGAGGGCATCTTTCAACGTCTGTAGATGTAACAAAATTATATGAGGAATCATAAATTAATCTGAATATTGTGCCATCATCAGTGAACACCCCCACTGACTTTAAGATGGAAGGAATATCATTGGTGAAGCAGCTGAAGATGGGCCTCGGACACTTACCTGAGGAACACCTGCAGTATTTTCCTGGAACTGAAATGACTGGCTTCCAACAACCACAACCATCTTCCTTTGTGCTGGATAAAACTCCAATCAGAGGAGAGTTTCGCCCAGATTCACCCATTGACTATCTTGATCAAATGCTGCCTTGATGTCAAGGGCAGTCACTCTCACCTTACCCGCAACACATGAAAAGTTAATAAACAACAGCAACGTGTATTTATATAGCACATTCAATGTAATAAAACATCCTAAGGCATTTCACAAAAGCGTTATAAAACAAAAGTTAACACTGAGCTGCATAAAGAGATATTAAGGCTGGAGGTGAAATCTTGGTCAATGAAATAGGTCTTAAGGAGCATCTCAATGGAGAATATGTGGAGAGGTGGAGCAGAGGAATAGCAGAGCTTAGGAAAAATAGCTGCCAATCGAGGCGCAATTAAAATTGGGGATCCTCAAGAGTGCAGCTAACCCAGAGGATTGAAAAGCAGAATGCGGTTACAAGATGGGGTAGGATGAAGCCATGGATGGTTTTGAAAACAAAGATTAGAATATTAAAATTGAGGCGTTGTTCAACTGGGAGTCATTGTAATAATAATAATCTTTTATTGCCACAAGTATGACGTCATTGTGAAAAGCCCCTAGTCACTACATTCCGGCATCTGTTTGGGTAAGCTGGTACGGGAATTGAACCCACGCTGCTGGCCTTGTTCTGTATTACAAACCAGCTGTCTAGCCCACTGAGCTATACCAGCCTCAAGCTGAATGAATCGGGGGTTGATGGGTGAAGATGAGCTGGTGCAGGTTAAGACACAGGCAGTAGAGGTGTGGATAATCTAAGGTTGATGGAATTCAGAAGCTGGGAGGTTGGCCAGGAATACATTGGGATAGTCGAGTCAAGAGGCAGGGATGAGGGCAGCATGGTGGCACAGAGGGTTAGCCCTACTGCCTCACGGCGCCGAGGTCCCAGGTTCGATCCCGGCTCTGGGTTACTGTCCGTGTGGAGTTTGTATATTCTCCCCGTGTTTGCGTGGGTTTCGCTCCTGCAACCCAAAGATGTGCAGGGTAGGTGGATTGGCCACGCTAAATTGCCCTTTAATTCGAAAAAACCCGAATTGGGTACTCTAAATTTTTTTATTTTTAAATGCCCCTTAATTGGAAAAAACGAATTGGGCACGTTAAATTTATTAGGAAAACAAAAGAGGCAGGGATGAGGGTTTCATCAGCAGCTGAGCTGGAATCAGGGTTCAATTCCGGCCTCGGGTGACTGTATGGAGTTTGCACTTTCTCCCCGTGTGTGCGTGGGTTTCCTCCGGGTGCTCCGGTTTCCTCCCACAGTCCAAAGATGTGCCGGTGAGGTGGATTGGCCATGCTAAATTGCCCCTTAGTGTCCAAAAGGTTAGGTGGGGTTAGTGTGTTATGGGGAAAGAGTGGAGGCACGGGCTTAAGTAGGTTGCTCTTTCCGAGGGCTTGTGCAGACTCGATGGGCCGAATGGCCTCCTTCTGCACTGTAAATTCTTTGATACTTTGATTGAATAGAGAGGCGGCATGGTGGCACAGAGGTTAGCACTTCTGCCTCACAGCGCCAGGAACCCGGGTTCCAGTCTCTTGGTCCATTTCGGTCCATCAAAAGAGATGTGAAGCAGCAGTGTTAACCACTGTGCCACCGTGCTGCCCCAATTGTCATTGAATGCTCCAAATTGAAGGGACAGATTTACAGTATTTCAATTACAGGCTAGTGACGTGACATATATTTCTCCATTCTTCCATTTTGATGTAAATTTCTCTTTTTGGTGCAGCCCGCCAGCCAATCATCAGCTTCTTCCTGAGCACAGGTTGCATTTCATCTCTTGTCGTGAAACACACTGAACTTACCCATTATTTGCCAGTGAGCGTAACTTGAGGAGTTAAGAGAAGCAGCTTGTTCAGTAAATTGAAAGGTCCTGCAAAGGACTTCGGATAATGGGACAGCGTCTCAGTTTTTCCTTTCCTCAAGCGACTACAAGGCAGTGTAAGAATGAGTTTGAACCAGTTCTGACAAGCTTTCAGAAATACAGAATTACTCCTCGGTTTCCCATGCTATTACCTGCTATAAATCTCCGTCAGCATAATCTCACTGCAGTGTGTATTGGACATATTATTCTTTAAGTTTTTGAAGTTTCCTGTGTTTTATGGTTTAGTTCTTTATTAGTTGTGTCTCATTAAAAAGAAAAAAAGACTTCATGTTTCTGTCACCTCCTTTGCTCACCAACTGAGGTTGGTTCGCAGTTCAGCTGCACCTTGATATAGCACCATTCATCCTTGCTTTAAAGCTGTCCTTAATTCCACCCCACTCTATCTCTGGAGACCCCAACCTCCTGGGATCTCTATGCTCCTGCAATTCTAGCCTCCTGGGCATTCCTTATTTCCATTATTCTATCAGTTTTAACCCTGCCTTCAGATGGCAAGGTCCGAAACTCGCCCTCCCTAAACCCGTCTGCTTTTCTACCACCCTCTCACCCTTAAGATCCTCTTTCGGACCTACCCCTTCAATCAAAGCAATGGTCACCTCACCCATGATTTCCTTATAAGGGTCACTGTCATATTAAGTTTGGTAAAGCTCCACTGAAGTGCACTGCATTGAAGGTGCTATGTAAATGTAAGTTGCTGTTGCTTGATGACACTGAGCCAACCCAATGTCTTCCGAAAGGCATTCAATAAGAATAATAATAATCTTCATTGTCACAAGTAGGCTTACATTAACATTGCAATGAAGTTACTGTGAAAATCCCCCAGTCGCCGCACTCTGGCACCTGTACACAGAGGGAGAATCCAGAATGTCCAATTCACCTAACAAGCACATCTTTCAGGATTTGTGGGAGGATGTGCAGACTCCGCGCAGACAGTGACCCAAGCTGGGAATCGAACCAGGGACCCTGGAACTGTGAAGCAACAGTGCTAACCACTGTGCTACCGTGCCACCCATTCATACTGACATCTGACATTATAGGATGACACGATAGAACAGTGGGTTGGCACTTCTGCCTCACAGCACCGGGGACCCAGGTTCAATTCTGGCCTTGGGTGACTGTGTGGAGTTTGCATGGTCGCCCTGTGTCTGCTTGGGTTTCCCCCCACAGTCCAAAGCTGTCCAGGTTAGGTGGAACAGCCATGTTAAATTGCCTCTTTGAGCCCAAAAGGTTAGGTAGGGTTACTGGGATCGGGCGTGAGCCTAGGTAGAGTGCTCTTACAGAGGGTCGGTGCAGCCTTGATGGGCCAAATGGCCTCCTTCTACACTGTAGGAATTCTATGGAAATCTGTCATTATTCAATGTTGTGAAATGTTATTGGTCAGAACACTGCCAATTCAATGCTTGTGTTGATTATATTTTTTTAGCGGGGCTCACATTAACCTATTCTGACACAAACCTTGTGACTCCCAGCTGACTTCTGGTTCAGTATCCAAAGGTGGAATTAAGAACAAATGCCTAACCTTTGGACTGTTCATGTGAACTAGCAGCATACCAGCAGCAAATGCAAATTTGTGTTTGCAAGGTCGCACCGATAGATTATGCACGATGCAAGGGGCTGTTTAGCACACGACTAAATCGCTGGCTTTGAAAACTAAACCAAGGCAAGCTAGCAGCACGGTTTGATTCCCGCAACAGCCTCCCTGAACAGGCGCCGGAATGTGGCGGCTGGGGGCTTTTCACAGTAACTTCATTTGAAGCCTACTTGTGACAATAAGCGATTTTCATTTCATTTCATGTCTCAAATGGATGCCAGGTTTGTCAGAATCTGCCTGAGATTTCCCTGCTGGTTTATAAAATCACCTGCTTATGTTTAAGTGAATTTCCCCAAATGAGCACCATTGATCTTCTCGTTCAGCTGTGATTTGTCCATCTCATTCCTTTGCCTCATTCCACGGACGATACCAGTGCAAATTAAATAGAAAGCAGTTTGAATGGGATTTCTGTGTGAAAGCAAGCACAGGAGGTTTCAGCTCCTTACTTTGCTTGTTCATACCTCATGCCAGGTTTGAAGTGGTTCTAATTGTGCATTCACAGTAGAAAGGAAATTAGATGAGGTTTCAGTTACATGCAAATCTAACTTTGTACAGTAGATGTATTACAAAGAATGTTGTTTTTGTAAAGGCAAAACTGACAGGGTCTGAACGATTCTTCCCTCCATCCACGTCATGATCTACTCTTTTATTGATATTAATATCTTTGGGGAATTTTAACTCGCAGGTGGGAAAACAGAGCAGCCATCAAGTTGATGAGCAGCGGTTGAAAGTCCAGATGATTTTAATGCCTGGCCTCATAAAAAATAACACTCACTGACAGGACGCAGTGACGCTGGGCCCAAATCCCTCTTAACACCGTGAGAGAGCCTACACCGCATAGACTGCAGTGGTTCAGGAAGGCGGCTAACTGCCAGGATGGGCAATTAATGCTAGTTTTAACAGTGATCGGCGATGCTCATGTCCTATAAATGAGTTTACGAAATGGTGGCTTCAGCGGCACAGCACTTCCTCGGGCGCTATTTTAGCTCAGTGGGCTGGACAGTTGGTTTGTGATGCAGAGCGCGGACAGCAGCGCGAGTTCACATTCCCGCACTGGCTGAGGTTATTCTCAACCTTGCCCCTCGCCTGACATGTGGTGATCCTCAGGTTAAATCACCACCAGTCAGCTCTTTCCCCCCCCCCCCCCCCCCCCCCCCCACCACCCTCCCCCAAAGGGGAAAAGCAGCCTCTGGGATGATGGCGACTTTCATTTCACTTCCTCAGCACTGCCCTGGAATTGTCAGCCCCGGTTTCAGTTCTCGGGAGTTGGACTATCTATGGGAGTTGACTGAACACAAATTGTTCACTGCATTTCTACATTACACCAGTGATCATACTTCAAAAATGCTTCAGTGGCTGTGATCGTGAAAAGTGCTAAATCAATGCAAGTCTTTCTTATGTATGACAAGAAGTACCTGATATGCTTTTCCCCTGAAAAACAAATCTGTAACTAATAATTATTACAAATACATGTTATGATTATTAATCTGTAGTTCAATCAACCATTTTCCTCTGCTAGATACCTAAAAATGTCCATCTCATTGATGATGACCAACGCCGGCATCTCCACATCATTGATGATGAGGACATCAAGCACTTTAAGGGCAGCTTGGTTTCTGTTCTTTGTAATAGGGTTACTTTCCTTTCTGAATCAACCTTTCATTGGGGAAAAAAACAGACTGAATTTTCCCAGGGTTTAAATACGGAAAACCGTCAGTATGTTATCAACACTAATTTCAACAACTTTGTACCATTCCACGGAATGCACAATGGCTTTTGATGAGATTCAAGTAGCATGTCATTATCAGGATTAAAATACCTGCAATAATCCAACTCATGAATTAAACTGCCACTGCATGTGCCAAAAGCCATTATTGACGGGCTGGCAAATGTTTAAATGCATCAAGTTTAGCTTTTCTTCTCAAAATCATTGTCTTGACTTGATGTTTATCACCAATTGGCTGCATCAGATTACTATCAGCAAGTATTTATGCAACTTGTGTATCCTGATAAGTGACCGGTACACAGAATAAACATCACAAGTACTTGAAATTCTACACTGAAACAAGAGTTGCACGCTTTCATCGACTATTATTTAATAAGAAAAAAGCCCTGAAACAAACAACCTCACAGCACGTATTTATGTAATGCAAGCTCAGAAATAATTTATCAAGCAGAACAGTCAAGTCAGTCTTTGAGAGACAGCCTCCTTGGGGAGGTGTCAATGTTTAACCTAAATGCTGTTTTGCAGTTTCTTTTCATAATGAGCTACAAAGGTACTAATCCTTACAGTCCATTTAGGACTCTGCCAACAACTCTCCAGGTGTACTGTTGCACCAAAGTACTTTTTTTTTTAAGCAATACGATTTCACTGCCTCCTCACAGTTTGTCTGGAATTTAGAGAGGGAGCTGCTTACAAAGGTAGGAACACATTTTACATTTGTTTTCTTGTCTGGCGCTGTTTAAAAAGTTAGGGGACCGAGAATGGCGAAGTGTTATAAAACAGGACTCATTTGTAACTCGACTTTAGGTCACAAGAAGTACAAGTAAATATGCAAACCTGATTCCCAAACATTTTACCAAATGCCTAAATCAGATCCAGGTTACAGTTTTATTTCAAGTGTCAATGATGCACTGGGCTTTAGTGGCTGAAAACGAAATATTTGAGGAGTTTCACGGGACTGGAGTTACCTCAGTAAAGGATATCTTTTCATTATGATCATTAGTCCAATTTCACAATGTTCAACTCAAGGTCCGAATTTTCTCCATAATCACAAATTATATGAAATCCGAGTCTACTTTACATTCTGTACCACATAATTACAGGCATGTGTTAAATCTCATACTCAAGTTAAAGCCTGTAAGGGGGTATGCAGTAATGGGGTGACTAATTCAGGGCTGTAGGAATATGGACAATTTGTGGCTTGCGCCTAGAAATTACAGTGAACGAGCACTGTATAAATTGGTATTTATCACCAAAGATAATCTAGACACAGTGATCTCTGATACTCAACTTGTAGGTAGCATCTAAATTGACGAATATAAACATTTTGCAAATTGTTCAGATGCATGTATTGTCTGTTGTCTGTCAGTTAGATTTTTCTTTTGCTTAGGTTGTAACAGTGGCTGCACATTTAATCCATTGATACCATATGTGACTTTGAACTATTTTTTGAAAAGGAATCTATCCTTACATTTTACATTTATAGCTAAAGGATATATCCTTCTTCAGAAACAAGTCTAACAGCCAAGAGGAAAGTTTTAAAATTATGCGTACATCATTGTATAGATAATTATATTGGCATCTTTGCACCATTATATATACAGTCTTGGATCTTTCAACAGTGAGTTATTTGAACATTATTATTATGGAGCATTTTAGCGAGAAAGGAGAAAGGATAATTTTCCAATTTAGAAATCCTTTTGGATGGATTATCTCCAATGCGGGTATGGCAGGGGGTCAGGGCCAAGGATGAGGGAAGCTGGATCTGATTAAAATGAGCTCTAGGTGATTCAGGACCTTGAAGCAGTTTTCCACACAAAGGACGGTGGATATTTGGAACTCTCTCCCTGAAAGGTCTGTGTATGCGAGGCAATTCGATCTTTCAAGGTGATGGTTGATAAGGGTTTTGTTGAGGAAGGATTTCAAGCAATATGGAGCAAAGATGGGCAAATGGAGTTGAGATGCAATCCAGACACAATCTATTTGAATGTGGTGAACAGTTTTGGTCCCGTTATCGAAGGAAAGAGGAAGGATATACTGGCTTTGGAGGCAGTCCAGAGAAGGTTCATTGGGTTGATCCTGTGTATGGAGGGATTTTCTAGTGAGGAGAGGTTGAGTAGGTTGGGCCTGTGCTCACTGGAGTTTAGAAAACTGGGAGGCCATTTATTGAGACTCTCAGGGGGCTTGGCAAGGTAGATGCTGAGAGGTAGTTTCTCTTGTGGGAGAGTCTAGGACCAGAGGGCATAATCTCAGAGGAAGGGGTCACCCATTTCAGGCCGAGATGAGAAGGAATTTATTCTCTCAGAAGATAGAATCTGTGGAATTCTTTATTGCAGAGAGCTGTAGAGGCTGGGTCATTCAATATGTTCAAGGCTGCGATAGACAAATTTTTAATCAGCAATTAAATAAAGAGTAATGGGGATAAGGTGAGTGTTGCAACCTACAAGATACCCAAGGGGCAGGGCTGATAGGATCCCCATGAGTGTCGTAGAATGCAAATTTTCCTACTAAGGTGCGGAGCCCTTTATCAGAGGGACAGAAACCAGACTATAAAAACCCGGCCCGAGTGTGAGGGTGGAGCGGGTAGGTAATTGTGTCCATAGTATTTCCATCCCTCTGTAAATAGGAGACGCCAGACGTCTGATTCGCCCCCCCAACCGCACCCCCTTGGGGGGTCAGCTGAGCACTACAATCAAGGGGGCGCTACATTTAAACTGATCCTCAGCACTCACTCCCAGTGAAGCCTGGAGGTTGGCCGCTCGCAGATCTGCACCTCGATTCTCAGAGGGGGCCCTGACAAGAATGCAGTGTGCGGTGGAGGAGAGGAGGACAACCCATCTACCCACGTGCTGGCAGGAGGTCCCTGAGCAATGTGACAAAACCAGGCCTGGGAGGTCCTTGATGACTCCGGGGATCTGTGAGTGCCCAGTATGAAGCGGTGATGCACATTGCCAGGGATGCGTGCATTATGGACATATCGGGGTTACAGACAGGTTTTACATTCGGAATGGAACCCCTTGTGATTGACAAAAGGCTTTCACTGATCCAACAGTGCTCTCAGGACCACATGTGTCCCATCGATAACCCCCTGGGCCTCCGGCAGTCCAGCCAGCGATGGAAGCAAATCCTTGTCATCTTGATGGGCCTGGTCGAGATTAAAGTTGATGTACTCAGAGGTCATAGAATCCCTACAGTGCAGAAGGAAGCCATTCAGCCCATCGAATCTGCATCGATCCTCTGAAAGAGCACTCTATCTAAGCCCATGGCCCTGCCATAACCTCGCAAACCCACCTAACCTGCACATCTTTGGACAATGGGAAGAAACTGGAGCACCCGGTGAAAACCCACGCAGACATGGGGAGAATGTGCAAACTCCACACCGACAGTCACCCAAGGCCAGTAATGAACCCAGTCCCTGTGAAGCAGCAGTGGTAACCATCTGCCACCGTGCAATGGGGCCCGGGCATACAGAGCAGCCATGACTTCTTGGATGCACTTGTGGGCTGATGATTGAGAGAACTCACATAGGTCACTGATCAAACCATGGAATGATCCCCTGACAAAATAATAGTTCAGGGCTGGCTTGACCTTCATGGCCACAGGGAGCGGGTGTCCTCCTCCTTCACGAGGCTTGATGTATGCTGAGACATGGCAGAGGTGCCACATTGTCTCCTTGTTGAGACACATGTTGTCCGGGATCTCCAGGAAGGACATGCGGGTCCCATAAACCTGTGGTCTCCTCTGACACCTTTGAGATGCCTCTTCGGCAAGATGGGGAGCTGGCCCTTGAGCCTGTCCCAGTGGCCCCCTGTTGTCTTGGCACAGACCCCTCCCTGGGTTGGGCATCTCTGAGTCGATAGCATCTGTACGCCTCAGGCGCTGTGATGAGAATAAGAGCCAATTCTACTGGCTCCATCCCGAAACAAATCGGTAATCTAGGCAGGATGGAAGAAAGAGAGAAAGACAGTCAGTTATGTAATCCATCTCCATTACCTTCAACCCCTCCCAACACCCTGAGTCCTCCTGGTCTGGGAAGCTGACTATCCTACACCATCTCCAGCAGCCAGTGCTACCTCAATTCTCTGCTGTCCATCACAGAGTCTAAAGATGTGCAGGTTAGGTGGAATGGCCATGCTAAATTGTCCCTTAGTGTCCAAGGATGTACAGGTTAGCTGGGGCTATAGGGAGTGGGCTGGGAGTGGGTCTCGGTGGAGTTTTCTATTTGTGCAGAGTGGTACTGATCTCCTTCCCTCTCAGATCCATGGCGCCTGGTCCCTGTTTTTATAAAGCGGTAGTAATTTGCACCCGTGTGACATCACGCTGGTGGGCAGGAAGATTCAGCAAGACCACAACATCTGACTTTAAGCTTTCTGGGTGTGAACCTGATTACATCAGTGGGGAGGGCCCAGGATGAACACATTTTGGGTTCTTACCGCCGCAAATCCTGTTTTTAGCCTCTCGCGGGATTCAGCAGCCATTATGGGATTTGCGCCTGCGACGAATGGACCCGGAAAACCGCAGCCGTATTTCCTGTGTAAGATAGTAAATGCAACAGCCAATTTTGTATAAAACAGCAAAATTATAGCGACTAGATAATCTGTTGAGTGATTGACTAGGATATTAAAGACATGTCACCTATTCTCCTTCGAAATAGCATCATGGGATTCTTTAAGTTCAGTAGGAGGGCAGCAAGGGTCTCTGTTTAACAACTCTTTTCACTTGTGTCAACTATTCTGACCAAATTTCAAGGACTAGCTTGTTATGTGTGTCAACAGGCATGGAATAAGTACATTAAATTAGTTAACCATTAAAATGAGCTATGCTAACAGGAAGGCAATTATACCCAATCTTAACTGCCTTCGCCATGAGGTGTGCATGTTTCTGTACTATTTCCAGATTACCTTTAGTCCTCTGAGGCAAGGTTATAATGTAAATGGTTTTGCATAATTAAAATACAGCTTGAGATTTTATGATTTGAAATCTGCATCATCTAAGTATAACTTTTCGTCATCAAAGTCAATGAAGGACTGTTACATCCAAATATGCAATTGATTATTGAGTTGTATATTCTAGGCGACACAGTGGTTAGCACTGTTGCTTCACAGATGCAGGATCCCAGGTTCGATTCCAGGGTTGGGTCACTGACTGTGTGGAGTTCTCCCCATGTCTGCGTGGGTTTCCTCTGGGTGCTCCGGTTTCCTCCCACAGTTCAAAGATGTGCAGGTTAGGTGGATTGGCCATGCTAAATTGCCCTTAGTGTCCAAAAATGATTAGGTGGGGTTCCTAGGTTATGGTTTAGATAGGGTGGAGGTGTGGGTTTCAGTAGGCTGCCCTTACCCAGGGCTGAATGGCCTCCTTCTGCACTGTAAATTCTATGATTCTATGATTCTTATTTTTTTAATTATAAATTTTGAGTAGCCAAATATTTTTTTTCAATTAAGGGGCAATTTAGCATGGCCAATCCACCTAACCAGTACATCTTTGGGTTGTGGGGGTGAAAAACCACGCAGACATGGAGAGAATGTGCAAGCTCCACACGGACAGTGACCCAGGGTGGGGATTCAAACCCAGGTCCTCAGCGCTGCAGTCCCAGTGCTAACCACTGTGCCACATGCCACCCTTATGATTCTATGATAACTGTTTATCCTTAGTGTCTTTTCTCAGACAAGCCAAATATAAAGTCATAGTTTCAGGTCATCATTGACTTGATCGGCTTTGGAAACTGAAGGAACTATGTGGACACACAGCTATAGCTTTGAAAAAAGCATAACCAAGTATTACAATGGTAAATATTACTTGGTGTGTATAGACTGTTATGATCCAGCAGGTGGCATATGCTGCGCAAACCAAACCTCAAATGGAAACTTGGCAAGCTAGCACAACCATTTTCTATTTGTATTTTACTGCATATGTGTACAGAAGTCAGGAGCCAAAACTTCCAGTAACACTAGGAGATTTTAAATACTAAAGTAAAAACATTTCTTAACAAAAGAAAAGAAAACTTAACTCACAAGATTACAATTACATAGTTAAATTAGTCTTACAGAACATTCTCCAAAAAAATAATTTCTACTTGGCTATACTCACAAACAAACGCACATTTAGACAACAGTCCTTATCAATATTTAATCGCTAAAAATTCCAGTAATATTACCACAAGACACACTATAGTGTTGTTATAGGCAAGGGACATCACAGGGCTTCTCCCTCACTCCCACTTTGCTTTGGAAATTCAAGACTTTTAAACAAAACCCTCCTCTCTGGAAAACAGCCACTTTTCTGGGTTGCTAGAGACTATTCACTTTGCTTCTTTATACAGCTCTCTTCCAACATGGAGCACCTTCCAGGTGGTCTTACATGGCCACACCCAACACAGCTCCCAACCTCTCTTTAAATAAGTTTTTGTCCTATTTCATCTTTTTCCATTGCCCTTATCTTTCTTTGAAATTTACTTTCTCCGAGATATAAAAATCCTTTGTGTTCTCCTGATGGCCACAAGGTTTGGCTAAAATAAAATTGAATAACTTTGCCTTATTTATTCATGACTTTTCCCCCAGTTGTAAACCAACCTTCACTTTCCCTTGAAATGTAACAACTGAACACAACAAACCTTCTTCATCCCCAATGCAAACTTCGACTGATGTGTTATTTACCTGTAGTTCATCAAACGTGGCCCCACTGATTTCAAATGACTGCCTGTCACACCTGGACCCTTTGATATTCTAAGCCTTGCTGCACAACTGTCTTCAGTTTAATTGAATTAGTCACACACACAGACACTAATACTAATAAAAAATGACATTTTCTTCAGAAGATGATTTTCTCAGACATTAACTTGTCTGGTTCCAATGAAATGAATTGTTCCTCCGGGTGGTTCCACCACCTGTGTACCAGTGTAGCCCATCAACAAAACTTGAAACAGGTGTTGGGCCTCCTATTTGCATATGTTTCTGGTGCCAACCCTGGATGCCACCATTTGTGCCAATAAGGCAGATGGTGTACTTCTGGAGCAGAATACTCATGCACCTGTCATTGAACACACAAGCGGCATTTTCTACGTGTAAAATTGCTCTGGTGTCACCCAATTTCTATTTTTTTTAATGGTATAATTTTGTACTCAGATTTACCTTTAATTTCTGATATGCTCTTCATCCCTCTATTACGAATTTCCCAACTCCATTCAATGTTTTAGTTGAATGATGTCGTGCTAAACTCTTTGACGAGGCTCCGCCCACGCTCTGTGTTTTCTGGTAGCGATGGCAGCGCGCCATCGTGCACTGGCGGAATATTCTGGTCCTACCGCTATATGTGGCGTTTTGCTTGGCTCGTCCGTCCTGCTGCCGGGGAACCCGTTAAGGGGAAGGTTGCCTTTGGTGGGCAGGGCCAGGAAATCCCGCACTTTATCTCTGTTGTGTACTTATAGACCACTGGCCCCAACCAAAAGTGTCTCCTCTTTTCTGATCTAGAAAGTCAGCAAGAGCCTTCTGCCATGGTCACACAATAAATGAATTTTGTTCATTTTTTTGTGCCTTGAATGTATAATTTTGAGCAGAGTATTTATAGCAAGCAGGTGGCCCTTGACATTAATCCACTTTTCTTCAAATAAATGAAAATACAACTCTTAATTCACTTCAAGGAATATTGTTGAAATCAGAGTGGTATTAAATATTGTGTTACGACTCCCTGGGCTAGTGCACGGTCAATTCTAGTCCCCCTTGACCTGAAATCACAACACAATTGAATTGATCAATAGTTCTTAGAAAAATACCCAAAGTCTTTGTCCTTGGCTGCCCAATAATTACAGGTTTGTAAATTTAAACACAATTACTTTATATTTATAACAAGAACTATAATGAAATATGCAGCAAATACAACGTGTTAACTATTATCTAATTCATAATCCCCCATTTTAACTTGCCTTCACCCTCTACACAAACACACACAAGACAGCCAAACACAGGGGTGAGGAGAAGAGTGAAAATAATGAGAAAAAGGAAAAAGAGTCTTTGTTTCTAACCTTCCTTCAAAATAATCTTTCAGATCCAGGTCTCTGTTTGAAGCCTGTAATGGTTTCATTGTAGAGAGAAGAGAGAGAACGTTGTTTACCCTGAGTGTCCAGGATTCAAAATGCGCTCCTTGCATGTCTGTCAATTATCCCACTCAGGAAAGATCCAATCACCAACTGTTACCGAGCAGAGCACAACATTTTGGACAATTCTTGACTACCACTTAATCAATCAAACTGGGTCCCACCACATCCCTTTGGTGCCAAGAAGTCTGTGTCTTATTGTCCAAAGCTAGCAACACCATATACTAGGTTACAACTTCTTGAATTGCTCCTTCTCTCTGCTGCTTGACTTCAGCATGTCCATAAGGCGTCCATGGATCAAAAATTACAACAACAAAAATAAAGAAAGGGGAAATAAGGGAATCATCAGGAACAATTCTGAGAAAGGGGTAGGTAATTTCTCATTAGTATAGTGGTTCGCACCCCCACCTGTCACGCCGGAGACGGAGCTTCAAATCCCCGAAGCTTAATTTAGCAGCTGCAACGGCCGAGTGGATCAGGCGTTGGACTTGAAATTAGACAGGGTTCCCCTGCACAGGTTCAAGCGCTGCTCGCAGCATGTGTGAGTGAAGCGACTTGTTCTCTGTGTGGGGCCATTTTCGCTGGACAGCTGGTTTGTGATGCAGAGCGACGCCAACAGCGCGAGTTTAATTCCCGTACCGGATGAGGGTATTCATGAAGGCCCCGCCTTCTCAATCTTGCCCCTCGCCTGAGGTGTGGTGATCCTCGGGTTAAACCAAAACCAGTGAACTCTCCCCCTCAAAGAATAAAGCAGCCGATGGTCATCTGGGACCTTCATTCCACTTGCATTAAGTCTCATTGGAAAGGTATGCTGCTTATATTCACACGATTCGAGTTATGGTTATTGTTGATTTCTTTGCTGCTTTTCCTGTTCTGTTTGTTGTTTAGTGGGAGGAAACAAGCCCTTGACGCAGAATAATCTAATAGTCTTCTTCGTTCACAATGTGATTGAATCTTCAATTTAAAAAGTGGTATTTATAGATGTTTTGGAATCCTAAACACAAATTAGATTTTGTAGCTGGAATGTTATGAGGAGATATTTTGTGCCAAATAAGTTCTTTAAATTTGCCATCAAATTAATGATTAGCGTGTTTACTGTTTATACTCGGATTCTGGGTCGAGACAACATTGGAACGAGTCACTGAACAGTTTGTTGAAAGAATATTCTTGAGAACTTGGTCTGCTGTAAACACCTAAAACCTTTTTAGAGCCATTTGTATTTGAAGTAACGGACTGTCCCCCCTGACGACTGCTCCTGGAACAGTTAACCAACCAGTTGCAAATGTAAAGCAAGGAAAATATCAGCACAGGCATGTACGAACTGCTGACATTTGATCACATATTTGTGAATGGCTCACATTTCACTGTGAAACCCTTGACAATAAGTACATAAGAACAAAAGAACATAAGAACTAGGAGCAGGAGTAGGCCATCTGGCCTCTCGAGCCTGCTCCGCCATTCAATGAGATCATGGCTGATCTTTTGTGGACTCAGCTCCATGTTCCGGCCCAAACACCAGAACCCTTAATCCCTTTATTCTTCAAAAAACTATCTATCTTTATCTTGAAAACGTTTAATGAAGGAGCCTCTACTGCTTCACTGGGCAAGGAATTCCATAGATTCACAACCCTTTGGGTGAAGAAGTTCCTCCTAAACTCAGGCCTAAATCTACTTCCCCTTATTTTGAGGCTATGCCCCCTAGTTCTGCTTTCACCCGTCAGTGGAAACAACCTGCCTGCATCTATCCTATCTATTCCCTTCATAATTTTATGTGTTTCTATAAGATCCCCCCTCATCCTTCTAAATTCCAATGAGTACAGTCCCAGTCTACTCAACCTCTCCTCGTAATCCAACCCCTTCAGCTCTGGCATTAACCGAGTGAATCTCCTCTGCACACCCTCCAGTGCCAGTACATCCTTTCTCACGTAAGGGGACCAAAACTGAACACAATAATCCAGGTGTGGCCTCACTAACACCTTATACAATTGCAGCATAACCTCCCGAGTCTTGAACTGCATCCCTCTAGCAATGAAGGACAAAATTCCATTCGCCTTCTTAATCACCTGTTACACCTGTAAACCAACGTTTTGCGACTCATGCACTAGCACACCCAGGTCTCTCTGCACAGCAGCATGTTTTAATATTTTATCATTTAAATAATAATCCCTTTTGCTGTTATTCCTACCAAAATCGATAACCTCACATTTTCAACATTGTATTCCATCTGCCATTCACTTAGCCTATCCAAATTCCTCTGCAGACTTCCAGTATCCTCTGCACTTTTTGCTTTACCACTCATCTTAGTGTCGTCTGCAAACTTGGACACATTGCCCTTGGTCCCCAACTCCAAATCATCTATGTAAATTGTGAACAATTGTGGGCCCAACACTGATCCCTGAGGGACACCACTAGCTACTGATTGCCAACCAGCGAAACACCCATTAATCCCCACCCTTTGCTTTCTATTAATTAACCAATCCTCGATCCATGCTACTACTTTTCCCTTAATGCCTTGCACCTTTATCTTATGCAGCAACCTTTTGTGTGGCACCTTGTTAAAGGCTTTCTGGAAATCCAGATATACCACATCCATTGGCTCCCCGTTATCTACCGCACTGGTAATGTCCTCAAAAAACTCCACTAAAGTAGTTAGGCATGACCTGCCCTTTATGACCCCATGCTGCGTCTGCCCAATGGGACAATTTCCATCCAGATGCCTCGCTATTTCTTCTTTGATGATAGATTCCAGCATCTTCCCTACTACCGAAATTAAGCTCACTTGCCTATAATTACCCGCTTTCTGCCTACTTTCTTTTTTAAATAGTGGTGTCACGTTTGCTAATTTCCAATCCGCCGGGACCACCGCTGAGTCTAGTGAATTTTGGTAAATTATCACAAGGGCATTTGCAATTTCCATAGCCATCTCTTTTAGCACTCTGGAATGCATTCCATCAGGGCCAGGAGACTTGTCTACCTTTAGCCCCATTAGCTTGCCCATCACTACCTCCTTAGTGATAACAGTCCTCTCAAGGTCCTCACCTGTCATAGCCTCATTTCTATCAGTCACTGGCATATTATTTGTGTCTTCCACTGTGAAGACCGACCCAAAAAACCTGTTCCGTTCCTCAGCCATTTCCTCATCTCCCATTATTAAATCTCCCTTCTCATCCTCTAAAGGACCAATACTTACCTTAACCACTCTTTTTTGTTTTATATATTTGTAGAAACTTTTACTATCTGTTTTTTTATTCTGAGCAAGTTTACTCTCATAATCTATCTTACTCTACTTTATAGCTTTTTTAGTAGCTTTCTGTTGCCCCCTAAAGATCCCCCAGTCCTCTAGTCTCCCATTAATCTTTGCCACTTTGTATGCTTTTTCCTTCAATTTGATACTCTCCCTTATTTCCTTAGATATCCACGGTCGATTTTCCCTCTTTCTACCGTCCTTCCTTTTTTTTGGTATAAACCTTTGCTGAGCACTGTGAAAAATCGCTTGGAAGGTTCTCCACTGTTCCTCAACTGTTTCACCATAAAGTCTTTGCTCCCAGTCTACATGAGCTAGTTATTCTCTCATCCCATTGTAATCTCCTTTGTTTAAGCACAAAACACTAGTGTTTGATTTTGTCTTCTCACCCTCCCTATTTTAAATTCCACCATATTGTGATCGCTCCTTCCGAGAGGATCCCTACCTATGAGGTCATGAATCAATCCTGTCTCAATACACAGGACCAGATCTAGGACCGCTTGTTCCCTCGTAGGTTCCATTACATACTGTTCTAGGAAACTATCGCGGATACATTCTATAAACTCCTCCTCAAGGCTGCCTTGATTAACCTGGTTAAACCAATCGACATGTAGATTAAAATCCCCCATGATAACTGCTGTACCATTTCTACATGCATCCGTTATTTCTTTGTTTATTGCCTGCCCCACCATAATGTTACTATTTGGTGGCCTATAGACTACTCCTATCAGTGACTTTTTCACCTTACTATTCCTGATTTCCACCCAAATGGATTCAGCCTTATCCTCCATAGCACCGATGTCATCCCTTACTATTGCCCGGATGTCATCCTTAAATAACAGAGCTACACCACCTCCTTTACCATCCACTCTGTCCTTCCGAATAGTTTGATACCCTTGGATATTTAACTCCCAGTCATGACCATCCTTTAACCATGTTTCAGTAATGGACACTAAATCATAGTCATTCACGATGATTTGCGCCATCAACTCATTTACCTTATTCCGAATACTACGAGCATTCAGGTAAAGTACACTTATGTTGGCTTTTTTACCACTGTTTTGAATCTTAACACCTCGATCAGTAACCTCTCCTAAGTTATCTTTCCTCTTAACTTTTCTCCGAATTTTCCTTGTCGTTGAAGCAGCTGGCCCATTCCCCGAAATGAAAATGTATCAATTTCAAATCAAACACCACCACACATTTTGCAGCAGAAGGTCGTGACTCCAAAGCAGTGGTGTTCAGGCTAAGGATTTGCTGCAACATTTATATTTCAAAACCAAGTCAGCAAATGTAATTCAGTGGCAAAGAGGCTGTTCATGATGAGAGAGGACCATCCAGCAGTGTGACGGTTAAAACGGAGGTAACTGCAGGTTATGTAAAATATTAAAGACGAAACCGCTAGATTTACAGGAGTGGCATTAGGAGCATTTAGTGAAGTCTGTTCGAGGAGGAACAAACTTGCAATGAGACAGTCTTTCCTCTCCACATGCCCTATGAAAATAAATTGGTAAAGTTGGCACTAAGTTAAAACAGTGAGCATTCCTGAGAGGCGTTTTTATTAACATACTAAATGTAGTTATAAAGTATAGAGAACAATGCTTGCCCATTTTCTGATCACTTAATGAACAGTAGTTTGATGCTCTGTTGGAACACCCGAAGCAAACCTATGGCTGCATGGAAATGTGTTACTGACTTTCACTACATTACAGTAAAGTGGCAGTGTTAGCATCAAGATCCATCCCCAGGACCTTGTGGTTGCATTGTCATTATTGGAATGAATGGTGTGATACAGTGTGTTACATTAAAGATGTCAATATGATCATAAACAAAGCACAAAGAAGTCGAAGCTTACTGAAGGACAGGATAAAGTGCAGTCACGACTTGGGTTCACTGAGTTCAAGAAAGATTTGGAAATAAGACATGGCATTGGACCTCAAAGGGGAGCTGAGGGAGAAAGGACTTTGCATTTGTGAACAGATAGCAAAATACGGCGAGGAAATGTTTCTGTTTTATGTTCACATTCCATTATTTTGGGTTATTTTTATTTGGTTGCTAATTTTCTTTACATTTCAATGACGCGCATTCTGTTCCTGGCATTCTCAACTTGAAACCAAGTGCGTGCGCCACACAAACTGGTCCCTGTGTCAGACTGTGCCGGTCTGTCTGCTCTCTGCTGAGTCTGTGTCTGATTGTCTGCTCTCTGTGTCGAGTCTGTATCTGTTTAGGGCGGCACAGTGGTTAGCACTGCTGCCTCACAGCTCCAGGGACGCGGGTTAAATTCCAGCCTTGGGTGACTGTCTGTGTGGAGTTCGCACTTTCTCCCTCTGTCTGCGTGGGTTTTCTCCGGGGGCTCTGGTTTCCTTCCACAGTCCCAAGATGTGCAGGTAAGGTGGATTGGCCTGCTAAAATGTCCCTTAGTATCCAGAAAGGTTAGGTGGGGTTATGGGCTACAAGGATAGCGTGGAGGCATGGGCTCAGGTGGGGTGCTTTTCCAAGGGCTGGTACAGAACCGATGGGTCGAATGGCCTCCTTCTGCATTGTAGAGATTCTATGACTGTCTGTTCTCTGTGCTGAGTCTGTGGCTAACTGTCTGCTCTCTGTGAAGTCTGTGTCTGTCTGTCTGTTCTCTGTGCTGAGTCTGTGCCTGACTGTCTGCTCTCTGTGAAGTCTGTGTCTGTCTGTCTGTCTGTTCTCTGTGCTGAGTCTGTGGCTAACTGTCTGCTCTCTGTGAAGTCTGTGTCTGTCTGTCTGCCTGCTCTCTGTGCTGAGTCTGTGCCTGACTGTCTGCTCACTGTGAAGTCTGTGTCTGTCTGTCTGTCTGCTCTCTGTGCTGAGTCTGTGCCTAACTGTCTGCTCTCTGTGAAGTCTGTGTCTGTCTGTCTGCCTGCTCTCTGTGCTGAGTCTGTGCCTGACTGTCTGCTCTCTGTGAAGTCTGTGTCTGTCTGTCTGTCTACTCTCTGTGCTGAGTCTGTGCCTGACTGTCTGTTCTCTGTGTAGTCTGTGTCTGTCTGTTCTCTGTGCTGAGTCTGTGCCTGACTGTCTGCTCTCAGTGAAGTCTGTGTCTGTCTGTCTGTCTGCTCTCTGTGCTGAGTCTGTGCCTGACTGTCTGCTCTCTGTGAAGTCTGTGTCTGTCTGTCTGTTCTCTGTGCTGAGTCTGTGCCTGACTGTCTGCTCTCTGTGAAATCTGTGTCTGTCGTCTGCCTGCTCTCTGTGCTGAGTCTGTGCCTGACTGATCTCTGTGAAGTCTGTGTCTGTCTGTCTGTCTGCTCTCTGTGCTGAGTCTGGGCCTGATTGTCTGCTCTCTGTGAAGTCTGTGTCTGTCTGTCTGTCTGCTCTCTGAGCTGAGTCTGTGCCTGACTGTCTGTTCTCTGTGAAGTCTGTGTCTGTCTGTCTGCTCTCTGTGCTGAGTATGTGCCTGACTGTCTGCTCTCTGTGAAGTCTGTGTCTGTCTGTCTGTCTGCTCTCTGTGCTGAGTCTGTGCCTGACTGTCTGTTCTCTGTGAAGTCTGTGTCTGTCTGTCTGTCTGCTCTCTGTGCTGGGTCTGTGCCTGACTGTCTGCTCTCTGTGAAGTCTGTGCCTGTCTGTCTGTTCTCTGTGCTGAGTCTGTGTCTGACTGTCTGGTCTCTGCGAAGTATGTGTCTGTCTGTCTGTCTGTTCTCTGTGCTGAATCTGTGCCTGACTGTCTGCTCTCTGTGAAGTCTGTGTCTGTCTGCCTGTCTGCTCTCTGTGCTGAGTCTGTGCCTGACTGTCTGCTCTCTGTGAAGTCTGTGTCTGTCTGCTCTCTGTGCTGAGTATGTGTCTGACTGTCGTCTCTCTGTGAAGTCTCTGTCTGTCTGCTCTCTGTGCTGAGTATGTGTCTGACTGTCGTCTCTCTGTGAAGTCTCTGTCTGTCTGCTCTCTGTGCTGAGTCTGGGCCTGATTGTCTGCTCTCTGTGAAGTCTGTGTCTGTCTGTCTGTTCTCTGTGCTGAGTCTGTGCCTGACTGTCTGCTCTCTGTGAAGTCTGTGTCTGTCTGCTCTCTGTGCTGAGTATGTGTCTGACTGTCGTCTCTCTGTGAAGTCTCTGTCTGTCTGCTCTCTGTGCTGAGTCTGTGCCTGACTGCTCTCTGTGAAGTCTGTGTCTGTCTGTCTGTCTGCTCTCTGTGCTGAGTCTGGGCCTGATTGTCTGCTCTCTGTGAAGTCTGTGTCTGTCTGTCTGTCTGCTCTCTGAGCTGAGTCTGTGCCTGACTGTCTGTTCTCTGTGAAGTCTGTGTCTGTCTGCTCTCTGTGCTGAGTCTGTGCCTGACTGTCTGTTCTCTGTGAAGTCTGTGTCTGTCTGTCTGTCTGCTCTCTGTGCTGAGTCTGTGCCTGACTGTCTGCTCTCTGTGAAGTCTGTGCCTGTCTGTCTGTTCTCTGTGCTGAGTCTGTGTCTGACTGTCTGGTCTCTGTGAAGTATGTGTCTGTCTGTCTGTCTGTTCTCTGTGCTGAATCTGTGCCTGACTGTCTGCTCTCTGTGAAGTCTGTGTCTGTCTGCCTGTCTGCTCTCTGTGCTGAGTCTGTGCCTGACTGTCTGCTCTCTGTGAAGTCTGTGTCTGTCTGCTCTCTGTGCTGAGTATGTGTCTGACTGTCGTCTCTCTGTGAAGTCTCTGTCTGTCTGCTCTCTGTGCTGAGTCTGTGCCTGACTGTCTGCTCTCTTTGAAGTCTGTGTCTGTCTGTCTGCTCTCTGTGCTGAGTCTGTGCCTGACTGTCTGCTCTCTGTGAAGTCTGTGTCTGTCTGTCTGCTCTCTGTGCTGAGTCTGTGCCTGACTGTCTGCCCTCTGTGAAGTCTGTGTCTGTCTGTCTGTCTGCTTTCTGTGCTGAATCTGTGGCTGTCTGTCCACTCTCATGCTAACTCTGTGCATGTCTGTCTGCTCTCTTTGCTGAATCGATGTCTGTCTGCTCTCTTTGCTGAATCTGTGTGTGTCTGTCTGCTCTCTTTGCTGAATCTGTGTCTGGCTGCTCTCTGTGCTGAATCTGTGTCTGTCTGTCTGCTCTCTGTGCTAAGTCTGTGAGTGATTGTCTGCTCTCTGATCTGAGTCTGTCTCTGTCTGTCTGCTCTCATGCTAACTCTGTGTCTGTCCGTCTGCTCTTTGTGCTGAATCTATGTCTGTCTGCTCTCTGTTCTGAGTCTACGTCTGCCTGTCTGCTCTCCGTGCTGAGTCTGTATCTGCCTGTCTGCTCTCGTGCTGAACCTGTGTCTGTCTGATTGTTCTCTCTGTCATATTTGAGCCACTCTGACTGCTCTCTGTGTCATGTCTGTCTGCTCGCTGTGCTGAATCTGTCTGAATACTTGCTCTCTGCGGTGAGTCTGTGCCTGTCTGTCTGCTCTCTGTGCTGAGTCTGTATCTGCCTGTCTGCACTCGTGCTGAACCTGTGTCTGTCTGATTATTCTCTCTGTCATATCTGAGCCTGTCTGACTGCTCTCTGTGTCATGTCTGTCTGCTCGCTGTGCTGAATCTGTCTGTATACTTGCTCTCTGCGGTGAGTCTGTGCCTGTCTGTCTGCTCTCTGTGCTGAGTCTATGCCTGACTGCTCTCCGTGCTGAGTCAGTGTGAGATTGTCTGCTCTCGGTGCTGTGCCATCCTAACTGTCTGCTCCTTGAGCTGGGTCTGTGTGTGACTGTGCCTGACTGTTCTTGGTGTTGTGCTTGTGTGTGATTGTCTGCTCTCGGTGCTGAGTCTGTGTCTGCCTTTCTGCTCACTTAATTCCAGGTTGTCTCCTATTTCCAAATCCTTTTTGAGCTCCACATCTTCTCCCCACTTTACCTGTCCCTTCAGAAACCTGTGAGCTCCTCTGTCCTTTATTTCTGCTCTTGTTTACATTACGACGGCAATGCATTTGATCACCGTGATCATTCGGTAAGCCAGAGTTCTGGATGCAATACAGAAATGCTAGAATTACTCAGCAGGTCAGGCAGCATCTCTGGAGAGAGAAACCGGTTTTATGCCCTGGTTCTGTGACTTTTCATCTCCTTTTCATAATGTTTAATGAGGGTTGAATTTGCGAAAGCATAATAAGCATAACTTATTCACCAATAAGTACAGTCCACATTGCTCTCTGATTTGCATAATGCTGCAAGGAAAGCACAATATATAATTTGTTCTTCAGACAACTATTAATCAGCTGCAAATATCCTGGAGCAAGCAATTTGCCATCAGCCTGTTGTAAAAGTTGTCTCTGTGACTGCTATATGCCAGATTTACAAAAAAAAGTATGACCTTGGGAATTTGAGAATATGGATAATTTGGTGCAAAATTAAGAATGGTATTCCAAGCTGTAGAAATTGCAGCAAAATAAAGCATTGTGAATAGGTCTGTATACTTTCATTTCAAATCCAGACAGCCAATGCATCTCTTATTAGAATCCATCATGTCCAGAAGTTGCAAATTCTGAATATTTTTTTATTGCTTGAAAAAATGTTGCTTCCCTCCTGTTAAATTAACTGTTTCACTTGGCTCCCGACCCAAAATATCGTACACTGAACAGTTAAATTTGGCAGTGACGTTTTTCAGATATAAAATTCAAGATTTGCAACTTTGAACCATTATGGTTTTAATAAGGAGCCTATTATTTTTGTCAGAGTTTCAAAGTATGCCATTAGCATCGTAATGAAGTGTAAGTTAATCCACATGACCACTAGACTTAATCTCTGATCTCCACTCTGTTTACGTTACGACAGCGCTTAGAATTGCTGAATGGTGAAGTGTGAACCCAGCCTTATTTCCTCTGCTATTAATGTTGCTTAGATGTTGAGGACTCTGGGTCTGTGCTCGTTGGAGTTTAGAAGGATGAGGGGGGATCTTATTGATATTTACAGGATATCACTGCGAGGCCTGGATAGAGTGGATGTGGAGGGGATGTTCCACTGGCAGGAAAAACTAGAACCAGAGGACACCATCTCAGACTAAAGGGATGATCCTTTAAAACAAAGATGAGGAGGAATTTCTTCAGCCAGAGGGTGGTGAATCTGTGGAACTCTTTGCCGCAGAAGGAGGCCAAATCACTGAGTGTCTTTAAGACAGAGATAGATAGGTTCTTGATTAATAAGGGGATCAGGCGTTATGGGGAGAAGGCAGGAGAATGGGGATGAGAAAATATCAGCCATGATTGAATGGCGGCATAGACTCGATGGGCAGAGTGGCCTAATTCTGCCCCTATGTCTTATGTTCTTATGTCCCATATAATAACCATGATTAACCCTCATCCATGTTTTTGTTACCTCTGGATTTGATTAGTCCAATTTAGTCCTGGTCAACCCACCATTTTGCACTCTCAGTAGACTTGAGAACAAGGAACAAGGAACAAAGAACAAAGAAAAGTACAGCACAGGAACAGGCCCTTCAGCCCTTCAAGCCTGTGCCGATCACGATGCCCTAACTAAAAACAAAAACCTCTGCCCTTACTCGGTCCATATGCCTCTATTTCTTCCTTATTCATGCACCCATCCAGATGCTTCGTAAATGTTGCTAATGTGCCTGCTTCCACCACATCCGCTGGCTGCACATTCCAGGCATCCACCACTCTCTGTGTGAAAAATGTACCCCGCACATCTCCCTTAAACTTTCCCCCTCTCACCTTGAACCTGTGCCCCCTTGTAATTGACATTCACATGCTTGGAAAAAGCCTCTGACTGTCCACCCTGTCTATGCCTCTCAGAATTGTGTAGACCTCTAGCAGGTCTCCCCTCAGTCTCTGTCTTTCCAGTGAAAACAATCCTAGTTTATTCAACCTCCCCTCATAGCCAACATCCTCGAGACCAGGCAACATCCTGGTGAACCGTCTTTGCACTCTCTCCAAAGCTTCCACGTCCTTCTGATAATGTGGTGACCAGCCAGGCAATGACCATGAGAGAACAGCCAGGCAAACACTGGACTATTTGAGTCTAGAGATAACAAATGAATGAGTGTTTCACCTGTAGGTGAGCTGAGGCCTTCAAACAGTGAATTGCTGATAGAAATTTCCAGAGGGAAGTATAAACCTACCATGACGACCCTTTTCAAAACCTGCACAGTTCAGGTGAGGCCAGCTGAAACAAATGCTGTTTTCAGTTTATACTTTTCGCTGCTACCTGCACCGAATCTTGTCCTCTTGACTTATAACCTACCACCGAAAATACTTCACAAGTCTCATTTCATTCTACTGCACAGGCAATGTCCTCAAAACATTGAGCCTTTAGAGCCTAGAGATATGGGTTTATCCTGTAACAAGCCACGACATTTAGTTAGATCACAATTCAAACTCAATTAAACAACCTCTGGGGCCATGCACCAGTTAGTTTGTGGAATAGACTGGAGGGACTGAATGCTCTGTACCTGTTCCTAATCAAAGAAAAGTGTATGAGCGGACGATGGAAGAGGGGCTGGTTTAGCACAGGGCTAAATTGCTGGCATTTAAAGCAGACCAAGGCAGGCCAGCAGCACGGTTCAATTCCCGTGTCCTATTCTGAACTTTAAACCCATTTTAATATTATAAAACTGGACACAAACAGACTATTAAAATGGCTGTTGAAAATCATATGAACTTTTTCAGTTAAGCTACAGAGAAGCATAATTCTCTAGTGAGTATCCCAGTAAATATGGACATTCACAGCCACCTTTTCACACCTCTCTTTGTTCAAGGGTGAACTAACACTAACAAGTGGACTACGGAAGTTCCAGCTTGCCTGTCTCTCAGTTTCATTCCAGCCAAAAAGGAGCATTAAACCTCAATTTGTAGCAGACATAAATGAATGAACCCCACCAATCTACCATTGTATTATGATGGTCTTTCCTATCCAAAATAGACTGAATGAATCTCAAAGGTGTTAAACAACAATACTGGATATTGGAATCAATATAGACACACTACCTTGTTTGGAAAAAAGACTTTGAATTTGATCAAAGCCACATGATGAGGGGGACATATTATTGTCTGCTTTTAAGATCAGCATGAGCTATTTGTAGATAGTTCTACCAAAGCCATCAAACTAGATGGAAACAATTCAAGCAGCCAAGTCAATTTACAGCAATGCCTTGTAAACGGGAGATCCCAAGGGACAGAATCACTTCCCTGACCTGTTCCAACTTCGAGTTCACCTGAAATTTGACAACAGAAAATCTCCCAGCCTGCTGAGAATGTTTCGGTTCACATGACCCTTGCTTCAGCTTTGAATCATTGAAACCAAGGAACTACAAGCCTGCCACATGGAGATGGAGTTCATAAACCAGAGACTGGGACAATTGTAAACTATAAAAGTATATGAACTTCACCTATATCCAATTGTTGTATGTAAGTGTGAAAGGTTGCATTTAATTTGGGATAAATGTGTAAGAAAAATTTACATTCTTTATTTCAAAACTCACAAAAGTTTGCTGCTGGAATTTTCTAATTGACATACAGCTCCAAGGGGTCTGAAAATACACACCACTTTTCATCACAAAATATGCTGATAATGGCCAGTAAGAGAACACATACATGCTGCCTGTGAAAAGAGCTATTACTGTACAGATTTTGCCAGTGATTGGAGTTTGTCAAGAAAAAAGTGGAAAAGGGATGGACTGGTGTAAATATGTTCACTAGACCCTTAGAGAGCAGAATGTGTGACCTCCTGTCTCTCCAGCCTTTGGTTTCAGAAACCTCAAAATTAAAACAAATGCATCTAATCCCTAGCAGGATAGGAAACATCAGTCTTCATCTGATTAGTGAGATTCATGGTGGTTCAGGGTAGTTAAGTAGACCAATTCTATCCTAACTAAGCTCCATTACAATAACTTTACCTACACTAAGGGGTTTGCTCAGATGTTTAAATCTTGTGTGAAGGAATTTGCTTTTATTTTACATCTTTACACGACCTCAGAACATCCCAAAGCATTCTACAGCCAATGGAAAGTGTAGTTCTCGATGTAGTGTAAGGTGATGTGGCAGTAAATGCACACAGCAAGGTCCCATACCTTAGCTGAGGTATAAACATCGACCAGCATATCAGAAGAGCTCGCCTGCTCTTCAAGAAAATTGCCACTGGATTCTTTACATCCACCTCACTTTAACATCTCATCCAGCACCTTAGACATGTTCAGCATTTCCTCAGTACCACACATGAGTTCCGTCCGAGGTTATACACCTCTGGAGTGAATCTTGAACCTATAATCTCCTGATTCAGCCAAGAGTGGTACCCAATTAGCCACGGCTAAAAATCTCAGTTGTACATTTGAGTGCAGCTGAAATCAGGTAACAGTTTTACGTAATCAAATTACTTTCATAAAGGACCACGAATATGAAGGGCAGCACGGTAGCAGAGTGGGTTAGCACTGTTGCTTCACAGCTCCAGGTTTGATTCCCGGCTTGGGTCACTGTCTGTGTGGAGTCTGCATGTTGTGTGGATTTTTTGAGGACATTACCAGTGCGGTAGACAACGGGGAGCCAATGGATGTGGGATATCTGGATTTCCAGAAAGCTTTTGGCAAGGTGCCACAGAAAAGGTTGCTGCATAAGATAATTATGCATGGCGTTAAGGGTAAAGTAGTAGTATGGATAGAGGATTGGTTAATTAATATAAAGCAAAGAGTGCGGATTAGTAGGTGTTTCTCTGGTTGGCAATCAGTGGCTACTGGTGTCCCTCAGGGATCAGCGTTGGGCCCGCAATTGTTCACAATTTACATAGATGACCTGGAGTTGGTGACCAAGTGCAATGTGTCCAAGTTTGCAGACGACACTAAGATGAGTTGTAAAATAAAAAGTGCAGAGGATACTGGAAGTCTGCAGAGGGATTTGGATAGTTTAAGTGAATGGGCTAGAGTCTGGCAGATGAAATACAATGTTGACAAATGTGAGTTTATCCATTTTGGTAGGAATATCAGCAAAAGGGATTATTATTTAAATGATAAAATACTAAAACATGCTGCTGTGCAGAGGGACCTGGGTGTCCTGTGCATGAGTCACAAAAAGTTGGTTTACAGGTGCAACAGGTGATGAAGAAGGTGAATGGAGTTTTGTCTTTCATTGCTAGAGGGATGGAGTTTAAAACTAGGGAGGTTATGCTGCAACTGTATAGGGTGTTAGTGAGGCCACACCTGGAGTATTGTTTTCAGTTTTGGTCTCCTTACCTGAGAAAGGATGTACTATCGCTGGAGGGTGTGCAGAGGAGATTCACTCGGTTAATCCCAGGTTTGAAGGCGTTGGATTACGAGGAGAGGGTGAGTAGATTGGGACTGTGCTCATTGGAATTTAGAAGGATGTGAGGGGATCTTATGGAAACATATAAAATTATGAAAGAATAGATAGGATAGATGTGGGGAGGTTGTTTCCACTGGCGGGTGAAAGCAGAACTAGGGGGCATAGCCTCAAAATAAGGCGAAGTAGATTTAGGACTGAGTTTAGGAGGAACTTCTTCACCCAAAGGGTTGTGAATCTATGGAATTCCCTGCCCAGTGAAGCAGTTGAGGCTCCTTCATTAAATGTTTTCAAGATAAAGATAGATAGTATTTTGAAGAATAAAGGAATAAAGGGTTATGGTATTTGGGCTGGAAAGTGGAGCTGAGTCCACAAAAGATCAGCCATGATGTCATTGAATGGCGGAGCGGACTCGAAGGGCCAGATGGCCTACTCCTGCTCCTAGTTCCTATGTTCTTGTGTTTTCCCCGTGTCTGCATGGGTTTCCTCCGGGTGCTCCGGTTTCCTCCCACAAGTCCCGAAAGACGCGCCTGTGTGGTGAATTGGACATTCTGAATTCTCTCTCCGTGTTCCCAAACAGGCACCAGAGTGTGCCGACTAGGGGCTTTTCCCAGTAACTTCATTGCAGTGTTAACGTAAGCCTACTGGTGACAATAAAGATTATTATTATATAAATTATCAGCAACTTAACTTGAGCATCACAAGTCTAGAGTTTGGTTTTGGAGTGCTAAAACTTTTTTAAATAAAATCTAATTGGACCCAAATGGTCTCCTGCAAAATTCAGTGACATGAAACCTGGGACGCCTTGAAGCCGGTAAATTCAGGGAAGGTGCTTGCATCGGATCCGTGGAGTTGCATTCCAGGGATGGGGCAATTTTTACCTCAGTACTGGGATACACTGGGACATTAATTCCAGTCTCCCACAGAACCACGGAAAATTGAGGGATGCCCACTCAGTGGAGCAGTCAGGAAATTGGGTAAGCTTGATTGCATTGCCATAAGAGTGTGCAAGGAATTCAGAAAAAGAGACAGAAAGCTTCTAGATTATGCAGAGATAAGCGGTCGAGATGCATGATTCTCTCTTGAGATCACCTTGTTGATTATATAACTCTGGTATACGTGCGGCCGATTTATTCCACAAATTGTTTTGCTTATGCTGTCCTCTGCTGTGTCCTACAGAGGGCATTAATGCACAAGTTTTGTTTCATTGCATGTCGTTAACCTTCAAAACGTGGTCACAGCATTTATATGTTTCTGCAAAGCTTAGTTTCTGAATAATTAAGGTAGTGCCTTGCTATTATCTACCTGGGACTTGCTGTCAGAAGTCTTTTTGACGGAGTGTTCCTCTAATTGTGATACTGAATCCTCCCAGTGATATCAAATGAATGAACTTATGTTACGGTGCCTGGTTCTAACCATTTGAGGTAACTAAGGATCCTTGTTTCCATGAGAAGAATCTAATGGTGTGAGGTAATTCTGCATTCAAACCATTGCCAGCAGCATTCGGTCTCTGCTCATCTTCACAGAGAGCTTGTCATAAAACATAATAAAATTTAATGCCCATTTGTGCTAATATGTCATGATTACTCCTGCAGAATGCATTATTTTATGGATAATTGGACCAATGTAATGTCACACAGCTTAGGTTTAAGATAGTGTCCAAATTCTGAAAGTGATTTCATGATCCTTAAAAGACCACCATAAAAAGCTGTGAATAAAGTGTTAAAAGGACAGACTTTACATTTCTAGGTGTCATTTACCAGTGAGATTTTAATGATTTTTTTTTGCTGCTGATATCTTTAAATCATTGCACTAGCGCCTATCATTTTACAGATCGACAATTGTAGCCTGTAGACTGAATCCGGTCTTCCAGTTGTTTATACCAGTTTGCCAATGCATTCACAAATAACCAAAATACAAGAATAACTTGTTCCATGCTAAGTCACTAAGCTCAGAGAGGTTAGCTATTTCAATTTCTATTCTTTTCCAGGAGCTATGCACTATCAGTAAGAATTTCCACCATAGGACCTTCACTGCGTAACAGCTTCATATCATTCAACCCTGGAATAGTCTCTCAATGTGGATTACCATGCAGAGTGGAAGCTGCTCTTTGCTAGAAACAATATAAATCCAGCATTACACATGGAGACAAAGAACAGGTGAGGAGGTAAACACAGACAGGGCAGGGAGAGGAGATGCAGAGAGACAATGGAGGGAGAGGAGATGCAGAGAGACCAGGGAGATAGAGGACACACAGAGAGAGACAAGGGAGAGAGAGGAGACACAGAGAGACAAGATAGACAGTGGAGACACAGAGAGACCAGGGAGATAGAGGACACACAGAGAGACAAGGAAGAGAGTGCAGACACAGAGAGACAAGGGAGAGAGTGGAGACACAGAGAGACAAGGGAGAGAGAGGAGATAGAGAGAGACAAGGGAGAGAGAGGAGACAGAGAGAGAAAAGGGAGAGAGAGGACACAGAGAGACAAGGGAGAGAGAAGAGACAGAGAGAGACAAGGGAGAGTGAGGAGACACAGAGAGACAAGGAAGAGAGAGAGCAGAGACAGAGAGGCATGGGAGGAAATGGAGATGTAGAGAGACAAGAGAGAGAGAGAGAGGTAATTGGATTGTCATCCTTGCATCTGCGAGAGATGATGGGAATGCAGCCTTAGAACTTTGAAGTCAGATGATTTCATCTGCTGCATTTCCTTTCCGGCCTGAACAAGTCGATTCTGGAAAGGCAAAGTCTGCTAGAGGCTCCACACATGAAGCTGTGACTTGCTGATAGTGAGGGATAATCTCTGCTGACACCTTGCTTGCATGCTTTGGGCTTTATAAAACTGTGGTGAAATTTATTGCCCTCCCATAAGGTGAGTTTGGTGGTGGGAGGGCATGTAATCAGGTGGAGGATGTCGAGTGGGGACCCTGCCGGCTTGCTATCATTGTCCTGATGTGTGAAGGCTCATGAACAGCCTTTCCACCACTCCACCAATAGGTGTCTCAGCAGGCCAGTACTGGGATTAATCAAATGGCAGACAGGAGACTCACCATGAAGGAAGCCCGAAAAGCAAACCCTTTCAGAAGCTTGTAGATGTATAGTGGCGAGGGCGTCCCTCCTTCAAAAGCACCCAGTGCCTTACTGAGGGACATGGATCACAAAAGGAGGGCCTGCTGAGAGCTCCCTTTGCTGTTGCTGCAGTACTCCACCCCCACCACCCGTGGCGCCCCCACCCACCAACACTCACCTTTGACTGGATCCATCGATAATCACAACCTTCGGCCACATGTAGTACCCGCAACAGCCACTGGCTCCCTGGCGATGCAGCCGAGCAATGAAGAGCTGCTGTCCTCGAATTGGCTGGAAACTCTTGACGGCAGGACTTACACCCTTGGGGTCCTTAATCCTGGGGTAGGTCTGCTGCTGTCCACTTAGATGCATGATTGGCATTTACTTCAGTAGGCCTTCCCAAAAAGAGGTGACGCAGACCTCTTTCTGGCAGCCAAGGTCCCCATTACCGCCAATAAATGCCACCTCACATGGCATTGCGGCAGTGAACACCTGCCTATGGCTAGTGTTGCCATTTGCACCGATTGCCAGCTAGAGTTTCCCACTAGTTGTGATGGATGTTTAGGTGTTCCATGTCTCTTTTGATAGCTTCCTTGAATCGCAGCTCTGCGTACCATCCTGGTCTCTGTTAGACGTTTTAGTTGCTGTGATATGAAGAGTCTAAAGTTCTGTTCCTTTTTCACAAACACACATTTATTTCCTTCTAACAGCCTTTGCACAAAACTCTAACTATACATCACCTGACAGAGGCCACCTGAAGCCCCTTTACATATCAGTGTCAATTAATGGATACTTAACATAAATGAGACAACTAATTGCAATGTCTCTTAACCCATTACTTAACAGCTCCCCTTCCTTGGAGAAAAAAAAAATTAGGTAAAAACAAAATTTCAAGAAACCCAAAAATAACACATGATTTCCCCCTTTTTTTTGGACGATAATGAAAAAAAAGTCACAGAAACAAGCGCCCTTCATTAACAATATCCAAAAATTTCTGTGAACTCGCCCCTCTTTTCGTAAAACAGTCTGACAGTTGATCGCTCCTGTCGACCCATTTAATTTTTGTTATTTCACCTCTGTCCAACATCTGCTTCAAACTTGCGATGTCTATCCGTAACCTCTTTTCATTGACACTTTTTGTAGAGTGAACATTTTCCCACAGGGATTTATTGTCAATGTGACAGTCAATAGGTATATTACCCAAATCCCCTAATCCCAAAATTTCTGTCAACATCATACTTATATAAAAGGCCATATCCACCGCCTCTACAAGGCTTAACGTCTCAGCAGCCAAAGTGCTTTTTACCACTCTCCTTATTTTCTTTGTTTCCCACACAAGTGGGCAACATTTACCATTGTTCCCCAAAAGAAAAATTCTAAAGCCTCCTGCGCTTGAAACCCCATCACATAAATTTGCGTAGAACGCATCACTATAATCTATGAGTTTCAAGTGCCTAAGGTCACCTAAAACCGTGAACCTCAAAACACACTCCTGCATTTTTAGTTTGCCCAATGCTTTATTCGCACTTATTATGTCTTCCACTTTGGGATCATTCATTTTTGTACTCAACTCTAAGACATCAAAACTCACGTCTAGTCTAGTCTGTCTACCTAACCAGTTCAGTTGCCCAATTAAACTTCGCAGTTGCTCTTTTTCTATCTTTGAAACCATTGCGTCTTTTTGTGAAACCCGGCCACGACTAATTGCTATTGGGCTGATGCTTTCCAAATAAGATTGCTGGCGTAAAGTTGCCCCTAACTTAGTCTGTCCAATTTCCAGTCCAATATATTTAAATGCACCGGAGCCTGACTTCCAACCCTGAATTCTTTCCTCAAACCAGAGATTACAATAGCTTCAAAATCACTAGTCCCACCCCACAAAAAATCATCGACACGCATCATGAAAATGCCAGAAAGATTTCTTTTATAGTGCCAGTAAAACATTGCAGGATCTGCTTTCAACTGGCAACAGCTTAACTTTAACAAAACTGACCTTACCGAAAAATACCAGACTCTAGATGCATCATTTAATCCATATACACATTTGTTCAACTTCCAGAGTACCCCTTCTGTGTTAGCTGCTTCTTTAGGAGGACGGAGAAAAATGTCTCTCTGGCGCTGATGCCCCTGCAAAAAGGCAGTTTTTATATCTATAGATATGCATTCCCATGCCTTTGTGGCTAATAGAGTCAAGAAGATCTTTAAAATAACCTTTCCTGCTGTAGGTGAATCTACCCTTAAATCCTGATCTTCTAAGTTTTCTTCAAATCCCCTTTCCACAAGCCTGGCCTTTGCCTTATAAGTTCCATCCGGAAGAACCTTTTCCGTGTAAATCCATCTGTGGGATAGAGCTCTTTGTCCCCTATCTGGTACTTCCGGGTATAGCCCAAATTCACTCCAACTATGCGATTCTTGCTGTTTAGCTTCTTTGATAACCTTTTCATCTCATTTATTTGAAGCCACCAAAATCTCACGTGCATGTGGGCTTCTACTCCTATTAGTATTCGTAGTCTTACTCATGTTCCGAGATCTTGATAAACTACGTCCCCTCTCCCGCCTGGTATCTCGTTCTGTACTGCTACTGCTTGATCTTTCCCTTCTGCTGTGGGATGTCCTTTCAATAGTTCTCGACCTTTTCCTGCGAACCTGTTCACTATCCAATGTACTATCTGGCACTGCGTTTCTGTGCCCTCCATTTTTGCCCTCGTTTTCCTAATCTATTGTCTTGACTCCTTCCCCTGAATGCTGTACATTCAACCAATGTTTATACTTTCCAGTGGCCTTCCCTGCTCTACTAATAACAGTTGCATCCTTCCATTGACTAGACCCTTCAGGCAAGTATGTCACTTTTGTACCAAGTTTTGGCAGTTGCCCTTTCGGAAAAATGGCCTGTTCTAATTCATCAGAAGTGTTGTGTTCCTCCACAGAAACCCTGTCTATGTCAGTTAATTGGTACTCATAGTTCTGTAACACATGCGTACCAGATGACTCTGGTTCCTCGTCATGTCTGTCTGCTCTGTCTAAATTTGAAAATTTGTAATCTGTACCCATTATCCTTGATGAATGTACCCTAACAGTTTGATTACCATGTTGCAAAATAATTGTTTTGCCATCTATGCCTATGATCTTCCCTGGGCCTTTCCATTCATTAGAATTGTCTATCTTATAGTATACCATGCCTCCTTGCTGAAAAACGGCATCTGACGGCCGTACGTTATGTCTTAAAGCTCTGCAAATTCTTTCAGAGACGTCTGCTTCCAAAAAAGCTTTTCTACTGCTATGTAATGCATTTAAATGTTCAGCAAAACCAGAGCTAATTGTAGTCCCCTCCCAAGCTGGAGGCTGGTCATCCAAAATGGATGGAAGTTTAGGATTTCTACCAAACACTAATTGATAAGGACTATAGTCCCCAACCATCTGCAATGAATTCTTTGCATGTACTGCCCATGCTAAAGCTGAATTTAGCCTGCAATTTGGTCGATCTGCCAAAATTTTCCGAAGCATGTCATCGATGACAGCATGATTTCTTTCACAGACACCATTACTAAATGGGCTTTCTGCAGCCGTATTCATAACTCTCATATTCATGTTTTCACACATATCCCTAAACTCATCATTAGCAAATTCTCCCCCATTGTCCGTAAGGAATTTTGCCGGTGGACCCATTCCTGTCCCTATCCATTTTTCCACGATTTGATCCAAAATTACTCTCTTTTCTTTCCTTCGTGCAATCGTTGATTGACTAAATCTGGTTGCTAAATCTACAAAATGCAAAGTAAATATATTATTTGCTTTATCCCAGATCTTAAGGTCGATGGTCACAATGTCGTTAAAATCCCTGGCCAAAGGTAGGGTTAGATCGGTCGTGCTGGTGTCCTTCTGAACTTCCTACAAACTTCACAGCGGTCACTAACCTGTTCTATCAGTTTAGTATCGTCGTCATCCCTTACCTCTGCATTCTTTAATACATTTTTCAGCCTACGAGGAGACGGATGTGCAAATTGCCCATGCAGTTTTAATACCACAAGCTTTTTAATCAGCTAAAGTCCCATTTTGAACTGCCATTAACACATCCTTAACCACTCTACTTAAAATATTATTTGTCAGTAATGGAATACAATAGTGTCCCAACTGTGTAAATTGTAAGTCCACCGACTTTCCAAAAACTGTTGCCTTATCCTGTTCCACATCCAGTTTCATGTGTGCTTTCTTCATTGACGGTCTGCTCAGAAGCAAAGGTATCTCACTTGATACAACATCCGTGCTAATGAAATGATTCACTCTGGCAATATTGCAAGGGATCACCACTCTTTTCAGCGACTTCAGAGTATTATCATCCCCAAACCTGAAACTTGTGGAACTTTCAAATTCCTTAACCTTGTTTCGATTTTCAGCATTCAAAGAGTCCAGGTAACATTTTAACCAGTCAATTCCACACACAGTAGATGTGCAGCCACTGTCCAATACAGCACAGTTGAAGGATTCTGCAACCAACACCCTCATTACCGGCGTAAAACTGCTTGTCAATAGGACAATGCCTTCTTTCTGGTCACTATCTTTTTCCTCTTCTGACTCTTCCGTGCCATGTGTCGCTTCAAACACTCTATCATAACGAGTTGGACAGTTGAAAGGATAATCGTATTGAGAGTCACATCGAAAACATCGATTTATCATGCCCCGTGCATTTCTGGGGTTCATCTTCCGATTGTAGGTTCTAACTGGGTTTCTGTCTTCATAATTTCCTTGTCTCGGTCTCCTTCTATAGTCTTGAGCCCTGTTCGTAGCCATATGATTTCGCCATCCTGTTAGTAGTGTATCTTCCATATTCTGCCTCATTGCAGGCTGACCTATTTGGGTCATCAGAGCCATCGGAATCAAATGTTTCCCCAGAAACTTTTGTAAAGCTTTGTCATCTGTTTGAATAAGGTATCCTTATCAGTAAACTGAACTCCTGTCAAAACCAGGAGCCTGTCCATGTTGCTCACTCTAGCACAGTCAAGTAATTTAAAGGCCAACACAGACTGTGGAAATTCCAGATTGTGTTTCTGCAGCCTTTTATATAGTCTGCCAAATTCCATTATATAGTCTTCCATGGAGACCAATGGAGAAGTGCAGTAGTTATGTGGACTAAGGTAACTGCTCCATTTTCCGGAACTTATCAAAATCCGACCATGCTTCATACGCACTTAACAAGTTATCTTTCTTATAAATCTTATCCATATAATGTAATAAGGTCTCCAGACCTTCTTCTGAGTCTAACTCTTCCAATTCCAGCTCAGAAAGCACTTTGTTTCGGATTTTACTGCCATATGGTAGAGAAAGAGCCAATGCCATACCTTGTTTTCTCTTTCCCAAAGCAGTTACCTTAGTCCACATAACTACTGCACTTCTCCATTGGTCGTACGATTCCCTTTCAGATAATAAGGGAGGTAGTCATATCCAGCCATCTTTATCCTCGGTTCAGCCATATATCCCTTTGTTTTTTGTCTTTTCTCACTCACTCCTTGGTTTGATCTGGAAAAGTTGTATCTTTCAACCCTTCACATTTACACAGCAACCATCCTCTGCTACCAATTGTTAGACGTTTTAGTTGCTGTGATATGAAGAGTCTAAAGTTCTGTTCCTTTTTCACAAACACACATTTATTTCCTTCCAACAGCCTTTGCACAATACTCTCACTATACATCACCTGACAGAGGCCACCTGAAGCCCCTTTAAATATCAGTGTCAATTAATGGATACTTAACATAAATGAGACAACTAATTGCCATGTCTCTTAACCCATTGCTTAACAGTTTCTTGGCATGCTCCTCCCTGTTTGCATACCTTTGGGGATGTGGCCACCTTTCATCTTGTGTACATGTTGGCAAAGCCGTCTTTCCTTGACTATCGCTTACATGTTGTGCACGTTTGCCCGAGAAAGAGACGCTTCACAACATTCCCTTAGGATGCATCATGGACACCAGGAAAGGAAGTTATTGAGCCTTTTTTCTTGGTAAATGTAGATTGTCCAGGCTTCACTGCCTTCCAGCAATGTGCTGAGGATACAGGCCTCAAAAAAGAGCACCTTAGTCCTGTGAATCAGCTTAAGGAAGAAACAGAGACACAGGGAGAGAGGAGATGCAGAGCCATCGGGAAAGAAAGGGGAAAGGATGACAGTGAAGGAAACCAAGCTGAATCAAATGAACAAACATATAAAACATTTGCCTATTACAGGAGAAACAAAGGAGGGGACGGCTCATTTTCAGACACATTGCCCATGATCGTTCATCGATTGAAATCAATGAATAGGGGCCCTTTTGGATCTCAGGTGACAATTTAAGAATGAGTAGAAAAGAGTTTTGCACATAGACTGGAGCAATTAAGGACTGGGCTCAAAGGGGAGCTGGGGACATGCTTCATGGAGTAAATGAATGTTACGAGGTTGAGGGAGGAGATGAAGGAGAAACCACAGTCCTAATGATGAGAGAAGGCTAAGATAGGGGTGGAGACCCAGAGGCTTCAGAGTAAGGAGGATGCAGGTGAATGGATAGCATTAACTTTAAAGACAAACAACTCCCAAGGTTGTCTCGCATTTAGTGCCAGGGCAGAAAATGGAGACTGCAGAGGAGGCATGTCTGAGGTGGAGTTCGATGGAATACAAAATTGATTTTTTAATTGTTCCACCCTTCCACGATGCTCCTGGCAGAATGGGAGTACTTGGGCATAACTGCTGAAGGTAAGCAAACCATATTAGACAGTGAATTGCTAGGCTAAGCAATAATCTAAGACTTATATAAGACGTAGGAGCAGAAATAGGCCATTTGGCCCATCAAATCTGCTCTATTGTTCAATGCGATCATGACTGATCTGAAATAATAATCCTCAACTCCACTTTCCTGCCATAACCCTTGATTCCCTTACTGATTAAGAATCTGTGTATAGAACATAGAACATACAGTGCAGAAGGAGGCCATTTGGCCCATCGAGTCTGCACCGACGAACTTAAGCCCTCACTTCTACCCTATCCCCGTAGCCCAATAACCCCTCCTCACCTTTTTGGTCACTAAGGGCAATTTATCATGGCCAATCCACCTAACCTGCACATCTTTGGACTGTGAGAGGAAACCGGAGCACCCGGAGAAAACCCACGCAGACACGGGGAGAACGTGCAGACTCTGCACAGGCAGTGACCCAGCAGGGAATTGAACCTGGGACCCTGGCGCTGTGAAGCCACAGTGCTATCCACTTGTGCTACCTTGCATGACCTCGGCCTGGAACATCTCAGCCTTGAACATACTTAACGACACAGCCTCTATAGCCCTCTGAGAGGAGGAATTTCTCCTCATCTCTGTATTAAATAGCTGACCCCCCTAACTCTGCAGAGGCTGCGGATCCCAAGTCTGGCAGATTATAGACCTGAGTTGCAGAGCTGGTTGTGGTAGCAAATAAATAATTTTAATTTGCTTTGTGTCCTTCAAGCTCTCATGATGTCCCAATACATTTCACGTCCAATGAATTATTTGCAAAATGCAACCGCTAATGTTATGCAGTCAAATACAGCAGCCGATGCGTGCACTACAAAATCCAACAACAAGGAGATAAGTGGCCAGCAAATCTATTTTGGTGGCAAGGGGGAGAGTAGGGGGGTGGTGGCATGTTTATCTGGAGTGTATGTAATGGCAATGTTACAAAATTGTGACAGTCAAGCAGATTGTTGCTATCCTTTCACCAGTAATTTAAAGCTATTTTGTTTGTTTAGTTATCTTATCTGAAGAAGTAGCTTTTCACAATGGAGGCAGTACAGGATTTAGTGAGTTTGTGCTCCATTAATAATATTGGTGAAAATGCGTCTTTTTAAGAATAAAATGTGAGATTACTTTCATAGATATTCACTTTTAGTTCTAAAACTACCAAGTGCCAAATCGCATTTAGAAATCACCCTGGCAGTTTTGAGGAAGCTCACACCACATTATCTTTGAGGAGTCACTAATAACCACCCGTGGACTACACAGCCCAAGTTCAAAGAGAACAATACAAAGGCCACCTGCATTTAATATCCCAGGCTTCCCAGGAAGAGATGGATTGACTGCTGTGACAAAAGCCTCGCAACCTTCCTTTCAATTCCTACTGGCTGAGGCACTTAACAGTCTTTGGAATCCAGGCAATGGACGCACATCCTTTGCCAAAGACTTGGCGCAGAGATAGGAACCTTATGACATGGAATTCTGGCTTGTGCAACAAGTAATATTGCCTTGCTGCGTTGCATTGTTCAGTCTGATGTTTACCATCTCACCAGCAGCGTGACAGACAAGGAGCTCAGCACAATTGGGACATCTGGCCTCATCCACACTGCTTCTATTGGAAATTCTGTTCAATCACCAATCTCTACATGCCTACCTATCTCATTGTGTGAAGTCAATACCACCGGAAGAGTGAATTATCCAGCACGATTTTCAACCGATTGTCCTTGGAGAAGTAATACTTCATTGGACTTTGACTCTGGATTCTGGGTCTCATGTGAATCAATATTTATTTTCTCTGTGGTCTCTTTAGTGTAAACCCTCCTTTTCTCTACCCCTCTCTTTATTATCTAAGTGTGGACATGATATTGTGACCCTCCTTTTGCGTTTTGAGTGTGTGCAAATGAAGTAACCATTCCAGTCCGGCTGAAGTCAATGACGTTTTATCTCTCCCTATGGCTGGGGCACCCGGTCCTGAGGGGGGGAGGGGGGGGGGGGGGGCATCGTCTTTGGTGGGACCAGAAGATCCCACCCCCACCCCGTCGCCCCCCACCCCCTGTGGGAGGAGCAGAAAAACCTGCCCTTTGAGTTCATCCTATTTCAAATTTGCTGTGGGGTCATTAACAGAAAAATGTAGACGAAACCCGAATGGTTGGAAAATACACCATTTAAAAAGAGAGAAACAAATCAAAAGCACCTTACTGGTTATGGATGTGCGGTTAGAGATGCTGTTTAAATTAACCACTCCTCATGTCCATAATGTTACATTCAGTTATTGTTCCCAGCATCGTTGTAATCGAGCTACTAATGAGTCAGGTCAAAAATCAACACGAGCATGCAAGCAGGGACGTTGCAGTATTGTGGGAGACGCTGGTATCAAACTCCAGTGATTCCCTCCAATATTACCTCATACATTTCGTTATTCTAGAGAAACATGCTCTCCCCATGTTGTGCTTTCTGAGAAGTGGCGTCAAATGCTCATCTGCAAGGAATTCCCGGGGAATGAGCAAAAAGCCAACTGTGCGCAGCCTGAGTGAGGGGTTGCACACATCTTAGTTAAAATGTATTACTTAAGAGTGAGTGAAAAAGAAGAAAAACGGTGCTTCTTCCATATGAATTTAAAGTATCAGATTGCTACATTACATAAATTGGTGCATTTAAACAGAAATAAAAAATTGCCACCACAAGATTAACATTCAGGGACGATTCTTTTGAAACCTGAACATATAAAAAAATGAAAACAAGAGCGAATTGTAAATATAAATTGGAAACAGAACTGTATGCAATCCAGTATTTATGGGGTTTTTTTTGATACTGAGCGAGAATCATGACACATTGTGGGGTAACAGTAATATTGAGCAACTAATTAAAATAGGAATGAAACGTTTTGTGTGTACGTACGCAGGTACAATGAACTAAATTGCCTCCTTCTGAGTTGTATCATTCTATAATTCTATCATTCAATGATTCTGCTTTGTTGGTTTGATTGAGTGTGAAGGTTTGTGCCTGCATGCATTATAACGGAAATGTGCTCAGCAGAGCTAGGGTTGACATGGGACTGGAGAGTGGCACTACTCACAGGGTGATGTACGTAGTTACATGCTGAGAGAACAGTCTAGAAAGAATTCCGAAAACAGCTAGCCTGCATGGTGAGGAACCTACCAATTAAGGTATTTGTGCTTCAACACGCAACCCTTGGGGTAGCACGGTGGCACAGTGGTTAGCATTGCTGCCTACAGCGCTGAGGACTCGGGTTCGAATCCCGGCCCTGGGTCACTGTCTGTGTGGAGTTTGCACGTTCTCCCCGTGTTTGCGTGGGTTTCACCCCCACAACCCAAAATGATATGCGGGATAGGTGGGTTGGCCACGCTAAATTGCCCTTAATTGGAAAAAATAATCGGGTATTCTAAATTTATTTTAAAAAACACACAACCCTCAAGACCTCATCAATGAGCCACCACCACTGAAACATGAAGAATCCATATTATGTACGCAATATAACAGAGTATTGGAATGGGATTTGGTGACAGCTCCATGGTGATCGACAGTGGTGACCAACCACCCCCAACAAATCCTGGTCCAACACAATGTTAAATTATAAGAAAGGTGGTTGCACAGTGACACAGTGGCTAGCACTGCCACCTCACAGATCTGAGGACCCGGGTTTGATCCCGGCCCTGGGCCTCTGTCTGTGTGGACTTTGAACATTCTCCCTGTGTCTGCATGGGTCTTATCCTCACAATCCAAAGGTGTGCAGAGTAGGTGGATTGGCCACGCTAAATTGCCCTTAATTGGAAAAACATTATTGGGTACTCTAAATTAAAAGAAAGGCGGGAACTAAATTGGAGATGCATGTGATGAAGGAATATCTGTAATTATGGGTGACTTTAACCTGCACATAGATTGGGAAAATCAAATTAGTCACAATACCGTGGAGGAGGATTTCCTGGTGTGCACACAGAATGGTTTATGGACTAATATGTTGAGGACCCAACTCGAGAAAAGTCCATCCGAGACTGGATATTGTGTAATGAAAAAGGAATAATTGGAAATCTAGTTGTACTAGACTCCTTGGGGATGAATGACCATAACATGATAGAAGTACTCATCAAGCTGGAGAGTGACGTAGTTAATCCTGAGACTCCTGTTCTGAATCTTAGTAAAGGAAACCACGATGGTATGAGGCATGAGTTGCCTTTGATGGATTGAGAAACATGACTTAAAGGGATGACAGTGGATAGACAATGGCAAACATTCAAAGAGCGTATTGGTGAACTGTAACAATTGTTTACTCCTCTCTGGCGCAAAACTAAAATGGGAAAGGTGGCCAAACCATGGCTTATAAGGGAAATTAGAGATAGTATCAAACCAAGAAGGAGGCATCCAAATTGGCCATGAGAAACAACAGGCCTGAGGATTGGTAGCAGTTTAGAATTCAGCAAAGGAGGTCCAAGGGGTTGATTAAAAAGGGGAAAATAGAGTACAAAAGTAAGCTTGCAGGGAACATAAAAACTGACTGTAAATGGTTCGATAGATATGCGAAGAGAAAAAGATTGGTGAAGACAAATGTAGGTCCCTTACAGTCAGGAGTAGTGGAAGTTATAATGGGGAACAAAGAAATGGCCAATCAACTAAATACATATTTTAGTTCTATCTTCACAAAGGAGGACTCAAAAAACATACCAGAAATGTTGGGGAATGCAGGGTTTAGTGAGAGGGAGGAAGTGAAGGAGATCCATATTAGTAGAGAAATGGAGTTGGGGAAATTGATGGGATTGAAGGCTGATAAATCTCCAGGGCCGGAGGACATACAGAGTATGTGTGGAAGTGGTCCAGAAATAGTGAATGCATTGGTGATCATCTTCCAAGATTCTCTCGACTCTGGAACAGTCCGTACAGATTGGAGGGCACCTAATGTAACCCCATTATTTAAAAAGGAAATAGAGAATTTTAGACCAGTAAGCCTGGCGTCAGTAGTGGGGAAAATTCTAGAATCCATCATCAAAGATTTTATAGCAGAGCACGTTGAAAACATTTGTAAAATTGGACAGAGTCAGCATGGATTTACAAAAGGGAAATCATGCTTGACAAATCTACTGGAATTCTTCAAGGATGGAAGAGTTGATGAGGGGGAGCCAGTGGATGTGGTATATGTTGGACTTTCAGGAATATTTTGACAAAGTCCCAGATTAGAGATTAGCGTTTAAAGTTAAAGCGTATGGGATTGAAGGTAGTGTATTGAGATGGATAGAAAACTGGTTGGCAGTCAGAAAACAAAGAGCAGGAATAAACGGGTCTTTTTCCATATTCCAGGCAGTGACGGGTACCACAGGGATCAGTGCTGGGACCCCAGATACTCACAATATATATTAATGATTTACATGAGGAAACTGAATGTAATATCTCCAAATTTGCAGATGACACAAAGCTGGGTGGGAGGGTGAGCTGTGAGGAGGATGCCGAGATCCTTCCATGTGATTTGGACAAGCTGATTGAGTGAGCAAATGCATGGCAGATGCAGTGTAATGTGGATAAATGTGAGGTTATCCACTTTGGTCGCAAAAACAGGAAGGCAGATTATTATCTGAGTGGCTATAAATGAAGAGCGGGGAATGTGCAACGAGACCTGGATCTCATACACCAGTCGCTGAAGGTAAGCATGCAGGTACAGCAGACGGTATGTTATTTGAGTCCTCCTTTGTGAAGATAGAACCAAAATATGTATTTAGTTGGTTAGCCATTTCTTTGTTTCCCATTATAAATTCCACTACTCCTGACTGTAAGGGACCTACATTTGTCTTCACCAGTCTTTTTCTCTTCACATATCGATAGAAATATTTAGTCCGTTTTTATGTTCCCTGCAAGCTTACTTTTGTACTCTATTTTCCTCTTCTTAATCAACCCCTTGGTCCTCCATTGCTGAATTCTAAACTGCTCCCAATCAGGCCTGTTGTTTTTCATGGCCAATTTATATGCCTCTTTCTTGGATCTGATACTGTCTCTAATTTCTCTTATAAGCCATGGTTTGGCCACCTTTCCCATTTTAGTTTTGTGCCAGAGAGGAATAAACAATTGTTGCAGTTCACCAATGCGCTTTTTGAATGTTTGCCTGGCCTATCCACTGTCATCTCTTCAAGTCATGTTTCTCAATCGATCAAAGCCAACTCACGCCTCATACCATCTTTGGACTGTGGGAGGAAACCGGAGCACCCGAAGGAAACCCACACAGGCACGGGGAGAACACGCAGACTCCGGACAGACAGTTGATATGTTGGCCTTCATAGCGAGAGGCTTTGAGCAAAAGAGCAGGGTTGGCCTGCTGAAATTATACAGAGCCTTGGTGAGGCCACATCTGGAATATTGTGTGCAGTTTTGGTCCCCTTATCTGAGAATGGATGTTCTTGCTATAGGGGTAGTGCAGAGAAGGTTTACCAGGCTGATTCCTGGGATGTCGCCACTTGCCAATGAGGAGAGACTGAGTTGGTTAGGATTGTATTCGCTGGAGTTCAGAAGAATGAGTGGGGATCTCATAGAACCTATAAAATCCTGACAAGACTGGAAAAGGTGGATGCAGGAGGAATGTTCCCAGTGTGTTCCTCATGGTCGTGGTGTTCGGAATTAGGGGTCATAGTTTGAGGATACGGGGTAAACCTTTTAGGACTGAGATGAGGATAAATTCCTTTACCCAGAGATTGTTGGTCTGTGGAATTCGCTACCACAGGAAGCAGTTGAGGCCAAAACATTTATATTTTCAAGAAGGAGTTAGATATAGCTCTTGCGGCTAAAGGGATCAAAGGTTATGGGGAGGAGGTGGAAACAGATTACTGAGTTAGACGATCAGCCATGGTCATATTGAATGATGGAGCAGGCTCAAGGGGCCGAATGGCCACCTCCTGCTTCTATTTTCTTTATTTCTATGTATGTTTCTCTGTAAATGCAGGACAGCAGAACAGTATCCCAAGGTATGTAACACTGAAGTCTAAATTGAGAGATGCACACCTAAGAAGAAATACTGCCGGAATTGGAGAAACCGAGAGTCAAAGAAGATGGACATTTACAGATGGATGATCGGCAGAGAGAACACAGAAGACCCTGGTCAGAAACCAAAAGAAAATTGAGCACAGTACAGAAATGTACCTGCACTTACATTGTAGACTAGGTGGCAGTCCCGGGAGGCTCTGTAGTTTGAATAAGCTGAAAGACAGACAGACAAAAAAACAGTTAAAAAAAGAAGGCAGGCAGAAAAGGACAAAACAAAATTGCGTAAGGTTGGCTGGCAGAGTCAAACGTTTGAAAAAGAAACTTAGAGCATTTAAAAAAAATAAGATGGTTGTGCAGAGCTGGCATCTGGAAGAGCCGTGACTTTAAGTTTGAAAAGGAAGAACTTAAGTAGCAAACAAAAATGAGTTGCCACAAAGTTAATAAAGCAGAGCACACAGAAAGTAGTGCTGCAGCTTTAATTTTAAAAAAGGTATGGTCCAAAGTGAACTACAGTGAGGCCTCCTGCAGATCAATGGACTGGGACTGGCAGGCTGCGGGCGGCTCCCGACGTACAAGACTGGAGTAGAGCCAGCAGGTGTACTTCAATCAAGTAAAAGAGAGAAGTTTTCAATCTTTAAAAAATAAACAGCCCCGATCGGACCACTACATCACCAGGTTCTCTGAGTGCAAGAGAAATTTCTTAAAATGGCACATTCAGAAATGAACAGCAGAGGATTCTGCATTGGCCTTCCATTAGTAGAAGTAAAGGTTTCAACAGGTTCAAAAAGAACAGGCCCGTTCCTGCCTAAATGCTGGAAGTGTGGGAAAAACACAGTTGCTGCGGACAACCATGTGAAAAAAGACAGTGATAGTCTTAAAGCGGCAGTACACTTCAAGTGCTAATATATTTCAATTGGAATCACACATAAAGCAGTGACCACTAGAAGAAACAAACAGCATGGACAGGAAAATACGAGAAGGCCCCAGGTGGAGGGCACCTCTCAAAGGAAGATCCATGGGCAACAAAGACCTCATAAAGGAGGCAACAGAAGACCTCAGATAGTCGGCAATGAAAGACTCCAGAGGGAGGGCAAGTAACAACACCAAATGACAGGGGTGGGCTCCAAATGACCAAATGAAGGGCAACAAGAAAATTACAGAATGGAAACAAGCCAACACTGCATCAGAGACAGTCCTGGCCAACAGGGAAGCTAAAAAGATTTGGCTGAAGTTAAGACAATTGGAACTGAAGGTTCCATTTGTGAATTGTGTATGGTCAGTAAAGATATGTTACATTCCCCTCAGAAGAAACGCAGAAATTAAAGACCTCAAAATAAACCAGGAAGTGTTGAACATAAAGAGGAATCAGAAACAAAGAATGAAAGCTGACAGCAAAGCTGGAGAAAAGAAGAAAGTTGCAAAAGGTTACAAAATTAAGTTAAGAAGGAGGAGAAGTGAATGAAGACAATGGAGAATAATCATAGAATATACAGTGCAGAGGGAGGCTATTCGGTCCATCGAGTCTGCGCCAGCCCTTGGAAAGAGCACCCTACCTAAGCCCACACCTCCAGCCTCTCCCTGTAACCCAGCAACCCCATCCAACCTTTTGGACACTAAGGGGCAATTTATCATGGCCGATCCACCTAACCTGCACACCTTTGGACTGTGGGAGGAAACCGGAGCACCCGGAGGAAACCCACGCAGACACGGGGAGAACGTGCAGACTCCGCATAGACAGTGACCCGAGGCCGGAATTGAACTCGGGTTCCTGGAGCTGTGAGGCAGCAGTGCTAACCACTGTGCCAACTTGCCGCCCCTGAAATTCATGAAAAGCTGAAATTCATGAAAACGCAACTGGAAAATAAGAACAAGTCCAGTGAAGAACTGAATCAGGGGAATAAGAGCTTGACGAAGGAAAGATTCGCAATGAGAAATTAAGCATAGAGGTAAAAACGTTGAACTTGACAGCAGAATCAGCAATTCAGACTGAGACTGAGACTTACGTGCCAGAACAAGATTGCTGAAATGGTCACACTACTGGAAAAGGCACAAGCATCAACATGATAAAAAGGTCAATGAAAAAGATGTCAAATTGAAATGCTTGAAAAAGAAGAAACTTTATCACGTGACCTAAGGGGCGGCATGGTAGCACAGTGGTTAGCACTGTTGCTTCATCACACCAGGGTTCGATTCCCGCCTTGGGTCACCTTCTGTGCAGAGTCTGCACGTTCTCCCCGTGTCTGCGTGGATTTCCTCCGGGTGCTCCGGTTTCCTCCCACAGTCCAAAGCTGTGCAGGTTAGGTAAATTGGCCACGCTAAATTGCCCTTCCGTGTCCAAATAAAAAAGGTTTGGTGGGGTTACTGGGTTACTGGGATAGGGTGGCGGTGTGGGCTGAAGTTGGGTGCTCTTATGATTCTATGAAGAAACAGGGTACCCTCCCCACAGACCAATGTAGGGGGAGGGAGTGGGGTATGATACTCTGATTATTAAAACAGTTCACAACACAGTTGTAACAAAAAAACAAATGGTACAAGCACTAAACTTTGCACTGGGGAGACCAGATACCCTCGCCTCAGTACCAGCAGAAGGGAAAGGAAGGGGGGGTGGGGTGAGAGGGGAAAGGAGGGTGGTGGGAGGGAGGGTGTTGGTGGAGGGGGGTGCCAATAGGACACTGCCTGAACTATCTACGGAGGCAGAAAAACTAAAGAACCTTCAATTATGGATTGGCCACGCTAAATTGCCCCTTAATTGGAAGAAATGAATTGGGTCCTCAAAATGTATTAAAAAAAGAAATGCACTTCAGTGAATGAAGTATTATTTCCAATCGTGAATTCCCAGCTGCAATTGACAATGTACTCATTGAGATACAAGCGATGGAAATTAATGGGCTGTGACCAGGAAGAATGAGACACTTTTGTATAGTAAACAGAAGCAGTATCCCTGATAATTGTTCAAGTAAAACCAATAAATCTTGGATTGCAAAGTACTTGTTGCATTGATCATAGCATGTGAAAAAGACCATTAAGTTGTTTGTTAACTGACTTTGTGATATCTTTTTTCAGTGATGTGGTTATTAGATAGCTCATTAGCTTAGTCTAATAGCAGGGCAGCACGGTGGCACAGTGGGTTAGCCCTGTTGCCTCACGGCGCCGAGGTCCCAGGTTTGATCCCGGCTCTGGGTCCCTGTCCATGTGGAGTTTGCACATTCTCCCCGTGTTTGCGTGGGTTTCGCCCCCACAACCCAAAGATGTGCAGGTTAGGTGGATTGGCCGCGCTAAATTGCCCCTTAATTGGAAAAATGAATTGGATACTCTAATTTTTTTTTAAAAAAGGCTTAGTCTAATAGATTAATTCACAATGCTCAGATAATGAACCAATCCGAGTCCATATGCAGCTAAATCTGGACAGCATTCAGTATTGGGTTGATAAGTGTCAACTGGTCTTGGTGCCACATAAGTAGCAGGCAATGATCTCCAACAAGATTTGGATTTGTTTATTGTCACGTGTACCGGGGTACAGTGAAAAGTATTGTTCTGCATATAGACCAGACAGATCATTCCATACATGGAAAAAAATAAGACATACAATAAATACACAGGGAGTGATTCTCCGGCTTCGTTACGCTCTCACTCAAGCGAAACAAAGCCGTTGAATGGCGGGAGAGGCCAAAAACGAGAACTGCGCCATGCGCCAAACAGTTTGCGATGCAACTGGCCAGCTCTCGTAGGCAAAATCAGGATCTCGCCGTAGCGTGGCGAGAAACCAATTATTACCACTTAAGCCCCATTTTCATACAATTAACGAGAGCCACCCCATATCTAGTGGCCTCCCGTCATTCAGAAGCCTCCCTAGCAAGTGATCATGTTTAGTACTCCTTTTGAAAAGCGTTAACCTGGCACAAGGGGCTTCTTTGGGGAGCCGAGGAGGTGAGTATCCATCTTTGCTCACAGGCAAAGAGCCTGGGGGTGCAGGGCTTGCCACCCTAGTGCTCGGTGGGTGTTGGGAGACCCTCCGCAGGGATGGCCGCCATGGGGAAGTGGGGGCGCTGGGGAGGCAACCGGAGATCCAACTGCTCGCGGCACGACCATGCCAACCCCTGGATCGTGTGTACCTATTCCTGGGTCAACCCTTGTCCCTATCTGTCTGCCCCACCGACCACCCAGAACCCCCACTGACTGCCGAGGCCTCTGGCCGTGCGGCTGAACGATATCGGTAATCGGGAAATGGTTATCGTGGTGAATAATAATCTTTAATTTTGTCACAAGTAGGCTTAAATTAACACTGCAATGAAGTTACTGTGAGAATCCCCCAGTTGCCACACTCTGGCACCTGTTCGAGTACATAGAGGGAGAATATAGGATGTCAAATTCACCTAACAAGCACGTCTTTCAGGTTCTGTGGGAGGAAACTGGAGCATCCGGAGGAAACCCACGCAGAAACGGGGAGAACATGCAGACTCCGCACAGACAGTGACCCAGGTGGGAATCGAACCTGGGACCCTGGCGCTGTGAAGCAACAGTGCTAACCAATGTGCTACAGAACCAAAGTGGATCCCCGTGAGTGGGCGGGCTATGAAGCATGTGGGAGTCATTGCCTAGCATCCCAATCACACCTTGATTCCTGGGCACTGCGGGAGGCAACACCACACACGCAACATCTGAGCACCGAGCGGGTGGGACACAGCTCTGGGGACATGGTCCACGGCCAGAAGGTGGGTGAGTGCCACGGGAGCGGGAGATGTCTCGAGAGATGGGTCAAGGATTCAGATATCGGCCCGCATTGTGGAACAAGGTGATAGAGGCATCATACTGGTTGTGCACAAAGGTGTTTATTGTGTTTGACAAATCCCGACCCTCCCGATGTTGCTAAACCTCCCCCAAACCCACCCCCAGCCCCTCACTCCTCCCTATGCCCCCCTCCCCTGGTGCCCTCAGTGATCCTCAATATGCTTTGCCCCCCTAACTCTACCACTACGTCCAGGTGTGTCCCCTGGATGCACATCTAAGGTGGAGGCAGCCAGCTGCATACCTTATCCTGCTGCCTTCAATGCCCCTGGCGGGCGTCCTCTGGGGGCTCTGAGGCCGGAGGGTCCCTGCTCACTTGTCAGCAGCATAGGCACAGCCGTGCCGCCCTGCCCCATGTATTGGCTGTGAGACATGGCCTCATCAGATGGGTGGAACTCGGGGAGCTGGTGGCCACCATCACCACTCCATGGATTGGGTCCAGGTTGGCACTCAGCGCCCCCTGCTCCCGCTCGGTGCCCATAGGGCCCTGGCGTTCACCTTGGGATGGAGGGGCAGATGGTTCGAGTCCTGGCTGCCCCTGCATCATCTGGCTCTGTCAGCCCTGGCGGCTCCCCATGGTGCCGATGTCCTCAAAAATGTTTCTCAGTGACTGGGCCATGCTTTGCAGCACCTCGGCAATGCCCACCTGCAACTGGGACAAGCTCCGCAGTGCCTCGGCCATTCCCATCTGAGAGCAGGACATGTCCTGCAGAACCTCATCAAGAACAGCCTGTTACTGGGTTACACCCCCAGCAAGGCGGATATTCTCTCGAGACCCTCAGCCATGGCCTCACCGACTGCGCAACACTTTGAACACCTTCACTAATGGTGTTGATGTTGTGCACCAGGCTCTCCACTGCGGTCTCCACCCTAGCAGTATTGACCTCGGTGCCACGCATTGCCGGCGACATCTCCTGCCCCCGTAGCCTCTGGAACTCCTCCAAGCTGCTATGGATCTGCTGGAGTGTTGCTGACATCTCCCTCTGAATGTCCCAGCCACTGCCTAACGTCTCCATCAGCTCCAGGATGACCTCGTCCACAGCTCAGCACCAGACTGGGACCCAGCTGGGTCCTGGGATCCAGCAGCCCTCCGACTGCTGTCTCACCTGGGGGTTCCTGCCTCCACCTGATGTACATCAACAGCTGTGTGGTGCTCACCAGATTGTGCCTCCAAAGCCTGACCACTAACATTTCCCACCGAGGTGTGTGAATCTGCGCTGGTAGAGAGTGGGGATAACAGCTATGACACATTGACTGTGGCATCCTCGGAGCTCTCCTTCGAGGTGGTCTCCTGGGAGGCTGGAGAGGGTGCCGCCCGGGATGGGGCAGCGCCGTCGACTGGAGGACCTGCGGGAGAATGGACATATAGTCAGTGGGGGGGATGGCTGAGTCAGTCAGTAGTAAGGCAATACCAACTCATGTTTGACAGGTCCTCTGGGTGGTTCCTCTCCTCTGTGAGGTCCACCAGCCTCCGCGTTCGTAATCGCCCTTTCCTCGGCCACACTGCTCACCTCCAGGGTGTGCTCCTCGAAGGTTGTGAGGATCCTGGGGCGAAATTCTCCCCAAACGGCGCGATGTCCGCCGACTGGCGCCCAAAACGGCGCCAATCAGACGGGCATCGCGCCGCCCCAAAGGTGCGGAATGCTCCGCATCTTTGGGGGCCGAGCCCCAACATTGAGGGGCTAGGCCGGCGCCGGAGGGATTTCCGCCCCGCCAGCTGGCGGAAACGGCCTTTATTGCCCCGCCAGCTGGCACGGAAATGACATGTAGGGGCGGCGCATGCGCGGGAGCGTCAGAGGCCGCTGACAGTTTCCCGCGCATGCGCAGTGGGGAGAGTCTCTTCCGCCTCCGCCATGGTGGAGGCCGTAGCGGAGGCGGAAGGGAAAGAGTGCCCCCACGGCACAGGCCCGCCCGCGGATCGGTGGGCCCCGATCGCGGGCCAGGCCACCGTGGGGGCAGCCCCCGGGGTCAGATCGCCCCACGCCCCCCCCCCAGTACCCCGGAGCCCACCCACGCCGCCTGGTCCCGCCGGTAAATAGGTACTCTAATTTACGCTGGCGGGACAGGCAATTTATCGGCGGGACTTCGGCCCATCCGGGCCGGAGAATCGAGCGGGGGGGGCCCGCCAACCGGCGCGGCCCGATTCCCGCCCCCGCCGAATATCCGGTACCGGAGACTTCGGCAACCGGCGGGGGCGGGATTCACGGCGGCCAACGGCCATACTCCGACGCGCTGGGGGGTCGGAGAATGACGCCCCTGATGTCTGACACACTACTGCCGGTCTGGGCCCTCTCCCAGCGATTGTGGGAGAGCTTTTCCTGATGGGCATCGTTAGCAACAGGCGTGGTTCACAGTGGTTAGCACTGCTGCCTCACGGCGCTGAGGTCCCAGGTTCGATCCCAGCTCTGGGTCACTGTCCATGTGGACTTAGCACATTCTCCCCCTGTTTGCGTGGGTTTCGCCCCCACAACCCAAGGGATGTGCAGGGTAGGTGGATTGGCCACGCTAAATTGCCCCTTAATTGGAGAAAATGAATTGGGTACTGTAGCCACTTAAAATGGCTAATTCCCGATTTAAAATGGCGAATGGCAAAGGCTTATGGGAAAATCAGCCAACAGGACAAAAACGAGCAGCTGCAGGTTGACTGTGTATTTACCTCTAGAAAGACCAGACAAGGTCGATACCAGCAACCATCAGCATAACAAAACACCAGCCATCTGCATACTAACGAGCAATCCCCGGGAACAATGAGCAACATTTAGACACATAAAGCAAAACCAGACTCTTCGGCGCCAGCAGAGGCCTACACAAAGGGAGGTGAACGACCACCTCAGGACCGCCCATCGATCAGGGAACCGCTCCAATCACTTGGCACCAGGTACAGGGTCTGCCCCAAGAAAAGAATTGAGCCCCAAGTTCAAGGCGCTCTCTCTTCAACTCTCTTCAACTCTCTTCCACCTCTCCTCAACCGCTTGCAGCTTTCTTCACTCTTCAACAGCCGCTCAAAATTGTAAGTCTTACTTCAACGCTCGCTACGAGATAGGCGCTCCTAGATACAACCTGTACCAACTTTGAATCCCGCAGACTCAGAACCCGAATGAAAGGCCATTCGTTTCCCTGACCTGGTGGGCCAGTTCCAAGTTAAGTCTAGGCCTGTTAGTTGTAAGAAGTAACTTAGACGTAGAATTTATGCATGAGTAGTGATTACTGTGTATAATAAATGTGCTTTGCTTTAAATCTTACTAAGCGGTGTATTGGATTAGAGATCGTTACTCGGACTTGAACCACGTGGCGGTATCATGAGGATACCTGGCGACTCAAGAGCAAAGGTGATAAAACAGAGCAATTAAACTAAGGAAAAGTTAGCAACAGTACTCTAAATTTATTTTTAAAAAGAGAAACATGAAAAAATATAAAAACAACGAACTATATTAAATTATCCAAGAGCTATTACAAATGTGACTGTCCACTACGATGACTATCTCTAGACTCCCTGAGGTAACAGTGTCACGTGGTTGTTCTCTACTGCCACCTGCTGGTTGGAGGTCGTACATATTACTATTTACATGATTGCTTATGGATACCGTCACACCGGATGGTCAGAATCAGCAGACAGGGCTCAAAAACTTGCAAGTTGACTGGAGAGAGCGAGAGAGAGAGGGAAAAGGAGTCCACACAGGGTCTTGTCCCTTCAGCATCTAGGAATTGCACACTGAGCCAGGGCCCCATTCCCCAAGTGATTATGTCTAATGGCTTGCCTCAACTTAGTTGAGCGCCCAGGTGGTTGCACACTTTGCTAATGGGAAAGGTGACTGGGGTGGGTGCGTGGGGAGCTATTGACATCTTGGACAAATAACCTTGTCAGAAAAATCTTCCTGCCACTTGGCTATCAGTCTTACTAAAAAAGTAACACATTGCCTGATGAACTTACTGCAAATCAAATTGGCCAACCTGTGCCGGGTGGGAGAGTGGAGATTGGGGGTGGAGAGGTTTGCTGGCGATTAATCTCGGAGTGGGGGGGGGGTGCAATGGTGCCGGCGATTAATGTAATAGGGTAGAGCTCCGAGACTTCCGTGATGTGGGCTGGGGGTTATTTGGCAGATTGGGACAACCTTTAAAGATTGCGCCCCAATCTGTTTGGAGCAGCTTCCTGGCTCCAAGAGGGGCTGCCCTCCCAGAGTGATGGCGGAAATAACGGCTACTCACTATTTTTGGCAAATATTCCATGAGAAAATGGTCTGTGAAACTGGAGAGTTACTCATCTGTTTTCTGCCCGAGCCGGACATTTTGCCTAATTCTGGTAACATTCCGTCCCATGAGAGCAAGTGAGCCATATAATAGCAAAGGTAAGTATTGAAATTAATTTAAAGAAACATACATTAAAAAATCAATTTTGAAAAATCTTGCTGCTCTTGCAACCTATAAAAGTGTCAGTCAAACAGAACCATTACAGTGTCAATAACTGAAAATGTCCTCAATTCATAAGACAATAAGATATCGGAGCAGAATTAAGCCATTCAGCCCATCAAGTCTGCTCTGCCATTCAATCATGCTTGATATGTTTCACATCCCCATTCTCTTGCCTTGTTCCCATAACCCTTGATCCCCTTATTAATCAAGAATCTATAATGGTAATCTTTAATAATGTCACAAATAGGTTTACATTAACACTGCAATGAAGTAACTGTGAAAATCCCCTAGTTGCCATACTATGGCGCCTGTTCGGATACGGAGGGAGAATTCAGAATGTCCAATTTACCTAACAAGCATGTCTTTCGGGACTTGTGGGAGGAAACCAGAGCACCCGGAGGAAACCCATGTCTCATGGGGAGAACGTGCAGACTCCGCAGACAGTGACCCAAGCCGAGAATCGAACCCAGGTCCCTGCCACTGTGAAGCAACAGTACTAATCACTGTTGCTACCGTGTCGCCCACCTCTCTCTGTGCCTTAAAGCTACTCAGTGATTTAGCCTTCTGCGGCAATGAGTTCCACGGATTCACCACCCTCTGGCTGAAGAAATTCCAACCTCATCACAGTTTTAAAAGATTGTTCCTTCAGTCTGAGGCTGTGCCCTCGGGTTCTAGTTTCTCCTACTAGTGGAAACATCCTCTCCACGTTCGCTCTATCCAGGCCTCTCAGTATTCTGTAAGTTTCAATGAGATCCCCCCCCCCCCCTCATTCTTCTAAACTCCAATGAGAACAGACCCAGAATCTTCAACCACTCCTCATATAACACGCATGCTTGGTTATTCAGGTTCCTCCTATTGTCATCTTACAGCCTTGACTCTGCACAAGTTCTCATATTTATTTCTGTTTGAACTATTAATTCATCTGTTTTGTATTAAGAGGAATGGGAGTGAGAAATATATCAGCCATGATCGAATGGCGGAGCAGCCTCGATGGGCTGAATGGTCTAATTCTGCTCCTCTATCTTATGGTCTAATGTGGCACGCATTCAGATACAAAGCCTTTAACTTTATCTTTTTACCATTTTTGTAATCTCCAGGACTATCTGCTGGCTCAGGTATGTCTCATCTGTCCCTCCCTGCCACACTTTGATTATCACTTCTCTTATTGCTACCTTGCCTCGTCCTCTCTCTTTAATTTGTCACATTTTCCCACACTTGATCCCTTCCCTCGCACTATTCAGTTTCAAGCCCTTTCGACCACCCTCGTCATATTCCTCAGCAGGACACTGGTCCGAGCACTGTTCAGATGTAGACAGTCCTAAGCCACCCAGCTCTCACTTTTCCCATGACTGGTGATAGTGCCCTTGAAGTGAAACCCATTTTTCCCCACACCAACCTTTAAGATACACATATAACTCTCTAATCATATTGACCAGTAGCAATTTCTCTTGACTCAGTTAATAATTCAGAGATTATTACCTTTGAGATTATGTTTCTTAATGTAGCCCCTAGCTGTTAAAGCTCCCTGAGTAGAACCTCACCCCTAGTTCCTCCCACTGCAAGTTCCTCTCCAACCCAGAATTGATGTCCCAAACACTGGCACAGGGAAGGTCACACTGCCTTCTGGATTCTCCTTCTCAGTTGCAGAGAACAGTGTCCATCCACCTGACTATACTCTCCCCCACTACCGCCACATTCCTATTTACTGACCCTCCTTGAATGCCCTCCTGTACCATGGTGCCATGGTCCGTTTCTTTGTCCAATCTGCAGCCCCACTTTCATGCATACAAGCAGCAAGAAGCTCACCATGTTGGACAATTACAAAAGGCTAGGCTCCTCCAATTCTATCTCCTTGGTTCCCAAACTTGCCTCACTCACAGTCACTCCTCTCTGTCCCTGACCACTGACCAAATCAGAAGACCCTATCCTGACTGTCTCCAGGTACACGGTGTCCAGATAACCTATCCCCTCCCTGCAGTGTCTGCAGCTTAGACTCCAGTTCAATGACTCTGAGCCAAAGTCCTTCAAGCCGCAGCTACTCACCACATCAGTGTTTGCCCGGGATCACACTGGGCGTTCTCACATTCTGCAGTCACAGCCCTGCCATCTCTATCATGTGATACATAATTTTTTTTCTTAATCAATTTCTGCGACTCACAGTCAGAGTTGGCAACCCTTGTCCCAACACACCAGTAGCCAGTAGTGGAGAGGCCCACAGAATCCCCAGTGAGAGCGAGCAAGCGACACAACCTTCTCAGGAATTCACCCTTGCAATAGGTATTCCAGAATTTCAATTGACGAATGACACCATTCGGTCAACTTTGGATTCCAGCGAGGAAAGTATTGCACATTACATCATGTAAATTAGATATTGTATTGAAGGACTATGAATGCAGTACAGATGTGGTGACACTTAACAGCAGAACACAAAAGCGATGCTGAACATTATCTTGTAGTTGTGCCACATACAGGTCTAAGTTACAACCTGTTTGGGAACCACCTGGAAATTTCTGGAAATTCACCCCGCTACCCCATGACGTAATGTTAAATGGTTAAGAATCATACTTTTCAGATGAGTCATCCATACGGTAAGCCCCAAAGACTGTTTGAACAAAGGCACTATCATTAAGCGGGAAAGGGAGGATGAGAGCAAGATCAAAGATGGGGTGGAGGATTGGGGAATGGGTCAAGCCTGCCGGCATTTTCAACAGCTGCTAGACTAAACAGCTGATAAGAAAGAAAGCTCAAAGCATAACCCGTCACTGACAGGGCTTTCCACAGGTCACCTCATAAAAGGAAATGGTCATAAACATTAACAAACACATCAGTTTCAATATCCATGAGATGCTTCTCCTTTCGTGCTGTCTATTTTGATAGATCATTTCTGCCACCTCCAGCAAGACGTCAACACCTTGGTTCATTCCTGATACTTCATCCTGTCCTACAGCACCTTTCCTTGCAAGCACTGGAGATACAACACCTCCCCTTTCACCTCTTCCCTTCTCACTTCCCAATACCCCAAACATTCCTATGATGTAAAACAACTATTTACCTGTACTTCTTTCAGTTTTGTCTACAGATATCCTGCGTTTAAAGGGATAATAGTGCATTTTCATTTTAACTGTGTTTGTACATTTGTGAACCTACCTGAATAATGCTTCCGGCATTGACCTCCATTTTCATTTTGGCACGGTTACTGTGCATGCACAAGGATTGTTTTGGAACTGCATATGTGTGGTGAATGTATTCACCATAGTATAAGCTGTCTGTGTAGCACTATGGCCCAATGGTAATGTGATCTCCTTACAGGTATTGTACTGGAACCTGGTGGGCTCCGCTTCCGGCTCCGCCCCCTTGGACGGTATATACCAGCCGCCTGGGGGTGCTCATTTGTATAGCAGACACAGGCAGGCAAGTTCTTGGTTAATAAAGCCTAAGTTCACTCACTCTCATCGTCTTGCAGTGAATTAATGGTACATCAGTATGCTCAGTCGATTGATTTAAACAGTTACCGCCACTTCACTTGTCACCTCTTCCAACCCTCTCACTCTCTCCTGCTTCCCTCTCTCGATCCCCTCACTCTCTCACTCCCTCCTGTTTCCCTGGTCCAATCCCGCCACTGACTCTTGCTTCCCTCTCTCGATCCCATCACTCTCTCACTTCCTCCTGCTTTCCTCTCCTGATCCCTTCACTCTCTTACTCCCTCCTGATTCCCTCATCCTACCCCCTCACTTCCTCATACTTCCTCTCCCCATCCCCTCATTTTCATCTGTTCGCTGCTCCCCTTCCCTGAGGAAAGGGGGAAAGAGTGAGGGGCAGAGAGTGAAGTGGAAAAAGGGCCAATGAGTGGGAGGGAGAAAGGGGGTGAAGGATGGGAACGAGGAATAGGAGGAAGTGGGGTGAGGGAGCAAAGTAATAATAATCTTTATTGTCACAAGTAGGCTTACAGTACCACTGCAATGAAGTTACTGTGAAAAACCCCTAGTCGCCACATTCCGGCACCTGTTCGGGAGAATTCAGAATGTCCAAATTACCTAACAGCACGTCTTTCGGGGCTTGTGGGAGGAAACTGGAGCACCCGGAGGAAACCCACGCAAACACAGGGAGAACGTGCAGACTCCACACTGACAAGGTCCCAAGCTGGGAATCGAACCTGGGACCCTGGAGCTGTGAAGCAACAGTGCTATCCACTGTGCTACCGTAATGGGAAGGAGTGAGAGGGGCAGTTGGAGGGGGAAGCGGGAGGCAAATTGAAACAGTAATAAGTAATGACGTGTGAGTAGTATGTTGATAAAGAATTTTTGGGCCAGTTATGTACAAGGCTGCCGGTAAGCTTTTAATATGAAACTGACCCATCGGGAACATGTGGTGATATACATCACTAAGTACACAAAGGGTTAATGTACATACACTACACCTAGCTAGACACTAGAGGGAACACCAGAGACATGACACACAGACAATCAACCAATAGGTCAGTAAGATAGGACACGACCAATGGGCAGTAACGAGACACACAGAGGTGACACTACCACAGGGGGGCATTACACCAACCCATATAAAAGGACACATCACACATGCTCAGTCTCTTTCCAGTGGAGACTCTCAGTGAGTATAGACACAGGGTTGATTGAACATCACTCCCACCACGTGGATTGTAGCAGACTGGTTCATCAGTCTGAGTAGCTATAGCAGGATTAACAGTAGCGTTGAATCCAAGTCGGAGAATTGTTAATAGTTTGATAAACGTGTTAAAGCTATCTCCAAGTCTGAACCTTCCTTTGTCAGAGGGCACACACATCAAGGAAGCAGCTTATGCAACGACAAGAGCATAACAAAACATAACCCACTTTTATTACATGCTTTCTTGTAGGAAAGTCATTTTTGTTTAGCACATTTTCATTTAACACAGCGTTAATTATTAACAGATAAGGAGTAATAAACAATGGAAAGCTGTCCTGTATTTTCTGTTCATGATATAGTCTCCTCCATACTCTGGAGCAAAGGTTGAGTGACCAATTTGCAGAATACGTCCATGAGCCTAACCCTAAACTTCCACTTGCCTGCCATTTCAATTCACCACCTTTCACCCATTCTGACCTTTCTGTTCCTGGCCATATTCCAAAGAAGCTCAATGCAAGTGTGAGGAAGTCTTCTTCACCTGACACAGCACTTTATGGCCTTCTGGATTCAACAATGAATTCAACAATTTTAGATCACAACCTCTGGCCCCATTTTGTTCTGTGTTTCTTCGCTGGTTTGTTTTTTTAATTCTCCCTTGTTGCTTTCTTATTTCCCTTACTTCATGGTCGGGCAACTATCCTTCTATTCACACTATCTCAAGTCACATCTTTTGCCTTATGACCTTTGACTTTGCAACATGAAACAATTTGTCATTTAGGGCTGAACAGGTGCTGGAATGTGGTGACTAGGGGCTTTTCACAGTAACTTCATTGAAGCCTACTTGTGACAATAAGCGATTATTGTTATTAATTTTCTGGGATTTTTTTCAAAGTGCGGTCAGAGGCAGGAAAAGTGGTGTGGAGCCTGCCGACTGTTCTGCAACTTAGAACACTTAGAAGAAATAAATGCTGGAGGCGGGCCCCACACTGCCATGCCGGCAACGTCGGCCTTCCAGAGATCAAGGCACCTTTTAAAAAGGGCACCATGAACTCACCAAACAAAAATTAAGCCAAAGATCCCCACCCATGGATACAGAGACGCCACCACCCGCCCCACGCACACAGGGGACAAATTTCCCACAGAATTCTCAGGAGGGGGGGTGCAGCACGGTGGCGCAGTTGTTAGCACTGCTGCCTCACGGCGCCGAGGTCCCAGATTCGATCCCGGCTCTGGGTCACTGTCCATGTGGAGTTTGCACATTCTCCCCGTGTTTGCGTGGGTTTCGCCCCCACAACCCAAAGATGTGCAGGGTAGGTGGATTGATCACGCTAAATTGCCCCTTAATTGGAAAAGATGAATTGGGTACTCTAAATTTCTTTTTTAAAACATTTTTTGAAAAAGAATTCTCAGGAAGAAGTTCCCCTTGGCACTGCCAGCCTACTGCTCGGGCATGTTACTCCTCCCGCTGGGGGCTGTATTTATTCTTTGCGTCGCGGATGGGTGCTCTTCGTAAAATCCCTTCCTTAATCTCTCATGCCATCCACCTGACCAGAGACATTCATTTCTTTATTTTTTCAGGCAGATAGTATGCATTCGGACGTACATCTCAGTTTGCAATTCATTATTCAGCATTTTAATTATAGAATCCCACCTGAAATGTAAGATTTTTATTCATTGTAACAGGGAAGGTTGTGGAGACATCAAATGGAAATTTTCTATATTTTGACATATTGGGAAGCTGAACAGTTTGAATCAGTAAGAAAAGATAGGTACAGCTTGCATGATAAAGGAAGAAATGAGAAATAAACGTTTCATTGGAAGCCAAAATGCTGCACCTCAAGTTTGCATTGAGACAGAGGACGCGATTTAACAGCTATGTTGCGCCAACACAGATCTGTGCAAGTTGGTTAAACAGTGGAGGAGGCCCAAAAAATTGGGAGCTGCACTGAGCGCGAATCGATTTGCGATCTACCCAGCTCGTCCCCGGTAGCAGGCTCCAGATCCCGCCCAAATGAGGCAAGACACCAATTGCCACCAATTAAGACCAATCTCCATTTCATTAACAAGATGGAAGTCCAATCTAACAGCCTCCTGGGAACGAACTGGCTCCCAGAAAGAGATCACATGGGATGTTTAGCACTGTGTGGACCAGGCGTAACGGCATCTGGGAGGGTTTCCCAGACTATTGGAGACCCTTGATAGTCAGGGACAGGGAAGGGTGGCACCCTTGCTCTCCCGCTGACACCTGGCCACCTTGGCATTATCACCCTGGCAATGCTAAGGTGCCCAGGTGGCACTGCCAAGATGTCATTGTGGCGGTGCCAAGGGGGCACTACCAAAGCACAGGGTCCGATGGGGCCCCGTGCTCATGAAAGGGGGTTATGACGGTTGGGCGTGAAAGGTGGGTATGAAGCATCACCTCACGGTTGGTGGGGGGTAGGGTGGTGGGCCTGAAAGTGGGGGGAAGACCTGACAAAGGGTGGCCCTCAGTGGCCCCATAGTGGGGTGTCCTCACTTTGGGGGTTGTGGGCAATGTGCATGGGGTTGACATTGCCCGTGGGCGAAGGGTGTGGGGGACCCTCAGGCTTACATTGAGGATGGGGCGCCCCTTCAAAAGAGAGGGCTGATATCTTTTTGTTTAATAAATTTAGAGCACCCAATTCATTTTTCCAATTAAAGGGCAATTTAGCGTGGCCAATCCACCTAGCCTGCACATCTTTGTGTTGTGGGGGCGAAACCCACGCAAACACGGGGAGAATGTGCAAACTCCACACGGACAGTGACCCAGAGCGGGGATCGAACCTGGGACCTCGGCGCCGTGAGGCTGCAGGGCTAACCCACTGCGCCACCGTGCTGCCCTGCGCGGGCTGATATCTGAGGAGCCGGCCTCATCAGCAAGTTCAGTTACCCACTGCTGAAAAAATTCCGAAGTGTTGGCTAGACTGGGGAGAAACTCCTCAAGGCCCAAAGATAATTACTAAAATGTGGATAAATACTCGTGTGGATTTCACCCAAAAAGTCAGCTGGAAAGACCACGTCAAACCTGCCCAAAATGACAGTTAGAAATTCTTCCGTTAAATCATGCCCAGAGACTGTAACATTATTTAAAAGGGAACTGGAAGAGTATTTATATTAATAATAATACTCTTTAATATTGTAACAAATAGGCTTATATTAACACTGCAATGACGTTACTGGGAAAATCCCCTAGTCGCCACATTCCGGTGCCTGTTCAGGTACACAGAGGGAGAATTCAGAACGTCCAATTCACCTGACAGCACACCTTTCAGGACTTGTGGGAGGAAACCGGAGCACCCGGAGGAAACCTACGCAGACATGGGGAGACCATGCAGACTCTGCACAGACCCAAGCCGGGAATTGAACCTGGGTCCCTGGCATCGTGAAGCAACAGTGCTGACTACTGTGCCGCCCTATTTGAAAAGGATGATAAAAGACGAGGGGCAAGGACTCATAAAAGGGATTAGAGCAGACAGCCACACATCAATAAATAGCATCAGCACATGTTGAATAGCTTGCGCCTGTCCTGTGATTCATATATTGTGCATTACCAGTATAGCTCTGCCCCCTGTCCATCCAATGATAACATCATAATTATAATATTTTGCAATCTGGCCATTTCCTGATGCTAAATTTAACATTTATCACAGGGCAAAAAAATAACTAGTGATGGAAAATCAGCCACCCATTTTACTGAAGAACTTTTAAAAAAATCTTCATTAACCAGTTGTCCATCAACTGATACCTATTGTATTCTGTCTCCACACTTCCTGGATCACCACTGTTGGTGTCCGTTTCAGGAAGTTTAACAGATAGACTCTTTACATAGGGTTCAATGATAATTGATGAAATCTGGCAGACTTTTTTATTAAATCATGAATCACGGTGGTAAAATTATTTCAAGAAATTTGGAAGACCAATATTAGAGTAATGGACTGTGAAATATGACACCAGAATGCAAACACTTCAGTATCAGCAGTTGATAGCACTTTGCTTCTGAATCAAAAGGTTTTGAGTTCAAATCCCACTTAAGGGCTTCATCCCAGCAACTAGGCTGACACTGAGGGGGTACTGCACTGCTGAAGATGAGACATTAAACTGAGGCTCTGTCTGTCCTCTCGGATGGGCGAGAAAGATTCCCATGGCACTATCTGATGTTCAGCAGGGGAGTTAAACTAGGTGCCTCGGACAATACTGTCTGGCACCCTGGCAGTGTCGCTGACACTTTGGCAGTGCCACCCGTGCTCAACTTCAGTCATAGAGCCTAGTGAACCCTGGAACACTTCCTCATACTTCTTCAGAAGTTGGTGCAAGTTGTTCCTTGAATCCATTAATTGATTGACTGTTTCCGACCTAAGCCTAATCTTAGCCACCACGCTGTGCCAAATAGAGCAGGAACATTTCCACGGACAACGTGAAGAGGCAACTTCGCCGCCTGTCCATTTGCTTCTCCGTTCACCATAATGCATCCCTTTAATAGTACGACCTCTTCAGCGTACATCCTTAGGATCACATTTGATGGTTTTAAACGATGGTTTTAAATGCCGGCATCTCCACATGATGGTTTTAAAGGCAGATGCCTCAGCTTTTGATGATAAATTGTCTCAGGTATCAGTGACACTGCTGCACCCGGATCCACTTCCATTTTAATTTCATGACCTTCCCGTTTTGGATAGGCCCAAAAATGTTGTTGATCGCCCTGCATTGACAAAACATCCAACTTAATTAAGCTCTTGCAGTAGCTTGATTTCGCTGCCTTTTGAACGATCATAAGCTTCATCCATTAATTTGTAGACATGACGAGACTGTTTACTTCTGTTGTCCTTCTTGCACCTTTTGGTGTAGGAGAGGTTTTCTGAGCCCAGCATGCCTTGGCAATGTGGCCTTTCTTGTCATAATTCTTGCAAGTATTTGATTTACTCCAGCATCCCCCCCACTGAGTGCCCAACCTGTGTACAACAATGACATGGTTGTAATTTTGCAGCCCTGCTCTGTGAGGTATCCATTTTGTGGGCCTTTGCTCCAGCTCTTGTCTGAGAAGCTTCTCTCATTGCAGGCTCCGCATCAGCAGCTATTGGAGATAAATCACTTGCTGTGAGCAGCGTCATCTGCGTAATCACTTCCCTCTTCCAAGTCACTCATATATAGTGTGAATAACTGTGTCTCCTGCATGGATTCCTGTGGTGAAGAGTATCATCACATGTTGTACCAAATTCACAATCTAGCTAATCCTCTTAAAGATGCTATAAATTGTAAAGTGGTTTCACCTTCTTCCTGATTACAACAGTGGAATCGAAAATGCTCAGCAATCAATAATGGTTCAGGGGCGAAATGTCCCTCTAAGATTTTCATTAATTCACTGAAGGACATGTCTCCAGGTTTTGCTGGAGAACAAGATTCTGTAGCAGCATAAACGTTTTATGGCAATTAGGCTCAGAAATGTTGGGTCCTTTAGGTCCTCCGGTGTCTCATTAGCTGTTAAAAACAATTGAAAATTTTCTTCATATGAATTCTATGTTTCATAATCCTCGTCAAACATATCCATGGGGCCTGTTTTTACCGCCATTTTGGATCCCGGCTCCTATGGTCCACACTTCCTCCTTTCCCACAGTGTTGTAAAGTATGACACAAACAATTCCTTGAACAGACAACCTTTCCCCTGAGTATTTTGATTTTTCTACCAATTGGTGGCCTACGCAGTGCTGGCAGACTTTGAAATTCCCGTTCCCCGTAGCTGTGTAGTTTCATCAAGTGCACAGCCCCTGCTGCCAGGCCCCACTCACCGCGATGCAAGCAAATCTTCCCCGACTGGCGGTCTTCATATCCACAGTTGCTGCCAAAAACATTTGTTAAACCTTCACATCGTTGGCAGTGCTTCCCTCGACGTCTGAGTGTGAGTCTGGTCCCGAGAATTGGGAATCTCCTGATGCCGCCCCCCCCCCTCACCCCCATTATCCAATTAGTCGACATAATCTTTCCAGCAATTTTTGTGCCTCAATCCTCGTCGCCAGTTTTCTCTCCTGTTAAATTTATTTTTTGCCGCTGAGAGAAAAGGTATGGAGGTGCCCATACGAAGAGAGGTTTATTAATCATCCAATCAAGATGGTGATCTGCTCAAAGCCCTTGCAGACACTTTGCTGAATTCACTGCACATCACATGATGCAAAACCAGCAAGAATGTATTCTCAGATACACAACAGGGATCCAGAATCTGTGATTCCAGGCTTCAATGGCTTATTCTGGCATAGAGCAATAATGTAGTTAAGAAGAAATGCCAAGGCTTTGCATTCCCGACAACGGGGATTGAAATAAATCACAACCCCATAGACTAAGGGCTCTCTTTTCTAGGAGTGCGAGATAGCCAAGATACGTTTTGTGAAACAATCTGTGCCAATTTTAATACCTACGTTGTGGATATGTTTATGTAGGATTTCTGCATTTGATTTCCTTCCATTTTGCTGTGACGAAACACTTCCTCATTCACAGAAAAGCAAACCTCAAAGTTAGAACCAAACAGTGGGCTGGCTTCTTTCTGAACTATGGGATATTATACAACTACAGCAACTGGTTAATCAAAAATATCGTCACATTCATTGACGCTGGCTCAAGGGCAGGGAGTCTGACGTACAGGAATATTCTGAATATTGGTGACACTCTTTCTTTTATACAGAGTAGAATAATGATTAGGCTGATTGCTGGGGAATTTAAAATACTTTCCATTTCAAAACCCCCAGTTTCAGCAACAGGCACCTTCAAATAAAGGTTAAATGTCAAGAAATGCTCTTTCTGCTCCGTATGTGCTCCAATGTGCCTCAGCCTCAATTTCAAAAAAACACCCCTGCTGTGACATTAATGTATTTTGGACAGCATAGACACTCTGGCCTCTCTGAATGAGATTGCCAATTTTGTTGCGAATTACTGCTCAATTTCAAGACAGTGGAAACTTCACTTTCAAAGTAATTGCTTCAAGTGAACTGCGAGGTGGGCTTATTTGCATGGACGTGAAAAGATCAAAGGTTTCAATATGCAATGCATGTGCACAAGTGTTGAGGAACAGAGCCATCCTTTTCTGTGTCTCACTATTAGTGTGTGCAAACTGGGAAATTTTTAAATATACACTATTGGCTTTCTAAAATTTGGGCAGATTGGAGGTGACAGCTTATATCTATAGTGAGAAGCACAATAAGAGTTGAAATTGGACATATCACTACAGCAGATTATACACCCACGTTCCTAATGTCCGGGTGGACTGATGTTCCTTCTTATTTCTTTGTTCATGGGCATTGGGCCTTGCTGGCCATGTAGAGTTCACCATCCCTAATTGTCCTCGAGAAAGGTGATGGTGAGTTATATGTTTGGAGCAAGTCTGTAATAAGGTCTGGATGGTCTGAGTGGCCCTGAATTCAAGTCAAACAATGGAGAGCAGGTTATTCGTGAGTAACTATTGCTTGTTGGTGCTGTGGACGACACCTTCTATCACTTTACTGGTGACTGAGAGAAGGCCATTGGGGTGGCAACTGGGTTGGTTTCGAGTTGTCCTGTTTTTTGTTGGCAAGAGATAACTGAGCAAATTTACACTTTGCGGGACAGTTGTCAATGTTGTAGTGCCTTTAATGAGGGGGCACAAGCAAAAAGAAGGTAATTTTGAGGGAAAGAATGACAAAGTTTAGGACTTTAAAAGCCGAAGACATGAGAAGACGTTAGATGGGACAATGGAAATTGGGGTTGAAAACAGAGATTCCCGCTGCCAGGGGGGGCCATGCTGCGTCGGAAAACGGGGCTGGCGGGACGGAAAATCCCACCCCTGAAGTTTACTTACTTGACAGCAGAAACCAGGAAATTTGAATTAACGATGAGTAATCTGTTTTATTAAAATCCAGCAACTAAGCCTAGTAATCGCCCAACAATATGTGCCCCCAGATCCACTCATCATTAAGAATTCACTTGCCCTTTAAAGAACTTAGCAATGTGAGAATAGTAACTTCTTCGAGTAAGTTAACAAAAGCTCATATGCTCCTTGTACGGATTCCTTCCCATTCAAAGCTGAGTATATTCCTGTCAAGTTAAATTTGTCCTCTTTAGCTGTAGCCAAGTGGTCTGAGACCAAATTACAGCCTTTCATCTTTGTTGCAAAATGCATAAAATTGGCTCACAGAGCCTGCTTTTGTTATGCTTTTAAAATTAACTGTCCTGTGTTACATTCTGCAGCCTAAAAGTGGCATAGCATTTGTGGTTGATCGCGTTTGATGTCAGGGTAGGGCTGGCCAACTAACTGCTTTCCAGAGCTAATCAGAATTGTTCCGTTATCAATCAGCAACGTTGCACAGAGATTTTACTGTTCTTGCAACTCTCTTCTGGGTGTCACAGGGAAGTGATCAAAGATTGACACAAAATTACAGGGGTGAAAAAAGACATTTCTGATTGTGATCTGGGCATGGGACCTTGAATGATCCGCTTTTGACCAGCGAGGCAATTCCAGACCTCTCTATGATGTGTCTGTTCTCCGTGTGGAAATACACTGCTTTCGTAGTCCAGGAAACTTGGCCTTTAACATTCCCTGACTCACAAAGACAACAGAAATAATCAGCCTTTCAACAGGGACAGATCAAGCAGAGAAATCAAGATCTGGAAATTGGTGAGCAGAGCAGGAGGCTGCAGCCACTGGGACTAATGAAGGATTAAAAAATGCAAATGCTTAAACTGAAATAAAAACAGAAAATGTTGGAAATACACCACAGGTCCAGCATCAGTAAAAATAAAAATGGAATTAATATTATGGGTATCGCCATTTCATCCGGGAGGATGAGATCGACCTGAGAGAAGGGGATACCAGAGCCAATCGGGAGATTGGATGTGAGAGAGATCACGTAACAATATAAAGCAATGATAGAACTAGGGGCAGTAAATTTTGGGATTAACACAAAATGAGTATCAGATAAATGACCAAATTAACCAGTGAGATGATACAGGCAGTAGGAGTAGTGAAATTGGACTTCAACATTAATTTAAATTGGACCCAAAACAAGTTGCCTGTTTCAGCATGATGTGAGCAGGATTGTGGATGCTCCATCGTTGAATACATTTAAGGCTGGGATCAACAGATTTTTGGTCTCCCGGGAAATCAATATGGACAGGAGAGGGAAAAGTGGAGTTGATGCCCAGGATCTTATTGAATGGCAGAGCAGGCTCGATGGGCCATATGGTCTATTCCTGCTCCCATTTCCGGTGTTTTTATGTTCTTAAGAAATTTGCCATCCTTATCTGGCCGGGCCTACATGTGACTCCAGATCACAGCAATGCGACTGACTCGTGACTGCCCTCTGAAATGGCCTAGCAAGCCACTCAGATGTACAAATGTTACATAAGAGTCACTCAATGGTTTGCAGTGGTTCAGGAAGGTGGCTCACCACCACCGTCTTCAGGGCAATTAGGTCTGGGCAACCAATTCAGGCCTTGCCACCGGCACCCATATCCCATTCACGAACAAATTTAAAACTCTTTAAAGGGGAAGGGGAAGTAGAGAATGAAATATATTTTAAGCAGCTGAGAATGTCAGATCCATTGAAAGTAGCTGTGGCAGCAAATGATTTCCAGAGCGACAGTCATCACATGCAGGAGCACAATTATTTTTTGACCCTGTTCAGAGGGCAGTTCAGCGTGTTTATGTATTTTTTTAGTCCCCATAGCTTTAGCTCCCTACACAACAAGAGATAAGGTTGTGGAGTGGAGTGGAATTCTGCTAATTGCTGTTTCAATAAAATGCTGATATTTGACACCAGCTGGTGCTGATTACGCTCAATAACCTTTTGCATTTTATTTTTTGCAATCCAAACTAGTTGGGTTGGAAATGTTTAATGAAATGACACAATTTCCTGTTGTTATGTCTAGTCGGTAGTTACCTAATGAGAATAATGGGAAGGATTAGAAACAAACATGTTCCATTAAGGTGACACTGTAGATAAATCCTGTGGGTGTCAAATAATCTGGGACAAATTATCTCAACTTGCAGAAGGTGCTGCAAACGATGGGGCGGGTTCGACATTGTGTAATAAAAAACATCCTTTTGTTAACACCATGCTTGTTGAATGGTTGCTTGAATTGGGGGAATGAAATGCTGAACAGATTGGTCCAACTATTAAATACGGAAAAGACCGGCCCACCTTGCACTCATGATGTGCTTTGCTAGTGAGGGCAGTTTCATTAGAAACTGTTACGAGTATGAAAATAATGTGTGAAAGAATTATTGATTGAACGGGTGCCTGTAACAGGACATCAGCAACACGGCGGCACAGTGGCTCCATGTTTAGCACTGTTGCTTCACAGCTGCAGGGACCAGGTTCGATTCCCGGCTTGGGTCACTGTCTGTGTGGAGTCTGCACGTTCTCACCGTGTCTGCGTGGGTTTCCTGCGGGTGCTCCGGTTTCCTCCCACAAGTCCCGAATGACGTGCTTTGGACATTCTGAATTCTCCCTCTGTGTACCCGAACAGGTGCCGGAGTGTGGCGACGAGGGGATTTTCACAGTAACTTCATTGCAATGTTAATGTAAGCCTACGTGTGTCACTAATAAAGATTCTTCTTCTCATTATTATTAATTTGAGGCTTGCAAGAAGGGATACTTGGCTGCAAGCAGTCAATGATGAGAGTTAAAATTTGTGAATGTCCACTCTTGGGCTTGAAAGGGATTGCAGTGTTTATTCCCTGCATATGAATGGTAAGTCCTGAAGTCCTATACCGAAGTTTTGGGCCTCATTTTAGTGGAGTTGGTCACGAGGCAATAAAGAGGAAACCAGGGTCCGAGCTTTGCTAGCAGCAGCACAATGAGAGGATGAAGCATCACAAGGCAGAGGTTGAGAGATAAGACACCGTGGTGAAGGGAAGGGGTGAATTGGAATTCAGGAGTTTGGTGTAGTCAGGCTAGTGATTGAGAGTTAGGAAACCATAGAAGAACTTTCCGACATGGGCCCTTGGATACTTAGGGCTGGATTCTCTGCCGTGCCACATTTCAGTTTCGCCCCGCCGGCGGGATGCTCCTTTACCCCGGCTAGTCAATGGGGTTTCCCATTGTGGGGCAGCCCCACGCCGTCAGGAAACCCCCGGGCTGATGGCAAAACGGAGAATCCCGCCTGCGGAGAATCCAGCCCCTGTTCTTTTTCTTCATTATTTTAGCAGCCAGGACACTTCCTGCCAAAAATGCACATTCACTTCCTGCTCAGCAGATAGGGGGCTTAGTCAGATGGTTCACATCCGAGAAACAGAACAATATCATAGAACGTTGTGTTCCATAACCAAGTACATTTCTGTTATGCAAGCCTGACGTAACAGTCAATATAAGAATCTAAAATGTGATGGAGAATTTTGATGGCACAACACCTGCGTGAAAACATTTTAATACATCCGTATTTGGACCCAACAGCTGAAATCTCTGTGGGGATTCGGTAGAAGTTTGGTGAAACCCATGTAAACAATCTAAAACCTGCACTTGACTCTGCTCCAGAGATCTTTCCTGCCAAAGTGGCAGCAAATGACCAGGAGAATGCCTATGGAAGGTTTACTCTCAGATCTGCAAGGCATTGCAGCACATGTCATTCAAGTGATTATTAGATGCATGACACAGTTATGTCCATGTCAGGTCATGTACCAACAACAGTGTTCAACAATGTGCAAACAAAATACCCTGGGTGGGATTGTTTGTTCCCCCGACGCCGATTTCGTAATCGGCGATCGGGCAGGGAATCCTTTTTGACGCCGAAATTGGGGGCGGCGCCTGTTTTCGGAAGCTCCGCCCCCTCCGAAACGGCATCATCGTGCACACTGTTGGGACGGCCTCAGCGCTGCACCTGAAGGCTCTCCCCTGAGTTCCCGATCGCGAGGTTGACGTGTGGTCTGAGCCATGCGGGAACCCGGCGTGACGGCTGCGGACTGTGTCTTGGCTAGGGGGTGATCGGGGGGAACTATCTGGCAGGTCAGGTCCGCGCATGGTCGGCGTCATGTTTTATGGCACGATCGCTGCAGGTTATTGCCATGCGCATGCGTGGCCACGTACCCGGCCAATATCTGGCCCTTTATTTCATGGAGGCCGGGAATTTTAGGCGGCACGGCTGCTATCCACTCATTGGCCGCAGGATTGGTGAGGGAGCGCCGCTGATTTTTTCCACGTAAAACGCCACACATCTTCTGCACTTAGCCTCAGAAATGGTGAATCCAGCCCCATAGTTACACTGTACAGGGCCATGTCTATGGAGTGGAGTCTCACTGGTGGTACGAGTTAGGATACTGGTCTTGACTCCATACACCTAAAGCACGGAACATCTATTCCTGCAGGGAGCACCATCGAGAGGAATGAAGAGACAAGTATGACTAACAATAGCACCCTCTACTCGTCAGGTTCCAATGCTGAAAATCCTGGGCTCAGGCACCCATCTATTCCCCCAGTACTGCTCAAACTGACAGTCGCAAGGTGTGGAAAGTGGTCTTATTCTGCTTTTAAAAAAATGGGGTGGAGGTTATGTTCAGCAGCAAAGTAACAATATTCATTGCTGACCTCAATGGTAGCTACACCCACAAAGATCTAGCAAGCTCTGTGCATAAATTTCCCTTTTCCAGCTGGCAGTTTGAATCTAGCTCTAAGTTAAGGAGATCTACAGGTATCCAACAGCACCAGCAAACAAGCTGCCAATCGCATTGATGCATTTTCACGAACAGCAATCCAGGAAGTTAATTGCATTTTGTTTTTAATTTAAGTATTTCAGATATTGCTGCATTACGAAAGAAGATGAAGCATCACGAACTTTACATTTTTAATTATTTTAAAATATGTGGGCTTTTTGCATCACAATACAGAAATGCGGTGTTTGACAAATATGCAATGCGTTTTTCAGTGCTAGTGATTAGCAGTAATTGTGAACTTAGTCCATTGCTCAAAGCTGCTTACATCTCATTCACCAAACTGAAAGCTTTCCCAGGGTTTCTGAAAGAGAGATCAAAAGTGTGAGACTGAAAGTTTTCATCAGTTGAATGACTTCCAATTAATTGCAGACGGGGGAAACTACAACCCATGGAAGATCATAGAATCTCTACAGTACAGAAGGGGGCCATTCACCCCATCGAGCCTGCACCGACCCCTGGAAAGATTACCCCACCTAGGCCCATGCCCCAACCCTATCCCTGCAACCCAGCAAGCCGGCCCAACCTTTTTGGACAATTTAGCACGGCCAATCCACCTAACCTGCACATCTTTGGACTGTGGGAGGAAACCGGAGCACCAGGGAGAAGACATGGGAAGGATGTGAAAACGCCACACAGACAGTCACCCGGGCCAGAATTGGACCTGGGACCCTGGCACTGTGAGGCAGCAGTGCTAACCACTGTGCCGCCTCGATCGTAGAACCATTGACAGCAAGCCCTGGTTCTCTGCGTTATTCTGCACACGTGCGGACTCCTGAATCTGCTGTCAGTTTCAGTGAAGTGATGATGGTGGAAACTGACAGTTTACCACAGCAGAATCTGCGCCAAAATTGCTGCTGTTGTTTTTTTGGACAGTTTTTCATAACTAGTTTGTTTTGGCAGTGAACATTTCCCTGCTTGTGTGTTGAAAATTCCGCATCAATTTCTTCCCACTCTCGACTCCCATCTTTTTGCTGGTATATTCTGGCAAATAGACACTTTTGTTCGAGGTGGGGTTGAACTTTGTAAACGCAGTAAAATACACCACGGGGTGGTCAGGTTGACTTCACTGATTGTGTAAAATAGATACGAGCAATTCAAATACTTCTTCTGATTTTCAGTAATTGACCCAACTGTCGACTCTCTGGGGTTGTGCAATATTAAAAATGAGCAAAATAATGTGTTTTCAGGAAATATATTTTATGTGGGGATGGACCTAATAGAGGGAATGAACACTCCCATCATTTGGCAGGCTAAAGGAGCAGCCACATTTTTATCACAGAGCGATTTCAACTTTTCAAGGTTAACATTCCTGTAACTTGCTCCATTTCTTGTTTTTTTTCCTCTCCCTTTCATGTTTCCATCGACCCTTCAAAGTGTTCTCCCATTTTGTTTCTCCCACAATTTTTTGTTGCTGGAGGTTGTGGACCTTCTGTGAATCATCAGAGCATTTTCCGTTTTCATTTCAGCTTTTTTTTACCTCTTTTCATCACTTACTTCACATTGCAGAACCACCTGACGGTCGGGGCCTATAAAGGCACAGTCACGGCCACCAGGGAGAAGTATAAATCGAGCCTGAGATCCAACATTATCCAAACTTGGGCAAGTTCTGAAGAATTGAGCCAAAGTTAAGATTTGCAAGGTTTGGACCGAGCTCAGGTTTTTTTTTCTTCTTTTCTCTCTCCCCAGTGGTGAAGTGGAAACTTGGAGCCAAGCCAGGAGTTCACTTTGTCAAGAAGCTCATGGAGGGAACTGTAGTTTCAGCAGTTTGAGTTTGCTTCAGGTTCTCTGGGAGACAGGCCACTCACTGCCGCGGATGAACTCACTTCATTCTCAAGCAGATCAATTGTTGGAAACGTATCCATTTTCAAACAGGTGAAGAGTACAAACTACTGGGGCAATACGACTGGCTAAGTGTGTGGCTTGCTGGCGAGATGAATCAAGGGTGTAAAGACAATCAATAAAAAATAATAGAGAGAAGGAGCAATAAAATTTAAAATATTAAAGAATTGAATATTCCGAACATGTCAATATTTTGTTGTGATTGAACCGTTGCAATGCATTCTAACAATGGGACCTGGGAAATCCGTCAATGTGCTCGAGTCCAGAGGGATTTTAGTGTCTCATATAGAATCTGACAGACTGCCAGTCCAGTTATTCTGGAGACCACATATCCTGCCAGTCTGTCAGAAACCACCCTCGCCCAGACAACACAACTATGTTTGCATGACACATCAGAGATAGGAGCGGATGGGGGAGGGGGAGATGAGGGGATGTTCTCAAGACAGCCAAGCTGAAGCAACGTACTAATTACATTTACATCATTGGGCTGGATTACGTGATTGCATGAGCTGTCCAGTGTAAAGCAACAGGCCAGGGTCCTATGCAAACCACCCATATTCGGATGAGGCAGAATAAAATAACTGAAACAACTACTGCTCCAAATTGCTCCTCTTTTCAGAGCTTCCACGTACTCAATAGAAACAAGTGATGAATAGGTTTATTTTGTGTGACTGTTGTATCCTCAATAACGATGCTGGAGAGTAAAACGGTAAAGCAGGCTTTAATAAGCGAAGAACTAGCCTGGTGCCGAGACGGGTGCTTACTGGGTGCCGCCTGCAAGGGGGCCTTATATACAACTCCCAGGTGGGCGGAGCCGAAGGCGGAGTCCCCCAGGGTTCCAAGCCCGGTCTAATAGGGGACATTAGCTTACATGATGATAAGGGTACAGTAATACAATAACCGTTCAACACAGTGACTTTCTATTACAATTACACGTTATTCTCTAATAATGCTTTCACCCTTGATTTATGGTTGCTGCTCCCCAACAGGCAGCTTCTTTTAGTCAAAAACACAGGGTAATCTATCCCATAGCACATACTGTGCACTAGAGCATGCATTATGTTGATAGGATGTTGTTTTGAGGCAACTGGCTGTGTTGGCTTGTGCACAGGCAGTTATTATCACAAAGGATTGAACTGGTTGTGGATTGTACTCAAGAGCAATATTATTATTGCACAGCAATGCTGGTGCATAGTAATGCCATCACCGCACCTCAGTACCGACACTGCATAGCAACACTGGCTCTGCATAGCAATAAAATAATTTGACAGTCCTAATAGCGCTGGGCATGACAAGTTTTGTTTTTACAAATACCACAACTGAGAGGGCACAGCTAGTTGGAAAGTCTGAACAAGGTTTGGGCTTTTTTCCCGCGAGAAAAGAAGGTTGTGGGGAGGGGGTAAACTTATACTTTAAAAAAAATTATGAAGGTGTTTGATAGTGTAGGTATAGAGACGTTGTTTCCACTTGTGGAGTGCTCAACATTAGAAGTTATGAACATAAGATAGCCAGCCACGAATGAATTCAGGAGAAACGGTTTTACCCAGAGGGTGATGAGAATGTGGAGCATGCTATCACCTGGACTATATGAGGTGCATTCATTTAAGTGAAAGCTAGATCATGATTTGAGGGGAAAAGGATAGGAAAAAGTGCAAATCGGATGAGATGAAATAGGACACAGGAAGGTTTGCGTAGAGCATAAATATCGCCATAGACCAAGAGACCAGCGATGGGTAACCTGCAGTCCAGGGTCACATCTGGGTTCTGAGTTCAGCCCAAGAGACATTTTGTTGACCGTCGTCCATGCACAGGATTGCCACATTGCGCTGGTTTCTGTCTGCGTAATTGTGACAGAGGTGATACCCATGTAAAGCAAGGGCAAGTGAAGTGAGGTGCGTGCTGATTGTGCACAACACTGACTGTGAGAGCCGAGCACTCCCTCTCCGTTAATATTTATTTTTGTTTTTACCATTTGAAGTTGATGATAGATTTATTAATATATAAATAATTAGGTGTTTTCTACAACTCATTATGACATATTTGGCGTGTATTAAATGGATTTAATCTTATTCATGGGTCATGGTTAGTGAACAAGTCCAATTTCAATCTTGTGACCCACTGAGATGAAGGAGAGCCACCCATGCAGCCACTGATTAGCCCAGGTCACCCATCACTGAATTAGACCAACTGACCTCCTGTCAAGCAGATTCTATGTAGATAAATTTTTGTTTCAGGATTCTTCAGATTTAATGTTAGACAGGCTCAGAAACTAACCCCTTAATCCTAAATTCAAGCATAAACAGATTGGAAAAGCCTTCGCAAACCCACCATGGGATAAGTATTTGAAACACCTACGAGGAAACACCTAGATGTAACTATTTCCACTAGATACCGGCGGGGGGTCGGAGATGTCCCACATGTCCGCTGCGCGGTCGGGAACACGGCCCATTGGGAGCGGAGCATCCGGGGAGGGACTTCAGGTGACGATCCAACGCCGTTCCAATGACGTGCGGCACGTGACTCGATGATGCCATTTCAGAGGGGGCGGAGGATAGAAAACCTGCGTCAAACCAGCGCTGTGACCGATTTGGGCGTCAGAAGGGATTCTCCACCCAATCGCCGATTACGATATCGGCGTCGGGGAACGGTGAATCCTGCCCTATGTTTTCCCACCGGAGGAAAATTGCTACTGATTTACTATCCCAGTGTTCTCAGTGCAAATCACAAAGCAATTCAGTATCCCTCACCATGCGATTTATGCATGCAAGGTGAGGAACAGGAGGGATTCTTGAGGGAATCCTGCTCTCAGGCCGCCATTTTGAGAGAGAGGGTCAATAGCGAAGTTCTGCGGCTGTCTATCGCTCCCGATCCTCAAATCAGCCCCCTAACCCCCCCCCCCCCCCCCACATTGTGAGGCAGCCCCCTACCCCCAGATCTCATGGTTGCCCCCCCATCCCTCAAGCATAGGGGTGACCTGACCTCCTCCCAGGGACTCCTGAAATACGAGACCCCCCACGGGGACCTCCTAACTAAAGAGACCCCCCAGAGACCCCTAATTAAAGGGATCCACTCAGGGTCCCCTAACTAAAGTGACCCCTTGAACTAAAGGGAGCCCCCCCCAAAGACTCCCTGACCAAAGGGGCCCTCCCAGAGACTCCCTAACTAAAGGGACCACCCATGGGGACCCCCTAATGGAAGGGGCCCTCCCAGAGACTCCCTAACTAAAGGGACCCCCACAGGAGGGACCTCAAAATAAAAGGGAACCCCACAGTGACACCCTAACTAAAGGGGCCCTTCCAGATTTCCCTTAACTAAAGGAACCCTCCCCCAGAGACCTCCTAACTAAAGGATCCCCTCCCCTTCCCCAGAAAAGAGACCCCTGGTCTGGAAGCTAGACAGCAGTCCCGACAGGGGCGGAGAAAACAATTGCAGTTGTAACACTCACCTGGAGCACCACCTGTCCATTGCACAGAGAACCACTATGACCTGTGTTCAAACCCCTCAAATCCTTTAGCAGCACATCATTCACTCTTTTCTGGTGGTGGTCTGTGATTGACAGCTTCCACAAAACAGCTGTGAGCCTTGCTTCATCCATCTTTTTCACTCTAAGCGTTGTAATTGTGAGGGGGTCCCTCTCGTTAGGGGTTCTCTGTGGGGGCACGTTTACTTAGGGAGTCCCTGTGGTGGGGTGGGGGGGGGGTCCTTTTCCTTAGGGAGTCTCTGGGGAGAGCTACTTTAGTCAGGACATTCCCCTGGGGATCTCTCTATTTAGGAGGTCAGGATCCCATTAGTTAGGGGATCTCTGGGGGTTGGTCCCTTTAGTTAGGGGGTCTCTGGGGATGTGTCTTTATTAGGCGGTCTCTGAGGAGGGGAGGGCCACTGGGGGAGTTCTGGTGCAGGTGGGTTGGGATGTCTGGCATTGTGCGGGGGCAGGTCACCCCCTTGGCCTACAGCGAGGACCACCACATCAGGGCCACATTTGTCCATACCTATTGTGATCCACGCCCAGGTGAATCCCGGCCCAGAGGACCGGGAGAATCTGGTGCCCGGTCCGCTAAGTCCCATTTATATCCTCCTGCTGGCACGTGGATGGGAATCCCACTGCCAGCGGCGGGCCGGAGCATAGCGGTCAGTTCGGTACCCGGTGCGAACCTCGATTTCGGCCAGATGCTCGATTCTCCGCCCGATTGCGATCCGTCGTCGCGGGACAGGGAATCCACCCCACTGTTTTTGACTGAGGAAAACCAGGAAAACACATTTCAGACTGTAAAGTACATATGTGTGCAAATGTGCACACTCCTCTTCACTCATGTACTCTTAGGGTCACTTCTTCTATTCCTTTTGGCACTGGAGTTCTTAAACCCAGACACATTTACTTTCCATCCTCCTAGTTTAACAAAGTCCCGAAGCTATTAAGATAAAAAAAAACAGGTGAATGGCTTTGTTGAAGGATCGCCTGCAGGGATGGGTTGAGACCAGTATATACCAGTCAGTGCTGAACCTGAAAAAGTGGAATTCCAACCAAAGCAAAAATATTTCTGGGTCAGGAATAAAGCAGCTCAGCTCCAGTATGTTGAAAGTAGAGACAGGGAAACAGAATCAAATCTGTTGACTTATTGTGGCCCTATGTTTAAGTTAAAGAAAAGGTTAAGTGACACACTCTGAGCAATTAGTTATTTTCGATCTGATGATTAACCAAAGGACGGTTGTTTTGTTTATGTTGCCAATCATGTTGACCGGCATCTGCTAATATTAGTGTCTGAGGAAACCACAGACAACCTAATTTTCCTTTGTTGCTTTTAGTGCTATAAAAACATTTTTTTTTTAAAATTTGCCCACGTGCAGTCTTTTGCATTGCCTTGAATATGAAGCTGTTTCCAGGGAAAAGATTTATATTGCATGGAGATATATCCAATCTTATGCTGCAGTTTTGGTTTAGCAAGTGCAACATAATGACTTGCTCTGGTGGGGACGACAGCAACCTCAAACTTAAATTCAACTTCCTAGCATTGGCACTGAGCAATGGTGCCACCTCTGCATCAGTACGACAAATACCACTGACGGAAACGCAATGTCAGCTGCAATAGGTGAAATCCACTCAAAGCAGAAATCTTGGATTTGCCAGTTTGTTACACACCTTTCACTGAAACATAGCTTGTCACACAACCCCCATTAACTGAGCAGTTGTGATATTCAACAGGGGCTTAATCATCAGAAATGAGGTTTCCTTCACAATTAGCCTCGCACGTAAAGTGAAGTTAAGAAGTCCTTTAACAAAGTCACTTTGCAAGAATAGTGAAATGGGAACAGGTTTTTGCTGCAAAATGGTAAAACTGATCAGCAAAATCATAGAATCATAGAATTTACAGTGCAGAAGGAGGCCATTGGGCCCATCGAGTCTGCACCGGCCCTTGGAAAGAGCACCCTGCCTAAGACCATTCCTCCACCCTAACCCCATAACCCCACTTAACCGTTTTGGGACACTAAGGGCAATTTAGCACAGCCGTTCCATCTAACCTGCGCTTCTTTGGACTGTGGGAGGAAACCGGAGCACCCGGAGGAAACCCACGCAGACATGGTGCTGAAATCTCGGTCAAGGTCACAGACGTGAAGCTTCCTAGCAACAAGAGTTTACATCTCCACGCTGCCTGTCCGTGAAGGCCACTGCTCACAGTTGAGGTTGTCGGGGCAGCTATTTGTTAATCCTCAGCTTGTGGAACAGTGTTAAAATGTGACAGATTAAGGAAGTGATGGCCGGCACAGTGGAGCAGTGGTTACCACTGGTGCCTCATGGCGCTAAGGACCCAGGTTCGATCCTGGCTCTGGGTCATGGTCCGTGTGCCGTTTGCACATTCTCCCGTGTCTGCGTGGGTCTCACCCCCACAACCCAAAATATGTGCAGAGTAGGTGAATTGGCCATGCTAAATTGCCCCTTAATTGGAAAAAGAAATTGGATACTCTAAATTTACAAGGAAAAAAACAGTAGAAAGAGGAGATATCTTTTCTTAAGTTCATTTATGTGCTGTGAGGGCGGCATGTGGTGCAGTGGTTAGCACTGGGACTGCGGCACTGAGGACCCGGGTTTGAATCCCGGCCCTGGGTCACTGTCCGTGTGAAGTTTGCACATTCTCCCTATGTCTGCGTGGGTTTCACCCCCACAACCCAAAGATGTGCAGGTTAGGTGGATTGACCACGCTAAATTGCCCCTTAATTGGAGAAAAATAATTGGGTACTCTAAAGTTATTGATTAAAAAAAAATAATTTATGGGATGTGGGCATCGCTGGCCATGCTAGTATTTATTGCCCATACCGAGTTTCCCTTCAGAACGTGGCAGTGAGCTGCCTTCTTGAACTGTTGCAGTCCCTGAGGTGTAGGTACACACACAGTGCTGCTGGCAAGGCAGTCCCAGAACTTTGCCCCAGCGACAGTGTAGGGACGGCGATTTATTTCCAAGGCAGGCTAGTGAGTGACTTGGAGGGGAATCTGTAGGTGGTGGGGTTCCCAGGTATCTGCTGCTCTTGTCCTTCTAGATGGTCGTGGTCGTGGGTTTGGAAGGTGCTGCCTAAGGAAACTTGGTGAGGTACTGCAGTGCTTATTGTAGATGGTGCACACAGTTGCCACTGTCCGTCGGTGGTGGAGGGTGTGAATGTTTGTGAAAGGAGGAGCAATCAAGCTGGATGCTTTGTCCTGAATTATGATGAGATTCTTGAGTGTTGTTGGAGTTGCACTCATCCAGGCAAGTGGAGAGTCTTGGGCGCCATGGTAGCACAATGGTTAGCATTGTTGTTTCACAACGCCAGGGTCCCAGGTTCGATTCCCGGCTTGGGTCACTGTGCGGAGTCTGCACATTTGTCTGTGTCTGCATGGACTTCCCCCGGGTGCTCCGGTTTCCTCCCACAAGTCCCAAAAGATGTGCTGTAAGGTAATTTGGACATTCTGAATTCTCCCTCCATATACCTGAACAGGTGCCGGGATGTGGCAACTCAGGGCTTTTCACGGTAACTTCATTGCAGTGTTAATGTAAGCCTACTTGTGACAATAAAAACTATTTAAAAAAAAGAGTATTCCATTACTCTCCTGCGTTGTGGATGGCGGATAGTCTTTGGTGGGTCAGGAGATGAGTTACTCACTGCAGGATTCCTAGCCTTTGACCTGTTCTGGTAGTCACAGTATTTCTATGGCAAGTCCAGTTCAGTTTTTGATCAATGGCAAGCCCCAGGATGTTGATAGTGGGGGATTCAGCGATGGTGTTGCCAATAAATGTCAAGGGGTGATGGTTAGATCCTCTCTTCTTGGAGATGCCTGGCACTTGAGTTGTGTGTCTGTTACTTGTCATTTCTCAGCACAAGCCTGAATATTGTCCAGGCATTGTTGCATTTGGACATGAACCATTTTAGTGTTCAAGAAGTCACGGATGGTGCTGAACATAGTGCAGTCATCTGCAAACATCCCCACTTTTCAGGGCCTGGTTTAGACAGCTGGTTTGTGATGCAAAACAAGGCCAGCAGCGCGGGTTCAATTCCCGTACCAGCTTATCCGAACAGGTGCCAGAATGTGGCGACTAGGGGCTTTTCACAGTAACTTCATACTTGTGACAATAAAAGGTTATTATTATTTTATTTTTTAAATTTAGTGTACTCAATTCATTTTTTCCAATTAAGTGGCAATTTAGCGTGGCCAATTCACCTACCTTGTACATCGTTGGGTTGTGGGGGCGAAACTCACGCAAACACGGGGAGAATGTGCAAACTCCACACGGACAGTGACCCAGAGCCGGGATCGAACCAGGGACCTCGGCTCCATGAGGCTGCAGGGCTAACCCACTGCGCCACCATGCTGCCCATAAAAGGTTATTATTATTATTACTTCTAACCTAATGGAAGGAAGGCCATTGATGAAGCAGCTGAAGATGGTTGGGCCTCGGACACTATCCTGAGCAATTCATGCAGTGATGTCCAGGAGCTGAGATGATTGACCTCCAACCACCACAATCACCTTCTTTTGTGCCAGGTATGAATTTAACCAGTGGAGATCTTTTCCCCCTGATTCCAATTTACTCCAGTTTAGTTTGTGCTCTTTGATGCCATACTCGGTCAAATGCTGCCTTGATGACAAGTGCAGTCACTCTCACCTCATCTCTGGAGTTCAGCTCTTTTATCCATGATTGATCCAAGGCTGTAATGAAGTCAAGAGCTGAGTGACCCTGGCAGAATCCAAACTGAGCATCTATGACCAGGTTATTGCTGAGTTAGTGCTGCTTGATAGCACTGTTAATGACCCCTTCCATCACTTTGCTGATGATGGAGAGTAGACTGATAGGGTGGTAATTGACTGGGTTGGATTTGTCCTGTTTCTTGCGTGCAGGACACACCTGGGCAATTTTCCACATTGCTGGGTAGAACTGGTTTTGCATGTTCCATCTATGCTGCCTGTCAATCAAACTGTTTGGCCAGGAAAGTAGAGACAGTATGCGACCCATTGAAAAATAGGAGGAAAAACTGTGGATCAAAAGAAATATGTACAATGATGATTAGAAAAATATTGAAACAAATGCAGGGAGCAATTGACGTTCAACATTATTTAATCTACTTTCCCCCTAAAATATAAATCACCCATAAAATCATCATGGAAGGCTAAAATGGCTGGATTTCACAGACGCCCAAGAGCTATCCATTTACCATGATCTTTTCTGAGGCCTTTGCCTCCATTTCTTTGTTTGTTGGACATTATTTGATTGCTCGTCTTAGCTGTCCTAATTTATCTGTCGTCCAATTTTAACCTTGGTTTTCTTTATTCTTTCTGGGGATGTGGGCATCGCCAGCAAAGCCAGAATTTGTTGCCCATCCTTAATCACCCATTAACTGAGTGGTTTGCTTGACCATTTCACATTTCACAGGGCAGTTAAGAGTCAATCACATTGCTGTGGGTCTGGGGACACACATCGGCCAGACCAAGGAAGGATGGCAGATTTCCTTCCCTAAAGTTCGTTAGCCAACCAGATTTGTTTTTAGAACATCCGCTGATAGGTGCCATGGTCACCATTACTGAGACAAGCTTTGTAATTCCTGATTTATTCATTGAATTTAAATTCCATCCACTGCCATGGTGAGATTTGAACCCATGTCGCCAGAGTATTAGCTTGGAACTCTGGATTGTTAGTCCAGTGACACATCACCGCCTTCTCCTAAATTTCCTGCTGAGTGCAATTTGGCGCATTGTTCCAGTTCGGCTAACCACTGCCGTTTTGTGTCTATGGTGCTCTATTAAATCCACACTCAAGGCCTCTGTTCAAAGCTTAAGACCCGCAATTTCATTGCAACTTAAACTTTTGATGGCAGCCATCAAGCCCTTTTGACCTTCTCTGCACCTCCACCGTGACTTGAATGTTTTAATTCTCGAGGAGCAAAACGAAGATGGATCGAAAGGTGCAATGTATGTAACCTGGGTACTGGACAGCTACACAAAAGGTATTTATGAATACGAATTGTGCAGCAGCCGCATGGCTCTATCTTGCTCCCTAAATGTCTTTGCCCAGGAGTCTCTCTCACCATGGGGTGATTCCGCACTCTGAGTCCTGATTGGTCACCGAGGCCAGGTGACTCTCACTCTGCTGTTTTGCCCGGAAAGGAATAATCCTCCTTTAACTCCATTATACAAGGGCAGCACGGTGGCGCAGTGGTGAGCAGCGCTGTCTCACGGCGCCGTGGTCCCAGGTTCGATCCCGGCTCTGGGTCTCTGACTGTGTGGAGTTTGCACATTCTCCCCGTGTTTGCATGGGTTTCGCCCCCACAGCCCAAAGATCTGCAGGTTAGGTGGATTGGCCACGCTAAATTGCCCCTTAATTGGAAAAAATTAATTGGGTACTCTAAATTTATTTTTAAAAACTCTATTATAGAACACAAATAACTAATTCACTCTGTCCGAAATAATAATTAACCATTATGTAGATGAGTTGGACATTTATAAATTGAGTCTTTGAGGGGTTTTCTGTTTCTTGTAAGGCAGTGTAATTCTGTTGTCTGAGATGCTCCCACAGGATCAACGCTAACAGGAACGGCAATAACGGGTACCTCTTGCGGCACAAGCAATTCATTACTATTTGCTTCCACAGAGATATCAGTTATGTTGACAACAGGTTGAGCAGGTACTTTGGTGCTTGCAGGTTTGAAAACATTTCTTGATGGCAATGATCACTGTTGGACCATCTCTCCGCTCCTCAGGTGGTCCACGTGGTTATGAACAATCGGCCTCTCCACTTCCATTTGGTATGAAAGGGGTCCGTCCGGTCTCAGAGACAATAATTCCGGGGATCCAAATTGATCCACCGAAATTCCTCACGTATAAGGCTTCATTGACCATAAATAATTGTGCTGTACTTTGTAAATCATGGCTGCCTTTCTGATTACTTCAGCTGTCTTCTACCCTCCCTGGCAAATTTGGAAACACCAGGCTCAATGTTGTTCTGAGACAACGTTTCTTTAGCAGTTCTACTGGTGGAATTTCTTGACGCCAATGATTAGTGATAGTCATTCCTTCTCAATTTGTCAGTAGCCTTTTTTGACCTGTCAAAGCCATCGTCCATCTGATGAGGTAACACCACATCAACACCACATGGCGAGGCGTTGCAGGTCAATGTCAGTTCTTTATAGGGTTGTAGTGTACTAACAGGTTTCAAGAATACAGCAATTGCATTAATCTGTTGAAAACTTCCTCCTGGGGACCCTTCCAAGACCAACAATGGTGTTTCTTTAGCAGAATAAGCAAGGGAGCCAATATCTTCGACAAGTTTGGTAAAAAAGCGTCCATTATATTTTACCATTCCCACAAATGATTTGAGTTCAGTTGTGTTTTTGGGGGCAGATGCCTCTTTTACCACATTGACCTTGTTTCCATGGGCTGTAATCCTTGTGCACCTACACGGTGACCCAGGTAGGTCACCTCAGTGGTTTGAAAGGTACGCTTCTCTTTCTTGAGGTGAACTCCAGACTCCTAAAATCTCTTTATCACCTCTTCTAACCTATTGGATCTTTCCCTGAATGTAGGGAATTTTGGTAACCTAAAACCAATGCATCAACTACCTCACTAGCCACTTCTCTTAAGAGCCTAGAATGTAATCCAGCAGGACCCAGGGACTTGTCAGACCGCAATTTACCCAATTCAACTTCCCTGCCTACTGTAATTTTCTCCAGTTCGTCCCTCCCTTCCATTTTTTGGTTTAAAGCTATTTCTGGGATGTTACTTTCATCCTCTATAGTGAAGACCGACACAAAGTGCCTGTTCAAATCCTCAGCCACCTCCTTATTACCTTCTATGGGACCAATGCTCACTTTGTTAACTCTTTTTAAAATATCTATAGAAACTCTTATCAGTATGAAACCAAAGGGTCAGAGAATAGTTAGCATGACATCACTGCACGGAATTCAATGCAGCTTTACTTATAAATACCTGTGTGATTAATGACCCCTCAGGTGATAATGAATTTAGCAAAACTGCATTTAAGGTCATAGGGTTTGTTGTAACCTACCTGCTTACCATTGGCTGGGGACTAATGACAATCCCACAATCCTGCGGGAGTATGAGCTTCCCCAATGAGGGGGGCAGAGAAATCATTAGCAGACTCCCTGTATAAATAAAGCTGGCCAGTTTGGAACCAACAGGAAGGAGTCAGCAGCAAGCGAAGTTGCTGCTGCTGTTGTATATATATGTTATTGTAAATAAATATTATTTATTTGTATCCTTAAAACTTGTGCTGGATTCTTTGTGGCCCTCACAAAACTGGCGATGAGGGTTAAAGTGAATAGCTGTCTACACTGCTGAAGCCACCTCCCTGGATTTTTGTTGGATACAGGTTGGAAGTTGTTTTCTATTACACCATGCCTCTGTACGGACGTTTGGATGTTTTTGATGCTGCGCTGGAAAGCTGGAACCAGTACACACAACGGATGCGTTACTATTTCTGGGCAAACAATATCACCGAAAACAAGTGCCAGGTTTGTAATATTGCTCACCGCCTGCGGCCCGCATACGTTTGGGGTGATTAGGTGCCTTACGTACCCAGCTGCACCAGACACCAAAACATTTGATGAACTTGTGAATTTAGTGGGGCAACATTTTAACCCAACCCTGTCCACGATAGTCCAACGGTTTAATACCGCTGAGGGAACCCCAGGAGAATCCCTTGCCGACTTTCTATCCAGGCTACGCAGGATTGAGGAGTACTGTGACTATGGTGAGACCTTGTCAGAAATGTTACGCGACCATTTGGTTTGCGGTATTAACAATGCGGCCACCCAGAGAAAGTTGTTAGCTGAGCCAACATTGACTTTACAACAGGCCCCCGCCCCGACTGACACTTCACATCTTCGTTCTTTTCTCGGCCTCGTAAACTATTACGGGAAGTTCCTCCCCAATCTGGAAACTACACTAACCCCGTTGCACCTTCTGCTAAAGAAAAATCACACCTGGGTTTGGTGTCAGCTGCAAGAAACTGCTTTCTAGCGGGTAAAACAACAATTGTCGTCATCTGTGTTACTAAACCACTATGATCCTGGAAAACCTTTGCTCGTCACATGTGATGCATCCCCGTATGGTATTGGGGCCGTCCTGTCCCACAAGATGGAAAATGGGGCTGAGCGGCCGATAGCTTTCGCCTCCCGCACATTGACTGTGCGGAAATAAAGTACGCGCAGATCGAGAAGGGCCTGGCAGTGGTCTTTGCGGTGAAACGTTTCCACCAGTACGTGTATGGCCGCCACTTCACTGTCGTGACTGATCATAAGCCTCTGCTGGGACTTTTCAGAGAGGATAAGCCAATATCGCCCATTGCTTCCGCACGGATCCAGCGCTGGGCTTTGTTGCTCGCTGCATACGAGTATTGTCTGGAGCGCAAACCAGGAACGCAGATAGTGAATGCCGACGCACTGAGCCGATTGCCTTTAACAACCGGCCCCATGTCGACCCTCACGACCGGTGAGGTGGTTGCAACCCTAAATTTTATGGACACCTTGCCTGTCACGGCATCACAGATGCATGCGTGGACCCAGACGGAGCCAGTCCTGTCAAAGGTTCGGCACATAGTCCTGTATGGTGGGCAGCATAGACAGCTCCCAGGCGAGTTGTGGGCATTTTCATCCAAGCTGTCAGAATTCAGCGTGGAAGACGGCATCCTCTTGTGGGGGACGCGTGTGATTGTCCCGGAAAAAGGACAGGAGCTGATACTAAGAGACTTGCACAATGGGCATCCAGGTGTGACCAAAATGAAAATGTTGGCCCGGAGTTATGTCTGGTGGCCAGGCCTCGATGCCGACATTGAGAAGGTAGCCCAAAACTGCTCCATTTGCCAGGAGCTTCAGAAGCTTCCGCCGGCCGCGCCCCTACATCACTGGGAATGGCCAGGGCGGCCTTGGGCGCGCTTGCTTGCGGATTTCGCCGGCCCCTTTCAAGGATCCATGTTCCTTCTATTAATCGACGCCCAGTCTAAATGGCTAGAGGTGCATAAGATGCTAAAAGTCCTGCGCAACAATTGTGAATATGCATTTGTCTTTTAGAACGCATGGCCTCCCCGAGGTGCTGGTCACTGATAACAGCACTCCATTCACAAGTGAGGAGTTTGCGAGGTTCATGAAGATGAATGGCATACGCCATATCCGCACTGCCCCTTACCACCCGGCTTCAAATGGGTTGGCGGAGCGCGTAGTGCAGACATTCAAACGAAGCCTAAAGAAGCAGTCTTCCGGGTCAATGGACACGAGACTGGCTCGCTTTTTGTTTTCGTATAGGACCACCCCTCATGCGGTGACTGGGGTAGCTCCCGCAGAACTCCTAATGGGCCGGAGGCTTCGCAAGCATGGTTTTCCCGGACATTGGCGCAAAAGTACGCCACACACAAGAACGGCAGGAACATGGATTTTCTCGACATCTGCCGATTCGGCAGTTTGCGCCCGGTGACCCAGTGTTCGTTCGGAATTTTGCTGGTGGTATCCAGTGGGTCCCTGTCGTAATCTTTCACTCAACGGATCCTATATCTTACCGGGTTCAAGCCCAGGGTCGTCTCCAGCGCAAACATGTAGACCACGTTCGGTCCAGACGACTATCCCTTCCAAAGATTCCCCGCCCCTGGAGCTCATTTCTACAGCCACAGAGACCAGAGACAATGGAAAGTAGTCCTCACAATCTTCCTCTGGTGCCTCACTCAAAGCCTGCGCAGGAAGTTACAGAACCGCGTGGAGATAGAGACGCCGAGATGATGGAGGCAGCAGACTCTGACTCCGAGATGGAGACACAGGACGCATCAGAGGGGGAATCCTCGGGCCCACGGGCCGTGGATGTACAACCGTTACGCCGTTCATCACGGAAGCGCCGGTCTCCATCTCGTTACACGCCGCCCGATCCAGCGCCTCATGCAAATGGTGTCCGGCCTGCGGCAAAACGAGTCCAACGCCCTCCTTCGCCAGGGTCTTCGGTGGATTCCTTGGACTTTGGGGGGGAGGGATGTTATAACCTGCCTGCTTACCATTGGCTGGGGACTAATGACAATCCCACAATCCTGTGGCAGTATGAGCTTCCACAATGAGGGGACGGAGAAATTATCAGCAGACTCCCTGTATAAATAAAGCTGGCCAGTTTGGAACCAGCAGGAAAGAGTAAGCAGCAAGCGAAGTTGCTGCTGCTGCTGTTGTATATATATATGTTATTGTAAATAAATGTTATTTCTTTGTAGCCTTAAAACTCGTGCTGGATTCTTCGTGGTCCTCACAAAAGGATCAAACTCTTTTCTTTTCAGGAATATGTCCAGCTCCAGCAAATCTATTTGTGCTGTCTGCCTCAATGGCCTTTTCGGAGTCTAGAATACAGAATATTTTCCTGCCTTTAAGGTAATGTGACAACAAACAATAACAAATTGCATTTACACAGCACCTTCAATGTAGGAAAACACAGGACCATTATCAAACAAGCACTGTCTCATTATCCACTGTGCTGGAAATGTGCAGCACATACAAACAGTCCCTCTTTCACATGCCTCATCCACCCCCGACCCCATCCCCAACCCCAGGTTTTTCATCAGGTACTGTGGCCTGAGAACTGGTGCACACAAGCAAGATTGTGTCCCCCATGACATCACCATAGTTCAGCGCTCCACCTAGTGGCTCAGCCAAAGCTGGCTGCTCACCAATGGTAGGCGGGTTTAGTGATGGGCACCCCAGAGACTTGCAACCATCTTCTGGCTCTGCCCTGACCTCATTAATTATGCAACCAGGGGTTTTGCACTGTATTTGCTGGAATTGTATAGGGTGTTGGTGAGGCCACATCTGGAGTATTGTGTTCAGTTTTGGTCTCCTTTCCTGAGAAAGGACATATTGACACTGGAGGGAGTGCAGAGGAGATTCACTAGGTTGATCCCAGAGTTGAGGGGATTATATTATGACGAGAGGTTGAGTAGACTGGGACTGTACTCATTGGAGTTTAGAAGGATGCGGGGGGATCTTATTGAGACATATAAAATTATGAAGGGAATAGATAGGATAGATGCGGACAGGTTGTTTCCACTGGTCGGGGAAAGCAGAACTAGGGGGCATAGCCTCAAAATAAGGGGAAGTAGATTTAGGACTGAGCTTAAGAGGAACTTCTTCACCCAAAGGGTTGTGAATCTATGGAATTCCTTGCCCAGTGAAGCAGTAGAGGCTCCTTCATTAAATGTTTTTAAGATAAAGATAGATAATTTTTTGAAGAATAAAGGGATTAAGGGTTATGGTGTTCGGGCCGGAAAGTGGAGCTGAGTCCACAAAAGATCAGCCATGATCTCATTGAATGGCAGAGCAGGCTTGAGGGGCCAGATGGCCTACTCCTGCTCCTAGTTCCTATGTTCTTATTCCATGGCGGGCCAGGCCAGTTGGTGTGTAGTCTGCCGTCCTATCTGGGTGTCTTATTGAAAAGGTGCCCAACATCACTGACCCACTACTGAAGAAAGAAGGTGAACATCCTGAAAAAGAAGATGGATCTCCAGGAACACTCTGAGACTGGAAGATGGATATCTCGATTAGAATGAATCTGGATGATCCACCTGTAGATGCTTCCCCCCACCCCATTATATGGTAGTCCGGCGTCAAGAGCTGCTGGCGGTTGCCATTCCAAACTCCAAAGGCAGTCCAAGGCATTGTTCTGCTGAGCCCTGACAACTGCATGCCATCTTGTTCCAGATGTGTTTTGGGCCAGCGTGGTTTCCCACTGGCGTTGTGGAGAATCAGGCATGTGTGGAAGGAACCGGTTGAGCTATCATCTATATCCTATTAGCCAACCGGGTTTATACCAGCTTCCAGCGGGTTTCCTGATCCGTCATGGCGGGCACCAGCAGGATATCCCACAGGAAATTCATGCCGGTGTGAAATTGATTCTTTGCACTCCACCATTCATCTTGTCATGGCGGAGCCATGGGAAAATACCACCCATAGAATGGAGCTGGTAGGGTCGATAAAAAGTAACTATTTCTGCTGGTTGGGGAGTTTTAGACTAGGGAGCATAGTCTAAAATAAGAGTGAAATTAGGAAGTACTTGTATACATAAAGGGTGGTAAATGTTTGGAATTTTCCTCTGCAAAAAGCAATTGATTCTTGATCAATTGTTAATTTTAAAACTGAAGTGATAGATTTTATTAACCTGAAATGTTAGGGGAAATAGGGTAAAGGTGGGGATATGAAATTACATCACTAAAAGGCCCGAACAGGATTGAGGGGCAAAAGCTTTTCCTTTTGTTACGATGCTCCTATGATTAACAACTTATGCACAATGGTTATCTTGTGATTCACAAAATTATAGACAGTGCAGGAAAGGAGACCATTGAACCAATTAGAGTCTGTGCTGGCTCCTTCAAAGAGCATGTTTGGTTCTTGTGCAACAACTCAATAGTTGTCAGATACAATGTTCTTTGATTTGGAGGAATTTAATTTTATCTAAATTACCGAAGTGACGGGTGCGATTTAATGGGAACAAAATGGGTGAGATTCTCCAGTTGGGAGACTAGTGTTGACGCCAGTGCAGAACTCGTGGACTTCCACGACAGGAAAATTGGCGCCACACCTAGACCGATTCTGCGACTATTACGGGGCGAGCACCAGTGCCGCGTGGAACACAATTGTTTCCAATGAAAAATGGTGCGGGATTCGTCATTGACACTCAGGAAGCTGACAAGCTGCAGACACTTCACACTTCACACACCACACACACTCATCCCAGTCAACAAGATGGCACTGGTTGTGCTGGAGTGTGCCCATACAGCTGATGGATTGTCTGGGGCAAGAGGGCACCCATTGACGACGCTGCGGAGGTGCTGGAGCATTGCGATTTGGTGTCAAATCGGCACCTGCCGTGATTTTGGCGTTTGAACCGATTCTCCATCCGATCGCCTTTCCCGATTTCAGCGTCGGCTAATGGGGAATCCCACCCCATGTTCTCTCACCGGAGGAGAATTGCAACCAATTTACCTTCCTCCTGAGAGCGCTAATCGGGAAGCAATTCAGTTTCTCTCGCTATGCAAATTTGTGCATGACGAGGAGTGCGAGGGATTCACGAAGGAATCCTACTATCGGGCAGCCATTTCGAGCAGTGGCCCAATAGCGCAGTCCCGTGGCTGGCCGCCACCCCTCCCCCCACCCCACATCACAAAGCAGTCCCCGACACCTAGATTACCTTGGTGCTCCCCACTTCCCCCAAGTATGGGGGTGGCCAGACCAGACCCCCCTCCGGGACTCCCTTAATAGGGAGACCTCCCCGGGACCCCCTTAATAGGGAGACCCCACCAGGGATCCCCTTAACAGGGAGACCCCCCAGGGACCCTCTTAATAGGGAGGCCCCCCCGGGGCCCCCTTAATCCAGAGACCTACCAGGGACCCCATAAATAGGGAGACTCCCCAGGGATCCCCTGAATAGGGAGACCCTCCCAGGGACCCCCTGAATAGGGCGACTGACCAGGGATCCCCCTGAATAGGGAGACTGAACAGGGAGCCCATGAATAGGGAGACTGATCAGGGGCCCTCTGAATAGGGAGACTGACCAGGGACCCCCTGAAGAGGGAGACCCTACCAGGGTCCACATGAATAGGGAGGCCCCCCATGGGAACCCCTGACAAAAAGGACTCCCCACAGAGACCCCCTAATTAAAGAGACCCCCACAGGGACCCCCTGACTAAAAGTGAACCCCATTCAGCCACCCCCCCAATAGCCCACCCAGAAAAACAGACCCCTGTCTGGAAGCTACAGAGCAGTCCAGAAAGGGGCAGTGCAAACTTGCTACTGGAACACTTACCTGGGCGATCCACGTGCCCATTCCTGGAAGGAGAGCAGCTGGGACCTGTGTTTCAACCTCTCAGGTGCATTAGCTGCAAACCATTCATTCATTTCTAGTAGTGGGCTGTGAGTGACAGCTACCGCAAAACAGCTGCAGACTTGAGTCATTCATCTCCCGCCAAGGATGAGTGACTCCCAATTTTTCGATTCTCCATCCCATCAGGAAACGCGACTCGGGCGTCCCAGGACGGAGAATTCACCCCAGAGTCCCATTTTGGTGTGTTTCTCGGTAGCTGCAGCGGCAGGGACTCTGTTTTTTTTTTGACCTCAGCAAGGAAAGCCCTACTTATATTAATTTTAAATTGCCAACTCAAACTCCCGACCCCCCCCACCGCGGCCTCTGATCTCACCCCTCCCACCCCATGCTCCAACTTACTGATTAGGGGTTCTCAAGCCCCCTTCATCCCACCTGATAAGAGCAGTGCAGCTCTGGTCACAATCCCTTGCCACCCTGGGCAACCTGCCTCCCGGGTACCTTAGCACTGTCAGCCTTGCACCCTGGCAGTGCCCTTGCCAGCCTGGCAGTGCCCATTGCCATTACTGGCATGCCTGTGTGGTGCTGCCAGGGTGCTAGGCTGGCAGGGTCAAGGTGCCCGGGTGGCATCAGGGTGCCAGGGTACCATCCTGCCCAGAACCTGACCACCTGAGGGCCTCCGATCGCCTGGGAGTAACCCCCCAGGTGCCGTGAGGCCTGGTCCACATTTTTGTGGACCAATGCTAAACGGCGCCACGGCGAGGTCTCCAAGGTGTGGCCGTTCAATCTCAGGCCTTGGGAGGCTCCAGCGCAAACATACTTAAGTGACCTCCACTACTGAAGGTGTTTATTAGTGGTTTATGAACAATGGTTATGATCTCGCAGCACCATTAGACGTAGGCAAAAAACAGATGGCCGCTAAATCTCAGGAGTGGCCAAAAATTAGATTTGCGCCGGTGAGATCCCCCCCACCCCCCCACCCCTGCCAGTGGCATGATCAGATTCATGCCCAGAAATGCATGGAGTCATGCTGGCATGATTTACTGCTGGTTTTCAGGTACAAAAACCAGTTGTGATGACCATGCCAGGGGCACAAGGTGCCCGAAGCCCCTGCGAGTTGTGGGACATGCCTTGGATTTGCAGCCTGGCACCCTGGCATTGCCCCCTGGCAGTTCCCGCGGCAACACTGCGAGGGGGCACTGCGAGGGGGCACTGCCAGGGAGCACTTGCATAGGGGCACAGGAATGGGGGGGGGTTACCCTCCTCCATTGGGGAGGTCTCCCCTTCTATGTGTAGGGAGTGGGATGTGTTCTCCTTATCCGGCAGTTGGAGGGAGTGGCCTGAGTCCGTGAGGGGGGGATCCCGATGTCCGTGGAGAGGGCCGATGTCTGTAGCAAAGGGGGTCCTAATTAAACTTTGCGATCAGAGCGTCCTTTTTAAAGGGTGCCCCAAACTCAGAATTCCGGCGTTGCCAGTGTGTTTAGGCCCCACCCCTCCAGTTAGCTGTGTGATCCTCGTCAGCACGCTGAAATTTTAATCAGGCTTGCAACATTCACATAACTTTTCTTGCCTGATCCAACACTCTGTGCAAGTTTGGGAAAATTGCACCCAATATATCTCAAAAACTAATGAACAATTTCAACAAAACCAGGTACACCGATAAGGTATGAACTGAAGAAGAACTGATTCATTTTTGGCAACGGTGCAGATCAAAATCCAGATCAAGATCGTGGATTTGCTTTAATGGATCCGTTAACTTTGGGAGATAGGACAAATTGACTTTTTTTCTTTGGAAGGTTGTGTGTTGTTTATTTTAGAGTGTTGTTGATTGTTTTAGGATGTTGTGGATTACCTTAGCTGCTGTGGTGGAATTTGTCACAGCTGGATAAATGTGAACAGAGTTTTCAGAGCAGATTATTGAATATGGATTGGCCTGAAGACTCCTCAGTGAGATTTGCTTTTTAGCGTTGTAGCTTTTTTTTTAGCTCCACAGCATCAATCTCACAGGGAAAAGCCTCAAGAAAGCATTGGTTAATTGTAATAATGTTGAGTTAACATGGCGTGACAGAGATATATGCTCTATTGAGCTCTCTTCACTTGTTTTATTACTGTGATTGGTTGTTTGTTTAATGGACGATCGGGTGATTAACATTGCAATGAACATATTGTGCTTCCTTCTGCTCTACTCATTCTCAAACTATAGTATATAATGTGCAACATTAATTTTCTAGACTTCGGTGTGAGTGGGAAGTTAATACAATGTATCGTAAACAGTACATTACACAATAGATTTGCGACTTTGCAAAACATTGAAACCGATGACAATATTTTCTCCATTTTCTAACTGAACTTAATGATGTTGCTTCCACAGTACCAAGCCCTGTCAGAATTACATCATTTTATGGTCAACTGTTGTTTAACAGGAGGCAGTTAGAATTTCAAGAATAACAGTTTGCTGTGGTCAGTGCTGACTCGTTAACTATTTTTTCCTTATGTGCTCATTTGGTAGAAATTTATTTAAAACTGAAAAAAAAGTCTTAAAATACCTGCGCACAACATGTTGAGTGGAATTTTTCAATTTCGCCATAATATCGGGAATACTGGAGGGGAAAAGCAGTAAGATCGAGACTAGATGACCTGATCAATTTACCAGTAAATGTCTCACAATGCTGCTCACAGTAAATTAGAGCATGCACTTTTTTTATAAGGTCAAGGTCATTGTAGTTTGTAAAATATAAGTGCATGGCTTTTCAGGTCCATATAAAGTTAAACTGCTGCTAAATGAACATTTCAGGTCCAGCATAGATCAGGCTAACTGCTGAGTGTGCGTCATTTTGACTTTGGACGATTGTGCAAAATGGTTGTCTCTGATCAGTTGCTGGGGCGTCATTCTCCGACCCCCCCGCCGGGTCGGAGAATGGCCGTTGGCCGCCGTGAATCCCGCCCCCGCCCCCGCCGAAGTCTCCGATACCGGAGATTGGGCGGGGGCGGGAATCGGGCTGCGCCGGTTGGCGGGACCCCCCGCTCAATTCTCCAGCCCGGATGGGCCGAAGTCCCGCCCAGAAATTGCCTGTCCCGCCGGCGTAAATCAAAGCTGGTATCTACCGGCGGGACCAGGCGGCGTGGGCGGGCTCCGGGGTCCTGGGGGGGGCGCAGGGCGATCTGACCCCGTGGGGTGCCCCCACGGTGGCCTGGCCCGCGATCGGGGCCCACCGATCCGCGGGCAGGCCTGTGCCGTGGGGGCACTCTTTCCCTTCCGCCTCCGCCACGGCCTCCACCATGGCGGAGGCGGAAGAGACTCTCCCCACTGCGCATGCGCGGGAAACTGTCGGCGACCGCTGACGCTCCCGCGCATGCGCCGCATTTCCGCGCCAGCTGGCGGGGCAACAAATGACATTTCCGCCAGCTGGCGGGGCGGAAATCCCTCCAGCGCTGGCCTAGCCCCTCAATGTTGGGGCTCGGCCCCCAAAGATGCGGAGCATTCCGCACCTTTGGGCCGGCGCGATGCCCATCTGATTGGTGCCGTTTTTGGCGCCAGTCGGCGGACATCGTGCCGTTGGGGGAGAATTTCGCCCCTGGTTCCACACCTCTCCAAATTTGGCATCATTGCCAAAAGTTGCAACTCCCCCACTTCCTCCCTCATTAAGTTGAACACATATCAATCAAGACACTCCGGGTAGAAGTTGGTCTGCTGACATTTATTTTATGGGTATAAAGTGGATCAAATTTCAGAACTCATCATCCTCCGCACTGATCTGTGCCTGCGTTAATACACGTGTGAAGTCTGCTCACCAGGAGTCATCCCTGACTTCCCAAAACGGGCTTCAGGCCCACTGCAGAGACAAACCTGGGCCTACTACCTGCTTGAAGACTCATCTGCCCGCAGCAGATTAAGAACTGCTCCCTAAGACATAGCCCTAAATGTGACTGCCAGACATCCCAATAAAATGGAAGGCTTTTTTCTTATAATTATCTTGGCATGGAGCCAAGATGAGCAGAAATCCTCCTCCAAGCTCACAATGCTACCATGACCCACATTGTTGATTGTGGGAGCTTGCTGTGCACAAAGTCCCTGCCGTATTTCCTGCATTACGACAGTGCCTGCACTTCAAAAGTAATTAATTGGTTGTAAAGTGCTTTGTGATGTTCTGAGGTTGGGAAATGTTCTATATAAATGTGAGCCTTTCTTTCATTGTAATCTCCTTACTCTGTGGAACAAGCACATGGGGAGTTATGAGCACTTCAGCAAACCTATATATTTGGGCAACGTATTGTCATTGCATTGCTCCTGCACAAGCTGAGTGTGTGGATAGGCTGTTGAAATATATCATGCAACTCACAAAAATAAGGGTGGGATTCTCCGGTCCGCCAGCCGCGTTTTCCGGCGTGGCCTGTCCCGGCGGCAGCTTATTCTCCGTCCCCACACCAACCAATGGGGTTTCCCATTGTAGCCACCTCACGCCATCAGGAAACTCGCGGGCGTGGGTGCGCTGCTGGCAGACCAGACGATCCCTCCGACGAGAATTTCGTTGATGGTACATTTGTCAAAGTGGATCCAAAATTGGCTGAGTGGCAGGAAGCAGAGGGGTGTGTCCAGTGGGGTCCCGCGGGGATCAGTGTTGGGGCCCTTTCTGTTTGTGGTTTATATAAATGATTTGGATATGAATGTAGGAGGGTTGATCAGTAAGTTTGTGGATGCTCCGAAAATTGGTGGTGTGGTAAATAGTGAGGAGGAGAGCCTTCGATTACAGAAGGACATCGACGGGCTGGTCGGATGGGCTGATCAGTGGCAGACGGAATTCAGTCCGGAAAGGTGGTGCACATGGGCAGGACAAACAAGGCAAAGGAATATGTGATAAACGGCATGGCCCTGAGAAGCACCGAGATAGAACATAGAACATAGAACAATACAGCGCAGTACAGGCCCTTCGGCCCACGATGTTGCACCGAAACAAAAGCCATCTAACCTACACTATGCCATTATCATCCATATGTTTATCCAATAAACTTTTAAATGCCCTCAATGTTGGCGAGTTCACTACTGTAGCAGGTAGGGCATTCCACGGCCTCACTACTCTTTGCGTAAAGAACCTACCTCTGACCTCTGTCCTATATCTATTACCCCTCAGTTTAAAGTTATGTCCCCTCGTGCCAGCCATATCCATCCGCGGGAAAAGGCTCTCACTGTCCACCCTATCCAACCCCCTGATCATTTTGTATGCTTAAGATAAAGAGGGACCTTGGTGTGCATGTACACTGGTCCCTTAAGACAGCTGAGCAGGTGGATACAGGGGTTAAGAAGGCGTATGGTATACTTGCCTTTATTAGCTGAGGCACAGAGTTTAAGAGTGGGAAGATTATGCTGGAACCGTATAACATGTTGATTAGGCCACAGCTAGAGTATTGTGTGCAGTTCTGGAATCTACATCATAGGAGGGATGTGATAGTATTGGAAAGGGTGCAGAGGAGATTTACCAGGATGTGCCCCCACGGAACAAGCCCGCCCGCAGATTGGTGGGCCCCAATCGTGGGCCAGGCCACCATGGGAGCCCCCCCGGGGTTGGATCCCCCCCCCCCCCGAGGACAGTCCACGCATACTCACCTGGCAGGCCTCGCCGTGTGGGACCTGAATAACGCACGCCAGCGGGACTGGCTAAAAATGGACGGCCGCTTGGCCCATCGGGGCCCAGAGAATCGCCGGGGGGTGGGGGTGGGGCGCTGCCAACGACGCGTCCCCCTGGGGATTCTCCGACCCGGCGGGGTGTCGGAGAATACCGCCCTATGTCTCTATACCAGTTGTTGAATGCACTCTGGGAAGCCATGGGGTGTGAAAGGAAGCTAATGAATGCAAGGGGCAGCACAGTGGCGCAGTGGTTAGCATTGCTGCCTCACGCCGCCGAGGTCCCAGGTTCGATCCCGGCTCTGGGTCACTGTCCATGTGGAGTTTGAACATTCTCCCCGTGTTTGCGTGGGTTTCGCCCCCACAACCCAAAGATGTGCAGGATAGGTAGATTGGACACGCTAAATTGCCCCTTAATTTGAAATTAAATGAATTGGGTACACTAAATTAAAAAAAAAAATGAATGCAAAATCTTCCTTTCCTTTGGACTGGTTGGCTTCAGCAGGCACTGTCAGAATCATGCATTCTAGATTCAGGCTGGTCGACACACTTTCTCTTCCTGCGATGGCTGATGAGACTTGTGTACACACATCCCTCCTCTTGTTCACCCAGGTACATTAGGAAGAATCCATGATACTGTCTGTCCTGTGGGTTTAGGGCAAAGAAATAAGTGAGGCGAAGGCCACGTCAACAGCTGTCAGACAAAACATAAGAGATGACAAGGACTTCCTGTTCTCAACCCCAACTCTGGCAGCAATTGCCATGAGTTTAACAATGGGCAGCTCAATGTGTTCCCAGCCAATTTTGCCCATCGCCTCACTAAGATTGTATTGTTTTTCCATTCTGCAAGATATATTCGAGATAGGTGTGGTTAAATGACAATTCAAAGAACAAAGCAACTACTTAGCCATGCTGTGTTGAATTCTGAGAACGAGAAATTGCATTGCATCCAGCACATTGTCAGAGCCAAAAATATAAACAGCAGTGCAACATTCAGCTGCGCACGCAGCCGGTCAGAGCACACCGTTGTCCACACCTCTTTTTAAGTATTCCTACACGATGGTCATGACTTAGCAGGTGGAACCTCTGCTGAACTTCAGCAGACCATGGTGGACATCCTTGAGGAACTGAGGGGCAGCACGGTAGCACAAGTGGTTAGCACTGTGGCTTCACAGCGCCAGGGTCCCAGGTTCGATTCCCGGCCTGGGTCACTGTCTGTGCGGAGTCTACACATTCTCCCCGTGTCTGCATGGGTTTCCTCCGGGTGCTCCGGTTTCCTCCCACAGTCCAAAGACGTGCAGGCTAGGTGGATTGGACATGTTAAATTGCCCTTAGTCACCAAAAAGGTTAGGAAGGGTTATTGGGTTGCGGGGGTGGGGTGGAAGTGAGGGCTTAAGTGGGTTGGTGCAGACTCGATGGGCCGAATGGTCTCCTTCGGCACTGTATGTTCTATGATGCTATTGATGAAGCATCTGGGACTGACGCTATTGATGAAGCGGTGAGGGGAGCTCGCCGTTGGATGGCCATGATGGTACAGTGTGAGAGGCCAAAGAGAATATTGTCATCCTGAGAGAGGGTGGAGCCATACGTTATCATAAGCCAGTGAATGTTGTCTTGTTTGCTGAGCACTGCAAATCAACTGGCTTCGAAGCAGGAAATAAAACCATAGCAGGACGTTCATCGAGTGACTATATAAATTAAATTAAAATAAACTGTACTGGTCAAAAATGTAGCCTCTGAGGTGACACGGTGGCACAGTGGTTAGCACTGCTGCCTCACGGCTCCGCAGTCCAAGGTTCGATCCCGGAACCGGGTCACCGTCTGTGTGGAGTTTGCACATTCTCCCTGTGTTTGCGTGGGTCTCACCCCCACAACCCAAAGCGTGCAGGATAGCTGGATTGCCCACTCTAAATTACCCCTTCATTGGAAATATTCAAATTAAAAGAAAATGTAGCCTCTGGCCTTGACACTTCAAAAAAACAGTTGGTAAGTTGGTAACAATGACAAACTCTTCTCGTTACACTGCAGATCAGCCTGTCCATTTGCTCTTGCAGTTCTCAAAATGGGCTGGAAGCCCAATAAGGTGAGAGGCCACCCACTTTTGCATGTGTGACAATTTCTGCCAGAGATGGGAATGGGTGCAGGATCGGATCATATGAAGAATCATAGAATCACAAAATGGTTAGAGCACAGAAAAGGCCATTGGGCCGATCAGATCCATGCCAGCTCTCTCTGCATGCCACACAGATAGCTCCCACCACTCACGCTTCAGCCAAAGCCCTGCAATTCCTTTTCTCTTCAGGTAATTGTCCAATTCTCTGTTGAAAGCCATGATTTCATCAGCCTCCGAGACTCCGAGGCAGCGCATTCCAGACTTAGTGCATGAGAAGGATTTCCTCATGTCATCTCTGATTTCTTTTGCCAATTGACACCATCAGGAATTGTCCAACCTCCCGCCCATGGGAGCAGTTTCTCTCTTTCCACATCCCGAATAATTATGAACAACTCTTTCAAATTTCCCCGCAATCTTCCCTTCGCGAGGGAGAACTGCCTTAGCTTCTCCAATCATGTAGCAAACGTTCCTGCACTCTTTCTAATGCCCTCACAATCTTCCTGAAATGTGGCACCCAGAATTGGACACAAGACCCTAATTGAGACAATTACAGAGGGGGGGGGGGGGGGGGGGGAAGCGAAGGGGAGAGAGGGTGACCAGTTATGCACCAGGTAGGCGCTGCCACATGGCGCCCCCACATCTCTGGCCCAGGCCCCTGCTGCTTCCGAGGACGTCCACTGGGGTACCCCCAACTGCCCTGTGGGCCCTGGCCCGATCCGTCCTCCAACACCCGCACTCACATCACTGGACCCCCACCCCCCTCCACCAGCCCATCCCTCACACCCTGCAGACAGAAAACTGAGACAGTTCAGACCTTTGGTGAACAGGTGTTTATTTGTGACAGTGCAATGTACAACATCTGTGCCCTGGCACTTAATACTATCCTATGTGCCACACCCATGCCAACTTAACTGGTGCCTAACTTTCTAACCCGATGAGATCTAACATTCCTCCTAGGTGGTCCTCCAGGTGGTATGTCAGAACTGGAGGTGGACTGTTAATTATCCCGCTCTCTGACCTAGGTCCCCTTTGATGGCCTTCCTCTGGAGCAACTGGGCCTGGATGGGCCCGGCCGTCTTTGGGTGTCACAGATGGCGTGGTGCCACACTGTTCTGACCACTGCCCATCGGATGCACCAGGGACAGGTTGGGGGGCAATTTCCCGGCACGGGCCCCATTACCTCCTCCTCCCTTTGGGTGCCCAATAGTCCGTGGACTACTCCTTGGGATGGGGGGTGGCCGGAGAGAGCTTCAGGGGCTCCGTTGTCACCAGGAACTGCCAGTCCTGGAGGCACGCTCTCGTCTCACCCAGGGTCACCATGCTCATGGCCATGGAGCACAGGGACTGGGCCATGTTACTCAGTGACCATGCCAGGTCCCGCTGTGACTGGCTCAGATCAGCCGGCGCCAGGCCAGTGCTCTCAATGCCCACAGCCCATGTTGTGACTGGGCTGTGCTCTTGAGCACCGCAGCAATGTCCATGTGTCCCTGGCACAGAGCTGCCTGTGACAGGGCTGCCCTATTATGTGCCTCAGCCACCGCCCACAAACTGTTCCCCAGGCCCAGGACATCCTGACCCATGGCCGATATCTTTACACCCAAGAACTCCATTGGACGTCACCTGTGTGGTTTTGGCCTGGGTAGCACCCATGACCGGCTGCCTCCTGCTCCTGCAGGCAATTGGACTCCTCCAACTGCACCTGCAGGCACTGGATGGTTGCTGACACCCCCTCATGTAGTCCCAGCTCTGCGTCTGCATCTACAACATTGATGGGACCACCCTTTCCAGAAGCGCTGGTCCCATCTAGACGGCAATTAGTCCCTGGGGCCGAGCCGTCCTCCAACCGTCCGTCCCCTCAGGGGTTCCTACCTCTACCTGATGTACCACTCCATGTGTGGGGTGCGCACCACATAGCGCCCCAGGAGCTTCTTCACTAAAATGCCGAAACGAGGTGAGTGTCTCGGGCATGGTGGAGGATGTTGATGGCAGCAGTGACAAGAAGTCAGTGTCGTCCGTCATACATGTGCTCTGGGGTGTTTCAGGGTTGCGGCTGAGGACGGGGGACACCATCCAGTTCCTCCTGGTCTGGTGGTGATCCTGCAAGACACATGGACAAGATGCATGGTTAGATCATGGATAGGCATGATGTGGGGCGGGGTGGGGGGGTGGGCAAGGAGTGATTCACATGCGATACGGACATCCCCAATACATCGGGGGCTCAAATGGTTGTGCCATGCCAACCTCCGTCTCTGCGACTGCCTGATCTCCCACCTTGCCGACCAGGTCCAATGCCCTCTGCTCAGTGACTGTGAGGGGCCGCATGTTCGATGGGCCCCCTCAGTTCTTCTCTCACTCCCCACTGTTGTGGGCTGAATTCTCCTGGGGGGGCGGGAGGGGGGGGGGGGGGAACAATGATGTATAGTCTGAAATGTTAGCCATTTTAGTTGCTGTGATATGAAGAGTCGAAAGTTCTTGTTCCTTTTCACCAAACACCATTTATTTCACTTCCACAGCCTCTGCTCAAAACTCTTAACAACACACCACCTGACAGAGGCCACCTGAAGCCCCTTTACATATCAGTGTCAATTAATTGATACTTAACATAAATGAGACAACTAATTGCAATGTCTCTGAACCCATTACTTAACAGTCTCCCCTTCCTTGGAGAAAAAAAATAATTCGGTGAAAACAAAATTTCAAGAAACTCAAAAACACACACATGATTTCCCCCCCCCCCTTTTTTTTGGACGAGAAAGAAAAAAAAAAGTCACAGAAACAAGCGCCCTTCATTAACAATATCCAAAAGTTTCTGTGAACTCGGCCCTCTTTTCGTAAAACAGTCTGACAGTTGATAGCTCCTATCGACCCATTTAATTTTTGTTATTTCCCCTCTGTCCAACATCTGCTTCAAACTTGCGATGTCTATCCGTAACCTCTTTTCATTTAAACTTTTTGTAGAGTGCACATTTTCCCACAGGGATTTATTGTCAATGTGACAGTCAATATGTATATCACCCAAATCCCCAAATCCCAAATTTTCTGTCAATATCATACTTATATAAAAGGCCATATCCACCGCCTCTACAAGGCTTAACGTCTCAGCAACCAAAGTGCTTTTTACCACTCTCCTTATTTTCTTTGTTTCCCACACAAGTGGGCAACATTTACCATTGTTCCCAAAAGGAAAATTATAAAACCTCCTGCGCTTGAAACCCCATCACATAAATTTGCATAGGACGCATCACTATAAACTATGAGTTTCAAGTGCCTAAGGTCACCTAAAACCGTGAACCTCAAAACACACTCCTGCATTTTTAGTTTGGCCAACGCTTTATTTGCTCTTATTATGTCTTCCACTTTGGGATCATTCATTTTTGTACTCAACTTTTAAGACATCAAAACTCACGTCCGGTCTAGTCTGTCTACCTAACCAGTTCAGTTGTCCAATTAAACTTCGCAGTTGTTCTTTTTCTATCTTTGAAACCATTGCGTCTTTTTGTGAAACTCGGCCACGACTAATTGCTATTGGGGTGATGCTTTCCGAATAAGATTGCTGACGTAAGGTTGAACCTAACTTAGTCTGTCCAATTTCCAGTCCAATATATTTAAATGCACCGGAAGCCTGACTTCCAACCCTGAATTCTTTCCTCAAACCAGAGATTACAATAGCTTCAAAATCACTAGTCCCACCCCACAAAAAATCATCGACATTGCATCATAAAAATGCCAGAAAGATTTCCTTTATAGTGCCAGTATAACATTGCAGGATCTGCTTTTAACTGGCAACTGCCTAACTTTAACAAAACTGACCTTACCGAAAACTACCAGACTCTAGATGCATCATTTAATCCATATACACATTTGTTCAACTTCCAGAGTACCCCTTCTGTGTTAGCTGCTTCTTTAGGAGGACGGAGAAAAATGTCTCTCTGGAGCTGATGCCCCTGCAAAAAGGCAGCTTTTATATCTATAGATTTGCATTCCCATGCCTTTGTGGCCAATACAGCCAAGAAGGTCTTTAAAATAACCTTTCCTGCTGTAGGTGAATCTACCCTTAAATCCTGATCTTCTCAGTTTTCTTCAAATCCCCTTGCCACAAGCTTGGCCTTTGCCTTATAAGTTCCATCCAGAAGAACCTTTTCCGTGCAAATCCATCTGTGGGATAAAGCTCTTTGTCCCCTATCAGGTACTTCCGTGTATACCCCAAATTCATTCCAACTATGCAATTCTTGCTGTTTAGCTTCTTTAATAACTTTTTCATCTAATTTATTTGAAGCTACCAAAATCTCATGTGCATGTGGGCTTCTACTCCTATTAGTATTCGTAGTCTTACTCATGTTCCGAGATCTTGACAAACTACATCCCCTCTCCCGACTGGTATCTCATTCTGTACTGCTACTGCTTGATGTTTCCCTTCTGCTGTGGGATGTCCTTTCAATAGTTCTCGACCTTTTCCTGCGGACCTGTTCACTATCCGATGTACTATCTGAACTGGCACTGCGTTTCTGTGCCCTCCATTTTTGAACTTCGTTTTCCCAATCCATTGTGTTGACTCCTTCCCCTGAATGCTGTACATTCAACCAATGTTTATGCTTTCCAATGGCCTTCCGTGCTCTACTAATAACAGTTGCATCCTTCCACTGACTAGACCTTTCAGGCAACTATGTCACTTTTGTACCAACTTTTGGCAGTTGCCCTTTCGGAAAAATGGCCTGTTCTAATTCACCGGAAGTGTTGTGTTCCTCCACAGAAACCCTGTCTATATCAGTTAATTGGTCCTCATAGTTCTGTAACACATGAGTACCAGATGATTCTGGTTCCTCGTCATGTCTGTCTGCTCTGTCTAAATTTGAAAATTTGCAATCTGTACCCATTATCCTTGATGAATGTACCCTAACAGTTTGATTACCATGTTGCAATATAATTGTTTTGCCATCTATGCCTATGATCTTCCCTGGGCCTTTCCATTCATTAGAATTGTCTCTCTTATAGTATACCATGCCTCCTTGCTGAAAAACGGCATCTGATGGCCGTACGTTATGTCTTAAAGCTCTGCGAATTCTTTCAGAGACTTCTGCTTCCAAAAAAGCTTTTCTACTGCTATGTAATGCATTTAAATGTTCAGCAAAACCAGAGCTAATTGTAGTCCCCTCCCAAGCTGGAGGCTGGTCATCCAAAATGGATGGAATTTTAGGATTTCTACCAAACACTAATTGATAAGGACTGTAGCCCCCAACCATCTGCAATGAATTCTTTGCATGTACTGCCCATGCTAAAGCTTAATTTAGCCTGCAATTTGGTCGATCTGGTTCCTCGTCATGTCTGTCTGCTCTGTCTAAATTTGAAAATTTGCAATCTGTACCCATTATCCTTGATGAATGTACCCTAACAGTTTGATTACCATGTTGCAATATAATTGTTTTGCCATCTATGCCTATGATCTTCCCTGGGCCTTTCCATTCATTAGAATTGTCTCTCTTATAGTATACCATGCCTCCTTGCTGAAAAACGGCATCTGATGGCCGTACGTTATGTCTTAAAGCTCTGCGAATTCTTTCAGAGACTTCTGCTTCCAAAAAAGCTTTTCTACTGCTATGTAATGCATTTAAATGTTCAGCAAAACCAGAGCTAATTGTAGTCCCCTCCCAAGCTGGAGGCTGGTCATCCAAAATGGATGGAATTTTAGGATTTCTACCAAACACTAATTGATAAGGATTGTAGCCCCCAACCATCTGCAATGAATTCTTTGCATGTACTGCACATGCTAAAGCTGGTCGATCTGCCAAAATTTTCCAAAGCATGTCATCGATGACAGCATGATTTCTTTCACAGACACCATTACTAAATGGGTTTTCTGCAGCCGTATACATAACTCTGATATTCATGTTTTCACACATATCCCTAAACTCATCATTAGCAAATTCTCCCCATTGTCCGTAAGGAATTTTGCCGGTGGACCCATTCCTGTCCCTATCCATTTTTCCACGATTTGATCCAGAATTACTCTCTTTTCTTTACTTCGTACAATCGTTGATTGACTAAATCTGGTTGCTAAATCTGCAAAATGCAAAGTAAATATATTATTTGCTTCATCCCAGATCTTAAGGTCCATGGCCACAGTGTCGTTAAAATCTCTCACTAAAGGTAGGGTTACTATCGATCGTGCTGGTGTCCTTCTGTACTTTCTACAAACTTCACAGCGGTCACTAACCTGTTCTATCAGTTTAGTATAGTCGTCATCCCTTACCCCTGCATCCTTTAATAAATTTTTCAGCCTTTGAGGAGATGGATGGGCAAATTTCCAATGCAGTTTTAATACCACAAGCTTTTTATCAGCTAAAGTCCCATTTGGAACTGCCATTAACACATCCTTAACCGCTCTACTTGAAATATTATTTGTCAGTAATGGAACACAATAGTGTCCCAACTGTGTAAATTGTAAGTCCACCGTCTTTCCAAAAACTGTTGCCTTATCCTGTTCCACATCCAGTTTCATGTGTGCTTTCTTCATTGACGGTCTGCTCAGAAGCAAAGGTATCTCACTTGATACAACATCCGTGCTAATGAAATGATTCACTCTGGCAATATTGCAAGGGATCACCACTCTTTTCAGCGACTTCAGAGTATTATCATCCCCAAACCTGAAACTTGTGGAACTTTCAAATTCCTTAACCTTGTTACGATTTTCAGCATTCAAAGAGTCCAGGTAACATTTTAACCAGTCAATTCCACACACAGTAGATGTGCAGCCACTGTCCAATACAGCACAGTTGAAGGATTCTGCAACCAACACCCTCATTACCGGCATAAAACTGCTTGTCAATAGGACAATGCCTTCTTTCTGGTCACTATCTTTTTTCTCTTCTGACTCTTCCATGTCATGAGTCGCTTCAAACACTCTATCATAATGAGTTGGACAGTTGAAAGCATAATGATATTGAGAGTCACATCGAAAACATCGATTTATCATGCCCCGTGCATTTCTGGGGTTCATCTTCCGATTGTAGGTTCTAACTGGGTTTCTGTCTTCATAATTTCCTTGTCTCGGTCTCCGTCTATAGTCTTGAGCCCTGTTCATAGCCATATGATTTCACCATCATGTTACTAGTGTATCTTCCATATTCTGCCTTATTGCAGGCTGACCTATTTGGGTCATCAGAGCCATCGAATGTTTCCCCAGAAACTTTTGTAAAGCTTTTGTCACCTGTTCGAATAAGATATCTTTATCAGTAAACTGAACTCCTGTCAAAACCAGCAGCCTATCCATGTTGCTCACTCTAGCACAGTCAAGTAATTTAAAGGCCAACACAGACTGTGGAAATTCCAGATTGTGTTTCTGCAGCCTTTTATATAGTCTGCCAAATTCCATTATATAGTCTTCCATGGAGATATCCTCCATTTTCCGGAACTTATCAAAATCCGACCATGCTTCATACGCACTTAACAAATCATCTTTCTTATAAATCTTATCCATATAATGTAATAAAGTCTCCAGACCTTCTTCTGAGTGTAACTCTTCCAATCCAGCTTAGAAAGCACTTTGTTTCGGATTTTACTGCCATATGGTAAAGAAAGAGCCAATGCCATACCTTGTTTTCTCTTTCCCAAAGCAGTTACCTTAGTCCACATAACTTCTGCACTTCTCCATTGGTCGTACAATTCCCTTTCAGAAAATAAGGGAGGATAGTCATATCCAGCCATCTTTATCCTCGGTTCAGCCATATATCCCTTTGTTTTTTTCTTTTCTCACTCACTCCTTGGTTTGATCTGGAAAAGTTGTATCTTTCAACCCTTCACATTTACACAGCAACCATCCTCTGCTACCAATTGTTAGACGTTTTAGTTGCTGTGATATGAAGAGTCTAAAGTTCTTGTTCCTTTTCACCAAACACTATTTATTTCACTTCCACACCCTCTGCACAAAACTCTGAACAACACACCACCTGACAGAGGCCACCTGAAGCCCCTTTACATATCAGTGTCAATTAATAGATACTTAACATAAATGAGACAACTAATTGCAATATCTCTTAACCCATTACTTAACATGGGACACCCGGATGCGGGCAGCGCATAGGGTCCACGGACATTGGCCTGTACTTGCGGGGTACCTGGTCATGGTGGGTGCATAGGCATTGGCAGGGTGGGGTGCATTCGGGCTGCTGGTGGTTGGGGTGCAGTTGCCCCCTGCTGGTATTGAGGGGTGTGTGTGGGCCGAGGCGGTGCCAGGGGCACAGAGGTGGTTCCTCATCCGGGCTGCCCTGAGGAGGTCGTGCAGCTATTTCCAGCAATGCTGCCCAGTCTTTTCAGTGGGGCCCACAGCTCTCACGGCCTAGAACAAAGAACAAAGAACAAAGAAAAGTACAGCACAGGAACAGGCCCTTCAGCCCTCCAAGCCTGTGCCGATCATGCTGCCCATCTAAACTAAAATCTTCTGCACTTCCAGGGTCCGTATCCCTCTATTCCCATCCAATTCATGTATTTGTCAAGATGCCCCTTCAACGTCACTATCGTCTCTGCTTCCACCACCTCCTCCGGCAGCGAGTTCCAGGCACCCACTACACTCTGTGTAAAAAACTTACCTCGTACATCTCCTCTAAATCTTGACCCTCACACCTTAAACCTATGCCCCCTAGTAATTGACCCCTCTACCCTGGGAAAAAGCCTCTGACTATCCACTCTGTCTATGCCCCTCATAATTTTGTAGACCTCTATCAGGTCGCCCCTCAACCTCCTTCGTTCCAGTGAGAACAAACCGAGTTTATTCAACCTCTCCTCATAGCTAATGCCCTCCATACCAGGCAACATCCTGGTAGATCTCTCCTGCACCCTCTCTAAAGCCTCCACATCCTTCTGGTAGTGTGGCGACCAGAATTGAACACTATACTCCAAGTGTGGCCTAACTAAGGTTCTATACAGCTGCAACATTACTTGCCAATTTTTCTACTCAATGCCCCGGCCAATGAAGGCAAGCATGCCATATGCCTTCTTGACTACCTTTTCCACCTCTGTTGCCCTTTCAGAAACCTGTGGACCTGTCTCTCTGACTGTCAATACTCTTGAGGGTTCTACCATTCACTGGATATTCCCTACCTGCTTTAGACTTACAAAATGCATTACCTCACATTTGTCTGGATTAAACTCCATCTGCCCAAGTCTCCAAACGATCTAGGTCCTGCTGTATCCTCTGACAGTCCTCATCACTATCCGCAATTCCACCAACCTTTGTGTCGTCTGCAAACTTACTAATCAGACCAGTTACATTTTCCTCCAAATCATTTATATATACTGTGAACAGAAATGGTCCCAGCACTGATCCCTGCGGAACACCACTAGTCACAGCCCTCCAATCAGAAAAACAACCTTCCATTGCTACTCTCTGCCTTCTATGACCTAGGCAGTTCTGTATCCAATTTGCCAGCTCATCCTTGATCCCGTGTGACTTCAACTTTTGTACCAGTCTGCCATGAGGGACCTTGTCAAAGGCCTTACTGAAGTCCGTATAGACATCATCCACTGCCCTACCTGCATCAATCATCTTTGTGACCTCCTCAAAAAACTCTACCAAGTTAGTGAGACACGACCTCCCCTTCAAAAAAGCATGCTGCCTCTCGCAAATACGTCCATTTGCTTCCAAATGGGAGTAGATCCTGTCTCGAAGAATTCTCTCCAGTAATTTCCCTACCACTGAAGTAAGGCTCACCGGCCTGTAGTTCCCTGGATTATCCTTGCTACCCTTTTTAAACAAAGGAACAACATTGGCTATTCTCAAGTCCTCCGGAACATCACCTGAAGACTGTGAGGATCCAAAGATTTCTGTCAAGACCTCAGCAATTTCCTCTCTAGCCTCCTTCAGTATTCTGGGATAGATCCCATCAGGCCCTGGGGACTTATCTACCTTAATATTTTTCAAGACACCCAACACCTCACCTTTTTGAATCTCAATGTGACCCAGGCTATCTACACACCCTTCTCCAGGCTCAACATCCACCAATTTCTTCTCTTTGGTGAATACTGATGCAAAGTATTCATTCCGTACCTCGCCCATTTACTCTGGCTCCACACATAGATTCCATCTACTGTCCTTCAGTAGGCCCACTCTTTCCCTGGCTACCCTCTTGCTTTTTATATACGTGTAAAAAGCCTTGGGATTTTCCTTAACCCTATTTGCCAATGACTTTTCATTACCCCTTTTAGCCCTCCTGACTCCTTGCTTAAGTTCCTTCCTACTTTCCTTATATTCTACACAGGCTTCATCTGTTCCCAGCCTTCTAGCCCTGACAAATGCCTCCCTTTTCTTTTTGACGAGGCCTACAATATCTCTTGTTATCCAAGGTTCCCGAAATTTCCCATATTTATCCTTCTTCCGCAAAGGAACATGTCGGTCCTGAATTCCTTTCAACTGACATTTGAAAGCCTCCCACATGTCAGATGTTGATTTACCCTTAAACATCCACCCCCAATCTAGAATCTTCAGTTCTTGCCTAATATTTTTATAATTAGCCTTCCCCCAATTTAGCACATTCACACTAGGACCACTCTTATCCTTGTCCACCAGCACTTTACAACTTAATGAATTGTGGTCACTGTTCCCAAAGTGCTCCCCTACTGAAACTTCTAACACCTGGCTGGGCTCATTCCCCAATACCAGGCCCAGTACAGCCCCTTCCCTCGTTGGACTATTTACATAATGTTTTAAGAAGCCCTCCTGGATGCTCCTTACAAACTCTGCCCTGTCCAAGCCCCTAGCACTAAGTGAGTCCCAGTCAATATTGGGGAAGTTAAAGTCTCCCATCACAACAACCCTGTTGCTTTTACTCCTTTCCAAAATCTGTCTACTTATCTGCTCCTCTATCTCCCGCTGGCTGTTGGGTGGCCTGTAGCAAACCCCTAACATTGTGACTGCACCCGTCTTATTCCGGATCTCCAGCCATGTAGCCTCGCTGCCTTCTGAGGTGTCCTCCCGCAGTACAGCTGTGATATTCTCCCTAACCAGAAGCGCAACTCCTCCACCCCTTTTACATCCCCCTCTATCCCTCTATCTATAAAGCAGATGTTAATCTGCTTTACCTGTTACACTTCTTGCATTAAAATATATGCACTTCAGGCCACCAGTCCCGCTGTTTTCAGCAACATCTCCCTGTCTGCTCTGCCTCAGAGCCATACTGGCCCTATTCCCTAGTTCTCCCTCAATTTTTTCACCTTCTGACCTATTGCTCCGGTACTCACCCCCCTGCCATACTAGTTTAAACCCTCCCGTGTGACACTTGCAAACCTCGCGGCCAGGATATTTATGCCTCTCCAGTTTAGATGCAACCAATCCTTCTTATACAGGTCACACCTGCCCCGGAAGAGCTCCCAGTGGTCCAGATAACGGAAACCCTCCCTCCTACACCAGCTGTTTAGCCACGTGTTTAGCTGCTCTATCTTCCTATTTCTAGCTTCACTGGCACGTGGCACAGGGAGTAATCCTGAGATTACAACCCGAGAGGTCCTGTCTTTTATCTTTCTGCCTCGCTCCCTGAACTCCTGCTGCAGGACCTCATGCCCCTTCCTGCCTATGTAATTCGTACCAATATGTATAACGACCTCTGCCTGTTTGCCCTCCCCCTTCAGGCTGCCCGCTACCCATTCAGAGACATCCTGGACCCTGGCACCAGGGAAGCAACATACCATCCTGGGTTTCTTTCACGTCCACAGAAGCACCTATCTGTGTCCCTGACTATAGAGTCCCCTATGACTATTGCTGTTCTGCGCTTTGACCCTCCCTGCTGAACATCAGAGACAGCCGTGCTGCCACTGCTCTGACTGCCGCTGTTTTCCCCTGATAGGCTATTCCCCCTAACAGTATCTAAAGCGGTATGTATACCTGTTCGAGAGGGGGACAACCACAGGGGATTCCTGCACTGACTGCCTGCCCCTTCTGGTGGTCACCCATTTCTCTGCCTGCACCTTGGGTGTGACCACATTTATATAACTGCGATCTATGATGCTTTCCACCACCTGCATGCTGCTAAGTGCATCCAACTGCCGCTCCAACCGAACCACGCGGTCTGTAAGGAGCTGCAGTGAGGAGCCTCTGCCAACTGTGCCCAGGCCCGGTTATCATCAGCGGGTTGCAAGCGCCTTCCCAACCCGGCGAACAGGGTGCCCGCCTCTCCTCCATGGCAACCAGCAGTATCTGCAGTTCTGCATCTGTGAATCTCAGCACTGCTCCCCGGGGCTGGCATCCTCTTGCCGGCAATGAGAGTGTGTGGGGAGTGGAGTGCTTCTACAGGCAGCTCCTGCCTGCCAGGTTCTCCACTGCCAATCCCGACAGCAGTGAAACCACATGGCACGAATACTGGCCCATTAGCATGTTCTGAATTGCTCCAGAATCGACACTGCCATTGGGATCGTGGAACACCCACCATTCAATCCCAGCGTCGGCACTTACGGCGGAATTCTTCGTCCGCGCCCGCCCACCGTCTGGAAATTCCTGCCCGAGGTCAATGGACCTTTACATGGTGTGTGTCCCGCCCGTGGCGATCTTGCAGCGGCCACACCGAAATCCAACTCTTAGTCTCTCAGATGGAGGATTCCACCTGTCAAATTTACTGCACAGAAGTAGATAATTCAGGGCACCTCGGTAGCACAGTGGTTAGCACAGTTGCTTCACAGCTCCAGGGACCCGGGTTCGATTCCTGGCTTGGGTCACTGCCTGTGCGGCGTCTGCACGTTCTCCCCGTGTCTGCGTGGGTTTCCTCCGGGTGCTCCTTCCACAGTCCAAAGATGTGCAGGTTAGGTGGATTGTCCATGCTAAATTGCCCTTAGTGTCCAAAAAGGTTGGGTGGGTTTACTGGGTTACGGGGATAGAGTAATGATGTGGGCTTGGGTACGTTGCTCTTTCCAAGGGCCAGTGCAGACTCGATGGGCCGAACGGCCTCCTTCTGCACTGTAAATTCTATGATTCTATGAATTCGGCTCAACTGGTTTCTTCTGGTGTTTATGCTCGACACAAGTCCATTCCCTCTGCTTCCTTTAACCCTATCAACAACAATTACTTGCTCTTATTCACTAATACTGTTGGGGGGGGGCGGTTTAAAGGGACAACCACTATTTGTTTGTAAGTTGGACACGCCTGCATTTATTTGGCTTTGCCTGCCCTGGAGCCTAACTGTTGGAATTATGTACAATACCGTCTTTGTTTATTTTACTCACTAAGCATTTCACGCTTTAAGTATCAATAAAAACCCAGACAATATGGGCTGATTTTGCCTAATCTAAATCAATTGTGTAAAATCCTTTGAACATTTGGAAATGATCAGCGAGAGTGCTTGAGACCAGAAGCTGCCAATGTTGGCTCCAGCCAGGGAGCACAACCTTTATATCTCCGGACTCCAGCTAGAATGTATCCACTCGGGAGCATGTTCTTGTACCTAATGAATGAAATCTAAATGATTCGAGAGCGTGGGTGGGTGGGAGATAGTGCACTCTCTCAACCCAATTTGGACTAAGTCTCGAAAATACCAAGAGGCCAAAATAATACTTTTTATGACTGGCTTTCAAACCTTGCTGGTGTTGGATGTTGTGCAAACATAACAACTACTAACATTTACATGATGCCTTTAATGAAGTGAATCATGTCAAGGTACTTCACAGGGCCATTATCAATCAAAATTTGACACCAAACCACAGAAAGAGTTATGAAGGCAGGTAATTAAATGCTTTGTCGATGAGGTAGGGTCTGTGGGTATGAAAGGGGGTGAGGGGAGGAATGGAGAGGATTTTGTGGAGGAAATTCCAGAGATTAGGCTCAGGGTACAGGCACCACTGATGGAATGAAGAAAATCAAGAATACAAAAGAGGCCAGAATTGGAAAAGCTTTGAGACCTTGAAGGGTCATAGGACTGGAGGGGGTCACAGAAATAGGGAGGGAGAAGGCCTCGGAGACATTTGCAAAATAAGGCTGAGAATATTAAAATTGAGGCGTTGCTGGGCAGGGAGCCTATGTAGGGCAGCAAGCACAAGAATGACGGCTGAACCGGACTTGGGGCACATATTACTGGAAGCCCAAAAGGTGGCACGTCTGGTTAATGCCAGGAGGCTTCTCTTCGGAGATCCTCCCGGCTTGCCACGCGATCTGAATCCATTGTGGTGCGATCACTATTTTGCAAATCGGCACATTAGAGCGAGACAGCTAGTCTCACTCTAATGTGCTCTCCCCTGATCCATCTAAGGCGTTGGGATCTAACCCCTTCGCCTCGGAAACCTCGGGTGAGCACCTTTCAATGTTGGCCTCCGTAAACGGGGACCAGATGGAACAGCACTTGTGGGGGTCTCACAGAGGATCGGAGGCTCCCGGGTGCTTGCCCTCTGGGCAGGGTGGCACCCTGGCACATTGGCATTGCCAGGTTAGCATTTTTCCCATGGTGGGGATCGGGCCCGGGAGTGCCCTGCATGTGTGAGGTGGGTTGCAGGGACCCAGAGGACCCCCTTTGAGGTGGGTTGGGGCTTTTCGGGGAGGTTTGGAGTCATGGGGGGGGGGGGGTCAAGAGATGGGGACGTCCCAATCTCTACCTGCACTGAGGAATTCCAGTGAGCAGAGCTCCTCCGTGCAGGAAACGGGGCCAAATGTGGCCTCATTGCGCCACTCCCGCTGACGCCTCGAATTGAAACAGAGGGCGAGATTCTCCCACCCCCCGCCGGGTTGGAGAATCGCTGGGGGCTGGCGTGAATCCCACCCCCGCCGGTTGCCGAATTCTCCGGCACCGAATATTCGGCGGGGGCGGGAATCGCGCCGCGCCGGTTGGCGGGCCCCCCCCCCGCGATTCTCCGGTCCGGATGGGCCGAAGTCCCGCAGCTAAAATGCCTGTCCTGCCGGCGTAGATTAAACCACCTACCTTACCGGTGGGACAAGGCGGCGCGGGTGGGCTCCATGGTCCTGGGGGGGGCGCGGGGCGATCTGGCCCCCGGGGGTGCCCCCATGATGGCCTGGCCCGCGATCGGGGCCCACCGATCCGCGGGCGGGCCTATGCCGTGGGGGCACTCTTTTCCTTCCGCCTTCGCCGCGGTTTCCACCAATGCGGAGGTGGAAGAGACTCCCTCCACTGCGCATGCGCGGGAATGCCGTCAGCGGCCGCTAACGCTCCCGCGCATGCGCCGGCCGGAGATGTCATTTCCGCGCCAGCTGGCGGGGCACCAAAGGCCTTTTCCGCCAGCTGGCGGGGCGGAAATTCGTCCGGAGCTGGCCTAGCCCCTTAAGGTTGGGGCTCATCCCCCAAAGATGCGGCGCATTCCGCACCTTTGGGGCGGCGCGATGCCCGACTGATTTGCGCCGTTTTTGGCGCCAGTCGGCGGACATCGCGCCGATACCGGAGAATTTCACCCATAGTCCTGATAGATCGCGTGGTGTTCCTCGGCGCTATCAGCGCTGGGAAACACACGGCTAAATGCGCTCGTCACGGGACTCTGTTCCAATTTGTTTAGATCGCACCCTTTATGTGTGTCAGGATAGGGGCAGCAAAGTTTTACCGAAAGTATAGGAAGGCCAGAGAGAAGGAGAGCATCGAACAAACGTCTTGTGATATTGCCTTGCAGTCGGGAGAGGCAGCACTGGGATCTACAATTATTTTGCAACAGTAGTACGACTGTGAAATAGAAAAATATCCGCCAGTCACCATGCAGATCAGAAGCACTGAGGATGCAATAAGTACATGTCAGGAAAGGAGTTTGACTACTCTGTCAAGTTTAATTTTTAAAATGGTAATCCTGTTATATGTATTCACAATGAAATGCATAGGAATTTAAGTTTGATGATCAGGCAAAATACAGTGGCGTGGACAGGAAGTGACTATAAAAGTTGTTCATTGCTTAATTAACTTTCTTCTTATCGAGTCCCCACACACCATGTTTGTAAACACATCAAAGCACAACTTCATACATTTTCAAGGATTTTTTTCCAAAGTAATTTCCAAAACAGACTGAGTTTAGCTGAAATTGAAATTGCATACCACACCACAGGAGCCGGAATGGGGTACCTTTCAAAGAGCCTCGCTTTTCTGAATTGGGCCCACTCAGCTATCATTGTATTCGAGCCAAATTGGTAATTCTGTAACAAATCTGCACAATAAAACATTTGGAAATGTAGGATCCAATCACATCCAATAGTGTTTAAGCGCCAAATGGGAATGATCCCGGTTTTGGAAGACAGGGAGTCTTGAGAATTGCAACACGTTGGTCCTCAGGTGTTGCCCACATCACTGTAGCAAGTTGTCAGCTGCCTGTCACACCTCCACAGGCAACTCGCCTGATTGAAGAGCTCCGATTCAGGCTGTGGTCCTCAGGCGAATGCTGGGCTGGTGGAGGACACTGCTGAAAGGAGATCAATTTGTAGCCAGCTGTAGCTGACAGGAGTGCCATAGAACTGTGAGGAGCACTCCATATTCTGGCTCAATTTGACAAAAAAGTTCAATGGTGAGCGGTGGGGGGTGGGGGGGGGGGGGGTTTAACCTGTCACAACAGCTACATGAGTGAATTTGTGGTGATCCATTTTATGGGTACCTGAACCTACTCAGCCATTTAATGAGTAGAACATATAACCTCAATACCTAGTGGGTATCCTGCATATCTGACACGAATGGAGAACCTAAACCATAAGATATAAGGTCGGAAGACACGCCAGATCCACGAGAGTCTATATTGAGGCAGTAAGTTCTGGAACTCTCTTGCTGATAATAATAATAATAAAAATCTTTATTATTGTCACAAATAGGCTTACATTAACACTGCAATTAAGTTACTGTGAAAAGCCTCCAGTCCCCACACTCCGGGTGCACTGAGGGAGAATTCAGAATGTCCAATTCACCTAACAAGCACGTCTTTCGGGACTTGTGGGAGGAAACCCATGCAGACAGAGGGATGGTGTGCAGGCTCCGCACAGACGTTGGTGAATCGAACCCAGGCCCCTGGCGCTTTGAAGCAACAGTGCTAACCACTGTGCTACCATGCCGCCCATAGTATTATGTGAGGGGGGTGTCTGATTTTTGTGCTGAAACAAGAAATACAGAACATGGCTCCTTCCGAAGCTAGTCCAATTCAATTCAAGACTGGTGATTCTGAGGGGATGGAGCATATCTTATCCCTTTCAGTTCAGTAGATGATATGTACTGAAATCCTGCATTGTTTAGATCCGTGGCAGTGTCCTGAGGAAAGATGTGCTTTATACCCTGAGGTCAGACTGCTCTACCCTCTGTGGTAGTCAGTGCTTGAAGTTCAGAATCCGACTGCCCCAAATTTGAATTGTTGCTGAGGGTTGCTAATTTACACTTGACATCATGTGCCATATAAAAGAAGAGGCAGTGTATGACATAAAGGATGTCCCTACATATCGGTATGTGATGATCTGGTGATGTTCAACAAGAAGTTGGCTCCAGAAGATAAGCCCTGCCAGCTGAATAGAGAGAACGGTATTCGTGTCAGCCATGGTTAGGCCAGTAACCCAATATATGTTAGTGCCCCAACCAAATGATGGGAGCAATTTAGGGTGACCAAATATGTTGGGGTTGATAGCAGAGTTCAGTGGAGCGGCGTGGAGTGTTGTACATACAGCTGAGCACCATGTTGCACTATGGGTTCATCTGTGATGTCTCAATTGTGCGATCTTGAGACTTGCATGTTTAAACTAGAACTGACTGTTGTCAGTCTTTAACCATTTACAGATCCCAGTTAATAACATGCATGGTGCGGCTTCTCTATGCAGGCTGCTTCTAGAGCATTCTCTCTGAGTATACGACCATGTGACTTTATACATCATACCGTGGGTGGTGCTATTTTCCAGTCCCACACTAACCCTTACTCTGCTGAGCAATTTCACATTACAATGGCATGCAGGCACTTAACACAACAGGGGGTGTCAATATGTAAAAATTAATATTAGCAATTTTAAAATATTTCATGTTAAAGTTCTGTTAAGAAAAAGACAGTTCACGGCATATAGATTCTTATTCCTATTTTGAAACTACTTATAACAATGTTTATTTCACATTTTGTGTTGCAGACTATTTTCTACCCGAACATAGGGTGAGTTCAGTTATCTTGTTCCTCAAGTAAAATAATTTTCAAGAGTTTTAAGTCATTGAAGTAGCATGTTGCCAAAAAGTATTTTTTTTTAATAGTTCTTTGGAGGCGTGTTTTTGTTGTATTGAGTCTATCTGTGACGGTAAGGATAACGATAAAATTAGAAGGACAATGTTGACCTTCCGGGTGCGGCGATGACCAGCTAAGTCGCACGTTTCGGCAGCTCCCGGTGGAACGGACGTTTGGGCTCTTGACAGGAGCCCCAACGGCAATTTTAACGGCAAAAAACACCGTGCGGTAAACCAGAAGGGAATTCCCCCTGGACACGGATGGAAAAAGAAGAGGAAAGTGGCCGGATTGCAGCGGATCCTTTGGAACAGCGGCAAGGAAGGCAAGCTAAAACCAAGATGGCGTCGGAAGGTGGCAGTTTCATATGGGGCCCTGAACAACAAGAGTTCTTGAAATGCTGCGTGGAGGAGATAAAAAAGGAAATGAAGAAAGAACTGTTGGCCCCGATACTACAGGCGATCGAAGGGCTAAAGGAGGAACAAAAGACCCAGGAGCGGGAGCTTCGGGTCGTGAAGGCGAAGGCAGCCGAGAATGAGGACGATATACAGGGCCTGGTGGTGAAGACGGAGATACAGGAGGCACATCAGAAACGATGTGTGGAGAGGTTGGAGGCACTGGAAAACAACGCAAGGAGGAACAACCTGAGGATTCTTGGTCTTCCTGAAGGTGTGGAGGGGGCGGACGCCGGGGCATATGTGAGCACGATGCTGCACTCGTTAATGGGAGCGGAGGCCCCGACGGGTCCGTTGGAGGTGGAGGGAGCGTACCGAGTTATGGCGCGAGGATCGAGAGCAGGAGAAACTCCCAGAGCCATAGTGGTGAGATTCCTCCGTTTCAAGGATAGAGAAATGGTCCTTAGATGGGCGAAGAAAACTCGGTGCAGTAAATGGGAGAACGCGGTGATCCGCGTTTATCAAGACTGGAGTGCGGAGGTGGCGAGAAGGAGGGCGAGCTTTAATCGGGCCAAGGCGGTGCTTCATAAAAGGAAGATAAAATTTGGAATGCTGCAACCGGCAAGACTGTGGGTCACATATCAAGGGAGGCACCACTACTTTGAGACGGCGGATGAAGCGTGGACTTTTATTGTAGAAGAAAAACTGGAATGAGTGGATTATTAAAAAGAACGTTTGGACAAAGTGGTGGGGCGAATGTGGGGGGCGAAGAGGGGTTTTATGTTTTAATCCTGCGGTATGGTAACTTTTCTCTCTCCCACAGGTGGTGATGGGGGGAGGTGGAGAGGGAGAGGAGATGGGGCGTTGGCCATGGGGGGCGGGGCCAAGGGAGAAGCGCGGGCTTGGTTCCCGCGCTATGATAATTATGGCGGGAATAGAGAAGCAGGAAGGAGGGGGCGTCGCACGGTGCGAGCCGTGGTCACGGGGGGAAGCCGAGGTCAGCCAGAGTTTGCTGACTTCTGGGAGCAACATGGGGGGAGTAACTACGCTAGCGGGGGGTCTAGCGGGGGGGGTGGGAGGGGGGAATAACTGGGTTGCTGCTGCTGGGGAAAGGGGGGAGTGGGTACGGGAGAGGATGGGCGGGGGGGCACCGCCTGGGGGAGATACAGCTGCGTGGGAACTGGGTGAGAAGCTGGAAAAAGATGATGGCTAATCGGCAAGGGGGGGGGTGGGAAGCCCCCCAACTCGGCTGATCACGTGGAACGTGAGAGGGCTCAACGGGCCGATAAAGAGGGCACGGGTACTCGCACACCTTAAGAAACTTAAAGCAGATGTGGTTATGTTACAGGAAACGCACCTGAAACTGATAGACCAGGTTAGGCTGCGCAAAGGATGGGTGGGGCAGGTGTTCCATTCGGGGCTGGATGCGAAAAACAGGGGGGTGGCTATATTAGTGGGGAAGCGGGTAATGTTCGAGGCAAAGACTATAGTGGCGGATAACGGGGGCAGATACGTGATGGTGAGTGGCAAACTACAGGGAGAGATGGTGGTTTTGGTAAACGTGTATGCCCCGAACTGGGATGATGCCAATTTTATGAGGCGAATGCTAGGACGCATTCCGGACCTAGAGACGGGAAAGCTGATAATGGGGGGAGACTTTAACACGGTGTTGGAACCAGGGCTGGATAGGTCGAAGTCCAGGACTGGTAGGAGGCCGGCAGCAGCCAAGGTGCTTAAAGATTTTATGGAGCAGATGGGAGGGGTGGACCCGTGGAGATTCAGTAGACCTAGGAGTAAGGAGTTCTCGTTTTTCTCCTATGTCCATAAAGTCTATTCGCGCATAGACTTTTTTGTGCTGGGTAGGGCATTGATCCCGAAGGTGAGGGGAACGGAATATACGGCTATAGCCATTTCGGATCATGCCCCACACTGGGTGGACTTGGAGATAGGGGAGGAAGCAGGAGGGCGCCCACCCTGGAGAATGGACATGGGACTAATGGCGGATGAGGGGGTGTGTCTAAGGGTGAGGGGATGTATTGAAAAGTATTTGGAACTCAATGACAATGGGGAGGTCCAGGTGGGAGTGGTCTGGGAGGCGTTGAAGGCGGTGGTTAGGGGGGAGCTGATATCAATAAGGGCACATAAAGGGAAGCAGGAGAGTAAGGAACGGGAGCGGTTGCTGCAAGAACTTTTGAGGGTGGACAGACAATATGCGGAAGCACCGGAGGAGGGATTGTACAGGGAAAGGCAAAGGCTGCATGTGGAATTTGATTTGCTGACTACAGGCACTGCAGAGGCACAATGGAGGAAGGCGCAGGGTGTACAGTATGAATATGGGGAGAAGGCGAGCAGATTGCTGGCACACCAATTGAGGAAAAGGGGAGCAGCGAGGGAAATAGGGGGAGTGAGGGACGAGGAAGGAGAGATGGAGCGGGGAGCGGAGAGAGTGAATGAAGTGTTCAAGACATTTTATAAAAAATTATATGAAGCTCAACCCCCGGATGGGAGGGAGAGAATGATGGACTTTTTGGATCGGCTGGAAATTCCCAAGGTGAAAGAGCAGGAAAGGGTGGGACTGGGAGCACAGATCGAGGTAGAAGAAGTGGTGAAAGGAATTAGGAATATGCAGACGGGAAAGGCCCCGGGACCGGACGGATTCCCAGTTGAATTCTACAGAAAATATTTGGACTTGCTCGCCCCGGTACTGACGAGGACCTTTAACGAGGCAAAGGAAAGGGGACAACTGCCCCCGACTATGTCTGAAGCAATGATATCGCTTCTCTTAAAGAAGGAAAAGGACCCGCTACAATGCGGGTCCTACAGACCAATTTCCCTCCTAAATGTGGATGCCAAGGTCCTGGCCAAGGTAATGGCAATGAGAATAGAGGAATGTGTCCCGGGGGTGGTTTACGAGGACCAAACTGGGTTTGTGAAGGGGAGACAGCTGAACACGAATATACGGAGGCTGTTAGGGGTAATGATGATGGCCCCACCAGAGGGTGAAACGGAGATAGTAGTGGCGATGGATGCCGAGAAAGCATTCGATAGAGTGGAATGGGATTATTTGTGGGAGGTGTTGAGGAGATTTGGTTTTGGAGAGGGGTATGTTAGATGGGTGCAGCTATTGTATAGGGCCCCAGTGGCGAGTGTGGTCACGAATGGACGGGGATCGGCATATTTTCGGCTCCATAGAGGGACAAGGCAGGGATGGCCCTCTGTCCCCATTACTGTTTGCACTGGCGATTGAGCCCCTGGCGATAGCGCTGAGGGGTTCCAAGTGATGGAGGGGAGTACTTAGGGGAGGAGAGGAACACCGGGTATCTTTGTATGCGGATGATTTGCTACTATATGTGGCGGATCCGGCGGAGGGGATGCCAGAAATAATGCGGATACTTGGGGAGTTTGGGGATTTCTCAGGGTATAAATTGAACATGGGGAAGAGTGAGCTGTTTGTGGTGCATCCAGGGGAGCAGAGTAGAGAAATAGAGGACCTACCGTTGAGGAAGGTAACAAGAGACTTTCGTTACCTGGGGATCCAGATAGCTAAGAATTGGGGCACATTGCACAGGCTAAATTTAACGCGGTTGGTGGAACAGATGGAGGATGATTTCAAGAGATGGGATATGGTAGCCCTGTCAATGGCAGGGAGGGTGCAGGCGGTTAAGATGGTGGTCCTCCCGAGATTCCTCTTTGTGTTTCAGTGCCTCCCGGTGGTGATCACGAAGGCTTTTTTTTAAAAGGATAGAAAAGAGTATCATGGGTTTTGTTTGGGCCGGGAAGACTCCGAGAGTGAGGAAGGGATTCTTACAGCGCAGTAGGGATAGGGGGGGGCTGGCACTACCGAGCCTAAGTGAGTACTATTGGGCCGCTAATATTTCAATGGTGAGTAAGTGGATGGGAGAGGAGGAGGGAGCGGCGTGGAAGAGATTAGAGAGGGCGTCCTGTAAGGGGACTAGCCTGCAGGCTATGGTGACAGCCCCATTGCCGTTCTCACCGAGGAACTACACCACAAGCCCGGTGGTGGTAGCTACACTGAAGATTTGGGGACAGTGGAGACGACATAGGGGAAAGACTGGAGCATTGGGGTGGTCCCCGATAAGAAACAACCATAGGTTTGCCCCGGGGGGAATGGATGGAGGATATGGAATGTGGCAAAGAGCAGGAGTAACGCAACTGAAAGATCTATTTGTGGATGGGAAGTTCGCGAGTCTGGGAGCGCTGACCGAGAAATACGGGTTGCCCCAAGGGAATGCATTCAGGTATATGCAATTGAGGGCTTTTGCGAGGCAACAGGTGAGGGAATCTCCGCAGCTCCCGACACAAGAGGTGCAGGACAGAGTGATCTCAAAGACATGGGGGGGGGATGGTAAGGTGTCAGATATATATAGGGAAATGAGGGACGAAGGGGAGACTATGGTGGATGAACTAAAAGGGAAATGGGAAGAAGAGCTAGGGGAGGAGATCGAGGAGGGGCTGTGGGCAGATGCCCTACGCAGGGTAAACTCGTCGTCCTCGTGTGCCAGGCTAAGCCTAATTCAGTTTAAGGTATTACACAGGGCACATATGACTGGAACACGGATTAGTAAATTTTTTGGGGTGGAGGATAGGTGTGCGAGGTGCTCGAGAAGCCCAGCGAATCATACCCATATGTTTTGGTCATGCCCGGCACTACAGGGGTTTTGGATGGGGGTGACAAAGGCGCTTTCAAAAGTAGTAGGAGTCCGGGTCGAACCAAGCTGGGGGTTGGCTATATTTGGGGTTGCACAAGAGCTGGGAGTGCAGGAGGCGAGAGAGGCCGATGTTTTGGCCTTTGCGTCCCTAGTAGCCCGGCGCAGGATATTGTTAATGTGGAAAGAAGCCAAGCCCCCGGGGGTGGAGACCTGGATAAATGACATGGCGGGGTTCATAAAGCTAGAGCGGATTAAGTTCGTCCTAAGGGGGTCGGCTCAAGGGTTCACCAGGCGGTGGCAACCGTTCGTCGAATATCTTGCGGATAGATAGATGGGGGGAAAAAAGAAGGCAGCAGCAGCAGCCCAGGATTTGGGGGGGGGGGAGGGATGGGGGGTGGGTGGGCGGGGGGGGTGTAGCTTGTGACAAGGCAGTTGCCAATTAGGGCTAGTTTTCATTTTTGTTATTTAATATTTATTTATTTTTTGTTTTTTTTTGTTCATATAAAATAGGTCATTGTTATTTGTGTTGTTATAATATTGTGTAAAGGATGCACAATGTACTGTGTTGGTTGACCAAAAATTTTCAATAAAATATTTATTAAAAAAAAAGAAGGACAATGTTTCAAGTTGAAAATTTGGTGCCAGTTAGTACTAAAGGGTTAAGGAAATATGTATCCTTTTGGGCCAGAAGCAGAGAAGTGGAATTTTAATTCCCAGTTACCAGAAATTGGTTGAAACTATCCAATGGAATTTAATTCAGAGTCTCATAATCATCAGGTATAAAACACTTTCCGCAAATCAAACTTAGTTGAATTAATTCCTAGCCCCAGTGACATTAGCCAGTTTCCCGTTTAATGGTTCTATTTTAATCTCTTGCAGTTGTAGTTTACAGACCACTGTTGTGCTCCTGTGGTCTTGGATCTGTGACCTGGAGATGAGATTACGTTCCCATGCTATAAACAGCCTTGGCTTAGCATCATGCAACTTTAATTCCAATCTACGCCGGTCAATGATGTCTTTTGTTTTTGTTTGCGTTATTGTCAAGTACATAAGTAAAGTGCCTAATACACACACACACACACACACACACACACACATTGTTTCCTCAAGATTATCTGAACTGCAATAGCTTAGAACAACTTAGTTTGCAACACCCTGAAAATGTGACTGCCTCAGATTGCAAGATCCTTAAGGTGTCACCTAATGCTCAGTGTTAGCATTCTCATCTCAGATATTCCAGCACAAAATCTCAGCTGGCACCTTAGAACAGTATTGTGGGAGTGTTGCACTGGCAGAGATGCTTTTGGTTGAGATATTGAACCTATGCCCTATCAGGTGGAAGTGTGAACACACACGGCAGTATTCTGATAAAGAGGAGCAGAGGTCTCTCAGTGTTCTGACCGATGTCTATCCCTCAACCCACATCACAACAAAAACCCCAGATGATTTGGTCATGATCTCATTGCTCTTTGAGCTTGTTTTGCCTGCTGCATTCCCTACATTACAATATCAACGTCACTGGCTGTAAAGGGCTTCGAGACATCCTGAGGTTCGGAAAGGCACTGTACAAATGCAATCTCCGACTTTGGTTACATTTCCACCTCGAAAAAAAAACCTGCCTCTTGGCTCTGTTACTTGCAACACAGTGACAAACTGGATGTAAATGTGTTATTTTGGTATGTGCGACTGTAACAGGAAGCTACTCGCAATGTACCTGTGATAAGTCTCTCCAACACTTACCCATCCACTAAGCACAGTACTTGGATGGCAATTCAACTGTGGAGCATGCAAAGTGGTTTCAAAATGGTCAACTGGAGATTTCACAAAGTTTGTTCTCCCTGCACGTTTGTGGACAGGATAATCGAGAAATGGAAAATGGAAAAGTATCAATTGGAGGGTGATTAGAGGGTGGGGTGGGATAGGATTCGGGGGATAGGGTCGCAATTATAATGCAAACAAAATACATGCCAATTTGTCGCAGAAAATGTGAACTCATCAGGGTGGGTAGCCTGTGGAGGAAGCTGCATAATTAAAAAAAGCAAGTCCAAAATATTCCTGAAAAGTAGCAACACGACGGGCGAGATTCTCCCTCCTGCTGCACCCGTTTTCTGGTGCGGTGCCCCCCGCTCCCGGCGGTGGCAGGATTCTCCGTCCCAGCAGCCGGCCAATGGGATTTCCCATTGTGGGCACCCCCATGCCGTCGGGAAATCCGCGGGCGTGAGTGCACTGCCGGCGAAACGGAGGATCCCGCCGACGGAGAATCCAGCCCTTGGTATTTACGGAATCGCTGTGAAAAGCATGTAACTCAGAAAGAAATATTGGTGAGGCAGGATAACTATAATTGTAAAAATGTAAATGTAATGGTTGTGCCCAACACAAGGTTACAATAAACACGAGCAGAAGTAGACCAAGCAGCCCACTGACCCTGCTCTGCCATTCAATTTGATCATGGTTGTTCTCGTGCGTCAACTCCATTTACATATCTATCCCTTAATTCCCTGAGAGATCAATAATCTGTCTATCCCAGCCTTCAATATAGTCAACGATGGAACGTCCACAAGCCACTGGTGTAGAGAATTTCCAAAAATTCACAATCCTCTGAGTGAAGCAATTTCTACTCATCACGGTCCCGTATCCTGGGACTGTGCCTTGTGTTTTAGATTCAAAGTTAAAATCCAACATTGTTCTTGTTTTTAAAGTCTAAATTCATAGCCGTGATGGCAGAAGGGAAGGGGTGACGTTGCTCACTGAATGTGGGAAGGAAATTATTGACCAATTCAGGAGAATGATGACGAGAAAATGTAGCAATGCAAATGTTGGATGTCTATGTAGACGAAGCAGTATTTACAGGAACTTCTCTAACATACTGCATCAACCTGCCAATGCATGTAGATTGTGCATGGATATAGGTAGTAGAATGAAAATATTGGGCCCACAAGTTGAAGTTTGCTTGTGTACGCATACCTTCCATCAAGATACAGTCAAAGACTTGCATTTTTGACGTGCCCTTCAAAACCTCAAGACATCCCAAAGCACTTTACAGCCAATGAATTATTTTTGAAGTGTATTCAGTGAGAGGATTAGCAAGTAACACACTGCAGAAAGAATCAGCAAAAACTACACTCAAACCAAGTGCCAGCACAACTGCAAATAATTCGTGCAAACACAGTAGTAGCCTGGTTGAAGAGTGAGTGGCAGGAAGAGACACATAACAATAATGGTCAGAGGGTATGACGGTGAAGATTGATGAAGTACAACGGGATGGTATTCCAATCAATATCCATCTGGCAAAGGGTGAAGTTGGAACCAGTCTGTCGTCAACAGGAGTTTAGTCACAAAATCCACCATACCATAAAGGCAAGCTATTTTTCCCTTCCCCATAATATCCACACATAGGTGAAACTGGTTCTTACGGGAGCAATCTATCGGCCACGTCCCACCGGAACCGGTGCGAGACATGGCTGGTAGATCCTGGGAGAGGCCTCCCCCGGGATTCCCGATGGGCATTGCACCTCGCGGGATCTACCCAGTCTCGCACGGGTAAGTGGGTGCAGCCTCAGCCAGGCGTTCCTCGCGAGTTCCATTTAATAGCGGGGTCGTTCTTGGCACTGCAGCGCCGGGAAACCCCGGTAAATGCGCCCGGAACAGGACTCTGTTTTTAATCCATTAAATCGTACCCATAGGCTCCAAGAGCAGATGTGGCACCTTCAATTTAGTTGGAAAATATAGACATGAGTGAAAATGATTCCAGTACCCATAGGTGCCCAATGTTCTATTTTCACACAGACCTGTGGGTCACGTAACATTGTGGCATTAAGCGGAAGTGGACAAACGCTGTTGATGGCGGTCGCTGTTCAATGCCATCCCATTGCCCTGCACAAACAACAGTCGATCTGGATTCAGAAAGCAAAGAGCTCACAGCAGAGAAAATCCATGATAATTATGCAGATCAATCACTGAGTGTTACCGATATAGTTATGTAGCCATCTAAGATGGCCACCTGCAAAGGACCATGGGAATTATGGCCAACCCAGGACTCAGACAGATACACAGCCTATGTGTATCTAAAACACGGGTAGCCAGACCCGACCGAAACCCCCGCTCGTTTACATTTTAATAGCCCATTTTCCCAGGACAATAGAAGTCCAATCAAGCAACCGGTACAACCACAGACTGATCGGCGCCACACCCCTTACTCCGAGAGCCCAACTGCCAAGGTCAATGACCGCTAAGGACCTGCCCAGCTACCAAGGCACCCGCCCCTTTATTGGCCAAAATCGAAGAGAGTGATCAGAGCCCTGTCGAACTATTGGGTCCAAGGTTAAGGACCGCCCCAAAGAGCGCAAAATCCCAGGGGGATAAAAGAGAGCACAGCCATGTGTTCTGTCTCTATTGGATCCGGCCTGTGCCAACCCAATTGCAGCAGGAACAGCCAGCTAAGTTCAAGACCAACGATCGATACCTGACGGATGTGCCTAGCAGAGACAGAGCCACTTTCTTCGAACCAGCCAAGTGAAATCCAGATAAAGGCCTTTATCCATTTGCACAGTGCCGGTCGCCCTGAAGTTAAGTCTAGGTTATTGTAGCTGATAGGTGTCGTTTAACTCGTAATAGATATTGTGTTTGCATGTTGAGATAACTCTTGTAGTATGTAAATAAACCATCTTTTGAACTAACTAACTGGTTGTGTGGTCATTTGATCGATATAAGAGAAAGGCTTGTGCTTCACCGAGATAAATAAATAGAGCAACAGTTAGCACACCATCTTGGAATCTCACCATTTGGCTTTCCACCTATCAATCGGAGATGGGGCTTCTATGAAAGGATCACATCACAGCAGAATATAACAGCTAGACGTTCATGGGTGAAAAAGCACCTAAAAACACACTAAGTCATATACCCCACCTACATGGAAACATTGAATAAAAAGTATCACACTTTTTACAGTTATTTTTTCATTATGTAGGAAAGAAAGCATCAGTTTGTCAATAGTAAACCTAATGGGACATTCATTTATAGTGGCCAATTACTGAAGCTTTGGGTTGAATGGGGATGTTAAAAATGTTAAAACCGGGCAGGACGGTGGTGCAGTGTTTAGCACTGCTGCCTCACGCCGCTGAGGACCGGGGTTCAATCCCAGCCTCGGGCACTGTCCATGTGGAGTTTGCACATTCTCCCCATGTTTGCGTGGGCCTCACCCACCCCAACCCAAAAAGATGTGCAAGCTAGGTGGATTGGCCACGTTAAATTGCCCCTTAATTAAAAAAATATTGGGTATTTCAAATTCTTTTAAAAATTGAAACTGACACCATGCCAGAAAGCAGGCTCAAATCTTCCGACGTTTGCGTTCAATTAATTGAATTTAACTTCCCCAGCTGCCATGCTACACTTTGAACCCGTGTACCTGGAGCCAGGGTCCAGGCCTCGGGTTACTGGTCCCATAACATAATCAATATGCTATGCATTCCTTCTTGCTTCTGCTTGCTCCTCAATCCAATCAATCCATGTTCAGGCCTGTGCCAATAGGATTATTATTGCAGATATTGCTATTAATTTGCCGAGTTTCTCTGGGATACCCAGGCCAGTCCAATCACCAAATTAGCTTGCACCCTTAATGTCTTCTATGTGGTTGTCAGCTATATCTCAGTTGGTAGCATTCTTGCCTCTCAGTCAGGGGGCTGTGGATTGATGGTCCATTCCAGGCCTTTAGGCTGGAAATCTAAACTGATCCTTCAATGCAGTACAGAGGGAGTGCCATGCGGTTAGAGGTGCTGTCTTTCAGATGAGACATTAAACTAAGGCCCTGTCTGCACCCTGAAGTGAATGTAAAAGATCCCACGGGTTTATTTTGAAGAAGTGTAGGCGTGTTTGCCCTTTTTTATCAGACCAATATCTTGTGGTAAACCACTGTATTGTATTGTATTGTATTGTTACATGCCTGGGCTTCTCCCTGCTGACTCCGCCTGTGGCTCCTTCCCTCGGGCTCATGTATAAAGGTGGCTGATCACCGCCTCTGATCCAGTTCGGGATCAGGACGCTTTCTGTTTAGTGTGTTATGGGTCCGGGTTTACAGAACCCCGAAGTGTTTCATGGAGTTCAACCGACCCACAACGTTTAATAGATTGTGGTGTGGGAAGAACACGGCGTACTCTCCAGGTGTAATACAGCAGAAATGGACAAATGGTTTTTAAAACAAAACAATGTTTATTCTATGAACTCAAGTTAACCCTTTAAAAACAAACATTGAATATCTTAACACCCATTACTTCAAAGATAACCCCAAAAGACTACAACACTAAATGATCCTTCAAACTGTTCCTTTAAACATCCAAAAGACTTCAAACCTTCAAAAATAAGAACACATTAGATTACATTCAATATATTTATAGTCTTTGGATTGCAGACATCAACAGACCAGCTCTGTGTTTCTTCCTGCAGCTCACAGCAAAACACACAGACACTCCCAGCTGCCTTCTCAAACTGAAACTCAAAAAAGAAGTGAGCTCAGCTCCCCCCACCCTCTGACATCACTTCAGTAATATGATCAGCTCCATTTCTTAAAGGTACATTGCTTAAACATCCATTTCCTAAACGTACTCTCACATGACAATTGTTTTAAAGCCTCAGTTATGTTCACCATCGTGTGTTCATTGATGGCATATCAATTTAATACATTAAACATCTAAGATGAATTCATCACTCAAGCCAGATCGCCTGGAGCTGGACGCACAGGCAGCCGAAACCACTGCAACATTCGAGCACTGGCTAAGCTGCTTCGAAGCGTACCTCGGATCCTTCACCGAACACTTCACCGACCTCCAAAATAAGCAGATCCTCCATACATGGGTGAGCCCGCAAGTCTTTCTCTTCATCAGGGATGCCCCCTCGTATACGGAGGCGATAATGTATGCTAGGCACCTTCTCGCCACGAGACGACAACGCCCTGCGGAATCACTAGCAGAATTCCTGAGTGCCTTGCGGGTTCTCTGCCGGAACTGTGACTGCCAGGCGCTATCGGCTACAAAGCACGTGGAGCTCTTGGTCAGGGACGCTTATGTCGCAGGCATGAAATCAAACTACATCCGCCAGCGATTGCTAGAAGGGGGTACACTCGGCCTCCCAGAGATGGTGCAGCTCTCAAACACGCTGGAGGTGGCCTTCCAGAACATGGAGGTCTACACCTCCGACCGCGCGGCACTCTCGTGGACCTCATGGGCGCAGCCATCATCTGACCCGGGTGCAGCGCAAGCCTGTGCCGCGCAGCAGCAACCCGCCAACGCTGGAAGCCCGAAGTGCTACTTTTGCGATCAGGGTAATCATCCCAGACAGCGCTCCCAGCACGGAACGCGACTTGCAACGGGTGTGGGGGGAAGGGCCACTTTGCAAAAGCCTGCTAGGCCCGATCTCTCCCTAAAGCTTCTAGGCCCAGCAGTGCTGCCTGGTGCCTGTCGGGGCTGCCCCAGCTGCCGCGCAACCCACCATGCGTGACCCGTGGGCGCCGCCATCTTCAATTTCGGCCGCCACGTGCGACCCATGGGGCCTCCATCTTTAACGCCATTTTGTGCTTTACCCGCCATGCGCGACACATGGGGGCCGCCATCTTTAATGCCATCTCCGATGGCACCCGCCACGTGTGATCCATGGGGGCCGTCATCTTGGGACCACTCCGCAACCTCCTGGGAGCCCTGCTCTCCCGATCGTACGCTGGCCGCCGCTACTTCTGATTGGTCTAGCCATCACCTTCCGAAGCTCGCCTCCATCGCGCTCGACCAGTCCCGGCGTCATCACCTCACTAAATCGACGATGACCGTCCGGATCAACGGGCATGAGACGGCCTGCCTTTTCAACTCCGGGAGCACAGACAGTTTCATGCACGGTAAGGTGCTGCTCCCTCCCAATCTTACCCGCGACCCAGAAAATCTCCCTGGCTTCCGGATCACAGCAGTAGAAATCCGGAGGTACTGTGTTGCGACCCTAACTGTACAAGGCGTAGAGTACACTAACTTCAAACTCTACGCCCTTCCCCATCCCTGCGCCGCCCTATTACTGGGGCTCGACTTCCAGTGCCACCTCCAAAGCCTTACTTTAAAGTTCGGCGGACCCCTGCCCCACCTCACCGTCTGTAGCCTCGCGACCCTGAAGGTCGCCCCACCCTCGCTCTTCGCTAATTTCACCCCGGACTGTAAGCCCGTCGCTACTAGGAGCAGACGATACAGTGCCCGGGACAGGGCCTTTATCAGGTCGGAGGTCCAGCGATTCCTACGAGAGGGGATCATTGAGGCTAGTAACAGCCCCTGGAGAGCCCAAGTGGTGGTCGTCAAGACTGGGGAGAAGCACCGGATGGTCATCGACTACAGTCAGACCATCAACCGGTACACGCAGCTCGATGCATACCCCCTCCCCCGCATAACTGACATGGTCAATCAGATTGCGCGATATCGAGTTTTCTCCACAGTTGACTTGAAGTCCGCGTACCACCAGCTCCCTATCCGGCCGGAGGACCACCAATACACTGCCTTCGAGGCAGATGGCCGCCTCTACCACTTCCTCAGGGTCCCCTTCGGCATCACCAATGGGGTCTCGGTCTTCCAACAAGAAATGGACCGAATGGTTGACCAGTACGGGCTGTGGGTCACGTTCCCGTACTTAGACAATGTCACCATCTGCGGCCATGACCAGCAGGACCATGACGAAAACCTCCGGCACTTCCTCCACACCGCTAAACTCCTGAACCTCACTTACAATAAGGAAAAATGTGTTTTCCGCACAACCCGCCAAGCCATCTTTGGCCAAGTTGTGGAAAACGGAGTCCTAGGGCCCGACCCCGACCGCATGCACCCCCTCCTGGAACTCCCCCTCCCCCACTGCCCCAAGGCCCTGAAGAAATGCCTGCGGTTCTTCTCCTACTATGCCCAATGGGTCCCCAAGTATGCGGACAAGGCCCATCCACTTATTAAATCTTACGTTTTCCCCCTGATGGCTGAGGCCCGCCTGGCCTTCAACTGCATCAAGGCCGATATTGCTAAAGCCACGATGTGGACGAGTCCATTCCATTCCAGGTGGAGGGTGATGCATCGGACTTTGCGCTGGCCGCTACCCTCAACCAGGCAGGCAGGCCCGGGCCTTTCTTCTTCCGTACCCGCCATGCCACCGAAATTCGACACTCCTCCGTCGAAAAGGAAGCCCAAGCCATTGTCGAAGCTGTGCGACATTGGAGGCATTACCTGGCCGGCCGGCGATTCACTCTCCTCACTGACCAACGGTCGGTTGCCTTCATGTTCAATAACACACAGCGGGGCAAGATCAAGAATGACAAGATTCTGAGGTGGAGGATCGAGCTCTCCACCTACAACTACGATATCTTGCATTGTCCTGGGAAGCTCAATGACCCCCCAGATGCCCTATCCCGCAGTACATGTGCCAGCGGATAAGTTGACCGACTCTGGTTCCTCCACAATGACTTCTGTCACCTGGGGGTCACCCGTTTTTTTCACTTTATCAAGGCTCGCAACCTGCCTTGCTCCATCGAGGAGGTCAGGACCGTACCAGGGACTGCCAGGTGTGCGTGGAGTGCAAACCGCACTTCTATCAGCCAGACAGAGCGCACCTGGTAAAAGCCTCCCGCCCCTTTGAGCGTCTCAGCGTCGTTTTCAAAGGGCCCCTCCCCTCCACTGACCGTAACGTGTACTCCCTCAACATTGTTGACGAGTACTCAAGATTCCCCTTTGCCATCCCATGCCCTGACATGACCTCTGCCACCGTCATCAAGGCCCTGCACAGTCTTTTCACCTTGTTCGGGTTCCCCACCTACATCTATAGCGATCGGGGTTCCTCCTTCATGAGCGACGAGCTGCGTCAGTTCCTGCTCAGCAAGGGCATCGCCTCCAGCAGGACGACCAGCTACAACCCCCGGGGGAACGGACAGATGGAGAGGGAGAACGCGACGGTCTGCAAGGCCGTCCTACTGGCCCTATGGTCTAGAGGTCTCCCAGTCACCCGCTGGCAGGAGGTCCTCTCCGATGCGCTCCACTGCATCCGGTCGCTCCTGTGTTCTGCCACCAACGAGACTCCTCATGAGTGTATGTTTGCCTTCCCCAGGAGGTCCACCTCCTGGGTCTCGCTCCTGTCCTGGCTGATAGCCCCACGGCCCGTCCGCCTCCGGAAGCATGCGAGGAGCCATAAAGCAGATCCTCTCGTCGAGAAAGCCATGCTCCTCCATGCCAATCCACAATATGCCTACGTAGCACATCAGGACGGGCGACAGGACACAGTCTCCCTTCAGGATTTCGCACCATCACCACCACCCCCGACCCTACACCGTCTTCCCCTACCTCTACCCACCTACCTCAAGAACTGGCACCCGCAGGCCCACCGGCGACCATCACCACCACCCCCGCCCATACACTGCCTCCCCCTCCACCGACTCAACAACTGGGTGAAGAAGAGGACGACACGCTCCTGGACGCGCAGGTCTCAACACCGATGCCCACACCACAGCTGGGACTGAGGCGATCACGGCGGAAGGTCAAGGCGTCCGACAGACTTGATCTTTAAGCCCACTTCACCCCCGCTGGACTCTTTCTTTTAACAGGGGGTGAATGTGGTAAACCACTGTATTGTATTGTATTGTATTATTACATGCCTGGGCTTATCCCTGCTGGCTCCGCCTGTGGCTCCTCCCCTTGGGCTCATGTATAACGGTGGCCGTTCTCCGCCTCTGATCCAGTTCGGGATTCTGTTTAGTGTATTAAAGCCTCACTTACGTCCACCACTCGTCGTGTGTTTATTGATGGCATATCATATCTACCCCTCAATCAATGGTAAAAGACCAGATTATCTGGTCATTTTCACCTCGGGGGATCTTGCCGGTGTACAAAATGGCCACTGTGTTTCCTATGTTACCTCAGTGACATTGCTTCAACAAGCACTTAACTGGTTGTAAAGTGCTTTGGGATGCTATGTAAACGCATTTCTTTTCTTTTTGTTTTGTCCAGATGTCTCTTTCGGCTTTTCTCTTTTGGCACAGGGGTTTTGCAGAGCTGCCATCACCCTTCACTGATCTCTGAAGAGCTAGCTGGCCACAAACATTAGACTTCCTACAGTTTGCAGAGTGGGAAAATATTGACTTGGAAATGACGTGGAGTTTATTTTCACAAACACCTCTCCTCTCTATACCAGGCTGGCAGCAAAATGTGCATTAAACTGCATGTCACTTGTCCATCACTGTTTGATTATTACGGCTCTATTCAGACAGATCCCTGTGAGTCACTTGCATACATTTGATACATGAAATAACGTTGGCACTGGTGCTGGTGATGTTAGTGACACGCCAATCATGGCATGAGCACAGGTGGACGGTTTCAGGATTTACTATTTGCAAAATAGTGCGCATTTTATATCCCAATCCACCATATGAAACATCCAGCGTGGGATTCTCTGAAAATGGGGCTATGTATCCACGCCGGCGGAAAATCGGTCCAAACGACTTTGGCGTCAACGGCACCCCAAAGGGAGGAATTCTCACCTTTCTAGGGGGCTAGTTTGCCACCGGAGTCGTCCCCGCTGCTCTAGCTGGCGCCGAAGGGCCGGCGCTAGTTCGCGCATGCGCAGAACGGTCGGCGTGATCTTGCGCATGCGCAGAACGGCCGGCGTATTTCCCTTCTCCGCGCCGGCCCCCGGGCAATATGGCTGAGCCCTACAGGGGCCCGGCGCGGAGGAAAGAAGGCCCCCGACGGAACCAGCCCTGATCGCGGGCCAGGTCACCGCGGGGGCCCCCCCGGAGTCAGATACCCCCCCCCCTCCGCCACCCCCTCCCACATGACCACCCCCACACACTTACCTGCCAGGTCCAGCCGTGCGTGAGGGGAGTAATTCACACCAGCGGGATTGGCCAAAGCTTTACGGCCACTCGGCCCATCGGGGCCCGGAGAATCGCCGGGGGGGGGGGGGCGCTGTCAACAGCCCCCAACCGGCATGGCGGGAATCCCGCCGACCCCCGAAAAATGTGCCGGAGAATAGGGCAGCTGGCAGCGGGGCGGGATTCGCACCTCCCCCGGGGGTTCTCCGACCCGGCCCCAGTGTATTTATCTGGCATTGTGCAGGGGGCTGAAACAAAATCTATAAAAGTGTATTGAAGAGTTTCACACTGTCACATTAAAATCAAAGTAGTTCCGCTTCAAGATATTCCAGGTGCTGGCGTCAGATGAAGTTGCTGAGCATTTCCTTTTATTCTAAGTATAATTTTGTTGCAGTCTGCGGTATTGTCAAAGTAATATTAGCAACGGTTTATACGTGTCAAACTTTGATAGAAATAAAGAAACTTTACTGCGGGAGGGGGGAAGGGAGGAGACCATTCTGCCCATCAGATCCATGCTGGCAGACAAAAACGAGTTAAGCAGCCTAATCAGACGTTCCAGCTATCGGACTGTATTACATTCGGAACACTTAAAGGACATATCCAAACTGTTTTTAGATGTGATGAGGGTTTCTGTCTCTTCCACCTGTTCAGGCACTGAGTTAAACAGACTCCCACCACTCTATGCGTAAAAAAGAAATCCTCAACCGAATACTGGAAAGTGGGATGAGGCCAGATGGCTTGTTTTCAGGCCAGCACAGACACGATGGGCCAAGTGGCTTTTCTGTGTCGTAAAAGTTCTATGATTCCATACCCTCTAGGTTACAAACCTCTTTGCCCCTCATAATTTTGCATACCTCAGGAGCATAAGTTGTTGAAATATCATTTGACAGGAAAAATGCTGCATTGTGACTGCATTAAATGCAGCCATATTAACAACACAAGTAACCAAAAATGCAGAATTGAAGCAATCCAAAAATCGAATTGGAAATATTTGAGCGAAACTGCTGACAGCAAATTACAGAATCATAGAGGTTTATAGCATGAAAACAGGCCCTTCAGCCCAACTTGTCCATGTTTTTACCACTAAGCTAGTCCCATTGCCCGCATTTGGCCCATATCCCTCTATACGCATACTACCCATATAACTGTCTAAATTTATCTCAGTTTTGCCTTTTCTAATTCAAGAATTACACGTTGGAGTAAATGATTACTTTCAGAAACAGGCAACCTGATTGCAAGCAACAAGGCTAGTGCAGCTGCACAGTGCGAGGTGTGTGTTGTCCTGATAGCATCTCTTACACTGCACAGGGCAGGTACTTCCCACAGGAACATGATTATTTTTCCAAGAGAAAGAGATCACAAATGACATCGTCCCGCACTCAGTAGAAGGACTGCATTAAGAATAAGGTTTCACTCCAGAACAGGAAGTCGAGACTTGCAGGAAATGTCTGGCTTTGGCAAAATGTAGAAGTTATAGAAACTTCTATCAGCTTGCTGACTGTATGAAAGAGTAGCTTCTGGAACTGTCAGTCTGTCGTTAACATGAGAAGTGTTGACATTGAGAGGGGAAAACCCTAAGAGTTATTAATAAAAATGCAATCTATAACACATTTTGCTGAAGGGATACTGAATAAGAGGAGTTGAGTTGGCAGAATATTTCCCTGATAATCCACATTGGACTCAATGGACACAGTAGAAAGATGAATTTGAAAGCTGCAATACTTTATTGCAACATTTGGAAACGTTAAGCAGGAAATGAATTACAGCGCAAGCTGCATAGAACAAACAGTTCATTAAAAACAAAACAAATTTTTAAAATACTTTTCCATTCTGGAAAGAAAAGCAAAATATTGCAAACGCTGGAAATCTCAAATAAACAGCGAAAAGGTTGGGGCTATTCACAGCAACATCTGTGGAAAGAGAAATAGAGTTAACAGGTGGGGTTTAATAACCTCCTCCAATGTTGGGTTTGGTTTCATGGGGAGCATTTAATGAGACGGGAGAGTGTCGGGGGACACACCGCTGCCTTTTCCCCTCCCCCTGTACACATCTGTGGCGAGAAGGCTTGTGAACAGCTTGCCTACCCTGGCATCAACTAAGACCCACTTAAAGACCTAATGCCAGGAGTGGGCGGATTGGCTTATGAGGAAAAGTTGGATAGGCTGGGCTTCTACCTATTGGAGTTTAGAAGAGTAAGAGGGAGGAGCAGCACGGTGGCGCAGTGGTTAGCATTGCTGCCTCATGACGCCGAGGTCCCCCGTTCGATCCCGGCCCTGGGTCACTGTCCGTGTGCAGTTTGCACATTCTCCCCGTGTTTGCGTGGGTTTCGCCTCCACAACCCAAAGATGTGCAGAGTAGGTGGATTGGCCACGCTAAAGTGCCCCTTAATTGGAAAAAAATGAATTGGGTACTCTTTAAAAAAAGACTAAGATTTCATTGAAACATAGAAGATTCTGAGGATCTTGACAGGATGAATGCAGAAAAGAATTTTCCTCTTCTGGGAGAATCTAAAACTTAGGGATAACTGTTTAAAAATAAGAGATTGTGCATTTAAGACAGAGGTGAGGAGAAATATTTTCTTTCAGAGGTTCATGAGGCTTTGGAACTCTCTTCCTCAAAAGCTGGTGGAAGGAGGCGTCTTTGAAGAGTTTAAAGGCAGAGGTAGATTGATTCTTGATATGCAGGGGGTGGTGATAGGTTATCGAGGTCGGCGGGAATGTGGGGTTGAGGTTACAGTCAGATCAACGGTGATCTTACTGGATGGCGGAGCGAGCTCAAGAGACTGAGTGCCCTCCTGAGTGATATGTTTGAATGTGTATGTCTGCTTCCGCTGCTGGTATTCACCCAGTGGGCAGAAGGTTTGCCATGTTGGGAGTACAAGCAAACCTGTGCAGGATTCCTTGTCGGTTTCCCAAGGTGGGTGGGGGGGACTCCTCATTCAAAGGCACTCAATGCCTGATCGAGGGATACTGAGCAACACCCCTTGCTGACAACCCCCCCCCCCCCTCCACACCCTCCCCCAGGAACACCAGATCAAGACTCCTATCTCTCATCACTCATTCCTGGCCTGGATCCATGGCACTCTTTGGTCACTGGGGGTGTACATGTGACACGAGCCACTACCTCCCTGGTGGTGCTGCCATTCAGTAGAGTTGCTAGCCACTGATTGGTTGGTGGACGAGACTTCTGTTCCCAGCATACCTGATCCAGGTAAATTAAGGCCTACCAAGTGCCTGAGTGGCTCAAAATGTGTGGGTCTTCCCTAAAAATGATGTGGGGCTCTTGTTGCCTCGGCAGCCGCTGTGTGAGATCCCACTGATTCCATTAAAGCCAGCCCAATATTTCAAGTCATAACTTTTCACCAGAGAACTTTGCAGTATCTCCTCTTGGGTAGTACCATTTTGGAAAATATGCGAGTTTGACTGTTCTGACTCTCAGCTGGATCCCATATCTGCTTTATCCATTCTCTGATACGGTTATTCTCATGTTTTCCATGTTTCTCACCTGAAACAAAAATCTATAGGAAATGCTTAGAATGAAGATCAATAAAATAAATTATACATTGCATTACGAATTTAAAAATAATAATTTTCTATTCTGCAGAGTGTCATGAATCTGCCTAGCAACGGCAGTAAAATTAATTTAACAAAGCATAATAGGATGTGAGATGCCCAGCAACAGGTAGAAATCTGCCTAGAGACAGCAGTAGTCAATATTCCCCAAATGAAATGTGTTTTTCTCCAGTAATAAGTTTAGAAGGCAGTTTAGATAAGAATCAGGTGTATATGGCTTATGAGGAGAAACAGAATACAGATGTTTGGGAAGATCAATGAGGTATATATATGTTCATGTATAGTCAAGGAGGTTGATAGGATAGGGGCAGACAGCTGAAAACACAAAAGGCATAATCAAAGAGGAACAAAGGTATAATTGGCTGGATGGTCAGAAGACCACTGTCAACCTCAGAAGCAAACAAGCTATTTTCCAGCTAGCAGCCGAGGGGTCAAGTTTACATGAAACAAACCTCTAAGTAACAGAGCCAAGGCAGTGCAGAAAACCTTTGTAACCACTGTTTTAAAAATCTTCGCTGGATCAGGAAAATATGTTTCCCAGTCTTGAGTATCATCCTGTATTGTGTGGCAACTATAAGCTGGTTATTTAATTTGAATGTTGTTTGAGGAACAGGGAAGTCTTACTGAGTTCTGGTATTGCAGGTATATTGGGGAATAAGGGGTACGTTCTACACCGTGTGTGATTAGTAATTCATATGCCGGAATTGTCTGAGAGTAGAGTAGTCCTGTTTGTGTGTATTTGCCTTTTCTTTACTTTAATAAATAGTCTTTAATAAGTCTTACCTGACGACTGGGCTGTTTATTCTCTCTGGGGTTTCAATTGTCTCCTCACACCAAAATAAAACAAAACTATACACCACAACAAAGCAGTGTTCCAAGTTGGAATACCCTCACAGATAAGATCAGCATGCTTCCTGACACAGGGGAATTGTGAATATCTTCCCTCTAACTCTTGGACTGCGGTTGCTTCAAATTGAAAGGTGAGGTGAATAAGTCACTATTTTTGTTCCAATGTTTGTAATATTTAGAGGTAGGTTTGAACATCCAGCATGGCGCTTTGAATCCATACAAATAGGAATTTTGCCTAACTGGTCAGCTGTAAAATCGACAGAAAATCCTGCTGGGCTCATTGACCTTTTGACCCAAATCATCCCAAATTTCCCCTTTAAATACACTTTATTTCCAGGTTAAGATAGTGAAGTCTACAATCCTCCCTTCTAGGTGAATGTCTGAAGGGAATAGAAAGAACACAGCACTGATAATATAATGGAACTCAAACCCCACATCATGCCAACATTTCACAATAAGGCCCACAGCCTTTCTTAAAGTTAAATACAATGCCAAGTACTAGTTTAAAGTTATATGGCTGGATTCTCCATTTGTGAGACTCACGCCGGAGGTGAATTGCAACCGGTTTACAATCCCCTGGGAGCGCAAACCGGTAAGCAATTCAAAGTCGCACACCACGCAAATTTATGCATGGCGTGGATTACGAGGGATTCCCACTATCAGGCGGGTGGCCCGATAGTAAGGTCCTGTGGCTGGCCACCCCTTCCTGCACCGCAGTTCTTCCCCAAAAACCCTCCCCCCGAACCGCACAGCAGCTCTCCACCTCTGGATTGCCTGGTTGCCCCCGCATACCCCCAAGTACGGGGGTGGCCCTACCCAACCCCCCCCCAAGGACCCCTGTAATAGGGAGACCCCCAGGGACCCACTGACCAAAGGGACCCCCCACTGGGACCCCTGTAATGGGGGACGCCTCCACAGGGTCGCCTGCAATGTGGAGACCCCATCCCCTAGGGCCCTTGACAGGGACCCCTGTAGTAGGGGGCCCCCCCACAGGGACCCCCTGCCTAAAGAAACTCCCTCCCCCCAGCATACAAATCCCCCCAGAAAATCGACCACTGTCTGGAAGAGAGCAGTCCAGACAGGAGAAATGAGAAGAATTACAGCTGTAACATTTACCTTAAAGCTCCTTGTGTCCATTGCTGAAAGGAGAGCAGCTCTGACCTGTATCTGGTTCCCACAGATCCATTAGCTGCAAGCATAGATTTCTAGTAGTGGTCTGTGATTAACAGCTTCTGCAAACCATCTGCAGCTTTGATTCATTCATCTCCCTTCATGGCCTAAGCGGTGAAACCCCAATGTTTGCAAACATTGGCCACATCAAAGAGAGGTAAGTGCATTCCAAGCACTGACTGCATTCCAATTACTCAAGCGTGTGATTTCACTGTGCTGTTAGGCTCAGCTGGTCCCTACCAGCATGACTCTGGTGTGGTGGACCATGGGGGTGTTATCCCCTTGGCTCACCGTGAACTCCACCATGCCAGGGCCACAGGTGACCCGCGACCATATGATTCCTGGCCATGAGAACAGGAGACTCACGGAGGGCCGGAGCACAGGGTGTGGGGTTCGCTAAATGGGTGCAAACGGGTCATTTGCATTCATTTACATCTCCCCACAAGCACGCGGTCATGGACCTCATTTCCACCCAGCATGGGTGAGGAGAGGGAGCGGGGGGCATCAGAGCATCGCATCCCAGGACAGAGAATCCTGCCCATAAAATTTAATTTTCATAAATCGTGTACAGAGCTCCTGCTTTAACTGTGATGCAGCACATGGGCGGGATTCTCTAGCTCCCAGCCATGTGTTTCTCGGGGCCAGGAAACGGCACGCCACTCGCTGGAGGCAGGATTCTCTGTTCCTGCCGCTGTCAATGGGCCTTCCCATTGATGCCACCTCACATTGTTGGGAAACCCACAGGTGGGATTAGAGAATCCGCAGCCAGCGAACGGCTGGAGAATTCCAGTCCATATATTGGAGTTTTGTGTGGGAGGATTTGCTTGGAGCATGCTCACTCTTGTGTAGGAAAGAAGCACGGAAAGAACAGTGAAATGTTGGGGTCATCTATGATCTCTTTCTTTTTCCAGATTGACATGTTGCTCCATGGTACCAATGGATTTGCATTGATGGCCTGCCTGAATATTGGGTTCCCAATGAGCTGGAATTCAAAGCAGCTTGTCTTTCTATGCCTGGTGCACACCAACACAAAGTCAGGAAATGTTATTCTTGAAGCAGGATTATCTCGGTTCAGTTAACGGCAAAGTGCCCTGTTTATAAAGAACCATCAAATCAAACTGTACGTCTGAAACATTTCTGATTGTCTTTTTGTGAGAAAGTAACATTTCACAACGATTCAAAGTGGGATGGTTAAATGCCCAGAAAACCCTGGGTTTGCATCCCGTTATTGGGCGGCACGGTAGCACATTGGTTAGCACTGTTGTTTCACAGCACCAGGGTCCCAGGTTTATTCTCGGTTTGGGTCACTCTCTGTGTGGAGTCTGCACGTTCTCCCTGTGTCTGCGTGGGTTTCCTCCGGGTGCTCCGGTTTCCTCCCACAAGTCCCGAAAGACATGCTGCTGAGTAATTTGGACATTCTGAATTCTCCCTCTGTGTACCCGAACAGGTGCCAGAATGTGGTGACTGGGGGCTTTTCACAGTAACTTCATTGCAGTGCTAATGTAAGCCTACTTGTGACAATTAAGATTATTATTCAATAGTTCACCACGTTTAACAATGAATGACTGAACCCCAGGGAAAAGATTGAATGATATCATGGCTCCTACATTAAGTTACTTCATAATATTGTTTTAGAGTATGATTGCGGACCCATAGTAGAATTTTTAGGCAAAGATTGAAATTAGCCAACAATAACTTTCTATATAGCCTTGTTGATGGACTTGGTGAACTTAATTGGCATTGGAGCAAGCAGAAGTTCATGGGATTCCTCTTTTGCTAGTAAGTCCTTCACCTCTGAACTGTTTTGGAGCCCAGTGCAAAGCCTTCAAATATTTTGAACCTGACCAGCAAAACTTACTAAGATCCTCGTTAACTCCTTTGCATCGCACTGCAAACCACACATAACACCAGATGTTGGCTAAGATAGAAGAATCTTGATTTTTTATTTTCCAGTTTACACATGGAATAAGTAAAATTCAGATCAATTCATGTTGTGTCCAAAACCCTTTGAGATCTCAGTGCTCCTCCAATTTGGGCTCTTACGCAGCCTGATTTTTTTTGTGCTCCACCATTGGCAGTTCTGCTATTAGCCTTTTGCACCCAAAGCTCTGTAATTCCTGCCGTAAACATCTCTGCCTTTGTATTTCTAGCCACTTCCTTTAAGAGGATCCTTAAACTTCCTCTGTAACATAGCCTGACCCTGTTCTTATCTTAGCTCATCTACTTGTGAAACCCTCATTCATGCTTTTGGTACCTTTAGATTTAGTGATTCCAATGCTCTCCTGACCAGACTCCCACATTCTATCCTGCTTAATGCTCTCTACCCATGTCTTAACTCCCAGCAACCTTCCCCATCACTCTGTGTTCATGCTGATCACGCTGGCTCCTGGTCAAGTAACTCCTCTGTTTTAAAGTTCTTGTCCTTGTTTTCAAATCCCCCCGCCCCCCGTGGCTTCTCTGCCAATCTCTGCAAGCTCCACAGACCTCTGGGATGTCTATGCTCCCCTAATTCGGGCTTCTTGAGCATCCCTGATTTTAACCGGTCCCACCATTGTGGCTGTGTCTTTAACTGCCTCGGCCCCAAGCTCTGGCACTTCCTCGTCAAACCTTTCCACCTCTCTACTACTCTTTCCTCCTCTAAGAACCTGTCTCTTCGATCAAGCATTTGTTCACCTGCCCTAATGTTGCCTTATGTGACTTGGTGAAGTACACTGGATATATATTTATGTTAAAGGAGCTATATTATTTATATAATATATAAACAAGCTGTCATAATTGTTATTAAACCAGATCCCTTTGATTAAACTTTTTGGCACCTGTCCTTAGCGGCTCAAGGCAATCTTTGATTGTCACTTCGATTGTGCCTGAGAGCCACGTAAGTGCAAGTTGTTGGTGCTGTTGTTGAGGTCCGATTCACAACACAACAGATTTGGGCACTCATTTAACCGACAGGCTCAGTAACTACACGGGTCCAGGTCTTGCGAGCATTGTTACCTAAGGTGAGAACAAAACTTGGATCCATAAAGTGGAAAAGAGATTGCCTGCCACATTGCACACACCTTCCTGCTCAATGATGCAACATTGTTGACAGAGATTGAGGAGGTACAGGATCTACAAACAGATGCAAAGGCTCCCAGAGGACACAGTGGATGGGAAAAAACACGTACCATATCATAATGACTGGAAGACTAGGAAACAGGTGGCATTGACAAGTGAGCACATCAAACTCCTTCAATTTGTAAGTCACTTCAATCGGTTTTCATTCGAGTCAATGTCAAGCACCAATTTCAGCTTTAGCTTTCAAATTATTTTTTCTCTTTCCCAGCTGTTCAAGAACTGGTAAATCTAGCTCAACCGGACAACATGGGAAATGTCCCGATAGGAAGTATCATCTCAGTATTCTGGGAAGGCCTGATGTTGAGTCACGAAGTGTTTGGGGAATTTTGGCCTTTGACACTCTGCATTGTGGTTTAATTTAGAAGCTGTTAGCGTTTGCAGGCACATCATCAGTATTGCAGAAAAAATATTTTGAAACCGATGACTCCAGCTGAGTACATTTCTGTTGATTGTGGGATACAGGAAGGTAGTTTATAATGGTAAATCGCAAGAGGATGAAGGAAATTGGAAGATGATCAAGACTCCTTCAAAATGACATTGCCAATCGCTGCTCTGAATTTTGAAAGTTCTGCTGCTTTTCATCTATCATAACCTTCTCAAGTAGTGCTCATCCCGTCAATCTGCAGCACATTAATTGGTCTCAATGGGAAAATTAGCTCACACTAGAACTGCTGGCCATTCAACTAATTTGTCACTCACCTCTCACATGTCAGCTGCTCCAATTGTCATCCCAGCCACAGGCTTGATTGCCAGTAGTGGTATCACCTGCCCCTTCACCTCATCCCGGCCCTCCTCTCCCTCCACCTCCACAGTATAAACAAATGGCCTGGATTTTATGGTCTCCCCTGCGGCGGGTTTTCCAGCGGTGGAGATGACTCTTCATGGCTGCCGGCGGGATCTTCTGGTCCTGTCAAAGTTAAAGGCCATTTGCGTTGTTCTCTGGCCATGCTGGCGGGGGAGGGGTTAACCTTCGGCGAGACCGGAAAATCCCACCGGCAAAAAGAGACAGGAAATCCTGGCCACAGTCTCCAGATAGAGAGGCAGGTGCCAATAGCAGTACATCCTCAACATTAGTCCTCCAGCTAACAACTTTGGCACTGCTGGTTTGGGGCCAATTGCCTATTTTATAATCCAATACATGGAGACAGATTCTCCAATTCTGAGGTTTAGTGCGGAGGATCTGTGGCATTTTACGTGGAAAAATTCGGCACAGCACCCTCACCAATGCTGCGACCGGTGAGGGGCTAGCAGCCACACCATGTTAACCTCCCATCCTCTGCGAAATAAACGGCCGCAGAATGGCCGGGTCCGTGGCCTCGTATGCGCACGGCGACGACCTACAGAGATCACGCCGTAAAATATGACGATGGCCATGCGTGGACCCGACCTGCCGGATAGCGCCCCACTGGCCAACCCCTAGCCACCCCCACCAGTACCCCCAGCCCTCGTGAAAGGCCCCCCCCCCCCCTCTGGCCAGCAGCACGGCTCCCACCCGACTGTGGAGGCGCTGGAAACAGTCTGCAGCTGCCACGTTGGGTTCCTGCACAACTCACAAGTGATCCATGGCGGCGGGAACTCAGCCTAATGGGGGCGGAGCATCGGGGAGGGTTCAGGTGTCGTGCTGAGGCCGGCCCAATGGTGTGTGGCGGGCGCCGCAATGATGCCGTTTTAGAGGCGCCAAACAGTGCCTCTCCCAATTTTGCCGTCAAAAGGGATTCTCCGCCCGATCAAAAGGAATTAGATAAGCTCTGGAAGAGAAAATGTTTGCAAGGCTGTGTGGAAATGGCAGGGGAATGAGACTAACTGAATTTCTCTTGCAAAGGGCCAACACAGACACGAGGAGCTAAAAGGCCTTCTTCTTTGCCCTAACTAATACAGAGGCTGCATGTCTAAATGAACTCTTGCCACTTCACACTCAAAAGCACTCTGTTCTGATGCAAACTACACAATGTACAGAAAAAGACATTAAGAGCTTCCTCAGCCTGTTCGTCATTATCTTCACCTTTTCTGGTCAGGACAGTTACAATTATGTTCAGCAGTTAATAGAATATGCTTCAGAAAAGGCATCATGTTTTATTAATAAACTCCAGTGTTTTATAAATACTTTAAGCTTTGTAGCATTAAACCTGAGATTGTTCTTATTCATGGTTGAATCTGAAAGGTAGCCAGATTTATGACAGACTTACGATCATTCCTTAGCCCACAGGAAATCAGATCACATTTTAATCTCCAAACTACATGTAATATTTATATTACCGTATCCTCTATTTAAAAGTAAGCACTCGGTCTCCCTTTTGCACAGATTATAATCTACACCTTGGAACATCATTAGCCAATGCCTCTGATCGAATGACTGCCATTAAACAATCCTCACACTTACAGAAATGCAGCAACCAAAATAAAAGAGCAGATTTACTTATTTTGAGCACTGATGAGGAAGACTGACTGACTGTAATGGGGTCTTCCCATTCATTTTCCTCTATGCACTATTGCCAATTTGAACACAAGCACTTGAAGACAAAAAACTGTCATCGATACTTTAGGAGGAATGGATTTTACTTCTGTTCCCATTTTTCAATCTGTAGCAACTATTTGACAATTCACCCTCAGCCAAACTCAAATATTCCACTCAGTTCTCTGCTTCTGTGCCATGCTATAAGGGCTTGTACATGCTCAGGTTTAAAAAAGATTGAATCCAGATATCAAGCCAAACTCTTTTGTTCTGTTTCCTGCTTTTTAATCAATTTATTATTATGGCTCACCCTCTCTCAGCAGCGTTATTCTCACTCCTGTCGATAACATTAAAACACACTCTTATAGATTCATCGGGTATCTCTCTCCCAACTTTACCCTGTATTGAAGTCAATCCCCCCCTTGGCACCATTGACCAAAGTTAAAATGATCTCCATCTCCAGCTGATGGTGATACGCTCTGTCCCGGCCCACCACTAAGTGTTAGTTCATTCTCATCTTCTCCAATTGGAGGACCTTCTGCAAGTGGAGTCAATGATGAGTTTGGATACTAGCAGGGGAGTCTCTGTACCAATGGGTTGTGGATCAATGGCAGCCCCATATAAATACTGAAGAATCCCTGGGTCCCAGCACTGTCACATTCCAGCAGCCAGGGTTATCTCACAAACTCCACTCGAATCAAGTAATTCCATTTCACAATAGTCAAAGGCTAAAAATAAATAATAACATATTAGCATCTCTACTGATAAAGCACCTGGCATTACTCCTGGTAGTGTAGTGGCTATGAGATGTAATTGTATGGAAGTACAATGAATACATCAAATCCACTGAAAACAGTAATACAGACATTATCCACCACAGATAGTGAATGCTGTAGGCCCAAAACATGACTATTCCTCCAGGTAATAAGGATGTATTGACAGCACAGACACCAAACCCAGCTGTCCGTAATGTCATTGAATTTTTGTTGAATACACAGTGCACTAAAAAAAATTTGCGTCTAATTTTTTTTTTGAGTGGCTATTTGAGATGAAGTCATGGTTTAATTTGCTTGGGTTATTGCCAGAGTGGCCTTTGCAAAGTCTGTTGTTTATTGTAAACGACGATACCCAGAACCAGTCACATTATATTTAGCAGTTGTTCTTCCAGTCTACAAATGGGTTTATTCAACAACATAAACCTTTGTTTGGTCTTGGATTACATAGACCAGAGAACATACAGTGCAGAAGGAGGCCATTCAGCCCATCGAGTCTGCACCGACCCACTTAAGCTCTCACTTCTACCCTATCCCCGTAACCCAATAACCCCATCTAACCTTTTTGGTCACTAAGGGCAATTTATCATGACCAATCCATTTAACCTACATGTCTTTGGACTGTGGGAGGAAACCGGAGCACCCGGAGGAAACCCACGCAGACATGGGGAGAACGTGCAGACTCCGTACAGACAGTGACCCAGCGGGGAATCGAACCTGGGACCCTGGTGCTGTGAAGCCACAGTGCTGCCCACTTGTGCTACAGTGCTGCCACCAAATTGGATTGGATTTGTTTATTGTTACGTGTACCGAGGTACAGTGAAAAATATTTTTCTGCGAGCAGCTCAGCGGATCATTAAGTACATGTAAATAAAAGAAAAGAAAAAGAAAATACATAATAGGGCAACACAAGGTACACAATGTAACTACATAAACACTGTCATCGGGTGAAGCATACAGGGGAGTAGTGTTGATCAGGTCAGTCCATGAGAGGGTTGTTTATAAGTCTGGTAACAGCGGGGAAGTAGATGTTTTTGAGTCTGTTCGTGCGTGTTCTCAGACTTTTGTATCTCCTGCCCTTTCCTCTTTTTGTGCAAGTAAAGGCGCTGAAGGAAATTTGCCTCATCCTTGTTATTTTGTGGGCAGATCATTCCAGAAATTGTAAGATAAGCAGCTGTACTGCCAACTACAGAAAGACCCCATGGGTTAAGATACAGGCAGCAGGGTGGTAATGTTGTTCACCTTTCTTGATGGGTAAATTCAGTGCATAATCCAAATGGATCCTAGTTATTCGTAATCAATCAGTAGGCCGTTTCTTCTGATTTATATTTATTTCCAATATATTTTGATGAAAGACATCAAGGGGTATGAGGATAGTACAGGAAAATGGCGTTGACATAAAATATCAGTCATGTTTAATGGCAGGGGTAGCATGAGGGACCGAATGGACATCCCCTGCTCCTGCTTGCTATGTTCCAACAAGATAATTTGCCATCCACAATTGTGGACAAGCCGCACTGGACTTCACGGAAGCTCAGATGTTATCAGCAATTATTGATTCTGAATGACTTAAACCAACAGAAAAAAAAGAGATAATAACAGTTAATCCTACATCATGGAAAGTCAAACATCGCACAAACAAACAAGATCTTAGTCCAGAATGGTTCTGACTTCTCTGCTTCTTAGTTACACTCAACTGTTGTGGGAAGAAAGCCAATCATTTCTATGAGCCAAAACAGAAGGTAATTGGAGCTAAAGGGAAGATTTTTCATTTCTTGCCCAAACCTGTATGGTAGAAACAAGCTTGAAACAAAACCCGAGGTAACCAAATCCATTGCGTTCATCTAAGCACAATGTACACCATGCTGAGTCCGAGTTCACCGAAGGTAATTGCAGATAAATCTGATGCTCTTGATGCCACTTCTTCATCATCTTTTTCCTTGTTTGAACGAATGAGTTATCCTTGAAAAGGCTATCATCCTGTTAGAACCACTCTCGTGGAAGGATAATTTCAGATACTGTCCTGCATTATGACTAAAACCAAAGCCTTGATTTCAAGTTGGGGCGGGTTCACGGTGGCCAGGAAGAAGTGTGGGTGGGAGCCAGGAGAGGCAATTGTTGGTCTCCCACAAGTAGTTGCGCCATTGCAGCTATCAAAAGAATTGGTCAGGGGTTTCCGCATATTTACTGAGAGTGTGGGGGAGTGAGTTTCCAGTCTTTGTGTATCATTGCACCTCTGCAATCTACTCCAGACATTGTAGTCATCTCCACAAATGCAATGACCAGATCCACGTGACATATATCCAACTTTGCCTGCTTTTTGACTCGGTTAAAGAAACTCCTTCAAACCACCTATTTCGAGCAAGATGTTGGTCACTGGCCTACAGACTTGCTTGTTACATTTTGTTTGTTAACATTTTTATGAAGTGTCTCAGGATGTTATATAAATTCAACAAGTTGTTTAGTGGCGGAAGTTAAAATAGCTGCCGTGCCACCCGTGGACTCACACTGGCGAAATTGGTGGATCATATTGCGAGATGCATTGAAAGGGTCACTTATCTTCTGTCCTCTACTATCCCTTTGATCAGTGTCTTGGCGTGACAGTAGCAGGATGGGTGTGGCATGTGTTATCCTCTCCAGAGATGTCAGCACCTCTCCTACCTTGTTACCTCTTCAATCAACAATCGTCATGGTGCCAACAAGCCACACTACCCCAGTAGCAGCCAAGCAGCAGCAGTCTGTGGTAGGCCCTCACAGACTTAAACATCCTTCTGCCACTGACCAGGAGCATCTCAAGCATTCTCAGATGAGTAACAGCAGACTGCCACCAGTTCTCTGGTGCCACTAGGGGGAGCATTACATCGGAGTAATAGAGGCAGCAACCCCTCTTTGATGAATAGCACCAAGGGGTTGATCATTTGGTTGAGAAATGAATGTGAGGCATTCATTCCATTTTCCAATAAAATTATTGTGCCTCCTGCAAAGGCACTGTACAGTGTGGAATGGATCAGAAAGCTCCAGACGTGGTTCCTAAACTGCCATTAATGTGCTGATCTCAGGCGGGGCAGTAATTAACATGTCAGAGTGGACCTTGATGTTTGATACCTAATTCAAATCAGCCGGAGTTTCCAGGGCTCGGTCGCCTGCAATGAAGGATCTGTCATGGAAAGTGCACGAGGGAGATTCTGACTTTGTCAAATGGTGTAAAATGGGAGCTAATGAATTGGTTGCCCGCTTTTCTTCCCCCCCCCCCCCCCCCACCCCCATTGAAATTAAAACCAAAAGGGATGTTAAATGGTTTATTAGTTTGCCAAAACACATCTTTACACAACTAAAGTCAACAACTACTTGTCAGGAATGTGCTGGGAAAATGCAGAATTGGGCTGTCTATGATACACTCCATGAACTGACAGAGGTAAAAGCTGTCCTTGGCTGAGAGCAGGAAATGGGTGATTTCAATCAGGTGCCCATGAAACTCCTCACCTGACATCTAGTTCCACTGACTTCAATTGAGTTGATTCGCGAGCAGCCAGCTCGCCACTGCCTGCCTGAACTCACACATGAAGAAAAGGAGAAGTATGAGGAGATTGCCAGTCTCAACCTAGTAGGTACCTTTCTCCTGCCCTCCTCTGTCATGAGGAGTTCACGGTCTTAACATCTGCCGCTTGCATTCCTTGAAAGACCTTAGCAGAACATCTTTCCGACTTTTGAGGGGCCTGCAAATTGAGCAATTTATCCGATAAGCCCCGAGGAACTAAGGCCATTTATTCCCGAAGAGATCACACACTGGAGTCAAAATAGTTCCTTTTGGAGCTCGAGAATCCAAAAAAGTTTTATTTTCCCTTCAGCTCCCTCCTGAAGCTGCAGTAGTGGGGGTGAGGACCTGTGGCCTTCTTCGGCTCAGACGCGTGGTGTGGGGCGCTGCCATGCCCCTGCAGTTACTGTTGGGGCACACAAACATCCCCTTTTCTAAACTTCAGGGTGGGTCCTTAGGCCTCAGGCTAAAGGGAGCCAGGCTTTTGTTTCACCTCACTTGTACCCGTCGAGTCGACTCCCAGGAATTTGGTTGAATGGCATTACAGCAGCAGCCGAGGAAATTTCAGAACAAAACATTAGTATGCATATACAGCGGTAGGTAGCTTAATCCACCAACCTGAGATTCACGAGGTTCAATTGCAGCTGACATTTAAGTTCCCCTTGATGACTTTCACTAGTTTTTATTAGCTCCACTGCTTGGAAGTGTGTAGCAGCAGAGTGCAGCATCTCTCGGGATGGAGCGAAAGCTGGCAGTATCAAGCTCCACATTTAGTAAACCTCGCAGCATGCTATTAATTGCTGCTGTGTTTGAAAAAGGCTCAAAGGTCAAGATGTCCCATCCTCCTTGCTAGCGCACCAGTCGGAACTTAAAGGAAGCAAAAGAGGAAAAGATAAGTAGATTAAAAAGCGCGCTGCCTAATTAAGCGGAAAAAAAAATTGGCATCGGCTGCGAACAGCTGGTCCTCTGAATTACTTTACCAAATCCAAGCCTTGTTTAATTATCGGCTTGAAACATGACATTACAAATATTTACCACAGAAAAATGAGAGCAGAGTACAAGCGTTACGAATGGAGACCATTTGGTGATGTTCTGTGTCAGATTCAATTTACCAAGCAGCTATTTTTATTGTTTACTATTCCGAAGGCTCCGAGGACTACCAGAGTGCTCTTTTTTCTTGAAAAATATTTTATCAAGGCATTTACAATTTTAACATTTTAAACAAAAGGATCGAACAGACACAAAAAAAACCCGCAATAACATCCCCCCCCCCCCCCCCCCCCCCCACCCCCCAAGCATAAACCCTAACTATCATGGTCCAAGTAACTATTCCATCTCACGGTTCTCCCTTCATTAGTTTTCCTATCCTTATTCATCACTTCCATGCCTCCTCTTTGCCCCCCCCCCCCCCCGCCCCCACCTGCTGACGGCTTAATTTTCCTTGAAGAAGTTGATGTACGGCAGTCACCTCCGAGCGAACCCCTGTAACGAACCCCTTAAGGCGAACTTGATTCTCTCCAACCTAAGGGACCCTGCCATGTCGCTGACCCAAACCCCGAGGCTCCAAGTCCCTCCCTCCCAACAGAATCCGTCTCAGGGCCACCAGGGAAGCAAAGGCCAAAACATCATCCTCGCTCCTCACCCTGGGCTCCTGGACCTTCCGACACTCCAAATATTACCACCTCTGGACTCGGGGTCACCCTCCCCTTCAGAACCTCTGACATGACATCCATGAATCCCTGCTAAACGTCCCTCAGCCTCGGGCACGCCCAGAACATGTGCACATGATTCGCAGGACCTCCCCCACACTGCCCACATCTGTCCTCCACCTCCTCAAAAGCCTGCTCATATGTGCCACAGTCATAAGAGCCCTGTGGACCACCTTGAATTGGATCAGGCTAAGCCTGGCACACGACGAGGATGCATTGACTCTCCTCAGGGCCTCCTCCCATAACCCGACTTCCTACTCCCCTCGAACTCTTCCTCCCACTTCCTCTTCGCCTCCCCTATTGGAACACCCTCCCACTCCATCAGTTCCTTATATATATTTCCGACACCTTCTCCTCCCCAACCCCTGGTTTTGACATCACCTTGTCCTACAGCCCCTTAGTGGGAGGCGCGGGAAGCCCGGGACCTGCCTCCGAACAAAATCCCGCACTTGCAAGTACTGGAACCCTTTCCACCTGGCAATTCGAACTACTCCTCTCGCTCCTCCAAACTCAGAATACCCTCCTCAATAAAGAGGTCCCCAAATCTCTCAATCCCTGCCCGCTGCCATTTCCTAAAGCCTCCGTCCAGTTGGTAAAGTTCGGAAGGGCCAGCACTGCCTCCTCACGTCCCCGCTCAAGTAGGGCCTTCTTTACCCGTGGTGTTTTCCCGGCCCAAATAAAACCCGAGATCGCCGCATTCATCTTCCTGAAAACCACTTGTAGCCACCTGGGTTGACCACATCCCGATTTAAAATGGAGAACCGCAAAGACTGAAGGGAAATTCAGCCAACACAGGCCAAGACTAGCAAATACAGAAACCATGGGCGCGATTCTCCGACCCCCCACCGGTTTGGAGAATCGCCGGGGGCCGGCGTGAATCCCGCCCCCGCTGTGTCCCGAATTCTCCGCCACCGGAGATTCGGCGGGGGCCTGAATTGCACCGCGCCGGTCGGTGGAAATTGCGCCGGTCGGCGGGCCCACCCCCGGCGATTCTCCGGTCCGCAATGGGCCGAAGTCCCGCCGCTGTCAACCCACGCCAGCCGGCGTAGATTGAACCACCTTTCGAACGGCGGGACAAGGCGGCACGGGCGGGCTCCGGGGTCCTGGGGGGGGGCGCGGGGCGATCTGGCCCTGGGGGGTGCCCCCACGGTGGCCTGGCCCGCGATCGGGGCACACCGATCCGCGGCGGGCCTGTGCCGTGGGGGCACTCTTTTCCTTCCGCCTTCGCCATGGTCTTCACTAGTAATTTCCGCGCCAGCTGGCGGGGCGGAAATCAGTCCGGCTCAGGCCTAGCCCCTCAAGGTGAGGGCTCGGACCCTCAAGATGCGGAGAATTCCGCACCTTTGGGGCGGCGCGATGCCGGACTGATTCGCGCCGTTTTTGGCGCCGGTCGGCGGACATCGCGCCGATTGCGGAGAATCCCGCCCCATGTGTATTGAAACCTGTAAGAAACCAGACAGCACTGAAACCAGCAGCCATCTGCATAGTAATGAGCACTTCCAAGGCACAATTGCAACAGTTAAGGTGAATAAAGCCAAGCCAGACTCCTCGGCGCCAGCAGGAGCCAAGACAAAGGAAGGCCAACGGACATTTAGGGACCGCCCAGCGATCAGGGAACACCTCCGGTATTGGAGAAATCGATCCAAATGATCGGAACGCAGTCCAATCATTTGGAACCAGGTACGGGGTCCGCCCTGAAGGGCGGGAAGCCCCTGGGGACTATAAAGTAAAGCCCCCAAGTTCAAATTGTCCTTCTTTGGCAGGGTCACTCAGCAACTTGAATCAACCCGTGAGAGTGACCTGTCTCAGTTGCCGCCAACCAAGTAAGTCTCAAGTCAACGCTCGCTACGAGATAGGCGCTCCTAGCTACCAGTCCATACCAGCTTTTGAATCCTGCAGACTCAGGACCTGAACGAACGGCCATTCGTTCCCCTGACTTGGTGGGCCAGTCCAAAACTAAGTATAGGCCTTTTAGTGAAAGGAATAGCCAAGAAAGTAGAGTTTATGCATGAGTAGTGATTGACTGTGTATAATAAATGTGTTTTGATTTGAATCTTACTAATTGGTGTGTTGAGTTATTGATCATTACTTGAACTTGAACCTCGTGGCGGTATCATAAAGATACCTGGCGACTCTCGAGCAAAGGTTAAACAAACAGAGCAAATTACGATTTAAGAGCCAACCAAAAGTTAGCAACACACTTTAGGGATGAGAATTGGAGACATTGAAAAATGAACAGCAATCTCAGGAGGACTGTTGTTTTCACAGTCTGTACCCACCCCGCCAATGATAGCGTGAGCACGTCCCAGCTTCAATGTCCCCTTTCATCTGTTCTATTAGTCTATCCTAATTCAATTTGTGAAGCTGACCCCAGTCCCATGCCACTTGAATACCCAGATACCTAAAACTCCCTCCCACCACCTTGAACGACATCCCTCAATCTCCTCTCCTGCCCCTTGCCTGGATCACAAAAACCTCGCTCTTGCCCAGATTCAATTTATACCCTGAGAACCAGCCAAATTCCTCTAGTATCCCCATAATTCCTGCAATCCCCCGCAATGGGTCCGTTATGTAGAGGAGCAAAATATTCGCATAAAGGGAGACCCTGTCTTCCACCCCCCTTCTCACTATCGCCTACCAAATGTTCAATGTTCACAACGTCATTGCCAACGGCTCTATGGCCAGGGCAAACAATAGTGGGGAGAGTGTACATCCCTGTCTCGTCCCCCGACACAGGCTAAAATATTCCGATCTCACACGATTCATTCTTACATTTGCCACCAGTACCTGATATAGCAACCGGACCAAATCCACAAATCCCTGCCTGAACCCAAACCATCCCAGGTCTCCCACAGATATTTCCACTCCACCTGATCAAAGGCCTTTTCTGCATCCATGGCCACCACCACCTCGACCTCGCGCCCCTCCGCAGGCATCATTATTACGTTAAGGAGCCGCCTAATGTTGGACGCCAGGTGTTGTCCCTTAACAAATCCTGTCTGGTCTTCCCCTATTACCCCCGGAACACAGTCCCCTCTCTGTGTGGCCAAGATCTTTGCCAGCAACTTTGCATCCACATTTAGCAGAGAGATTGACCTATACGACCCACAGCTTTCCGGATTCCGGAGATAAGGGAAATTGATGCCTGCGATAACGTTGGAGGAAGCACTCCCAACTCCTTTGACTCATTGAAAGCCTTTACCAAGAATGGCCGAAACAGCCTGGTAAACTTCTTATAGAACTCCCCCGGGTATCCGTCTGATCCCGGGCCTTTGCCCGATTGCATCGCCCCCAACCCCTCTATAACATCCCCGAACCCAATTGGGGCTGCCAGATCCTCCACCAACTTCTTATCTATCCTTGGGAACTCCAGCCCCCCCAAAAATTGTTTCATCCTCTCCTCCCCTGCTGGGGTTCCTACTTATACGATTGACTGCAAATTGTTCATTCACATCATTCACTCCCGTCAGGTCCAGACGCCTGTGTCCCTCACTTTCCCTATCTCTCTCGCCGCCTTCTGCTTCCTCAGTTGATGCGTCAACATCCTACTAGCTTTCTTCCCATATTCATAGACCGCCCCCCCCCCCCCCCCCCCCCCGCCCCCTACCCTCCTCAGTTGTCCCACCACCTGACCTGTGCACAGGAGCCCAAATTCTAGTTGCAGTTTCTGACGCTCTTTCAAAAGCCCGTCATCCGGAGTCTCCGCATATCTCCTGTCCACCTGTAAAATTTTGCCTACCAGTCTATCTAACTCCGCCCGCTCAGCCTTCTGCTTATGGGCCCGAATTGAGATGAAGTCTCCCCTGATAACTGCCTTCAATGCCTCCCAGACTATCCCCGCTGACACCTCTCCTGTATCATTACTCATAACGTATCCCCGAATGGCCTCCCTCATCCGCTCACACACCTCCTCCTCCGCTAGCAGCCCCACATCCAACCTCCATTGTGGGTGCTGGGGCTTTCCTTCACCAACTTGTAAGTCCACCCAGTGCGGGACGTATGACACCACTATTGCTGAATATTCAGCATCCACCACCTCAGCCAGCAGCGTATAGTCTATCACAAAAAAGTCTATCCAGTAATAGACCTTATGCACATGGGAGTAGAACGAATACTCGTTACTCCTCGGCCTCCCGAACCTCCACGGATCGACCCCCCCCCCCCCATGTGCTCCATGAATCCCCAGAGCTCCTTAACCATAGCTAATACCTTCCCAGACCTAGAACTCGACCAGTCCAGCCTTGGATCAAGGATCGTGTTAAAATCTCCCCCCATAATCAGTCGATGCAACTCTAGGTCCGGAATCTTCCCCAGTACCCACCTCGAATACCACCCGCTTATTAACCAAAATCGCCACCCCCTCGTTTTAAAGTCTCACCCCAAATGGAACACTTGCCCAAACCATCCCTTCCTTAACCTAATCTAATCCGCCACCTTCAAATGTGTCTCCTGCATTCATGGCCACGTCCGCCTTCAGTTGCCTCATGTGCGTGAACACACAGACCCTTTTGACTGGCCCATTCAGTCCCCGAACGTTCCATGTGACCAGCTTAACACCATGATGCACGATCAATGACCACTAAAGCGAGGTTGTAGTCCAACTGAAGGCTTTAATAAGCGAGATGTTTGCCCCAGCAGCTCAGGTACAGAATGAAGGCTGCTGGGGCAGCACGGGCTCTTATACCCCGCCTTGAAGGGCGGAGCTACCATACAGCTTGACCAATAGGAAACATACAATATCTACCAATGGTGTTCCAGCATTACCTGGTACCGTAATACCTCTACACAGACTACCACATTCTACCCCCTGTTAAAAAAGAGTCCGGCAGGAGTGGTGGCTTGATATTACAACATGATAGAAATTATAGTTATGGAGGTACCGTAATACCTCCGTACAGCATTTTGTAACTAATAACAGATTCATAATTAACTATACAATAATTAACTTTAAAATGAAGCAATCAGCCAATCGGGGGCCCTGGTTGTCTTCTGTGATCGTCGAAGCTTCGGTGGTGACTCCGGTGGAGTCTCGGGCGTCTGTGACTCCGGGAGTGTGGCCTCGATCTCTGTGGCAGCTTTAACACCCCTAGACAGCGCTGGTGGGAAAAACGGTTGACCTGGGAAGGGAGCGTCTGCGGGGTGTGTCGGTGGGTGGGGGGCTTAGATGGGGCCGGCGGAAGGACCGATCCTCCTGTAAGGTGCACTGGTGGGAGGGAGGGTGGGACTGGTGGCTGGAGTGTGCGTGGGGATCCGGCAGGCGCCAGGTCTCTTAGGGAGACCGTATCCTGTCGGCCGTCGGGGTATGCCACGTAGGCGTACTGGGGGTTAGCGTGGAGAAGATGGACTCTCTCTACCAACGGGTCCGACTTGTGCGCCCGCACATGTTTTTGGAGCAGGATGGGTCCGGAGCTGCCAGCCAGGTCGGGAGCGAGGTCCCAGAGGAGGACTTCCTGGGGAAGACGAGGAGACGTTCGTGAGGTGTTTGCTTGGTCATGGTACAAAGCAGTGACCAGATGGAGTGGAGGGCATCCGGGAGGACTTCCTGCCAGCGGGAGACTGGGAGATTCCTGGACAGTAGGGCCAGTAGGAAGGTCTTCCAGACCGTTCCGTTCTCCCTCTCTACCTGTCCGTTACCCCAGGGTTTGTAACTGGTCGCCCTGCTCGAGGCGATGCCCTTGCTGAGCAGGAATTGACACAGTTCGTCGCTCATAAAGGAGGACCCCTATCACTATGTATGTAAGCGGGGAACCGGAACAGTGCAAAGGTGCTATGGAGGGCCTTGATGATGGTGGTTGCGGTCATGTCGGGATAGGGGATGGCGAATGGGAACCGGGAGTACTCGTCAATCACGTTCAGGAAGTACGTGTTGCGGTCGGTGGAAGGGAGGGGGCCTTTGAAGTCCATGCTGATGCGTTCAAAGGGACGGGAAGCCTTTATCAGGTGCGATTTCTCTGGCCGGTTTGCACTCCGCACAGATTTGGTAGTCCCTGGTGACTGTCCTGACCTCCTCGATGGAGTAGGGCAGGTTGCGGGTCTTGATAAAGTGGAAAAAGCGAGTGACCCCCGGGTGGCAGAGGTCCTCGTGGAGGGCTCAGAGGCGTTCCACTTGTGCGTTGGCACATGTGCCGCGGGACAGGGCATCAGGAGGCTCGTTTAGCTTCCCGGGACGATACAAGATCTCGTAGTTGTAGTTGGAGAGTTCGATCCTCCACCGCAAGATCTTATCGTTTTTTATCTTGCCCCGCTGTGCATTATCGAACATGAAAGCAACCGACCGTTGGTCAGTGAGGAGGGTGAATCTCCTGCTGGCCACGTAATGCCTCCAATGTCACACAGCTTCTACTATGACCTGGGCCTCCTTTTCAACTGAGGAGTGGCGGATTTCGGAAGCATGGAGGGTACGTGAGAAGAAGGCCACGGGTCTGCCCGCTTGGTTGAAGGTGGCCGCCAGAACTACGTCAGACGCGCCACTCTCAACTTGGAAGGGGAGGGACTCGTCGATGGCATGCATCGTGGCCTTTGCAATGTCTGCTTTGATGCGGCTGAAGGCCTTGCGGGCCTCTATCGACAGGGAAAAACTGTGGATTGGATCAGGGGACGGGCCTTGTCCGCATAGTTGGGGACCCACTGGGCATAGTAAGAAAAAAAGCCTAGGCAGCGCTTCAGGGCCTTGGAGCAGTGAGGGAGGGGGAACTCCATAAGGGGGCGCTTATATTCAGGGTCGGGGCCTATAACTCCATTTTGCACTACGTACCCGAGGTTGGCTAGTCGGTCGGTGCTAAACACGCATTTATCCTTGTTATATGTAAGGTTAAGGATCTTTGCAGTCTGGAGGAATTTTCGGAGGTTGGTGTCGTGGTCCTGCTGGTCGTGGCCGCAGATAGTGACATTATCGAGATACGGGAATGTTGCCCGTAAACCGTACCAGTCAACTATTTGGTCCATCTCGTGCTGGAAGACCGAGACCCCATTGGTGACACCGAAGGGAACCCTTAAGAAGTGATAGAGCCGCCCATCTGCCTCGAAGGCAGTGTATTTGCGGTCACTAGTGCGGATGGGGAGCTGGTGGTAGGCGGACTTAAGATCCACCGTGGAGAAGACCTTGTAATGCGCGATCCTGTTTACCAGGTCGGATATGCGGGGGAGAGGGTACGCGTCCAGCTGCGTAAACCTGTTGATGGTTTGACTGTAGTCAATGACCATCCTATGCTTCACCCCGGTCTTTACCACCACTACTTGATCTCTCCAGGGACTGTTGCTAGCCTCAATGACACCTTCCCTCAGTAGCCTTTGGACCTCTGCCCTAACAAAGATCCGGTCCTGGGCACTACCGTCTGCTCCTGGTGGCGACGGGTTTTCAATCCGGGGTGAGGTTTGCAAACAGGGAAGGTGGATCGACCTTGAGGGACGCGAGCCCACGGACAGTGAGGGGGGTATAGGGCCGCCGAATTTGAAAGTTAGACTTTGGAGATTACACTGGAAGTCTAAACCTAGGAGTGTGGCTGCGCAGAGGTGGGGAAGGATGTAGAGCCGGTAATTTTTAAACTCCCTTCCCTGGATTGTGAGGTTTGCGATACAAAACCCCTTTATCTCTACTGAGTGGGAACCGGAGGCCAGGGAGATTTTTTGATTAACGGGGTGGATGAGGAGAGAACAGCGCCTTACCGTGTCGGGGTGTATGAAGCTCTCCGTGCTCCCAGAGTCGATTAAGCAGGATGTCTCGTGCCGATTGATTAGTACTGTGTTGTAGCAGTTGAGAGTGTTCGAGGCCGGGACTGGTCCAGGGTCACCGAGGCTAATCGCAGCAGTTGAGTGTTCTCTTCGGGCGGTGTGTGGTCAGCCGAGCTGGGGTCCTGGGAGTCCATCCAAGATGGCAGCTCCCATTGGTCGCACATGGCTGGGGGTGCACAAAATGGCGGCGCCCATCCATCGAACATGGCGTCCGCGGGACAAGGTGGCGGCGCCCGGGGGCCGCGCGTGGCCCTGGAGGAGGAAGATGGCGGCACCCGCCGGCTGCACGGGACCATGGAGAGGTTTGTGGTGGCGGTCCGCATTCACCGCCGGAGACCGCGGCGACCACACGGGCCTGGCATACGACTACATGGCGGCCCTTTTTGCCGCACCCTTGCAGGTGGATGCGCGGGGCGGGCAGCGCTGCCGGGGGTGCTTGGCCTGCCTGCAAAAGTAGCAGCGGGGCCCCCAAGGGTTGCCAGGCCGCCTTGCAGCACAAGCTTGTGCGGGGATGCAGGATGTCACGAGGTCGGCTGCGGAGGGGTTCCACGCTTCCCGTGGGTGTGTTTTCGGCCGTTCCGAGATATCCTTTAAAACACGCCAGCCAGTACTTGAAGGTTGCCGCTGAGTTCGCCGTGTGGGGGCTGAGTTGCAGACACTCCGGCTTGATTCGGAGCTCCAACGTTTTAAATCTAGCTTCTTAAATTGATGCACGATCAATGACCACTAAAATGAGGTTGTAGTCCAACTGAAGGCTTTAATAAGCTAAATGTTTCCCCCAGCAGCTCAGGTACAGAATGAAGGCTCCTGGGGCACCGCCTTGCAGGGCAGAGCTACCATACAACTTGACCAATAGGAAACATACACTACCTACCAATCATGTTCCAGCATTACCAGGTACCGTAATACCCCTACACAGACTACCACACACCAAAAAACAGAAAAACAAAAAATGATTAAAAAAACAAACACCAAAAACCAAAGTTTTTTGCAATATAGTACATTCACTCCACTTCTCCTCCATCAAAGTTCAAGGTCCTCCTTCTTCTGCCAGTCCATTCTCTTTCATGATGTCCATTGCTTCCTACGCCGAACCAAAGTACAACTTCCGGCTCCCATAGGTCACCCCTTAGACGAGCCAGGTACAGTAGTCTGAACTTTACGCCCTTCTTGTACTGGGCCGATTTGACCCTGTTGAAGCTCGCCCTCCTCTTCGCCAGCTCTGTCCCCAGGTCCTGGTACACACGGATCTCTGCACCTTCCCAGTTGCATCACCTCATCTGCCTGGCCCACCTCATGATATGTTCCTTATCCAGGAACCGATGCAACCGCCCCAGCAACACCCCCCCCCCCCCACCCCCCCCCCCCCCCGTCCCCCCCTCCCCCGGGGTTTGCACATCAGCGCCCTGTTGGCTCGATCCATCTCCAACGGCCGGTCAAAAGAACCTTCCCCAAGCAGCTTCTCCAGCATCTTCCCAACATATGCACCAGCATCCGTTCCTTCCCTCCCCTCTGCCACGATCCGGATGTTCTGCCTATGAGAACGGTTTCTCCAGGTCTTCCACTTTCTCCAGCAGTCGCTTCTGCTGGTCCCGCATCAGTCCCATCTCTGCTGCCATCGAGGTGGACTGTTCCTCATGTTCCCCCGCCTGCTCCTCCAACCTCTGGATCACCTGTCCCTGGGCTGCCAGTCTTGTCTCCACACGGTCAACCACCGTCTTGATCGAGTCCACCGCCCGGACCAGATCCTCCGCACTGTCCTTCAGCCGCTGGGTGAATTTCTCGTTCAAGAAGCTCACCAACTGCTCCATCGGCCACTGAGCCCCAGGGCCGGACCCTGTCCCTGCCCATCTGCCATCTCCGCGTGCGTTGCCAGCACCTCACCCGCCTCAGCCAAATGGATTGCTTTTTTCCGGGCACTTTTGGTCCGCCGTTCCATAAACTAGAGGGCACTCTCTTCTGCTCCCACTTCTACACCTTTGTCCTCCAAAATACCTGCTGCAAACCAGGGTAAAGGCCACGAAATGACCACCATGAGCGGGAGCTACCAAATATGTGGCCACTCACTCCATGGCCGTCACCAGAAGTCATTATCAGAGATTTCTACATAAGCATTACCGATTCAGAGGCTTTACTTTGTACTTTGATTAGCAGAATGTGAACTGCCTGTTTAGGTCTGTGTTAATATCATAATTGATGTCACTAAATGGCAAGCTGATTTATAATTAGAAAGTATTCTGGTTATGGTAATGTTGTAGCATCATGGTCAGAACTCTTACCTGCACTAAAATTGTTAACGTTCAGGAGAATATCTGATTAACGCAAGAACCTGTCTTAAATTGAATCATTGCGCGATGACTGTGGTGAAAGGTATTATCAGTATTTTGTAGTTGTAATATGGCTGTTGTTGACTTGGCTAATCCTTCTTTGCAACCTCTGATGTGTATCCAAATAAGTGATCGCATTCCTTTCTCCAGTGAGGTGCCACTTCAGAAAATGCAAAGCTTATGCCTTCAGGCAATGCCTCCTGAACAGGCAACTTGCCCATACTGGCTCCAGCTGAGTCTTTTCCCCTGTATAACATTATCAGCATATCATGCGATTCCTTTCTCCCTTGTGTGTTCATCACATTTAAATGCACCTACGTTACTCACCTCAACTACTTCTTGTGGCAGCTGCGTTGCCACTAGGATTTATGCAAAAAAATCTGTCTCTTGGAACAGCATTTCATGCCAAGCACTGGCCGTTCCCCTCAGAGCACTGTGTGCCAGTGAAACGCGAGAGGCAAGGCCAGACGACTCAGGAGATAACTCCAGTGGTGCAGGTGGCAGCACGTCCCAATGAGGTCAAGCTGTCATGCGACAGAGGCCACCTCAGTTCCACGAGCTTCTCGCAAAGCATGAGTGACCATGGACTTCTTGCTAACCTGGTGCTTAAGTGAAACCTAGTAGAGGCACAGATGAAGGGAAAACAAAGAAAAAAGAGCACGTGTAGCTACTCAGAAAAAGAAAAGTGTTAGGAAAGAATGAATTGCTTGGAATTTTGGAATTTGCGCACTGACATGGTGCTTTTTCATTGATGGATGTAAGAGTCATGTGGAAAATGGGCATTTATTATGCCGTAGTGATATCATTCAAGTTGGCACATTGTTGTAGGTGCAAGATTGTAGTAAAATGGGTAATAGTTTGACGCACTACCCCTCTACTTTAAACTGTAGGGAGGGATTTGGGAGGGGTGAGGAGTTGTGCAGGAGGTAATACAATGGGCACGTCAATTCCACGGAAGACAAAACCTCAGTAAAGGCATGGGGCTGGATTCTCCACCGTCGGGATGCTCCGTTTTGCTGGCAGCCCGGGGGTTTGCTGACGGTGTGGGGCTGCCCCACAATGGGAAACCCCATTTGTTCAGCCGGCGAAACGGAGCATCCCACCGGCGTGCTGAACCAGAAATCTGACGCGGTGGGACGGAGAATCCAGCCGATGAATTGATATGCTCTTGCAATAAATGCTGCCTGAGCTCTCTTTGCACCACATTGTGATGCTGGTCCTCCTCCATGACAGGGATTTCCAGAAGGAAAATCATACTCATGCCTCAGAAGCCCTTGTAATTAGAAAGGAATGGACAGGTAAGAGGGATCTGAAAATGTGCCAGGGATCTAATGTTGTGAGAAGTATGTCCCAGTGCCTAGTTTTGGGGGAAATCACTACTGTTATCGTGAGACAACACTGTAGCCTTTTTTCCACATTGATCGTTTCAGGGTTCACGTTAATAAACATCAAGATTACATTACATGTCAGGGTCATTAGATCCAGCTTATTACTGATAAAATGCAGCAGGTGGCTATGTAAAAATAACCACCGTTCAATACCATGAACAAATTTATTATACCAGACTTTGCAGCAACATTGCAATAAAGAAAGCAAAAATTCAGAAGCTGAAAATCTTGTGATTTTCTACTTCTGATATGAAAAATGTAATTTATGGTTGAAGAACGAACCTGTCTCCAAAGGTATGACCAGTTGGCTAAAGGAGAAAACAGCCGGGGGCAGCATGGTGGCGCAGTGGTAGCACTGCAGCCTCACGGCGCTGAGGTCCCAGGTTCGATCCCAGCTCTGGGTCACTGTCCGTATGGAGTTTGCACATTCTCCCCGTGTCTGCGTGGGTTTCGCCCCCACAACCCAAAGATGTGCAGTGTAGGTGGATTGGCCATTAAAATTGCCCCTTAATTGGAAAAATGAATTGGGTACTCTAAATTTATTTTTAAAAAAGGAGAAAGCAGCCAAAATATTTACACATGTAGAATCAAAGATCATAGAATCCCTACAGTGGAGAAAAAGACCATTCAGCCCATTGAGTAGCACCGACCCACTGAAAGGGTACGCGACCTTTCCTGTATCCCCACCTAACTTGCACATCTTGAGACACCAAGGGGCAATTAGCATGTCCAATCCACTTAACTTGCACTTCTTTGGACTGTGGGAGGAAACCTGGAGGAGACCCATGTAGACATGGGGAGAAAGTGCAAACTCCACACAGGCAATTGCCCAAGGACAGAATTGAACCCGGGTCGCTGGCACTGTGAGGCATCAGTGCTAACTACCGTGTCACCCAACTTCCCCCTGGATTTAAAAGGAAATGCAGGTCCAGAAGGTTCAACATTATTTTTCTTTGGAATGGTAGATAGGGACAAGGAAACCGATGTATGGTATATTTGTGAATGCCTGACTACATGGCACTAACTTCATAATTTTTTAAAAGCTAAAAATAAAGTTATAGAGTCATACACCACAGAAAGAGGCCCTTCGGCCAAATGTCCCTCCGCCGGCCATCAAGCACCTATCTGTTCTAATCCCATTGTACAGCACTGGGCCCGTAGGCTTGTATGCTGTGGCATTTCAAATGCTCATCTAAATGCTTCTTAAATGTTGTGAGGGTTCCCATCTCTACCATCCTTTCAGGCAGTGACTTCCAGATCCCCACCACCCTCTGGGGTGAAAAGGTTTTTCCTCAAATCCCCTCTAATCCTCCTGCCCTGACCTTCTTTTCTTATGGGATGTGTGTTGGGACAGCAATTATTGCCCATCCCTAATTGCCCTTCAGAAGGTTGTGGTGAGTTGCCTCCTTGAACTGCTGCAGTCCTTCAGGCATAGGTACGCCCACTGTGCTGTTAGGGAGTGAATTCCAGCATGTTGCCCCAGCAACAGTGAAGGAATGGCAATATATTTCCAAGTCAGGGTGATGAGTGACTTGGAAGGGAACCTCCAGGTGGTGGGGTTCCCAGGTATCCGCTGCTCTTGTCCTTCTAGATAGTAGTAGTTGTAGGTTTGGAAGGTGCTGTCTAAAGAACCTTGGTGAGTTACTGCAGCGCATCTCGTAGACAGGACACACTGCTGCCACTGTTCGGCGCTGGTGGAGAGTTTTAATGTTTGAGAAGGGGGAGCAATCAAGTGGGCTGCTTTGTCCTGGATGGTGTTGAGCTTCTTGAACGTTGTTGAAGCTGCACCCATCCAGGCAAGTGGAGAGTATTTAATTACACTCCTGACTTGTGCCTTGTAGATGTTGGATGGGCCTTGGGGGGGGGGTGAGTTATTCACCTTAGGATTCCTAGCCTTTGACTTGCCAGTAGCCACAGTATTAATATGGCTAGTCCAGTTCAGTTTCTGATCAATGGTAACCTCCAGGATGTTGATTGTGGAGATTCACCGATGGAAACAGTCTACCTTAGTGCACCACTAGGCGTGGGAAGAAAATTGGAATCTGGAAAGAAACTAAATGAATAATGCAATAAGTATTTTATATTTATCTCTTTAAGTGGGCATTTCATTTTGGTCATTCTTGTCCATTACATAGAAGGTGGCAACTACCTTGTTTACATTAAACTATCGAACTTGAGTTACTTGGAACATGCAGCACAGAAACAGCATATTTGTCCCATATATATCTTTGTAACAAGCGTCCTCCCATCTTTCTGAAAAAATGAAATGAAATGAAAATTGTTTATTGTCACAAGTAGGCTTCAAATGAAGTTACTGAGAAAAGCCCCTAGTCGCCACATTCCGGCGCCTGTTCGGGGAGGCTGGTACGGGAATTGAATCGTGCTGCTGGCCTGCCTTGGTCTGCTTTAAAAGCCAGCTCTTTAACCGTGTGCTAAACCAGCACTGTGTCAGAATAATCTTGTCCTTTTTCCCCTCTTGAGTTTATCTAGCTTCCCCTGAAGTGCACCTGCGCTGTTTCCTCCACAACTCATTTGTATAGAAAGTTCCGTATTCTAACCACTCACTGGCTCAAGAAGTTTGCTGTTCGGCAAATTCTAAAGTGTAAGTTGGACACTGTGTCCCATGATCCTGAATCATTCAGCATCATCAAAGTTTTCAATGGATTTTCAATAGGAGCATAAATAAAAGCATTAGGCCCAAACCTATGAATTTAGTAACAATCCAACCAGTCATTTTCCTTGGGCAGTTTTACATTTGACAAAATATAGCAATTCTCATTGCATATTTTATTTTATCACTTAACTGTATCTAGAATGTTTTTACATTATAAGCTAAAGACAGGGAACATCTGTAACACATAATGAAGCCTTTTGTATCCTTATGCATAAGAACACACTAAAGAAGAAAGAGACTCCACATCAAACGCGGCTGGAGTCTCTGCTCTGACTGCTAACTATTGGTGCATTGGAAGGATTTTGCAGGTTGATACACTCAACCTGTTTGGCCGCTATGAACGCATCTTCCTTGGCCATCAGGTCTTGGGATGGGACTCAAACCCGGAACTTCTGGTTTAGAGGCAGGGCCACAACCCATTGTGCCATAAGACCACTTCCATGGTGCCACAAGCAAAGCAGGACATTAAACCAGAAACATTAGACTGTGTATTCTTATTGGCCTTTCACTGAGTCACACTGAATTCTCACCTGCCCTTCACAGGTAACAACAGAAAGCCAAGCAGGTGCAGTGAGAAAAATAAGAATTAAACAATGTGTGTTCTCCTATTAAAACATGCAAGCAATAAAAAGGGGGTAGCTCATTCTGAGAACTGCATTTTGTTTGAACCAGCACTTGGCTTAGCTGAAAAATTAAGGAAGTGTGGTCATTGGCTCATCATTTCTGCCACTGTAACAAGTCACTGTAAACAAAATGCTGTATACAATTGTGGTAGTCTGTATTAGGGGTATTACGGTACCTAGGTTGAGGCTGTAAGATCATTGGTGTGGGAGGTACCTGAGACAGGAAGATCATTGGTGAAGCCTGCCTGCTGGTTCCGCCCAGTAAGGCGGAGTATAAGAGTCTGTGTCTCCCCAGCAGCTGCATTCTGTACCTGCACTGCTGGGGGAAACATCTAGTCCAATAAAGCCTTCAATTGTCTTCCAATCTCGCTTCTGGAGTCATTGATTGAGCATCAACAGTTTAAATAAAAATACCAGAGCCTCAGGAGACAGTCAGGAGCTATCTCATCTCGGAATGTTAAAGGTGAGAGCCCCTCCTTTGTCTGTAGTGAGGCTTTTTTTTTGGCCAGGGTTCACATTCCATTTCTGCCCTTAAATTTTGAATAGTTGCTGTGGACCACATAAATCATGCAGCCCTTTTCAAATCAATAAAGATTTTATCTGCATTCCTTGGCATCGTTCTTTGACATTTTCACATCAGTCCAGGCATTAAATTTGTTAAAAGACTTCGGAAAAACTTTATATAAAGAGACAAGTCATCATTTTATTTGATGAACTCTTGAACCAGATTAAGTAACTCTCTTTCTCCTGAAGATTTGTGTCTTTGTGAACCTTGGTGAATGTGCTTCTGTGCAAATACCAATCTCCAGTGGGATCCTCGCGCTCACCAGCAAAGGTCAAGTGTTTTGATTTTGTTTTGTTTGTTAGGTGACAAACGAGTGTGATTTAATCTGAATCATTGTCAACCCAAAGAGCTGTACATGGGAATCAATGTCCACTGGAAGATTAATTACCCCATAACAAGCTTACATGAGCAGTTTCCATTATAACTGTGAATACAGGAATCTTAATGGAGAAAGTTGAGGGGAAGTAAAATTCAACTTCAGCAGGAGGTGCAAAACAGACGTAGTGGTCGGGACACCGATTATACACCTATTATCTAAGGAGAGGGGTAACTCTGACAGGGTGTGTGACAGGTTGTGATCTGCCAGCATATGTTTGGGCCCCCTCTGAAGTTTAATTTAGCCCCCAATATATTAATGTATTACATAGACAGATATATTTTGACTTTATATTATTCTTTGGAGTTAAATAGCAGACGGCATGACAATATCATGAGAAACTTCTTTACAGAGAGTGCTTGTAATGTTACTCTTTCTACTACATAGATTAGCTGAAGTGAATAACATAGATGCATTTAGGGGAAGCAGATTAATTATAATAATGAATAAAAGGATCTGTTGGTTGAGATGATAAAGTGGGGGAGGGAGGAGGCTTGTGTGGAGTATAAACATATAGAACAGTTGGTCCAATGCCCTGTTCCTGTGCTGTAATTTATATGTAATTTGAGGAGTACAGTTAGTAGGAACATAGGTTTTTAACCTCCTGTCTGGACTGATTTGATGGAGATCCAAAATGGAGGGTCTGGCAGGGGAATGCTACATGTTTTCATCGGCAGTTTCTGTGACAAATGCGGATAAAGGAATTTATATTAAGGAAGGTTCACAAAAGAAACTGAGGACAAGATCTCCCTATTGTTCACGCCGATGGAATCTTCCGGGCCAGCTGGAGGTGCCCCCCTGCCGCAGGTCTCCTGGCGTGGATTCAATGGGAAATCCCATTGACAGTGGTGGAACAGGGTACCTTGCCACCAGCCAAATTTTGTGATGTTCACAGGTTTATGGTGAGCCGATGGAAGTGATTCAAACCATTACCAATCTGAAATTTGTTTCTAATTCTAATGTGTAAGGTTTTCTTTTAAATATTTTTTTTATCCTCCTTTTTCACATTTTCTCTCAAATTTACACCCAACAATAAACAATAATCAGTAACAAATGTAATGTCAATCCTCATATCAATAACAACGATCCCATCTTCCCACCAAACCCCCAAACATTAGCCCGCATGGTAACATAAACAAATGACAAAGAGGAATCAGGAATTTCATAGAATTTACAGTGCAGAAGGAGGCCATTCGGCCCATCGAGTCTGCACCGGCTCTTGGAAAGAGCAACCTACTCAAGGTCCACACCTCCACCCTATTCCCATAACCCAGCAACCCCACCCAACACTATGGGCAATTTTGGACATGAAGGGCAATTTAGCATGGCCAATCCACCTAACCTGCATATCTTTGGACTGTGGGAGGAAACCGGAGCACCCGGAGGAAACCCATGCACACACGGGGAGGATGTGCAGACTCCGCACAGACAGTGACCCAAGCCAGAATCGAACCTGGGACCCTGGAGCTGTGAAGCAATTGTGCTATCCACAATGGTACCATGCTGCCCCATAGTCACCATTAACACATAGTCCTTCTCCCCACAACCCTCCCAGCCCCCAACCCTCCTCATGTTCGATGTGATCCAATTCTCGAAAGTGCATAATGAATAACGCCCATGAATTGTAGAACCCCTCCATCCTTCCCCTCAATTCAAATTTGACCTTTACAAGCGTCAAGAATTCCAGCAGGTCCTCCCACACCGCCAGGGCACAGGTTGTAAGGTTGGTTATTGTTTCATGCTCTCGTAGATTCCTGCTACTTAATTAGAACTAGATGCAAATTGTGGAGCAGAGACTAGGAATTCTACGGTGAGTAACTCACCTCCTTACTCCCAAAGCCTGTCCACAATCTACAAGGCACATGTCAGGAGTGTGCTGGAAGATTCACCCTTTGCTTGGATGAGTGCAGCTCCAAGAACACACAAGAAAGTCGCCATCATCCCAAACAAAGCAGCCCACTTGATTGGTACCCCATTCACCACTTTAAACATTCACTCCCTCCACCACCAACACACAGTGGCACACATCTACAAGCTGCATTGCAGCAAGTCACCAAGGCTCTTCAGACAGCACCTTCCAAAACTCAAGTCACACACACACTGCTCACTTGAAACTAATTGCTCCTTCACTGTCACTGGGTCAAAAACCTTGAAACCACTCCCTAACAGAACTGATTGGACTGATACCACATTGACTGCAGTGCTTCAAAATGACAGCTCTCAAGGGCCAGTAAGAGCAATAAAACGTTGGTCTTGCCAGTGATGCTCACAATATAAAGGATTTCTAATCAGGGTCCATCTGTGCCTACTAAAAGTGTGGTATTTTTGTACTTCTGTAAATTGACCTGCTAATGGTCGCATTCCAAGCATTGTTTGGCATCTTTGAATTTGTCTATATATATGTTTCTGGAACATAACTCTTCATTCACCTGAGGAAGGAGCAGCGCTCCGAAAGCTAGTGACATCGAAACAAACCTGTTGGACTTTAACCTGGTGTTGTAAGACTTCGTACTGGAAAGAGTGGGAAGAGGGAAAATATTCCGTCGGCATTTTTCACCTGGTGCTCGGTTCTTCATTCGGCAATAGTGGGCGGGACTCTCTCAGTCCACACCGGACCAGAGAATCGCCGGGCCGGGCGCGAATCGCGCGACACTGCCCCGCGCCGGTCCATCGATCCTCTGATGAGCGGAGAATCACCGCCATTGGCGCCGGCGTGTTCGGTGCGGCGCCGGTTGGGGGCCGCTCAACCCGCCCCCCCCCCCCCCCCCCCCCCCCCGGCGATTCTCCACCCAGGATGGCCCGAGTGGGTGCAAAAAACATCCGAGTCCCGCTGTCGACGTGTGGTCTTACCCGGCCTCTCGGGCTGGGGGCCTCTTTTGCTCCGCCCTGGCCCCCGTAGCCCTACGCCATGTTGTTGTGTCGGGGCCGGCGCCGAGAAGGAAGCCAACGTGCTTGCGCAGACCCGCGGCGTCCATTTGAGGCCGGTATCAGCCGCTGAAGCGGTGTGGGTCGCCCCAGTGCTGTGCTGGCCTCCTGTAGGGCTCGAAATAGCTGATCCTGGGGGCCTGTTGACGCTGTCGTAAAACGCGACGGCGTCAACACTTAGCCTCAGGATCAGAGAATCCCACAGTATTTTAGAACATATAACAGGCATTGAAACACTGAAATGGCATTGGAAACAAACTAAGTCACTTAAATAACACAAAAATAAAAGCAACATTCTTCAGATATTGGGGATCTGGAATAAAGAAAATGCTGGAAAAACTCCGCAGGTCTAGCAACAGCTGTAGAGAGGGAAACAGTGTTAATGGGCTGAATTCTCCCATGCCTCCACCAATGGGTTCAAGGGTGGGTGGGGATGGGAGAATTTGGCAGGAGATCCAAAAGCTGTTTTTGCTCCGGCGAGAATTTTCACAGAATCTTCCAATGGTGCCGCCATGGCAGATCGGGAAACTTCCCGGAGGCCTGAAACTGATGGGCTTTCCATTGATGAGATTCAGTTGAAGGTGTGATGACCTGCGTCCAATTCTCTGCAATGCTGGTGGGAAAACACCTCTGGGAAAAGGAGCGTCCAGATGTCAGGACTCACCTGAGGAGCGCCTGGGACTATGTCCTGAGCTCAGGATAGAGAGCGCCGGCAACCTTGCACCCTCCAGCAGTGGGTGGAGGGAACTTCCGCACGTGGACCTTCCAGATTTAGTGTCCTGGAGCAGGTCCACCTTCCCGCCTCCGAATGTTCCTAGAGATCCATCTTTTGTCTCAGGAGGTCCACTAACCAGGCTCCGAATGATTTTTTTTAAGGGGCAATTTAGCGTGGCCCCTTAAAATAGGGGATGCACAAGTTTTCAGAATTGGAGCAGCGCAGAGACCTGGAAGGGTTGTTGAGTTAGAGGAGGTTACAAAGATACAAGGAGAGGGAGCAGTGAGGTCATTATGTGAAAACAAGGGTGAAATTTTCAAAATTCAGATGGTTCCAGAATGGGAGCCCAAGTGAGCAAACACAGTGCCTGCTGGACAGATCCCTGAGGATCAGGTCCTGGTCCTTGGCTGGGAAGACAACCCGCGTATCACACTACAGAATGCCATCCTCCACGCTAAGCTCAGACAGATTCGTCGAGAATGCCCACAACTTGCCTGGTAACTTCCCATGCTGACGCTCATATAGGACTATGTGTCAAAAGGACTGGATCAGTCTGTGTCCACTCACAAATTTGGGACGATGTAACAGGCAGCAAACACATAAAGTTGAGGGTGGCCGCGACCTCGTCAATTCTGGGAGAAGGATGGCGCGTCGGCAAAGGCAGTCGGTTTAATGCATCCTCATTTGCGATGTGGGTGACGGGACGATGCTCAAATGAATATTTGCAGATGACACTAAAGTCGGTGGAGTTGTGGACAGTGCGGAAGGATGTTACAAGTTACAGAGGGACATAGATAAGATGCAGCGCTGGGCTGAGAGGTGGCAAATGGAGTTTAATGCAGAAAAGTGTGAGGTGATTCATTTTGGAAGGAATAACAGGAAGACCGAGTACTGGGCTAATGGTAAGATTCTTGGCAGTGTGGATGAGCAGAGAGATCTCGGTGTCCATGTACATAGATCCCTGAAAGTTGCCACCCAGGTTGAGAGGGTTGTTAAGAAGGCGTACGGTGTGTTAGCTTTTATTGGTAGAGGGATTAAGTTTAGGAGCCATGAGGTCATGTTGCAGCTATACAACACTCTGGTGCGGCCGCATTTAGAGTATTGCGTGCAATTCTGTTCGCCGCATTATAGGAAGGATGTGGAAGCATTGGAAAGGGTGCAGAGGAGATTTACCAGAATGTTGCCTGGTATGGAGGGAAGATCTTATGAGGAAAGGCTGAGGGACTTGAGGCTGTTTTCGTTAGAGAGAAGAAGGTTAAGAGGTGACTTAATTGAGGCATACAAGATGATCAGAGGATTGGATAGGGTGGACAGTGAGAGCCTTTTTCCTCGTATGGTGATGTCTAGCACGAGGGGACATAGCTTTAAATTGAGGGGAGGTAGATATAAGACAGATGTCAGAGGTAGGTTCTTTACTCAGAGAGTAGTAAAGTTGTGGAATGCCCTGCCTGCAACAGTAGTGGACTCGCCAACACTAAGGACATTCAAATGGTCATTGGATAGACATATGGACGATAAGGGAATAGCGTAGATGGGCTTTAGAGTGGTTTCACAGGTCAGCGCAATATCGAGGGCCGAAGGGCCTGTACTGCGCTGTAATGTTCTATGTTCTATGTTCTATTTGTAGGTGGCCAGCAGGGGGCCCAGTGCTGGATCCTGGAGGAGGCGATGGGCAGAATCGCTTTGTCTTCTTCACCTTCGACAACAAATTCTTCATCCAGACGCACGGAACAGCCATGGGGACCAAATTCGCACCCCAATACGCCAATATCTTCATGCACAAGTTTGAACAGGACCTACTCACCGCACAGGACCTTCAACCGATGTTATACACCAGATACATCGATGACATTTTTTTCCTTTGGACCCACGGCGAAGAATCACTGAAACGACTACACGATGACATTAATAAGTTCCATCCAACCATCAGACTCACCATGGACTACTCTCCAAAATCAGTTGCATTCTTGGACACACTCGTCTCCATCAAGGACGGTCACCTCAGCACTTCGCTTTACCGCAAACCTACGGATAACCTCATGATGCTCCACTTCTCCAGCTTCCACCCTAAACACATTAACGAAGCCATCCCCTATGGACAAGCGCTCCGTATACACAGGATCTGCTCAGACGAGGAGGAGCGTAACAGACATCTACAGACGTTGAAAGATGCCCTCGTACGAACGGGATATGGCACTCGACTCATCGATCGACAGTTCCAACGCGCCCCATGCGAAAAACCGGACCGACCTCCTCAGAAGACAAACATGGGACACAACCGACAGAATACCCTTCGTCGTCCAGTACTTCCCCGGAGCGGAGAAACTACGTCATCTTCTTCACAGCCTTCAACACGTCATTGATGACGATGAACATCTTGCCAAGGTCATCCCCACACCCCCACTACTTGCCTTCAAACAACCGCGCAACCTCAAACGAACCATTGTTTGCAGCAAACTACCCAGTCTTCAGAACAGTGACCACGACACCACACAACCCTGCCATGGCAATCTCTGCAAGACGTGCCAGATCATCGACATGGATACCACTATTACACGTGAGAACACCACCCACCAGGTACGCGGTACATACTCGTGCGACTCGGCCAACGTTGTCTACCTCATACGCTGCAGGAAAGGATGTCCCGAAGCGTGGTACATTGGCGAGACCATGCAGACGCTGCGACAACGAATGAACGGACATCGCGCAGCAATCACCAGGCAGGAATGTTCCCTTCCAGTCGGGGAACACTTCAGCAGTCAAGGGCATTCAGCCTCTGATCTCCGGGTAAGCGTTCTCCAAGGCGGCCTTTAGGACCCGCGACAACGCAGAATCGCCGAGCAGAAACTCATAGCCAAGTTCCGCACACATGAGTGCGGCCTCAACCGGGACCTGGGATTCATGTCGCATTACATTCATCCCCCACCATCTGGCCTGCGAAATCCTACCAACTGTCCTGGCTTGGTACAATTCACACCTCTTTAACCTGGGGTTACCCCATCTCTGGATCTGTAAAGATTTAATCACCTGCTAATGCTCGCATTCCAAGCATTGTTTGGCATCTTTGAATTTGTCTATATATGTGTTTCTGGAACAGACCTCTACATTCACCTGAGGAAGGAGCATTGCTCCGAAAGCTAGTGACATCGAAACAAACCTGTTGGACTTTAACCTGGTGTTGTAAGACTTCGTATTGTGCTCACCCCAGTCCAACGCCGGCATCTCCACATCATTAAAAAGATCTAGCAACGATTTGTGGTCCGTGATGATCGTGAAAGGTCGACCGTACGCATATTGATGAAATGTCTTCACAGCGAAGTCAACTGCCAAACCTTCTTTCTCAATTTGCGTATAATTGAGCTCGGCCAAAGCCACTGCCAGTGAGGCAATAGCGATCGGTCTCTCTCTGCCATTTTCCCTGCGATCTGATAAAATGGCACCAATGCCTTACGGTGACGCATCACACGTGACAATTAGTTGTTTGGCGGAATCACAATGTGTTAACAAGCCTGAGGAAGTCAGTTGTTTTTTTTACCTGTAAATGCTGCTTCCTGTTGCTCCCTCTATGTCCATTCCTGGTTCTTTTTTAAAAGGAGGTGCAGGGGGGGTTAACATTGTAGCACGGCCGGGGATGAACTTGCCGTAATAGTTTACCAATCCCAACAAAGACCGCAGCTCCGAGTTGTTTTCAGGGGTAGGAGCCTGCTGAGTAGCCCGTACCTTTTCTGCAACCGGGTGTAACCCCTCACGGTCCACTCGGTAGCCCAGGTACACCACTTCCCTCACGCGGAAAACGCACTTTTCTCTCCGCAGACGAAAGCCCATTTCCGAGAAATGACTGAGCACCTCACGCAAGCTACTTAAATGTTCCTGTTTGGTTTCCCCTGTGATCAGCACGTCATTCCAGATATACCGCCACTCGCGGCAATCCTCTCAGTATGTCTTCCATTGCCCTCTGGAATATGGCACAGGCCGACGACACTCGGAAGGGTAGTCTTGTGGACTCATGCAGGCCTCTATGGGTAATTTATAGTGACGGATTTATAGGAGGCAGGGTCCAATTCTAACTGCAAATATGCATGGCTCACATCGAGCTTGGTAAATGTTGGCCAATTTTGTGTATGGGTCCTTGATGTAGGCATCAGGTAATGACCCAACAGAGAGGCCCTGTTGACCATTAGCTTATAGTCCTTACACAATCTGACTGTCTTATCAGGTTGAGCACCGGGACCATTGGAGTCGCCAATCGGTAAAACGTACTGGCCTGATGAACTCAAGACCTTCCAAGCAGCTTAGTTTGGCCTCAACCTTTGCTCACAAAGCTTAAGGGATTGGGCGAGCTCTGACATATGGTGGTTGTGCGTCTGTGTCGACCTGAATTTTTGCCATGGCCTCTTTTATTTCCCCCAGTCCGGTTTGAAAGCCCTCAGGGTGTTTTCCTAGTAATCCGTACAGGCCCCAGATCCCATTTGGAAAATCTGCTGCTAGTCCCGATGTAGGCGCTTTAGCCAATCATGGCCTAGCAGGCTGGAGCTATGTCCCGTGACTGATCAACGGGAGATGCACTGACTGTTGTTTGTAAACTACCGGGGTAATAGTGGTTCCTGTACTGGCGAACGGTTCGCCGGTTTACATTGCTAATCATCCCTCAGTGTCCCACAGAACTGCTGCACCCTTGATTTTATCCTGTCGAAAGTCTGCTTTCCAACAACGGAAACCGCAGCTCCATATCTAATCAATGCTCATTAATCTGCACAGTTATCTTGACGGGGATCACTCGGGATGCTGTAATACAATTCAGCTGCATACAATCCTCCTCCTCTGGCTGGTCCAGGTGGAAGGTACGAGCTCGTGGTTTGTGCCTGCTTCCACCGAGGCACCTGGATCTCTGGCTGGCTTGTGACTTATGCTCCCTTTGGTGCCTGCGTCCACAAGCCTCACAACATCCTGGCTCTCTCTCTAACGACTCCCATTGGGATGACTTGGTCTTTGATCAACAAACTTGGCCCCGATGGTACTCGGTTCAGGGCGGGATATCAGTCCTGGGGGTGGGGGGGTGTCACCTGGAGGGGCCACATCCTTGGATGTTTACCTCCTTCCGCTGGAACTCCTGCACCACTCTCACAGAGCTTTTGCGGGAAAGCAAAATTTGTAAGGCCTGCTGAAGATTTAGGGATAGTTCAGCTAGCCGTGTTATTTACGCCGCAGGCCAAACGGTCACATAAAATTTCAGAAAGGGAAGTTCCATATTCACAAAATTCGGCTAGTCTTTGTAACCTTGTCAAATACTTGGTTATGGTCTCTCCAGGGTCCTCTCAGTTGCATTAAAACAGTATCTCTGCACTATTACGGCCATTTCAGGGTTGAAGTGTTGCGCCACGAGGGTTACAAATTGTTCAAACGTTTTAGTGTCCGGTGTTGCAGGATATGTAAGGCTTTTTATCATTCCATAAGCATGAGCTCCACAGGCAGTCAGCAATCTCACTGCCTATTGGTCATCACCTGGGATAGTGTTCTGCGTACTGTGTCCAATCCTTTCAGCTTGCGTCAAACACAATCTTCCAAACAAAGGCCTTTTCGAAAAATAAAATTTCCAACCTTGGTTTAGCAACTCAGGTGGTGGTTTCACCTGACGGCGTAGCAGCGTCGACAGTCATCCCGTTGTATCCTTGCCGCCAGTTTTGTAGACCACACAATGAGTCCGAATGAGTTAGCAAAAATACGACGGTTTATTGCAACGCAATTATATTATAATATACATCAGATCCCAGCCGAGTCCTGTCGGTTCCATACCTGGCCGGCTTTATACAGACATTAACCCTTAGCAGGGGAGCTCGTACTTGCCGAGACTCACGGGGAGACTGATTGGTCCAACCCCGTGGGTCTCGTGCGGGTTATAACATTTACTCTTTAACTTGGCTGACTGCAGAGAGGGTAATGCAATCATCAAAGGGTTAATGGGCCATCTGCGTTCAACAGGACGTCATTTTCTGGAAAAGTACCACTCAATTCCAGTTTTATGACCTTAAAAAGTACAACTTTAGAATGCTCCACTCATGCTTAAGAATGCTGAGAAACCTGTCCTTCCGCCAAAACATTTATGCATCTGTCATTTACAAATGCCCAATGATTGAGTGAGTGCTGAAGGCTTTGAAAGGCTTCAGTGCATTCAGAAAAATAAGACTCATTTATACGTAATCTCATCTCGTGTACCTACGCTGCAGAAAGCCTCATACCATCAGAGCGACAAAATCATTTCGGAGGCATGCGATTGAAAAATGAAAATTTTCCCCCTGCCTCAAAGGGCTCTTGGTACTTGCAGTTTGTGATTTTCAGCCTATTTTACAAGGTTATGATAACTGACACTTTGAATTCCACATCATTAGACTGCATGCCCATGTTTTATCCCTTCGACTTTAAGTGTGCACCGGGCTCCATTCTCTTGGAATGCATTTGTTCAAATTGCATTTCCGCCATTTTGAGTGGGAGTTTCAAGTCCGCAGAGTTTCACTTTTTGGGCTGCTTATTCGGTGGAAATGACAGAAGTGAGGAATCTGTGTTCATTACTGTAACTGGAGATGCTGCAGAGTGCCGATGGGATCAGATGGAGACTTAATTGTGGTTTGGCTCTGCATAGAATTTCTCATTAAGATAAATGGTGTTGCACTGGGTAGGAATCTGCCTCAAGGAAATTAAAAAGTGCCTTCATTTCACAAAACATTCCAATGGAAGTCCACTGTCATAAAGAAGTTCTTTTACAATGAGCTAAAAATTCCTGCATGCAAATACAGACTGAATTCCAAGACTCCTTATATGGTAGCAGCAACAAAGAGTCCGCCACTATCTTCACAGTAATAAGGGTTGGAAATCTATCTTTAAAAATGCTCAAAGCGGCTTGATTTTCCACAGCAACTGAACAAAGTTGGGTTTTTCTCTGGGCCCCCTTCGGCGATCCAAAGCGTTGAATTGGGCTGACATGCCAGTTAAAAAAATGGCAGGTCAAACCGGGAATAAAATGGTCTCTTGCACATCCACATTTTGTGGCTTGTTTTGTGTCACCACCATGAGTAAAATAACAGGAAAAAAAATAGATTGTTGCACAGCTGTTCTGGGCAATGGACTGGTGACTGGCTGCAGTTTTGTTCTCTGATAGGCTGTATATTTGTTTAAGTGTGTATTCTGTGTCTTTCAAATTCCCATTGCTCAGGGGGGTTTCCGCATACATTTGCCTCAGTGGATTGGGACAGGGTGAAAGAATACTTAGCCTCTCTCCTCTTATAGGCAGTCCCTCAGGATCGAGGGGGACTTGCTCCCACTCTGGTTCGATGGGTCCTGAGATGGCTGATTAGTACAACGGGCAATCTGTTGGCCGAAGGCTGAACAAACACATTGGAAATGATAGTGAATTATCATCGTCTTCCACGGCTTCCTTCGGCATGAGAATGTTCCCAAGATATAGAAAATGGTCCACATATTCCAGGATCTCACCTACACTTACCATTGCGATAGGGAACCTCATGTTTCTGATGCAGATGTGAGGCTTAATGAAAGTGTTATATTTTTGGACTGTGTTTTCAATTTAGTGGAAGATGAAGGAATGAAGGAGGGCCTGTGACCCACCCCGAATTCTGCTGACAACAAGCCTGAGTTGTTAAAGATTAAAGGTGCAAGATTTTCACACCTGTAAACAATGACACGAGCAGCTGTGTTGACTGTTAGTTTCCAAGTTTCAAGGAGGTATTGGGAACGTCAGTTTTGTAAATGATTATACTTTAAACTGTCTATTTAATTCCAAGATGGAATGAAGTCGGATGTCGAAATAACCAGCATTTCTATTGCATACGAGTCCCTTGTGATTCACATTGTCACAGAGGTGGACTTTGAGATGGGAAGAGTTCATGAGAAGACATTTTGGGATCAAGTCAGAGATAGGTTTAGTCTACACAAATCTGTGATTGAGAGAGAGCAGGTAGATAGAGACAGCAAGTCTTTATGGTTCACCGCACAGTATGTGGGCGGGAGTTTGCGCTCGAATTGACGAGACCATGGGCTACCAGAATCTGGAAATGCGATGGGGCAGAGAATGGCGCATGAGGCGAAAATCGGGGCTGGTGCCAGGCGCTCGATAGAATGCCATGCTCCGGTGCCTTAACAGGGGCATCATTGCATTCTACTCTGCATGTACAGTAAACACCATTGGCAAAGCATTAGTGGGCCTGACCGGGTATTCTCTGGGACCTCTGCGATGCTCTGCCCCCACCAGGAGGAATTATCGTTGCCGAGTTTCACTTGTGGTTTTAAAAATTGGGAAACAGGTGCAGTGGCTGCTGAAGAGAGAGGGGGTACGAAAACTGTCCAACATTGCTATAGTGTGCTGACAGTTGTCCTGCTGGCTGGGTGGGGTGGGGGGGAGGGGGGGGGGGGTTCTGCCAGCGTCAGGGGGAGCAGTGGGGGTTGGCCAACAGGTGAGCCATTGGGTCGACTGGACGGTCACGGACCACCATTGCTGCAGCTTGCAAGGCAGCCATGCGGCTGACGAGCCGCCGACTGGCCTACTGTGAACTTAGTGCCACGGGTCATATGGATGTGTCCCTCAGGCCACCCCTATAGGTATCCTCTGGCCCCAGCCAACCCATCAACAGGATCGGCGTGCTCCAGCACAACCAGTGCCATCTTGTTGGCTGGAAAGAGGTGTGTGGGGAGTGGAGTGCTAACATGCACGACCGCAGCTTGTCAGCCTCTCGAGTGGTAATCCCGACCCCGGTGAATCGGATACCGTTTTTTATTGAGATCACTTGTACCACGTGGCATCAGTGCTAGCTCATTAACACTTTCGGAATGGCTCCGGAACCGGCGCCAATTTTACTGTCGTAGAAGTCCACCGATTCTGTCCCAGTGTCAACATTTATCTGTGAAATGGAGAATCCTGCCCCATGTTTATGAGAAGGCTGGAAGATTTACCTAGCTTTGGCTAACGGGAAAGATCCTCACTGTGGACGTCCATTCTTTTTTCTCCTTGTTAACATTTTTTTTTTGGTGCACGCAATTCATTTTTTTCAATTAAGGGGACTGTAGCGTGGCCAATCCACCTACCCTGCACATCTTTGGGTTGTGGGGGCGAAACCCACGCAAACATGGGGAGAATGTGCAAACTCCACACGGACAGTGACCCAGAGCCGGAATCGAACCTGGGACCTCGGCACCTTGAGGCAACTGCGCTAACCACCATGGTGCCCTGGTCCATTCTGAGATTATTCACAGATTTCCTTTTTGATATTTATGTCGGAAATGTGGGTGTCACTGGCAAGGGTAGTGATTTATTACCCATCCCTAATTGTCCTTTAACTGGTGGCTAGCTTAGTCATTTTGAGTGGCAGTGATGAGTCAACTGCATTGCTGTGACCCTGGAGTGACAGAATAGACCAGGCAGGGAAAGAAAAGAGCTTTTCTTCCCTAAAGGGAATGTACAACAATCCAGTACCTACTATTGAAACTCGCTTTTTAATTACTTTTTAAAAAAAATTTAGCGGAGCAATTTAGTGTGGCCAATCTACCTCACCTGCACATCTTTGGGTTGAGGGGGTAAAATCCACGCGGACAAGGGGAGAACATGCAAACTCCACACGGACAGTGAGCCGGGGCTGGGATCAAAGCCGGGTCCTCGGTGCTGTGAGGCAGCAGTGCTAACCACTGTGCCACCTTGCCGCCCCTCCAAATTTATTTATTAACTGATTTTAAATTCTTCAGCTGCCACAGTGAGATTTGAACTTCTTGCAGTGTTAATGTAAGTCTACTTGAGACAATAATAAAGATTATTATTAGCTCAGGTCTCAGGATTACTGGCCCAATAACAACGTCACTGCTACAATTCCCTTACAGTTGCTTAGCTGAGCTCATACACATATTAATTGGGCAATCAACAATGTAACATTATGCACAAGACTATTGCCGTATGTACTGCCACCATGGGCAGTCATGGTAAGTAAATTACAATGTTTACTTAGTGTGTTAAATATACTTCCCCACAGCACATTTTAATGATTGAAAGGGGAATGGGGGTGGGGGGAGCTGATTGATAAAACCATTTAACCACAAAAAGGTGCTTCACTTCTTCTGGGGCTTAACTTAAACTGCCTCACAGCATGGAACTGACACGGTACGTGAATTCCAACTTGCGAAACAATTCATTTCTAAACAGTTGTAAAACTTTCAAACAAGTCAGTGACGCAAATGTAAAGATCGATGCTGCACAGTGTTTAAAATGTGAAGCAGACCTTTTAATGGAGCAAAAAATCTTTTTGTTGTGAAATCATAAAAGCCTAGAATGATAGAGCACAGGAGGAAGCCACTCGGCCCATCATGCTTCTGTGATGGATCTAAAGGAATAAATTGCATACAGTGTGACATAATTATATATAATATCCTCAGGTGCAGCTCAGGACTGCATTTTAAGTGATGAATTTTGTGCTAAGTCATGGTGTGCACCCAGAACTGGCACCCTACTGGCCCCGAGTGAGAATGCTTCAACTGAACCAAGCTGACTGGGCTTTTATCATGCTTGATGAGGAGTTGTGCTCCTCAAACTAGATCACCAATTGTCTCCCTCTACAGATGTGCCATAGAGAGCATCCTATCCGGCTGCTTCACAGCTTGGTATGGCAACTGCTCGGCCCAACGCTTGCCAGCCTCCCATTGATTCTGTCAACACCTCCCGCTGCCTCAGGAAAGCATTCACCTGAGGAAGGAGCAATGCTCCAAAAGCTAGTGATTCGAAACAAACCTGTTGGACTTTAAACTGGTGTTGTAAGACTTCTTACTGTGCTCATCCCAGTCCAACGCCGGCATCTCCACATTAGGAAGACAGACAGCATTGTCAGAGACCCCTCCCACCGAGGCTTTGCCCTCTTCCAGACCCTTCCATTAGGCAGAAGGTACAGAAGTCTGAAGACCTGCACATCCAGGCACAGGAACAGCTTCCTACCCAGAGCTACTAGACTCCTCAACGACTCTCCCTCGTGTCCCTGGAAGAACACTATTCACGATGCCCTATGCTGCTCTTGCTCATGTATTTGCTTTGTTTGCCCTTGCTCCACGCTGTAATCAATCACTATTTATTGATGTACTATTTGTCAATGTACTTTGTTGAGTATTCTTTTTGTCTACTGTGTACGTCTGTGTACATTCCCTTGGCCGCAGAAAAACACTTTTCACTGTACTTCGGTACATGTGACAATAAATCAATCAATCAATCAATCAATGATAGTTTGTGGACTTTGGCCAATTTCCAGAAATTACATTCAGCTACAAACTTGTAGAGCAATTTCCCTTACACCATGAAGTATTGATAAGAATCATTGACATTTTCCCAGTTGTCTAGTTATCTGATCTAAGAATGTATTTGCAAAGAGGGATCCCTCCTCTTTCATTTATAATATGCCATTTTCCAATAGAACTATTCTCCTATGGCACATAAAAGAAGTGTTGTAACACTGACCATTGTAATTCTATTAAAATCAATGCCCGTAGGCTGATGGTTAAACTGACATTTCTCATCTTGTTCCTCCTCCAGGCCAATGTGAAAGCTGGAAGAGACAATTAACTTTCAGAACAAACTGTTTAACAAGCTCAAACTTCCTGAAGATAACCTACAGCCAGCTGTGAGTGAGTCAGAAGACAAACCTTAACGGAAGGATTTAAAATGAATTTCATCAACTTGAATTATCAAACTGTGAGCTCTGAAGAAGACCGCAGGAGGCTCTTCAAAAATGGTTGCTACATGCAAGTCAACAAAAGGAGATACAGAAAACGATTTCTCCGAAAAGATGGAAACTGCAACATCCATTTTAAACGTACATTCGGTGAATGGGAAAGTTACTTTTCCGATATCTTCACTACGCTCATAGATCTCAAATGGAGACAAATGTTTCTGATCTTCTCCCTGTCGTATATATTGTCATGGCTATTTTTTGGTTTTGTTTACTGGGTCACAGCAGTTATCCATGGAGACTTACAAACTGAAGAAGAAGATCGTACCCCCTGTGTTGTCGAAGTTCACAGCTTCACTGCTGCTTTCCTGTTCTCCATTGAAACACAAACGACCATTGGCTACGGATCTCGTTGCGTGACAGAAGAGTGCCCCTTTGCTGTTTCAATGGTCACTTTCCAATCGGTGATAAGCTGTTTAATTAACACATTTTTCATAGGGGTCGTAGTGGCTAAAATGTCTAAGGCCAGAAAGAGAGCTCAAACAATTCGTTTCAGCAATAATGCAGTAATAGCTGTAAGAAATGGGAAACTATGCATGATGTGGCGTATTGGGGATTTCCGTGAGAGCCATATCATTGAAGGTACTGTTAGAGCTGAGTTACTCCAATTTAAGGAGTACGATGATAATAAGTTGTCTATGGAACACCAGGACTTGCACATAGGCATAGGCAATATCATCCTTATCAGTCCTGTCATTATTGTACATGAAATAAATGAAGACAGTCCACTCTATGACCTTAGCAAGAAAGACTTAGCTGAAGGTGATTTTGAAGTCATAGTTACATTTGTCTATTCGGAGGACTCAACAGGAAATACTCATCAGTCTCGGAGCTCGTACACACCTCTGGAGATCTTATGGGGTCACCGCTTTAATGAAGTTCTCAAAGACAAGCCAAGTTATTATAAAGTCAACTATTCCCAGTTTCACAAAAGTCAAGAAGTAACAACACCAGAATGCAGTGCCAAAGCGTTGTATTCCATGCAGGAACACAGCATCAATGTGCTTACTGTGGCTGGATTGGACAGCGAAGATGGAAAGTGTAAGAGCACAGTCATTCCAAGTCACAATGAAGAGCAACGGGAAGAACAATATGTGTACCAAAAGTCTGAATTTGTATTCAGAAGCCTATCCATGGAGTCAGAACTCTGATTGTTGTCTTAATTCCCACTGCCCCTGTTGAACACTGCAATAGGGCTTTTGCAGTATTAGAAAGGGGGGGTATTCGTCATTCATTCATGAATAGAGTCAACAAAAACACAATTTTCTCCTTATATTAATAAAATTCTGATTTATAATTAATACAGTGAGCATCCAGAAATGTCGATCAATATATAGACTGAGGCAGCAGGTGAAATAACTTCCTCCCTCTGTATCATCATATATATTAGTTATGATGACAAATCCTTCTAGAGTAAACTGTAACGTTCTGTCATTCTCAAACTTTTACCTTCATCTTTTGTTGCACGGAAGATCGTAGAAAAATTAGCAAAACTACAAAAGATGATCACTGCTAGAATCATAACATTTGGATGAGAGCACTTATTGTTTTCAGCGCAATGGGTGATATTTTATGCGTGCACGCTTCTGATGCTGGCAATGATTGGTTGCCAGTTTGGGAAAGGCAGACAGAGAGCTAGAAGTATGCAGAATATACTGATTGGGACGTCAATGGGCATGTAGTGCTGGTTGGATGCCGTAACAGCCACTTTGAGCCACGGTGCTTCAGTTAGCCCCTTCCCTGAAGCACGCACATCTGAACAGGCAAAAACTATCAACTACTTTTAGGTTGAGTGACCGATTTCTACTGGGGTTGCTCCAATTTTAGGTGTCTTTCATGGTTTCCAGAATTTTTTAAGTGCATGAAGACTACATGGATTGGCATGGCATGTGCTGAAGAACTTCGACCTGACTTCATGGATTCTGCACAAACCACTTGCTCTCAGACATGAATGTAGTTGCTTGCTTTCCCCTTGATCTGCAGCATGATGGGGAGGATGAGCAGACGTGCCACATAGCAGAGCAGGATGTTGGAGGAGGAAAGAGGGGGATGGAGTGAAAGGTTTGCAGCAGCAGGTCGCACCTAGCCAAGGAGTTCCAGTCCCTGAACCTCAGTGAGGAACTGTGTTGACTAAGGAGATGCTTTCTGAAATCTGTTGCCTACTGCAACCACAGCTGAAATCTCAGACAAGGCCAGCGTGGCATTGCCAGTGACTCCGAACGTGACCGCAGCAATGAACATTTATGCATCTGCCTCCTTTGTGGCTGAAGCAGGTGATATTTTCAACATTTAATAATAATAATCTTTATTGTCACAAGTAGGCTTACATTAACACTACAATGAAGTTACTGTGAAAAGCCGCAAGTCGCCACATTCTGGCGCTTGTTCGGGTACACAGAGGGAGAATTCAGAATGTCCAATTCACCTAACAGCACATCTTTCGGAACTTGTGGGAGGAAACCGGAACATCCAGAGGAACCCACGCAGACACGGGGAGAACGTGCAGGCTCTGCACAGCCAGCAACCCAAGCCGGGAATCAAACCTGGGACCCTGGCGCTGTGAACAAAAGTGCTAGCTACTGTGCTACTGTGCTGGCCCAGTTTGCTGTCCACGGTTGTATGACAGTAGATAGCACAACAATGTTCGGCAGATGGAACAATATAAAGACACATCAAAGGCCACACTGACATCTTTCAGTGTTAACCCTGCTACCTGAGAAAATGCAAACACTGACCAATCATAATGGAAGCATGCTGGTTTGAATGAATTTCAGGTTGCAAGATTTGGCTGCCTAGCGTGCAAAATATCGCATCCACCAGCCTTGCCTGGCTTTCAACGTGAAATATACAGCCGTGTGTGTGCATTCAGGCTGTTCTCCGACCAGTGCACCCACAGCAGCCAAAACTCATCTGTCAATTTGAAGGTGGACCCCATTGTGTGTAGAAGCAATCGTATAGTGTGCACAACTTACCTGAAAGACAAGTATCAGGAAGAACTCTTTGCAGCCACAACATCAAATTTCTACAACTAAATCTTCATATGATGACAATACCAACATTGAAGGCTCGGATTATTTCAATTCCATTTCTGGTATTTTTTAAATGGATGATGGTCTCCTCTGATAGCAATTTGAGACAGTTAAGGTGACACAATATGAAGTATTAAAAATATCATCAAGCTAACTGGAGATGGAATGGTAGTGGACTACACAACATGCTTTTACCTCTGAGTTTCAATGCATTCCTGATCTATAGTTTCTTCCGTTGATGATGAAATATATTCTGACTGCTTTAATCCTGATCGTGATGGGCTTGGACACACAGCACAAAATTGGGACTCATTTTGGCAATCGCACCAGCGACACTGGGACATGGAATAGGAAATTCCACAGAGCTGACCGGCTATCCCAATTCTAAAGCAAACCTGCTGCAGAATTGTCCAAGCTTTATCTACATTCAATTATGCTTCACCTGACTCGGGTACATCAATGCCGACACAAACCTACTGAAAAGTGAAAAAGACGTTTTCCGAGTAGTTGCGTCCCTCATTTTAAAATGTAAATCTAACAGATGGCTAACATTTCCTTGCTTGTATAAGTAGAATATACAATATGAACAGTAGATTATGTAAATTTTTTCCCACTTGATAAAAATGTGGTGGCCCATGAGCGATGAAGCCACTGATGAATGTTTATGTGTCTTTCAGCGATGAATTAAACTGAGCATTTTCCTCACAGTCACCTATAATAAAAATGAGGATTCGGAGTGTGAATGAGATTGCTGATGATCAGGGTCTGAAAGGGCTAACCAAACGTTCCAGTTTTCAGCAGGCTATTTGAAAACCACTTCGTGATGGCAGTCAGAAATTTGCATCCCAACCAAATCTTCACTGAGTCCTCATTTCCATTCCTAATATTGGTCCCTACTCACATGCCTTTTCTGGTACAGGCTTGGAGAGCAGAAGAGCCTGTTCCTGTGCTGTACTGTTCTTTGTTCTCCTCTGTCAATTTGCTAAAATGCTGTTTTTTTTTCCCATGATTGTTCTGCAGTTTTTCCTCACAAAAATATTCTGCAAGTGGTCACTTTAAGAAAAATGTTGGAAAACCAGATTTCATCTTCAGCTTTGCTAATGGAGCTTTAGTCAATTAATGCATTCATTCTTGCTGCAGGCTAATTCAGGTTAGAAGACACTTGTTGAAAACAAATCTCAACCTGACCTGTTATAAAGAATGTAATATATATCTATCCATCACAAGATGCCAAAACTGTGTGTAAAACATCTGTTCAACATTGTCTCTGAACTTGCTAAGCAACTAATATTCAGTGTAGATTTTTTTTGATCTTTGAAACAGGAATGATGTTAAAACAAATTCCACAAACGTTAGTCATTGCATTTTTCCTTCCTAAATTGTAAATTATTACTTACTTAAGGTGCTTTGAACAATACAAATTCTTGTCACTGGTACAGTTGTTAAAATCCGACCTGTTCAAGGGTGAAGAATGGATTTTGAAACTCAGCGGAATTGGGCAGATTGTATTTGCATCACAAGGGTGAGGGTTAGCTCGTCCGTGATCTCCAAAAACAGTTCTCTGTGGCACCATCTGCAAAATAAGGACGTATAAGATATTAAAAAAGAAGCAGTTCTATGAGATCTAAAAGGAAGAGCAGATTTGTTGAAACGTCTGCCAGTGTTGGGTAAAGTGGAAAAATTGTTCAATAAAGTTTTCATTAAAGTCAAATTAGGAAACAAAATAATTCCATAATCTTCAGTGGCTGCTGATCTTGTAAAATGTAAATAATCTTTATTGTCACAAATAGGCTTTCACTAACACTGCAATGAAATTACTGTGAAAAGCCCCTAATCGCCAAATTCCGGGCGCCTGTTCGGGTACACAGAGGGAGAATTCAGAATTCTCAGCTGGTACGGGAATTGAACCCGCGCTGCTGGCCTTGTTCTGCATCACAAACCAGCTGTCTGGCCCACTGAGCTAAACCAGCCCTCCTGATTATGCCGTGATTTACGCCAAGACTCCATAAGTCCAAAAGATCATAAGACATAGGGGCAGAGTTAGGCCACTCGGCCCATCGAGTCTGCTCTGCCATTCAATCATGGCTGATATTTTTCTCATCCCCATTCTCCTGCCTTCTCCCCATAACCCCTGATCCCCTCATTAATCAATAACCTATCTATCTCTGTCTTAAAGTCACTCAGTGATTTGGCTTTCACACCCTTCCGCGGCAAAGAGTTCCACAGATTCACCACCCACTGGCTGAAGAAATTCTTCCTCATCTCTGTTTTAAAGGATCGTCCCTTTAGTCTGCGATTGTGTCCTCTGGTTCTAGTTTTTCCTACAAGTGGAAACATCCTCTCCATGTCCACTCTATCCAGTCCTCGCAGTATTCTGTAACTTTCAATAATATCCCCCCTCATCCTTCTAAACTCCAACGAGTACAAACCCAGAGTCCTCAACCGTTCCTCATACGACAAGTTCTTTATTCCAGGGATTATTCTTTCGAACCTCCTCTGGACCCTTTTCAAGGCCAGCACATCTTTCCTTAGATATGGGGCCCAAAACTGCTCACAATACTCCAAATAGGGTCTGACCAGAGACTTATACAGCCTCAGACGTACATCCCTGGTCTTGTATTCTAGCCCTCTTGACACGACTGCTAACATTGCATTTGCCTTCTTAACTGCCGACTGAACCTGCACGTTAACCTTCAGAGAATCGTGAACAAGGTTTCCCAAGTCCCTTTGTGCTTCTGATTTCCTAAGCATTTCCCCATTTAGAAAATAGTCTACGCCTAAATTCCTCCATCCAAAGTGCATAACCTCACACTTTTCCACATTGTATTTCATTTGTCACTTCATTGCCCACTCTCCTAGCTTGTCCAAATCCTTCTGCAGTCCCCTTGCTTCCTCAATACTACCTGTCCCTCTACAGATCTTTGTATCATCTGGAAACTTAGCAGTGCCTTCAGTTCCTTCTTCCAGGTCATTAATGTATATTGTGAAAAGTTGTGGTCCCAGCACAGACCCCTGAGGCACACCACTAGTCACCAGTTGCCATCCTGAAAAAGACCCCTTTATCCCCACTCTTTGCCTTCTGCCAGTCAGCCAATCCTCTATTCATGCCAGGATCTTACCCTTAACACCATGGGCTCTTAACTTACTTAACAGTCTCCTATGCGGCACCTTGTCAAAGGCCTTCTAGAAATCTAAATAAATCACGTCCACTGGTTCTCCTTTGTCTAACTTCCTTGTTACCTCCTCAAAGAACTCTAACAGATTTGTCAGACATGACCTTCCTTTGACAAAGCCGTGCTGACTCGGAAGTGCATGGTAAAATAGGACTGAGTACTTTGCGATCTCATCTTTAATAACAGATTCAATGCGATTCTGCTGTGACTGAGGTAAACCTACAAAGTTTCCCCGCAGCAAACCTGGAATTTTCAATGCCCAGTTTAGTGGGATTGAAGGTAATGTAGTAAACGATTTAGCATCCAGACATCCTCTGTCGCCAGGGGAGGAAGACAAAATCAAGTGGAAGAAAGTCACATCCGTCTGAGGTTGCATTGGACTTGCAGTGAGACTAATGAAAGGCTGGCATGAGGCCCACTGCCAGATGAGAACATTTCAACCAATGCAGTGTGTAATGCACTCTCATTCACAGAATAGACTCTACAGTGCAGAAGGAGGCCATTCGGGTCTGCATCGGCCCTTGGAAAGAGCATCCTACTTAAGCCCACACCCTATCCCCGTAACATCACCTAACCTTTTGGACACATTTAGCATGGCCAATGCACCTAACCTGCACATCTTTGGACTGTGGGAGGAAACCAGAGCACCTGGAGGAAACCCACGCCGACACGGGGAGAACGTGCAGACTCCTCACAGGCAGTCACCCGAGGCCGGAATTAAACCTGGAACCCTGGAGCTGTGAGGCATCAGTGCTAACCACTGTGCCACCGTGCACAGGCAATTCTGTTTGCAGCGAGTAAGTTGATGTATTTTGTTAAAACAATAACAGTGAAAGCATTTCCTAGAGAAGGACTTGGTTTTGTGGAAGAGCAGAGGGGCTTGGGTTAAAATCAGCATCACAGGTTGGTAAGACTGGCTAAAGCTAATGGAAATGCTTTGTTTTATCTCAAGAGAGAATATTAAAAACAAAAAGTAATAACAAGCCTATATAACACTTTAATTAGACTTCAGTTACAGTATCGTGTTTGAGTCACTTGTTTTAAAGATTATTTTCCTTGTTTTTAAATTCCCGAATGAGCTGTACTCATCAGATTTATCTGTCGCTGTCTGGCACTAAATACATCCTATTCACACACTGCCTTTGTGCATTGTACTACACCATTGCTAACCTCTCGCTCAGCCACTTCCCTCTGGATGACCATTCCGAAATAAATTCACAACTTCACCCTCCTCCCCATTTCTAAAGTTTTGAGATTTGTTTCCCCTTGAACCGTGCTTCCAAATCTCTGTTTTTTTTCTCATTTTGCGCTCGATTCTGCACGATGCTCTGAGATACCGTTCTCCACATCAGGGTCACAGTAGGATTGTAAAGTTATCCTTTTTTATTTAAACGCAAATGAATAAATGCATGGCTTTTGTTTTACTGCATCACCCAGAGCAGGCTCAATCCCAGCACAGTAATGATAAGCAAGTTGATCACGGTGAGGCTGCACAATGTCAGCGCCCTTGCACTCGAGAGCACAGAATCCAGCCACGGGTTCCCTCCCATTCCTGAGCACTGTCCAGTGAACTTCGTGGGAAAGTACGTGTGGGAGAGAGCAGGGAGTGGATTGGGTTAGACCTCCCAATATGGTCAAGAAGACAAAGCACACTTGTTGCTCCAGCCCACCAATGATAAATGGTCAGTGGGTTAAGACAAAGAGAAACCGCACTTTTATTTTGAAGGGAGGTAATACAGTTTAAATTGGGCTGACATTAGAAACTTTTAACAATATAATAAAAGTGAACACTGTATGGAGGAAAGACTTTCTTTTTTTTTTACTTTGGTGGACCCAATTATTTTTTTCCAATGAAGGGGCAATTTACCCTGCACATCTTAGGGTTGTAGGGTGAGACCCACGCAGACACGGGGAGAATGTGCAAACTCCACATGGACACTGCACCACCGTGTCGCCCCGGAGGAAGTGCTTTCAAGAGAAAATAGTATTAATTTCAACTGAACGCCACTCTGCATAAAGGTTTAACGTTAAGAGGAAGTATTTATCAGTTTTTGCTTTGCTTTCTCCTGGTGGAATGAGAAAATACATAAAGATCAACAAATATATTGGGGTATAATATGCATCCTCTGGATGTACCGAGAACATATGGCATTGTCATCTGAGAGTACCTTGAAGAAATGGGTGTTTATAAATGGGTGTACATAGATATCTGTAGTGAGAGTACCTTTAAGAAATGGGTGTTTACTACTGCAGTGATGTCAGAGTGTGGGTGGAGCTGGGCTGTCTGTCAGCATTTTACTTTCGTTTTTGAGCAGGCTGCAGGGTGTGTTTTAGTTTTGTTTTCAGTGTTGAAGCTGAAGCCAGACCAAGCAGGTGTACTGATGTTCTCTCTGCCATCAAAAGACTATCTCTTGACATTTGGTGAATTCAGAATTATAAATGTTCTCAGTAGTGAATGTAAACCTAATGTGCTTCTGTTAAAAGGTGTTTCTTTTGTATGGATGTTAAAAGGAAAGCTTAAAGGTTTACTTAGTGTTGTAGTCTTTGGGGGTTGTATTTGAATTAATGGTTGCTAAGATGTTCACTGTATGTTTTAAAAAGGTTAACTTGAGTTCATAGAATAAACATTGTTTTGCTTTTAAAAAATACTTTTCCACTTCTGCTGTACCACACCTGTAGAGTGGGCCGTGTGCTCCCCATACCACAATCTATTAAATGTTGTGGGTCAGGTGAACTCCATGATACACTTTGGGGTTCTCTAAACCCTGGCCCATAACAGGCATAAAATATAAATATTCAAGTCACTTGCCTGAGACATTTTGTAGAATCTTGAAGTAGGTCGCAGATCATCAGTGCAGACATAATATAAAAAAATGTTGGAATTTGCTTTTGACAGTTTACCAGTATCATTATTGAGACGCCTTTTTTGATAAGTTGACCCCGTGAAACAATCTTTATTTTCATCAGGACCAGTTTGGTTGCTTTAAGACAGTTGAGCCAGGAAATGACTGGGACTAACCTGTCGCTAAAAAAACAAACATTGTTGCCGACTTCAGAGATGTTATCAGCGGTTAAAATCAAATCAAAGAAACATTGACAAGCAAGAGAGGCTCTCACCTGCATTCCCTCACCCCTGCCCCTATTGCTCCAACGCTCTGATCTACCACACACCCAGTCGACAACCTTGCCCATCCGGAGTGTGAACTGGGAAACTGAAACCACTCCCAGTAGAAGGTGTGCTCCCCACTGGGAGAGTTCGTGAGGTAAGTTGTAAAATTGACATTCAAATATCAGTGCAAACCTGAATTTGGTTCCATTAAATGAAAGAATATTAAGGAGAGACCTTTGCTCCAGTTCTTTAACTGCTGAGGGCAGAGGGCTGGGACTCTGATGAATGAATTGGACACAGGACTCACGGATCACAGAATCGCAAAATTATTTCAGTGCAGAAGGAGGCCATTCAGCCCATCGTGTCTACACCAGCTCCCAAATTAGCAATTCACCTTGTGCCATTCCCCTGCCTTCTCCCCGTAACCCGGCACATTCTTCCTTTTCAGAAAACAGTCTCATTCCTTTTTGAATGCTCTATTCCACCTGCTTCCACCACACTCTCAGGCGATGCATTCCAGGCCTTAACCATTCGCTGTGTGGAAAAGATTTTCCTCATAGCGCTTTTGCTTCTTTTGCCAATTACTTTAAATCTGTGCAGTCTCATGATCCTTTCACTGAGAACAGTATTTCCGTATCTACTCTGTCCAGACCCCTTATGATTTTGAAAACCTCCATAAAAATCTTCTCTCAGTCTTCTCGTCTTCAAGGAAAACAGACCTAACTTTTCCAATCTATCAATGTTATTGAAGTTCTTCATTCCTGGAAGCATTTTCATGGCTCTTTTCTATATTCTCTCCAATACCTTCATACCTTTATTGATGTGTGGCACCCAGACACTGGAGGCAATGAACCAGCTAAGACTGATGTCAGTGTCTTTTACAAGTTCAATATAACTTCCTTGCTCTTGCACTCTATGCTCCTATCAAAAAGGTTTGTTAATACTGTATGCTTTCTGATCTCTCAACCTGTCCTGCCATCTTAAATGACACATGCACAGATACACCTAGGTCCCTCTGCCCCTGCAACACCTTCGCAGTTGTACCTTTTATTTTATATTGTCTCTCCGTGTTCTTTCTGGCAAGATGAATCACTTCACATTGAACTTCATCTGCCACTTGTCTGCCCATTCAATCTTTGTCCCTTTGAAGTTCTGGAGTATAGAAGTTTCTAGAATTTTCTCCACCACTAAAATTAACTGACAGGCCTGTCGTTGCTGGGCATATTTTCACACCCTTTTTAACTTCCCCTCTGACCCTTCATTTTCAGCCTGGTTCTCCACTGTATAATCCACCTAACATTTTGTTGTAAGTACACTTTTTTTTCTTCATCTTAATATCCATATCTTTTATCATCCAGGGAGCTTTGCATGTGTTGGCCCTATCTTTCCCCTTTGAGGCAATAGGCCTTAACTGTGCCCGAATTCTCTCTCTTCTTTGAAGGTAGCCCATTGTTCAGCTACTGTTTTGCTTTGATTCCGATTTATTTGGCCCAGATTCATTCTTACCACATTGAAGTTGGCTTTCCACCAGTTAGTTATTCCTCCCCCAGTCCAAATTGTTCTTTGTTCTTTTCCATTGCTAATCTTATCATACAATGATCAGTGCCTCCTAAGTGTTCTCTTACTGACACTTGATCCACCTGGCCCATCTCATTCCCATGGGGTTTGAATTTAGTTTAGGTGATGTGGGTTCAGCCCACGACTGGAAGAATTGGGAGAAAACATATGTCATCCCTTCAAAGGATGCCTAACGCTACTTAAGTGCAATAGTGGGTAGCGTCGATCCTCCCTAGTAGGGCAGAGATTCCACCCCTAAGAGCTGCTGCTGGTAATTCAGTGGGGCCTACACCAGGGATCATTGCTGGATCCCTGGAGACAGGTGAGCATGGGCAGGGGGTTGCGAGTGGGGGGAGCAGAGGGGTAGGCAATGTCAGGACCCTTGATCGTCATCAAGTGCCTTTATCCCAACTCCACACTCTGCCCACAAAGGATTTGGATTTGGATTTGTTTATTGTCACGTGTACCGAAGTACTGTGAAAAATATTTTTCTGTGAGCAGCTCAACAGAAAAAAAAAATGAAAATCGCTTATTGTCACAAGTAGGCTTCAAATTAAGTTACTGTGAAAAGCCCCTAGTCGCCACATTCCGGCACCTGTTCTTGGAGGCTGGTACGGGAATTGAACCATGCTGCTGGCTTGCCTTGGTCTGCTTTCAAAGCCAGCGATTTAGCCCTGTGCGAGATCATTAAGTACATGAAAAGAAAAGGAAAGAAAAGAAAATACATAATAGGGCAACACAAGGTACACAATGTAACTACATAAACACCGGCATCGGATGAAGCATACAGGGTGTAGTGTTAATGAGGTCAGTCCATAAGAGGGTGGTTTAGGAGTCTGGTGACAGCGAGGAAGAAGTTGTTTTTGAGTCTGTTCGTGCGTGTTCTCAGACTTCTGTATCTCCTGCCCGATGGAAGAAGTTGGAAGAGTGAGTAAGCCGGGTGGGAGGGGACTTTGATTGTGCTGCCTGCTTTCCCCAGGCAGCGAGAGGTGTAGATGGAGTCAATGGATGGGAGGCAGGTTTTTGTGATGGACTGGGCTGTGTTCACGACTCTCTGAAGTTTCTTGCGGTCCTGGGCCTATCAGTTGCCATACCAGGCTGTGATGCAGCCAGATAGGATGCTTTCTATGGTGCATCTGTAAAAGTTGATAAGAGTTAAATGTGGACATGCCGAATTTCCTTAGTTTCCTGAGGAAGTATAGGCGCTGTTGTGTTTTCTTGGGTGTCGACGTGGGTGGAACAGGACAGATTTTTGGAGATGTGTACCCCTAGGAATTTGAAACTGCTAACCATTTCCACCTCGGCCCCGTTGATGCTGACAGGGGTGTGTACAGTACTTTGCTTCCTGAAGTCAATGACCAGCTCTTTAGTTTTGCTGGCATTGAGGGAGAGATTGTTGTCGCTGCACCACTCCACTAGGTTCGCTATCTCCCTCCTGTATTCTAACTTGTCGTTATTCGAGATCCGGCCCACTATGTTTGTTTTGTCAGCAAACTTGTAGATGGAGTTGGAACCAAATTTTGCCACGCAGTCGTGTGTGTACAGGGAGTAGAGTAGTAGGGTAGGGGGCTAATTACGCAGCCTTGCGGGGCTCCGATATTGAGGACTATTGTGGAGGAGGTGTTGTTGCTCATTCTTACTGATTGTGGTCTGTGGGTCAGAAAGTCGAGGATCCAGTTGCAGAGTGGGGAGCCAAGTCCTAGGTTTTGGAGCTTTGATATCAGCTTGGCTGGGATTATGGTGTTGAAGGCGGAGCTGTAGTCAATAAATAGGAGTCTAATGTAGGAGTCCTTGTTGTCGAGATGCTCTATGGATGAGTGTAGGGCCAGGGAAATGGCGTCTGCTGTGGACCGTTTGCGGTGGTATGCGAATTGCAGTGGATCAAGGCATTCTGGGAGTATGGAGGGGATGCATGACTAACCTCTCGAAGCACTTCATTACGACTGAAGTCAGGGCCACCAGACGGTAGTCATTGAGGCACATTGCCTGGTTCTTCTTTGGCACCGGTATGATGGTGGTCTTCTTGAAGCAGGTGGGAACCTCGGAGTGGAGTAGGGACTGGTTAAAGATGTCCGCGAACACATCTGCCAGCTGGTCCGTGCAGGCTCTGAATGCATGACCAGGGATCCCGTCCGGGCCCGTCGCCTTCCGAGGGTTTACTTTCAGGAAGGCCACTCTGACTTAGGAAGCAGTGATGGTGGGTATGGGTGAGTTATGGGCTGCTGGGGCACTCGACAGCGGATTGTTGGTTTCCTGCTCGAACCGAGCATAGAATGCATTGAGTTCATCGGGGAGGGGTGCGCTGCTGCCGGAGATACTGCTCGGCTTCGCTTTGTAGCCCGTTATGTTGTTTAGGCCTTGCCACAACCGCCGAGAGTCTGTCTGTGACTCTAGCTTGGTTTGTTATTCTCTCTTGGCAACTCGGATGGCTTTCCGGAGGTCGGTTGCTAGGAAACTCAATAGGGTTTGCTGGGTGGCCTTCAGGAGGCTTGGGGAACCCATACACTAGAGAATCCCTGAGTCACCACTAAAACCTAGTGGGCCCAGGGATGATGGTCTTTCTGTAGCTCAATTATGAGCCTTATTAGAGGATAGATCCCGGGCATCCGCCCCTTCCCACTGCTTAACTGGGAGTACATTTTCCCACTGGCAGCAATAAGCTGCCTGGTCTCCCCCACAATTATGCGGGTCCACAAGCCACCCAAACCACTCTCAAAGGCTCCATTAAATTCCACTCTTAATTAAAAAGTTTACCATAACTTCCTTGCTTTACACTCTATTGATAATCTGAGGACCCCATCTCTCTTTTTAAATTATCAGCTTCTTCGACGCGAGTTGGCGCAAGCGCGGGAGCGCCAGCTTGTGCTGGTGTCATCCCAGCACATGCGCAGGAGGGTTCTTCTCCGCACCGGCAATGGCGGAGGTTGACAGCGGCCGGTGCAGAGGGAAAGAGTGCCCCCACGGCACAGGCCCACCCGCGGATCGGTGGGCCCTGATCGCAGGCAAGGCCACCGTAGGCGCAGCCCCTGGGGCCAGATCCATCGCGCGCCCCCGAGGACTCCGTAGGCCGCCCGTGGAGCCAGTTCCTGCGGGTAAGGACCTGCTGTGATTTATGCCGGTGGCACCTTCCGAAAATGGGCGGTCATTCAGCCCATCGTGGGCCGGTGAATCGCCGGGCGGGCCACTGACAGCAGCCGCCGACCGGCGCGCCGCGATTCCCACCCCTGCCAAAACCCTGGCACCGGAGAATTCGGCAGCCGGCGGGGCGGGATTCACGCCACCCCCCGGCGATTCTCCGACCCGGCGTGGGGTCGGAGAATCCTGCCCCAGGTTTGTAAATGTAAACAATTATTGTTTATGTATAACAAGAACTAATGAAATATGCATCAAATACAACTGGCTAGCTATTTTCTAATTCTTAATTCCCCACTTTAACTTGCTCCCACCCTCTACACACACACAAGGCAGATAAACACAGAGGGGAGGAGAGGGGTGAAAATCATAAGTAAAAGGGAAAAAAAGACTCTTTGTTTCAGATGTTTTTTTCAAGCACCTTCAAACTTTGCTTTCAGTTTGAGATTTTTTTAACGTAGATTCATTCAGGTCTCTGTAGTTTCAGATATACAGCACTCACTGTTTTTCTGGAGAATGCTGGTTCTTGGTCTTTGCTGACAGTCTGTAAAGGTTTTCCTGTAGATTTGTTCATTCAGGTGCTCTGCATAAATACAACACTCACAGCCTTTCGGGAGAAAACACAGAGGAGAGAGAGTAAATCCTTGTCTTTGTGTGTCTAGGACTCAACTGCCCCCCTGAGGTCTCTGAGATCCATCCCACTGGCATAGGATCCAATCACCACCTGTTACCAGGCAGAGTACGGCCTTTTGGCCAATTCATTGGCCGCCAGCCAATTGATCCAACCGAGCCCCATCCCATTTCTCTCTGGTGCTGAAAGGTCTGAGGTCTTCTGTTTAAACTAGCAGAGTGTTCTCTCCCGTAACTTCTGAATTCCTCACTCCTCTCTGCTGCTCGACTTAAATGTACAGGCCCATTAATCATCCATGGATAAAATAAATTTAATGGCAAAATTAAAGAAAGCGGAAATATGGGAATAAACAGGAAAGACCTTTACCCTATGGGGTCAGATAGAGTCAGGCAGAGACTTGGTGAATATTGGGCTATGGTGTAATCAATTTACATTTACTTAACTCCTGACAAATTTGGAATGATATTTATATGTGAGAATTTTTTATACCAGTCTACTGGCTGTCTCAGTTTTGCCTCGGAGTTGGAAGATTATAGTGAACCCCAATGCAGGACTTGAGATGGTAATCAATGCTGATAAGCCCAGTGCAGTACTGGGGAGTTCTGTTATTATCAGTGTGCTGTCTACTCATTGTCAGGTCACATAAAATTCCAAAAGACTATTCGCATAGCATTGCAACATTATTTTCTGAGGCAACCTTTTTTCAGAGGAAAAGAATCTCACGTATTCAGCAGTGGCTCTCAGTAATTGTAAAAATGGGCCTCACCACTCATTACGTATTTTCCTTCAGGTGATGCATACTTGTTCAGAGCTAAATATGCACTTTCTAATGCAAAGATAAAAGCAAATTACTGCGGATGCTGGAAAGCTTTGACAAAGTGTCATCCAGACTCGAAATGTTAGCTCCCTTCTCTCTCTACAGAAGCTGTCAGACCTGCTGAAATCGTTAGTACTTTCTGTTTTTGATGCACTTTAACACTTTGAAATATATATGAAATTATTATAAATAACAATAACTTGTATAATTTTAATTGTCTGGAGATCAGATTAAGGATATCCATTGTATTCTTCCTTTTATCACAGAATCATAGAGTCAGATCTCATAGAGAGAGAGACATGTGGCCCATATTGCATGTGTGCTTTGGAAGAGCTATCCAATTAGTTTCATTCCCCTGCTCTTTCCCATAACCCTGCAAATTTTACCTCAAGTTTTTATCCAATTATATGAATGAACACACTTCCTTTGAGGCTCAAAAAGTGTTGTGTGGTGAGAAATGAATGGATTGTTGGCCACTCGATACGGCGATACCTGAGTGCTCCACTGCCCTGTTGTAATTCAGATATCCTGAGGCGGAACTGTGTCATTGAGAAAATCAGCAGTAATGTACGACACCCCTAGGCTGGTAAAGTTAGGCAATTTCTAATTCTACATGAGAACCCCTCCTTAGACAGGCTGGAATTGCAGCTTTTCAGTGTGTGGAGGGTTTTCAGACAATGTAAACTGGGAGACGAGAAACAAATGTTGATTGGGGCCCAACTTTTCTTACCAGGGATCGAAAGCTGCCGCAAAACATGGCGATGCTTAAAAATGTTTCTCAGCACGTGAAGAAGTGTTCACCTATGCACTTATGGCAAAGCTGCCTTAGTTTTCTCCCCACAGAATGAAACTGCTTGACGAACATCTTGAAGTTCTTCAAAGTGGGAGGACGTTGCTATGCAACATTGTAAATGTCAAGGTAAGAATTTGCAGATTAGTAGTTGTAGGAAAAAAAGAGCTTGTATATTTTTTTAAGTCTTCCTTTGACGTTCCAATTTAACAGTTTGTTTCTATTATTCATCACTTTGGCAATTCTGAACGTCTTGACATCCAAATTATGCTGTAATGGTGAGATTCACTCGCATCACTGAACCCTTAATGCAAATGGTATATCTGATTTTTAACCTTAACCCTTTAAAATTTTCATTATTATCTATTTATCATTATCCGTCTACATCATTGAACTTAATTATTTTGGCATGTCTGCATAGCACAAGCTGAAAATCTCTCTCCATTAATATTAATTCCCAAAATAATGGCCTCAAGTCAATTGAAATTGAGAAAATATTTTCTTGCGACGGGAGTTTTCCACTCTCTTTTTTTAATTAATAATAATCTTTATTATTGTCACAAGTAGGCTTACATTAACACTGCAATGACGCTACTGTGAAACTCCCCTAGTCGCCACACTCCGGCGCCTGTTCGGGTACATGGAGGGAGAATTTAGAATCCCCAATTCACTTAACAAGCACGTCGTTCGGGACTTGTGGAAGGAAACCGGAGCACCCGGAGGAAACTCACGCAGACATGGGGAGAACTTGCAGACTCCGCACAGACAGTGACTCAAGCGGGAATCGAACCTGGGACCCTGGTGCTGTGAAGCAACAGTGCTAACCACTGTACTACCGTGCCACCCTCTTCCCCTCTGCAATATTAGGGATCACTGACAGGGCATTGTTACACCAGGACGGCATGTGGCACAGTTGTGAGCGCTGCTGCCTCACAGCGCCAGGGACCCGGGTTCGATATCAACCTCGGGTGACTGTGTGGGGCTTTCACATTCTCCCCGTGCTTGCATGGATTTCCTCCGGTTGTCGATCCCTCCCACAGTCCAAAAATGTGCAGGTTTGGTGAATTGCCCATGCTAAATTGCTCCTTAGTATCCAAAGGTTGGTACAGTAATGGGGATAGGGTGGGCGAGTGGGCCCAGATAGTGTGCTCTTTCGTAGGGTCTATACAGACACGATGGGCCGAATGGTCTCCTTCTGCACTGTAGGGATTCTATTATTCTATCATCTGCCCCTATGGCTTTATCCCCCATTAGCATTACTCTTAGCATTTGCATTTCCTCTGACAGTCTTCACTTTTGTTTGGCTCAATTTCAAAAGTTGCCAAATCTCCAGATGGAGCTGCCACCAGACTCAGTTTCAGCAAACTATTTGCTGCCCCTTCAGTGTTCTGGCATTTGCCCCCCCTGTAACCAATATTTTTTCCAGATTTACACTTTAAGGGGTAGGATCTGAGGTGGCAATACGTTGACACTGTTAAAGAAAATGAAATAACCAACAGGATAGTGCACACAAGTCAGTTTATTGAAGTGCGCAAAACAGAATTCAGGAGCATTCGTGAAAATTAAGAGATTGAGGAGTAAGGGGGCAAAAATACTTTGAAAGCAAAGATGGTCTATGAATATGTTGGAGAATTTATAAGGTCATTCGTGCAATGATGAAGCTGGTTGTAGTTACACAACAAATACCGGTGTAATTCCAGCGGCGTGGGCGGGCTCCGGGGTCCTGGGGGGTCGCGGGGCGATCTGGCCCCGGGGGGTGCCCCACGGTGGCCTGGCCCGCGATCGGGGCCCAGCGATCCGCGGGCGGGCCTGTGCCATGGGGAAACTCTTTCCCTTCCGCCTCCGCCACGGTCTCCAGCATGGCTGAGGCAGAAGAGACTCCATCCACTGCGCATGCGTGGGAAACTGTCAGCAGCCGCTGACGCTCCCGCGCATGCGCCGTCCCGAGATGGCATTTCCGCGCCGGCTGGCGGGGCAACAAAGGCCTTTTCCTCCGGCGTCGGCCTAGCCCCTCAATGTTGCGGCTCGGCCCCCAAAGATGCGGAGCATTCCGCAGCTTTGGGGCGGCGTGATGCCCGTCTGATTGGCGCCGTTTTGGGCGCCAGTCGGCGGACATCGCGCCGTTTCGGGAGAATTTCGCCCATGGTCCTGATTCTGAGGTTTGGAATGAGAAAGTTGCTGTATTCAGGAACACCAAGGTGCAGCAGTGGAGGCCCATGTACATCAGCGAATGGCCAGGAATGAGGTCCTCTTCACATCCATGGCACCAAGTAGGCAACTGCAACATGGCAGGAATAGACAAAGTCAAATACCAGAACCATCACCTCCGGGACAGGACATGGGAGCAGTGCAGCATAGATTTCAATTCTCTTCAAATAACTTACAATCACATAATGCCATTAACACAGTGAAACATCCCAGGTACCATACAGGAGCATTATCAAACAGAATTTAATACCAAGTCACATAAGGAGCTATTAGGACAGCTAACAGCTTTGTCAAACGGGTAGTTTTTTAAGACTGTCTTAAAAGGAGGAGGGGAGGCAGCCAAGTATGGGAAGGGGATTCCAGAGCTTATGGCAGAGGCCGCTGTGGGCACGGTGCCAGCGATGAAGTGATGAAAATCAGAGCCATACACATGAGGTGAGAATGTCTCATTTTCTCAGCATTCGGCCTTGTTTTTTTAAACAGTATTTACCCCTCCCCCACTTCATGCAAGAAATACAATGACTTGCATAAATACAGCGAAATATACATGTACAATACCAGGTCCTTACAACAGGTGCTGACAGCATTCTGCCTTTACTGGTTGCAGTTTCAGAGACTGTGGTTATACGCATCACTGTAAATATACAAGGGGTTAATGTAAATACACTATGACTAAGTAAACACTAGAGGGAGCACCAGAGACGTCATGACATGTAGACATACAGCTAATGAACACAGAATAGGACACGACCAATGGGCAGTCAAGACACCCAGAGGTGACACTACCACAAGGGGGCATTACACAACCCATATAAAAGGACAGGGCACACATGCTCTGTCTCTTTCCACAGGCGACACTTAGAGTTGGACAGGGGCAGATCAGAAGCATCACACCCACCACATGGCTTAGAGCAGACTGGTTAGTTAGACTGAGTTACTATAGCAAGATTAGCAAGAGAGTCGAACTCATAGAGAACTGTGCTAATTGTTCAATAAATCACATTGAACTGACTTCAAAGTCTGGAATATCTTTTGGTCAAAGCTGCATCGAGTTGCAGCCTGTGTTATCCAGAGTACATAACGCAACAGAGATATTTCAATCCTGCAGCCACTAGTTCACATTTTGCACTGGGGCCATTTTATTTTCAAATGGTCAGAAGGTGCTGCTTCTGCTGTGGAGAGGATCAGAAGCAGTGAGACGGACAGCCTTGATCCAAGTCTTAACCTAATGGGGAGGAATGGCAAAGGCTAGAGGGTACTTAGAACAAAACTTATAATAAGAAGTGTTGTAAGATAGTATATGTGGCAGTCATTTACGCACAGCAAGGTCTTGTGAACAGTAATGTGACAGTGACCAGAAAACCTGCAAGGATGTTGACACCACACTACCAGAAGGACGTGAAGGCTTTGGAGAGAGTACAGAAAAGGTTTACCAGGATATTGCCTGGTATGGAGAGTATTAGCTATGAGGAGAGATTGAATAAACTGGGATTATTCTCCCTAGAAAGATGGGGGCTGAGGCTAAAATTATGAGGGTTATAGATAGAGTGAACAGTTAGAGGCTTTTCCCAGGGCGGAAATGACAATTACAAGGGGACACAAGTTCAAGGTGAGGGGGGGAAAGGTTCAGTGGAGATGTGCGCGGGAGGCTTTTTACACAGAGGGTGGTGGTGGCTTGGAATGCATTAACAATGAGGTGGTTGAGGCAGATACGTTAGCGACCTTTAAGACTTTTCTAGACAGACACATGAGCAGATGGGGGAGAGAAGGATGCAGGTGGCTGGTCTCGATAGGGCATGTGATTGGCACAAGCTTGGGGGGCTGAAGGGCCTGTCCCTGTACTCTACTGTTCTTTGTTCTTTGAGTAGAACTCCCCTGCTATTCTTTGAAATAGAATCATGGGATGGTTATTGTCGACTCAAGAGGTGAAACGGCGCCTTAGTTAAAATCCCATCTGAAATGACAACTGCGACAATGGCACACTCCCACGTACTGTACAGGATCGCTGGTCTGGATTGTGTGCTTAGGTCTCTTGGGTGTGTCTTGATAATTCACAACCTGCCCAATACATACATATTCCCCAATAATCACACAATGAAGAACTAAATACCAGCAATGCTGGAAATCTAAAATAAAGGAGAAAATGCGGGAAATTCTCAGCATGTCTGGCAGCATCTGTGGAGAGAGAAACAGATGACCTCTCATAAATCACACAGGGCCACCTTGCGTTGCATAGCACTTTCACTGATTGGCTGCCAACTAACCCTCCCATATCATGTTAACCCTTGTTTCTCTTTCCTTATCTTTCCCAACACTTCCCAAGGCTCTGGGTAATTGGGAAGAGCATCGCCTGTAAGTTTTTCTCCTAGTCACGCATCATTGTGACTCCATGGCTGTACATTACATCAGTGTAACTTCATATTTTCTAACCCTGAGAGGGGCCTTGGCTGCCCTTGTGAAAGCTCCACCCCCCCCCCCCCCCCCAACAAAAGGTGGATGGATTGGCAGCGAGAAATGCATCTTCCTTTTCAGACAGTGTTGCTCTTCCCTGTCACAACGAGTTAAATCAGCCACCATCTTACTACCTCAGTCCAACAGCAGCACAAACTCTCTGCGTTCCTACCAGCAGTCCTGAAACCTCAGAACAGAACCACTTTCAGCCCTGGGGTGTCTCCCAAATTTTCAGGGTGGGGGAACCTTTTTTTCTGGGTGGGAGTGGGGGAGGGGGGCAGATCTGGGAGCTCAGAACAGGGGCACTTTTGGGGTATTTTCAGGACATGGGTGTCAGGCCAATGAACCACTTTTGGGGTTCCTTACGCAGGACCAAAGAGGCAGGGTCATTTTAAAGATACCCCAGTCCCTGACAGAGGGTAAAAATCAGGAAACAAGTTCCAAGCTGTGACATTGGGATTCTTATCTATGACAATGAGTAAGTGATCATATTAGGGATTGGATGTTGCTCAGAAGGAAAGTTCTGTTTCTGAAAATGTGCCTCATGAAAACGCAGATGGAATGAGCAAAAATATCACTTAAACATCGCAACCGTACTCAGAGACTTCAGACCCACCCACTGCAGCTTAAGTGCTCTTGTGTTATTTGCGCGCAAACATTATTTTGGAACAAACACATTGGAAGAAAAAGTCTATTTCTCGGAAACTAAGAAGTCCCTAAAAGCCCTGAAGTGAAGCTGGCCTCAAAGCACGAGTTAACAGCAGCTCCATCAGTCTGGGGCAAGGATTTCCACCTCCCACTGGCACCATCTTGTGGGCTAACAAGGGGATTACAGAGGGCTAGTTTCCCGCCAAGTAGCAAAAACAGACATCAAAGACGTATTTTGAGCAACACCAAAGTCTGAACCCGCGTAATGCAAAATATTAGGCAGCAAATTAGTAAAGGGCCAGGACAAATATCAAGATTTTGCAAATGCAGAAAATTAAAACCTTCTGTCAACGCAGAAGTGAAGTTCAGCTAAAAGTTGTCTGTACACCTGGGTTTGTTCATTTCCCACAGGGTGGGTCTGTTCATCATGGCACACTGGGAATTACTTTAATTCCATTTTAATCAGGACGGCGGTCTCCAGGATTGTTTGTGGAAATAATCGGCAATTTCAGGATTAGGTGTATTTTATTTTTGCAAGATCATTCCGAGCAGTTAAAGAACCCCTTCTTGTCTGCAAGACTCGGTTCGATTCAATCTGGTGTTTTCTGCCCACGATAGAAAACGCAGCCACTATTCCAACCCCGTCTCTCCCGCCCGTTTCTATTACTTTCCCAACGCGAGTGTGTCAGGGCTAAATATGGAAGGGGTTTGTTTCGATGCAGGAAATAGACCTGAATGGAACCGGCAGCCCCCCCCCCACCCACTGCTACAACAGCAAAGTACTCCAACCCGTTTGAGAGGTGCCAGAAACAGGTGCAGCCACTGGGGGTGGGGTGTATCCTGAACACTCATTCAGGGTAGATCTGGCACTCCTGGCTGCCAGCTCAGTCTGTTCATCCTTGAGCGTTTCCTCTGCCCCGAAACGCACATAACAGTAACAGCAATGTTACTGATTAACCGGCTCCTTATCTTCCCGATGGTCCCCTGGTAGCAGCCACGCCGCTTTCGACTCGCAAAGCACAAGCGGTGATGTTATTTTATTTTTTTCTGATTTGTGATGGGAAGCAGCTAGCTAGGGACACTACAGAATCATTGGAACAGAGAGGGTGGCCCCCTCAGTGTCTGTGCCGGCTTCGGGAAAGAACTATCCAATTAGTCTCACCCCTCTCTCTCGTAACCCTGTCTGCCCTTCTGCTCTTTTTCAACCCTGTTGAGGGTCTGCTTCTTTTCAAGTGTGTGAAAGTCACAATTAATTCTGCCTCCCCAATCCTTTCACATAGTGCATTCCGAATGAGAACTCGCTGAGCGCATTTTACTCCTCCCCTCCCCGTTGTGGTTATTTCATCAATGACCTGTGCGCTCTCGCTACCGACCTTCCTCTCGGCCTGTCAAACCCCTCCTCAGTATTCCCATCTTTCACCAAATTAACACACATCTGGGCATTCCCTGGGGCTGGGAGAGCACTTGCCTTTGAGTTTTGGGGACAGCTCCACAATGTCAGCACCGATTGACCCTTCAAATTTTGATCGATTCCTGATGTCGGTCCTATTATAAATCGATCGATTTGCAATTACAGCACTGCTATGTGATCTGACACCAGATATATTGTTATTGGTACAGGAACTGCTCGGAAATAAAGTGTTTTTTCTCCCCAAGCGGTTGTCAATTTCATCAACTTTAAATTTAAAGAGGGTCATTTTTCATTACAAAAAAAATAATTAGAGCAAAAAGTCCAAGGTTGTTAATCTGATCTGGACCTTGTTAACGGTACATATTTTAACAATTGTACACGCCGCCTTGTATTATGGGTGGGACACGGGCTGTAAAGGATGGGGTCCAAATCGCTGCTGTTGGCTGGTACACTTATTGGAGAACACATTTATGAGACAATGACTTTTCCCATCACAACATTATCATTTGGTGCCATCGCACGCCTTTGCTGCTCAATAAACTTTCTGAAGAAACTTGAAGCCTTGAACTAAGTTGAACAAAGCGGAACGTTTAGCCTGTGAACGTCACCCTGGGAATATCTTCAAACAACAGTCGGGGAGATTTGAAGGAATAGAATAGGGATTTTTTTTTGCCAGCGGGCAGATGATCAACAACTTGTCTCATGTGGCAACTGCCGGATCTTATAATCTTTCATGTTTAGGATTCTGGCGCTGGTGCCGTCACGATATTCCTAGGAATAATATGAAATATAAATAAATACATGCACACCATAAATTGTAACACTTACGCCATTTATTCAACAACTAACTAATATGAATAGCCGGCACTGATAATGCATCCATTAAGTGTGGGAAGCGAGCAAACGTTAAGTGAGGGGCTGCAGTCTGCGAACAGCTCCCACTGCCCTACCTGAGCAACAGTCAGCTGGGCAACAACGCAGGGGGAGCCATTAGCAGGGACGCTTCCCCAGTTCTAACCCTTTCGATTGAACCCATGAGTGGGATTCCCCAGTGCCATTAAACAAGCAACGAGCAGGGAGTGCAACGAGCCAATTCCTAACTGAGAAGCAACAAATGGTGTGTGTCATTTCATCTGATCCCATCCGCACAGCTCCCCCGGTAGCTGTGCCGCTCACGCAGATACCTGTGTGCATGTATCGCTGCAGCGGCCAAGAAAGTCTCATTGTCAAGTTTCAAAAGTTGAAATCGACGCGAGAGGGGCGGGAGGGGGGGAGGTGGGAGGGACCGAGCGGACCCCCGCCGATTGGCGGAGGGGGCTGTCACTCAGGCGGCCCCGCCTGCTCATTGGTGGGGAGGTGCGCGAGGAGGGCGGGGCCCCGGCCCCAGCCCTGGCCAGCCTCTATCTATATATGTGGTGAGTGGAGCCGGCTGGTGTCAGAAACAGCTGAGACACAGACCGCAACAGGGTAGGATATTGCTGCACGACCCCACTCCACAGCACCAGCATTACTCCCCACCCTCCCTCCCTCTCTCTCAGCCACCCCTCAAGAGACAAAGTTACTGTGAACTAGTGCAAGGCACAGCCGCCGGGAGCTCCCAAATGACAGTCTCACACAGATCTGCAAACACTGAACAGGTAACCAGCATTCAGATCCAAGTCTTTTCCTCCATTCATCGGTGTCACCAGAGGGTTTGGAGAGTCTTGATTGTTTTTCCCTCTCTTTCTCTGTCGCAGGCCAGGCGAGATTCTGCGTCTGCCAGGGTGGGGAGGGGTGAAATGCTGTAATTTGACCGGGGGCTTGCATAATTGACTTTTCGTTCAGGATTTCCACCTTTCTGTGGGTTGGGGGGGGGGGGGGGGGGAAACCAGGGGGAACCAATGTCCAAAAAAAGATCCCCTCCTTCCCGGGTTCAGCACAAACGGCATTTGGACTACCGGTTTCGATCTGAATGAGCGCTGCGGTCACTGGTTCGAGCCCAGACTGTGCATGTTAAATGGCATTAATTTCTGTTTAAGAAAAGCAAATTGTGACCAATGTTTTTTTTTTGGGGGGGGGGGGGGGGCGAATTGGACTGACTCGTTTGTTTATTTACTTTTTGTTTGTTTTGGCTCCTGAGCCCAGTTTATTTATTTACTGTTTTTAAAGAGTCTTCCTGGAGAGGGAAGCGCCAGCGGAGTGGAGTTTTCCACCTTCAGGAGCGAGCGAGTTGTTAAAAGACTCCGAGCTCCCTTTCCACTGGCTCTGGGTTCAGGTGGAAGGGGACGGGACAAGTGCTGGGGTCTGGACCGCCTGTGAAGATCTCCTGCACACTCTGCTCGCCCCCCCCCCCCCCTTCCTCCCCAAAGTTGGCAGCTGAAATAGGAAGTTGGAGGTTTTAAAGGAGTGAATGGCAAAATAATATTTTGAAAGTAGCATCGCTGCGGAGGGGAGGAAGGACATTTCGCCCCGCCGTGGACAGATTTTTGATTATTTTTTTGGCAGCCCGGCAGCTTTCTGCAGACATGGGGCGGTTGGACAAGCGGGAGCTGTGAATGGACCGTGTCCCGGGACATTCGCCACTTCCAGTGTCCCCAAGCACAGCTCCAAGTCTCTCTCCACTCATCCCTCCCCCTTGTTTTAATTTGTCAACATATTTTGCCTTTATTTGTATTGATTGCCACATCTAGTTCATTATAAACACGGAGAACACTGCCTCACACGGACCTTGGTGGTGGGGGTGACGGATGGGGCTGGGGGATGACTGGGGTGGGGTGTGTGGCTGGAGTGGGGGGGGGGGGGCGACTGGGGTGGGTGACTGTTTTTTTTTGGCTGGAGTGGGGGGCGACTGGCGTGGGAGATGTGACTGTGGGTGTGTGTGGCTGGAGTGGGGGGTGACTGGGGTGGTGGGTGTGAGGCTGGAGTGGGGAGTGTGTGGCTGGAGTGGGGGGTGGCTGAGGTGAGGGTGCCTGGTGGGGTGGGGGGTGAGGCTGGAGTGGGGGGGGGGGGGGTTACTTGGTGTGTGTGGGTGGAGGGTGAGGGTGCCTGTGGGGGGGGGGGGGGGTGACTGGGTAGGGTGAGGGTGAAGCTACCGAATGAAAATCTGGGCAGAGAAATGGAAACTGGGCGGTTTGGTATGAGTCACTCGGAGCAACAGCTCACTGGGCAGAATCGGCCACCGATCCATAGAGCAGGCAGCCTGCAGCATCCTGACATTCCAGAATACCTGCCACTACACCTTTTACCCTCCAGCTTCCCACCCTCCCAGCCTCACTTCCCAGATTTATAATCACCTTTCGCTCTTCATTTAACCCCAATCTTTCTCTGAACTCCCCCCACACCAACCCCCTAACAATCTCCTCCAGCGACCTGTGGCACACACTCAGCCGGCCCAGGTTGCTGGCTCTGGCTGCAGCGCGGGGTTGCCCCCCCCCGGGCGCTGCTTCTGCTGCTCTCAGCGGCGAGGCAGCAACAAGTGCACTTCAGCTGGGCAGCAGGAGGGGCGGTGCCTAGCTGCCCCTGACTCTCTGCTGTCCCCTGCAGTCAGAAGCAGGGGTAAGAGATGGCCCAGGGGGGCTGGGGGACAAGGTCTTTACCCTCACAGGGGAAGGGGACGAGAAAAGCACCAGGGTTGCCCCTTCTAGCCGGGGAGAGACTGGGGTGAATTTGCTGCTCCGGGGTGTGTGTGCCTGTGTGTGTATGTTAGGGGGATGCGGGGTGGGGGGGGGAGGGGGAGACAAGCTTGCGACTGCACTGTCTGACAATGTCTGCCCTGTGCAGTTAGAGGAGAGCTCGGGCTGTCACACAGCAGTTTCACCTTTAGCTGACAGCTGGAAGAGAAGGGGCTGACTAGTGTGAATGTGAAATTCCTGGATTTGCTCCACAAGAGTTCTCTGCAGCTCCGACAAGAACGGCCTCCTTTCTCGTTCCTCTTGCCCCCCTCCAATCAGCGGGTGGTCACGAAGCAGTTTGACTGGGTGGCATTTTAACTGTATCCTTCCCACCGTTCTGATCTGGTCGAGGTAGCTTTCCTGGTCTGGAAGGGGTCTATTCAGGGGGGAACAGTTTCGGACGAGGCAACATTGGCAATGCAGGAATACAGCGGGAAGGGAAGAGAACTGGAGAGGGAGGGAGGGAGGGAGAGTGTGGAGACTGCCACTGAGTTAGAACAGGAGGATAGGGGTGGGGGGAGGTCAGCACCAGGAGCGTTCGGGGAGGGGGGTGGATGTCAGGTGCAAGTGGGGTTTCAGAAAGTCTGAGCAGTAAGTGGGCTGTGGAGAGGGCAGTACCAGGAAGTGGGGGTGGACCCAGGAGAGGGAATGGAGCAAGGAGACACAAATGCCCTGTGTCAGTCTGTCCTTCAAATCTGGGGTGCAATCCAACCCAAGATTGATCTGATCCCCATGCCTCCTCCATCCAATGGTCTTCCTCCGTAGTTATACAGCCAAAGCAGAACAGCAACTATCCCAAGAGAGACTTGGTAAGGTCAGCAGAGGAGACAATTCTACAGACTGTGCTGAAAAGGGCAATTGCAGTGGCACAGTGGAAGGTTGACTGCGCCCACTCTTGAGGTGTTATTGTTGACTCTGGCAGGTGTGGGGGGGGGGGTGTCAAGTTCTGCTTGAAAGGTTATTTCTGAGGGTTAGCTCCTCTGCCTACCACTGTTAAACTGATGCCCTGAGAGGCACAATTATGGAGATGTCCAGTGAGTAGGCTGGATGGCACAGTGGTTAGCACTGCTGCCTCACAGTACCAGGGACCCGGGTTCGATTCCGTCTTTGGGTCACTGTCCGTGCGGCGTTTACACTTTCTCCCCATATCTGCGTGGGTTTCCTCTGGGTGCTCCGGTTTCCTCCCACAGTCCAAAGATGTGCTGGTTAGGTGTATTGACCATGCTAAATTGCCCCTTAAGTGTCCAAAGATTTGCAGTTTAGGTGAGGATTTGGGGATAGGGTGAGGTGGGCTGGGAAGTGGGTGTGCGTAGGTTGCTCTTTCAGGTGGCCAGTGCAGACTCGATGGACCGAATGGCCTCCTTCTGCACTGTAGGAATTCTACAGTTCTATGGAAGAGGGTTGCTAGGCAGAGCAGTGATACAAAGGGTAGGCAGGTACACTGAGTGCGGTGCAAGAGATAGAACCTCCTGTTACTAAGGCACGCCTTTTAAAATTCTCTTTCCACTGTTTGGATGCACACAATTAAAATAATTGACAACGTGAAGATAGTCCAGAATGGGTTCTTTTAACCGAGCAAGTTCTGATTTGGAATACACTGCTGGAAAAGGCAGGGAAAGCAGACTGTCCGATCCAAAAAGAAATTGGGCATATATATTTTTTTTTAAAAGGAGGGATTTGCAGGAATAAGGGGAAGAAGTGGGGATTGGGACTAATTGGCAGCTCTTTCAAAGAGCTGCCACAGATAGGATGGGCCGAGCTGCCTGACTCTACAAATGCAGATGATCGAAACTGGAGAGAGAGAGCAGGGATAGAGTTGAAGCATCGAGGGGGAAAAAAACACTGTTTGCCTGGAAACATAGCAGATGAAGGCTTGATGCAGGAAAACACTGAGAAGGGACAAAAATCTCAATAATACTCACCGGTGACCCAGCTGGGGAGAGGTTAATGGTGTTCTGGGAGCTTCGGTGATGCAGTCTTTGTGGAGCAATAAAAGAAAATAGGAACTGGACTGTTTTATCAAGTCAGAAAAGAATAAATCGGATTGATTACACTTACAGACACTGGCCAGACCTGGCTGTGAGTTCTGAATGCATTCAGCCATTGAAAGCACAAGGGGTTGTCATTTCTCAGATGCAACGCAGAGAAGTGCAGGTGGATGATCCCTAGTGTCAGGGAATGAGTTGTAGAAAAATAAAGTGTACGAAATAAATCTGCAATCTCCAGTTTTGGAAGGGGAATGTGAGGGGGGAGACAATAAATAATTTTCTAAGCTGCTGAATGCAATGGGAAATATTAATTGTGAGCACCCCCTACCACCGTCCCCTCCCCACCCCGAGTTAAACCATATCTGGCAGAAAAGGCAACATCATTTAAGAACTGTTCCTGCAAATTTCACACTCTTGTCAGGAAACAAAGGATCATTCATACCTGGGTTAGATAATGGTTGCAAACACACCAGATTGTAGTTAAACAGTATTTTCTGTGACCTGTGGGTGTCCAGACCACCACAGCCAATTCTCTATTATTTGAAATGCAGCCCTGCTTTAATATAAGAAACACACGGCAATGTCTTACTAACAACACTTGAGATGCACATGGCCAGATAATCTCTTTTAATGTTTTTGATCTGAGGGATAAATGTTGTTGATGGCACTCGTAGAGCATAACAACTCTTCTTTGAATAGCAGCATGGGATCTTTTATATTCCCCCCACCCCCCGCTCCACCCTGAGAACAGATTGGAAGCTGGTTTAATGTCGCATCAATCTGAATCCCTGGCCTGTGGCCTGAACCCTCAGCCTGCCCCTCTGAGGTGGCTATCTAATGAGTTATGGGTGATCTTATGAATGTATCTGCACATTCTCAGATATTAGCTCATCAAGTGTGTTGACAACCTGAGGTTCACGCTGGTAGTTTAAAATAAAGGTTGAATAATTGAATATGTTACTTCCTTGAGGTATATTCCTGGTTTGTGTTATCGAAAAGATTCCCAGCTCTCTCTCCTCGATGGACTCTGATTAATCGAGTCCCACTCACAGTTACACTGCCATATTTTTCTTGTAAGCCAAACTCTCCATACATTATGCATGCACCCCTGTCCATGTAAAACAATCTCACATTTTCATTGTAACACTTACAAGTGCCATTTACTTAATACAGATGACCCAAGGGAAGGGAGGGAAGAAGGAAAATAAATTAATGAAAGCAACAAGAGGGTCTGAGTTGAGATTCCAAAATGATCATCAGTTCCAGACGCAACATTTGAAACATTGTGGGCCCAATGTGCTGAGCTCTAAAATTAGTTGCATTACTGTATTTCATTGGTATTCTTTTATTGTGGCGAGGAGTTATTTGGCAATCACAGTAAAATCATACACTCATATAAACATTCAGTGGCTTATTTAACAATCTGTATCGCAGCATTGCTTTTGTTAAAATACCCTCCATTGTGAACTGTATTTATATAAAAATCATTTCGGTGCTGTTAAATATGCAGCAAAACACAGATTAAAGTAGAATGGGATTTATACCGGTCTCCTTCTATGTCATTGCAAACTGAAAGAAATGGGAAGGCATGTTAATACGCCATCTGTATTGTTAGCTGTATATAATTAGACTGAAGTGATTATTTGAGCTTAAGATCATTTTAATCTCATGTGGGATAAAATAGCAGTGTCGAGCTCAAGCACTTTAAGCAGCTGTAAAGTTGCCGTTCCAGTTTAATTTGTATGCTGTTGGGTTTTGATGGCATATTTGTTATAAAATGGTTCAATACTTTGTCGCTCAAAAGTTTGGTTGGTTGTTAGCAGCCATTGCTACACAGAGACTGGAATGTATTCAGGTTAATTGGATCACATTGATCCACTAGAAGCGATGCCCTAATTTAAAATGTGCTGCAAATGTTTTGTCTGTCTTTGCATTGCTGTAACAGTACACAGTGTAATTTCCATCCTTAATCATCACTAAACCAGCCTGGCCAAGAATTCTAATCTCTATTAGAACTTCACAAATTCATTTAGTATTTTAATTACCAAGATTTGGCCCTGATCTTTATTTTAGCTGGCGATTAGTGTGCAATCCTTAATTTTCCCTCACAGTAACATTCACAAGTGTTTCCTATAAATTACTTCCATTATTTAAATGTTCAGAAGCGATTGTACTGCTATGATTTTATTTGATAGTAAATTTGATTTTGTTTCTTTAACAGATCATACTCGAGTGAGTTCTAAATTACAATAGATTATTGGATTGCCAAGTGCTCACCTGTATAGGAGACAGCTTGGTGGAAAGCCAAGGACACCTGCGGAGGTCTACTTTTCACAGACGTGGTGTGCTCTTCCACAACGTTCAAAACTGTTTCTTCAAAGGTTGCTCCAAAAATTTTCAAGACTGTATCCCAAAGTAGAAACGCAACAGTCCCAGGCGTTGGCAATGGGCAGCGTGCGTGCCAACCGCTACAGCATTGTATCCTCAGAGGAAGACGGGATGAAACTGGCTACAATAGCAGTTGCCAATGGCTATGGCAATGGCAAAAGCAAAATACACACCAGGCAGCAATGCCGGAGTAGATTTGTGAAGAAGGATGGCCATTGTAATGTTCAGTTTGTAAATATGAGTGAGAAAGGACAGCGCTACTTGTCGGACATCTTCACAACCTGTGTGGACATTCGCTGGCGGTGGATGCTGGTCATCTTCTGCCTGTCCTTCATTCTGTCCTGGCTGTTGTTTGGTTGCATGTTTTGGCTTATTGCACTGATGCATGGTGACTTGGATGCCAAAGTGGGGCATAAACCATGTGTTTCCGAGGTCAAAAGCTTTACTGCTGCATTTCTATTCTCCATCGAGACACAGACCACGATTGGATATGGCTTCCGCTGTGTGACAGAAGAGTGTCCCATAGCTGTGTTCATCGTAGTATTTCAGTCCATTGTGGGCTGCATCATTGATGCTTTCATCATTGGTGCTGTCATGGCCAAGATGGCCAAACCAAAAAAGAGAAATGAAACGCTAATCTTCAGTGACAATGCTGTGATCGCTATGAGAGATGGAAAGCTCTGCTTAATGTGGCGAGTTGGAAACTTACGCAAAAGCCATTTAGTGGAAGCCCATGTACGGGCCCAGCTGCTTAAATCTAGAATAACACCAGAGGGTGAATACATACCCTTGGATCAAGTAGACGTTAATGTAGGCTTTGATAGTGGAATAGATAGAATATTTCTCGTGTCACCTATTACAATAGTACATGAAATTGATGAAGACAGTCCTTTCTATGACTTGAGCAAACAGGACATGGACAATGCAGACTTTGAAATCGTCGTGATTCTTGAAGGAATGGTGGAAGCTACAGCAATGACCACTCAATGTCGCAGCTCGTATCTTGCCAGTGAAATTCTCTGGGGTCACCGATTTGAACCAGTGCTCTTTGAGGAGAAAAACTACTACAAAGTTGACTATTCCCGCTTTCACAAAAGCTACGAGGTGCCTAACACGCCTCTCTGTAGCGCCAGGGACTTGGCAGAAAAGAAATACATGCTCACCACACCCAACACTTTCTGTTATGAAAATGAAGTGGCCCTCATGAACAAAGACGATGAGGACAGTGAGACTGGGACACCAGCCAGTCCAAGCACAGAGACGTTAACTAACACGGACCATAATCAGGCCACAGTTCCACTTGAGCCTCGCCCACTGAGACGAGAATCTGAAATCTAATGCCAAAAAGTATCTTTCTTTTTTAAAAAGAGAGTATCCATCAAAGCATATTGTGCTTAACAGTGCCCAGAACGGCGACCCAAGTAAAGGGTACTATTGAAGTCAGGCCTTCGCTGAAAGACGGTCCTGTACAGATTGTTCTTCTTTTATGATGGACTGCAGGAAATCAGTTCTTTCAAACAAAGCACTAATAATAATTTTGACCTGACAAAGAGGCACATAATAGTATATGCAGTGGCATATATTAGAAGTACGGCAAAACTTGAACTTGCAGGAAAGACTGGATGGATGTAAGTTAACCTGATAACTATCGACCTGAACAAAATGGCTCTCAATTGAAACCTATAGCCATGAGCAAGGTTTTATCTGCTCTAAATGGTTTAACTGAACACCTGAAAGAACACTGACCACTGAAGACCCATTTAATAGACAATGGTCTTGCTGTTAATAAGTGAAGTTTCAGCTTATATAATATTTATTTTCTAAGTTTTCTTCAATTGATTTATTGTGAACAAATCAAAATCAGTATTTATGATTCCTGTGTTTTTTTTAAAAATACCATCGATTAAAATTTGGTTTGATTTTTTTTTCTCCTATTGACCTATTTTGGTTTCCAAAGATTTGGCTGACTTAGTCCTTGGTGGTAGTGACCCACGCATATGAATACTTTGACAGTTTGCCGCACTGACGCCAAAGTTCATTGTTCCACTGTTAAGAAAGAAAATAATACATTGAGATATCTTTGGCTATTGCTCTCACATGATATTGTCTCCCTTTTCCATTGTAAAGTCACGTTTAACGAATGGGCGAAGTCAAGCTTGGCTGGCTATCCAACAATCAGAGGTATTAGGATACTTTTCTTCCACCCAAAATGTTAATATGGGAAGATTCAGCTTTCCTGAGAACGTTCTTCCCCTGTAAGCAATTAATGGATATCCATCTGCTTGCTCATTCACCAGCCTCTTGCTGATCCATATCCTCTTTAGGTTCAAGGGCGAAACAATTTTACCTGCAGACCTTTCGAGCTGTTGGTGTTATTTCAATTGTCCAAATGGTGTTGAGACTTAGGTGTGAATGTGATGGAAAGTCATTTCACCACTTTGTTCTCCCTCCCACTCTCTCCAAATGTTGGAATGATTCTCTTGAAACACCCTTGAGGATTAGCTGAGACCTGGTCGATGGTGGCAAGACACAGTACTGTCCTGAGACTTAGATTTGAGTTACCATGGCAGGAAGTCAGGAAATTAACCAACTGAGTATCAGAACCACTTGCACAAGAAACAAACCTGAGGTGCATTGCTAGCTTTCTGGGATGTTATGTGGCATGGTGCTGTTGCAACAAAGTAACTCACATTAGACTGAAGTAGAAGTCCTATGCAAGCCCTATGGTACTAGCCCTCAGAAACCTTGAGGGTCTGTGGCTTATCTGACCTGCTAATCTGAATGACGCTGGACAGAGGTGGGGACTATGGGGAGGCTAAATTGCCATTTAAAAAAGGTATTGTTCATGGAAAGTTGCAAAGAATTTTAAACTCTTTTGTTTTTCATTATCTGTGCTTCGAATGAGAGTGCCCTCGTTCTTGATATTTTCCTTTTCACTCCAGTCCAATTTAGTTAGCTGCCATTTTGATGTCACACTACTCGTTCAAGTCTGTCACCCTACATTCCAGAACTGGTTTTTCAGGGAAAGAAGACTGTTACAACTGTGTCTACATACTTGGACCAATCTCCCAAGTGTTCACAGGCCGTTTACTTAATCTATAATATATAGTCAATGCGACAGATATAGCGAAAGCATTTTGGGTCCTCAACAAAATTTCAGCAGAATTAACTGAATTAACTTCTCGTCACTTGTAATAGTGTAAAGGCTCACTGAAGCTTTCAAAATATACTCTTCAAATATCATTTGCTTGGTAACATGCACGGTTAAAAAAAAACTTCCAATATTGTTCATTTATGAGCTTAATATTAAGGGCATTGGAAGTAAGACAGAATTTTTTTTTTGGATTACCAGTATTTTCTGTGGGGACGGGGGTGGGGGGCTGGGAGGGGGCAGGCAGTTGGTTGCGGGATGGAAGTTAGAAATACTGAACTTGTTTTGGTCCGGTGGTTGAAGGTTATTGACATTCTGAGACGAAACATGAAAATGGGGTCAGCATGTATACCAACCCTATTACAAGTGGTCTTCTTGCCAACCCTAATTATAGCTTCATGAGTAAACAGGCTCTTGGAGCACTTTGAATCGCCCCTTTCGGAAAGTGGCAGCTTTCGTTACGCGGCAAGTGGTTATCAGTACATTAGAAGTAAGGGCCAGTTAACATGTTACAGCTTAGAGCTGGTAATTTTTTGGGGGGCGGGGAGGGGGTGGGTGGGAGGGTAGATTAACCAATACACGCAAAAGACTGATAAATTGATTATAGAGAGAATATACGCACAAGGCAACTTGAAGATGGATGCCATCAATCAGTATAAAAATTGCAAAAATACTGCACATGCTGCTAAAACTGCATCCCTCAGTTCCTCAGAATGGAATTTCAACCAAAGTATTTAAACCAGCAAATAAAGCAATCGAAAGAGCAGGACACCAAGAAGCTGGCTTACACCACTTTGGGCTTGACCTGCAAAATGCTGCCATTTCACTGAAGAGAAATTCGCACATTTTGAAAAAATAAACTTCCTTGAACACTTCAGGACTCAGATGCCTGACCCATATATTTATCAGGAAAAAGAAACAGCATTTTTTACAATGAAAAACTCTTGCAATATATATAGTTTTTAAAAAAATGTACAGTTTATAAATGTTTAACAAATATTTTCATATTTAAAGCCAAATGTAAATAGATTCAAAGTAAGATGCCACATAAGGATTAAAACTGGCAGTTCAGTATCTTATATCAACCAGTAGACCCTAGGTGCTACAGGTTAGCGCAGGTCATTTGATTTTAACATTGTTCAAGCTTAATAGAGTTTGTTACAACTATGAAATTTCATTATTTATTATTTAAGCATGACTTAAAATTCATAGAATACCTTATGGCATTTAAAAAAAAAACTGGTTAGCATTTGGAATGTTGCAATCTTGTCAAGTCACGACAAGCTAGTTTAACTCTCATGCACTCTTTGTACGAAATATTTCTATTAAAGATATATTTTTGGCCTTCCTACAAGGCATGTTGGGATAACAAAATTGTGAAGTACTGTAATGTCTATAAAGTATAGCTGCTCTCGACTATTTAAATTATTTAGTGCTGCATGGTGGTCGCCTTTCAGCCTGTCAGATTTGTTGTCTTATGATCTCTTTAGCTTTCCCTACAGACACTTGCAGCTTGAACAATCTAGGTTTTTCATGATGTTCTTGGTTTAATTGTACTTGTACCATTTTTGCAGCCTTTTGTATCAACGTCTTCCTACTGTACTGCACAGATCCACCAATTGTACAGATTTTTAAAAAGAAAATGTATGTCTTATTTTATGGTTGAAATAAATTTTTGTGTAATATTACGGACAATTGACTTTGTGCGTCTTGTATGTTTTAATGTAAGATCACACTACGCTCTTGGCTGTTCACAACCGACTGAATCAAATTTCCCGACTTTTCCTTTTGTCTGGGCATCTCTTTTTATTTGTTCTGTAGATTTTCCCCCTGTAAACATTAAAATAGAAAATAACACACAATAGAAATGGTTGAGAGAATAATGACTGGCAACATCGCAACAGCAATAAATTGCATTTCCCCCCAAAGTAATGAAGAGATGTAATCAGAAAACATGCCAATGAAAAGTAAGCTTTATCCCAGTCCCTACACTCAACGACTGTATATGGTTTGTTGCTTTTATTATTTGAACAGGACAGATGATTTCTAGATTGACCTTTGGGGACCATGATTACTTCTTGACCTCTGACTTGAGGCATTGCCATACCGCTCCCTCGCACCCCCACAAATGCCAGGACTGCAAAGCCCCATGGTACAGTGGATTGAGATTGATTTGAATTTGTATTTTACTGAAGGTTCACTGATTTGCATAATGACTTACTTTGCAGATAATATTGAGGGCTGTATTCTCCTGCCCCACCCGCCACAAGAATGCCACGGGTGAACAGCGTAGAATGGAAAAATCCATTGACCTCGGGCGAGATTCTCCTGTCGCCGAGCGAACGCGGCCAGAGAGTCCCGCCATGACTCTTTTAAGATAGTTACCACTTCTGAACGTAATCATTGAAAGTCAGCAGGCTTGAGGGGCCAAATGGCCTATTTATGCCATTGTTAAATATTTCTGAAATAAAGAGGGAACAAAGAAGAGAAAGATGGAAAATAGCCAAGGGTCCAACCACCTGCTGATAAACCTTGGCATCTATCTTCTTACCAACTGCATTTACTCTATTTTTACTCTTTGCTCTTTTTAAGGGACTCATTAGCTACTCGGTAGATATAAAACTGACCATTATTGCAGGTACATGCTGATACCTGGTTTCAGCCAACTAACTTTCACAAATTCTCATTGCTGAGAATATGCTGGCAGGAAAGCCAGAGGCATCTGCCAGTTTGATTGACGTGTTAAATGGCAGCAGCATTGGGAACACTTTATTGTCACTTTCTAGCAAAGGAGGAAACTATTACTGGTGGTATGGCCATCCGACTTGCTTGTCATGGTTGCAGATGTTCCAGAGAATTTCATTCAGAAGGTGAAATGAAATGAAAATGAAAATCTCTTATTGTCACAAGTAGGCTTCAAATGAAGTTACTGTGAAAAGCCCCTAGTCGCCACATTCTGGCACCTGTTCAGGGAGGCTGGTACGGGAATTGAACCGTACTGCTGGCCTGCTTTAAAAGCCAGCTATTTAGCCCAGTGTGCTAAACCAGCCCCAGACGCTGAATGTTGAGACCAGACTGAGTGACATCACTCACATCTGCTGCACTTCTTCTTTGTGCCGGTTACAATTCCTCTCAAAGAGTAGCCAGAACTTATTCCACCTTCAATACAGCTACCATCGGGACCAGACTGGGCCATTCAGCCCCTTGAGCCAGTTCTGTCATTCAATTAAATCACGGGCTGATCTGTTTCTTAACTCCACCCACACTATCTTTCTTCCCCCTCCTTAGAATCCCTTTGCTTAACAAAAGGGTTTCAATCTCAGAATCCTAGTCAGAGTTGTGAGCCATGTGCAGGTCTCTGGCACAGAGTCTGTCCCTGTTGCTCAGAAGGGAAGAGGGGAGAGGAGTAGAGCATTAGTCATTGGAGACTCTATAGTTAGGGGTATAGATAGGAGATTCTGTGGGAACGAGAGAGACTCGCGGTTGGTGTGTTGCCTCCCAGGTGCCAGGATGCGTGGTGTCTCGGATCGTGTTTTCAGGATCCTTAAGTGGGAGGGGGAGCAGCCCCAAGTCGTGGTCCACATAGGTACCAACGACATAGGTAGGAAAAGGGATAGGGATGTAAGGCAGGAATTCAGGGAGCTAGGGTGGAAACTTAGATCTAGGACAAACAGAGTTATTATCTCTGGGTTGTTACCCGTTCCACGTGATAGCGAGACGAGGAATAGGGAAAGAGAGGAGTTGAACGTGTGGCTACAGGGATGGTGCAGGAGGGAGGATTTCAGATTTCTGGATAATTGGGGCTCATTCTGGGGCCGGTGGGACCTCTACAAACGGGATGGTCTACACATGGACCAGAGGGGTACCAATATCCTGGGGGGGGTAATTTGCTAATGCTCTTCGGGAGGGTTTAAACTAGTTCAGCAGGGGCTTGGGAACCTGAATTGTAGCTCCAGTATACAGGAGGTTGAGAGTAGTGAGGTCATGAGTAAGGTTTTAAAGTTGCAGGAGTGTGCCGGCAGGCAGGAAGGTGGTTTAAAGCGTGTCTTCTTCAATGCCAGGAGCATCCGGAATAAGGTGGGTGAACTTGCAGCATGGGTTGATACCTGGGACTTCGATGTTGTGGCCATTTCGGAGACATGGATAGAGCAGGGACAGGAATGGTTTTTGCAGGTGCCGGGGTTTAGATATTTCAGTAAGCTCAGGGAAGGTGGTAAAAGAGGGGGAGGGGTGGCATTGTTAGTCAAGGACAGTATTACGGTGGCAGAAAGGACGTCTGATGAGGACTCGTCGATTGAGGTAGTATGGGCTGAGATTAGAAACAGGAAAGGAGAGATCACCCTTTTAGGGGTTTTCTATAGGCCTCCGAAAAGTTCCAGAGATGTAGAGGAAAGGACTGCAAAGATGATTCTGGCTAGGAGTGAAAGCAACAGGGTAGTTGTTATGGGGGGGACTTTAACTTTCCAAATATTGACTGGAAACGCTATAGTTCGAGTACTTTAGATGGGTCCGTTTTTGTCCAATGTGTGCAGGAGGGTTTCCTTACACAGCAGGTAGATAGGCCAACGAAAGGCGAGGCCATATTGGATTTGGTACTGGGTAATGAACCAGGACAGGTGTTAGGTTTGGAGGTAGGTGAGCACTTTGGTGATAGTGACCACAATTCGATTATGTTTACTTTAGTGATGGAAAGGGATAGTTATATACCACAGGGCAAGTTATATCTGGGGGAAAGGCAATTATGATGCGATGAGGCAAGACTTAGGATGCATCAGATGGAGATGAAAACTGCAGGGGATGGGCACAATGGAAATGTGGAGCTTGTTCAAGGAACAGCTACTGCATGTCCTTGATAAGTATGTACCTGTCAGGCAGGGAGGAAGTGGTCGAGCAAGGGAACCGTGGTTTACTAAGACAGTCAAAACACTTGTCAAGAGGAAGAAGGAGGCTTATGTAAAGATGAGACATGAAGGTTCAGTAAGGGCACTCGAGAGTTACAAGTTAGCTAGGAAGGACCTAAAGAGAGAGCTACGAAGAGCCAGAATGGGACATGAGAAGTCTTTGGCAGGTAGGATCAAGGATAATCCTAAAGCTTCCTATAGATATGTCAGGAATAAAAGAATGACGAGGGTAAGAGTGGGGCCAGTCAAGGACAGTAGTGGGAAGTTGTGCTTGGAGTCCGAGGAGATAGGAGAGGTGCTAAATGAATATTTTTCGTCAGTATTCACACAGGAAAAAGACAATGTTGTCGAGGAGATTACTGAGATTCAGGCTACTAGATTAGAAGGGCTTGAGGTTCATAAGGAGGAGGCGTTAACAATTCTGGAAAGGGTGAAAATAGATAAGTCCCCTGGGCCGGATGGGATTTATCCTAGGATTCTCTGGGAAGCTAGGGAGGAGATTGCTGAGCCTATGGCTTTGATCTTTAAGTCATCTTTGTCAACAGGAATAGTGCCAGAAGACTGGAGGATAGCAAATGTTGTCCCCTTGTTCAAGAAGGGGAGTAGAGACAACCCCAGTAACTATAGACCAGTGAGCCTTACTTCTGTTGTGGGAAAAATCTTGGAAAGGTTTATAAGAGATAGGGAGTATAATCACCTGGAAAGGAATAATTTGATTAGACATAGTCAACACGGTTTCGTGAAGGGTAGGTCGTGCCTCACAAACCTTATTGAGTTCTTTGAGAAGGTGACCAAACAGGTGGATGAGGGTAAAGCAGTTGATGTGGTGTATATGGATTTCAGTAAAGCGTTTGATAAGGTTCCCCACGGTAGGCTACTGCAGAAAATACGGAAGCATGGGATTCAGGGAGATTTAGCAGTTTGGATCAGAAATTGGCTAGCTGGAAGAAGACAAAGGGTGGTGGTTGATGGGAATTGTTCTGACTGGAGTCCAGTTACTAGTGGTGTACCACAAGGATCTGTTTTGGGGCCACTGCTGTTTATCATTTTTATAAATGACCTGGAGGAGGGCATGGAAGGATGGGTGAGTAAATTTGCAGATGAAACTAAAGTCGGTGGAGTTGTGGACAGTGCGGAAGGATGTTACAAGTTACAGAGGGACATAGATAAGCTGCAGCGCTGGGCTGAGAGGTGGCAAATGGAGTTTAATGCAGAAAAGTGTGAGGTGATTCATTTTGGAAGGAATAACAGGAAGACAAAGTACTGGGCTAATGGTAAGATTCTTGGCAGTGTGGATGAGCAGAGAGATCTCGGTGTCCATGTACATAGATCCCTGAAAGTTGCCACTCAGGTTGAGAGGGTTGTTAAGAAGGTGTACGGTGTGTTAGCTTTTATTGGTAGAGGGATTGAGTTTCGGAGCCATGAGGTCATGTTGCAGCTGTACAAAACTCTGGTGCGGCCGCATTTGGAGTATTGCGGCAATTCTGGTCGCCGCATTATAGGAAGGATGTGGAAGCATTGGAAAGGGTGCAGAGGAGATTTACCAGAATGTGCCTGGTATGGAGGGAAGATCCTATGAGGAAAGGCTGAGGGACTTGAGGCTGTTTTCGTTAGAGAGAAGAAGGTTAAGAGGTGACTTAATTGAGGCATACAAGATGATCAGAGGGTTTGGATAGGGTGGACAGTGAGAGCCTTTTTCCTCGGATGGTGATGTCTAGCACGAGGGACATAGCTTTAAATTGAGAGGAGATAGATATAAGACAGATGTCAGAGGTAGGTTCTTTACTCAGAGAATAGTAAGGGTGTGGAATGCCCTGCCTGCAACAGTAGTGGACTCGCTAACACTAAGGGTATTCAAATGGTCATTGGATAGACATATGGACGATAAGGGAATAGTGTAGATGGGCTTTAGAGTGGTTTCACAGGTCGGCGCAACATCGAGGGCCGAAGGGTCTGTGCTGCGCTGTCATGTTCTATGTTCTATGTTCTATGTTGCTCCATTGCCCTGGCCAATATTAATCCCGCAATCAGCATTGCCAAATACAGGTTATTTTGTTATTATCACATTGATGTTTGTGGGAGCTTTGTGTTCACAAATTGGAAGTTGTATTAACTACATTAGAACTTAAAAATGTACTGGGATATCCAGAAGTCAGTAATTTCTAGTCTTTTGTGCTTTTTAAACATCTGTAAATAGTTGAAGATTTTGGATGACAAGCCATATATATTAGAGTCTAATGCAGTCATTATGTTTTCTCGCACTGCCTATATCTTACTAGGCAAACGTGGAGACTACCCAAAGCTGCCCATGGTCATCTGGGACTGCAGTTACTTTACATTCAGGGTAGAACATACATATATTGCTGCTGTTACAGCACACCTACTGATCTTATAACCCATCTGTTCACAACATATTTGGTACCTATAATGTTTTCATGCAAATACTTCTTAATCCAATTTGGTATTTCTTTTTTTCTTTAAAAAAAATAAATTTTAGACTAGCAATTATTAATTTTTCTTCCAATTAAGGGGCAATTTAGCGTGGCTAATCCACCTAACCTGCACATCTTTTGCGTTTGTTGGGGTGAAACCCCCGCAGACACGAGGAGACAATTTGGTGTTTCTGTCTGTGTCTGGCAAATGCTCACGATGTGGAAATGACGTCTATGTAAGTGTCTGAATCCCTGTGCTGTTATTTGCTCATGTGTTACTTGTACGTTCAATCCAGGTGCTCCAGGCTTAGGTAGAGAGAGGAAGATAAGTATTAAACATGTGACATATCAGCAAAGATCAGTTTTCTTTGATGTAATCCTTCACACATGGAACAGAAATGGCATAAATAGGATTTTAATTTCATGACAATATTGTTAATGTTTATTATTCTATGCATATCATCTGCGGTCACAGCATACATTTGGCGGAGCAGCCTCGATGGGCCGAGTGGCCTAATTCTGCTCCTATGTCTTATGGTCTTATTACAGGCCAGAATTGATTACAGCCAATCGCGGGCCTTCCAAAACACCCTCCAGGACTCCAAACATTGATCCTGCACAGAATCAGGGGCTGGTTTAGCACAATGGGCTAAATCGCTGACTTGTAATGCAAAACACAGCCCGCAGCGCGGGCTCAGTTCCCGTCCCAGCCTCCCTGAACAGGTGCCGGAATGTGGCGACTAGCGGCTTTTCACAGTAACTTCATTGAAGCCTACTTGTGACAATAAGTGATTATTATTAAATATATACTCCCTTGATCCAATAAGTGCTTGACTGAAATCTTAAACTTTTTAGTTTGTCGTTCACTTCCATGATCTCTATCTGGCCACCTTGTCATGTCTTTTCATTTTTGGATATTCCATTCAACCATTAAGCAATTGTCCTCTGCATTATTGCAATGTAAAATCTTAGCTTTTGCTCTTTGAATGTCCTGTTAGAACAGGAGTCAAGAGTTTCATCTGAGGCACTAATCAATGATATTTGTTAATCTGCACTGAATGGATACCTTAATTGGAGCTTAAAATAGTTACAACTGACTTGGCAGTATACTTATAAGGTTAGCACAACACCCAAAATAGAGCACATGGTGTTATCTCGAGCACATGGTGTTATCTCAGATCAGTTTCAGATGTCAAGCCATTCTCTGTTAAAGGACACTATCACCTGATAGAAAGTCTTGTGACTGTTTTGTCCAATAACTTCATCTTAAAATACATAAACAGATCATCGCCGTTTTTGTTAAGCCTCCAAAAACCATTTAAAACAGTGGAACTAAATGACAGGAAGTAATATTTATCTAAATATGCATTCTCACTGCAAAATGCATCATTAAAAGATCTCCAACGTTTAAAATATGATTTTTCAATTAATGTTTAGCCATTCAGGTAACACAAGGTGGCACCTTGCGAGAGGAGCAAAATAAACAAACACTATTTCCACAGAGAGACGACATTTCCAGAGTTACACCCGAAGACATCATCAAATTGCTGCTGAGGTCTCCTGTGCCCCACATAATGTATGCAGCATGACGAGAGTCAATCACACGGGCTTGTAACATGAACAGTGCAGAAGGTAACCAATGTCCGAGTGGATCGGTTGTTTATTTAATGACCTTAGCAGATATCTAGGTGAAGTTGTCTGAAATTAGCCTGAAAACATTCGACGTCATGACGTTTTTGCATGGTTCCCGAGGTTCAATGTTTTCAATGCTGAGGCACCATGAATTGTCAGAGCTCTATATGAGAATTCTGCCAATACAAGTACACTCCCCAGATGTTATAAGTAAGAACGGGGGGAAAAAAGCTCCCGAGAGATTAGGTAGCACGGCAACACAGTGGTTAGCACTGTGGCTTCACAGCGCCAGGGTCCCAGGTTTGATTCCTGGCTTGGGTGACTGACTGTGTGGAGTCTGCACGTCCTCCCCGTGTCTGCGTGGGTTTCCTCCGGGTCTCTGGTTTCCTCCCACAGTCCAAAGACGGGCAGGTTAGGAGCATTTGATATTCTGAATTCTCCCTCTGTGTACCCGAACGGGTGCCGTAATGTGGCGACGAGGGACTTTTCACAGTAACTTCATTACAATGTAAACCTACTTGTGACAATAAAGATTACTCTTATTAGACTAATGGCTGCAAAGGAGAAGGGTTTGGGTGGGTGGTGGGGTGAAAAGTGTGAAGGTCAGGATTCTATGGTCATCATGGTCCGGGCAGGCTTGATGGATAAATGAGCGAGTTCCTGCCATCCGTTTTGTATGAGCGTATGCGAAGATCACTGACTGAGTGTATGAGCTATATGCATATGATCCTGAAAATCTGCTGATTTTCACTCATTTAAAATCGTCTCTGCTATATTTTGTTAAATATGCATTTTCTTTTTGTGTCCAGTTGTGGTTAAAATCAGTTGACCAAAGAGCCAAAATTAAAAATGGAACACCATGTTGTTTTTTCTAAATTGAGTCCACTTTTCTTCGATTACGCTGCTGTGAAACATCCACTGATGTTTCTCCTTGTTAAAGGCACTATATAAATGCAGGCAATAAATGCAACGTGTACTGAGAACATGTAGAGTGGAGTTTTATGGACCTGGCCCGGTGGGGGGTCGGGCCAGAAAATGCAGTGAGCCGTTCAAAACTGCATTGACTGGAAGACCCTGCTGGCAAAGGGGCCTCAAATCTCCGCCCAGACTGTGTGAAGCTCATTGGAGCAAATGAAAACCAGCACAACGCCACTTCTAAAAAACAGGAGTTCTTGTCAGGCAAAAGTAAGTTGTAGAAACATAGAAAATAGGACCAGGAGGAGGCCATTCAGCTCTTCGAGCCTGCTCTGCAATTCATTAGGATCATTGCTGATCATCCAACTCAGAGGCCTAATCCTGCTTCTCTCCCTCCCAGATCCTTTGATCCCCTTCGCTCTAAGTGCTATATGCAGCTTATAGAACATAGAACATACAGTGCAGAAGGAGGCCATTCAGCCCATCGAGTCTGCACCGACCCACTTAAGCCCTCACTTCCAACTATCCCCCTAACCCAATAATCCCTCCTAACCTTTTTGGTCACTAAGGGCAATTTATCATGGCCAATCCACCTAACCTGCACGTCTTTGGACTGTTGGAGGAAACCAGAGCACACGGAGGAAACCCACGCAGACACGGGGAGAATGTGCAGACTCCACACAGACAGTGACCCAGCAGGGAATGGAACCTGGGACCCTGGCGCTGTGAAGTCACAGTGCTATCCACTTGTGCTACCGTGCTGAAACGCAGCAGAAGAGAATTTTTCTAATCTGCAATAAAACAAACCCCAATTTAGTTTACTTTACTTTGATCAATGCATTTATGACATTCGAGTGATAATGGACTGGGCTGAATTTTCTGGCCCTTCCTGCCAGTGGGATCTTCCAGTCCCACTGATGGTGACCTCCCACACCGGGTCCCCCTGGCGTCGGAAGGTACGAAGGATGCAAAATTCCATGGACACCTGCGGGACTGGAAGATTCTGCCTGTGGCTCATTGGAGCCATCTCCACCACCAGAAAACATGCCATGGTTTTGGGGGGGGGGGTTGGGGAATCCTACCCTGTCTCAAAAACAACAGTCAAAAATTGCAGCTTTTCTGATTTGAGGTTAGATTTTCCGATTTGCATCAACTTAATGCTGATGTTCACCTAATCAGAAAACTAGGCCTGGCTAATACCTCAGAATTAGAAATTAAGTTAAAGAGATGTTGCCATTGATATGATATCCTGCAAATCTGATCTGACATTATAAAAGGGACAGCTGCCATTAAAAGAGTTAAGGCATAACTAATTTACAGGCATATTTGTGCAGGGAGTTACCATTTCCAAATACGCCTCCTTTTTTCAAAAGCTGTAGAACAACTTCCAGCACCTTTGCGTAATGAAGACTTCATTAGCCCCACCACAATTAACTGCCTTCTCGATTATCCAGCAGAATTTTTGAGACAAAGGATATCACCTGTTCATCACTCTTTTCCTGTGTAAGGTAAATCAATCACACAGTCAGCAAAAGGTTGTTTTCCTATTGTATTCATCCTCATTCCAATCCTCACAGTATTACTGTACCACATGCAAAACAGCAATATGTGGGAACTTATCACTTACTGACATTGAAAGGTGAGGAAGGTTGTTTGTTCCACTGTAATCACATCGCACATTTTTGTTAATATTTCCACGGGTCCTGGCCTTTATCAACATCAGTCCTTTTATTTGTTATCACCGATAATGTCATCACTTTATTGCTCACATTCGCCTGGTGTGAACAGCTATTCAGGCAAATTAAGTATTGGCTGCCCTTGTAGTTTGTTCTCTTTCCAGACTAGCTGCCCATCATTTGGCATAAGTGCTTGGATTGAAATGTTAAGATTAAATCATTGCTATTGTCCAGGGATTAACATGCTCTGCCAGTGATTTCAAATGCCGTGAGGCTGGCAAAAGAACTTAAGTGGACGAAATGTTAAAAATGCCTGCTCACTCGAGTGTTCAGGCTGATGTTTTGATCTCGTATGCCGTTGAGGCATTTGAGTTTGGCTTCTTGCATTGGGTAAACAAAGTACTTGTGATTTTAGAGAAATCACACACTTTGAATCTCTATTCTGAGAGAAAGAGTGAAACATTTTACAGATGCTTCATGGATCTGAAAGATCACCTTCAGGTGCTTTATCGTAAGTATAGACAGAGGTGATCTCTCATTGTACCAGCTAAGGAATGATTCATGGGGGCTGTTCTGTTCTGGGGTTTCGTGCTAGTTATAGTCCTTGCCATCATTATCACTTTGCCATTCTCACAAGTAGATTTTGGGTGCCTGAAGAATCAGAATGTGCTTTTGTATGCTCAGTGTCTCGGTAAATGTAGCAAGACATTGACAGAGAACCTTAGTCACTGTCCTCTGGTTCACTAGAATATATTGCGTGCGATGCGACCTCCTAACTTCAGTAGATAAAGCATTCTATCAAACTCCGCCTCAGGGTACAAAGCACTAGACTGCTTTATTAAGCAGTAATTAGATTAAAGAACAATATATGCAATTATTACGAACTTCACTTGTCTCCTTGGAATGTCGAAAACAACAAACACTTCTCTGGAATTAACTGTCAATGAAGAACAGACCCTGGGAAAATTATTTCTCCTTTCTTACTATCACTACCACATAGTCTCTGATGAATCTTGTTGTTCTTGGTTCACAAGGAATATTTTCATTTACCTGGCTGCCTGTAGCCAGGATTTTCTGTTGCTGCTAGCTGACATCAGCATGTTGGAGAAGCACGTGGGTTTTTGGGCCTGTGGTTAAGTTGGTGCTGGCATCAGGATGTGACACTGCCATTTAAGTTAAGTCCCCGGTCTTCGGGAATAGGCTGCCTTATTGTGACTCATTCTGTGGCAAGTCAAATTGGCAGGATGTGGGGACGCAATGTAGCCACCCTACCCCATTTCCATCTTAATCTGCTGGCCATGCTGCCTTTGCTGGGAGGTATGGGATGGGGAATGGGGGGAGGGGGAGGGGGGTTGTCAAATCTTCATAATCTTTATACCCTCACAGATAGGCTTACAAATAAAGCTCCTGTGAAAATCCCCTAGTCGCCACACTCCAGCACCTGTTCGGGTACACTGAGCAAGAATTCAGAATGTCCAAATCACCTCACAAGCACATCTTTCGGAACTTGTAGGAGGAAACCGGAGCACCAGGAGGAAGCCCACGCAGACACGGGGAGGACGAGCAGACTCCGGACAGACAGTGACCCACGCTAGGAATCAAACCCAGGTCCCTTGCTCTGTGAAGCAACAGCGCTAGCCACTGTGCTACCATGCCGCCAAAATCTGACAATCAGTTAGTTCCTAAATGGTAAGATAATGGGCTGGATTTCCGTCAGCGAAATCCTCCGTTTTGCCGGCAGCACACTCACGCCCGCGGATTTCCCGACGGCATAGTGGCTCGGAGGGCCCCGCTGGCAGCGGGGAGCGCGCCACTCCTGAAAGCAGGCGCAGCGGGACGGAGAATCATGCCCAACATAACTAGCCTTATGCAAATGATGAGACTGCATTGTTAGCTTACAAAGTGATATTACTTCAAGTGAAAGTCAGAGAAAAGTGCAGAACATACCATGGAACTCACTGGCTTCGCTAATTCAAAATTGGGCCAGAATTCGCTGGTCATCTGGATTCACATTTCCCTCTGGGAAGCGCACTCACGCAATGGGCTTCCCGACAGTGTGGGGTGGTTTCAATGGGGAGTCCCATTGACAAGTGGCAGGAGGATAGAATCCCGTTGCCAGCGAACAGCAGGCGGCCGCGAAACGCACGGCTGGGAGTCCGGAGAATCCCGCCTATAAAATACAAACCCTGGGCGGGATTGAGGGCGCAACCACACGCGTGAATTCCCTACGGCATTGGGTGGCCGCAATGGGAAATCCCTTGGCAGGTGGCGGGAACGGAGAATCCCGCTGTAGCCGAGGGTGTGTTGCCGAGGACCACGCGGCCACCAACCTGAGAACCCCACCCCCTATACCTTTTGACCCCCAACAACAGATCTTAGGTTGACAGGATCAGAATGGCAGCACTGGCACTCTTATGAAGCATAATTCACTTTTGTCAGATACCTCAAGCTTTCCCCAGACGCAACAGAACTCAGAGATATTTCACCCTGTGCTGCTTTGTTACATGCATGAAATCACCCACAATGTGTGTATGCCCTTTCCCATGTTGGCAATGCACATCGATCAGAAAGAGCCCCACTTCTGCACGTGACTACCAATTGTGCAGAGTCAAGGAGCTTTGCCTTACTGTTGAATGAGGTATGGGCTTGATTACTCATGTGGCATTGTTGTGACATACCGTTAGCATCATAGTGTAGTGTTGTTGAACAAACTGGAAACAGTAAAAATATCTTAATCTCTCATCAATGCCTAACAGGAATTGTGGTTAGCGGCAGCATGGATAGCTGAAATGGACTGTGTTGAGTGTCGTAGATGCTTTATATGGTGAAAACATTTGCGTTCCTCAGTGTTAAGGCATGTGCTATTTTTAATAGAATTTACAGTGCAGAAGGAGGCCATTCGAACCATCAAGTCTGCACCGGCCCCTGGAAAGAGCACCTGACTTAAGCCCACACCTCCACCCTACCCCCATAACCCAGTAATCCCAGCTAGCCTTTTGGACACTAAGGGGCAATTTAGCACGGCCAATCCCCCTAATCTGCACATCTGTGGTCTGTGGGAGGAAACTGGAGCACCCGGAGGAAACCCACGCAGGCACATGGAGAAAGTTAGACTCTACACAGACGGTCACCCGAGGCCGGAGTCCAACCTGGGTCCCTGGAGCTGTGAGGCAGCAGTGCTAACCACTGTGCCACTGTGTCGCCATGATTTTCAGAGAGTGCAAAATTGAGTCTCATTCATCAAAATTGTTGGTTACTACACATCATGAAGAGCAGACAATGAGCATCTGCTGCATCAATCAGACACTAATACACAATTGTGGCAAAAACATGAAACATTACTTATTTTTCAGAGCCCACAGTATCACCAAGTTTTCTACTCATCCACAGAGCCAATTATACAATTCAGCAGGTCCATTGATTTTTGAGCTTAGGCCCCCATCACTGACCATTCATGCTTCTGTCCACTGTCATTGGAACATAGGCACAGAAGTAGGCCATTCGGCCTCTCACTCTTTTCAGTTCTATCCTGGTCAATCGGCGCTTGGCTATGTCGATTTCCCATGGTTCTGCAATCCCTATTACCCTCGACTCACATAGGTCTATCCATTTCAATTTTGCCACTTGTAATTGAACTAGCGATTTTGCCACTTGTAATTGAACTATCTGTCACTCCGATATTCAAAAGGGAGGTAGAGAGAAAGCAGGGAATTATAGACCAGTAAGCCTAACATCGGTAGTGGGGAAAATGCTTGAATCCATTATCAAGGATTTTGTAGCGAACATTTAGAAAGCAGTGGCAGGATCAGTCAGAGTCAGCATGGATTTATGAAGGGAAAATCATGCTTGACAAATCTGTTGGAATTCGTTGAAGAGGTAACCAGTACAGTCGACAAGGGGGAGCCAGTCAATGTGGTATATTTGGACTTTCAGAAGGTGTTTGACAAAGTCCTGCATAAGAGATAATTGTGCAAAATTAAAGCGCATGGGATTGGGGGAAATGTATTGAGGTGGATAGAAAACTCGTTGGCAGAGAGGAAACAAAGAATAGGGATTAATCATGGGGGATTTTAATCTACATGTCGATTGGTTTAACCAGATCGGTCAAGGCAGCCTTGAGGAGGAGTTTATAGAATGTATCCGCGATAGTTTCCTAGAACAGTATGTAATGGAACCTACGAGGGAACAAGCGGTCCTAGATCTGGTCCTGCGTAATGAGACAGGATTGATTCATGATCTCTTAGTTAGGGATCCTCTCGGAAGGAGCGATCATAATATGGTGAATTTAAAGTACAGATGGAGGGTGAGAAGGTAAAATCAAACACAAATGTTTTGTGCTTAAGCAAAGGAGATTACAATGGGATGAGAGCAGAGCTAGCTAAGGTAGACTGGGAGCAAAGACTTTATGGTGAAACAGTTGAGGAACAGTGGAGAACCTTCCAAGCAATTTTTCACAGTGCTCAGCAAAGGTTTATACCAACATAAAGGAAGGACGGTAGAAAGAGGGAAAATCGATCATGGATATCTAAGGAAATAAGGGAGAGTATTAAATTGAAGGAAAAAGCATACAAAGTGGCAAAGGTTAGTGGGAGACTAGAGGACTCGGAAATCTTTAGGGGGCAACAGAAAGCTACTAAAAAAGCTATAAAGAAGAGTAAGATAGATTATGAGAGTAAACTTGCTCAGAAGATAAAAACAGATAGTAAAAGTTTCTACAAATATATAAAACAAAAAAGAGTGGCTAAGGTAAATATTGGTCCTTTAGAGGATGAGAAGGGAGATTTAATAATGGGAGATGAGGAAATGGCTGAGGAACTGAACAGGTTTTTTGGGTCGGTCTTCACAGTGGAAGACACAAATAACATGCCAGTGACTGATGGAAATGTTTAAAAAAGGAGGTAGGCAGAAAGCGGGTAATTATAGGCCAGTTAGCTTAACTTCGGTAGTAGGGAAGATGCTGGAATCTATCATCAAGGAAGAAATAGCGAGGCGTCTGGATGGAAATTGTCCCATTGGGCAAACCAGCATGGGTTCATAAAGGGCAGGTCGTGCCTAACTAATTTAGTGGAATTCTTTGAGGACATTACCAGTGCGGTAGATAGCGGGGAGCCAATGGATGTGGTATATCTGGATTTCCAGAAAGCTTTAGACAAGGTGCCATGCAAAAGATTGCTGCATAAGATAAAGATGCATGGCATTAAGGGTAAAGTAGGAGCACGGATTGAGGATTGGTTAATTAATAGAAAGCAAAGAGTGGGGATTAATGGGTGTTTCTCTGGTTGGCAATCGGTAGCTAGTGGTGTCCCTCAGGGATCAGTGTTGGGCCCACGATTGTTCACAATTTACGTAGATGATTTGGAGTTGGGGACCAAGTGCAATGTGTCCAAGTTTGCAGACAACACTAAGATGAGTGGTAAAGCAAAAAGTGAAGAGGATACCGGAAGTCTGCAGAGGGATTTGGATAGGTTAAGTGAATGGGCTAGGGTCTGGCAGATGGAATACAATGTTGACAAATGTGAGGTTATCCATTTTGGTAGGAATAACAGCAAAAGGGATTATTATTTAAATGATAAAATATTAATACATACCGCTGTGCAGAGAGACCTGGGTGTGCTAGTGCATGAGTCACAAAAAGTTGGTTTACAGGTGCAACAGGTGATTAAGAAGGTGAATGGAATTTTGTCCTTCATTGCTAGATGGATGGAGTTTAAGACTAGGGTGGTTATGCTGCAATTGCATACGGTGTTAATGAGACTACACCTGGAGTATTGTGTTCAGTTTTGGTCTCCTTATACCTGAGAAAGGACATACTGACGCTGGAGGGTGTGCCGAGGAGATTTACTAGGTTATTCCCAGAGCTGAAGGGGTTGGATTACCAGGAGAGGTTGAGTAGACTGGGACTGTAGTCGTTGGAATTTAGAAGGATGAGGGCGGATCTATAGAAACATATAAAATTATGAAGGGAATAGATAGGATAGATGCGGGCAGGTTGTTTCCACTGGCGGGTGAAAGCAGAACTAGGGGGCATAGCCTCAAAATAAGGGGAAGTAGATTTAGGACTGAGTTTAGGAGGAACTTCTTCACCCAAAGGGTTGTGAATCTATGGAATTCCTTGCCCAGTGAAGCAGTTGAGGCTCCTTCATTAAATGATTTTAAGATAAAGATAGATAGTTTTTTAAAGAATAAAGGAATTAAGGGTTATGGTGTTCGGGGAGGAAAGTGGAGCTGAGTCCAAAAAAGATCAGCCATGATCTCATTGAATGGCGGAGCAGGCTCGAGGGGCCAGATGGCCTACTCCTGCTCCTAGTTCTTATGTTCTTAATGGGTCCTTTTCAAATTGGCAGGCAGTAACCAGTGGGGTACTCAGGGATCGGTGCTGGGACCCCAGCTATTCACAATATATATTAATGATTTGGGTGAGGGAACAAAATGTAACATCTCAAAGTTTGCAGATGATACCAAATTAGGTGGGAGGGTGAATTGTGAAGAGGATGCAGGGATCCTACAGCAAGATCTGGACAGGTTGGATGAGTGGGCAAACCAATGGCAGATGCAGTATAATTTGGATAAGTGTGAGGTTATTAATTTTGGAAGCAAAAACAGGAAGGCAGATTACTACCTGAATGGTTGTAAATTGGGAGAGGGGAGTGTCCGGCACGACCTGGGTGTCCTTGTGCACCATTCGGTGAAGGTAAGCATGCAGGTGCAGCAGGCGGTAAAGAAGGCTAATTGTATGTTGGCCTTCATTGCAAGAGGTTTTGAGTATAGAAGCAGGGATGTGTTGCTGCAATTGTACAATGCCTTGGTGAGGCCACACTTGGAGTATTGTGTGCAGTTTTGGTCTCCTTCTCTGAGGAAGGATGTTCTTGCTCTCGAGGGAGTGCAGCGAAGGTTTACCAGACTGATTCCAGGGATGGCGGGACTGTCATATGAGAAGAGATTGACTAGGTTGGGATTGTTCTCGCTGGAGTTCAGAAGAATGAGGGGGGTTCTCATAGAGACTTATAAAATTCTAACAGGACTGGACAGGGTAGATGCAGGGAAGATGTTCCCAATGATAGGTGTATCGAGAACCAGGGGGCACAGCCTGAGGATTCAGGGTAAACCATTTCGGACAGAGATAAGGTAGAAACCTCTTCACACAAAGAGTGGTGAGCCTGTGGAATTCATTACCACAGGAAGCAGTTGATGCTAAAACTTTGAATATAATCATGAGGCGGCTGGATACAGCACTTGGGGAGAATGGGATCAAAGACTATGGGGAGAAAGCAGGATTAGGCTATTGAGTCGGATGATCAGCCATGATCGTGATGAATTGCGGAGCAGGCTCGAAGGGCCAAAAGGCCTCCTCCTGCTCCTATCTTCTATGTATCTATGTATATATGTAGCCTCAATGCTAATTTTTTTTGGGGGGGAGGCAAGTTCCAGACTGCCATTCCTTGTTATTGGTTGTGGAAAGGATGGGGTTAGCAGGTGTGATACCTTCCTTTTGCTCTGCAAATTGGCATGACTCTGGATGAGGACACACAGAACACAAAGCCATGGCACAGCAGGAAAATAATAGTATAACATACACATTGTTGTCCAAAGATGTGTAGGTTAGGTCAGGTTATGGGGTTACGGGGATAGGGCAGGGGTGTGGGCCTAGGTAGGCTGCTCTTTCAGAGGGTCGGTGTAGACTCGATGGGCCAAAAGGCCTCCTTCTGCACTATAAGAAGTCTATGGTTCTACAACAATGAAATGGCAGGCATTCTCCTAGAGGAGCAAGGAAGACTAAGGAACTCACTAAGGATTCCTCTCTTTATTTTCCAGTAAAGCTCATCTTCAGATAACCATGGGCTTTGACAATCAATACTCCTTCTTTCCTCCCAGTCCCAGTTCTGCTCCATTACAATCTCCTGACGGCTTAAAGCTTGGCCTCTACTGAACTTCTTAAATGTTGCATTGACCCTTGGAGTTGCACTTCTGGAATCGATGTCGAGGCTTCGGAAATTATGGATCAATCTTCAGGTCACTGCTGTAAGCAACCTGGAACATACATATTCAGGGCATTAAAAAGGCATTCTTCCATTCTTTTTGAGCACTTTTGGTTAATAGTACAAAATGCATTGTCGATGGGGGGAAATAAAGTCTTTTTGACTGACAATCAGGAATCATCCAATTGTAGAATGCAGTTGGTTTTCTTATTGGTGTGGGAAGGGCAGTGTGCTGTAAAGATAAACATGTTGGGAAATCAAAGGCAGAAATGTGCGGGTGGGGCCAGTGGAGGTCATGTGATAACGTCTCCTTTATCTTCCAATTAGAGTTGGCTACCTTAAACAATGACGTAATAACCTGCCCGGATTCTAGTGGCTGGGGAGAGAGAGAGAGAGAGAGAAAGAAAACCAGGAATGAACTAGTGGTGCGGTGTAAATATTGTTGTAAATATAAGTTACTTTCTGTTTGACTCTACAAACACATGCTGGACTCTTTGTGGCCCTCACAAAAAATGCACCAGTAACTAATCCTCTCATTTTATCAAATGATTGTATCATTAATGTTAGTGTGATCTGCGATGGTGCTCTCCTCTTGCAGCTGTTTGCATGGCATGCGGGTCCTCTAAATTCCTTCACGTAGCCCAATGGAATGGGCAGATATGCTGGCATGTGCAGATCGGTCCCACAGTCATGCTGGGATGTTATCAGGCAAGGCCTCCAGGAAACATGAGCACAGACTGTGCTCCACTGGAAGCTCTTGCATGTTCCTCATGCTGGGGTGCTGGCAATTTGAAGGGAGATCCACAATTGCCTGATTCTTGGATAGGATACACTGACATTCCTATATAACCCTCTTCTCAACTGGTGAGAAGATGCAATCAGTGAGATATTGGCAGCTCACTGGTTTGATGGCTAGTTGACAAGTTGTGCCTCTCTGCAGAAAGTTGAAGATAAGAGGTGAGAAGGGAAGTCAGCCCAGCTACAAACAATATCAATAAACTTGATGAGATTAATGAAGGCGACATTGTCACGATTCAGCCAAAGAGGGAGAAGGAAGTGAAGGCTAGCCCACGTGCAACAACAAGTGCACGTCAGACACTTAATAATAATAATAATAATAATCTTCATTGTCACATGTAGGCTTACATTAACACTGCAATGAAGTTACTGTGAAAAGCCACACTGCGGTGCCTGTTCAGGTACACAGAGGAGAACTCAGAATGTCCAATTCACCTAACAGCATGTCTTTTGGGACTTGTGGGAGGAAACCGGAGCACCCGGAGGAAACCCACGCAGACACAGGGAGAATGTGCAGACTCCACACAGACAGTGACCCAAGCCAGGAATTAAACCTGAGAACCTGGAGCTGTGAAGCAACAGTGCTAACCACTGTGCTACCGTGCCGCCCACTTCAGTGGGAGAACAGGAGATGGGGAAAATCTTTGGAAAGAATTTTCCAATATTATTGTCACATGTATTAGTGTACAGTGAAAAGTATTGTTTCTTGAATTAGATAGAATTGGATAGACCTGGCAGAAAACTTAACCAGGGTTGTCAGAGAGGGGCAAGAATCCAGCTCTTTGGGCAGTCCTCTGTGAAAAGGATCAACAGCCATAACACACAGCAAAAGAATAGCTTTCTGTGGCCAGTAAGCACCAAACAAACACGCTACAGCTCAAGTCAACAGAACAATGGAAAGGCCTCCTGTCTACATCACAAAGAAGAAGCTCTTCCCCACTCCACTATAATAACTTGATGAAAGCAAAATATCACTTTATAGGTGAAGAACATTAAAAAAAAGACTATTCATTCTGAAATCTAGAGATTTCATATTTTGTTGCGGAGTGTTTATTTTATTTTACGGAAGGAACGTATTACTATTGCTGATGTCAGCAGTGGCTCAAGTGGTAGCACCCTGGCCTCTGAATCAGTTAAGGTTGTGTGTTCAAGTCCCACCCAAGGTCTTGGGCACAAAAGTCAAGGTTGACAGTTCAGTCCTAGTACTGAGGGGGTGCACTGTTGGGGGTGTTACCTTTTGAATGAGATGTTAAACTGACGCTTCAACTGCTGGCTTGGGTGTATATAAAAGATCACATGGCCCGATTTTGAAAAAGAACAGGTGAATTATTTCCAGTGTCCTGCCTCATATTTATCCCTCAATCAGCATCACAAAAACAGATGATCCGGTGATTATCACATTGCTCTTTGTGGGATCTTACTAAGCACAGAACTGACTGCAGCATTTCCTGAATCACAGCAGTGACTATACTGCAAATGTACTTTAATTCGCTGTGAAGTAATTTGAGGCATCCAGGGGTCGTGAAAAGCATTATTTAAATAAATGTTCTCCTTTCTTTTAAAAAAAAAAGTTTTTATGTCCACAGTCAAGTACATTGAAAATGTCATTAACAGGAAGTAACAAGGCAGGAAGCTGGAAATGAAATCAGAGAATTCTGGAAGGATATACCAATGCAGTCAGCACCTGGAAGTCGAAAAGACAGGTTACAATAGTTCAATCATATAACCCTCATCAAAACATTTTGGCACCAACAATGGTTCATTTCTTGAGACCTTCCATGTCCTAGGACACCAGAAGATAGAGTAGTAAAGCTGAAATCAATGGTAATGAAAATTGAGCAGATTCTAAGATGAGAGGTCAACTTGCAGCACTCGGTTTATACAGAAGCTGTAGGTTGAAAGACTATTTTTAGCTTTGTTTGTTAAACCTGATGTTGATCGCTCTCTACCTGACATAATTCTCTCTATCTGCACTCTGTAGACAATTGCCTCTGGGGGATGATTATCAAATCTATTTATTTTCCTTCCTCTGCGCCCCATTTGAGCAAATTACTATGCACAAACAAATGCTGTTATTGCCTACACTTTGCAACTAGCTTAATCACTTGTTAAGGCCCTTAAAAAGTTTGCTTATGGTTGCAACCACAGCTAGATTGGCTGTCCCTTGTGAGAGCACTTTAGCACACAGGCCAGTGCCCAGATGGAAAAAAACAGCAAGCTCATGTTTTTAGTTGTGTACTTACAGTGATCGCAGACCAAATTCTGGGCTCAATTAATGTCCATTTTTGGCATTAAAACATTTTTACATATTTTTGTCAATAACCCGACACAGCGACTTGGTGGCAATCTCCGAGGCAATGCGATAGGTTCCACCAGCCCTGTTTTTTTTTGGTGGGGGGGGGGGAGAAAAAGCAAGTCTTGCATTTCTCCAAATTTGAATCATCCGGAGATTAGTTGGTGTGTCAGTTTTAATAAACCAAAATAAAATTTCTGAAATAATTGGTAGCATGCATGATATTCCTGCCTTTGCTGCAAATTGATGGTAAGAGAAACTGAGAAAACGTTTTGTTAAATAAATTTAGAGTACCCAATTCATCTTTTCCAATTAAGGGGCAATTTAGCGTGGCCAATTCACCTACCCTGCACATCCTTTGGGTTGTGGGGGAGAAATCCACGCAAACACGGGGAGAATGTGCAAACTCCGCACAAAACTGAGAAAACATGACAGAAAGATATATATATATGATGTGCATAAATTGGATACTTATTGAACAGCACACAAACTCATATTGCACTTTCAGATCAATACCATTGTTAGGATCACAAGTAAAGTAAGTGATGCTAAATACAATATTAAAATCTGAGCCACTCAATCAGAATAAACAGAGAGATTTAAAGTTTTCATGTTGATACCCTAACGTAACAATTACTGATTGTAATTCTCCCTTCAAAGTCAAAATGAGTCACAGATCCCAAGCTCATGATTAGTCTAGTGTGAGCGTCCAATTCCTGATGGTTGATTGGATCATTCTGTTCCTAATGGTCCAATGGGGCATCCCATTCTTGATGATCGAATGGGGAAACCATGTTGGAAGTAAAAGTCCTCAGCTGAGGTCTTCAAAGCTGTTGGGCTTTTACTTAAATCAAGGCTCCCTGGTTGGAATTTTCCTGAAAAAATGGCAAGCAAATCGGTGCGATTCCCATTGGTCCTGGGGGTGTGATCCGGATTGTAATCTTTAAGCACTTCAAAGAAAGGTTTTTCCTCATGTGAAAAATGCCATTTCTGAGACGCGAAGCGTCTGATTTACCCGCCCCAGGAGTCATCTGGGCACTTCAATTGAGTAGGCCGCAGCATTTAAATGGATCCACAGCAGTTGCTCACAGTCAAACCAGGAGAAAAGCAGCCAAGAATCCAGCTCCACCATTCACCGAGGAGGCCCTCAGAAGAATGTTGGACGCTGTGGAGGAGACAGGGCAACTATCTACCCTCAGACTGGCATGATTCCCTCCAGAAAGGTCAAAAACCCAACCTGGGAGATGGTGGCAGCACCGGTCAGTCCTAGCAGCCTGACCAAGAAGACAGGAGGGCAGTGTCGGAAGAAGATGAATGACCTGCTGCAGCCAACAAGGGTAAGTGCTCCCTGTCTCCTCTTGTCTCAAACCGTCCCTCACCCCATGGACGCACAAGCTGCCACCTCACAGGTGCCGCCACCTCACAGGTTCCCAGCACCTGACCTCCCAGCATCATCTTCAAATCCCCCAGCACCCCTCATCAGAACCCCTTCCTGCTTGGACACAGATCCCACACATGCCAGTTGTCATCGACCTCTGACCTGCCAGGCGTTCAGCTCACATTATCGCCTTTTGTGTCCCTACAGGAGAGAGAAAACGATTGATGGAATTCTCGAGCTGAGGAATTCTTGACTCCATTCGAGGAGAGGGCCATGGACTCGCAGGGTAAGGGCAGGAGCGGACCTGCACTGAGAGCGAGGTTGGCCTGCGGGTGATGAGTAAGGAGCACCTTCATCTAGATGATCAGTCTCAAGTGAGTGCTTCGTTGTCCAAATCCTTGACCAGGCCCTGTGCTAAAAGAACCCTTTCTTGAGCATGAACTTGATTAAGTCACCAGGGAGGGCCTGGGAAGATTGCAATCGGAAATCTCACCAATGCAAATCCCGTTTTTGGCCTCTTGCGATATTTTGCGGCCGTGACGGCATTTGCACCCGCGGCTAACAGGGCTGCAAAATCCCACCCCAGTGCTAGTCCTATGGATTTGGGAAGAAAACGAACTCCCCCCACCTCACTTCAGAAATGCAATAATTTGAACTATCTTCAGAATGGTGACAACCTGTCCAAGAGGTGCACCTTACTTTGAGTCCCAGTCTTTTAATAATGAGGTAGAGCGGCAGAAGAGAAGGTAAGGAAAGGAAGTAAATCATTTGCTCTGGATCCCACTACCTTGTGGGGCATCCTATCCCTTGTGCCCAAAGATCAGTAGGTTGTGAATTGGCCTGTTTGGCCACATGAAGACCCATGCCGGACACTCACGACCCTGAGTTGAAGTCATCCACAAATAAAGTATAGTCTCCACGGTTGGCAATGGTCTAATTAGAGATCAAATTCCTGATGATGGTGTGGAGTATTAAATTACTGAAAGTCTATGTGACACTCAGTTGCTAATAGCCAAGTGGATCATCCAACTCTACCTTTGTACTGGCGGCTGCCAACTTTTATCAGTCTATTTTGTGATGTCTAATTCCTGGTGGTTTAGTCTGGGAGTAGCATACCTTGGTAGTCTACTGGGATCATCCAATTTCTTGTAGCTTAGTAGGGGCAGTCAATTTATTTTGGTCTAGTGGTAGAATATTTAGTTTGGTGGAAACAAAGATTTTATTTAATATAATGCTTTTTGTGACCTTCGGAACCTCCCAAAGTATTTTGTAGCCAACGAGGTGTAGTCACTATTGCAATTTAGAGAAACATGGAAGTCAATTTTCACACAGAAAGGTGGCACATCGTTTAGTGGAATAAATAACCAAGTAGTAGAAGTGAAGATGTATAAGGGAGGAAGGTTGACAGAAGCGACATCCTTGCTGTTTTTGATTAGTGCAATGGGATATTTTAGGTCCATCTAAGAAGGCAAATGGCTTCTCCGATTAACATTGAATTTGCAAGATGGTATCGCAGACATTGCAAGACTCCCTCAAGATTCTACTTAATGATGATTCTGGAAAGTTGAAGCAAAATCCTTCGCAGGGAAGTTTGAAAAGTACAATATTGTAATATTAACCGTTTTGTGGAACAGTTTACTTCAAAGAATTAATGCCATCAGCAAATCGGTGCAAAATGTTGATACAACTTTATTGAATGCTTCACAGTTATTAGTCTCAGTTAGAAGTGTTGTCATGGGAGTTTGAAATGACTAAACCTTAGTGAAAGAAGAGGTACTAACAGCAACAAAGAATACAGATCCCTATGATGATGAGAAGCATACAAGACACAGGAAGTTACTTTTTGATGAAACTTGAGACAATGAAATCACTTTAAAAGGGAAAGAGAAGATCATTGTTGAGACTGTCAATATTATTCAGTGCAATTGCAGACTGGAAGAGAATCTCTGAAGAAAACTGTTGAAATATTGTGCATACTTTTCAACAAAAGTTTGGATGAGAGTGCTAAGACCCGCTGCAGAAAGAGATTTATTGAATTCTACCAGGAGGATGTAGACGCAAATCATTTTGAAGGTGAAGTAAAACAATTCATTAATTTCATCGATAATGATGAGCTCTGTGCTTTAAAATCACCAGCTGATTTGTACAGATTTATACATGATGGTTTCCAAGCAACTTTTCCAAATGTGGAAACCATTCTGAAAATATTTTTAACACTACGTATCACAAATGCTTCTGGTGAATGTTTTTCCCTGTAATGAAAAGAGGCAAACATTGGATGGGATTTTCCCGCAATTAGCGGGATGGCACGACGCCGGCGCCAAGAACGGCGCAAACCACTCCGATGTCGGGCCAACCGCAAGTTGCGGAATACTCCGCACTTCCGGGGGCTAGGCCAGGACTGGAGGGTTTGGTGGCCCGCCAACCAGCGCCGAAGGGCCGGCATGAGTTAGTGCATGCGCAGAACCACCGGTGTGGTTCCACCCATACACAGACTGGCTGGCGTGATTCCTGCGCATGCGCAGGGGGGTTCCTCTCTGCGCCGGCCATGGTGGAGCCCTACAGAGGCCGGCGCGTAAGGAAAGAGTGCCCCCACGGTACAGGCCCGCCCGCAGATCGGTGGGCCCCGATCACAGGCCAGGCCACCGTGCCCCCCCCCCCCTGGGGGGGCCAGATCCCGCCGCGCCCCCCGAGGACTCCCTTAGCTGGCCTACAAGCCAGGTCCCGCCGTGATGAACCATGTTCATTTCATGCCGGCGAGACTGGCCAGGAAACGACGGCCACTCGGCCCATCAGGGCCCGGAGAATTGCCGGGGGGGGAGCCGGCTGCCAACGGCCCCCGACTGGCGCGCCGTAAACCCCGTCCTGCCCGAGGACAGGCACCAGAGAATATGACAGCCGGTGTCGGAGCGACGGGGCAGGATTTGCGCCGCCGCCCGGGGATTCTCCGACCCGGCGGGGGGTCGGAGAATCCCGCCCATTATCTGCGAAATACGATGAGTCAGGAACATTTGGCAAGTTCTGTGATACTGATGGTTGAAAAGGCATCCTTTCAAGATTTTTCTTACGATGATGTTATCGATGATTTTGTGAATAAAAAGTGCAGAAGAAAAGCCATCTAAATTGCCATGGACTTCAAACAACTGATGAAGCAAGAAAATGTACATAATCTGTCCCTCTTCTATGTTCTCCGGTCTAAATTCTTCAAAAGACATCATAAGTTGGTCTGATATAATAGTTGGTGGTCACATGCAGACAGATATAACCAATGAGTCACCGCCAACCACATCTCTCTCAATGGTGGCCTTCAGAAAGTGTTATTTTATTCTGCTGGACAAAGAACGGAATCCAGCCAGGCAGCTGACAGCAAAGCCATTGATAATATACTTGAACTGGACATTCCACTTCATTGGGGAGTATTTGCTCCTGCACTAAACATTTTCTGGCTCATTCTGAGGTGCTCTGGCCTGTGCTGCAGTAATATCACTGGCTGATTTCCCCATCCCATTGCTCATCAGCAGTTCATGTTTGTTCACCTCAAGACATACAGATCACAATATAAACCACCTCTACCATCATGCTGACAACAGGTAGGCTTGGATTTCAATTCATCAATTATAGGCTTGTTCACATGTTAAAAAGCACTCAAGCAGTTAAGCAATGATTTGGGGCTTTTATGGCTTGCATTGTGTGAGCTAAGGGTGGGCAGTATCAGGAGGACATTGATGTCATTGGGGGCATGGCCTGACATAATTGGGGCAGGGCTTGACATTATTGGGGTGGGGCTTGACGTCATTTGGGGCCGCCATGTCACCAGAGGGCAGGGCATAATCTGGGGACCCCGCGCTCTCCCTTCGTGCGGGGCCCCCAGATCATTGACTGGAAACTGAACTGGACCAATCAGGTCAAAAGCTAAGAATCCTGCGGTGAATAAGTCACTTCCTGGCCCCCCCAAAGTCTGTCCACCATGTATAAAGCACAAGTCGGGAGTGAATTGGAATACACAACACTTGCCTGGATTGAGTGCAGCTCCAACAACATTCAGGAAGCTCAACACCATCCAACACAAAACAGACCGCTTGATTGCTACCCCTTCCACAAACATTCAAACCCTCTACTGGAACAGTAGCAGCCATGTGCACCATCTACAAGAACACAGCAAGGTTCCTCAGGCAGCACTTTTCAAATCTATGACCACTACCAATTAGAAGAACAAGAGCAACAGATACCTGCAAACCCCACCACCTGGAGGTTCCCCTCCAAGTCACTCACCATCCTAACTGGGAAATATATCGCCGTCCCTTCACTGTCGCCGGGCCAAAATCTTGGAATTCCCTCTCGAACAGCACGGTGGATGTAGCTACACCTCAGGGACTGCAGCGGTTCAAGAAAGCAACTCACCACCACCTTCTGAAGGGTAACGAGGGATGAGCAACAAATGCTGGCCTAACCAGCGACACCCACATCATGTAAATAAATTTATAAAAAGGATGGCTGTACTTCCTGGTGGCCGACAGTTAAGAGATCTCTGGGTTTTTAAGAGGCAATTGTGCTTGGATAGTGATGGGAGGTTGGTTGCCAGGAAAACGCAGTGTTTTGCCAAGCATATACCCAATTTCCCAAACATGTATTATGAACGAGATCGACATGTTCTACAAATGTGGAAGTCTCACCTTGGGCAGCAGAAAGTGGATGATTTCCAAATTTTTGTTTGGGACATATGAAAGGTTAGAAAACATGAAACTAAGGGCGGGATTTACTGATCCCCGCTGCGTGTTTTTGGTGGCAGATGCTGCCTGCCAGCGGGACCCACCGACACCGCCGTTGTCAACGGGATTTCCCGGTGATGCACCCCTCGTCGGTAGGAAACCTGTGCGCCGGCGTGGGACCAGGATTTCTCGCCTGTGTTAACAGCCGGTAAATCCCGTCCCACAACCTCGGTTTTGCCCTGAGGAAACATAAAATAAATGTAAAGCCATTCAACTATTTTAGACATCAACACTTTCAGGAAGTACTATACCAATCCATTATCCTGTGACTCATTTGATTATACTGAATATAATGGTTTTAATTTTCATGAGTGCAATTCATTTGCAGGGAAGTGCGGGGAACACGCCAGCACGGATGGAGGCGGTGGCATCGATTGTTGGAGCAGAGGGTTAATGTGGCTGGCAAATACATCGGAACAGCACTTTCACTATTCATCATGCATATAAGCTAAAAGCAAACCCCTGTCTGGGGTGATTCAGTAGACACACTGATTGACTTTCTGCTGATGGCTGGCAGCCATATCCACAACAATAGTGACTATTTCAAAATTTCAAATGCAATCGACGACACACTCCAATTGAGTTGACCCTGCTTCTTTAGTCTTTCCCTTTCTTGTAAAGCCTGGGATGAGATTATTTGCTGTGACAGCAAAACTCCCACCACATTTTCCAGTTGAGCGGATTCATTAGAAGCCTAGGAGAGCAAAGCAGAAAAACAATAAAAAGTACGCCTAAGAGCTGAAAGAGGCTTTCAGCTCATCAAGGGCCAGTGCTGCCATTCTCTGTTGGGGTACCCAGAGACAGGACTGATGGCTTCAGTGCTATTAATCTTGAAACGTTTGGAACCTGATTGAACATTTAATTAAGAAACTGGTCCAAACATAGTGACATGCGGAGTTACACCACGTGGCACAACTGGAACAAGGAACATTCATTTTCAAACGTTGGCCCAATAAATGCCTAGCAAATCTGACTGGTCGGCCAATGCCCAACTCAGCCCAAGCTTGCCACCCTCACATTAATTCTGTATACACCTGCCGGTGCCTCAGGAAGGCTAACAGCATTATCACAGATCCCTCCCACCCAGACTTTGCCCTCTTCCAGACCCTTCCATCAGGCAGAAGGTATAGAAGTCCGAAGACTCGCATATCCAGACATAGGAACAGCATCTTCCTCACAGCTACTGGACTCCTCATCGACTCTCCCTCGGACTGATCTGTTCTCTGTAAGAACACTATTCACGACGCCCTGTGCTGCTCTTGCTCATGTATTTGCTTTGTTTGGCCCCTTGTTCCACACTGTAACCATTCACTGTTAATCAATGTACCATTTGTCAATGTACTCTGTCGATTATTCTTTTTTGTCTATTATGTACATACCGTATAAGTTCCCTTGGCCGCAAAAAATACTTTTCTCTGTACTTCGGTACATGTGACAATAAATAAAATAAAATAAAATCAGATTGTTTATTTACCATCTGGTTCTGGCAGCAGATTTGGTCAACATATTTTGGTTCAATCACAACTCCAGTTTTAGTCACTCCAGTTTGAGGAGAAAAAGAATTGAACTTCGTAACACAATATTGATGGGGTTCAAGCTGTGGGACATGCCTGATAACTTACAATTACAAGAGGTTTTGTTTGCTCAGAAGGTTTCCACTCAAGGTGGCTGGGTGGGGGGCTGGGTGGGGGTGGGCGGGGGTTGGGGGGTGGGGGGGGAAGATCTGAACTAGAGGAGCTCAACTTTTTACCGGACAGAACATGGTTGCCAATATTCTGACACCGAACACCTTGTTTTTATTCAGTGTTGAATCTCAATGAAACATGGTAGAAGAGTGAAATAAAACTGGTCCACGTGAGATAACAGAAGGGAAAATAAGAATGTTGACATTACAGAGGCATTTGTGAAATGAGATCCCAAGGTGCACCCTTTATGTGCATGCAATGATGTGTATTTAATATTAATGATTTTATCCTAGTTCAGCTGGGCCAATCACACCACCTGTGGTGTACACTTTACTTCAAATATTTCACGTTGCCAAAATCTTTGGAATGCCACAGGACACAAGATTTAAACAAAATTAACCTTCAGCATTCTAAACGTTCCTGGCAACGGTGCCAAAATTGAAAGCAAATTTTCTTCATATTGTCTACTGGAATGAGATCTTACTAAACATAATTAACTTGCTTTGTATTACTGATAGAAGATGAAGCTAAAAGCTACCTGTAATCTCGCGGTCAGCAATCCAAAATAGAGAGGTTAAAAAATAAATCACCGTGTTTCTAAAATAGCCCGCGCCACAGTTAAAAGATCCCAATGACATTTAGGGAAGAATTCTCCCAAGCTCCTGTTAGCATGTTCGATGGCAGGCAAGACAGGGGAATATATTAGGAGGCCCAGAAATTGGTTTCCAATGAGCGTAAAGTAATAATAATATTAAAAATCTTTATTATTGTCATTAACACTGCAATGATGTTACTGTGAATCCCCTAGTCGTCACATTCCGGCACCTGTTTGGCTACACTGAGGAGAATTCAGAATGTCCTATTCACCAAACAAGCATATCTTTTGGGACTTGTGAGGAAACCGGAGCACCCGGAAGAAACCCACGCAGACACGGGGAGGACGTGCAGATTCCGCACAGACAGTGACCAAGCCGGGAATCGAACCTGCGACCCTGGCGCTGAGAAGCAACAATGCTAACCACTGTGCTACTGTTCTGCCCTTAGGGGCATCTTCTGCAGGTACCTGCAATGGTGGGTCAGGATACATGCCAGAGGAAGGCATGAGCCTCATTTGCATCCCATTGATGAGATGTAAATGAAGACCCAACCCGCCATGCAAAATTCTCCGGGGTGCTGGTGGGAAAACACACCAATGTGAAACTCATTCGGAACAATATGATGTGTAGATGTTGGGACTCATCTGAATGATGCCTGCGTTGCCTCCAAAATTCAGGATGGAAGTCTCCCACAACCCTGAACTCCGGAACACCACAGCAGTGAGTCGAGGTGCACATGCAGGTGGACCTTCCAGAATAGGTGTCCTAGAGGGGGGGGGGCTCATATTCCAGCCTCTGAATGTTCCAGCAGATCCATCTTCTACCTCAGGAAGACCATCTTCTGGTCCCAGAGTATTCCCGGAGATCCATCTTCATTTTCAGGCAGTCCACCTACTTTATTAAAGAGTTGGTCAGTGATGTTGGGCAACCTTTCAACATGACACCCAGACAGGGCAGCAGACTAGGTGCAATCCAGGCCTGCCCACCATTGAATTTGGCGCAATCCCCCCGCCCCCAGGTGCATAATTAATGAGGTTGGGACTGGAAGGTTTGACATGTTTTCCTGATGGTTCCCGCAACCGGAAATACTCCACATTTCTGCTTCCGCCACAGCACCGAAATCTCAAAATAGGAGAATTCCACCCTTACTCATTATGGGGTGAAACTAGCGCAAGGCACAGCCAGTGTGTTCACTGAAAGTTTAACTGGTGCACTTTTTTCAACACACACACTTTCTGGAGTTTGCAACTTTACACAATGTACTTAGAGGCAGATGGTGCATACAATATAGAAGTAACGCATAACTTAACAGGCCAGTTGGAAGCACCAGCAAAGAATGACATCCACCAGTGACACCGTGACTACCAGCAGCTTTATCATGGGAATTATGCAAATGAGGTGAGCTGGAAGGCAAGCGCGTGCAGATTTGCATTTAGTCTTTAATTGTTGCTCAACAAGTCAAACTACGAAGGTTGATGAAGCACACGTAAGTTGAAACAAGTCAGTCGTGGGGGGATTTTTGGAAATATGGGCAGCAATGTGCTGATTCTCTGTTGAAGGTAACTGCTGCACAACACTTCTTAACACAAGCTTATCGTGTTTGTCAGCACTGATGGACAAAGGATTAGGATCCGTGAATGATTGAATAAATCTGCAGCATTTTCATATTCTCTTGTTAATTCTCAAGTGGCAGTGTGGCGACAGCTTTGTGCAAGTGTAGACCCATTTTTGTAAATGTAGCAGCGATGAAAACAGGAGATGGTGAACTTTAGTGCTGACCATCAACTGAGTGACACTGCATCCAATCTGACTTGACCTGGGCCTCAGTTCAGATCTATCTATGTAGTTCTCAAATTTGCCGCTGGCATTTACTTTAGAATCATAGAATCATGGTGTGCAGAAAGAGCCCAATCGGCCCATCAAGACTGCACCAACACTCCGAAAGAGCATTGCATCTCACCCCACTTCCTTTACCCTATCCCTGTAACCCTGTAACCCCACCTAACATGCACATATTTGGTCCCTAAGGGGAAATTTAGCATGACCATTCCACTTAATCTGCACATCTTTGGACTGTGGGAGGAAACCGGAGCACCCAAACCCACGCAGACACGGAGAGAACGTGCAAACTCCACGCAGGCACCCAAGGCCGGAATCGAACCCGAGTCCCTGACACTGTGAGGCAGCAGTGCTAACCACTCTGCCACCGTGCTGGCTTGCACTTTGCATTTGTTTGTTCGGCTGCAGAAGACTGCATTGTTGTGGCTTCAGGTTTTCTTTTGTTGAAGAAAATAGACTTGCGTCCTGCTGCTCGCGACAACAATCGGTTGTGTAACAACGTGCTGAGTTTGGAAATTTCTCTGATAATTTTTGTATTGCACCATGTCAATGAGTAAGACAAGATCATGAGCCAAGAATGCTGAGACAATTTGTTTAGGGGTGTTCAAAATTATGAACGATTTGATAGGGTAAATAAAGAGAAACTATTTCTGGTAGCAGAAGGATTGGTTACCAGAGGACACACATATATAGAGTATCTGGCATTCGAACCAGGAACAAGATGAGGAAATGTTTTTACAGAGCGAGTTGATGTGATCTGGAACGTACTGCCTGAAAGAGCAATGGAACCAGATTCAATAGCAATTTTCAAAAGGAAATTGGATGAGCACTTGATGAGAAAAATCGAAAGGGCTATGAGGTAAAAGCATGCAGAGAGGTGGCACTAAATGGGTAGCTCCACCATAGAGGAGCTGATGGGCTGAATGGCCTTCTCCCACACTGTCGCACTCAAATACTTGATCAGAATCTGGAGTATCAGAGGACTAAACTATGAGCAACGATTGGGGCGCATAATTTTTTCAACCTCAAAAGAAGGTTACCAAAAAGGTAGTTAACCATAACGACAACGTAAAACCTGTTGAACTGCTTTAAGTTAACCCGTGGCAGTTCAACAAGTCTTGTGCTCTTGTTATGAGGTAATGAAATACAGACATCTAAATGTCTCACGAAAAGGCAAGCGGACCAGTGGAAGAGATGCCTTTCAGTTATGAAGTGTAAATGGCATTGCCGAGCAACAACAGCTTTTCTCCAGCCTGTACCATAGTGAAATCAAAAACACCTTTGCTGAAAGTCACTATAAATAAAGCTGAAGGAAGTCATTTGGATTTATTTTTACATGCAGCCGTTTTCCTATCAAATGGAAACAGCTCAGACAAAGTAGAGTTGATCAGTAAGGTATGGTCCTCTGGAGCAAAGGACGGTGGGTTGGAATTTGACCTTCCAGCCAATTCTGAACATTTTCAAACGATCTTACCTAGAAAGTTTCTTGCCCCTGGCAAACTGATGAATATAACCTTCAGGAACATTTGGACTTCAGTTGCTTCTTTGTCGCCACCTCATTGTATTCTGATAGGAGACAGGTCTGACTATAAGAAGTTCAAGGCAGCAATGTTCCAACTCCGAATGTATGATTTTAACTCTATCTGCTGAGCAGAAACTGGGTTAGGGATGTGAGATATTAACCCAGGTTACTTATTCTCCATTCCCCCGAGCCAGCAGGAGCTAGCCATTCCCAATTTTACCCAGGACTACTGGGCAGAAGCAAAAAATCCCTGACTATAGCCTGCTGGGTGTTCTCTTGTTTGATTGTAACGATGTAATTAGGACCCAGTTGCAATTTTAGCTCTGCCAACTGGGTGAGAGGTTTTCTAATAAAGATAGTGGGGAAGCGGGATTTTAAACACAGCCCACAGGGTTTTTCATGGTGGCAGAGGCGGCCTACCATTGGCCAGTTGAGAGAATTTCCAGTCCCACCGTTGTCAATGGGGTTTCCTGTTGAATGCACGCATCGCCACCAGGAAACAATGGTGGGGAGTGGGGGGTCGGGGGGGATGCACATTCAGCGTGCGTGACCGGAAGTTCCCGGAAGTCATGAACAGCCAGAAAATTCTGGCCACATCGATTTTATTTTCGCTGTTCGCCTGAACAGGAATATGATAAGTGGGGAGAAGGAATATGATCGGTGGGAAGTCAGTTAATAGGATTTTGTTCTGTATTCATGTTTGTGCCTATTTGGAACGAGATCACTTTAAGAGTCCAACCATGTGACATATTGATGACTTCCGTTTGCATGGAAAAACGAGCAGTCTAACAACCTGTAGGGGAAACACCTTTCCAATAAAGCTCTTGTTTGTTTGTACCTTTGTGGTTTGCAAGCCTATCCTTTAAAAACACCAGAGATTTAAATGAGGTCATGGAGGGGAGGCAATGGCGTAGTGGTATTATCGCTGGACTAGTAACACAGAGACCCAGAGTCTGGGGACCCAGGTTTGAATCCTACCATGGCAGGTGGCGAAATTTGAATTTAATACAAATCTGGAATTAAAAGTCCAAAGGTGACCATGAACCTATTGTTGATTGTCATAAAAACCCATCTGGTTCATTAATGTCCTTCAGGGAAGGAATCTGTCATCCATATCTGGTCTGACCTACATGTCACTCCACATCACAGCAATGTGGTCACCTTGGGGATGGGCAACAAATGTTGGCCCAGCCAATGATGCCTACATCCCATGAATGAATTAAAAAACAGTTAAAATAGCCCAAGGATCTCTTCTGGAGCAGCCGAGGTTCTAACGGACACCATTGCTCACTTGCCAAGAGATAAAAGTGAGGCCCTAATAAGTAAAATGATGAAGTCAAACCCAAGTACATACCTTATTTGAAAGAACAAGCATAAAAATGTGCCCACAATTTTGGGCTAAATTCCATTCACTTTTTGACCAAGGTTTCTTAAATATCAGGTTTGAGATTAACAATGGATACATGTGCATTTAATTTTATAAACTATGTCTGAATATATGTTTCATCTAACATGGTCTGTTTTGTACTGAGTCAAAAACCCACATATATTGAATGCGTAGTCTATGTGGAAAATTACAGTCAATGTGTACAAACATTCACGAATGAACAGGCCCATAAATGTAAATAGCTTTATATAGAGCCAAGGTGTGGCCACCAGAATCTCTTACTATCCTACGCAGTTAATGATCGGATGACTAAGAAAGTAGGCAGCATTGTTTTGTTCTTCAACGTATACAAAACATCAAACTATATAAATAATCACGATGAATTCAGGTCTTGATTTGTTTTCAGCGGGATGTGGGGTAAGGTTCCCCATAGAACAGAGCCTCACACTTGCTTGGCCTTAGCACTACAACCAGTGGGGCATCGGATTGAGGGTGGGATTTTCTGCCCCCCTCCGCGGGGTTTTTTCCCATAGTGGAGGTAGCTAGTCACTGGCTGCCGGGGGATCCTCCGCTCCTGTTGACGCCGTTGGAGTTTTGCATGGCTTGTCCGTTCCTGCTGCCGGGGAAGCCACCACAGGGGGCTGCCCTTGGCGGGACAGGAAGCTCTGCCCACAGTTTTAAAACTGCCCAAGGGGTGGAATATTTGGCATGTTTAAAATACACCTGTGGTTGATTGAAATAATTTGAGAACTTGGGCATTCCCATCTTTGCTCTGAAAACATTTCAAGTTTAACAGCCAGGGATAATGTCTCCTGAGCCAGGAAATACATGGACTGGCTGGCTGGCTGCAAGCGACCAATCTGAGACTGCTACTTGAAGACTGAATTGTCCTTTAACAAACTAATTTTCAGGCTGAACCTATCTTCCTGCCAGCTGTGATGGCCTCCAAGCTGTCCAATAGTGTGTTGGCCCAGACTTGGCACAGTGCAGAGGGATGTCCATTTGATCCCTGCAGCTACATGATACCAAAGCCCATCTCTCAATGTGGACTGTCCCCCCAACTGACAGAATCAGGTGTTGGTGTATTCTGATTCAAAATGTTGCCCAAAGGTGGCCTGCATGAAGCGCAAGATGAGTGTTGACTTGAAACGCAGAGTTTACACAGATCCTTTCCACCTTTCTTACATTAATCGTATTTGTCTTCAGGAAAAGACTCCAAGTAGCTGGCATTAAACAATGTTGATGAGAGGCGATTCACCTAAACTGGGATCCTTGGCTCCCTCTGCAAAGAGGACCCTTGACGATTTTGGGCTAATAACTATACAAAGAACAAAGAACAAAGAAAAGTACAGCACAGGATCAGGCCCTTCGGCCCTCCAAGCCTGCGCCGACCATGCTGCCCGTCTAAACGAAAATCTTCTGCACTCCGGGGTCCGTATCCCTCTATTCCCATCCTATTTATATATTTGTCAAGATGCCCCTTAAAGGTCACTATCATCCCTGCTTCCACCACCTCCTCCGGCAGCGAGTTCCAGGCACCCACTACCCTCTGTGTAAAAAAACTTACCTCGTACATCTCCTCTAAATCTTGCCCCTTGCACCTTAAACCTATGTCTCCTAGTAGTTGACCCCTCTACCCTGGGAAAATGTCTCTGACTATCCAACTATAGTGGTGGATCTGGATGATTGTGGACAGCTAATGGTCAGTCTGTTTCTTTTATACAACCGCCACTATTTAGGATTACAACTTTAAAATAACTGATCCCAGCAGTCTAATGTGTGGTAAAACATTCCTTTGTTATTTTAGCCAAGGCATTAACTGAACGAGTTGGTGTTTAAGTCAACATGCAATATGTTATTTGAACTGGATTAACTATTACAGAGCACCAGAGGCTTCGGTAATAACCATTAATTTTGCATTATCGTTTATGGTACAGACATAACTTGCAGTAAATGTGCAGCAAAATTTTTATACTTTCAGGTGAAGGAAAGATCTCGCTGCAATAATAGTACATTAACATTCCATATCCAAATATGTTTTCACTACTTTGTCAGAGGCTGGGTTTAAGTAGAACTTGTGTTACCTCAACTTGATCACTCTAATGCTGCAGTCTCTCATCTTGCAATCTCCATAAAATTGAACTCAGCCAAAAACCCGTTGCCTTGGTCCGAAGTCACATTACATCCCATTTACCAATCACCCCAGTGCTCACAGATCTATACTGGCACCTGCTCCAGAATTCTTATCCTTCCCATCCTTTTCAAAGTCCCCCCCATGTCCTCTCCAAGTCCCCCCATGGCCTCTCCCCATGGCTGCATCTCTGTAGCCTTCTCCAGCCTCATAACCCCGTGAAATCTATATGCTCCGAAATTCTCATGTTTTGTGCATTCCCAATTTTGGTCATTCCATCATTGGGGGACATGCATTTAACTGCCCAGGTCCCAAGCTTAAATCTCCCTGCCTACCAATCTGTCTCTACCTTAAGACCTTACTTAAAACTACCTCATTAAACACATTTTTGGTCATCAGCCCCAGTCTCCTTATGTGTCCAACTTCAAATTTTGTTTGATAACACTCCTGCGTGGTATCTTCAGCCTGGATTTGATGTTTGAGGCACCCTGAAGTAAATGGAGGTAGGGGCAGATGTGAAAGCCGCTCCTGTCCAAGACTGTGCTGTCAGCACAATATTAGTGCAGAGATGGTATGGGCCTGTGCAAAGAGGTGTAGTCAGGTGTCTGTTCCTCTGGGCGCTCAGGGGTCTGAGTGCGTATTCCAACTGACATTGAAGCCATCCCTTCCAAGGTTGGACTGTCAGCACAATAGGCTGCAGTGATTGGAGGGGTGGGGTTGGGGGTGTGCCACAGTGCTAAATGCCTGTGGGGGCGGGAGGGGGGCACCTGGAATGGTCCCCAGGGAAGATGGAACCTTACTGAGCCTTTCTATTGCTCCCTGTCAGGAGAAGCCAAGTCATAATACTGCGGAGTGCTGCCAAACTGGTGGGGGAGCCCCCAGTCTGCCGGTGCTGAGGAGGAGTGAGAGAGAAGCTCTAGAGTTGTACTGCCAATGGCCAGCGTGCTCCCACGGTCCAGGTGAGACAGGATTCTGGGATGGAGGCAAGTGTGTAGATCCCAGATTGTATGCTGAGGATACAAGAGAGTTCATCGGTCCCTCTGATTAGAAAGTGGTGCAGCACGATGGCACAGTGGTTAGCATTGCTGCCTCGCGGCGCCAAGGTCCCAGGTTCAATCCCGGCTCTGGGTCACTGTATGTGTGGAGTTTGCACATTTCCCCTGTGTTTGTGTGGGTTTCGCCCCCATAACCCAAATCTGTTCAGGTGGGTTGGCCACGCTAAATTGCCCCTTAATTGGAAATACAAAAAGAATTGAGTATTCTAAGTATATATTTTAAAAAAATGATTAGAAAGTGAGCTGTCCCAACCATAGTTGCCCATTGAAACTCCAATTCAGAAGTCACCATGCAGCATCTCTCCATTGTCTCAGCGCTCCACCTAGCTTGTATAGTGACGATGATGATTGAGTTCACTCATGTTGTGCCTTCCTTCCACAGATATGGCAACCATACTGGCCGCAGGTGACCCCAAGGACCCTCCCATTAGGCACGCAGGAGGACATCATTCCTATACCCGTGTCACGCTGTCTCTTGGAACCAGATTCGAGTGCAGATACCGTCAGTGGGTTCTAGTTTGTCATCTCCATGGGTAGTGCACAGTGGTGAGGGCACATCAAACTCATGTGAGGAGGTGGCAGAGGCAGAGGGATCCTAGGGCGCCAACAGTGGGAGCATTGCTGGAGACCAGAACCATGCTGAGCCTGAGGCCGATGACAAGCCTCTGGAGATGTCATCAGCAGCAGATGCTGGATGTCCTGCGGGATGTGCGAGGAGATCTGGCAGAGATCCATGATGGTCTGAGTGCCGTACCTTACATCATTGAGGAGCCCTTGTGGAACAAGAGTGCTGTGTTGACCCTGAGCAATGAGTGCATGTCCTTCTCCATTGAGAGGGTGGTGACTCTCGTGGAGAGGCTACTTCAGGGACACCCTCAGGGATTCCCAGAGCTGTGCTCAGACCTGCAAGCCAGCATACCGAATGCGACCTGTGGAGGTCACTGCCAGTGCGCAAGGTGGATGAGACACCTAATCTCTCTTCTAGGTATCCGTCCATTAATAATGAGCAGGGCGATGCAAACATACCTCACACTGGCAGATGAGCTGCATGCCATCTCTGTGGGCTCATCTCAGGGCACTTCAGACGAGGCTGCCAGCTATGGAGCTGGATGCTCCTTCCATGCCAGAAACAACTCAGCTATTGGTGGACAAGGGATACCCGCCATGGTCATCATGGTCACCACAGCAACAAACACAGCAGGCTGCCTCCAATGATGCTGCCATCATGGGGGGCCAGGACGCAGCAGGTGTAAGTTTAAAACACTTCAAGCCCAACAATGGCGTGTCACAGGTGACATTATTTGCATTCATTCCTTTGAAATTTATTTTCGGTTGGTACATTTGTTAAGTCACATAAACATGTGTGAGAATTCAATGGGCTTCAATGCACTCTTCGTACATTGGCCAGATTTTGCACAGGCTTGCAAGCTGAGGGCCTTGTGTGGTGCAGGATTTTATTGCGAGTGAGACATTGCCATTGGATTGAGGCAGCCTCCATGCCTTAGATGCCTTGCTGAAGGTTCGCTGGATCAATGCAACCCTCGCTTCCCTGCCCCCCCACATGTTTATACTGTCTGCCTCGAAGTCCTCACCCTGTGTGATCACAGGCTCATCCTCAGATCCATCACTGGAGTCATCCTCCTGGGGCCTGCGGTCCTGCCTCACTCCCCTCAGCCTCTACTGTGTCCCTCCTTGTCAGAGCTCGATTTTGCGGGACTTAAATGTGACCACTATGAGTTAGACATTACCTGGTGGATATCGCAATGATCCCGCTTCGGTCAAGGCATCGGGAGTGCATCATAAGCAGCTCGATTGTCCTGTCCAACACTACTCTTGTGTGATGCATGACTCCTGTTATATCTCTCCCCTGCCTCAGTTCTTGGGTGACAGAGTGGGGTCATCAGCTATCTCTTCAAGGGATAGCCCTTGTCACCCAGGAGTCATCCAGATTGCAGGAACCACGAACAGCCTTGGAACCTGGGAGCGCCACAAGATGTATGAACCATGTGATCTCCCTGGATAAAAGACACATACTTGCAGAATCTGCATCCTGTGGTCACAGAAAATCTGGACCTTGATTGAATGATATCCCTTACTGTTGATGACATTTCCAAGTTCTCCTGTGTGCAGTCTATAGCAACCTGGATGTGGGGAAACCCAGCCATCACCGCGAATCCTCATGCTCCCGCCGCCTGGCTACTTTGTCTGTCCGGTAGTTGATGAAAGTGCGAGCACGTCTGAAGATGGCATAGGTCACGAGCTTGACCCAACAGTGTGTGACTGATTGTGAGAAGCAGCATAGATACCCCACTGGACCCTGAAATGAATCAGTTTTTAAAGCCGAGGACAACTGTGACCTTCAGAGTCACTGGCATGATTCATAGATTCATAGAATTTACAGTGCAGAAGGAGGCCATTCGGCCCATCAAGTCTGCACCGGCTCTTTGAAAGAGCACCCTACCCAACCGCACACCTCCATCCTGTCCCCATAACCCAGTAACCCCACCCAACACTAAGGGCAATTTTGGACACTAAGGGCAATTTAACATGGCCAATCCACCTAACCTGCACATCTTTGGACTGTGGGAGGAACCGGAGCACCCGGAGGAAACCCACGCACACACGGGGAGAACGTGCAGACTCCGCACAGACAGTGACCCAAGCCGGGAATCGAACCTGGGACCCTGGGAGCTGTGAAGCAATTGCGCTAATCACTATGCTACCGTGCTGCCCACACAGGTGAAGGCTATTTCATGACCTGTCATTTCGCAATGGGATGTCACTGTGTCCTTGGGAGGTGTAACCTCCTGTGGCACTGGACCTCACACATTTTCAGGAAGTTGGTGTACCCTCTGGCCACTGGTAGTGGTGTGTTTGACATCCCCTGCCACCTTGCCCTCTTACTAGCCCTGCACCAACTGAGTCGTGCCTTTCCTTTTTCCCTGGGATGGTGCCTGTGCTCACCTTGCCTGCTCTCCCTCCTGCCCTCTCTTCCTCTTCAAACAAGGTCCCACCTGCAGATAGGCTATCCCCATTGGATCAGCTACAGAGCACCAGTGCCTTGCAAATGATGGAACACTCTCCTCCAATCCTCATGAAAGTCTTCCAAGGAAGTCTTGAAATGCTGAAAGTTACACCTCAAATGATGAACAATAACTAGGGAACTCAAGCTAAACCCTAAACTCACACAGCTACGAACTCTATCACAGAAAAACTGCTGCTTCTCCAGGGGCCTTTATTCCTGCCCTTGGATAAGCAAATGGAAAAAAATGTAATGGGCGCCCACCCATTTTTTCCCATGGAAAAGCTAAAAAGAGCACGTGCTGCATAAAACCACTGTTGTCTGGACTTTTCATGGCCTTAATTGGCCTCTTACCTTGTTGTGCGTGCACGATGATGCATGTGCGCCCGGCCCAGACAATGAAAGCCTTGGGACGTTTCGTTGTGTTAAAGGTGCTGTACAAATGCCAGCTGTTGTTGCATTTTAATACTGTTCAATAACACTTGGCTTTAAACAATGCCCTACCTTGTCATGGTAAGAAGGTGATATCGGAGTCTTTCAGACTATTTTCCCCAATGCTTAAAGCAGGTGGCATGATGCTGGAATAGTAATTTTCCACAATCATTAGTTTGGACCTGATGCAAATTGTCTAATCTAGAAAAAGCCCTCGAGCTGTAAGAGACAACTCATAGTTCACAGAAACACGGAGGGAGTTGTCCATTACTCAATCTGCACTTGTATGCGTAACTAACGTGCTCTATGCTTTCTTAAAGGGGAGGAGATAGGAACTGTTACTCAACCGATGTATAAATGCTTAACTGATGTACTTATATACGTGGCTTATTTCTTTTGCCATGTACATACATGTAATTTCCTGCACTGTGCTAAGAGGGAGCTGAGCAGTCACTTACACTGTTTCTGTGCATGGATTCAGCGTACACTTTATAAACTGGAAGGAGATATGTATAAGAAGAATAGTCCTCATAAAGACAAAGGGAAGTACATAGCAGAGAGACAGGAATTTTACTCAGAGATTTATTAGTCATACATTATGAGTACATTATGCAGAGTCACTGTGCTGTTAATTTGTTGGAAATAAATGAAAACTGATAGTTGAGGGATTATAAATGCTATAGCTAGAGATCTGTACGTTGAAATGTAGAGTCAAGTGAATCAATCTTGCTTCAGGTGAGACCTGCAAAATTCCAATTATTTCAAACAAAATAATATTACTTTAGAATTCTCCCCTTTTCAAACCGTGATGACTAACAAGAGACAGACGTCACATACAGTAAATTGAAAATGGTCTGGACCTTACTGATCCAGTTGAATTGTGTAACTCACTTCTACAATGGAAGCGGTCTTGCGATAAGCGTGCTTCGAAATCTCACAGGTTTACTGAAAATTTCGCAACATAAAGTAAATGAGGTGCAGCGGATTTCATCAAAGCAGCGCACTGAGTATCAGTTTACCCTCATGGATGGGAGTGCCCATGGTTAAACATGTTCATCAAAGATCAAAATAATTTAAATGTTCCTAAATTGAAACAGTGGTTGCAGTCGATGCAAAGTGCTTTTTGAGGCCTTGAGGTTGTGAAAGGCGCTATGTAAACACAAGTATTTCTTTCTTTCTTGATGCCCGACCACTATCCATTACATACCTGAATAAGCCAAACCTTGCTCCTCACATTAAACTAATGTGGTTCACAGCATTCAATGTCAAATAATGTACTGAGGCAGCTTAGTTGCTGATGTCAGAGAATGAGCCAGGTTCTCGACAATAACAACTTGCATTTATATAGCACTTTCAAGGTAGCTGATTGTTAATAATAATAATAATAATAATAATCTTTATTGTCACAAGTAGGCTTACATTAACACAGCAATGAACTTACTGTGAGAAAGCTCCTAGTCGCCACATTCCGACGCCTGTTCCGGTACACAGAGGGAGAATTCAGAATGTCCAAATGACCTAATAGCACATCTTTCGGGACTTGTGGGAGGAAACCGGAGCACCTGGAGGAAACCCACGCAGACACGGGGAGAATGTGCAGACTCCGCACAGACAGTGACCCAAGCCGGGAATCGAACCTGGGACCCTCCCTCTGTGTACCCGAACAGGTGCCGGAATGTGGCGACTAGGGGATTTTCACAGTAACTTCATTGCAGTGTTAATGTAAGCCTACTTGTGACACTAATAAAGATTATTATACTATGATTAATTACATTTGAGTAATCTTTAAAATTGAACCTTTGGGAAACATTTGGGAATGTTTTTCTAGATTGGGTTGCTGTACAAATATAATTTGTTGTTTGTACTGTGCAGCTATTGGCCCATAATTTATGGGGGTAATATTGCTGAAGTAGTAGTCCAGAGGCCAAGGGGGGACATAGATTCAAATCCTGCCAAGCTGCTGGTGGAATTTGAATATGGTTAATAAACCTAGAATATGAAGCTAGTCTCAGCAATAGTGACTATGAAACTTTTGGCGATCAAATAAAGCCATCTGGTTCACTAATGCCCTTTAAGGGAAGGAAATCTGTCATCCTTATCTGATCTGGTCTGCATGTGGCTCCAGACCCACAACAGTGTGGCCCCCTCAAAGGGCCGATCAAGCCATTCCGTTCGAGGGTAATTAGGAATGGGCAGTTGATGCAGGCTTTGTCAGTGAAACCCACATCCCAAAAATGAGTTTTTTTAAAATGCTGTGGAAATAATGATGAAGCCATTGGAATCCACCATTATATTTGTGCAAATGCTGCAGCAAATTCAGGTGGTTAAAAGCAAAAGTCTCAAAGATGTTGTCCAAAGTGTATAACTCTGCCAATAGTTTAATGAAAACAGCATCTCGCTGCCTGGTTCACTGTTAAAATACTTTGAACAGAGTTTAGTTCCTGCATTTGCATTGCAGTGACAGTGAATCAGCAAAAAGAAAAAGAGAAAGACAGAGCTGGTTTCATATAGTATAATCCATGACCACCGGATGTCCCAAAGTGCTTAACAACCAATTAAGTACTTTTGAATTTTACTGTTGTAATAGAGGGAATATGACAACCAATGTGCAACATACCACAAACGTCAACTTGATGATGACTGGATACTCTGTTCTGTTGGTTAAGAGATAAATATTGACCAGGACACCAGTGATAACTCTCCTGCATGCCTTTGAAATAGAACCATGGGATTTTTTTACATTCACACATGAGGGCAAACAATGATTTGATTTAACACCTCATCTGAAAGGCAGGACTTCAAACTCATTATTTCATGGGATGTCAGTCTTGTTTTATTGTGGTCAGGTCCTGGAATGGGTCTCGAGTCTTCAATCTTCTCACTTAGAGGTAAGACTGCTATCCACTGAACAACAATAGCCTTCAAAATATTCAGTTGGACGTTTTCCATCTCTCTATCTCTCAATTCATGGGCGAGATTCTCCGACCCCCCGCCGGGTCGGAGAATCGCCGGGGGCTGGCGTGAATCCCGCCCCCGCCGGTTGCCGAAGTCTCCGGCACCGGAGATTCGGCGGGGGCGGGAATTGCGCTGCGCCGGTTGGCGGGCCCCCCCGCGCGATTCTCCGGCCCGAATGGGCCGAAGTCCCGCCGCCGAAATGCCTGTCCCGCTGGCGTAAATTAAACCACCTACCTTACCGGCGGGACAAGGCGGCGCGGGCAGGCTCCGAGGTCCTGGGGGGGCGCGGGGCGATCTGGCCCCGGGGGGTGCCCCCACGGTGGTCTGGCCCATGATCGGGGCCCACCGATCCGCGGGCGGGCCTGTGCCGTGGGGGCACTCTTTCCCTTCCGCCTTCGCCACGGTCTCCACCATGGCGGAGGCGGAAGAGACTCCCTCCACTGCGCATGCGCGGGAATGCCGTCAGCGGCCGCTGACGCTCCCGCGCATGCGCCGCCCGGAGATGTTATTTCCGCGCCAGCTGGCGGGGCACCAAAGGCCTTTTCCGCCAGCTGGCGGGGCGGAAATCCGTCCGGTGCCGACCTAGCCCCTTAAGGTTGGGGCTCGGCCCCCAAAGATGCGGAGCATTCCACACCTTTGGGGCGGCGCGATGCCCGACTGATTTGCGCCGTTTTGGGCGCCAGTCGGCGGACATCGCGCCGTTTCCGGAGAATTTCGTCCATGTCTTTTGGTGTCTTTTGGTGCCACTTGAAAAGGTCATTGGGTAGGATTCAGGAAAAAACACGAAATGGATTTCGATTCAACCAAAACATTTTAAAGTCCCATTTTGGGTGGATTTAGTGGGGTATTTCTCAGCGGCTACAGCGCTGAGGTACACCCCGCAATTCAACGGCACTTTTGCCATTTTCCTTGTCTCAGGGAGTTCCTCTTCCCTGAGGCCACACTTAGGGCGCGATCCTCCGCCGCAGCGAGATGCTTTTCTGGAGCAGCATGCCGGTGAAAGCCGGGAGACCCCACTCCCAGGATCTACCTGGCTCGCAATGCCTCAAGAGATTCAACGCATTGTCACTAGACGTTGCAAGGGGAATCCCGCCCACTATGCGCGTGATCACTTTTCAATAAATCTGCATATTAGAGCAAGGCAATAAGCCTTACTCTAATGTGCAGATTTCCAAGGTGCCTGAGGCTTTGGGATTCAATCCCTTCACTTTGGGGACATCGGGCAAGTGCTCTTTGGTACTGGTTCGCACAAACGGGGACCAGCACTCTCCAAGGGGATCGGAGGCCCCCAGCTGCATGCCCTTTGGGCAAGGTGGTGCTCTGGCACTGCTGGTGCCACCTGAGTACCCTGGTGCTTCCAGTCTGGCACCCTCGCAGTGCCACCTGGGTGTCAGCCTGGCATTGCAAAGGTTCCCAGGTGGCACTGCCAGGGTGCCAAGGTGGTATATTCTGCACGTGTGCGATCGGGCCGGGGTTGCCCGGTGTGCGGGCCCCCCATGTTGTGTTTTGGGGAGAGGTCAGGGATTATTTTGGAGGCCTCGGAGATTGGGATGCCATTTACAAATGGCTTCCTGTTCTCTTGCTATAATGGGGAGTTCCGGCGAGCGGAGCTCCCCAATTTAAAAAATGGGGTAATGTGCGGCCTCAGCTGCGCATTGCTCATTCATGCCGCTTATTCAAAGCGAGTTGTGTTGAATAGCCATGTGTTTCTTGGCATTGCGAGTGCTGAGAAACATGCAGTTAACCGCGCTCGCTGGCAGACTTTGTCCCTTTTGGGAAGATCTTGCTCTTAGAATGATTTGAAAGGTTCCTCCCAAATTGGCGTGCCTCTTTGGTAGGCTGATCCAACCTTTCTCCCCTCCCTTTTCAGGCACCCCCCCCACTTTTGACTCCCCAACCCTCACCACCCCCCTACCCCCAATCTTGAGGAGGGCCCATGAACAAACCCCCTCCATCTGGCAAGGCACCCCAAGGCCCGATCCCTGGCAGTGTCAACCTGGCACCCAGGCACCTTGGCACTACCAGTCCGGCACACTGGGCAGTTCCCCTGCCAGTCTGGACATCCTGGCAGTTCCAAGTGTCTGGGTGCAAGAGGGAGGGGCAGGGTGCCACCCTGCCCTGTTCCTGACCACCCAGGGACTTCTAATGACATGGGAGACCCCTCCAGGTGCCATTACAACTGGCCCATGTTTGTGCGGTAGTAAATGGTGCCCAGGAGAGGTTTCACAGGCGTGGCCATTAAGTCCCCTGCCCAATGGCTCATTTAAATACGCTGATCTGGGTCACCCCCAGTGAGGGCAAGATCCAGATCCCGACGCTCATCAGATTCCGTTGGATCTCGCGAGATCTTTTGAGTGTTGCAAATCTGTTTAGCACAGGGCTAAATCGCTGGCTTTGTGAAAGCAGACCAACGGCAGGCCAGCAGCAAAGTTCAATTCCCGTACCAGCCTCCCCGAACCGGCGCCGGAATGTGGCGACTAGGGGCTTTTCACAGTAACTTCATTTGAAGCCTACTTGTAACAATAAGCGATTTTCATTTCATTTCATTTTCATGAGAGGCCTCCAGACACCAAGTGGGTGCAACAAGATGGCTGAATCATGCCCCATATATTATGAGGAGAGGATTGCACAGCTGTAATTTTATTGGTAAAGGAAACAGAAGGCAAATTTATACTGGAATTTTAGCACAAGACAAAAGGGACTGTATCAGTCTAGAGCTCGGTCCCTACCACATTCATAGGAGGTGTGTGATATGTTTGCGAAAGTACATTGCACTTTTACACTAGTATTCAGGCCCTAACAGAGTGGCACATTCAAAGTGGATACTTGTCAACTTTTGTTTCATCTGACTGACTTTAGGGAACCTGCTACAGATGTACTCCCAAAATAAAGAGCCGCAGACTGCCTGAGCGATACACTAATGTCATGGCAACAATTGCAATGCAGTGCCTGGGAGAAAATTACCTATGGAAATTATAAAATAAGTCATAGTTGATACTCAGATAAAGTGATAAAGGATATTGAAATCACAAGGATAGACTTGGGAATCATTGAAGAATTTGTCATGAGATTTCTGAGGTTACGCAATGATGTAAGTAATGTCATGTTGTCAGAGAACAGTTACATGGAAATATTTGTGCAGTTAGTTGGCCAGGTGGCGAATCTTATAACAAAGGCTGTAATTTTTTTTTTGCAAAAATATACTTTGTTCGTAAAATGTCTGAAAAAAACATTACAAACACTGGCTTGCAGACCATGAAGGTACAATTAAACAAAAGCGTTATTGGAAAGGTGTATACTCTGGGCAGCACGGTAGCATGGTGGTTAGCACAATTGCTTCACACCTCCAGGGTCCCAGGTTAGAGTCCCGGCTTGGGTCACTGTCTGTGTGGAGTCTGTACGTTCTCCCCGTGTGTGCGTGGGTTTCCTATGGGTGATCCGGTCTTCCACAGTCCAAAGATGTGCAGGTTAGGTGGATTGGCCATGCTAAATTGCCATTAGTGTCCAAAATTGCCCTTAGTTTTGGGTGGGGTTACTGGGTTATGGGGATAGGGTGGAGGTGTGGGCTTGGGTAGGGTGCTCTTTCAAAGAGCCGGTGCAGACGTGATGGGCCAAATGGCCTCCTTCTGCACTGTAAATTCTATGATGCAACAGGCTGTGAAGATAGACTTCCTGTTAGCCCACCCAGACTGCCACATGATCGAAAGTGATCTTGTTCCAACCAGGGTTGGTTTGCTAAACAAAGTCAGAGTATGGTAATTATTCTTGCTGTTGGTGTGTTCATTGGACCTCAGATGCTGCTGACAGAGTGAAATAGGAAAGGAATATTGGTGTTGCAGACGGCACTCTCAGCCGCTCCAACTCCTTTCATTTGATCATCTGGAGCAACTCCCATCTGAACATCCTTCATGAGTTTCTGTGCCGGCTCCCTTTGCTCCTGTTCTTGCCATTGTTTACCATCAGCAATCTTTTTATTCTTGTTGACCCTTGATGCATGAAGGGAGTCAGCAGACCTTTCCCAAACTGAATGTTCTTTCCAGTGAAGTCAAACGTTGCCGTCTGGTCAGGCGTTTCCAGATGTGCCTCAATTTCTTGTTCCTCCGTGGTTCGGAATTTACAAAGGGAGCACATAAACGCATTCTGGACATCCTCACCAAATTTTTCAGTACACTTTTGATCTCCATTTTTGTCAAAGCGTTCATGTGCATCTTCCGCAAGCCCTTTGTTTCTCGATCCTGAGCCACATTTTTTACAGTAGGCTGAGGCTTTGTCGTCTTGGTCCCAGCATTGCCAGCCTGAGCCTTGGCCACAGCTGCTTTCAGAGTTTTTTCAGCAGCTGCTGCTTCCTGTTGCTTTAGGCTTTTGGTTGGGCCTACCTTGGAATCCAACATGAGATTCACCTTGGCCCAGTTTTGTTTGATTCTCTCCAGCCAGGTTCTCCCCATCAGGGCTGGATAGTTACCTTTAACAATGTGCAGGGTAGCCTAAAATTATTTGTAGCCTGACAATGTGCAGGAACAAGTCTGCAGTCTGTCCATTTAGCTGCACATTTACATCGATACAGCCCCTCAACTGAACTACTTCGCTGGTATAGGTTATAAGTGTTATCTTTGAGGGTTTTAAGGTGATATATCATAGCTTCGCTTGGTAAACAGTTTCTGACACCAATGGAACAGCTGCCCCAGTGTCCACCTCCATTTTCTCCAGTTGTCCATCAAGTAAAGGAGTTACCCGGTAACGGTTCATTGAGTCCGCAGTGATCAGCACATTCAACGACAGTTCATCATCTGACTGTGACTCTGGTCCTTTTCGCACCCTTTCTGTATCCTGTGGATACTTGCCCTTCTATTCAATTTTCCACTTCATGTATTTAGTTTTTGCTTCCTATAATTCTTGGTTGAAACTTGTTGTTTCTTTCTCCAACATGCATGTTTGATGTACCCCTTTTATCACAATTCTTGCATTTTGCATCCAGCACCCAGTTGCTGTGTGCCCAGTTTTTGCCCATCGTTGGCAATTTAGAACCTGGTAGGTTTTCAGGTCTCAGTCAACATTTGATGGGTTTCAGTGCTCAAGCTTAATTGTTGCACTTCCTTAGCTGCCCGTTCCATAGAAATTACGACTGCTAAAGCCTTCTTTAGGTTTAAGTTACTCTCTGTTAGAAGCCTTTTCTGGATAGCTAGCTGCACGTTTTAACCCACACACATGTCTGTCTCTAATGGTGTCATTCAAGACATCTCCAAATTCACAGTATTTAACTCATTTCTTCAAAGTAGCTATGAACTGTGTGATTGATTCACCTTCTTGCTGGTTACGTTTATGGAACCTGATCTTCTTGGCGATGACAAGGGGCTTTGGTGAGAAATGGCCCTGCAATACCTCCACAATCTCATCATAGGTTTTCGCGCCTGGTTTTTCTGCTTGAACAAGACTTCGCAAGAAGTTCAAAGTTGTCCCCCTCATCGTGCTGAGGACGGTCAGGACTATTATGTCCACCAAAACTTTGTTTGCCTGGACAAAGTATTGGAATCTTTCAGTGTACGAGCTCCAGCGCTTGGTTCTTTCATTATATAGTCCCATGGTGTCAAACACTCCCGCCATTTTACTCTGGGAAGGCGTGCATAAGCACACTATGCCACAAAATGTTTATCACTGGTTCATTTTTTTCAAACAAGGTACCCTGAGCTCAGCTTGTCCGTTTTCGAGTTTTGCAGAGGTGTTGCAAAACTCCCCTGTCTCTCAACTATTTGTTGCAGGGTATTTGTTCCTTTACTTGATACTCACAGTAGAGTGATCACTGTTCCCGAACTGTCCGGGAAGCACATGTGGCAAGCTCCTTTTGATGCTGTTTTCACTGAAGTCTGTGTTTAAACTTTGGTTCCTTTGATGGTTGCTGATTATTTGCACCCTCCAATGTCAGCTTTGATGTAGCGATATTCTTATCTTCTTAAATTATTTTCAGATACCTGCGCATGAATCGATGATCTTTCTATTTTTTTTTACTTCTCTTGGAGTCTACCAGCATGGTTCAGACCTCCATGCCAATTGCCAATTTTCTTTGTGGTATTTCTAAAGGATAGGCTTGCAGACCACAAACGATCTTTATTGGAATATGTTTACTCTACAGGCTGTTAGAGTAGACCGACTGTTCGCCTGCCCAAACTGCCAATGACATCATCAATATGTCATGTGACAAAACTTTCCAAGTTCCAACTAGGAACAAACACATTTCAAAATGGCCATCACACAAAGTGCAATGGTACTAAGTTTCCTACATAGTTCATGTTGTATTCAGAGGTGCTTCAATACAATTATGATACAAGTAATATTCACTCTTTACATTCAATGTGAGTCATACAGCCCAAGGGGGTTCTGTACAATTCATATAAATAAACATACATAGAAAATAGAAGCAGGAGGATTCCATGCAACCCTTTGAGCCTGCTCTATCATTCGTTATGACCATGGATGAACAGCAAATTTAATATCCTGATCCCTCATATCCATTGATTGCTTTAGCACCAAAAAGCTATGTCTAATTTGTTCTTGTAATCGCACAACATTTTGGCCTCAACTAGTTTCTGTGGTAGTGAATTCCACAGATTCACCATTCTCTGGATAAAGAAGGTTCTCCTCGCATCAGTCCTAAAAGGTTTATCCTCAAGCCACAACCCCTAGTTCTGGACTCCCCCACCATCGGGAACATCCCCCATCCCTCAGTGCATGATGGTTCAAAGGCCTTAGACTGCAACCTTTCCCCATTGCACCTCTGTAGCAGCTTCCACAAGCTTTCGTGCTTCCCTCAGCACATGGTCCTTTGGCATGTGCCTGCCAATACTCAGTTGGAGAGAACTCTTTTGACTGGCAGACCAACATGTTGTGTGCAGGTCAAAGAGCATCTTTCACTGGATTGATGATCCTCCAGAAGCTGCTGATTTTTATTTCAGTGTGCATCCCTGGGAACAGCCCGTAGAGTATAGAGTCCTGCACCATAGAGCTGCTCGAGGTGAACCTCAACAAAAACCACCTCATCTCTCTCCAGACCTTCTTTGCAAAGGTACATTCCGCAAGGAGGTGGACAATGGTCTCTCCTCCAGCACGGTCACCTTGAGGGCAATGCACAGATGGGGTGAGACTCCAGGGGCGGGATTCTCCATCCCGCCAGACCCTTTTTCTGGCACGGAGCGCCCCCGCTGGCAGTGAGATCCTTCATCCCAGCAGCCGGCAAATGGGGTTTTCCATTGTGACCACCCCCACGCCGTTGGTAAATCCATGGCGTGAGTGTGCCACTGGCAAAGCAGAGGATCCCGCCGATGGAGAATCCCACCCATTTAGGAAGGATTTGATGGGGAGGACTAGGTCTTGGTGCTTGTTTGAAAGTTCTGGTGATGAGGCATCCTGCCAAACGAAAGTCTGTGATTATATATTTCTGAAAATCATCCCTTTGTATTTTTAAAGAAATTTCAATGATGGAAAACCTTGAAGTGGACGGTTGATGACTTTCACTTAAGGAAATAGTGCCAATCCAACAGACAGTATGGTGTCATGCCTCAAGACAGTGGGTTGGGGGCAACTCAAACATGAAAAATAAATGAAAAATAAGTAACATACACATCCTGTTGGAATTTTAGTTTTAAACTGACCTGACTTCTCTAAGATGGTGCATATTGATGTGAAAGAGCTCGAGTGAAAATTGGTCAAGTGAGTGTGTTCCTATCTCTCACTTGTTACAAGACTGTTTTAGCAGGGGAAGGATGCATTCCAAAAGTATGGAAGCCAAATCTTAAAAACTAGTATGGTTGCCCAAGTATCTGTCTTCGTGGTCCACACAGATGTATATTGTGGAGGCTTGGGGAGCCACATATTATCTTTACATTCTCAATCAGAATAATTTGCATGTATCCGAACATTCCTATGCATTGCCTAGAATTTGACTTGGGCACCCGCTGTTAATGGTGCCCCCTTCAGTTAGTGCCACCATTGGCAGGAGGGTGTCATTTTCATGTTGCATGTTTACATACATCGTTCCCACTACAAGCATGAACCTAGGAGGATTTTAATGTTTCACCTGAAGCCTACACTTGGCTTTGACTCTCTGTGTGGAATGGCAAGGGAGATTACAATAATACATTAATTTCCTGGCATTGGTTGCAAGTTTTTCTTGCTCTGTTCGAGGCACTTATCGGAAATTCCCATGTGTCCTATTTTAACAAAGCTATTAGACAATTATAAATATAATGACAAACGATTTGACTGGAAAACCACAGACAGCGGGGTTTATATGCATGTATTATTGTCCAGTGAAATTTCACCCTGAGAGAAAACAAATAAAATCGAGAGCAGTGATAGCAAGTATAAAAGTGTAAATACACAACACTGAGATCAGAGAAACACCGTCTTTTTGAATGTGATGCTATAGCAACCCAATAATGCAAACATGCTTTTAAACAGCCTTGAATGTACAGTTTGCAACCAATGTCCTCACTCTGTATGTAAAGTGTAAACAACTCACAGAGAACTCTTTAAAAGGCAACAGTGGTCTGAAAGACGTCACACTTCAAATTTAATTTGAAACTGTTTACTTCATCCATGTGACCCAGAGCTAGGTTGCTTTGAAACATACGTTTTTAAACTGGGCCTTAAATTTTAAGAGAGATGATTTATTTATTGATGCTTCATTATGTTGTTTGAGCTAACATATTAAAACACCAGCAGGAGTTTTAAAACTCTGATTGCATTTTAAGAATGTTTCTTTCAACAGAACAGAAAAGGAACTAAAAAAAAAGGCTAATAAAGAATAGCCACGATCAAGAGTAAGAACAAGAGTAAGTTAGGTGAGTGAGACACTGTTCAGTGGTCAGAATGAAAACTGGAGATCGAAGCTTAATATGGAGTCACGTTAGTCCAATTTCTTATTTCACTCACAGACTTGAATGTTGTCCATAAGAGTGCTTAAAAATGGAAAAAGTAACAGTACATTGCAGTGGGCGGCACGGTGGCACAGTGGTTAGCACTGTTGCTTCACAGCACCAGGGTCCCAGGTTCGATTCCCGGCTTGGGTCACTGTCTGTGCGGAGTCTGCACGTTCCCCCGTGTCTGCGTGGGTTCCCTCTGGGTGCTCCGTTTTCTCCCGCAAGTCCCGAAAGACTTGCTGTTAGGTGAATTGGACATTCTGAATTCTCCCTCTGTGTACCCGAACAGGCGCCAGAATGTGGCGACTAGGTTTTTTTTAATAGTAACTTCATTGCAGTGTTAATGTCAGCCTACTTGTGATAATAAAGATTATTACTATTAAGGGCAGCACAGTAGCACAAGTGTATAGCACTGTGGCTTCACAGCGCCAGGGTCCCAAGTTCGATAACCCGCTGGGCCACTGTCTGTGCGGAGTCTGCACTTTCTCCCTGTGTCTGCGTGGGTTTCCTCCGGGTGCTCCGGTTTCCTCCCACAGTCCAAAGCCATGCAGGCTAGGTGCATTGGCCATGATAAATTGCCCTTAGTGACTAAAAAGGTTGGGAGGGGTTATTGGGTTACGGGGATAGGGTGGAAGTGAGGGCTTAAGTGGGTCGGTACAGACTCAATGGGCCGAATGGCCTCCTTCTGCACTGTATGTTCTATGTTCTAAGTATTAATCTATTGTGCTACAGAATAGTAAGTGTGTCTTCAGCTGTGAGGCCTTAGCTAGTCTTGTTGTCAAAAAGTGTTGGTCAGAGTTTGTACTCTTCTCCACATTCAGAGAAAGATGGATTCATGTCAGGCTGCTCTTGGTCAAATTATAGACAGAATCATAGAATTTACAGTGCAGAAGGAGGTCATTCGGCCCATCGAGTCTACACCGGCCCTTGCGTGAGGCCACACCTTCACCCTATTCCCGTAACCCAGTAACTTCACCTAACCTTTGGACACAAAGGGCAATTTAGTGTGGCCAATCCACCTAACCTGCACATCTTTGGACATGGGAGGAAACCGGAGCACCCGGAGGAAACCCACGCAGACACAGGGAGAAAGTGCAAACTCCACTTTAATAGAATTCTCTGCACTGAGGAAAGGTAAAAGGCGAGGCGAGTGCAAATTGCTGGCAAAAAACGCGTCCCTGATAAACTGTAGATCGTCTGGTGTGTACGCCGATTGTATCTTTAGCTGGGATCTGCTGGATTTATTCTGGGATCAGCTTTGAGTCAGAATTTCCCATTTATACAGGCAACGAGTGAAGCCGCCATCTGACCCGCAGGTGTTCAGGGAGCTAGGCAGAAAGGTAAAAGACAGGACCTCTAGGGTTGTAATCTCGGGATTACTCCCTGTGCCACGTGCCAGTGAGGCTAGAAATAGGAAGATAGAGCAGCTATACACATGGCTAAATAGCTGGTGTAGGAGGGAGGGTTTCCGTTATCTGGACCACTGGGCGCTCTTCCGGGGGCAGGTGTGACCTATATAAGAAGGACGGGTTGCATCAAAACTGGAGAGGCATAAATATCCTGGCCGCGAGGTTTGCTAGTGTCACACGGGAGGGTTTAAACTAATATGGCAGGGGGGTGGGCACGGGAGCAATAGGTCAGAAGGTGAGATCATTGAGGGATAACTAGGGAATAGGGCCAGTATAGCTCTGAGGCAGAGCAGACAGGGAGACGTTACTGAACACAGTGGGTCTGGTGGCCTGAAGTGCATATGTTTTAATGCAAGAAGTATTACGGGTAAGGCAGATGAACTTAGAGCTTGAATTAGTACTTGGAACTATGATGTTGTTGCCATTACAGAGACCTGGTTGAGGGAAGGGCAGGATCGGCAGCTAAACGTTCCAGGATTTAGATGTTTCAGGCGGGATAGAGGGGGATGTAAAAGGGGTGGCAGAGTTGTGCTACTGGTTAGGGAGAATATCACAGCTGTACTACGGGAGGACACCTCCGAGGACAGTGAGGCTATATGGGTAGAGATCAGGAATAAGAAGGGTGCAGTCACAATGTGGGGGGTTCACTACAGGCCTTCCAACAGCCAGCAGGAGATAGAGGAGCAGATAGGTAGACAGATTTTGGAAACAAGTAAAAACAACAGGGTTGTTCTGATGGGAGACTTTAACTTCCCCAATATTGACTGGGACTCACTTAGTGCCAGGGGATTAGACGGGGCAGAGTTTGTAAGGAGCACCCAGGAGGGCTTCTTAAAACAATATGCAGACAGTCCAACTAGGGAAGGGGCTGTACTGGACCTGGTATTGGGGAATGAGCCCAGCCAGGTGGTAGAGGTTTCAGTAGGGGAGCATTTCGGGAACAGTGACCACAATTCAGTAAGTTTTAAAGTGCTGGTCGACAAGGATAAGAGTGGTCCTACAGTGAATGTGCAAAATTGGGGGAAGGCTAATTATAACAATATTAGGCGGGAACTGAAGAACCTAGATTGGGGGCGGATGTTTGAGGGTAAATCAACATCTGACATATGTGAGGCTTTCAAGTGTCAGTTGAAAGGAATTCATCTTGACTTCCAAAAGGCCTTTGATAAGGTGCCTCACGGGAGACTGCTGAGTAAAATAAGGGCCCATGGTATTCGAGGCAAGGTACTAACATGGATTGACGATTGGCTGTCAGGCAGAAGGCAGAGAGTTGGGATAAAAGGTTATTTTTCGGAATGGCAACCGGTGACGAGTGGTGTCCCGCAGGGTTCAGTGTTGGGGCCACAGCTGTTCTCTTTATATATTAACGATCTAGATGACGGGACTGGGGGCATTCTGGCTAAGTTTGCCGATGATACAAAGATAGGTGGAGGGGCAGGTAGTATGGAGGAGGTGGGGAGGCTGCAGAAAGATTTAGACAGTTTAAAGAGTGGTCCAAGAAATGGCTGATGAAATTCAACGTGGGCAAGTGCGAGGTCTTGCACTTTGGAAAAAAGAATAGAGGCATGGACTATTTTCTAAACGGTGACAAAATTCATAATGCTGAAGTGCAAAGGGACTTGGGAGTCCCAGTCCAGGATTCTCTAAAGGTAAACTTGCAGGTTGAGTCCGTAATTAAGAAAGCAAATGCAATGTTGTCATTCATCTCAAGAGGCTTGGAATATAAAAGCAGGGATGTACTTCTGAAGCTTTATAAAGCATTAGTTAGGCCCCATTTAGAATACTGTGAGCAATTTTGGGCCCCACACCTCAGGAAGGACATACTGGCACTGGAGCGGGTCCAGCGGAGATTCACACGGATGATCCCAGGAATGGTAGGCCTAACATACGATGAACGTCTGAGGATCCTGGGATTATATTCATTGGAGTTTAGGAGGTTGAGGGGAGATCTAATAGAAACTTACAAAATAATGAATGGCTTAGATAGGGTGGACGTAGGGAAGTTGTTTCCATTAGCAGGGGAGACTAGGACCCGGGGGCACAGCCTTAGATTAAAAGGGAGTCACTTTAGAACAGATATGAGGAGAAATTTCTTCAGCCAGAGAGTGGTGGGTCTGTGGAATTCATTGCCACAGAGGGCGGTGGAGGCCAGGACGTTGAGTGTCTTTAAGACAGAAGTTGACAAATTCTTGATTTCTCGAGGAATTAAGGGCTATGGAGAGAGAGCGGGTAAATGGAGTTGAAATCAGCCTTGATTGAATGGTGGAGTGGACTCGATGGGCCGAATGGCCTTACTTCCGCTCCTATGTCTTATGGTCTTATGGTCTTAAGGACCGGCATGTTCCTGTGAGGAAGAAGGATAAATACGGCAATTTCCGGGAACCTTGGATAACGAGAGATATTGTAGGCCTCGTCAAAAAGAAAAAGGAGGCATTTGTCAGGGCTGAAAGGCTGGGAACAGACAAAGCCTGTGTGGAATAGAAGGAAAGTAGGAAGGAACTTAAGCAAGGAGTCAGGAGAGCTAGAAGGGGTCACGAAAGTGATTGGCAAATAGGGTTAAGGAAAATCCCAAGGCTTTTTACACGTACATAAAAAGCAAGAGGGTAGCCAGAGAAAGGGTTAGCCCACTGAAGGATAGGCAAGGGAATCTATGTGTGGAGTCAGAGGAAATGGGCGAGGTACTAAATGAATACTTTGCATCAATATTCACCAAAGAGAAGGAATTGGTGGATGTTGAGTCTGGAGAAGGGTGTGTAGATAGTCTGGGTCACATCGAGATACAAAAGATGAGGTGTTGGGCGTCTTGAAAAATATTAAGGTAGATAAGTCCCCAGGGCCTGATGGGATCTACTCCAGAATACTGAAGGAGGCTAGAGAGGAAATTGCTGAGGCCTTGAGGGAAATCTTTGGATCCTCACTGTCTTCAGGTGATGTCCCAGAGGACTGGACAATAGCCAATGTTGTTCCTCTGTTTAGGAAGGGTAGCAAGGATAATCCAGGGAACTACAGGCCGGTGCCCTTATGTCAGTGGGAGGGAAATTAGTGAAGAAAATTCTTCGAGACAGGATCTACTTCCATTTGGAAGCAAATGGACGTATTAGTGAGAGGTAGCATGGTTTTGTAAAGGGGAGATCGTGTCTCACCAACTTGATAGAGTTTTTCGAAGAGGTCACAAAGATGATTGATGCAGGTAGGGCAGTGGATGTCGTCTATATGGACTTCAGTAAGGCCTTTGACAAGGTCCCCCATGGTAGACTAGGACAAAAGGTGAAATCACACGGGATCAGGGGTGAGCTGGCAAGGTGGATCCAGAACTGGCTAGGTCATAGAAGGCAGAGAGTAGCAATGGAAGGAGGCTTTTCTAATTGGAGGGCTGTGACTAGTGGTGTTCCACAGGGATAAGTGCTGGGACCTTTGCTGTTTGTAGTATATATAAATGATTTGGAGGAAAATGTAACTGGTCTGATTAGTAAGTTTGCAGACGACACAAAGGTTGGTGGAATTGCGGGTAGCGATGAGGACTCTCAGAGGATACAGCAGGATTTAGATTGCTTGGAGACTTGGGCGGAGAGATGGCAGATGGAGTTTAATCCGGACAAATGTGAGGTAATGCATTTTGGAAGGTCTAATGCAGGTAGGGAATATATAGTGAATGGCAGAACCCTCAAGAGTATTGAAAGTCAGAGAGATCCAGGTGTACAGGTCCACAGGTCACTGAAAGGGGCAACACAGGTGGAGAAGGTAGTCAAGAAGGCATATGGCATGCTTGCCTTCATTGGCTGGGGCATTGAGTATAAGAATTGGCAAGTCATGTTGCAGCTGTATAGAACCTTAGTTAGGCCACACTTGGAAATTAGTGTTCAATTCTGGTCGTCACACTACCAGAAGGATGTGGAGGCTTTAGAGAGGGTGCAGAGTTAGGCCACACTTGGAAATTAGTGTTCAATTCTGGTCGTCACACTACCAGAAGGATGTGGAGGCTTTAGAGAGGGTGCAGAAGAGATTTACCAGACTGTTGCCTGGTATGGAGGGCATTAGCTATGAGGAGCGGTTGAATAAACTCGGTTTGTTCTCACTGGATAGAGGTCTACAAAGTTATGAGGGGCATAGACAGAGTGGATATTCAGAGGCTTTTCCCCAGGGTAGAGGGGTCAATTACTAGGGGGCATAGGTTTAAGGTGCGAGGGGCAAGGTTTAGAGTAGATGTGCGAGGCATGTTTTTTACACAGAGGGTAGTGGGTGCCTGGAACTCGCAGCCGGAGGAGGTGATGGAAGCAGGGACGATAGTGGCATTTAAGGGGCATCTTGACAAATACATGAATGGGATGGGAATAGAGGGATACGGATCCCAGGAATTGTAGAAGATTGTAGTTTAGTCGGGCAGCATGGTCGGCACGGGCTTGGAGGGCCAAAGGGCCTGTTCCTGTGCTGTACTTTTCTTTGTTCTCTGTTTGTTCTTTGACCATCACAAAATGAGATTAGGACCAAATGGTGGGGTCTCCGAACTTTGGAGTTGCTGAACCCCACAACCTTTCAATTGACGAGATACGTTTTGGTGCCTGTATGTCTGGCAAGTCTTCGATCTATAGTTTTAAAAATAAGTTCTGCAGTTCATTGCAAAATATGGACAATGTCAGTCCATATTAGTGGAACAATTGCCAAGATTTATATCACATTACCAAATAAAGTGAAGAGATAATTAGGCACAGTGACACTGTTTAATTCTTCCATAATACTATATTGTAAATATTGGCATTGATTTTAATAGTGGCAATTTTAGCAGGCACACCATTTAATAATGTGACATTAATTATGCCCAATATGCTTTCATCTAATTATTTTCTCCCATCAGTTCCATTGCAGAGGTTGTCAATATAGGCAGTGATTTGGGACTGAATTTTGCATTGTCTGATATTTTGCTTGATTCATTTTTAAATCATAGTTTTACAGTCTGAGAGTGATTATCCTCATTATTTTATGCTCAGTGTTATAAGAGGCTGAACATTAAATCTTAAAGGCGTTTCTTAAAAGGGATTACCGCAATGAAATGGAAATCAACCATAGGAGTGACACAGGCAACCTTAATGTGACCTTTTTCTAATGTAAATCTGCACATTTATTATGCCCCTCACTGTGCACAGTTGGCTGGTCAGGAACATTAATTTCTGGCTTCCCACCAAGGTTTTGAGTTTTTCTTTGCTGCCAGTGTGAAATGGAAACGGTCAAGATGACTTAAGTATGTACTAACCATCAATTAAAGGACGCCTGTCAATGCAGTCCAATGAAAATCTGCAGCTGGTATGGAATGGCCAAAAGGAGGAGTCAGCAGTGAACCATCAGGTCCCAGCCATGGCCTCTTAAACCACGTCATAACAAAGCCCCAAATTACTGTCTTGACAAACTGGATATGGAGGCTGCAGTCGGATTTTGGCTTTTACATCAGTAAAAGGTCAGTAAGTGAAGATTTTAATATAAAACTCATCAGGGATCACTGCTGGGGTCTGGTTTTCAGATTCCTCAGTAGTTCCCTGGAGTACTCATGTGACATAAATTCTTCCTTGTCAAATTTCCAGCATGGAAGCCAAACTCCTCTGAAGAAGTGATGGTGGCTTTGTATTATTTTACTGGGGGTGTTACAGTCGCCTCACGGCTCGTAATAGTCCCTATTAAATTTAAGCCAATAACATTTTCTGTTAGCTAATAAATTTGTTATATAGGAAAACACTCACATGTAACATGGTGCAAATAGAGTACTTTATGAGGTTAAATTGTCAATTTTATTTCTGTTTATGACTAGAACCTACTTAACTTAGCTGAAAGAAAACGCTCATTTATTAGCCAATATGTTTACCAACAGTTTATATTGCCTCGTCGTAGTTTATTTATTAAGAAGAAATCAGTATTGTACTTTGTCGGCATTGTTGAATGATAGATCTATGACTATCAGTCAATAAAGAATTAAGAAGAAACTGGGCGGGTTCTCCGTCCCTCCGCACCAGATTTCTGGTTCAGCACGCCATCGGGATTCTCCCATTTGCCGGCTGGTCAATGGGGTTTCCAATTGTGGGGCAGCTCCGCGCCGTCGGGAAACCGGAAAAATGGAGGATCCCACGGCGGAGAATTGAGCCCACTGAGTTTGACAAATCCAATAAGTAATTCAGGAGAAAATCCTTACCCTGACAGCGGTCAAAATGCCGAAGTTACTATCACATGGCGTCGTTGAGACGAATAGCATTTTCCAATCCTCTTTGGCTGCAACCGTGATGTCAGAGGACTGCTAACATTGAACCGTTGCTTGAAAAGGGAAGAAGGGACACACTGAGAACTTAAAGGCCAGGCAACCTAACGTTGATGGTGGGGAAAAGGTTGGACAAAATTCCGAGGGACAGTACAAATCGTCATTTAGAAAGGCACAGATTAATCAAGGACAGTTAGCAGAAATTTGTTCAGGGAGGGTTATGCCTGACTAATTCGATCGAATTCCTTGAGGAAATGACAAGGATGGTTGATGAGCATGTTTGTTGTAGCCTACATAGATTTTTAATAGGCCTTTTGATGAGGTCACAAATTGGCAGATTGGTTAAGAAAGTAAAAACCCATGGGATCCAAGGCCACCTGGCAAGTTATATCCAAAATTGACTGAGTGGCAGGAGCCAAAGTACAATAATTGATGAAGGTTTTGATGAATGGAAGGCTGCTTCCAATGGGGTTCCCCAGGGCTCAGTACCAGATCCCTTGTTTTTCATGGTATATATCAATGAGTTAGACTTAAATGTTAGATTGAAGAAGTTTGCAGATGGTTGTCCTGTGGTTAGGAATGTGGAAGAAATCTATTATCTATGGGAATATGTCAAAGGACTATTCAGGTGGACAGAAAACTGACAAATGAAATTCAATCAGAGAATTGTGAGGTAATGCATTTGGGAAGGACTAACAAGTCAAGGGAGTACAGAATAAATTACAGGTTATAGAGAAATGTAGAGAATCAGAGGGATCTTGAACTCCAAATTCACAGATTCCTGAAAGTAGCAGGACAGGTAGATAAGATGATTAAGAAGCATATGAGATACTTTCATTTATTTTTAGCCAAGGCATAGAACATAAGAATGGTGGGGAGGTTACACTGTAACTGTTTAAACACTAGTTAGGCCACAGCTAGCGTATTGCAGACAGTCATGGTCACATTAAATGAAAGTTACGGGCTGGGATTCTCCCCTACCCTGTGGGGCAGGGGGCCCCGGCGGGATGGAGTGGCGGGAACCACTCTGGCGTCGGGCCACCCCAAACGTGCGGATTTCTCCGCACCTTTAGGGGCCAAGCACTCACCGTGAGGGGCTAGGCCCGCGCCGGAGTGGTTTCCGCTCCACCGGCTGGCGTGGAAGGCCTTTGGCGTCACACCAGCCGGGGCCGAAAGGACTTCGCCGGGCGGTAAAAGTCTGCACATGCGCGGGAGCGTCAACGGCCGCTGACGTCATCCCTGCGCATGCAAAGGGGGGGAGTCTCTTATGTGGTGACCATCGCGGAGGCTGTTGCCGAGGCGGAGGGAAAAGAGTGCCCCCACGGCACAGGCCCGCCCGCGGATCGGTGGGCCCCGATCGCGGGCCAGGCCACCATTGGGCACCCCCGGGGGCCAGATCGCCCCGCGCCCCCCCCCCCCCCGGGCCCCGGAGCCCACCTGTGCCGCCTAGTCCCGCCGGTGGTGGGAGGGAGGGCTTCAGGTATTTGGATAATTGGAGCGCATTCTGGGGAAGGTGGGACCTGTACAAGCAGGACGGTTTGCATCTGAACCAGAGGGGCACCAATATCCTGGGAGGGAGGTTTTCTAGTACTCTTCAGGAGGGTTTAAACTAATTTGGCAGGGGAATGGTAACCGGATTTGTAGTCCAGCAACTAAGGTAGCCGATATTCAGGATGCCAAAGCGTGTAATGAGGCAGTGGGGAAGGGAACTGACAAAGGGAAGTACTTGCAGGCACGGAGATGGGTTGAAGTGTGTATACTTCAACGCAAGAAGCATCAGGAATAAGGTGGGTGAACTTAAGGCATGGATCGGTACTTGAGACTATGATGTGGTGGCCATCACGGAAACTTGGATAGAAGAGGGGCAGAAATGGTTGTTGGAGGTCCCTGGTTATAGATGTTTCAATAAGATTAGGGAGGGTGGTAAAAGAGGTGGGGGGGGGTGGCATTGTTAATTAGAGATAGTATAACAGCTGCAGAAAGGTAGTTCGAGTAATATCAGCCTACTGAGGTAGTATGGGTTGAAGTCAGAAATAGGAAAGGAGCAGTCACCTTGTTAGGAGTTTTCTATAGGCCCCCCAATAGTAGCAGAGATATGGAGGAACAGATTGGGAAACAGATCTTGGAAAGGTGCAGAAGTCACAGGGTAGTAGTCATGGGTGACTTTAACTTCCCAAACATTGAGTGGAAACTCTTTAGATCAAATAGTTTGGATGGGGCGGTATTTGTGCAGTGTGTCCAGGAAACATTTCTAACACAGTATGTAGATTGTCCGACCAGAGGAGGGGCAATATTGGATTTAGTACTTTGTAATGAACCAGGGCAAGTGATAGATTTGTTAGTGGGGGAGCATTTTGGAGATAGTGACCACAATTCTGTGACTTTCACTTTAGTAATGGAGAGGGATAGGTGCGTGCAACAGGGCAAGGTTTACAATTGGGGGAAGGGTAAATATGATGTTGTCAGACAAGAATTGAAGTGCATAAGTTGGGAACCTAGGCTGTCAGGGAAGGACACAAGTGAAATGTGGAACTTGTTCAAGGAACAGGTACTACGTGTCCTTGATATGTATGTCCCTGTCAGGCAGGGAAGAGATGGTCGAGTGAGGGAACCATGGTTGACAAGAGAGGTTGAATGTCTTGTTAAGAGGAAAAAGGAGACTTATGTAAGGCTGAGGAAACAAGGTTCAGACAGGACGTTGGAGGGATACAAGATAGCCAGGAGGGAACTGAAGAAAGGGATTAGGAGAGCTAAGAGAGGGCATGAACAATCTTTGGCGGGTAGGATCAAGGAAAACCCCAAGGCCTTGTACACACATATGAGAAATATGAGAATGACTAGAGCGAGGGTAGGTCCGATCAAGGACAGTAGCGGGAGATTGTGTATTGCGTCTGAAGAGATAGGAGAGGTCTTGAACGAGTACGTTTCTTCTGTATTTACAAATGAGAGGGGCCATATTGTTGGAGAGGACAGTGTGAAACAGACTGGTAAGCTCGAGGAAATACTTGTTAGGAAGGAAGATGTGTTGGGCATTTTGAAAAACTTGAGGATAGACAAGTCCCCCGGGCCTGACGGGATATATCCAAGGATTCTATGGGAAGCAACAGATGAAATTGCAGAGCCGTTGGCAATGATCTTTTCGTCCTCACTGTCAACAGGGGTGGTATCAGGGGATTGGAGAGTGGCGAATGTCGTGCCCCTGTTCAAAAAAGGGACTAGGGATAACCCTGGGAATTACAGGCCAGTTAGTCTTACTTTGGTGGTAGGCAAAGTCATGGAAAGGGTTCTGAAGGATAGGATTTCTGAGCATCTGGAAAGACACTGCTTGATTAGGGATAGTCAGCACGGATTTGTGAGGGGTAGGTCTTGCCTTACAAGTCTTATTGAATTATTTGAGGAGGTGACCAAGCTTGTGGATGAAGGTAAAGCAGTGGATGTAGTGTACATGGATTTTAGTAAGGCATTTGATAAGGTTCCCCATGGTAGGCTTCTGCAGAAAGTAAGGAGGCATGGGATAGTGGGAAATTTGGCCAGTTGGATAACGAATTGGCTAACCGATAGAAGTCAGAGAGTGGTGGTGGATGGCAAATATTCAGCCTGGATCCCAGTTACCAGTGGCGTACCGCAGGTATCAGCTCTGGGTCCTCTGCTGTTTGTGATTTTCATTAATGACTTGGATGAATGTGTTGAAGGGTGGGTCATTAAATTTGCAGACGGTACGAAGATTGATGGAGTTGTGGATAGTGAGGAGGGCTGTTGTCGGCTGCAAAGAGACATAGATAGGATGCAGAGCTGGGCTGAGAAGTGGCAGATGGAGTTTAACCCTGAAAAGTGTGAGGTTGTCCATTTTGGAAGAACAAATATGAATGCGGAATACAGGGTTAACGGTAGAGTTCTTGGCAATGTGGAGGAGCAGAGAGATCTTGGGGTCTATGTTCATACATCTTTGAAAGTTGCCACTCAAGTGGATAGAGCTGTGAAGAAGGCCTATGGTGTGCTAGCGTTCATTAACAGAGGGATTGAATTTAAGAGCCGTGAGGTGATGATGCAGCTGTACAAAACGTTGGTAAGGCCACATTTGGAGTACTGTGTACAGTTCTGGTCGCCTCATTTTGGGAAGGATGTGGAAGCTTTGGAAAAGGTGCAAAGGAGATTTACCAGGATGTTGCCTGGAATGGAGAGTAGGTCTTACGAGGAAAGGTTGAGGGTGCTAGGCCTTTTCTCATTAGAACGGAGAAGGATGAGGGGCGACTTGATAGAGGTTTATAAGATGATCAGGGGAATAGATAGAGTAAACAGTCAGAGACTTTTTCCCCGGGTGGAACAAACCATTACAAGGGGACATAAATTTAAGGTGAATGGTGGAAGATATAGGGGGGATGTCAGAGGTAGGGTCTTTACCCAGAGAGTAGTGGGGGCATGGAATGCACTGCCTGTGGAAGTAGTTGAGTCGGAAACATTAGGGACCTTCAAGCAGCTATTGGATAGGTACATGGATTACGGTAAAATGATATAGTGTTGATTTATTTGTTCTTAAGGGCAGCACGGTAGCATTGTGGATAGCACAGTTGCTTCACAGCTCCAGGGTCCCAGGTTCGATTCCGGCTTGGGTCACTGTCTGTGCGGAGTCTGCACATCCTCCCGTGTCTGCGTGGGTTTCCTCCGGGTGCTCCGGTTTCCTCCCACAGTCCAAAGATGTGCAGGTTAGGTGGATTGGCCATGATAAATTGCCCTTCGTGTCCAAAATTGCCCTTAGTGTTGGGTAGAGGTGTTGACTTTGGGTAGAGTGCTCTTTCCAAGAGCCGGTGCAGACTCAATGGGCCGAATGGCCTCTTCTGCCTGTAAATTCAATGATAATCTATGATTAATCTAGGACAAAGGTTCGGCATAACATCGTGGGCCGAAGGGCCTGTTCTGTGCTGTATTTTTCTATGTTCTATGTTCTATGTAAGAGAGGTGGTTTGATTCTCGCCGGCGGGACAGTCATGACAGCAGTGGGACTTCAAAAAAAGATGTGGACATGTACCGGCAGTGCTGTAACATGCAGAGCAACAGAGCAAGAGCTGGACAGATAGGCTGGACAGCTCTTTTTCAGCCAGTGCACTGGCATGATGGGCTGAATGTCCCCCTGTACTACAAAGTGTCTATGTTTCAATATACATGGGGCAGAAAGGAATAGAAGGATATGTTGATTGGTAGCCAGGCGAGAGGATGTTACAGTGGAGTATAAACACAGACATGGACCAAATGGGCTGCTTCTTTGCTGCAAGTTTGAAAGTTCTCTGTCATCAGCTTGCAAAGTGTAGAATCCACATTAATTCTGAATCTTATAGTAATTTAGCGCAGTATTTCATTCAAATAACATGATTTTGAAGACCTTTGAATATACCAGGACAAACTTAAAAACAACCACATGCTTCAATTGTCAATGGAGTCATACAACAATGTTTGAAACATTATTCCAACAGGAATTATCTTGACACTTCAAATTCCCTGATATTCCAGGTGGAGAAGTATTCCTGCTATTCTGCCAGGGTGTGGGTGGGCTGAGCAGAGCACAGCTGCATTCTCCCACGCACCTACTGCCCAACCCCATCCCCTAAACAGGATGTGACAGATGGAACCGCTTCACAGCTGCCTCTGTAAATTCATATGAGGCATTTCAGACAATCGCAACTGTAGTGCTTAAGCTCAGATCGAGTACTTAGAACTTGCAAACTTTCCAGAGACAAAATGGAAGAGGAGTAGGGGGTCTTCTGGGGCGAAATTCTCCGTTATCGGCGGAAAGTCCGCCGATCGGCGCAAAAAACGGCGCAAATCCGACTTGCGTCACGTCGGAAAATGGTTCGATAGTCTCCGGCCCGAAATGGGCTAGCAGCGACGTAACGGGATCCGCGCTTGCGCAGTGGTTCACGCAGTGCAGCGTCATACGCGCCGCACGGCGTGACGGCTCATAAGGCCGCGCTGCTCCCCCCACCCGACCGGAACACCCGACCGCAACACCCGACTGGATGGCTGGCCGTTGCTCAGCCCCGAGGTTCGAGTCACGCGATGTGGAGGCGCTCCTGGGCGCGGTGGAGCAGAGGAGGGACGCCCTGTATCCCGGGCACGGCTGCAGAGTTGCCCCACGCCACAGCCGGCGTCTGTGGAGGGAAGTGGCAGAGGCCGTCACCGCTGTGGCCCTGACACCACGGACAGGCACCCAGTGCCACAAGAAGGTGAATGACCTCGTCAGAGCAGGCAGGGTGAGCCTCCCCATATCCCCCATATCCCCCCCTCCCCCATATCCCCCCTCCCCATATCCCCCCCTCCCCCATATGCCACCCTCCCCCATACCCCCCTCCCCCATATCCCCCATATCCCCCCTCCCCCATATCCCCCCTCCCCCATATCCCCCCTCCCCCATATCCCCCCTCCCCATATCCCCATATCCCCCCTCCCCCATATCCCCCCTCCCCCATATCCCCCCTCCGCCATATCCCCCATATCCCCCTCCCCCATATCCCCCCTCCCCCATATCCCCCCTCCCCATATCCCCCTCCCCCATATCCCCCCTCCCCATATCCCCCCCTCCCCATAGCCCCCCTCCTCATATCCCCCCATATCCCCCCTCCCCCATATCCCCCATATACCCCCTCCCCCATATCCCCCCTCCCCATACCCCCCATATCCCCCCTCCCCATATCCCCCTCCCCATATCCCCCCTCCCCCATATCCCCCCTCCCCATACCCCCCTCCCCATATCCCCCCTCCCCAATATCCCCATATCCCCCATATCCCCCTCCCCCATATCCCCACTCCCTCATATCCCCCTCCCCCATATCCCCCATATACCCCCTCCCCCATATCCCCCCATATCCCCATATCCCCCATATCCCCCCTCCCCCATATCCCCCCTCCCCCATATCCCCCTCCCCATATCCCCCCTCCCCCATATCCCCCCTCCCCCATATCCCCCTCCCCATATCCCCCCTCCCCCATATCCCCCCTCCCCCATATCCCCCATATCCCCCCTCCCCCATATCCCCCCTCCCCCATATCCACCCTCTGAGGGCCCGCTGATGAGAGGCCACTGACCGTACACGAGGAAAGGGCCCTGGAACTGGCTGGCGGACCTGAGGACCGGGAGGTTGCTGATGCAGAGGTCGGGGGCGTACTAGCGAGTGAGCCACCGACAGCCCGTCCCCATATCCCGCCTGTGTCTACCCCGTCTGCCCTGACCATTGCCCCCATCCCCCTCATCTGGGGAGGACTGGGCCTCTTCCTGCTGCTCCTCCACTCCGCCCTCCTCTGCCTGCGGCACATCGCCCCTCTGCTGGGCTATGTTGTGCAGGACGCAGCACACCACAATGTTGCGGCCGACCCTATCTGACCGATACTGGAGGGCGCCCCCAGAGAGGTCCAGGCACCTGAAACGCATCTTCAGCACACCAAAGCACCTCTCGATCACTCCCCTTGTCGCTACATGGGCATCATTGTAGCGGTTCTCCGCCTCATTGCGTGGCCTCCGTATAGGCGTCATCAGCCACGATCGCAATGGGTAGCCCCTGTCGCCCAGCAACCAGCCCCTCAGCCGGGGATGGCGTCCCTCGTACATGCCGGGGATGGATGACCGCGACAACACGAATGAGTCGTGTACACTGCCTGGGTGACGGGCGCAGACGTGCAGGATCATCATGCGGTGGTCGCAGACCACCTGTACGTTCATCGAATAGGTCCCCTTCCTATTAGTGAACACGGCCCTGTTATCTGCAGGTGGCCGCACGGCGACGTGCATCCCATCGATCGCGCCCTGGACCATGGGGAACCCGGCCACGGCAGAGAAGCCCAAGGCCCGGGCATCTTGGCTGGCCCGGTCCACGGGGAAGTGGATGTAGCGGTGCGCCATGGCATATAGGGCATCTGTCACTGCCCGGATGCACCGGTGCACCGATGTCTGTGATATGCCGGACAGGTCCCCACTCGGTGCCTGGAATGACCCCGTTGTATAAAAGTTCAGGACCACCGTAACCTTGACGGACATGGGGAGAGGGTGCCCCCGCCAGTGACACGCGGTGACAGGTGTGCCAGCAGGTGGCAGATGTGTGCCACGGTTTCCCGGCTCATCCGGAGTCTCCTCCTGCATTCCCGGTCCGTGAGGTCCTGGTATGACTGCCGGGGCCGGTACACACGGGGCGCCCTCGGGTGCCTCCGTTGCCGTGGGGCCGCGACGTCCTCCTCCCCCTCCTCGTCCTGTCGGTCAGGTGTCCCTCCAGCCTGGGCGGCTGCCACCTGCCCCTCTGCGGCAGCCTGCGCCGCCTCTCTGGCACGCTCCTCCTCCTCCTCCTCCTCCTCCTCATCCAGGGCAACATAGACATGAGCGGCTGCCACCACGGCGGCCAACATCGCTGGATGATCTGAAAACATGACGGCCTGGTCGGGGGGAGGGGAACGACGACATGTCATCATTGCCCATATCCCCTCCTCCCCCCAGCCAGGTGGCATGGACCGCATGGGTCCAACTGTTGGAGGCTGGCACCTGGCCAGGTGGACCAACTCACTTGCCCTCCCATCCCCCTCCTCGGCACGACCCCCCCCAACCTCCACCCCAGCACGGACCCCCCCCAACCCCCAACCTCCACATCGGCACGGTCCCCACCCCAACCTCCACCCCAGCACGGACCCCCCCCCCCTCCAACCTCCACCCCAGCACGGACCCCCCCCCAACCACCACCCCAGCACGGACCCCCCCCCCCCAACCTCCACCCCAGCACGGACCCCCTCCAACCTCCACCCCAGCACGGACACCCCCCCCCCCAAAATCCACCCCAGCACGGACCCCCCCCAACCTCCACCCCAGCACGGACCCCCCCCCAACCTCCACCCCAGCACAGACCCCCCCCAACCTCCATCCCAGCACGGACCCCCCCCCAACCTCCACCCCAGCACGGACCCCCCCCCCCAACCTCCACCCCAGCACGGACCCCCCCCAACCCCCAACCTCCACCACGGCACGGCACGGAGCCCCCCCCAACCTCCACCCCAGCACGGACCCCCCCCAACCTCCACCCCAGCACGGACCCCCCCCAACCTCCACCCCAGCACGGACCCCCCCCCCAACCTCCAGCCCAGCACGGACCCCCCCCAACCCCCAACCTCCACCCCGGCACGGCACGGGCCCCCCCCAACCTCCACCCCAGCACGGACACCCCCCAACTTCCACCCCAGCACGGACCCCCCCCCCCAACCTCCACCCCAGCACGGACCCCCCCCCCCAACCTCCACCCCGGCACGGACCCCCCCCAACCTCCACCCCAGCACGGACCACCCCCAACCTCCACCCCAGCACGGACCCCCCCCCAACCTCCACCCAGGCATGGACCCCCCCCCCAACCTCCACCCCAGCACGGACCCCCCCCCAACCTCCACCCCAGCACGGACCCACCCCCCAACCTCCACCCCAGCACGGACCCCCCCAACATCCACTCCAGCACGGACCCCCCCCCAACCTCCACCCCAGCACGGACCCCCCCCAACCTCCACCCCAGCACGGACCACCCCCCAACCTCCACCCCAGCACGGACCCCCCCCCAACCCCCAACCTCCACCCCGGCACGGCACGGACCCCCCCCAACCTCCACCCCAGCACGGACCCCACCCCAACCTCCACCCCAGCACGGACCCCCCCAACCTCCACCCCAGCACGGACCCCCCCCCAACCTCCACCCCAGCACGGACCCCCCCCAACACCCAACCTCCACCCCGGCATGGCACGGACCCCCCCAACCTCCACCCCAGCACGGACCCCCCCCCAACCTCCACCCCAGCACGGACCCCCCCCCAACCTCCACCCCAGCACGGACCCCCCCCAACCTCCACCCCAGCACGGACCCCCCCCAACCTCCACCCCAGCACGGACCCCCCCAACCTCCACCCCAGCACGGACCCCCCCCCCCCAACCTCCACCCCAGCACGGACCCACAGCCAACCTCCACCCCAGCATGGACCCCCCCAACCTCCACCCCAGCACGGACCCCCCCAACCCCCAACCTCCACCCCGGCACGGCACGGACCCCCCCAACCTCCACCCCAGCACGGACCCCACCCCAACCTCCACCCCAGCACGGACCCCCCCCAACCTCCACCCCAGCACGGACCCCCCCCAATCCCCAACCTCCACACCGGCACGGATCGGACCCCCCCCAACCTCCACCCCAGCACGGACCCCCCCCAACCTCCACCCCAGCACTGACCCCCCCCCCAACCTCCACCCCAGCACGGACCCCCCCCAATCCCCAACCTCCACACCGGCACGGATCGGACCCCCCCCAACCTCCACCCCAGCACGGACCCCCCCCAACCTCCACCCCAGCACTGACCCCCCCCCCAACCTCCACCCCAGCACGGACCCCCCCCCCCAACCCCCAACCTCCACCCCGGCACGGACCCCCCCCAACCTCCACCCCAGCACGGACCCCCCCCAACCTCCACCCCAGCACGGACCCCCCCCAACCGCAACCCCGGCATGGACCCCCCCCCAACCTCCACCCCGGCACGGCACGGACCCCCCCCCAACCTCCACCCCGGCACGGCACGGACCCCCCCCAACCATCACCCCGGCACGGCACGGACCCCCCCCCCCACCTCCACCCCAGCACGGACCCCCCCCCAACCTCCACCCCAGCACGGACCCCCCCCCAACCCCCAACCTTCACCCCGGCATGGCACGGACCCCCCCCCAACCTCCACCCCAGCACGGACCCCCCCCCCAACCTCCACCCCAGCACGGACCCCCCCCAACCTCCACCCCAGCACAGACCCCCCCCCCAACCTCCACCCCAGCACGGACCTCCCCCCCCCAACCCCCAACCTCCACCCCAGCACGGACCCCCCCAACCTCCACCCCAGCACGGACCCCCCCCCCAACCCCCAACCTCCACCCCGGCACGGACCTCCCCCCCCAACCTCCACCCCGGCATGGACCCCCTCCCGGCACTCCCCCGGAGCCCAGCCTACTCTAACCACCCCCGCCGCACACACACACACACAACCCGACACACACCTCTCCTCACGCAATCAGACTGCGGCCACGCCATTGCCTGCCCAGAGCCAACCCCCCAGGCCGTCACTCACCTCCACGCTGGTCGGCGTGAGCCTGGAGCACCGGGTCACGCCGATGAAAAGGAGGTTTGATTCACGTCGACGTGAACGGTCATCACGTCGACGGGACTTCGGCCCATCCGGAAGGGAGAATATCGGCAGGCCGAAAATCGGCTGCCTTGCGCAGACCCGTGACATTCTCCGCGGCAGCGGCGCCATTAACGCCTCGCCGACTTTTCTCCCTTCGGAGACTTCGGCAACCGTCGGGGGCGGGATTCACGGCGGCCAACGGCCATTCTCCGACCCTCTGGGGGGTCGGAGAATGACGCCCCTGATTTCTGAAGAATTGGGTCATTGATTGTTTTAAAGACGGTAAATTGAAGGTACTGGACACGATGCAGTGGCCTCGTTGCGCCCAACTTGGTGTTTGGACGACGCCGTTGAATCCCGCGACAGGCCTCTCATGACATTTGTGATGCCCGAAACATCTCCTGCAAAGTTGCGATCCGGATGTTGCACTCACTGGCCGTGACCCAGATTAGCATATTTAATGGGGGGCTCATTTAAATATACGTTTGATGGATTCACGCAGCACCCAGGGCTCAATGGCAACAGGAACTCCCTGTAAGTACGGCCTCGGCAGAGAGAATCTCCCCGAAGCCCAAAAAAATAGAAAATGCCATTGAATAGCGAGATGTTTCTCAGCACTGCAGCTAGGGCAGCACGGTAGCACAGTGGTTAGCACAGTTGCTTCACAGCTCCAGGGTCCCAGGTTCGATTCCCGGCTTGGGTCACTGCCTGTCTGTAGTCTGCACGTTCTCCCTGTGTCTGCGTGGGTTTCCTACGGGTGCTCCGGTTTCCTCCCACAAGTCCCGAAAGACGTGCCAGTTAGGTGAATTGGGTATTCTGAATTCTCCCTCAGTGTACCCGAACAGGCGTCGGAATGTAACTTCATTGTAATGTTAATGTAAGCCTACTTGTGACAATAAGGATTATTTATTTTTATTTTCTTTGTTATATATCGAGAAATACCCCGCTAAAGGCGGCCAAACATGTTGGGGGCGATTCTCCAATATTGAGCCCAAGTTGACGACGGCGCGAACCGGGCCTGGGTACGACGGATTTTGGCCCCCACAGGGGGCCAGCACAGCGCTGGAGTGGTTCACACCGCTCCAGCCTCCTTACGCGGCGCCAAATGGGCGCCACGCCAACCTGCGCATGCGCGGGGGAATTCTTACGCGCACCGGCCCCGACCCAACATGGGGTCGGTGTTCAGGGGCCGGCCGCGCCAGAAAGTAGGCCCGGGAGGGGGAGAGGTTGGCCCACCGATCGGTGGGCCCTGATCGCGGGCCAGACCCCATCGGAGCCCCCCCCCCCGGTGAACAAGCCCCCCGCCCCCCGACCGTTCCTGCAGAGTTCCCGCCGGCAGCGACCAGGGGTGAACGGCGCCGGCGGGACGCTGCCGTATCAGCGCGGTCGCTCAGCCCATTCGGGCCGGAAAACGGCCCCGCCGATTCCAGCGGCCGGCGCCGCGCCGGCGCAAATGGTGCCGATTCTCCGCACCTCGGAGAATCGCGCGCCATCATCGGGGCGTCATGGCGCAATTGCGGCGATTCACTGGCCCGGCGCAGGGCTCGGAGAATCGCCTCCGGAAGATCTTCGGTTGAATTATGCCCATTGTGTTGGACTTGTGGGCTGGGATTCTCCGTGCACGCGCCGGGTCGGAGAATCACCAGGGGCGTGGGAAATTCCCGCCACGCCCCTCCGATGCAGGGCCGCCGATTCTCTGGCGACCGGAGAATTGGCACCAATCGCGCCCGCGGTCGGGGGCCGCTGAAATAGGCACCTGCGGCGATTCTCCACGGGCGACCGGCTGAACTCCCACTGGCGTAGTTTACATCTGGTAGCACCCGGCGGGAGCTCGGACCCGCGGCCGCGATGGCGCGCATGAGCTGACCCGCTTGCGGCCGTTGTGCACATGAACGGCCGCACGGTCTGGACAGCAGATCCTCGCCGGCAGCCAGAGCTGCAGGAAGCACGCCAGGGCCCTGCAAGCCCCCTGGAAATCAGAGAATCACCCCGGACTTTTGAGGTAAAAGTCCGGAGTGATTGCCGCCCGTTTTCTGGTGGGCGTGGGGATTTAGTCCTCAAAAGGGAGCATCCTGGCCGTGGTTGTTATATAATGCATTTGTCTTAGTGTCCAAAATTGCCCTTAATGTTGGGTCGGGTTACTGGGTTATGGGGATAGGGTGGAGGTGTGGGCTTGGGTAGGGTGCTCTTTCAAAGAGCCGGTGCAGACTCGATGGGCCGAATGGCCTCCTTCTGCACTGTAAATTCTATGGCAAATCAATACTCCGTGGGTGGAATTAGTATAAAATGGGTGATTGCCTATCAGCAGTCAGTCCAATTTACATCCTGCCTGATTTCCTTTTCTACTATCAAGGAGCCATGAAGGGAAGCATGGCATTACTGAGAAATGCTGCATGGCAGATTTGGCTAGGATTCAAGGATATAAATAAAGTCTAAAGTTGCCACACTGTGCATCTGCCTTGACCAGTGAAAATAAAGCTCAGCTGCTAAAATAACAGTGTTAATGCTAAATTGTTCGCATGAAAGTAGAGGGAGAAGTAGTCCTGACCTGAATGATAGACTTTGAGCAGATGTGAGCAGAGTGACCCTGAAGGTCACTCTAGTTTGCTTACAGAAACAGGGCTGCATGCAATGGCATCACTGTTCCTGGGTAGAATGGAAATAATTGGGCAACTCCCCCTGTCAGTCATGGCCGGAGAATGCACTGCTGTAAATCACTGGGATTGAGTTGATGCACATAATTTTTTGTTGTGTAACTGTTTTGTTGTGGAAATAATCGTGCTTTTATCGGGAGATGCTGCTGCAGTTTTGGTCATGCAGTTGATTTGTTGCAGTTTGGGGCGACTCTTTTTAATTAGAGTCTGCAAATATACTTCATTTGATTTGTGGTTATCTGAGTAAATACTGTTTGCTGTAAATTCGGCGTAACACCCTGCTCTGCCTCCAACTCACTGGTGATGTCTGTAAACATTCCAAAGGAATGGGATCCAGGGAATGTGAGTCACAGGTTAATATACTTGGTTGCTTATTGAGTCTAGTATTGTTCACAGGGATGACAGAAGGGATCTGGAGCCTATATTTAAAAAAAAGAAACAAGTCAGAATTAAGACATTGTAGGCCTATGTGTATAATATTAGTTTTAGGTGAGTAAGCTAGGAGGGACTTGTTTGTGGCCATTTTAGAACATGAACTATAAGGATTCTCAGCCACGGTTCCAGAAAAGGAAGACCTTTTTTTCAGGAGTTGGTTGTGAGGCGCTTTATTGATAATTGTGCATCTGGCCTGGAAAATACTTTAATAAAATACCAACAAGTGTTTACTCAGCAGGGTTGTATTTTGTGGGATTGATAGGCAAGAAGGAATTGGCTTCATTTTCGCAGACTGAAGGCCATTATTAATGGTAACAGTTTTGCCCAGTGGGTGGTCATGAATGGATTTCAATCTGCACGCTCCTCAATATATTAATGATCTGGTTGACAAAATGGAAATGGGAACTGCTGAAAATACAATCAGGCAACATCTATGGAGAGAGAAACGGAGTTACATGTTTCAGATCGATGATGTTTTGTCAGAACTGGTGGGGGAAAAGGGCAGAGCTGTGACAGGCTGGGTGGCAGGAGAGTTTAAACGAAGAAAGGGCTGATGGTGCAAGGCCAAAGTAGATGAAAATGGAACAAATAAAGAAACAAAAGGTGTGTCAGAGAAAGTTTAAATGGGGAAAAGTCGAATCATCACCAACAACTACCCTCCCCCAAAATAGGGAAGAAGTTATGATCTGAAAATGCTGAACACGGTGTTGAACTCTGAAGAGTGCAAAGTGCCAAATTGGAAGGTGAGGTGCTGACCCTTGAGCTTATATTGAGGTCAAAGACAGAGTGGGAATTAAAATGCTGGCACAGTGAGGTTGGCAGGTTGAATAGAAATGTTTCACAAAGGGATCATCCAATCTGTATTTGGTCTATAGAAGAGACCATATAATGATCAGCAAATATAGTCAACTGCATTGAAAGAAGCACAAGTAAATTGTTTCAAATGGGCGGAGTGTTTGAGGCTTTGGACAGTGAGGACAGATGATGTAAAAGAGCAAGTATTACACCTCTTGTGTTTGCGAGGGAGATGCAATGGGAAGATAAGCGTGTGCGTGGGGTAGTGGAGGAGTGGACCAGAGTATCACAGAGGGAACAAAGCCTTTGGAATGTTGAAAAGGTGGGGAAAATGTATTTGGTGGTGACAAAATGCTGAAGGTGGCAAACAAGCTGTCAGAGGATGGCTAATTGAATGAGGAGGCCGGTTTAGCTCAGTTGGCTGGACAGCTGGTTCATGATGCAGAGCGAGGCCTAGAGCTCGGGTTCAATTCCCGTACCGGTTGAAGTTATTCAGGAAGGCCCTGCCTTCTCAAGCTTGCCCCTTGCCAGAGGTGCGGTGATCTTCAGGTCAAATCACCACCAGTCAGCTCTCCCCCTCAAAGGGGAAAGCGTCATCTGGTACTAGTGTGACTCTATTTTTACTCTCATTGAATGAGGACGCTGGTGGGGTGGATGGCGAGAACAAGGGGGACCATGTCATGGTTCTGAAAGAGAAGGGGAGAAGTGAGAGCAAAAATCCAGGAAGTTGAGCGGATGTTACAACTTTATCTGGCCAGATGTTTGTAAAATGAAACCCATCATGCTCCTACTGCGCCCTGATCAGAAGCAGGATGGACATCTGCTGATAATTGGAAAGTGGAGTTTCAAAGAGCATTGCATGTGAAAGACTGAAGGCTACCACACATAATAAATGTATTCATGGACCAGGAAAAGGCACCAATACAGAAACATCCTGGAAGTAATTATGTTTGAAACCAGAAACAAAGGATAAATAAACTATGACAGGCTCCAGCGCATATGACATTTGAACCAATCCATTGACCTGCTGTTACAAACTTATTATCTAGACAGATTAACTTCCTGCTACATTAAACAGTGGTACTGCACCATGTACTCTACATACCTTGAGAAATGTTTATACCATCTGTAAAAACTGTGGAAGGCATCTTTTATTTCTTAGAACCCAAGAATTTGTTCCCCAGAGATTTCTCTTATCTTTTGGGCATTCTCTTCTTTGCCAATCTAATTATTTTAAATTCCATACTGTTCTCCTGGAGATGTAGTGTGCACCCTGTCTTTTACAGGAAAAATACATGGCACCACAGTGCCATTTGGTTTATGTGCAAATTCCCCCATCTCATTATTGAAGGGATTGGATTCTTAAGCCTGAATTTACTCAATGATGGATAGGGATTCTGGCTTATTGAAAATGGCATTGAAACCCTGGTTCTGGAAGGCCAGTCCCCAAACCAGCACCCGCTATTTTTGTCTGATGATATGGTGGGGAGGGAGGGGTGGGTATATGGAGAAGTGTTGTAGTTTGCACACCCATGGCTCATGGAGGCAGCTGCTTTTGTTAAAGTTCAGCGCGCTTCAGTCATATCTTACCCTCACAAGTCACATGTCCAAAGCATGACTTGTTCACTTTCGACATTTCAGAAGAAAGTCTAAAGTTAGTGGACTTGTTTGGAGTGTTAGGGTACCTTTTTTGATAGGTCCAGAGACACCTTTGGGAGAGATAGGTTGCCCTTTGGTAGAGGTCAATTCCCCTTTGGGGTTGTTAAAAATAGACACGAATATGAGTAAAATGTGAGTAAACTAATTGGAACTGTCAACAGATCTGTCAATCCATCAAGGAAACAACCAAAGCTCATTGGAACTGTCAAGCTGTCAAGCAATTTAAATTTCCTGGCCTTTTAATTAGAACAAAAGGTCAGATTGCAGGTTAAAAGCATCAGTATTTGCTATTTCACGCTGTCTATTAACATAAGCCTGACGGTTATCATTGTATGATTTGTGCTGCTTGCCTGATTTTACAAATGGAGGTTTCTGTTCGTTCACACTTTGATTGATTGTTCCAAGTGGTTATAAAGTATTTGCTCTGAAATTGTGAATATAAGTGTCTGTTGTTATAAGGAATAAAGTGGTTCAAAGAACTAAAATGTGGTGAATGAGTTTTTATCAATGAAAGTGCTTTGTTTTAATAGTTAACTCACCAACAGACATTAGGGGCGAAATTCTCCGGAAACGGCGCGATGTCCGCCGACTGGCGCCCAAAACGACGCAAATCAGACGGGCATCGCGCCGCCCCAAAGGTGCGGAATCCTCCGCATCTTTGGGGGCCGAGCCCCAACCTTGAGGGGCTAGGTTGGCGCCGGATGAATTTCCGCCCCGCCAGCTGGCGGGAAAGGCCTTTGGTGCCCCGCCAGCTGGCACGGAAATTACATCTCCGGGCGGCGCATGCACGGGAGCGTCAGCGGCCGTTGACGGCATTCCCGCGCATGCACATTGGAGGGAGTCTCTTCTGCCTCCGCCATGGTGGAGACCGTGGCGGAGGCGGAAGGGAAAGAGTGCCCCCACGGCACAGGCCCGCCCGCGGATCGGTGGGCACCGATCACGGTCCAGGCCATGGTGGGGGCACCCCCCGGGGCCAGATCGCCCCGCGCCCCTCCCCAGGACCCCGGAGCCCACCCGTGCCGCCTTGTCCCGCCGGTAAGGTAGGTAGTTTAATTTACGCCGGCAGGACAGGCATTTTAGCGGCGGGACTTCGGCCCATCCGGGCCGGAGAATCGAGCGGGGGGGCCCGCCAACCGGCGCGCCGCGATTCCCCCCACCCCTGCCGAATATCCGGTGCCGGAGACTTCGGCAACCGGCGGGGGTGGGATTCACGCCAGCCCCCGGCGATTCTCCGACCCGGCGGGGGGTCGGAGAATCTCGCCCTAGAACTTTATTTTGTTTCCTCTCAGTGTGAGAATTAAGGTTGGCATTTGGTGGATACTGGGTGAGTTGGCGTGCAGGGTGTAAAGGCAAAGAATGCTGGGGCATGAGTTGACATCAAGCTGGCAAGGGGCTGTAAAGGGCCTTGGAGGTTGGCGGAAGGGTGTAGGTTGGCATTCAGGTTGTGATAGGCAATGAGGGGGTTGACACAAGGTCATAGATTATTATGGAAGGTCTGAGGCACAATGGGGGGGTCACTAGTTGGGCATAGGTTGGCATCGGGATGTGAGGAGCCGTAGAGATTGTATGGGGAGCATGAGGTTGAAAGGGTTGGCATTGGTGGGGCATGCAGAGTATGTGGAAGGTGACGGGAATTTGAGAGAGTCAAGGATAGAGAGCTGCTTTTTGTTTGATTATTTTGTTTTGCAGCAGCAGGGACGAAGTGCCAGATTACCAAGGCTGACCTTTCACCTAGCGTGCCTCTGCACCCGACAACCTCTGAAAAACAATTTTCAGGAGCGGTTGTTAACCACGTAATTTTCTTGTGTCATTTCTTCGGCTACGTGAGTTAATCACTATCCTAAGAAAACACAGTGTCAAACCATGGGCACCATGGTAGCACAGTGGTTAGCACTGTTGCTTCACAGCTTCAGGGTCCCAGGTTCGATTCCCAGCTTGGCTCACTGTCTGTGTGGAGTCTGCACGTTCCCCCGTGTCTGCGTGGGTTTCCTCCGGGTGCTCCCGTTTCCTCCCGCAAGGCCCGAAAGACGTGCTGTCAGATGAATTGGATATTCTTTATTTTTGTTTTTGAATTTAGGGTACCCAATTTCTTTTTTCCAATTAAGGCGCAATTTAGCGTGGCCAATCCACCTCACCTGCACATCTTTGGGTTGTGGGGGTGGAAACCCACACAGACATGGGGAGAATGTGAAAACTCCACATCGACAGTGACCTGGGGCCGGGATTCGAACCCGGGTCCTCAGCGCCGCAGTACCAGTGCTAACCACTGCGCTGCATGCCGCCCTTGAATTGGATATTCTGAATTCTCCCTCTGTGTACCCGAACAGGTGCCGGAATGTGGCGACTAGGGGCTTTTCGCAGTAACTTCATGGCAGTGTCAATGTAAGCCTATTTGTGACAATAAAGATTATTAAAAAATACATTGTCGGTGAACATCCTTCCTCAGGAATTATTAAAATGAGTTGCAAATATTGTAAATAATGTGCGTTGTTTTTTTCCATGAAAGGTGGGTTAAGAGGAGCTTTAAACTGAGAGGAAAAACCTTCTGTTCACTGTTGAGTCTCTTGGGATTAATTCATAGCATTATCAAGCATTATCAAAGTTATGCAAATTAGGACCATCCATGGTAAAAGCTGTTTCGGAATTTTGCAAGGTCTCCCACACAAGACACGCCCTTTACATTGTAACTGTAAACATCTTAGAATGTTAGCCAAAGGCCAGCAGGTACTCTCCAGAGGAGCAGGCCCAGATCCTGGGTTGAGATAAGCCAAATGTTACATTCCATATTCATGATGTCTGTTAATAACAACTTGGAGAGACCCATTTATATTTCCTCCATCATCAATGCTAATCTCTTTACATGACATAGTTCTCTGAAATACAGTAACTCATTTGTGTAGATCCTTTTCGCGATAATGCAATGTAAATTACACACCTGTCATCAAGAATATCCAGTATTGAAAGGTTGGGCAGTACCAGTGTGAAGCCCACATTAGAATTCCTGACTGTGAGTGGGTGAATTTGCATTTGTACATTTGCATGTCTTAATGTGAAGATTGCAAGTACACCTGTAGCTGATAGACTAAAGACACCTAATAGCTTGCTTTGAATTCCCCCGCACAACTGAGCTATCACGATACAAAACTATGTGAGAGAGAAATTGGTCGGGTTTTACCGGCTGTTCAATCTGGCGGGAAACTCCGGTCCCATACCCGCACGGGTTTCCCGTTGACGAGAGGTGCTGTCCCTCGGAAATCCCATTGAAAACGCGGGACCGGTAGATCCAGCGGGCGGGCAACCTCCCCCTCTGAAAACCAAGCGGCGGGTGGTCAGTAATTCACACCCAATTTATGACACATCAGGCGAGATTCTCCGATATTGAGGCCAAGTGTTCGCGCCGGCGTGAAAGCCGTCGCGTTTCATGATGGCGCGAACAGGGCCCAGGCACAACCTATTCTGGCCCCCACAAGGGGCCAGCACGGCGCTGGAGCGGTTCACGCTGCTCCAGCCTCCTTACGCAGCGCCAAATGGGCGCTGCGCCAACCTGCGCATGCGCAGTTGGGGCAGCTCAATCCTGCGCATGCGCAGTTGGGCCGCGCCACCCTGCGCATGCGCGGGGAACTTCTTACACACGCCGGCCCGACCCAACATGGGGTTGGTGTTCAGGGGCCGGCCGCGCAAGGAAGTAGGCCCGAGGGGGGGAGAGGCCGGCCCGCCGATCGGCGGGCCCCGATCGCGGGACAGACCCCATCGGAGGCCCCCCCGGTGAAGTAGCCCCACTCCCTTCCCCACAGGCCGCCCCCCCAGCATTCCCGCAGAGTTCCCGCCGGCAGTGACCAGGGGTGAATGGCGCCGGCGGGACTGTCATTTTTTTCACCGGCCGCTCAGCCCGTCCAGGCCGGAGAATCACCGCTCGCCGTTTGCGGTGATTCTCCAAGCGGCCCCGCGCGATTCTTGCGACGCTGGTTTTGGGGGGGGGGGGTGGTAGAATCGCGTGCGGGTGTCGGGGCAGCATGGTGCGACTTGCGCGGCACCCTGGCGATTCTCCCACTCGGCGTGGGGGGAGGGGGGAGAATACCGCCCATCAGATATCTGCTTCATTAAATGTGTAACATTTGACCTACGGATGGCTTAATGTGTTGCCTGGTACGGTATTAAGCAGCATAGCGTAGCCCAGTAAGTTTCCAAATACAATAACTATTTTCTCTTGTATTGGTTGATCTGAGCCCAGTGGAAGCTCTGGCGACACATTACCCTCATGACCACTGGCTGAGATGATAGAAAATTCCAGCAGGTTAGTGTCGTGTTATGTACTCTGGGATAACACAGGCTGCAACTGGATGCAGCTTTAACCAAAAGATACTCCAGACCTTGAAGTTAGTTCAATCTGATTTATTAAATCAGTAGCACTGTTAGCACAGTTCTCTATGAGTTCGACTCTCTGGTAACCTAAGGGTGGTTACTCTGCCTGACTGAACCAGACTAGCTCTTAGCCATGTGCTGGAGGTGTGATACTGTAAATACACCCGGACTCACTGTGTAGATGTTCATTAGTGGAAAGAGGCAGAGTGTGAGTGCCTTGTGCCTTTGTGAGATACCACCCCTGAGTGTCCTGCCTGCTCATTGGTCATGTCCTGTTCTCTGTGTTCATTAGCTGCCTGTCTGTATCTCATCATGTCTGCATATCATGACAGTTTGTGCTTCTGAATGTAATCCAGTTGCTTATGTGTTTGCAAATATCGGAAAATAGTGAGATAGAATCTGGCTATGATATCCCCAACTCTCAGCGTTAGGTTCAAAAATGAAAATTTGGCCTACTTAAGCTGAGATGCTGGAGCTATGTTGGTGCCTGAGGAACTATACCCAGCAAGAGGCCCAAGATTGAAGCGAGGAGGGAAGAACACTGGAAGACTATGATATTCACCATTGGTGCCCTAAAGATTAGTTGGACTCAAAAAAAAAAGTGTCTTCCAGATGTTTTCCATCTGCTTCAGTGGGAAAAATGCCTTGAACCATTGAAAACAGCTTGAACTTTAACTTTACCATTTATGTTTCCAATGAAAACAAATAGCCACGTAATGTTGACATCAGCATGGACAGGGCATATTCCTAAAAATTCACTGCCTGTATTTTTCAACCGAATAGCTTTACATGTATTAATGGTCAAGTTTATGTTTAATTTAACTCAGCACGTGCATTAAACCAAGCAGTGCACACGCATGCACCAATGGAATAACAACTTGATGCACAACATTAGTTGATTATCGAGAACTGACCAATTAAGAAGTCAGTATTCCGCATAAGAATGATGGGAGTTACCACATTCTATCAATCCAACCATAATTCATAAGTAAATCCATCTGAGTTTCTTGGGGTAAGATTTTTCCCAGGATGGAAGTTACAATTCCTGCTGAGATTTAAGGCATGTATGATTATTTACGAACCATCATTAGTGGGAAATGATCTGTACCAGTCTGTAGTGTACCAGTAAATATCACTTACATCACAATCCAGAGATCAGAGGCTAAGTCTCAAGGGTATCTCATACTTGGATCTGCTGACTTTGATTTCACGGACTTTAAACCCCATTAGGTTTTAAGTGTTCATAGCAGTAAGTGAATCTTTTTTGCCAACATTTGATAATGGAGAAGATTTGTACATTAAATGAATTGTTTCATTAATTTAAAATGGAGATGCATATCTTCCAATGCAGGGCAGGTTGACGGGTTCATATAATTATCGTAAACTTCAAGCTCAAGGATTATGCTGATTATCTGAAATTCAAAATTGGACTGCTGCCTTAAACTCACTTAAAGGCATCTATTATCATTTTAAATAGATCTCACGTATTGACACTGTAAAAACCTGCTCTGTCCACATCCATTTTCCAGCATTTCTGGTGTTAGGAACAGAAGCAAAAGTTTGGCAGAGAAATTGGAACTATGTTGTGACGAGTTTTCAGGCACAATGTGGACACCTAAGGCCCCAGAGCGGAGGGTAGAAAACACGCATAGCCATTTGGGTTGAAAGCACGGCACCTGCTATCTTAGATAATGATAAAAAAGGGGCATTGTTAGCCCATGCCTGGAGCAAGCATTAACTTCTTTCCATATGCAAATATAGACAGAAATATTTGTTTGAGGCCCCGACTGCATTGTTTTGTGCAGAGGCAGTCAGTGCCACCTTGATTGAGAATCAATATTTGTTTTGTCTTCTTTGGTGGTTTCCTCCCTCACCTTTGGCTTCATGCTAACTTTCCATCGCTCCACTTGTAGTATCGAGCATGGGAGGGGGATGCTGCAATAGAGATTACAAGCAGCTATGTTATTTGGGCAGAAACATTATTTACAGTTTATCTTCAAAATTACTTTTAAAATCAGCACAAGAAAATAGCCTCACAAAATTAAGAATGTGCCCATCTCTTTTTTACAGGTCTTGCTCTTTCCCACCACCTTCTCTCCCTCTTCCTCACTTCCTCATCTCTCTTCAATCATGTATACTTTTCTCTTGAGCCTATCATTACTGCAAACGTTAAGGTTTCCCCTGTATCCATATAACCTGGACCTAAGCTGATTTTCCTCCTTACTCTGATCTTCCTACTGTTAACCTGTAACCCCTCATGTATTTGCCTGGTTTGCAGGATAGGTCTCATGAGGAAAGGTTGAGGGAGCTAGGGCTTTTCTCTTTGGAGCGGAGGAGGATGAGAGGCGACTTAATTAAGGTTTATAAAATGATGAGGGGGATAGATAGAGTGGACGTTCAGAGACTATTTCCTCGGGTGGATGTATCTGTTATAAGGGGGCATAACTATAAGGTTCGAAGGTGGGAGATATAGGAGGGATGTCCGAGGTAGGTTCTTTACTCAGAGAGTGGTTAGGGTCTGGAATGGACTTCCTGCTGTGATAGTGGAGTCGGACACTTTAGGAACTTTCAAGCGGTTATTGGATAGGTACATGGAGCACACCAGAATGACAGGGAGTGGGATAGCTTGATCTTGGTTTCGGACAAAGCTCGGCACAACATCGAGGGCCGAAGGGCCTGTTCTGTGCTGTACTGTTCTATGTTCTATGTCTATGTTCCATTTGATAACTCTGACATTTTCAACAATTTATCTGAACAACTTTGTTTGTAGTCATCAAATAAATTGTCTCAAAATCCTTTTCAGTGAATGTTCCTCAGAAGGGGAACCTTGGGCGAAATTCTCCCCCAACGGCACGATGTCCGCCGACTGGCGCCAAAAACGGCGCCAATCAGACGGGCATCGCGCCGGCCCAAAGGTGCGGAATGCTCCGCATCTTTGGGGGCCGAGCCCCAACATTGAGGGGCTAGGCCGCCGCCGGAGGGGTTTCCGCCCCGCCAGCTGGCGGAAATGGCGTTTGTTGCCCCGCCAGGTGGCGCGGAAATACGGCGCATGCGCGGGAGCGTCAGCGGCCGCCGACAGTTTCCCGCGCATGCGCAGTGGGGAGAGTCTCTTCCGCCTCCGCCATGGTGGAGGCCGTGGCGGAGGCGGAAGGGAAAGAGTGCCCCCACGGCACAGGCCCGCCCGCGGATCGGTGGGCCCCGATCGCGGGCCAGGCCACCGTGGGGGTACCCCCGGGGTCAGATCGCCGCGTGCCCCCCCCAGGAACCCGGAGCCCGCCCACGCCGCCTGGTCCTGCCGGTAAATACCAGCTTTGATTTACGCCGGCGGGGCAGGCAATTTCTGGGCGGGACTTCGGCCCATCCGGGCCGGAGAATTGAGCGGGGGTGTCCCGCCAACCGGCGCGGCCCGATTCCCGCCCCCGCCCAATCTCCGGTACCGGAGACTTCGGCGGGGGCGGGATTCACGGTGGCCAACGGCCATTCTCCGACCCGGCGGGGGGTCGGAGAATGACGCCCCTTATGTCTGGATTGTGAGCTATTCATCTGGATCCAGCACCAAAGATATATGTATGTATGTGGAAGATGCATCATACACCACCTCGCTCTTGCGGTATTTATTTTAGTAATTTAGTTGTACTACATCAATGGGAAAGCCAGTGTTGTGTGAACATTAAACACTATACTCATATTTCTACCTACTCATGGACAATGATACAGGGGATTACCCCAGTAAATACTTCGGCTGTAATGATAATGGGCGCGATTCTCCGGCCTCATTGGGCTCTCGCTCAAGCGAAACAAAACCGGTCAATAGCGGGAGAGGCAGAAAACACGAACCACTCCAAGTGCCAAACAGTTTGCGATGCAACCGTCCTGCTCCCATTGGCGAAATTAGGGTCTCGCAGGTGTCTATTCACTCGTGCTGCCTGGTGTAAGCCATTGACCTTTTTCCTGCACTGAAGGCCAGTCCTCCTGGTCACACTCCCGGCGCTCACGGCCACAGCCACCTCGTCCCAGGCAGTACTCACTACCCGATGGCTGACCCTCCAGGACTCTCGGGGAAACAGGACGTCCCTCCTGGTCTCCAGATCTGCATCCCCGAGTCTTGGGGCTCGTCTCCTGGGCGCCATTGTTGTGAGCTGGCTGGGGTTGGCTGAGCAAGCGCAGCTTAAGTGCGTGACCTTGTTAGCGGGGGGCTGGCGAGCGCAGTGCTGGCAAATCGGCTGGTGATCCATCATTTGCGGCGAGAAACCCGTGGGGCCTCATTAAGTGGATCAATTAACGTTGGTGGCCTTGCCGGGCGAGCACTGGGAAGCTCGTGGCAGTTCCCGCTCCCTTCCACACTTAAACATTTTTCCAGAGAATCGTGCCCAATTTGTTTGTGTGAAATCTGTTTGTAATTATTTTACCTGAGATTAATGAACTCAGTTAATTGAACTGATTTGCTGGGATTCTCCAACCCCCCCCCCCCCGCCGGGTCGGAGAATCCCCGGAGGGGGAGGCGCGAATCCTGCCCGCCACCCCTCCGCCGTCCACCTAGCCCCGAAAATGCGGAGAGTTCCGCACTTTGGGGGGCTGTTGGCACCTGAGTGGTTGGCGTCAGTTTTCCCGCCGGCATGAGGACTTAGCCTCCAGACAGGAGAATCCCACCCACGATGTCTCTAATAAATGAACTGGGATGAACTTTGAATGAATGTGTTAACATTCACTTACCAGAATTCTATGGTATAATTTTTTTGAAAATACTTTGACTAATATCACAAAAGCTGGCTCTTGTGTAGGTTTAGGGTTATAGGTTTAAACTTTAAGCTCATATCCAGACAAATAGCCTACTGCAGTACTGAAGGAGTGTTGCATTCTCAAATGCAACCTTTCAGATGAGACCTTACTGTTTGCTTACTCCAGTGGTTTAGGTCACCATTAAAGATACTGGAGTTCTCCGAATACTATGATCACCAACATTACGAAGTACAGCTTAACACAAATCTTTGTGCTACAGGCAAAGCGATTGCCGTATTTGCCTATGTAATAGAAAACCCCTTCTACGTAAAGTACTTCTGAGAGCTGATGAGGTGTTTTGTAAATATGAATCTTTCTTCTGGGTGTTTTTACCGAAGTACTCCTTCTTGAGTTGGGACCATGAGAATGAGATTTAGACATAGAGGCCTCAGCTGACCATATGATTTAAAGAAAAGTCAATGTATGTTATTAATATTTTCCAAAGTATGGGAGGATCTTCTGAATGAAGACGACAGTCTGTTCAAACCAAAATGTAACTTTTAGTTCAACAGATCTGTGACACACATCTGTGTTTTTTGGGATAGTTTCTTAGTGCAGCACGTTCCAGATCCAACCAGAGAGCAAGCTATTCTAGATCTGGTAGCAGAGAATCATTGAATTTACAGTGCAGGAGGAGGCTATTCGACCCATAGAGTTTACACCGGCCCTTGGAAAGAGCAATCTACTTAAGCCCATACATCCACCCTATCCCCATAACCCAGTAACCCCACCTAACCTTTTTGGACACTAAGGGCAATTTAGCATGGCCACTCCACTGACCTTGCACATCTTTGGACTGTGTGAGGAAACCGGAGTACCCGGAGGAAACCCATGCAGACACAAGGAGAATGTTCAGACTCCGCACAGACAGTGACCCAGGCCGGGAATCAAACCTGGGACCCTGGAGCTGTGAAGCAACTGTGCTAACCACTATGCTACCGTGCTGCATGCAATGTGATGGGATTAATTAATGAGCCTATAGTAAAATAGCCCCCTTGGAAGCAATGATCATAACTCCATTATGTTTTGTATTCAGTTGAGGGAGAAAAGAGTGGGTCTAAAACTAGTGTTTTAAATTTACATACAGCCAATTATACGGGTATGAAGCCGAAGCTGCCTCAAGTGAACCAGGAAATTATGTTAAGTGATAGATCAATAGAGATGGATTGGAAGACACTTAAGGTAATTAGCATGGATAAAGACCTGGGGCGGGTTTCTCCCCTACCCGGTGGGGCGGGGAGTTCCGGCGTAATGGAGTGGTGGAAACCACTCTGGCGTTGGGCCGCGCCAAAGGTGCGGACGTCTCTGCACCTTTAGGGGCCAAGCCCTCACCTTGAGGGGCTAGGCCCACGCCGGAGTGGTTTCCGCTCCGCCGGCTGGCGGGAAAGGCCTTTGGCGCCACACCAGCCGGTGCCGAAAGGTCTTCACCGGGCAACGCATGCGCGGGAGCACCAGCGGCTGCTGATGCCATCCCCGCGCATGAGCAGGGGAGGGGGTCTCTTCCGCCTCCGCCATAGTGAAGACCATGACGAAGGCGGAAGAAAAAGAGTGCCCCCACGACACAGGCCCGCCTGCGGATCGGTGGGCCACGATCGCGGGCCAGGCCACTGTAGGGGCATCCCCCGGGGCCAGATCGCCCCGCGCCCCCCCAGGATCCTGGAGCCTGCCCGCGCCGCCTTGTCCCGCCGTTCAAAAGGTGGTTCAATCCACGCCGGCGGGAGAGGATTGACAGCGGCGGGACTTCAGCAGCGTAAACAATGTGAAATTGGGGCTGGGAGTGGGAAAGGGCAAAGGAATCACTTGTTGGAGGCCGAACAGTAGGATTAGAGGGGAAAGAGCGCTGTTGGATGCGGAGGAAAGTAGCCGTGATCAGTTGGTGTCAGCCTTTTTGTCATGGTTGATCTCTAGGTCTACCTTTGCTGAGCGTGTGGGTGGCACGGTGGTGCAGTGGTTAGCACTGCTGCCTCACGGCGCTGAGGACTCATGTTTGATCCCAGCCCTGGGTCACTATCCATGTGGAGTTTGCACATTGTAGCTTTTCAATGAAGGCTTTATTACTAAGTCGTGGTTTTGAGTGTTGTGTCGTGTCATTACACTAGTTTAACTCTCTTGTATTGGGGCATTAGGAGTGTTTTGTTCATAAACAAGTTGATAGTTGAACCTAAAACCCTGGTGTGTCTGTGTAAGTATGCCCTTCATAAAATCTTGAAATCATGAACTAACTGTAAGAGTAAACGGAGCTTGCACTTCTTCCAAAAATAATCACAGACCGCACCAATTTCGAGGCCATTATCCCAATTTTGTTACTGTTGACCTTTTGCACATCCTCAATCAACTTCATGCCTTCAGCAGCCTGGGGCATAAGCTCTCGAATTCCTTCCCTAAATATCTCTACCCCAACGTTTCTTCTCCTTTAAGACGCCACTTAAAACCAATTTGCTTGACCAAGCCTTTGGTCACATGTCCCCTTATTGGATTTGGTGTCTCAATTTGTTTGAATGTGAAGCACCTTGGAATGTTTTACTACATTGAAGGCCCCATATCAATTCGCATTGTTGCTGCTGTTGTTGCAGTCGTAGTGGCCAAATGTGTCGCTGAAGAAGCAAAATATTAAGTTATCATTGTAGCGGTGACTACTGTCATCTTTGTCCTCAGGCAATTGCTGGAGGTTCATTTTAATTTTACACGTTCTTGGACGCTTTCCCCAATCTGCAAACCATCTTGTCAAGGTCACCCTTGGTACCTGACACCTAATTATTTGTGAATGTATCAAAGATGTTTGCTGCCACAGACTAAAGCGGCTTTCTGGCCTGTGATTGCGAGGCTGACATTACCCAGCAGCAAAGCTAGTTTTCACTGTTTCCAGCCTGGTGGCATGTCCTGTAGGAAAATAACTATTTGACACCACGTTAATTTGCAGAGTGACTTCTCACTTGACTTCCTTTGCTTAGTACCCAGCAACAAGATTTTGGACCAGTTGTTCCCACTGACTAATTGGAAAGAATGCAATCACAGTGAACAGCTGAAGGTCGAGTGGTTCAAGGGCGTCCTCAATTTTCCGTTCAGAACTGTTGAGCTTGGTTGAACATGCCTTGGCAACACTGCACCTGGCTAATATTTATTCCTCAACCAACATCACTAAAAATTATATTACGTGGCCATCATCACATTGCTGTTCTTGGGAACTTATTGTGTGCAAATCGGCTGCTATCTTTCCGACATTACAGCACTTCAGGTATACTTAATTAGCTGTAAAAGTGCTTTGGGATGTTCAGAGGTAGTGAAAGGCAACACTCTATATAAATCCAAGTCTTTCTTTCTTTGTTATCTGGACTGTGAGACACTTTAACAGCACTGAGATAATTTATCAACTACAATGTGGACATTAATCACGTACTGGTCAATTAGCTGTCCATTCTCCTCCTTGTTAAAACTTTCTGTTGGCAGGGTCCAATGTTATTGCTTGATTTGTACTCATGTCGACATCAGAAGGTTTGTCATTGTCTACTCATAAGGCCCCTGTATTTGTGCATAATACTGTGTCCAAAATCTCACTGATAATGAGAGCTCCCATTAGTTTCAAATGTCAAACGGATCTTATATCATTAATGATTTAAAGAGATAATACCAAACCATTAGAGTTATAACTAAGAGAGTGAGTGAAACAAGGAGACAGTGCAGCGATTTTCCTGGGGCTTGTTGTGATATTGTGTGCATGCCATTGTAATGTAAAGGTGCTCAGCAGAGCAAGGCTTAACATGGGATAGGAGGATAACACAACCCATGGTATGATGTATAGAGTCACTTGATAAGAGACTGAGAGAAATGGCTGGAGAGAACATTCTAGAAGCAGCCTACCTGCATGCAAGCAGCACTATGCAAGACAGTAACCAGGGATCTGTAAATAGTTAAAGACTAACAAGAAGATCTCCTCATTGAGACATCGAAAGAACCCCATGTTGCAACAGAGCTCGAGATAATGCAGCACCAAACTGACTGCAGGATGTTGTGTGACTTTGGAATAAGATCCCAGAGGAAGGCATATTAAAGGAAGCATTATCCAATGTCTAATCCATGCTGTACATCAGCAGTAATTATTTAATGTTTGCAGTGAAAATGTGATTAAGGGAAATGATGCTCTTGGCCAGGAGCCTTGTTCCCCAATCCTTTTCTCTCAGGAGGTGTTGGGTTTCAAAAATGTAAGAGTAGAAAGCAGGAATTAGGGAAAGGAACAAAAACCCCTGAGACTGATCGCAGGTCACCTTGCACGTGACGGCAGAATGATTGATGTTCTGTTGACAGAGAGTGTGCAGTTCAAAGCTTTCATTTGCTCTTTCCGAGAAAACGACAGAACAAATAGAACATCGACTTGAAATTTGAAATAAGGCACTTTCATTGTCATATTTTGTTACGTTAGAAATGTAATTTAATTTGTGACAATTTACAGAGTGTACAGAATATCATAATTTGCAGTGTATCTTTGAGCCAGATCAAAGGCAGGGAGTGTATTTAAGTATTTTAAGAAGAATAAAGGATTTTGTGGTCAGTAACAAAATTACCTTGCTGCCCAAACCAGTTCTAGCGATCACTATAACATGGATTTCCCCTTGCTGATGGCAGTTTCAATCTGCCGGCAATTCAGGGGGGTTTCTTGGTGCCAGCATGCAGTCAGCCACATTGAATTATTCGCACCCAGAAAACCACGAAGTTAAAAGCACTTAATGTCACAAAATCAAAGGATTGTTACAGGGCAGGAGGAAGCCATTCGGCCCATCGCCGATACACTTTCTGCTCCGAATGAGCAATTCACTTAATGCCGTTCTCCTGCCTTCTCACCGTCCACTTTGAACTTAAATTTTCATGTAGCAAAGCCAGTGATTACGATTGGATTAAGATAGAAACTTAAGTAAGATAATAAACCGTTGGAAAATATTTTTAAGCGATGGATTTGCTTCCTTTCTATAGAGAAATTTGATTTCCATAAATAAAAAAAACATCTTCTCAGCGTCAGTGTGGGTGAAGTCAGTCAAAGAATCATAGAATGGGTACAGCATAGAAGCAGCTGAAATTCGGCCCATTGTTTTTGTGTCAGCTCTCTTGCAGGAGTAATTCAGCTTGTCTCGCTCCTCCTAGCACACTAATAAAATCCTGATAGCACCTTATTCAATGCGGTCTAACATTTGTCAAGAGTTTTTGCAACAAGACTAACAGTGTAAGGGTAGAGGTTTTCATCAATTCAATTGATTTCAAATTGATTGCAATCTGGGGTTGCGGAGTGGGAGTGTGCCTCAACAGCGCATCCTCTGGAGAAATGTAGAATTACTGACCACAGTTTCTGACTTTTCATGCTGTTCCAAGCATGTGCGGACTCCAGACGCTGCTGTCAGCTTCAGTGGAGTTATCAATGCAAATGTTGATGGTCTTACTACAAAACCTGGGCCAGGAGAAAAGATCCTTGTTGTTTGAAAGTTCCGATGAAAGGTCTTTGACCTGAACCATTAAACCTTTCTTTGTCCTTGGCTGCTCCTAACTTGCAGAGTGCTTCCAGGTTTTACCTTCCTATGTATAATCGCTTATGGTCACAAGTAGGCTTCAATGAAGTTACTGTGAAAAGCCCCTAGTCGTCACATTCCGGCGCCTGTTCGGGGAGGCTGGTACGGGAATTGAATCCGCGCTGCTGGCCTTGTTCTGCTTTACAAGCCAGCTGTTTAACCCACATATGTGACACCATTGTTTAATTTTCTTTCGGTTCATAATGGTGATTAACACTGAGGTCGCCATCAGTTCCATCAGCCAATGATGACTCTCATGGTGGAGGAATTGATCTTTCATTGATAATAATAATTATCTTTTATTGTCACAGGTATGAAGTTACTGTGAAAAGCCCCTAGTCGCCACATTCTGGCGGCTGTTCGGGAATTGAACCCGCGCTGCTGGACTTGTTCTGCATCACAAACCAGCTGTCTAACCCACTGAGCTGAACCAGACTGAGGTGATTCAAGTTTCCCCAGAATTATTGTTCCTGTTTCTTTGTTGGAATGGTCCAGAAAAGCAATAACAATGTCTGAAGCCCTGATTCCCAATCATCAACGAATACCTATCAAAACATGTTGTGACCTGTGGCTTGACTAGCCGCACTCAACCTCAGAGTTTGAAGGTTTTGGGTTCCAATCCCAGTCTATAGATTTGAGCACTAACGTGTAGGCTCACACTGCAGTGAGATACTGGCCAGAATTCTCCAGCTGTTCACTGGCGGTGGGATTCACTGGTTCCGTCGGCGGCGCACCCCCGCCAGGCGGTTTCCCGGTGGCATGGGGCGGCTTCAATGGGAAATCCCCAATGGGAAATCCTGAACTTAAATCTGCTAATCTGGAGCTCTCCCAGCGAGAGCAAGATCCAGATGGGGACGTCTTGCAAGATTCCTTTGAATTTCGCGAGACGTTTCGCACATCACGAATCTCGCAAGAGGCCTTGTGCAGGATTCAATGACCTTGTCCCGACACAACGTTGGGCGCGATGAGGCTGCTGAATCATGTCCGATGTTGGCATTAATAATCAATGATTGGAGCAAGGTTCAACTCCAAACCTTGTTAATTTTATGATATGTTTTATTTGGGTTTCTTTTTGCTTGTATTACCTGATAGAACCTCTACCCATGGAAAGCAAAGAGACTATTCAAAATGCTTGCAACGCGGAGTAGAACCATTATTGAACGTCTCCCTAATTTCAGGTTTGATGTAGTTTGATTTGCTGGTTTAACTTACACAAAAATGAAAGTAGTTGATTTCATTTACTGCATTATTCCACTGAAGTATAGAAACTGTGGTACTCCTATGCATTAAGCAAAGCATAAGTGACACTTTTTAAGCCCCATGGCAACATTAATGAAAAGACTGCATTTAGCAAATTCCTCTCTGGCAGCATTAACAATGTTCCTGTGTGTGTGTGTGAATATTTTTGTGCTTGTGTGCATACATATGTATGTGTGTGTTTGTGTTTGAGTAGGCATATGTGTGTGTTTGCGTAAGCATATGGGTGTGTTTGTGTGCACGGATTTCTCTTGGGGAAAGAGAATGTTAATCATTCATCCTCAACATTACCTGGGTGTTGTCACACTGTTTCTGCTAGGTAGGAGGACTCAGAATTTGTCCTCGAGACATTTACATTAATATAGGCAGTGACATTCCTCAGAACTGATCCCATTGTACCTCCACAAAGTTTTGCTGAGAAGCTAACTTACAAGCGGAAGTTAGATTTCTGCCACATTTCTAAGACGCTTATGCCTGAAAAGTTGCGAGAGCTCTGAGGAATTATCCGGCATGGGTAATCTACCTTAAATTTAATTTTAAATCATTCAATTTTAATGCCTCAGACCATGACCGTAATGTTTTAGAATATTTTGACTAGTTTCGGAATGGAAAGAAATAATAATAATAATAGCTTATTGTCACAAGTAGGCTTCAATGAAGTTACTGTGAAAAGCCCCTAGTCGCCACATTCTGGCACCTGTTCGGAGAGCCTGGTATGGGAATTGAATCCTGCATTACAAGCCAGATGTTTAGCCCACTGTGCTACGGCTTTGAGCACTGGGGGTCACGGCTCATTCTGTATCAGCACACATTGCTGTGGAGGTAAGTAGCGATCAGATCTCATGATGTCTCCTATTTAAATGATTGGAGCCAGCAGCCAAGTGTGACCCATACTGCTGACTATCTGCACACTCAATGGGAGCCCAAGAATGTTTCTGTGAGGGTATCTGAGCTCCCCTCCCACTTTTAAAGGCAGTCTGTCCTTTTTAAAGGGGATCACACTGGATCAGAGAGGTTGCTGATGAATGGTATTAGTTCAAATCGTGGAACCCCCTTCATAACAACATTTTGGGGGCGGTGCACTGGCACAGTGGTTAGCACTGGTAAGATTCTTGGCAGTGCGGATGAGCAGAGAGATCTCGGTGTCCATGTACATAGATCCCTGAAAGTTGCCACCCAGGTTGATAGGGTTGTTGAGAAGGCGTACGGTGTGTTAGCTTTTATTGGTGGAAGGATTGAGTTTCGGACTATAAGGTCATGTTGCAGCTATACAAAACTCTGGTGCGGTCGCATTTGGAGTATTGCATGCAGTTCTGGTTGCCGCATTATAGGAAGGATGTGGAAGCATTGGAAAGGGTGCAGAGGAGATTTACCAGGATGTTGCCTGGTATGGAGGGAAGATCTTATGAGGAAAGGCTGAGGGACTTGAGGCTGTTTTCGTTAAAGAGAAGAAGATTAAGAGGTGACTTCATAGAGGCATACAAGATGATCAGAGGATTAGATAGGGTGGACAGTGAGAGCCTTTTTCCTCAGATGGTGATGGCTAGCATGAGGGGACATAACTTTAAATTGTGGGGAGATAGATATAAGACAGATGTCAGAGGTAGGTTCTTTACTCAGAGAGTAGTAAGGGCGTGGAATGCACTGCCTGCAACAGTAATGGACTCGCCAACATTAAGGGCATTTAAATGGTCATTGGATAAACATATGGATGATAATGGAATAGTGTAGATGGGCTTTAGATTGGTTTCACAGGTCGGCGCAACATCGAGGGCCGAAGGGCCTGTACTGCGCTGTAATGTTCTATGTTCTATGTTCACTGCTGCCTCCCGTCACCGAAAACCCGGGTTCGATCCCGGTCCTGGGCCACTGCCCACATTCTCCCTGTACCTGAATGGGTTACACCCCCACAACCCAAAGATGTACAGGGTAGGTGGGTTGGCCACGCTAAATTGTCACTTAATTGGAAAAATTAAAAAAATTAACATTTTAGGTGTTCCTACAACACATCGACTGCAGCAGTTCAAAAAGGTGGCTCACCACAACCTTCTTGAGTGCAATTAAGGATGGCCGTTGCCTGATCCCAATGACTGAATAAATAAAAAAGACACTTAAGAAGGTAAATAGAGCGCCGGGCCAGGAACAAAGATCCCAGGTTCAACATTGGAGACATTAGTGATTGAGGTGAATATTAGAAGAGAGATGTTTCCATGGTGTGTGTATAGGGTGTGGGGGGCTGTGGGGAAGGAGATGGGGAAATGTGGGCAAAAGGCCCTCAAGGCACATCCTCCAGAGGAATGGGAGCAGGAGGTAATGGAGGTCAGTGCCCAAAGTCGGACCCCAAGGACCTGGCAGTTGCACTAAAATAGGTTCAATGACCTCGTACATGTGGTCAAAGTCAGTGACTGGATCTTCACACCATATATCAAGCTCATCAAACCACCAACCTCTCACACTGCTCAATGCCCACACCCAGATCACACAATCAGCAGCAGTTCCTAAAGCTCAGAACTCATGTCAAACATGCACATAATGCAACCAGTGGTGTTTCTGATTTGGGATGACTAAGCAAGAATGCGGAGTTCACAATTGTGAGGTGTTAAAGGATAGTTTGAGGAGTTTCTTCATCGGATGTTAGTGGAAGGACCCCGAGAAATCTCATACCTTGGTGAAATACAGGAATACTGAGGAGAATTAACATGACTTCCTGAGAGCTGTGGCATACCTTTGTTTATTCCAGGAGAAGATCTTGTAAAGTATAGAAGAACCCGTGGGTGGAAATAAAAGTAGAGCAGAAAGTGTTTTGTTGAGAATTTAGGGTTTAAAGTGTAAAGTTTATGAAATATTGGCAAGAATCCTCCAAAACCCACAATGAGAGGAGACTTTGGCAATACCAGAAGATCCCACTGGTGGAAAGGACTGGAAAATCCCACCCACAGTGTGAGGTTAGCAGTACTTGGTTTGGTTAACTCTTGTACAGTAAAAGGTTTTTTTGAAACATAAAATCTTGTGGCGCAATTCTTTCCGTTAATACGTTTAAATTTCCTTTTGAAAGTTAATTGTCTCTATCAAGTTCATGACACACATCAACCAGGCGCACTGCAACACAATCACTGACATTCTTCCCTTCCTTGGCATGTCTTGGGGGTCAATGACCCCAGTAGCAGGAGGGAAAGTGGAGAATAAAGGTTGCGGGGGGGGGGGGGGGGTGTGCATGTGGCGAGTGGAACAAGCTCTCATCTGCTGAGACCAAGGGGAAGGTACCATCACCACAAATATTGGTGTGTCTCACAGAATAGGCCTACTATGAACTTAAAGGACAATGAGGGTTAAGGCGATATGCCCTGGCCATGTCAACATCACTGATATCCTGAGATCAAATTTTACCAAAGTGGAGTAAAGTTCATTGGTGGCATGGTGGCAGAGTGGTTAGCACTGCTGCCTCACCGTGCTAGCGACCTGGGTTCAATTCCAGCCTTGGATGATTGTCTGTGTGGAGTGTGTAAGTTCTCCCCGTGTCTGTGTGGGTTTCCTCTGGGTGCTCCGGTACCTGCCATGGTCTAAAGATGAGCAGGTTAGGTGGATTGGCCATGTTAAATTGCCCCTTTGTGTCCAGGGATGTGCAGGTGGGGTTACGGTAATAGGGCGGGGTGGATGGGGGAGTGGATATAGGTAGGATATTCTTTCGAAGGGCCAGTCATGGCTCGATGGGCCAAATGGCCTCCTTCTGCACCGTGGGGATCCCATGATTCTTAGTAGAGGAGCATGAGGTATGAGATCAGTGATAGTGAGGTTACTGGCATCTAGCTATATCATACAATAATATAATCCCTAAAGTGCAGAAGGAGGCCATTCAGCCCATCGAGTCTGCAGCGGCCCTTAGAAGGAGTACCCTACATAAGTACATGCCTCCACCCTATCCCTGTAACCTTATCTAACCTTTTGGATACTGAGGGGCAATTTATCATGGCCAATCCACCTAACCTGCACATATTTGGACTGTGGGAGGAAACCGGAGCACCCGTAGGAAACCCACGCAGACACGGGGAGAAAGTGCAAACTCCACACAGTCACCCAAGGCCAGAATTGAACCCGGCTTCCTGGAGCTGTGAGGCAGCAGTGCCAACCACTGTGCCACCGTGCCGCCATTCTATGAGGAGAGGATTTAGTAATATACAATTTCCAGACTATTGGGGTAAAACTTATTTTCGAGTTACAAATAGTGGCGATGGTTTGATTAATCCTCCAAGCTATCTGCCCCATCAATTGTTAACAGCTGCTTCCCTCTCTTTATTTCTTTCTCCTTCTCTCTTCTCTCTCAGTTACACGCTCCCCTCCTCCCTTTCTTTCACTCTCAGGGAATATTTTTGTTTCCAATCGATAAAAAAAGATTGCCAGTCAGAAGAGACCAAGCCGTTCAGAAAAATAGTGATCTGGGAATATTCTGATTGGGCCTTTAGGATCACAAGGCTTTGTTATGATGAAATGAATGCGGACGTGAGCAATATTTTCCACTCCTTTACTGCGATGCATTGTATGAGCAACTCGGAACCTGACTTTCAGCTCAGGGCAGCAAGGTCCAACCTTTGATACAGCACCATTCATTTCAGTGAAATAAATGAATGTTAAACTCCCCGAAGCTTTATGAGACAAGATTAGATACATTTATCGATGCTCCCCTACAGAGCCACAGGAAGAGCTGCGGACTTACGATGTGGGGCGGGATTTGCCATTAACCGACACCGAAATCGGGAAAGGTGATTGGGTGGAGAATCGGTTCCGATGCCGAAATCGCGGCAGGCGCCAGTTTGACACCAAATCGTAATGCTCCTCCGGCAGCGGCGCAAATGCGTTCTGGAACGCACGCACAGTAGACACCCTTTGCATATCATTAGTGAGCCCGACCTGGTATTCTACGAGGCCTCCATGAATCTCCGCCTCCGATGGCATGGTTCACTTGTGCTTATAAAATTTGTGAAACTGGCATGGCGGCTGCTGAGGGAGAGGGGGTACGGAAGGTGTTCAACATCGCCATAGTTTGCGGACAGTTGTACCGCTGGCTGGGGGGCATCTGCCAGGGCCGGGGTGGGCTGTGGGGTCGGGGTGGACGGGCATGAAGCACCATTGCCACAGCTGGCAAGGCTTCCAGGCCGCTGAGCACACCGCCAACAGCCCACTTTGAACCTAGTGCCACGGCCCATGTAAGTCCCCCCCCCAGCGCACCCCCCCTGGGTGCCCTCTGGCCCCAGGCGACCCATTAGCTGTATGGGCGCGCTCCAGCACATTTTGTTGGCTGGGATGAGTGTGTGTGGGGAGTGTGATGTGTATAAGCGGCTGCAGCTTGTCAGTCTCCCGAGTGTCAATCACGGACTCGGCAAATCCCGCACCGTTTTCATTGGAATCGATTATGTTCCACGCGGTGCCAGTGCTAGCTCCTCAACGATAATGGAATCGGTCCAGGTGTGGCACCGGTTTTTCTGGCGTAAAAATCCGCGGGTTCTGTGTTGGCGGCAACATTTAGTCTCCAAAACGAAAATCCCGCCCGTGATATTTCAAGGCAAATCACTGGGAATTATTTGATGCGCGGTGACACTATTCAACATCCTGTTCCCCACCTGAGAAAAGTGTGGTCAGCAATTGTGAAATGGAACACCCCCTCATCAAACCAATTGATGCCAACGTCTGCCTGAAACAATATTTTAAACCGGGTTAACTATACTGGGATGGGATAACTATACTGGGATGGGTTAACTATACTGGGATGGGATAACTATACTGGGATGGGTTAACTAGACTGGGATGGGATAACTATACTGGGATGGGTTAACTACACTGGGATTGGATAACTATACTGGGATGGGATAACTATACTGGGATGAGATAACTATACAGGGATGGGAAAACTAAACTGGGATGGGTAACTATACTGGGATGGGTTAACTATACTGGGATGGGATAACTAAACTGGATGGGCGAACTATACCGGATGGGTTAACTATACTGCGATGGGATAACTCTACTGGGATGGGATAACTCTACTGGGGTGGGATGTGGGATATATATACTGGGATTGGATAACTATACTGGGAAGGTTAACTATACTGGGATGGAATAACTATACTGGGATGGGTTAACTATACTGGGATGGGTTAACTACACTGGGATGGGATAACTATACTGGGATGGGTTAACTACACTGGGATGGGATAACTATCCTGGGATGGGTTAACTATACTGGTATGGGTTAACTACACTGGGATGGGAGAACTATACTGGGATGGGTTAACTATACTGGGATAAGATAACAATACTGGATGGGTTAACTATACTGGGATGGGATAACTATACTGGGATGGGAGAACTATGCCGGATGGGTTAACTATACTGTGATGGGATAACTATACTGGGATGGGATAACTATACTGCGATGGGTTTACTATACTGGGTTGGGAGAACTACACTAGGATAGGTTAACTATACTGGGATGGATTAACTATACTGGGATGGGATAACAATACTGGGATGTGTTAACTATACTGGGTGGGTTAACTATACTGGGATGGGATAACAATACTGGGATGGGTTAACTATACTGGATGGGTTAACTATACTGGGATTGGTTAACTATACTGGGATGGGATAACAATACTGGGATGGGATAACTATACTGGGATGGGATAACTATACTGGATGGGTTAACTATACTGGGATGGGATAACAATACTGGGATGGGATAACTATACTGGGATGGGATAGCAATACTGGGATGGGATAACTATACTGGATGGGTTAACTATACTGGGATTGGTTAACTATACTGGAATGGGATAACTATACTGGATGGGATAACTATACTGGGATTGGTTAACTATACTGGAATGGGATAGCAATACTGGGATGGGATAACTATACTGGATGGGATAACTATACTGGGATTGGTTAACTATACTGGAATGGGATAACTATACTGGATGGGATAACTATACTGGGATTGGTTAACTATACTGGAATAGGATAACTATACTGAGATGGGATAACTATACTGTGATGGGATAACTATACTGGATGGGTTAACTATACTGGGATTGGTTAACTATACTGGGATGGGATAATTATACTGGATGGGATAACTATACTGGGATTGGTTAACTATACTGGAATGGGATAACTATACTGAGATGGGATAACTATACTGTGATGGGATAACTATACTAGGATGGGATAACTATATTGGATGGGCTGAGTCCACAAAAGATCAGCCATGATCTCATTGAATGGTGGAGCAGGCTCGAGGGGCCAGATGGCCTACTCCTGCTCCGAGTTCTTATGTTCTTATGTTAGCTATGCTGGCATGGGTTAACTATACTGGGATGGGATAACTATACTGGGATGGGATAACTATACTGGATGGGTTAACTATACTGGAATTGGTTAACTATACTGGATGGGTTAACTATACTGGAATCGGTTAACTATACTGGGTGGGTTAACTATACTGGAATCGGTTAACTATACTGGGTGGGATAACTATATTAGGATGGGTTAACTCTACTGGATGGGATAACTATACTGTGATTGGTGAACTATACTGGATGGGTTAACTATACTGGAATCGGTTAACTATACTGGGATTAGTTAACTATACTGGATGGGATAACTATACTGGATGGGTTAACTGTACTGTACACACAGGCAACTCGAAATGGTTTTTATGTCCACAGGTCGGCGCCTTGAATTCAATTTGGAAAGAAGCTTTATATTGGATTATATGAGATGCTTGCACAATGGAAGGAAAACCATAAAACATGAAGTGTTGTTACTTCCTCATTGACTTGGAATAACCCCTTTATTAAAATTAGGATAACGTTGCAGTAATTTAATTTTCAATGAGGGATCTTTTCATAATACATTATTTTGCTTTTGGAGGAATTCATCCGTGAACAAAATCTCACCTTTTAACCTTGAGGGTACAAGCTTCGCTTCAAGAACTCCGTGAGGGAGTGCTGCACTGTTGGAGGTTCTCTCGTTCAGACGAGATGTTAAGGTGAAGCCTTGTCTGCCCACTCAGGTGACATTGTTTCAAAAATAACCAGGGGAGTTTTCCCAGGAATTCTGACAATATTTATCTCTCCACCAACATCGTTATAACCAGATGATATGGTCATTATTTGTGGATCCTTGCCATATGCAGATTGACTGCTGGGTTTCCAATGTTACAACAATGAGCACATTTCTAAATTTTCTGGAAACTAAAATTGGCTGTTAACTACTTTGAGATGTCTGAAGTCATGAAAGATATTATATAAATGTGAGTCAGCTGTCATGAAGTTGAAATACACTCATGATCTTTATTCTGGGGGCGTTATTAATCAAATATTATGGAAGGTTGATTCAATATTGGCAAAGTACTGCGATAATGCCAGTGTGCCAGTCTTGGATGATATTAAACCGTTATTGACATGTTGTTAATGACAATTGTTTATTATGCAGCATACAACTCCAAAATCCAGAACCAAATGCAATGCAAAGGCCACATTATCAACTTTAGCACTAAGATGGTGCATTATTTGCCACTGCAATTAAATGTCTAAACACCCTGAATGCTGCGTCATGCAGACAGTGCCATTGCATTCAATTTACCCAGCAATCAATTTTTCTCAAGAGGATTGTGTCAAACGTCCCCACAGTTCCCGTATGAGTCTCACAGAGATTTTATAATGGCTCAGGTCAGAGGTGCCAACTCATCACCTTAGTAACAAACTCTCTGGGGAGATTTGCAGTTTGCATCATCCGTCCTCTGGGAAGATGCGAAGAAGGTCAATACAGGAAGAATAGAATAAATTACTTTGACCTTGCACTTGTTATCTTCCACTAACACTTGAAATATCTTCATTAAATTTCACAACTGGCTCCAAACATTTGAAACACTGCAAACTGGTAAGAAATACAGGAAATAAAAGTACATTCAATTACTAAACAAAGACAGCTATTGGACATTTTATCAGCAGTGTGCTTTAATAAGTATAACTTTTTCTGTAGATGGTAATTCCTAAACAATGCACTCTCAATCTCAGTTACATTGTTGCACAGAAATATTGAACAGGAAGCAGGGGCGGGATTCTCCCGTACTCAAGCGTTGCGGGGGGTCCCGGCGGGATGGAGTGGTGTGAACCACTCCGGCGTCGGGCCGCCTCAAAGGTGCGGAATCCTCTGCACCTTTATGGGCTAGGCCTGCCCCGGAGTGGTTGGTGCCCCGCCGGATGGCGTGAAAGGCCTTTGGCACCACACCAGCCGGGGCCGAAAGGACTCTGCCGGACGGCGCGGTTCCGCCCATGCGCGGGAGTGTCAGCGGCCGATCGTGGGCCAGGCCACCGTGGGGGCACCCCCCGGGGCCAGATCGCCTCGCGCCCCCCCAGGACCCCGGAGCCCGCCCGCGCCGCCTTGTCCCGCCGGTGAGGGACCTAGTCCAATGTACGCCGGCGGGACCGGCATAAAACCAGTGGGACTTCGGCCCATCGCGGGGCGGAGAAACGCCGGGGGGGTGGGGGGTGGGGGGGTGGGGGGGGGGGGGGGGGGGGCGCCGACCGTCGCGGCACGATTCCTGCCCCCGCCGAATCTCCGGTGCCGGAGAATTCGGCAGCCGGCGGGGGCGGGATTCACGCCAGCCCCCGGTGATTCTCCAACCCGGCGGGGGGGTCGGAGAATCTCGCCCCAGAAGCTGATTCATTTTCAATCAGCATTGCACAAATAATAGCTTCTGGCCAGGTCACATGGCTTGTTCTCTTCGCTGAAGAGATTGAAGTTATCGTCATATCACTCAATGTAGTTGACTCTTGAATGCCCTCCGAAATGGCTGAGCAAGCCACTCGGTTCAAGGGCAATTAGAAATAGGCAGCAAATGCAGGCCCAGTCAGCGATGCCCACATGCCATGAATGAATTTTTAAAAAAATTGCCACTATTGGAAATTCGGTCATTTCATCCATCTCTTCGAGGCACTGAACATTTAAAAAAAAAATTAATTTACAGGATATGGGCGTTGCTGGATAGGCCGGCATTGATTGCACATCCCTAGTTGCCCATCAGAAGGTGTTGGTAAATTGCCTTCTTGAACCGCTGCAGTCCTTGAGGTGTAAGCACACCCAATTTGTTGAGAGTGCCAGGATTTTGCCCCAGCGACAGTGAAGGAAAGGCGTCACATTTCCATGTCAGGAAGGTGAGTGACTTGGAGGGGAAACCTCAAGGAGTCGGGGATCCCAGGTATCTGCTGCTCTTGTCCTTCTAGATGGTAGTGGACGTGGGTTTGGAAGGTGCTGTCTAGGTGGTACACACGGCTGCCACTTTTTGTCAGTGGTGGAGGGTTTGAATGTTTGTGGAAGGTGGAGCAATCAAGCGGGCTGGATGGTGTTGAGCTTCCATCAACAATAAAGGTTCGAAAGGGACCTTGCTTTGTGTTGGAGGTTGCAGCAGAGTTGTCCTCAGTTAACCTGATTATATCAGAACACTGACATTTGGAATGAAGCCATGCCAGCAATCATGGATGCATGATGCTCCAGATCTCTGCTGTCTGCATAATTTCATGTTTGCTCGTGGAATGGTTACTGATTTACGAAGACTTGGATAAAAAAAGAGGAAGATTAATAAGAGTTCAACAAATGTTTCCTTTATGTTTCTCTGTTTATTTCGTTTTACTTTGAATTTCAACTAGCCATCCATCCTTTCTCCCAACAAAGAAAGGGACAGCTGAACTATCGACATTTCCATTCACTCCAGTCTACATTCTGAATCTGGCAGAGACGAGACCGAAATATCACCACCACCAATCTCACCATAACTCAAGGTCCAGGCTTGTGACACTGAGAAATTATCACTGTAATGTTAATTCTCTCCTAATGCGAGAGTTAACTGTGTACCTTACAATAATAACTCTATGTAGTGCCTTTAATGTAATAGGATGTTTTGAGGTGCTTCAAGGAGCTTTAGGAAACAAAATGGCACTACAAGTCACAAAAGGAAATGTTGAGCTGGACTTTATAATGACATCATGGGTTAATTTTCATCCTCGGCACTGCTGGGCTATCAGGAATCCTGACTGGCTCATGGCCACTATGATTTGCTGTCCATTGCTTTCACCCCAAATCCTGTTATCAGAGAACTCTGCCAATACTGGCCTGGTGAGAAGTCACAATTTAACCTCTCCACCATTGGCCTCCATGCCTTTTGCTGCCTAGGTCCTGAGCTCTGGAATATACCTTCCCTGTATTCCTCTATCTCTCTTTCTCTCTTTACTCCTTTAAGGCTTCCCTTAAAACTTGCTTTTAGAACAAGCTTTGGTTATCCTGCTGTCTAGGGGTTCAATGTCAATTTTTTCTTTGAAAATGGGATGCTTTATTAGGTTAAAGATGTCCTCTCAATGGAAAGAGTTGTAATTGTTACATTTAAAAGTACAATCTGCTCTAAGTATCGGCGAACTCAATTAGCAATATTGGGATTCCTTACCTGTAAATATCCCACTGTCCACATAGATACATAGAACATACAGTGCACAAGGAGGCCATTCGGCACATCGGGTCTGCACCAACCCACTTCCACTCTATCCCCATAACCCAATAACCCCTCCTAACCTTTTTTGGATACTTTGGGTAATTTATCATGGCCAATCCTCCTAACCTGCACGTCTTTGGACTGTGGGAGGAAACCGGAGCACCCGGAGGAAACCCACGCAGACACGGGGAGAACGTGCAGACTCTGCACAGACAGTGGGGAATCGAACCTGGGACCCTGGCGTTGCAAAGCCACAGTGCTAGCCACGTGTGCTACCGTACTGCCCACAAACACTCCTGAGAAGTTATGCAGCCAATTCACCTGAGCCGGTTCCTTTTATTCGTACCTGACAGAATTATGGGAATAAAGCAGAATCATCTTGCAGCTGATCTTGTATGCTATACAGCACTCAGACGGCATGAAAACTGTGACACTTTTATCCATAATGAAAGAATGGGCAATGACACAGAGTTTATTGATTATGAAAAGCAAGGAACCTGATGGGCAAATCGAATTCATTTGTTTTCATTGCGTTGGCTTGCAAGCTTGACAAATCATTAGCAGGACAACATCATTTTTCCATTTTATATGCCAATATAGTAGCAAATGTCCTCAGCCATTGAAGAGCGGATACAGAATCTGTGGGATTAGGTTGCTCGCTTGATACTTTGCAAGAATAGTAGTTGTGAAATGAGATACCAGCAGTTTATATTACTTGCTGCAAAAAGAATCAAGTTCTACAGGCATACTCCAAGGGAAATAATGGTTGAGTAATTGCAGAATCCTATTTTCCTAATGTGGAAACTTCAGTCAGTGATAGCATAGCCCAAAGCTGCAGCGATGCCCAGTTTACCAGCATAGCTTCTTTGGAGGGACAAATGATTTCAATAAAATTATAAGGGTTATCAGAAACCTTCAAGCAATCCGAATTCACATGGTCTTTTTACTGTAAGCGCTGAAGTATTTTGTGTGATTCTATTACCAGAATTAAATATTGTTTTTAACTACATAACATAGCAGCTGACTTTGTTGAGTGTTTCTTATATCTGCTTGTTATATGCTTGCTAGTCTTACAAAATTCTCTTGGTTTCTAAGTTGGTAACCGGCTCCCGAAACAAAAATCAAACCTGGGACCCGAGCGCTGTGAAGCCACGGTGCTAACCACTGTGCTACCGTGCTGCCCTGTTCTTTCTGGGGTACAGGGGGATTTACCAGTGAGTGACACATCATCGCTTGCAATCTCCAGAACTGCACCCCCTCCCGCCCACACTCCCTGAAAGGATATTCGGGCCCGGGAGTTGGACTGGCCCTCACACATGTGGGATCACCTGAGCGGACAGTGGAATGTGATCTAAAGTCAAATTTGTCAAAGGAGACGAGCAGCACAGTTCATCTCACAGCGAGACATCATCATCCTCTGTCCCATGGACAAGACCCACTGATACTGCGAACCCTGGGAAAACATCCTGTTGTGATGCTGCTGGTAGGACCCTCAGAGGGGGGAAGGGGTGTGCGGTGGTGGGATGGGGTGGAAAGGAGGGACAGGGAGGATGTGAGCCACTATGGGGAACGGGGCACCATTTGGAAGTGGGTGGGGGAGGTGGGGACAGTATGGAGAGGTGGGACAGGGCAGCAGAGCTGCCGGTGGCCAGGCCTCTTAGTTGGCAAATCTGGAGGCGATGAGGTTGTCCCGAGTGCGGCGGCCCTGGAGCACACATTGGGCAGTCTGCCGTGCCAGCCTAGGCTACATACCAGGATCTTCCTGGACACCCACCTCATCCAGATGAGGTGAGGCCTGGCGTTCTTCCTCCTCCTCCAGCATGTCCCTCCACTCTGCTGCACGATGTTCTGCAGGTGCAACTAGCCAGACCGATGCTCAACACCCACCTGGGGCTATATTTGTGTGCCCCACCAGAGCGGTCTAGGAATTGGAACCGCATCTTTCGCACGGCGATGCATTGCCTGATGACGCTCCTGGTCACTGCAAGGGCATCGTTGTAGCAGTTCTCCTCCTCGGCCTGGGGCATCTGGACAGGCATCATTAACCACAACCTCAGTGGGTAACCTTTGTCAGCTAATAGCTAACCCTTCGTCTGAGGGAGTACTTCGAAGGTGCCAGAAACTGACTAGTGTGCCAGGATGTAAGAGTTGTGCATGTTGCCCAGGTATCGGGTGCAGACGTACATGATGTACAGCTGGTGGTCAAACTCGGGGAGTGCAACCCCTTCCTATTGATGACGGGCACCCCCTGATGAGCCGGTGCTCATAGGGGGACATGTTTCGTATCAATTATTCCCTGGACCTGGGGCATGCCAGTGGTGGTGGCAAATCCCGCTGCCCTGACATCCTGGTGGGCCTGGTCCAGATTAAAGTTTACATAGTCTGCTGCCTGAGCAACAGGGCATCTGTGTCTGTGGATACACCTATGTACGGATGTCTGCGAAGCCCCGGGCAGGTCCCCGCTCGGCCACTGGAAAGACCCAGAGGCATAAAACATCAGGGCGACCATCACCTTGATGGAAACCGGGAGCAGGTGTCCTCCTCCATAACCCCGCAGTGCCAGGTGTGCCATCATCTGGCACTGGTGGCGCATGGTCTTGTTGGAAAACCGGCGACAAACGTGGTCCAGCAGGTCCTCGAAGGACAGGCACTGACGGCATACACGTGGCCTGATGCGGTGCCTCCGTCGCACCTCCTCCTTGGCCTGTTGGACTGCTGGCTCTCCAGCTTCAATGGCCAGCCCCTGCCCTTCTGGGGCAGGCTCCTCTGGTGCAAGGTCCTCCCTGAGCGGGCCCTGCGCTCGCTGCCTCCGTGCATCTGCAACAGCTGCCATGTAGACAGCGAACATTCCTGGCTGTAGTCCAAGAAGCATCATCTGCAGGGGGCAAAATAGAAGAAATGTCAGCGAGATGTGTATTTCCCTGACCCACCCTGATCCAACAGGCTACATGGAGATCCTTCGTTACATTTCAGCTCCACCCTCCACATTCCTCCCCAAACCCAGCTGCACCCCTCACCCTTCTACATTGCACCCCTCTCCCCAGCAGTGAGTAGCACCCGGGAGCCTCTATCCTCACTACCCAACCCTGTCAACAGGAGTTCTAGTGGCTGCTGCAACCCGTGTCAGCGGTAGGCTCCGTGGCCCTGTTCTGTTTCCCCAATGGGGTCTACTGTGGGTGTTCTCATTGGGTGGGCCGTGTGTTATCACGACAGCAGGGTGTCACCTGGTTGTGCGGGTGGAGAGGTTCACGGTGTGCCACCACCGCCCAGATGCTTAGAGGCTTGTGTGTGGGCAGGTCCTACAGATGGGGGTGAGTCAGGGAAGTGTGCGTCTGCTTGGAGCGTAGCTGCAGTGTGATATGGATCCTGGGTGTGACACATAGGTTGTGCCAACCAGTGGCAGGACATACGGGGCGCAGAGGCCTTGGAGTCAGCTGGTGGTCCTGTGGAGTGGGCTAGCTAATAATATGACTGGTGAGGCCTCTGCCCTGAGAGGGGCAATGTGCCAGGGAGGGTGCCAAAAGCTATGGTGCCCCTTTGCTTGGGGTGAGCTCTGCTATCCCCCTGCTTACCCTGCAGTGGGGCTACACTTTTGATGAGTGCACTGCGGAGGGGCAACACCTAGTGTGCCAATGATTGAGCTTGGCCACGTCCGTCCCGGTCATTCGGTCAGCTGGGGTGTGAGGGTTTCCAGAGGGGCGGCCTGGGTGGGCTCCCAAATGGCCAGTGGTTCTGTGCAACTTTACAGGACACAGTGAGCAGTCAGCAGAGTGAGCAGCAAGGGGCCTGCAACTTGTACCAAATGGGTGCGTTTAAAACAAATATTGTAGCAATGACAGCCTGAGCCAGGACATCCCAATCCCAAGAGGGAAACCCCAAATCCATGGAGCTGTCACCAAGTCACTCCCTGCTACTCCTCACCCCACCCCCCCCATCCTGTACTGCCAGTGACTACCCCCCCACTTCCAGCAAGCGCTACAATTTTGAACAGTCTTTAAAACTTTGCCCACCTTCTCTCTCTGCCTAAGCAGCTGTTGGTGTCCAGTTCCCGCTTGTATTCCCTGTAGTAAACCGCGCCCACGTGATTTCCACCTGAGAGGGGCGGAGAACCGTGGAGGCCTGGTGCATACTGGATCCAACCCCCAATGACATGTAAACAATAGTAAATGCTGGTTTTGCATGCTTCCGCCGGCGCGGTGTGCAAACCCCGTAATCCCCACCAGCGAGGGGCTCGCAGCATGGCGCTTAATTCGGCATCGGGCACGAACCTCAATTTTAGCCAGACGCCCAGTTCACCACCCCACCACGTTTCATGCTTCCAGCGTTGAAGGGCGGAGAATTTAGCACACTCTGTCTTCATTCCTTTTTATGTATTTTACACAATTAAAAAGTGGTGTGTGCTTTTGAATGTTTAATGATCTTGTATATCTACATAACTGGTTTTGTGCTGCATTTTGGAGGATGTTACTATGGCTCTGGAGACACCTGCTAAGCTTTCCAGTTTAGTGGCTCGATGATTCAAAGGTGATTTATGTAACATGCGCACTTTAGTAGTAATTGAGATATAGCTGGTGCAGTAAAGCAATCTTCACAGAGAAATAAAGCATCAGCAATAAACTTGAGATGCAATACCCATCCAATAATACCTACACTGTAGCCTTATCACACTCCAATTTAAAACTGCTTTTATATCATTATTTTAATTTAGAATCTTTGAACTTGATTGCTACCAACTGGCTCCCAGTATTTATGTTGATATCTCTCCATTCTGTGAAGCTGCTTAGATCTGAGTGAGGGTTAGTAATATGTCCATTTCCTTGTACTTTGTCCTGAGTATCTTCATATTTTAAGAGAGCTCAGCATGTCCAATAGTTTGGCAGGAGGCGCATTGGCTCCTGGTCTTATGAACGTTGGGTTGGAGGGGTGGGGGGGTGGTTCAGTATCTATTTTAAGAAAATCAATTGAAGCAGTTATAAAAACTTCAGAGCACGTGAACAGGAGGAGGCCGTCAAGCTGGTTCTGCCTACCATTCAATGAGATTCTGGTTGATTTGCAGCCCCGCTCCATTCACTCACCTTTGTCCCATTTCCCTTTGGTTGACAAAAAACTTTCTATCTCACTTTTAAATTTAACAATTTATCCAGCATGATTTGTCATTTTGCAGAAAAACATTCCTAAAATTCTACCACCCTTATTGTGAAGAAATGTTTCCTAATTTCAGTTCTGAAAGATCAGGCTCCAATTTGCAGACTATGCACCAGTCCTGGATGCTCCAACCAATGGAGTGGGCAGGAGGTGGGCTGAGGGGATGGGGGTGATGAACATGGAACACCATTGCCGCAGCTGGAAAGGCAGCCACGCAGCTGCGCACGCCGCTGAAAGCCTGTTGTGAACTTAGTGCCACTGGCCATATAGGTGTGTGTCCCAGGCCACCCCCCAGCCGACCCATCAGCTGCATGGGCGCACTACAGCACAATCAGTGCCATCTTGTTGGCTGGGATGTGTGTGTTTGGGGAGTGTAATGTGTACGTGCGGATGTAGCTTGTCAGCCTCCCGAGTATCAATCATGGACCCAGTGAATCCCGCACCATTTTTCATTGGAATCAATTGTGTTCCACGTGGCGCTGGTGCGAGCCCCTCCACGGTCGCTGAATCGATCCAGGTTCACCGCCAGTTTTGCTGTCGTGAAAATCCACAAATTCTGTGTCGTCGTCAACACAGTAACGGATAATCCAGCCCATGGTCATTGTACTGCAGGTGTGGTCTAACCAGCTTTGTATATCTTTATTTTCTAGTTCTCGAGCTTTGAATGGCAGAATTCCATTATCCTTTCGACAATCCTCTGTCCCTGTTTATGAAATTCGAATGATTTATGTACCAAGACTTCCACTGGACCTCCATTGTTTCCAGTTTTTCACCATTTGGAAGGTAGTTTGTCCCCTCCTTTTTAGGCCGAAAGTGGATGACTCCACATTTCCTACACAGATTTATTTGCCACAGTTTTGCTCATTTACTGAATCTACTAAAAAACCTCTTTGCAATTGTCGTAGCCCGCACGGGGCCTACGGGGTGGGAATAATAAATCTCTCCGTGGTCCTTGCGGAGTACGAGCTCCCCTGCTCTGCATAAAATATTGGCCAGTAAGGCATAGGCCAGAACAGGAATCCAGTAGGGATCTACTGGGCAGTGTACATATTGTGTTGTAAATAAAACTATGTTTCTTTATTTCACTCGGCATGCACCTCCCGTGCCCATATTAAAGTATTGTTACCTTTCCATCCACACTGCTCACAATGGCCGGTTAAAGATCAGAAGGCAGGCCTTCCCGGTGTATTTAACTTGTTCTCGCAATGTGCTGCTTAACCTATTAAGATTAAACTTCATTTATGTATTATGACCTTCTTATTTTAAGTGAGTTGACTGTTAAAATGGTGCTCAAGAGGATTTTACATTAACACACTGACCAGTGCGCTGCCTAGTCATGTTAAATGCCGCCTCTCAGCAGTGGCAGCAGAAATGACAGCATTGCTCTGGTGAAAGATCTGCCAAGTTACTGCTTTCCCATTAGTGCATGATGTTCTCTGATGTTGTGCTTGTAATTGTGCCAACAGAAGATCATTCTATTCAAAGAAGCCATCATGCATTTCAAATGCGTTAACAAGCCAGATAAGCATTTAAAGAGGTGCCCTAAAGTAGATCTGAGTAGAAATAAAATGGTATTACAATCAAATGGCTTGGCGTCTGTAACAGCTGTGGAAAGAACTACTTTTGGTCGCACAAAATTTTCAACAAAATGAGCAGTCTTACCAAGAAGTCAGCTGGTGTATTAAAAGTCGAAGGATACCCTTGGCGCTACAGGGATGCCGTAAAGACACCTGGAATCCTAGCATGAGTTGGTAAAACATTCACTTCCTTGTTCTGTGACCTGAGTATTAGAACATAGAACAGTACAGCAGAGTAAACCCTTCGGCCCACGATGTTGTGCCGACCATTTATCCTAACCTAAGATCAACCTAACCTACACCCCTTCAATTTACTGCTGTCCATGTGCCTGTCCAAGAGTCGCTTAAATGTCCCTCATGACTCTGACTCCACCACCTCTGCTGGCAGTGCATTCCACGCACCCACCACTCTCTGTGTAAAGAACTTACCTCTGACCATTTAAACAAGTACAATGAGTCGATTGCTGTATCTGACAAGGGACATGCCAGCTGTTATCTATGTTCATTACTCCATTATGACCATACAACAAGAGATCATTAACTGACATTGGAACATAGGAACAGCTAACGGAAAAACCAACATCCACATCACATCTTGGTAGTTGCTTGATTCAATAATAATGGACTCGGTGAAAAGGTCACAGATCTGAAACCGTCTGTTTCTTTCTCCACAGATGCTGGCAGGAATGCCAAGTGTTTCCAGCACCGTGTGTTTTTCTAACAATGTTGGTATGGTTGACTATACAGCAATTAATCCCTAACCATTATTCTACATCAGACCCAGCTAAGGGGGCAAACCCCAGAGCTGGAAAGCTTAATAAACCATTGGTTTGGTCACATGTTCTACACTCACCAAGTTTCAAGCCCCAAAATGACATTGCTGAGATTCAAGTACCTTTATTCCATAGACTCGCGAGAGTGCGGAAGGAGGCCATTCGGCCCATCAAGTCTGCACCAACACTCCGAAAGAGCACCCTACTTAGGCCCACTCCCCACACTATCGCGTAACCCCACATAACCTGCACATCTTTAGGCTCTAAGGGGCAATTTAGCATGACCAATCCATGTAATCTTTGTTCTGTGGGAGGAAACCGGAGCACCCAGAGACATGGGGAGAACGTACAAACTCCACACAGACACCCTAGGCCAGAATTGAACCCAGGTCTCTCTTGCTGGGAGGCAGCAGTGCTAACCATTGTGCCACTTTAATCTAAAGCACAATATTGTTTAGAGGATTTTTGTAGTGTATTTTCCTGTTCATCCATCATTACATCAGTGGAAGAGCTACAGAAAACCCAGAAAAACAGCATAATCACTCAATTTTGCTGAGGATTCGCCAGCACTTCCAGCAGGGGAATTGCAGGGGCCATTCACCCCAGTGTTCCTCAGCTAGTTAGCTCCATGTTCAACTGTTACAGTGACCTATGGGAGACTTTGACTTCTAACCTCCAACAATTATTCTTTCAAATTTGGGCAATTCAGGGATATTGAAACACATTTCTCCTCTTGGAGCATTTTGCACCTGGGCTTTTGGAAATAGCCATCTCACTGGTGGGTGAAGCCTAACTGAGAACAGCAGATCGGTTTGTATCAGCCACTAGAACTGCATAAAATTAACAAGAACAAGGGGCAGCACGGTAGCACAAGTGGATAGCAATGTGGCTTCACAGCGCCAGGGTCCCAGGTTCGATTCCCCACTGGGTCACTGTATGTGCGGAGTCTGCACGTTTTCCCCGTGCCTGCGTGGGTTTCCTCCGGGTGCTCTGGTTTCCTCCCACAGTCCAAAGATGTGCAGGTTTGGTGGATTGGCTATGATAAATTGCCCTTAGTGACCAAAAAAAGGTTAGGAGGGGTTATTGAGTTCCGTGGATAGGGTGGAAGTGAGGGCTTAAGTGGGTCGGTGCAGACTCGATGGGCTGAATGGCCTCCTTCTGCACTGTATGTTCTACGTTCTAAGTTATAACCATAAGCGTTTCAATTGAACCCCCGCTGAAGAGATCTACCATGAGGACCTAGTGGCACTTGCGAACACTAAAATTCAGTAGAAATTTGAGTTAAAACTTTTCGGGTGCAAATAAGAATCGTTTATTGCCTCTTTTTGATTACAATTGAGAATCACTTAAATTTTGTTCTCTAATAAGTCCGTCTAGCAAAAAGGACTTAAAGAGAAGTACTTGTACACAATTTAACTTTAAAATAATACAGAAATGGTTTCTTGCTTATGGCAAACAGTTAGAGTGGAAAAGTGAAAGTATAGAGATTGAGAATAGTTTAGATCAAAGTATAGAATGATTCGGATAAAAATGGCCGTACGGACCCTAACGGTTATACTAAATCATATCAGTATTTAGCCATCTATCTACACCCCTGTATAACCCTAATTGGTTTGGGTTGGAATCAAATGAGTTTGATTTGACGGTTAGCTGTCAATCTTCAATGTGCAACATTAGTTTTAATTGTTTCATGTCTGAAAACTTGTGCATGTTATGGAATGCGATTCTGTGCTGTTATCACAACCAGCTTAAACTGGACTTTGCTGTTATCTGCACTGTGACCAATGGTGCCTTCATATTACTATGGTGTTGCTATGATGTTGCTCTGTCCTTGATCTGACAGCACAAGTATAGTGTCAAACTGTCTTGCAAATGTTCTGTTTTAATCTACAATGGAATTATGCTGTTTCATGCTGTTTTGTGTCTCTGTATGTTTTGAGATGACCTGAGGTTATGAGTGAATTTAAAATGGGTATTTAAAAACTGGGGCTTAATATTTACACAAAATATTGTGTAATATTACCTATCAGGTGGATGAGAAAATAGTTGGTTTCTACAATCCCCGCTTTGGTGAATCAAAAAAATAAGTGAAATATATCACAATAAGATAAAAGACACCGTTAATGCGATAGGATAGGTAAAAGCGCAAAGAATAACTCATTCATATTGTCATTGCAGTTTTAAACAATAGAGTGGGCAAGCATTGCATTGCAGGCATTTCAGCAAAAATTATTATAATTCTTAAAGAATCATTATTATAAAATAGCAATTAATCAATTAATCAAATTTGATTCTACTCATTCAGTATATATATATTAACAATATGTTAATAATACAGTCAAATAATTGATTGATCAAGAACATTTCAACAATAATACTTCATTTCGGACTTCCGGTGACGGCGGGTGGGAGGCAGGGCAGGGCTCCCGTTCGGGAACGGCATTTTCGGGGCTTTAAGCCCGGTCCCAGGGTCCACAGAGGTGGCAAAAGCAGGGAGAAGGCACAGAGGCAGCAGAGTGAAGGCACAGAGAAGAAAAATGTTGAGGGTGAGCAAAAGAACGTCCGTAAGGAAAGCAGCTGAAGGTCCATCGGGGAGTGGAAAGGTCACCGCGGGGTCACCAAGGAAAATGGAGGCTGGAGCACCAGGGGAGGCCGCATTGCTTACGGCTGAAGAAATAACTAAGGTGATGGCTGCGGAATTTGAAAGGCAGTTTACAAAATACATGGAAACAATGAGGAAGGAGATGAGAGAGGTTTTGAGTGTGTTGGTGGAGGAGGCGATTACCCCGGTGATGACGGCGGTGGCGAGCGCAGTGGCGGAGGTGCGAGAGCAAGGGGAGGCGCTGAAGGCAGTGGAGGAGACGTTATTGCAGCATGGTGATCAACTTGCCTCGATGGGGAAGGAGATGCGGAAGGTGATGGACATTAACAAGGATCTGCAAGGAAAAATGGAAGACCTGTAAAACAGATCCAGGCGACAGAATTTGAGGATTGTGGGGCTGCCCGAAGGAGTTGAAGGGCCGAGGCCGACTGAGTATTTTGCCGCGATGCTGGCGAAACTATTGGGGGAGGGGGAGGATCCCTCCCGATATGAACTGGATCGGGCTCATCGGTCGTGGAGGCCTGTACCAATGGCGAGTGAGCCGCCAAGAGTAGTGACTCTGTGCTTCCGTAGGTACAGTGTGAAGGAGAAGGTCCTGAGCTGGGCCAAGCAGAAGTGGGTGGTGCAGTGGGCTGGAGCTGGTATACGTGTATACCAGGACATTACGGTGGAGCTGGCGAGGAGGCGGGCTGCCCTCAACCAGGTGAAGAGGGCACTGTACATTAGCAAGGTGCAGTGTGGCATTGTATATCCAGCGAGACTGAGGGTGACTTACAAGCTCAGGGACTTTTATTTTGGAACGGCGGAAGCAGCGGAGGAGTTTGTGAAAGCAGAAGGACTGTGGCAGAACTGAGAAATTGAGAAATGACCATGTGCCGATGTAACCTCATGACTGTATTTTCTTCTTTTTTGTTTCACTGCGTGTGGGTGTAGGGGCTAAAGGAGCCAATGTTGTATATATTTGGACAAGGGAAGTGACTTTCACTCGAAATGAGGGCTCTTTGGGGTGTAGGTGGATATGCGGGGTTTGTGTGCTAAAAGGGGATTTCTGGGCTTCCTAGGGCCGGGCAAGGGGGAAAGGGACCCAGTCGGGGGCCTCTATGCTGGCCGGTTTAAGCCGGCCAGTGAACGGGAGTGAGGTGGGGGAGGGGCTGCGGCCATCGGAGCCTGGCAGAACAGGGTCCGTGTGGTCTAGCCGGGGTGGAAAGTTGGGGGGAAGGAACCGAGGTTGGGGGGAGGAGTTTTACAAGAGGCAGTGGATGGGAGGAGTTGGAGACTGGGTGGGGGGGGGAGGGTACAACTCTTGGGTATCATGTACAGTACTCTTTCAGAGGCTGGAGGGTGTTGAGTGTAGGGGGGGAGGGGGAGTGGACTCTATAGGTCAATGGTGACCATGGGCGGTCCCGGACATCTTTTTCTTTTTCTCCTTTGTTTTTTTGTTGCCACCGTGGGAGGGTTTGTTTTATTGGATGCATATATTGACAGGTGGGCCGTTGTTTGGGGTGGTGGGAGGATGGGATCGTTGGTATTATTAAGGGGATTATTTTGTATTTGTTTCGTTTACTGTTTGTGGGTGGGGTGTAAAATTTGAAGGAAAATGTGAAAATGGAGAATAAAAACATTAAAAAAAAAATAATACTTCATTTCTATTTCATCTAATGGTGGTGCAGTTGGGTTAGTATGAATCATTCTGACAGTTAGGCCCTTGCGTTTAGCGAATAGTTCTTTGATGCACTTGTTACATTGGCATGTTATGTAAATGATGAATCCAGCTACACAGGAGAATAAGATTATTCTTACTGTGGACATTCCAGTGTGTCCCAACCATCCCACAAAGTTTATCCCAGAGAGAGATAACTGGAGGTGGACCAAGTTTCTTGATTTCCTTTTGGATATGTGATGCCAGATCTTTAACCTCCTGTGAGTTATCTGGAATGAAAGTGCAACACTCCGCACCAATCAGGGCGCAGGTGCCACTTTTTTCGGCTAGCACATAGTCAACTACCATTCGATTTTGTAATGCCACGGTTCGAATTGCTTTCACTTCGTCATAAATTTTACCTAGGGCAGTGGCGGTGCAATCAGCTACATTTTGTATGATGGTCGTTATTTTATTCAATTCATTGCCCATCCTTATTTCCCAACAGAAAGGAATAATTGCATAAATTGCATCTCGTAAGGTTATGGAACGTCTATTTCTTCGAGAGGCTGGTTCTGTAACATAATGGAGATGAGGAAGGTGACGGATGGCAGGTACTAAGTATCCTAAATAGTAAGATCCTGACCAGTATTTGGGGAGCCAGGAATATGCTCTACCATCACAAATAAAATAAGTCCCATTGTAAGCAGAATATAAGTAAATATCTTCTAAGTACCAATGATCTGAGAATGTTTTATTATTTATGATGTTACGTATGCCTGTTATTGTTGAGGACCGTTCAATTCTTTGTAATACATTTTGTGTACATTTATAAGCTGTGTTAACATCTAAATAATTAGTACAAACACTATTGCCCATTTTCATCCCTTTAGAGTGATTACTAATGAGGCATATTGATCCTTTTTGTTTAATATTAGTTGGGAGGCTAATATAGTGAGGATTTTTGTTTGGGTTATATTTAAGTTGGTGCCATCCCGAAAAGGTGTTTAGAGGATAGCCTGCAGATTTCCATAAGTTAATACATTTCTGTAAATAAATCTCGGACCTTCCTTGTTCACATGAATATGCTCCAGAATGGACCACTACAGAGCGAGGGATGCTTTGATAGATATACCATTCTGCTGTTTCGGAAGCATTAAAGGGAATAGTTAGAAGGGAATATCCTCTCCTGAGTTAGTAGGGGTAGCAATGCATACCCAACAATTGGAAATGTTGACATTTTTAGCATATATCTTAGATGTGTAAAGGAATGTGTTCTCATTTAGTCCTGGTACGACATTTACAAAGCCAATCAAATAACTGAAAATGAATATTACGGTAAACATTTTACAGATCTCAATATTTATACGCGTGCGCTTCACATGTGACGCGTGGATCCAACTTTTCTTTCCTTTTAACGTTACAGCGGATTGGGTGGTGAGAAGGATTACGAATGGTCCTTCCCACTTCGATCCTAGGGGTTCTTTTTGCAGCTTTTTGACGTACACTTCTTCACCGGGGACCAGGTCATGCCCACCTTCTGGAGGATCTCCCCACGCAGCTAACACCTGTTGAGAAGCAGAACTAACAGCATTTGTTAGATTTTGACAATAAGTCAGCAAAGTATCACTCATTAAATGACAGTGTGCTTTCCGCAAATCAATAGTTCCTGGCAGAGACACTGGTCTGCCTGTGATGATTTCAAATGGACTCAGGCCTGTTGTTCTGTTTGGTGTAGCTCTAATGCTGCATAATACTATTGGCAAAGCTTGGACCCAATTCATGTCTTCCTGGCTGTATTTGGACAGTCTTTCTTTCAAAGTTCAATTCATACGTTCCACTTGTCCTGGTGATTGTGGATGTAAGGACAGTGTCAATTCCAGTCAATGTTCAATAGTCGACAGACTTCCTTACAAACAGCACCTGTAAAGTGGGTTCTGATGTGTTGGGTGTTCTGGATCACATACAGGTCACCAACACTTGAAATAGTGCAACATTATTTTCTTGAATCATTAACTGTTTAAACATACTCAGACTGTGGGTGAATACGATACTAGCTTTAATGAAATGAAATGAAAATCACTTATTGTCACAAGTAGGCTTCAAATGAAGTTACTGTGAAAAGCCCCTAGTCGCCACATTCTGGCGCCTGTTCGGGGAGGCTGTTACGGGAATTGAACCGTGTTGCTGGCCTGCCTTGGTCTGCTTTCAAAGCCAGCGATTTAGCCCTGTGCTAAACAGCCCTTTGCTAAACTAAAGACCTTTGCCTTGTACTAACCAGTCGATGCACTCAGCACATGGTGACTGTCTGTGTTACAGGCTGTGAGCTCTGTCCTCCTAACTAGCTGCAACTCGAATGAACGGGAACTCTGATGCCCCCTGTCTTTATAGTGCGTGTGCTCTCATTGGTGATTGGCTACGGTGTTGTGTGTGTTGATTGGTCCCACTGTGTGTCCATCAGTGTGTGTCTGCACCTTGATATACTGTGTATATTATGACATTCCCCCCTTTTATAAAAAATGTACCTGCGTGGCAATAAATAGTGTATGGTGAATGTTCCTGACTACGTGTGTGTGAAATATTTACAGGACTATGTACATGAAAATGAAGCTATTTACATGGGAAGGTGCCTGGTGCAGAAAAACAGCGTGTCACAAGAATAACGAGATGCACACTATATACAAACCACGTAAACGATTAAACGGAAGAACAGAACAAATCAGAAAGTCCATAAGTCCACAAAGTTCACAAACTAAGTCTCTGAGGTGGGCGACGAATTCTGGTTGACCGCCTCAAGGGTGGGTCGGGAGCGGCCGGCTGAGGACCGGGCTGGACTGCGTCAGAGTGAGGAGGATGCAGAGTAACCGGAATCTCTGCATAGTCCAGGTCAGGGTCAACAGGAGGGCGTGGCAATGGTGGAGAATCACGTAGCGAGCGTGGAATGAGACGAAGGGCACGTCGATTACGCCGCAGAATGGAACCATCCGGTAGACGAACCAGGAACGAGCGGGGAGCCACCTGCCGAAGAACCACAGCGGTTGCAGACCAGCCACCATCCGGAAGATGGATGCGGACGTTGTCATCTGGAGCCAGAGCAGGGAGACCAGCAGCACGTGAGTCATGAGCCGCCTTGTGCAGTGCACGAGACAGTTGCATTCGTTGAAGGACCGGTACGTGGTCGAGCTCTGGGACATGAATGGACGGCACTGTCGTCCTCAGGGTGCGACCCATGAGCAGCTGGGTTGGCAACAGGCCAGTGGACAGTGGGGCAGAGCGATAGGCCAGCAAGGCGAGGTAGAAATCGGACCCAACATCGGCAGCCTTGCAGAGGAGCCGTTTGACTATGTGGGCACCCTTCTCTGCTTTGCCGTTGGATTGGGGGTACAGGGGACTGGATGTCACATGCACAAAGTTGTACCTCCTGGCAAAGTTGGACCATTCCTGGCTGGCGAAGCAGGGGCCATTGTCCGCCATCACAGTGAGTGGGATGCCGTGTCGAGCAAAGCTGTCCTTACAGGCACGGATGACTGCAGACGATGTGATGTTGTGTAAACGTACCACCTCCGGGTAGTTTGAAAAGTAGTCTCCAATCAGGACATAGTCCCTGCCCAACACGTGGAACAGGTCGATGCCCACCTTGGTCCAAGGGGACATGACCAATTCATGGGGTTGTAGGGTCTCACGTGGTTGGGCCAGCTGGAACCGCTGACAAGTGGGGCAGTTGAGCTATGTCGTCATTGATGCCGGGCCAGTACACTGCCTCTCGGGTCTGTCGGCGGCACTTTTCCACGCCAAGGTGGCCCTCGTGTAGCTGTTCCAAGACGAGCTAGCGCATGCTGTGCGGGATGACAATGCAGTCCAGTTTCAGGAGAACACCATCTACTACCGCCAGATCGTCTCTGACGTTATAGAACTGCGGGCATTGGCCCTTGAGCCACCCGTCTGTTAGGTGGCACATGACACGTTGTAGCAAAGGGTCAGCCGCCGCCTTGCGGCGAATTTGGACGAGGCGTTCATCCGTGGCAGGTAGATTAGAGGCCACGAAGGCCACATGGGCGTCAACCTGGCAGACGAATCCCGCTGGGTCACACGGAGTGTTGACAGCCCTGGAGAGAGCGTCGGCAATGATGAGGTCTTTGCCTGGGGTGTATACCAGCTGGAAGTCATATCGCCGGAGCTTGAGAAGAATACGCTGGAGGCGAGGCGTCATGTCGTTCTGTGTTATATTGACCAGCGGGCGATGGTCGGTCTCGACAGTGAATTGACGAAGGCTGTACACATAATCGTGAAACTTGACGAAACCGGTCAGAAGGCCCAGGCACTCCTTTTCTATCTGCGCGTAGTGCTGTTCCGTGGGGGTCATGGCGCGTGACGCATATGCAACGGGGGCCCATGATGAGGCCACATCACGTTGCAGGAGCACTGCCCCAGTGCCGGATTGGCTGGCATCGGTCGAAATTTTGGTCTCTTTTGCTGGGTCAAAGAAAGCTAAGACCGGGGCCGTAGTGAGTTTGGTTTTGAGTTCTCTCCATTCGCGCTCGTGGGCAGGGAGCCATTGGAAGTCCGTCGTCTTCCTGGCCAGGTTCCTGAGAGTCGTGGTATGAGAGGCGAGGTTAGGGATGAACTTCCCTAAAAAGTTGACCATGCCCAGAAATCGGAGGACCGCCTTCTTGTCCTCTGCCGTTTTCATGGCTGTGATAGTAGCCACCTTGTCCGCATCCGGCCGCACACCCAACTGGGAGATGTGGTCCCCTAGGAACTTGAGTTCCGTCTGACCAAAGGAGCATTTGGCTCTGTTGAGGCGTAGGCCCTGCTCACGTATACGTTTGAACACGTGCTGGAGGCGACTGACATGCTCCTGCGGGGTGGTGGACCAAATGATTATGTCGTCGACATAGACCCGAACACCTTCAATGCCTTCCATCATTTGTTCCATGATCCTGTGGAACACTTCTGAAGCAGATATGATCCCAAACGGCATCCTGTTGGAACAATATCTGCCAAAGGGGGTGTTAAATGTACAGTTTCCTGCTGGGTTTATCGAGCTGAATTTGCCAGAATCCTTTTGAGGCATCGAGTTTGGTGAAGAGCTTGGCCATCTCGCATGTGATCTCTTCGCGCTTGCGAATTGGATAATGCTCCCTCATGATATTGCGATTCAGATCCTTGGGATCAATGCAAATTCTCAGCTCGCCGGAAGGCTTTTTTACACACACCATGGAACTGACCCAGTCGGTTGGTTTCGTAACTCTGGAATTCACTCCTTGGTCCTGGAGGTCCTGCAGCTGCTGCTTTAGGCAGTCCTTAAGGGGTGCTGGGGCCCTGCGAGGGTGCATGCACCACAGGCGTGGCGTTCTGTTTGAGTATGATCTTGTAAGTATATGGGAGCGTGCCCATGCCTTCGAAGACGTCGCGGTGCTGGTCGATGATGGCGCCGAGTTGCGCCCTGAAGTCAGCGTCCTGGAAGGCAGACATGTCATCAGGAGAGAGTGCACCCTCTGAACGAGGTTCAACAGCTTGCATGCCTGTGCACCAAGCAGGGAGTCTTTCAAGGAGCCCATGATCTCGAAAGGAAGGATGGCTTTGCGTGACCTGTGCGTCACTTCAAGTTGGCACGAGCTGCCAGCAGGAATGACGTTGCCATTATAATCCAGTGGCTGGCAGGCTGATGGAAGGATGGCTGGTTTGACACAAAGGCTTTGGAAGTCAGACCGCGCCATGAGATTGGCGGAGGCACCAGTGTCCAGGCGGAATCATATTTGGGACCGGTTGACCGTCAGGGTGGCACACCACTCATCGTCTGGATCGATGCTGGATACCGACAGCGGCTGGTGTCTTTGCTTCGGGGACAGCTTGTTTTTCGTTACGACACCGACTTGAAAAGGCGCCTTCGGATCCTCGGTGTCACTGCTGTGTGGGAGGTCCGCATCGGACTCGGTGACCATGGGTTGAATTGCCCGAACATTCCTGCGAGGCTGGCTGAAGTGATATGAATTGGCAGACTGAGCTGCTCGACAGAAGGCAGCATAGTGGCCAAGTCTTCCACATCGTAGGCATTGTCGAGATTTTGCAGGGCATTGCCGCTTTAAATGGGCGGAGCCACAGTTGCCGCACGTCGTGACGTCAGCACGTTCGCTGCGCCACCGCGCATGCACGGTGAGGTCGTGCGTGGTGCGCGCCTGCGCATTATGTTCCTCCACGTCGCCGTCCCCTCGTTTGGTGCGCACAAGCGCGGGAGTCTGCGAAAAGCGTGCAAAATGGCCGCCCTCATCCAAGCTGAGGCCCTGGAGGTGCTCAATCACTTGGACCCGTTCTGCCTCGTGGGGACCGTTTCAGCCGCTTGTATATGGGAATACCGACTCGTGGCGTTTTCATGTAAGACACAGATCTCGATGGTGGTCGCTAGGGTGAGTTGCTTTACTTTGAGGAGCTGCTGACGTAGGGGGTCCGACTGAACACTGAAAATGATTTGGGGCGTCATTCTCCGACCCCCCGCCGGGTCGGAGAATGGCCGTTGGCCGCCGTGAATCCCGCCCCCGCCGAAGTCTCCGGTACCGGAGATTGGGCGGGGGCGGGAATCGGGCCACGCCGGTTGGCGGGACCCCCCGTTCAATTCTCCGGCCTGGACGGGCCGAAGTCCCGCCCAGAAATTGCCTGTCCCGCCGGCGTAAATCAAACCTGGTATTTACCGGCGGGACCAGGCGGCGTGGGCGGGCTCCGGGGTCCTGGGGGGTCGCGGGGTGATCTGAACCCGGGGGGTGCCCCCACGGTGGCCTGGCCCGCGATCGGGGCCCACCGATCCGCGGGCGGGCCTGTGCCGTGGGGGCACTCTTTCCCTTCCGCCTCCGCCACGGCCTCCACCATGGCGGAGGCGGAAGAGACTCTCCCCACTGCGCATGCGCGGAAACTGTCGGCGGCCGCTGACGCTCCCGCGCATGCACCGCATTTCCGCGCCAGCTGGCGGGGCAACAAGTGCCATTTCCGCCAGCTGGCGGGGCAACAAACGCCATTTCCGCCAGCTGGCGGGGCGAAAATCCCTCCGGCGTTGGCCTAGCCCCTCAATGTTGGGGCTCGGCCCCCAAACATTCTGCACCTTTGGGCCGGCGCGATGCCCATCTGATTGGCGCCGCTTTTGGCGCCAGTCGGCGGACATCGCGCCGTTGGGGGAGAATTTCGCCCCTGGTCGCGTATCATAGAGTCGGAGGTGGGCCCGTAGCTGCAAGACTGTGCAAGGATGTGGAGGTGCATGAGAAAGGATTGGAAAGGTTCATCCTTACCCTGCAAACGCTGCTGGAGCACGTAGCGCTCAAAACTTTCATTCACCTTCGCGCTGCAGTGAGTGTCAAACTTGAGGAGGACCGTCTTGAACTTTGTTTTATCTTCATCATCCGCAAAGGTGAGAGAGTTGAAAATGCGGATGGCATGGTCCCCGGCCGTGGAGAGGAGAAAAGCATCTTTCTGGTATCCGAGGCGCCCGCCCTGTCGAGGAAGAGCTGGAAGCGCTGTTTGAAAATCTTCCAGTTGGCCCCGAGGTTGCCGGCGATGCGGAGCGGCGGGCTGATGTTGTCCATGTTGCAGGATGATGGAATGCTGGCGGAAGGCAGATCACTTGCAGTTAGGTCTAAGAAGTGCTAATATCCCTCAACTCCTGGTATCATGATGTGTTGGGTGTTCTGGATCATATACAGGTCACCAACACTTGAAATAGTGCAACATTATTTTATTGAATCATTCACTGTTTAAACATACTCAGACTGTGGGTGAATACGATACTAGCTTTAACTAAAGACCTTTGCCTTGTCCTAACCAGTCGATGCACTCAGCACATGGTGAATGTCTGTGCTGCAGGCTGTGAGCTCTGTCCTCCTAGCTGGCTGCAACTCGAATGAGCGGGAACTCTAATGCCCCCTGTCTTTATAGTGCGTGTGCTCTCACGGGTGATTGGCTACGGTGTTATGTGTGTTGACTGCTCCCACTGTGTGTCCATCAGTGTGTGTCTGCACCATGATATACTGGTGTATATTATGACAGGTTCCATTGTCTGAGTCAATGCTAGCTTGTACTCCCCATCTGGGGATAACGTCTTTGCATAGCACTTTGGCTGTATGGGCAATTGTCCCTCTTCTAGCTGGAGCAGCTTCCACCCATCTAGAGAATTTATCCACTATTACAAGGACGTCATTGTATTGTTGACATTTAGGAATGTAATCTACCTGTATATCCTGGAATGGTCCTGTGGGAGCAGGAGCTCTTAATTGAGGCATTGATGTTATGGGTCCCAAGTTATTCTTTTGACAGGTTACACAACGGTTTGATGCTAATTGTGCATGTTTTTTGAATCCTTTACCACACCAACTTCTATGGAATCGATCCATCATTTGTTGAGGTGATAGATGTCCCCATGAATGAATTTGTTGAGCTAAGAAGGGCATTAGTGATTGTAGTGCCACTGGTTTATCAGTTTGAACTTCTCTCCAAATATTGTCATCATACGGCTGAATACCTGATTCGAACCATGTCCATTTTTCTTCCTTTGTACAATCATGCTGCATTTCACGTAAATTGGATTGGATTGGATTGGATTTGTTTATTGTCACGTGTACCGAGGTACAGTGAAAAGTATTTTTCTGCGAGCAGCTCAACAGATCATTAAGTACATGAGAAGAAAAGGGATAAAAGAAAATACATAATAGGGCAACACAACATATACAATGTAACTACAAAAATCATGTAATAAGGTGGTTACTCCCAATTTGTAAATGTGATTGAATTCCTTACGCCTTTGGGAGGCAGCTTCCCTTGCTGCTTGGTCTGCAAGAGCATTTCCTCTTGCTTCCATAGTGTCCTCATGAGTATGGGCGTTACATTTTAGAGCTGATACTTCTTTTGTCAAGGCCATAGTTGCTCGAAGATCTCGTACTTCCTTTCCATTTCGGATAGGTGTACCTGCTGTTGTGAAAAAAACTCTTTTTCTTCACAGATGGCCAAAATCATGTGCCAGCCCAAAACCATATCTGGAGTCAGTATAGATGTTAGCAGTTTTATCTCTTGCCACATGACATGCTTCTGTTAGTGCTTTTAATTTGTCCTGCTGAGCTGATGTACCTGGGGGCAAACTTCCTTCAGCTCGTACTTCGTGTGGGCTTGTGACTGCCCACCCAGCTTTTCTGATGCCCTTGTCAATAAAAGAGGAACCATTAGTGAATAGAACTAGATCTGGGTTCTGTAGTGGCTCGTCTTCTACTAAGCGTACTTCTTCCATTTCCTCTATTATTTTCACACAGTCATGCCCTTCTCCCTCTCCTCCCCTTTGTTCCTCGGGAAGCGGGAGCAAAGATGATGGGTTTACAGGACTGGCTTTATGAAAATATAGGTTGGGAGCTTCCAAAACTGCTGTCCATCTAGTCCATCTAGCTGATGTAACTTGGGTTACTCTGTTCATGGATAGAAGAGAATGGACTGAGTGTGGACATTTAATGGTTAACTTTTGGTCTAGGACAAGGCCTGATGTTGCCATTACAGCTCGACATGTGGCTTCCATGGCTCGTAAACAGCTGCCAAATGCTAATGCCACATTGTCAAGTTTAATGGAGTAGTATCCAACCGGTCACCATGTTCCTGGGCGAGTACTGCAGTCATGTAACCATCTTTTTCATGCACAAACATGGTAAAAGGTTTTCTGTTGTTTGGAATACCTAAGGCTGGTGCTCAACATAGGGCCCTTTTCAAATTTAGGAATGATTGCTTCTGTTCTGAATTGTGTTTAACTGAATCTTTTGATTTCCGGTTTCCTTTTAAAAGATCATTTAATGGCTGGGATAACTGAGTGTAAGAATCAATCCAATTTCTGTTAAAATTACACAGTCCCAAAAAAAATCTCACTTCCTGAACAGTTGAGGGTTCTGAAGCGGCTTTGATGGTAGCCGTTCTGTCCTGAGTAAGTTCCCTTTTGCCTTTGGAGATTTTCTGACCGAAGGAGCCAACTTCTTCCTGGGAAATCTGGGCTTTGGCAAAGCTAGCTTTGTGACCATTATCACTGAGGTGGTTCAGGACCACTCGTATGTCTTTCTTTATTAATGGAGGCTATCAGAATGTCATCTACATACTGGATAATGGTGGAAGGCAGATCAGGCAGTTGCCTGAGATGATTCTGTAGAGCCATGTGGTAAACAGTTGGGCTATTTTGAAAACCTTGCGGTTGTCTATCCATGTGTACTGTTGTTGATTAACGGTGAAAGCAAACCATGCTTGTACTTGCTTAGCTAGTGGTCCTGACCAGAAACCATTTGCAATGTCAATGACTGAAAACCATTGAAGGTCAGGAGTTAAAGAGTTAAAGATTGTAGATGGATCTGCCACTAAAGGAGCTTTTCTGACAATGAATTGATTTGCCTTTCTGTAGTCAATAGTAAGGTGCCATGTGCCATTTTTTACAGGCCATACAGGGCTGTTTGATGAGCTGTGAATGCGCACTAAAATACCCCCTTCTTCAAGTTGTTTTATTATAGGTAGAATGCCTTGAATTGAAGTTTTGTTAATGGGGTATTGTTTGGTATTAGGTGGAGCGGATCCCATGAAAGTCACTGGTTCCATTTTTAAAAGGCCACAATCATTTTTGTCTTTTGCCCAAATTGGATGATTCTGTATTTCATCTTTTTTGATGTGTCTAATGGACCAGGTGATTTTTCCATTGTCGAAATTGAGTGAAGAATTTAATTGTGATAAGATGTCCATACCTAGAAGTGCTTGTGTTGCCGGACCTACCCAAATTGATGCCATCAGTTGATGTGGTCCAAATTCTAAAAGCAGTGGCTCAGTTTGTCGCAGAGTTAAAGAATCTCCTCCTGCAGCAAAAGCGTTAATTTTTTCTGCAACTAGAGGAAATAAAGCAGCATAGTTTTGAGTATCACAGGTAAGTCCAGCTCCAGTGTCAAAAAGAAAATCGATATGAATACCTCCCACTCTTAGCGAAATATATAGTCCATCCTTTTTCTGTTCCAAAAGTACATGTAGAGAAATATGGAAAGAATCATCAAGAGTGGGGTCCATTAGTTTTTTGAATGATCAAACATAGAACGCCTTTGAGCTGGAGTGCAGCTGTTTAACATTTTGTTCATGCCATTGTCGTCAATGTGTGCGTCCCTATGTGGGTGCGGCTCATCCCTACATGGGAACGGCTGGGAGGGTTTAGGATCTCTACACGCAAATCTGGGTGTGTCTTATTGGAATGTAACCCTAGGTGTGTCTTGTCTGTGCGGGTTACGTGATTGGTCACGAGGTGGATACGTTTTGTCGGAATCATTGCATACTTCATTATCATCTCTTGACTCGAGCCGTTGTTTATAATAACATGATGCCTTCCAATGTCCTAATTTACCGCAGAAAAGACATTGTGGTATTTTCTTACGTGATTTTAATGGAGCAAGGGTGCATGCTTGCCCCGATGCTTGTGGGGAGGTTGTAGTTACTCCTGATATCCCTGCAGGGGCTGCAGCAGCTGCCATTGGAGCAGCGGGTAACACAGGCTGAATTTGAACAGCCGTAGTGTTATAGTTTGTCTGGTTATTCATACCGCGATCTATCTGAATGCATCAGTCAACTATTTCGCGATATGTACCAGCTGTGCCCAAGTTGGTAAAAGCAGATTCAAAGCATTAGAAATTTCAGGTTTAATACCGGCTATAAAAGCCGTCTTAAATGGATCTAAAGTGCTTGTGTCCCAAGTGTCAGTCTCCTCTTGGAGTTGCATTCCTGAATGTTCTATCCAGACATGTAAAAATCTATTTTTGAAATCCTTCAGTATGTTTTTGAATGCAAGATGTGATTTTAGACCAATCGGTTTTTGGAGGGTGAAATTTTAATAACCAATTTTTGACTGCTAGCCAACCAGCTTCTAAATTTTGCAAATCATCTCCAAGGGCAAGTTCAACCTCTTCTCCGAGAGTTGCATTGTCACGACAGCCTCCCATAATATCAGAATTTGTACTCCATCGAATGGGTGAAGATGGGAAATGGATTGCAATCTGTGAAGTTGTTCCCATGTGGTCAAACCACCCCTTTTTGGGTGGTGAAGATCTTTAGACCATCTGTCAATTTTTTCAGGGTCCGCGGCCTCATGTACCCAATGATGTCCAAATATAGTTTTAGTAAATGTTGAACCGTCTTCATCTACTTCTTTGCTTCCAATTTTAACCCGTTTGCGTTTTAAAGGGGCTAATCAAATTATTTCATTATTTTGCATTCTAGGAAAGCTTGTTTCATCATTTCTTCATCTGAGTCAACTGTCCAATGAAATTTAGGTTTTGATTTAGTACTGGCACTTGCTCGTGGCTTTGGAACTGGAGCTGATTGTGCAACTGGGGTTGCTTGTTGAATTGGAGCGACTTGAATTTGGAGGTGAAACTGGAGTTGGAACTGTGTTGCTTAGAGTACTTACTCCAGCATCAGAACTAACATGCACTTTTGTGCTTTGATTTAAATGATGAGCAGCAAGACTTTCTGTCAAGATTTTGCAGTGTCCTTTAAAATTGCTCATTTCACCTTCCAAAATACATCTTTCCTCGATTAACTTCCAATGCTGATTTTTGATTTCATTAGTTTCAGTTTGTAATTGTTGGTATTTGAACTCTGATTCAACAACCTAATGTTGCAATTCTCCATTTTGAAATGATAGTTGTTGAACTTTAAAGGTTTTGTTTTCCAATAATGTTTTAATCTGATCATATTGCTCGAGTTTAGATTTTGCATCTCGTAACTCTTCAACAACTGTGGCTAGTTGGTCTTTAGTGGACTTAAGGTCATGATTGCTTTTATTTTTAACGGTTACTTCTTGCTGTCTGCGAAGCTGTGCCATTATTGCAATAGACCATTGTGCACGTTTTTCACTGTTGAAGCGTATGGTTTTTCCCCATGCCCTTTTGATATTATCGAGGGACCACTGTCCTTTGGGGATATCATATTTTGATTCAATTTTTCTTGAAACTTCAGACAGTCTGAATTGTCTATGTATCAAAGATCCAAGATCACCCAATACATCATCAATAGAGACATCCGGCAGAGCGCGACGTCCCTTGGTAGTTATGGGAAGTAGTTCTCTACCATTTGAAGGTTCTGAATCTATTTTAGGATTTATTTCCACTATCAACTCAACCTTACACCCAATTCTTTGGTTGTCAACTATGTGTAATCTGTGTACACTACCGTGACTATTTTTTCAGTCCCGTTTTATTTTAGTTTCAATGACCGGCACCCGATTGAATTAACACAGTCTATAAAAATGTCCTTTCTCGGGGTCGAAGCACTGCTTGATGCGGCTTTAAGACTTTTAATGGGTGAAAAAGATGTTTCTTACCCCAGTCTAGCCGTTTTTCTTTGGGTCTTCCGTCCTTCTGGGCTTCCGTTAGCGGTATGATCGTTCGTCTTCCGACGTCCTCCGATTCTCAGAAGCAAATAAGCTTCTGCGTCGTGGAGCCAAGGTAGTGCAGAAAACCTTCGTAACAGCAGTTTTAAAATAACTTCACTGGACCAGGAAAAAGATGGTTCCTGGATATGAGTATCAGCCTTGTATTGTGTGGTAGCTATAGCTGGTTATTCAATTTGGATGTTGTTTGGGGAACAGGGGAAGTCTTACAGAGTTCAAGAATTGTACATATGGTTTGTAAAAAGTGGTACGTTCTATGTAATCTGTGTGCAATTCATGCACCTTAATTGCATGAGAGTAGACCAGTCCTGTTTGTGTATTTGTCTTTTCTTTTCTTTAATAAATAGTCTTAATAATTGTTACATGAAGACTGGGATATTTATTCCCACTGGGGTTTTACTTGTCTCCTCACACCAAAACAAAACCAAACTATACATCCCCAGGAGCTGACGTCCCAAGTTGGGATATCCTCGCAGATAACACCAACCTGCTTTGCGACAGAAAATTGGGGACTCATGTCCGGGGTCTGAAAGAGGCTTAATTCTTTGGGTGCAGGGAATTTTTGACTTTTGATGTAATGAATAAGTGAGAAGCAAGTGAAACCAAGTAACAACCTGCTATATTAAGTGAGAAGGCTGCAGAAAAAGACTCTTGGTCTACCTCAATCTTATCTGGACGTAGACAATGCATTGTTGCAAGTTTGAAAAGTGTGCCTAAAACCAAATTGATGGAATTAGTAGATACATTGGAAGTGGTCTTATCTACAAGAGTTAAGAAGGCTGAAATAATTGCCAGCCTAGCAACACAGTTAAATATACGAGACGGGTTGGCCGGACCCAAAGTTTCAAGAAGAGAGGATTTTGAATTAGCTAAGCTCCAATTACAAAAGAAGTAGAAATTAAGAAGTTAGAGGTGCAGGAAAAAGAGAAGGAGAGAGCATTTCTATGGGAACAATAAGAGAGGGAGAGTTCAAAAGGGACATGGAGAAAGCCGCATGGGAGGAAAGAGAGAAAGAAAGAGAGAGACTTCCAACTTTCCACACAGGAAGTAGCAACCCAAAGGTTGGAGCAGATGGCAGAGGAAGGTGGTTCTTCAAAGCAACCTAGTGGGGAGATGTTCAGGTATTTTGTTTTTGTTCATGGGTTGTGGGCATCGCTGGCTGGGTCAGCGTTGATTCCCCATCCCAGAGGGCATTTAAGAGTTAAGCACATTGTCGTGGGTCTGGTGCCACAAATAGGCCAGATCAGGTAAGGACGGAGATTTCCCTCCCTGAAGGACATTAGTGAATCAGATGGGTTTTTGCGACAACCAACAATGGTTTTATGGTCATCATTAGGCTTTTAATTCCAGATTTTGATATTGATTTCAAATTGCACCATCTGCCCAGGTGGGATTCGATCACAGGTCCCCAGACCATTACCCTGGGTCTCAAGAATTGGCCAGCAGTTTGTGCAGTCACAGCAATGCCAGAGAGTGTACTGGATGCCGCTGGGACTGTAATCAGACCCATGAGGAAGGTCAATGACAATGGGGCCCAGGTAAGACCCGATATGTTTGGGCAGGGAGGGATCGGGCACCCTAGGGAGATGGACAGGGGTGTGTGAGGCCATGTTTGGAGGTCAGTTAGGGATTGAGGCACAAAGGAGGTGTATGATCTGGGGGGGGGGGGTGTTCAGGGGAGTGTAGTATATGTACACAAGGCAATTCCAAAGGATGCACCCCCCATTTCTTCCTGCCCTTTCGCCAACTTAGGCAAAAAACAGCATTCCCCTCTCGCCTGCCTTCCATTTCCCAACTTACTTTGGGTGTGGAAGTAGATTGAGGTCCTTAAGTGGCCATTAACTACGCACTTAAGGGCCTCATAGGCTTAAGGGTGGGCAGGCTAGTGGACACCCTACCAAACCCCCATATTATTGGACTGGATCAGGGGTGGGTAGGAAAGTGATGGGCTGTCCAGCTGCCTTATCTTATGTGCACCCCCCCCCCCCCCACATCCCAGCCATTCACCAAATACATGGGACACGGGTGGAGGGGCCCGTAAAATCCAGATAAATAATTATCTTTATAAAATGTCTGTTTGTTTGAATTAAATAAGCTGATTGTGATCATACAAGTTTCCAATTCTCTTCCAGCACCTAGTCTGTTTCCATAGCTAGTAATTCCTGGAACAGGTCGCTAGTCTGTCGCCAGAGGCGTATAGCTCGAGGTCTAGCTCTCTGCTTTGAGCAGGGCTGACCAGGAGTCTCTCTCACTCTTACTGACAGCCATTGGCATGTTGGAAGGTTTTGCAGGTTGACATTCTCAACTTGTTTGGCCACGTTATGGACACACCTTCCTTGGCCATCAAGGCCTGGGGTGGGACTTGAACCCAGAGCTTCTGGCTCAGCGGCAGGGATGTTACGGACTGCGCCACAAGACGTCCTTGAACAACATGGTACATGACTGATAAGTCCTGTTTGAATGACATTATATCACTACATACATATTAAACAGTACGGTGGCAGTATGGTAGCATTGTGGATAGCACAATTGCTTCACAGCTCCAGGGTCCCAGGTTCGATTCCGGCTTGGGTCACTGTCTGTGCGGAGTCTGCACATCCTCCCCGTGTCTGCGTGGGTTTCCTCCGGGTGCACTGGTTTCCTCCCACAGTCCAAAGATGTGCAGGTTAGGTGGATTGGCCATGATAAATTGCCCTTAGTGTCCAAAATTGTCCTTAGTGTTAGATGGGGTTACTGGGTTATGGGGATCGGGTGGAGGTGTTGACCTTGGGTATGGTGCTCTTTCCAAGAGCCGATGCAGACTCGATGGGCCGAATGGCCTCCTTCTGCACTGTAAATTCTATGATAATCTATGATAATATCTTGCATATGACAATTTCTGTGACAATAAATATAGAACAATACACAACTTCATCCTTGTTCCCGGCAAATCATAGGATGCCATGTTTTTTTTTTTATTCGTCCATGGGATGTGGGCATTGCTGGCTGGGCCAGCATTTATTGCACATCCCTGAGGGCATTTAAGTGTCAAACACATGACTGTGGATCTGGAGTTACATTTAGGCCAGACCAGGTGAGGACGACAGATTTCCTTCCCTAAAGGACATTAGTGAACGAGATGGGTTTTTACAACAATCAACTATGGTTTCAAGGTCATCTTTTGACATTTAGTTCCAGATATTTTAATTGAATGGTGTCCACTAGCCCACCCACCCTTGAGCTTATGATGCCCTTAAGTGCCCAGTCCAAAGATGGGCAGGTTAGGTGAATTGTCCATGCTAAATTGCCCCTAAGTGTCCAAAAGGTTAGGTGGTGTTACGGGGATAGGGTGGCAGAGTGGGCCTATTGGGGTGCTCTTTCAGAGGGTCGGTGCACACTTGATGAGCTGAACAGCCTCCTTCTGCTGTCGGGATTCTATGATTCTATGGTTCTTTGAGTGTGTGGAGAGTCTGCTTTTGTTCTTCATTCCATTGAAACTTGTAGCCTTTAAGGGTCATTAATCTGTCTGAGCTTTTTAAAAGGTGGCTGTGTGAACTTGAAATGGTGTGCCATATTAGTTTCAATGGCACTGGACATCATTTGAGAATCTGAATAATAGTGATTATGTTTCATATTGATGCACTATAGAAACCTATATTGACTGATGGCAAAACACCAGTAAAATTGCACCTTTAGACAGACGCATCCAAGTACTTCAGGAAAGTCAAGTCTGATGAGGAACATTATACTGCGCAACATTGATTTCAGGACATGGACACGTAGGCTTCAATTCCGGTTATGTAGTTATCTTTGAAAGGATAAACATTCATTAGCTGAGGAAAACTAGGACTTATGCTATTAGGGACACAGATCGGAAAATGCTAGAAACACTTAGCAGGCCAGTCAGTGTATGAGTATCGAACAGATAAATAATATTAATTATCCTGGAAGTATTGATACCTGTTACAAGGTGAAATACATTCACTTTCTCAATAACTCTGCTTCACTGTGCCAACTTGGCTCAACTGGTCGCATTCTTGCCTCTGAGTCAGTTGGGATTGAGCCCAACATCAAGACTACAGCACGCAATTTTGGCTGGTGCTTCAATGCCGAGGAAGGCCCGCGCCGTCATTGGAGGTTGTCTTTTAGATGTTATTAGAATCAGACTCCGCTGCCAGAGCCAGCGATACTGGTGGGTGTTAAAGATCCCATGACATCATCTTAACCAACATTGTTTCATGAACCCCGTCCAGTTTATCACATTCATCTCCTTGTCATTTGTGTGATCTCGCTGTGTGAAAAGCGACTGAGCAGCTGCCAATGTTCACACAGGGATAGTGGGGGAGATTTCCGAGAACATTGAAAGTCAGGTGGGTAAGAGCACACACATGTGGGTGGAGGACTTCACCCAATATTCCTTTTATTTAAATAAGTATTTGATTCCTCGACAGGCAAGCACTTCAAACTGGCCTATTGTTTTTCCATTATTCCCTGCAACCAGGCTGCACCAGGACGTAGAGGCAGGAAATGCCCCTCTGGGAACTGCAATTCTATAAACAAATTCCATTGTATGCGAAACACTGCGGAATGCTTTTGAATGCTATAAGGCATGAGATACACTAAAATCTTCTGAAAAGTATCGATAAATATACTTAATTGATTTTCAGTAGATCAAAAAGACAAGAATGGGAAATGAAAATGCAACTCAACACATTGTCCGATTCAGATGTGTTTATCCAAGTGAAATAACTATGGTATAATGAGGGACTAGGCAGAGACGGCAGATTAAATAGATAGTCTGTACCAGAGGAATGTTTGAGCCTGCAGTGCTCTTGGGTGGAACTTCACCTTTGTCCAACTGTCTCATACTTGGAATCTCCAGAAATGGTTTATTCCCTTCTTACCTTCCAATTTTGTAGCATATTACATTCTCAAAGCAATTCCAAAGATAATCGCTTTTACCGAGAAGGAAAATTGGCAAGCTAGATCATTTATATTGGACATTACCACCACCTCAGGCCCACTTTCCCCTGAAGGGATAACAAAATAGCATTTTTGCCTCAGGAGCTTGTTTCCCAATGAGGCGTCAAAAGGCATTGGTTCCCCTTCACCACTGCCCCAGGACACCTTTGTGAAAAGTGTTGTATTCTTGGATCACAAACCCTTTCCTGTCAATAAAATTGAAGGGACTCCTTTGGAGGTGAAAAGTACCAAAACGTATGACTATTTACTCGCCTCAGGGCATTGCGCAATCAGACTTCATGCTGAGCTGAAGAATAATTTGCAAACGGTGATGAAAAGAGTTGTTGGCATTAGAAACAGCACAAACTGACTAAACACTGATGTTTTATTTGGACTTTCCCAATTTATTTAGTGAGGACACAAGCAAATTCCAGTAAGGCACCTTAACACTGAGGTAAAAAAGGAAACCACAAGTATTAGAAGTTTAAAACAACATGTTGCAAATGTGTAGGAGTCCCAATCAGCCAATCAGGCAAACAGCAATGGATCAATGTCCTTCGCATTGATTAAATTGCACTAGAATAAGATTCCTGAATCTTTCTAGTTGACAAGCTAATTGACGAGAAGCTGTGGCAGTAATAGATGCAGGTTTTTAGTGACTTCAAAATATGTGTCTTTGACTCTCATAATAGAAACATCAATTAAAGCAATTTGAAAGAATTGCATCAAGGAATGATTAATTTAGAAATCAGGGAATTCTAGACATGGGTGAGCCAAATTGCGAGTTAAAATGGAGGTGAAAGCATTGAGTATGCTTTCAGAATAGAGAGTCTGTGTATTGCTCCAATGTCTCAAATTCGATGTGTCATGATTCCTTCCAGGATTCACCGGGTGTCCTTTGTCACACAAACCAATCAGCAGTTCACCACTAGGTGGAGGGTGTTATTGGGTGGGGGGGGGGGGGCTGAGTAAGCTTAATGCCATACTCCAGAAAGACAGCAAGAGCTACACTTATTCTTTGCAGCTCACTGATACATGGCAAAGCCATTGCCAAATAATTCCAATCAATTCCTGTGACATTGTCCTGCTACTTGGAGATTGCAGTTGCTCTTAGATTGTCTTCCTGGCATCTTGACCCTTCCTGGGCTGCCACCATCTCTCAAATGTTTAGCGGATAACTGCCTCCATGTGTTGCACTGCAGAAAGTGGACTTCTTTCACTTACCTATTTCCTCAACCATGCAAATAACTACTCTGCTTTTACATGAAATCTAATCATTGGTGTTATGAGATCCAGCTCTCTGAGATCTAGGTCCTCTCCTCAGCTGAGGGTTAATTGTCTTTCCTCTCCGTGGAATAATGGCTGTACTCATTCTTTCAGACTCACGCTATCATTCTTACTCGTGCCCAGTATTTCATCCAGTGAGAACCCTTTTAAGTCATTATGAGCTCACACCTTGCAAGTGAGTGTCTTTCTGGAGGTACTTGTGGCAGAAGCATACCTTGATGGATTTGGTGAAGAACTGGCAGGATTGCAGGATTGAGATTGGTACTGGCAGTCTTGGAATACCCACCGGGTGCAAGGACATAGCACATGAAGCTGAGAAGAGTTCTGATTACCAACTTTCAACTGCTAACTCATGCCCAACCACACGCTGGCGTACTGCCATCTGAAATAATTTGTTTTCTTCGATGAAAAGATTTAACCATGGTTGCATCTGAAGATATCCATAGAGCCTCCTGATTGTCCAGTACCACCCTCAGCAAGATGTCATACGGATAAAGAGATTTGATCTTATAGATTACATTGCTCATACTATAACCCACTGAGTTCAGTGATTAGCTTGCAGGTAGCCCTGTTGCAGCTTCTCTGGGCTGGTAGTTCATTTTAAAGTGTGCCTGGTGCTGGTCCTCACATGCCCTTGTACACAATGCATGGAACTGGGGTTGGCCTGCGCGCTCAATAAACATCTGAACATAAGAAATGGAAATAGAAGTGGACCATTTGACCCCTCAAGCCTGTTCCACCATTCATTGTGATCAATTCTGATCTGATCCTGGTCTCACTTCCCCTTTTCTGTCAAGTCCTTTGACTCCCTCGTAGATCAAAAATCTGCTGAACTCAGCCTGGAATATACTCAATGACCCAGCCTCCATCACTCTGTAGCGTAGAGAATTCCAAAGATTAGCAACCCTCTGAGTGAAGAAATTCCTCCTCATCTCTGTCTCAAACAGGAAACCCAATATTCACAAACTACCCCCCCTAGTTTGAGATTCCCACACAGAGGGAAACATCCTTTCAGTATTTACCTTGTCAAGTCCCCTCAGAATCCTGTATGTTACAATAGATTTAGCTCTCATCCTTCTAAATGCCAATGAGCATAGGACAAGACTGCTCAACTTCTCATCATAAGACAGCCCCTACATCCATTCCCTGAACTGCCTACAATTCAAGTATATACCTCCCTAACTAAGAAGACCAGAACCATATGCAATACTCTGGGTGTGGTCTCAGCAACTCCTTTTACAGTTGTAGAAGCATTCCCTGCTTTTATATACCACCTTGCAGTGAAGGCTAACGTCCCATTTGCCTTCCTATTTACTTGCTCTCCCTGCTTACTAACATTTTGTGCTTCATATACAAGGATATCCAGATCCGTCTGAACTGTAGAGTTCTGCACTCTCCCCATTTCAATGTTACTTTACATTTCTAATCTTCTTATCAAAGTAGACAGCCTCACATTTTTCCACCCTATATTCCATTTGCCAATTTTTTGCCCAATCGCTGATAAGTAATGGAGGAGTGAGGTATATCCAGCAGATGAAGTTTTCGACTGTGGTTTTAGACAATTCTGCTGCACCTGATGCTCAGGTTTGGGCCATTAGATCTTTTCTTATTCTCTCCTGTTTAGTACCGTGATAGTGCCACAATATATAATGGAGGATGTTCCCATTGTGGAGATGAGACTTTGTTTTAATGTGGCCTGGGTCGTGGTTATTCCTACCAATGCTGTTGCATACAGCTATGTGACAGATAACTTAGTGAGGACAAGCTCACCTCTTAACCTTCTCAGGTCTGGTTTAAATAAAAACTAATTTCTCATGTTTCTTTAGAAGTGAACAATTCATCCCTGGTAACGTCGCCGTGAATGGACACAGCACCATTTCTTTTGCTTTTATCTCCAAAATGGTGCAATGTACTTCCACAGGCTGGTTTTGAATCTATCAACTGTATTTCATAAAAGCCTCGGCAGTAAAGTTCACATACAACGACCATTTTGATTGATGGCAAGAGCGTTCTATGAAAATTAGGGTTGTGAATTTTCTTTCTGAAAAGGGGGTAAATATCGTCAATCACCTAAACCTGTATAATCCAGGTATTATCTCAATATATCAGCTCCAGTAAGTCAATGCTTCAGATTGTACTGAGGGCACATCAGTTAATATATTGTAGCGTTATAAGGGTACAAAGAAATGTTCACTCATCAGGTATCATATAAGATCCTAAGAAGGCTTGATAGGGTGGATGTGGAAAGGGTGTTTCCTTTTGTGGGAGAACCTAGACATAAGAGCCAAGATAAGGGATCGGCCATTTAAGACGGGGATGAGGAGAAATAATTTCTCTCACTTCCTCAAGAGGAGATTGAGGCAGTCTTCGATTATTTTCAAGGCAGAAGTACATTGATTCCTGATAAGCAAGGGGCTGGAAGGTTATTGGGGTAGGTAGGAATGTGAAGTTGAGGTTAAAATCAGATCTTATTGAATGGTGCAGCAGGCTCGAGGGGCCGAATGGGCTATGCCTGCTCTTAATTCGTACGTTTCTATCATGCTTTTCTCCAGTAATGGACTTGAAACAATTTGCCAAACAACATTAACCTCATGGTTCATATTACTGGTCATCTCGACAATCAGTCAAGCAATACAAAATCAACATTAAAGATTTATACAACAGCAAAAGTAATAAAATATCCATCATCTGGTGGTGTGTTATGTAACACACTACCATCTTCTTCCACGCTAGACTCTTGTTTTTGTCAAAATTCCTGAATTATAATTAGTCAACCTCTGAATCATTTAAGTCTGAAAGGTCAAGCTTGCCATTTTAGCTTGCCAATTGTTTGCCTTTGGCCACTGTTACAGTAGTTGGAATTATTTCCTCACAGAGCCAGGAAGATTAGGATCAAGTTTTGGTCAGACCATGCATGTTTTGAAATCTCTCTTCCCTGTCTCCTCCACCATCACATCCAACCTCAACCCTCTCCTCGAGTAAAAAACACTCGACCCCACAGTTCTTGCAAACCGCCGCCCATCTCCAACACCCCTTTCCTCTCCAAAGTCCTTGAACGTGCAAAAATAATAATAGGAAATTCTGGAAAAACTCAGCTGGTCCTGCAGCATCTGTGGAAGGAGAAACTTGTGTTAACGATTGGAGTCTAATATCATCCCTTCTTCCAAAGAAGAGTCACACTGGACTCAAAACGATTATGACCATGTGGGGAGGGGTGAAGTGGTTCCCCCATTCTCCCACTGCAGGTCTGGCCGTAGCAGCATTTTATTTGGGAACCCAGCAGGAAAGGTGCCTCACAGATCGGGCCACTATTTTGTTTGGTTGCCCCGATCTTTAAGCCCCTCCCCACCACCCCTGGCTTTTGACCCCCTCCTTCTCCCCAACATCGGGGATGTCCTGGGAACACCCCCCACCCCCAACGCCCATCCACCTAGTAAGGCCCCTGTGCCCAATCCCTGGAAGTGCCAACTTGGCAGCCGGGTGATGAATACCCTGCAATTCAAGACACTTCGCCACATTTTTTGGCCTTGAGAAGATTCTCCCCACCAAGTTCACACTTTAGTTTATTTCCTGCTGGCAAGCTGATCTTGTCAGCAGGACCAGCTGTTTGCAGAACGGGGCACCATTCTGATCGGCAGTCCCCATCTCTCGCACTCCCATTTCAGGCCCCTCCCCCCCCCACTTTCTCACCCCCAACCTTGTTGAGGTCCTTGGAACCCACCCTCACCCCCTTTAATTGGGCATGGCCCCTCCCCCCCCAGACCTGACCCCTGCCACAAGAGTGGTACTACCAGGGTACCTGGTTGGCACTGCCAGGACTCCACGCTGTCAGTACCAAGGTGCCCAGGTGCCAAGGGGAGCGACAGAGTACTTACCTGCCCTGTCCCCAACCACCTGGGTGTCTCTAATGCCCTGCAAGTCCCCCAGGTTGCCGTTACGCCGGGTTCACGTTTGCGCGGCCGTTGAGTCCTGGAGCCGCGTGAATCCGGCCTCCCGGTATTTAAATAAACCGAATGGCTCATTTAAATGTGCAGGTCTGGATCTCGCCAGGTGGAATGAGTCGGGCGACACGCGATCGACCCGGCGTGGAACCCAACTTGGGGCTCTCGCGCGATTCACGAGTTGCGCCCGGATCCGGGCCGGGCGCAACGGGGTCACTGAATCGCAGCCCCCATCTCAGAAACAGCAAAGAAGTTTGCGCAACGCCAATGGGAGATGGAGTTTTTCTTGCTCCCCAGGGGGTTAAGTGTCTGTTTTTTCCATCCCATTCGGTGGAATGCAAGCTGAATGATTTTCTCTCTGAGTTCTTAAAAGGTTTCCCTGTGAATTAAAAAGAGCATTCATGCTAACCCACAGCAAGGTTGCAGTGTGAGATGACAGCCCACTCTCTTGACATGATTCATCCTTTCAGTTGGGACCACTTTACCTTTCAATCATAGGATGTCAATCTGATGTAACAAGTTGAAGATGGAAAGAGGTGTGAGCCGTTTGTTCAGGGACAATGCCAGATGTTCAGCAGGACCCGGTCACATCGACCTTTTCCATTCAGGCAGGTAATGTAATAATGGAATCAGACTCCGGTTAGCAACCTTCATTATGGCTGTTGTGCCAATTTGTTTTATACCCGCCTGATAGCACTGCCACCTGAGTGTGAATGGTAATTCAAATAACGGCTCAATAACAAATGACTCAAAATCCAGTCAGCCAAACGCATGTTTCCGACACATGAAAAGGATATTTCAGCCTTGGTCAGTGTTCTAATTTCCCTTGACATTTCTTTCCCGTTTAATGTAAACGCATCATTGGCACTGACGCCAGAGGTATTTCAAGCCTTTAAATGATTGCGGGCTGAAGTAAAATATTATTCACGTAAAAAGCATTTGGCCCTAATGGAACGGTTGTTCCAGTTGTTTGACTTTCATGTCATGTTCAAGATTAGATTGGGATATTTCTTTCCCTTTCCCGATGCACAGCTTCCAATTCCAACTAGATCCAGATGACGCATCACATTGCACACATGCTTTCAAACCCCATTTGGCTCTCTTTTTTTTTTTGGGAGCTCCTGGACCTTGAGAGCGTGTCTTTTGACTGCAAGAAGACTTTCATCTAATATTAGTTCCTTGCCAAGTTGGAAGTTTGCTTGCGTTGATTGAATCAAAACTTTGGGTGAGGATCAAATTCTGAAGCACGCATCTTGGCCTGGCCATCCCCTCGTGTTCTTTTATCATCGATGGAAACACTTAACTATTGCAAAAAATATTCCCCCTTGAAAATACTTTCAACAACTCTTGGCTCTGAAGCTGACCAATAATTTTTGATATTAGACATAATCATGATCTGAAAGAAAATCAAGAGAGCAATAAATCATCTAATTTTGTCCTTCCCACTGGTTCCTGAACAGATGACTAATGCTCTTGCACAAGCTGTGAGCAATGTTTTGCCCTGTCGCCGTCAATTCAACATTGTTTTTGGCCTGAGGTTATGGTCAATTTAATCATGTGTATCTTGAATAGGGGTGGTCTTATGAGTCAGTGGGTAGAAGCACCCCTGCCTCTGAGGCAGAAGATCCATGTTCAAGTCCCACTCCAGGAATTGATGACCAAGGAAGGTACGTTCATAACATGGCCAAACAAGTTGTGTATCAGTTTGTAAATCCTACCATCGTATGTCAATGGCTGACAGTAAGAATGGGAGAGATGCCAGGTCAGTCACATGACAGAAAGATTTGGAGGCTCGCTGCCATCACTATTCATAGCTCCAGGCTACAAAATGCACGTAAGGTGTAAGTTGCCAGAGCAACTCAGGCTCCTTGGGGAGCCAGTTGTCTCAGTTGCCCGGTGTAAATCAAATTGGTGTCAACAGCGTGGGCTTGGATCGCCATTCTGGGTGGTTGGATTCGGGACTTTCTTGCCCTACCTGTGCAAGCAATCAAGGTGCAATGGGTTGGACTTGGCTTCAGGCAGAGAACAAAAGAAAAGGATCCTCAAAAATGCAGAAGAAACTGGAATGATGGACTTTGGTAATATTCAGCGATAACTTACAATTTGTCAGATTGCTGTGTGGGTTCAAATATTTCCCATTCAGACAAAGGCACAGTGTGACATCTACTTAAATAATATTACCTGTGATAGAGATATCATTGCCAAGGATGAACATGCTGAATAGGTATTACATTTGAGGTTTGAGTTACACACTCACGCATACTGGCTGTTCACACCGGCGGGGAATTCTGGTCCCATACCGGCGCACAGGTTTCCCAGGGATGCTGTCTACCTGCCCATTGACAGCGACAGGACCGATAGATCCCAAGGGCAGCCACCTCCATCACCGAAAAATACGCGGAGGGTTGGTGGAAAAATCCTGCCCGTAATAACCTCGTGGTGGTACAGAACTCGTGTATTGCTGGAAAAGAGACATGCTGTCTAAGTTTTTTGTTTTGCACTCATCAGGACAAATCGTAAGACTGCCAACAGTGAAGATAACAACAATTTATACTGCATGGGATGAGAGTGCTGATTGGTTGGCATGCAGTATAAATTGTTGTTTCCTTTACTGTTGGTAATCTTGTGATCTGTCATGAATGAATGCAAGACAAAAAGCTTAGACAGCATGTCACTTTTCCAGCAATACTCAAATTCTGTACTACCGACAGGTTATTGTGGGTGGGATTTTTCCACCTATATAGATACTATTAAAGCTTCAAGGTGAACTTATATTGTAGCGATTATATATTTTAAACAAATATACTGCCACTCTCTTCTTTCTTAAATAAAAAGATTAGTAGCACTGGCCGTGCAGTTTTGGGTTTTGGTAGCATTGATCATAATCCTGGTTGTTATAAGGGACGGGATTCTCCGACCCCCCACCGGGTCGTAAAATCCCCGGGGGGGGGGGGGGGGCACTTCTTCCTCCCGCACCTGCCCCTGTAGGGCTCCGCCATGGCCGGCACGGAGAAGACATCCCCCTGTGCATGTGCCAGAATATGCCGACGAGTCTGCGCATGCGCTGAACCACGCCGGCGGTTCTGCACGTGCGGTAACTTCGGCGCTGGCTGGCGCGGTGCCAACCCCTCTGCCGTCGGCCTAGCTCCCGGAAGTGCGGAGAATTCCGCAACATCCGGTCAGCCCAACGCCGGAGTGGTTCACGCCGGTTTTTTACGCCGGCGTCAGGCCATTGCGACGATTCGGGAGAATCCTACCTAAGGTCCTTTGGCAGCGCCGCCCCCCCCCCCCCCCCCCTTGCAATTCTCTGGGCCATGTCCCATTGGGGAGATGCAGCATAGGTTCATAAGGGCCGGTCGTGCCTAACTAATTTAGTGGAGTTTTTTGAGGACATTAACAGTGCGGTAGATAACGGGGAGCCAATGGATGTGGTATATCTGGATTTCCAGAAAGCTTTTGACAAGGTGCCACACAAAAGGTTGCTGCATAAGATAAAGATGCATGGCATTAAGGGGAAAGTAGTAGCATGGATTGAGGATTGGTTAATTAATAGAAAGCAAAGAGTGGGGATTAATGGGTGTTTCTCTGGTTGGCAATCAGTAGCTAGTGGTGTCCCTCGGGGATCAGTGTTGGGCCCACAATTGTTCACAATTTACATAGATGATTTGGAGTTGGGGACCAAGTGCAATATGCCCAAGTTTGCAGACGACACTAAGATGAGTGGTAAAGTAAAAAGTGCAGAGGATACTGGAAGTCTGCAGAGGGATTTGGATAGGTTAAGTGAATGGGCTAGGGTCTGGCAGATGGAATACAATGTTGACAAATGTGAGGTTATCCATTTTGGTAAGAATAACGGCAAAAGGGATTATTATTTATATGATAAAATATTAAAATATGCCGCTGTGCAGAGAGGCCTGGGTGTGCTAGTGCATGAGTCACAAAAAGTTGGTTTACAGGTGCAACAGATGATTAAGAAGGCAAATGGAATTTTGTCCTTCATTGCTAGAGGGATGGAGTTTATGACTAGGGAGGTTATGCTGCAATTGTATAAAGTGTCAGTGAGGCCACACCTGGAGTATTGTGTTCGGTTTTGGTCTCCTTATACCTGAGAAAGGACGTACTGGCACTGGAGGGTTTGCAGAGGAGATTCACTCGGTTAATCCCAGAGCTGAAGGGGTTGGATTATGAGGAGAGGTTGAGTAGACTGGATCTGTACTCATTAGAATTTAGAAGGATGCGGGGGGATCTTATAGAAACGTATAAAATTATGAAGGGAATATATAGGATAGATGCGGCCGGTGAAAGCAGAACTAGAGGGCATAGCCTCAAAATAAGAGGAAGTAGATTTAGGACTGAGATTAGGAGGAACTTCTTCACCCAAAGGGTTGTGAATCTATGGAATTTCTTGCCCAGTGAAGCAGTTGAGGCGCCTTCATTAAATGTTTTTAAGATAAAGGTAGATAGTTTTTTGAAGAATAAAGGGATTAAGGGTTATGGTGTTCGGGCCGGAAAGTGGAGCTGAGTCCAAAAAAGATCAGCCATGATCTCATTGAATGGTGGAGCAGGCTCGAAGGGTCAGGTGGTCTACTTCTGCTCCTAGTTCTTATGTTCTTTTGTAGGTGTGTGGTCCTTAGGTTTGGCCACACTGTGGTGGGGTTATGCATTTTGACATAATTGGGTTGGGCTTTGGCAGAGATGGAGGGGGTTTTGTGGATTAATAGCACTTTGGAGGGGCATCTTACAGTTTGAGACAGCACATAATTTGAGATTTGGTTTAGTGCTGGCTCTCTGGATTTGCCAACCATAGTTCAAGCACAAAATCTGTTTCTTTACAAAAAAAACAGGGTTGTCACGGAGGCACAGTGGTTAGCACTGCTCCCTTACAGCGCCAGGAACCTAGGTTCAATTCCGGCCTTGGGTGACTACCTGTGCGGAGTTTGCACTTTCTCCCTCTGTCTGCATGGGTTTCCTCCAGGTGCTCCTGTTTCCTCCCACAGTCCAACGATGTGCAGGTTAGGTGGATTGGCCATTCTATATGTCCTCTTAGTGTCCAAAAGGTTAGGTGGGGTTGTGGGAAGAGGGCGGGGGCATGGGCCTAGGTAGGGTGGCCTTGCCGAGGGTTGGTACAGACTCGCTGGGCCGAATGGCTTCCTTCTGTACTGCATGAATTCTATGATTTTATGAAACCTAGAAAGGTTTGCGGGTGAGAAGGAGGTCCATAATATCTCTGCTGGCCATGCATCTTATATCATTGGGTAAGGCATCGGGTACGAGTTCTGACCACATGACTAGGGATGAGCAGATGGTCCTGGGATGGTAGAACTTCACAAACATTCTATATTCTGTGATTGGTTCCTGCATTACAAGCGAATTCTGCAATAAATAAAATCCATTGCTGCATAAATAAATATTCAGATTCCACTCTCTGTGGCTCTGCCTCTCTGGAATGTATAAATAAACACATGGCAGCTTTAATAAAATGTATTCTTAGTTTTAATCCAACAAAAATCAGCCAGCAAATTTCACTGTACTTGGGAAGTGGGTGAGAAGAGCCAGTTTTACAATCAATATTCCCCCACGAATGACTTGTCTCACTGTCGATTATAACTACTGACAGAAATTACCTCAAGTGACATTTTTTTTTAACACAATATTGGAGTCTTATTTTTTGCAGATTTAAACCGAAGTACAGCCAAATGATTAACTTGATCACGAGGTTACTATGCAAAACGCACCACTCACACCGCACAATTTCTGGATTTTTCACTAAACAGGAATAGTGTTTCACATTCAAGATGGTTGGTCAAACAAGTTTCATGCAAATCGGGTTTTGTTTTTGAATAGTAAGTAGTTGGACAGTTGGTTTACTTTTCAACTTATAGCCCCACCAGCCCTCCCCATTCTTGTGCAGGGAAAAATAGCTGTTTAACCTTTGACTTCTGATTGGGGACCTCAATCACCCAGCGTTGAGTGAAATTGTGCTCACTGCCACTTTGAGTCAGGTATGTACAATTGTCCAGAAAGGCAGTGTCATTATATATATTATCAAAAAGTGCCGAACTCTGGGTCCAATGTCCAAGTTAGTCTGACAGGTGTCCAAACCAATAAGGAGATGGTTATTTTGTTTAGACATCGCTTGTGGCAGCCTTAAACAGGCACGGTGACACAGTGGTTAGCACTGCTGCCTCACAGCTCCAGGGTCAAGGGTTCAATTCCAGCCTCGGGTTACTGGCTGTGTGGAGTTGTACTTTTTCCCCGTGTCTGCGTGGGTTTCCCCTGGGTGCTCCGGTTTCCTCCCACAGTCCAATGATGTGCAGGTTGGGTGGATTGGCCGTGCTAAATTGCCCCTTAGTGTCCAAAACGTTAGGTGGGGTTACTGGGTTATGGGGACAGGGTGGAGGTGTGAGCTTAAGTAGGGTGCTCTTTCCAAGGGCTGGTGCAGACTCGATGGGCCGCATGGCCTCCTTCTGCACTGTAAATTCTTCCAGTGACCCAAGCCGGGAATCGAACCTGGGACACTGGAGCTGTGAAGCAATTGCGCGAAGCACTCCGGCGTCGGGCCAACCAGAAGTTGCGGAATCCTCTGCACTTCCGGGGTCTAGGCCGGCACCGGAGGGGTTGGCGCCGCACCAACCGCCGCAAAAGGGCCGGCGCGAGATAGCGCATGCGCAGAACCGCCGGCGTGGTTCCGCGCATGCGCAGACCGGCCAGCGTATTCTGGAGCATGCACAGGGGGGTGTCTTCTCCATGCCAGCCATGGCGAAGCCCTGCGGAGGCTGGCGCGGAAGGAAGGAGTGCCCCCATGGCACAGGCCCGCCCGCAGACCGGTGGGGCCCGATCGCGGGCCAGGCCACCGTGGGGGCCCCACCCAAGGCCGGATCACCCCGTGCCCCCCCGAGGACAGCACCAGCCGGCCTACCAGCCAGGTCCCGCCATGTGGGACCATGTCCATTTCACGCCAGTGGGACTGGCGAAAAACCAACGGCCGCTCGGCCCATCGGGGCCCGGAGAATTGCCGGGGGGGGGGGGCGCTGCCAACGGCCCCTGACTGGCGTGGCATGATCCCCGCCCCCGCCTGAAAACCAGCGCCGGAGAATACGGCAGCTGCCGTCGGAGCAGCGGGGTGGGATTCATCCGCCCCCCGGGGATTCTCTGACCCGGTGGGGGGTCGGAAAATCCCGCCCCAGGAGTTCCATTTTAAGGTACACAAGACCAGTTCAGTCCAGACTGAGTCTTTTCCAGGCATTACCGTTTTTTCTTTCTGCGAGAGACTTTGTAATTGTAAGTTACTTTCTCTTGTTCATGACAATAGCTAAGAAACCAGGTACACAGGTTCACGCTGCAGTGATTGGTGTGGTACATCAGCTGCACATTCAGCAACTGGAAGCGATTCCTTGTCCAACTTTACTCAGGGGTCCTGATTTTGAGCATGCATAAATGTGCAGGTGCAGTCAAGTGGTGGAGGGGATGGTGGGAGGGGATGGGGCAGAGAGGGTTGGTGTGGTGGTGGGGGGGCTGCTGTGATCCTGATATAACCTCAAATTCCCATCTTCCTTAAGTTGCTGTCTGGATGCCAGGTGACTGTAACCGCATTGCGTACTGTTGCACTCTGAACGGGGCATACAGCGTTATTGTCTTGCATGGTGAAATCCAGCTGGAGCACCCTCCTTCTTTTCTCCCCCTTCTCCTCCAGGCCACTGCTGATGACTCTACGCTGGCTTGCGTTGTGTTCTGTGATATAACCATTGTAATGATGTACACAAAACATATAGTTGTTGAACTGTAAAGATGATTTATTAACAAACAGATGGAAAGCTAACTAATGAACTACAGTACAGACGATGGCTACTAAATGAATTCAGTGAATTCTCCTGGAGCTACTCTAAGTGCGACTATCCCCTTGTACGACTTACTACCAACAACGGGTGTCCTGAGTCGCGTGATAGATCTCTATAGCCACCAGCTGGTTGGAGGTCGCATTTTGCTGACTATATAGAGAACTGTGAACAGGCATATCGCCACAGCTTGTTCTCCTTCTTCCATCTGGTCCTCCTGTCAAACTGGCAGGCCGATCAGGAGGCAGCTGGAGGAGGTTTGTGCTGCTGATCGCACATTCTGTCCCAGCGCCAAGACCATGATTAAAAGGCACACGGTGTACTTGCAATTTGAAATGAAAATCCAGGTACTTACCTAATTGCAGCCGAGAATTTTAGAATGCAGAAATAGTCTGGTCTGTGCTGATTCTTTTAAGTAATACTGCAACGGGTGCAAGGTTTGGTGTTATTGATGTTACACACAGGAATGGGGACCACTGTCTGCAAACCTCAACCAGTCAGTTCCCAGTCCAAAAGTCTACTGTTCCCAGGAAGTCACAACTGGCCACAGCTATTACCGGCTGACAAAATCAGGTGCCATCTGACTGTATTTCCCAGTTGTTTTGGTTGTTCACAGTGCATCCTGGCTATTCCCAGTGAAGGTGGGTTAGATACAGTTGCAGCCTTCCATTGGTTTCAATCTATTTCCCTTTCTGTATCCTCCCCTGACTGTTTTTCCATTTTAGATTGAGTCTAGATTCACTCATTCATTTTATATTCAAATCTTTTTCAAAAGACGCACAAACAGAAGTACTACCAAACACAAAGGCACAATTCAACTTTTCCAGTAAGATAAATAAATAATTGATTGCTTTAAAATTGAGGATCAACAAAAGTTGCCATGGATGTGTAATCAGTATTACCTGTCATGTTTATGGTGGACCTTGCCAGCCACTGTTTTTGTCTCTCTTACACACACATATGTCAGGGGTGGCACGGTGGAGGAGTGGTTAGCACTGTTGCCTCATGGCGGCGAAGACCCGGGTTCAATTCCGGCCCCGGGTCACTGTCCGTGTGGAGTTTGTACATTCTCACCATGTCTGCGTGGGTCTCACCCCACAACCAAAAAGATGTACAGGGTAGGTGGATTGGCCATGCCAAATTGCCCCTTAATTGGAATTGTTTAAAAAAAAACACACGCATGATGTGTTATCTGAGTTGGTTTAACATTGACTGCAACTGGATGCAGTGGGACGAGAAACAGGCTTCCGACACAGGAGATGGTCCAACACTGTTTTATTGAACCTGCTGGTTGCTGTATATAATCTGCTGTGGGTTGACACTCTATTAATCTAAACTGATAACCTCTGACTGGCTTGACCAGACTAGCTCTCTGTCAAATGGAGACGGTGCTCACGGCCTTGGGCCCTCCAACTATCTCTGCGGCTGTATCCTGTGAGAAGAGGGAGATTCTTAATACCTTGTGTGTTTTATAGTGGTCCTGTCTGGTGATTGGTTGTTCTGTGTTGTGTGTGTTCATTGGTTATCCTGTGTGTCAATCATTGCCTGTCTGCATTTCATTATATACATGAGTGGATATTATGACAACGCAAACATTTTAAAAAATCAATTTAAACGTCACTTGAATGAAATGTTTGAAAATTTCTCTTTAGCTTTTCTTCAAATATTTCCAAAAATAGTCACCGATGGACACGTTACATGTGGGTTGGTAACATGCTGCTGATACATGCTGGCAAACTGTGCATCGCAATGCTCAGCTTACAGGATTGTCCGCAATGAAGAGGGTCACAGTTGGAAGCCAAAAACTCTCGGCCAGATCCAGGCTTTTGAGAGAGGCTGAGGCCTTCCAATGAGAACATTAATCAAGGGTGTTTAACACAAGATAACTTTATATTTTCATATGATGGTATAATTTTAAAACTGTTTTTATGTCACAAATCACACATGGGTACTTAGAAAAATGAGCTATTTTTGAAAAAATATCTCTTTGTTTTGTATTTTTATTCGGCATAAGTAATGTCAAGTTAGGAAGCAGAGAACAAGAATTGGTCGCGCAAAGGAATTTCTCTTCAGTGCACAGTGAGAAGTTTTGGAGATGCAAAGTTCAAGTATTGCACCACGAAGTAAAAAGTCCCAGATGACCAAAGTCTGCTTTCCCCTTTGAGGGGGAGAGTTGACGGGTGGTGATTGAACCTGAGAATGGGCAGCACAGTAGCATAGTGGTTCGCACAGTTGCTTCACAGCTCCAGAGTCCCAGGTTCAATTCCCGGCTTGGGTCACTGTCTGTGCGGAGGCTGCACGTTCTCCCCGTGTGTGCGAGGGTTTCTTCCGGGTGCTCCGGTTTTCTCCCACAGTCCAAAGATGTGCGGGTTAGGTGGATTGGCCATGCTAAATTGCCCTTAGTGCCAAAAAGGTTAAGTAGGGTTACTGGGTTACGGTAGAGATCTGGGCTTGGGTAGGGTGCTCTTCCCAAGGGCCAGTGCAGACTCAATGGGCCGAATGGCCTCCTTCAGCACTGTAAATTCTATGATTCTATGAATGACCACACCTCAGTGAGGAACAAGGTGGGTTACCATGAATAACCTTGGCTCGTATGGGAACTGAACCCATGCTGTTGTCTTCCTCTACATCATAAACCAGCTAACCAGCCAACTGAGCTGAATCAGCCCTTGTATCTGCCCCCAAAATCTGACTATGCAGAGAGGTGAGGCCCTGCCAGAGGATAGACTGGAGGGGGAGGAGCCCTCCTCAGAAGATAAGATTAGGAGGTGCAGGAAGCCCTGGGGGATGCTGAGGGACCACATAATGTCATGGTGGAGGGGAGACATGGGGGATGTGCCTGTGATACCCTCACAGCTAAAAGGTTTCAAGACAAATGAATCTTTAAGCTTAATCCCCAGGAGACATCTCCTCTATCCCTCCAAACCATTTTGTCACTTCTGAAGCAATGGCCAAACCCTTGCTGTGCTCCATTTGGGCCTTAGGAGCTCACGACTCACTAGGGTCAGATCTTAGGTATGGTGTCCTGGTAATGTGCTCACCCTATCAACTTACATTACAACAAAGAATATAACAAAAGAGAAACGGGTGGCGAGATCTGGGCCGTAAACATGAGAAAATCAACTTTCGAACATGATTTTATGAGCCAGAAGAAGGAATCATCAACAGGGATCGGGAAAAATATCGATGATTTCCAAGGCAAAATCATCATTGTGGCAAGTTGCAACTTGCTAAAAGAGAGCTTCACTGATTGGGGTTTGAGCTAAAGTCCAGAAGGTGGAGTCTCTGAGAAGCAGGTCCACCAAGAACCTACCATGTCATCGCTGTAACCTACTGGGACTGGAGATTGTTGGAGCAAGGAGAACAAATGCAAAAATTGTGGCAAATTGGTCACATTGCAAAGGCATGTTGGTCACGCGAATCTTCCTCAGCGCAAAAAGAAGTGTACCAAGAAAAATACTGCAAAGTCTACAGGGCGAGTTTACCAGTTAAGTGTTCCAACTGAAAAATGATTGAGCACCAAAGTGTCAAGTCAACCACTTCTACGACTGCCAAATTGCAATACTCCCACCCGCAACATCCGCCCATTCACTCCCTTCCGTGGGTTATCCGATGGCCCCGAGGCTACTCCATCGGATGGGGGTACGAGCAGAGCTAACCCCTGAAGCTCACCAGTCCCCTGGCGCTGCCATCCTTGAGGCCCACTCTGGTCTCATCCAGGGTCTGCATGTTTGCGGCCATGGAGCACAGGGAGTGGACCATTTCCGTCTGGGGCTGCGCCACATCAGCCAGTGACTGCGCCATCTCCCTCTGGGACTCGGCCACCTCCCTCTGTGTCTGCCCCACGTCGGCCAGCGCCTGGGCAATGCCGCTAACATTCCCAGCCATGGCCCGCTGTGACTGGGCCACGCTCAGAAGCGCCGTTGCAATTTCCAGGTGGCCCTGGCACATGGTTGCCTGTGAGACGGCAACCTTATCCTGGGCCTTGGTCAGCATCTGCATAGAATGCCCCAGGCCTTGGACATGTTGATCCATAACCAAAAACGTTGCCCCCACTACCTCCACTGCGGATGCCACCCGGGCGGTGTTGGCATGGGTGGCATGCATTTCTGGCACCATCTCCTGCTCCTGTACGCAGTTGGACTCCTCCTACTGCACCTGCATGTACTGGATGCTCACTGACAACCCCTCATGTAGTCCCTGGCTCTGTGAATGCATCTCCACAACCGATGGGACTGTCCATTCCAGAAGGCCGAAACCCATCTGGACAGCAGCTAGTTCCTGGGATCGGCCTGCCCTCCGAACGTCCGCCCCCTCAGGAGTTTCTACCTCCACCTGCTGTGTGGTGCGCACCAGTATGTGCCCCAGGAGCTTCTTCACTAAAGTGCCCAACCGAGGTGAGTGTCTCTTGGATGGTGGAGGATGTTGAAGACAGCTGCGATGGGAAGTCAGTGTCTTCCTCAGACTCTAGCTCTGGGGTGTCCTGCTTCACTGGCGGAATGCTGGTGTCCAAACTGCTCTCATCGTCAGTGCTCGGCTCTTGTGAGGGGCTCCGGCTGTGGCACTGGCTGAGGGTGGGGACACCAGATGGACCCACTCCATCTCCCGCAGGTCCTTCAAGACACAGGACAAGATGTATGATTAGACTGCGGGCCAGGGAGGGGGGGGGGGGGTGGGGGAGTGGGTATTGTGGGGCTGAGCATGTGGGTGGGGGTGAGGGTGGTTTGGGGGTGGTGTTGGACGGGGGTGGAGGGGGGGGGGGCGTTGACACACGTGTCACGGGGAACCGCAACTCAGCAGGGTCTCATTTCCTCGCTTGTGACCGAACTCCACCCCGGAGACCTACCGTTCCTCCAGGCCGACAAGCATGTCCAGGGCCCTTTGCTCTGCCATGGGTAGGGCTGCAAGTCCGAGATCCTCCTCCAGTCTTCTCCCGCTCCTGGCGGCTATGGGGGGCCTTCTTCTTGTGGGGGGGGGCAAACTAAAAATGACAATGTTAGACAGTCTGACGCATGCAGCCCAGAGGGTGGGTAGCTGATGGTTTCAGTTGCACTCGCCATGGCAGCGGGTATGAGTGCTGGCATGTGGTGCAGTGTGGGGATTCAGCCATCTTCTGGGTTGAGGGGTGTAGGGTTATGGGTGTGTGGGAAGGAGGTTGGTGCCAGGGGCACAGTGCTGCCTACTCACCCTGGCTGGCCTGAGGAGTTATGCAGTTTCTTCCGGTACAGCTGGCCGGTCCGGACGGTGTTACCCTTAGCTGTCACCATCTCTGTCACCTGCACCCAGGCATGGCAAACAGTGGCGGACGGCAGCCTTCTTCCCGGGCCGGGGTACAGGGTCATCCGCCTCTTCTCCACCGTGTCCACGAGTGTCTCCAGTTCGGCGTCGGTGAAGCATGCAGCTGCTCTCCTCGCTGCCATCTTGTTGGCTGGGATGTAGTTTGCGGAGGGTGAAGTGTGTTTATACGGCTGCAGCTTGGCGGCCTTCTGATTGTCAATCGCAAAACCGGTGAATCCGGCACCGTTTTCATTTGAATCGATTGTGGTGCAAGCAGCTCTGGTGCTAGCCCCTTAACAGCCGCTGAACCGGCCCAGGTGCGGCTCCAGTTTTGCTGTTGTGGAACTCCCCGAATTCTGCGCCAGCGCGTCTCAAGGGGCGGGATTATCCGATTGGCGATGCCGTTCCGCTGGCCGGTGGGGCTTCGGCGGAGGCTGGGAGGACTGATGGGGGTGGTCTGGGGGTGGCGAGGGTGGTTACAGGGGGCACTGTCTGGCAGGCCGGGTCTGCGTGCTGCCGGCGCCATGTTGTACAGCGCGGCCGCTGCAGGTTGCCACCGTGCACATGCACGGCCACAGACCCGGCAATTTGCCATCCATATCTGCAGGTAAAACCTTACGTGGCGCGGTTGTCAGCCGCCCACCAAGCTGGCTGCACCGCTGACTTTTCATTGTTAAACTAGACGCTTCCTCTGGACATAGCCTCAAAATTGGAGAATCGAGCCCTTCGTCTCACCAATGGAGAATCCAGACCCACAGGTCTGAACAGCACATGAACATGGACGCTTTGTCTAAATTGCCGCGACAAGATCAACAAGGCCACGAAGGTAAACACAAATCTACTGAACACTTCAATGACATATATCTATCTGTCTCATGTGGAACATTTTCGGTAACTGTTTTGCAGATGCCAAAATTTACCCGAAGTGATCCAGTGATGGGGAAGGTGTTGGACATGATTCAAAAACGCACACTAGTGCAAGAGCACAGAAATAATCCAGACATTAACCCTATCTTACCAGGCATCTTGAGTTGACAGTCTAAAATGAAGTATTATTGTGGGGTATTAGAGTAATCATTCCACCATGTCTGTGAAGTAGAATCCTGGAACAGCTGCACGAGGGCCATCTCGGAGTAGATAGAATGAAGGAGTTGCCGTGAAATTACTTCTGGTGGCCGAGGTTGGATGTACAAATAAGGGAGAATGTGGGGCGAGATTCTCCGACCCCCCGCCGGGTCGGAGAATCGCCGGGGGCTGGCGTGAATCCTGCCCCCGCCGGTTGCCGAATTCTCCGGCACCGAATATTCGGCGGGGGCGGGAATCGCGCCGCGCCGGTTGGTGGGTACCCCCTGGCGATTCTCCGGCCCGGATGGGCTGAAGTCCCGCTGCTAGAATGCCTGTCCCGCCGGCGTGGATTAAACCACCTCTCTTACCGGTGGGGCAAGGCGGCGCGGGCGGGCTCCGGGGTCCTAGGGGGGGGCGCGGGGCGATCTGGCCCCGGGGAGGGGCCCCCACGGTGGCCTGGCCCGCTATCGGGGCCTACCGATCCGCGGGCAGGCCTGTGCCGTGGGGGCACTCTTTTTCTACCGCCTTCGCCATGGTCTTCACTATGGCAGAGGCGGAAGAGACTCCCTCCACTGCGCATGCGCGGGGATGCCGTGAGCGGCCGCTGACGCTCCCGCGCATGCGCCGCCCAGCAAAGTCATTTCTGCGCCAGCTGGTGGGGCACCAAAGGCCTTTCCCGCCAGCTGGCGGGGCGGAAATCAGTCCGGCACGGGCCTAGCCCCTCAAGGTTAGGGCTCGGCCCCCCAAGATGCAGAGGATTCCGCACCTTTGGGGTGGTGCGATGCCGGACTGATTTGCGCCGTTTGTGGCGCCGGTCGGCAGACATCGCGCCGAGTACGGAGAATTTCACCCGTGGTGTCTGCCAATCCTGTACTGTGTTGAGAAATGTACCTCCACTACAACCTTTGCATGCATGGGAATGGCCTACTAGGCCATGGCTCAGGATCCACATTGATTACGCGGGGCAAGCCAAAGGACATGTTTTTGGTCATGATTGACGCGCAGTTGAAGTAGCCGGAGGTTGCCATCATGAACTCGCCAACTACGGAACAAACCATAGGAAGGCTTGACGAGGTATTTGCAAGATTCGGGCGATCTGAACAACTTGTGAGCGATTATGGTACTCAGTTCACATCAGCCGAATTTGAGGACTACCGGAAGGGATGCGGAAATCTGCCCTTTACCATTCAGCTCCCAACGGCTTAGCTAAACGTTTCGTACAATCGCTCAAGCATGCAGTGAAGGTTTCGAGGGATAAATGCTCTCTACCCAAACATGTCAGTAGTTTTCTAATGACATACAGAAACACTGCATTCAACAACACAAAGTTCACCGGCTATACTGATGTTCAAAAGGAAACTATGCACACAGTTCAACCTTTGGACCCTCCTTCGACTTCAGAGATTGTCAGACAACAGCGTCAGTCACAAGTGGCTATAAAGGACCAACATTCCAAAAGTAGAGTCTTTGACCGTTGGGTATGTGTTCTTGAGAGAAGTTACACCTCAGGCGAAAAATGGATTCCAGCAATTATATTAGCCAAAATGGGTTTGATTTCATATACTGAACAAACTGCCGATTAATGAATTTTGCGTTGGCTCGCTAACCAATTTCTGACTGCGCGTAGTGAGAGGACAGAACCTGTACCAGATGTTTTCACCACAGAGAGTATTAACAGTGACACGCCCGACTTGAGGACTACAACTTCCGAAATGACAGAATCTGTTATGACAGAGTCATCCACACAACCGGAAACAGTTCCTGAGTTGGCTTCGCCAGATGTAACGCTGAACAGTGTACAGGAAGACATTCCTCGCCTAAGAGCCAAGTTCCTGAACGTTGTGTTCTGCCAAAACGAGACAGTCATCTACCAATGCTTATTAATGTACATATGTATCCTTAACAGAAATATGTTTGTTATGGCATTATGTGTTGGATCTGCGTTAAAGTGTTTGATTAAGTAAAAATTCTGGGGACATTAAAGGGGGAAAGAGGGAGAGGCGTTATGTACCAGAGTAACACCATTGACTGATGTAATGTCACGTGTTACATAATGACATGATCGGAGCGTTTCGTAGGCTTCAGTGGAGTTCACCATTGTACCCTATTTGAGCAGCATCTAGCAAATAAACTCCATGAACAATGTTATACGAACTCGGCATGTGCCACCTCTGATTCTTTCTCTTTGCGACTGCAACAAAGAATATAACAATGACCATCTCCAACGAGAGTGAATTTAGCATCTCCCTTTGATATTAAACAGCAGGGGGTGTGTCACTCTTAACTGGATCAGCCACGTAAATACTCTGACCACCATAGCAGGAGAGAGGCAGGGTTTTCTGTGGCAAGTGACGTAGCTCCTGTAATATCCTGCACGGGACTTACGGGGTGGGAATTATTATCTTCCCCGTGGTTCTCGTGGAGTATGGGTTTCCCCCCCACGCTGAGGGGTGGGGCAACTCCATTTAGCTGTGGATAAAAGATCAGCCAGTAAGACGCCGACCAAGAAGAGACCCGACAGGGATCTACCAGGAGTTATATATAATGTAAATGTAAAGAAACAAAAGTTCTTTATTTTACTTGCCGTGGACTCTCCATGTCCTTATTCAAGCTCCTTACTCCACCAAGCTTTTCCACCAGCTACAAGGCACAAGTCAGAAGTGTGATGGAATACGCTCTGTTGCCTGGCTGAATATAACTCCAGACACTCAAGGAATATGACACCATCCAGGACAAGTAACCCAATTGATTGGTACTCCATCCACCAACTTCAACATATATTTCCACTTGCATAGCTTCACTGTGACCACAACAACTACCATCTATAAGATATGTGGCAATAACAGGCTAAGGCTTCTTCAACAGCACCTTCCAACTCCACGATCTTTCCATGGAAAGAATAAGGGCAGCAGTCATATGGGAACACACACAACCTCCAAGATCCCCCTCCAAGTCACACACTACCTTGACTTGGAAACATATCAGTGTTCCTTCATGGTTGTTGGGTCAATGTTTTAGGGCAGCACAGTGGTTAGCACTGTTGCTTCACAGCTCCAGGGACCCAGGTTCGATTCCCGGCTTGGGTCACTGTCTGTGCGGAGTCTGCACGTTCTCCCCGTATCTGCGTGGGGTTTCCTCCGGGTGCTCCGGTTTCCTCCCACAGTCCAAAGATGCGCAGGTTAGGTGGATTGGCCATGATAAATTGCCCCTTTATGTCGAAACATCTTGGGTTATGAGGCTACAGGGATAGGGGGGAGATGTGGGCTTAAATGGGGTGCTCTTTCCAAGGGCTGGTGCAGACTCGATGGGCCAAATGGCCTCCTTCTGCACTGTAAATTCTATGTAAAACATGAAACTTCCTGGATTCTCCATTAGCAGATGCTGAAATCGGGAAAGGGGATTGGGGGGAGAATTGGTTCTGACGCCAAAATCGCGGCAGATGCCGATTTGACGCCAAATCACAAAACCCCAGAACCTTGACAAAGGCGTCAATGCATTCGGAACGCACGTACAGTAGACACCATTTGCATACCATTAGCTGGCCCGACCTGGTATACTCCGGGGCCTCCGCGATCCTCCGCCTCCGATGGGCTGAGTTCCCAATGGCGCAGTTCATTTGTGCTTTTCAAAATCGTGAAACCGGCATGGTGGCTGCTGAGTGAGAGGGAGGGGGTACGGAAAGTGTCCACCAGGGCCATAGTTTGCTGACAGTTGTGCCGCTGGCTGAGGGGGCTTCTGCCAGGACCGGGTGCAGTAGCAGGGGGTGGCCAGGAGGTCGTTGTGGACGGGCACTGAACACCATTGCCACAGCTGGCAAGGCAGCCATGCATCTGCGCACACCGCTGACAGCCCACTTTCAACTTATCGCCTCGGGTTGTATAGGTGTCCCCTCCAGGGCACTCACCTGGGTGCAGTCTGGCCCTAGCGGACCCATCAGCTATATGGGCGCGCTCCAGCACAACCAATGCCATCTTGTTGGCTGGGACGAGTGTGTGTGAAGAGTGTAATGTGTACATGCAGCTACAGCTTGTCAGCCTCCCGAGTGTCAATCACGGACCTGGCAAATCCCGCACCGTTTTTCATTGGAATCGATTGTGTTCCATGCGCCACTGGTGCTAGTCCCTCAACGATAACGGAATCGGTCTAGGTGTGGTGCCAGTTTTTCCGTTGTGAAAGTCCACAAATTCTGCGTTGGTGTCTCAGAAACGGAGAATCCCGCCCCCTATCTAACACCACTGTAGGAGTACCCACATCACATGAATTGCATTGGTTCAAGATGATGTCTTACTATCACCTTCTGAAAGGCAATTAGGAATGGACAATTAATGTTGGCCCTGCCAGTATCACCCACACTCCCTGGACAAACATCAAAATCTCTTTTGACTCAGGAGATGAAAGGTTTACCACCAAGCAAAACTGAAACTACCCACTCATTATTTCTCATTAGTAATTCTAATAAAAGGTATGTATGCAACCATTTAAATGGTGTACCAATCAATTTTTGTTCTTGGGAAAAACTGAGATGCTGAAAAAGTTAGCTGAACTATTAAATGGGGCGTTAATGCAATCGGAAAAACATATCTGTTACATTTCCTTTCCTCACATTATTCTTATTTACCCTTGGAGTTCACAACTGCTAGGAAGCAGGGAAAATCACATTGCACTCTGTTATAAATGGGTTAAAAATGATGACGAATCCCCATGTTGCCACCGATGAAGAACTCTTTACCCGAGATACTTGTGATTGAAAGAGATGCTAAATTTGTTGAGTGGCATCCATAAGTACTCAAGATCTGACATTACTCAAGTGATTATTTTGAGAGCTTGCCTGGACTACATTTCAAAGCAATTCATTATGCGTAACATAATTGTCATCCTACTTATATCTTCACGACTTGTGATTTTGAATGCTGCCAAGTAATGTTTTAATGTAGAACCTTCTGGATGCCTGGTTTGATTTGTCTGATAATGCAATTAATTATTTAGTTTTATATGCCGAGAAGACTTTGTTAGAATAGTTGAGTCATTCTTTTATGTTACAAGCATTTATAAAAATGTTATATAACGTAAAATTGGTCCCTGTTTTTGAATTGCTTTCAAAATCATCTCATTCATTATTAATTAAGCACCAATTTCTTCATTGCAATTCCTCGGTAGTAGTAGATGTAATATATTTAAAAATCATCTTTTTGTCAATAGAGGCATTGAGTACAAACGCAAGAAGGTTATGTTAAACTTGTGTAGCACACCGGTTCGGCCTCAGCTGAAGTATGGTATCTTTTTCTGGATGTCCCACTTTAGGAAGGATGTGAAAGCATTGGCAAGAGTGCAAAAAAGAGTCATGAGAACGGTTCCAGGGATAAGGGAGATCAGTTATGTCGATAGATTGGCGATGTTGGCACTGTTTCCTCAGGAAGAGAAGGTTGAGAGATTTGATAGAGGTATACAAAGTTCTGAGGCACCTGGACAGAATAGATGGGCAAACACTGTTCCCATGGTGGAAGGGTGGAGAACAAGAGGGCATAGATTTGGCAAAAGAAGTAATGGAGACATGAAGAAAACTTCTTTCATGCGGTGAGTGGTTAGGATCTGATTGACTCCTGGGATGAAGAGAGGCTGTCTTATGAGGAAATGTTGAGCAAGAGTTGAGAAGAAAGAAGTCATGCTGAAACATTTGGGATCCTGAGGGGATATGCTGAGAGGACATTTGGTGGAGAGAGATATCAAGAACTAGAGGCACAGTTTAAAAATAAGAAGGTCTCCCATTTAAAACAGGGATAAAGAGGAACTTCTTCCCAGTGGAAATCTCTTCCCCAGGAAGTAGTGAAGTCTGGATCATTGAATGCTCATTTTTAAAGGAGTCAAGAATTATGGATGGGTGGTGGGGATATAATTAGGGAAGTGGAGTTAAAACCACAATCAGATCAGCCGTGAGCAGGCGAGAGGGGCCGAATGGCCGACCCCTGCTCTTATTTCTTATGATTGTATGATCTTTCGCAATGCTGTATTTTGCCCGACTGCAAAGGTTTTCAAGATGTTCCTTTCCTTTTAATTGAGATAAGATAATGAAACTATTTGGTGCCTTAGTGGCGAGCTGAAACTATAGCTGGATAACTGAGTATTGAGAGAATCATTTCACATACGCCGTTCAGGGGTCTATCAACCCAGAGTTGATTCTGAAAGAGAAATGCAGCAATTAATGTTGTTATTCAGATCCAGCAAGTGATTACTGCAGCTTTGCTTGTCAATCAGCATCTGGATTATGTAAGATCACATCAGTTATAACCTAAACAGAAATAAATCCTCACGGTTTATTTGAAAGCTGTGAACCCATCTCTTTTTGACTGAGAGGTGCTGTGTTCATGTATCGTCGTTTACTTCAAGCGTGGAGCAGAAGATGGTGCATTTTTTTGCCTTTGGAACAGACCCATCCATCGCATGAAGATGAAGAGGTTTGCCAAATAATAGATCTGCCTGCGCTCAATTTCTTACATGATGCCTTTTCTTATTATGTCTTGGGTGCTTGGGACTGGCAGTTAAATGCATTGCGAAGTAAGAGGGGCAAATGCAATAACAGCAAGGTCAAGTGAAACATGTCAAGGAGGTAAAACATTTGGAATGTTTCAATTAGCAAGGAAAATCGTAAGAAAACTGATGGTCAGAGGGACACTGCCTGGGATCCTACTCGAAAAGACCAGTGAGATAGGACCAAGCGAACTGTGGGAAGATAGTGAAAGGATATTCTTGTTATAAAGGAACAAGTGTTACCACAATAGGAGGCAAACCTCAGCATCAAAGCAGGAAATAAGATCCAATTTGTAATCTAATCACAAACAGCATTATTTAAAACATACCGGCTGAGTACTGCTTCCTGGTTTCTGTTAGGTTTCAAATTACGCAGAAATAGAAATAATATTGACATATTATATCAGGCCTGATTGTATAAACAAAGTGGAAATATACTGATAACATGTGGTTGACCTGCCCAATAAATGTGTGGGTTGGGTTTGGGGAGGTGAGCAGAAGCTATGTCGACATTGTGATGAATGTAAGACACTTTTATATATATTGTGTTATATATATCTTTTGCAGCAATGTTATTAAAAACCTGGGTTAATGTATATATATATCTATTGCAGTAATATTAAAAAAGAAATTCAACGTAGAGGAAGGCAGTGTGTTTGCAAAATATGCAATTAAGATGTAGTAAAAGTGGGATAATCATTCACTCCAACCATGTACTTCTTTACTTATACATGGGGTTCATGGAATATTGCTTGGAGAAAGAAGGTTCCCTGGGGTGTAGATAAATAAAAAGGATTGTGTTTGGACTTAGATAAGGTGGTCATGGGCTCTGAGTGGGATGGAGATTATGTAATTAATGGGAGGAGTCAAGTCTGTCTGTACTTTGGCAGTTTGACATAGGTTTAATAATCCTTATTGTCACAAGTAGGCTTACATTAACACTGCAATGAAGTAACTGTGAAAAGCCCCTAGTCGCCACATTCCGGCGCCTGCTCGGGTACACAGGGAGAATTCAGAATGTCCAATTCATCTAAGAAGCACGTCTTTCATGACTTGTGGGAGGAAACCAGAGCACCTGGACAAAACCCACGCAGGACCGGGAGAACCTGCAGACTCCGCACAGACAGTGACTCAAGCCGGGAATCGTATCTGGGGCCCTGATGCTGTGAAACAACAGTGCTACTGTGCCATTTAAATGTCTGCTAGGAGTATTTAAATTGAATTGCAGTTTTTCCAAATACTGATAGATTGAGTAGGAGTCTGGCAGAGACAGAAGAATTTGCAGGCTCTTCCTGAAAGGGTCTCTACTTTTCGGAAAGGAAATCTCGACACAATAGTACAGCAAGTAATCTTGTGTTTGCTAACTTTATTTATAAATTGCTTTTGATCTGAATTGGCTTTGCTTAATTGGAAAGAGAGAATGTGAAAGATAATAGTTAAAGTGTTTCCTTGCATTTTTTTAGAACTGCTTAACTGTTAATTGTGAAGCCATTTTTCTGTGATGTTAATAATATCGCTCGCTTAATATAAAAGATCCCTATTTGTCAGCTGAATTATTCCGGGGGTGAAGTAGCCTTTCCTCACAGTCTTACAAAGAGAAAAAATTGTTGGAGTCTCATCTAGCTTCCTCACTTAAATTGGGTTCCAGTCCAGTACCGTACCAACATAAAGGTAAAGTGTGACTTCACGTATAGAGGATAATTTCTGGATTATTTATCAAGACACAAAAGTTGGCCCTTTCATCATAAGAAGCAGATTTATTCAATAACACTTTTTATCTGTATATGTCAGAGCAGTATTTTTCAAACACATTATTACACAAGTTAATCTGCAGCACATTCAAATGCAGAAGGGCTTCAATCTACAAGAGGTGAAATTAGTCTTGGGTGGAATAGCACAACAGGCAATTGTGAATTGACTGCATGTTTTACAGCTGCAGGATCTTCTGTAGCATTGGCAGAGGGAAAACAGTCTATCACTCATTTTATGTAAATGCCCAACGCCAGTTTCTCACAAAGCACCCCTCACAAAGTCGAACAGAATCACACTTAAACTAGAAGGAATAATTCTGTTGTATTGAGCAACACTCTCATTAATTAGAATTCACAGAGGCTTGTGGAAATGACAATTATATTTAAAAAGAGACGGAGCTGGGTCCCCAAACAGGTGCCGGAATGTGGCGACTAGGGGCTTTTCACAGTAACTTCATTTGAAGCCTACTTGTGACAATAAGCGATTTTCATTTTCATTTCACATGGGCCTGTAGCAGGTGGAGTGCACAGGTTACCAGTCCCCCGCTGCTATAAGACCTGAGCCAGTTTGAGGATCAGACACTCTTTACATTAATCCACACAGTTACATGAGCTAAACTAGCACCATGCCAACACTAACAATAATAATAATCTTTATTAGTGTCACAAGTAGGCTCACATTAACACTGCAGAGAAGTTACTGTGACAATCCCCCAGTACCCACACTGTTCGGGTACACGGAGGGAGAATTCAGAATGTCCAATTCACCAAACTATTCACTATTTACCAGCACTAAACCAACACCAAACCAATGGTGCTCACTGGATTAATAGATTGTGAAACTGTTTGGTTCATTTTCAAACTGCTACTCACCCGGCTCGTGGGCAGCCTCGAGTAATCTGGACCCCATTGATAATAACACATTTAGACACCTGGGCCGGGATTCTCCCCTACACGTCGGGGCGGGGGGTCCTGGCGGGATGGAGTGTGGTGAACCACTCCGGCGTCGGGCCGCCCCAAAGGTGCGGATTTCTCCGCACCTTTAGGGGCCAAGCCCTCACCGTGAGGGGCTAGGCCCACGCCGGAGTGGTTTCCGCTCCACCGGATGGCATGGAAGGCCTTTGGCGCCACGCCAGCCGGGGCCGAAAGGACTTCGCTGGCCGGCGGAAGTCCGCGCATGCGCGGGAGCGTCAGCTGACACCATTCCCGCGCATGCGCGGCGGGGGCGTCTCTTACGTGTCGGCCATGGTGAAGGCTGTGGCTGAAGCGGAGGGAAAAGACTGCCCCCATGGCACAGGCCCTCCCGTGGATCGGTGGGCCCCGATCGCGGGCCAGGCCACCCTGGGGGCACCCCCCGGGGCCAGATCGCCCCGCGTCCCCCCCCCCCCCCCCAAGGACCCCGGAGCCCGCCCGCGCCGCCTAGTCCCGCCCGTAAGAGAGGTGGTTGAGAGGTGGTTTGATTCTCGCCGGTGGGACAGACATTCCAGCAGCAGCCCTTCGGCCCATCGCGGGCCGGAGAATCGCCGGGGGGGGGGGGGGGGGGGGGGGGGGGGGGGGGGGGGGGCGGGGGGGGGGGGGCGCCAACCGGTGCGGCGTGATTCCCACCCCCGCCGAATCTCCGGTGCCGGTGAATTCGGCGACCAGCAGCGGCGGGATTCACGCCAGCTCCTGCTGATTCTCCGACCTGGTGAAGGGCTGGATAATCCCGCCCCTGGTACCTTGCGAAGCTCTACTCAACGTTTAAGTTTTACCTGGCTTACTCGATAGTGACAGCAATGCTGGCTTGCGGCTGTTTCTTAAAATAAAAACAATCTTTTAGATATTTGAAGTATGTTAAGGCTTTTGTTGCAGTTGCATTTTGCACATCTGGGTGGGAGTTTTATAGGGCCCACAAGAATGAGAAAAGTGATGTGCAGGATGGATTTCCTAACAGCGGGTTGAGATGCAGTGATAAGGTCAGCAACATATTTGTGTGCTAGATCTGTCTGTGGCCGATTTGTACTAGTAATAGATTTGCATACCATAAATACTCATTAACCTGAAAAAACTTTTAAGAAAGTCCTATCCTTGGGATAAAATCAGCAGCACAGAAGAACCCCACGGCATCCGGTTCACGAGTGTTTAATGGTTAGGTGCTCCATTTGGCTTTGTGAAGTTCTGATGAAGGTAAACAGGTTTCCATGTTGAACTCTGTGGCACAAGGTGGTGGCCTGTAAGGTTGCTGTACCAGTGCAGGGAGGTGCTGTGGGAAGTGGACAAAGGGCGGTATTCAGGTGCAGGGAGGTGCGGTGGAGGGAAGCAAGGTAGCCAGAGGGTGGAGTTTGGGTGGAGGAAAGTGCGCTGGAGGAAAGAGCATCCGAGGTATGGTGGTCCTGAAATGGGATGGGAATGGGTGGGTCAAACAGGGATTGAAAGATGGATGAAGGGCCTAAAGGGCTGGGTCAGTGTTACTGATGGTGGGGTCCTTACTGTCAGAATTGAGGGTACTGGGTGGCAGAGGGAACAATCACAGTCAAAGAGAAAAGTTCGGTATGGGGCATGTCCACAGTCAGGTATTGGAAGGTCTCTTTGGGTGGGTCATAGGAGCAGACACAAGTATGGAGGAGGATAACGGGAGTGTTCAGGTTCAGAGTGGGCATTGGGATGATGACGGGTGTAGGCATGGGGGGAGAGATGGCATATGCAGGGAAGTTACAATAGAGTCCAGGATAATGAGAGGGGGGTTCATACCTGTGTGGGATGGTTTGCAGAGAACGCAGGAAGGGACAGTTAGGTCTTGGATACAGAGAAAGCTGTGAGCTGCTGTCGCTCTCTTTCTCTCACTCTCTTTCTCCAGAAATGCAGCCTAATTGCTGTTTTCTGAACCTGCGGTGTCTCATCTCACACTCACCTAACCACTGTTGCACTGAACTCATGGTTAGAGCGATGGAATGCAGGTCAGAATGCATTTGGAATCCTTGCTTGACCTGGCTCTCCATGGCGATAACCATCCTCTCCATGGATTAACCCACGTGCTCAAATATCTGCGACTTGACAGAACTCATGACTTGCATGAACTCCTCCGTACCCTGCGCAACACTACGCACACGCCCTGGCATCTGCACTAAATTTTCTCCAGAACTCGCTATGCTGCATGTCCAGCAGGCTTCTGGTGGTCGCAACCAGAGGCCCATCATCAGCATGGGGCTCAGCAGAGACTTGGTCCCCAGCATTCATCCAACCATCCGAGGGCCCAGCTGTCACACTCATCCTCTGCTGCTGGGACGTGACGGCACTGTGCTCACGAGATTATGCTCCTGAATCTACATGCAACTTCACCACATACTGTGTGGGTGTAACTGTGCTGCCGGAAGTAGATGATGAGGCATAACATGAAATATCCTCTGAGTATTTAATCTTTAGAGGTAGAGTCTTTGGGTCCCTTCCATGGCTGCAGCCTGGTTCTTGGATGGTGAGACCTGTAACGGAGAACAAAAGGAATCACAGTTTGAGCGCTTCACATTTCATTAATCCATTCTGTGTGCTCACTGGCAGGATGGTTGCCTCTTCCTCTTTACTCCTGATGGTCCAGCCTTGCTGTCTGTCACCAATTGCACTCCCTCCTCACCGATAATCCCCATCACATTCCCCCTCGGCTGCTCTCTGGAGCCAAAGATCAGTAGCGACTCCTCCTGTGTGCCTTCTCTTGCGGGAATTGGGGTCTACTTGTCCGGCATAACCGAGTGCAGAATTAGTGACATTTCAAAATGACCACTAACCCCCTTGTCTGCATCATTCCCATCACACATATGGGCCTCTCATTCACACATTGCATCCAAATGCACACAATGGGCAAACGTCTATGGCACTAAGACTGGCCACACATTCACTCTTCTGGCATAGCTGCCCACTATATATCATTGATGATCACACAAGAGACTCCTGTTGTAGATGTGACACTGGTACTTGCCCTTGTGGATCAGAGCAGGCCACTGATCCATTTCCTGCACTGCACCAGTCTCGGTTTGTGACACTCAGCGTTGCTCATCTCCTCTGAAGCCTCCATCCTGGCTGCCTTGGTCTGGCAGGAGGGTCTTCTTATGCTAACTTCAGAAAAGAGCCGCTTTTCCCTGACAGCCTGGAATACAACCTGTAGGAAGGCATTGCTGGTCTGGTCGAAGCAGTGGGCCAATTGGCATTGAAGCACAGCCTCCCTGTTTGAACTCTTTAATCGGCTGCCTGTAGATGCAGCATTGTTAGCTGATGGCAGATTTCACCAATGGAAAGCTTTTTCTCCCACTAAATTACATATGTTTTCCATGCATGCTTCTGGCACTTCAAAGTTTAATTACAATCACGCTGGACATGTTAGAAAAAGAGAAAGTGGAAATGGTGATTCAAATATCAGGGATGACGTGCTGTTGACAAACTCCCAGCTGTTTTGTCAAGGACAATGTTGGGATAAATCATCCCATCACTTCAGGAAAAAAATGGATAAATATTTTAAACAAGAGAGGACACAGGGCTGTAAGAGGAGAAGGGGAATGGAATTAATTTTTGATTGCTCTAACACTGGCACATAGAACTGAATAACGTCCTGTTGGGCTGCAAATAGCCAGAGTTCTATATTAATAGGAATTGACATTTGAACTTTGCGACAGTACGATGATGCAGGATAGATTCGTTCACAATACCTTATTCTTCTTCACTAACAAGTTGTTTAACATATATATCAAATACATGTATCTGAAATTCTGATTTTGAAAGGCAATTTCCTGGTTTCCAGGTTGCACTCTTTAAAGGCAGCTAAGACCTTTTGCCTTGCCCGTCAGTCAATTTGTTTTTCAATACAGTAGAGAGGTGGTTGGCTGAATAGTTACTTCTCAGCTGCAACAAGGAAGTCAAATTGCCTTGGTGTTTACTATAACTCGTTGTAATCTGCCTTTAAGGATAGCAGCGTGACCTCACTTGAAGGGAAGTGTGTCATATGATCCAGTCTTGGTGTCACTTTTCCTTTTGAGCAGAGCACCCATGCACAGCTCTGCTACTGATGCCTTCAAGCTTTCTATACATGTAGTCTAAATAAATGAATCCACAATGTGTTTGCCAAACCTTTATGAGCGATTAGTGCTCACATCATTATAAAAACACAACATGGTGCTCAGCGGTGGTCAAACAGCATGGCAGCAAGGCTAAGTACAGGTACACAATGGTGAATGACCTCAGATTATGCTACAAGGCATGAGACAAGCCTCAATGCTTTGGTCAGACCATAGTAGAGTCACAGCATTGATAAATGTTCAAATCACAGCATGGTGGTTGCACAGAAAAGCTTTGAAGATGCAGTGCTCGGATAGTGTTCAAATAAAGAACTGCTAAACAGCCAGATCTGTCATGGTGAGATAGCAGCACATAGCCGGTCAGTTTAGTGAGTAGGATAGTGCTTTGCGAGGACCCACACTGGGTTAGCTCAGTTGGGAAAGGTGAGTTACCAGGGATTGGGCCAGTTCAGCAGCAAATGAGGGAGCGTCAAACAATTAAAAAAAACAAAGCGATTGTAAAAATTGGACTAGAAAAAGTTGTGATTATAAAGGTTGGCTTTGGGAGTTGCTAAAGAGCAAGTTAAATAAAACGTCATTACTCGGTGGCGCGTTCCTGCCACAACTCACCTTTGTGGGTAGAAATACTTACAAAAGCAGCTAGAGCAACACTCATCCAAGGTACTATAAGAGAAGCAAGGTCAAAAGGATGTTTTCAAAATGGTCACCACTACTAACTGTGTTCAAAAATGTTATTCTAACTATAGGGTGGAATTCACCCAAAACAGTGTCATTTTGGGCATGTTTGGCGGGAAGGACATAAGTACAAAATGATCCTCCCAGGTTGACAAAGCTTATAGACCCTAAGTACAACCCCAATTGTTGATGGTCCCTCTAAAACACCCAAACCTAGTAAGACATGTAGAATGTGTGGCCTTCTGAATGCCCAGTTCTCCTATAATTCTACAAGGTCTATGGCAGAAAGGGGTATTGGCAGCAGCAGTGCACTAGAGCAAAGGCTGCTTCAGCTACGAAGGGTCATGGTCCAAACAGACTGGACACAAGGGGTATCTTCAAGCAATAAGAATGACCATCCAGTATCCCATCAGAAACATATGCATAAGGTGACTGAAAAACCAGAAAATGATCATGATGAGCGGTGAACACTTGTTTTACGCTGTCAATCTTGTGGACAACATGGATGCCGTCACATAATTTGAAGTGATTGCCAAGGTTCAAATTATCTGTCCGAAGAAAGTTGGTAACGATTCATGATTGGCCAAGATTGATTCGGGGACAAGTAGCAACATACTGAGCGTGCTCTACCGGCCACGGTGCACCCGAAAAGCAGCGCACTGCGGCCCAACATGGCTGGTAAATGACGGGAGACCCCGCTCCCGGGTTTATCCAGATCGCTACGCCTCACGAGATCTAACACGACCTCGCAAGATGTCGTAATGTGCAGCCCACCCATTGTGGGTGGGATCACTTTTTAGCAAATCTGCATATAAGAGTGAGACAGCTAGTATCACTTTAATTTGCAGTTCCCTGGGGTAATCAAGGCATTGGGATCTATCCTTTTCGCCTTGGCGACCTTAAGCGAGTGCTATTTAGTATTGCTCTCCACAAATAGGGACCAGACGGAACGGCACCGGGATTCTCACAGTGGATTGAAGGTCCCCAGGTGCATGCCCTCTTGGCAGGGTGGTACCTTGGCACTGTGGGTGCCACCTGGGCACCCTGACAGTGAAACCTGGATGCCTTCCGGCACTGTGAAGTTGCCCAGGTGGCACTGCCAGCTGATGTGGGCACTGCAGGGTGCCAGGCTGGCACTGCCAAGATGACAAGCTGGCATTTTTGCACCGCGGTGATTGGGGGGATGAGGGTGCCCTGTGTGGGTGAGGGGGCCCGGGGAGCCCTTACAGTGAGTTGTGGCTTAGGGGGGGGTGATGTTCGGGGTTTGCATTGAGGTCTAGAGAGATTGGGACACCATTTAAAAATAGCATCCTACTCTCTCCCTGCATTGAGGCGTTTTGGCGAGCGGGAACCCTCAGTACAGGAAATGGGACTAAGTGAGGCGGTCATGCATTCCCCGCTGAGGCCCCGTAACTAACCGGGGTCAGGTTAGATAGCGTGTTTCGTTCGGTGTTGCGAGCACCAGGATACACACAAATGCTAAAAACATTCCCATTTGGTTAAATCGCACCCACTACCTCTGTGAATTCTAAAAGACACGTATCCACAGACATGGAAGATCACAGCAAAACCTACTCTTGCACATCTTTCAGCATACATTGGTTTACTAGTTGCGTGTGCAGGATCCATAGTCCAAGTACAATCAATCCTCCTTGGTGTCACAGATCATAGAATCATAGAATCCCTACAGTGCATAAGGCCCATCGAGTCTGCACCGACCTCTCGAAAGACTACCCGACCTAGGCCCAATCCCCTTCTCTATTCCTGCACCCCACCCTAAGGGGAAATTTAGCATGGCCAATCCACCTAACTTGCACATCTTTAGGCTGTGGGAGAAAACTGTATGGAGCACCAGGAGGAAACCCACGCAGACATAAGGATAATGTGCAAACTCCACAAACAGTCACTCGAGGTCAGAATCACAAGAAGGGAAGTGATCATGTGATCCAGTCTTAGTTTCACTTTTGCTTTTGAACAGAGCACACACACACAGCTGTGCTGCGGATGTCTTTGAGTTTTCTATGCATGTATATATGTTCTCCTATGCCTGGTCTAAATAAATAAACCCGCAATGCATTTAGACAATCCCAAATGAGTAATTGGTGCTTTGTCATGATAACAACAGGACAGAAGACATGAGTTTGCATCAGAAGTTTTCCTACCTCTTTGGAGATCTGTAATGAACCAAGCACATTGTTCTGAACAAGAAAAATAATCTCACCTTTTATTTACTCATCAGAGACAAGCAAGTTTCCTAATTAGTACCAAAGTGGCAGCTATGAGGAAGCGACTGATACCATCCCGGAGGGCAAAATTTGATTTGAAATGCTCACTTACTGGCCATTGTAGTTACAACATTTTCTCAAACGCGAATTCAGCTGCTCAGAACACCGTACCAGAGAAGCATCTCCATTGATAATCACTACAGAAGAAGGATGTTACTAAGCAAATTATGGATTGAGAATAGTCACTCTTGATTGAAGCAGATCCATACAATTCCATGGTTTATACACCGGGTGCTGCCATAAAAGGAAAACATAGAAAATTCTATTGAAAGAGTAAAGCAACCTACCCATTTAATAAGACAAAATGCGTCCAGATTGCAGGGGCAAAACTGTTTCCTCGTGCCTCGATGAAACATCTTGAGGTGTTTGTTTTTCCCTGTTGAATGTGCTATACAATTGCAAATTGTTGTTCTGTCGTATTGTTCTTTTATGTTCTGTAATATGAGAGAAAAGTCGGAGTACTAACTGCTTGAACAGTCTGGCTTGTTTGCTACACTTCTGACCACCCTGAGGCACCCCTTGGTATCCTTCACAATTCATTTTCTGGAAGCTAGTTTTCTGAAGAAACACAATTCAAGGGAAAAAGACGACAATATAATTACGGATGAGGAAGGTCATTTTAATTCATCCATCCAGAGAATTCTGTGCAACCTGCCAGCATTTAGAAAAAAATCTCATTTTAGAGTACCCAATTATTTTTTTTCCAATTAAGGGGCAATTTAGCGTGGCCAATCCACCCAACCTGCACATCTTTGGGTTGTGAGGTAACCTGCCATCATAACATAAATCTTTCAGTCCCATTAATATTCTGGTAAATCTGTGCTGCACCTTCTTCAAGGCCGTATTTCCAGAGGGTACCATTCCCAGAACTGAACACAGTACACCTAATGGGATCTAAGCTGAGTTTTATAATTTAAAGTAATATTCTAATTAAACTTTGTCATACCATTAACATTCTTGCATGTTTCTGTTTCAGTCTGAAAAGCCCAGTTCTGGTCTCTTCATTGCCTATTGATTGGTGTTTAATTGTAATTGGATGGTGGGCATTTTGGGGATTCATCCGCTCATATAAATAGGGACAGGATGAAATGTTGTTTGTTGGATTGGCGGTGCCTTATATGTATTGTGCGTCTCTTTAAATAAAAGCTTGCATGTATAAAGGTTCCACTTCTAACCTTCACCATTTGCTCCTTTGAGTTGTAACATAGAATTTCCCCATAACCCAAATCCTATCAATGGGGCTCAGTCTAATGACTCTTCGCTGCAAGGCCTATCTTTGCTGTTCCTCAGGAAGCAACAATCAAGATGTGCTCTGACTGGAACATTACGATTGTTTAATCACTCCCTCCTCTGACTTACATATCAATTGCTTTGGCTACACAGTTCAAAATAACATTGGTTTTGTTGATTGTTGCTTTGCACTCGGTCAAGAGCTGTTCATTTCCAGACAGCTGCAAGTTCTGTTTTTGAAAAGAAATATTTTAAATATGCTAACGTTAGTAGATTTTTAAAACTGTAGTCTTGTCCTATCTCTCGCATTCAGTTAATATTTTGGCCTTTTCTTCCCCGGGTAAGCGATCAGTCGTTTGCCCCGAGTATTTAAATAAATCAAAGAATTTCGCAAAGGCGGTGGCGACGACATTGCTTATGAGTGTAGTAAGGGAAATGCAGTTCAAAACAGGCCGGAACTGGATTCAAGAGCACAAAGGAATGTCTTAATTATGACGGTTGTTGTCATTTTGTATGAGGACATATTTCATTTCACCGTGAAGGTAATAGCGCAAATGTCCAAATCCATTGTGTCTGGACATTATTTCGCCACTGTGTTGATGGTTTCTCGATCACAAAACAAAAGCCTTTAGCTGAGAACTGAAGCAGTTGCTTAAGAGCTGACGCAACATTAAACACGGCATCAAGAAAGGGCAGAGAGGTATCCGCAAACAGAGAGTGGCACAGTTCCATGCACATAAATCATTTTGCGTGCCATTATGACATGGTGTGAAAGGCCATCCATCTGAAAGATGATCTTGTCTTTCACCAGACTCAGTATTGAAAATTTTATCAAGTCAGACTTCATTCCAATAATTTTTTAAAAACCCTGAAAAACATTTGTTCACCTGGACGGTATATCATCATTGTTGCATGTTATATTTGCATTTAAAAATGTAATGTTGTTATGAGGAATATGGAATTTCCTGCATTCTGCGACACTCCTTTGAGGACAGTTTCCACATTGTTTGCTGCCAGCTTGTTTACGTTTTTCGTTTTATGAGGGTGAAACGTCGGGTTTATAAAAGGCATCTTACCTAGCCAGCTAGATGAGAATTGAGAACACACCGTAAATGTGACTGAGCTTAAGTAGCAGTCAACTAAGGGAAAGGAAATTCTGACCATGGGACTTTGAAACAACCTCAGCAATCATTGAATATAATTTAGTCATGAAGTGACTAATTTCAATTGCATACCACACTCAAAGCAGCTATTGATAACACCCGTCACGGGGCAGCAGGGCGGTGCAGTGCTTAGCATTGCTGCCTCACCGCGCTGAGGACCCTAGTTTAATCCCGTCCCTGGGTCACTGTCCCTGTGGATTTTGCACATTCTCCCCGTGTCTGCGTGGGTCTCACCTCCACAACCCAAAGACGTGCAGGGGAGGCGGATTGGCCACGCTAAATTGCCCTTTAATTGGGGGAAAATAATAATGTCCTTCACATATTTAATTAATCCTTTAACTAAGGAATACTTTCAGTCTTTTCCCAGCAGCTCTTTCTCCATCATCTTGAGAATCTACTTTATTGGCTGAAAAAAGTAATTCATAGAGTATTGTAAAATGGTGCGATAGGGATTCATAAAACTAGCTTGGTTTTAGTTCCATGGATCAATACAAGTAATTTCAATTGATTTTATCACTTTTCAGCACATTTAAAAGAAGATGACATTTGTGAGAGTGATAAATTAAATATTTGTTTTAAATTAAACTTTAAAATTAATGTTTTAAATATTGGACTGCTAATTCCTTAAAGAGCCCATCCCAAGTAATTGTTTCATAAAGATTCAGCGCTAATGTGATTGAATAAGATGGGGCACTCAATGCACAGTGTACTTCTATATAACATTCCCTGCTACAGATGATTATCTTTCCTGACAGGTGGGGAGGAGCATTCTGATAAATAACTAATTTTATACAATGAATATGCTTTCCCAACCATTATCAAAGGAAATTCACTATCAAAGCAAGGGAAAGCGATCTCAGTTCTAATAAATAACGTGCCCTCCATTTAGATGCTGCCATCCAACAATGTGGGAAGAGTATGAGGTCAGTCACTTTGCATCAGACAAAGAAATCGGCGTATTTACTTAATAGAGAGAAACTCATAGCCAAGGTGCCCATGTCCGCAAATTGCTAAACGTTAGCGGTGAAGCTTTGAAACTCAGCACTTGTGCATATGGTTCTATGGTTCCATTGTCTGATACCGTGACTTCAGGTAATCTGTGAGTTGAAAATCATTGGTGTAATCGTTCGATGGTAGCATGCAATATAAGTGACTTCACCCCAAAAATGTCCATCCAGTTAGAATGAGCATCAATTAGGAGCAAAAACATTGTGCTCAGGATTGGAACAACATAATCGATATGGATTTCTCCCCATGGCCAGCCAGGCCATTCCTTGGCCATTCCAACCTGTTTAACTCCGTATCCGTCATCTCTTTTAAGGCAGATGGTCCCAGTCTAGCCCTGAATAATCGTGGAGTCACCTCTGGATCCACATAAAGCTTAGCTTGTAGCCCTTTGATTTTCCCTAATTCATCACAGAAAAAAAATCACTCGGACTTTCTTATCAGTTCGGGCAGTCCCCCTTCCCACACCTGAAAAATCTCGGCCTATTTCAACCGGGTTTCTTTAAGCCAATCACGCTAAGAAGGCTTGGTCCTTTACCCATCACGATTATCGCTAGACTGTTGTCCATAGCTTACAGGTATCGTTGTGGTGCCTTTTATTTTAATGCTTCTCCCGTATATGTCTTCAACTTGGCAAAAGTGCTCTTCAGGTTCAATGTTTGGACTCATTATCTTAGGCACTGAAATGTATGCTTCCACATCACAGTCGGTAATACCCTTGTTTCCACTTGCATCTTAAGAGGCTTCCCATTTATTCAGAGCATTACAGTAATGGGGTCTCTCTTGCCTGATTTTAGATCAAACAGAGAATGTATACAGGAATCATGGGTGTGAGGCCCTTCCACATTGCACACTAGTCTTAGTTGATTGATTACTCGGCGAACTTGACTTAGCTCTGCATTGCTTTATCAGATGTCCTCTTTTGTGACAATAAAAACACTCAGCCCCCTTGAACTGGCACGATTCAGGAGTGTGGTTACCTCCACATCAGTAACATTCCACTTTAAGAATTACTGACTGATTGCCTATTTTGTGCATTTTTGTTTCGTTGGTGGCTGAAATGGTTTCCTGCTTCGCGGTTGCTTCAACTGTTTTGATGCCATGGTGAACTGCAGATCCCTGCCCGCACTGGTGAATGGCGGCATTTTGTGCACTCTGCAGCTCTTGCGCATCTTTTTCAGCACTTTCCACAGCCAGCCCGATCTCCATTGCGCGTTTAAAATTCATGTCGGCCTCTGTAAGCAATAGCGTTGTTCATGCCACAGACTAACCTATCCTGTAACATGTCATTTAGTGTGACGCCAAAATTACTATGCTCTTATAATTGCTCCAGCTTAGCAATATATATTGCGATCAATTTGCCTGGGGCTCTCAACCTAGAATTAAGTTTCAATCTCTGGAGTATGACTGATGGTTGAGGTTGCAATTGAACCATCACTAAATCTATAAGCTCACTAAATTATTTGGAGTCGGGCGCGCTTGGGGCTGTAAGACTATGAATGAGGTTCCATGTCTGAGTTCCACAAATACTTAGGAGAATTGCTTTGCATTGCACCCCCTCCCCCATTTTGATTGGAAATTATACCCAAGGTGGTCTACATATTGTGTCCTGTCTCCGTGGAGAAGTCAAATGAGTCAATTTTCTCAAAAGGAGGCACTCTGGTGAGTACTTTTTTTAGTCTTTGATTAAGTCACAGGTATTGGGCAAAAGACAATGCCAGGATAATTTATCCTCATCGCCAAATGTAAAGATGCACTTTCACAGACTTTATTAATGAAGAAAAAATATATTTATTAATAAGAATACCAAAGCAATTCATGGCCGTAACTAGCTGCAAAAATGTTTCTTAACCTAGGAATATCTCACCACACTCTGCATCCCAATTGGTCGCACAGGCCATGTCACCCTTCTTGTGCTATTTTGCTCTTAAAGGGCCAATCATCACATATACTCTTGCTGTTTCAGTAGCAAGGAACATGGAAGGAACAAGGGTCAATGGAGTTGAGATAGAGGTCAGCCATGATCTAATTAAATGGTGGAACAGGTTTGGGGGGCTGAATGGCCTATCCCACTCCTCTACTCCGAATTCAATTCCTGTTTTACAGAAGCCTCATACAATGGGTGAGATTCTCAGGCCTCCCCGTGGTGTGTTTCCCAGCGGTGGGAGGTGGCAGGATCTTTTGGTCCCGCCCCTGTCAATGGGATTTCCCATTGAGCCCACCCCACACTGCCAGAGAACCCAAGGTGTGGGTATGCCGTCAGCAGGGTCCAAGGGTCCCACCAGCATGAACAGCCAGAAGATCTCGCTCAATATTTTGTTATTGCACGATGACGTTTTGTAAAAGTGCTGGCTACTACTCCATATTCACAACTCCATGTCTAACTAATAAATCATTTAAGCACACTTCTGCCAAAAGATCCACTTCTATGCAGTTTCTAGGTGAAGAGGGTGAAATTCTCCGGTATCGGCGCGATGTCCGCCGACTGGCGCCCAAAACGGTGCCAATCAGTCGGGCATCGCGCCGCCCCAAAGGTGTGGAATGCTCCGCATCTTGGGGGGCCGAGCCCCAACTTTAAGGGGCTAGGCCCGCGGCGGACGAATTTCTGCCCCGCCAGCTGGCGGAAAAGGCTTTTGGTGCCCCGCCAGCTGGCGCGGAAATGACATCTCCGGGCAGCGCATGCGCGGGAGCGTTAGCGGCCGCTGACGGCATTCCCGCGCATGCGCAGTGGAGGGAGTCTCTTCCGCCTCCGCCATGGTGGAGACCGTGGCGAAGGCGGAAGGAAAAGAGTGCCCCCACGGCACAGGCCCGCCCACGGATCGGTGGGCCCCGATCGCGGGCCAGGCCACCGTGGGGGCACCCCCCGGGGCTGGATCGCCCCGCGCCCGCCCCCCCCAGAACCCAAGAGCCCGCCCGCGCCGCCTTGTCCCGCCGGTAAGGTAGGTGGTTTAATCTACTCCGGCGGGACAGGCATTTTAGCGGCGGGACTTCGGCCCATCCGGGCCGGAGAATCGCGTGGGGGGGGCCCGCCAACCGGCGCGGCGCGATTCCCGCCCCCGCCGAATATCCGGTGCCGGAGAATTCGGCAACCGGCGGGGGCGGGATTCACGCCAGCCCCCGGCGATTCTCCGACCCGGCGGGGGGGTCGGAGAATCTCGCCCCTGAAGTGGATTTCTGCTTGTGCCTTCTAGTTCATTTTTAAAATTTCTGTTATTCCTGCGCAATGTTCCATCTCGTGACTTGGCTGAAAGCTAACAAAGGAACTCATATATTTTCCATTCAGCAGGCGAGTGAACAGCAGGGTACATCCAGAAACACCTGCGCTGAGCATAGTGGGTTCAAACATTGACACTTTTTCAAGGTATTTATTGAGTGAAAATGTTAATATTGTTAGAAAAGTAACATTTCAAAATATGAATACGAATTCTTCAAATCAACCATTATCCTGTTCATTATATACCTCTCTAAAGGAAGCATTTGAGAATTGATCCTGTAGAGGTGTATAAAATAGCAAATGCCATGGAAAAAGCAAATCCTAAAAATTAAATTAAATTGTGAGAATAGAACAAAGGGCCAAAGGTCCTTTTAGGCACTTTTATGACTAGTAGCTATTTGTCGTGAAAGATGCTGTACATTGTAAACAAATTTCCCAGAATCTGGAACCATTTAAGAACCAACTGCAGGCACATTAGAGTTCTGGTTTGATGGATGCACGAGGATGGACAAATGGCTGCCGTCCTTTCTTGTGATTTTGTGAACATGGCACATGTAGATTAATTCAATTTTTTCAATGTAGTTTTCATAATGGTCAAGATCTCTATTGTTACAGAGACAGTTATATCCACGAGCATCATTACTGGATGCGGAGGTGCTTCATAACCTAACACTGGTGAATGAATTAAGTTGATCAATCTCATTGCTCTCGGCAACCAGAGAAACATAGAGCCAAAGAATGGTTCATTCATAGAATGGCTCAATCACCTTGATCATTTCTATAAATTCCACCATGATGGTAAGTCGAGAGATGGAATAAAAAAAAAGAAAGTACTATTCTGGAAACTCTATAGACAGATACGCAGGCCGTGTTTTTCTAAAACAAATAAGAACGTTGCCATTTTCTCTGTTCAACTTTCTTTCTTGGGATATCTTTCGACCCTGAGAAACACTTTTCACAACTTTCGACATCATGAGACCTACATTCTGCAACTTGGGTCTGAGAAAATGGGAGAATATACTGGTAGCCTTTTTGTGAATGCAGCCAAACAAGATATTTAAGTCGCGTATTGCCTCCTGCTTTAATAGAAATTCTTCATTATGATGCAAGGTCATGTTAGACGGAGCCGCGTGTAAAGAATTACAAAATGTTATCACTTATCTGAGAGAATAGTGATGCTCCGAACATGATGCTAACCCCTGTATTGACTTCTTGCCTTCTGTTTGCTATCTATGTATTGCAATGTCTCCCAGGAATTAAAAAGTGAATCTTTCCTACAGATCAAAATTTGATAGGATGGCCAGTTTATGTTGTTTTTATCCATTTCATTCCTTTGGGGACCGGCTCCCTGCCAAATGTTGACGTTTATAATAATAAAGACAACCTGACAGAGCAATGGACACAAATACCAACGTGATTTACATTTTTACATGTACTACATGTAAAACTTGAAGATAAAATTTCTATTTGCAGCGAACATACTCCTGAAACATATTTCTAGCTGTTTATCGTTTTCAGGCTCACCCTTACTTTCCTCTTCTTCTAATCTTATTTCCTGCACCTTAGACAGGTTTGTATTATCCAACGTTCTTGTTTTTCACTTTGCATCGTCTTCACTCATTCATAACTCCACCTGCTGAACTAGCGTCATCTCACTTGCTCTGGTGTCTCCAATATGTTTTTCAAACATCTTTTATGGCTGTTTTCAAGCTATCATGATCAGCGCAGAGGGGCGGTGTAAACACAAACAGTAGCAGAACCAAACTAAACCAAAAAGAACAGCTGCATGGAGTAAATATTTCTTCAGGTCAAATGTTTATGAACATTTGGAGTTTTATTATTCACTGAAATAAGTGGACATCATGACCACATTCTTGACAGTCTTGAATACAATGTGTAGAGTGAAATTGAACACAATCCTTTGGTTTGATGGAAGGTATTATGTTAGTATGACTCTGCTGTTATGAAGGTGGTGAATATAGTTAGTACCAAAATCCTGGGGAATCCATCTTTTGTGCTAATGTCATATTTAACGACAGTCAGAGGTTTAATTTATGCTCAGAAGTGGAGGAAAATTGCTTGCTGCTGACCGTGGAGAGAACTATCCACAAGCGTTTAGTGGTCTCTGTGGTATGGATTTCCCCTTTCCTAACATCATTTTAAATTAAATGCCGCGTCAAGATCATCCAGCAATGGTGGTTAAATCAAACTGGACCAATAGGCAATCACATTGAAGTATTGTCATAGACAGCATACCAGAATGTAATGTTAGGTCAATAAGACATGAAAATAAATCCAAAGTCCTATATATCAAAACTTTATTGTTTTTTGCTATTAAAAAATGGACTTTCTGCTGAACCAAAAACGATGGCTGCTGCAAGTCACATGAGCACGTGATTGGCCCTTTTTTCTGGAAGCTACAAACAGGAGTTTCAAGAACAAAATAATCCTCCTCTCATCAATGTGAAATTTCACATTCAATTGTAAAGATACTATAATCACAAAACCAGGGCTCGTGGAATAAAACATGTCATGCTTGCAGAGATGTTCCCAGACCTATCTCAGATCTGGGATTTTCAGATCCATTTTAAAAGTGGACCTTGAGGGGGCAATGGGTATCATGTGCATCTGGATAAAGTTGCCCCTCTAGCAGAGTCAGAAGGTCTGCCTAGACAATGGCCTCCTGACATTAGAACCTCAATATTGATGGGGACTCTTTTCAAAGATAATGGCTGGGACATTACCATTCCTGAAATCAAAGTCATTTCCAGACACTCAATAAAAATCCTTTTGAAATCATTGTGGAGAATGAAGGTCACTTGACTCAAGTGATCATTTTGAAATTGTTATATTCCTTTGATAACTGAGAAAACCCTAAGTCTGCAGTTTAACATGCAACCAGCGAACACCAGGAAGCAGGATCTAGAGTGATCAACAGCCTGCTTCTCAAAGCCTGTCTGTGCTGGAAAATGTCTTGAGGTAGCAGCACCGACTATGAAGCGAACTCTACAACTCTGGTCTTCAGCCAGCTGAACCCGAGCTCCTGCATGAAAGAACCTTCATTTAACTCTGACTCTGGACTCTGATAGTCATGTGAACTAATATCTATTTCTATCATTCTTTTGCTGTTGCTATCCGTAGTTATAAAACTCTTTTTCTATCTCCTCTTACTCTGCGTGCATGCGTTCTTTTTTATTTGTTCATGGGACGTGGACATCGCAGTCTGTGCCAGCATTTATTGCCCATCCCTAATTGCCCTTGAGGGACAGTTAAGAGTCAACCGCATTGTTGTGGGTCTGGAGTCACATGCAGGCCAGACCAGGTAAGGATGGAAGATTTCCTTCCCTAAAGGACATTAGTGAACTCGATGGGTTTTTACGACAATCAACAATGGTTTCATGGTCATCATTAGACTTTTAATTCCAGGTGAATAAAGACAGAATTTGTTTTGGTGATTAAGCGGGGGGGGGGGGGGGGGGGGGGGGGGGAGGCCATCGTGGATCGAGAAGGTCAATCGTCGTGGGTCCTGAAGATTGGCTGGTTGCCAAAAGTGGATCCGGAAAATAAATGTTTGAAAAATACTGGCCTATAGATATACTGAAGCAACCTGCCATGACCATTTCATCCAGATCTATGCCATCTAGAAGGGCAACGACGAAAGCTGCACGGGAACACAAACACCTACAATTACCTCTCTATGTTACACAAGATCCTGACTTGAAAATATATCACCATTCCTTCATTATGGCTGGATCAAATACCTGAAAGTTGCTCACTAATATGGAAGCTTCTTCATCACATGGAGTATAACAGTTCGAGAAGAAAGTCTGTCACCACCATTGCAGCACATCTAGGACAAGCAATAAATGCCAACATTGCCAAAAATGCCACATCAAGGATTAATGAATAACATTAAAAAGCAATTTAGTAAGTTGGTAGATGATGCAGCCTCTCGGAGAATCAATCCTATTCTTTGATGTTAATATTATTTAGGAGCTTACCAAAAAGAACTCCATAGGGATCTCCTGAGGTTGTGAAAAATATATGTCAATGCATTTTTTTTCTTCCCACGTAAGAAAATATTGCACTTATTTATTTATAGTAACTTTTTAACGTAATACATTGCGTATTAGCCAAGTTGAAATAGGAGAGTGAGAGAGGGAAAATGCCAGACGTAAGCCAAAGTAAAATGTGTTGTTTTATTTTGAATTATTTTAAGCATTTGTTTTGCAGTTTATTATGCTGATATCTGATGGCTTTATTATTATAATATTAGTGTTGAAAACCTTTTTTAAATGGCAGTCTAAGGGTTAAGCTAACCTGATTCTGTCGCTAACTAAGGCTGAAAAGCACTTCATGTTGGCGTGCTTGATTAATCTTTTGCTTAAAAATAGTTTGAGTCAGCCACTTCATCCCAATCCTGGTTCACATCCAGTTCCAAATACTTACTCTCTCAGAGATACTGTCATATACAGGCCTGCGATCCAGCACTATCTTTGGAGTGTTAAATGCAAAGCGTAAGCATGATGCAGGTTGCACTTACTGTTCTGGTCCAAGGCATCACAATCCATTTGCTTTTAAAGCTTTCTGGTTATTTTATGTTAAAAAAAAAAGACTTTCAATGTCATCGCCAAAATGCAAAGTCATTGCATTGCCTTAAAAAATACTGCAGACATGCAGAAACAGGTGAAACTAAAATGTTAATTGCAAAAATTATTGGAAAACAACAGCTGTTTCCAAGTTCTAGGATATCGAGTCCAATTGGCAGAGGATGTGCATGGTGAAATGCTACACCTTGACACTCTTAAGTTTGACAGTGAAGGGCATAGCACAAAGAAATGTAAGACGAGCGAGGTCATTTAGCCCATCTTACTCATCTTCCACGGCTCTCTAATATTTCACATTCCAACTGCCTTTTGAGTGATTCCCAAACTTATTGTCTTCGCTGCACCACTCAGATACCACTATTCTTACCATCAACATTCATTGAACAAAGAACTGCTTCTTGCTTAGACCATTTGGTAATGCCAGGTATTGCAGTACCTGAGAGGTGAATGCCCATTGGCTAGACCTAGGAGTCTACCATTGGCCAATGTACATAGCTCCACCCTGAGAGGCGGGGTATGTGAACCAATGCCGTCCCAGCAGCCTTCACTTTCTGTATTGAAGCTGCTGGGTACAGTTCTAGCTGATTAAAGCCGATTAGTATGACTCTCCTTGTCTCTCGAGTAATTGATTGTGCGTCAATCCATAAGACCATAAGACATGAGTATAATTAGGCCATTCGGCCCATCGGGTCTGCTCCGGCATTCAATCATGGCTGATATTTTTCTCATCCCCATTCTCCTGCCTTCTCCCCATAACCCCTGAAACCCTTATTAATCAAGAACCTATCTATCTCTGTCTTAAAGAACTCAGCGATTTGGCCTCCACAGCCTTCTGTGCTAAAGAGTTCCACAGATTCACCACCCTCTGGCTGAAGAAATTCCTCCTCATCTCTGTTTTAAAGGATCGTCCCTTTAGCCTGAGATTGTGAGATTATAGTTGTGCACTTGTCTTTTTCCAGTTGTAATTGTATTCCTCCACTGCAACCTGCCCCCCCCCACCCCGCACAACTCAGTGTTACAACCAGGGTTTATTTTAATATTGCTCTCAAGATTGAGTTTCTTTTCAGCCTTCTGGAGGATTCCTTCCTATCTGCTTCCTCTCAAGGCTGAGGTGTCCATGTCTTCTTTAAATGTTGCCTCATAACCACAACCCAAATGATTAAGCCAGCGGCCTGTATCTCTACCATCATTTGGGCCTGGGTGGTTCTGGTTGCTAGGCAAAACCATTTTGCCCATCTCTTCATCCATCTGAAATGGTTGGTGCCATTTGGCAGAATGACAAGCCTATGCGGTGGTAAGCAAATGTGCAAAGTTTTGGTCTGCATTTAACATGTAACGCTTTTGCTTCTGTGACTTTGAATTAAAAATAACACCTAAATGTTTTGGGTTACTTGAATATTTGTGTGTTGTAAAGATGGCTTCCTGCTTGCATCCAATTAAAAAGAAGCTTGGTCACCTATTTTGCACTTATTTTTGATTTGTAACCTTTTTTTATTGTTGCAGTCCAGGCAAAAGTGTAATGTAATAATAAAAACGATGTTCAACTCTTGATGCCAACAAACTATGTTGAAATGAAAACTTGCAAGCTGTGATGTGGTTCTGCCAATAGTGCAGTCACAATGTGGAGTTTGCGTCACAACATAAATAGATTGCTGTCAACACAAATTGCAAATATAACTATAGCTCAGTTTGTGTTCCTCAGGCTTTTATACTGTAGCATGAATTTGGTACAATGGGAAGGGCTTCATACCTGAGGCAAAATGGCACTGGAACCCCCAATCCAGAAGTGCCTCCTCCTTCCCTGCCATCCTGTTGAAGAGCTCAACTTCTCTTTGAGAGAGGTCAGGTATCCTTTGTGAGAAATATGGTACCATGTTGGTATTTTTAAGATAGGCACAAATGTGAATAAGCCCTGTGGAACTGTCAAGCTTTCAAGTCATTCAAATCCCCTGTCCTTTAAATTTTGTGAAAACAAACAGCCTGCTGCGATTCTCATTTGAAAAATATTGCTGCTCGCAATTTCAAGAGACATTTGTTGACAGAAGCCTGATAGTTACCATTACAGGATTAATGCTACTTGACTGCTCCCAACACCTATCATTATCACAATGGGATGGACCAGTAAATCCACAGTTTGATTGACACTCCAAGTGATTATAAAGCAATTTGGTGTTATGTGGGGCTATGAATTGCAAACATTTGTTTTCATGAGAGGTTAAGTACTGGAAGGAATTTAAATATATTTAATGGGCTTGTATCAACAAATATTTTTTTAAATAGTTAATTTGAAATTTATTTTATTTCACCATTACCTGTGCAGCCTGCTCATGATTGATACTGGGTGAATTGACATGGAGGGTGAAAAGGAAAATAATGGTGGGTCTAGAGTCTGGGTTGGAACAAGTTGGCGCTAAGTTGGCATAGGGGCTATAAAAGGCTATGGGGATGAGTTTGGTGTCATATGTTGGTATGGGTTGGTATCAAGCCGACATAGGGGGCTATAAAGGGTTATGGGGATAATTGTGGTGTAATGGAATGACATGAGTTGACATTAATTTGGCATGGGGCTATAACGGGCTCTCAGGGTGGGTAGTGAGGCATAGGTTGGCTTGGAGGGTATGAGTAGTCATGGGGGTGAAGGCCATGAGATGGCATGAGTTAGCATGGATATGTATGGGAAGTGTGGAGGGATGTGTGTGAGAGGGTGGGGGCTGGAGGGTTTTTAAAAATAGTTCTTATTGTAACTGGGATAAAGTCCCAGTGCACAAAGCCAGCCCTTTTGACCAGCCCACCTCAGCAGGTGGCAGCATGAGTCGCCGACTCCAAACTCTTTTCGGAGGAAGTGGGCTTGACACCAGTTAACACCCGCACCCCTCCCTCCCCAACCCCTCCCTATCCTGCTGAAATGAAAATCAGGGTCGGGATTCTCTGTTCCCGGCCAACGGCACAGTGGTCGGAAAACTATGGTGATGTTGGAAACTTTACGTACGCCCTCTCGCCCTCAGTAGCCACGATGCTGGTTTCACCTCTCCGCCTGGTTTCACGATTTTTACAAGCACAAGTAAACTGCGCCATTGGGAACTCCATCCATCGGAGGCGGAGAATCGTGGAGGCCCCGGAGAATACTGGGCCAGGCCAGCTAATGATATGCAAGTGGCGTTTACTGTATGTGCGTTCCGGACTGCATTGGCGCTGCTGTCGAGGTGATGGAGAATTCCAATTTGGCGTCAAATCGGCGATTTTTGCGCCGGACACGATTAACAATAATCAATATTAATAATCTTTATTAATGTCACAAGTAGTCTTACATTAACTCTGCAATGAAGGTACTGTGAAAATCCCCTAGTCGCCACTTTCTGGCGCCTGTTCGGGTACACTGAGGGAGTATTCAGCATGTCCAATTCACCTACCAAGCACGGCTTTCAGGACTTGTGGGAGGAAACCGGAGCACCCAGAAGAAAGTCACGCAGACATGGGGAGAACGTGCAGACTCTGCACAGACAGTGACCCAGCCGGGAATCCAACCCGGGTCTCTGGCGCGGTGAAGCAACAGTGCTAATCACTGTGCGGACTTGATGAGATGTGTGAAACTGAACAGAACCAAGTAAAATCAATAAAATGGTGTTTGTTTCAATTTAAGGTAATTGTTCATATAAAGGATGCCAATCTACGCTATTTGTTTTATGCTGGCCTGGTTTCATTCAGTATACACCAGACTGGTTGTCATTCTTCCTGACAAAAATCGCTGAAGTATTAGGTAAATTGAGTTTCCTGACTTTTGTCTCGAAGGAATATTCCATCCCATGGACAGTGTGGTAGAGAATAGACGATTGGTTACCTTTATCTTTAAAATGCCTGGGCTTTACTGAAGGAAGTAGCATGTCCAGCATCTTGGAATAGGAGTTATAGAAATAAGGCTGAAAGGAGTACTTCCCAGCCTTCTGCCTCATTTCTCTATTGGTCTGCATGCCGAATGCCCAAGGGCAGTGTTACTGAATGATGCTGAGGTTGTGGGTGACTTCCTACCATGAATACTTTGAGACACATGGCAAAACATGGTGCCACGGTGATTAGCACTGCTCTCTCACATTGTCGGGGACCAGGTTCAATTCCGAACTTGGTGACTGTCTGTGTGGAGTTTGGACTTTCTCCCAAATACAGGCTTCCCCCGGTTGCTCGAGTTTCCTCCCACAGTCCAAAGGTGTGCAGATGAGGTGGATTGGCCATGATAAATTGCCGTTTAGTGTCCAGAGATGTGCAGGTTAGGTGGATTCGCCACGCTAAATTGCCCTTTAATGTCGAAAGATGTGCAAGTTAAATGGATTGGCCATGCTAAATTTCCCCTTGGTGTCCAAAGGTTAGGTGGGGTTACGGGGAGGGGCGGGGTTTGGAGTGAGCCTAGGTAAAGTGTTCTTTTGACGGGTCAGTGGAGACTGGATGGGCTGAATGACCTCCTTCTGGGTATTCTATGATTCTATGAAACAACATTCTTGAGGTAATAATAATAATAATAATCTTTATTGTCACAAGTAGGCTTACATTAAAACTGCAATGAAGTTACTGTGCAAAGCTCCTAGTCGCCACATTCCGGCGCCTGCTCGGGTACGCGGAGGGAGAATTCAGAATGTTGAATTCACCTAACATCTCGGGCGGGATTCTCCACTCCCACGCCGAAGTGGCCGCGCCGTCGTGAACGCCGTCGAGGTTCACGACGGTGCGGAACGGCCCCGGTCCCGACCGATTCAGACCCTGACAATGGGCCAGTATCGGGGCCGTGTCATCTACCCGCGCCAGGCCTTGTCGCCCGCGTAAAAGTGGCGCCGCATAGATGACGCGGCCGGTGCCGCATAACGGACGTCATCCGCGCATGCGTGGTTGCCATCCTGTCCAAATCCGCCCCGCAAGAAGATGGGGGACGGATCTTGCGGGGCCGCGGAAGGAAGGAGGTCCTTGTTCAGAGAGGACGGCCCGATGATCGGTGGGCACCGGTCGCGGGCCACCCCACATTGCAGGTGAAGCCTGGTGCAGGATCCCCCCTCGCCCCCCCACAGGCCGCCCCCCCAGCGTTCACGCACCACCCACGACTGCAGCGACCAGGTGTGGATGGCGCCGGGGGGAACCCGCCATTTTGGCCTGGCCGCTCGGCCCATCCGGGCTTCAGAATAGCGGGGGTGCCGGTGAATCGCCATTTTGGGTGTCTCCGGCGATTCTCCGGCCTACGGCCCGCGAAACTCGACCGGGCCATTCCTGCCGCTTGGGTGAATCGCGGGAGGGCGTCGGACCGGCGTCCCCAGAAATTTTGGCGGCCCAGGCGATTCTCCCAACCGGCGTGGGAGTGGAGAATCGCGCCCCACGTCTTTCGGGACTTGTGGGAGAAAAGCGGAGCACCTGGAGGAAACCCACGCAGACACGGGGAGAAGGAGACTGAGGGCTGGAGACAGTGGAGGACAACAGAAGGCCATGCAGAGCTTTAGTTATAAGGATGCACATTTTGAATTGCAGGTTTGGGGGAAACTGGAATCCAACATAATTCAATAGACAGGAGGGATGGGTGATGGCACTTGGTGCGGAATAGGCTACAGGCACGGGCACAAGAGGTTTAGACTGGATCAAGTTTGTAAGTAGATGGTCGGGAGAGCATTGCAATGGTCAGTTCTGCTGGTGGCAGATCTACCAGTATGTTGAAAAGGAATGTGTTGATACAATCCTGCTGCCTTGCAGCCAATATCATCCATTTTGGATTTGAAATGTCCAATTATTCAACGTGAGTTTGGTTGTGAACTTTCCATTGGTTATCCAAATTGAAACCTTCAATCAGAAGGCCTGTTTTTCATACACCTCCTGATAGATGGTGTTCTTCGAGCAGTCGGAGTGTTTACTATCAACACCAGGCAAACAACTGGAGGATGATTCAATGGAGCTGTTATACATCAGCTAAATAAATGCTGCAAAATATCTTGGATATTTTTAAGTGCAATCTTCGCAGAGATAAAGATCAAGAATGTGGCAACAATGAGCAGAAGTTATTTGGCACACTGGTGATTATATACAAGACAGCTACCAGCAGTGTCATTTATCATAGTGGCACTGTGGTGTGCAATAAAATAACCCAACATGTTGCAAGATATCTCAGTCACACCAGAGTTCACGGCCTATCTAATTGTAGAGGGGCAAACAACGCTTTCACAGACACCTCATTGCATTTAGCTTCAGTATCGCACAACTTAAATTTTCTCCCTTTCACGCAATGACTCACAAATATCTGAATGAAATTTTCAACATGCTTCTCAAAACAAAGTAGAACAAGTCGGTTCCACTTGAATTCCAGTGTGGGATTTTCTTTGACTCTACTCCATGAAGGTCAGGGGTTACTTCTGTATTCTGTCCTGGCCTAGCTTCCTGGGTAACTGATTGTGAAATACGGAGGGCACGCTCCTGATCGGATGCCGTTGCAGCTGGCAGGAAAACGTTGCTCAGTAACTGCATCAAGATCACCGCTGAAGCAGTCGGAGGGGAAACCGTCACACGCAGCGGAATCCTGAAGACCAGGGAGGGATCTATTTTCAAGCCTCAAACTTGGCTAGGGTCTAAAATCTGTGGGGGGGCGTTTCGCTCCTATTTTCAGGGCAGGGTCGGCGGCGGGACTGAGAAGCCTCGGCGGGATTTCCCTTCGCCATTGTCTCTGTACCCTGCCAGTGGCATGACGGGTACCCTGACATTGAACATCGGGATACCCATTTGGATATAGTTAAATTACATTATCAGGCCTTTATCTCCCCCCCCCCCCCCCTCCCCCACCCGCCTCTCTCCTGGCTGTTAAGTTGTCCATTCACATTGGCATGAGGGCACTTAACATAAATCACAACAGGTCCCTCATGACGTGAACCTGGCAAGCAGAACTCATGGGGCCCAGAGGGAGGGGTGGGGCGAGAATTATGCTCAGTCATGGCTTCCTTGTCACTGTGCCCGGGGAGCAGTGCTAGGGGCAGTGTAAGGGGGCAGTGTCAGGGGGCAGTGCCAGGAGTGGGTTTTCTGTGTTCTGTGGGGAGGGAGTGATACATGGATGGGTGTTGCATGGGAGCGGGGATGGGGTTTAGGTTCTGTGGGGTGGTGCACTCAATTTTTAAAAAAATTGGGGTGTTTAGCAGGGTGGGCGCAATCAGAGCTCACCCCACCAGCGTGACGTCGTGGGACCGGCTCCGTAACATTTTTTTTTTACTGAACGTTGAAGAGTATGGTGGAGAAAGCCGTCGTCGAGGCCAACAGCTTGCACCCTGTTTTTAACCGCCCGCCCCACCACTCTGCAAAATAATCAGAAAATTCCACCCCCGGTGCTTGCGTTCCGAGGTGCAGGAGAGATCATAGATTATCATAGAATTTACAGTGCAGAAGGAGGCCATTCGGCCCAGCGAGTCTGCACCGGCTCTTGGAAAGAGCACCCTACCCAAGGTCAACACCTCCACCCTATCCCCATAACCCAGTAACCCCACCCAACACTAAGGGCAATTTTGGACACTAAGGGCAATTTATCATGGCCAATCTACCTAACCTGTACATCTTTGGACTGTGGGAGGAAACCGGAGCACCCGGAGGAAACCCACGCACACACGGGGAGGATGTGCAGACTCCGCACAGACAGTGACCCAAGCCGGAATCGAACCCGGGACCCTGGAGCTTTGAAGCAGTTGTGCTATCCACAATGCTTCACAGTGCTGCCTAACAATGACCCATCTCCCTCTTAATTAGATGTGCCGCCTCTCAACCCGCTGGTTTCTGAAGTTAGAGGGAGCAAGAGAAGCGAACAGGATGGAGCAAGTCTCCAGGTTCTGCCTCTCAGCCATCATTTTTGTGCAGTGAGTGTGGATGGGGAGTTGCAAGGCCTCTCTGGCTGGGTACAGTAGGTCCAACACCGGCATCTCCACATCTCTGGCTGGAGTAGTGGGACGACTATTGACCGGGTGGCACGAGTGTTGCCGGAGGCTCATTTTCTTCCATTTCGTCACTTCTATCCAGGTTGTTTTATGGTTCCTAAGCAATGGAAAATATAGACCCTAGCGTCAAGTAGCAATAACCTAGTACTCTAATTATAAAATGATTAAGAACATGCGTAAGAAAAGTCACGCATGTGGCAAGTTATGTAGCCCAGTGAATTTCATTCCTATCATACTTTAACTTTCCCATCCCAGTGTCCAATTGTGTACAGCAGCGCTAACATTGTTAATTGTACTACATTGTTAGATTATTTCAAGCATTTAACACTTTTTGAGCAAAAATGCTCTTCAATACCTGTCATCAATTTAAATGAACATGTTACGATCATAGGTTGACTGTTTTCCCTCTTTCCCTCTCCTCATTTGACTGCACCAGATTTGTTTTTGAAAGAGATATATTTTCCAACTCAATCAGCGTTTAATTGGCCATAAAAAAACAAACCAGACAGGTTTTATTGAGTCTAATTGAACTGATCTGAGTAAAATAATAAAAATACGTTCCAACTGTCGCACCCAAACACACACACACCGACAATTCACAAACACACACAAATATAGATTACAGAATGTAAAGGATAGATTAATCAAATTAGAGTCCAGATAAATTAAAGGGGTATACAGTCTGTAGTGACTCGGCTGGCTTCAGGCTGAATTTGGTAGCCTTGTGACTTTCCCTCGGTGTTCCCAATGTTCCTGATTTAGGCAGCAGATTTGGCTGTTCCCCTGGAGACAGTAATGAGGAGTCGGTTTTAATCAAGGAGTCTGTCTGCAACAAGGGTGTCCTTGGGTGGTTGCGGTCAGCCAACAGGGCTCGAAGCTGGCAAGGTGGGGTAGGCAGGGAGGGAGGAAGGAAGGGGGGGGGACCCCATTCGGGTCTTTTCTCATCATCGTCTCAGTGCCTTGGCCTCCAACTGCAGACAAAGCAGAGGTTTAAACACACAAAGGGTGGGCATGTGACATGAACAAGTCTTTCAAACATGTCCATAATTAGTGTACACCTTCCTGTAATTGAATAAGTTTGTCCAGGAATCTTCTATTAAAATTATTTCTCATCAGTTATATTTTATATACATCAAAATATCTCTTTAACCACTTATTACAGTAGTAGAACGGAACTTCTTATAACTCACGGCCGGAAAGCATCTTCTCCAATAGGTTTTGTAGCTAATGATCAAAGCTGACTGGAGCATTCCAAATTTGCTCTGTATGATAATAGTTTAGTTTACATCCTCTGACAAATGAAGACATTTGTACCTATTAGTAGAATTAATGAATTAGCTGGAATTAAAATGGACATTATATCCTGCTGTCAAAATTCAAGGACATTTGCTTGCATGTCTGGGTTTACGTCTTGGTAGCATTCCAACTCTTCATAGCATTTAAACTCAAGCTATCCCGAGCTCACGCCAATCAGATAAAATTGGGACAATTACTATCAAGCATCAGAGACTGTTTGTATATGTTAATATGTGCGGGTTGATAGACTGTGGAAGTGACAAATTGAATTTCCCTAAAAACAATAACAAATGGGATTTCCATAGCTCCTTTAACATAGTAACATTTCTCAGAACTTCACAGGAGTATTATCAAACACTGAAATATTGGGACAGATGACAAAGAGTTGGTTGGTGTCCTTACCTCTTGTGGGAAAACTCCTGACAGGTCAGCTCTCAGTGGTTCCAAGAGCGGATCCATGAGCAGGTACTGTGTCCATCGATTAGGTTTGTGCTGGTCGGGTAGGATTGGAATCACTTGCATTGCCCACATTGCACTGACCCACACAATATTTTATTCAAGATAAAGCTGTTGGTCTTTAACTCAGAATACACAGGGCAGCGATTAGGTATTGGTAAAAAGGTTGAGGTCCAGAGTTAGTGCTGAAAAAGATCATCGTTGCAATTATATCGGTGCACATTTTGCATAACTGTGAATCTGCTTTGATAAATGCAGCAAAACAACTTCTGCAGGATAATCACAACCAAGCTGAGCGCCAGTTCAATTTTTGTCCTCCAGCGAGGTCACTTGGAGTAAGTAACTTCACAAGGCTGTTTTGACTTCACACTAGTTGGAGTAAATGTCAATTTTGTAATCTTAAGAGTTAAGGACGAGCTCAGTATATCTCCTGGGTGCCAATGCAACCCTGGGCGGGATTCTCTGATCCTGAGGATAAGCGCTGACGCCTTCGTAAACGCATGTCGCGTTTTACGACGGCGTCAACAGGCCCCTGGGAGCAGCGATCCTGCGCCCTACAGGGGGCCAGCATGGCACTCACGCAGCTCCAGCTGCCAATACCGGCGTCAAACGGGCACCGCGGGTCTGCGCATGCCGCTACGGCCGGCACGAATTTGCGCATGCACGTTATGACCGACACGACCTTGTGCATGCGCGCTAGTTTCCTTCTCTGCGCCGGCCCCGATGCAACATGGCGGAGAGCTACAGGGACCCGGCATGGAGGAACATAGGCCCCCACAAGGAGAAGCGGGCTGCTGATCAGTAGGCCCCGATCACGGGCCAGGCCACGGTGGAGGCCCCCCCCCGGGGTCGGTTCCCCCCTCCCCCTCACCAGGCCACCACGCAGGATGAACGGCGAGGTCCTGCCGGGTAGGACCACACGTGAAGAATCGCCGGGGGGGAGCTGCGTTGAGCGGCCCCCAACCAGCGCCGCGCTGACGCCATTGGCACCCATTCTCCGGTCACCAGAGAATCGGCGGACCGGCATCGGAGCAGCGTCGTGTGAATCGCGCCCCCAGCCCGGCGTCGGAGAATCTGTGGCGGAATGAAGAGAAATAGGGATTAAAAAATACATATTTCAAGGGCCCTTCTTGCGATTTTCTCTGGGGTAACCTTTTGATTTTCGTGGGTTACCTTTTGGTCTTTAGGGGATCCTTTTCCATCCTCGCTAATTTCTTTATTCGGTGATGCAGTCAACCAGTAACACTACCTTCCAAACTTGTGTTGACATATGAGGTAGTTGCGCTCACACAGAAGAAGAACTAGAAGAATTTGTCAACTTCCTCAATAATCATCACCCCTCCATTAAACTTAAAACCACAACACACAAGGAAAGCGCTAATTTATTAGACACCACGGTACTTAAATTGACACAAGTAAACAACAGGCATAGGTCGGCAACAACATTTTTTTTCAAACAACTGACACACAATTCTCAACACAAAATGCCCTCATCCTACGGGCAGCACGGTAGCACAAGTGATTAGCACTGTAGCTTCACAGCGCCAGGGTCCCAGGTTCGATTCCCTGCTGGGTCACTGTCTGTGCAGAGTCTGCACGTTCTCCCCGTGTCTGCGTGGGTTTCCTCCGGGTGCTCCGGTTTCCTCCCCCATTCCAAAGACGTGCAGGTTAGGTGGATTGGCCATGATAAATTGCCCTTAGTGACCAAAAAAAGGTTAGGAGGGGTGATTGGGTTACGGGGATGGGGTGGAAGTGAGGGCTTAAGTGGGTCGGTGCAGACTCGATGGGCCGAATGGCCTCCTTCTGCACTGTATGTTCTGTGTTCTAAGTATGCCTTCCAAGCGCTAATGAAGTTACATGTGTTACAGAAGTGTTTGGCCACACTAAATTGCCCCTTAATTGGGAAAAAAAATCAGGTACTCTAACTTGACAAAAATATATATATGCACAAAGATAGAAGATTTTAACCTGGCAGTTATTATCCTTTTACTCTTAGATCTTAATGTCAACTTTCAATTTCATAATTTACCTAGCATTGATACTGATCTAGCATCAATTGATGTTGTGGAAACGTTTATCACCATATGTGTTCAGAAATATAGAAACATAGGGAAACATAGAAAATACAGCACAGATGTATTGGGCCCACGATGTTGTGCCGAACCTTTGTCATAGATTAATCATAGATTATCATTGAATTTACAGTGCAGAAGGAGACCATTCGGCCCTTTGAGTCTGCACCAGCTCTTGGAAAGAGCACCCTACCCAAACTCAACACCTCCACCCAACACCAAGGGCAATTTGGACATTAAGGGCAATTTATCATTGGCCAATTCACCTAACCTGCACATCTTTGGATTGTGGGAGGAAACCGGAGCACCCGGAGGAAACCCACGCAGACACGGGGCGGACATGCGGACTCCGCACAGACAGTGACCCAAGCTGGAATCGAACCTGGGACCCTGGAGCTGCTATCCACAATGCTACCGTGCTGCCCTTGAGAACAAATAAATCTACACTATATCATTTAACCGTAATCCATGTACCTATCCAATAGCTGCTTGAAGGTCCCTAATGTTTCTGACTCAACTACTTCCACAGGCAGTGCATTCCATGCCCCCACTACTCTCTGGGTAAAGAACCGACCTCTGATATCCCTCCTATATCTTCCACCTTTCACCGTTACTTTATGTCCCCTTGTAATGGTTTGTTCCACCCGGGGAAAAAGTCTCTGACTGTCTACTCTATCTATTCCCCTGATCATCTTATAAACCTCTATCAAGTCGCCCCTCTTCCTTCTCCGTTCTAATGAGAAAAGGCCTAGCACCCTCAACCTTTCCTCGTAAGACCTACTCTCCATTCCAGGCAACATCCTGGTAAATCTTCTTTGCACCTTTTCCAAAGCTTCCACATCCTTCCTAAAATGAGGCGACCAGAACTGTACACAGTACTCCAAATGTGACCTTACCAAAGTTTTGTACAGCTGCATCATCACCTCACGGCTCTTAAATTCAATCCCTCTGTTAATGAACGCGAGCACACCATAGGCCTTCTTCACAGCTCTATCCACTTGAGTGGCAACTTTCAAAGATGTATGAACATAGACCCCAGGATCTCTCTGCTCCTCCACATTGCCAAGAACTCTACCGTTAACCCTGTATTCCGCATTCATATTTGTCCTTCCAAAATGGACAACCTCACACTTTTCAGGGTTAAACTCCATCTGCCACTTCTCAGCCCAGCTCTGCATCCTATCTATGTCTCTTTGCAGCCGACAACAGCCCTCCTTACTATCCACAACTCCACCAATCTTCGTATCGTCTGCAAATTTACTGACCCACCCTTCAACTCCCTCATCCAAGTCATTAATGAAAATCACAAACAGCAGAGGACCCAGAACTGATCCCTGCGGTACGCCACTGGTAACTGGGATCCAGGCTGAATATTTGCCATCCACCACCACTCTCTGACTTCTATCGGTTAACCAGTTCGTTATCCAACTGGCCAAATTTCCCACTATCCCATGCCTCCTTACTTTCTGCATAAGCCGACCATGGGGAACTTTATCAAATGCCTTACTAAAATCCATGTACACTACATCCACTGCTTTACCTTCATCCACATGCTTGGTCACCTCCTCAAAGAATTCAATAAGATTTGTAAGGCAAGACCTACCCCTCACAAATCCGTGCTGACTATCCCTAATCAAGCAGTGTCTTTCCAGATGCTCAGAAATCCTATCCTTCAGTACCCTTTCCATTACTTTGCCTACCACCGAAGTAAGACTAACTGGCCTGTAATTCCCAGGGTTATCCCTAGTCCCTTTTCTGAACAGGGGCACGACATTCGCCACTCTCCAATCCCCTGGTACCACCCCTGTTGACAGTGAGGACGAAAAGATCATTGCCAACGGCTCTGCAATTTCATCTCTTGCTTCCCATAGAATCCTTGGATATATCCCGTCAGGCCCGGGGGACTTGTCTATCCTCAAGTTTTTCAAAATGCCCAACACATCTTCCTTCCTAACAAGTATTTCCTCGAGTTTACCAATCTGTTTCACGCTGTCCTCTCCAACAATATCGCCCCTCTCATTTGTAAATACAGAAGAAAAGTACTCATTCAAGACTTCTCCTATCTCTTCAGACTCAATACACAATCTCCCGCTACTGTCCTCGCTCTAGTCATTCTCATATTTCTCACATATGTGTAAAAGGCCTTGGGGTTTCCTTGATCCTACCCGCCAAAGATTGTTCATGCCCTCTCTGAGCTCTCCTAATCCCTTTCTTCAGTTCCCTCCTGGCTATCTTGTATCCCTCCAATGCCCTGTCTGAACCTTGTTTCCTCAGCCTTACATAAGTCACCTTTTTCCTCTTAACAAAACATTCAACCTCTCTTGTCAACCATGGTTCCCTCACTCGACCATCTCTTCCCTGCCTGACAGGGACATACATATCAAGGACACGTAGCACCTGTTCCTTGAACAAGTTTCACATTTCACTTGTGTCCTTCCCTGCCAGCCTATGTTCCCAACTTATGCACTTCAATTCTTGTCTGACAACATCGTATTTACCCTTCCCCCAATTGTAAACCTTGCCCTGTTGCACGCACCTATCCCTCTCCATTACTAAAGTGAAAGTCACAGAATTGTGGTCACTATCTCCAAAATGCTCCCCCACTAACAAATCTATCACTTGCCCTGGTTCATTACCAAGTACTAAATCCAATATTGCCCCTCCTCTGGTCGGACAATCTACATACTGTGTTAGAAAAGCTTCCTGGACACACTGCACAAACACCACCCCATCCAAACTATTTGATCTAAAGAGTTTCCACTCAATATTTGGGAAGTTAAAGTCACCCATGACTACTACCCTATGACTTCTGCACCTTTCCAAAATCTGTTTCCCAATCTGTTCCTCCATATCTCTGCTACTATTGGGGGGCCTATAGAAAACTCCTAACAAGGTGACTGCTCCTTTCCTATTTCTGACTTCAACCCATACTACCTCAGTAGGCTGATACTCCTCGAACTGCCTTTCTGCAGCTGTTATACTATCTCTAATTAATAATGCCACCCCCCACCTCTTTTACCACCCTCCCTAATCTTATTGAAACATCTATAACCAGGGACCTCCAACAACCATTTCTGCCCCTCTTCTATCCAAGTTTCCGTGATGGTCACCACATCGTAGTCCCAAGTACCGATCCATGCCTTAAGTTCACCCACCTTATTCCTGATGCTTTTTGCGTTGAAGTATACACACTTCAACCCATCTCCGTGCCTGCAAGTACTCTCCTTTGTCAGCGTTCCCTTCCCCACTGCCTCATTACACGCTTTGGCGTCCTGAATATCGGCTACCTTAGTTGCTGGACTACAAATCCGGTTCCCATTCCCCTGCCAAATTAGTTTAAACCCTCCCGAAGAGTACTAGAAAACCTCCCTCCCAGGATATTGGTGCCCCTCTGGTTCAGATGCAACCCGTCCTGCTTGTACAGGTCCCACCTTCCCCAGAATGCGCTCCAATTATCCAAATACCTGAAGCCCTCCCTCCTACACCATTCCTGCAGCCACGTGTTCAACTGCACTCTCTCCCTATTCCTAGCCTCGCTATCACGTGGCTCCGGCAACAAACCAGAGATGACAACTCTGTCTGTCCTGGCTTTTAACTTCCAGCCTAACTCCCTAAACTTGTTTATTACCTCCACACCCCTTTTCCTACCTATGTCGTTGGTACCAATGTGCACCACGACTTCTGGCTGCTCCCCCTCCCCCTTAAGGATCCTGAAGACACGATCCGAGACATCCCTGGCCCTGGCACCCGGGAGGCAACATACCTTCCGGGAGTCTCGCTTGCGACCACAGAATCTCCTATCTATTCCCCTAACCATTGAATCTCCTACAACTATTGCTTTTCTATTCTCCCCCTTCCCTTCTGAGCCCCAGAGCCAGACTCAGTGCCAGAGACCTGGCCGCTAGGGCCTTCCCCCGGTAGGTCATCCCCCCCAACAGCATCCAAAACGGTATACTTGTTTTGAAGGGGAACGGCCACGAGGGATCCCTGCACTTTCTGCCTGTTTGTTTTTTTCCCCCTGACTGTAACCCAGCTATTCTTGTCCTGTACCTTGGGTGTGGTTACCTCCTTGTAACTCTTCTCAATCACCCCCTCTGCCTCCCGGATGATCCGAAGTTCATCCAGCTTCAGCTCCAGTTCCCTAACACGGTCTTTGAGGAGCTGAAGTTGGGTGCACTTCCCGCAGGTATAGTCAGTGGGGACATCGGTGGTATCCCTCACCACCCACATCCTACAGGAGGAGCATGTAACTGGCCTAGCCTCCATCCCCTCTTACCTGACAGAATATAGCTGCCCTGTGGACTAACTAGATCTCCGCCCTCCGACCCTGCTCCCAGTCAGCTACACTTTCTGTAAACTCCTGGCTCTTTTCGCACTCTTTGCGGAAATGTCGGAAACAAAATGAAAGGAGCACCTTACTCCCTCCTCACCTAACTCCCTCGGTCACCAAACTCTCACTATCGCACTCAAATGCACCAAATTCAGCACTCAGTGAATTTGATTCACTGTTTTGTGATTTTACTTCTGAAAGGCCTGGTTCAAATGTTTGGATCATGTTTCCTATTCCTAGACTCCCCTAAATTAATTGACCATTTGTCTGTCCATTTATCTGTCTTTCAGCCCTTCTCATTCCGAGGGTTGGCCACTATTTGAACAATCTTTCTCCACTGATTTTTATTCTCCACTGCCTGTCCCATACAGATGCCAGTTCACATTCTGATGTTATCCATCCATGCCACCTTGGGACTTCCTTGGGCATGTTTTCTAGGTGTGTTTCCTTGCATTATAAGGTCTCAGCCTAATGCAGAAGCCAATAGAAGGACTATTTAGTTTCAAAACATTGGGCGAAATTCTCCCCAAACGGCGCGATGTCCGCCGACTGGCGCCCAAAACGGCGCCAATCAGATGGGCATCGCGCCGCCCCAAAGGTGCGGAATGCTCCGCATCTTTGGGGGCCGAGCCCCAACATTGAGGGGCTAGGCCGACGCTGGAGGAATTTCCGCCCCGCCAGCTGGCGGAAACGGCCTTTGTTGCCCCGCCAGCTGGCGCGGAAATGACATCCCCGGGTGGCGCATGCGCGGGAGCGTCAGCGGCCGCTGACAGTTTCCCGCGCATGCGCAGTGGGGAGAGTCTCTTCCGCCTCCGCCATGGTGGAGACTGTGGCGGAGGCGGAAGGGAAAGAGTGCCGCCACGGCACAGGCCCGCCTGCGGATCGGTGGGCCCCGATCGCGGGCCAGGCCACCGTGGGGGCACCCCCCGGGGCCAGATCGCCCCGCACCCCCCCCAGGACCCCGGAGCCCGCCCACGCCGCCTTGTCCCGCCGGTAAATAGGTACTCTAATTTACGCTGGCGGGACAGGCAATTTATCGGCGGGACTTCGGCCCATTTGGGCTGGAGAATCCAGTGGGGGGGCCCGCCAAATGCCGCGGCCCGATTCCCGCCCCGCCGAATATCCGGTACCGGAGACTTCGGCAACCGGCGGGGGCGGGATTCGCGGCGGCCAACGGCCATTCTCCGACCCCCCCCCCCCCCAGCGGGGGGGGACGCCCATTAACTCTGTTTCTCTCTGCAGATGCTGCCAGACCTGCTGAGTTTATTCAGCATTTTCTGTTTCCATCCTGTTGACGTGCATTACCTCTTCCTCCAAATACTCCCCTTCTTTTTGCCCAATATGTCCAAAATATGTGATTGTCCATGATATCGCTATCTCATACAATTTCCTCTTAACACCAACTTTTTTGAGCACCCACTCATTTGCCTGCTTGGCCGATGATGACACACGTAATATTCCTCTGAGTCTATTAATTTCAAATACTCTTATTCAAACCTTGTTACTCTCCTTGATGGTCAAGTTACAGAGCCATATATTGTCACCGACACGCAAGGGCTATCAGGAGATGGATTTTTATTTTAATTCTGATGCTGTGGCTACTCCGTATTCTTTTAAGTGAGTTCATAAGACCCCGTCTCTTGTTAGTCTTGCCCGAATTTCTTTGGTAGACTCTGCATCTCCTATCATGAACCATAGAACCATAGAATTCTTACAGTGCAGAAGGAGGCCACTCGGTCCATCGAGTCTGCACTGACCCGCTGAAAGAGCACCCTACCTAGGCCTACTCCCCCACTCTACCCCATACCCCATAACCCCACCTAACCTGTATATCTTTGGACGCTAAGGGACAATTTAAAATGGCCAATCCAGCTAACCTGCACATCTTTGCACTTCATGAGTAATGTAAGATAGAAAGTTATCAACCTGTTCAAGGTGTTCAGAATATTACAGGTATTTTCAACCATCCCTAGCACCTTTGTCTTGTGGACATTGATCAAGAGACTTTTTCTGGTCAACTTGTTTATGATGATTGATCAGCGATTGATACATTGATCATTTACCTCATTACATTTCCTTCATTACAACAGTGACTACACTTCAAAAGTATTTCATTGACTGCAAAGCACTTTGGAATGTGTTTAAGTCATAAAAAGCACGAAGTAAGTTATTCATTACTGTTTGGGACCACAGTGTGTATAAAATGGTTGCACATATGTCTCTAAGTCACTGAACCTCGGGAAATTCACAGTATGTGAAACACTTTGAAACGTGATAACACGAAAGCTCAGACCATTGCTTCCTTTAGCGCAATAATTGCATCATCCCAGCAGCTCAATCAACTTCTTGTGCAATACATTCAATCAGCTCTATCTGTCCTTACCATATCACTGGCAAATCAGTTCCTAAGCCAATATTAAAAGGTACTGATTGGCACAGCATTAAGGTGAGGTAGGGTTACAGGGATAGGGCGGGGAAGTGGGCCTGGGTAGAGTGCACTTTCGGATGGTCGGTGCAGTCTCAATGGGCGGAATTACTTCCTTCTCCACTGTAGGGATTCTATGATCCTATGATTAACGGTTCTAAATTGGAATCTATTGCATTTATCAATCCCTGAGCTACTGTGGAAGAGGGAAGAATCTTAAATCCTGCTTGAGATGTTTTGTTTTTATGTGCGTGTCCTCCAGTTCAAACTGTGGATGTGCATTTACATGGAAACGAAGAAAATAGGAGGAGGAGGAGACCATTCAGCCCTTCGAGCCTGCTTTGCCATTCGTTATGATCATGGATGATCATCCAACTCAATAGCCAAATCTTGCCTTCCCCCCATATGCTTTGATCCCTTTCGCTCCAAGCGCTATATCTAACTCCTTCTTGAAAACATACATGGCTCAACTACTTACTGTGGGAACAAATTCCACAGGCTCACCACTCTCTGGGTGAAGACATTTCTCCTCACCTCTGTCCTAAATGGTCTGCCTCATATCCTCAAACTGACCACTGGCTCTGGACATCCCCACCATTGGGAACATCCTTTTTGCATCTACCCTGTCTAGTCCTATTAGGATTTTATAGGTTTCACTCTTCTGAATTCCAGCGAATACAATCCTAACCAACTCAATCTCGCCTCATATGTTCGTCCTGGCATCCCAGGAATCAGTCTGATAAACCTTCGCTGCATTCCCTCTCGAGCAAGAACATCCTTCCTCAGATAAGGAGACCAAAACTGCACACAGTATTCCAAATGTGGCCTCAACAAGGCCCTGTATAATTGCAGCAAGACATCCCTGTTCCTGATTTCAGATCCTCTCACGATGAAGGTCAACATACTGGGTGGGATTCTCTGATCCTGGGGCTAAGAGTTGACGCCGTCGTAAAAGCCGGAGCGTTTTACACCGGCGTCAACAGGCCCCCTAGAAGCAGTGATTCTGCGCCGCACAGGGGCCAGCACTGCACTGGAGAGCCTCACGCTGCTCCAGCTGCCGATACCGGTGTCAGAATGGGCTGCACAGGTCCGCGCATGCGCGCTATGGTCGGCACGAATTCGCTCATGCACATGGGTTGCCTTCTCCGCACCGGTCCCGACGCAACATGGCGGAGAGCTACAGGGGGCCGGCGCGGAGGAACATCGGCCCCCCACCAGGATAAGCCCACCCGGTGATCGGTAGGCCCTGATCGTGGGTCAGTCCACCGTGGAGGCACCCCCCCGGGGTCGCATCCCCCCCCCCCCGCCCCCCCCCCCCCCACCCCCCGCAACATGAACGACGAGGTCCCGCCGGGTAGGACCACACGTGAATGGCGCCAGCAGGACTCGGCCTATCTTGGCAGGCTCTCAGCCCATTGTGCACGGAGAATCGCTGGGGTGGTTGCATAGAGCGGCTCCCGACCGGCGCCGCACCAGCGCCAATGGCGCCGATTCTCCATTGACCGGAGAATCGGCGGACCGGTGTCGGGTTAACATTGTGTGTATCGCGCCCCCCCTCCCCCCCAACCCCCCGGCGATTCTCCGACCCGGCGCGGGGTCGGAGAATCCCGCCCACTATTTCCCTTCTTTATCGCCTGCTGCACTTGCATGCTTCCCTTCAGTGACTGGTGTATGAGGACATCCAGGTCTCATTGCACATTCCCTTCTCCTAATTTATGGCCATTCAGATAATAGTCTGCCTTCCCTTTTTTGTTACCAAAGTGCATAACCTCGCATTTGTCTAAATTACATTGTATTTGCCATTCATTTGCCCACTCACTCAACTTTTCCAAATCACACTGAAGGATCTCTGCACCATCCTCCACACAGCTCATCCCCCCCACCCATGCAAGTTTGTGTCATCTGCAAATCTGGAGATATTACATTTCATTCGCTCATCCACATTATTAATATATATTGTGAATAGCTGGGGTCTCAGCATCGATTCCTGCGGTACCCCACTAGTCACTGCCTGCCATTTTGAAAAAGACCTGTTAATTCCTACTCTCTCTTTCCTGTCTGCCAAACAGTTTTCCATCCGTCTCAATACATTACCCCTAATTCCATGCATTTTAACTTTACACACTGATCTCTCATGTGGGGCATTGTCGAAAGCCTTCTTAATATCCAAATGAACCACATCCACTGGCTCCCCCTCATCAACTCTACTTGTTATATACTCAAAGAATTTCAGCAGATTTGTCAGGCATGCTTTCCCCTTCATAATTCCATGCTGTCTCTGTCCGATCCTGCCACTATTTTCTGCGTGCTGTGCTATAAAACCTTTGACAATAGATTCTAGAATTTTCCCCACTACTGACTTCATTGTTACTGGTCTATAATTCCCTATTTTCTCTATACTCTCCTTTCTAAATAGTAGAGTTACATTAGTTACCCTACAATCTGCAGGAATTGTTCCAGAGTCTATAGAATCTTAGAAGAATACCACCAATGCATCCATTATTTATCGAGCCACTTTCTTAAGTACTCTGGGATGTAGATTATCAGGCCCTGGGGATTTATCAGCCTTTAATACCATCAATTTCCTCAACACCATCTCTACTAATATTGATTTTCAGTTCCTCCCTCTCTGCGTGCCCCAACCTTTCTGACTCTGTCCTAATTTGGTAAGACAGAACCAAAGTATGTATTTAGTTACTCAGGTATTTCTTTGTCTGCCATTATAAATTCCCCTGTTTCCGAATTTACCCATTGAAATTTTTACAATCAGTTTGTATATTCCCTGCAAGCTTACTTTCGTACTCTATTTTCCCCTTCTTAATCAATCCCTTGGTCCGCCTTTGCTGAATTCTAAACTGTTTCCAATTCTCAGACCTGTTGTTTTTCTTGTATGCTTCTTTGATCGAATACTATCTCTCATTTTCCTTGTAAACCATGGTTTGGCCACCTTTTCCATTTTGCTTTTATCCATTTCTCTTAACATTTTTTAAAAACCTGGATCACAACTCCCTGTAGCCTTAAACGTTCATAAAAATACATTGAGATGAAAAGCATCGTTCAGAGTCTGACATCACAGAGTTTCCTTCTCATTCCACTCAAACCAACATATCAAAGTGTAAACATTCCTAAAATTGCATGCATGGGCTAATACCCAATAAATAATAAAATGGTTCATGGTAGCTTCTCATTGACCAGACACTTTCAGTAAATGGTTGATAATCATTTCTTCCCTTTCCTTCTTTGCTGATGGAGATCCCCTTGACATGTACCCGTGATTAATGTCCTCTGTTCCATTCTGCATAACATACATTTATTGTCAGCAAAATGCCTCCACCATTCCTCAGCTGAGCCATTCACTTGGAATTTTAAATCTTTGCAATATCCATTTTGCCTGTCTCTGATCACAAAGCTCTAGCTCATTTTCCTGCACTATCATCATTAGATTAACAGTCTGTGAATCTCCCATTGACCTCTGCCTCATGAGCTATGTTGAAGTTCCTAAGTACAACCCCTGTCTTTATGGAGCACCAGAAAATATTAACCAGAGCCTTTCCTAGCACTTTATGTGGTTCTTTGAGGATATTGTGGTATGTACCATTTGGGCAAAGTGCTCTGCACACAATTAGCCCATTAATATTCTCCCTAACACATGCCTTACTAACATCCACACAGAGTACAGATTCCCTCACCAGTTTGGACCTGGATTTTATCCATATTTGTTTCTTGATGATCAATTTATTATTAAGTTTCTGGCCCCAGTGATGTTTCTACCCAAGCTATTGCTTAAAGATTCAGCTACTTTGTAACACTCTGGCCTGGATTTTGCAGAATCCCCGGGGTATGAACCGGCAGGCGGCAGGAGGCAGCATAAAATTGGGAGCCATACAGGTGGCATGGTGGTGCATTGTTGCCTCACGGCACTGAGGACCCGGGTTCAATCCCGACCCCGGGTCACTATCCGTGTGGAGGTAGCACATTCTCCCCGTGTCTGTGTGGGTCTCACCCCCACAAACCAAAAAAGATGTGCAGGGCAGATGAATTAGCCACAGTAAATTGCCCCTTAATTGGGGAAAAAAGAATTGGGTACTCAAAATTTACTTTTTAAAAAAATTGTGAGCCATGTCATAGGCATCGTTTCCTGTGCCTACTCATCTTTCCTTGCCTCAGCCACAATTGTACCAGTGGTGGGGGAGACATCTCGAGGCCTATCGGCTCATTTGCCAATTTAATCTCCAAAGTGGCCAGTTAATGGCTATCACTGGGATTTTCCCCACAATAGGGAAGGCCCACACCAAGAGTGCAACTTGGCAGGTTCCACTGCTCAGCCTGGTAGCCGTTCAAGGCCAGTGGCTCCTATTCTCATCAACTTGCCCTCTTCCCCCCCCTCCACCCTAAGTTTACCCAGCCCCAACTTTCCCCTCTCTCCTCCCCTTTCATCCTTACTCTCCACCCTCCTCACCCTTTAGCCAAGATCTGCCATCCTGGCCCAGGTGGAATCCCAGACTTACCTTAAATCTGGGCTCCATCACAACTTGCTTCCATCCAGGGCTTGTTGCAGTGCCAGCAATGGCCACCATTCCTGGTGGCACTGCTGGAACCAAAAAGCTGCTGGCCATTGTTTGGGTACTCTTTGAGGTGAGAATTCCTCCCAATAAGGGTGGAAGGCCCTCCTCAAGACAATTAATGACTGAACAGTCATTAAATGGACCCACCCTTGAATTTATGCCAGGAGGAGGGGAGGGGGTGATGGGTCCTGTTTATGTTCTTATTAATTTAATAATTCAAGCTGAACGGAATCTATTGAAAGGAAAATACCAATCACAGTAGCAGTGAACAAATCCTTGAATGGGTCCATTTACTTACACAGACGTTTGCACTTCAGAATAGCTTGGAGGTCAACTTGGAGGTGCTCTGAACAGTAGTTTTTAATATTGGGTGCTTACACAAATGTTCAGGCCCTACGATGCATTTTAGAAAACTCCCATAACCTACATTATCAGAACAGTGTGAACACAAATTGGTGGATCTCTGCAGGAAATATTCTGGAAGATTAAGGGGGAAAGATTTTCATTGTATACAGGTTTATTATTTCATATTTTCAAAGCTGTCTTTTCTCATCTATAATTATTTCAGTCTGAGAGCTTTTAGGAGAATTCCTACTTCACCCCTTGACTACCTACTTATCCTAATATATGCCATTGTAGAAAGAATGTGTTCGAGGACATTTTCAATATTTAATCACACGCTCAAAAACATGATTCCTGAACACCTCCAATTATATTCAGGATGCCCTTCATTTTTACCTCAGTATTGAGAACACAAGCTAAATGGGCAGATTCTTTACATGAACCATAGTGGCTATGAAAATGTTCCATATGACAATATACAAAGCTACCAAAGGGACATGAGGTTTGGATTCATCATTGGTGATGTTGTTATCTCTATTGTGGTGATGCAGCCAAAACATGAGAAAACTCAAATGACTATTGACATGGGGTTTTGTGGAAAAGTCAGCTGGTGTTGTGCCTTGGGCTGCTGTCACTAGCAACAGCTGTGCTTTACCACACTGGACTTTGCTCCTCTGCTCTGCCCTCTGTTGCTAATGGAGGACAATAACAGGCATCCACCCATGTTCCCTGCCGCTCGATGTCGCGAAAGTCAGGTTTATCCAGGCAGTCAATCTCGGTCTTCTCCAAAGCCACATTTAGGTCATCTTTTAAAATAGCAGCTGCTTATGAAGTCTGTGGTGAGTCCGTGAATCGCACGTTAACTACCTGGGTGTAATGATGCAAATTGGTCCTGAACTTGTGAGGATGAATAAAGCAAACACAGCAATGACAAATGTATACATCATGACATTATCCAAAAACGTTTGAACTACTGAAATGTGTGGCTCCCACATTAAATGTGGTATGGCTTTTGTTGAAGACATTGACAGCTGCTGAAGTTCCTCAGCTTCTCTCTGGTACCTTGCCCAATGGTCAAGCCTCAAGTGACAGCGAGTGTTGAGAGACTATTGAAAAGTGGAGAGTGTCAGAGCTGAGCCTGACCTTGTTCCAACTTGATACCCACACACACATTTTCCACAAACGGTTCACTGGACTGTCGTCAGGAATATAAATCTTACTTGTTTTGTTTGGCACTCCTTAGCAAAGACACAATAACACTGTTTATTCATCTCCATTATTCCTCCAGCTGATATCGACTGAAACCTTTGGGGATGCTTTTGCTGGGGAAGAGAAGCTCTCTCCTGATCCTCATATTCTTCATTCGAATCTCCTGCAGGGAGACTTCTGAAGAGCAGATGGCGGAGTGGGAGGGGAAGGATGGGGCAACACTTTGATTCCTCTGTCCTGCCACCATTTATCCCACTGTTCATCTAACAAAGATGGGAGTGGGGATTGCAATCTCGCTCCAGGAGCCAACAATCATAACACAGTAAGGCTTCAATATTAGTGGATTTTACATGATTCAGGAACCCACTGGCGGCACTCCCTTTATCAGACATAATTTAACAATTCTCGGAAAAGGTTGGTGGCCATAATGACAGAATTCAGACACTAGCATCAATGAGTGCATCAATGCTGGGGCTGAGGTAGAAATTTCCTTTGTTCACATAACCTCGTAATCACCATTGCCAATATTAGTAGAAGACACATTCGTACAACATTCCTTTAACCACTGTTTTAGCATAAGCATTAATCTGTTTATTTAACCTGCGTTGGTGCCTTTGCTAAAATACCAGATGGACGAATGTGATACAACTGTACTAAGCATTTGTTTGGCAATATTGCCAACAGAAATTTCGTTTTTTATGCATTCGCAACATTGCAAACATAGTGAGAACATTTCCAAGTTTGCTACGTCCATACAAGTGGCTGTCTAAAAGGAATCTAAAAGATCAACTTTAATGTCACTTTAATATGACTGAGTTGGTAGCAGTCTCAGAGTCAAAAGGTGGGTTCACAATTCAGTCCTGGATTTGAGTATGTATCCCTGCTGATCATACAATGTAGGGCAGAGACCACAATATTAACATAGATTAACATAGAATTTACCGTGCAGAAGGAGGCCATTCGGCCCATCGAGACTGCACCGGCTCTTGGAAAGAGCACCCTACCCAAGGTCAACACCTCCACCCGATCCCCATAACCCAGTAACCCCACCCAACACTAAGGGCAACCCTGGAGCTGTGAAGCAATTGTGCTATCCACAATGCTACCGTGTTGCCCTGGAATATTGGAATCACTGACCCGCAGATTTACAGTTCTGGTGGACTAACAATCCCATGACATTATCCAAAGAAGAACAGAGGTTTTTTTCCATGTCCTGGCCAATATTTTTCCTTCCAGACAGGAAAAAAACCACAGCTTAAATAGTGAAGCATCACATTTTAAAACTGTGTAATGCTGCCATGTAAAGATTGGCTGCTGTGTTTACCTATACAACAAGAGCGATTGCAGTTTGTAAAACAATTAAGTTGATGTGAAGTACTTTGAGCCATTGTAAGTGATGTGATAAATAAATGAAAGCTCTTTTCTCGTTTTTACCATTAAATTAGAAATAATGAGTACAGCAGTAATCCTTCCTACGGTCAGTTGGACTGCACCAGTCTTCATTATATTTCTTTGAGATGCCAATAGATCCTACATTAAACTTCTATTAACAGGATGGCAAAGCTGGCACTGTGTAGAGGCACAGTGATTACACCCGTGGAAGACAAGGTCACGCCGGTAAAGGAGACGCCTGCCCCCAAAAACACAACTGAATTAAAATTGTTGTGGGGGATGGTAAATGACAATGGACTTTTTTTTACCAAACGTATCAACAGCATTGGCCCCGTTGCATATTCTGCTAAAGCAACACCATCATTGTTCTTGGAAGGCTCCCCAGGAGGAAGCGTTCAAACACACAATTGATGCATTCCTCAAACATGTTAATACACTTCAACCCATCCAAAAAACTGCACCACCTGTCTTTATGGTGTTGGTGCGGTGTTGGCTCATGAGATGCACGACTGCTCTGAAAGGCCAATAGCGTATATGTCAAGAACCCTCTCAGAGTCCTAAAAATTGAGAAGGGAGGACTTTCAATAGTCTTTGTTGTCAAGAAAGTCCACCAGTACTTACATGGTAGGCACTTTACCATCATTTCTGACCACAAACTACTCCTTGGTCTCTTCAGAGAGGTCAGGGCTATCCCACGAACGCTTCGGTAATAGTTCAACAATGGGCTTAACTCTGTCCACCAGTGAATATACTTTCAAGCACTGACCTGGAGCCAGCCAAAGTAACCAGAAAGAAAGCCATGATTCACATAGTTCACAATTTTGAACACTAAGGGCAATTTATCATAGCCAATCCACCTAACCTGCACATCTTTGGACTGTGGGAGGAAATCGGAGCACCCAGAGGAAACCACGCAGACACAAGGAGAACGTGCAGACTCCGGACAGACAGTGACCCAAGCCGGGAATCGAACCTGGGACCCTGGAGCTGTGAAGCAACTGTGCTAACCACTGTGCTACCTTGCTGCCCCCACTGTGCTACAGTGCTGCCCCACTGTTCTACCGCACTGCCCTTCCTGTTCCTGTTCAAGCCCATCCTGCAGAAGTATCTCAGACAACAGGATTATGCCGTTCTACAAAAAACAGAAACCATCCCCTGCCCTCCCAAGACTCGACATAATTGTCCAACTCACATATAGGGATTCTCCACTGGTGTGATTCTCCGTTGTGCCGGCGCTTGGGGTTTCCAGACGGCGTGGTGCAGCCCCACAATGGGAAACCCCATTGACCAGCCGGCGTGACGGAGAATCCCGCCGGCGGGTCGGGGCTGAAATGTGGCACGGCTGGGCAGAGAATCCAGCCCATAATGTTGGTTTGTATTTCGGACAGAGTATGTTAGTTATTGAAGATTGTGGACAGGAGTTAAAGGAGGAGGATGTAGGGATGTGGTTAATTTCCCCTTAAGGGTGATGTAGCTGAGTAAGGGTCACCTTGGCATGCATGACCAATTGGGACTCAGAGTGTGGAATCACCCCATGGTGAGAGAGGCTCCTCGGTAGAGACATTTTGGGAGCAAACCTCAACCATGCGGCTGCCGTGCAATGCTTATTAATAAATGTTTGTTTGTGTTCACTAATGAAGTCTGTGAAAGTGCACCTTTTCAGTTACTACTTTTTTAAACAATCAGGTGGAACTAATGCATCCATGCTTATTCCAAACAGCCCTCCTCAACAGCGCTACTCTATTCTTTCAGAATATTGTCAATTTTTTCAAAACATGTTGTTTGCCTGAATATTAAACAAGCAAAAAACAAGCAGCTTGCTCAGTGTTTGATAGGGGCACAGTGTTAAATACAGTCTGGGTATTCTACAGAAAGGGATAAAGTATCTCCAGTTCTAACTTGTGCTAGAATAGTTAGTGTCCATGGACAGGTAAATGGAGCTTCTGTTACAGGATTATGTTTCACAAGAAAACTTCAGTAGCTCAATGGAAAAACCTTATTGTTATTCACTTGGCTGCTTACTCTCTTGTTACATCTGTCCACTTCCACCTCTCAATTTATATTTTGAACTTGATTTTCTTTTTCCTGACGTTTCCGAACGAGCAAATCTAAAATCACTTTCTAATCAAGGAAGTGCAGGATAAATTTTTCATCAATTAGCATTGCTAATTGAAACATACATCTCGGCCTCTGAAATGTTTCCACTGTTAAATGGTTCTGAATGATGAGGTGATAGGAGATCTTGTGGTGCAGTGGGTGGCATCCCTGCCTCTGAGCCGGAAGCTCTGGGTTCAAGTCCCACCCGACGGCTTGATGGTCAAGGAAGGTGTATTCATAATGCTGCCAAACAGGTTGAGTGTGTCAAACTGCAAATCCTTCCAAGCACGCAAATGGCTGGCAGTAGGAGTGGGAGAGTCCTGGTCAGCCACGCTTGCTGTGGAGTGGCGCCCCTCAAGCTACAAGACTCTGGCGACAGACTAGCGATTTATTCCAGGGGTTACCAGCTATGGAAACAGATGAAGTATTACTAGGTAGGGGAAGAAAATTGGAACTTAGTGATGATCAGCAGGTGAGTCAATGGGGTCCAATGTTATCACCTTGCTATCATGTTCGCCATTGTTCAGTTTCTGAGAAGGAAATGTGTCTGATTTGATTACCATTTGAATGAATAGTGGATATGTATTCTTTAACTTCCATATTTTTAGTTCCCTTCATTCATTCAATAGCTTCCCTCTTTTTTTCCTTAAAAGGAAGTTTAGTCTACTGAATTGCTCTATAACCCTAAACACTAACAAGGGTGATGAAAGATCAATGTGTGGATATATTTGTCATCCGTTGTCTGTTACACGAGCATTACAGAGGTACCAAATGGGTAAGTAGAGTTGAAGTGCAGATCTGGCATGACTGAATGTCATGTTAAGTTCGAGGGGCTGAATTTATATTTCGATATCCTGTGCAAAAGCAAATTCAGAAACCTAGTTTATGGCAATCTGCCTCACTTTTCTGGTCAAGTGGCAAGCTTGATCAGCACCCCAAACATCAGCAAAAAATATTCATCACTCCACCACCGACCCAGCACTATGTAACACCTACAAGACTCCTTCGACAGAACCTTCCAAACTACCAACCAACCCATTGGTATTCACTACATGCCTCGTGGGCTGTGCCTTTCCTATAGCCCTTCTTGCTCCGGCTCCTCTGCGTTTTTTCTGCACCATATTATGATGACGAACTGACTCAGCTCGGGATTTCCAAACTGTGGATCCTGCCCTATGAGCAATTGGGACCTTGGGTTCTCCTCCTGAGAGGCAGTAGACAGTAAAATGGAAAGTCTGGAAGTCAGACTAGGATCAGCTCAGAATCCCCACGACACACACGCACACAATTTATTTTTCTTCTTGCCGTGATAGAGGGTGTGACCTGAGGGATCAAGCTCAAAAGCTCCAGCACTGCCTCCATCAGGTCTGGAAAATGATTGTGGATAGAAAATACATTGCTCCCTCTGCTCTCACAACTCGCTCCCCCGTCCCACAGCTACATTCCGCTCATACCACCCCCACCCCCTCTTTTGCTCACATGCTGCTGAATCAATAATTCTGCCTCACAATGAGCCTTCACTATTTATCGAGCGAATAGACGGGCATGGGCAGCAGATGAATGGGAACACCACCACCTGCAAGTACCATTCCAACCCATCGCCATCTTGACGTGGAACTGTACCACCTTTCTTCCACTGACACCCGTCCACAACCTTGGAAACTCCATTCCTAACAGCGTTATAGATCGTCCTACTTTAGATGGAGAGCAGTGGTTCAGAAATGGCTCACCACCAACTTCTCAAGGGCAATTAGGAATGAGCGACTAATGCAGACCTGCTGCCAATGGTGCCCACATTCCATGAAATAATTTAAAACATCCTAAATAGGAAATACCCTCAAGCCAATGTGTTCATAACATTTCCGATCTGAGTAAACTACAAATCAGCTGGCTTCCAACGTACAAAAACATAAGCTGCTATGTCATGGGAAGTGGACATTTGATTAAGGTGCAGAGGTTTATTACAATTTCTCTTAGTGTCAAAGCTTTCCATTTTCTTTTGAGAATGTTATTTTTTGTTGCATTTGTAACTTCACTTTCGTTCGCTGATATTTCCTATTATTTATCCGCATGTTTTTCATGACTTGATTCTCCATTTCATTGCCTACTCGTTTAAATCTTTTGAGGTTAGATTTTTTTCCGAGCCCACAAGGATGACCAGAAGAGAGTGAAGGTTCTTTCTTAAAGGCAGAATGGATTTTCCCCCAACCGCCGAACATCTTGAGTCCAACGATTTTTGAGTTTTTCTGCGGCAGGTATCCGGCTATTGGTTTACCAACTGTCTTTGGTGAAAGCAGAGAAATGCTGGAAAATAAGAATGAATAAGTTTGGATTTATCTGAATGATCCCATTTGGGATCATTTCAGCCTTTGCACGACACACACTGGTCAGTTCAGGTAAGTGCAGCTGCCAGTGTTGATAAGCAAGTGTTGCGTTTGAAAATACCTCACCCTGGACTGTGAAGAAACCGGGTTGGTCTGTTCACCACCATTGAAAAATGGATGCATTTGAAGAGGTATTACGGGCAGCACTAACTTCCGTGGACAATGATGCTGACTCAGTGAGAGGAAAGTTAAGTTCACCGGCTCACGAAAGAGAAGGGAAATGTCAGTTTCTAAGAGCTGAATAACAGTGGCGCACTTTTGCTTTGAAAATTACTTCAATCTGCTCCTCATTCCATTTGTGACCCTTTATTATTGTTCTGAGTGCTACCCCACCATCACTGACCCCCCATCAAATCACTATCGAGAATCCGTGTTTTGATCTTTTCCTACTTTAAAGGTGGCACTTAAAAATATATACATTCTTTCACAGGATGTGAGCTTTGCTGGCTAGGCCAGAATTTATTGCCCATCCTGAATTGCCCTTGAGTAGGCAATGATCAGCTGTCTTATTGAACCGCTGCAGTCCATGTATTGTAGGTCCACCCGCAGGGCTGTTACGAAGGGAGTTCCAGGATATTGATCCAGTGGCAGTGAAGGAACGACAATTTAGTTCCAAGTCAGGATGGTGAGTGGCTTGGAGGGGAGCTTGCAGGTAGTGGTGTTCCCACACAGCTGTTGCCCTTTTCCTTCTAGACAGTAAAGGTTGTGAGTTTGGATAGTGCTGATGAAGGATCTTTGGCGAATTGCTGCCGTGCATATTGTGGATGGCATACTCTGCTGCCACTGTGCATTGGTGGTGGAAGGGATGAATGTTTAACGAGGTGGATGGGTTGCCAATCAAGTGGGGCTGCTTTTGGATGGTGTTAAGCTTCCTGAGCGTTGTTGGAACGGCACTCATCCACGCAAGCATTCCATCACATTCTTAACTTGTGCCTTGTGGATGGTGGATAGGCTCAGATAATTTGGATATCTTTCTCTGTGTTAAAGCTCTTGCTTTTGTGCAATGATTTGGGTTAAAATTCAAGCTTTTGTGCAATGGGTTTCTTTTTCAAAAGAGGAAAATTCCTGACACAACAAGCCAGTCATTGAAAATAATGTTCCATTGTTGTGCTCAGTGCTTTCCTCCTGGCACCCTTCTTCAGGGCAGCATGGTAGCACAAGTGGACAGCACTGTGGCTTCACAGCGCCAGAGTCCCAGGTTCCATTCCTCGCTGGGTCACTGTCTGTGCAGAGTCTGCATATTTTCCCAGTGTCTGCGTGGGTTTCCTCCGGGTGCTCCGGTTTCCTCCCACAGTCTAAAGATGTGCAGGTTAGGTGGATTGGCCATGCTAAATTGCCCTTAGTGACCAAAAAGGTTAGGAGGAGTTAGTTATTGGGTTATGGGGATAGGGTGGAAGTGAGGGCTTAAGTGGGTCGGTGCAGACTTGATGGGCCCAATGGCCTCCTTCTGCACTGTATGTTAGCGTCAGACCATTTCTTCATCACGTCAATCTATATCTTTTTAGAAGGGTGGCTGGAACCACTGTCCCCAAGGAATTCTGGATTTAGATGTGGCTGATTATTCCCAAACCTCCTCAGTGTTTGCCCTACTTTTTCTCGAACTAGTTTACCATCTTTTATTTAATGAGGCACAATTTCACCCAGGCAGAGCCAATAGCAGAAGATGCCCCAGCTTTATGGAAAGCTGTCGAGGTTTTGGAATGATGCACTATCAATTATGACGAGATGAGAGTAGAGAGTAATCGAGGCTTTATTACACAGAGATGTGTGGCCTCCTACAGCTGCTGCCGAAATGGCTGCCGTTCGGAGAGCACACACATTTATACTCCACCTACTGGGCGGAGCCAGCAGACAGGGATCTACCCCACTACCTGTAGTACAGGGGCCTTACCGTAATACCCTCGTATGCAGTGCAGTATATACAATATAATACAACAGTGGTGACTACCACATGGAGCAGGAAGAATTTTGCTTCAGTGATTATTTAAAGAACATTACAAGTAGTGGTGGAATACCCTGCCATGGATTCAACTGACTAGGATTCTTTTAAATAATCCTGTACAGTAGACTAATGTCAGCAAATGGACAGCTGAGTGCCATTAGCTGACTGAATTACGATGCCACTCAGTATTAATTTGTGCCAAACATTCCCAATAATGAGATCTTTATTTGAGCAGTCTGCCAAAGAGATGCACCAAGCTGACAGGAGGTGCTTCCTAAAATGGCGGGTGAGAGCGAGTCAATTTGAGCCAAAGTAATCCTGTACCACTCTGAAATGGTTCAATCTATTTTGCTTTTGCTGTGTCTGTTGCTAACTAAGGACAGCAAAAAAAAGGTTAACTTAAAGAATCAAATCCTCGACCGGGAGCACCATCATTTGAGGAAGAAGGTGAGTTTTAGAAACTTAAGGCTTAAATTGTAAACTGGAGCTCTATGGTGTCATGATATCCACATTAACATATCATGGTGCAATCACACACACACACTGATGGACAGGTAGATGGACCAACCAACACACACACAACATCGCAGCCAATCACCAGTGAGAGCACACGCACTATAAAACAGGGAACACCACAGTTCCCGCTCATTCTACCAGGAGATAGCTCAGAGCACAGAGCTCACAGCGTGCCACTCAGACATACACCATGTGCTGAGTGCCTCACCAAGATAGTGATAGGGCTGGGTCCACAGGTTAGCTGGTAAAGCACGAACCTAAACCAGCAGTGAGTAGTTGTCATTGTTTAAGACAATAAAACAGAGTTGTGCCATCTACAGCCGTGTTGGATCATTTGTGCATCGGAACACCCAACACGACATATGAAAAGAAGACATTTTGCGCTTTTATTAGAAACAGTCACTCACAAGTCAGGTGGAAGAGTCTGTTTTTGAGGTCATTTGCAGGTGAGGGCCCTGGATTGACTTCCAGGATGAAATAATTATAATTTGGCTTAATTTTTGCAGAGTATTGGGCTGTATTTTATTTGGTTGTGGGCTGGAGTGGATTTCTTGCCCCTCGCTGCTTACTCCCCCCCCCCGCCCCCCCACCCCCCCCCCCCCCCCCCCGACCCCACCCACCAGAAGGAAAGTCACACCGTGCACCGAGGAAGCCGATGCCAGCTCTCCGCCTCACCGGAAGGAAGACTCACTCTCAGGCGCTGTTGGCCCATCCGATTGGCTGGCTGGCTGATTTGTCAGTCTCTACAGTGCCAGAGCTCAGTTATGGGTGTTGTAGAAGCCTTGAGGAGGATCATGGGTGCCTAGGTTTAGTCCTGGGTTTTAGAGTGGGAAAGGATCTTAGGGCACTGGAAGGGTGGGGAGTGGGGGGGGGGGGGGGGGTGAGAAAGAGGAGTGCAGGGTGGGCAGGTGCATTTTGTAGGACAGTGCAGAAGGAAGGGAGTGTGACATCTTGGGGGTATGCCCCCGATGCAGGCGGGGCACTAAAACCACCTCCATTGCCATATTACACTGATTGACGGAGATGGACTAGAGTGGTCAGGCCAACATTTGCTAGCCTTGATGAAAGGGCAGGAAGGAATAGGATTGCCTTGTCTTGGGGGTGTTCTGTGAGCCTTGAGGTACAAACCCCTATGATCTTACCCCTTCCTTTTGTAGCTTCCCACCAGGCCTTCAGCACCACCACCTCCATCACCCTCCTCACATCTCTCCCTAAAGACCCGCTGATCCCTCCCCATCCAAAGTCCCAGACTTAACTGAGCCTGGTGACCAAGTCCTCTTCACCCCAGGGACTGCATGCAGTCCTGGCAGTGGCCACCATTCAGGTCTGGCGCTACTGGGGCTACAGGAGCTGCCATTCAATCAGGTTGGCCAGAATTTCTTGAGGGCAAAACGTCCACCCATTGGGGAGTGGAATCCGACCCTTACCTCATTAAGGCTGCCAAAGCTCGTCATGTTGGTGGGGCGGAATTATTTAAAAGCAGTCGATTCGGGACTGACTCTTCTTCCATGGGGGATAAGTGCACCCTCCGTCGCCCAGTAAACTTCAGCCCATAATGTAGCTGTCAACTTTCATAATCCATCCTCCATAAACCATAAGTAAAAGGTTTGAATCCTGCAATTATTTACACTTTGGTTGTACTCATTGCAAACAAAGATTACAAAGTGCTAATCATTTGTAAAACGTACTCTGTCCCAACCTGCTTAAATTCTGATTCATAGAACATAGAACATTACAGCGCAGTACAGGCCCTTCGGCCCTCGATGTTGCGCCGACCTGTGAAACCACTCTAAAGCCCATCTACACTATTCCCTTATCGTCCATATGTCTATCCAATGACCATTTGAATGCCCTTAGTGTTGGCGAGTCCACTACTGTTGCAGGCAGGGCATTCCATGCCCTTACTACTCTCTGAGTAAAGAACCTACCTCTGACATCTGTCTTATATATCTATCTCCCCTCAATTTAAAGCTATGTCCCCTTGTGTTAAACATCACCATCCGAGGAAAAAGGCTCTCACTGTCCACCCTATCCAATCCTCTGATCATCTTGTATGCCACAATTAAGTCACCTCTTAACCTTCTTCTCTCTAACAAAAAGAGCTTCAAGTCCCTCAGCCTTTCCTCATAATATGTTCCCTCCATACCAGGAAACATTCTGGTAAATCTCCTCTGCACCCTTTCCAATGCTTCCACATCTTTCCTATAATGCGGCGACCAGAATTGCAGGCAAAACTCCAAATGCGGCCGCACCAGAGTTTTGTACAGCTGCAACATGACCTCATGGCGGCGAAACTCAATCCCTCCACCAATAAAAGCTAACACACCGTACGCCTTCTTAACAACCCTCTCAACCTGAGTGGCAACTTTCAGGGATCTATGTACATGGACACCGAGATCTCTCTGCTCATCCACATTGCCAAGAATCTTACCATTAGCCCAGTACTCTGTCTTCCTGTTATTCCTTCCAAAATGAATCACCTCACACTTTTCTGCATTAAACTCCATTTGCCACCTCTCAGCCCAGCGCTGCAGAACTCAATAAGGTTTGTGAGGCACGACCGACCCTTCAAAAAACCGAGTTGACTATCTCTAATCAAATTATTCCTTTCCAGATGATTATACATCCTATCTCTTATAAACCTTTCCAAGATTTTGCCCACAACAGAAGTAAGGCTCACTGGTCCATAGTTACTGGGGTTGTCTCTACTCCCCTTCTTGAACAAGGGGACAACATTTGCTATCCTCCAGTCTTCTGGCACTATTCCTGTCGACAAAGATGACTTAAAGATCAAAGCCAAAGGCTCAGCAATCTCCTCCCTAGCTTCCCAGAGAATCCGAGGATAAATCCCATCCGGCCCATGGGACTTAACTATTTTCACACTTTCCAGAATTGCTAACACCTCCTCCTTATGAATCTCAAGCCCTGCTAGTCTAGTAGCCTGAATCTCAGTATTCTCCTCGACAACGTTGTCTTTTTCCTGTGTCAATACTGATGAAAAATATCCATTTAGCACCTCTCCTATCTCCTCGGACTCCAAGCACAACTTCCCACAACTGTCCTTGACCGGCCCTACTCTTACCCTAGCCATTCTTTTATTCCTGACATATCTATAGAAAGCTTTAGGGTTATCCTTGATCCTACCTGCCAAAGACTTCTCATGTCCCCTCCTGGCTCTTCTTAGCTCTCTCTTTAGGTCCTTCCTAGCTAACTTGTAACTCTCGAGCACCCTAATTGAACCTTCATGTCTCATCTTTACATAAGCCTCCTTCTTCCTCTTGACAAGTGTTTCGACTGCTTTAGTAAACCACGGTTCCCTTGCTCGACCACTTCCTCCCTGCCTGGCAGGTACATACTTATCAAGGACACACAGTAGCTGTTCCTTGAACAAGCTCCACATTTCCATTGTGTCCACCCCCTGCAGTTTTCCTCTCCATCCGATGCATCCTAAGCCTTGCCTCATCGCATCATAATTGCCTTTCCCCCAGATATAACTCTTGTCCTGCGGTATATACCTATCCCTGTCCATCACTAAAGTAAACGTAATCGAATTGTGGTCACTATTACCGAAGTGCTCACCAACCTCCAAATCTAACACCTGTCCTGGTTCATTACCCAGTACCAAATCCAATATGGCCTCACCTCTCGTTGGCCTATCTACATACTGTGTCAGGAAACCCTCCTGCACACATTGGACAAAACGGACCCATCTAAAGTACTCGAACTATCGCTTTTCCAGTCAATATTTGGAAAGTTAAAGTCCCCCACAACAACTACCCTGTTGCTTTCGCTCCTATCCAGAATCATCTTTACAATCTTTTCCTCTACATCGCTGGAACTTTTTGGAGGCCTATAGAAAACCCCTAACAGGGTGACCTCTCCTTTCCTGTTTCTAACCTCAGACCATACTACCTCAGTAGACGAGTCCTCATCAAACGTCCTTTCTGCCACCGTAATACTGTCCTTGACTAACAATGCCACCCCTCCCCCTCTTTTACCACCTTCCCTGAGCTTACTGAAATATCTAAACCCCAGCACCTGCAACAACCATTCCTGTCCCTGCTCTATCCATGTCTCCGAAATGGCTACTACATCGAAGTCCCAGGTACCAACACATGCCGCAAGTTCACCCACCTCATTCCGGATGCTCCTGGCATTGAAGGAGACACACTTTAAACCACCTTCCTGCCTGCCGGTACACTCCTGCAACTTTGAAACCTTACTCATGACCTCACTACTCTCAACCTCCTGTATACTGTATACTCCTGTATACTGGAGCTACAATTCAGGTTCCCAATCCTCTGCTGAACTAGTTTCAGTGTGAGGGATACATTTGGTTACTGAGTTAATGGGAAGAGAAGCAAATGAAACCCTGTTTGAGAGAGCGAGGAGATTGTTGCTCATTGTATTGCTGTTCGTTCAAAACAAAATACCAACAGCCAATTTGAAATGCCCAACATTACTTTGCACTGACTCTAAAGGCCAATAGTAATAAGAACCTCTATGTCATTAGATTACTGTCAGTTCTGTGGTTAGTACACTATTATTCTTTGTGGCAGTTTGTCAGTAAAATGCAAAGTAGCTTCCTTGCATGGACTGCAAACTACAGGAGGGTCAGTTAACCACAGTTTTGCAAAGATGTTGTAACCATACAATGAAACAACCATGAAGAATGGGATTGCTTAAAGTCACTTATTTCAAGCCACTATTTGTTTTTTAAACTTTAGAGTACCCAAATCATTTTTTCCAATTAAGGGGCAATTTAGCCTGGCCAATCCACCTACCCGGCACATCTTTGGGTTGTGGGGGCGAAGCCCACGCAAACACGGGGCGAATGTGCAAACTCCACACGGACAGTGACCCAGGGCCGGGATCGAACGGGGGACCTCGGCGCCATGAGGCAGCAGTGCTAGCCACTGCACCACCATGCTGCCCGTCAAGCCACTATTTTAACCTATCAGCACTTGCACTGCAATGTGCAGGTGTGGGATAGGCAATGTTCATTCGGCAATATTGGTGTCCAGGTGTATGTTAAAGTGTGTTTACACTTAAATGTTGACACCTTCCCAAGTAGTCAAGAGCACGGACTACAACCACGGTATAAAAGCGACTCTTGTAAGCATCAATGTAAAATTTAATAAAAATGCTTCTCTTGCAGATTCAGTTTTAATTACCCATTTTCTTGGTGCTTGGAAGTGAAATTATTTACTTTTCAAGAAGATATCGGCAAGATGAAGTCAGGTGCAGCATATTGTGAAGTCGCTACATGCAACTGTGTGAGGGAACTGCTTCCGTTCTGAGAGAAAAGTTTCAAATATTGGGTGAGATTTTCCCATCTGAGGCTAAGCGGGGCCAGACAGTGTATTCCTCTGCCAAGGCTGACGGGAAACCACGCCACATCCTCCGGTCCCCAACGCCATTGATTATGCATGCGGGGTGTTTAGCGCCGTATCCCGTGATGGAGCGGGCCTTATGGAACGCATACCTCCACCATATCGGGACACCTTATTAAAAAGGTATCCAGAATCCTTACTGTCAGCACCTGCCACCAGGAAACATAGATGAGGGTCCGGCGCTGAAGCATAGTGGTGCCTCCCTGCGTGTCCCCCTTAACCATACAATGTAGCCCTCCATTTTACTCTATACCCAGCCAATGGTAGGAGGAGGCCCAGCGGCTTGGGCACAGATGGCCGATGCTGCCAATGCAGACGGGGTGCACAGGAGGTTGGCAACCCAATGCTGCAAATGGTTGAATTACTTTGTTTGCTCTGCCAGGGTAAGTCTCGTCCATGGCCGCACAATCGACAAAGATTCAACATGTCAGGGTCCAAGGACCAGTGCTAATGGCATGTCCTGTCTCACAGCCCCACGTCAGTGCTCCCACTCTGTGGTGGAGTGCCTGCTTTGCCTCCATTGCCCTTAGGCAGAAATGTGACACTGCATGGGGTGAGGGTGGATGGGGGGGGGGGGGGGGGGGGGGGTAAGGGGGGAATCTGGCCCAAACGCAGAGAGAACGTACAGCCTCCACATCATAAGCATGCATGACCCTTAACCCTTGCATGTGGATCTGCTCTTCATTCTGGAGGGCGCTGCTCCACAACAACTGCCCAGTTCGCACCAGTGATGACTTGCTACGCAGAATTGGGCAATCTGACAAAGGAGGGGAAGGGAATGAGGAATGATCCACAATGCAGTGCTCCAGGTGAAGTAGCATGGAGACACTCTTCTCTTCTTTGAGCAGGAGAAGCGCCGATAGAACCGAGTAGAACGAGAGAAGACCGACCACACCGCAGGTCTCTAACTGAGTTTGAAGAGAGAATCTCTGAGTTTGCGGAAGTCAAGGGGGCTAGAATCATCGGTCATCAGCAGCTTGGCCTTGTCTATCCACCTGTAAGGGTTCCTCCATTGAATAGAAACCTTAGGATCGACTGTGCCTCCATCTTGGGGGTTGTTGATGCCTTCACTTGCACTCCCCTTTCTCACTTGCTGGAGTCTCCGCGAAGAGACCAGAGGAGGAGGAGGAGGAGTAGGGGGAAGGGGAACACTTTTCCGGCCCTAGCCTCAGCCACATTCCTGAAAGGAGCCAGGAGGGAGTGGCACAGTGGGCTAGACAGCTGGTTTGTGATGCAGAACAAGGTCAACAGCATGGGTTCAATTCCTGTACCAGCTGCGAATTCTGAATTCTCCCTCCGCGTACCCGAACAGGCGCCGGAATGTGGCGACTAGGGGATTTTCACAGTAACTTCATTGCAGTGTTAATGTAAGCCTACTTGTGACAATAAAGATTATTTATTTATTATTTATTTAAGAGAATAGTCCACAGCATTCAAAGCATCACAGCTCTCACCAGCATCCTCCAACCAGCTCAGGTGCGCACACCTCAATAATCATATAATCATATATAATTATATAATTTGCAGTGCAAAAGGAGGCCATTCGGCCCATCGAGTCTGCACCAGCTCTTGGAAAGAGCACCCTACCCAAGCCCACACCTCCACCCTATCCCCATAACCCTGTAACCCCACCCGACACTAAGAGCAATTTTGGACACTAAGGGCAATTTAGCATGGCCAATCCACCTAACCTGCACATCTTTGGACTGTGGGAGGAAACCGGAGCACCCGGAGGAAACCCACACAGACACGGGGAGAACGTGCAGACTCCGCACAGACAGTAACCCAAGCCGTGAATCGAACCTGGGACCCTGGAGCTGTGAAGCAATTGTGCGAAGCACTATGCTACCGTGCTACCCAATAGGTAATATGCTGCTTCAGGAGAGGGGAGGGGGCACACAATCTGGTGACCACTTCATGGACGTGTGCCCGCAACAGGAGGAGGCAAGTTCTGCCGAGCTCCCCGTCTCTCAGAGGACTGCTGGGGGCAGAGGCATGTGTGAAGTCCCAAGCGTGATGGCCCTCTGCAATTGGGAGTCCAATGTATGGTGGAGCGTCAGCCGGAGGTGGGGAAATTTCAGGAACAGCTGTTGCATTCCATCAACAAAGTGGCACACAAGTTGGAGGAGTCTGTCTGCCTGCTCTATGGAATGTTCCACATGTGCATGCATTGAGGTCTCCATGGGGAGAGTGGTGGACACCATGGAAACTTGTCCAGCAGAATACAGAGATGTACGCACACCTGCTCTCTACTGTAATGAAAGAGAAAATGCTGGAAAATCTCAGAAAGTCTGGCAGCATCTGTAGGGAGAGAAAAGAGCTTTGACAAAGAGTCATCGGACTCGAAACGTTAGCTCTTTTTTCTCCCTACAGATGCTGCCACACTTGCTGAAATTTTCCAGCATTTTCTCTTTCAGATCCAGCATCCGCAGTAATTTGCTTTTATCCTGCTCTCTACTGTTATTGTCTTGGATGACTTCACGCAGTGGCAAGAGGGCCAGAGGGTGCTTCGATGTCCCTCCAGGGTGCCCCTTCTCTCAAAGAGACAGGCATATGCCCTTGGGCACTGGATGGGAGGAAGTGAAGCAGCTGGACACCCCTGAGTCATCCACTCAGGGCTCCTAGAGATTGTCCATTCCCTCTGAATTCCTTTGGCCTGTGACCCCTTCAGCCTCGATCTCTGTCACCACAGAGGGAGCAGCTGGCCCAGCGGTGGAAAGCCAAAGTCAGCCTGGGTCCTCCAAGCCTCAGCTCTCCAGAGGACGACCGCCAATGTCATCAAAGGCATCAGGGCCAACAATTCCACAAGCTACCTCCAAACCTGCTGTGATGTCCCAGCAGCACCTGAACATAATGGTCGACTGAGAAAAATAAAGTGATTTTGGGCTCAAGTGGTTGTACGGGTGAACATTGTCATTTATTAAATGTAAATATATTCATACTTGCATTTAATAATGTCCAGTGTTATCTTTCAGTGTCATTATATCGACTTCACGAGGACTTCCCACCCGCATGCTGCCCCAAACACTCGCAGTTCAGCTACATGCAGCTGCACCATGTGTGATTCTAGAGGGAGGAGTGTCTGCAGCAGGGCCTTTCCCAGCCTCATGCAAGCATTCTCCCCCATGCACACGGCCTCTCCATCCATCACATTCACCTCACTGCCCTGGGGTTCTCTATCAATTGTATTGAGTAGTATTGTTTAAGGGGTAATTGGAAGCTGTTTCCGGGTGTGATGTTAAAGGTTTTAATACTTTGATTTAATATATCATATCCCCATTTGTGCATGAAATCTCTCCTGGAGCAAGGTATCCTTTCTTCACAGTCTTGCAAAATTAAAATAAAATAATGGGGTGTCTGTCCAGTATCCTAGCCACTGTCGGGTCTGGCCTGGGATCGCAATACAGCTCTGAGTTGCAAAGCAAGTCCGACATCAGTTAAGCCAAAGCTGCTGTGTGGAGACCGCCCCCACCCCTGCCTTCCGAGCTGCACCACGGGCAAAAGGATCCAACCAGCACTCCAGGTGATGTGTTCCTCCAGGGTCTGGTAACTGCAGGCCTCTCATCATCTCCTCGGATCTCCACGATGTGAGCAAAACCCGAAAGGTAAGTCCCAACATTTGCACTCCATGTTTGTCCAGACGTGCTCTGGACCATAAGACCATAAGACATAGGAGCGGAAGTAAGGCCATTCAGCCCATCGAGTCCACTCCACCATTCAATCATGGCTGATTTCAACTCCATTTACCCGCTCTCTCTCCATAGCCCTTAATTCCTAGAGAAATCAAGAATTTATCAACTTCGGTCTTAAAGACAGTCAACGTCCCGGCCTCCACCGCCCTCTGTGGCAATGAATTCCACAGACCCACCACTCTCTGGCTGAAGAAATTTCTCCTCATCTCTGTTCTAAAGTGACTCCCTTTTATTCGAAGGCTGTGCCCCCGGGTCCTAATCTCCCCTGCTAATGGAAACAACCTTCCTACGTCCACCCTATCTAAGCCATTCATTATCTTGTAAGTTTCTATTAGATCTCCCCTCAACCTCCTAAACTCCAATGAATATAATCCCAGGATCCTCAGACGTTCATCGTATGTTAGGCCTACCATTCCTGGGATCATCCGTGTGAATCTCCGCTGGACCCGCTCCAGTGCCAGTATGTCCTTCCTGAGGTGTGGGGCCCAAAATTGCTCACAGTATTCTAAATGGGGCCTAACTAATGCTCTATAAAGATTCAGAAGTACAGCCCTGCTTTTCTATTCCAAGCCTCTTGAGATAAATGACAACATTGCATTTGCTTTCTTAATTACGGACTCAACTTGCAAGTTTACCTTTAGAGAATCCTGGACTAGGACTTCCAAGTCCCTTTGCACTTCAGCATTATGAATTTTGTCACTGTTTACAAAATAGTCCATGCCTCTATTCTTTTTTCCAAAGTGCAAGACCTCGCACTTGCCCACGTTGAATTTCATCAGTCATTTCTTGGACCACTCTCCTAAACTGTCTAAATCTTTCTGCAGCCTCCCCACCTCCTCCATACTACCTGCCCCTCCACCTATCTTTGTATCATCGGCAATCTTAGCCAGAATGCCCCCAGTCCCGTCATCTAGATCGTTAATATATAAAGAGAACAGCTGTGGCCCCAACACTGAACCCTGTGGGGCACCACTCGTCACCGGTTGCCATTCCGAAAAAGAACCTTTTATCCCAACCATCTGCCTCTGCCTGACAGCCAATCATCAATCCATGTTAGTACCTTGCCTCGAATACCATGGGCCCTTATTTTACTCAGTGAGGCACCTTATCAAAGGCCTTTTGGAAGTCAAGATAGATAACATCCATTGGCTCTCCTTGGTCTAACCTATTTGTTATCTCTTCAAAGAACTCTAACAGGTTTGTCAGGCACGATCTCCCCTTACTAAATCCATGCTGACTTGTCCTAATCCGACACTGCACTTCCAAGAATTTAGAAATCTCATCCTTAACAATGGATTCTAGAATCTTGCCAACAACCGAGGTTAGGCTAATTGGCCTATAATTTTCCATCTTTTTCCTTGTTCCCTTCTTGAACAGGGGGGTTACAACAGCGATTTTCCAATCCTCTGGGACTTTCCCTGACTCCAGTGACTTTTGAAAGATCATAACTAACGCCTCCACTATTTCTTCAGCTATCTCCTTTAGAACTCTAGGATGTAGCCCATCTGGGCCCGGAGATTTATCAATTTTTAGACCTCTTAGATTCTCCAGCACTTTCTCCTTTGTGATGGCTACCATATTCAACTCTGCCCCCTGACTCTCCTGAATTGTTGGGCTATTACTCATGTCTTCTACTGTGAAGACTGACGCAAAGTACTTATTTAGTTCCTCAGCTATTTCCTTGTCTCCCATCACTAGATTACCAGCATCATTTTGGAGCGGCCCAATGTCTACTATTGCCTCCCGTTTGTTTTTAATGTATTTAAAGAAACTTTTACTATCATTCCTAATGTTACTGGCAAGCCTACCTTCATAATTGATCCTCTCTTTCCTTATTTCTCTCTTTGTTATCCTCTGTTTGTTTTTGTAGCCTTCCCAATCTTCTGACTTCCCACTACTCTTTGCCACATTATAGGCTTTCTCTTTTGCTTTGATGCATTCCCTAACTTCCTTTGTCAGCCATGGCTGCCTAATCCCCCCTCTGATAACCTTTCTTTTCTTTGGGATGAACCTCTGTACTGTGTCCTCAATTACTCCCAGAAACTCCTGCCATTGCTGTTCTACTGTCTTTCCCACTAGACTCTGCTCCCAGTCGATTTTCGTCAGTTCCTCCCTCATGCCCCTGTAGTTACCTTTATTTAACTGTAACACCTTTACATCTGATTCTACCTTCTTTCTTTCAAATTGGAGATTGAATTCTACCATATTATGATCACTGCCTCCTGAGTGTTCCCTTACTTTAAGATCTTTAATCAAGTCTGGCTCATTACATAACACGAAGTCCAGAATGGCCTGTCCCCTCGTGGGCTCCAACACAAGCTGTTCCAAAAAGCCCTCCTGTAAACATTCAATGAATTCCCTTTCCTTGGGTCCACTGGCAGCATTATTTACCCAGTCCACCTGCATATTGAAATCCCCCATGATCACTGTGACCTTGCCTTTCTGACATGCACTTTCTATTTCGTGGTGCATTTTGTGCCCCTGGTCCTGACCACTGTTAGGAGGCCTGTACATGACTCCCATTATGGTTTTTTTGCCTTTGTGGTTCCTCAACTCGACCCACGTACTCTGACTGGCGTCTTTTCCCGCTGATGAAGAAACGGGCATGGGAGGGGCATGTGGGGAGGTTATTCAAGTCAGGCCTTCCTCCCATTAGCAGGGTGGTGTTCAGTTTCATGCCGGCTGCCAGTGGGATTCCCGATCCGTGATAGTGGGCAGTGCCCAGTGATGCTGCAAGGCAGAATGCATTACGTGGGTGTGTGTTGCGTGGATTCTATTTTTGATCTCTTGTAACGGGTACCATTTACTACGTTGCTGGTGGGGCGGGCTGAATCAGAACCTGCCTCATCAGTCTGACATCGTGGGACCCACCCCTTCACTTGTTAGAAAATAAGACCCTAACCCTAACACCCTGAGGGCTGCATGCTTCCATGCAGTTGATCGCTGTCTGCTCCGCACTCTGAAAAAGAGTTGCTTTTGTGGCTGAATGTGCGCTTTTAGTCTTAAATTTGTACAAGACAAGAGACTTTCATTGTTTGAAATGCACATTTGATCAGCAAGTCCTACGATGAAAGCTGCTGTGATTTGGTAGTAAAACTGCCAATGTGAGAAATTCCCAGACACACGAGGGAGTGGAATTCAATGTTGTGATGGAAAATTAATTTCCATTGATGTTTTACAACGTCAAGACTTGGATTTCATACCTTCCTCCCACTGCCAGTGAAACAAACATTGGCAGAATCTGCACAATCTCCTGATGAACTTCAGGGAAACGTGACGAACCCAGGCCAGTCATTAAATCTTCTCTCTCCAAGCTCTCACTCGAGTGAATAATAAACCAGTTCTTTTTTTTCCAAACCAGCCCTCTGATTTCAAAGCGTGATGCAGACAGTGCCGGTCACCCAAATCTTTTATCCGATCATGCGGTTAGTTGCGTTAACAACAGCAAGTAACTGTGGAAATAAATGGCGCTTCGTCGAAAGAGGCTTAGGAGTGTGATATGCCATCAATAAACACACGACGAGTGATGAACGTAACTGAGGCTTTAATACACTAAACAGCAAGCCTCCTGGCCTCTGATCCCGAACTGGATCGGAGGCGGAGACCAGCCACCTTTATACATGAGCCCGAGGGGAGGAGCCACAGGCGGAGCCAGCCGGGACAAGCCCAGGCATGTAACAACACAATACAATGCAATACAGTGGTTATCACATTCACCCCCTGTTTTAAAAAAAAGAGTCCAGCGGGGGTGAAGTGGTCTTAAAGGTCAAGTCTGTCGGGGGCTTTGACCTTCCGCCGTGATCGCCTCAGTCCCGGCTGTGGTGTGTGCATCGGTGTTGAGACCTGCACATCCGGGAGCGTGTCGTCCAGTTGTTGAGACGGTGGAGGGGGGGGTGCGGTGTATGGGCGGAGTTGGTGGTGATGGTCGCCGGTGGGCCTGCAGGTGCCAGTTCTTTAAGTAGGTGGGTAGAGGTGGGGGAAGACGGTGTAGGGTCGGGGGTGATGGTGATGGTCGCTGGGGAACCTGCAGGTGCCAAATCCCGAAGGGAGACTGTGTCCTGTCGCCAGTCCTGATGTGTCACGTAGGCATGTTGTGGATTGACATGGAGGAGCAGGACCTTCTCGACAAGGAGGTCTGATTTAAGGCTCCTCGCATGCTTCCGGAGGAGGACGGGCCCTGGGACTGCCAACCAGGACGGGAGCGAGACCCCGGAGGTGGACTTCCTGGGGAAGGCAAACATACGCTCGTGAGGAGTCTCTTTGGTAGTTGTACACAGGAGCGACCAGATGCAGTGGAGCGCTTCAGAGAGGACCTCCTATCAGCACAAAACTGGCAGACTTCTAGATCGTAGGGCCAGGAGGCCGATAGAAGTGCGGCTTGTACTCTGCGCAGAACTGGCAGTCCCTGGTCACGGTCCTGACCTCCTCGATGGAGTAAGGCAGGTTGCGAGCCTTGAAGAAGTGAAAAAAATGGGTAACCCCCCAGGTGACAGAGGTCATTGTGGAGGGCCCAGAGTCGGTCTACTTGTGCGCTGGCACATGTACCGTGGGATAGGGCATCTGGGGGCTCATTGTTCCCAGGGCGATACAAGATATCGTAGTTGTAGGTGGAGAGCTCGATCCTCCACCTCAGAATCTTGTCATTCTTGATCTTGTCTCGCTGTGTGTCATTGATCATGAAGGCAACCGACCGTTGGTCAGTGAGGAGAGTGGATCGCCTGCCGGCCAGGTAATGCCTCCAATGTCGCACAGCTTCTACGATGGCTTGGGCTTCCTTTTCGACAGAGGAGTGTCGAATTTCGGAGGCATGGAGGGTACGGGAGAAGAAAGCCACGAGCCTGGCCACCTGGTTGTGGGTAGCGGCCAGAGCAAAGTCCGACGCATTGCTCTCCACCTGGGATGAAATGGACTCGTCCACAGCGTACATCGTGGCTTTGGCAATATCGGCCTTGATGCGGTTGAAGGCCAGGCGGGCCTCAGCCGTCACGGGAAAAATGGTGGATTTGATAAGTGGACGTGCCTTGTCCGCATAATTGGGGACCCACTGGACATAGTACGAGAAGAACCCCAGGCATCTCTTCAGGGCCTTGGGCAGTGGGGGAGGGGGAGTTCCAGGAGGGGGCGCATGCGATCGGAGTCGGGCCCTAGGACTCCGTATTCCATGACGTAGCCGAGGATGGCGAGGCGGGTTGCGCGGAAAACGCATTTTTCTTTTTCTAGGTGAGGTTCAGGAGTTTAGTGGTGTGGAGGAAGTGCAGGAGGTTTTCGTCATGGTCCTGCTGGTCATGGCCGCAGATGGTGACATTGTCTAAGTACGGGAAAGTGGCCCGCAGCCTGTACTGGTCAACCATTCGGTCCATTTCTCTTTGGAAGCCCGATACCCCATTGGTGATGCCGAAGGGGACCCTGAAGAAGTGGTAGAGGCGGCCATCTGCCTCGAAGGCAGTGTATTGGCAGTCCTCCGGGCGGATAGGGAGCTGGTGGTACGCGGACTTCAAGTCAGCTGTGGAGAAGACTCGATACTGCGCAATCTGGTTGACCATGTCAGATATGTGTGGGAGGGGGTACGCATCGAGCTGCGTGTACCGGTTGATGGTCTGACTGTAATCAATGACCATCCGGTGCTTCTCCCAGTCTTGACGACCACCACTTGGGCTCTCCAGGGGCTGGTACTAGCCTCAATGATCCCCTCTCGTAGGAGTCGCTGGACCTCCGACCTGATAAAGGCCCTGTCCTGGGCACTGTATCGTCTGCTCCTAGTAGCGACGGGGTTACAGTCCAGGGTGAGATTTGCAAATGTGGGGAGACCTTAAGGGTCGCGAGGCTACAGACGGTGAGGGGGGCAGGGCCAGGGGTCCACCAAACTTTAAAGTAAGGCTTTGGAGGTGGCATTGGAAGTTGAGCCCCAGTAATCAGGCAGCGCAAAGATGGGGAAGGACGTAAAGTTTGAAGTTAGCGTACTCTACGCCTTGTACAGTAAGGGTCGCGGCACAGTACCTCCGGATTTCTACTGCATGGGATCTGGAAACCAGGGAGATTTTCTGGGTCGCGGGTAAAATTGAGAGGGAGCAGCGTCTTACCGTATCTGGGTGTATGAAGCTGTCTGTGCTCCCGGAGTCGAAAAGGCAAGCTGTCTTGTGCCCGTTGGTCCGGACAGTCATCGTAGACTTCGTGAGGGGATGAGGCCGGGACTGGTCGAGCGTGATGGAGGCGAGCTTCGGAATGTGGTTGGTAGGCCGGTCGGAGGTATCGGCGGCCAGCGTATGGTCAGGTGAGCCGGGCTCCCGGGAGGCTGTGGAGTGATCCCAAGATGGAGGCCCCCATGAGTCGCGCGTGGTGGGAGGCATCGGCGATGGCGTCCAAGATGGCGGCCCCCGTGGGTTGCGCGTGGCGGGTGGAGAACACAATTGCGTTAAAGATGGCGGCCCCCATGGGTCGCACGTGGCGGGTGGCGCAGCAGCTGGGGGCGGCCCCGACAGGCAGCAGGCAGCGCTGCAGGGCCTAGAAGTTTTAGGGGGAGATCGGGCCTGGCAGGCTTTTGCAAAATGGCCCTTCCTCCCGCACCCGTTGCAAGTCGCGTTCCGTGCAGGGCGGCGTTGTCTGGGGTGATTACCCTGGCCGCAAAAGTAGCACCTCGGGCTTCTGGTGTTGTCGGACCTCTGCGCGGCACAGGCTTGCGTCGCACCCGGGTCGGATGATGGTGGCGCCCACGAGGTCCACGAGGGTGCCGCGCGGTCGGAGGTGTAGGCCACCATGTTCTGGGAGGCCACCTCCAGCGAGTTTGAGAGTTGCACTGTCTCTGGGAGGCCGAGTGTACCCCCTTCGAGTAATCGCTGGCGGATATAGTTTGATTTCATGCCTGCGACATAAGCGTCCCTGATCAGCAGCTCCGCGTGCTGGGTAACCACAGTTCCGGCAGAGTACCCGCCAAGCACGCAGGAATTCTGCAAGTGATTCCCCAGGGCATTGTCATCTCATGGCAAGGAGATGCCTAGCATTCACCTTGTTAACGGACTTCACATATTGTCCCTTCAGCAGCATTATTGCCTCCGCATACGAGGGGGCGTCCCCGATGAGAAGAAAGACTCGTGGGAACACCCGTGCATGGAGGATCTGCTTCTTCTGGTGGTCTGTGAGGTCTTCAGTGAAGGATCCGAGGTACGCTTCGAAGCAGCTTAGCCAGTGCTCGAATGTTTCTGTGGCGTCGGCTGCCTGTGGGTCCAGCTCCAGGCGATCAGGCTTGAGTGATGCGTTCATCTTAGAAGTTTAGTGTATTAAATTGATATGACATCAATAAACACACGACGCGTGATGAACGTAATTGAGGCTTTAATACACTAAACAGCAAGCCTCCTGGACTCTGATCCCGAACTGGATCGGAGGCGTGGAGACTAGCCACCTTTATACATGAGCCCGAGCATGTGACAACACAATACAATACAATACAGTGGTTTACCACAGAGTGTAAGTGGAAAGAATGCAGCAGTGCATGTGAAACCAAGTGTGCCGTAAAGGCAGGCTGGTCTCTGTATTTTAAAATGCTGGAACTTTCTCTCCAAAGCTCAGTGGGTGAACTTACACATGGCGTTTGCTGCGGTTCACAAAGGCACATCACCGCCCTCTTCTCAGGGGCAATTGAAGATGGGCAAGTGTCATGATCCCAGCTGGTGTTAAGACTGAAGAAGTCAAATCACAGGGTGAAACCTGGCTCTATAGATCCGAACACCTATATTAGAAACCGTGGAGGAAAGTTATTGAGCAACTTCGCAGGAACTTACTGATCAACTTTTAACATAAAGAATAAAACGTTTATTAAACAATGAAAAATGAACTAACCGAAAAGGGTGGAGAAATCTCAATGCAAACACCAAAAAGTGATTCAAACTCACACTATTCCTTTTACCACAGCAATGCCTTTACGGACACAAAACCCAGTAAAGATTTACCACTATCTTAACACCAAGGCTTCTTGCTTATGCTGGCCCAACTGCAAACAGTTTTCTTCTGGCAAATTTCTGAGCATTCACTAGATGCTTTATCCCCAGCTGGTATCGCTCCAGGAGACACCCAAAACCATACTCTAAACTCATTATCGTTTCAGCAGCAGATCAAACAGGCGACGTCCCTAAATTCTGTCCACTATCAGTCTTGCCGTATTTCTTATCAAATAGTTCAGAACCTCTGTCATCCCTCTCGGCTGTGCACTCCCAAAATCATTGAAGTACTAATCGCTTTTAACTCATCTTTTCACTTGAGGGTCGCAAAAATCTCATTAAAAATGCATGTATACCAACCAATCCAGAAGGGGCGGCACAGTGGCACAGTGGCTAGCACGGCCACCTCGCAGTGCCAGGGACCCGGGTTCGATTCTGGCCTTGGGTGACTGTCTGTATGGAGTCTGCGCGTTCTCCCCATGTCTGTGTGGGCTTCCTTCAGGTGCTCCGGTTTCCTCCCTTAGTCCAAAGATGTGCAGGTTAGATGGGGTTGCAGGAAAAGGGCGGGGGAGTGGGTAGGGTGCCCTTTCGGATGGTCATTGCAAACTCGATGGAATGAATAGACTCCTTCCGCACTGCAGGGATTTAATGATTCTATGAAAAGTTACATTTTTTGGCCTCAGACCTCCCGGCGACAAGCTTATAAAAAAAACCCGAAATGAAACTGAAACCAAGATACACTTTACTTAACACACAAATATGAATATAAATTAAACTCAAAGTTATACATTGTTCCTAACAGTAATCAATGCTGGCCTTGCCAATGTTGCCCACATCCCATAAATTAAGAGAAAGAAATTTGGGTAGGGGGCAATTGTCTCCTGTGGCTAAGAATCATCCGGGAAAAATAATAATCTTTCACCTCCGCTGGACATCTCAAAGCAACTTACACACAGAGATGTATTTATGAAGTGTAACCTTGGTTATAATATGGAAATGTGGCACTCTATTAATGCACAGCATGCTCCCACAAACAGCAATGTGATAAGGACCAGCTTTTAGTGATGTTGGTTGAGTGATTATTGATCGTGACACCAGGGATAATGCTCTTACTCCCGCTTGAGTACTGCTCTGGCATCTTTTACATCGCCCTGCGAGCCTGAACAGATACAACCTCAGTTTCATTGCGCTTCCCCGCCATTCATTTCAACTTTGGAACCATACAATTCCTACAGTGAGAAAGGAGGTCATTCAGCCCATCGTGTTCGCACTGACCCTAGGACCACTCCCCGCCCTATCCCCATAACCTAACCTGCACATCTTTGGACTGTGGGAGGAAACCGGAGCACCCGGAGGCAACTGACGCAGACACTGGGGAGAGAGTGCAAACTCCACACAGTCACCCAAGGTCGGAATTGATCCTGGGTCCCTGGAGCTGTGAGTCAGCAGTGCTAACCATTGAGCCACCAATAACTTTGCACAAACTCAGATTATAAAGCTCAGGCTTAAGAATCCTCAGTGAAAGCCCTGCGTCTTTGTGCATGAGTCGACAATGGTAGGAACCAAGTGAAAACATGGCACTCTGTTAAAGGCAATAATCCTCCAACAAGTTTAGCAAATCCAGAACTGGAAGCTGAAAATCTCCCTTCATTTCCTGTGAGCATGGAGGAGTTCTACCTGGAAATATTGAACACGAGCCACGGTAAAGGACCTTTACCCGGGATATTTGTTCGCAGGAATGAAGCCAGCATGCGAATACACCCCATTAAGGAACAGAAGCATGCATGTAAACATTACTGCAACAGATTGCTGTGGGAACAGCCCTGCCAAGACTCCCACATATAGCACCGCACGTCAATGTAAAATTCAGTTACTGTAACATAAATATCATCAACTGGTTTCAAGAAAGAAATGCGTTCGCAAACTCTGCGAGAATGAGATTCAGACATTTTGTTCTGGAGTTTCACTTGCTGTTGTAACTAAACTGGAAGATGTAGTTAAAACAACCATCACTCACGTGGCATTAATAACAAGTATCCAGGCAATTCTGAAGCATCAGATACAGTAGGACAAGTGCTGCTATGGAAACACAATCCTTGATAGGAGTGCAAGTGCCAAATGTATGATCCTCTTCCCATCTGGAGTACACTGTGGGCAAGTTTAGTCATCAAAGGGCAGATTATGGGGTTAGTTCTGTGTTGTGTTAGTGTGAAATGAGACTACTGTGATCAGAGACAGATTCTTTGCTGTGTCATTTATCTTTTATACAGCTTGTGTCTGCAGTTTTTTTTTTGATGATTTCCTTTTGAGTTCAGTAAGGACACAAAGGCATACTTGCCAGACTGCAAAGCCAGCACCCACCAACTTGAAAAAAAAACCAATCTGGCATAGCCCAGAATAACTAAATCTGGCCCTGAATATGGGTGTATGATGTGTGAAAATGCAGTGGGACTGAAGCTGCCCAGATATCAAGCATTCCAGCGCTCATATTGTGGAGGTTAGGGACAGAGCAACTCGAGTGCACAACAGTCTGAATAGGAGTGTGAGCACTGAGATTTTATTTTTTTGGATGAAATTGGATTTTGGACAAGATTGTGCTCCACTGCACCAGATAAGGAGTGGAAATGGAATGTGAAGGTCTGGTTGCTTTCTCTCAATTCTGAAATAATCCTCTCCCTCCCATTCTACATGGCCTTGCGATCGTGTGGTCACAGAGAACATAGAACATACAATGCAGAAGGAGGCCATTCAACCCATCGAGTCTGCACCGACCCACTTAAGCCCTCACTTCCACCCTATCCCCGTAACCCAATAATCCTTGTTAACCTTTTTGGACACTAAGGGCAATTTAGCATGGCCAATCCACCTAACCTGCGCGTCTTTGGACTGTGGGAGGAAACCGGAGCACCCGGAGGAAACCCGCGTTGACACAGGGGGAACAGACAGACAGACAGCGACCCAGCGGGGAATCAAACCTGGGTCCCTGGCGCTGTGAAGCCACAGTGCTAGCCACGTGTGCTACCCTGTTACCCATGACCTGAGGTTACTATTATTAATAGAACTCTCTCTGACGCCTTCCTCATCTCCATTCCCTTACATATCCTCTGACGCCTACGTACCTTGCCACTGTCACCCTTCGTCCTTATTGAACGAAACAACATATCCCCCCAACTTACTCTCATGTTTCACCATTAGAATGACATAAACATCTTTGTATAGTCCAGAAAGATGTGCTTGTTATGTGAATTCTCCCTCTGTGTACCCGAACAGGCGCCTTAGTGTAACGACGTGGGAATTTTCACAGTAACCTCATTGCAGTGTTAATGTAAGCCTACTTGAGAAACTAATAAAGATTATTATTATATCTCCAAAAGAGTTACCTCACTTCAAACCTTGAAGCATTTACCCTCATCAGGCTGAGTTAGGAACCTTGGCCAGACATAATCCCCACCTCCACTTTCTATAATGGTATCTGTACTCCAGTTCTTGTTTTTAGCATGTTGAAGCTCACCTTCATAACTGTGTCAGCCCCATAATTTGCAGTTCTATGGGGTACAGTAGCAAACTGCTTATATTCCTGGACTAGTGATCCACAAGCATGGATTGACAATCGAATGGCTAAGGTTCAAATCTCACCATGACAGCTGGAAAAGTTAAATTCTGTTACTTCAATAAGATCCTGCAATGAAAAGTTAGCATCAGTAATGCTGCTCAGAAAATGCCAGATTGTTGTAAAAATCCATCTAATGCCCTTTAGGGAAGGAAATCTGCTATCCTTACTTGATCTGCCCTATATTTGACTCCGGATCCACATCAATATGCTAGCCAACCACTGAATAGCCCAGTGAGTCACTTAGCTGTCTTCAAGAAAGTTATTGTCCGTGACTTTCTTTGGTGCAATTAAGAATGGGCAATAAATGCTGGCGTTGCCACTGTTGCTCACAACTTGGAAATGAAAAAAATTCACAAACATGCTGCCGCCTGCATCCTTCTCTGCACCACTTCCCATCCCGCCATCCGCTCTAAGGGTAAGGTTTTAACTCAAACCCTCACTGACAATCGAGCCTCCCTGTTCCAATTGATGTCAAATGCCTCCTCAATGTCAGATGCCTTCCTTCCTATGCTCCACCCCATCTTCATGACCTCATCCCACTTCATACTTACTTCTGCCTTATGCTCCTCGAACACCAGCCTTTTCCCTGTAACACCAGCCTTTTCCCTCCAACACCAGCCTTTGCCTGTAACACCAGCCTTTTCCCTCCAACACCAGCCTTTGCCTGTAACACCAGCCTTTTCCCTCCAACACCAGCCTTTGCCTGTAACACCAGCCTTTTCCCTGTAACACCAGCCTTTTCCCTCCAACACCAGCCTTTTCCCTGTAACACCAGCCTTTTCCCTGTAACACCAGCCTTTTCCCTGTAACACCAGCCTTTTCCCTCCAACACCAGCCTTTGCCTGTAACACCAGCCTTTTCCCTCCAACACCAGCCTTTGCCTGTAACACCAGCCTTTTCCCTCCAACACCAGCCTTTTCCCTGTAACACCAGCCTTTTCCCTCTAACACCAGCCTTTGCCTGTAACACCAGCCTTTTCCCTCTAACACCAGCCTTTTCCCGGTAACACCAGCCTTTTCCCGGTAACACCAGCCTTTTCCCGGTAACACCAGCCTTTTCCCGGTAACACCAGCCTTTTCCCTCTAACACCAGCCTTTGCCTGTAACACCAGCCTTTTCCCTCTAACACCAGCCTTTTCCCTCCAACACCAGCCTTTTCCCTGTAACACCAGCCTTTTCCCTGTAACACCAGCCTTTTCCCTCCAACACCAGCCTTTGCCTGTAACACCAGCCTTTTCCCTCCAACAGCAGCCTTTGCCTGTAACACCAGCCTTTTCCCTCCAACACCAGCCTTTTCCCTGTAACACCAGCCTTTTCCCTCTAACACCAGCCTTTGCCTGTAACACCAGCCTTTTCCCTCTAACACCAGCCTTTTCCCTGTAACACCAGCCTTTTCCCGGTAACACCAGCCTTTTCCCGGTAACACCAGCCTTTTCCCGGTAACACCAGCCTTTTCCCTGTAACACCAGCCTTTTCCCGGTAACACCAGCCTTTTCCCTCTAACACCAGCCTTTGCCTGTAACACCAGCCTTTTCCCTCTAACACCAGCCTTTTCCCTGTAACACCAGCCTTTTCCCGGTAACACCAGCCTTTTCCCTGTAACACCAGCCTTTTCCCGGTAACACCAGCCTTTTCCCTATCCTTTGGTTCCCTACTGGTAACCGCTCATTCAGCCACATGGCTATTGCCTTCTGGAACCCATGCCCAATGCCTTGTTACCTCCCTTACTGTTTTCAATAACCCTTCCACCTCACTGTCCCCTCAGTTCTTACACAAACCCTCATTCTTGGAACTCATTTGGCGGGATTCTCCTTTGCCCGACACCAATATTCTAATCGGCGATCGGGCGGAGAACCCCTTCCGATGCCCAAATCGGGGGCGGCGCCAGTTTGACGCCGGTTTTCGATTCCCCCCCCCCCCCCTCCAAAATGTCATCATCACGTTGTGTGCCGCACGCCGTTGGAACGGCGTGGCCGCGTCATCGGAAGGCCCTCCCCTGATGTTCCGCCTCCGATGGGCCGGGTCCCGACTGCGTGGTTGACGTCACAGTCGACCGGGAGCCATGTTGCTGGCCCGAGGGGGCTTCCGCGACGGCTGGGGGGACTGGTGGGGGAGGACCAGGGGGTGGCCAGGGGTTAGCCTGTGGGGCCGTATTTGGCAGGTCAGGTCCGTGCATGGCCGGCACCACATTGTACAGCGCGACCGCTGCAGGTCATCGCAGTGCACATGCGCGGCCATGGACCTGGCCATTCTCCAGCCGTTTTGGTGCAGGAGCCAGGAGTTTTACCTGGTGCCGCTGCTAGCCCCTCACCGGTCCCGGAATCGGTGCGGGTTCAGCGCGATTTTGGCATCATAATACACCACAATTCCCGTGCCGGCGACGGCACTTAGCCGCAGAAACGGAGAATCCAGGCCCCCGTCGTTTTACCTCATGTATCTAAAGCTTTTGGAGATGTTTTCCCTGCTGGTGACATTTATGTACTGCACAAGCCTGACTCACTTCAGAAAACAACCAGAGGTTGATTGAGGTCAGAGATCCTGGCGGAAGCCAAAAGATGACTTTGTTCTGCCAGAAATAAACTGAAGGAAACTGTCATAATATGCACCCATGCACATCATGAGATAAAAACAGGCAGTGACAGCCACCCAGGTTAGCCAAGCAACATACAGGACAGAACACAACCAATCACCAGACAGGACACCAAAGGGGGACTTCCAACTATAAAACATACGAGACATCAGCACTCCGCCTCTTTTCGCTGATGACAACTGTAGTGACAGTCAGGGTGTATATATCAGTCTGCACCTTCTACACGTGGATCAGAGCTAGTCTGGTCTAGTAAGTTAGAGTTAGTACACTTAGAGTAGTAGAGTGTCAACCCCCAGCCAGCTCTGTGCATTGTTATAGAAGTTCAATAAATCGTATTGAACCAACGCCTACGTTTGGTGTATGCTTTACAGTTCATCTGCATCCTGTTGCAGTCCGTGTTACCCCAGGGTGAATAACACGACAGAAACGATGGCTCATACAGACAACTCTGGGATTTGTAGTGGGATAGAAGCCATCCAGATTGTGTTAGAAGCCATGTAGCCCTTCAAACTGCCAATGGTTGCACTTGTGAGATTACCAAAAGTCTTCTTTGATTTAGTTGAACAATTAGTTGATGTTTTGATGTAACTTCGCACCGTGTACCCGCCCCAATTTTTGTTCCTTCCCATGGTCTGTTTTATTTTTAACTTCAATTCACTTTCTTTGGTAAATTTATTAGTTCTCCAATCCCGGTGGGAGCTCTGCTTAAAGGGAGTTCAGGTCGACAAATTAGTGCTGCGTTATCGTAGACCTAAATCCAACCCATACTCCCTTAGAGCAAGTCCGCTGCTGGGAATTTGACCTTCGATTATGACCAAACCTAACCACCCTAACCTATCTACATTTTCCTAACCCTTTCATCCCCAAAAACTTTAAAATCTTCTGTATTCCTTCCTTCTTCCTCCTTCTGGGCCTTTCTGCCTGTGGGAGCAATTTTCAACATAAAGTGCTTCCGTTGATTTGTCCACTCACTGGCCTGGGATGCTCATTCGGGTTAATCTGTGATCCTGTTTAAATATCAGGACAGGAAGAGGCTCTGCTTGGAACTAAACTCCTTGAGGCTCACCAGACTGTTTCCAAACAGGCGCACTTGGCTACAGCATCTGAAGGGTTCAATATCCATATTTACGTCTGGCAAATCTCTGCGGCTGAACCAGACTGTTCGCAACCTGACTCCATGAAGAGGTTCTGGCCACGTAACCACGCTATCACTAAACCGCTCCTTTCCCCTTCCGTAACATTGTCCAAATTTGACTCTGTGGTATGCTGTGTTAGGAGGATTACGGTACCTCGTAATGCCGGAATACCATTGGTGGAGAATGTACTTGTTCCCAATGGATAAGCTTGCATGTTAGCTCCGCCTCGCAAGGTGGGGTATAAGAGCCCGTGCTGCCCCAGCAGCTTTCTTCTGTACCTGCGCTGCTGGGGGAAACATCTAGCGTATTAAATTGTCTCCAATCTCGTTGCTGAGGTTGTTGATTGTGCATCAATTTAATACGCTAGATTTAAAAGAATGGAGCTCCGAATCAAGCCGGAGTGTCTGCATCTCAGCCCCCACGCAGCAAACTCAGCGGCAACCTTCAAGCACTGGCTGGCATGTTTGAACGGATATCTCGGAATGGCCGAAAACACACCCACGGAAGAACAGAACTGCAAGTCCTGCACTCGAGGGTGAGCCCAGAAATCTACACCCTCATCAAGGACGCGGACGATTTCGATGCAGCAATGGAGCTGCTGAAGGGACATTATATTTGCCTGTAAACCAGGTCTACGCCCGACATCTGCTAGTGACGAGGCAACAAATCCCTGGGGAATCGCTTGAAGAATTCTACCGTGCGCTCCTGGTGTTGGGGAGAAACTGCAGCTGCCCGCAAGTTTCGGCGAGCGACCACACAGAACTTTTGATCCAGGACGCTTTCGTTGCAGGTATGCTGTCCTCCCAAATCCGCCAGTGATTGCTGGAGAAATACACACTAGGCCTCAAGGAGGCACGGGCCCTTGCCAGCTCCCTGGATGTGGCCTCCCGAAACGCCTGCGCTTACGTTCACGACCGCGCGGTTGCCCCCTGGGCAGCGTGGAACCACCCCCGCGGCCGACCCCGAGGCATCTCCCATCCCCCCACAAGTTTGTGCTGCAAGACGGCCTGGCCACCCCGGGGGGCCCCGCTGCTATTTTTGCAGGCAGGCCAAGCACCCCGACAGTGCTGTCCGGCGCGTGCATCTACCTGCAAGGGCAGGTAAAAAGGGCCACTTCAGTGACGGTATGCCAGGCCCGGGCAGTCACTGCGGTCCCCGGTGATGAATGCGGACCACCACCACAATCCTCTCCACGGTCCCCGTGCGGCCAGCGGGCGCCGCCATCTTCCTCCTCCAGTGCCACGTGCGGCCTCTGGGCGCCGCCATCTTGTCCCGCGGATGCCACGTGCGCTGGTTGGGCGCCGCCATTTTGTGCACCCCCAGCCATTGCGACCAATGGGCGCCGCCATCTTGGATGGACTCCCAGGACCCCAGCTCGGCTGACCACACACCGCCCGAAGAGAACATTCAACTGCTGCCACAAGTAGCCTCGGTGACCCTGGACCAGTCTCGGCCCCGAGCACTATCGACTGCTATGACGACGGTGCTTATCAATGGACATGAAACGTCCTGCCTAATCGACTCTGGGAGCATGGAGAGCTTCATACACCCAGACACGGTAAGATGCTGTTCTCTCCCCATCCACTCCATTAATCAAAATATCTCCCTGACCTCCGTTTCTCACTCAGTAGAGATCAAGGGGTTTTGTGTAGCTAACCTCACAGTCCAAGGAAGGGAGTTCAAAAACTACCGACTCTACGTCCTTCCCCACCTCTGCGCGGCCACACTCCTAGGGTTGGACTTTCAGTGCAACCTCCAAAGTCTAACGTTCAAATTTGGCGGTCCTATACCCCCCTCACTGTCTGCAGCCTCGAGATTCTCAAGGTCGATCCGCCCTCCCTGTTTGTGAACCTCACCCCGGATTGCAAACCCGTCTACACCAGGAGCAGACGGTATAGTGCCCAGGACCGGATCTTTATTAGGTCAGAGGTCCAACGGTTACTGAGGGAAGGTGTCATTGAGGCTAGCAACAGCCCCTGGAGAGCTCAAGTAGTGGTGGTAAAGACCGGGGTGAAGCATAGGATGGTCATCGACTACAGTCAGACCATCAACAGGTTTACGCAGCTCGATGCGTACCCTCTCCCCCGCATATCCGACCTGGTCAACAGGATCGCGCATTACAAGGTCTTCTCCAAGATGGATCTTAAGTCCGCCTACCACCAGCTCCCCATCCGCACTAGTGACTGCAAATACACTGCCTTCGAAGCAGATGGCCGGCTCTACCTCTTCTTAAGGGTTCCCTTCGGTGTCACTAACGGGGTCTCGGTCTTCCAACGAGAGATGGACCGAATCGTTGACCGGTACGGTTTACGGGCCACATTCCTGTACCTCGATAACGTCACCATCTGCGGCCACGACCAGCAGGACCACGACACCAGCCTCCGAAAATTCCTCCAAACCGCAAAAATCCTTAACCTAACGTATAACAAGGATAAATGCATGTTTAGCACCGACCGCCTAGCCATCCTCGGCTACGTAGTGCGTAATGGAGTGATAGGCCCGGACCCTGAACGTATGCTCCCCCTTATGGAGTTCCCCCTCCCGCACTGCTCCATGGCCCTGAAGCGCTGCCTAGGCTTTTTTTCTTACTATGCCCAGTGGGTCCCCAACTATGCGGACAAGGCCCGTCCACTGATCCAATCCACAGCTTTTCCCTTGTTGATAGAGGCCCGCCAGGCCTTCAGCCATATCAAAGCAGACATTGCAAAGGCCACGATGCACGCCATCGACGAGTCCCTCCCCTTCCAGGTCGACAGCGACGCGTCCGACATAGTTCTGGCGGCCACCCTCAACCAAGCGGGCAGGCCCGTGGCCTTCTTCTCACGCACCCTCCACGCCTCCGAAATCCGCCATTCCTCAGTCGAAAAGGAGGCCCAGGCCATAGTAGAAGCTGTGCGACATTGGAGGCATTACCTGGCCGGCAGGAGATTCACTCTCCTCACTGACCAACGGTCGGTTGCTTTCATGTTCGATAATGAACAGCGGGGCAAGATAAAAAACGACAAGATCTTATGGTGGAGGATCGAACTCTCCACCTACAACTATGAGATCTTGTATCGTCCTGGGAAGCTAAATGAGCCTCCTGATGCCCTATCCCGCAGCACATATGCCAACGCACAAGTGGACCACCTCCGAGCCCTCCACGAGGACCTCTGCCACCCGGGGTAACTCGATTTTTCCATTTCATCAAGACCCGCAACCTGCCCTACTCCATCGAGGAGGTCAGGACAGCCACCAGGAATTGCCAAATCCGCGCGGAGTTCAAGCCGCACTTCTAAAGGCCAGAGAAAGCGCACCTGATAAAGGCTTCCCGTCCCTTTGAACGCCTCAGTATGGATTTCAAAGGCCCCCTCCCCTCCACCGACCGCAACACGTACTTCCTGAATGTGATTGATGAGTACTCCCGGTTCCCATTCGCCATCCGCTGCCCCGACATGACCGCAACCACCGTCATAAAAGCCCTCTATGGTATCTTTACTCTGTTCGATTTCCCCGCCTACATACACAGTGATAGGGGGTCCTCCTTTATGAGCGACGAACTGCGTCAACTCCTGCTCAGCAAGGGCATTGCCTCGAGCAGCACGACCAGTTACAACCCCCGGGAAAACAGACAGGTAGCGAGGGAGAACGGAACGTCTGGAAGACCGTCCTACTGGCCCTGCGGTCCAGGAATCTTCCAGTCTCCCGCTGGCAGGAAGTCCTCCCGGATGCCCTTCACTCCATCCGGTCACTGCTGTGCACCACGACCAACCAAACACCTCACGAATGCCTCCATGTCTTCCCCAGGAAGTCCTCCTCTGGGACCTCGCTCCCGACCTGGCTGGCAGCTCTCGGACCTGTCCTGCTCTGAAAACATGTGCGGGCGCACAAATCAGACCCATTGGTCGAGACGGTCCATCTCCTCCACGCTAACCCTCAGTACGCCTATGTGGCATATCCCGACGATGGCCGACAGGATACGGTCTCCCTACGGGACCTGGCGCCCGCTGGAACCCCACACACACCCCCGCCACCAGCCCCACCCTCCCTCCCACCAGGGCATCCCACAGCCGCCCCCTTCCCAGGTGGATGGGTTCTTCCACTGGCCCCGTCTAGGCCCTGCCCACTGGCGCACCCCACAGCCGCCCCCTTCCCAGGTCAGTTGGCCCTTCCACCAGCCACGTCTAGGGGTGATGAAGGCACCACAGAAGCCGAAACCACGCTCCCCGAGTCACAGACGCCCGAACCTCCACCGACATCAGCACCAAAACTACGACGATCGCAGAGGACGACCAGGGCCCACGATCGACTAATTGCTTCCTTTTGAAATGTACATTACTGATGTAAATAGTTAAAAGTTGTCATGAGGCAAAACGCTGTACGGAGGCATTATGGTAGCTTCATAACTATAACTTCTACCACTTTTACCACGTTGTAATACGAAGCCACCACTCCCGCCGGACTCTTTTTTAACAGGGGGTGAATGTGGTAGTTTGTGTTAGGAGGATTACGGTACCTAGTAATGTCGGAATACCATTGGTGGAGAATGTAATTGTTCCCATTGGATAAGCTTGCATGTTAGCTCCGCCTTGCAAGGCGGGGTATAAGAGCCCCTGCTGCCTCAGCAGCTTTCTTCTGTACCTGCGCTGCTGGGAGAAACATCTAGCGTATTAAAGCCTTCAACTGTCTCCAGTCTCGTTTCTGAGGTTATTGATTGTGCATCAGATTCTACCTCAACTCATCTGACGCCAAAAGCCTTTATTACCTTTCGACTTGACTATGCGAATGATCTCCTGGCTAACCTCCCACATTCTAGCCTCCATAATCATGAGGTCATCCAAAACCCTGCTGCCCATGCTCTAACTCACAACAATTCCTTTCGTCCATCCCCCCTGAACTTGATCTTAAAATGTTTACCCTTGTTTTAAAATCCTTCCACGGGCTCACAATCTCCTGTAGCCCACAACCTTCCGGGATATTGACATTTGTCTAATTCTGGCCTCTTGTGCATCCCCAATTCAATTGTTCCACCACTGGTGGCTACCCTGCCTGGGCCTTCAGTTCTGAAATTAGAGGGCAGCACGGTGGTGCAGTGATTAGCATTGCTGTCTCACAGCGCCCAGGTTCGATCTCAGCTCTGGGTCACTGTCTGTGTGGAGTTTGCACATTCTACCCGTGTTTGCGTGGGTTTCGCTCCCTCAATCCAAAGATGTGCAGGGTAGGTGGATTGGCCCTTAATTGGAAAAAAATGAATTGGGTACTCTAACGTTTTCTAAAAAATGAGTTCTGAAATTCCTCCTCAAAATTTTTCCATCTCTCTTTCCCTCATTTTTGATGTTTTCTCCCCCCCCCCACCCCCCTCCCTCCCCCGCCCCCCCCCCCCCCCCCCCCCACCAACAGTCAGCCACTTATGTGTTATGGTGCACAATACCCTACCAGTTGTTCTATTTTATTTTTTAAAAAATATTTCCTATTTTCTTTTCTTTGGTACGTTTGGGTGTGCCCTTCTCTTCTATATATTTGTATATATATATAATATATATGTCTCTTATCCTGTGTACATAACAGTAAATATACTTTGTTCAAAAACCCAATAAAAAACATTTATTAAAAAAAAATGTTTGATGTTTATAAAACTTACCTCCTCGACCAGACTTTGTGTCCGATTTAGTTTGATAATAGTTCTGCGTGCGATGATATGCATAAAGCAATTCTGTGCATAATAGTGTACACAACCTCCAACCAGCAGGTGGCAGTGTGACAGTGTAAGTCTACCATGCAGCTTTGTGCCTGGGGTGTTGGGAGTAAGTCGTGTTGGTGAATAGACGTATTTTGCAGTAGCTCTATCATAGTCAGTTAGTGTTAGTAGTTTGTTATTTATTTATTCCAGTTACCATTACCACGCAATTTTTGCATAATAAATTATTTAAACTAGATGTTCTACAGTGCATCATTCATACCAGCCAGTCTACAGAACATTACACTGTGATATACCTTGGGATGTTTTACTTTGTTAAAAGTGGTGTATAACTTGTTGTTACATTTCACGGCACTGATATAGAGGGCTTCTCTTAAATGGGGACAAGTTTAACATGTATCAACAGGCAAAGATCAATGGCTACCTTTCCCCTAATGATTATCATGGTGCCATTTTTGGGTCAATCTAGTTCCCTAGACATGAATCCCTTTAAGTTTTTTTCTATAGTGCAGCAGAGAATCCTTGACATACTACACCAAAGTAAAATGGCGTAGAACGGTATTTTATGGGCTCCTGCCTTCATTTTGTGCCGAGCCATTTCTCTTATTTGTTAACAGGAAGAATAAAAGTGTATTGCCATGATAATTTTAATAAATACTGAGGCCAAGCAGAATTCATAGGTCAGCTCATTCTGAAAGTCATACCTCAGAAACACTACACAAGTTCACACCAATTACGAAGCTGCAGTCGTAGTGGCATGAAACAATTTCCTGTCCACCTCTTGATTTCACATTTACTAAAGTGCATTAAAAGCAAATACATAAGTTTTTTTTACTTGCAACAGACAGCAACAGGACAATTGCAGTTTTGCACCATCAGCGATTGCAGTTCAGTTGTATTTGAGGTTAGCTGTGTCCTGAGGAAACTAGATTATGAAGTGTCGGATAAAAGAATGGAAGAATATGCAGATAGGGTGAGAGGAGAGGACCAATGAAGCTGGTGTGGAACATAAGATCCAAAGTGGAACAGTAGGGCTAATTGTCCTGTTTCTATGCTGTTTGTCCTACTTGAAACTCATCCCACTGCAACACGTTGTGTTTTGCCCAATGAACACGAGCACAATGTAAACTCGCAGTGTGAACAAGCAATCTGAACACGGCAGTGTGAGCCTGTAATGTGAACACCGCAATGGCAGAAGAAAAGGAAAAGAGAGGGTTTTTCAAAAGGAAATGGAAAGGAGGAAGACTGAGCTGGAAATGGAAAAATTAGCAAAGGAAGAAAGGGATAATGAAAGAGAGAGAGAATTTGTACTTTGGAAACTGGCACTGAAAGGAGAAGATCAACTTAAAAGGTTGGAATTAAAGGCAGAAGCTGAGGAAGGTCTAGAGGAAGAAGAAATACTTCCTAGTCAAAAGCTTAGCAGGGATATGTTTAAATATGTTCAAGCATTGTCACGATTTGAAGAAAAAGATATGAAAGCCTTTTTCACCTCATTTGAGAAAGTGGCTAAACAATTGAATTGTCCAAAAACCATGTGGGTGGTTTGTTCAAACAAAATTGATATGTAGAGCCAGTGAAGTGTTTGTACCACGATCAGAGGAGGCATATAAGGATCATGATGAGGTGAGGAAAACCATATTAAGTGCATCTGAATGACTATCAGAAGCCTACAGACATAAATTTGGAAATCTAAGGAAATAACTGGTCAGATATATATATAGAATTTGCAAGAATTAAACAAAATAATTTTGAGAGATGTATAAGAGAATTAAAAATAGATCCTATGTATGACGCTCGTAGGGAAATAATTAATTTGGAAGAATTTAAAGATTCACTTCCCATGCGTGTGGAAGAGCGAAGAGTTAAAACTGCTAGACAGGTTGCAGAAATGGCCGGTAATTTTGAATTTGTTCACAAAGCAAAGTTTAGTTTACAACATCAATTTCAATCTGTGAAGGATATAAACTGGGGAAGGATAGAGAGATAAGAAAATTAAGTATTTTCATTGTAATTAAGTTGGACATGTGTAGTCACAATGTGGTTGGCTTAAGAAAAGTACTGGGAAGACAGACACGGTAAAACAGGGTAAGCCAGTTGATTTATTGAAGTAGAGGAAAAAGCATTGTCCCATAAGACCATAAGACCATAAGACATAGGAGCAGAATTAGGTCACTCGGCCCATCGAGTCTGCTGCGCCATTCAACCATGGCTGATATTTTTCTCATCCCCATTCTCCTGCTTTTTCCCCATAATCCCTGATCCCCATATTAATCAGAGTGTACAACCTGTTCTGAGGTTGGTAGATAAGCAGGTACCAGAACTTTTTAAGGATTTTATTTGTGAGGGTAAGGTTTGCTCATGTGTACAAGAGTAAGTAAGGAGATTAAGATCTTAAGGGATACAGGAGTAAGTCAATCTTTAATCGTGAGAAATAAGAAGATATGTAACTTGGAAGGAGTATTGACAGAAAAGCTGTTAATATGTGGAATTTGTGGTGAGAGCAGTAATATACCACTATGTTAGGTAAAGTTAGAGAGTCCAGTGGAAAGTGGTGAAGTGGAAGTGGAAATATTAGAAAAAAGAACTTTTTCAGGGGTACAATCTATTCTAGGTGATAATATAGCTGGATCACAGGTGAGAGTGCAACCTACTGTGGTTGGAAAGCCAGTGGAAAGAAAATGGCATCAAACTCTAAAGACCATGTTGAGTGCCTATGGTCAAGATTATCCAGAGGACTGGGATAAAGGAATTCTTGTACTATTTGCAATTAGGGATGCATGTAATGAATCAACTAAATTCAGTCCACTCAAATTGATTTTTGGTCATGAGGTGAGAGGACCATTTAAATTGATCAAAGATAAATTGGTAAGTCAGGGGTCGGAGACTATGTGTTGGACTATGTGTCAAATGTTAGGGAGAGATTAACTAGGGCTGGTGAGTTCGCTAGGAAACACTTAAAATTGTCACAACGTGTGATTAAAAAAGAGGCGGTTAAGAAATCAAAAATTTGTAAGTTTGTTAGTGGGGAGAAAGTACTAATATTCTTACCAATGGTTGGTGAACCATTAAAAGCAAGATTTAGTGGGTCTTATCAAACTGAAAGGGAATTGAGTGAGGTGAATTATTTGATAAGAATGCCAGAGAGAAGGAAAACTCATAGAGTGGGTCATGTTAATAAGCTCGAAAGGTATTTTAATAGAGAAGGAAAGAAGAATAATATCATCAAAGTGAGTTGCAGCGATTGGAGCTCACCGATTGTCATGGTACCAAAATCGAATGGAACACCGATTGTGTGTGGATTTTGTATTTTAAATTTTAATCTGATTTATTGTCACGTGCACCGAAGTACAATGAAAAGCTTTGTTCTGCGTACAGTCCAGACAGATTGTTCCATACATGAAAAAACATAGGACTTGCACAAATACACAATGTAAATACATAGGCACAGCACCAGGTGAGCATACGGACTGTAGTACTACTCAGTAGAGAAGATGTGTGAAGAGATCAGTTAAGTCCATGAGAGGTTCATTCAAAAATCTGGTAACAGTGGGGAAGAAGCTGTATTTGAACCCTTTAGCACGTGTTCTCAGACTTTTGTATCTCCTGCCCAACGGAAGAGGTTGGAAGAGAGATTAACCCGGGTGCCTTTGATTATGCTGCCCGCTTTTCCAGGGCAGCGGGAGATGTAGACAAAGTCAATGGATAAGAGGCAGGTTCACGTGTTGGACTGGGTGGTGTTCACAACTCTCTATAGTTTCTTACACTCTTGGGCCCAGCAGTTGCCATATCAGGCTGTGATGCAGCCAGATAGGATGCTTTCTATGATGCATCTGTAAAAATTGGTAAGTGTCAATGTGGAATTTAGTCAATATCGAAATATAGAATAAAGAATATAGTCAGTATAGTAAATATAGAAAGGTCAACGCAGTTACGAAGTCAGATTCGTACCCTTTTCCTTGTTTGCAAGAGTGTGTTGAAAAGGTGGGACAAGCACATTTTATCCCAAACTTGACTGACTTAAAGGATATTGGCAAGTACCTTTCTCAGACAGAGCGAAGGACATTTCGGCTTTCGTGATACCAAATGGTCTGTATCAATTTAAGGTCTTGCCATTTGGAAGAAGAATGCACCAGCAACATTCCAAAGATTAACCAACAAGGTAATCTCGGGGCTAAACAACCGTGCAGTGCACATTGACGATTTGATTGTGTTCAGTGAAACGTGGAAGGAGCATTTGGAAAATGTTAAAAATCATTCGATCAATTAGAGGAAGCTGGATTGGTCGTAAATTTGGGTAAGAGTGAAGTTGCAAAAGCTCAAGTCATGTTCTTAGACCATATGGTCTAATGGCTCCATGGAATGTGAAGACAAAAGTTATTGGGGAATTTCCACTGCCATCAAATAGGAGAGAAGCACTGAGACTTTTGGCCATGAGTGGTTTCTACCGGATGTTCATGCCAAATTTCAGCAGCGTGATTTCTCCCTTGACTGAATTTATAAAACAAACAGAAGAATTTTCTGTGGAAGTTGTAATGTCAGTAAGCATTCGATAATCTGAAAACTGTGTCCACCACCACACCCATGCTGATGACAGTAAGTTATGCTCAACCATTTACGGTGAGAATTGATGCGAGTGATGTGGGTGTTGCTGCTGTACTGGTGCAGTAAGACGACAATGGAATTGAAAGACCAATGGGGTATTTTTTTAGGAGATGCAACATTCACCAAAATAAATATTTGACCATCGAGAAGGTGTCTTTGAGTTTGGTATTGGCATTACAACATTTTAACATTTATGTTAGTAACAATTTGTCTGGCACAGTTGGATACATGAACCATAATCCATTAAAATTCTTGGACAGGTTTAAAACACAAAACGCAAGACTATTCAGATTATTGCTAAAACCGTTTAATTTACGAATTCTACATGTGGCAGGAAGAGAAAATGTGATTGCTGGTGCTTCATCACGACTGTAACATGTGGGAAGACAACATCCATGTTGATCTTTGCAAGTTTAAAAATGTAAAATTATATATTATAGAGTATAAGTTGTATGTAATCTTCAGAAATGTTTAATGGTAAAAGGATTTTAGAAAAATTAAGTAATCTGTTTATATTGCTGGCTCTTTTTTTTAAAGGGGAGGGGGTGTGAAGACTAGAAGACTTTAGGAAGCTCGGGTTATAAATGTCTTGGGAAATTTTAGTGTTAAAAGCCTGTGGTTAGAGTGTGCTTGACTGCAGTGGTCATGTTTTAAAAAATAATTCTGTTTTGCAGGGCCTGGCTGCTTTTAGCAGCCAAAAGGTAAAATTGCCAAACAAATGTGTTTTTCAGTCTGGGCTAATGGATTGTGGTTTGACAAGTCCTTGGTTGGGGGTGGGGGGGGGGGGGGGGTTAATGTGCTTTGCAGCCTGCAGAGATAATTTGTTTTTCAGCTTGAGGAGATGAGGTCATTGCTGGGTGGAGATAATGAATGCAGAGAAACATTTTGAAAAGCTTTAGAGATGCATTTTTTGGAGAAAGCTTTGGACGAGTGTAGTGATCTGTATATCTGCAGGTATGTAAGAGGTTAACAACTATAAGTAAGTGGTAGACAACCACTAGATGGCAGCACCAGGTATACCTATATAAGCTACATTCAGAGAGCCTCTTCATATCAGGAGTGACTAGTGAACAGAGTGTTAGAGATATATCTTAGTAAGCATGTGTAGTTAAACAATATATATATACTTAATCTTTTTTATTTAATCTTCAGTTATAGTTATATGTAGAAGAGTGAACAAACTCATAGTTGTTTATAATCGTTACTCAATAAACAGTAAAATAAATAAATAAATAATCTTTATTGTCACAAGTAGGCTTACATTGACACTGCAATGAACTTGCTGTAAAAAGCCCCTAGTCGCCACATTCCGGCTAAACCAGCTGAACTATCTTATTTGCTTAATTTGAAGACTTTGAGTGTTACTGAACATCAACGATCCGACTATTCTGGAAGTGAGCAAATGAGTAACAAGATATTACTGTACGTAATATAACACAGAAGAGTTGAATTCTGATCTGCCTGCTGCTGAGTCCACAATTCTTCCACAGTAAGATAGATTGAGATCTGTATGGGTTTTTTTTCCTGTTGTTTAATGGGAAATTGAGTAGTACTGTTTAAGAAGTAATTGTAAGCTATTCTTTTTGGGTGTGAAGTAAATAAGTTGAATATGGTATTCATAATACAGTTTTGTTTTAAAAATAACCAAGTCCTATTTCTCATGCAATCACTCCTGGAGTGAATCATTCTTTCTGCACAGACCTACAAACAAACTAAAATATTGAGGTTTCAGTCCAGTAACCTAGCCACTGTTCGGGTGTGGTCTGGGAATGTAATAGCAGTCTGAACACAATTTGAAAACGGGAGGTCGGACACACAATTTGAACATGGCAGTGTGAACAGCACAATGTGAACACAGCAGTGTGAACAACACAATTTGAAAACGGCAGTGTGAACATGGAATGTGAACACACCACAGTGAACATACAATGTGAACACAGCAGTGTGAACATGGAATGTGAACACAGCACAGTGAACATACAATGTGAACACGGTAGTGTGAGCACACAATGTGAACATGGCAGTGCAGGCGCATGATTATGGCAGTGTGAACACGGAATGTGAACACAGCACAGTGAACATACAATGTGAACATGTCTGTGCGAACATAGAATGTGAACACAGCAGTGTGAACATACAATTTGAACACGGCAGTGTGAGCACACAATATGAACATGGCAGCACGAATACACATTGTAAACATGGCAGTGCAAACATACAATGTGGACATGGCAGTGTGAGCACACAATGTGCACATGGCAGTGCAAGCATACAATGTGGACATGGCAGTGTGAGTACACAATGTAAACACGGCATTGTGAGCATTCAATGTGAACACGGCTGTGCGAACACACAGTACGAGCATTTCTGTGAGACCACAGTGTGAACATGGCCATGTGAGCACACAAAATGAATATGGCAAAATGAACACACATGGCAGTGTGAACACAGAATGTGAACGTGGCAAAATGAACATACAATCTGAACACGGCAAAATGAACACATAATCTGAACATGGGAGTGCGAAGTTACATGCACAGTGGCAGGTGAGGCAGCTCTGGACATACAGGGACTGGCAAGGCACAATGTAGAGAGCTTTATGCACTAACTTTCACATACAAGTGCTGATCAAAGCATCCAAACACTGATTGTAAAACACACTTTCAGCCTTTGCATATTTGGGGAAATTCCATGTTATGCTCATTAAACACTCACTTTGTTACGGTAACAGCTGATTTTATTTCAATATTATCTCTGGATACAATAAAATATATAAAGGTTGACCCTGGTATGTCATTGCTGCAGTTTGCATGTTGTCAAACAAGGCACCCTCTAGTGTTCAATTTATAACATGCAAACAGAACACAAATAATTACCAAATTACATGTTGCACATTGTTAATATATAACTTGATACACATTGGTATAGTACATAATCAGTAGCCTGCAGCAATTTGGATTTTTGTGACGTGTCTTAGTAATCTAATATATACAAAGCTCCGAGTCAAGGATGCAATACATAACAAATCTGAAAGCAAGAGTAGTGATGTCCATTCTTTCGCTCGAATATGTGATAAACACCTTTTACATAGTCGGAAGCCGAAACTATTAAACACAAGAATGTGCTTATTGAAATATGTCATACCAAGCACTTTGCCACATGATAATACCAAGAAGACATGCTTCCAGCAGTCCCAGACCATTCAGCCCAACTGGACTATGATAATATTTTAATTCTTAGACTCTAATTACCTCTATCCAACCTGCACCACAAGACCATGAGACCATAAGACAGAGAAGCAGAATTAGGCCACTTGGCCCATCGAGTCTGCTCCGCCATTCAATCATGGCTGATATTTTCTCATCCCCGTTCTCCTACCTTCTCCCCATAACCCCTGATCCCCTTATTAATCAAGAACTGTCTGGCATGGCCTCTTCCCTGATAGCCTCCCTTGAACACTTCAATGCAATTTACTCCTGTGGCAGCAAGTTTCACATTTGCATCAGACTTCTGTGTAAAATTAAAATTACACAGATGGCGGTGTAATGTATCAATAATTATCTTTAGGGCAGCACGGTGGCACAGTGATTAGCATTACGGCCTACGATGTTGAGGACCCGGGTACAAATCCCGGCCCTGGGTCACCGTCCGTGTGGAGTTTGCACATTCTCCCCGTGTCTGCATGGGTTTTACCCCCACAACCCAAAGATGTGCAGGGTAGGTGGATTGGCCACGCTAAATTGCCCCTTAATTGGAAAAAATAATTGGGTACTCTTAAGTTTAAAAAAAAAAATTAGCTTTCATGCTGCACCTATTTTTTGAGTTTATTATCTCATTTTGAGGTGAGCGACACAGTGGCACAGTGGTTAACACTGCTGCCTCACAGTGCCAGGGACCCGGCTTCAATTCCAGCCTTGGGTGACTATCTGTGTGGAGTTTGCATGTTCTCCCCGCGCCTGCGTGGGGTTTCCTCCGGGTGCTCCCGTTTCCTCCCACAGTCCAAAGATGTGCGAGTTAGGTGGATTGGCCATGCCCTTTAGTGTCCAAAGGTGAGGTTACGCACTTGGGTGGGGGAGTGGGCCTCGGTTCACGTGCTCTTTCAGAGGGTCGGTGCAGACCTGATGGGCTGAATGGCCTCCTTCCGCACGGTAGGGATTCTGTTGAGGCTCTTCACTGAATGAGAAGTTTGCACAGTAGCAAATGCAGCACCTCTCACCAAAGCCAGCTTTGTAGCCCATCTTGGGTGGTCACTAGCTGAGCTGTTGTGGATCAGACTTCACTAGGAGCAGTCTGAACACTCTCAACTGCGACATTACCACTTTAGAAACTCAAACTTTTCTCATTCAGAAGTGATAATGGCAAACTTGCTTTCAGCGATGGATCTCCTCAAATGACCATTTGGTTTTGATCTGGGTATTGTAGTCTTGATCACACTTCCAGTTACAGTACATCGCTTCCAATACAGTTATACTGGCAGCTATTATATTAGCAGCCTTTAATTTAAACCAAAATTTCATGATGGGTAAACATTTACTGCTGTTGACTGCCTATTATTGGTACTCGATTCCCCACTGTTGCTGTTGCCATTTTGGAAAATGATCACTTGCGGCAAAGGGGATTTAAAACAAACGTTCTACTGTTCCCATCTCAGAACATCCATAAGAAGCTATTGTAATTGTTAATATAACATAATGTGGAAGTCTAAGACTAAGGGAGTGAAAATCAGAGGTAGGCCATTTAGGAGAGAAGTTAGGAAAGAGAAAACAGCAAACCCTGTGGAGCCAAGATGGGTGGACGGAGTTAGGATTTAGAGACACTATGATCTCATCGAATGGTGCAACCGACACGAGGGGATGAATAACCGACTCCTCTTTGGAGAAATTTGGAGAGCTTTGGTGAAAAATCAGGAATGCGGGACTAATTGGATAGTTCGACCAAAGGCCTACCACAGGCACGATGGTCTGAATGGCCTCCTCTGGTCCTGCATGGTTCTCTGATTCTGTTACAGAATTCAGCTATGGCTTATCCTAGGCTCATGTGTCTGTGTCACTAAAAGTTTCCAGATTTGTGATCTTATCAAACATTTCCACTGTTTAAGTATTCTCTCAATTAGCAGAGTGCAATATTTAATTATCTGTATAAATAGGGAACAGCAGACAGATTATCCAGATTTGTTGCTTTGTGGCAGTCCCTCGCCTGTATGTGCATTTTCCTCTTGCAATTATTTTATTTCACATCTGAGCCAGTTCCTGGCAAAAGAATTCAAACGTGTGACATCACATCTGTTCCCCTTGTGTGTCCTTCAAGGAGTTAGTCTGTCCAGGCCTTGGTTTTCTGACAAAGTGTGAAGACATTGGCATAGCCAATGAAAGATAGGTAATGGTGGAGAGATCATTCAGGAAAACATTAACCATTTACACAAATAACAAATCAGTGCAACTCATCTAATATCAGAATATCACGATAGTGGCCATGGACGCACAAGTACGTTGGGAAGTCAAAAAGAACTCTAATGTGCAATTGGCAAATGACCAGAACATGTCCATGCACCCTTTAAGAGGGGCACATGGTACTCCTGGAATGTCGCCTCTAAAGGTAAAGGTAAAGTTGCCATAGTTTCAGATGACCAAAGGTTGCTTTCCCCTTTGAGGGGGAGAGCTGACTGTTGATGATTTAACCTGAGGATCACCACACCTCAGGCGAGGGGCAAGGTTGAGGAGGCAGGGCCTTCATGAATGACCGAACAGGGCTGTGGCCTTCAGCGGTTCAGGGAGAAGTCTTATCGCCACCTTCTCCAAGATTAAAAAGGATGGGCGATGAACGTTGACCTTGTCAAAGATGCCTACATCCCATGAATCAATCAAGCGTGAGTGGTCCTTGTGGTACAATTGGCAGCTGTCTCAGATCTTAGACTTTACTCTTCAGAGGGAATCACAGTAGTTTTTTGCCTGATAGAGGGGAGAGTGGAAGTACAACTGGACACAGGGTAAGAGATGCATAATCTGGAAGATCTCATGATTTGTGATAAAGCCATTAGCAGCTTTACTTAGCAGCTTTACTGATGTGATCCAGGTGAATGAACCCTGTTTAGTACAGCTGCCTCGTAGTATAAACTGCTGACAATGATGGTAAATATAATTAAAGTACGACTGTTTCAAATCCTAAAAAATCATTAATCTGCTTGAAAGTCATTGTCCAACGTCAATTCTTTTGCTTTGTATTTGCCAGGAGCTACTGTGCCATTGCAAGTACAATATAATGTGTGATTAAACAGTAATAATTTAAGCAATTCCAGAGGCGACAAATATATAAATCCTGGAAATTTTGTACCTGAACATAAATGAGAATTTATCGAACTGTAATGTGAAATTATTCACTCTGTGAAAAATAAAAACAATTTTTTTAGGTGCCAGGTGGCCTGACCAGAATTCAGGGCTCAGTTTTACATTGAGCAGCTCAATGACGCTGAGTCCTGTAAACTCAGTGCAACCGTGAGGAAGCACAGCATTATTTGTAAAACTGAGGTCTTGTCTGTCCCATCTGCCTGATATGAAAGACCCAATGGCACTGCTCGGAGGCTGGTTCTTGCAGTATCCCTGAGCCAACACCGCTAAAATCTAAATACCCCTCCATTTATTTCAGTGCTGTTCATGGGGTCCAGCTGCACATAAAGTAGCCTCTGCATTGTTGGGTTTCCTTTTGCTCTTGGTTTCTCATTTCCCTCCATGGCCTTACTGGGTAGGAGGTCTTCCCTCATCCTTCAGCCTCCTGATATTGGTCATCGTTCTTCTCTGTCATGGGTTGAAGGCTTGAATGTCATCCCGCTCGTTGGCAACTAGAACTGGATACAATATTCAAGTTGCAATGAGCCCACACATGCTAAAGTTTGACCATTACCTCCTCTGACCTGCATGTTACGTTTTTGGTGAAAAGATTCAACATCCTTTCTTGGACTTCCATCTTGGACTTGCATGACATAGCCATGGACCTGACTCAGTGTATCTCTTTTTGAAGAAAGTATGTTGCTCATGTCCGTTAATTCATTCTGAAGCTGGTTTGCTGTAAACCAAAACAACATAAGGATGATAATGCACCTCAACCGCCGTGGCACCCACTTTTCACCGAATGGCCTCTGGTACCAGAGGGAACCGCATGTTCCCTCTCCAAGGTCATCCAGCCGTGAATATGGCTGCGGTACAGGGGCGGGTAGTGGGGTCAGATGACTGCCTGCTGCCTGGACCTGTTAGTGGCCAGATTGACTAGTCCCAGGAGCAGGTTTACAAGGAGGCCCTCCTCCTTCGCCGTCCCCTCCCCACCAGGTCAGTCTTTCTTTATGTGCTCTTTTGAGTAAAACAGATGATGACTAAATTAAACAAGTTAAAGAGGCGTGACAGCATCCGGTGGGGCACTTTAACCACAACAATATCAATGGAAACATAACTAACAAAACCAAAATGTAATTCCCGGGAGCGTTGATGCACCCCAGCCCCTGTGTGTCAATTGATCACGGAAGGAGTCTTTCTTTAGATTTCAACCAAACACCCCGGTGGGATTTGATTCTGGGACCCCAGAGCATGACTCTAGGTTGGCGGTTTACAGTTCAGTGACCAACACCGCGAGGCCACAGGAAGAAGCCGAGCCTTTTTTCAGATGTGCTCAAGGTATGGGTGGGATACTCCATTTCTGCGGCCAAGTGCTGACGCCAGCGTGGGACCTGTGGGGTGTCATTCTCCGCCGGCGGGAGTCTCCGTTTTGCCGGCGCCCGGGGGTTTCCCGACGGCGTGGGGCTGCCCCACAATGGGAAACCCCATTGGCCGGCCGGTGTTACGGAGACTCCCGCCGGCCGGTCGGGGCAGAAATGTGGCGGGGCGGGTAGGAGAATTTCGCCCGTGGTGTTTCATGACTGAAAAATCGGCATGAAACCTTCACCCATTCCACAACCCGTGAGGGGTGAGCATACGGCGCCGACTGAAACTCCCACGCATCGCGCATGCGCATGACTGACGACCTGCACTGGTCGCGCTGTACAACAAGGCACCGGCCCAGCGTGACCCCAACCCGCCAACTGCAACCTCACAGCCCATCTCCTGGCCACGCCCCACCAGTCTCCCCAGCCCTAGCAGAAGCCCACCCCCCCACCCCCCCGGCCAGTGGCACGGATCCCGGCCGAGTGCGGTGGTGCTAGACACAGTTGCAGCCGGCGCGTCGTCTTCCCGCACGGTTAGGACCACACGTGTCCCGCGCCGTTGGGAACTCAGCCCATCTGTGGTGGAGCATCGTGGGTGGGCTGGCCGATGACGTCGCATGGCGCGCATCACGTGATGCCAGTTTGGAGGGGGCAGAGCATGGCGGACTGGCGTCAAACTGGCGCCGGCCCCGATTTCAGAGTGGAATCCATTCTCCGCCCTATCGCCCGATCGCCGAACACGATTTAGGCGTCAGGCTACGGAGAATCCAGCCCTTAATCTATTAGTGCCCTTCACCTGCGTATCCTTTTTTCTTATCAATTTAGAGTACCAAGTTATGTTTTTTTCCAATAAGGGAAAATTTAGCGTGGCCAATCCACCTAACTGCACATCTTTGGGTTGTTGGGGTGAAACCCACGCAGCCACGGGGAGAATGAGCAAACTCCACACGGACAGTGACCCAGGGCCGGGATTCGAACCCGGGTCCTCCGCGCCGTAGGCTGGTCCTAACCACTGTGCCACGTGCCTCCCTTCCCTGCGTATCCTTAACCTTAATAATACAATTAACAATACTTGGAGAAAGTGGCCATTTACAGTGTGTGCACTCATCTTCAGCTCCCCTCTGTTTGCACTTTATGTGATTATTGCTTTTCTGATTTCCCTCTTGCTGTTGTGGAACAGAAATAATTCTGTTTCACTCTGATGCTCAGCTTCTGCTGTTGTGCTCTATCTCCAGGTCTCTCTGCTCATCTTGTTGATGTGTATTTGCAATTTCTGATGATCATCCCAGTGAGTCTCCTTTCCTTTTCCTCCTGCCTGGTTTGCACGTGATGCTTATTCCTTTTTCTTTTACTTTTTCATTTGTTTGTTCGACAGTTTGCTAATTTGACCGTTTCGGCTTAACAAATGTGTTTTACCCCTTGCTTACATACTGGGCCAAACATTTCTAGAAAAATAACTGTGAGTTCAATGGGTTAATGTTTAACCCAACAATTTGTGACAAGGAAGAGGCACTGTGTGAATTGCTACAAGTAGCTGGGTGATTTGTGCTGTCACCTCATTAGACTTCGCTTTACTGTGAAATTCTCCAGGGAAACTTAAGTCTGGTATTTAACAACATAAGGACCTTTATGACAAGATGTTCCTGCCCCTTAACCACTCCAGCCCAGAACAACTGAAACTGTGGCGTCTCATTCTGAAAGTATAGAATTGCTCCCACAGCTTTTTGTTAAATATTTTAAACACTTTAATTTTTCATACTTTTCCTTTCTGACTCTTTTACATCTCTTATTCAATTTCTCTTTCTCTCTCGGCTTCTCCTTTTAAAACATAAGAACATAAGAAACTGGTGCAGGAGCAGGCCATTAGACCCCTGGGAGACTAATCCTCCATTCAATAAGATGATTGTTGATCTCTTACGTCAGCTACATCTCTCCACAGTATCCCTATATGTCATGACTTTCTTAATCAGCAAAAATATTTCATTTTCTGTCTCAAATACAGTAAAGGATTGAGAATCCTCAGCTGTGGTGAGTTCCAAAAGCTCCCGACCCTTTGAGTGAAGAAGTTGTTCTTCATCACTGTCCGTAATGGTTAACCTCTTATCCGGGGACTATGAGCCCTAGTTCTAGACATCCCAGCCAGGGGTAGCATCCTCCCAGCATCTACCGGCATCGTCACACCCGACTCGGAATGCAATGAAGTCAGTAAATGTCACGGGATTTACCATGTTCGTTATGCCTCTCTAATGAGATCTCGCGAGGCATCGCGATCTGGATCTCGCCTTCAAGGGCCGTGATCTAGATTTGCATATTCATGTGACTAATTAGTCTCACATGAATGTGTCTACACCAAAATTATCCAAGGTGCGGGATTGAACTGCCTTGCCTTGGAGACCTCTTAGTGGCGCCATTTAGCACTGATTTCCAGGCATAACAGCACTTGGGGGGTTTCCAGATGATCAGGTGGTCAGTCTTTGGGCAGGGTAGTATCTGGGCACCGTGACAGTCCCCCTGCCAGTCTGCTACACTGGCAGCTTCACCCGGGTGCCACCTTGACAGTGCCATGCAGTTGCCAGGCTAGCAGGGGCACTGCCAGGATGACAGTGCCAAGGTGCTCAGTGGCATGATGCCTGTGTTGGAGATTGGCCAGGGGGTGCCTTGCCATTACGAGCTGGGGGCTCAAGGATTCCCTAATTAATAAGTTGCGGCATTGGGGGTGGGGGTGTTCTGGAGGCCACGGGGCGGGGGGGGGGGGGTCCTTGCCGAGACCCCCCAAAAAAAGCAACGTCCTGTTTAATAGCGGAGTCGTTCTTGGTGCTGCAAGCGCTGAAATCACCCCGCTAGATGTGCCCAAAACGAGACCCTTTTTTCCCTAATTAAATCAATCCCTTTAAAAATGTTATGCATTTCATGTCATATTGTTCCAAAACTAGGCCCGGTCTCCCCTCATAAGACTATCCCCTCAACCCAGAAATCAATCCATAGAACCTTTGTCACACTTCCATTAAGGCAATTGTATCCTTCCTCAGGTAAGGAGAAAAACTGAATACAATGCTCCTAGTAAGGTTTTACCAAGGCCCTGCACAGCTTCAATAAGGCTTCTTTACTCTTATGTCCCAATCTCTTTGTAACAAAGGTTAATTTTGATGGAAATTACGATCCTGGTAGTCTTGTATCTGATTTGACTCAAACACACCCTATTTCCTGCTCCACCGTTCCTGTCTCCTTCTCTTCCCTTAAATATTATTCTCCTGGAAGATACTGTTTTCAGATGCCGCGTTGTGCATGGGCGGGATTCTCTCAGCCTGGGGCCGGGCCGGAGAATCCCCGCGACCAGGGCGAACCACGCCACGGCGTCCTGACGCCGGGATGCGATTCTCCGCATAGCAGAGAATCGGCGGCACTGGCGCCAGCGTGGTTGGCGCGGCGTCTGTTGGGGGCCTCTCTATGTGGCCCGCCCCGCCGATTCTCGGCTCGGGATGGGCCGAGCGGCCGTCGTAAAAAAAGCCGAGTCCCGCCAGCGCCGTTCACACCTGCTCACAGCCGGCGGGACCTCGGCGTAGAAGGGTCCTGGGGTGGCCTGTGTGTGTGTGTGGGGGGGGGGGGGGGGGGGGGGGGGGTTCGACCCCGGGGGGGCCTCCGATGAGGCCTGGCCCGCGATCAGGGCACACCGATCGGAGGGCTGGCCTCTCTGGCTGGGGGCCTCCTTTCTACCGTGACGGCCCCTGTTGCCCTGCGCCATGTTGCGTCGGGGCCGGCGCGTCGAAGGGAGTCACTGCGCATGCGCGCGTTGGCGCCACTGCGCATGCGCGGACCCCGCGGATCCCAGTTCACGCCAGAATCAGCAGCTGAAGCGGCGTTTCCGACGGTGCCAACACTTAGCCTCAGGATCACAGAATCCCGCCCAAGGTGTTTCCAGCATTTTGTGACGCATGTTTTGTTTGCAGCTGAAAGATAAAGAAAATAATTTGACAAATGGGGAACAGTATGAGATACTCCATTGCAGCATGTTCGGGGAAAGACTCTTCAAGTGTTCAATTTCACCCCAAACCCTTTCATTTTGAAGGAGATATTGACCTGACTGCATCTCTGTTCTTTAAGACAAGCAATTTGTTTCATTGTTTCGGAACATCAATGTGTGATCAGGTGCCAACCAAATGCAATAACAGTAAATGGCCTTTCAGCCCTTAATAATTTTACATCGAAGTAAAATTCTGCTGGATGAAGCAGAATCTTAACCTGAGGTAATTATGCATTTATACAGTGCATCGCGTTAAACTCTCCCAAATCCTTTCAGGTTCAAATAACTCCACAGTCTTCAGTACTCAGCAGAAATACCAGAGTCATTTAATCCATCAAACTGAATTGATTGCTCATATTTTTTCCTGAAAGTATTACCAGGTTTTATTTTGAGGGTTTTAAGTATTTGATTCCAATGGTTGCAGGGTGGCAGGTCATGGGTGGGTGGCGAGCGAGGGGTAAGATGGAGCAAGTTCATTCTGGTTTGGATTGCAATCTTTTTTTCTGCAGATACGGCAAAACTAGATGGGAAAGTCAAGGATTGCATGAATAGTGCTTTTTGAAAGAAGCTGCCAAGGTTTTGGTTTCTGTTACGATGAATGCCTCCATTAATCAATAGCATTTATTCTGCATTGTAGTTCTCAATAATTGCACACTTTATAAAAGCAAATGGCAGATGTTCACGAAAGATCTAATCGAGAATACTCAAGTAAGTAATATCTATTAAAGGAATATCATTTTGTGAAGGGAATGTTGACAACAAGGTCGGGAAAAAGGAAATATCTGAGTGTCAGACACATCCTGATTTTACCCCTTGCTGCATTTCTGATTTGCTGTCATCAATGAGGTGGATTTGAATTTCCTATCCTCCTGTTTCATTTGATTATTTTTCTTTTACACTCTTTATTCCTTTTCTTGCCTCCCAACCATTAGTTTTGTAATGGAAGATTTTCTTGCTGCTTACAAATGCATAGGAGTGCGAGGCAATTGTCGAGGTTCTCTGGAATCCATTTTGACATGAGTGAGAAGAATGCTTGTAGCTGATGTGTGTGTTTCGGACCTTGTGCACTAAGTATAAAATGCCCAATGGTAAATTGCAGCCCTTTTCTCAGCTCTCTCAGTTGTTCCGTTGGACTTCAGTGCAGATAAAGATGTAAAAAGGGTTTGTGATTCATCATCGCCTGTTTTATGCTATCAGCCTGTCAGGAACTACCTCTTTGCCCCAACCCAAGCTTTGGATCACTTTGGTTTGTTACACTTTCCCACATTAGAACAATGACTGCACTTCAAAACCATTTTATTGGCAGGAAAATGATTTGGAACATCATGAAAGTTGCTATATAAATGCAAACCTTTCTTTTTAAAGAGCTTTGAGCTTTTGAAGCTATTGAAAAGCCCAGAGCAGAGATTGGTTTGAATGCGCTATTTTCGATAAGGGGAAAATGCACATAAGGATAATTTCATGCTTTGCATCATTTAGATCAGAAAATGGTGCTTTAAAATGGTTGGGCATTTAAAGTTCGGAAGGACCGAGTGGTCTACACTTGCTCCTAAGTCCTATGCTCCTATGTATTATGACAGATGATTGTAGATGTGATTTACTGAAGACTAGAATCGAAGAAGTAAGGAGTATGTACCTAATAGAAAGAACAATGCTTACTGAATATAGGAAATGGAGAACTAAATCAATTGTTAGTTCATAAAGAATAGAGAGTTCCAGGATTTAAATAGTAAAATATCTTAGTATTATCTCCTTGTAACTTGGTTGGATTAAACGGTCTTTTTGTGTTTTTTAGGGATGGCGATTGTTTCTGACTATCCTGCCTCTAACTGCTACATTTTTAATTGTTACAGCTGCTTTGGTGTTTTTTGTGAAACATCCCAACTTGCGACCCAAGTTAGAAACAGCTATTTTCCCACTTTAAGTGTGTTGAATGTGTGTTGTATGATTTTATGCAAACAAAGAGTGTAGTTATACTGCCATATCTGTATTGTGAAGTGATTTCATGCCTTGCAGTAATAGTTTGCAGAGGAGCAACATGACTGCCTGTGGGAAGATGCTCGACACTCTATACGGTAGAATGCCAATGTTGTGCGCAGTCTATTTTGTTTTAGAGGTGCTCTCGGGCAGTGCTGTCAACTAGAAATTGTTGATGAGTTACAGTTGTGATGGGATTGTTTTCGCCACGTGCATTAATTTCAATGGAAAATGCCTCACAGACAATCCAGGTAAATGTGTGCCTTGTGTATATTTATTTAGCAAACATCTATCACCATTGTGGTAACCAAGGAAATCGAACACTCATAACAATCAAAGAACACTCACTCTCACACGCTGCTTACCATTTACCAACAAGCACACAACGAAGTTAAAGCACAAATGCTTCAGCTGTGTAAATGAGTATTGAGATCACATACTCAATGAAGGTTGTTTTATTTTCAACTTAGATGTACAATCAGCCAGATCTGGATTCCCACTTGTGGCTAATGCCTAATGTACAGGAAAACATTGCTCGAGGATACACTTTATCTGCAAGGCATCTTGTAAAATGAAGCAAATCTTCTTTTAAATGTTCTGTGGGCGTGCAGTCTTCCCACTTGTGCTTTCAGGAACAAACTCACCATCCAAGAGAGTACACATGTACAGAGCCACAAAGGTTGGATTAAGTCAGAGGGTATAAATAAAGCACCGCTCGCTGTTAATCTCTCGTTTGCGAAGGTTGAATTTCTTTGGCAGCGAGGGTCCAATGTGAATTGGGTTTGTGGCTGCAGGCCACGTCACAAAGCCCCTCTCCCTCCCTGCATTTAACACAAGTTGGCAGTAAATCATTCACTTTATTGACAACATTAAGTTGGCTGCGCTGAGAAAGGGGAGGAGTTTACTCTGCTGCACTTCCTTAATGTTGAAACCAGGTGATTAAAATAGAGCAGAGAACCTGGTTCTGCATCTAACTGAACTGGGGCGGCAGGGTGGCACAGTGGTTAGCACTGCTGCCTCACAGCTCCAGGGACCCAGGTTCAATTCTGGCCTCAGGTGACTGTGTGGAGTTTGCACTTTCTCCCCGTGTTTGAGTGGGTTTCCTCTGGATGCTCCGGTTTCCTCCTGCAGTCAAAAGATGTGCAGGTTAGGTGGAGTGGCCATGCTAAATTGCCCTTTCGTGTCCAAAAGGTTTGGTGGGGTTACTGGGTTACGGGGATAGGGTGGAGGCGTGGGCTTAAGTGGGGTGCTCTTTCCAAGGGTTGGTGTAGACTCGATGGGCCAAATGACCTCCTTCTGAACTGTAAATTCTATACATTGACCAAGAACTGCTAGATGCTAACATTGGGAGCCCAAACCTGAAAGAATGTCCCCTCTGGTACCATGTTGACCCGAGTTCGATTCCCGGCTTGAGTGACTATGTGGAGTCTGCACGTTCTCCGCCTGTCTGCATGGGTTTCCTCCGGTGCTCTGGTTTCCTCCCATAAGTCCTGAAAGACGTGTTTTTTAATGAATTGGGCATTCCAAATTCTCCCTCAGTGTACCCGAACAGGCGTCAGAATGTGGCGACTAGCAGATTTTCAAAGTAACTTCATTGCAGTGTTACTGTAAGTCTACTTGTGACACTAATAAAGGTTATTATAGGACAAATCTGAGATGAAAATCCAGACTTTCTAACATTAAAACTCTGAATGCCAAAGTATCAACCAATGTGGCACTGCCAATGGTGAAAGCTGATGCAATGCTATCAATGGGAGCAGGAGGAGGATATCAGACACAGCGGATGAATTGTGAGAACTTAATCTTTCAGGGGAAAATTACCAACCATGGCAATAGGGGAATCTAGCTATTAAAATATGATGGGTTGGATTCTCCCCCAGCCACGTCATTCTCGGTGGCCTGCCATTCGCTATCAGCGGGATTCTATCTTCCTCACAATTTCAATAGGATTTCCCAAATTAGGGAGTATTCGATTCAAGGAAGAAGCATACACATTGGCCAAGAAAAACAACAGGTCTGAGGATTGGGAGCAGTTTAGAATTCAGCAAAGGAGGACCAAGGAATTGATTAAGAAGGGCAAAATAGAATACGAGAGTAAGCTTTAAAGTAACATAAAAGCTGACTGTAAAAGTTTATATCGGTACATGAAGAGGAAAAGATTGGTGAAGACAAATGTAGGTCCCTTACATTCAGAAACAAAGGAATTTATATTGGGGGCAGGGGGCAAAGAAATAGCTGGGCAATTAAATACATTCTTTGGTTCTGCCTTCACAAATGAGGACACAAATAAGATACCAGAAACGTTGGGGAACGCAGGGTTTAGTGAGAGGGAGGAACTAAAGGAGACGAATCCTAGTCGAGAAATGGTGTTGAGGAAATTTCTGGGATTGAAGGCTAATAAATCGGCAAAACCTGATAACCTACATCCCAGAGTACTTAAGGATGGTGGCTCTAGAAATAGTGGTGCATTGCTGGTCATCTTCCAAGATTCTATGGACTCTGGAACAGCTTCTACAGATTGGAAGGTGCCTAATGCAACTCTACTATTTACAATGGGAGATAGAGAGAAAACAGGGAATTATTGACCTCGGTAGTGGGGAAATTTCTAGAATTCGTTATCAAAGGTTTTACAGCAGAGCACTTTGAAAACAGTGGTGGGATCTGATAGAGTCAGCATGGATTTATGAAGAGGAAATCATGCTTGAGAATGCAACTAGTAAAATTGATAAATGGGAGCCAGTAGATGTGGTTTAGTTGGATCTACAGAAGGCTTTCGCCAATGCCCCACATAAGAGATTAGCGTGTAAAATTAAAGAGCATGTGATTAGGGGCAGTGAATTGAAATGGATAGAAAACTGGTTGACAGATTAGGAAATAAAGGGAAGGAACAAACCGATCTTTTTTCAATTGGCAGGCAGTGATTAGTGGGGTACTGCAAGGATTGGTGCTGGGACCCCAGCTTTTCACAATATATATTAATGATTTAGATGAGGGAACAAAATGTAATATCTCCAAGTTTACAGATGATAGAAGTTGGGTGGGAGGGTGAGCTGTGAGGAGATCCTTCAATATGATTTGGACAAGTTGAGTGAGTGGGCAAATGAATGGCAGATGCCGTATAATTTGGATAAATGTGAGGTTATCCACTTTTGTCGCAAAAATGAGACAGCAGGTTATTATCTGAATGAGCATACGTTAGGAGAGGGGAATGTACAAGACCTGGGTGTCCTCATACACCAGCCGCTGAAATTAACATGCAGGTGCAGCAGGCAGTAAAGAAGGAAAATGGTATGTTGGTCTTCTTAGCGAAAGGATTATTAATAATAATAAGCTTTATTAGTGTCACAAGTATGCTTACATTAACACTACAATGAAGTTACTGTGAAAATCCCCTTAGCGTACAGGAGCGGCGGTATCTTGCTGCAACTATACACACCTGGAATATTGTGTGTAGTTTTGGTCTTCTTATCTGAGGAAGGATGTTCTTGCTCTAGAGGGAACGCAGCGATTCCTGGCTGATTCCTGAGATGGCAGGACAGAAGTATGAGGAGCGATTGAGTCGGTTAGGACTGTATTCACTGGAGTTCAGAAGAATGAGGGGGGGGGGGGGGGGTTCTCATAGGTACCTATAAAATTCTAACAGGATTAGACAGGGTAGATGGAAGAAGAACATTACTGATGGTGGGGGTGTCCAGAACCAGCGGTCACAGACTAAGGATAGAGGGTAGACCATTTAGGACAGAGATGAGGAGAAATTCCATTACCCATTACCGCAGAAAATAGTTGAGTCCAAAATGTTGTATGTTTTCAAGAAGCAGTTAGTTATAGCACTTGGGGCAAAGGGGATCAAAGGATATGGGGGGATAGGGGGATTAGGCTATTGAGTTGGATGATCAGCCATGATCATAATGAATGGCAGAGTGGGCTCGAAGGCCGAATGGCCTTCTCCTGGCTCCTACTTTCTATGTTTCTATTCCTTCCTTTCGCTGGGTCAAAATCCTGGAACTCCCTCCCTAATAGCATCATGGGTTTACTTACATCACATGGACTGCAGTGGTTCAAGAAGGCAACCTACCACCATCTTCTCAAGGGCAGTTAGGAATGAGCAACAATGGTGGCCTAGCCAACGACACCCTCATTCTGTGAAACCTCCTCTTTACTGGAGAAGGGTGATCTTAGAAAGTTCTTGGATACTGCTGCTGGACGTTTAACTCCTTCAATAGATTTTCATTGAACTGGTACATCCAATGCTGAAGGTTATGCATTTAGAATGGAAAGTGTAGCATGTTATAATGTGCTCTGCTGATGGGCTATCAGCTTTCTTGCTGATTTACAGATTATGGGTTGGATTCTCTGGCCTCCTCGCCGCATGTTTCCCGGCGGCAGGATTCTCTGCTCCCGCAGCTGTCGATGAGAATTCCCCTTGAAGCTACCCCATGCTATCAGCGATCCCACAGGCAGGGGTGCACTGCCTCCGCCAGCGAACAGCCATCTCTATTTAGTGTCAGGAGAATTTTGGGTGCGATCGAATGGCCTTGTCGTGCCCGACCTGGAGAACAACGGACCAGGTGTAACAGTACTTGGGGAGAGGGGGTTGTACCTCTTGGCCATCAGAGGCCCTGGGTGGCTGGGCTCTGAACAGGGTGGTACTCTGACACTCCCGCTGCAACCTGGGCACCTTGGCATTGCCAGCCTGGCATCTTGGCACTGCCACTACGGAAGGGACACTGCCAGGGTGCCAGGCTGACACTGCCAAGGTGCCTGGGTGGCAGCGTTGCCCATGCTGGGGATCAGGCCCCGGATACCCTGCCCTTATGAGATGGGATGAGGGGGATGGCTCGAGGATCTCCCAACAGGTAGGCTGGGGTGTTGGGGTGTCCAAAGGCGACAATGGGGAGTCGAGAAATCGTCCCGAACTCTTCCCGACGAGCTGAGCTGGTCAATGCAAGAAATGAAAATGAGTGCGGCCTCAGTGAGGCGTTCCTCGCTGAGGCCCAAACAAATGAGTCCCGTTTGATATTCATTCTCGGCATTTCAGGCGCTGCGAAACATGGCCAAAATTTTTAATGAACTCCTTCACATTAAAATGTATTTAGTATGTGTCAGTATGCTGTATTTTGGATGCTTCCTGTTTATATAGGCTTATTATATCACTTTTGTGTTCTGTTACACATTTGTCATTGTCAGAGTCTGCCTATTGTCGCCTCTCATTGGTCTGTCCAGGTGCTAGCTAAAAACTATAAGAAGTGTCATGTTATAAGCTTGAGTCTTTTAAGACTCTCCAACATTGGCAGGTATACTTATGAAAGAATTGCTGAAGCCATTGCTGAGGTTTAAGTGTTCAGCATTGTGAAATGGGCACAGAACATATGGTGATAAATAAACATTGCACCTTAACAGAATGCTGACAAAGAACATTGTTGGTTTAGTGGTCGGATGAAGTATTCTGCCCTGTTAGTTTCCATGAACATTGTAAAGCATCAGAGACTGAATAGGAAATTTACTCTGACACATAAATGTGCAGTATCTGTTTATACGCCTTCAAAAATGAAGGTGTTCATGGAATGAACACTGTCCCTGGCCCTTATGCAATCTATAATGTAGGAAACCGTATGATTTTGGTTTGACTGCATGAAAGGACCACTCACCTTCTCGATGTTTGCTTGCAAAATAAGCCGTTTCGCGATCAAAAACTACAACCATTTAATATTTCAACCCTACATTATATGTATACAGTCTTATCTTCAACTAAGGAACCACATTGCTGATTCACAAATCCTGGTGTATGATTGGTACATTTACATTGAAGTAAAGAAGAATGTAGAGTGGTGACAGGGAGGCAGCACAATTTTTGAAGATTTGACTGAGCAGAATACCAGCTTCAACTCCTCAAGTGAGGCAGAAGAGAGAGCTGGCCTGAAAGTGAAGTAACTATAAAGACTCACTGTGCGAAAGGGTTCGGCAGCTTTGTTGGGATCCTACACGCATTACACCTTCGCTCTGGGATAGTAACTCATTCCAGGAGGAAGGCATTGGGTCCTGGAAGAATCGTTCAAATCTTGGACAGCTTGATCAGTCATAGTCTAATTGCAGCAAAGTTTAAGCAGGATCAGAAACAAAAAGGCAGCTATTCTCGCTGGAAGGCAAAACGGCACGCTGGAAAACATATTGGGTGTGATCTAACCAAAAAGAAAACAGAGTCCATTCTGGGCAGGAATTAAGGGATCATTCCCGGCATTACAAGCAGCAGGAACCACCCCAATGTCTAACGGCACTCTTTTTCTTTGGTGACCCAGCGGGGAACAGCCCCCCCCCCCCCCTCCCCCAAGGCAGCACTTAGTCACATTTCCTTATTTTTAAATGACACCTCAATTTCTCGACCACCCAACGTGACCCCCCGGGTCTCCCCAATGTCCCAACCCACTATAAGGTGTTCTCGCCCCCCTTCCCACACCCCACTTTTCATGGGCAGGGCACTCCAGGCCCAATACCTACATGGGCACAATGCCAGACTGCCAGGCTGGCAATGCACCTGGGCACCCTGGCAGTGTCAGGATGGCCTTTGGGCTGCACAAGCAATGCCAGGATGCTGCCCTGCCTGGAGGCCTACCAACCAGGGGACTCCGACACTCTGGGAGACCCCCCCCCCCCCCCCCGACAAGTGCTGCAAAGGGATTAGATCCCAAAACCTCGGGTAGATCAGGTGAGATTTGCCAAATACTGATCTTGCCCCCAATGGGCAGGATCCAGATCGCAACGTCTTGCGAAATCCAGTTAGATCTTGCTAAGGGAGGCCAACCGGGTAGATACCGAAGACGCCACCCGGGCATCTGCAGGCTGTGTTGTGCCCCGGTTCGGGCGGGACATGGCCGATAGATCGCGGCCATCATTTTTATTTAAAAAAAAATAAAATTTAGAGTGCCCAATTAATTTTTCTCAATCAAGGGGCAATTTAGCGTGGCCAATCCACCTACCCTGCACATCTTTGTGTTGTGGGGGCGAAACCCACGCAAACACGGGGAGAATGTGCAAACTCCACACGGACAGTGAGCCAGAGCCGTGATCGAACCTGGGACCTCGATGTCGTGAGTCAGCAATGCTAACCACTGCTACACCGTGCTGCCCGTTCAATCATAGCTGATACGTTTCTCATCCCCACTCTCCTACCTTCTCCCCATAACCCTGATTTCCTTATTCATCAACAACCTACCTTTCTCTGTCTTAAAGACACCCAGTGACTGGCCTCCAAAGAGAAAATGCTGGAAAATCTCAGCAGGTCTGGCAGCGTCTGTGGGGAGAGAAAAGAGCTAACGTTTTGAGTCCAGATGACCCTTTGTCAAAGCTTTGTCAGCTTTGACAAAGGGTAATTTGATGCACCCTCATACTCAGAAAATGAAGAAGTATTTCTTCCAAACGATCCAATTTTGGGCTGCTCTAAATTTATTTGACCTTAATGTTTTCAGTTTGTGCAGAAAAATATTAGTGAAAACTGCATTTTTTCTGAAGCTACTGTTAACAATGTTAATCTTGTGATCCTTTCACTTTTGTATATTAATTTTATCTGCTTTTTATATTTTCAGGAGAACAGCAAGGTATGCAGAGTTTGTCTGAGATGGTTACCTTTCTGTGGTTTATGTACCACAGAACCCGAGATCGCATCTGAATACAAATGGCCGACATTCATTCAGTGAGCTGTACCCAACAACATTTAACCTCCACGGCCACGCATCCCCACCTTTGTATCCTCCTTCAGTCCTACAGCTCTCCAAAATCCCTGTTCCTTTAATTCTGGCCTTTAGCACATCCCTGAATTCATCACCCCAGCCTGTGGCTGCCTCGGCCTAAAACTCTGCAATTCCCTCCTTAAACCTCTCTGCCTCCAAGCCTTTAAAATCTTCCTTTAAGATTTGCCCTCGGCCCCACCTTTTTAACCAAACCTCTGGTTATCTGTCCTGATATCTCCTTGTGTGTCATGTTTTTCTTTGAGACCGTTGAAACATTTCATAATGTCAAATGTAAAGTTGTTGTTGAATGAGTTTTGGTTGTGAGAGGAATGTGGGAGGAGCTTAAATTTCAGGCCTGGGCTAACTCTCCGACCCTACACAGCGCTGGTCCACATCCCGTGATGAACAGATGGAAGATGATGCAGAATGGCCTCTGATAGGACAAGATTGGGAAGCTCTTGACCACTTATTGAAAAGTGGCTGGAGGGAGTTTTGGTCAGTTGTAGTTGGAGCAAGGGCCTCAGAGGTAGGTGGGAGGGAGGGTGGTGGTAGTTTGCCGGGGGCGGGGGGGGGGGGGGGGGGGGGAATGGGTGCTGGCCCAGACTCCAAAGCAGAGTAGGTTACAATTTTCCAAAGGAGCCCTGCGTCCCCTTCCGGCCCTTTAAATGGAATTACAACATTGACATTGGAGAATCCCTCCGATCTGCATGACAAATGCAGCTGGGCTGCTTCCTCACTCAGTTCCCAGTTAACATTTAATCAGACCCCATTGACACAATAAGCTCTGATGTGCCTAATTTCATGAGGCTTCCGCCTGCCTCATCCTGAGTTTTTCACCCACTTACAGTAGATAAACTGCTCAGGTTTAAGTAGCCATATTGCAATTGGTTTCTACAGAGCGGCTAGGATGCATTATTATTAGCTTGGTGATCGCCCCTATCCTTCCCAATCTACATTAGCAAGTTACTGTTCTTGCCATTCCCGCTTTAGGTAAAGTAAGCTTCCGGTGTTTCTGACAGTCTTTCCAGCTTGTGTTGCTTGATTGAAGGTATGTATAGCTATTAAGATATCATGGCTGTGTTTACCTTCATAGGAATATCGACACAGGAGTAGACCATTCAGCCCAGTAAACCTGCTCTACCATTCAATAAAATCATGTCTAATCAAACACTCCGATGTCTTTTACATCCATTATCTCCATAATCCTTTATTGTTAATCAGAAATCTATCAATCTCTGCTTTAAACATACTCAATGACAGCTTCCACAGCATTCCAGGAAATACAGGTCCAGTTTGCCCAATCTCTCTTCATAAGGTAGTCCTGCCATCCTCAGAAAAAATTCTGGTGAATCGTCATTGAACTCCCTTTGTGGCAATAATATCCTTTCTGAGGTAAGGGGACTAAAATTGCACACAGAACCTCAGGTGCAGTCTAAGCTTCTATACAGCTGACGCAAGACCTCAACACTCCTGTTCTCAGATCCTCTTGTGATAAAGTCTAACATTCCCTTAGCCTTCCTAATAGTTTGCTGCACCTGCATGCTGGCCTTCAGTGACTTATGGACAAGGACACCCAGGTCCCTTTGTACATCTACACTTTCTAATTTCTTACCATTTAGGAAATATTCAGCACAATTGTTCCTTCGATCAGGGTGGATTACCTCACATTTTTCCACATTACTTTCCATCTGCCATGTTCCTGCCCACTCCCTACATTTGTCCAAATCCTCCTGTAGCAGCCTTACATCTTCCTCACGGCACACATTCCCACCTAGCTTTGTATCATCCACAAACCTGGAAATATTACGTTTGGTCCTCACATCCAAATTGTTGTTGGAAATTGTGAACAACTGTGGGCCAAGTACTGATCCTTGTGGTATTGCGTAGCCATCGCCTGCCAGGTCTGTTTAAACGAGCCACAATCCCTTTGACAGCGATTTTGTAAATTCAACAAAAGAAAAAAAAACTCAGTAAAATACATTCTCAAAAAGGATATGTTTCGGATCAGTCTTTTGAAGGACCTGGGATGTGTCAGTTCTTCATTTGTCCTGATTCTGTATTTGACTTTCAGGGACCGATCGACTTTTTGGGATATAACTACACACATTGATTGTCATCACAGAAATAATTGCATGGAATTTAATTCGTAAACACCAACAAAAATACCAGAACCCATGTAACAGAAGCAACCCTGATGTATTCAGTCATTAGAAAGCAATGGTTCTGGATATAATTCATACAATAGAGAATGAATAGAGTAAAACAATAAGAAACACACAGGTGAAAATGATGTGTCTTCATGTAACTCTATCTCAGGACAACTGGGACATTAAATGCTGGCCTAAATGAGTATTCCAGCAGTTGAGAATGAAGAAAAACAATTTGGAAAGGGAATTTAACTGTTCCATAATAACGTTATCTTTTTGTTGCTTTGATGCGATCCAGCCTCATGCATTTGTTACAACAAAGGAACGTGCGATGACTCCAAAGACCTTTGGACCAGTTAAATAATCTACACACTATCAAAGCACAGCACACTTCCACAGTTAACTCTTGATGTCTCATGAGTCACTGTAATATACAGCTGTGGTGGACCTAAATAAAAAGGTGTCAAATATCACGGGATCTGGTTAACAAGGAACAGGCTGACTGGAAACGTATACTTTACCAACTGTGACTGAACACAGCAACTTTTTATCTCCACTCGGAGCCGGGAATCTCAAACTCGGCCTTTCCTGCTTTTCTACAGCATATCATTAACTGCAGCAGATGGCATTGTTTTGTTAAAAACATCAAGTATCGACCTGGCATAATTACAAATGAAGATCTGGCTCCTGGTAAGCTTTTCTTCATAACACACTATAATAAATGGTGTAGAAAAGAAAGGGCTGGAAAATCATTGCAAAGTTAATTGTGAAAATAGGACAAAGGATCACAGGATCAAACTAGTAAAAGACAAATTCTGGACTGATTCCTGGACGTTCTTCACATAAAGAGTGATTCAATCCATGGAACAAACTTCGAGATAGAGTGGTGGAGACACCGATCCTTCGGCGATGTCCCTCAATTTGCTGTCCTCCAGGGTGAAGAGGGATGAACTGGCTCCCGTCTTTATTCAATCCCCTCAATTAGTCGCAACAAGATACATTTAAAAATGATCCCTTTCTTTGTGGGTACCTTTCCCAAGTCCAAATGTGAGCATGTTTTTAAAATGAACCAAGTTAACCAGCCTTCCTTGAGTCAAAGAAAGAGTGAGTTTATTAGTTGCGGAAGAAAATAATAAAAACACAACTTATATCCACACAGATTAGAAATGAGAAGTGGGTCCAAAAATAAAAGTTAGAAAGATAGACGACCCAGTCTTTGGTTTGTGTGTGAGGAGTAAATGGTGAAATGTTGCGGCCATGAAGTTGGTTGATTGCGGTAACAGTTGGGCAGTTGGTTTGGAGATTCTTGGTTCTACAGGTTAGCTGAAAGGAGTTGTCATATTTCCTTTTTGACTTTCCACCTGCGATGCCAAGGCATACAAGACTGCAGGACAAGTGCTAGAAAAATGGGATTAAAATAGTGAGGTGGTTGTTTTTGATAGATACGAGGACTGAAGGGCCTTTTCCGTGCTGTAGACTTCTATGACTCTATAACTGTTGCTTTGTTGACTTGCTTCCAACCATTAGAGCGAGACCTTTTACCTGCAAACAGCAGGGATGTCTTATCGATGTTCTTCAGTCAGGACCTACACAGAACATATTAGCATAGTAGAGTTAGGAAACTAGACGAGCACACAGATACTAGGGTTGCAGTTGATTTTTAACCCATTTTCTCATACATTCCACAAAGGGGATAACCAGAAGCATATCTGGGATAGAACTTACAGGATATGGTTTCTGTTAAGATGGTAATCAGCTTCCATTATCTCCACAGGAGATTATAGTTCAGTTTTTTGCATTGCATCTCTTCCTTTGAATTGTCTCTGTCTGAAACAGGGTGCAACTTTCTGTTGTATCTCTTGGGAATGAGTACAATTCAAACAGGATTTCCAGCAAATGGTTACTTTACAGTCTCAGCCTATTTTTCTTACTATGTCCTTTTTTAGAAAACACAGGTATTATTTAAAAGCTCAATATATCTGTGTGTAATTCAGGGCAGTGTTCCGTTGTCATGACAATATATGTAAGGATGCAGCAAGAAGGGGAACATTGGGGTCCTTTTGGATTGATGAACTAAGATGGTGGGCGTGATGTAACGGCCGCATCACGCCCGGCTGGGGATGAGACACAGCCGGTAAACCTTGCGAGAGGCCTCTCGTGAGATTTACCCAGTTCGCCACGCCTCACAATATTTAACGGAATCCCTCGAGACGTCGCAATCTCGATCCCGCCCACAATGGGTGGAACCTAAATTTGCATATTTAAGTGTGCAGTTAGGCACACTTAAATATGGCTCCGCCAGAGCTAACCAATTCCCGGGATTTAATGGCCTAACCAAGGAGACACTAGCTGGACGCCCTTTAGCACTGGTCTCCACAAATGGGGACCAGGTAGAACGGCAGGGAAGCGCCTCTGGGCAGGGAAGCGCCCTGGCACTGCTGATGCCACCCAGGCACCTAGGCACTGCCAGCATGGCAGTTCCCCCTGGCACCCTTGTGTAAGGCAATACATGTAAAAATTATTTCTTTGTATGAATAATTCAACTGAAACTGATGGCAGGCTACCAAAGGGATCTTGGGCTGCATGCCGAGAGGCAGCAGGGCAAGTGGATATGGTTGTTAAGAAGGCAAATAGGATACTTGACTTTATTAGCTGAGGCATAGAATATAAGAGCTGGGAGGCGATGATGGAGCTGCATATCATACTTGTTTGGCCACAGCTAGAGTACTGTGTGTAGTTCGAGTTGCCACAATGTAGGGAGGATGTGATTGCACTTGAGAGGGTGCAGAGGAGATTCACCAGGATTTTGCCTGGGCTGGTTACGTTTCAGTTATGAAGAGAGGCTGGTTCGGCTGGGATTGTTTTCCTTTGAGTCAAGAAGGCCCGATTGAGGTGTACAAAATTATGAGGGCGCAGTCAGAAGTCTGGTTTGTTTGGAGTCACTAGCTTTCGGAGCAAAGACCCGCACATAAAGTATCATCTTGCATCACTGACTTTGTCTTCTTATGAGTTTGTGGAACCCACCTCTTCACTCACCTGAGGAAGGAGCTGCATTCTGAAAGCTAGTGTCTCCAAACAAACCTGTTGGACTTTAACCTGGTGTCGTAAGACTTCTTATTATGCCCACCCCAGTCCGGCATCTCCACATCAAAATTATGAGGGACATCGCAGGGGTATGTCGGAGGGAACATTCTCCTTCAGTAGCGGGGTCAATAACCAGGGGCATAGATTTAAGATAAGGGGCAGAAGATTTAGAGGGGATTTTAGGAAAACCCTTTTCATGCAGAGGGTGTTGGGAATCTGGACCTCACTGCTTGGAAGGGTGGTAGAGGCAGGAACCCTCATAACATTTAAGAAGCATTTTGATGAGCGCGTGAAATGCCACAGCATACAAGGCTATGGGTCACGCGCTGGAAAATGGGATTCGAATAGATAGGTGCATAATGACCGGTGTAGACAGGATGGACCAAAGAGCCTATTTCTGTGCTGTAAAGCTCTATGGCTCAGTGAAAAAGAATAATATGTTATGTGTGAAATTGCTATGGATTGAGGATTTAGGCTACTTCCCATTTCCTACGAGTGCCAATCCAAAAGAACCAGTGGACGGTATCTATTTAGATTTCCAAAATGCCTTTGACAAGGTGCCATATGGGAGGCTGTTAAATAAGTTAAGAGCCCATGGTGTTAAGGGTAAGATACTGGCATGGATTGGCTGACTGGCAGCAGGCAGAGAGTGGGTATAAAGGGGTATCTTTCAGGATGGCGGCCAGTGACTAGTGGCATGCCTCAGGGTCGGTGGTGGGACCACAACTTTTCATAATATACATTAACAATCTACAAGAAAGATCTGAGGGCACTGTTGCTAAGTTTGCAGATGGTACAAAGATATGCAGAGGGACAGGTACTATTGAGGAAGCAGGAGGGCAGCAGAAGGACTTGGACAGGCTAGCAGAGTGGGGAAAGAAGTGGCAGATGGAATACAATGTGGAAAAGTGTGAGGTTACGCGCTTTGGTAGGAACAATGGAGGCAAAGGCTATTTTCTAAATGGGAAAATGCTTAGGAATGCACAAAGGGACTTTGGAGTCCTCGTTCAAGATTCTCTTATGGTTAATGTGCAGGTTCAGTCGACAGTTAGGAAGGTAAATGCAATGTTTGCATTCATATCACGAGGGCTGTAATACCAGAGCAAGAATGTACTCCTGAGGATGTATAAAGCTCTGGTCAGACCCCATTTGGAGTATTGTGAGCAGTTTTGGGCCCTGTATTTAAAGGAGGATGTGCTGGCCTTGGAAAGGATCCAGAGGTGGTTCACAAGAATAATTCCTGGAATGAAGAGCTTGTCATATGAGGAGCGGTTGAGGACTCTGGGTCTGTACTCATTGGAGTTTAGAAGGATGAGGGGGGTCTCATTGAAACATACAAGTTACTGGGAGGCCTAGACAGAGTGGATGTGGAGAGGGTGTTTCCGCTTGTAGGAGAAACTAGAACCCAAGGGCACAGCCTCAAACTGAAGGGACGATCATTTAAAACTAAGATGAGGAGGAATTTCTTTAGCCAGAGCGTGGTGAATCTGTGAAACTCATTGCCACAGAAGGCTGTGGGGGCCAAGTCACTGAGTGTCTTTAAGGCAGAGATGGTTAGGTTCTTAATTAATATGGGGATCAGGGGTTATGGGGAGAAAGCAGATGATTGGGGATGAGAAATGTGTCAGCCATGATTGAATGGTGGAGCAGACCCGATGGGCTGAATGGCCTAATTCTGCTCCGATATCTTATGATCTTACGAAACGCCAGCTCAGTTGACAAAACTCTCACCACTAAGTCACAAGGCTGTGAGTTCAAGTCACCATCCTGCTTATTTTCTAAGGTGTCCATAAACAATTCCATGGTATTACTTCATCGGAGAGTGGGTGATTCAATATTTATTCCTCAGTCAACATCACAAAGCAGATTATTTGGTCATTGTCACATTACCGCTTGCAGTTTGCATATTGGCTCTGTCCTCTACATTGCAACAGTAACTGCACTTCAAAAAGCAGCTCTTTGGTCACAACGTGCTTTGGGACATTTTGAGGTTGTGAAATACGCTATATAAATGCAGAGGTGTTTTCTATATACAAGTCAAGTCTGTAATTATAAGTAGGGTGGGATTTGGGATTTGATTACAAAGCCTTTGCATATAGTTTTAGTTGAATGTAACTGTCTCTCTCTCAAACACAATCCACTTCAGTTTGGAAAATGTAAAGATCAAAAATGCCGTGGTACATTACTAAATCAGAAATGTTCTTGTGGAATCTAAGAATTATGAACTGGGATTAAGTTTGTCCTTCAAATTAGATCATTAAAATGGATTTTGCCCTTTTATAACCAAAGAGCAATTCAACTCATATAAACCATGAAATGTTCACTTATTATTGTGCTGCGAATGATGTATTGTTTTGAAATGATTTAGATTTATGAACAATAAATTATACAGATTTTTATTTTTATTACCAAAATGCTGAGGTCACATGCTGTTAAAGGCCCAATTCCAATTGAGTTTGTTGAAAGGCACTGACCTTGGACACAACAGCAAACTAAGCTCAAGACTTTAACATGTGTCTCTGCGGTGACTATAAATTGACAATGAACACGACTTCGAGGTTAGATCATTATCCTTTACCACGCATCGAGGATCTGTATGCAACATTGGCCGGTGGCTGTACATTTACAAAATTGGTCATGAGCAACGTTTATCTACAGCTGGACCTCAATAAATCACCACGACAGTATGTGACGAGCAATCCGCACAAGGAACTCTATGAGCATACCCGGCTTCTGTTCGGATTACACTCCACGTGCGCAGTGTTCCCCTACATCATAAAGAACATCCTGCGTGGATTGCCACGTGTTGCAGTTTACTTGGACGATGTGCTGGTCACGGGGACCATAGAGCAAGAACATTTGCAGAACCTCAAGGCGGTATTGATGCCTGGCATTTTATCTTCCTACTTGGAAATGGAAACGCGGACCTCTGAGGTCTTGAGCGCCAATCAGTTGCCTCCCGTCGAACGTTCGCCATGCCGTTCCTGCCGCAGACATCATTCACCAGAACGGTACTCAGCAACCGATTGGGCGCAACAGCTCAATGATGAATTGCCACGGCCATAAGGAATCCGATGTCCTCTGCCTGCTCCTCCTTCTCCACCTCATCGGTCATCAGGGGGAGCTTTCAACTTTGAGGGGTGGGGAACGTAATTGCCCTCAGGGGGCCTACGGGATGGGAATGATTATCTTCGCTCGGGGTGGGGATCTCAACTGACCTCCGGATAAAAGGTCGACCAGAAAGAAACCCGGTAGGGATCTATCGGGCTGTGTATACAGTACACTGTAAATAAAAACGTTGTTTCTTTGCTTTATTCAGTGTGAACATCCCGTGTTCTTATTAAAGGTGCGTCACCTAATGGCACCCCCAGCTTTGACAACCACAGGACATGATGCAGTTGTGTACAATGTAGGCAGGCCAAACGAAGAGAAGAATGGAATTGTACAACAAATCCACTGACATTAATATCCAGAAGTCCTTATTTGCATTGCTGAAAGCTCACTGCATAAGCTGTCGGGGAACTCAACATGAAGTCTTGGACTGTGTAACACTAATGGGACAGCTGGGTTTTGAAAGCAGCTCTCATAGTAGGCGGCACAGTTTACTAAATTCAAGCAACTCAAGAAACAACTTGACAAACGTCAGTTCAGCAATCGCTGTCACAGATTCAGTCTCCAGTGCGAATATATTAGCATCAGGAATCACATTGACATGAACAGTTGGACTCTCCTGAATGTAATCAAATGTAAAGGAAATTTTCATTGGAGCTGTCAACACCGAACGGCAAAGCTCTGAATCATTATAACCTTTCTCTTCAATGTTTGGGGAATTACATTTCCTTTTTAAACAATTTCAGGCTAGTTATCACAATGTGACATTTTCTGCGCAGAATGTTAACATTGACGCCATCCATCAACGCACAACATTCTCTCAGAATGTTACCTGACAATAATTTGCATTTTAAAAATGCTACAGTAGCTGCCCTAATATGACGTTCTTTGTGCAGAATTGTATTGTTGTACATCACAGTCACACAGAATGCTACTAACCTCATGCTCCTTCTCTCTCCTGCCCTGCATTTCAGGGTTTTGAAAATGAGATGTAGATCAGGTTCAGGGAATCAACCTCTGTTCTTCACATGCTCCGAAACTGCAACATCAGGCTAAAGGCTTTGTGCTTTTATTTTATTCCCAGACTTATCTACAGCTATTGTGACGGGATTGTAAAGGTTCACACTTTTCCCAATCCAACCATCCTGCGAGAGAATTATCACAAACACAAGACACATGATGGCGGAACCGCATCATAGCAAGATATTCATTGCTGCCTGAGATGGATGAAGGTTTTCCAATGGCCAACCACCACGAAGAGCAATCAATTGAAAGCGAGAAAGTGAAAATTTAGGATTTCTTGCAGATTTATAAGGTTCTGGCCATCTTCAATTGGCATTGCTGGTTTCTTCATGGTGTGGCAAGATGCAGCTAAATATAGCACAGCAATTGCGATGTCCTTCACATTGGAATAGGCATCCAGTATTGGTGCTCGCACCCGCAAAATACGTATTAATTCACCGTGGCGTTTGGGACAATGTGAGGCTGGAGCAACGTGGTGACTCAAAGCCCCACTCTACTGCAACTCAGGTGGTGAAACAGGGTCCAAAATCCTTCCGCCCGCCTTATCCTTTGGCTGGCCAGTGATTGGGAGGGGGTGTGGGAAGTTGTTACATATGGTTTGCAAAAATCACACATGTAGAAAGGGCAATTGATGAGACAGGCTGGATGAGGAAGTTCAGATCCTCTAATATGTACTGTCAATGCAATTCGACTTAGTGACAAATGCAGTCCTATTCGAGCATGTGCACTAAAACCTCAACGATAGGTTGACCAAATATTTCAGCAGCCACTGCTAACCCTGTGGACATCAGACTGGAAATGTGATGTGAATATTACTGTTTCCCTCTTGATGGGCAGTATTGGAGTGATGTTTCTGGGCTGCACCTGAATAACTCATAAAGCTAATGGCCAATCATCATCAAATATTGGTTAATGTTTTGAGAACTGCGCAGTGTGTGCACACTGATATACACAAATATGGTATTGCTATGCTGTTTCTAGGAGACCATCTTGTAACCTTCAACACTCGTATTTACATGGGAGATGGTTGTTTAAAAAATAGGGATCCTCCTCTGTGTTTAAAAAAAGCATTTCAACAACATACAGAGAAATCCTTTTTTGATTATTTGACACTAATGCGTGTTTTAGCGAGGAGAAACAAAATGCACATAATTAGAACCTCAGTTTCTCCAGAAACACAGCGAAAAGACTTATTGTTTCTTTCTGAAGTGAAGTGCTTGTTAATTTAAGAATTAAGATTTATGAAGTAAAGGGGATCTGGCAACGTATTCTGGGAGCTGCCCAGGCTGCAGCTCTCACAAATCAGAATGCAAAGTTCTGCAGAGAAATAGCGCGTTCTCAGAATAGCACTTCAGCCTCAAACATGTTTCTCTTAATTCAGAAATCTTATGCTTATTGAGACAAATCTTACTGTTGGCATCTTGACTTGCTGTGGATGCACCTTGCTTTTGTGGAGAGAAGTGTTAATGTCACCAGCACGATCTCGTCTGGGCAAAACACAGCACATGGCTCGGAACAGATGGCTGGATCTGTGAGTGCATTGTTGAAATATATCCTGCTGCAACCAGGCTAGGTCTCCTATTTGAGTTCTTTGTCTGCCACCCAGTGACGGAAGTTTAAAAAAATGGAGAGGGCTCAAAAGGCTCTGCATAGAAAGTCCAGAGAGGAGGCTGTGGAAATTTGTTGCCACCTGATTATGAGTACAGGAGGTGAGATGTGGCAGCACAGTAGAATTGTGGATAACACAATTGCTTCACAGCTCCAGGGTCCCAGGTTCGATTCCGGCTTGGGTCACTGTCTGTGCGGAGTCTGCACATCCTCCCCGTGTGTGCGTGGGTTTCCTCCAGGTGCTCCGGTTTCCTCCCACAGTCCAAAGATGTGCAGGTTAGGTGGATTGGCCATGATAAATTGCCCTTAGTGTCCAAAATTGCCCTTAGTGTTGGGTGGAGTTACTGGGTTATGGGGATAGGGTGGAGGTGTTGACCTTGGGTAGGGTGCTCTTTCCAAGAGCCGGTGCAGACTCGATGGGCTGAATGGCCTCCTTCTGCACTGTAAATTCTATGAATTCTATGAATATCTAATAGTATTAGATGTAAAAATCTTTAGCATCACAAGTTGTATTTTAAAGGAACTAAAAGGTCTGTATTACATCTCCTTGAAACATATCAAAAATGAATTGCTTTTTGAAGTGCAGCCAATATTTGCAAAGGCAGCAGCCACTTGGCAGTAAGCAAGCTCCCTTAAACATTGCTGTAAAAAATTGCCACTTAATTGGTCACCACCAGCCACCAGTGATGTTTGCTCAAAGAGGCATGTTGCCTCGGGATAATCCCCTGCCCTCGACTCAGGAAGCCCAAGGCTGACTGACATTGGGTCTCCTCTCATGTGACCTATTGCTGCATGTCGAGCTTTGGCAGGCAGCTCGTCCATTCTGGTATTCACCAAGGAGAGGGACATGACGAATGTTGAAGCTAGGGATGGATGTTTAAATACTCTCGGTCAAGTCGGCATAAGGAAGAGGGAAGTTCTGGATATTTTAAAAGGCATTAAGGTGGACAAGTCCCCAGGTCCAGATGGGATCTATCCCAGGTTACTGAGGGAAGTGAGGGACGAAATACCTGGGGCCTTAACAGATATCTTTACAGCACCCTTGAGCACGGGTGAGGTCCCGGAGGACTGGAGAATTGCTAATGTTGTCCATTTGTTTAAGAAGGGTAGCAGGGATAATCCAGGGAATTATAGACCTGTGAGCTTGACGTCAGTGGTAGGCAAACTGTTGGAGAAGATACTGAGGGACAGGATCGAATCACATTTGGAAGAAAATAGACTTATCGGTGATAGGCAGCATGGTTTTGTGCAGGGAAGGACATGTCTTACAAACCTAATAGAATTCTTTGAGGAAGTGACAAAGTTAATTGATGAGGGAAGGGCTGTAGATGTCATATACATGGACTTCAGTAAGGCATTTGATAAAGTTTCCCATGGCAGGTTGATGGAAAAAGTGAAGTTGTATGGGGTTCAGGGTGTACTAGCTGGATGGATAAAGAACTGGTTGGGCAATAGGAGACAGAGAGTAGTGGTGGAAGGGAGTGCCTCAAAATGGAGAAAGGTGACTAGTGGTGTTCCACAGGGATCCGTGCTCGGACCACTGTTTTTTGTGACATACATAAATTATCTGGACGAAGGTATAGGTGGTCTGATTAGCAAGTTTGCAGATGATACTAAGATTGGTGGAGTTGCAGATAGCGAGGAGGACTGTTAGAGAATACAGCAAAATATAGATAGATTGGAGAGTTGGGCAGAGAAATGGCAGATGGAGTGCAAACCAGGCAAATGCGAGGTGATGCATTTTGGAAGATCTAATTCAAGATCAGACTATATGGTCAATGGAAGAGTCCTGGGGAAAATTGATGGACAGAGAGATCTGGGAGTTCAGGTCCATTGTACCCTGAAGGTGGCAACGCAGGTCGATAGAGTGGTCAAGAAGGCATACAGCATACTTGCCTTCATCGGACGGGGTATTGAGTACAAGAGTCGGCAGGTCATGTTACAGTTGTATAGGACTTTGGTTAGGCCACATTTGGAATACTGCATGCAGTTCTGGTCGCCACATTACCAGAAGGATGTGGATGCTTTAGAGAGGGTGCAGAGGAGGTTCACCAGGATGTTGCCTGGTATGGAGGGTGCTAGCTATGAAGAAAGGTTGAGTGGATTAGGATTGTTTTCGTTGGAAAGACGGAGGTTGAGGGGGGGCCTGATTGAGGTCTACAAAATTATGAGAGGTATGGACAGGGTGGATAGCAACAAGCTTTTTCCAAGAGTGGGGGTGTCAATTACAAGAGGTCACGATTTCAAGGTGAGAGGGGGAAAGTTTAAGGGAGATGTGCGTGGAAAGTTTTTTACGCAGAGGGTGGTGGGTGCCTGGAACGCTTTGCCAGCGGAGGTGGTAGAGGTGGGCACGATAGCATCATTTAAGACGCATCTCGACAGATATATGAATGGCGGGGAACAGAGGGAAGTAGATCCTTGGAAAATAGAAGAAAGGTTTAGATAAAGGATCTGGATTGGCGCAGGCTGGGCGGGCCGAAGGGCCTGTTCCTATGCTGTAATTTTCTTTGTTCTTTGTATGAACAGATTTGAGCCCCGTGCCTCACCATAGTTAGATAACATAGTGGGCGGAGGGAAAACCATGGCAGCTGGAGCTGAGAGGGGAACTCCTGATCCCATCTCCACATTAGCTTCAAAGCTCACTATAGCTCACCTCATGCCAGGTAAAGTTGGGCATAGCAGGCCTTGCTCCTTTGGATACCAATCTCTAAGGAGTCCTAAATAGAAATAGATCTCTCATTAGGAATGTAAGAGGCCTGTTTTAGGCCAGCATTGGCGATGCCTGAAGAATACTTTTTTGGAGCCGGACATCTTTCGGGTGTCCTTGGTTTCATTCTCAAAATTGGGCCTCACTGCACCAATGTTTAGTTCATTAAAACAGATTCACTAAGGTCCAATTCCTACACCATGGGTTTCAAACATTTACATTTTATTGTCTATACATTTCAGCTAAATTCTCCATTATTGAAGGTGTTAAATGTAAACGTGGACCATCAGATACACATAAATAATGCAGGCTGCCGGTAAGAATCTGATCATCATTACCAGTAGCTTGCTTCAGGTTCATACAAATATCAGCAATAACAATGATCCCAGCTCCTTAATGGAAGTAGTTTTCCCAGATTTCACTTCAATTGGGCAAGACAACAAATTAATTTGCCTTGTTTCTCATAGTAATTCAATATCTACAATGCTTTTTAGGACAGTGTTAACTCCTCTTGTTGGAAGGTTGTGTGCATTTTTACAGAATTACTTTCAACATTACAAGGTTAAGAATTCAGTTCAAATTACCTTTTGAATAATTTCTGAAAAATGCAGTACAGTTCAAAGACAATTTGATATTATTCTGACTATTAGTGAAAAAATTATATTAATTGGGCCAGCATATTTGTGCCAGCTGCAGTTACCTTGGTCATGTTGCGATTGTCAGCCAATTGTCCTTTGCCCTTACCAGATGCACTATAACCCCCAGAGCGCTGGCAACATTATAAAATCTACAGATGTCTGGGGTGACTCCTTTTGTGAGCTATAATGTAATATTCCTCCCAACTGATCATCCTTAGTTCCAATATGAAGGCAGCTCCTTGGTGACTCAATGAGTTTTAAGACGCTTCTACCAGAGAGGTATTTAAGGTTGAGGAATGAGCACCATAATGGCTTCAGCGACAATACAATCATCGATTGCACAAAGTTTGTTATATTGTTAGATTTACAGAAGGTGAAAGGACAAATGTCTCGTCGAGAAATCCACCATGACCAGGTAGCTGATGACAGTATTAGATATAAAAATCTTTCGCATCACAAGCTGTATTTTCAAGGAACTAAAAGGTCTGTATTACATCTCCCTGAAACATATAAAAAATGAATTGCTTTTGGAAGTGCAGCCGATATTTGCAAAGGCAGCAGCCACTTGGCAGTAAGCAAGCTCCCTTAAACATTGCTGTGAAAAATTGCCACTTAATTGGTCACCAGCCACCAGTGATGTTTGCTCAAAGAGGCATGTTGCCTCGGGATAATCCCCTGCGCTAACTTCCTTGAACTATATTAGCATAGCCAAAGAAAAAGGATTAGTTTAATATATATCCAGGCAGCACCTCCACTAATGGAACACTCCTTCAGAATTATACTGGAATATCAAACTGTGCTATGTTCCTGAGCCAAAGAGTGGGGTTTGAATGCAGCACATTCTAACAGAGGGGTGAGAGTGTTAACATTGAGTCAAACAGTTTTGCAGGACTTTGTATTGCTGTGGGAAACAGATAATAATATTTATTAGTGTCACAATAAATATTAGACTTACATTAGCACTGCAATGAAGTTACTGTGAAAATCCCCTAGTCGCCACATTCCGGCGCCTGTTCGGGTACGCAGAGGGAGAATTCAGAATGTCCAATTCACCTAAGAAGCACGTCTTTTGGGACTAGTGGGAGGAAGCCGGAGCACCCAGAGGAAACCCAAGGAGACACGGGGAAAATGTGCCGACTCCTCACAGACAGCGACCCAAGCTGGGAATCGAACCCGGGTCCCTGGTGCTGTGAAGCAGCAGTGCTAACCACTGTGCTACTGTGCCACCTTTACATTCGTTTATTGTCATAACTCATCCTTTTGGCTAAGATCAAGCATCAGATGAAGCCCAAGATCCGGTGCAATGTCTTTCTTGTCAGCTTGGATCTTGTATGTCTCTCTTGTGGAGACCTTGGGCTGGATTCTCCGCAATAGGGATGCCCCATTTTTCCAGCAGTCCAGGGGTTTCCCGACGGCATGGGGCTGCCCCACAATGGGAAACCCCATTGACCAGCTGGCGAAACGGAGCAGCCCGCCGGCGTGCTGAACCAGAAATCTGGTGCGGCGGGATGGAGAATCCAGCCCCATGAATTGGATTCAATTAGAAATTGTAGGAGTCGATGATTATTAATGTATACACAAATTCTGTGGTCAGCAGCAAATATAGTGGAACTAAGTTAAAGTGTCCGTGGAAAACAACATGAGTTCAGTTACTCAGTAGCCGACATCACCAATAACACAATAGGTTGTATGTGATTATAAACCCAATCAATGGGGGAATAAACCCAATCAGTGGGAGAATAACCCCAATCAGTCAGGGTAGCGTCCCATTTGAGGCATGTTACAACCAATCCGTGAGAGGAGCTGACACTCTCACAGCCCGCCCCTGCAAGGAGTTAGAAAAGTTGTGAAAGTTGTAGGCATTGTAGAGAAGGAGAAGGAAGCGATGCCAGCATGTGACGTTGATGACTGAATAAAGTTTTGTACGATCGTACCACAACTCCGGCTCAAGTCTCGTGAATATAACAAAATTGAATTGTTTTTTGGAGCATGCAAGGAGATGGATTGAGGGTTTGCCACTCCCACTCTACGCGTAGGCTTTGGAACTCTGAGGAAGGAATAACATTTTTAAAAACAGAGTGTTAAACCTCAGCTCAATTTCAGCTGTTTTTCTTTGTTACTAAAGTAAGCTGCATTCTTGCTAAGCTCTTGCTCCCCAGGTGGTTATCTTAGAATAGAATCCTGAGGCCAATCGCATTAATAGCTCAGGGCATTGGCTGCTCCAGTGTATGTATCCCATTGCCGAACCTGCTGAAGATAGTAGGTCCCTTCCAAATTTAACCCAAGTTGTTTCCCCTCAATGTCAATGGAATAATGCACTTTCCATCTCTTAACCTATATTTCCCTGCTGCTGGTTTAGAATGTTCCATTGATTCTATAAATACATCTCAGCAATTTAGCCATTCTGTGAGACATACTTTTAGTTATAAGATACGATGCTGTGAATAGACAAAGGTAAAAATAGTAAGCTAACAAAGGGGCAACATCAATCATATACAGTGTTGATCATAAGTAACTTATTAAGTTGAGCATAACTCAGCGACAGCAGCAATATGGAACCTTGTCTCGAGTAAATGAGTGCAGCCTGTGGCTCTGTAGCTTGTGGTCTATTGGTGCATTATTAAAAATAGGTAAATCAGAGGGCAGCACGGTGTCACAGTGGGTCAGCCCTGTTGCCTCATGGCGCCGAGGTCCCAGGTTCGATCCCGGCTCTGGGTCACTGTTCATGTGGAGTTTGCACATTCTCCCCGTGTTTGCGTGGGTTTCACCCCCACAACCTAAAGATGTGCTCGTTAGGTGGATTGACCATGCTAAATTGCCCCTTAATTGGAAAAAATAAATTGGGTACTCTAAATTTATTTTTAAAAATAAAAATAGGTAAATCGGACTCGAATTACACTGATTTGGGAGTGATATAACCTGACTGATCAGCTGAGTGAGCTTGTACTGCCTTTTTTGGGGGAGTGTTTATTAAATGCTTAATTATGAAATAATTTCAAGTCAAAACTTGTTTGATCCACACCTAAATGAACGAGCTCATCCCAGGCGCATAGTGGCAATTCAAAGTGCGTAATCTGTACACCGTGGGGTGGATTTATTCCCCAGAGCAGTTGGTGCCATATACTCCTGGGAAAAAAAAAGATTTTATCGCACTTTAATTGGTGCAATTTAAAATGCACAAGCCACATGACAACAGCTACCCCATTTGCTTCACTAAAGCTGTCTGCTTTATCTCCAGAGTGTAACCCTGAATCATCCAGTAACATTAGGAATGATAGTAAAAGTTTCTTTAAATACATTAAAAACAAACGGGAGGCAATAGTAGACATTGGGCCGCTCCAAAATGACGCTGGTAATCTAGTGATGGGAGACAAGGAAATAGCTGAGGAATTAAATAAGTACTTTGCGTCAGTCTTCACAGTTGAAGACATGAGTAATATCCCAACAATTCAGGAGAGTCAGGGGGCAGAGTTGAATATAGTAGCCATCACAAAGGAGAAAGTGCTAGAGAAACTAAGAGGTCTAAAAATTGATAAATCTCCGGGCCCAGATAGGCTACATCCTAGAGTTCTAAAGGAGATAGCTGAAGAAATAGTGGAGGCGTTGGTTATGATCTTTCAATAGTCACTGGAGTCAGGGAAAGTCCCAGAAGATTGGAAAATCGCTGTTGTAACCCCTTTGTTCAAGAAGGGAACCAGGAAAAAGATGGAAAATTATAGGCCAATTAGCCTAACCTCGGTTGTTGGCAAGATTCTAGAATCCATTGTTAAGGATGAGATTTCTAAATTCTTGGAAGTGCAGGGTCGGATTAGGACAAGTCAGCATGGATTTAGTAAGGGGAGGTCGTGCCTGACAAACCTGTTAGAGTTCTTTGAAGAGATAACAAATAGGTTAGACCAAGGAGAGCCAATGGATGTTATCTATCTTGACTTCCAAAAGGCCTTTGATAAGGTGCCTCACGGGAGACTGCTGAGTAAAATAAGGGCCCATGGTATTCGAGGCAAGGTACTAACATGGATTGACGATTGGCTGTCAGGCAGAAGGCAGAGAGTTGGGATAAAAGGTTCTTTTTCGGAATGGCAACCGGTGATGAGTGGTGTCCCGCAGGGTTCAGAGTTGGGGCCACAGCTGTTCTCTTTATATATTAACGATCTAGATGACAGGACTGGGGGCATTCTGGCTAAGATTGACGATGATACAAAGATAGGTGGAGGGGCAGGTAGTATGGAGGAGGTGGGGAGGCTGCAGAAAGATTTAGACAGTTTTGGAGAGTGGTCCAAGAAATGGCTGATGAAATTCAACGTGGGCAAGTGCGAGGTCTTGCACTTTGGAAAAAAGAATAGAGGCATGGACTATTTTCTAAACAGTGACAAAATTCATAATGCTGAAGTGCAAAGGGACTTGGGAGTCCTAGTCCAGGATTCTCTAAAGGTAAACTTGCAGGTAGAGTCCGTAATTAAGAAAGCAAATGCAATGTTGTCATTTATCTCAAGAGGCTTGGTATATAAAAGCAGGGATGTACTTCTGAAGCTTTATAAAGCATTAGTTAGGCCCCATTTAGAATACTGTGAGCAATTTTGGGCCCCACACCTCAGGAAGGACATACTGGCACTGGAGCGGGTCCAGCGGAGATTCACACGGATGATCCCAGGAATGATAGGCCTAACATACGATGAACGTCTGAGGATCCTGGGATTATATTCATTGGAGTTTAAGAGGTTGAGGGGAGATCTAATAGAAACGTACAAGATAATGAATGGCTTAGATAGGGTGGACGTAGGGAAGTTGTTTCCATTAGCAGGGGAGACTAGGACCTGGGGGCACAGCCTTAGAATAAAAGGGAGTCACTTTAGAACAGAGATGAGGAGAAATTTCTTCAGCCAGAGAGTGGTGGGTCTGTGGAATTCATTGCCACAGAGGGCGGTGGAGGCCGGGACGTTGAGTGTCTTTAAGACAAAAGTTGATAAATTCTTGATTTCTCTAGGAATTAAGGGCTATGGAGAGAGAGCGCGTAAATGGAGTTGAAATCAGCCATGATTGAATGGTGGAGTGGGCTCGATGGGCCGAATGGCCTTACTTCCGCTCCTATGTCTTATGGTCTTATGGTCTATTTTTGTGTGACTGCAAGGCTAATGCTATGTTTCCTGCAACTTACGATTTTTACATTACAAAGTCTCAAGGTGAGGAATACACCTGTCTGTTTGCACTTCTACAATCCTCTACTGCAAAAACACCTTTTACACATCATGACAAATATTCCAAATGGCTTGAGATTAAGCTTTCAGAGCTGTGTTTTGAAGATGAGCCCATTGAAAAACATGGCTGACCAATGAGCATCCTTGCTCCCAAGCCAATGTTGCAGCCTACAAGAAGATTTGTGCTCCACATTGAAGGGAAGTCGTTAGTATGTCAGGAATTTTCTAACAGATCAGAATCCTGGACCAGGTAGTTTGGAAATGGCCCTGTGGTTACAGCAATGGATGAGCAATCCAGAGGTGCTCTTAAATTCTGCTATCGCAAGTTGTGAAGGTGTCATAACTCCCACGAGGACCACAGGGAATTCTTCATTGCTCTCCCCGTGGGACATGTGGTACGAGTTTCCCTGGGTAGGGGGCAGAGGCCTACCACCTGGGGCTCGTTATGAGCAGAGGTTATAAGCAGGCCCAGATCAGGGCCTTGTGAGATCGGTCCTCCCAGCTCGGATTGTGCTGGGAGTGAGATGCTGCATTATACAGACCCTTGTAAATACTTGTCAATAAATCTATATTACGTTCACCGTCAGTCTTCTCTTTGCCATTGGAGAAAGCAGACTCAAAAAATCCGGTAAGGTGTCAGCTAGCAGCAGAAGCACTGGCCGTGAAAGCTGCCAGATTGCTGAAAAAAACCACAAATGTCATAATCTTGTCGACACAGACCCCTTAGTGTGCTTTCAACCTGCTCCTAAGCGGCCTAACAGTTGAAGGAGGGCCTGCGGCTTTTTAATGCAACAGGACGGATTGTAAAACCAACTATGTTCCTTAAAAATATAAAAGCAATTGCAGCAGAATTTACAGTTGATAGTATGGCATATTTACAAAATAAACTTACCTCTGCAACGTAAAGCAGATATGGGTGTTCAGTGTGTGTTTAACCCATCACATCATTTTATCTTAATCTTCGAGTCAAGCAGGAGGATGGGAAGCAATGAAAAATCCGACTGGATTTCTGATGAAAGATCTTTTCGAGTTAAGGCTGAACAAATTCCAGATGGGGATGCCATGAAATTAATTGCATTCTGATTGGAGTTGGTGAAATTTGGAATTGGCAAATCTCCGTGTCCAAACTACAATGAATACCCATAATATTCAAAATTAAATTTAATTAGTTTTGGCAATACCACAGAATGTTTTCTAATCATAACTTTGAAATGATTATTGAACACAGAATTCCCAGCATGCGTGGGTTTCCTCCGGGTGCTCCGGTTTCTTCCCACAGTCCAAAGACGTGCAGGTTAGGTGGATTGGCCATGATAAATTGCCCTGAGAGACCAAAAAATGTTAGGAGGGGTTATTGGGTTACTGGGATAGGGTGGACGTAAGGGCCTAAATGGGTCGGTGCAGGCTCGATGCGCCGATTGGCCTTCTTCTGCACTGTATGTTCTATATGACATCCTTTATTTGAAATGAAAATCGCTTATTGTCACAAGTAGGCTTCAAATGAAGTTACTGTGAAAAACCCCTAGTCGCCACATTCCGGCGCCTGTTCGGGGAGGCTGGTACGGGAATTTGAATTCTGCTGGGATTTTAATAATGTTTAAAGTGTTCCTTTCCTTTTAATTCATTGTATTTAGGATAATTTTGCTAGTTACTAGTTTAGATTAGAGGTTAGGGGCTTGGTTTGGCATTTTTGGCGGACGAACGAGGCAGAATGGAAAGTGAGTGGCCCACTTGCTCTACGAATCATACATCAGGTGGCCAATAAGTGGCTGTCCGGTGGGAAGATGGCTAATTAGCAGTGTGAGCAGGAACTCCAGGCCCAATCTGGAGTCAACGCCGGAAATCATGTGGCAGAGAGTTTATGCTACTTATTGGAAGTCAGGCATGGCTATGAATTTGAAGGCCTCCTATTCTCTCAACCTCTTTTTTAAAAATCTTAGCAGGCTCCAAAAGTAAAAAGGCTAGTTTAAAAAATCATACCAATGTTGCCACCTTCACCAGCAGAATCTGCTGCCACATCCAGCCACTTTGTCGCCGTTGTGTCACCATGCCATAAGGACCACAAACCTTTTAACATCCAAAGCCTGTAAAATGCAGTGGGAAACAAAAAATAACAGATGATTGAGCCATTGTTCGTAATTTCAAAATGGTGGGCGGGTTTCCGACTTCCATGCCTCATACCTTCAATAGTTTTGGAGACTGATGTGATAATGTTTTATTATGCTGACCTCACATCGTCTGACCTGGTTTTGTGTTTGGTCCACTAATGCACTATCAATTACAACAAGACGAGAGTAGAGTGTAATCGAGGCTTTATTACGTAGAGATTTGTAACCTCCCGCAGCTGCTGCCAAAATGGCTGCAGCTCGGAGAGCCCACACATTTATACTCAGCCTACTGGGCGGAGCCAGCAGGCAGGGATCTACCCCTGTACCTGTAGTACAGGGGCCTAACCGAAATACCCTCGTTTGCAGTATATACAATACAACAGTGGTGACTACCACATTCACCCCCTGTTAAAAAAGAGTCCAGCGGGGGTGGTGGAAAACTATTTTACATTCAGGTGTTTAACATTTTAAGGAAAAGTTTACAAATTCAGACGATCGGGCGCCTTGATCCGTCGTTGCGAACGCCGCAGTTCTGCTGGCGATTCAGGCGTCGGTTCGGTCGTCGGTGACTCCGGGAGCGTGTTGACCTCATCTTCATCCCCAGGTGGGACCAAGGGGAGGACGGATCATCCTGGAGCGGGGGCTGTGGTGGGGTGCACTGGGGGGAGGGGGAGTGGCGCCGGGGCAGAGGGGGCGGTGTGTGGGGACCCAGCTGGTGCCAGGTCCCTGAGGGAGACTGTTTTGGCGGCCGTCGGGGTACGCTAGGTAGGCGCACTGCGGGTTCGCGTGAAGTAGCTGTACCCTCTCAACCAATGGGTCCACCTTGTGTAGCTGCACGTGCTTGTGGAGGAGGACGGGTCCTGGAGCTGCCAGCCACTTTGGGAGCGAAACCCCAGAGGTGGACTTCCTGGGGAAGGCAAAGAGACGTTCATGGGGAGTTTCGTTAGTCGCAGTGCAAAGGAGCGACCAAATGGAATGAAGGGCGTCGGGAGGACCTCCTGCCAGCAGGAGGCCGGGAGATTTCTGGACCTTAGGGCCAGTTGGACGGCCTTCAAGACCGTCCCATTCTCCTGCTCCATCTGCCCGTTTCCCCGGGGGTTGTAACTGGTCGCCCTGCTCGAGGCAATGCCCCTGTTGAGCAGGTACTGGCGCAGCTCATGAGGATCCCCAGTCGCTGTGGACGTAGGCGGGGAAACCGGACAGAGCGAAGATGGTGTTGAAGGCTTTGGTGACGGTGGCAGACGCCATATCGGGGCATGGGACGGCGAAGGGGAATCTGGAATATTCGTCGGCCACATTAAGAAAGTACGTGTTTCGGTCGGTGGAGGGGAGGGGCCCTTTGAAGTCCATGCTGAGGCGTTCAAAGGGGCGGGAGGCCTTCACCAGGCGCGCTCAGTCTGGCCGGTAGAAGTGTGGTTTACACTCCGCACAGACCTGGCAGTCTCGGGTGATAGCCATGACTTCCTCGATGGAGTAGGGCAGATTGCGGGCCTTTATGAAGTGATAAAAGCGGGTGACCCCGGGGTGACAGAGATCAACGTGCAGGGTCCGGAGTCAGTCCACTTGTGCGCTGGCACAAGTACCTCGGGACAGGGCATCGGGGGGGGGGGGGCTCGTTGAGCTTACCGAGGCGATACAAAATCTCATAATTGTAGGTGGAGAGCTCGATCCTCCACCTCAAGATCTTATCACTTTTGATCTTATCCCGCTGTGTGTTGTTGAACATGAAGGCAACCGACAGTTGGTCAGTGAGGAGAGTGAATCTCCTGCCGGCCAGGTAATGCCTCCAATGCCGCACAGCTTCAACGATAGCTTGGGCCTCTTTTTTGACGGAGGAGTGCCGTATTTCGGAGGCATAGAGGGTGCGGGAAAAGAATGCCACGGGTCTGTCTGCATGGTTGAGGGTGGCAGCTGGAACGACGTCTGATGCATCGCTCTCGACTTGGAAGGGGAGCGTCTCGTCGACCGCGTGCATCGCGGCCTTGGCGATGTCGGCCTTGATACGGTTGAAGGCCTGGTGAGCCTCGGCAGTCGGGGGAAAACGGTGGAGTGAATGAGTGGGCGGGCCTTGTCTGCATAGTTAGGGACCCACTGGGCGCAGTACGAGAAGAAGCCCAGGCATCATGTGAGGGCCTTGGGGAAGTGGTGAAGGGGGAGTTCCATGAGGGGGCGCATGTGATCGGGGTCGGGCCCTAGCACTCCGTTCTGGACCACATAGCCGAGGATGGCTAATCGGTTCGTGCTGAACACGCACTTCTCCTTGTCGTCGGTTAGGTTGAGGAGTTTAGCGGCGTGGAGGAATTTGGAAAGGTTTGTGTCGTGGTCCTGCTGGTCGTGGCTGCAGAGGGTTTCGTTATCCAGGTACGGGAAGGTGGCCTGCAGTCCGTACCGGTCAACCATTCGGTCCATCTCCCGTTGGAAGACCGAGACCCCGTTAGTGACGCCAAAGGGAACCCTAAGGAAGTGGTAAAGGCGGCTGTCCGCTTCAAGCGCAGTGTACGGGAGGTCCGCCTTGCGAATGGGGAGCTGATGGTCAGCAGATTTCAGGTCCACTGTCGAGAAGACCCGGGACTGTGCAATCTGATTGACCATATCAGATATGCGAGGGAGGGGGTACGCGTCGAGCTGCATGTACCGATTGATGGTCTGACTGTAGTTAATGACCATCCTGTTTTTCTCCCCAGTTTTCGCAACTACCACTTGGGCTCTCCAGCGGCTGTTGCTGGCCTCGATAATACCTTCCCGTAGCAGCCGCTGGACCTCAGACCTGATGAAGGTCCTATACTGGGCGCTGTACCGTCTGCTCCTGGTGGCGATGGGTTTGCAATCCGGGGTGAGGTTTGCAAACAGAGAAGGCGAGTCGACCTTAAGGGTCGTGAGACCGCATACAGTAAGGGGTGGTAGGGGCCCGCCAAATTTCAGGGTTAGGCTCTGGAGGTTGCACTGGAATTCCAGGTTGAGCAGCAAGGCAGCACAGAGGACGGGGAGGACGTAGAGCCGGAAGCCACTGAACTCTATGCCCTGGATGGTGAGGGCAGTGGTGCAGTACCCCCGGATCGCCACGGAGTGGGATCCGGAGGCCAGGGAGATTTTCTGGTTAATGGGGTGTACCCGTGAGGGAGCAGCGCCTTACCGTATCGGGGTGGATGAAGCTCTCAGTGCTCCCGGAGTCCAGAAGGCAGGATATCTTATGCCCGTCGACCTTCACTGTCGTCGACACGGTCGCGTGGTTGTGTGGTCGGGACTGGTCGATCGTGATGGAGGCGAGACGTGACTGGTCGGTGGCGGTTGCAGAAGATGAGCGGCTCGATGAGGTGGCCGACGACAGGGGTCCTGAGGCAGTGCCCACGGGCCGCACGTGTCCTGAGGCAGGCAAGATGGCGGCGCCCACGGGCCGCACGTGTTGTGAGGCACGCAAGATGGCGAGCAAGATGGCGGCGCCCACGGGCTGTGAGGCGAGGAAGATGGTGGCGCCCACGTGTTGCACGTGGGGGGTGCAGGGACAATAGTGGTGATCGAGCGGGCCTGTCACACAGCAGTGAAATGTCCTTTCTTCCCGCAGGCCTTGCAGAGCGCGCTCCGTGCCGGGCAGCGCTGCCGGGGGTGTTTTGTTTTTCCGCAGAAGTAGCACTTGGGTCCCCCGGGGTTGGCACAGATCTGGGGTTGGCTGGTGCCGGTCGCTGGTGGGGTCCACGGTGGGGTGTTCACTGGCGGGGTCCACGATGCCCAGGAGGGGTGGGCCGTGCGGTCGGGGGCATATGCCTGTACATTGCGTGAGGCGACTGTGAGCAAGATCATTAGTTTCATGGTCGCCGTGAGGTCGAGGGTAGTCACTTCTAAGCGGCGCTGGCAGATGTAGGCCGACCCTATGCCCGTAACGAACGAGTCTCTAACTAGCAGGTCAGAATGTTCAACGGCCGAAACGGCCTGGCAATCGCAGCCTCTCACCAGGACGTGCAGGGCACGCCAGAAATCTTCCACAGAGTCACCGGGGAGTTGATGCCACGTGGATAGGAGGTGCCCGGCGTAGATCTTGTAGGTCTGTTGAGGGTAGTTCTCCTTCATTTGCGCCATGGCCTCAGCGTAGGTCGGTGCGTCCCGGGTGAGGGGAAAGATATCGGAGCTCAGCCGCGTGTAAAGGATCTGGAGCTTCTGTGCCTCTGAGGGTGGTTTTGTCGCAGATCCGATGTATGCTTCAAAGCAAGCTAGCCAATGTGCCAAGGCCGACTTGCCGTTGTCTGCTTGAAGGGGCAGCTGCAGGCAATCAGGCTTGATGTGGAGATCCATCGTTGTAAAATCTCTGCATAAAAAATTGATGCACTACCAATTACGATGAGACGAGAGTAGAGAGTAATCGAGGCCTTATTACACAGAGGTGTGTAGCCTCCCACAGCTGCTGCCGAAATGGCTGCAGCTCGGAGAGCCCACACATTTATACTCCGCCTACTGGACGGAGCCAGCAGGCAGGAATCTACCCCGGTACCTGTAGTACAGGGGCCTTACCGTAATACCCCTCGTATGCGGTATATACAATACAACAGTGGTGACTACCACATCCACATTGATTTTCAGCTATAAAATAGGTTACCTTAGAATAAAGAAAAGAATCTGCATAATTTCACCTGGCACATCAAACAAAGATATGTGAATGCTTTTATGTTTAAGAACTTCCACTTTATTTGTGCTGTCTTGCAAGTCCCATGGTTCTGAAGTGAATGATCTGTTTCTGATCGCATCACTGTGGTATTTTCAAAGGCTAGGCCTGCTGACCATGAAGGTACAAACAAGAGCTTTATTGGAAAGCTGTGTATTCTACAGGCTGCTAGGATAGACAGCTCGTTTATCCATGCAAACGGACGATGATGGCATCAATACGTCCCGTGGTCGGACTCTTAATGTGACCTTGTTCCAACTAGGAACAAACATGAATACACAGCACTTTCCTCCCCCTTTACATTTAGAGGTTCCTGCAATGAAACAAAGTGTAACATTAACAATCAAAATTTACAATATGAACAATTAATAAACACAACAGGTGTTTTGGAGGATGCCGATTTCTGTGTTGTTGTTGGTGAACCACGGGCGCTGCACTTTCGTGTTGACTGCAAACTCTAGTGTTTTTGGTTTAGTTTGGACATCGTCCATAGTTGCTTCAACTGGAGTCGACGTAGTGTTCGGAGGTTGACTCAGTGTTGAAGTATCCTCACCTGGGGTACTTATATGAGATAGCTCTGATACCACCCCACAAGCTAGTTGCAATAGTAACTTTGGATCAAAGTGTGAAAGGACTTCTGACTTTATTGTGCCTCTTGAGCTTGTATGTAGGCCTTCATGCATGGATCACCCATTTCCATTTCCTGTTTTGACACAATAAGTTGCATAGTGGCTTAAGAACAGTTGCTAGATTAGGGATAAACCTTCCGTTAAATTTTAATAAGCCCAAACGTTATCAAAGTTGATGTACTCTTTGAGGTGCAGGTGCCTCAGTTATGGCTCTTAATTTTGAAGGTTCTCCATCTAGTCCCTTTGCAACTAATTCCAGATTTTCAATGCAAGATTTGAAGAATTCACAGTTATCCTTCTGTAATTGTAGTCCGTAATCCTCTTTTTCATTTTTTCCAGTTACTAAGATTATGTCTAAGTAGCACTGGACTCCTTCTCGTCCACTTACAATTTTATCCATGGAACGTTGGAACAAGGCAGTTGCGATGATAAAGGGGAGTCTTTTGTATAAATAGACCTTTGGTGTCACAGTTGTCAAATATTGTTGTGAACCTAGATCTACATTTATCTGGAGATAAGTTTGACTAAGGTCGTACTGAAAGGTTACTAAGGTTTTACTGAAATGCTGCCCTCCAGTCAACAAGGAATTTAAATCATCAACTGAAGGCAGAGGGTACTGCTCTGTGCACAGTACTAGGCTGATAATGACTTTAAAATTACCACTTATGTGTACCGGACAACCTTTCTTCTCTATATGCACGCTCTCGCTATTGGGGCTGCATAGTTACCTTGAACAAAATGCAGGGACAAGTCTGTCCATTTAGCTACATTGATATGGCCCCACAACAGAACCACTTTCCCAGTATATGATTTTATTTTATTACCTTTGAGGGTTTTAAGACGATATATCGTAGTTTCTCTTGGTAAACGTTTCCTGGTACCAATGAAATTGCTGCTCTGGAGTCCACCTCCATTTTCACCAGTTGTCTGTTCCTGGAGTGATCCTGTAACGGTTTGTTGCACTACAATGGCCAGTCCGTTCAACAGCAATTTGTCATCTGAATGTGACTCTGATCCTCTTTCACCCCCTTTTTGTATCATGTTGATACAATTCTATTTGATACACTTGGTTCTTGCTTTACATAGCCCTTATTGAGAACTTGTTGTTTCTTTCCCCAACACGCACATTAGATGTGCCCCTCTTTTTTTTAATTATATACGTTTAGAGTGCCCAATTCATTTTTTCCAAATAAGGGGCGATTTCGCGTGGCCAATCCACCTATTCTGCACATCTTTGGGTTGTGGGGGCGAAACCCACGCAAACACGGGGAAAAAGTGCAACCTCCACACGGACAGTGACCCAGAGCCGGCAGCGAACCTGGGACCTCGGCGCCGTGAGGCTGCAGGGCTAACCCATTGTGCCACCGTGCTGCCCAGATGTGCTCCTCTTTCGCAATCTTCCTGCACTTTGCATCTTTGCACAAGCAGTCTGCTGTTGCATGATCAGTTCTGCCACATTCAAACCTGAGTCTGTGTTCAGGTCTCAGCCTTTTTAACAACCTTTTTTGAATAGCTTTGCTTCTTAACGCACACACTAGTCTGTTTCTAATGGTGTCATTCAAGACATCTCCAAATTCACAGTATTCAACTAATTCCTTCAAAGTAATGAACTGCGTCATTGTTTCACCCTCTTGTTGGTTACATTTATGAGAACTGAACCTCTCAGCGATGACCAATGATTGAGGTGAGATGTGGCCCTGCAATATCAGCATAGGTTTTTGAGCCTGATTTTACTGGCGGCACCAGACTTGGCAGGAGGTTAAATGTTTTCCTCCTCATTGTACTCAGTAAATATCTGCCGCGATTTCATTTGCTTGGACAAAATAATCAAATTTTCAGTATGTGAACTCCACCGCTCGGGCTCTCATCATACGTTCCCATGGCGTCACAAATTCCCGCCATTTTTATTATGGAAAGGACTTGCATAAGCACGACGTGCCATGACGTTATAGCAGAGGGGCAGCATGGTGGCGCAGTGGTAGCACTGCAGTCTCACGGCGCCGAGGTCCCAGGTTCGATCCCGGCTCTGGGTCACTGTCCGTGTGGTGTTTGCACATTCTCCCCGTGTCTGCGTGGGTTTCACCCCCACAACCCAAAGATGTGCAAGGTAGGTAGATTGAACATGCTATATTGCCCCCTTAATTGGAAAAAATGAATTGTGTACTCTAAATTTATAAAGACATTTTTTTTTTAAATGAAGTTATAGCAGTACCTCACCTCTTTTTTCAAGCCTTCAACCTATTACTAATTAAAAATCTGTTTATCGCCTTCTTAAATTTACTCCATGTCCCAGCATCCGCTGCACTCTGGGGTCCATAGATTCAATAGATTCACAACCCTTAGAGAGAAGTCATTTCTTCTCATCTCTGTTTTAAATCTGCTACTCCTTATCCTAAAACTATGACCTCGCTTTCTAGATTACCCCACAATAGGAAGCTCCTGCTCTACATCTACTTTGACAATACCTTTTATCATCTTATATACCTCAATTAGAACAAGTCCTATTTTTCTAAACTCGAGAGACTATCCACTCAAACTGCTTTATCTCTTTTCAGAAGACAAATCCCTGGGGCGGGATTCTCCGCAATCGGCGCGATGTCCGCCGACCGGCACCAAAAACGGCGCGAATCAGTCCGGCATCGCGCCGCCCCAAAGGTACGGAATTCTCATCATCTTGGGTGGCCGAGCCCTCACCTTGAGGGGCTAGGCCCGCGCCGGACTGATTTCCGCCCCGCCAGCTGGCGGGAAAGGCCTTTGGTGCCCCGCCAGCTGGCGCGGAAATGACTTTGCCGTGCGGCTCATGCGCGGGAGCGTCAGCGGCCGCTCACGGCATCCCCGCGCATGCGCAGTGGAGGGGGTCTCTTCCACCTCCGCCATAGTGGAGACTATGGCGAAGGCGGAAGGAAAAGAGTGCCCCCACGGCACAGGCCCGCCGCGGATCGGTGGGCCCCAATCGCGGGCCAGGCCACCATGGGGGCAGCCCCGGGGCCAGATCGCCCCGCGCCCCCCACAGGACCCCGGAGCCCGCCCGCGCCGCCTTGTCCCGCCGTTCGAAAGGTGGTTCAATCCACGCCGGCTGGCATGGGTTGACAGCGGCGGGACTTCGGCCCATCGCGGACCGGAGAATCGCCGGGGGATTTCCGCCGACCGGCGCGATTCCCACCCCCGTCGAATCACCGGTGGCGGAGAATTCGCGACACGGCGGGGGCGGGATTCACTCCGGCCCCCGGCGATTCTCCGACCCGGTGGGGGGTCGGAGAATCGCGCCCCAGATCTCTGGAATGGCCTCCTCTGGTGAACTGCCTCTAATGCAACTACATTCCTCCTCAAATAAGGGGATACAAATTGTCCAAAGTATTCCAGGTACCTTGTACAGTTGCAGCAACACATCCCTGCTTTTATGCTCTATTCCTTTAATGATAAAGGCCAAAATTCCATTTTCCTTCCTTACTACCTGCTGTACTTGCATCCTTTTTTTTGTGATTCATGCACAAAGACACCCAGACCCCTCGGCACCGAAGGACTCTGACTATTATGTCCATTTTGATAATAAGTCAGTGGACCTTTGAAAGATTCACCATATTTTCCAGCCCCCCACCCACCACGACAGGGCCTTAAAATTCCATCCATTAACTATGTTTCTCCCTGATCCACAGATGCTGCCTGATCTGCTGGAGGATTTCCAGTCGATTTGTTTTTTATTTCTGGCCAGATAAATACACTGCTTTAAAATTACTCGCGGTGTACTAAAGACGGATCTTATTAATTTTGTTCCAGCAAGTATTATAAGAAAGGAGGCCTTTCATAGAATCCCGACAGTACAGAAGGATGCCATTCGACCCATTGAGCCCGCACCTACCCTCTGAAAGAGCACCCCACCCAGGCCCATTCCACCACCCTATCCCCGTAACTTCACAACCCCATCTAACCTGCATATCTTTAGACACGAAGGGGCAATTTATCACAGACAATCCACCTAACCTACACATTTTTGGACTGTGGGAGGAAACTGGAGCACCCGGAGGAAACCCACGCAGTCACGGGGAGAACGTTCAAACTCCGCACAGCCACCCAATTAAGAAGCACCATTCACGAGCTCAAGAAGCCTCAAAGCACTTTGCACCCAACAAAGTACTTTTAAATTACAATACTATCGCTGTGAGAGAACTCACAATGCGTAATAACCCCTCAATGAAGAGATTACCAGCAAGATTTCACTTCTTCTGTAGTTTCTCCTTTAACACGAATCAGAACCAGCGCAAATTATCCATGAGTTTACAGGCAAATGATACTTCAAATAAAAAGGCAAATTTTACTTTAAATGGTTCGCACAACAAAGACATGTCTTACACAACCACAAGTATTTACATCATTTCCTGCCCAAATATGGCATTATGTCGCTGCACAGCTCCACAATATGCTGCTCTTTATTCATACAGGGTAGGTCAGTAGCTGTAGCTGACATAAACTCCCACCGTGGAATTTCATGGTGCATTTATCATCAGTGAGGCACACACTTCCACAAACCCTCTCTGCCTCAGGTCAGGAAAGTCCCGATGGTGCAGCTTTCCAGAGTTCCTTTTCAACAGACCATTGAACAACATGATCAGGGTGTGGCTACATCTGGCAAAACATCCAGCTCTTTGGCATCCCTGAGCTATTCACACAGCCTTCCAGGTTTGAAACATTTCTAGCCACCTTGCACAGCGCCGCCAAGAGCTCGTGGTCTCTTTTTCCGCTAAGTTGACCGTTTCCTGAAAAGGTTTTTCGCTTCTCTTCTCAAGAATTTGATGATGTGGAGATGCCGGCGTTGAGGTGAGCACAGTACGAAGTCTTACAACACCAGGTTAAAGTCCAACAGGTTTGTTTTGATGTCACTAGTTTTCGGAGCGCTGCTCCTTCCTCAGGTGAATGAAGAGGTATGTTCCAGAAACACATATATAGACAAATTCAAAGATGCCAAACAATGCTTGGAATGCGACCATTAGCAGGTGATTAAATCTTTACAGATCCAGAGATGGGGTAACCCCAGGTTAAAGAGGTGTGAATTGTGTCAAGCCAGGACAGTTGGTAGGATTTTGCGGGCCAGATGGTGGGGGATGAATGTAATGCGACATGAATCCCAGGTCCCGGTTGAGGCCGCACTCATGTGTGTGGAACTTGGCGATAAGTTTCTGCTCGGCGATTCTGCGTTGTCGCGCATCCTGAAGGCCACCTTGGAGAATGCTTACCCGGAGATCAGAGGCTGAATGCCCTTGACTGCTGAAGTGTTCCCTGACTGGAAGGGAACATTCCTGCCTGGTGTTGCGCGATATCCGTTCATTCGTTGTCGCAGCGTCTGCATGGTCTCGCCAATGTACCACGCTTCGGGACATCCTTTCCTGCAGCGTATGAGGTAGACAACGTTGGCCGAGTCGCACGAGTATGTACCGCGTACCTGGTGGGTGGTGTTCTCACGTGTAATGGTGGTACCCATGTCGATGATCTGGCACGTCTTGCAGAGATTGCCATGGCAGGGTTGTGTGGTGTCGTGGTCGCTGTTCTGAAGACTGGGTAGTTTGCTGCAAACAATGGTTTGTTTGAGGTTGCGCGGTTGTTTGAAGGCAAGTAGTGGGGGTGTGGGGATGACCTTGGCAAGATGTTCATCATCATCAATGACGTGTTGAAGGCTGTGAAGAAGATGGCGTAGTTTCTCCGCTCCGGGGAAGTACTGGACGACGAAGGGTATTCTGTCGGTTGTGTCCCATGTTTGTCTTCTGAGGAGGTCGGTGCGGTTTTTTGTTGTGGCGCGTTGGAACTGTCGATCGATGAGTCGAGTGCCATATCCCGTTCGTACGAGGGCATCTTTCAGTGTCTGTAGATGTCTGTTATGCTCCTCCTCGTCTGAGCAGATCCTGTGTATACGGAGAGCTTGTCCATAGGGGATGGCTTCTTTAATGTGTTTAGGGTGGAAGCTGGAGAAGTGGAGCATCGTGAGGTTATCCGTGGGTTTGCGGTAAAGCAAAGTGCTGAGGTGACCGTCCTTGATGGAGACGAGTGTGTCCAAGAATGCAACTGATTTTGGAGAGTAGTCCATGGTGAGTCTGATGGTTGGATGGAACTTATTAATGTCATCGTGTAGTCGTTTCAGTGATTCTTCGCCGTGGGTCCAAAGGAAAAAAATGTCATCGATGTATCTGGTGTATAACATTGGTGCATGAAGATGTTGGCATATTGAGGTGAGAATTTGGTCCCCATGGCTGTTCCGTGCGTCTGGATGAAGAACTTGTTGTCGAAGGTGAAGACGTTGTGATCCAGAATGAAGCAGATGAGTTGCAGAATTGCATCTGGAGATTGGGAGTTGTCGGTGTTGAGTACTGAGGCTGTTGCAGCAATGCCGTCGTCATGGGGGATGCTGGTGTAGAGTGCCGAGACGTCCATTGTGACGAGGAATGTTCCTGGTTCAACTGGTCCATGGGTGCTGAGTTTCTGTAGGAAGTCCGTTGTGTCGCGACAGAAGCTGGGCGTACCTTGTACGATGGGTTTCAAGATGCCCTCGATGTAGCCAGAGAGGTCCTCACACAAGGTTCCTTTGCCTGAAACGATAGGGCGGCCTGGTGTGTTGGCCTTATGTATTTTCGGGAGGCAGTAGAGATCTCCAATGCGGGGAGTACGTGGGATGAGAGCACGTAGGGTGCTCTGAAGATCTGGATCCAAGGTCTTGATCAGTCTGTTAAGTTGGCGGATGTGTTCCTTGGTCAGATCTGCGGGTAACTGCCTGTAGTGTTCTTGGTTGTTCAGTTGTCGGTGTACTTCTTTGCAGTAGTCCGTTCTGTTCAGTACGACAGAATTTGATGTGCTCCTCTTTCTGTCACTCTCTGCTTTCCCTTCTTGCCTGCATCTGGGCCTTCACCCACCAGCTGCTGTGCTTGTAGCTCTCCTTTCTGTCTGCCAGCTGCAGAATCCTGTTTTGTACACCGTGAGCTTCCAATCTGGAGTATGTTTTTTCAAAATTTAGAGTACCCAATTCATTTTTTTTCCAATTAAGGGGCAATTTAGCGTGGCCAATCCACCTACCCTGCACATCTTTGTGTTGTGGGGGCGAAACCCATGCAGACACGGGGAGAATGTGCAAACCCCACACGGCCAGTGGCCCAGAGCCGGGATCGAACCTGGGACCTCGGTGCCGTGAGACTGCAGTGCTAACCACTGCACCACCGTGCTGCCCAATCTGGAATATGTTAACAGCATATCTTTATTGACAACGTCTAACTGTGTACATATTGACACAGGAGGTACAGGTATGGAGCTGACCAATTTTAAGGCAGGGATTTTCTGCTCCCGTTTCCGTCGGGTGGGTTTGTCGACGGAAGTGGTAAGCCACGCAACATGTCCAAATCACACTTTACGCCGATGTAAAAGGGTGACAGGATTTTCCCCGTCCCCAGCCAAAAGGTTAAACGATAGGATGAATGTTGGTTTATTCACGGTCATAAGAATCTGCCTATGGCAGTAAATACAGACACAGTATAAGTCCCGTTGGGACAACCAACATGCCGGTCTCTGTCCGGGCTGGCATTTATCCTAGATTATTATGAGCCGTAGTTGAGCGGGCTCCCCTGCTCACTAGAAGGGAAACTCATATTTCATAGAATTCTTACAGTGCAGAAGGAAGCCATTCAGCCCATCGAGTTTTCACCGCCCCTAAGAAAGACCACCCTACCTTGGCGCACTCCTCCACCCTATCCCATACCCCCACCTAACCTTTGGACACTAAGGGGCAATTTAGCATGGTCAATCCACCTAACCTGCACATCTTTCTTCTGCTATGCACAACAGTGACCTGTTAGGGATGAGGAAGAGTTACAGTGGGTATGCTGCAATGTGTTTCAATGAAGTACCTGTCACAGCTCAATACTGGAAGTGTGCAGGGCTGTGAATTGAGGTTGCAAGACTTGCAACAATGGTAAGAGTTTGAAAGTGACAGGGAGCATCTGGATCTCAAGCACGAGTCTTGATCGTTAGAGATGACTTCTGATTGAGTAATTGTGGTACGGTGCATCAAGCAGTGTGTGAGGTTGTTTACGTGTGATGGAGGTGGGATTGGAAGATGTGTTTACTCGGCCGGGATTTTCCCCTCCCCTGCAGCAGGTTTTCCAGGGCCGGAGCCGGCTTGCCGTTGGCTGCTGGCGGGATCTTCGCGACCCGCTGAAGTCAATGGCCATTTGTGTTGCCTGCAAGCTACGAGTCACGAGTCCCATTGGGTTTATTGGGGGGGGGGTCTTATCACAGTGACTTTACGCCTTTCCGAACATTCAAAGTCAGGAACATATATTAACATGCCATCATCCGGCCTCTACGCCTGAATAACTCTCCGTCCCCTATAAGAAAGTCCATTTAAGTTGGCGTGAGGACTGACTGGCGTGAAAACGACTAGCCTTCCAAGGCATGTATAATAATGGCGAAAGGAGTCAGATGAGTAAAACAAATTTATTTTTAACAAATTATATTTACAAAGAAGCCCGGTTAGACTTTATCACATCCTCTCTCTCTCTCTGCTGGAACCTATATGACCGATCTTATATACACATGGTAATAGCCCCATAGTTAGTGGGGGAGCTCAAACTCCTCGAGCCACACAAAAAAAACAACCAAGCCAGCCCCGTGAGCTCCGTGCAGGTTATTACACCCTGCACCTAGCAAACAGACCTCCCATGGGAGATAAGGTGAGTGGCTCACTCAAGGGTGAGAGGGTCATGCCTGAGTACTACCTGGGCACTGCCCCTATCGTGGGGTACAGTGCCTGGGTAGTGCTGAGGGGGTTGTGTGGTGGGGTGAGGGAGGGGACTGTCGGTGGTTTACAAGTGAATTTTTGTCTTTTTTCCACTGGGGTAGCTTTTAAAAATGGCGGCCTGATCTTCAAAAAAGCGTTTTTCTCTGTGCCCCAAATTATATGTCGGAGAAAGACATTATTGGTGCCGGCGGCTTCGACACTGGTTTTCCCGCTCACAATCAGCCTCTGCTGGTATCTTGGAAAAATCCACCTCAGGTCTGAAACCAACTATGTCCATCCCCAGACGCACCCTGGGCTGATTCTCCGAGCCTCTGTGCCAAAATCGCGATCGGCGCGAGGGAGGGGAGAATGGGCGCTGATGCCGAAGACCAGCGTGACGCCGCTCCCACAATTCTCCAGTCCCCGGAGAATCGCCACGAATCGTGTCTACGCAGTCTACGCGGCGTGGGTAGGGGGCCATTGACAGGGGAGCCTCCGCGATAGACCGACGACAACGAGCCGAGTTCCCGATGACGTGGTGCTAACCAGGTTTTGCCTGTCAGGAACGGTCGGCGGCGGCTGTGGACTCAGTCCGCGGCCGGCCTGGTGGGGGGATCCATCACCTGGGGGGGGCCTCAGGGATGGCCAGGCTAGCGACCGGGGGCCACCAATCTGCAGGCACGCGTGATCTCAGGGGGGCCTATATTGTCGGGCTCCACGTTGTGAGTCCGCCATGTTGCGCGGGGCGGCCGCCGCCGTGCACATGCGCGGACTCCCGACCGGAAGTGCTAGCCCCCTTCAGGTAGGAGAATCCAGAGTGAAACGCCCGTGTTTTCACGCTGGAGTGTGGACATAGCCCCATTATTGGAGAATCCCACCCTCTGTCTCTGGTGATGTGTTTCTTCGATCACTCTGGGAGGTACTGCATGCAGTCCCACAATAACCCTTCATGTACCAGACCTTTCTACTGTACCAACCACATGGCTTGTTTCTTAACTTCCTTCCTGTTGGTACTGTTAACCAGGTCACATGGACCAGTATTTCTTGTTAGCCAAGAAAATTACAATTGATCCCCTTACAACTCTTAAAAGTCATTTACAAATATTTTTTTAAACTATTAATGATTCCATAAACCTTTGAAAGTACACATTATTACTGTATTGTTTCAAGGTCACATAATTACAGTGGCTCGTAGGAAATGCGACAAGAAATTTGTGCACAGCCAACTCCTGCTAAGAGCAATGTGATATCATCAAACATTCCACAGTTAAGCCACCTATTCACCTTTCTCCATTTCCTTTAGTGCCTTTACCTGTTCTAGTGCTCCAATGTAGTGCTACTTCTTTGGCTACAGTATGGCTGGTGAAAGGCTGCTGACTTTTACTGGGTGTTGTTATAATCCTTGCCTTTTCCTCCAAGATAGCCAGAGATAGTGTTGACAAAGAATATAGAAATATGGGGCGAGATTCTCCGACCCCTCGCCGGGTCGGAGAATCGCCGGGGGCTGGCGTGAATCCCGCCCCCGCCGGTTGCCGAATTCTCGGCACCGTCAGCGGCCGCTAACGCTCCCGCGCATGCGCCGCCCGGAGATGTAATTTCCGCGCCAGCTGGCGGGGCACCAAAGGCCTTTTCCGCCAACTGGCGGGGCGGAAATTCGTCCGCCGCCGACCTAGCCCCTTAAGGTTGGGGCTTGGCCCCCAAAGATGCGGAGCATTCCACACCTTTGGGGCGGCGCGATGCCCGACTGATTTGCGCCGTTTTGGGCGCCAGTCGGCGGACATCGCGCCGTTTCCGGATAATTTCACCCATGAAGTTTGAATTAAAACAAAGTTATTTGACACTACTTAACTAAATGAAGTTCGCACACTCTACTGAGTTACAGATACTAATCTAATGACACTGAATCTGTAGTACAGTATTCAATATTCTATTTAACTATTAAACTACACTATGACTAGACCACGTGCTGTATCTCTACATTCAATTCTCACTCTGCTCAGATCATGGGCGGGATTCTCTCAGCCCAGGGCCGGGCCAGAGAATCCCTGTGATCGGCGAGAATCGCACAACGCCGCCCCGACGCTGCCACGCGATTCTCCGCAGAGCGGAGAATTCGTGCCATTGGTGCTGGCGTGGTTGGCGCGGCGCCGGTCAGGGGCCGCTCTACGCAGCCGGCCGGGCGATTATCGGCCCAGGATGGGCCGAGCGGCCGTTGTGAAAAGGCCGAGTCCCGCCGGCACCGTCCACACCTGCTCTGAGCCGGCGGAAACCCAGCGAAGAAGGGTCAGGGGGGCAGCCTGTACGGGGGAGGGGGGGCCCCTGTAGGGGCCAGAGTTGCTGATCCTGAGGCCGTGTTGACGCCGTCGAGAAACGCGACGGTGTTTCCGAGGCGTCAACACTTAGCCTCAGGATCACAGAATCCTGCCCCATGTTCCCTTCAGCTTCTCCCTGAATTCCTCGAGATGCTGTCTAATATACGGTTAATTAGTAACGCCATCTAGTGTTTGACTTACATAGTTTCAGATGTTAACCCTTTACTACACTGCTACTATACATATCATTCCATGGGTATCAGCAGTTGGCTCTGGAAGCCCTGGCTTCAGACTAAGCCACCTTGGCATGGGCAGCAGTAGTTGTGTTTGCTCGCTGACTGGCACAGCAAGAGATCCTGGAGAGCCTCCTGTGAATAAGCTCTGTCCACCTCCTAAACCATGGTCTCCAGTGTAGCATCAGAAAACCTTGCAGTATGCTCCTACCCTGATGCACCAGAGTCATCTTTTTTGCATTTTATGGAATCTCTGCAGTGCAAAAGGAGGCCATTTGGCCCATCGAGTCTGCTCCAACCCTCTGAAAGAGCACCCTACCTCGGCCACTCCCCGCCCACGCCCCTACCTAACCTTTGGACACTAAGGGATCATTTAGCATGGCCAATCCACCTGACCTACACATCTTTGGACTGTGGGTGGAAACCTGAGCATCAGGAGGAAACCCATGCAGACACAGGGAGAATGTGCAAACTCCACATAGACAGTCACCCAAGGTCAGAATCAAACCTGGGACCCTGACGCTGTGAGGCTTCAGTGTTAATCACTGTGCCACCATGCCGCCTGCAGGTCAGCTACTCTCTTCCCCGGCTACTTTTACCACCTTCTCCAGTCAAAATGTACCTCCCCTTTAAGAGTTTGGTGCAGGCTTGTTTTAATAATGTAGGCCAGCTTGAACTCTCATGTCTCCTGCCCATACACGCACCCACTCACCAGTATGTTTAAAACTGGCGGAAATTATGGAAATGAGCATATGGCACAAAGTTTGCATGTTGCCTGAATCAGAAACAATAAGTTAATTATGATCCATGCAGCTGTTTTTGGCTTTATTAAATGTCGCCACCAAGTGCCGTTAAATATGAGTGGCGGTCTCGCCGACTTGGCCACTGGGAAGCACCCAGGAAGTCGCGCCCAATACTGCACTTAGACGTTTCCCCGTTAAATCGGGCCCTGTATACTTTGGAATAAGTGAAAGTGATTTTTTTCATTTTTTTTATAATGGGGAGGTGACATGAGGCTTTGCGCCTTTATGTTTAAAAATGTGACTTTTAAACTTTCAACTGACCGGAAAATTTGCAATTTGAACTGTGACAGAGCCACTGCCACATTCCAAGGTGAATATGAGAAAAGAAGCAAATAATCCTCAGGGGACTGCGAGGAGAGGCATATTTCCTATAATCCAGACACCCATCGGAACTCCTATCTGTTTATGGAAAACACAATAAAATTGCAAAGTACTGGATTTTGAAGCAGTGGCTGCCAGACAGAATCTCTTCGGAATACATACAGGTGGAATACTTCAAGGCAAGGCTACCCTGCTATTTGAGAGAGACTGCAAGTGACAAGGAGATGGCTCAAGAAAATCTTCAGCAGAGGGAGCAGGCTGAAGGTTGCTCTTTCCCTCTCTCTCTCTCTTTTGGAATATGCATCTTGCCTAGTTCGAGAAATCAACTGCACCAGAAACCTACCAGCAAACCAAGATCCTGTAATAATTGCAACATCTATATCTGACTACATCCAGGAAACCGCTGACCTAAATCGGCTACAACATTTTCAAATCCATACCTCAGGGACACTCAATCTGATATTATTTCACCTTTTAAAATTTTTACTTTAAACACCCCCCCCCCCTTATTTTTGATACCTGTGTACATCTATGTGTTTGTGTGTGGAGTGACGGCGTGGATTAACTGCATGAGGGACAAATGTTTGATGTCATGTTTTTATTATTTTTCTCAGGTTTTGTGGTTAATACATTTGTTTTTTCTTTGACTCAAGAAAACCTGGTTTGATTGGCTCCTTATTGCTCACAGCTTAAATTGTTCAATACATTCTGAGTTTGCAAAGGTCTACCCTCGTCAAGAAGAAGCTTAAACCATTATAGGAACCAACCAAGGAGGTTAACTAAAGGGGTGCCTGTTCACCCCTTCTCACTTTTTGTCACGTCACTTACTATTGCACATATCAGTAGCTCTGTATTTCTTTTCCTGAAAATTGGTAAAAGAACCCCACAGGAAATGTTGGTGCAAGTTCCCGTTGACGACGTCAGTACAGATATCAGCGTCAATTTTGGCATTCTTTCTGTACCAGAGCAATAAGGGAAATTCAAGACGAAGGCAATTATGAATGAGGAAGATAATTCAGTGACTCTTAGTTCACCCATTTTAAACAACCCTAAGATTAGCCGTGGCGCATCTGATTAATTCTATGGCTTTCACCTCCAGCACTGTATTTGGAATTCCCTTGGCTCGTAATTTATCTTTTACCAGCATCCCTTCATCGAACTCAGAATGTAAAGGCATTCTAGATTAACCTTTCCCATGCAATTTGATAATTTATGTAGCACTATAAGATCCACTCTCAGAAGCCTCCAGTTAGAAAAGCCTAAGATGCTTGAGGATCATCAAAACTCAGACACTTGACTTCAGGGATCACTCTCATGGCTCTTCGCTATGTGGCCTCCTGCAGTGGCATGTCTCCCTTTTTTCTCAATGAATAGAATGGATACAGTGCTCAGGGTGTGGTCTCACCAGAGATCTCTACAGTTTGACCCCTGAGACTTGTATTCTGCTGCTTTTGCTGTCTCATTCAATGTTCTATTGATGTTGCTGTCGGTGATGAAAGCATGGGAGTGGATTCTTGATTTCATGGATTGAATGGAATCTGATGGAGCAGACCATCTTTTCATTACAGAAAGTGAACAATTTTCATTTCCAGTGATTTAAATCAGGGGGCGAATGGTGAGAAACCTACTTGACTAGTTAATCACCCAAGAAGTAATGGTGAAAATCTACCTCATAGAGTTTTGAATCTATTATATCTCTTTCAAATTCATCCGCAGCTAATTCAACGATATTCATGCAGTATGCATGATCGCTGTTTTCCCTTCCTCTGCCTTAATGTAGACATTAATTTACATTAACTTTCACCTGCCAACGTTAAACCCACTCATACGCTCTTCTGTATCACCTTTCCTACAACTCTAAGTCAATAGTCCCTGGCAAGGACATGGACCTGCGAGTAATTACTTCGAATGGACTCAAGCCCATTGCTCTTTTCCTACCCCCTTTTGCTTCTTGGGGAGCGGGAGCAATTATGATGGATTTACCAGGCTTGCCATTTGGAAATAGAGGTTATAGGCTTCCAAAGCTGTTGTCCATTTTGTCCACCTGGCTGACGTGACTTGTGTGACTCTATTCATTGAAAATAACGCATGAACTGTATGAGGGCTTTTAATGGTCAGCTTTTGGCCAAGGACAATGCCTGCAGTAACTGTTACAGCTTTACATGTGGCCTCTACAGCTCTTAGGCAACTTCCCCATCTGAGGGCTACTGTGTCCAATTTTCCTGAATAGTACCCAATTGGACCCTATTGATCCCCATGGTCCTGTGCTTGAATTACTGTCATATATCCTTCCTTCTCATGAACAAAGAAGGTAAACTGTTTCCCGCTATTTGGAATTCCAAGAGCTGTTGCTTAGCACAAAGCCTGTTTCAGATTCATAAAGGCATTTTCCTGTTCTGTTTAAGGATGATTTCCTCTTTTGATTTTCGATTTCCCTTTATGCGGTCATTTAATGGTTGTGTTAACTGTGTGTATGAATCAATCCACTTCTAATAAAGTTACACAAACCCAATAAAGATCTCAGTTCTTGGACAGTGGTGGGCTCTTTTGCACCCTGAACTGCCTCTGTTCTACCTTGGGTCAGTTCCCTTTTACCCTTTGAAATCTTCTGACTTAAATAGATAACGTCATGTTGGGCAATTTGTGCTTTGGCCATGCTGGCTTTATGTCCCCTCTGGCTGAGATGGTCCAGAAGAACACGCAAATCTTTTTCACGATCCTCTTCCTTAATGGTGGCGAACAGAATGTCATCTACATACTGGATAATGGTGGAGGGCAACTCAGGCAATTCCGTTAAATGATTTTATAAGGCCATGTGAAATACAGTAGGACTATTATGAAAACCCTGTGGTAGTCTTGTCCAGGTGTACTGGTGCTGTTGAATGGTAAAGGCAAACAATGGTTGTACCTTCTGTGCTACTGCACTGACCAAATGCCTTGGCCATGGCTGTAACTCAAAGCCACTCAAGTTCTGGTGTTCGGGCATTAAAAATGGTGGAAGGGTCAGCTACCAAAGGGGCTTTTGCATCAATACACACATTTGCCTTCCTGTAATCAATGGTCAGGCGCCATGTACCATTTGCTTTTTTTACAGGGCAAACTGGGCTATTCGATGAGCTGTGGGTTTTAATCAAAAGAAACTTTTCCTCTAGTTTCTTTACTACAGACAGTATTCATTCAATTGAGGACGGGTTGATGGGATATTGTTTGGTACATGGTGGGGCAACTCCAGTAAACCGTTTGCCGGTTCCATATGTAGTAGTCCACAATCATTCTTATCTTTGGCCCAAATTGGATGTTCATGAAGCTGATCCTTCCTGAAGATTCTAATTGACCAGGTTACTTTTCCATTTTCAAAGGTTAAAGAAGAATTTAATTGGGCGAGAATATCCAGACTCGGAATGGCCTGGTCCACTGGGCCTATCCAGACTGGAGAAATCAATTCACGTGGGCCGAATTCTACCAGCATGGGCTGAGTTATTCTGATTGTCAGTGCATCGCTCCCGATATCGTGAGCTAGTTTTTTTGTGATGCAAAGGAAACAATTTAGCATGCTCAAGAGGAAAGCAAGTTAACACTGCTCCTGTATCAAAAAAACAGTGGACTTCTTTACCACCCACCCTCAATAATACATACCATCCATCCTTCCTGTTGTTAACCAAGGCATGAAGAGGGACAGGGACAGGAGGATTGAGAGCGGGCTTTTTGGTTTTTTTGACAACTCCATCAATGCAGCCTAATGCTTTGGTGATAATTTCTTGAGTGCATCTACTATACCTGACTCCTCTTCGGGCCTGTATGCAGATTCTCTGTATGGTGATGGTGGATGGGGTAGAGGAGCAGGGATGGGGGCACAGATGGGAGCAGAGATGGGTGGAGGCGGATACATTCCTCCATATTGCTCTCGGTAATACATCTCTCTGGGCGGTGACAGTGGGCCGGACCTCTACGTCTCCCTGTACGGAGATGTTGGGCAGGTCCCGTACACTTCTCTATATAGCTCTCCGTGTGTGACGTCATATCCCTGACGCCCCTGTTGTTTAGCCCAGCACGACCTGGCCCAATGGCCTTGCTTTCCACAATGGTGACATTTTCCTCGTATTTATTTCAGCTTCCGTGGAGCATTTGAATAAGGTAAAGCATTATTTGTTGACTGAAATTATACACTTTTAGGCTGTCCCTCGGTCTGGAGAACATCCATATCTCAGTCAATTTGAATACATCGATCTATTAATATCGTGTATGTTCTTGATACTCGGTCCCACTCAGGAAACACCAATTTTAATTCAATAGACAAATCCGTTCTCAAACCAGCAATAAAGGCAACCTTCAACAGCCCAAGAGTACTTGTGTCCCAGGCTCCTGCCCCTCCGGCAATTCCAATCCTGAGTGCTCCGCCCATACTTTCCTAAATCTTTCTTCATATTGTGATACTTCCTCTGCCTTCTTCTGAATACAAGCAGTAACGTGTGTCCAATCAGTTTTTGGCGGGTTATATTTTAACATGATGTGGAGATGCCGGTGTTGGACTGGGGTGAGCACAGTAAGAAGTTTTACAACACCAGGTTAAAGTCCAACAGGTTTGTTTCGATGTCACTAGCTTTCGGAGTGCTGCTCCTTCCTCAGGTGAATGAAGAGGTATGTTCCAGAAACATATATATAGACAGATTCAAAGATGCCAGACAATGCTTGGAATGCGAGCATTAGCAGGTGATTAAATCTTTACAGATCCGGAGATGGGGTAACCCCAGGTTAAAGAGGTGTGAATTGTGTCAAGAGGTGTGAATTGCTCGTCACAATGGACGTCTCGGCACTCTATACCAGCATCCCCCATGACGACGGCATTGCTGCAACAGCCTCAGTCCTCAACACCGACAACTGCCAATCACCAGACGCAATTCTGCAACTCATCCGCTTCATTCTGGATCACAACGTCTTCACCTTCGACAACAAGTTCTTCATCCAGACACATGGAACAGCCATGGGGACCAAATTCGCACCCCAATACGCCAACATCTTCATGCACAAGTTTGAACAAGACCTACTCACCGCACAGGACCTTCAACCGACGTTATACACCAGATACATCGATGACATTTTTTTCCTTTGGACCCACGGCGAAGAATCACTGAAACGACTACACGATGACATCAATAAGTTCCATCCAACCATCAGACTCACCATGGACTACTCTCCAAAATCAGTTGCATTCTTGGACACACTGGTCTCCATCAAGGACGGTCACCTCAGCACTTCGCTTTACCGCAGACCCACGGATAACCTCACGATGCTCCACTTCTCCAGCTTCCACCCTAAACACATCAAAGAATCCATCCCCTATGGACAAGCTCTCCGTATACACAGGATCTGCTCAGACGAGGAGGAGCGTAACAGACATCTACAGACGTTGAAAGATGCCCTCGTACGAACGGGATATGGCGCTCGACTCATCGATCGACAGTTCCAACGCGCCACAGCAAAAAAATGCACCGACCTCCTCAGAAGACAAACATGGGACACAACCAACAGAATACCCTTCGTCGTCCAGTACTTTCCCAGAGCGGAGAAACTACGACATCTTCTTCACAGCCTTCAACACGTCATCGATGAAGATGAACATCTTGCCAAGGTCATCCCCACACCCCCACTACTTGCCTTCAAATAACTGCGCAACCTTAAACAAACCATTGTTTGCAGCAAACTACCCAGCCTTCAGAACAGTGACCACGACACCACACAACCCTGCCATGGCAATCTCTGCAAGACGTGCCAGATCATCGCCATGGATACCACCATTACATGTGAGAACAACACCCACCAGGTACGCGGTACATACTCATGCAACTCGTCCAACGTTGTCTACCTCATACGCTGCAGGAAAGGATGTCCCGAAGCGTGGTACATTGGCGAGACCATGCAGACGCTGCGACAACGAATGAACGGACATCGTGCGACAATCACCAGGCAGGAATGTTCCCTTCCAGTCGGGGAACACTTCAGCAGTCAAGGGCATTCAGCCTCTGATCTCCGGGTAAGCGTTCTCCAAGGTGGCCTTCAGGACGCGCGACAACGCAGAATCGCCGAGCAGAAGCTTATAGCCAAGTTCCGCACACATGAGTGCGGCCTCAACCGGGACCTGGGATTCATGTCGCATTACATTCATCCCCCACCATCTGGCCTGCGAAATCCTACCAACTGTCCTGGCTTGACACAATTCACACCTCTTTAACCTGGGGTTACCCCATTTCTGGATCTGTAAAGATTTAATCACCTGCTAATGCTCGCATTCCAAGCATTGTCTTGCATCTTTGAATCTGTATATATATGTTTCTGGAACATACCTCTTCATTCACCTGAGGAAGGAGCAGCGCTCCGAAAGCTAGTGACATCGAAACAAACCTGTTGGACTTTAACCTGGTGTTGTAAAACTTCTTATTATATTTTAACACAGTACGAAGTATGAGGTAGACAACGTTGGCCGAGTCGCACGAGTATGTACCGCGTACCTGGTGGGTGGTGTTCTCACGTGTAATAGTGGTATCCATGTCAAAGCTAGTGACATCGAAACAAACCTGTTGGATTCCCGCCCCCGCCGAATCTCCGGTGCCGCAGACTTCGGAGTCTGCCAGCCCCGGCGATTCTCCGACCCGGCGGGGGGGTCGGAGAATCTCGCCCAGAAGTCCTGAAACTTCCATTTTGAGCTTCGCGTTTTTCGCCACTAACTCACTTTTTCCTAATCATAGCGCATCTTTCTCTAAATTCAGCTCCAATACTTCTTGCTTAAGTTTTGCGACTTCTTCCTTTAAATTTTCTAGCTTATCGAGTTTGGGCCTGTCTCTTCAGCTCATCCTGCCCATATTTGCACCTTCTGTTTTTGTATTTCACAATCATAATTGGTACTTGCTATATTCTCGTTTCTCCTTCGCAGCTGGCTCATTATCATCAGGGGCCAATTGGTCCGGTCTTTATTTCTTATACGGGCAGCTTTTTCCCAAACTTTCCTTATATCATCAAGCGACCATTGCCCTTTGGAAGTACTATGTTTTAAAAATTTCTGTTCAATCACTGTACCGGTCTTGGTCAAATCAAATCTCTGTTCTGTATAACTCTTTGCCATCTGAAACATTTCTTCTGCAGAAATTTCTGGTGGAACATGGCCACCCCTAGTGGTGGTAGGCATATTCTTGGCTGCGATTTCAACTCCAAAATAGTATTTCTAACCCCGGGCCTCAAGTTGTAGACTATCTTTTCGTCGAAAGGATCACAATATATATATATATATCTAACGCCGTATGACACATAATAACCATTGTCAGACGCCTGCCTGTTCCTGGGTCTTGAGCCAATCTCAACCCGGACATGTTCATAAGGAGAGCGTAGGAAGTCACCCGATTCTAAACGTTCGCGGATGTGAGGGTCTCTTAGCTCGGTTATGCCGATCCACTACCCGATGCCTCAGTGTGGTGTTCATTCTCTTCTTCATTGCCCTCCTGGCTGGCTCAGCAAATTGCAGGATCTCTTATTTTACCTTCTAATAAGAGTCAATTGTCCGGTTGTTTGGAGGTGTCCAAAATACAACTTTATTGTTCGTCATTCACTTTAATACTCTTGCATATGAACTAAATCAAAACTTAGAAACAAAATATCAAACAATAAATGAGTTGGTCAAATACATGGCAAAGGAAATCATTAATCATAAAAGCATAAATAAATCACTTTTAAAAATGAACAAATAGGATAATAGGCAGGAACTTAGGAATGAGTCCTTGACCACGAGGTCTTAATTTTAAGGAATCCTTATCTATGGTGTAATCTCTCATTTGCTCTCATTGGTTTCTAATTCTCAGCTGAAACATCCTGATTTGTTCAAATAGATGTCTGTTATTTAGAGGACAATTTATTAATCAAACATTGGCTATTACTTAAGATTGACTGGTATCCGTCAGGAATAATTCAGTGTTAGGGCAGCACGGTGGCGCAAGTGGTGAGCACGGTTGCCTCACAGCGCCAAGGTCCCAGTTACGATCCCGGCTCAGGCTCATTGTCCGTGTGGAGTTTGCACATTCTCCCCGTGTTTGTGTGGGTTTCGCCCCCACAACCCAAAAGATGTGCAGGGTAGGTGGATTGGCCACATTAAATGGCCCCTTAATTGGAAAAAATGAATTGGATACTCTAAATTTATTTTAAAAAAAGGAATAATTCAGTATCTATGTGTGCCTCATCATGAGAATAGGCTTCTGATTGATTTATTGATTGGTATTTATTGTCACATGTACCGAAGTACAGTGAAAAGTATTTTTCTGCGGCCAAGGGAACGAACACAGTACGTACATAGTAGACACTGCTGGCCATAGACCTTGCTGTATCTAATTATTTGATGCATTCCGATTACTAAATGCACTGAAATACAATGATCTATTCATTATATGAAACATTTGTTGAAACAATATCTGAACTTCTACAGACAAGACCAGAAAGTTCAATAGTTTATTCATTATCTGAAACATTGACTATCTTTTCTCAGTCATGGCATTTTGAATAATTCCATTCTTGAGCTATGCACTCAATCAGTACGTAAAGACATCAATAAATCAATTAATCAATAAATCAGTAATCTATCACCCCCTTATCTTTCTTTATCTATCTCTAATCTTTGACATGGTTGCCCACACCATCCTTCTCCAATGTCTCTCCCTTATTGTCCAGCTGGATGGGACTGCTCTCACCTGGTTCCATTCTAATCTATGGAGGGTGGAATTTTACAGCATATCTTACTTGCAGATTTTCCAGTCCCACTGAAGTCAATGGTTTGAATGGCTCGCCACACTTTCTGGTCCTGTCCACGCCATGACGGGATCTTAAAATATCACTTCGAAAGGCTTATTTTCCTGCTCCCTCTGGTATCCTCCATTAGCCCCTCCTATTTCTCATTCGCATGCAACGCATAGACCATAAGACCTAGGAGCAGAATTAGGCCACTCGGCCCATCGAGTCTGCTCTACCATTCAATCATGACTGATGATATCACCCCTCGATGATATCATCCAAAAGCAGGATTAGTTTTCACGTGTACACTGAAGACACCCAGCTCAACCTCAGCACCAACTTGCTCAACTCCTCCACTCTTGCTAAGTTATCAGATTGCCCAGCCAACATCCAGTTTTGGATGTACGAATATTTCCCCCAAATAAATATTGGGAAGAACGACGCCATTGTTTTTAGTCCTCAGTTCAAATTGTATATCCTAGCTACTGGCTCCGCCCCTTTCCTTGGGAACAGTCTGAGATTAAGCCAGAATTTCACTTCATTCACGTGACAGTTGATCCTGAGATGAGTTTCTGACTTTGTGTTTGCACCATCACAAGGACTGCCAATTTCTCACCCCCATAGTATCGCCTGACTTCGACCCTGTCTCAGTTCATCTCATGTTGCAACCTGCCTTGGTTCCCTATAAATGTGACTATTCTAATGCAGGAACTCCTGACTGTTCTCCAACATTCTACCCAGCTTGATGTTATTCCAAACTTGCATCAAGTCCCATCCCCCTCCATCCCTTTGCTCCCTGATCAACATTAGCTCCCTATCAAGCAACATCTGGATTTTAAAACTCTCACCCTTATTTTCAAATATCCTCACTCTTCCCTATTTCTGTAACCTCCATCCCTGCATCACTCCCATCTGCATTCATCTGGCCTCTTGAGCATCCCTAATTTTAATTGCTCCACCATTTGTGGCCACACCTTCAGCTGTCTAGGATCAAAGCTAAAATTCCCCCCCCCACCCGCACCCCCATTCCCCCTTCGGCATTCCAACCTACACCTCTCTGCCTCCCGACCATACTTTCCCCCTTTAAGGTGACCCTTTACCACTTTGACCCTCTGTCCTAAAATCTCCTTATGTGGCCCGATGTCATTCTCTAGTGCTCTGTGAAGCATCCTGGGACCTGTTATTACATTGAAGACACTAGACGAACAGATGTTGTTGTTGAAGGTTCTGAGATTCTGTAATATTTATCCTACTCTTTCAAGCCACTTGAATCACACTTGAAACTGAGATCAAGATTGTAGGAATGCCTTGCAATAACACCATTGGGAGTGCTAGATAAATATACCTGAATGCATCACATGGTTCCAACTGACTAACGGACTTAAGGCTATTTTCATTAGAGAGAAGAAGGTTAAAAGGTGACTTAATTGAGGCATACAAGATGATCAGAGGATTAGATAGGGTGGACAGTGAGAGCCTTTTTCCTCGGATGGTGATGGCCAGCACGAGGGGACATAGCTTTAAATTGCGGGGAGATAGATATAGGACAGATGTCAGAGGTAGGTTCTTTACTCAGAGAGTAGTAAGGGGGTGGAATACCCTGCCTGCAACAGTAATGGACTCCCAACATTAAGGGCATTTAAATGGTCATTGAATAAACATATGGATGATCAGGGAATAGTGTAGATGGGCTTTAGATTGGTTTCACAGGTCGGCGCAACATCGAGGGCCGAAGGGCCTGTACTGCGCTGTAATGTTCTATGTTCTATGATTAGAATTGCAGATGCACTACAGTCTGGCATTAACATCAGTTTTGATGTTCCATTTTCTAAGGGCAGCACAGTGGCACAGTGGTTGGCACTGCTGCCTCAGGGTGCCAGGGATCCGGTTTCAATTTCGACCTCGGGTGACTGTCTAAGTGGAGTTTGCACATTCTTCCTGTGTCTGCATGGGCTTCCACCGGGTGCTCCAGTTTCCTCCCACAGTCCGAAGATGTGCAGGTTAGGGTCATGCTAAATTTCCCCAAGGTGGGGTTATGGGGATAGGGTGGAGGATTGGGTCTGTGATGGGGTGCTCGTTCAGAGAGTCGGTGCAAACTCAATGGGCCAAATCCTTCTGCACTGTAGGGACTCTGTGATAGTTATCTTACTTTATAACTCCTTTGAACCTCAGACCTCTTTACCGTCACACACATTGTCGATCACACCGATTTCCAGAGAGTTAATTCGTAGGACTTTCCCATGAAAATCACTTCCTCCGACAGGAAAAGTACAAGGAGAAACAAAGTCATATTTTTGTGATAAATGTTTAAAATCATGTTTTTGTCAAATATTATGCTATACATTGCAGCCATTTCCTATGTTGTGGAAATAAGAATGTGTTCATAGCAGCAATTGCATTTTTCTGACTAAAAATAAATTGAAGGGAAATGTTATTGAAATAATGTGCAACTGGCTTTCCGTAAGACATTTCTCAATGTACATTTAAAGCCTTGATGGCTTTGCTAATAAAGGCATTATATACTGGAAGGATTCTCAAAATAAAACCTGCCAGTGTGAAAGGATCTGTTTTTCCATCTAAAAATACAAGTGAAGCTCTAGCAAAGGGAAGGGCTGCACTTGTTATCCATCCTCATCCCAGCTGCCTTGCCCTGAATAAAGCACATTCAAACAATTCACCTTCAGTAACAAGGATAAGTGTGGCCCATTCCAATAAAGCTGTCGGCTTTTCCAAGTACTTATGTTGCTTCTCACAGCAGGCATGCCAACAGATTAGGGGCATTTGAAAGGGAAAGGCCGCGGCTGACTGTTGGTCAATACACCTCGGCTGTGACTGGTTCCTGGCATATCCCATTAGCCTTGTGAACCTACTGACAGATTGCCAAGGCCACAGCTGTTCATTGACAAGAGGAGAACTAGCAGAATAATGAAGGGGATATTGTACTTGCAGGAAGACATTTACAGAGGCAGGAAGTCATTTGTCATCTCTTTAGCGAGCACGTCAAGGTAAAAGTTGCCCCCAAATCTTTGTTTTTGAGCAAAGTGCTGGTTTTATTGTGAAGGCTGTCGTACTTGGAAGCTACTTCAGATTCCTTTCAGTGAGGAAATCATCTTAGCGGAGATCGTGAGCTGCGTTAAATCCGACAGGATTAATAAAATATTGGTGCGGGGTTTGTTTTTAATTAGCAACAGGACAATGCCTGCCTTCATAATTAATAAACTTCTAATGAAATGTCAAGGGTAGTGTGATCATGTTTCAAACCCAAACATTCTTACTCATTCATCCGTCACTCATTGCTTCACCTTTGGTCATCTCTCCTACCATCTCTTCATCCCCAGGCCACACACTCTGCGCAACGTGTTGGCTGATAGGATTACATTGAAAACATTGTAAAAATAGATAGAAACAGTTGTCCCGAGAGAAATGGGCCTGTTTCCACTCTCACCAAGAAGAAGTCTTTTGTCCTTTTGCTTAATTTTGTTAATCTTTCCAAATGTTTGGAAGTGATCAATTTCACAACATCTAGTGTCGCAGCTCTCTGCACCAATGATTCCTGTTAACTTTTGCAATTGATTATGTATCGATGTGTGGTAAACATAGTTACCCCACTGCACATGCATCAAACTAAGTGCCAGGAGTGATTTGAATGACACAGTTGTCAAACAAAGAAGAAACATTGCTACAAGAAAAACGTGGTTCTTCAAATGAAAGCTCCAGAACAGCTTCAACTTACTGGTAATGTGAATGGAAATTGGCGCATGCTTAAGCATCACTTCACGCTGTATGTCTCAGCTATCAGGTTGCAGGCACATCTGGACGAGAGAGAAATTGCGTTATTGCTCAGGGTAGCAATATATAATACATTCGCGTATGAGCAAGAGGAAGACAGTCAGAAATTTGATGCTGGGATCAAAAAGTTTGACGAGCATTGTACACCTAAGAAAAATGAAATATATGAAAGGTTCATTTTTTGAAAGCGCACGCAGAATACAAACGAATCATTCAATAGTTTTCTTACTGACCTTAAGCTGAAAGTGCAGATGTGCAACTTCGTGACTCTGAAATCCTTCATGATTGGAGACCCAATTGTTTTTGGATTACATGATATTAAGACATGAGAACATCTTTTATAAGGAAATGAGCTCCAACTAGAAGATGCCATAAAAATTTGCCATGCTAGCAAACCAGCTGCGCAACATGTTATTACATTTAATGCAAGAATTTTGGCGCGAACATTGCAAGCGATGCAGCCACCATTGGTGTTGTGACGCACTTAGAAAAGAAACGTAGTTTCAGCAGCCATTCTAAATGGTCTGAACATACAGCCATTGCATGTAAACGATGTGGTTATCAGCACCTACCAAGGCAATGTCCAGCTTTGGCAAAATATGCACGAAGTGCAAAGGGAAGAATCACTTTGTGAAACACTGTTTCTCAAATAAGAAAATTAATGCAGGGCAGTCGATTAACGTGATTGATGATCCTAATTTAAGTGACAAATTTTTCTTTGGCCTGGTGTCGGATGAAGACACAGCAAATGAAGCCATACTGAATAAAATGCCGCCCACAAGTATAAGGAGTGCTGAAAGTGATATTGCAGCAGTAACAAGGGACAAATGGACTCTACCTTTGATTATCAATCAATCGCAATTTACTGTTAAATTAGATACGGGTGCGAAGGCAAACCTAATCAGTATAAGTGATATTAAGACCATGCAGCTAAAGCCAAAAATTCTAAATAAACTGGTTTTAATAAAAGACTACAATGGGCAGCACGGTAGCACAAGTGGATAGCACTGTGGCTTCACAGCGCCAGGGTCCCAGGTTCGATTCCCCACTGGGTCACTGTCTGTGCGGAGTCTGCATGTTCTCCCCGTGTCTGCGTGGGTTTCCTCCGGGTGCTCCGGTTTCCTCCCATAGTCCAAAGACGTGCAGGTTCGGTGGATTGGCCATGCTAAATTGTCCTTAGTGACCAAAAGGTTTAGGAGGGGTTATTGGGTTACGGGAATAGGGTGGAAGTGAGGGCTTAAGTAGATCGTTGCAGACTCGCTGGGCCGAATGGCCTCCTTCTGCACTGTATGTTCTATGTTCTATGTTCTAATGGTAAGAAGATTGGCACTTTCGGTATGAGCGAATTAGACGTGTAAGTAAAAACCAAAGTGTACAAGCTGAAGCTCTCAATTGTTGGTGAAGGTCGTGAATCATTATTAGGTGATGAAGCGTGTGAGGCACTGGAATTGGTGCGACGAGTCTATAGCACTGACTGTGCACTGAGTACACTCAGTGGCTCAGTGGAGTCCATTGTACATGTCTTTCCGGAAATATTCAAGGACTTTGGTGTCCTGCCATTCATATATAAAATATAATTAAGTGAGGATGCTCAACCGGAGACACACGCTCCTCGAAGCGTTCCAGCACCATTGCGTGACTGTCTCAAGGCAGAGTTAGACAGGATGACACAATTTGGAGTATGAAGGAACATAAAAGAGCCTCAGATTGGGTCTACTCAATGGTCTGGGTGAAAAAGAAGAATAACGATCTCAGGATTTGTATGCATCCCAAGGATTTGAACACAAGCGTTAAAAGGGAGCATTACGAAATTCCAAAGAGGGAAGAGATCACAAGAGAGATCCTGGTGCAATTTTTTTTAACCAAACTCGATGTATCGAAGGGATTCTGGCAGCTCAAGCTTGATAAAGAAAGTACCAAGTACTGCACATTCAATACTCCTTTTGGCTTTCTTCATCTGAGATATTCCACAGAGCTATGGAATATATCATTGAGGGCACTGAGGGGGTCCTGCTCTGTGTTGACGACATCATCGTATGGGGTTCCACCTTAGAGGAGCAGAATGACAGACTGATCAAGGTCTTACAAAGCATCAGGCGGAATGGGCTGAGGTTCAATAAGGTTAAATGCCGGTCTTGGTCAGAGTTACAGGAGCTGTTAGAAGCATGGTTGAAAGAGCCACAGTTTGATTAGCAGTAGTTTAGTTCACTCACACTTTATTCAACATTAAACAACTGGGGCGGAATTCTCCGACCGCCCCCCCCGTCATTTCCGCGCCGGCTGGCGGGGCACCAAAGGCCTTTCCCACCAGCTGGCGGGGCGGAAATCAGTCCGGCGCGGGCCTAGCCCCTCAAGGTAAGGGCTCGGCCCCCCAAGATGTGGAGAATTCTGCACCTTTGGGGCGACGCGATGCTGGACTGATCCGCGCCGTTTTTGACGCCGGTCCGTGGACATCGCGCCGATTACGGAGAATCCCGCCCGAGATGTTCTGTCATAGACTGATTCATTTATTCTCATAGTGCACGAACATAAACCACTGCGAAAGATAAAATGTGAGAATATGACCTAAAAATATGAGGTACATTTTACGACTGTGCATCAACTTCTGCTGCCTTATGTTGATTTGCTTTTCTCAATTCAAATTTCTTGGGCTTTATCTGGAGACATGTTGGGCTGGATTCTCCGCCATCGGGATGCTCCATTTTTCCGGCAGCCCGGGGGTTTCCTGATGGCGTGGGGCTGCCCCACAATGGGAAACCCCATTGACCAACTGGCGAAACGGAGCATCCAGCTCCCTGTGTCCCCCAATTTGTTTCCAAAATCACCAGTGGGTGAGACATTCTATGGGGAGATTCGTGGGCGTCACAATCGCACAATGGTTAGCACAGTTGCTTCACAGCTCCAGGGTCCCAGGTTCGATTTCTGGCTTGGGGCACTGTTCTCCCCGTGTCTGTGTGGGTTTTCTCCGGGTGCTCCGGTTGCCTCCCACAGTCCAAAGATGTGCCGGTTAGGTGCATTGGCCATGCTAAATTGCCCCTTAGTGTCCAAAAAGGTTAGGTTGAGTTACTGGATTACAGGGGGTAGGGTGGAGGTGTGGGCTTGGGTGGGGTGCTCTTTCCAAGGGCCGGTGCAGACATGATGGGCCGAATAGCCTCCTTCGGCACTGTAAATTCTACGATAATCAATTGAGGTGTCTCACTGGGTCTCGTGCGGGTTATTGCGGTTACATTCTTAAACGGTGTCCTCTGAATGAAAGTTTCTATAATAATAGAGGTACTGGATATGAGTTCTCAGTCATTGGTTTTTCAAGTTCTCACTTGCGATAAGGTTTTGTTTGTCATGGTGAGACGCAAGAACTCTACTTTGACAATACACAATGGCTCTAGGCTCCATGTTACAGAGTGGCGCAATTAAAAATAGGAAAACAGCATGCTTTCAATATTCTGAGTTGGCACAATTGCAAATAAGAGTAGGTCATTCTTTCCAGTCAGTTTCCTGGTCAAATCATGAAAACAAAGATTGCTATAAACAGCTCAATATCACATTGCTGTTGGCGGGTGTTTGCTGTGCTCAAATCTGCTGCTGTGTTTCCAGCATTACAGCAGTGAGTCCACCTCAAAAATACCCCATTGGCTGTAAAAGTGCTTCAGAATGTTCTGAGGTCACAAAAGGCATTTTTAAAATGCAACTCTTCCTTTCTAAATACATTGAAAATAAATGCCTGGAGCAATAAAATATTTTTTTAAAAAAAGGTTATTCTGGGGCTGATATTCCGAAGGGTTCCTCCTCTTTGGAAATAGGTGAAATCCCTGAGGAATTTCAGGATTACGGATCCAAGGCAGAGAGTTGTGTCACAATTCAGCCATATCCCAACTCAAAGAGCTGACTGACCTTCTCTAATGCTCCAATATCCATCTTCAAATCAATTTGGATTCATCAGGACGCACCAAATCACTTTACCTATTTAAAATTAGCCTTATTTTCAGAATACAGTGTAGCTGTCTCCAAATAACTGCACAGCGGAGCTACATAATTGCCATGCATTTCGCTGCTCTATTCTTCAACTTTTTATTCATATTATTCTTTTGGATTGGATTGGACCTGCACTCCACTCATAAGATGATGCAAACATTAAATAATTACATGATACGTGAAAAAGTGGCACCGACCGATATGATGACATACACTGCGCGAGCACGTGAGCTCACAGGTGGGATTTGTGAGCAGAGCAGTGACCAGTTTTAAGGCGGCAAAGTTTTCTTCTGCTTTCAAAAAGCATTTTCCGTTCATAGTGGCAAGAATTCATCCCTTCATTTTTTAAATAATCTTCAGAAATGGAGTGCAATGAAGGAAATGTGCAGAATATATGTTCCACTTACAAAAATGCGAGAATAACATTGAAACTAAATTTACAATTTGACATGTTGCTGGCTGTCACGACCCATGCTGATGTTATCTGTAAGGGTATCCCAACTGTCCTGGTCCACTCACGTCGACGCTACCACCAAGAAAGCACAACAGCGCCTATACTTCCTCGGGAAACTAAGGAAATTAGGCATGTCCACATTAACCCTGACCAACTTTTACAGATGCACCATAGAAAGCATCCTATCTGGCTGCATCGCAGCCTGGTATGGCAACTGCTCAGCCCAGGACCGCAAGAAACTTCAGAGAGTCATGAACACAGCCCAGTCCATCACACAAACCTGCCTCCCATCCATTGACTCCATTTACACCTCCCGCTGCCTGGGGAAAGCGGGCAGCATAATCAAAGACCCCTCCCACCCGGCTTACTCACTCTTCCAACTTCTTCCATCGGGCAGGAGATACAGAAGTCTGAGAACACGCACGAACAGATTCAAAAACAGCTTCTTCCCCGCTGTTACCAGACTCCTAAATGACCCTCTTGTGGACTGACCTCATTAACACTACACCCTGTATGCTTCATCCGATGCTGGTGCTTATGTAGTTACATTGTATACCTTGTGTTGCCCTATTATGAATTTTCTTTTATTCCCTTTTATGCTCATGTATTTAATGATCTGTTGAGCTGCTCGCAGAAAAATACTTTTCACTGTACCTCGGTACACGTGACAATAAACAAATCCAATCCAACTTGAAACACTGGTTCCTGGGGGTGCATAGTTTTGCTTTGGTGTGATGGAAGCAAGTGAAACCCCGGTGAGAATGAGCAGTCAAGTCGTCATTTAACAATTATTAAAGACTACTTATAAAAGAAAAGACAAATCCACACTAACAGGATCACTCTATTCTACGACAATTAAGTATATGAATTAATAAGTGCATACACAGTTTATGTAGTATGTGCCCCTTATTGCAAAATATATCTCGGATCCCTGAACTCCTTAAGACCACCCCATTTCCCCAAACAGCATCCAAAATAAATAAGTCTATAAGTTACACCAGCTTATGGTTACCACATAACATAGACAGGATAATCAAGTCTGGGAAATGTCTTTTCCTGGTCCAGCGAAGATACTTAAACTGCCTTTACGAAGGTTTTCTCTGCTACCCTGATTGTAAGGCTTTTAGGCTGTTAGCTGTAAAACCGGGTTGTCTGCTTCCTGAGGCTGCTAGGTGTTACCTGGCCTGTCTTGCTTCTGAGGGTCTGACCAATTATACCTTTGTTCCACTTGGATTTTGTTGACTGTGTATTTGGCTATCTGCCTCAATCAACTTCCTTGACTCCACACATTAGCATATGTATACCTCATGGCTCTTCCCGATTCTACTCATAAGCTATTCACATCTGGGGCGAGATTCTCCGACCCCCCGCCGGGTCGGAGAATCGCCGGGGGCTGGCGTGAATCCCGCCCCCGCCGGTTGCCGAATTCTCCAGCACCGGATATTCGGCGGGTGCAGGAATCGGGCCGCGCCAGTTGGCGGGCCTCTCCCCCCCCCCCTCGGCGATTCTCCGGCCCGGATGGACCGAAGTCCTGCTGCTGGAATGCCTGTCCCGCCGGCGTGGATTAAACCGCCTCTCTTACCGGCAGGACAAGACGGCGCGGGCAGGCTCCGGGGTCCTGGTGGGGTGTGGGGCGATCTGGCCCTGGGTGGCCTGGCCCGCGATCGGGGCCCACCGATCCGCGGGTGGGCCTGTGCCGTGTGGGCACTCTTTTCCTTCCGCCTTCGCCACGGTCTCCACCATGGCGGAGGCAGAAGAGACCCCCTCCACTGCACATGCACGGGGATGCTGTGAGCACCCGCTAACGCTCCCGCGCATGCGCCGGCCGGCAATGTCAGTTTCGCGCCAGCTGGCGGGGCACCAAAGGCCTTTCCCGCCAGCTGGCGGGGCAGAAATCAGTCCGGCGCGGGCCTAGCCCCTCAAGGTTAGGGCTCGGCCCCTCAAGATGCGGAGGATTCCGCACCTTTGGGGCGGCGCGATGCCGGACTGATTTGCACCGTTTTTGGTACTTGTCAGCGGACATCACGCCGATTACGGAGAATTCTGCCCCTGATTCTTATCTGAACTGTCTTCTAAACTCATTACTGGGAGAGGTGCATCTTATTGGGACCTTTTGAATACTGGCTACTGCTATCTCTAGGCAGATTTCTACTGTTGCTGGACATCTCACAACCTAATAAGTTTTGTTACTTCATTTTACTGCTGTTGCTAGGCAAATTCATTTCATGACACTGGCAGTTTTTTCACCTGCTCACAGTAAGTTAAAGAAAGTGCTGTTTTGTGGAAACTATGCCATTAATCACGTGGCACACACAAAATATGAAATAATAATGAGGGTGTGCTTACATCTAAATAAGCATGAATTGAGCACCCATTGGAAAGCTATGTACATAGGGGCATGTCGAGTTTAAGGTCACCTGGTCCATTTATCGGCACAAGTATACTCCCAGTTGGGGGCTGGTTTTGCTCAGTTGGCTAGACATCTAGTTCATGATGTAGAGCAAGGCTAGCAGCATGGGTTCAAATCCCATACCGGCTGAAGTTATTCGTGAAGGCCCACCTTCTCAACCTTGCCCCTCGCTTGAGGTGTGGTGATCCTCAGATAAAGCCACTACCAATCAGCTCTCCCCACTCAAAGGGGAAAGCAGCCTTTGGTCATGTGGGACGATGGCGACTTTACCTTTTGACCTTATCTTTACTCCCAGAGGGGAATTGCTCTAATTAGTACATCCTGAGGACAGGCAAAGACTAACTACTGCTCCTGAGGGAAGCCTGTGTCTTACAATTCTGATTCTCTAGCTGTGTGAATCTGACACTTCTGCTGCTTAGATACCAGTTTAATACACATTCAGTTGTGACAGGTGTCAGATGCATGACCCGGATAGAGAAAGAGATAAGGGAAGATTAATTACCTTACACACCAGCTATACCAACAGTCCTCAACATTGCCTTCATGGTTGAATGCTACACTTACCTGTTTGTATAATGTAATCTACCAAACATTACAAAATTCACCACACCTAATTATTCATATGATTAGCATGAGATTGCAACATCTTTGTATGTAGTAGAGTGATTTAAATAATAAACATACAAATATGTTAAAATATGAATAGAATACGCAGAAAGTTCCACCACCATTCACAGTAGCTGCTGAGAAATCCTTTTCTCAAAGATCCCAAGTTGGTAAAGTAGAATTTGTCGTACGTTGCTGGCTAAGTGTAGTTCATCTCCTATGGCTGTGGATGTGGATGGGAGAGGCAATCGTGGGCTTGCTAGACTAATTATTTCAGTGGAAGTACAAAATGTTCAGCGATCCCCACAAGTTTAGAAAAATAGGAATTATACAAAATCCCAGAAGAAATATGAAATGTATATTTTCCCCAAATCGGGCCCATAGTAGTACACCGTGCTTAGAAATTATTCCATGAAATACCCACGCATTAGCACTCTGGTGCCACTATACACTTTGAAGTGACTCAGTTATTAATGATTACATACTTAACATTAACTATTACCTATTAATAATTACATAAAAAGGAATAAATTCTACTTTTTTATTTATAAAATTTCGACTTGCTCCAACCCCAATACTTTGAAGTATGTCTCACTATATTATTTTCATGTCTTGTGCAAATAGAGTTGAGCAAGAAAACAAAATCAGCGATTCATCTCAGGCTGAAACTGTGATGTTTCATTCTGAAAGTGAATACATCAATGCTGTAATTCTTTATGTCTTTTTCAGGCAGATTGCTTGTTACTAGATATGTGCAATCAACGTCCATTCCTCGATGATTCAGCTGCCCTGCATTCCTTATCACTTCAAAAATAATTTTACGCTGTGTTGGTACAGCATGCAACTCTTCCATGTGTCTATCTTATTAACACTACTTAATGCTTACTGTGGCTTTGGGAGAATTCTTTCATGGAAAGTTATATGTACAAGGTTTATAAAATTGTTATGTTTGGGACTTTCCTCTTTAAGTTAAGGTAAAATGGTGGAATGAAGAGGATCATGTGACCTGTTCTGGATTTTATGCAACGCCAAGCTCAGGTGACTTGATTGTTAAAGGTTAATGTCGGGCCCAGGTTGATTTACAGGGAAGAAAGTATAGGATGTTTACACCTGTAAACAATGGCAAGTGTAATGGTGTTGAATGTGGGTTCACTGTTCGTCTGCAGGTCTCACAGGGTGGCATTAGGAATGTCAGGCTTTATAAAGAGTTGTACTTTAAGCTGTATGTTTAATTCCTAGCTAGAATGTAGTTGGGAGTCTAAAGGATAGCTAATTCGTATTTATACTTGGATACAAGCCCCATGTGATTTATGTTGTAATGACATGGGCTTTAAGAAGGAAAAGTCAGTGAAACGCCATTGTAATATTGGGTTGCAGGTTTCTTAGTTATTACTGAACTTCACAGACCATAACATATAGGTGCAGGATTAGGCCAATTGACCCATCGGGTCTGCTCCGTCATTCGATCATGGATGATATGTTTCTCATCCAAATTCTCCTGCCTTTTCCCCATGAACCCCGACCCACTTATTAATCAAGAACCTATCTATCTCTGTCTTAAAGACACTCAGTGACTTGACCGCCACAGTCTTCTGCGGCAGTGAGTTCCACAGATTCACCACTGCTGTCCCTTCTGTCTGAGGCTGTACCATCAGCTTCTAGTCTCTCCTACTTGTGGAAACATCTTTTCCATCTTCACTTTATCGAGGTCTCTGAGTATTCTGTAAGTCTCAATGAGATTCCCCCCTCGTACTTCGAAACTCCAACGAGTACAGATTCAGAGTCCTCAAATGCTCCTCATACGACAAGCTCTTCATTCCCGGGATCATACTTGTAAACCTCCTCTGGACCCCCTCAAAGGTCAGGACTTCCTTCCTTAGATACGGGGCTCAAATTGCTTACAGTTTTCCAAATGGGGTCTGACCAGAGTCTTATACAACCTCAGCAGTACATCCTTGCTCTTGCATTCCAGTCCTCTCGAAATTAATGTAAACATTGCATTGCCAACTGAACCAGCATATTAACCATAAGAGAATCCTGAAAGGAATCCCAAGTCCCGTTGTGCTTCAGATTTCCAAAGCCTGTTCCCATTTAGAAAATAGTCTGTCTCTAATTTTCCTACCAAAGGACATTAGCTCACACTTTTCCACATTGTATTCCATCTCCCACTTCTTTGCCCACTCTCTTATTCTGTCCAAGTCTTTCTGCAGCCTCCCCGCTTCCTCCACACAACCTGTCCCTCCACATCTTTGTACCATCTGCAAACTTAGCAACAATTCCATGAGTACCCTCTTCCAGATCGTTAGTATATATTGTAAATAGTTGTGGGCCCAACACTGACCCCTGTGGAACACCACTAGTCACCGGCTGCCATCCTGAAAAAGGCCCCTTTACCCCCATTCTCTGCCTTCTGCCAGTCAGCCAATCCGATATTTATGCCAATACCTTGCCCCTAACACCATGGGCTCTTAACTTATTTAGCAGCATCCTGTACGGCACCTTGTCAAAGGCCTTCTGGAAATCCAAATAACTCACGTCCACCAGCTCTCCTCTGTGTAACTTACTTCCTCAAGGAATTCAAACAGATTTGTCAGGCATGACTTCCCCTTAACGAAGCCGTGCTGACTCAGCCTTATTTTATCATGCACTTCCAAGCACTCCGCAATCTCATCCTTAATAATGGACTTTCAAATCTTACCAACAACCAAAGTTAGGCGAATCGGCCTTTAATGTAATCCGTTCAGTCCAGGTGATTTATCTACCTTCAGACCTTCAGCTTCCCCAGCACCTTCTCCTTAGTGATGACCTCTACACTCATCTATGCCTTCTGACTCTCTTGAAGTTCTGACAGGTCAGACTGCAAGACTCTGAGAGAGACCAGAGAGAGAGACATCCAACCTTGCAGAAGAACATAAGAACATAACATAAGAATTAGGAGCAAGAGTAGGCCATCTGGCCCCTCAAGACTGCTCCACCATTCACTGAAATCATGGCTGATCTTTTGTGGACTCAGCTCCACTTTCCAGCCCGAACACCATGGCCCTTAATCCCTTTATTCTTCAAAAAAACCATCTATCTTTATCTTAAAAACATTTAATGAAGGAGTCTCTACTGCTTGACTGGGCAAGGAATTCCATAGATTCACAACCCTTTGGGTGAAGAAGTCCCTCCTAAACTCAGTCCTAAATCTGCTTCCCCTTATTTTGAGGCTATGCCCCCTAGTTCTGCTTTCACCCGCCAGTGGAAACAACCTGCCCGCATCTATCCTATCTATTTCCTTCATAATTTTATATGTTTCTATAAGATCCCCCCTCATCCTTCTAAATTCCAACGAGTTCAGTCCCAGTCTACTCAACCTCTCCTCGTAATCCAACCCCTTCAGCTCTGGGATTAACCTAGTGAATCTCCTCTGCACACCCTCCAGTGCCAGTACGTCCTTTCTCAAGTAAGGAGACCAAAACTGAACACAATACTCCAGGTGTGGCCTCACTAACACCTGATACAATTGCAGCGTAACCTCCCTAGTCTTAAACTCCATCCCTCTAGCAATGAAGGACAAAATTCCATTTGCCTTCTTTCACTACGCAAAAGGTGGGTGCATGTTCCCACTCAGATTGAAGAGCCATAAGTTTATGATTATTTAAATTAGGATGGACAATTTACAATTTTTGACTAAAGGCAAGAATTTACAGGATAGACCTAACCATAAAAATCAGTTCTGAGATTAAAAGTTCCCTGGCTGGGAAGGAAGAAAGGAAGTAGGCCATCTGGAGTGGAGAATAGTTTTGGACTGGTTCCAGGAGAATTAAGGGACAGAGCAAGTATAACAGTGGTGCAGCATTGTTGCCTGTGTTAAAACTCATGGGGAACTTCTCTGAAGTTTATAGCATAAGCTACCTAATAATAATAATAATCTTTATTAGTGTCACAAGTAGGCTTACATTAACATTGCAATGAAGTTACTGTGAAATACCCCTAGTTGCCACACTATGGCACCTGTTTGGGTACACAGAGAGAGGATTCAGAATATCCGCTTCACCTTACAAGCACGTCTTTTGGGACCTACATAAAGAGTGCAAGTTAATGTTGATTATAGTTTGTTTATTACAGTAAAAGTTTTGAAATTTGAAATCTTGGGCGGGATTCTCTGACCCCCCCCCCCCCCCGCCGGCTCGGAGAATTGCCGGGGGGTGGCGTGAATCCCGCCCCCGCCAGCCGCCGAATTCTCCGGCACCAAAAATTTGGCGGGGGCGGGCTTGGGTCACTGTCTGTGTGGAGTCTGCACATGCTCCCTGTGTCCGTGTGGGTTTCCTCCGGGTGCTGCAGTTTCCTTCCACAAGTCCTGAAAGACACGCTGTTAGGTAATTTGGACATTCTGAAATCTCCCTCGGTGTACCGGAACAGGTACTTGAATGTGGCAACTAGGGGCTTTTCACAGTAACTTCATTGCAGTGTTAATGTAAGCCTACTTGTGACAATAATGGTTATTATTACATCTCTTTAGTCAGTCACTAGAATTTAAATATCTTTTCAAATATTATCTGTCTCTATGGTGATCGTAACAGTTTACGGCTTTCTCTTAAGGAAAATGCCAATTAAGCTGACAGAATTTGCTAGTCCAGTAATTCACTACAGTGAGAAATGTAAAGAATCAGGACCTTTTATTCCAGCACTCTATAAAGAGTAATATGCTTAAAATAAGTTGGTTAATGCCGTCAAGATAAATGAATTGCTTGTACAAATAAGGGGTGGAATTTAGAGCCCATGTCGGTCATCAACGAGAGCATCCCATGAGAATCGGGAAGCGGTAAGATCATGTTCTCTGATTTTCTCGCCCATCGCTGATGGCTTACCAAGGGTCCTGCCTAGGAAGGTTGGGAACCTCATTTAAATACATTGCAATACCATTAGCGGGTCGTCCCATCAGGATTTCGCCCCTCACTAAGCAGTCATTGCCCTCTGGTGTGAAATTTACAACAGCTCTTGAAAATGACAACCTGGTGACCTCACCTCCAAAGGGGATGCGGGAGGTGAACACTCAGGTCACCATCACCCTCCAGGGTGCTAATTACAGAAGGAGCACCGGAGAGGACCCAGATAAATGCAACTCGAGGCTGGGGTTGCGGGGGTTGTGTGTCAGCATTTGAGGGCGGGGCTTGCTCGCGGACTTTAGCGGCCCTTCACTGCTTTGGTCTCCAGGTCACAAGGGATCTGGCAGCTCGTGGGGGCTTCTCAGGTGCCCCTTGTTGGGCTCGTGGCCATTTCTCCACTGAGGGATTGCCCTGCTAGAGTGGAAGCTGGAGGAGGGTGGGAGTGGTGCAATCACAGGGTCGACATAGTACCTGTCTATGTGAGGCCCCTGGGTGGGGCATTGTGAAATGCCAGAAAGGAAAAGGCGGTGAAGTTGCAGTGCTGGTGAAAGAGGAAATCAACGCAATAGTGAGGAAGGATGTTAGCTCTGACAATGTGGAATCTGTATGGGAAGAGCTGAGAAACACTAAGGAGCAAAAAACATTTGAGGGGATTATATATAGACCCCAAACTGCAGAAGTGATGTTGGGAATGGCATTAAACAGGAAATTAGAGACGCATGCGACAAAGTAACGTGAGCAATTTTGCCACTGTGTTGCGCCCAGCGTCGATCTCATTGCATTGGATGCATTTGAGGAGAGGCGCAAATCAGGCTTCGCGCTGGGCTCACGGGTTGGGTGACTCACGCGTGGTTTTACGTCCAGTCCAGCGCAATCCAGATAATCATATTTAAATGATCAATTAGGCTCATTTAAATATGCATGGTCTGTTTGAGGTCAGATTCCGCGGCGCCCGGGAGCCATCAGCCAGACCGGCCTCACCAGTGAGGCCTCAACCAGGATCCAATTAGATGCATTGGTGGTCATCTTCCAAGATTCTATAGACTCTGGAATAGTTCCAACAGATTGAAGGGTAGCGATTGCAACTCCACGATTTAAAAAGGGAGGTAGAGAGAAAACAGGGAATTATAGACCAGTGAGCCTGATGTCAAAATGGGGAAAGTGCGAGAGTCCATTTTCATAGATTTAATAGCAGAGCACTTGGAAAACCGTGGCATGATCGGACAGAGTCGGCATAGATTTAGGAAAAGCAAATCATGGATGGGAGTCTCAGGTCTGCCAGCCACGTGTTTCTCGGTCGCGTGTCATTTGCTGGTGGCGGGATTCTCCCTTCCCTCGCTTGTCAATGGGTTTTCCCATTGGAGACACCCCACATTGCCGGGAAACCTGCGGGCGTGGGTGTGCTGCCGGCGAGAACAGAGAATCCGCATTGCCGGAGAATTCCGGCCCACGCGTGAAAGATTTACTGGAATTCTTCGAGGATATAATTAGTGGAATTTATGAGGGGTTGCCAATGGATGTGGTTCATTTGGACTTTCAGAAAGTTTTCGACAACGTCCGACATAAGAGATTAGCGTGTAAAGTTAAAGTGCATGGGATTGGGGGTAATGTATTGAGATAGATAGAAAATAGGTTTACAGACAGGAAACAAAAGGTAGGAATAAACGTGTCTTTTCCCAGATGGCAGGCGGTCACCAGTGGGGTAGAGCGGGGATCCGTGCTAGGACCCCAGCTATTTACAATATATATTAATGATTAAGATGAGGGAACCAAATGTAGTATCTCCAAAGTTACAGGTGACACAAAGTTGGGTGGGAGGGTGAGCTTTGAGAAGGATGCAGAGATGTTTCAGTGTGACAAGTTGACTGATTGCACAATGCATGGCAATATAATGTGGATAAATGTGAGGTTATCCACTTTGGTAACAAAAACAGGAAGGTAAATTATTATGTTAATGACTATAGATTGAGAGAGGGGAATGTGTAATGAGATCTGGGTGTCCTTGTACACCAGCTGCTGAAAGTAAGCGAGTAGGTATCTCTTGCTGCAATTATACAGGGCCTTGGTGAGGCCACACATGGAATATTATGTGCAGTTTAAGTCTCCTTATCTGAGGAAGGATGTTCTTGCTATGAAGGGAGTGCAGTGAAGATTTAGCACATCGATTCCTGGGATGGTGGACAGACATATGAGGAGAGATTGAGCCGGTTAGGAGTTTAGTAGAATGAGGAGAGATCTCATAGGAACCTATAAAGCTCTAACAGGACTGGAAACGGTAGATGCAGGAAGGATGTTCCCGATGAAGGGGGGGGGACCTGAACGAGGGGTCACAGTCTAAGGATAGGGAGTAGACTATTTAGGCCTGAGATGAGGAGAAACTTCTTCACCCAGAGAGTGGTGAACCTGTGGAATTTGATACCACAGGAAGCAGTTAAGCCCAAAATATTGCATGTTTTCAAGAAGGAGTTTGATAGAGCTCTTGAGATTAAAGGGATCAAAGGATATGAGGGAAAAGGGGAAATAGATTAATGAGTTGGATAATCAGCCATGATCATAATGAATGGCGGAGCAGGCTCGAAACATCGAATGGCCGACTCCTCCTATTTTCTGTTTCTATTGCTGGGATTCTCCATTGCGAGTTCGCCCCACTACATAATTTTAAACACTTCTGTCATATAACCCATTAATCTCTGTTCTGCATTCTCTGAAGCATCAATATTGTTTCTTTGGCATGGAGCTCAATACTGCACACTGTCTTCCAACTAGAAGCTTTTATCAACACCTAATGTTGGCCATAATGCTGCAAAATCGTAAATCTCTCTGCTCTTCCACAGCATCAAAATTGCTTCCACCCAGAGTATAATCATTGCTTTTGTTTAATAAAATGCATCACTTCACACTGACTAGCATTGAGTTCCATTGCCCATTGTTCACCCATGCCCTCATTTTATCAGAATCTCTTTGCAATATCCATTGGCTAGTCGAAAGAATTATCTCCTAATTTGATACCATCTGTAAATTTAGACACAGCTCGTTCATGACTAATGTCCAAATCACTGGTACACAATGAACAAAAGTAGCTTCATATTTTCATCCATAATTACCATTGTAAAAATAGCCCTAATCCAGATTAACAAGCCCAGGGGAGTGGGCCTAGGTAGAGCGCTCTTTCAGGGGGTCGGTGCAGAATGGATGGGCCAAATGGCCTCTTCTTGCACTTTCGGGATACTGGGAATTCTGAGGTGTGTTTGGTCTTCCTTTTTAAAAATGGGCCTGATAGTGGTGACTCTTTCGTGTGTTCAGGCAAGCTACACCCTGCAAGTTGTGATTCCACAGGAATTCCTACGGACTCAAAGGAATTTTGTGGAAGGACTTGGTCCCTACAGTGCAGAAGGAGGCCATTCAGCCCATCGAGGTATGCACTGACCCTCTGAAAGAGTAACCCAGCTAGGCCCCCTCCGCATCCCAGTAACCCCACCTAACTTTTAGACACTAAGGGACAATTTAGCGTGACCAATCCACCTAACCTGCACATTTTTGGACTGTTTCAGGTTCCACAAATGCAGTTTCAAAAAGTGGGTGTATTCAATCACTTTTCAATTGTATTTGTCGTGTTGCTGTTAATCGCAGGATGACCCTAAAAATACGCAAACCTTAGGTGGATTGGTCACGCTAAATTGCCCCTTAGTGTCTAAAGGTTAGGTGGGGTTACTGGGATGCGGAGGGGGCCTAGCTGGGTTACTCTTTCAGAGGTTCGGTGCAGACCCGATGGGCTGAATGGCCTCCTTCTGCACTGCAGGGTCCAAGTCCTTCCACAAAATTCCTTTGAGTCCATACGGATTCCTGTGGAATCACAGCTTGTAGGGTGTAGCTTGCCTGAACACACCTCAATTAGTAGAACGGTCCTGTATTTCATCCCCATTTGTCAATCATAAACCCACTTTCCATAATCCTTCTTTTTCTTGAACGAAAGCAATCATCTCCTCAGATTGAACAGCAATTAACAAAATATATTTTCCGACCAATCTGCCCTTCTGTGAGTGGATTACTAATGGAGGGTTTGGCAACACTCATATCCTCAAGTGTGCACCTGGTGTTGATACAGAAGTAAACATAGCCCAGAAACGCATACAGTGGAAACCTTTTGTACGTAACAGGCCAGGCAAATGAATAAAACTACTTCCAAAACCAGTGCATGACAAACATGGCGAAGGTGGGTCTGGCGGGATGGCACAGTGGTTAGCACTGCTGCCTCACAGCGCCAGGGTCCTGGGCTCAATTCCCGCCTCGGGTGACTGTCTGTGTGGAGTTTGCACTTTCTCCCCAGGTCTACGTGGGTTTCCTCCGTGTGCTCCGGTTTCCTCCCACAGTCCAAAGATGTGAAGGTCAGGTGGATTGGCCATGGTAAATGCCCCTAAGTGTCCAAAAGGTTAGGTGGGTTACTGAGCTACAGGGATAGGATCAGGGCGGCGTGAATAGTGTGCTCTTTCCAAGAGTCGGTGCAGATTCGATGGGCATAATGGCCTCCTTCTGCACTGTAGAGATTCTGTGACTATGGCCTCAACGCACAAACGTTTACTGTAATTGGCAACACTTGGGATTTTATGGAAGATTGTAACACTGCCAATGCTTATGGTACCATAATGATTTGTCATTTCTTTTAAAGATAATGCACAAAGTTCATAGGGGTATTGTTTCATTGATTGCTTTTAATAATAAGCACAGTGGTACTGATGGAACTCTAAATTATTGTGTGTGCAACACTATGAACAGGGCAAAATCAATAGATCTTCAGTAAATCGAGGCTGCAATTTTCACAATGACTTTTTCCATAGAGTATGGACTAGTCTCCATAATGTAGAGAAGTTAAGAGGAGATTTAATAGAGGAGTTCAAAAACATGAAGGGCTTTGAGGTAATAAATAAAGAAAACCCGTTTCCACTGGCAAGAAGGTCAAGAATCAGAGGCCATTGATTTTGGACAGTTGGTTAAAAAAAAATGAAGTCTGGAGTGGTGAGATGAGGAGAAATGTTTTATTCAGTAAGTTGTTATGAACTGGGATATGGTGCCATAAAGGATGGTGAAAACAGATTAGGATAGTAACTTTCAGAAGGGAATTGGATTGAAACGAGGAAGCAAACTGAAGGGCTACAGAGAGAGAGCGAGGGACTGGTACTGATTGGATAGCTCAGACACAATGGCCAAAATGGCCGACATCAGTATTCTATGTTCTAAAAGTCACGGAATTTGCAGTCAAAGAAATCCATAGCTTTGCTATTTTAAAATGTTAAAATAATTCTCATTGTGTCCATTGAGTCACATTTCTGGAGGAGCTGATAAAATATTATCTTCCTCTGCATTTCAGCTGTTTTCTCAGTTCCTCGTCTTTCTCGTTCGAAGGCACGGACCTTTGCTGGAGTACAGTCCCTCAGACAATTGTCGCCTACAAGTGGCTTTGTCACTCACCTGAAAAAAAACAGGCAGCCAGAAACTGAAACCTGGGAAAGCTTACGAATTAGGAGCAGGGATAGGTTATGAAGAAGCATTTGCGTCTCCTCTGCCATTTAATGCGATCATAGTTGAATTTTTCCATTGACTCCTTTTTCCAGTCCTATCCCAAATATCCTTTGGTTCCCTTAGTGTCCAAAAGTCTAGTGGTCTCAGTCTAAAATATACACAACAACCGTCCATCCATAGCTCTCTGGGGTTGAGAATTCCAAAGAGCCCCAAGACCCAAAGATCTGAGTGAAGAAGTTTCTCCTCCCCTCCTTCCTAAAAGGCTGATCTCTTACCCTGAGACATTGGCCGGGATTTTCCAGCCCTCCCGCAGCATGCTTTCCGGTGGAAGGGGTAGCTCAACAAGGCCATCGCCGGATCCTCCGGGGAACCGGCGGTTGGGGGTGGGGGTGGCTGCGAACCAGTTATAATTCACGCAGCTTGCTCCTGATATTGAGTTCCGGATCTCGCCCCAAAATGGTGAGAGTATCTTTAACCCTCATTTGTATTAATTTCAATCTCATTAGCGAGAATGCAGTGGCCTCCCGGGAATTACCTGACTCCCCAGAGAGAAATCACGCAGGGCATTGTTTAGTACTCCTTTTTTAAAACTGGAAGCTGGCGCAATGGCAACTGAGGGGAAGGGAGGAGGTGAGTAGCCCTTTGCATTTTCTGGCATGCAGCTCAAGGGGACTGGGGCTGATGCCCCAGTGTTTGGGAGGGGGAGGGGGGCGGGGCGACCCATCAGGGGCTTGGTCTTAGTCAGGGGGCTAGGTCGCGGGTTGGGTGAGGGGCTTTGCATCTGTGAGGCCTTCGAGCCATCTGTAAATATTGTGGAGACTCATCAGGTGAAACCACAGCTGCAACCTGCCCGTCCTTCCAAGGACACGACTCCGGGTGGCCTGGCCTCATCAGATGGAGATCTTGCGGGACAATGGCCATGTGGTCAGCGAGAGGGAAGGATCATTTGGTCTGACATTAACGACTCACTTGAGACAGGTCACCTTGGTGAAGGGGCAGTGGATTCTCACCTCTCTGGCACAGGCGAACCACAATGTCGGTAACTCTCTCGTACAACTCCACGATTTCCAGGGGTGTGGACACGGATCCCTGCCATCCCACCACCCCTCTTGACCCTTTCCCACTTACTATGGGCTATCTTCGCCTGCGGGGACAAAGGGAGGGCGGTGTGAGCCACATATTTGATGGGTCAAGAGGGTTATCGTAGGTGGCATGTGTGGGCTCCGCACATGGACATGAGGGGGTTGTGCTGGTGGATGCCAGGGAGTTCTGAAGAACAAGGACGAAGATCTGATATGGTGAGGGTGTGAGGTGTCAGCCAGTGATTGATGGTGGGGGAGTGGGTTTTGGAAATATAAGGGATGGAAGGCCGAACTGATGCCAGGAGAGAGGTGGTAACTTAATCTTGCAGCTCAGTGGAGGTTGTTGGTCTTCTGCCAACATTGGACAGCGGTCATTCATGGTCATGCTGCCCGTATCGACAGCCACTGCTATTGTCTCACAGGTGGCATTGCTGCTGGTCCTCAGACCACCTCGGGGGAATAGGGTGGCACGTCCCTCATCCACAGCATCGTGAAGCCTGGCCAGATTGGCATCACCAAACCATCCCTGCTGCCATGCTTGAATGCTGACTGCAAGTGAGTGATGAGGGAGTGCTTTAAAGCAGTTCCCTCTTGTTAGTGATGAGAAGCTAAGGCATGAGTCAGACAGCGAGGGAGCCAGTAATGGTGAGAAGCTCGTGGGGGCTCATTGTTTGCACTAAATGCCATTGAATATGGGCTACAAACTTGTCAACATGACTATCAATAAACACCCCACCCAAAATAAACGCACCCAAAATGACATTTTTTTCTGTTAAATTGCACCCAGAACATTTTCTATTCACCCTCCTGATGTTGCCCGATCTGCTGAGTCTTTCCAGCATTTTCTCTTTCATTCCTTTCTCTGCCATGCCAAAGTATCAACCAAAGCTACCAAATCCAGATTAAACTATCATTGTCTTCACTTGCTGTGCATGGGGCCTTGCTGAATGCAATTGCCTGCTGTGTTTACCTGCAGAACTCAATGGCTACACTTCCTGGGAATCCACTTGGATTTGCTGAAAACATGATACGGTGTCACATAAATGCAAGTTCTTTCCTTCAAATTCACAATTCATTGAAGAAAAATGTAAGTCCAGCACACACATTCCCTACACTCTGGGATTCCTGATGGGATACTTGAATGATTTAAGATGCAGCTGGGCGATGGGGAAGGGGCAATCAGTTATTTCTGTGTGCATGTTTAATCCTGATAGTATTAAGAAAACAAATTATCGGTAATAAAAGTAAATTACTGCGGATGCTGGAATCTGAAACCAAATCAAAAATGCTGGAAAATCTCAGCAGGTCTGACAGCATCCGTAGGGAGAGAAAAGAACCAACGTTTCGAGTCCAGACCACCCTTTGTCAAAGCCTAAATTATCGGAAATAACATTTTAAGCAGAGTAAGTCTAAAAGCCAAGTGTTTGCAACATGCCAGCAACAAATGGACCGTTCTATCAGGGACGATTTTGATCCTGCGTTAGCGATCCACGGGATTGATCCGAACATCAGGATTGAATTGGGAAACACAATTCTCTCCAAACAGCTCGCCTTTCCTGATTTTTCATGCCCCACACCGGTGATGTCACGAGGTTCACGCCCACAAAGGGAGAGGACCTAATTTTAATGATTTTGCTCACATTTTTATGTAATGAGCCTGCATCCCCTCTCCCCACATGATCCCCCTTCACTGAATACTCAAACCTCATCAGTGTGATGTCACGTCGGCGAGGTTTACAACAGGTTTTGAAAAACAAAATTCAGCTATTGGGATCTCCCCGGAAGCGTAAAGGTAAGGATTGCCCCGCGGAAAAGGCCCATGCCTTGGCAGTGCCCAGTCACTTTTCCTGGCACTATTCTGGCACAGATTGACACTGACAAGTTGGCACAGTGCCATCTGGGCAGTGCCATCCAGGCAGTGCCAACCTGTGCTGGGGGAAGGTTGATGCCAGTGAGGGGGCGAATTCCCCCAAGACTGTGTTTGCGGGGGGGGGGGGGGGGGGGCGGCAAAGGCAGCAGTCGCCTCGATGCCAGCAAGCGGGACTGGGTGGGGGGGGTCACCTGATAGTAATTTTGGCACATATTGTTCGGCACTGGGATATTTTAAAGGTATGTCAGAGAAACCTTTCAATCAGTCTATAACCTCTAGAAATTATTTGTCAACAGGCTTGTTTTGTTTTCCTTTGCCAGGGTAGGCTTCACCATGGCAACATTCATTCAGCTGCCTCATTTCAAAATTGTCAAGTACTTTCTCTCTGAACAGACTTTCTATTTACTTTCTATTACAAGATAAAGGAGAAGGAAGGGATGGGAGGAACATGCTTCAGTCAGAGTACATTTCCCTTCCCTTGAAGAAAATAAGTCGGTTTGATGTTTATTATTCTAGCCGCAAATTGATTAAAAATACAGCAATGAAATGTTTTGATCATGATATAATATCATTCTTTTCAGAGATGTAGGTGTTTTCTTGAAGCATCACTTGGAGCATATTTGATTCAATTATCTCTTTCATTCGTATTGGCTCGAGGCTTATTAATATTGCAAATCTAATGTGGTGACTCTCCCAATGAACAAGATGTAGGATTAAGAAAACAAATGCACGTAACTGCTTGCCATTGGCAAAGCTTTGAATATCAGAATGATGATAGTGTAAGGCATCTGAATGTTAACCAACAGGACCATCATCATATATGTGATGGGCTGGGCACGGTTTACAGAGATGATAAATAAATGCGGTGTTGTTGATTTGGCTATCAGGTGTGCCCTGATACACCTTGTGGTGGATGTTTGCGTTTTAACATTTTTGCCAGCAAAGTTGTCGGACTAGCCAGCACGGCAAGGGCAACAGGACATCTCCAACCTTGATGAGCAATGTGTAAAACAGTAAAATCTGACGAATGACATCAATCGAGAAATAAACGGAGGAAAGACTGAGAGGGAAACAGGATAAAGAAGAACTAAAAGAAAGAGAAATGAAGCGACAAAAAGAAAAATGGGATTAGGATTAAGCACCCCAAACAGGCATGGGCCTGTTTGGGGTGCTCTTTCAAAGGAGCGGTATAGACTTGATGGGTCGAATGGCCTCCTTCTGCACTGCAAGTATTCTATGATTCTGTGAAAAGAAAGAGGGAAAAGACAAACTGGAAAAGTAAGTGGCGGGATTTACTGAGCAACCCGCTACATGTTTCATGATGGCAGGATCTTCCAGCCCCGCCTTTGTCAATGGGGTTTCCCTTTGAATGCACCCTTCACCTCTGGGAAACCCGCAGGCGTGAACAGCGGGAAGGTTCTGGCCAAAGCATTTATAAAACCTTCTGAAACAATTGACAACCTGAAGGATTCAGACTCCACACTAATTTCCTGGGCAGGAGAGGTTGATCAGCACCCATTAACAATTAGCATATTTAGAAGCTACTTAAACTGTTAATTTAGCTTTTGGTGGGAAGTGTAATGGGAAATGAAAATGTAAATTAAACAACTTCATGAAAATTCCAGTCAGGTTAAATGTAAAATGGCGTCACTGCGAAATGAACATTGGAGTGGCAGAGATTATCCATACTTCCTGAGGTAACTCTGATTTGCAATAGGTTACTGGATGATATGCACATTAATAACGTTGTGTACTGCTCAGATCCCACCCATTTTTTCAGCAAATTCAGTCCTTGTATGATTAAAGCTGAGCAGCAAAGGATTCAGTCCAGAGCTTGACCAACAGAAGATTCTGGAACGGCTGTTTGCTCACGTTGAAAGCTTCTGCAGTATTCAGTAAGAGCCCATAAACTCCCACAGCTACACTTCCTCACACCACACTCCCGGGAAAGTCTCTATTCCATTCTCCCATCAAATTTGTTCAGATGATGCAACCTTCCATACAAGCACTTCTGAAAATTCTTCCTCAACTGAGGATTACCCTTTCCCCTATAGTCGACAGGGACCTCGCATGTGTCCATTTCTGCTCCCATGCTTTCCCAGATCCATAATGGTGCTCCTCTTATCTTCAACATCCAGTGCACCAGCCTCCGACTTCCACAGATCGTCCTCCGCCATTTCTCCAACGTCCAATCGGATGCCACACAAGCACATCTTTCCTACCCCTCCCCCTTCAACACTCTACAGCTCCAGCACCTGGCTTACCAGAACTCCGGCAGCCACATTGAATTTACAGAGCTATGGGGATAGAGCAAGGGAGTGGGACTAGTTGCACAGCTCTTTCAAAGAGCATGCACAAGTACAATGCGCCAAATGGCCTCCTTCTGTGCAATTTCACTCTGTATGCAGGAGGTCTGACGTCTCTTTGACATATCACCACACCGGGGACCTGTTGTATCATCAATCCTTTTCCCCTTTACAGACATCATTTGATACCCTTTGATGCGCCCATCAATTCACTCGAAGACACGTGGAGAAGTAAACCGTGGTTTTAATCAGCTTAGAACTGTGCCTGCCTGCGACCGGTACAATACTGATGGCAGCCCCACAGGTCAGCTGCTCTTATACTTCCTCTAAAGGGGTGGAGCCATGGGCGGAGCCCGTACATGCCCCAACATATCCCCCTGTGGATGAAGCCACACAATGGCCCGTAGGTGGAGCCCACAGGGTTATTAACATAACATAACACAGTGCACTGGTGAATTATCAGTAATTATACATCCACCACATTCACCCCCTGTTTAAAAAATGAAGTCCGGCGGGAGTCCGGATCGTACGTTGCGACCGCCGAAGCACTGGTGCTGCAGCCGCTTTGGGTGGCTGTGGAAGTGGGTCCCGAGTGGGCACAGGCGTGGACTCCAGGAGCGGCTCTTCCGGAGCTTCATTCCTGTGGACCGGTGCGGCGGGTGGGAGGGAGCACGGGAACCATATAGGGGTGGGGGAGCTGAACATGGGAGGTTGGACGGAACATAGTGTGAGGGATGCAGTAGTGGTAGTGGTGGTGGAGCCTGAGGGCGCCAGGTCCCAGAATGAGGCGGTATCTTGCCGGCCATCGGGGTGTTCGACGTACGCATAGTGTGGGTTGGAGTGCAGGAGCTGGACCCTCTCTACCAGGGGGTCAGTCTTATGGCTCCGAACGTGTTTTTGGAGGAGGACTGGACCCGGTGTCATCAGCCAGGGTGGAAGCGAGGTCCCTGCGGTAGCTCCCCTAGGGAAAACAAACAAACGGTCATGAGGAGTCTGGTTTGTGGCCGTACAAAGGAGGGACCTAATAGAGTGGAGCGCATCGGGGAGGACCTCTTGCCAGTGAGAAACTGGGAGATTCCTGGACCGCATGGTCTTCCAGACCGTCGCGTTCTCCCTCTCCACCTGCCCGTTTCCCCTGGGGTTATAACTGGTAGTCCTGCTCGAGGCGATGCCCTTACTGAGCAGGTACTGACGCAGTTCGACGCTCATGAGCGACGAGCCCCTGTTGCTGTGGACATAGCTGGGGAAACCAAACAGGGTGAAGACACTATGCAGGGCTTTAATGACAGTGGGGGTGGTCATATCAGGGCAGGGGATGGCAAACGGGAAGCGGGAGAACTCATCTATGATGTTAAGGAAATACGTGTTGCGGTTATTGGAGGGGAGGGGCCCTCTGAAATCGATACTGAGGCGTTCAAAGGGCCGGGATGCTTTTACAAGGTGGGCCTTATCCAGTCGATAGAAGTGCGGGTTACACTCCGCACAGATTTAGCAGTCTCTGGTTATAGCTCTGACCTCCTCGGTGGAGTAGGGCAGGTTGCGGGCCTTGTAATGGGCGAGCCGGGTGATCCCCGGGTGGCAGAGGTCATCGTGGATAGCCCGTACTCGGTCATCTTGCGCGCTGGCGCATGTGCCACGGGACAGGGCATCTGAGGGCTCGTTGAGCTTCCCAGGACCATATACTATATCGTAGTTATAGGTGGAGAGTTCGGTCTTCCACCTCAAGATCTTATCATTCTTGATCTTGCCCCGCTGCGTATTGTCAAACATGAAGGCAACCGATCGTTGGTCGGTGACAAGGGTAAACCACCTACCAGCGAGGTGGTGCCTCCAGTGCCGCATGGTTTCCACGATGGCTTGGGCTTCTTTTTCGACCGAGGAGTGTCGAATTTTGGAGGTGGTGAGGGTGCATGAAAAGAACGCTGCCAGTCTGCCTGCTTGGTTGAGGGTGGCGGCGGGAGTGACCTCTGAGGCGTCGCTCTCCACCTGGAAGGGGACGGACTCGTCTACCGCACGCATCATGGCTTTGGCAATGTCCGCCTTGTTGCAGTTGAAGGCCTGGTGGGCCTCGGCTGCCAGTGGAAAGAGGGTGGCCTTAAATAGTGGGCGGGCTTTGTCTGCATACTGGGGGACCCACTGGGCATAATAGGAGAAAAATCCAAGGCACCTCTTCAGGGCCTTGGGACAGTGAGGGAGAGGGAGTTGCAGGAGGGGGCGCATACGGTCAGGGTCAGGCCCTAGGACCCCGTTTTCCACGACGTAGCCGAGGATGGCTAGCCTGGTTGTGCGGAAAATGCATTTCTCCTTGTTGTAGGTGAGGTTGAGTTTTTGGGCAGTTTGGAGAAATCGGTGGAGGTTGGCGTCGTGGTCCTGCTGATCATGGCCGCAGATGGTGACATTGTTCAAGTACGGAAACGTGGCCCGCAGCCGGTACTGGTCCACCATTCGGTCCATCGCTCATTGGAACACCAAAACCCGTTCGTGACGCCAAAGGGGACCTGGAGGAAATGGAAAAGGCGGCCGTCTGCCTCAAACGCTGTGTAGTGGTGGTCCTCCGGGCTGATTGGGAGCTGGTGGTATGCAGACTTCAGATCCACCGCAGAGAACACGCGGTAGTGCGTGATCTGATGCACCATGTCTGCAATCCGGGGAAGGGGGTACGCATCGAGCTGCGTAAACCGGTTAATGGTCTGGCTGTAATCAACCACCATCCGGAACTTTTCCCCGGTCTTGACGACCACCACCTGAGCTCTCCAGGGGCTATTGCTGACCTCTATGACCCCCTCCCGCAAGAGACGCTGGACCTCGGACCTAATGAACGTCCTGTCCTGCATGCTATACCGCCTGCTTCGCGGTGGCTACTTGCTTGCAATTGGCGGTGAGTTTTGCGAAGGTGGGGGGCATCGATTATTAGGGTCGCAAGGCTGCATATGGTGAGCGGGGGCAGGGGTCCCCCGAACTTAAGAGTTAGGCTCCTGAGGTTGCACTGGAAGTCGAGTCCCAAAACGAGAGGAGCGCAGAGGTCTGGGAGCACATGTAGTTGAAAATGAGCGTACTCAGCGCCCTGTATCGCTAGGGTTGCAGTAGTGCACCCTTGGATTTGCACTGAGTGCGACCCAGAGGCGAGGGAGATGGTTTGTTGCGTCGGGAATATTGGGACCGAGCAGCATCTTACCATGTATGGGTGAATGAAGCTCTCTGTGCTCCCGGAGTCGAAAAGGCAAGGTGTCTCGTACCCGTTAACCCAGACGGCCATCGTGGAGCTCCGGAGGTGCTTAGGTCGCGGCTGGTCCAGGGTGACCGCGCTGAGGTGTGGGTAGCCGGCAGCGTGATCGGAGGTGCTGGGGCGGCCACGCGGTGGCTGTCGTGTAGGTCTTACGCGTCGAGCGGCGTAGCAGATGGCAGCCAAGATGGCTGTCCCGTTGGTTGAGCGTGGCAGACGGTGAGGAAGATGGCGTCCGAGATGGCGGCCCCCATGGATCGCACGTGGCCGGCCGCGTGGGGGAAGATAGCCAAGGTGGCGGCCCCCATGAGTCGCACGTGTTGTGCGGAGGTGGAGTCGGCAGACACGCTGCCACCTTGCGGGGTCTGCGGGCCTGTGAGTTTATGGATCCGGTCTGTGAGTTTGAGTTCTTAGACCTGGCCAGGCAGACCTTGGCGAAGTGTCCTTTTCGCCCGCAGCTGCTGCAGTTCACGTTGCGGGCCGGGCAGTGCAGTCGGGGGTGTTGGGACTGGCCGCAAAAATAGCAGGGTAGCCCCCCATGATGGGCGGTCAGCCGCGCGGCACAGGCCTGGGGTAGTCTCTGGTCGGGGGCCCACGAGGGGGTCGCGTGATCGGCCGGGAACGCAGTAAAGCTCTGAAAACGACCTCCAGAGAGGTAGCCTGTTTTACCGTGTCGTCCAGGTCCTGGGCCCCTTTCTCGAGCAGGCGCTGTCTCACATGGTTCGATCGGACGCCCGCCACGTAAACGTCTCGGAAGGCGAGCTCCATGTGCTGAGTGGCCGTAACGGCCTGGTAGTTACAGTTGCGTGCGAGGGCTTTGAGGTCGCGTAGATAATCATCTAGCGACTCCCCTGGGCGTTGGCGGCGAGTGGTGAAGACGTGTCGCGTGTAGACCTCGTTCACAGGCCGCACGTAGAAGCGTTTGAGTAGTGCGAGGGCCTCTGTATAGGAAGCGGCTTCGTCGAGCTGGACATAAATGCGATGGCGTTCAAGTCTGTCAGGTTTGAGGGCTGATTCCATAGTGGTATTTTAAGCTGATTAAATTGATGTGACCATCAATTCACTCGAAAACACGTGGAGAAGTAAGCTGTGCTTTTAATCAGCTTAGAACTGCCTGCCTGTGACCGGTACAATACTGAAGCGGCCCCACAGGTCAGCTGCTCTTATATTTCCTCTAATGAGGTGGAGCCATGGGCAGAGCCCGTACATGCCCCAACATATCCCCCTGTGGGTGAAGCCACACAATGGCCCGTAGGTGGAGCCCACAGGGTTAATAACATAACACAGTGCACTGGTGAATTAACAGTAATTCTCCATTCACCACACCCTTTCCACAGCTTTATGCTCAATTTCAGTGACCTCTCGTAGCATCAATTCAATAATATTTCAACATAATGCGCAATGCATTAGTGTCATCAAATGGGACCAAAGTCAGCTCCATTCAGCTGCTGCACTATGTCAGGACTGTGACACGGTGACAATTGTACCAGCTGTAGATTATTGAAAGAGATCCACGCAACCCACAAGGTCACTGGTGGCTGTGTGTTCTGACTCCAAACAGCAACATCAATGTGTGCCAGCTTCATGTATTGAGCTACCTAGCAACAGCAGAAATCTGAATTACTGTAAACAATGCCCGAATACAGTAGTCAGTATAACGGACCGCTAGCAAGAATATCCAGAAGCTAGCAGTGATGCGGGACACTGATTGGTCCTTTGATCACCGTGATGGTCAGGAGAAAGGAAAAGTAATGCATTTCCATTGCATTTTCAAGGGAGGTCAGTAAACAGGAAGTAACAGCGAGTGCCCAGTCTCAATAATCAGAGTGGTGCCTCTTTGCAATGCTTACAGTGTAGCTGCTAAAAAGGTCAGTGGTTCCTTACGTTTTATATCTCAATGGCAAACATTTTTATAGAGTTGATTTCAATCCAACAAGAGTTAGGAATGTTGGTTGAAGGGATTAGATACCTATATATACACTTGAAGACCTTTAACAAGGACTTATGAAAAGCTAACAGTCATCATCTCTCACTGTCAGTGATCTCCAACACCTCCAACACAAACACATAAACACACATAAATATGTCAATGCATATGAATGATTGCAGCTAAGATTAATTTTACCAAAACAACATTATTACCAAAAAGGTTAGGTGGATTGGCCATGATAGACATAGAATTTACAGTGCAGAAGGAGGCCATTCGGCCCATCGAGTCTGCACTGACCCTTGGAAAGAACACCCCACACCTCCACCCTATCCCCGTAACCTAGAAATCTCGCCTAACCTTTTTTGGACATGAAGGGCAATTTAGCGTGGCCAGTCCATCAAACCTGCACATCTTTGGACTGTGGGAGGAAACCGGAGCGCCCGGAGGAAACCCACGCAGACACGGGGAGAACGTGCAGACTCCGCACAGGCAGTGACCCAGGCCGCAAATCAAACCTGGGACCCTGGAGCTGCGAAGCAACTGTGCTAACCACTGTGCTACCATGCTGCCCTTTAGTGTCCAAAGACATGTAGGTTGGGTCATATTGCAGGGATGATGCAAGGCCTCGGTGGGGTGCTCTTTCGGAAGGTTGGTGTGGACCTGATGGACCGAATAGCCTCCTTCTGCACTGTAACAATTCTATTTTACCAAACCCTTTTTACAAATTCAATATTTTTTTTCAAGTTTAACACAATATTAGAACAAAAACATTTTGGGGTAAATTTTAATCTGGGCCGAATTTTATGGGGACAGTTTACACCCAAACTAATGGGCCCAATAATCGTCAGAAATGACTCCTCACACCCTCTCTACATCTTCAGAGTGAGCAATTGCTGCTTAATGATTAAAGTTCAGTTAATTGCATTTTCTTATCATATAAACTTATAGCAGTTTGCTTAATGAGAGAACAACATTAACAACATAAAGATGGTGGTAGCTAGAAATTCAGGAGCAACCATTTTTGCCTGGGTGTTGGTGTCACGGGTGAAGGAGTTCGGGGATTGTGGAGCCTGATATCGAGATCAGGAACCTCAGGGAGAGGTTCAGGAATTAGGGTTTGGATGTGGGGGTTGCTGTATGCCAGGAACTTTGGCGATCTGAATGGGGGCTTATGATGAAGTGATTGGTTGTTGAGTATTTTGCTTATTTGTCTTTCAAAACACTGGTAATTTATTTGTAATTGTAAGGCTTTATTTTTGGTAACAAGGCATTTAAATATGCAGATCTGGATCTCGCTTCGTGAGGGTGGAGGGAGTTAGGCTATCAGACAATAAACCCCAACAATTTGCAATTAGTAAAACTGTGAAGAACGGAAACTTCACCCCAGGAGTGATCCCACTGGCAAATCTTTTAGGTTAAATCAAACTTTATTTTTAACACAGTATTTTTTTTTTCTTTTATAAATTTAGAGTACCCAATTCATTTTTTCCAATTAAGGGGCAATTTAGAGTGGCCAATCTACCTAGCCTGCACATCTTTGGGTTGTGGGGGCGAAACCCACGCAAACAGGGAGAATATGCAAACTCCACACGGACAGTGACCCAGAGCCGGGATCAAAACTGGGACCTCGGCGCCGTGAGGCAACAGGGCTAACCCACTGCGCCACCGTGCTGCCCTTTTAACACAGTATTAACCACATGAACACCACATAAATAGCTCTTCAATTCACAGTTAAACAGTTGTTAAAGAAAAAAAAAAGTTTATCTTATGCCCCACACTTTCACTATAAATATTCCAACCAAGTGACGCCAATATAGTTCAAATACCACTTATAAATAAAGTTAACAAAACAGGTCCTCTGTGCAGAAACCTTTGGAGCGAGGCCCTTTCAAGCGCGGATCCAGTGCACTTATGTCTTGTTAGACCCTTCTGCTCAACCTAACAGCATTTGGCAAGACTGCAGACCTGTCTCATAAAGTCATAGAATCACAGAGTTATACAGCATGGAAAGAGGCCCGTCAACCCATCACGTCTGCACTGACCATCAAGCGCCTAACTATTCTAAACCCATTTTCCAGAACTTGGCCCGTAGACTTGAATGCAACGGCATTTCAAGTGCTGATCTAAATACTTCTTAAAAGTTGTAGGGGTTCCACCACCCTTTCAGGCAGTGAGTTCCAAACTCCAACCACCCTCTGGGTGAAAAAGCTTTTCCTCAAATCCCCTCTAATCCTTTTGCCCATTACCTTAAATCTATGCCCCCTGATTATTGACCCCTCCGCAAATACCCCTCTGTGATGTTGACGCCCTCATGGTTCAGGCAATGTGTCCAGGCCTCACAGTTTGATTGGAATGCCATGCAGTAAAACCTGCCTGAGACATGGCACGTGTACCCACGAGCATGCACTCAAGAGCTGTGAAGTGCTCACATAACTAACAAAGACAAGTCCTTATTTGCAATAGCCTTCGGCTGTGCAGCCAGAGGCTGCTGACAGTCAGAGGGAGTTAAACTGACCTTCAGTGTAAAACCATGAACAGGTCTCTGTCCTTGAAGTGTTTTGTGGGACAGACAGGCAGCAGCTGTAGATGCCCTGTTCTGGGTGTACACACTATTGGAGGATGGCCTTTAGGACCCTCAGGCACTGAGCCCCTCACACCACCCCTCCCCCAGCCCAGGGGCCACCCCCGACTGATTGTGCCCAGTGCCCTGACCAGGCCCATCATCCCTCGGGGACTCCTTCACCCCCCCCCCCCCCCCCCCCCCCCCCCGGGCAGTGGGGCAGCAGCTCCAATGCCCCTGGGCTGCATCTCTGAAATGAAAATGGCTACTCACCTCCTCCGATCCGCTCAGCAGCCAATGCACTAGGTTCCCGTTTTTAAACAGGAGTGCAAAAGGGCGCTGCGTGTCCTCTTGATGGGGGCCGGTTAGTTCCCGGGAAGCCATTGGATTCGGCTTCCACCTTGTTAATGAGATGGAAACTGCTCTTAATTGGTGTTTCGCCAGGTCTAGACGAATGCAGAACCCACCAACAGGAACAGGCCGGTTAGATCGTGAACCGATTCACAACCGGCACGGATCCCAATTTTGGCCTCTCCTGTGATTTAACCGGTGCACACAGATCCATGCTGGGGGCAAGACAGCCGTTAAATTGCACCCACAAACACAAAACAAACAAAATAAAATATTCACTTCTATTCACTCTCTGAGGCTTGGTTTGGATTATCCTATCAGTTATTTTTTTTTATTAAGGGTCAATTTAGCATAGCCAATCTACCTACCCTGCAGATACAAAGAACAAACAAAGAACAAAGAAAAGTACAGAACAGGAACAGGCCCTTCAGCCCTCCAAGCCCGTGCCGACTATGCTGCCCATCTAAACTAAAATCTTCTGCACTTCCTGGGTCCGTATCCCTCTATTCCCATCCTATTCATGTATTTGTCAAGATGCCGCTTAAATCTCACTATCGTCCCTGCTTCCACCACCTCCTCCGGTAGCGAGTTCCAGGCACCCACTACCTCTGTGTAAAAAACTTGCCTCGTACATCTCCTCTAAACTTGCCCCTTACACCTTAAACCTATGCCCCCTAGTAATTGACCCCTCTACCCTGGGGAAAAGCCTCTGACTATCCACTCTGTCTATGCCCCTCATAATTTTGTAGACCTCTATCAGGTCGCCCCTCAACCTCCGTCGTTCCAGTGAGAACAAACCAAGTTTATTCAACCGCTCCTCAGAGCTAATGCCCTCTATACCAGGCAACATCCTGGTAAATCTCTTCTGCACCCTCTCTAAAGCCTCCACATCCTTCTGGTAGTGTGGCGACCAGAATTGAACACTATACTCCAAGTGTGGCCTAACTAAGGTTCTATTCAGCTGCAACATGACTTGCCAATTCTTATACTCAATGCCCCGGCCAATGAAGGCAAGCATGCTGTATGCCTTCTTGACTACCTTCTCCATCTGTGTTGCCCCTTTCAGTGACCTGTGGACCTGTATCTTTGGGTTGTGGGGGTGAAACCCATGCAGACACTGGGAGAATGTGCAAACTCCACACAGACAGTGACCCAGGGCTGGGATCAAACCCGTCCTCAGCACCGTGAGGCAACAGTGCTAACCATTGCGCCACCGTACTGCCCAATCTCATCAGGTCTAACTGAGTATCTTTCAGTTCTGGATAGTGTTATGGGCGAGGTTAAACATCCATGTCTTCAAGGTACTCTCACATGACAATAGGGTGTCTACCATCACTTTTGTTTTCCTTGCAATGTAAATGATTTTTAGGTAATATGGTTGGTAAAACAATCTCCAATGGAATAACGAATTTTGAGTTTGTAATTTCTCCACTAAGATCATGGACTGTGGAACAGACTGTGATCTCTCTGTGTCCATTTTGAATGTATATCTCAAAGTGTTTGACAACCAGCTTTCTTTTTCAACTGTGGAATATTGTTTCTGATATTTGTTCAGTTTTTTTTGAGAAGTACCTTATTCGTATCTCTATTCTTGATTTGTCCTCCAGGTCTCTTGTTATTGGTTAGGTTATTCCTTGCAGATCCCCTTCTCGGCTATGACATTGTTTTAGCGTGTTGACATTGTCATAATATCTACTCATGTATATACTGAAGTGCAGACAGGGAGTGATTGACATACAGGACGACCAATAAGCACACAACACAGTGCAGCCAATCACCAGACAGGCCACTACCACTATAAAGCCAGAGGGCACTAGGTTTCCCGCTCTCTCTCGACCCAGCCACTGAGACAGTCAGAGTCCACGAGCTAGCCAGTGCAAACACCATGCGGGAGCTAGTAAGTCTGGTCAGGCTAATACAAGGTCTCCAGTCAGCTGAGTATAGTGTCGATCCACTGCTGAACATGTATATCAGTTCTATCGTTGAATAAAACAGTGTTGGATTTTCTCCAGTGTTAGACTTCTGGGGCGTCATTCTCCGACCCCCCCAGAGGGTCGGAGAATGGCCGTTGGCCGCCGTGAATCCCGCCCCCGCCGGTTGCCGAAGTCTCCGAAGGGAGAAAAGTCAGCGGGGCGTTAATGGCGCCGCTGCCGCGGAGAATGTCACGGGTCTGCGCAAGGCAGCCGATTTTCGGCCTGCCGATATTCTCCCTTCCGGATGGGCCGAAGTCCCGTCGACGTGATGACCGTTCACGTCGACGTGAATCAAACCTCCTTTTCATCGGCGTGACCCGGTGCTCCAGGCTCACGCCGACCAGCATGGAGGTGAGTGACGGCCTGGGGGGTTGGCTCTGGGCAGGCAATGGCGTGGCCGCAGTCTGATTGCGTGAGGAGAGGTGTGTCTCGGGTTGTGTGTGTGTGTGTGCGGCGGGGGGGGGGGGGGGGGTGGTTAGAGTAGGCTGGGCTCCGGGGAGTGCCGGGAGGGGGTCCGTGCCGGGGTGGAGGTTGGGGGGGGTCCGTGCCGTGCCGGGGTGGAGGTTGGGGGGGGGGTCCGTGCTGGGGTGGAGGTTGGGGGTTGGGGGGGTCCGTGCTGGGGTGGAGGGTCCGTGCTGGGGTGGAGGTTGGGGGGGGTCCGTGCCGTGCCGGGGTGGAGGTTGGGGGGGGGGGTTCCGTTCTGGGGTGGAGGTTGGGGGTTGGGGGGGTGTCCGTGCTGGAGTGGAGGTTGGGGGTGGGGGTCCGTGCTGGGGTGGAGGTTGGGGGGGGTCCGTGCTGGGGTGGAGGTTGGGGGGGGGTCCGTGCCGTGCCGGGGTGGAGGTTGGGGGGGGGTCCGTGCCGTGCCGGGGTGGAGGTTGGGGGTTGGGGCGGGGGTCCGTGCTGGGATGGAGGCTGGGGGGGGGGGGGGGGTCCGTGCCGGGGTGGAGGTTGGGGGGGGGGTCCGTGCTGGGGTGGAGGTTGGGGGGGAGTCCATGCTGGGGTGGTGGTTGGGGGGGGGTCCGTGCTGGGGTGGAGGTTGGGGGGGGGGGTGGTCCGTGCTGGGGTGGAGGTTGGGGGGGGTCCGTGCTGGGGTGGTGGTTGGGGGGGGGGGGGTCCGTGCCGAGGAGGGGGATGGGAGGGCAAGTGAGTTGGTCCACCTGGCCAGGTGCCAGCCTCCAACAGTTGGACCCATGCGGTCCATGCCACCTGGCTGGGGGAGGAGGGGATATGGGCAATGATGACATGTCGTCGTTCCCCTCCCCCCCACCAGGCCGTCATGTTTTCAGATCATCCAGCGATGTTGGCCGCCGTGGTGGCAGCCGCTCATGTCTATGTTGCCCTGGATGAGGAGGAGGAGGAGGAGGAGCGTGCCAGAGAGGCGGCGCAGGCTGCCGCAGAGGGGCAGGTGGCAGCCGCCCAGGCTGGAGGGACACCTGACCGACAGGACGAGGAGGGGGAGGAGAACGTCGCGGCCCCACGGCAACGGAGGCACCCGAGAGCGCCCCGTGTGTACCGGCCCCGGCAGTCATACCAGGACCTCACGGACCGGGAATGCAGGAGGAGACTCCGGATGAGCCGGGAAACCGTGGCACACATCTGCCACCTGCTGGCACACCTGTCACCGCGTGGCACTGGCGGGGGACACCCTCTCCCCGTGTCCGTCAAGGTTACGGTGGCCCTGAACTTTTATGCAACGGGGTCATTCCAGGCACCGAGTGGGGACCTGTCCGGCATATCGCAGACATCGGTGCACCGGTGCATCCGGGCAGTGACAGATGCCCTATATGCCATGGCGCACCACTACATCCGCTTCCCCGTGGACCGGGCCAGCCAAGATGCCCGGGCCGTGGGCTTCTCTGCCGTTGCCAGGTTCCCCATGGTCCAGGGCGCGATCGATGGGATGCACGTCGCCGTGCGGCCACCTGCAGATAACAGGGCCGTGTTCACTAATAGGAAGGGGACCTATTCGATGAACGTACAGGTGGCCTGCGACCACCGCATGATGATCCTGCACGTCTGCGCCCGTCACCCAGGCAGTGTACACGACTCATTCGTGTTGTCGCGGTCATCCATCCCCGGCATGTACGAAGGACGCCATCCCCGGCTGAGGGGCTGATTGCTGGGCGACAGGGGCTACCCATTGCGATCGTGGCTGATGACGCCTATACGGAGGCCACGCAATGAGGCGGAGAACCGCTACAATGATGCCCATGTAGCGACAAGGGGAGTGATCGAGAGGTGCTTTGGTGTGCTGAAGATGCGTTTCAGGTGCCTGGACCTCTCTGGGGGCGCCCTCCAGTATCGGTCAGATAGGGTCGGCCGCATCATTGTGGTGTGCTGCGTCCTGCACAACATAGCCCAGCAGAGGGGCGATGTGCCGCAGGCAGAGGAGGGCGGAGTGGAGGAGCAGCAGGAAGAGGCCCAGTCCTCCCCAGATGAGGGGGATGGGGGCAATGGTCAGGGCAGACGGGGTAGACACAGGCGGGTGGCTGTCCACCGTTACCGGCTGGCCCAGCGGGCACGGGACAGACTGATAGACGCCCGCTTCACTGACTAGATGGGCGTGGGAATCGGGTAGTATGGCCACAGACCGCACACCATGGCAACAGCCGACCACCCACACCCCCCACCCATCCACCCACCCAGCACCCTCACCCCCCTCCCCAACCCCACCCACCCCACCCGCATGCACCCCCACCCCCCATTGCCGATCCACCTGCGGCACAACGGGCCGGGCTCACACAGTTGCGGGTGGACGCATGTCTATCGCAGGCCATGGAGGATGATGACAACCCGCCCTGCGATGAGCTCCTGGCTCTACATCGTTGGACTATGTCTGACCCATGGCCACAGTACCACCATCCACCCGGACCATCCCTGCATGCGGCTGTGACACTGCAACGCACGGTCCCGTCCTCTGCCCGGGGGATGTTGATGGCGGCCCAGGGGGAAGGGGGCAGACTCACCTGGGGCTGAGGTAAGACCACCCCTCACACACACACTTGCGCTCAACGTACATGACACCCCCGCACACTTTGGACAGAGCACAAAGGCAGCTTCGGTAGGTCTAACATTGACTTTAATAACCAAAGGAGTTCATGCACGTGCCCTAGCCCCTAAAATTCATCTGTTCCCTGCACCCGTGCCAACTTACTCAGTGTCTAATTGTTTGGCCTTACGGGCCCTTTGACTACGCCTACGTGGTTCCCCAGACGGTACAGCAGAACTGGAGGTGGACTCCTGTGATTCCTGCCCTCTGATACTGGATCCCTTTGGCGGCCGTTTCCTGGGGCGTCCTGGCCTAGATGGGCCAGGCTGCGGCCCGGGCGACTGGGATGGCGAGCTGCCAGCCTGTCCTGCCCGTTGCCCACCCGATGCACCTGGGACGGAAGGGGGGGGAGTCCGAGGTGTCGCGGTGTACCGGGACCTCCCCTACAGAGGGAGCCGAGACGGACCACACCACCTCCTCCTCCCTCGGGGTGCCCGATGGCCCCCAGGCCTCTACATGGGTGGGGGATGCGAACGGACTGGCCATCCGACGCCCCCCCGACATCTGGCGCTGCCAGTCCTGGAGGCCCGTGCTGGTATCGACAGCGGTCTGCAGGTCTGCAGCCATGGAGCCCAGGGGGTTGGCAAACCCTGTCTGTGACAGTGCGACGCCGGCTCGCACATGGCCACTGGCGCCGATGCCCTCAGCGATGGCCTGCAGAGACTGGGCCATGGCCTGTTGAGACTGGGCCATGGCCTGCAGAGACAGGGCTATGGCGTTGAGCGCCTCTGCCATCTGGCGCTGGCACTGGCTCATGGCCTCCTGTGAGAGGGCAGCCATTTCCTGGGCCACAGACGCCGCCTGCACGGAAGGCCCCAGGCCTCGCAAACCGTTCCCCATGTCTGACACCGTCGCACCCATTGCCTCCACCGCGGACGCCACCCGTGCGGTGTCAGCCTGGGTGGCACGCATGACCGGCACCACTCCCAGCTCCTGGACGCGGGTGGACTCCTCCACCTGCGACCGCAGCCGCCCGTCATCCTCTTCGCTCGTCTCCGGGTCGGTGGTTGCATCGGATCTATGTGTGGGTGTGGTAACTGCAGGAACCCGGGATCCACCTGGGCGGCAGATGTTCGCTTGGGCTGGGCTGCCTTCCGACCGCCCGGTCCCTTTGCTGCTCCTACCTCCACCTGCTGTACCGGGACGGCTGTGTTGTGCGCACCAGTGAGTGTACCAGACGCCTCATCACTAAAGTGCCCAACCGTGGTGAGTGTTTCTGCGATGGTGGAGGGTGTTGGTGACAGCAGTGGCGTTGTGTCGTGCTCTTCGTCCCACTCTGAGTCCATGGCACTTTGGGGTGAGAGTTCGTCTCCACCCATCCACTCTGAGTCACTGTCCGGTATTTCGTCTTCCTGGGTAGTGCTGTCCCGGGTAGGGGTGTCCTGGGTAGTGGTGTCCTGGGTAGTGGTGTCCTGGCTCGGATGTGACGGGGGCCTGTGGCTGCCCCCCTCGTCGCTGGGTGGTCGCTCCCGCACGTGACGGGGGTGTCGTCTCCCTGTTGCTCCAGGTCTCTCCGTCTCCCGTGGTGTGCGAGGGGCATCCTGCGGGCGTCGCATGCTGGAGTGTGCGGGTCTCTCCGTCTCCTGTGGTCTACGAGGGGCATCCTGCGGGCGGTCTGCATCTGCGGGGATGGGTGCCTGGACGTTTGGTCCTGCGATACACAATGAAGCATGCATGGTTAGACATCAGGCAGTGATCAGGTGATACGGGGGAGGGGGATATAGGGGAGGGGGGATATGGGGACGGGCTGTCGGTGGCTCACTCGCTAGTACGCCCCCAACCTCTGCATCAGCAACCTCCCGGTCCTCAGGTCCGCCAGCCAGTTCCAGGGCCCTTTCCTCGTGTACGGTCAGTGGCCTCTCATCAGCGGGCCCTCCTCCAGTCCTCACATGCTCCCTATTGTTGTGTGCGCGCTTCTCCTGTGGGGGGGGGGAGGGGTAAAAGGCAACAGTGTTAGGCAGGTATATGAATGCACGCCATCGGTTGCGCGTGCATTGAAGAGGTTAAGGTTAGGGCTGGATTCACTTGGGGATATGGGGGATATGGGGGAGGGGGGATATGGGGGATATGGGGGAGGGGGGATATGGGGGAGGGGGGATATGGGGGATATGGGGGAGGGGGGATATGGGGGAGGGGGGATATGGGGAGGGGGGATATGGGGGAGGGGGGGGATATGGGGGATATGGGGGAGGGGGGATATGGGGGAGGGGGGATATGGGGGAGGGGGATATGGGGGAGAGGGGGGATATGGGGGAGGGGGGATATGGGGGAGGGGGGGATATGGGGGAGGGGGACATGGGGGAGGGGGGATATGGGGAGGGGGATATGCGGGATATGGGGGAGGGGGGATATGGGGGAGGGGGGGATATGGAGGATAGGGAGGCTCACCCTGCCAGCTCTGACGAGGTCGTTCACCTTCTTGTGGCACTGGGTGCCTGTCCGTGGTGTCAGGGCCACAGCGGTGACGGCCTCTGCCACTTCCCTCCACAGACGCCGGCTCTGGCGTGGGGCAACTCTGCGGCCGTGCCCGGGATACAGGGTGTCCCTCCTCTGCTCCACCGCGTCCAGGAGCGCCTCCACATCGCGTGACTCGAACCTCGGGGCTGAGCGACGGCCAGCCATCCAGTCGGGTGTTGCGGTCGGGTGTTCCGGTTGGGTGGGGGGGGAGCAGCGCGGCCTTATGAGCCGTCATGCCGTGTAGCGCGTATGACGCTGCACGGCGTGAACCACTGCGCAAGCGCGGATCCCGTTACGTCGCTGCTAGCCCATTTCGGGCCGGAGACTATCGACCCATTTTTCCGACGTGACGCAAGTCGGATTTGCGCCGTTTTTTGCGCCGATCGGCGGACTTTCCGCCGATAACGGAGAATTTCGCCCCTGCCTCTAGCTTCCCTGCAACAAGTGCAGTCCACATCGAACCAGTCTGCCGAACACATCATGGTACAGGAGTGATACTGATATTGATGGACCTACCTCGAGTGAATCAGCATTGGCCAGCAAGCAGCCATCCGGTGAAATGGAAGACATCCAGCTTCCTACGCAGCTTCGCTTCTCCGGCAACCTCGGCGCCAATTGGAAGACCTTCAAGCAAAAGTTCCTCTTGTAAATCGAGGCCCACGACCTCGAAGCCGCATCGCATGCCAGAAAGATCGCGCTATTTCTCTCAACAGCGGGGGACCACGCCATCGACATCTACAACTCCCTTACGTTCGCTGAAGGCGAAGACAAAACAAAATTCAAAACAGTCCTGCCGAAGTTCGACAGCCACTGCGACATTGAGGTGAATGAGAGCTTTGAACGGTACGGTTTCCAGCAGAGGCTTCAGGGTAAGGATGAACCTTTTCAGTCCTACTTGACCCATCTCCGCATCCTCGCGCAGTCATGTAACTATGACTCGACGGCTGATTCCATGATCCGGGATCAGATCGTTTTCAGGGTACAGTCCGACTCCCTTCGGCAGCAGCTCCTGAAAGTCAAACAGTTGACCCTCCCTGTCGCTATCGTGACATGCGTTGTCCATGAGCATGCCAAGAATCGTTACTCCCACATCAGGGCAGCAGAAACTGCAAAGCTGGCCTCCCACAAGGCGGAACGGGTGCAGGCCATTGCACAGATGCAGGGCCTGAGCATTGAGGAGAGTGGCCGTTTCACACACTTTTCCAGGGTCCCTGTGCATGCGCGCCACGACCGAGTGGACGGCGAGGCCGACAACCCGACTGCGCAGGTGCGTACGTCGACCGACTGCACTGTGCATGTGCGATGGCGCACGGAACACGCTGACGTCGGCGTCATGATGTGTCCGAATTGTGGCTCCGCCCATTTAAAGCGGCAATGTCTGGCAAAAGGACGCCGGTGTCTACAGTGTGGCAAGTTTGGCCACTCCGCAGCCCTTTGCTGATCTGCTCCACCGCTCAGCAGCCAGCAATCCCAGCTGCGGCGCAGAAGTGTCCGCTCAATACAGCAAGGAATGCCAGATTCCGATCCCGACAGCCCAACAGACCCTGATGCTGAGTGCCTCAAGTCCCCGCACCGGGTGGGCATCATAACTACACATGCGCTGCCTTCCACCACAACGGCGCAATGCCTATCCATCCTCAGTGCAGATCCCGCCGACGAGTGGTGTGCTGTCTTCACAGTTAACAAGGCTCGCATCCGGTTCAAACTGGACACCGGCGCAATGGCGAACCTCATCTCAAAATCCGACCTCGACACCATCCGCGCCAGACCAAGTATTCTTCCACTGGCCTGCCAGCTCCTTGACTACAATGGCAATGCCATAGCTGCCAGTGGCTCGTGTCAACTAGCGGTATCCAACAAGGCGATCAAGGCGACACTGCGGTTTGAAATCGTCGGGCCTGACAGGGCGTCCCTGCTCGGTGCCCGTGCCTGCAAGCTCCTGAACCTGGTTCAGCGCGTCCACACCATGTCATCATCACCGGCGACGGCCTCGGCTGATGGTAACTTGCAAGCCGACATAGATGACATTATCACGCAGTACCACAGCGTATTCGATGGGATGGGCACGCTCCCATACCAACATAAAATCCTGCTCAAGCCGAACGCCACCCTTGTAATTCATGCACCATGCCGGGTGCCGGCACCCCTCAAGAATCGTCTGAAGAAGCAATTACAGGACCTCCAAGACAAGGGCATCATATCGAAGGTCACAGAGCCCACAGACTGGGTCAGCTCCATGGTCTGCGCATTTGCATTGACCCGAAGGATCTAAACTGCAACACCATGTGGGAGTATTACCTGATACCAAAATGTGAAGAGTTGACCAGTGAAATGTCTAATGCCAAATTCTTTACTAAGCTGGACGCCTCCAAGGGTTTTTGGCAAATACATCTCGACGCGCCCAGTCACAAGCTGTGCACGTTCGATCACTACTGCTACAACCGGATACCCTTTGGTATCATATCTGCCTCCGAAGTATTTCACTGCATCATGGAGCAGATGATGGAGGGCACCGAGGGGGTGCGAGTATACGTTGACGATGTAATTATCTGGTCCACAATGCACCAGGAACACATCGCTCGCCTCAAGCAGGTATTCCAGAGAATTCATGAACATGGTCTCCAGCTCAACAGGGCCAAGTGCTCATTTGGTCAATCAGATATTAATTCCTAGGTGACCACATCTCGCGGCAGGGCGTGCGGCCAGATGTCGACAAGGTCTCGGCGATCAACGCCATGAAGACCCTGGAGAACAAGAAGGCGGTCCTCCGCTTCCTCGGGATGGTCAACATCCTGGCGAACTTCATTCCCAATATGGCATCCCACACCACGGCCCTCCGCCATCTCGTCAAGAAGTCGACGGAATTCCAGTGGCTGCCCACGCATGAAGAGGAATGGCGTGAGCTGAAAGCAAATCTCACCACAGCCCCGGTTCTCGCGTTCTTCGACCCAACCAAGGAAACCAAGATCTCAACTGATGCAAGCCGGGATGGCATTGGGGCGGTGCTCCTTCAACGAGATGACTCCCCGTCCTGGGCTCCAGTGGCGTATGCCTCCAGGGCCATGACGCCCACTGAGCAACGGTATGCTCAGTTTGAGAAGGAGTGTCTGGGCCTCCTGACAGGAATAGTCAAGTTTCATGACTACGTTTACGGCCTGCCAAAATTTACGGTAGAAACGGACCACAGGCCTCTAGTCCACATAATCCAGAAGGATTTAAATGACGTGACTCCTCAGTTACAGCGAATTCTTCTTAAGCTACGCCGCTACGACTTCGAACTTGTCTATACGCCAGGCAAAGAGCTGATCGTTGCAGATGCCCTATCCAGGCCCATTACCACACCGTGTGAACAAAGTGACTTCATCTGCCACATAGAAGCGCAAGTGCAGTTGTGTGCCACCAACCTTCTGGCCTCTGACGAACGGGTGGTACAAATTTGTGAGGAGACGGCCAAGGATCCTCTGCTGCAGCGTGTGATGCAGCACCTTACCCATGGCTGGCAGAAGGGACAATGTCCCCAGTTCTATTATGTGAAAGACTACCTGACGGTGGTGGAGGGAATCCTTCTGAAACTCGACAGGATCGTAATTCCTCAGAACATGCGTGCTATGGTGCTGGGCCAACTCCATGAGGGTCACCTTGGGGTCGAGAAATGCTGATGCAGAGCACGGGAGGCGGTCTATTGGCCGGGCATCAGCCAGGACATTGCCGACACAGTCCTCAACTGCCCTACCTGTCAGCAGTTTCAGCCAGCTCAACCCAAAGAAACGTTGCATCAGCACGAAATTGTGATCTCTCCGTGGTCCAAAGTAGGTGTAGATCTTTTCCACGCCAAGGGGCGTGACTACGTACTCCTGGTCGACTACTTCTCCAGTTACCCAGAGGTGGTGAAACTGTCCAACCTCACGTTGAAGGCGGTAATCAAAGCCTGCCAAGAAACATTCGGCAGGCATGGGATACCGCTCACGGTAATGAGCGAAAACGGTCCTTGCTTTTACAGCCAGTCAAATGGGAAGGCCGAGAAAGGGGTCCACATTGTAAAGCGGTTGCTGTGCAAAGCTGCAGACTCAGGTTCCGACTTCAACCTGGCAATGCTGGCATACAGGGCAACCCCTCTGTCCACTGGATTGTCTCCAGCGCAGATGCTCATGAATCGCACTCTGAGGACCACAGTTCCAGCCATCCATGTTCCAGACCTCGACCACCTCACAGTCTTACAAAAATTGCAGCAGTCACGGGCCCAACAGAAGGCCACATACGATGCCCGTGCCACGGATCTACCCGAGCTGGCCCCCAATGATCATGTTCGTGTCCAGTTGCCTGAGGACGGCTGGTCAGCCACAGCTGTTGTGATCAAACAAGTGGCCCCAAGATCGTTCCTTGTCCGCATGGCTGATGGCTCCCTGCTGCGGCGCAACAGACGGGCACTGCGAAGAGTTCCACGCCCGCTACCTGACCGACATGCCCGCCGCCTACGATGCTTCCTCCGGAAGTACCCTACCACGAGGCCACCAATCTACCAGCAATCCTGCTGGCCCACGCGACCACCGCGATGGCAGCAATCCCGCCTATCCAAGTGCAGGCGGCTCCTGATCCACCTCTGCGTCGATCAACAAGAATTCGTCGCCCACCACAAAGACTAAATCTATATACTGAACTTTTGTACATTTTGTGACTTCATCGCTTTAACCTCTGTAAATATTGTTTTGTTTGCCATGTATCTGCACTATCGATACCTTCCTATGTATATACGTTCATCTAGACACCTTTTGTATAGTCAGGCATATATATATATATATATACGCTCACACAGCCTAGTATTTATTTATCAAAAAAAAAAAAGGGGAGATGTCATAATATCTACTCATCTATATACTGAAGTGCAGACAGGCAGTGATTGACATACAGGATGACCAATAAGCACACAACACAGTGCAGCCAATCACCAGACAGGACACTACTTCTCTAAAGCCAGAGGGCACTAGGTTTCCCGCTATCTCTCGACCCAGCCACTGTGACAGTCAGAGTCCACAAGCTAGCCAGTGCAAACACCGTGCGGTAGCTAGTATGTCTGGTCAGGCTAATACAAGGTCTCCGGTCAGTTCAGTATCGTATCGACCCACAGCTGAACATGTATATCAGTTCTATTGTTGAATAAAACTGTGTTGGATTTTCTCCCATGTTAGACGTCTGCTTCTAGCTTCCCTGCATCAAGTGCAGTCCACATCGAACCAGTCTGCCTAACACATCTGACATGACACGACTGTTGTTTTTTACTGTGGCCTGGGGTGTCAATAATACAGGTTACCTCCCCGAGGTACGGGCCACTGAACCCAGCACTGGTAGGAGCACTAGCACGTAGACTCCTGGCCGAAAGATTCGGGCCCTGGTATGCTTGTCTGCCTGTATTTATCGCAGCTGTTGGAAGATTTTTAAGTGTTCTTGAGACACATCACAGGCTTTTGTGAGTCGCTCACTGAACACCGTTACGTATGTCTAACATTGCGACTTCCCTCTTCTGTTCTAAAAACCTTTCCTTGATTAGATTCACAGGACCTCACATTTGGTGTCCGTAAACCAACTCAGATGGAGTAAATACGGCGGGCTCATTGGGTGAGTCTCTGGTGGCGAACAGTAGAAAACGTTGCCCTTTATTTGAGTCATGGGGGGTACTTGTGGCAATATGCCCTGATAATTGTTTATAGGATCTGGTGGCACCGTTCTCTCTCCCTCTTTTACTGTGGGTGAAACACTGAGAGCTTCAGCTGGGTAATACCCAGGTTAGTCAAAACTTCCTGGAATACTTGGGGCATTGTTTTGAACACTGGATCTCGGTGAGCAGCCCGTACTGGGTAAAGAATGATGTTATGTCCCCCATCGCTACTTTGGCTGATATGGTTCCCAGGGCAGTGGGTAGCCACAGCCATGATGGTAAGGATACACCTGTAGCCACCTTTTGTTTTGGGCAAGGGCCCCACACAGTCCACTAGCACCTTGCTGAATGGTTCTCCAAAGGCCAGGATGGGAAACACAGGAACCGGTTTTATTGTAGGCTGATTTTCCACAACTGGCAGGTGTATTAGTTTCTGCAAAAACTTACTGCATCCTTGTGGAGATGTGTGGGCAGTAGAAATGTTGGTTGATGCAGGCTTGGTTTCTTTTTGCATAATGACATACTCAGCCATTGGAATTTTGTGTGCCAACCTTAATATTTACCCACAGGAGGGAAGCACGGTGGCACAGTGGTTAGCACTGCTGCCTACAGCGCTGAGGACTCGGGTTCGAATCCCAGCTCTGGGTCATTGTCTGTGTGGAATTTACACGTTATCCCCATGTCTGCGTGGATTTCACCCCCACATCCCAAAGATGTGCAGGCTAGGTGGATTGGCCACGCTAAATTGCCCCTTAGTTGGAAAAAATAATTGGGTACTCTAAGTTTTAAAAAAAAAGAAAAGAAAAATATTTACCCACAGTACCCCAGTGACACCACGAGTTGATGTATCACTGTCCACTCCATGTTTGCTGCTCTGTGAGGGGGTTTCCACTTCCTCATCAGCACCTCATCTTTAATGTAATCATATTCAGGGATTGTAGCTTCACTTTGAGCAGCCTGAACTAACATTTTTACCAATGGGTCAGCTAGCTGGGTGGCAGCCAAAGGAGACCGACTTATTACTGCCCTAGGGTCCTTTAGACTCCCAAGAAAGGTCTCAGATAACCAGATAAAGGTCTTCTGTCTGCTGTGTCACTTCAGCCTCCTCTGATGGAGCTTGTCTGGCCATGGAGCAAGTTACCACACAGTCAGTAAAAATGCCAGGGACTTTCTCCTACTGTCTCCCTAACCTCGGCCGTCTTCTCTGAGATGACTGGGAATGTTATAATTTTGGATCCTGCTCGTTCAATGCCTCTTTAATCTGTGATTATCCCTCTCTCCAGTTGCTTCGATTGGACCTGTAAAGACTTAATTACCTGCAAAGACTCGCATTCGCAGTATCGTCTTGCATCTTTGACTTTGTCTGTATACATGTTTCTGGAACCTACCTCTTCATTCACTGAGGAAGGAGCAGTGCTCCGAAAGCTAGTGATTCAAAACAAACCTGTTGGACTTTACCCTGATGTTGTAAAA